>NC_071589.1:2622021-5022021 GCF_024509145.1 Vidua macroura
TGGAAATGTCGTGGCTACAGGGAGTGGTTGAAAGCACCTGGTTTGAAGCAACACAGGACAGCAACTCAGTGAGGAACATCAGACCTGGGGGAGGACAGTTTCCAGGTGAGATTTCACCTTTCCTACTCCACTTCTTCCAAGTCTCCAGTCACCAGCCAGGTCCAGCTCCAAAACCCACAAATCACACAAATACCAGTAGACACCAAGATGACTGAAGTTTGGTCTTTGCAGTCACCATCATGAAAAGCCAGAAGAAGGTTTAGACACCTAATTTAAACTAAAATACAGGGGAAGTCCTGCTGCCCGTGGAAAGCTTCCTGCCTAATCCCTCCCTGGATCACATCCTGTGCTTCTCCACTGCAAAACACACTGGGAAATGCTAATGGGACTTCCCAGAGTCCTGTTGCTCCCAGGTCAGGTTGTGTGAGGGCTCAGCTACTCTAATTCAAACACAAAGCCCTTACTGGGTGTTGGTGAGTTCTGTAGTATTCTACTAACAAGGTATAAAATGGTTGACTATCTTTTTTTATAAGGTCTTTTAAGTTTAAACTATTTAATTAAGAAATTACATTTAAATTATTTTTACTTTTAACTCAATAACTAATCCCTCATGTTCCACAATGTGGACTTTTTTGTTTAATTACAAAATACTACTCAGATTTATGAAGAAGAAGGTGAAGAAGAAGGACTAGTCACTGCCCTAAAACCTCCATCTTAGCTTCACAGATATTACTAAATTCTAAAACTTTAAACTCTAAGTTTTCTACTACGTGATATTACACACTTCTATTTAAACTACACACCCATAATCTTAGTTTTATTATTTAATTTTGGAAGCTTTCTCTGTGGCTTCAGGTCAAACGCAGTGTTCTCCTGGGGGTTAGAGTCTGTCGGCACAGAAAGTCTAAAATTCCCAGCATCCAGGACTCCAACATCTGGGAAATGAGCTCTCCCTGAGCAACACAGGAGAGCAGCTCTGTGTTGAACAGTCCCATACCCTGCTGCTGCCAGCCTCGGGATAATTTCCTGACCCAGACCCCGGCCCAAAGGCAGCAGGAGCACCTGCCTGGATTCCCCATGGATGGCACCAAGCTGTGGGAGTCCCAGCTGATCCCATCAAGCCAGGAGATGGCACTGCACAACGTGTAGGGTGATGCCAGGGCTCTGATGCCCCAGACCCTCCCCTTTGTCCCTGCCAAGCCATCCTTTCCTCCTTTCCACCCATCAGCATCCAGGTGAGTGCTCAGGTGGAGCAGCAGGGAGGTGATACACCACGAGAAGGGGACACAGCCACCAGGCAAGACCAGGCAGCTGTGACCAGCCCTGCTCCCACCTGCAGCCCTCCAAAGGCACCATCTGGCTGCCAGCAGCTTCATTTTGCAACTTTAGGGTCCCTTTAATGCATCCCCCCCTCTCCTTTTTATGGAATAGGCAAAATAGTCATAGTAACTGATCATAAAATTTCAAACTCATTTACCTTTCAGGAGGCAACTCAGCACAGGCTGTTACAGGGCAATTTGGTACATCATAAAGTTTCCTATTAGAACAGAAAATAGGGCTGCTTGCATGAGCTGCCAATTGGAAATAAAATAGTAGTGGGGTCATGATCATTAGCACTGCTTTTTCTATTAGGTTTGTTTTTCACCAGGGTGGGAAGAGGAAGGAGATTTAGATGCAGGTGAGAACACATGAGGCAGGACTGGAAGACAGGAGAGAGGAGAGGACAGAGGGTTACTCCATCAGAGTATGGTGGGTCTGTTCCTGCACCTATTGGATTTGTGGTGGAGAGCCCCACGGGGTGCTGGTGTGTGGGAACCCAGCACATCCCTCTGGCTGCCCTGGCTGTCTCCAGACCCTGCCAGGGGGCTCAGAGACCTTGGCATGAAGTCAAAAACACCTGTGGCTTCGATTTTAGCCCATGGAAAAAGCTGCCAACTCTGTGTGAGGAATTACAAGCCACAAGGGATTGAGCAGCGTGGTAGTTGAATTAACACAGGGTGAAAAAGTGGAATTTTGGGGTTTTTTAGAATGGGGTTCAATGGGACAAGATGGAGGGATTTGGGCATGTCCTGACCTTCTCCTTCTTGCCCTCCATGTCTTGCTGTGCTGGTGACACTTTTCTGTTGGTTTAAGGCACAGACACACTGCCCAACATCAATGGCAGATATTGGCACGTTATTGTAAACACAGCACACGGAGTTTTTGGTATAAAATGTGAACACCGCCCTGAGGGCAGACAGAATGCCATGGCCGAGCTGCTGGACAGAGCTCAGCAGGGCAGAGAAAGAATGTTCTAGAGAAGGGAAAATAAACAACCTTGAGAAGCCGACCCTGCACATTCAGACTCCTTCTTTGCCTGCCCAGGCTGGGAGAACAAGGACTTTTACACTCTTGGGGTCCCCTTGACCTCCAGACCCCCGAGACTGGTGGGTCCAGAAGGAGTCCCTGGACCACAATGGGGTGTCCAGCCTCCTGCAAGAGCAGCTCAGCAGAGTGGCAGCTCCTTTGTGATGTTTGGGAACACAGCATATGTTTTCAAAAAAAAACCCAAAACTTACCTGAACTGAGGTAAAGATAGGCCAGAGTGAGAGCAAACCTGTTGGTACTGCAACCAGACACTGCTGTAAATAAAACCAGCTAATCCAAATTTGTCTTTCAGCCTGAAACCATTCCCTGTTGTCCAGTCATTGTGGTCTGGGCTCTTGAGGTTGAACTCTCAAGGACATCCTGAGCTGTCATCAGGGACAGTGGTACAGGAGGAAGGCTGAAACATTTTGCTTTAGGAAAGCAGCAGAAATGATGTTTTTATTTCCGTGAAGGAGGAAAAGAAGCTTCTTTCCCCTGTCAGGAGTTTCTTTATAGTGGTGCACAGGCTATCAGCATGCTGACCCAGGTGAGAGGCTCAGCCCACCTCCACACACTGACTCAACAACAGATCCCCATCAAAGAAATCAGAGACACCATGAAAGAGCCTGGTCCATGGAAATCAGAAGGCATCAGCTCAGAGTTTGGAGCACTCAGGCCACAAATAGCTGTGAAGTCCAGGTCACAAAGCAATAGTAAGCAATAACAACATGATCTGTTTGTTAATATTCATCCCATGGCTCCCATAAAAGCCCTCATGCCCTTTTGAGAGCTCTGTCCTCTTGCATTATTCCTCACAATTTATTAAGACAAATTGTTTCTACAGCACAGCTGGAAAGCAACCAAAGCCAGCAGCACTGTCTCCATCTCGTGGGGGAACAGAATCCCAGCCAGCCCATCTCACTGCTCACTGAGCAGATCCAAACCAAGCTGGGTTTGTTTCCTCCCCATCCTCCCCTTGGCTTTTGGGTGGTTTCCTCTCAGTTGCAGCCTCCAACTCCCCCTGTCCTGGCATTGCAGCCATCCCTGAAGCATTCCACCCCTTTCTGCCCTGCTACAGGTTCTCCTCCTTTGTGGGGAGCCCAGCCACAGCTGGGCAAGACCAAGGGCACAGGAAAGTCTCCCAAAACTCTGTAGGAGAACACTTTTTCCAGCAGTAGCAGGACCTGGACAAGGAGATGATGCTCCAGCTGGGATGTGTGACAATGCACCCCTGGCACAAACCCAGTTGGCCCAAGGGCTGGAGAGCCCCAGGTTCCCACTGTGTCTGCTCTCCCTGGACCCTGCACACCCCATCAGGGGATCACAGCAGCACCATTCTGTGTCACTGTGGCAGACTGCTCATCTTGTGGGCAAGTGTGGATATTCTCAGTTCAGTCAGAGAGAAAAAGAGAAAGATTTCTGCCAGGCTAAGCCTGGGAAAAAGTCCGAGAGCAATGTAAACAATCTATTATCTTGCTTTCCATTCATATTATTTATAGATCTGTTCTACCACACTGACCTAAGTCCAGTGTACCAATCAGGTGAAATGTTTTTACTTTAAGACCAATGGAATTCATGTTCACGATGTTCTCTATAAAAGAGAGAAGTGCTTTTGAATAAACGCTCATTTTACCTTCTGAAATCGTGCAAGTCATTTCACCTGTCCCTGGCTCAACAGCATCAGGCAAGAAGCTGCAATGTAAACAATCTATTATCTTGTTTTCTGTTCACATTGTTAATAGATCTGTTCTACCACACTGACCTAAGTCCAGTGTACCAATCAGGTGAAATGTTTTTACTCTAAGACCAATGGAATTAATGTTCATGATGTTCTCTATAAAAGAGAGAGGTGCTTTTTAAATAAACGCTCATTTTACCTTCTGAAATCGTGCGAGTCATTTCACCTGTCCCTGGCTCAACAGCGTCAGGCAAGAAGCTGGGCCAGCTTCCCTTCCTGCACACACACAGCTCTGCCAGCTGAACACCCACCAGCAGGCAGGTGTGACACCCAGGTGGGCTCAGCTGCTGCTTCCGAAGCCAGAGAAGTCAACCCCGAGGCTGAGGGCTGAGGTCCGTGCTTGGTTGCAGCAGGTGGGTGAGGGTTTTCCAGGGCTCTGTTGGGGATGGAAGTGAAAGCTTTATGGAGTGCTGATGGGTGCTCCTGACAGCGCTGTTCTCAGATTTAGCGCAGGCTGCAGCAGTGTTGTCCCCTCACCATCTGATTTCCGAGTTCCAAAGGCTTGGGGTGACAAATAAAACTTTGCTACACCATATTTTTAGGTTTGTGTTCCACCAAGTGGCTCTTCACATTTATTCTGAACATTCTCCTAAAGCATTTTGCTCCCAATCCCAATTTTAATTCACTGTCATGGATTTGATAGCCTGTGGCAGAGCTATCAGCCAACAGCAGGTAGTCCATGATGGAACTTTAAGTCACAGTCATCTTTTATGACCTGGACTCATTCCTTAAACCTTTTCTTTTCCTTCTGGCTTGCTTTGATTTGGGCTTTTCTTATTAATTAAATGGCAAGTTTCAGTAGCCTAAGATTGAATTAGAAGGCTTGTTTAGAGGAAGGAGAATGATCAGAGCAAAGGGTGGAAGCAATATATGTAATATATACATACACTTAAGACATGGAACTTTGCTTCCAGACGTTTGGAACAAATTAAATAGAGGATCAAATTAACTAGTGATTGAATTAAGTGGAAAGCATCTCATTACCTAAAAGATGGAAACATGTGTCATTTTATAACAGCTAAAAATAAAGCAAGAATGGGTTGAAATGAAAAGCAGGAACCTGAAAATGTCAGCCAAATTTGGGGTCTGGTGAGCCCTCCAAATGGGAAGGCTGTAAATAAGGTGGGTTTTCTGCACAGTGCTGGGAAATGATGGGCTTGGAAACCAGATGTTGTGAAAAAGGAGCTGCTACACATCACATTTCACACGTGTGCAGGGACAAAGGGGGCTCATCCAGCTAAGAGGGGTGCCCAGGACACCCTCTTCACCCCCAGGCAGGACCCTTGGGTTTGGTACCTGCTCCTCTGCTGAACACCCAGAGTGACACCGCTCTCTGTGCCAGTGGGGTGAGCTGTGTGAGTTCAAACCCCGCTGCTCACAGCCCAGCTGCTCAATCTCCCTGCATTACAAGTGTTTCACCATGAGGAACAAAGCTAGGGGTGCAAATGTATCTTTTTAACCCAAGATTAAGACATCTTATTGCTGCCTTAATTCAGCACCTTTATCAGAGGGCTCGCTCTGCTGTTTTCCAGACATTCCATTTCCTTTGAAATGGATGTGAAAAGCAGGGGGAGCATTCAGATCCAGGTTTTTGTTTCACCATTACAGCAGAGACCGTTTCACACGTTCCTTCCCTCCTGTGACATCGATGTTCATCTTCCTTCCTGCTCATCTGGACCTTACAAATTCCAGTCACTTCTCTTCCTGACACCACCTTTCACTTAGGGATGCATCGGATGGAAATTGCACCGAGCTGCCACGGAGTGCAGGAAATCAGTTTTTCACTCCACCAAACGCCAGCCCCAAATTCAGGATGAGGAATATGGCCTTAGCCCTTTCCTATCTAATGTTGTATTTTTTTCCTTTTGTTCCACTTACATATATATATCATGTCCTGACAAATGAAAGTGGAGCTTTTCCAAGATAAATAACATTATCCTTGCAGAACCCTACAGCACCCCATGGCAACTCATTATTTCTCAATTAAATTTACTGCTCATTGGCAGTTGCTCTGCTTTAATTTTCTGCTATTTGTTTACTGAAGACCAAAATGCATAACACAAAGCCCTATAAAAGTCAGGCTAAGTTAATTAAATGTGAAACTGGGAAACCCTAACTTTGCCTCCTGAGCAATTTTGTCATGAGATCTCCTTAAAAATGTCACTTTTTGCAGAAATTTATTTAGACATATGTAACCACGATTAATTAAATGTGTGGTCCCTCCACAACTCACTCCAAAAGACACTTAGCTGCATTTTGTAACCACTGATTGGAGAAACAGGAGTTCACAGGATTCACAATGCCACGGGAAGAAAAGATGCTTCAGTCAGACCAATATTTTCAGGCTCCTTACGTGTTTCTGAGTTATTTTGCCTGAATGCAGGATGCCTGAGTCTAGGTTTGGAAGAGATGCACCACATTATTTTCCTGGTTTCTTTCCTTGATGGGACCATGGATTTGATGGATTGCAAAGCAGTCTAGTATTTATATCATCCATTTTACATACTAATAAAAATCTTCTGGTCAATGTCCACTACAAACTGATCTTCATGTGGATCAAGAAATGGCAAAAGATGTAAAAAACTAACAAAGACACAAACCTTGGCTGATGATGCTCCTACAGCACATCAGAAATAATTTTTTCAGTAACTCTATTCAACATTTGCATTCTTCTCTCCAGCTGAACTAGGCAGACCATGTAAATCCTACTTTCCATGTACTTATTTCTCTGCATGGGTGATGGAGACCTTGAAATCATCTCAGACATGGTGCAAATGATGCAAATCATTGTCTCTATTCAGGTGAAGTCTGTCCTCATGGTCTCAGGGTGGGGTGTCCATCACAAACCCACCACTCAGACACCTTTGCCAACCATGGAAACACACACCTTCATCCAACCCTGAGAGAGGAAGGTAAAAGAGAGACAAACAACCACTTGAAAATGCCCATTTTCCACCACTGTTTGTAGCAGCAGCCTGTAGAATTTCCTAAGACAAGTCACCAGATTTTAGGCTGAAATCTAGAGGCAACTTATTGAAATCTAAGAGCAGAATTTAACATGTCAGGAACACTTTCCAGTGCTGAAAGATTCCCAGTTTGGAGTTTGAAACTCTGGATTTATTTCTAAACCCACCAATCATTTGAAGGAGGAGAGGAAATGAATAATCTTTTCTGATTAGAAACAACACAAATAATGAATCACAGAATCCCAGAATCACTGGGTTGGAAGAAACCTTCAAGATCATTGTGTCCAACCCAGCCCCAACACCTCAAATAAACCCTGGCACCCAGTGCCACATCCAGTCTGTGTTAAACACACCCAGGGATGGTGACTGCACCACCTCCCCGGGCAGCCATTCCAGAACTTTAACAAAGGACCCTGAAGATGGATAAAAGTCTCCATTTAGATACTCACAAGTCAGTTTGAAGAAAACAGAATCCAAGGCTTCAATATTCTGTTGAGACAAATTACTTGACAAGGGAGATGTACAAAGCTGGGGGTGCTCAGCCTGGAGAAAAGGAGACTCAGGGGTGACCTTATCACTCTCTACAGCTCCTGAAAGGTGGCTGTGCTCAGCTGGGGTTGGGCTCTTTCTCCAGGCAGCACTGACAGAATCAGAGGTCACAGTCTCAAGCTGCACCAAGGGAAATATAGGTTGGATATCAGGAAAAAGTTTTTTACAGAAATGTGATAAAGTTCTGGAATGGCTGCCCGGGGAGGTGGTGCAGTCACCATCCCTGGGTGTGTTTAACACAGACTGGACGTGGCACTGGGTGCCAGGGTTTAGTTGAGGTGTTGGGGCTGGGCTGGACTCGATCTTGAAGGTCTCTTCCAACCCGTGATTCTGTGAATTCTGTAAAATGCACCTCTAAAGCTTTGGCCGAGGTTCTTGTTGCAGGAATGAGCAGCTCAGTGGGAAGAAGGTTTGTCCCAGTAGGATCAACAAACAGAGACCTGGCCAGAGCCCATCACATGCATGTGCTTGGTCCTTGCTACCGATCCCAGGAGGCAGAGCTGTGCCTGAGGCAGCAGCACCTCGAGTCAGGTGCAGGGGAACGGCAGAGTGACGGCGCCGAGGTGAATTTTGCATTTTGGGCAAGGTGAGAGAAGCACGGTGTCAGCAGCTAATAAGTTTATAACGGGATTTCTTCCTCAAGCCAAAACCAGCCCAGATTTATAACTCTCCCATAGCACTCTGAACTTTCCGACACTCCTCCTGAAACATTTCATTATTGCTCAATTACTGTCATGTTCTCTTAAAGAGCTGGAGGGGGAAGGTGGTCTCCATTTGGAGGCCAGATGCCATTTCCATTTCCTTGAGAAACTGCTCTGTGCAATAAATAACCCAGTCACCCTTCAGAAACAGGCTTTGAGGCTACGATAAGTTTAAAAAAAAAAGTGAAAACTGTGACATGTTCTATGTGTAATGGAAACTAACCAGAAACTAAGATGTTAAATTAGTGGCAGGGCACCTTTGTCTTGCGGCCAGGCCAGACTGTCTGGCTGGCTTGGAGGCAAGAGCAGCAGAAACCTTCCCCACTCTCAGCACTGATGCTGCCTCACTGAGGAACCTGTGTGGCCTAGAAAGGGTTTGGTAGTGTGGGGGCTACAGAAGTGGCTTCTCTGAGAAGCTGCTGGAACCTTCTCCTGTGTCTGACTGAGCTAATCCCAGCTGGCTGCAGGATGGACCCGCCACTGGGGGAGGGTAATGCTGAGAACAAGGACCTGAGCCCACTGTCCAGGACAAAATCATCACCTCTGCACAAGCAGCTGCTCAGCACCCACCTGAGATGAGCTCAGGTGAGAAATCAAGTATTTTCTCCAATGAGAAATCAAGTATTTTCCATACTGAAACGCAGGTTTGACCTCTGGACTTCAGACACCACAGCCCACTCCAGCATGGGAGGTCTTAAATTCTGTATCCTTAACCAGAAAACCAGAGGCCCTACTGTGCTCAAAACCCCACCCCTGAGCTCGGGCTCTGTCACAGGGTTTGTGAATCACCTGACAGCTCTCATGCATTCATTTCCACAGCACATTATCATCCAAAACGTCTTTTCTGCTTTGACACTAGTCACAAGTATCTGTTTGTACATATGGAAACCACATTTTGTATTCCAGACGGAAATTCATCCTCGATTTCAGAGAAGGAAACGAGCAATTTCATACGAGATGCATAATTTGTTGTGTGAATATGAAATACGTGACTGCCTCACATGTTGTGAGCTAATCATAAAAAAAAAAAGAAAAAAAGAATGGAAAAGGTCCCATCTGTCTCTAAATCCTATGATCCAACTTTTCTCAGCTAACTGCAGCTCTGCCAGTACCTGGTACACACACAGCAAGGAGAGGTTTTAGTGCCAGGAAGTTAGTGAGAAACAGAGGAGCAAATATGAAGCAGCAGCTGAAATTACATCCAAGACAGTGAGGAAACATCTCGGAGGGAATAGAGACCTTATGACACCTCTTCAGCTGACTGAAGTCATTCCCCAACTCTTCAAATTGTTCCTGACCTGCCTTTTTATCCAGGCTTCCCTGCAATTATCTTCTTAACATAATTTCTCTGTAGTTCCCTGAAGAGCTTTAATGGGATCACTGGGAAAGATCCAGCGGCACATTAGAGAGCGTGGGGGCAAAAAGATGATGGGAATCTTGCCACTCACATTGGTAAGGCTGCAAGTTCAGCCTGGGGCTTGCTGGCCTCAGCAGCAGCTCTGCCACACAAATTCAGTGGGTCTGACTCAGGTCTGACGTGCTTTGCTTCTTCTGTCGTGGTCTCATTTATCTGCACCAGGTTTCTGAGCCTGACCTTAAAGTTCTGCTCCAGTGTCACCAAAGGAGCTCCTCCCCTGGCATCCAAGGAACAGAATTATTCCACAGGAAACAGAAATATTTGCCTCTTCCTTTCAGCGTGTTACTGCAACTTCTTCAGCTTGTTTGCCTCAAAAAATGAAACAGGCTTGAAACAGCAGCAGGAGGTGGTACCAGGTTCCCAGGCCTGACAGGACATGTTCATGTAAAACAAAAAGAAGCCCCAGATCTCAGCTAGCAGCTACCAAAGCAGAAAGACCACTGAGACCCAGGTCAGCCCTGGTCATCCCTCTCTCTCTCTCTCTCCACTGCTGAGGGCAATGATGCTCTACCTTAGATGCCATAACTGAGTCCCCAAGTTTAATGAGATGAATCTTTGACACCCTACAGGTTTAACCCACTTATAATATTAAATTAAATTGCCTGGATTAAGATAATTTTGCGTCTTGAATCCATTTAACTAAGCAATGCAGATCGCTGTAGCTGAATCTTTTGTCCTTGGAGATTTATCCAACCTGGATTTTACCAGCACAGCCCTTTTACCACCCTTTTGGAGGGTTCCAAATTGGCAGTTCCTTCCAGACTGGATTCAGAGTCTACTGCAGTCAATTAAAGACTTAGGTACACTCAACAGGGTTTAGATCTGCTCCTTTAGGATCTGTATTAGTTACAAACCACGTCAGTGTTTTAATCAAGAGACCATGCATTAATGATTTAAGAATTACCCTGCCTTGGCCAGCCAGACCTCATGGACATCTTTCTGACAGGATCTGTCTTCCATCACACCAGTGATTGACCCATGAATTTTGCCATCTCTGTTGAGAGAAAAGCAAATTAGCAAAGGAGAGAATTTAGTCTTCTCACAGTTCCCAGAGATTTGTCCAAGTTTTTTTACCCTGTGCTTCCCATGGTTTCTCTGGTGGAAATCTTCCTGCACTGGGATATGTCTGCTGACGGCTGACAGCAAAAATGGTGTTAGAAAATACCCAAAATGTGTCACATGGAGGGGGAGGGGAAGGTGGGAAAGGTGCAGGACTGGCTGGGCATGTCACACAGCTTTGGGAAACTGCTCAGCTCTGGTTGTCAGCTTTAGCTGAGATTTTGAGATCCACAAAGGACAGCTGCTGCCTTTTCTGTGTCCTCCAAGTCTCACCCAGTGGCCACAAGTGCTCAGCTAGAACCATTCAATACAGAATAACAGAATGGACCAGGCTGGAAAAGACCTTTGAGATCATCAAGTCCAAACTGTTACCAAACACCTCCTCACAACTAAACCATGGCACTCAGTGCCATGTCCAGTCTTTATTAAACGTGTCCAGGGACCGTGACCCCACCGCCTTGTGGGCAGATGATTCCAGTGCTCAATCACTCTTTCACTGAAGAATTTTTTCCTGAAAAAAAAAAAGAAAAAAAACCAGCATTTACTCAGATGGGCTTTACCTCTGGCTCTGTCACCTTTTCTCTGGACTTGGTTGTAAATCCCTCCTGGATCCTTTACAATACGAGAGGCAGGGAGAGGGAAGAATCACCTGGCTTAAAACAAAGCAGCTCATTCAAAAGCAGTGGTTTGCCTTGGGCAGCAAACACTGACTTTTACAAACAGCAGACATGTCCTGGGGATTTGGGGTGACTGCTGCAACATTTTCTGGCTGGATAGTAAACAGCTAAGTAACCACTGACACTGCCCTGATGCAGGGTTTGAGGTTCCTTTCCTCTTCCCTGGGGAACATAAGCCATGATCCTGCTAGAGAAACAAATGATTAATCATAGCAGGGGTACCTCATTAAGATTTATTACAAACCCTTGTGATAGCTCAGGAAAACTGCTTCCAGGAGTCATCCAATAAAGCAGAATTAACAAGACAGCCCCTCAGATGGAACTGTGCTGCGCAAATCCCTTTACACTGACCCACAGCCCAGCGCTGCTGCGACAGCCACAGCAGCTGCCCAGCATTAGCAGAGCTCTGCAAATTTCAGCAAGAATCAGGCACAGAGCTATAAAGCTGATGAACAAAGAGAAAGGGGGAAACCACAACATGATGCCATTTGATTGTGATTTATGCACCTTTTATGAGGAAAACACCACAGGTTGCACAGGAGTGGCCTTTGGTGCCGGGTGTGCAGCCCTGCTGCCTCACGTCACTGCAACACGGGCTGCAGACAGTCCTGCCACGTGAACCCAAGGCTTGCTCCCACCAGGAAAGACCATATGCAAGTCTTGGGTGCACTGATGGTTCCTGCATGGCCACGCAGGCTGCCCACACACCTCGAGTTTCTCCACAGCCTGGAGCAGTTTGCAACACAAACCACGGCACCAGATCCCTTGAGAGCATCACTGCCTCGGAGAGATTCAGCAGCAGACTCCAGCTCCAGCTGGAGGACAGAGAAGGTGACACCCAGCACACACCTGACACCAAACATTTTGCCAATTCTCAGAACCAGGCTTTTTGCTGTTTCCTTTCAAAATGATTTTTTTTATTTGCCAATCATGTTTTAAAGAAATAATCCCAAGACTCAAGCACAATATTGGGGGGAAATGAAACATTTCAGTTGTCCCAATATAATGTTGTTTTCCAGGGGGAAAAAAACCTTGCAACAGGTAACCAGGTCTCCTCATTTAAGGAGTGTAAACCCAGCACCCTGCATTGCCATTAAAGTAACTTAAAAGGTGCAGAGCCCAGAGCAGCTCCTTCCAAAGGTGAAATAACTGTTTCTGTGGTGAGCTCAGTAACACGAGGGAAAGCTGCCCAGTGTGTGAAATGATCCAGGACAACATTTTTCAGTTTGTTTTTCCCATTGGTGTGTAATGTTATCCAGCTCACACACAGCTGAACTAGATCATGCCTTCCAGGAAGATCTCCAGGTCTGAGGTGAAGCATCCCAGCTAGAATTAATTTCCCTCTTGTCCTGGTCAGCCGTTCCACTGGGTAATTACTGTGCTGCTCCACAGTTGTCCTTCCAACCTAATTTCAACATCCACCCTCTAGATCTTCTTCTGGTGCAGGGAATTCCCTACCACAACCTACCAGACTGCCTCCAGATTTCCTTTTCAGCAAGCCAAGCAGCCTGAGCTCTTGAAGTCTGACTCTCACTGCAGACCTTTACATCCCACTACAGCTGAGTTATCCCCCAACCTGCACCCAAGACAGCAAAAGCCATCATGCTGTTTGGAGGGTCAGAAACTTTGTGCTTTGCCAAAGAGTGCTACCCACTGAAATTTCCTCAGATGCAAACACCAACCTGATAAAACTGAGGGGTGTGAGAAGGGCAGCATTGGAATGGGCTGCCCACACAACCACCGTCCCTGGAAGTGTTCAAAAAATGTCTAGGTGTGGTGCTTAGGGACACAATTTAATGGTGAATCTGGCAGTGTAGGTTGGACTCCGTGATCTTGGAGGGCTTTTTCCAGCCTTTAATGACTTTGTGATCCCATGAAGGAAATCCCAGTCTCCGTAGCTCCTCCAAGGCTTTCATGAGCAGCCACTTGTGAACAGTCACTGATTTCAGTTATCCCTCAGCTCATGCATGTCTGGCAATCTCCACTCTGTTAGGGAACTCTCAAGTCTCTTCTGTGCCACGAGGCTGTGCAAGGTCTGCGAGTTGTGTGTGCTGCTTGAGATGGTTTCACTCAAAATGGCACCTGTCCATGGGGAAGGGGAGAATTCTCCAAACAAATGGCTCATTATTTCAGCACTTGCATGGGAGGGCTCCAAGGAGAGGTTTTCATCAACAAAACTCTCTCTGGGTACCACTGACAGCTAGAGCTTCCAGTCAAGGCATGCTGAGGTGAAAATCCAGGGAATGCCATTCCTTCTTGGAGCCAATTCCTTCAGTGTCAAATAGCCAGCCAAAGAAAACACATTAAAATCAATGCCCTTAAAAATGACAAGCTCCAAGAAAACACACCCTGCAAACAGAGATGGTCAATCCAAAGCTGTTCATGAGGCCACCTCCAACTGCCAGGCTCCCTGTCACAATACTCCCCCCCAGTTTTTCCCCAGTGAAATATGGGTCTCCTGGCTGGAGGCAGCGTGCTGCTGCCCCTTTGCTCAGGCAGCGCTGCAGGAGTGTGGAGCAGGCTGTGCCTCGCCGTGTTTGTTCAGTCCCAAGAAAGGCAAACCTCTTCCTTGACTCCCAGAGTCACTGTGCTGAAAGAACATCCCTGCATGGAGGGCTCTTTTTGTCTCCCCACAGGCTGTGCTGGTGGTCTCCCAAACCAGGCTGTGGTGTCTCAGCAGCAGTTCTAATTATGGAGCCCAAGGAAGCAGATAAACAAGAAGCTGGATGATTTTGTGAGTGAAATTAGGCTTGTGATAACAAAGGCAAGCCCTGCAGCCAGGCAAAGCCTGCGGGAACACCACAGTTTCTCATTTAGTTTGATTAGGGCAAGCCATCAGGAACTGCTGAATCGGCCAAAGAAGTGAGCTGCCGTCCTCAGCAGAGCTCCAGTGGCTCCCAGGATCTCATCCCGCTCTGCCAGCACCCCTGAAATCCCCTGGGACAGCAGCACTGAGCCCTCAGTGAGCCACCAGCACCACGGGCTACTGCTCAAAACATGGTCAGGGTCCTGCAACCTGACCCTCACCCCTCAATCTTCCTGCACCCACAGCCCCTCCCTCCTGACCTGCAGGACCCTTCCAGCTGAGTCCAGACCTCCACCCGTGCAGGCTGCAAAGTGCAGTGAGCCACAGATCAGGTACAGCAGGGATAATTACTGCTTTAACTGGAGACACGGGCTGGACATTAAAAGAAGCTGTTAAGGGTAATGGTGGGTTGTCCACCTCGTGGTCTTTCCAGAGAGTGGAAAAGATGTTTCAGCCAGAAATGAGTTAGTGGGCTCAGTGTGAGGTTAATGGGCAGATGTTTAGAGCCTGCTGTTCACAGCAGGTCAGGCTAGAAAAGGTTTTGGGTGTTTCCAGCACTCGTGTGTCCCTGTCTCTGAGCAAGCAATGCAGAGGGTCTGTCTCCCAGGCTGTGGCATTCACATGCCCTCTGAACAGAGAGAGACTTGGCTTTCTCAGGATTTCGCCTGAGAGAAGCTATAAGAAAAACAGAGAAAAGAGAATCAAAACAATTCTTATCTCATTCACTACTCCTCTGTTTGTGCCCATGCAAAATGTGTTCTAGAGATTATTTACCCAAAGTAATTACTTAATTAAATTCTAGTAATAGCTGTTTAGATTCATTAACCAATTAAATCCACGTGTGTATCAAGACTCTCAGGAGAGAGAGTCAAAGTTTTCCAGTTAGATAGTTAGTGATAATTTTTGTTAGTGTAATATAGTATAATATAGTTATAGTATAATATAGTTTAATAAAATAATTAATTAACCTTCTAAAATCATTAAAATCCTACACATCATTCTTCCTGCACTGGGGCTCCCAGCACCAATACCAGGCCACCACACTTGTAAGTTCAATTATGGGGAAATTGAGGCAAGTTGAAAACACAGCCAGACTTTTCCCCAGCGTTTGGCAGCAAGGGGAAGCAGCACTTCTGTCTGTATTCAACACCCTGCATGACATTCCAGCACTTTCTGAAATGCATCCATGTCTCTGCAGAGATCAAAACTGCCCACCAAGCACATCCTCACTCAGGAGCAATGGCTTGACGCCAGGCTGTCCTCAGAGGTCTCAGGAAACATGGACAGTGGAGGGGGTGATGTTGGTGTGAGCAAATATCTGCTCCTTATCCCAACAAAGCCCACAGGATCACACCCTGGGCAGGCAGCAGCAGTTCCATCTGCTCACCCTGTGCTGCCTCAGCCACAGCACCAGCTCCTGCAGCAGAGGAATCATCATCTGGGCACCGAGAGCTCCTGCTTCAGCAATATTTCTCTGATGCCTGTGAAGTAATTACCAATAGCTCTTTCCAGTGTCCTCTAATGGAAGGTGGCCTCATTAATTACATTACACTGAATCAGCTTAGCTTGCTCAGAGATAATCAAAACACTGTTAGTCCTTCTTCCAAAATAAGCAGCAAACTTGCTATGACACCTTGTGTTTAAATATTTTCCACCTTGCCTCCAGCTATCTGAACCTCATCTCCTATGAGAATCAGTTCACCCACTCCTGAGCTGCCAGCACCAGGCAAAACACAGTGTGGTGTTTTGGGGTATCCAGCAGAAACAGCAGAAGGGGATGGAACGCCCCAGTTAGGCTCCAGTGGAGCTTTGGTGTTGGTACAGACGTGCAGCACCTTGGAGGCACCATGAGCCCTTAGAGTGGGAAATGCAGCGAACCCCAGCTCAGGGAAGAGATGATGATGTCTGCTCCAGATCAGAAGGCTGAAGGATAGCTTTATTAAAACTATACTGTATTACATTAATATACTATTTAAAGAGATGCTATCCTGTTCTGACTTCTTACCTCTCTAACTAACTCAAACTGTGACTCTGCTGAGAGCCCGAGCCACAGCTGGATCCCACTGGGCACTGACCCCAAACAACCTTCACCAGAATCCAACCCAGCAATCACTGCAGGTGAACAATCTCCACACCACACTCCACATGGGCAAAACAAAGGGGCAGAGATAAAGATTGTTTTCTTCTCTCTGTGCTTCTCCTGAGAGACAGAATGGTGTCTCTCTGTCCAGAGAACGGGAATGTCACAAGCCCTCAGCAGTGACCATATTTCACTGTGTGACCTCTCCTGGCCCCTGCACGATGCTGGTTCTGAGGAGGAGCCTCCTGTGCTGGCTCATCAACTCCACCTAAATTAATGTGGTTGTTAATATTGACTAATCTACATATAGCTCCTGGTGTTAATGCCTTTCCCTTAGCAGCTCCAGTTTCCCCATGCCTCTGCTCTATGGTACATTTACAGAATAAATGTGCAAGTGAGCCTCTTTAAACACTGCACAACATAAGCTGAGCTTAACAGAGCACATCTACAGGCCCAAGTTTGTCCTTTCCCTTAAATATATGAAATAACATCATTTAGGTCACATTATTTATTCAATAATGTTATTTAATCCCTGTGGTTATTAGAGAAAGGCAAAAGGACTGAATCACCTTCCAGAAGCACCCTTTTCTTTGATGTTATTTTAGGGACCCTACAGGAATTAGGAATAAGAACCAACTCATAGTAATTACTACAGGGTAAGGAAGAGACCAAAGCTTCTTTAAGGGAGTAAGTATGGAATTTAAGATGAATGGTCATATTTGAGGAAAAAAAAAAAAAAAACAAAAACATGTGTCTGCTTAGCATCTTGAAGATATTTTGAGATGTTTAAGTTTTTCCTTCCTATACATTTGTTTCAGACAAATCATCAGTGTTTAATTTCCAAGGAGGGATTTAAATGGTTTCAGAGCATGCAGCTGAAGCAAAATGAATCAAACTGAACATTTAGGGTCTCCTATTTGTTCTGATGAATAATCTTCCTCTTAGCACTATCAGAAAGAAATTAAGAAACATTTTTTAGTTTAACAACTGAAAGTAGAAATCAATTATTCAGACTTCTAGTTCTGAGCTGTTTTGAAAAATCTACCTTTTTGATATGCTTGAGATCATTTAAAGATATTAAGAAATACGGGCTCATGCACCAAATTAAAGGAAGCATCAAAATATCAGATGCAAAATAAAAGCTTTAAAACAAATCTCCATAACCATCAGTGAAAACACTTGACAATTATTTATATTTCAAATAAAACAGGTGATTTTTTCAATTAAAATGGAGATGCAATCTTTCTTAAAAGTAATGAAAATGCAAATACTCAGTACTAGATAAATTAGTCTGGGAAAATGCATGTATACAGAAAATAGGTCATGTTGCACTGAGTCAAAGAGGGAGGGAAAAGCAGAAAATTGAAGGGAAAAGGCAAATTGAACTCAAGTTCTTATTTCTCAACAGCATCCTTTAACAAAACCCACTCTTTATGTTTTCTCTACAAACATTGAACCAACAAGGAAAAGGTCACTGGGATCTGACCTCCCCTTAATAATACATTGGCAGTTTTTCCTTTAGAGGGAAAAACATTTTGTAAGAGCAAAGACAAATAATCCCAACTAGATTAATAAATTACTTAAAAGAGAGAGCTGAAAAAGAAAGCCCCACAAATCAGGATAGTCCTTCTGCTTTTATTTTAGTACTTTTTGTTTTAGCACCTTTTCTTAAAAATAAAAAAAAAAAAAGAGAAGAAGAAAAAAAGGAGCATAAAACAATATTTGGAAATAATATTTGGAATACCACGGGGTGCTAAGGAAAACAGAGGAGCTGAGTCCCACTGGGCAGCCAAACAACGAAGCACTGAAGAGGCAAAAACACTGCAGGGAGAAAACCCACTTTCCTGCTCTCCTTCTTGTTTTCACCCCAGTCTCAGAGGTCACTGCTTTGTTTATTTAATTAACCAAGTGGCACCTCCAGGGCTGCAGGGCTCGTTCCCCTCTCGGTTATCCCACGGGAGAAGAGCTGCAGGGACATTCCACGGCGCTGGAACCACGGGACATCAGCCCAGGTCTGCCTTTCTGGCAGGGATGAGACCAGGTTAAAATAAACCATCAAGGTTTCAGGTCGTATTTTTGGAGGAAAAGGGGAGGAAAAGTCCAGGTCAGAAATGGGCATTGCTGTTAGATGTGTCAGACATCCCTGGCACAGGGGCAGGTCCTTGAAACCCCCAGCCAGACACGATTCCTTGGTGTGCACAGGGCTCTGAAACCTGCACCACCAATCCATCAGCAGTCTGAATGAGCCCAGACTTCCCACCACACCAAAAATCCCCATTTTCAGCAGCAGTTTCACTCCTCAGAGAGGAGTCCTGCCCCAGCAATGTCCATCCTGAAATACACCAGAAGCAAGAGGAGAATGGAACACTCTGAGCTCAAGGGAACAGATTTAACCACAGATAGGAACCATGACATGAACCAGCCCCTCTCTCTGACCCAGGCACAAAACTCCAAGGGACAAGTTACACCCTGGCCCCAGGGTGATCTTGCCCTGAGGTGGAGGCTGGAGCACCTTTAACACCCCCTGTTCTCTAATCTTGTGCCCTTGCTATGAGTGTTTTAAAAACAAACAAAAATCCCAACCAACCAAAATGCAGAAATGAATTCTTACTAACACTCTTTTCATGATTACCGTGTAAATAATATTCCAATAAAATGAGAGATGCAAATCTCCTTTAAGACCTCATTCACCAGATTCCTGCTCTTGCCTTTCAAACCTCAGCATCAGTAGCATAGTCTTTCTTCTTCTACCCATCAATTGATACTTAAATAATGCATAAAACTGTCTTATTAAATGCATGTTGAATATTTATTTGGAAGCTCATCACAAGTTGAAAGATAACCTTCATTTTCAATTCCCTTTGGGATAATCAGCTAATTGGGTATCAGCTGAAGCTCAGTCTCTCCAGACTGCTGACAGTCAGCATGGGAGCCCCTCCTAACAATGCCTCAGCAGCCCTTGAGGGGCTGTGGAGCTTTGTCCAACCCGAGCTAAGCCACAAGTTCCACATGAAAGCAAAGATAATTCACATGGTCACTGTCATCCACACCTCCAGTGCTGCCCGTGCTTTTGGATTTGGGCCAGACACAGGACAGAGCTCACAATTTCCTTGGGGTAACTTAAATCAATGTCCTTAAATCAACTCTACGGGACCTCCTGCAGAAATGAAGCAGGATCTCAGGCTTGTTTGCTCCTCACACACTTTGCATTAAAGCATCTTGTGATAAATTCAGTTTTCAGAACTAGAGATGCTTTAATAGAGCCTGGGCTGTTTCTGGTCTGACCAGTGGAGTGGTTTCTTGTTCATCACCATCAGGTAAATGTTAAGGAAGTCAGGTCAGCAATCATGGAGCAAAGGCAGAAGCAAACACTATTTTCTGAAAATCTGACTTATGTTGACTTCATTACTGTGTTCTTGGAGTCAGAGAATAACAGAATTGGTTTGTTTTGACCGGTTAAAGAATCCTCTCTCCTCTCTGAAGAGCACACTAAAGTTTGGAGGGCTGCTCCAGAGCCTCTGCCTCAGCGTCACCATTGAAAGGCTGCTGGTAAATTGCCATTTATTCTGTTTTGGTTTATTTTATTTTAATATTTTATTCTATTTTTATTTTACTATTTTATTTGATGTTAATATTTTTCTATTTTACTTTACTATTTTATTTGATGTTAATATTTTTTTATTTTTTATTTTATGTTAATTTTTTCTAATTTATATTTTTCTATTTTATTTTACTATTTTATTTGATGTCAATATTTTTCTATTTTTATTTTTTATTTTATGTTAATTTTTTCTATTTTATTTTAATTTTTTTTTAATTTCATATTTTGCTTTATTTCAATTTTTTATTTTATTTTAATATTTTATTTTAAATTAATATTTTGTTTTATTTGAAACGTGACTCTATCAATGAATCAGGGCAAGGGTATTACATCAGCCTGGTAAAAATCCACAGAGAACTGCTCAGCCCAGACACACCTCATTTCTGAGAGCCACATTAAAAGCCCACTGAGCACAGGAGCCACCAAAGCCTCTTGCAGAGGAGCAGTCCCCAGTCTCTGACATGTTCTGTGGTTCAAGACCTGACAAAACCAGCACATGGAAGAGATTTACCCCTGCCCAGGGCTCGTTGGGTCTTTGGCAGCTGCTGCAAAAAGCTGCACAGGAAGCAAACAGAAGCTCTTGTGTAAAATACATTCTTCCAGGCTTGTCAAATTCTCTTTAAGAGGAAATTCAGTCAAATTCAGTTGTACAGCAAACTGTACAATCCTGCTGATTTTCATACACCTGATTATTGTGAATTAATGTTCACCTTCTCCCACTGCTGCTCACACTGAGCTGGGCTCCACCAGCAGCCAGCAGGACATCCCATGGGACACAGGAATCCTGCTTGGCATGCCCTGCTCCTACCTTTGCACTCAGGAAATATTTCCAGTCACACCCTGAAACACCTGTGGGTATTCTCAGTTCAGTCAGACAGAAAAAGAGAAAGGTTTCTGCCAGGCTAAGCCTGGGAAAAAGTCCGGGAGGAATATAAACAATTATCTTGTTTTCCATTCATATTGTTTATAGATCTGTTCTACCACACTGACCTAAGCCCAGTGTACCAATCAGGTGAAATGTTTTTACTTTAAGACCAATGGAATTAATGTTCACAATGTTCTCTATAAAAGAGAGAAGTGCTTTTGAATAAAGTTTCATTTGCCTTCTGAAATCGTGCGAGTCATTTCACCCGTCCCTGGCTCAACAGCGTCAAACGCCTGCATCAGTTTCAGCTGGATGCTCTTCTTGCTTGGGATCAGCAAGGAAACGCAGAAAGAGCTCCAGAAATTCCTAATAGCCTCAGATTTTCACCAGCTCTGGGTTTCCTCCTGTGTAGAAAGTAATAGCATGAAAATAACAGTGTGAAAATCCCAGTGTGCATTCCCCAGGCTCTCTGAGCTCTGAAGCTCAGCGTGGATTTTCTAAGAATCAGAAGCGAAGTGACAAATTGGTTTGTGATTTAAAACTATTTGACAACCAAGTCCTGTAAGAAAGATGTAATCTGTGGAGTTTTTGTCCAAATTAAGTCGGATAAGGACAAATGAGAGGCTTTAAGGAGCTCTGGAATGGGACACAAGCAGCATGCAGAGGGCAGAGAGGACCCTGCCTGCTGCAAAATCAACCCTTGTGGTGTCAGGTGTCGAGGGGAAAATCAACACACAGAGGCACTGACCACAGACACAGCTTGGACAGAAAAAGGAAACGTGAAACAGAGAAAAATAAGCACTTTCAGGGCTTTCTTTTTGCTTCAGACAGGTATCTTATGAGGAGAGGAACCACATGGAGGGCTGGTCTCTGTGAACAGCCCTTCATTCACCTGCTGGTGTCTGCATGTGGGCAGGAGATTCTGGCCTTGATGGAGGAGAGAAGATCCTTCCAGCCCTCACCTTTGCCTTCCACATTTCCTTTCCTGGCAGTATTCCCCACCCCAAATTTAAAAATGTTTCTTTTCCCAGTCTCAGACCCATCTCTGAGGGACATCCAATACTGGGCCAGGCTCCTCAACCACATCATTCAGGTCTCTCACTGCATCCACTGTCAGGAAAGCACAGGTTCTCTGGAGTTCTTGCACACAAAGTCTTTAGTTTCCAGATATTTTGAATTTCTTATGTATATTTGGAAAAAATAATGTGACTCTCCAATAGGAAGACTGGTTGGTAATACTGGATTTGAAGGTTGGGGGTGACCCCCAACTGAAATGTGTGGTGGATCTTCCTCTGGTGCTTTACGCATGAAGAGAGAAAATTTTTTAAATGTGCCAACTGTTACTGTTTAATTCCTCAAACTAATTCTTAAAAATTGCTTTAGTTTTCATTCCCCGCTTTTTTCTGTTTTATTTGGGGTTTTTTTGAGTCTTCTTCATCTTCCCTTCTTTCTTAGATAAAAAAGGGAAAATGAAGAAGTAAAAGCTCAGCCTTCCCCATACTTTAACTTTTTCTAAACTGCTCTGAGGAAGCATTTCTTCCAGGCAGGCCCCAGGTAGTCTTTGACATGTATGAAAAATTCAATGCCTGTAGATTCCTAATTCTGTATTTCCAAAGCTGTGAGCTGGTTTTAAATAAAGCTGAGCCTGCAGCAACTCCCAATAAATTTCACATCCCTGCAAAAGTCCTGCTGTTGGGAGCTGCTTTCATCCTTTCTTTTGCAAGTTGCCTTCATTACTCCCTTCCTTTACATCACAGAAAGGCTGCTGGTGCCATCTCCCATGTACCAGGTGCAGAACTATAAACTCAGAGTAACTCCACTAAATTTAATGTGCTTAACGAAGCCGCTCTGGATTTGTGCTGCTGCAAATGAGATCAGAGCCCTCCCAGCCACAGGAGCCAGAGGGAGGTCAAATGTTTTCCATGCATTACCTCCCTGTCAGCAAGCTAATGCTCTGCAATTCTCAAATGCTTCTCCCCAGACACCACAGTTCCAGGAATGGCACTAAAAGCACTCTGAGCTCAAGGCAGAGCTCACACCAGAGCAGGGTATGGCTGGTGAAGCCTCCAGCTTCAACAAACCTTATCTTTGTGAGCTGAGAGAGGAAAAGATGCAGCAGCTTCCAAAAGATGGCAACAAACCCACGCTTGCTGATGCCACCACCACAGAATCACGGAATATTTGGGTTGGAAAGGACCTCAAAGATAATCTAGAAAAGCAAAACGGGGTCAGAGGTTTGGTCAGCGCATCTCAGTCTGTTTATATTGGAGGCAGTGAAGGTTGTTTGTTCCAGCTGGTCTGAAAACTGGAGACTACACTAAAAATGATACTGATGCCTCAGGTTTTAGCTTTTGTATTTTTCAGATTCTGTGCTGCTTTAGTGTGTGGGTCTGGGTTTCATATGAGGGGATGCTGAGCTCTCTGCACAGAGCAGGGAGACAAAACAATTCCTTCTCCAGCTGGGGACCAAGGACAAATGATCCAAACCTCAGGTCCAAGAGCACAAACAGCGTGGGCTGGAGAGAGAAAAACAAGCAGGATGGGAGTGCATGGGCTAAAGCTGGAATGGGACAATGAACTGCAAGGTGCAAATGGAGCAGAGCTGATCCCAGTGAGAGCCCCCGGGAGTGCTCGTGCATTTTGGGACCATTTTGGTTCATCTTGGGTGCAGCCCTGGCTGGGCTCTGGTGCTGCCCAAGGTGGATCCATGGAGGAGATCCTTTGAATAAATCCCTGCTTTATTCTATACCTCTGTTTAGCCTCTGTTCTAAGTCAGCCTGCACAAGGCATCAGCACAAACAACATCACAATTCTCCTCTGCTTTGCCTTCTTATTAGCAAACATAGCTGCGAGGCCTGATTATGGGTGCTCATCATTGCCATTGTAATTATGAGAAATTATTTGTAACACTGTTTTAGATTTGCCTCTCAGTAACTCACTGAAGAAAATCTGACTTATGTTGACTTCATTATTGTGTTCTTGGTGTCAGAGAAGAACAGAATTCGTTTGTTTTGACCAGTCGAGCAGACCCTTTTTTTTTTTTTTGTGGGGCAAAAGGATTGCAATGACTGCAAGAAAGAGCAAGAAACAAGGTTTTCAAAATTCATTAGGTCCAATATTAATTACACAGTTTGGATTTTTTTTAAAAAAAGCACAGACAGTTTAGCAGATAAAGCTGCCTCTCACCTCTGCTACTCTGAACTTCCAGGATTTCATGAAAATGTGCAAGAAATTTCTTCAGGTTAGTTTTGGGACAGCTTTGCTTTTGCAGTGAATCACAGAGCTCCAGATCTCAAAGGTCCAAAACAAATACATTCTGAATTTTAGCATATATCTGGCTTATTACATTCCTGAGAGAAGAGTCCCAAGATGCTACTGACAGTGAACTGTGGAGTGCTTCTCAGGGGCAGCATAAACATCTGATTTATTCAGGCTATTCCCCTCTTACCACTTAATGCTTGACAAGATTCTGATAGGGTATTTGAAAAAAAAAAGTGGGTAACCATGAAACGAAAGGCAATCATATCTACATTTATACAAGGCACTGACTTAAATTCTGGCCTGTTCGAATCATAAATTTTCCTAATATTAGTTAAAACTTTTTATTTTGATGTGATGTAATTGCCTGTGAATATCTGCAGTACAGTATCAAGTTTTAAAGCTGCTTAATGTTTCTTAGCCTCAGTTGTTTACACAGCTTTGCCAAACTTTAATGATTTGAGATGAGATTTTACAGGTGAACAATCTGCCCTCAGCAATATTTTCTCTTTAATTTATACCTAAAATGACCTGCCTCTTTCTTGGATGAGGATAGAAACAAAAATAACTTTTAGCTAAGTTAAACAGTTCAAGCAAATTTTTCCTTTAAAATTCTCCCCTGCCTTTTCCAGTTTGGACCAGGCCTTTTATTGGGGACGTCCTTCAAAAAATATGGGCAGCCTACAAGATTTTGTAAAGTCAGGGTTTGTATGGCCTCAGAAAAACCTGCAGTTGCAGAAACTTCAGCCCATTTGGGGCACGTTCAGCCCATTTGGGGCACGTTCAGCCCAGAGCTCATGGATGGGGTTGGGCTGTTCCCAACTCCAGTGACCACTGCAGTCTACACCAGCCTGGGGGCTGAGGATGGTGGGTGGGATCTCCTGTTAGGAGTCATTCTGTCTGAACTCACCGTCCTCTCAGCAGAGCATTAAAAAACCCCTTGTATCCTGCTGATGCATTAATTTTGAGCTTTCAGATTTCCCAGGCTCTGCACTGCATTGGTAAATAACTCTGAACTCCACTTGAAGTGTCAGCCAGCTCTCCTCACAGCTCAGGCACACAGAACAATCATTTCCCAGCCCAGGCACACAGAACAATCCTTTCCCAGCCCCACAACCAAGGACAGCGCTGCAGCTCCAGCCCCAAAAAGTGCAAACAGCAGGGAATGGAGGAGAGCAACCTGGGAGGGTGGGACTGCATCACCTGGAGCTGGAATTGGGCAGTGAACCCCAGTGTGGAAATGGACCAGAACTCATAAAAGTGTGAGAACTCGTGACTCTGAGTCCATCTTCGGTCCATCCTGGGTGGAGCCACGGCCGGGCTCTTGCCCAAGGTGTGTCCTTTAAAGGCTTTTTAATAAATCCCTACTTTATTTTGATGCCTCAGGTTTTAGCTTTTATATTTTTCACATTCTGTGCTGCTTTACTGTGTGGGTCTGAGCTTCACATTAGGGGATGGTGAGCTCTCTGCACAGAGCAGGGAGACAAAACAATTCCTGCTCCAGCTGGGCACCAAGGACAAATGATCCAAACCTCAGGCCCAAGAGCACAAACAACGTGAACTGAAGAGAGAAAAACAAGCAGGATGGGACTGCATGGGCTGGAGCTGGAATTGGACAATGAACTGCAAGGTGCAAATGGAGCAGAGCTGATCCCAGTGAGAGCCCCCGGGAGCGCTCGTGCATTTTGGGACCATTTTGGTTCATCTTGGGTGCAGCCCTGGCTGGGCTCTGGTGCTGCCCAAGGTGGATCCATTGAGGAGATCCTTTGAATAAATTCCTGCTTTATTCTTTAACTCTGCCCAGTCTCTGCTCTAGAAGCCCCTCAAGGCATCTCTGCTAACACAGAAGTTTCTGTGACCCAGTCCTGCTCTGAAGGGCACCAAGATCAGGTAGAAGATAAGTCAGTGCTGCACATCACTGGACACATGGAGGAAAGATCTTTCTGAAACCTGCACCAAATGAACCCTCCTTGCTCATGCTAATGAGAAAAGCCAGGATATGATTTCCATTGGATGAGGACATGAAGTGTGGAGCTTCCAGGCTGTGGTGGGTTCAGTGTTGGCTAATTACTAATGTAATCACTAGAATGTATCATTTATTTCTTGCTGTGATATAGGATTAGGAGAAAGGTAAAGCAGGCTCAAAACTTTAAAAGGGTATAAAGAAAAATCTATTAACAGTAACTAGAATTAGAACAAAACATTTAGGACACTTCTCTCTACAACCTTTTCTTTCTTACTGATGATGTAAAGAGTCAAAACTTAAGCACCAGAAGCACCCAAGCACAGCATGACCGGGACCAGGAGCTCTGATATCCCTGTTCTGAAGCACCCACCTGAACCTCTCAGAGGGAGATCAACAGCCTCAAGGCCAGGCAAGGCCAGGCACTTCCCAAAAGTCAGCCCCACTGACTGTGTCAGGGGTTTGGCACTAAGGAACTCAGAATGCCTGGCTCAGAAAGCCAGCTCAGCAAAGCCAAAAAGAACAGTGACCCATTAAACCTCCTACAAACAGCACTGCAAGAGCCTTTCCATCCCCTGAACGTTTGGCAGACCTCGGGCAAGCATTGGAGTCGGGCTGGATGCTGGAAGCTGGCAGAACTGGGGGGCTCCTTTCTGCTTTGAGCTGCCTTGTTCCCTCCAGCTCTGCACACACAAGGACTTCTCATGGTATCTGAGACCATGGGCACTAAAAATCAAGCAGACAAGAGGAGCTGATGGACTGGAAAGCAGCTGGTTTTAGGTTGCAAGGGAAGGCACTGAAGCATTTTTCCTTTTTTCTTCTGCCTTCCCCCTGCTTTTTCATTCCCCAATTCCCTCTTTTCTCAACCCAAATCCCTTAATCTCAGTGCTGATAATTGTAATTACTCTAATACCTCGCCATCTGAGCAGCTCAGAAATGTCCATCTTGGGCCAGTCCCTTTTGTGGTGAGGAAGAATGAATATCAAAAGCACATGGGCTCCTCCAGAATTTTAATTTAAAACAAATATGGAATCAGGTCCAGATTAATGACATTTCCACCAAAGGCTGCATTTTTTGGGGGGGTTACTGAATCCACGTTGCTCTTTAATCAAAGAAGGAAAATGATGATGGGGGGTGACAGTTGGAAAAGCTGATGGAGAAAGGCTGGATTTTCTCCAGGCTCTACTGTTCTGACCCACACCCAGAACTGTGGTTAACAAATCAGGGACATGATTCCCCCCTTCAGCTGCTGGACTTTGGCAAAATATTCAAGGATCGTGGGTGGTCAGCACAAAAATCACTGCACAGCCTCTTCCAGGGAGAAATGGCACACAAAAAGGCAGCTCAAAAAGTGACACTGAGAGCAGGGGCTGCGGGGTGGGAACTTCTTTCCCAAGGGCAAAAGAAACCTGTTTCACAAGCAGCAGAGGGGTGATGGGCCTTGGGAGGAGCTGATGAGCTCATTAATGCTTGACGTGGGTCAAAACTTTGAAGTCTTTGTGGGGCAAGTCAGGATGGGAATTAAAAAGCAGCTATTGCAATCTGAATTTGTACTGCTCTACACCTCAGCTACATTGGCTTTCCAGTCATGCACCCAATTAGAGATTGTAATTTTTAATTAATTTCCTTAGCAGTTCTTGAAGGATCACAAATTTGTCTAACAAGACAACCCACTTATTATACAGCCCAGCACACTTCTGACACTGCAGATATTCAGGCCTGGCTCCCTTTTTCTGTCTCCACAGCAGTGATTCCAAGTCCCCCAAATGTACAACAGGTGAGACAGGTTTGACTAGAACTGTCAGAGCCACAAGTGGCTCTGGCTGGTCGCTTTCCAACTTCCAGACATTCAGTGACTTTCTAATTTACTTCACACAGAGTTTTCTGCACTGAGTTCTTTGCCCACTCTTAAAAGATTTGGGGGGGAAACGTTCTAATTGTTCTTTAACCATGAGTAAAGCATTAGTGAGAGTTGGTTTATCAATAAAAAGACTTTTAATTGAGTATATAATCCCAGGAAGGCAGCCATCAGTGATAGCCCTCACTATCCAAGCCCAGGAGTGGCTGCCATAGGTGGAGCAGCTTCACCTCCCCCAGCAGCTGCTTCTGCCCACAGCAGTGGGGACGTGGAGCTCATGGGAAAGCCAGAAGCAGCTCGAGTACAAACAAATGAAAATCCAAAGCCTAAGAAAATCTCCAGCCCAGGATGAGAATGAGGTGACCCACTGCAGGAACAAGGTGACCTGTTTTTACCCCATTTCTGATGGTTCTGATCCTCTGAGTCCCCATGCAGCCGTACTGTGAAATCCATTTGAAACATCAGAGAGAGTTTGTGCATCAAACTAAAATGAATTCTTCTACCCAGCCAGCCCCCTCACAGGCCAGCAAAGGGCTCCTGCTTTCTCTGCTGCACCATTTCACTGCCCTTTGCCTTGTCAGCTCACGTTCTTCACGGAAATCAAGCAAGCGTTTGATTCCCTTGAAAACCCAAATTGAGATGCTCGGGTTTATTTTATTCCATTTTCTTAAGCCCAGATAGAAAAATAGGTTTATGCACATAAATAAAAAAATAATAACCTGCCATTTAAATCCTGTTCAGTCAATTAGCTCAGTGCCTCGCTCTGAGCTAATGCGATCGTCTTTCTTTGTTTGCTCCTATTTATACTGCTCTTTAAAGTTCATTAAAATCACTGCTGTTATCTCACACAGAACAACTGTTCAAAACATCAGTGTCATGCAGTCGAGAAATTTATGCTTTGAAGTTCCCTCCTTTACTCATTTTTATTCAGCTTTTTTCTCTTGTTTTTCTTTTTTCTTTCTTTTTCTGTATTCCCCCCACCCCCCACCCCCTTAATGACTAAACCAGTTTTATGCTCTTCACAGTTATTCCAAAATCTGTTCCTCCTGACACGGAGCTGATACATCATTCCTCGCTCATAGCCCTTTTTCTCATTTTCATCATTTCTCCCCTCACTCGCTTTGGCTCTCTGCTAAGTCCATCACAGCTTTGTTTTTATATCCTTGCCGCTGTGTTTTATAGCCCAGTAAAACCTAGAAAGCTGCTTCAGAAAAACACACACATGCCAGCCCTTTGATGTTTGTGTTCGTGTGGCAGCTTGATGGAACGTGATGGAGACAAAGCCCCACGAAGCCACCAGCCCTGGATGCATCAGCAGGGCAGGGACAGGGGGACAGGAGGACAGGGGGACAGGAGACAGAGGGACAAGAGGACAGGGGGACAGGAGGACAGGGGGACAGGAGGACAGGGGGACAGGAGGCAGGAGAACAGGGGGACAGGGGGCAAGAGGACAAGGGACAGGGGACAGGAGGACAGGGGGACAGGAGACAGAGGGACAAGAGGGCAGGGGGACAGGAGGACAGGAGAATGGAGGGCAGGAGAAGAGGGGACAGGGGGACAGGGGACAGAAGGACAGGGGACAGGGAGCAGAAGGACAGGGGACAGGAGGATAGAGGGACAGGGCACAGGAGAACAGGGGAGCAGGAGGACAAGGGGCAGGAGGACAGGGGGACAAGGGGCAGGAGGACAGGAGACAGGGGGACAAGAGGACAAGGGACAGGGGGACAGGGGGACAGGAGGACAAGGGGACAGGGGGCAGAAGAACAGGGGGCAGGAGAACAGGGGGGCAGGAGGACAGGAGGACGGGGGGCAGAAGGACAGGGGGGCAGGAGAACAGGAAGACAGGAGAACAGGGGGGCAGGAGAACAGCCATCCCCACCTGAGATAAATCACCTTTTTGCCCCAGTTCCCCCCTGCACAGTGAATTGCTGCTGATTGTCCAGTGTGAGAAGCTCCACGGGACAGGAGATTTTGACTTCCCCAGGGTATCAGCCCTGTGAGATCCCTGCTCCCCTGCATGCTGCCAAAAAGTAAAAGGGAACCTCTCCAGACAGGGAGAGCTGCTCAGCAGTGACAGAGAGCCACAGCAGAGCCTTGGCAATGGCAGAGCCAGGCCAAGGAGCAGGTGGAGGATGCTTGTAAAAATAATGGGGATTTGGCTGGATCTGGCTGCAGCAGGACGAGCTCCACTCCCCTGTATGCTAAGAATTGAGTCTGACAGCTCTGCAGCAGATCACTTCTCTCATCCAGGCAGTCCTGCCTGTCCTCCACCTGCAGGGAGCCATGGGACAAGGTTTCCAGTGGAACCTGGAGATTGTCTCACTGTGGCCAAGGATGTGTTCAGCTGCCATAAATCCATCCTAATGGAGAGGAGGGAGCCCACCCCAATTCCAAACCTTGCCCTGACTTGCAGCAGGGTCCCCCATGTCAGACCTAGGAGAGGAACTGCTGCCCCAAAAGCTTTTGTGCCTAAGGAGAAAACTCAGAGGAATGCCTGTTCTAGGGTCCAAAAAGAGTCCAAAATTAATGAACATTAAAAAGAGACTTATTTTCAGAGTGGTGCTGCACCTGGCAGGTAACACTGCCTCTCCTGGGACCTGCACAGAGGTTGGTTCACAGAGGATTGGGAGGAGAAATGTGGATTAATTCTGTATATATCCATCAAGCCCAGATCTCAGCCCTGTTTTAACCAGCAGCCTACTCTCTCTCCTGCTGGTCTTCAGTTTGTTGAGGCTTATAAGGACAAAATAACCTGTATGGTTATTCAGCAACACATCAGTAGATCAGTTTAGTTGCCTATACTCAAATTTTGTTCTGAATAAAACAGTTAAAAACACTGAACAAGCTGCACTTAGGTTATATCACTCTGTAATTTTGTACCTGTGTCCTTTAGAAAGTGACATTTCCCACTCCCCCAGAAAAACTGGAGAAACTTCTGTACTGAGAATGAGCAGAAGACCTCTGTCAGGAGCCAGGATTGGTTTTCAGCCTGCAGCAATTAACGAGTGCTGTAGACCATCACTTAATATGATACAAAGAGCACTGCCAAATCTCAGGATTATATCTGGAGCTTTACTCTCAGGTCCTCTGTGTCTGGAAACATGTGATTCCAAGAAAATCTCAGCTTTAATTTATTTATTTTTTTTTTTAAATGTTCTTCTAAATTTTATGCCTGCAGAGAAAATCCTGAAAACGTGAACACTAAAAGCCATCAAAAGCAGAACAAAGAGTTCTGTATTAATATTTTCTGTATTTTTATTATATGTTATATATTCTGCACTTATATTAATATTATATTTTCTGTATTTATATATATATTATGCATTCATATTAATATTATATTTTCTGTATTTATGTTATATATTATATATTCTGAATGTATATAAATATTATATTTTCTCTATTTATATTATATATTATGTATTCCGCACCTATATTAATATTATATTTTCTGTCTTTATGTTATATATATATTATATATTCTGCATCTATATTAATATTATATTTCCTGTATTTATGTTATATATATTATATATTCTGCATCTATATTAATATTATATTTTCTGTCTTTATATTTATATTATTAATAAATTCTCTATTTATAAACTTTTTCTTCTAAGCAGTCTCTGGAGTTGAGGACCTTTTTCATTGTATTTTGGTGACCAGTGGATGCTGTGAGTTGTCCCTTAGTAGTTTTAAAAAGAGTTCTGGCCCCAGCCTGAAAGGTCAGCAGGGACACTTCACCACCAAAGTGTCACCACCATGCACAGATGAGACACCAGCCCAGCTTTGCCGTGGCTTCTGCAAGATGAAAACAGCATTTTCACCTCTGACACTTGGGTAACACGAGCTGGGGGATTCTCTTCTTTGTCTCAGCTGAACGCAGCAGGAGTTAAACAGCTCCCGGTGCCCAGGCTCTGCCCACAGCTCTCTCAGCTCGTTCACCTCAAATGATGTAAGGGTTTGAAGGGCACACTCCCTTTCTGGAGAGCTCAGGGCCCCTGAGGAGCCCAGGCAGACGTGCCAGCAATGCCACAACCAGCCCTCCCCACCAGTCACTCTTGTCGTACTCGTCTGATGACAGCTTGGGAGCAGCAGAGAAATCTCATTTCTCAACATCAGATTTACAGCTGAAGTGGGCCCCTCTGACAAGGGAAGGCATTGTGCTTATTCAAGCTGATCAAGAGCCTGAGAGCAATTTCTATGGAAAAAAAGGTCTGCTTTAATAGAAAGATATTGAAAGTGAACTCACAAATTGCTTTGGGTTTCAGGTGAACAAAGCACATGAAGGATTTGATTTTCAGCTGCTTCCCCTTTCTTCTTTCCCCAAAACCACACTGCTCTCAACAGGAATGTGGTACACAAACAGCTCTAAGAGCCACAAGACACTGCCCAGACCTCTGTGCTCCTCATTTTCACACAACAGGGAAAGGTGCTGGGGTTTGATCCAGCTTGTACAGGAAAAAGCATCTCCCACACAATGCCCAATAAAACCTCAGTGCCACCTATTACACCAGACATGGTGAAACAGCAAGGAGGCAGCAAATCACATCTCCAGGAGCTCATGTGGCACTGGCAGCAGCATCCACCTCAGCATCCAAAAAACCCCTCAGCACACAGAGTGATGTATTGCTGTTGTGATGTTGGACACGCGGGAAGAATGATGTTTGAACTCTAATGATTTTAGAAAGTTAATTAATTACTTTATTAAACTATATTATACTATACATTACACTAACAAGAACTATCACTAACTAACTAACTGGAAAAACTTGTGACTCTGAGAGTCTCGACACACACGTGGATCTAATTGGTCAATGAATCTAAACAACCAATACTAGAATGTAATTAAGTAATCACTTTGGGTAAACAATCTCTAAACCACATTCTACATGGGTATAAACAGCGAATGAGATAAGAATTGGTTTGATTCTCTTTTTTTTTGCTTTTCTTACAGCTTGTGGCAGGCACATTCTTCTCTCTCTCAGGATTTTTTCATAGAGGAGCACAGAGGAAAGAAAGAGAAAATTTCTATTTCTGCTCCTTGTTTTTCCCGTGTGGAATGTGTTTGGAGAATTGTTTACCTGGGGTGATTGCTTGCTTGGATTCTGGTGAGGATTGTTTGAGCCTGATGGCCAATCCAACCCACCTGTGGCTGCACTCTCAGAGAGGGTCACGAGCTGTGGGTTAGTTAGATATGGGAGTTAGAAAAGTAGGTTTGTAGTTTTAGTATCTCCTTTAAATAGTGTATTAATGTATTATAGTGTAGTTATAATAAAGAAATCATTCAGCCTTCTGATCTGGAGTCACACATCAGCATTTCTTCCCACTGGGTTCACCTGTGTTTACAGTAACAGCTTCTCTCAGGAGAAATCCAGAGAAATCCAAGTCTCTCTCTGTTCAGAGGGCATGTGAATGCCACAGTGATGAGCTCAGAGCTCGCCCCTGTACAGCACACCAAGGGTTAACAGCAGAGGGTAATAACTGCACTATCAATTTTGGCCAGGTTTTGCACAGCTAATCTGTCTGCCTTCTTGAGATATTCTCCACCAGGGTCTCGAACATGAGCCTGGAGTACGGGGTGGACAATGAGCAAGGTTTTACAGGGTGAAGAGTCCTGAGCAGGCACTGCAGCCCAAAAACCCTGGAGAGAAATCCTGGGTTGAAATGCCTAAACCTGCAACAGGCTGGAAAGGTTTCTGCTATGGTTATGGTCCCCTGGGTTGGGTCCTGAATGTTTACCACCCTGGTTGGAGGCCTGGGATTCAGACTCGCTGACAGTGAAGGTGCTGATGGATTTCAGAGAATTACAGAGAATTTCCAGCCACAGTGCAGCCCTCCTCTGATCCACTGAGCTGTGCAAGCAGCAGGGACAGACCCCACACCTCCCACAATGCTGTGTGTCACCTAAACATGCAGACAAACCCCAAACCGAGAGGTTTGTCATCAAACATCTCCAGTTGCAAAAGCAGTTACCAATTCCCTGTCTCCTCAGATACCAATTCCCTGCTTTCTCTCACCCTCCATTTGCCAGTGCAAGGTGAGGTCTTGTTGCAGTAAGGTAGAAAAATTATAAAGAAAAGCCTTATAAAATCAGGCCTGGACTGTCATTTCTACTTTGCAAGTTCCCATGTGAGAGCAATCCTGGTGTGACAAGTTCATTAACGTGACAATCTATTCCTGGGTAGAAAAACAACTTGCACCTGTATAAACTGGTTTTACACCTTTAGACAGAAAAATAAAAACTATCTCTCACAAACTTCTCCTACATGTACACACCAAGAGTTTGAGTGACCAATAAATACAGGTTAACAACTTGTTACTGACCAATAAAGTAATTGTCAAGAAAGCTCCTGACCAATTGGAGTCACCCACAAGATCTGTAAACCTGTATAAAAAGGAGTTATGTGAATAAAGAATGGGCTTTTTCCACCATGAAGAAAATGGAGTCCTGTGTGATTTATTCCCTTCTAGCTCTACACTGATCCTGGCAGTCACCTGGCCATACTGAGTAACCACAGCACAAAAAAAAACCCTTGGTGGACATTACTGTCCCATGCCCCTCAAACTCCTCTGAAGGATTCCCTCAGCAGCACTGCTCTCATACAAGCCCCTACTCCAGGACACAGATGTTTACACCCAGTAGCAACACTAAAAACAGGGTTTTGGGGTGTCTAGAGCAGGCAGGCCACCAGCTCAGGAGCCTCTGGTAAGGAGCCTGCACATGAGCTGAGCAATGGAAAAGAAGTAATCAGAGCTAACACTGCAGAGATATCTCTGAGAATAATCATGGACTGAGCTCCTAGCATGATGCTCATAAAGCCAATGTAGGCAGCAGTCCAGACAGAGGCACTGGGGAGCAGTGCAGGAATGAGCACACACGGCCCCTGGCTTGCACAGGCAGGACATAAAACAGAAACACTGAATTTATCCCACTCCAGACTGGGCTGGACTGGACTTCTCCCTTTGCCTGGTGGATTAGTGGCCACTCTGTGCCTCTCCCAGCAGCTCTCAGTTTGTTCCCAAGGAGCTGATTCTGTTTGCAGTTTCTCATACCTGCTAATCTTCCTCAGCTGCTGCAGGGTAGGGGTCAGCCTGAGCCACGTGCCACAAGGCTTGCCAGTCTCTGCTCATCTCCTGCCCTCCTGTCACCCTGCTGCTGCTCATGGAGGCAGCACAGTGAAAACAGATGGCTTTGGATGCCCAGCTCCAGTGCTTCTTTCTGTGGGAACAAAAATCAGTGGGAATGTTAAAAGTGGGAATTCTGTTTGCTTGAATTCAAGTTCAGATGGTGAATGAGAGCCAGCTTGTTCAGGGGACTTGCATGTGGCTACAGCTCTGCCTTGGGCATTTCCAAGGGCCCCAACTGCTCTGCTTTGCAGCTTGAAAGACCTTTCAAAGTCATTTCTGAAACCTCATAACTGCTTCCAGAGTCCACACATTCCTTCTGCCTAGCATAAGACTGCAAAAACCCTTTTAAACAACAAAACCAGCAAGGGAGCACTCAGAAGCAACCTGACAAAAACTAGAAAGCCCTTGTACTCCAGCAGCCTCAGGCCAGTTTCTGGGAAGAAGGCAGGCTATGGACACGAGGCAAGGGGTCCCAGAGCAGTTGTGAAGAAAGAGACTCTTGTTTCCAGCACAGGAAGGTGGCCACGTCTTTTTGGCCCTGCTGATGACAATTCCCTTGGCTCCTGAGCCCTCTTTCTCTTTGTACATCCTCCAGGAAAAAGCATCTCCCACACAATGCCCAATAAAACCTCAGTGCCACCCCTCACACCAGACTACTAAAACATGGTGGTACAGCAAAGAGGCAGCAAAACACATCTCCAGGAGCTCATGTGGCACTGGCAGCAGCACCCTCCTCAGCAGTTTGGAGGGCAAGGGTATTGTAAATGCAGGTAAACCCAGGGGGAAGAAATGCTGATGTCTGACTCCACTTCAGAAGGCTGAATGATTTCTTTATTATAACTTTATTTATTTATTATAACTTTATTATTTACAAGTTTCTTTATTATTCTTTATTATAATATTATTTATTATATTTCCTTATTATAACTATACTATAATACATTAATATACAATTTAAAGGAGATACTAAAACTACAAACCTACTTTTCTAACTCCCATATCTAACTAATTCACAACTTGTGCCCCTCTCTGAGAGTCCAGCCACAGGTGGGTTGGATTGGCCATCAGGCTCAAACAATCCTCACCAGAATCCAACCAAGCAATCACCCCAGGTAAACAATTCTCCAAGCACATTCCACATGGGAAAAAAAAGGAGCAGAAATAGAAATTGTTTTCTTTTTCTTCTCTCTGTGCTCCTCTATGAAAAAATCCTGAGAGAGAAAAGAATGTGCCTGCCACACAAGGGCATCCAGAAAACCCCAGTAGACGTGGTGCCTTTTCCATACAAAACTCATCCCATCTTGTTCTTCAGGCTGCCACGGACCCAGCAGGACAGAAAGGGTGAACATGGCCAGAGGTTTCTGATGACAAAACCCTGCATTCTGACAGAGAGCGGACCTAGATCCTTCATGGCAGTCCAGAGTAAAAAAGCTACTCCTAAAAGGAACGCGAAAACTGCTTTTCAACATAATTCTCCTATTTTCCCCCCTTTCACTTGTCATGCTCCAAAGAGTGAATAACTTCAGATTCAATGGAAGAATGGAGAGGAGGACACCGGGAATGACTCACTCACTGCTGCCATTCTTTTCACTGAGTTTTCCTCCCTTTTGAACATGGCCCTGGCTGGTTTCCCAAGCAAGAACTGAGTGAGCTGACTGTTCATCCATCTCTTTCTAAATTACTTCTGTACTGCATTGAATAATTGTGCCTCCATTTTACTCCAGGGCTAAAGGTGACTAACTTAAAGGTGATTATCTTTTGTTAATAGCCTGCATTACTGAGAAAGATCTCAGAATTACCTTTGCAATCCTTCCCCACACTTTAATGTTGCTATTATTATTAATACTGCTCTTTAAAACATTTTTCTCCTGTCATGTGGAAGCAGCAAGTGCTGCTTCTCAAAGAGATGGTGGAAAGGCTGCCTGATGCTGTCAAGTATAAAGAATCCAGGGCATCACACCAATTTTTTTTTCCTTAAAAGTGGTGAGGTTCAAGTCCAGTCATGAACAGGAGGCATCATTTGATCAAATTGATTCAGAATGGCTGCAGCCAGGTTTCCACAGTCAATATGGATCCCATTGATCTGGGAGCATGGAGGATTTGTACAATACATTTTTATCTTTTAAATATACCCATTTTCACCCTGCTGCCCCACTGATAGCCCTGAGGGCACTGGCAGCCTTTCTTTCACCTGCTCCACACTGGAATGCCATCCCAAATCAAGGGTTTGCAAGCCCAACTTCAGAGGCAGCATCAGTGACTGCAGGTTTTTCTCTCCTCAGGTTTCAGAGGAGCTCATCAGCATTGCTTCAGGAGGATCCTCACCCAAGCCAGGTCACACAGGGCTCCTGAAACATCAGGAAAATCCCAGCACACCATGAACAATCGGTGTTAGGCTTACATTTTCCATGGCCCTGGCTTTCTGCAGTGTCTGCTCCAACAAATCTCATTTGTCAAGCTTTCTCCACATTGTCTGCTGAACACTGAGCCCCAGCATTGCTGGATGGGTGTTTGTGAGCACTCAAAGGAAGGCTCTGCGAGGACTCTCTGCCCAGCACCACTGCTTGACCACCCTTCCTGTGAAGAAAACTAAAATCTAAACCCTGCTTGGTGCAACTTTAGGCTTTTTCTTCTTGTCCCGTCTCTTGTTTCCTGGGAGCAGAGTCTCACTCCCACCTGGCTCCACCATCAGGGAGTTGTGCAGAGCTAGAAGGTTCCCCCTGAGCCTCCTTTGCTCCAGGCTGAGCCCACCCAGCTGCTCCTCATCAGATTTGTGCTTCAGCCCCTTCCCCAGCTTTGTTGCCCTGCTTTGGACACGTTCCAGCTTAGCCCAGGTCAGACTGGGAGAGGAGATTGTGTGGGGCTACTGAAGTCACAGGAAATGTAGTTTCACTGCCTGCTCTGAGCTGGATCTGGGCTGGAAACCAAACTCACATGTCAGAAATACAAGAGGCCAGCTCCAGAATGAAAATGTGCCCCACCAGGCACACAGCCTGGTGCTGCCATCTCCCCTTCAGTCTTCCCATGCACAGGGAGCCAGTGTGAACCTCTGCCAAAACCAAAAAAGACCCTGTAAGCAACACCCTAAAGGGAAAGGAGCTAAGGGAAAGAACCCCAGCCTGAAGAAACCAAAGGCAGCAGCACTTGGCAATGCAAAATCCCACCTAAATTTGTGGAAAGCCCACGTGTCCCCAGCCCAGGGTGGCTCTCCAGGGAAGGGAGAGCCCCACTCCAGGCTGGGAGCACCTTCCCCTGCCTGCTGAGTTGTGCAGTTATTTAACAGCTCACCGTGTGCCACTGCTAACAGCTTTCCACACACCCACAACTTCCTCAGGTTGCTGTGCACATCGTGCCCACGCTGCCAGCAAATCAATGGCCATGGCTGATGGCCTCATTTCTAAGCAGAAATTCCACTCTGGGACTGACTACAGAATATTTAAGATTAATCATTGCACTTGTCAGATGATTAAATCCACTCAGCATTTGGCCTCTCATCTTGTCACACCCATTTATATTAAAATCATCAGGGCTTGCCCTGCCCAAAGCACTGGATCATTCAGCAGAGGCTGGGCTCAGGTGGATAAAGTGCTGCTATATATCTCAGCCCTGAAAATAACCTTTCAGCTGGCTTCCACTGTGAAACCTGCATTTTTGTGGCTGCTGTCAGGCCAGAGAACTCTCCAGGATGTTTGTTAAACTGCCCAAAACAGTGAGCCAGGCAACAGAGCCAGTAACACAAAACCCCATTTCTCATACTGGTTTTCAAGTAGGGTTAAACAAGTCAAGGGAAATGGTCTGAGAGGCAAGAGGGAAGAAAAATATATGAGAAACGACATGTAAAAATGTCTCTTTGAGAAAACAGTGCTTAGTTCTGAGAATAAAAATCTTACTAGAGTCAGAATAGTCCTTCCCTGAAGCAGAAATTTTTCCAGTGTTCCCATAAAAATGAAAGCCATAAAACAGATTTTCAATTCCAAAACATACACATTTTCAACTGAAAAGCTTTCAAATGTAAATAGTTCTGTTGAGCCATGATGTTCTGGCTTTGAGTTACTGCTAAAGCATGGATGCTTTTTGAAAGCAGCAGATATATTCCACAGAAATTTGTATTTAATTAAAATACTTCTTTTATTTTATATTTTTTTTCATGAAAAAAGTTTTGGCAGGGAAGTTAGAACAGGCTTAGCTGTGGTAAGGACATTTGAGTGTGTCCAGGACTGACTTTTCTCCTCTGAACGCTATCTGTCCTTTGGCTTCAAAGGGACATTGCCCTGCACAAAAGTGGTTTTAACCCACAAACACCCCCATTAACTCCAAGTTGGACACCCAAATATATTATCAGTGACAGGAAATCTTCAAGTAGTTCACTAATTCAGTTCAGCATCTATATTTTGATAAGTTTCTAAAGCTGCAAGACCTAGAAAAGAAGACTGAAAATCTCGGGAGATATTCCGTCTGACTTCCCCTGAAGCTCGTAGCAAAACCACAAGAACAGCTTTTCTTCAAGGTGTTTGGAAACCTCAGCTCCCAGCTGGACTGGAGAAGGGCAGAAGCAGAAGGAAATGAAAATCACCTGGGGAAATGTTAATGTTATATCTGCTGAAGGCCTCGTGGAAGCCTCTGTCTGGATTTGGGTGAAAGAAAGAGGCAAGGGCAGCTTCAGGAAAGGAATGAGATCAGAGGCAAAGATGCTGTTTGCATTTCAGCAGAAAGCTTCAGCAATCTGGAATTTCAGAATGGCTGAGAAAGGTGAAATTAGACCAAAGACTGTCCCACCAGCAGCTGTGATGGTCTGAGCTGGGAAAAGCTCTAGAGCAGCTGAGGTTGGAGGTGGATGAAGAATGATTCCCAGCTCTATTCCTCAGTCTCTCTCTATTCTCTCAGTCTTTAACCTCAGCACGACAAACATGCTCCTGTCCAAAGTGAACAAATGAGCACAATTCTCTCTGAATGAGGTGCAAAAGGAGAGTTGAGTCTTTTCACTTAAAAAAAAAAAAAAAAAACAACTCTCCAATTACTGCATGATTGCAAATTACCTGTAAAGGAGGCCTGAACTACCTAACCAAGCCCTTTCCTGGCACCAGGAATTCAGATGCCCAAGGTCCACATGTGGTTTCTGGGAGTTTTGGCAGCTCCCACCCATCACTCAGGATAGAAAAAATCTATAAGGCCATCAAGGTCACTGGTCAGCACCAACACCACCTCCAAGCTTCTACAACCTCGTGGCTGGCTCACCAGCAGCATGTTGGCTGAGGATAACATGAATTACAGGTGAGGTGTACAGCAAATATTTTGATGGACAGAGTTGAACTGTGGCAAAAATGCCAGTGCAGGTAGGAGGGAGCAAGGGGGGGTTCCTTCCTCAGCTCAGTCTGGCAAAAGAAATCATTCAGTGCCAGGCAGAGAGGAGCAGCTGAGGGAGCTGGGGGGGCTCAGCCTGGAGAAAAGGAGGTTCAGGGGGAATCTTCTCACTGCCCACAACTCCCTGATGGGAGGATGGAGCCAGGTGGGGGTCAGGCTCTGCTCCCAGGGAACAGGGGCAGGAACAGCCCTGTTTTAACCCCCAGCTGACCCCACAGAGGAGCCTCGCCCATTTCAGCACAGTCACTTGTTCATGGGCAGACAGGGGTGAGAACAGCTCCAGATCTCGCTGCACACCTCACATTAAACATCCCCATCACAGGCAGGACAGAGGACCAGCGCCAGTACCCATCTCCCAAAGACAACGGGAGGCCACAAACTCTCCCCAAAAGGCTGGCAAAGACCATCAGCTCCCATGGAACGATCCCAGCTTACACTGGGGCAGATCTAACTTTGCTCCTGCACGAGACAGAGTAGAAAAATATGAAAGCCTTGTTCATAAATCACTGTCAGCCTGTGATGAGGGCTGTCCAAGCTACAGCGAGATTAATTGCTCCGGCCGTGATTCCCTCCCCAAACCCCTTCCTGCCCTCTCCAGAAGTTGAAGGATTTGGAAGCCATAATCCAGCAAACGTGGCTTTTCTTTTCCTTTAACCTGATGGTATTTCATGTGGATCAGCTGCAAAAACATTTCAGCCCCCTGCACAATCTTTCAGAAACTCATGAAGGGGGCACAAGGTCTCCTGGGGAACAAGTGCCTAATTATGGAGGCAAAGATGTCCTGCAACACCATGACCAGCTCGCTGGTATGTGGTGGGCACCCCTCACAAATTACTCCTGCTGCTGATTTTTATATTTTTCTCTGTCTAATCACCATATGCAGCTGAAAACAGACCAGCATGTAAAAAAAAAATCAGTGCTGTGGAGGAGCACTAAGAAAGACTCTCCTCATCAGGGCAGGAACTCACATGGGGAAAGAAGAAAATACTGCAAAGTTCATCAGTAGCAAAAATCATCCCACAATGATTCCTTTTTGACTTTAAATTATTTAATATACACCTTAACATTCTAAAACCACATCTAATTGTTGCAATAAAAAGAGAAGGGTTGAGATCTCCCTTGTGGATAATATTCCAGTTCCTTTTACTGCTCTCCAGAAGACAGGTAACCTGCCCTGAACTGCATCTGGAACTGTCTTAAAACAATCAGTAAGAGATGAGAAACTGGAAACAACTCAAGTGCATCTCAGTCAGTGAGAGAAAATCTGATCTGGTTCAACCTGAGCCCAGGTGTATGTGACAAAGCTTTGGGTAGGAACCAAGGTGAGGATTTAAAATGTACATCGACATGCTACAAATATTTGAAATTATTGTAGTTTCAGCCATTCCCTCCCTTCCCAAACCAAAACAGTAGCTCAGCTGTTTCCCAGTGATTTTTGCTATACAATGCTAGACTGCAACTAGAAACATCTGATGACACCAAAGGTGTGGAAAGTCCAGGTGCAGAGCAGAGTGATTGGCTTGAACACTTGTATGAGCTGCGTTGGCATCATTCCCCCTTCCCCTGACAAAAGGAGGAGACAGCAGCAACTTCTGTCCATGCAGGAAGGAGACATCAGCTCCTCAGAGCCCCAGGTTTGTGATGCTCCGTGGGTCCCCTCCGTTTTCCACAGCCACACGAAGTTGCAGCTGGCAGGCAGACAAAACACCAAACCCAACAGAAAACGTGATCCTCCCGGAGGATAATTTTACCTTCTCAGCCAAAAAAAGAACAAACTGTGTCCCAGAGTGCTTTGAATTTAACAAGGCGTGTTATTTTTAGCTTTTATAGATGAAAATGTCATTAAAAGTAAACATATTTCTGGGGGTGGGAAAAAAGTGAAATTCCTTGCAGTTTGGAGTCTTTTGAAGGCCACCTCTACTTTCAAGAGGAGATGTTGAGTAATAATAATAATAATAATAATAATAATAATAATAATGCTAAACACACTGGGCACATTTTTCTTTTCTACACAGAGTGCTGCAACGTTGCTTCCAAATAGATAACAATATCATTTCCTTCCATTTAAAAATCCATTTATTGCCACCATGTAAGTGGGAACCTGGCATTCTCCTGCCAGAAAAACCATCTGAGGTCAGGCTGAAGAGGCAGCACGTGGAATCCCAACCCCAGTCAGGCACAGCAATGACCAGCCCAAATCCACACTCAGAAATTGAGCTAAAGGGAAAACTCTCTATCAGCAAGGAGGTCAGTTCATTTTGGGGTCATTTATTTGTCCTAAGGGCTGCTGGCACAGAGGGTAAGTAGGAGGGTAACTTGAAATCAGCCTTCAGCTTTCACACCTCGTGAAAGCACCCATGAGCAACGTAGCTTGCAGAAAAGAAGTCATCTGGTGCCTGGGTTTCAGTTGTAGGAGCACAAAGCTGGGCTCTGACTCCATCTCTGGGCATTCAGGCTCTCTGCACCAGCAGCACTCACAATTCAGAGATGCAGCTCTTCTGTGCCAGTAGAAATCAGTCTTCTCTTATGACAGGACCTAAAGCTGGATTTAGGAACCATTCTGGGAAGCACATGGTGGACGTTTTTGCTCAAACCCTTTGTCAATCTGAAAATCTTCCAATAGCCCTCAAGAAATGTATGTCAAAGTAGTAGTCTAATGACCTTATCCATGTGGATCCTGCCACCTCCTTGCTCTGCCCAGCCCCTTGCACTGGTGTTCTGGTTTGAAAGCAAAACCAGTGAGAGACTCCAAGTCAGAAATACAATTTATTGGGAAAAGAGAAAACAAAAGACAAAAATACATGCAATGATACAAAAGGAAGACCACTGGCAAAGTCAGAACACAACCTGACACCCCTTTGGCCCGTGTGCTGGTAGCAGTCCAAATTGGAGTGGCTGCAGTCCTCTTGGAGTGGCAGATGTGGTTGCTGTGTCTTCTTGGAAACCTGTGGAAAGGCTGCCTTTCTGTCTAGAAATTCCTGGATTTATCCAGGTGGGAATGCCTAGCTTCTCCCCCTGGGCGGAGCATCTCACAATGGGCTGATGTTATTTTGAGTCACGAGGTGTGTCCTTAATCACCTGTTAAACAGAACTGGCTCCTGGAGAGTGTTACCTCTGAGTCATGCGGCGAGACATTGATGGGCCATTAACAGGAGATAAGGAAAACTGTCCAGATGCAACTGCTACTGGGATGGTAATAGGAAACATCTTGGTGCTCAGTCTTGGACAACTGGTAAATTTGGGTTCTCAGGACTCACAAGGTGAGGAATGTGGAATTTTCTCCAGGATAAACACATCCACCTAGCAAGTGAGGGGAATGTGACTCGGCTGTAACATTAACAAGGCCCTTCTTGGACAGATGTGGAGGTGGACATAATCAAGGTTCTTCCCTGGGTCTAATCTGCTGCTGCACTGGTGCTGATCCCAGAATCCATCCCAGCGAGATCATTGCATGAGGTGTAGCTGGAGGAGGGTGAGAGGCTCCAGCTCTGCCTGGCAAACCTCTCTCTACAGGAGCTGAAACCACACACAACCAAAAACTTCCAGATTCTGCTGTCCCTCAGCCCCCCACATCACTGGGGTCACGGGGTATCATTCAGAGTTTAATTTACTGAAGGATTAAAAAGATCACAGGGAAACCTTTAAACCAAGCTCACATTGCATTCTCAGATGTTTACAGTGAGGGCTCCATGATCTGTTTTCTCTTTGCAACCAAACTCTGCAGGATCCAAACAGGATAAAGCAAATGGGAGGGCTGGAAAGAGAAGCAGCTCAAAAACTCACAGAACCTGGACATCCATGTGCCCAGGGAACCTCAAAATGTTTATGGCTTTCTCCTGAAAAAGCCATGCAATGCAGTCTGCTCAATATGAACTCAGGAAAATATAATTTCTGACAAAGGTGGGCTCTAAACCAAAGCTTTAACACTGTTAATTTTAATCTCTGCCTCTCTGGGCTGTCTTGATGAATTTATTCTTATAAATTCACCAGAATACATTCCCAAATGGTGCCAACCAGCTTTTCTTGGAGGCCAGTGGACCTCTGCCAACCTATGCTGACTCCATATTTACAAGGTTCCTTAACAGATAGAATTCAGATTTTTTTTGAGAGGTCCAAATAAATAAAAAGTAGCACTAAATTAGGGGGCTGAAAGAGGGGACAATGGGCAGAGAGATTCCAAAAGCCCATTCATGAGCCTCTGCTTTGGAAGAACATGGGCCAGAGTCAGAACAAAACCTGCATGCATTTCCCCACAGCCCAATTCAGGGAAAGCACAGTGAAGTGATGGACCTGATTTATCAGTGTCACCAGTGGATGAAGATCCAGAGGATGCTTCGAGAGACAAAACCTTCTGATGTTAAAAGGGAAACTGCCCTCAACTTCCACCCACTGTGGATCAGAGGCATAATTTTTTTAGGAGTACTGGGGTGAGTAAGGAGCAGGCAGGTTGTCAGATCAAGCAGCTCCACGTCTGTAGGATTGATGGGCAGTTGTGAAAAACCCTTCCCTCCCCAGAGTGTTACAGAAATGGCTGAGTAAAGATCCCCAGAGCACCCAGCCGTGCTTCTGCTGCCACTCAGCTCCTTTACAAACCTTGACCTCCACCACAGCCAAGGGAGAGGCAGCTCTGCTACTGGACAGCCTCTTTTGGCCACGCAAACATGACAGGAGAAATTTCAGGCTCTAACATTGCTAAATAGCATGGAATGGGTAGAAACTGTTCAACTCACTTTTCAGGCTGCTTTCAGTGCAGATTAACTCACAAATTCTCTCTCTGAGCATCCCAGCATGTCCCAAGCTTTACTCCAGGCAGAGTGAGATCAGCATTTGCTTGATGTGGTTTTCCAGAAGGGAAAAAAAAAATACACTTAAAGATTCTATTCAAAAGGGGGTCAACAATACAACAAAATAGGTCATGTCATCTTAATTGGGAAATCATAAATCTGGGGCTGTCCCCATCCTGGTAACACAGCAAGGATCTTTGTTCCAAGCATTAGGCAAAAGCCAGCACCCTTAACCAAAATAACTTTTCAAGCAAACTCTCATTGAATAAATCTTTCACACCGAAGGGAACATTTTTCAGTACTCTGTTTTTTAACACCATTAACTTTAACTGTCAAGCCTGACAAGTATGGAAAACTGTTTTCTTACAAAAGTTAACACAAAAAAACATTTTCCACTAAAAGGAATTTTATTCACTACACATTAATTCTCCATTTTACCATTAAACTCTAATTGCTATTTTTCTCCTTTCCAAATTTCTTTTCCTCTCCAAGATCTGGACTTTAAAGAGTCCGAGCAGCCAGACATCAGCACTTGTTTATAGAAGTTCTGTGACATGGCTATGTTGTAATGAAGTAATTATATTAAAAAGAAGGGTCTGGGAATAACCATGACCCGTTAATCACATTCATTCATGTGCTGCTATTCTTTTTTTCCCTACTGTTTCCAAGTGTCTAGGCGAATTCTTGAAAATATTCAGGAGTTTAAAACTATTTGGAAACTTTCAGAACATGAATTAACAGCCACATGAGAATAAAGTCCTTTAGAGGAGCAGTGGGGTGTGGACACAAGTCTTAGGGGGCATTAATCTCTCCTCACTTCACCTTCTGAACATTACATTTAGTCTTGGGTATCTCCTCAGTCAGTGGAAGGCATCAGTACCTCCTGGTGAGGGAGTGGAGCCTGTCTTTGCCATGTGGATCCAAAGAGGGGGAGGAATCAATCACAAGCTGAGTGAATTAATCTGTATCCACAATGCTTTAGTAAGTAACAGGGTTTTCAGAAAATTCAGTCCTGGGTTTGTTGGGTTTTTTTTCCTAAATCACCATCTAATCTGGTAAGGAACAAATAAAACTCCTGAATTTCTTCTAGATCAGCCTGGTTTTGTGAGCCCTCCCTTGTGCTGGACACAGCTGAGCTGGAGCTCACGTCGTGTCAGAGGCCCTTGGAGTAATTGATGACAAAACCACTGGGATTTTGACTTCTGACCCCTTGGATAACACAGGTCACGAGACTTCCCAGAACTGATTCCTCCTAAAACCAGAGCAGAAATACTAGGAAAAGAAAAACCATGTAAAAACTTCCAGTGAAACAGAGAGCTTCATATTTCTCGGTGTGCTCTTGTGAGTGGTTAATTGCTCTCACAGCTGAGTGTGGTTTATGTCTAGTCTGAGTTCCTCTACCTTTGGTTTCTCTCCACTGGCGTTTATTGCCTTTATTTGCTGGACTGAACTCAGCTTTTTCACTGTATTTATGTTTCTGCCCATCAGAGTGATCAAAACTCTGTCACCTTCCTCTCTGTCAGATGATGCAAAGTGTCTCCTCTGGACTGCAGAGGGTGGATGTGCTTTCTGATCATTTAACAAATCCTTTTTCTCCATTCTCTCCAACTGTTGATGACAACATTTTCTTTGAACTGCCAAAGTCACAACTGGAAACTGCAGGAGGAGTCCCTTCCTCCTTGTCTCAAATATTCCTGTTTTACTCCAAATTTTTACTCCAAAATTTTACTCCAAATTTTACCCCAAAAATGACATTTTTCCTCTCTGTCACACTCTCACACAGGGGTCTGTGCTTGCTGATGGACCCACACCTCCACATGTCTTTTTCAGCATCAACATCTCCCTGGACATGGCTCAGCTCTACATGGGTCCTAGTAAAACATGTTGCTTGTTCTCATTCAGGTTACTAATGGGACCCAAAACATTCTGCTCTGGTGATCTGTCTTTTATTTCAGTGATCTTCAGATTTTCACCTCACCACAGAGGTAGATCTGTGATAACCCCCAGGGCTCCATTAGAAGCATTCACTGATGAATTTCCATTTAAAACTGGAGAGTGCAGCAGTTTCTCATCTGTTCCAGTGGTGCCTAATTGGTTTTCTATCATCCCAGACCTGTGTAAGGAGTTTTTTGTAGCCAAAGGCAATTCTTGCAAGGGACCACTGGGTGTTCCAGGTTGGAAAGGGCCTCAGGAGGTCACCTAGTCCAGCCTGCAGGGTCAGCCATGAGATCTCATCAGGATCCTCAGGCCTTCCCAGAAGTTTATCATATCAATACTATTACATTTATCAACACAATTTGTAATCTTCCCTGAAAAAAAAAAAATCTAATTAGTCAAGATCTATATTCTATAAGCCCATGTTGATTGACACTACTTGCATTAATCCCTTTAATTCTTTACTAATTACATGCCCTATCAGCAATTCCATTATTTTGTCTGGGATTAATGTCAGGCAGAAAAATCCGTAGTTCTGTGAGCCACCTTGTTTATCCCTTAAAAAATAATGGCACACAGCTAAAATTCTTCCACAGAGATGTAACTTGCTGGCATTTATTACTTCTAATTAAGAGCTGCTGTACAATTCTCATTCAGTATAAAAGGTGTTTTATTGTTAAAGGACATGATCACAGTCTCTCTTTTTCCCTTGTAAGGAACAGAAATATTTATTGAACTCTTCAAAATTCTGTTCAAGATTACTAACAACACTATCATTTTCACGTAGCACTGAGCTGTTGTAAACACAGTTATTCCACTCAAGAAAGAGAGCTGCATTTCTATGGGGATTTCATTTTGAAAGCCATATGTTGGAGCCTTGTGCTGCAAATACTAAAAATGTGCTCGGAATTCCTGAAATTACACTTGAAAATATCCAGACACAAAAACAATTGCATCTAACATAGAAGAAATTCTATATTAGACCTCATTTTTGCAGATCAAGGGGAACTGATGACAGAATGTAAAAATATAGCAGCAGCTTAGGTACAAGAGACTGATTTGATTACATTTGTTATGTGCAAATAGAATAAAGTCCAAATGAGTAATGTATCTACTTGATGATTTCCAATGCCAGCTTAACAAAGCTGAAAATAATTACAAAGCAAAACAATTGAAAGAAAGAATTTGAGCAGGAATATGTGACTGATAATTGGGAACTGTTCAAGATCATTTTCCTCCCTACACTGAGGAACCACAATCCCATGGAAAAGAAAGAAGGCTGAGCTGGCAAAAAGCTGCTCTGGCTTGGAGGACAAGCAAAAGCCAAATCATGAAGTAGAAAATAAATGGGAAATTCTTCTCCATAGAAAACAAGAAACAGTAATGGCAATGAATAGAAGTCAGCAGTAAGAAATTTCACAAAACAGATAAGGGATGCATGGGTTGAAGGAAAATAAAAATACAGGGGACAAAAGAGGAAATGAAAGTTTTGTCTTCTGTGTGCAGGTCACAGATCCAGATCAGTAAAAGCAGCAAAGGTGCTGCTGCCTGAGCTGGCCACTGTGCTGGGATGGAGAGGCACAGGGAGGTGACAGCCTGCCAGGGACAGGACCACAAGGCAGGAGCCATCAGGATGCTCTTCCAGGGGGGTTCCTCTTGTGCTGGCTGTGGCACACACTGGGTGCCTCTGTATCATCTTCAGCAGGACACTGGGGTAGGATTTTGCCCAGTCAAAGACTGCAAGGCATCTTCTAGAATTAAAAAAAACACCATTGCTGGCCTCAGCTCTTTCCAGCTAACCTGTGGCTGCACAAGTTCTGGGTAATAACACACAACCCATTACATCATCCTTGTGCTGTGCTGTTGGTCCATCCAACCCATCTCCAATAAAACAATGGACCAAGAACGAGGGCTGTGGAGAAAATCCACGGCTTCAGAATGACAGGATGTACATCAGGCAAAGCCATTCCCAAAACAGTGATTCCAGGCAGCACGTGAATGCTCCAAAGCCTCCCTGACCCCCACATCTGCCAGGTTTCCCCCTACAAAAATACCTCAGGACATGATGACTATGAGATCCTGATATAAAGTGTGCTGGGTTGCAGAGAAGCAGCAAAGCTCCTTGAGAATAAATGCAGTTACGAATGCCAGGAATCCATAAAGAGTCCTGGAGGCGTGCACAATGTCCAAAGATCCAGACCAGAACGTGTAACTCCATGTGTGCACTCACTGAGCGTCTCCCAGCATCACACGTGGGGTCTGAGCCAGCTCCCAGCTAGGGAGGTCAGGGGAAAACTGTTTGGGGCAGGCTGTCTGCTCTGCAGCCCTTCTGCCTTGCTCATGGCACAGAAGACAAGTAACCCCTAAAAAACCAACCCCTGGCTGGACCAACCCCTAAATCCCTGTCTTGCAATGGCACCATCCAACAAAAACAACCAGGACCCATTGAACCACAGCTGGACTAGATGATCTTAGAGGTCTTTTCCAACCTAAACAATTCTGTGATTCTCATGAAGACCCAAATGTTCTGTCAACCTTCTGGCAGATGCTCCCCCAAATCCAAGGTGCTTCTGAACACTTCACTGAGATGAAACACAACAAAACAGCCACTAAGGCGGCTCAGGTTTGTATGATTGAGCCTAGAGAGAAAAAAGACTTCTCTGTGTGTTCTCCCTCCAGCCCAGGATACACAGGATGATCTGTTTTAACACAGTGGAACAGGACAGACTCCACCAGGTCTCCCACAAACACCAGCTGCTCTCTGTGCACACAACAAACCCTCACTCAGAAGATGCTTCCATGGCAAAGATTTCTTTGCAAAGCAAGGTTGTTGAGGAATGTCCTTAAGGGTTAAATTCCCTCTCTGTCTCCTCCTCCCCTCTCCAGCAAAGGATCCTTGTGAAAAATCTGTGTTCTGTATTCGATATGCACCGAGAGAGACTCTGGTCTGGCCTTTTTAATAAAGGGCAATTCCTTTGCATTCTCAGACGTCCCTTAAAAACCAAACTCTGATATTTCTGCCGTATTATTTCTCTGCTCTGTAGATATCTTCAGACTGAGGAAACCCATTTGCTGTGCAGGTGTGACCGGCTCCTGCACTGCTGAACAGCTTCTCTCTGGTAAGAAGAGCCCCTCTAGAGAAACTGGTACTTGGAGCCACTTAACAGACCTCGTCCACCTTGTGTTTTGCCAGTTTTTGTTGGCAGCTCCATCGAGTCCCCACGGCTGTGATGCTGGTGGTTACAACGTGCCACACAAAAGTGGAACTGGGGAAACAGCGTGGGGAGCCTCAGGAAAAAGGAGGTGCCTGGAACACTGCTGGCCTGGCTTTCTTCCCTAAGCTGTGTGCCATTCTTAATGATGCACGTCATGATTCAGCTTTCACAGCACCACTAATTAACTCTGGAGAAGGTAAGGGCTGCGTGGCACCGAGATAAATTTAACTCTGGAGGTGAGCAGAATGCCCAAAACAACAAGCAGAGGAGAAGGGTGTTCCTGGAACCAGGGGGAAGTGGGGAGTGAATAGCTGGCTCCCCAAGATGCAACTGCTCAGCAGCGCTTCTGACCTCAGGGCCAGCTCCACTTAACCACAGAGAACCACCTGGGAGGAGAAAAAGCCATTCTGTAGAGCCCAAAGGGAAGGTTCAAGCTCTTCAGCATCTTGGCCAAAATCCTCAAACTGCTGCCTTAGAAAGTCCTTCTTGCTTTTCCAAGCAGACAGAATGAAGCAGGGAGGGAATTTAGGTCCACATTAAGTTTAAATGCAGGGCTTGGAATCAAGGGACTTGTTTGGGTTTAGATTCACAGATTCTTATCTCTTCAGATGTGGTAGCCTGACCTCCTGCATCATCCAGGTCATGCAATTACATTTTTTAAAAGCTGTATTGAGCCCCTTAATTTCTGTTTGAGCTGTGGAGTATTTCTGAGGGAGACATGCGTTCTTGATTTGAAGAGATCAAACCATGGAGAATCCGTCACATAATAAATCCTGATAAACTGTTCCAGAGTTTAATTACTCTCACTGTTAAAAATTTGTACCTTATTTCCAATTTGAATTTTTCTGGCTACAGTTTCCAGCCATTGGACCTTGTCATGCCTTTGAGAGCTCAATTAAAGAATGCTAAAGCATCAGATACCATTTCCATCTGTCAGTGCTTAAATACAGAAACCTCAGTAGCTGATTCACATGAGGTTTTTGGCAAGATCTGAACTACCAGCAGTAACTTATCTGTCTGTCTTCAGGACTGACTTGGAAGCCAAGGAAAAATGGTGAATGAAATTGGGTTTTCTTGAGAAAGCTGGGAAATACATAGCTCTGATTAGAACATCTTGAATGAATCTTGATTTTATCAGAATTCACTCTTTTCTCCACTGAAATGCTTTTAAACTCAGCTTGAAAGGATGGCATTGAAGGCTTCATTGCACCCCAGGAGCCGAGTGTGCCATGGAGCCCAGACCGCTGTGGCACTCACACTGGGAATGCGAGAGAGCCAGACACGTGGTGGCTGAAAAGCAATAACTGGGCAATGAACTGCAAGGTGCAAATGGAGCAGAGCTGATCACAGTGAGAGCCCCCGGGAGCGCTCGTGCATTTTGGGACCATTTTGGTTCATCTTGGGTGCAGCCCTGGCTGGGCTCTGGTGCTGCCCAAGGTGGATGCATGGAGGAGATCCTTTAATAAATCCCTGCTTTATTCTTTAGCTCTGTCCAGCCTCTCTTCTAGGTCAGCCTAGGCACCACCACCACAGCTCCTGCATGTGAGATGTTTCTTCTTCGCTCCTCCAGCACGCTGCTCAGAGGCAGCTGTTGGGTTGAGCTGCCTTCCTGCAGAATGGTACTTGCCTGCTTGAGGCAAAAGTGGCATGTTCTGCCACTGAATTAATCTGCCATGTGACAGGCAGACAGAGCACTTGAATACACCCAGAGCCCAGTGAATTTGGCTGGATATTTGAATATTCCAAATGTTTGGTGATCTTTGGGAATATCACCAGGGATATTCCCTCTGTGCAAGCAGCCTTCATCATGAAAAAAGGAACTAAGATTTTATGCTAGACAAATACATATTTGCCAGCCTGACAGCAAATTATTACTTCAACCTGAGCTATTGATTTCCCCACTGGTTTTCTTATTGAGCCTGAAAGCCCAAGATACAATCACAAAGAACAGGACTCTCAGGTGAGACTGTATGCAAGCTGTGTGGACTTGGATAAATACTGCAGCAAACACTCCAGGTGTGTTCCACTACAGATACTTTTTGCCATGGTATGTGTTCAGGAAATGAAAACAGGTTACAAAGCCTACAAAACACTAAATGCTCACCTGAGGGAGGGTGATTCCTGCATCTGACATTTGCTTCTGTAAGGCCAGATCCAAAATGCTGCAGGGTAGAGACTCAGGCAGGAGCTCAGATGCGTTTTTGGAGGATGATAACTCATTAAAAATCCACTGCAAAACCAGAGACGTATCTGGAAATGGAAAGGATCTCACAAGTTCCCTCACTTTCCTCTGGCCACCACAGGATTGATCCCAAACCTTCATCTGCCCACAGAAGGGAACCCCACAAAAGGCACTTTTGCGACCCAAATGTCTTGCTGGCCTCTGGGACAGCCCAGCCCACCTTTGCCTGCTGCAAGCTTGCACCTCTCTCAGAGTGAGATTTTCCAAGCCCATGGATAAAAAATCAGACAGCAGGAGGTCAGGCTCTTTCCCCACATTCTTCAGGTCATCTGTCCCACAGATTCCTGTTACTATTTCTGACCCTGTAACCTTGGCCAACTTAATCTTTCTTTTATCAGGAGGAAATAGTGAGAGTTTTTATTATATCTACCTGTCTTAGATTTATTGTACCCAGAAGGATGACTGTGTTTTCTATTAAGGAGTATCTTTATTTTACCATATCACTTAAAGAGAGAAGTATGCAGGTCATGAAAGCTCTTCAGCCCAACCATCTGACACTTAATATTTTTCTTTGCTACAAAAATGGCAGGAGTTACTAAGGCCCTAAATTAGCCAAACTCCTAAGTATAAATGTAGCTTAAAAATACATGCTTAATTTCCATTTAAATCATGGGAAATTACAGCCCAATCTCAGCAGGCACCTCCAGTTTTTTATATATACATTTATAGATGTATAATTACAGGTTAGTGGAATAAGTACACCTCAAAGCACGTGCCTGAATATGTTGCTGAATCAAATCTCCAACACCTTCCACACCAACCCTGCAGCAAAACACGACAGCATTATTGGAAACACCATTAGCAGCAAGCACGCCCCAATAAAATGCAATTTTAATGGTGGGAAACATTCTGTGTTATCCAACCTAACCAAAGCACCAGTGGCTGCTGCATGACAAGACCTGCATTTGATCGTGCATTTACACAGAAAGCAGGAACACCAGCTCATAAACAAGTTAGGAAACACATTTAACCAACAACCCACAACTTACTTTCAACGAGCTTACCGATGTCAGCACGCAGGATAAAATTAGCCCGTTGGAGTCTGTGATTTTTGGCATGATTATCTGCTAATTACCTTCTGTGAGCTGAGAGGGGTGGGCTCAGCAGCTCGCCGGGGGCTGCTGGCTGCCTGTCTTCCCACAAAATTTGCTCACAAGGCATCTAAAAATAACTTTATAGACAAATCTTCCTCTGGAGGGGGAGGCAGGGCAAAACAAAGGAGCGTAGATGGCTTAACCTCTTCATGCCCAAATTCCCACACGTGTAGTGAGGTAAGCAACACCCACCTTAGAATGGAATCCTTTGGCAGCTTTGCATCAAGGACCCAAGGCCTAAACCCTGCTGTTTTCCTCATTTTCTCCAAATTCAGTTTCCTGTATCCTCACATCTGTGTCCTCCTGCTGTCCCTACAGTATCTCACACGTGGCCATTGCCTCTGTTCCATGAGCTGGATGCTTTCAACCCCATGTGGAGCTTTAGGGCTCTGCTACAACATACCTGTGAGCTGAGGATCCCCAGGTTTCCTGCCCAGAGGGGACAGGGTGTCCTGTCCTGATGGCAGCACACAGAAAATACCAGCAGAGGTTTGCCCAGCAGCTTTCCCATTTCCAGCCTTCCCTTCCCTGCTTCTACTACCCCAGCATCAACTGCTGATTTCCACCCAACTCTTATTCCATGCACATCCACCCCAATTCTTTTCAAAGGCTGAGAGTTCTCTCCATCCTGGAGTACACGGGGGAAAATACGATGATGTTTATTGTCACGGGCGTATGACAAGCATGGGATCGTTTTCACTGGCTCTCCTGATGGAGCAAATCTATCAGAAGACTGAAATAAGCTAAGTGGATGAAACACAAGCAAAATTTTACCCACTAAGCAATTCTATTAGGTTACAGACCAAAGGAGGTTATTGATTCAAAGAGCACAGCGTGAGGGACTAAATACTTACGAGCATCAAAGCCCCAGTGCAGTCAATTACTGCTCACAGCCAGTGGCTGGAGCTTCACATTAGGAAAGGATGTGTTGTTCCAACAGCAGTGATTTGGTGGAAAATGTGCTGTTAGTGCTAAATATGATAGAGCAAATATAAGGACTGGAGACAAACGATTATACAGGGGATGTTTAAGCTGCTCAACAAACTAATTATGCTGCTGGTGAAAAGCAAGGCAGGAAGAAGCAGAGAAACTCAAATACTGGCTGCACACAGCACTGGGCTTTCCACAAAGGTCAAATTCCCACTTTTTAACACAAAATTCATAAGAGACCAAGCTTATCCACTTCTTGGTCATGTTTTTCATTGCAAGGTCATCTCCATATTCAGTCGGATGGATTGTTATGTTAGTCTAATGGCAGTCAGCAACATTAACAGCTGTTAGGGTTGGAGTCTCCCTGAAACAGCAGGTGGGTGACATCCACAAACAATACACAGGTAAAAGCAGAATTACAAGGAGCAAAATACTGTCAGCTTCCAAAAAATAAGAGCAGCTCCAGAGAAGCAGTGTTTGAGGCAAAAGCTGGAGCTAAACCTCAACAAGGATCCTAAACTTTAAAAATTCCTTCCTACTGCCATGCAGACAAGATGTATTTCTTTAAAGGCTTAATTTTTGGAGATTGCTGAAAAGGAAATGAAGAATTTGCACATCTTGTTCCCCTCTTCTGTCTTTTGAGCCAGAATGAAGACATGAGCCAGGCCTATTATGTATTAAACCAAAAAAAACACACTTGCAAGTCTCCTGACGTTTGCCCATCATTATGTTTCCACTCCTAAGGCTAAGCCCCAAAAGAACCTCAGTTCTGCTGAAGGAAATGCACAATATTGCTGGCAGAATTGAAGGACCACTTCTCTTTTTCCTCAGTAATCCCCCCTCTCTGTATAGCTCCTCTGTGGATAGATTAAATTATTTTTTTAAAGCTAGTTTTTCTTCCAATAGTGTCACCACTGTTTTCCACTAGAAGCAAATGGACATAAATACGAATTCCATGAGTTCAAGCTGATTTAACAAATCCCCCTGTTCTCCAACCCCATTATTCCTCAGCCAGGCTGGCTAACATCAGCTTTCAGGAGTCACAAGAAGTTGCCCCCTCCCCACAGAGCGGGACCCACCGGGAGCTTTGTTTTCAAAGTGTGTGGTTTGTATTCTTTTTAATCCTCAAATGCTAAAAATGAATGGAGGAACTAGGACAGCTGCTGGAGGCTGTGGTGAGGTGGTAATTTAGGAGGGTTTATGAAGCCAGGCACCCTGCTTTCTACAGAAAACATTGTATTCCACAGAGACATTTTAAAATCATAGGCTAGGATAGGATGAAGCTCTAATACTTTCTCATGTAAATTGCTTTCCTTCACCCTTTTTTTATTCTGTTGGCTGATGCCAAGGATTAAAAGTGTTGGCATGTGGAAATCATGCAGACAAACCCCCAATAAACCATTTTCACCCAACCTGCAGATCCCCAGACCTTAGTCTGTGAGCTGAGAGATAGAAACCAGTGGGTGCTCTGTGACCTGAGCTGTTTGCAACACAGAATGTCACCAAAAAAAAAAGAGCCAGCTTCTATGACTGTTATGGGATTGATATTGGGATTATTGGGATTCAGTTCTTTCCCAGGCAGCTGGTTTGGAGCAGGGGTGAGGCTGCTGTGTGTGGACACTCAGAGCCACACAAAGCCAGCCTGTGTCCTCCTGGACACTTTCCTGCCCAGTTCCAGGCTGTGGGAATGCATTTCCATCTCCAGAGAGGTGAGCAGGGACACAATTCATGCTATCACTTACACACATCTTGCACGGTTGGACATAACACAAATCTGCCCCAGGAGCCTGAACAGGAGTTAATTTTCTGTGTAAATGTCCTACTGGAAAAGGAAAACCCCTGGTGCACACAGGGGAGCTGCACTTTCACCTCCAGCTCCCCCAGCCCTGCAGAACTCCCTCTTTCCACCCTGCTGCCCAGCAGAATTCCAGCAGAATTTCTGTGCCATGCCCAAGAGGAGGAGAGGACAGGAGAAGGAGAATTCTGCCCAGCAGAATTCCAGCAGACACCATTTCTGTGCCATGCCCAAGAGGAGGAGAGGACCACCATCATCTCACTGCTCTCTTGTTTGCAGGTTTTGCAGTGGCCATCACCTACCAATTCTCTTAAAAAAGAATTTTAAAAAAGGCTTAAAAGGTTGTAAATGCTGTGGCTTTGTGGGGTAGAAAACCCATCAGGCCACGAGTTTTTTGAAACAATCTGTTTTCTGCCCAGTGGAGGGGTGTGGGGGATGACTCACAGACCCAGCAAATTAGGAAAACACCACATTTTGTTGAGAGCAAAATGTTTAATCTGAATGCTTGATCAGAACCAGTTAAACCAGGTTTAACTGAAGGGTTGCCACGATCTAGGCAGGATTCCTTCAAGAAGCTCTAGATTTAGAGCAAAGCTATCCTGCATGGGCTGGATGTTCCTACCACCCACAATATAAAATATCCTGAGGTCTGGGTAAGACCCACCAAGGACTTGCTGAAGTCCAGGACACCACCAGTCATGCCTGAGGCTGCTGAAGCCCATGCCCAAGACTGCCAGGCAGTCACTGAAACTCAGTTTGTCACAGCCACTGCTGTTACTACCAGGAAGGCCACTCTCCCTGAGAGCCTCCAAAGGTTCAAGATTAATTTTGCATCATAAATACTTTGCTCTCATGTTCAGAATAGATCAAATTAAATAGCAACTGAATATTTGAGGAACTCTATAAAAGTTCTTGCCATGGGAGAGGGCAAGATCAGGATAAAGGAGACAACTTGTACAGCCCTTCATTAACCCCTAACACAGTTCTGGGTCCCAGCTGGTTTGATACCACCCCTTTCCACAGAAGCTTGTGTTTCCTGCCACAGCCTGACTGAGCACAATGTGCATGACACACCCTGTCACCACCAAAGCATTCCTCAGCCACGTGGCATTTCAGGAGTCTGACACGTGCCAAGTCAGTTGTCCTCCTGCTGGCAATTTCACAGCATCCAGACCATGGGCTGCACTTCATTTTCTCCACTATTTCACTCACCCATCAATACCCAAAGTCCACCTTCCCTCAAAACAAGTGTTTCATTTTATTTAAAAAGACAAATTTCTATTCTATTCTATTTCTATTCTCTTTCATTTTCTATTTCACTCACCCATCAATACCCAAAGTCCATCTCCCCTCAAAACAAGTGTTTCATCTTATTTAAAAAGACAAAATCAGCCTACTGATGGTTTGGTACCAATTCCACAGAGCAATCCACTAGGTGTATAAATTTATACTTCCATTAATCAATACTTACTCATAGACGAAAGGAAGGAGCAGCTGTCTGGGCACATATGTTTAGCATCAGTTCATGACTATAAGCTAAATATACCTCCCATGGCTCCCAAAACCTCAAACAAAGAGCTGCTGTTCTCTTGAGATGCACAGCCAGGGTCAGGTAAAGGTTATGAGTTATCCCTATCTCAAGGTTACTTACACAGAACATAAACTCCAGGATCAAGTTGCAGAGTCAGCAGCAATTGCTCACTCAAAGTCAATCACCTTCAGCAGAGACCAAGCAAAAGCAGAGGCCTTTGGGTCTGCCCAGCTTCCAGGAGTGAACTTTGCTGTTATCAGCTTTCCTTCTCCAGGGAGCCTCCGTCGATGTCAGGGCTCCTACTGCCAGCCCTGTGCAGCAGATTCCAAACAGCATCACTGTAACATTTCTTGGCATATTTTGGGGCGAGTTCAAATTCAGCAGAGCAGGAGAAGTGAGCTGAGGTCGGGATGGGAAGTGTCAGAGGATTGTGTGAGGGTTTGACTGCCCAGACATGGAGCCAAATGTTATTTCACCCCCCTGTCCAAGGGAGTTGTGGGGCACAAGGACCACAGTCCCTACAGTCCACTCTCATTTAAAAACCAGCATGCCACAAGGTGTGCTCAGCTCATCTGTTGCAGTAAGGGAGAAAAATTATAAAGAAAGGCCTTATAAAGGCCTTAAAATAAAAATTAGAAAGAAAGACCTTATAAAATCAGGCCTGCTCTGTTGTATCAGTGGCTGGCCTTGTCAGGCTAGCCCTTTGCAAGTTCCCATGTGAGAGCAATCCTGGTGTGAGCAGTTTGTTAACATAACAATCTATTCCTGGGTAAAAAACAACTTACACCTCTATTGACTGTTTTTACACCATTAGATAGAAAAATGAAAACTATCCCTCCCAACCAACTTTTCCTACATGTACACACCAAGAGTTTGAGTGACCAATCAATACAGAATAACAACTTGTTACTAACTAATAAAGAAATTGGCAAGAAAGCTCCTGACCAACTGGAGTCACACACAAGATCTGTAAACCTGTATAAAAAGGAGTTATGTGAATAAAGAATGGGCTTTTTCCACCGTGAAGAAAATGGTGTCCCATGTGATTTATTCCCTTACTCATCCTTCACCTCAAAGGTTTGGTAATTTAGAACAACGTTGTCTTTCTGAAGGACAGCCAGGAAACCCAACAGGCCAAACTGTTCCTGATTGTCACGTGTATTTAAGAAAACACATAGCCTAATAATCAAGCAGGATAAAAGGATAAAAGACATGAACCACTGTTATGCCTTAAATCTGTGCACTCAGTGAGGCAAATACTGAGATTTCAACTTGCGAGTCCATTTTTCAAACACAAGCCTTCCCCTTAGGAATATCCACCAAGATCTTGCTTGCTTTAGAGACATTTCTTCTGAAGTACAGGCTTGAATGCACTGCCCAGATTCACAGTTCAAGCATCTGATGGGCTGCTCAGCGTTTTGAAGATGATAATCCATCTTCAAATTGAAGAGCCAAACTGCTCACACCCTCACAAGAGAGCAGAGCACACATTTGCAAGAAGCCCCATTCTGCCTGCAGGCTGCTCTTAGCAGCATGAAGTCTTGATGAATTCCTAGCCTGTCCCACGGGAGAACTGCAAGGCTCAGCTCTGCATTATCTGCAAAGTGCTTTGAAACTCTTCTATCAAAGCTTTAAATAAATACCAAGGATTGTTGTTGCATTACTGGCACGGATGCCCCAGAGAGGCTGTGGGTGTCCTGGACAAGACTCTGAGCAAGCTGAAGATGTCCCTGCTCATTGAAAGGGAACTGGAATGAGATGACCTTCAAGATCTCTTCCAACACAAACTCTTCTGTGATTCCATGATACCTTCCCTCTGCTTTCAGCCAGGCTGTGGGACTCTCCACATCCCATGTTTTCCTTGTCAAAGGGAGAAACCTTTTCTTCTTTACGAGATTACTCTAACTTCTTCACTTAAATCAACACTCAGCAGCTTTTATGTGGTTGTAGGACCTGCTCAACGACATCCCTGCTGCTCCAGGCAGCCTGGAGCACCCCCAGCTGTCCCTGGCTCCCTCCCAGTGTCAGGAGCAGAGAAGGGGAGCAGCTCCTGCTCATGCAGGGTTCCATCCTGCATGGAAAACAAAATCTTTGAGCCCCAGTCCTGCACCTGCCAAAGGCTTTGTGCCCTGGCCTGAGGAGCACAGCCCAGCACAGGCTGGAGGAGCTTCACCTGCCCCGTGTATTGCACTTCCCTTTTATTCTGTCCCTCCCTTTTTTACAGTGGTAGGTGGGAAAAGAGAAGAACAATCTCACATTGACATCAGAAGCCATCAATCATCTGCTAAAAACAGATGAATAATAGAACAAAGAGGAGAAAGAGAGAGGGAAAAGGGTCAAGGCTGGTCCTCCAGTATGAAAATGCCTGTCCTGGTGAAATATACTGTAAATTAGTCTGAGACAAGGGAATTTGGAGCCAGCAGGATCCCCAAAGCTCACTTAATATCAACTCCAGAAACATTACACTAATGGATTTTTAAATATGATTTACAGGATGCTCTATCTGGGAGCATTGAGTGAGTGGAGGAAAATGAAGAGCTGACCTGGCATGAGTGATGTGCTTTGGGATGTGCTCCTCTGCTGCAGGAGGAAAAGCTGGGTGGCAAAGAAAGAGAAGCATTTTGAGGGCAGCACAGCTTGAAGGTGGGTGGCCACCCCTGCCCTTTGGGACTGCCACTCCAAGTACCCAATCTGCAGGTCAGAGCAGTGGGGATTTAGGCACACGCTTCCCATCGACAAACACAGTTTGAATATTTGGAAACCTGCACCCCATGGAGTTTTAATGACCTGGACCCCACACACAGCCTAACTTCAAGGGACAAAGTCCTAAACTTCTTTTGGGGTGCATGAGATTGAACCACAGACACCTCTATGCAGAGATGCAATTTTGCATGTGCTTCTGTGCTCCCTGATAAAAGCTCCAGCTTTTCTCCAGGACAAAACCTCCTAAATACCTTAAACATCTCTATCAGGATGAATCTCAAGTGGTACAAATGGGGAAGATGAAGACCCCTTTGAAGATGCCTCTGCATAGGCTGAATCCCCTCACAGGGATGGAGGAAAAGCCCTCCCAGCAGCACAAAGTGTTCCTTTACCAGCATTGGAAGGGAATTTTGGACGGAGAGCAGCAAGCTGCTAGCCAAGACAAGAGCCCAGCACTTGGAGACACAGGACTTGTCAGCAGAGCAGTGCAGAGTGAGGGTGTCCAGCCCTCTGTCCCCCATGCCAGGGACAAACCAGTGGCTCTGAGTGGGGAGGGACAGACCCAGCAAAGCACTTGAGCACACACTTCAGTTTCAGTACGTTAGGGACTGCCCCTGGCCAGGAAAGCACTTACACCTGGGAAGAGGAGCAGACTGGCAAGGCTTTGGAATTAAACACTGATGAACATGGCCAGGATGCTGTCATTCCACTAAGGTTCACCTGCCCAGACTTCTTTTTTTAATAGTTCATTTTTTAATTAAAATGTCCTTCTAGAGAGAAAATAAATACTTGCTCAGCTTCATGCTCCGTTTCTAATCTGGGTCGATTAAGAGGGCAACCAAATTAAACAAACACAAATAACACCTCTGTAACAATCTCCTATAGCATCATCATGTGATTCTGACAATGTATTTCAAATTATTAACAACTCTTAGCAGCTCTATTCATCATCATCTTCCGTGTCAAGATATTTCAAGAGTCAAGTGAGCTTTTAATGAGCTCTCAGACTGAAAGAGGAAAGGAAGTATATATCCAGTGCATAGTGTTTTAATGATCACCTAATTCCTTTTACTGTATCTCCTGTTATGATTTATGAATTAGGCAGAAAGAGCAGAGACATTTGAAAAACACTCATGTACACAATATCCACAATAAGACAAACCTGCATTTATATAGATTGACTATATATGCCTGGATTTTATATACAACACTGGAGATTGGTGCTGACGTTTGTTTTCCCTTATAAGCCCAAGATGTTCTCACTGCACAAGTCGCTGTGTAATTATGGATTTGTCATATTGATTTAAACTCCTACAGCCTTTGTGTTTTATACCGACACAAAGAGAACAGCTCAGGAAGGTGGTTCTTTGGCTCCAGGGGTATTAATGAGCTGTTCCTCACATGCTCTGCCTCTCTCCCTCACTGACCTCAGCTCACACCCCCCAGTGAAATGATTTCCATCTGTTGGCAGCACAGGGGACAAGAGGCGCTGGACGTTTCACAAATGCAGGTGACCCCTCTGACCCTCTCGGTGTAAGCACTTAAAACTTGCTCTCACTTTTTACTTACCCCGCAGTCATATCCCACGAATAAAGGGGAACAATTTCCTTTCTGCGGCAATGACTGCCCTGAGTTAGGTGGATATTCCCTGCAGATGCCTGTGGCAGGGTTTAAGGAGTGACTGGTGATTTCTCAGTGTCCTTCTGGAGACCCTGCAAAGAGCCTGGAGCTGCAGTGCGGCACCACGCTGGGCTCTGTGCAACACCACGGCTCAGGAATCCATCACAGGGAATAAAACAGAGCCAAAGCCTTAGCTCGACACACATCTGAAATAAAACCTTCCTTTTGTAAAGAATAGCAGAGGCTGAGGCTTCGTGGACGTGCTGGAATGCAGGGAATAGACGTGTGGTGTCACACCTGGCAGGGCAGGAGCTGGGTGGAGGGCAGGGAGAAGCCCAGGGCTGTGCAGAAAGCTGATCCCTTGGCCAGGAAATCTGCCCCTGTGTCCCCATGACTTGGAGGGAGCAAAAGCAGGAGGATGGTCACCCCCAAAACGTGTCTGGGGAGACCTTCCCCAACAAAATGTGGCTCCCAAAACCTACAGTCAAACCAAGCATGGCCAGCACCTGCACAAGCTCCCTCAGGCACTCACATCCATGTCACCCCAGCCTCCACCTGGGGACAGGGAGTAATCTCTTTCCAGCATTAGCAGAGGAGACACAAAACATCTGTGGCTTGTTTTGGATGGTCCTTCTCCTGGAATGTCACATGGGGATGGGAAGAGGAACAGGGACCCCAAGCCCACCCTGTGCCAGGGAGCATGCAAAGAGAAACACGTGCGATTGCACACACAGGAGCTGCCCCACTGCACCTTCCCCTGCCTTTGAGCCCTTGCCTCTGTGTCCTGTCCCCTCCTGGCACACCTCCTTCACTCCTGGCTACTTCCACAGCCATTCCAGTCACCCTGGTGCAACCTAAAGCTGAGAAATGAACACATGAAATCAAGGGGTGTTTTCATTTTGGAGCACGATCGTGAGCACACCCAGCTCTGGGCAGTGTGGCACTAGCACAAGCCTTGGGCAGTGGCCCCTGCCCTTGAGCTGCTTGTTTTGGGGCTGAAATCCTGAGCACCACAACCTGCACTTTGGAAAGACTTTGGTCACCAAACATTTGGTCTCCAGAGGACAGTCAGCTCAGTTGTTGCCTAATAACAAAAGGAAAAAAACCTTGTAACAGAGATAAAGCACTAAGATAAAAAAGCAATTCTTCAGTGAAAGCTTTCAAGTGCACAAGAGGATTTCTATAATTTTTATAAGGTTAATTATTAGTATATCTAGCTGGTACATCAAATAGGAAATCAGTTATCCCAGTAACCCTTGGAGCTGGTCCAGGGGCTTCTTTGCCCTATTTATTTGTTATGTCTTAGGTTCCAGTAGAAAATAAGATGTCCTTGTCAGGAATTTTCCCCTTAAGAATAAGACTAAACAGAATTTCAAGAATGTGTTAGTAAGTGTTTGTTAAACTGGGAGAGAGGGCAGGAAAATACTAGAAGCTACACAAATACATAAATTAAAAATCTACAAGGCTACAAATATATGAAAAATACACAAAAAGCAAAAAAATCTTTAGGCATCACAGTCATTGTTATAAGATCACATGCTACAGACCTGGGTATTCAGAGTGAGCAGGTGGACACAGCAGCCAAGAAAACCAACAAACCCCATTTCTACAACAGAAGCCCAGAATTTGGGATGGGTTGGAAGAGACCTTAAAGCTCATCTCATTCTAAACCACTGCCATGGGCAGGGACACCTTCCACCAAAGCATTTTATGAAGACTACTACTTGCCATTCCCTTTTGAAGAGAGTTTATCCTTTCAGCCACCATATTAACTCCCCAGTTAGAAAAACTGCTGGACAATGTCACTAACCAACACTTCTCCATGTCACTGAAGTACTTGTTGACCACCTGCCACCAGCTGCTGTCAGAGGGACACAAATGTCCCAAATAAATAACCCTCATGATCACCACAGGGACTGGAATCCCTCCAGGGTAGATTGTGGTGATTCTCCCACAGGCTGGATTCTCCCCAAGTGGTGTCTGATGTCAGCTTGCAGATGATAAATTGAATTGCCTCTCATCCCAAACATAAATTTGGGATCCAAATTGAACCCAATTTTTAGATTATTATATAATATATATTTTTATATGTGTATATATATATATATATATATATATATATATATATATAAAATATATATCATATATATAATTTACATTATTATATGTTACATATCTGTCATGTTTTTCCAATGGATGTAACAGCAAATGTCCTTTCATCTTTACCTTCCAAATGCCAGCTCCAGCAGAACTGTCTAGAATGTTTTGTTCCTTTCCCACCAAGCACTATAATTCCTCCAAAATTCAGCTCAGCACCTTCACCAGTGCAGTTACACTCCTCTTATCAGGAATAACCTGCCCAGCAGTAAAATTTGTTATAGCTTCAAGCCTAAAGGAACACTTTGAAGTGCTTTATGTGGGTCATTTTTATCTGTGGCCTGCTCTGGTACCTGGCAGTGAGGGAGAAGTTTCCCACTGCTTCCATCCCTTCTGTTTTACCAGGTGTTTTTTCACAGCTCTCAGATTCCTCGCTGCAAATACTCGAAGCAGTAAAATATAAATAAAATTGTGGACTTTGCTGATCGTGCAGGAATCAAACACCACCTGGAACACCCCTGAAGTAATGGGTGCATCTAGAAAAGCCACCCCAAAATGGAGCTCTCTGTCAGCTGGATGGAGTTTGGACATGATCCCTTGGAAAGCACCAAGGAAAATCAGTAGGACTGTTCAAAGTGATCAGTTATCCTGGCATTGCTCTCACGTGAAAAATCTGGAAAGATATATTGATGCCTGGTAATCAGCCAATTCAATGAAATTCTGTTCAAGAGAAGAGGCACACGAAGTATTGTAACTATCACAGCATCCCTCTGATGGTCAAGCATAATTCAAGACATGTGAAGTAAATGATAGCAGCAAAATTAATGCCACCATCAGCTGGTTCCTGAAATGAAAAAGACACCTATGGGGAAATTAAAACCATCCTTCACATCACTGACAAACCAGAGTTTCAGCAGCCGTTGGTTGTGCTTTTTACAAGCTGCTCAAAACCTCCAATACAGCCCTCTCTGTCATTAGATAAAGGAACTCCAGAGCACCTCACCAAATCCACTGTGATTGTATCAGAAACAGAGCCCATCCCCAGGAAGAGCAGCCGTGACCACGTGGGTTTGTGCTGGGTAGAAGTGACACACACATTCTGCCACCAAGCCTCTGCAGCGTGCACAGCAAATTTATCCTACAACAACCCTGGATAAAGTGGAAGCAGCTGGTGATTGCCCTGGCAGACACCTATTAACCTACATCACACACAGCAGTGACAGCCATAGCTCACTGCTACAACCCTCAGGAATACCAGTGTCCAAAAAAAGAGAGAAAAGAAAAGGTTATTGATGAGGATGGGCTGCCCTCAAGCATGGTGAAAACAGGTGTGTGTGCACGTGGGTGCAAGCTGTCAATATATTAAAGGAACTGATGACTCTGATTATATGAGACCACAGACATCAGACCAAAGAGGCAGCTCCCAAAAAATCCAGAGATCATTAGGAACAGCTTCCATAGCTGTGACCTCCCTCCTGAAAATGTGAAATAACTGTGGAGTCTCAAAATATTTAAGGGTTTGATGAAAAGTTTAATTTTTCCCTTAGCAATTTATGGATATGAATCATGGGGAGAGAATGCTGCTGACGGGGAGAAAAAACTGGAGCTTTAGTGATGTGGTCCTGACATATCTTTTAGATTGAAAGGAAGATGAATGCTGATGCTAGAAATATTACTGGAGAACAAGCAGGCTCTGCTGTCAGAAATCAATAGATACAGACTTATGTACTTTGGTCACATCAGACGCTGAGATGAAAATAAACCTCAAGAAAGTAATTAGAGGGGGGGAAAGCAGAGGATCACTGCAGAAGAAAATGAGCAGTGGGAAGATGGAGGGGACAGCACTGCAAGGGGTCCACACGTGGAGAAGAGGACTGGGCTTTGCTCAGGTGCCAGAGGGCAGCAAGGGGACAGCCAGGGAAAGAGACCCGGTAGGAAGGCACAGCAGAGAGAGCGAGCAAGCAAGGTGAGAAAAGGGAAGGTTGCAATATGATCTGTGTCCACTTAAAACAAGATTTTTGGGCTTTATCCCATGTAAATGTTTTCTTTAACCCTTTCCAGAGGACCATCATAACCCTTTTCTTTCCGTAACTTCTCAAGAAAGGCAGAGGGAAAAACTAAAAGGTTTTCATTTTATATGAGCGGTTCTTTCCCATTACCCCTCCTACCCTACCACCACCACACACAAAAGGTGACCACCAGCACAAGGTCTGTGTGCTGGAGAACTGATCAGGCTGTGGGGGATGTCCAGATTGGCCTTAAAAGAAATTCTTCGATGTTGGAATCCTGGATGCTGAGAATTTTAAATTTTCTGTGCTTAAAAGCACAGACCCACAAGAGAACACTGCATTTGACCTGAGGTCGTCAAACAGGTTTTTAAAATTGATTAATAGCACTAAGATTACAAGTGTATAGTTAGTTAGGAGTCTGTAATATCACAAGGTAGAAAACTTAAGAGTTTGAGATTTTAGAATATAAAAATAAATATGAAGCAAGATAGAAGTTTTAAGGCAGAAGCAAGTTGCTCTTCCTTACCTTCTTCTTCCTTCTTCTTCATGAGTTTAGATGATGTTTTATGATTAGACAGAAAGGTCCACATTGTGGACTTCAAGAGATCAGTTACTGAGTTAAAAGAGAAAATAATCTAAGTGTCCTAGATAGTTTAGTTTTAAAAGACCTTGTAACAAGAGTTAGTTGACCATTTTGTGCCTTACTAATGAAAAGGCTGCCAAGCTCACGGTAGTGAGACTGTAACATAGATAAGAAATAATAAACACCTGACTCTAAACATAAAATACCATCTCAAGTCCTTCAATCCCAACCTCAAAAAAAACGATACTTCAAGAGTCCCTACCCCATGTACAGGCAGGGAGCAACAACACAGAGCTGTACCCCTGAGCTTTGCACTTGAAAACCAGAAAGGAAAAAGCCAGGACAAGTCTTCATCTTGCTCGAGAGAGCAGGTTTTATGTCTGTTTGTGTCTGCACGCCTCTGTGTGCGCACAGAGGACCCGAGATCCACGGCTTGGAGTGACACGTTGCACCCAGAGCTGTCACCGAGGCAAGCCAGCTCCTCCTGCTTTTCCTCCCATCCCTTCCCCTGCCTTCCCAGTGCCACTGCGGGTCTCTTCACCTTCCTTTGAACCCAGCCCTGATTTTTTTTCCATTCAGCCACATGGTGCGTGGCTGCGGGGATGGAGCAGAGCACGCTGCTGTGCAGGGCACCGGGATCTGCAGTGGGGCTGCCACAAAACCACGCCTGCACCACAGGCAGCAGCTCCTCATAGATTCTCAGAGATGAAATCTCTGACACAGGCTCTTGAAACTGTGATTTAAAAGCGTGGTCAACGGCACAAGTGGCAGAGATGGGAACCTAATCCATCTGAGGCAATTGCCACATTCAGGAGCTGCTGCTTGGAAAGGGACACCATGAACTGCATTTCCAGATCTCTGCTGCTCCCAGACTCCTGCTAGGACCAGCTTTGTGGGAAGCATCAAGTACCCACTTGCCTAAAATCCACCCTCTGTTGGGAAGCTCTGAAGCACCAAAATATTTTGACAAGAATCCAAATTCTTTTCATGATAAAGGAAAACAAGAAGTAATTTCCAAGGCTGAGAGCGTGGAATTAGAAGGTGCATGCACAGAATACACACCTCAGGTTGACTGAGCTGGTGTATCTCATGGAGAAGGTGATTTCTGGAGCTGGAGATTACTGATAAGATGCTGTGTCTGAACCACACTTTTTTTTTTTACGTCAGCCATTCATTTCAGACAAGTTCAAAGAAGTTTAACTCTAAAATTCATGTAGTCAAGGTCTATTTTGCTCTTTCCAAACATTCCAGGATTAGCTTTTCAAGCACCAAGAATGGCTCTAAGCACTGATAATTTCTCCAAGGTACACAGCTGAGCTCCTCCTCTACACAAAACCCAAACAGAACCATCTCCCTGTGCTGCTGTTCAGTTCTGCACCCTGTTTCATCCATGAAAACCATCCCAAAATGGTCCCACAATCTAATCAAACAGCAAATAATGCCTCAGACTTCACTGGGATTAATTCTGGTTAATTCTGGGATTAATTCTTCTGGCCAGAGTGTATGCAAATAAAACCAGTTCCTTAAATCAAGAAAATAATTCAAGGTAAGACTGAGCCAAGTCCCAAGCCAGCAGGTCAGGGAGGGGACGCCTGTTTCCACAGGGCCTTTGATCTTTGCTGCTTGACCTTGCTTTTGGCAACCTTGGGAGGTCAGGGGAATCGTTTGGGGAGCCCCACAGCCTATTGATTTCTTCCCAAGGGGCAGGCCGTGGGCATTGTCATGGTAATGGCAGAGCCCCGAAGGCTTGTGAGGTGTTCCACCCCTCTGAGATGTGCTCAGGCAAGGGCACGCCTGGCTTCTTTGATTGTTGGCTTCTTTGGAGGCCAACAATCTGCCAATCAGTTCCACCCCATGAAAACTAAGGTGAATGTGAGGAGACCTCGCCACCTGTATTATAATCTGCAGCTGTATTGAAATTTTCCTGGCAGAGCTGAAATTTTAATGTTTAATTTACTTGAACTAATGCGTCACAAAATTCCCATCTACACTGAAAATTCTAATGAACCTTTGGGTGGATGAAGAGACCTCCAAACTTTGATCCTTTTCATCATTGTATTTTAAAACAAGCAGCTCCTTAAGAAGGTTAAGGAAGCAATAATAAAGACTTTCAGTGTGCATACATGATCATTCCATACTGATGCACTTCAGCTTTAATAATATTGTATTAAATTTTATTGTAACCTCGCTGACATTTACTGCAAAGGAAAGTGCATAAGCTTAACAGCCTTATAAAATACAGCCCAGTAATGTACCTATAAAGCATAATATTTCTATACAAATGATGAGCTATTGCAATTGCATCCAATTTAGTGGCTCATTATTAACGAGAGCAATCACCTTCTCAGTCACATGCTCTGAAACACAGCCTGGTGTGTCGGTGCCATTTCACATTTTACAAGGCAGCTGCTCCAATTTCTCCCAGCAGCACAATGATCTGACAGTGGAAATTCTCTTCTCGTTATGAATCAGCTGCAAAATGCACCTGATGATGAAGAGGTGAGTCCTCCTCGTGCACATCACCATGACAAGAGTTTATTCAAAGGAGGGAAACTGCTTTGCACTGCCTGAGATCAGGGTCAGTTAAGCTGATGTGACTCCCTCCACTCCCAAAGACAGCTTTTCACTTAAAACCTCTTCTGGTAGCAAATACTGGAGTTTGGTGGAATTTAAGTTGGACTTTGGTGGAATTTAGCAGCTCCTTTCACAAAGAGCACATCTGAAAGTCCCTGCATCCACAACCACTTGTTCCTACAAGCCCTTAAAGCTCTCCACTCTCTGAGTTCTCTGTGGCCTGTTCCTTTTCTAACAGAAGTTTCCAGGCATTCCCAGACAATTCTGTTGGGCCAAGGACCTGCTGAGATCCAGAAATCTGGCAAAAAAAAAAAAAAAAAAATAGTTTAACTGCCCTTATAATCCCAAAAGAGGTCTCCTAAGCAAGTCCTCTGGATCTTTCCCAAAGGCACCGAGCACAAGGTGATGCTTGAAGTTAGAATAGTTGTTCTTATTCAAGAAAAGATAAACAAAGATACAAATTTCAGCACAAGCAACGGGCTCAGTTGATAAGCATGAACACCTCCAATAAGCATAACTTGTCTTTTCTTCAAAAGCTGAGCAAAATTTGATGCTTTCATTGTCAAGCTGCAGATTTGCACCATTCAAAGACCAAATCCTGGTGCTTCCTGAAGGGAACAACTTTAAACTAGGCAGAAGGGGAACTCACCCACACCTAATACACCCACAAGCTTCATGACTATGGATTCCACATCTCCTTCAGCTGCACTGAGACAAAGCACAACACAAAGATGATAGAACAAGACTCTACAAGATTTGAGGGGTGCCCCTGGCATGACCCAAGTTCAGAATGTCTGAGGACCTCGATCACAGGGGAAAATCCCAGTGCAGTGAATTCCTCAAGAGCAGCTGGGGATTTTCTGAGCTGTCAAGGTGACACAGCCTCAAAGCCATCAGTTGCTGCTCAGCAGGATGAGACAAACACAGCTGGTACCTGGGAGAGATTAATTCAAGGAATCATCTTGGCTGGAAGGCAGGCAAAGATTTGGAGACAGTGTGTATATGGTGTAAAGAAAATAAGTAGTTCATTTTCTTCGAGCATTAAGCTGTAATGGCTGTCAAGGGGGATTACTGATATTGTTATGCCAGTGTCAGCACATGTTGTAGAGCAGCTATATTTTGAATTTCCATACTTGCTTAATTTAATGTTCAGATAATCTGGCAAATGAAAGACGAGCCTCAAAGACTCTTTCTCCCCCCCTCTCTCTTTAAAAAAATCATTCTATTAAGAATGTTAAATTCTTGGGAGCAAGAGCTGGCGTACATGGAGGGCACATACTAATCTCATTTATGCTGAGATTTGCTTTCTGTTAAGCAACAGAGAAACAGCTAATCAAGCATAATTCAATAATACATCATCTGCAGATGCAAAGACTCAGAAGATTGCTATGGAGCTTTGCCCATTTACATGAACTGATGATCTAGGCCAGGTGCAATTAATTGCACGTGGAGTGTGGGTGCACACCTCAAAACCTCCTCTGATGGCTCCTCCTCAGCTTTGGGTTCACTGGAATCTGGGAGAGCTGCCAGCACATGACTGGATAGGATCTGTGCTTCTCTCCATGTGTCATTGGTCTGTGGCAGCCAGGAGCCCACTTCCCTGGGCAGGCAGCACTGGCCCAGCTGCCACTGTCCCCACTGCCCAGTGCCACCAGAGGCACTCATTGCTTGAGGAAAACGTCAGGTGGGATCTGGGATCAGCTGGTGACACTGGCATGTCCTCTGCATCACACCACAGAGCATTTCCAGACATCCTCAGAACAACTTTCTGCTGCCTGCAGAAAACCACAGGAGGCAAAGCACGGCCTGCTCTGCCTCTGCTGGGGGAGTCAGCGTGCACCTCCCCATTTCCATGCTTGCAGCCACCCCCCAGCAGGAGCTCAGGAGAAGTGACCCACTGTGTCAACACCCAGGCACCCTGCAAGCAGAGCAACACGCTGGCCCTGTGCCCTGGTGTGGATATTCTCAGTTCAGTCACAGAGAAAAGGAGAGAGATTTCTACCAGGCTGAGCCTGGGAAAGAGATCGAAAGGAATGTAAATAATTCATTATCTCCCTTGTTGTTCACATTGTTTATAGATATGTTCTGCCACTCACAGCGCACCAATGGCGTGAGATGTTTTTACTTTAAGACCAATGAAATTGGTCTGCACAATGTGCTCTACAAAATGAGCCATGTATTTGAAATACATCAGTTCAGTTCTCTTCTGGCCTTCTGACTTGGAGTCTTCGTTATTCCCGTCCTGCCTCAGCAGTGACACCCTGGAGCTGCTGCCAACACCCCACGAGGCAGCCCTGAGCCCCAGTTCTGCTGCGGCTGAAACAAGGGCAGCATTTCACACCCACGGCAAATCTTGCAGCACACTACACTCCTTGGAGTTGTCTGGAGGAAGAAATTTCGTTTTCTGGACTATTTTGATGCTCCTTTTCTTTGTTTTGTTCAGATTCAAGCAAAAACAAAAAGTGTCTGAAATTCCCTACCTAACAGAACAGAGTTGTAGTCCAGGGAGAGCTGCTGGCTACTGGAGACAGAGTCCTGGAGCCCTGGGCTCCCTGTCAGAGACACTGTGCCAAGAACTGACAAAGAGGTTCCTTCAAACCTCTGAAACCAAAAACATCCTCACTAAACAGTCTGTTTGGCAAGCTGGCAAATTCTGATCTCTAAATACTTTTTCAGTGCTACTATTATGCAACTTCACAGATCACAATGGCACACAATAGGGCAAAAGCCTCATATTTCAGAATAACTTACAAGAGTCCAGCTTACACCTTTTGCCAGTAGTAACTAACATCTGACATATAAGGAAAAAGCATTTTGGGAGGATTGGAATGTAAAACCTAGCAATGCTAATAGACAAAAATAGCAGAGAGAGTGCTGTGCATGAGGGCCATAGGCAGGCACACCAATTGAAACCCACACAAACAGCAGAGAGGCCAAGAGATATTTCTCTTTGTTCCCCATCCCCTGTTTTGTTGTTAAGGCTTTGTGCTAATTTCCATGGAATTGCTACAGCACATTTGTAAACACACATGAAAGGCAGCCAGCTCTGCAGCCACTGCTGCCTTGCACTATTAAGTGCAATATTTAGCTCAGCCAGATGCCACCAGGAGCTCGCCAAGGCCATAAAACAAGCTTGATCACATATTTTCGAAAATGAGGATATGAAGCCATTCTGGAAGAGTTTACATGTATGTTTGTGTATTTGTTTCCTTCCATCTGGCAAATTCCCTCCCGAGGCAGCGAGATGAAGCCCAAGGGAGGAAGTGTTTGTGTTCAGTCACCTCTCAGCAGCACCCTTCCGAGAGAGGATTGTCATGAGACAGTCCCATTGTCTCCATTCTCTTCTCTGGATACACCTCAACCCCTCAATGCCTTTTTCAGTTGCCTCTCCTTGATCCCATCCCTCAAAAAGGACACGGCAGAACAAATTGGAGAACACCCCACACCACAGCTGGGTACTGGATGAGTGGCCAGGGCACAGGACCTCCCTGTCCCATGGCCTGCAGTTCCCTGGTCCCATTGCCAGTGGCTCCTTGTCCCACTGATGCCTTACAGTTTTAGCTTTTCTATTTTTCAGATCCTGTACTGCATTAATGTAGAACTCTGAACTCCACACAGAGTGTTAGCTAACTCTCTTCACATTTTGGTCAGACAAAACAATCCTTCCAGGCTTGAGATCCAAGGACACACCACAGCCTCAGGCCCCAAAAAGTATAAAACAAAAGTGAACTGGGGAGAAGCAAACTGGGGGAATGAGACTTCATTACTTGAAGCTGTAATTGGAGAATTAACTCCTGATATGCAAATAAAACAAACTTATATCTGTCTGAAAAACTGGTGACCATGGTCCATCTTGGTTGTAGCCCCTTGGGGAGTCTTCATCTGCCCTTAATGTACTTGAAGGCCTTTCATTAAATAGATCTGCTTTTATTCTTTTAAATTTGTCTGGCCTCTGTCTCTAGGTAAGCCCGAAAAAGGCATCACCACGACCAGCAGCTCTCACTCCCATGGCCAGCAGCTCCCTGTCCCATGGCCAGTGGGCCAGTGGGTGACCTGGCCAGGGCCAGCCCTGAGCACTCGTGTTCCAGTCCCAAAATAACCAGAGACTCGGTTGCTAGGCTCAAAGTTTACCCACAAGCTTGGAAGCCTGAGGTGCTTGGCCCTGCCCAGAGCCAGAACACATGTTTGTGGGATATACAAAGTGCTTGAAATAGAGGCCACAGAGGACCCATTAGAAATTCAATATTAGCTTTGTAAAATTGCTAATAATTAGCTACAGCTCTTTTCTCCATCACAGCAGCTGGTGACATGAAAGTGATTAAGTTTCTAATGAATAGATTAGGGTTACTGAATATATTAAATAACAAGGTTTTTAATCAACTGTTTATTGATTCCAGCAAGACAGTTCTGACGGCAAAAAAACCACTGGGTAGCAGTGGAATTTATTTATGGGCCAGTGTTCTACATCAGAAATAATTAAAAATAGATTATTTTTCACCAAATCTAGAGCTTTTTTTCTCTTTGAGGCAGGTCAATATGGATTAAATTAACTGCAAATAATAAATTAAGGGAGAATTGAAAGCTAAATTCAGAGCAGAGAGGTGCTCACGGCTTGGCAGTCAATCTTTGTTTGCAGTTGCTGGGGCAGAACCAGCCACATATTTATTGTCTGGTTTCAGCCAGGAGAGACAAAAAAGGTTGGACATCTTGGGCAAAGGGTTTCTGAGACACTACTCCTGTTGTCCAGTCTCATGGGAAGGATCCAGAAGGATCCTATCCCAAAAGCTGCTGGGGATAGAACGGTGTTAAATAACCAGAAAACAAACATTTATTTGCTTACTCGGTTCACTGGGTGCCACTGAGAGCCAAGTGAGCTCCCCTAGGAAATTCCTAGGGAGCCAAGCAACAGTCTGGAGCCCTGAGCCTTCTTTTTGGATTGAGACAGCAATCCCACCTTGCAGCCTGGTGTTTGGGATGTAACCAACAAAGCCTCGTGGAGAATCAGCTTTTCAGCTGGGCTGCCTCCCCAGTCAGGGTTGTGTGAAGCAAAGGATCATCTGGGGGGGCACTCACAGCTGGAAAGACCTCTCTGACCAGCAACAACGGCTTCCTGCTGGAAATCTGTGAACCTGCCAGCGACATCCCAAGTCCCAGCCCTTGGAAACAGAGCTCAGGAGCAATTTCTCTCTGCTCTTATTCCTCTCTGCTCATCAGAGACCTTCCCAGGGCAGCTCACTGATCTCCAAGGCCAGCCAGGAGACAAGCAGCACATTCCTCATTCTCTATAAGCAATTTCCATTTCTGCTTCTGTCAGGTTCAGAGGACCCTCCATGCAACAGGATCCAGGATGTCCTGCAGTTTTAAATGCTCACAGTGGAAACCGTAGGAAAAAAAGAAGAAATCTTTAGGAGCTCCAATTTTTCCGTGGCTCCAAAGCACAGAACAACTTTCTGCCAGTATACAGAGCTACCTTGGGGTCTGTTATTTTATTGAGGGATATTTGAAGTGCTCCATGGCATAAGAAAATCCATAATGTATATATATACAGTGCATATGCATATGGAGCCATTTATAGAGCAAATCTTTCTAGCTCTGATAGTTTATAAGGTAGAAGACCTTTAGTCTGGCATTGAACCAAAGCCAAAAGCTTCATGTGCTCTTTAAACCAGCATAACACAGAGAAGATGTTTTTCTTTGGAGCCTCAGTGGAAGCAGGATTTCATGGAAGGTTTTACTCTCAAAGTGGCATCTGTCTGAAGGGTTTGGATTAGTAGGAGCAATACCTGTAAAAAAGGTTGAGGTCATCAAGGGGCCATGATAAATCAGATGACTGTGTTTGTCTGTGGGGAGCTATGGAGTTACCACTGCTGCACAGGGGATGTGGGTTGGCATTTGGGGACAGAGCATGTGAAAAGAGGATGAACCCTCGTGGCCCTCACAAAGACCACAGCCATGCCATGGGAGGGCTGCAATCCCCTCTTCCCTCCTGCTCTCACTCTCTGCTGTCATCTTTCCCTCAAGAAAATTATCACCCAGATGGCTTCCCTTGCACTAATGTCACAGTTTTAAGACCAATTGGATGTGATTTGCAATATTAATATTGATGCTGATACCAACCCTGCAATTACACATTTATACCATGTAATTGGTGCCTTGTGCAGGCTGCCCTAGAACAGAGGCTGGACAGAGCTAAAGAATAAAGCAGGGTTTTATTAAAATGATCTCCTCCATGGATCCACCTTGGGCAGCACAAGAGCTCAGCCAGGGCTGCACCCAAGATGAACCAAAATGGTCCCAAAATGCACGAGCGCTCCTGGGGGCTCTCACTGTGATCAGCTCTGCTCCATTTGCACCTTGCAGTTCATTGTCCCATTCCAGCTCCAGCCCATGCAGTCCCATCCTGCTTGTTTTTCTCTCTCCAGCCCACGCTGTTTGTGCTCCTGGGCCTGAGGTTGGGATCATCTGTCCTTGGTGCCCAGCTGGAGAAGGAATTGTTTTGTCTCCCTGCTCTGTGCAGAGAGCTCCCCATCCCCTCATGTGAAGCCCAGACCCACACACTAAAGCAGCACAGAATGTGAAAAATATAAAAGCTAAAACCTGAGGCATCAGTATCATTAGACACAAAGATCATCTACATCCCAAATTCTAATGCAATTCCATCAAGTTTTTCCTTTATTTTCCTTTTTCATTCTGCTGCCTGTCAGTCTCTCAGCTCTTAAATACAGGAAGTGTGGCCCTTTGGAGGAAGGGAGAAATTCTGGAGCATAACTTGCCAACAGGGATTCCCTGAGGGGTCCAGGGACATCCCTGGCTTGTGCCCCAATCTCAGATACACCCTGGACAGGGGAAGATGGAGAAGGTGATTAGAGCCTATTTTCCACACCACAACCAAAGAGTACCCAGAGCTGATCTGCAGTCAACACCCAGGTGTGGAGAGCAGAAAAACTTCATCAGAAAAAAGAACAAACGCCAGAGGAGGAGCCAGCATCTCCTCTGTGTACCAGGAGTACTGCAGGAAGCAAGTCCCAGCTGGCATTGTAATTCCCAGCTGGCAGCAGCAGCATTGTGAAATAAATGAAGGTGCCTTCAAGGCATCCTTTTCCATCCCAGCATCAGCCTGTTTTTTCTCTCTTAGTCATACAGCTGCTTCTCTCAGCACACAGCTCCTAAGCAGCTATCTGGGAGAGCCCTCTTTCCCAGAGGTGGCTGGAAAATCAGCACGAGGGTCTGGAAACTCTCACACATCCAAGTCTGGAAAGAGTCCTCAGCATGTTCCAACAGGACCCAACCATGCTGGCACCTGACTGCACCTCTCTGTTCAGTCCCTGAGCTGTGTGGGCACCCAGGGAGTGGGTCTGCAGGAGATGTGGGGCACACGAGCCACGGAATCAGACTCTGAGGTTGTGGGGCCACTCCTAGGAGCCATTAAGCCTAGAGCTGAGCTTAGTGGGACCAGGTCAGATGTCAAAGGTGCACCACAGGAACCATAATGAAAACCTTCTCTGATCATTTACCCCCTTTTCCTTTCTTTCACCACTTCCATCTGATGAGTTGCTGGAAAGTGCAAGGTCAAAAATGAAGAAAGTAGTAAATACTTCCAGGGAGACCCTGCAGGGCAGAAAGACACTGAGAATAAATCCATCCTGGTGCAGCATCTGGTGCAGCATTCCCTCAAATGCACTCCTGGAGGGGATTACCCTGTCACCTTCAAGCTCAAATTACAATTTATAAAGAAACTACAGGAAAATATCACATCAAAGCTCTTCAGAGAAGGCAAGCATCACTGGATTGCCCCAGGATAATCTCCTGCTATTTTCCTCCCCCTGTGCAGCATCAGAAAGGTGCCAGGCATTCATCCACAGGCACATCCCACCACCAACCCACCTGGGTGCCCTTCCTGGCTCCAGGGATGGGCAGAGAGCCAAGGAGGAGTGCTCGAGGCTGCCCTTATTGCACCTTGTCTGCATGAATCCCTGAGAGCCCCTGGAAATTTGTTGAATCCCTGCATGAATCCCTGCATGGGATTTGTTGGCATTTCCCATCCCACATTTCCTACTGGAAATCCCTCCAGCAGAGGAGATGCTGTAACGGGTCCTGCTTGGCAAGCTAATTAAATCCACATGTAATTGTCAGAAAGGTACATAGCCCTACTCATTAGGGCTCTGAGATATGCATTTGTCCTTTTGCAGTTTATAGCTGCTGCAGGGATGGCAAGCAGGCAGCATTTAACACCCCTGCAGCTGTGTCACCTTCCCTCCCCACACCCAAAGTTCTGCCAGCCTGGAAAGCTGCACCAGGAACCCACTCAGCCCTTACCATTCCCACCTGCAGCTGGAGTTGGGACCATCCTAAATACTTTTATAATCTGCAAAATCTGTCACTTCACCCCACATTTTGGTGGCAGGGAACTCCATGAATGACCATTCTCCAGCAAGAAAACTGACCATCTATTCTTTAGCCAGACCAAGCCCCGGGAAGGATGTGGCCTCATCTCCCACCCTACTTTAGTGTAAAGAACCTGTGATGAGAGCACTCCAGTATTGGATTTTTGGAAATCCAAGTAGATTCTGCAGTTTGGATTGAGCTTTTTGCCAAAATTATAAATTCTAAGCAATAAGCTAAAGCACATTTTCCACAGGTTGAGCATGAATGTCCCCCTTGGTGGAGGGAAAGCCAAACCCACCACATGGATCTTTACATCCAAGGCCCACGGTTCAGGCCAAGGAATGATTTTAAAGGAGATCCTCCGATTTTCTGTAGAAGCTTCTCGATGTGTGAACACACATCCAGACAACCACAACACATTTGGGATGGGATGTCATCTGGAAATCATTACAGAGCACAGGCTTGCCCGTGGGATTTCCTGCACTTCCTTTCTGACGTGGGAACAGCCTGCTCCTCATCCAGGGCTGCTCCTGTTCCTTGACACACCAAGTGTCTCCACACCGTGAGCTGCCTGTTCCTCCTGCCCTTTTGAATCATTCCTTTGTCCCAAGCTCCCAGCACAATAATTCCCTGCTGGCATTCTGAGTGGAGTGTCCCTCCTGCCAGAACAGGGAGATGCTCCGTGCTGGAGCACACACAGCCCACAGGGAAAGGGCAGTTTCCAGAGCTCTTGGCCAAGGCCTAAAACCAAATGGAATGGAGAGGTTTGGGTTTCCAGGTATTTTTTTTATTTTTAACATATTTTGCTAAGCACAGAACAGTGCAGGAATAGCACAGAATATAAACTTCTTTCCTTTTTCAATTAATTTCACAAACTAAACAGGATCCGTAGCCTTCCTGAGCTACCTCAGGGACTCCCTGGAGTGTCTCATATGTTCATATTTCAGCCTCCTTTCTGTCTGCATTTTATGCATTCCTCCTCCCAAAATTCTGAACTCCCTCTTCTCTCTCTTCCCTGCTTTTAGAGAGATTTTTACAGGCACTAAGAGGCTTCAGATGAAACACAAAGAGCCAAATACTCTATTGCTGTATAATTTTTGCAGTCACTTCCACTACTGAAAAGCAAAATAAAATGTCAGGAAGGGCATTTCTGATTTATACACAGTTTCTGATAACTAATGGAGACAAAAAAAAAAATGCTCTTCACCTGCATATTCTGAGTGATTCTCCTGACTGGGTCACACATATTGAAGGTGGAGAAACAGCAGGTAATGTTCTAACAGCTTTGATAATTATCAGATGACCTCCCAGTCCTACACTGCAGAAGGGAAATCTGACAAAGCAGGAACAGCTGGATATAGCCAGAGCAGGTTGTGCATAATTACTGAACAAGCTTATTTACCATCCAATTGTTTCCACGCAGTTTAATGCTCTTAATGCCGTGTCAAGAGCAAAGACAGAGCACTCTACATATTTAATAACTGGCTGAAAGCCCCACTATCAGGAGTCACCCAATGGTAGGAGGAGCAATGCTACTCTCTGAGCTTCCAGCCAAGCAGAAAACACCTCCAGAGAACTTTCTGCAATGAGTAAAGAGCTTGAAAATGGAGACCAGAAAGCTGAGGGCCAATGAAAGACAGAGAAATTACATTTTTAAGAACTCACCATTATTCACTAAACTCCTGAGTGTGTTTTGCTGAAGGAGGGTTTGGCTCATGCCATAAACAGTGGGGGAAGTGGCTGCTCAGCCCCACACACTGAGCAAGTTGGAGCTGAATGGAGGCCTGGATGGGAGTTTATAAAAATGGAGAGTGACTTTTGACATGGGCAGATAGGACAGGGTTTTAAACAGGACATGGTTTTAAGCTAAAAGAGGGGAGACTCAGATGTTCTGAAGAAACTCTTCACTCTGCACCCAGAGCAGCTGTGGCTGCCCCTGGATCCCTGGAAATGTCCAAGGCCAGGTTGGACAGAGCTTGGAGAAACCTGGGACAGTGGAAGGTGTCTGCCCAGGGCAGAGAGGTGAAATGAGGTGATTTAGGGTCCCTTCCAACCCAAACCATTCTGTGATTCTAAAGAGGATAAATGGATGGATGGATGGATGGATGGATGGATGGATGGATGGATGGATGGATGGTGGATGGATGGTGGATGGATAGATGGTGGATGGATGGATGGATGGATGGATGGATGGATGGATGGATGATGGATGGATGGATGGATGGATGATGGATGGATGGTGGATGGATGGATGGATGATGGATGGATGGATGATGGATGGATGGATGATGGATGGATGGATGGATGATGGATGGATGGATGGATGGATGATGGATGGATGGTGGATGGATGGTGGATGGATGGATGGATAGATGGTGGATGGATGGATGATGGATGGATGGTGGATGGATGGATGGATGGATGGATGATGGATGGATGGATGATGGATGATGGATGGATGGATGGTGGATGGATGGATGATGGATGGATGGTGGATGGATGGATGGATGGATGGATGGATGGATGGATGGATGATGGATGGATGGATGATGGATGGATGGTGGATGGATGGATGATGGATGGATGGTGAATGGATGGATGGATGGATGGATGGATGGATGGTGGATGGATGGATGATGGATGGATGGATGATGGATGGATGGTGGATGGATGGATGGATGATGGATGGATGGATGATGGATGGATGGTGGATGGATGGATGGATGGATGAATGGATGAGCTGTTGGTCCTGTAGCAAATACCTCAGACTAGCTAAAACCAGCAACAATTCAACAATTTTTCATTGACAGCTAATGTGTTGCAAAGAAAGGAGGAAAAAAAAAAAAAAAAAACCAACAACCAGCCAATTTTATCGCCACTTGAATGTCAGCTGGCATACTCTGCCTTGGGAAAATGTTCCCTAATTATACAGCCAGCCTTCCAAACACACTCCTCAGCTCTCCCACATGTGGCATTTACAGTTGCAGGAATAATGCAGCAGCCAGCCAAGAGCACACCTCTGACCTGCAAGTGACCCTCTAATTAGTGGATGCACGGGGTTAACGAAGGGAGCGCTTCCTACTGGAAGGCGTGTTAGCAGCCTGAACCCCAGCCTCAGTAAACTGGGAAATCTATGCCAGCAGGTGTTTACACATTCATTAATGGCCTTGGCAAAACAAAACCCAGCAGAAAAGCCCTTCCCTGGTCATGTTTTGCTCGGAGTAAAATAAGAGGTCTCCTTTTATTCCTGCTCACGACAATTCCCGCAGAGGCAGAATGGAAACAGTGGAATTAGGTGTTGTGTTTGGGAGCTGCAGGCAATCAGTTCCCCAGTTGGCCCAGCATACTTTGCCAGGGTTTTCCTACCATCCCTACCAAGTCACAAATCCCTTGTTTTATTCCTTTTGCTGGTAGTAAAATGGTTCTGGATGCTTGAGATTTCAAGTGGATTAGCACTTCCAGAGAGCTGTAAGCATTTTGACTTGGATTAGGAGGGCACATCTGGCCCAACACAAGGGGCAGAGACTTGGACAGCCCCAGGGTCTGCACTGGGGCAAGCAGAGCAGAGCTTCTGGAGCATCCCCCAGACCCAGGAGGCTGCACTTCCACCCTCTCCTCCCAGAGGCAGAATTGTATCACCATAATCCAGAAAATCAGCACATCTGATTTCTCCCCAGTACTGGATGGGTAGAGACAGCTCAGCCCCAGACAAAGAGCTGTAACTCAAGCCACAAAACCAGAAGCTTCAGTGTAAATGGGGTGAGATTTTCCAACTTGCTCCTATCAGGGAAGGCTGCTGCTGTCTCCAGTCAGATTTATCAAAGCAGCTCCCAGCTCTACTTGTAGCAAATCAATAGTAGGGTTATTACTACAAACTGCTGATCCCAGTTTCCATCAAACAACGACATGGGCATGTCCCAAAACGTACTCAATCCTCAGTTAAACCTCCTAAGGCATGATCTAGAGCTGACAGGAAATATAACAGGTGAAAATTGCAGGGAAACTGATGTGAGTGGAGGCATCCCTGGACTGTGCAATCACAGCAGCACACGTGGGGGAGGGATGGAGCATGAGCAGCTTGTTATTAGCAAAATGGACTTTGTTATTAACAAAAAGGGAAACAGCTATTTCGGTCAAAACAGTAATTTTGGTGGGAAAGTAATTTTTTCTACAGAACACCAGAAATCTGGAAGCTATTCTTGAATTTTCTTTTTAAAGAAAAATAATGTAAATACTTCCAGCTTCAATCATCACAACCCAAATGGGCTCTAAGAAGCTCTCATTTGAGAAAGGGAGTATCAGCTCTGTTGACAGAAGTGATCATCTAAAGTTCTGTTAATATTTTTCCTACAGAAATGAGACATTTCTTGAGCAGCCCATCCCTCCCACAGCTGCTTTGGTGCTGTTGGATCAACACAGCCCAGCCAGGGACCAGTGCCAGGTGTCCTGGCTAAAACCTGCATCCTCCATCCCTCCTGCAGCAAAACCACAGAGCAGCCAGAGAGGAGGATTTTACACTCGAGAGTCCTCTCTTCTTTGGACAACACTGACTTCTTAGGAGAGAGAAAAAGAAAAGCCTGATTTTCCTGGCAAATCCATGAGCTCTGTCAGACAAGTTGATCTCTCTGTTGCTGCCAGTGCAAGGAAAGAGTTCCTGTATTGCTCCTGCTTTAAGGCAGGTGAGGAGCAGAGCACTAAGCTTCAGACAGGTATTTTTCAGCTGCATTTGGGAGCAAGGATTCCCTTTGACCTCAGTCTGAGGTGGGATTTTCAGCATAGCTGACTCCCCGAGCTAAGGGAAGCAGCCCTACAAACAAACCCACTCTGGAGGGAAGGCTCCACCAGGGGTTTTCCACATCCCCCCAACCCAGCTGAGAAAAGCCAAACAAAGGCAATGGTGGCAATTTGTTCAGCAGCAAAAGAAAACAACAAGCAGCCAGAGGCTGAGAAATCAGAGCAGTTTGGAAAGAGGGATGACGACCAGCAGAGATAACATGGTGCAGTTTGCCACACTCCAAGGATGAAGCAGCAGAATGGTTTTCCCTGGTCAGGGCAGAGATAACCCGGTGCAGTTTGCCACACTCCTGATCTCAAACAAGGATGAAGCAGCTGAGAGGTTTTCCCTGGAGAGGTTGAAGTTGAGTTGCCAGTGACTGTGGCTTATTGACTCCACTCCAGCCCAGCAGGCACAGAGCAGCCTCTAGAGGGAAAAAAAAAAAAAAAAAAAAAAACAAAGAGCTTTCCCCCCCCTGTTGGAAGATGAGGGGATTTTTGTCTAATCCCTAAACAAACACACTTAATGCCATTAAAGACTCTCTGGCATTACTGACACGTATCATTCTCATGCTGCTGCATGCAGAGCAAAGGCTGGATTTGTTGCATTGCATTCACAACCTGTCCCCAGTGGGAAAAACAGCTCTTGTGTCACTGTTCACTAGAAATAGAAAGAAAGTGGGAAGTTAACTTCAGGGAAATGGATAATTTTAAAGATTTTATGGCCCAATAGCTCTAATTAATTTCAACCAACCAGTGTAAATCTCAAACCAAACTAGTTCTCTCTTCTTTCTCTTCTTGTTCTACAACCTTTCTCTCCTTTATCCCAGTTTGCCTCTACTCTTCTTCCCAACAATTAGTCCAGCTCAGAAAGGAGCATCTCTTCTCTTGCAGGGCAATAGGGAAGGGAAGCAAAAGGAAAAGAAGGATGACAGCTGAACAGGATATGTCCCAGCTCCTGACATTTCAGTACAAAATATTTTCTTCTTCCCATCTTAAAACAGAAGGCACACACACAAAAGCCCAAAGGCTCTATGAAGTTGCCCAAGCCAACATCAATTGAATTGAGCACATGTCAATATACTTTTTTTTTTTCTAATGACACTAAAATAGTTTCTTCTCTTTATTTTTAAGAAAGAGAAATATTAACCTGTATTCTGTTTTCTTACAAATTAGTAATAATGCCAAAGCAACACAGCATTTATATGAAAAGGAAAGTCATTGCTGACGCTGGGAGAATTTAATTCTGTAACACAATAAAAGTCTAATTATCCCTTAAAACGATCCCTTTCTCATTAAGGGCTATTTCAAAAACTGGATTTCAAGACTTATATTTCCCAGACATTCCTGACCAGCTCTTCCCTGAACTACATGGATAGAGATGATTGTGTGGTTAGGAATTCAAATCACTGACATGATGAGTTGGACAGGGGTGGCCCAGCTCCAGCTTGTACTCAGAGCCTGCTACCACTTGACTCCTGCTCCGTGGCCCCAGGGCAAAACGAGCTCTGCAGATGCTCATCCTTTGCCCACCACTGTGGTAGGTCCTCTGCAGGCTCCAGGTGAACCAGTGATATTCACAGTGATAAACACTTGCAGAAAAACGATTTGGGAAAAGATCTGAAATCACATTTTACCAGACTTAATGCAACACCTCTGCACAAGGGGCATCTCTACCCCAGCTCTTCCCTGTTCACCATCTCTGAAGGACATGGGCATGGATCCACTGGGCAATTCCAGCCTTCTTGTGAAGCCTCTAAGACAAAAAAAACCACAGTGCAACTCCCCCTCCATGGGAGCAGCAGGAAGAACCAGCCCAGCTTGGTTCCTGAGGACTGTGCCCATCTCTCACCCTCCTCTTGCTGCAGTCTTTCCTCCTCACCAAATCCTGCCACTCTCCCCTCCCTGATTTCAACAGCACCACCAATATAAAGAGTATAAACGGCAATTCTTCCCTGGTCAGACCAGTTTCAGCCCTGTCATCAGGGAGCAGTTTGCAGAGCAGCTCTGCTGCTGGACATGGTGGGGAGGATGGACAAACAGCCAGGAAAAATAACCACTGCTGGCAGCAGAGCTGAGGACACATCCCCAGCCTTACAAACACCCTCTGGTTTAGGGCACAGACACTTTCTTTAGCAAGTCTGATGGATTCTGGCTCTGTCTTCTCACCCTGCTCTGCCTCAGGCTCCACCCGGGGACCTGCAGAGGTGAAGGAGATGCCAGCACCTCCCTGTCCCCAGCTCCTCCAACCCCAGCAGCTTCAGGCACAGGAATTTCTCCAGCAAAATAAAACACACCGAGCCTGTGGCATCGCTGCAACACTCCTGCCATTCACCTGAGCAAAATAAAGCCACAACCCTCCCTTCAGAAGAGGAAGAAAACGGTTTTATAGGACTATAATGGTGATGAGGAGTTCAAGTCTAACCACATATATAAAACTTTAAAACTCTCATAAACAGATTTTGAAAGGGAGCCAGAGGCACTGGTGCAAATGTGAGCAGCCCCAGTTCACAGCAATATCAAAGACACAACGAAAAACCTGGGTAAGGAGAAAGAAAGACTCAGCAAAGGGTTTTCCATTTTTGTGTGCGCAGAAATAGCTTGAAAACAGGATATTTTATAAGCAGGGAGAGATCAGGTTTATTTTCTTATTTTATTTGATTTTTTGCACCCCTGATTAATTGGTAAGCGCAGCCAGAACACAGACACACGCCAAATGCAGATGTGTCAGGTTCTTCAGGTGGCCCCGAGCCAGGTAAACATTTGACCACAAAGCCCACCTAATTTTAGTGGGCTGAAGTCTGGAAAAGTGATTAACTACAGAAAGGCCAGTGTATTGCTTTGTACCTGGGGAACGAGGGAGCAAAGCAAAGGCTCTCAGGTCCTAATTAAGAAAATGCCTTTTCGCTCCGTGGAAAGCCGTGAAACGAAGGAAGCTGGTGCTTTTCCAACAGTGCTCATAAAGCTGTCAATAAGTGAAGAAAGTGGCCTTGATGGCGTGAAAAGCCATCTCCAAGAAAAAAAGGGGGAAAAAAAACCCCACTCTTTGCTGTCCAATAAGGCCTAACAAATCATCTATGAACATATAAATGGCAAATTTAACTGCAAATTAGCAGTGTTTAGGAAATCCAGACAGCCAGCTAGAAAATATGAAAATCAAGAGCAGGAAATTCAAATTCAGCAAATACTTTTGGGTTGGTTTTTTTTTGTTTTGTTTTGTTTTGTTTTGTTTTGTTTTGTTTTGTTTTGTTTTGTTTTGTTTTTCATCCTGGGCTTCTCTATTGGTACTCAAGACAGCAGGGAGGTGTCCTTGTTTTGGCAGTAAAATGTTCCTTTTGGGAACACAATGCCAACACCAACGCTACCAGGCATGGCCAAGGTGGGCATGTCCCCTTCCAAAGGATCCCACCCTGGGGGCCTTTTTCCAGCAGGATGAGGTTTTGAGGGTTTTTTTAAGGTTTTTGTAGGGGTTTCCTACAGATCCATGGCATGGCACAGACCTGGTTTCCAGATGTAGCACTCCCAGCTGTGGGAAAAGTCCATCACCTTATCTTTACAGACTCCAGAGCCTGCAGAGGACTCAAATGGCTACTTCTCTTCATAAAATTAATGGTGTGCTTTTTATGGATTTCAGCTACAGCTGGGAGCCTGATTCTGCTTAGGAGGGGCTGTTAATACAATGACCAGGCTGGTTTTACACTGTAAATTCTCTTTTGTTTTCTTTGCCCTGGTTAGGAGTTTCATTTAGACGTGCCGTGGAAATCAGGTTGGGTTGTTACCACAGCTGTACTGAAGGCTGTGCTGGCACTTGCTTTATAAAAAACATATTTTCAAGGTTTATAATAGCAATAAAATTTTCCCTTCTCGCCAAAACTTGGCATTGACACTTCAGCAGAGCTCCAGAGGTGACTTTTTGGGCAATTTTGAAGAAAATAGGCACACACCCCATGCAGTCTTCAAGTCCAGAGGTTTTAGGGGGCAGACAGGACTTGGGGGTTGTAATTGGGGTCTGAGCCCATTTCTCCAGGATCCACAGCACAGGTTACCCTCCCAAACACAGGCAAGCCCAAAAGAGACTTCAATCATTCATCCTCCATTAGGAAGTGGTACCACATTAACTTAATTGCAAGCTGATAAATCTCCTGATGTGAATACAGTAATAAATGGGGGTTTTTTTTGAGGTGTTTTTCATCTTTCTTTAACTCTATTTCCTCACAGGAAAAATAAATTTTACCAGTGTAAGTTCTTACACTGTTATAATTATCCTAACACAGTTTTGGATGTGCAGTTATTAAAAAAAAATCACAGTTTTGTCCAGTGTGACCTTATTATATATTAAATATAAGCCACACTTAATCAAATGAGCAAGGAAGGGAGAGAGAGGAAGCACAGCTCAATTTAAGCTTATTTATTTACCACTAGAAAAACAATCAGGAAACAATTTTCTCCTCCCAGAAGAGTTTGAGATTCCCAGGCAAAATCAGATGAAAAGTTAATCTCAAGAATATTCAGGTGTTGAAAGACAGGAAGGAAAGGGGAAACTTCACTAGCTGCATGAAAATGGGAGAACGTTTTGTTTTATCTTTCTGTGGTTTGTTTGTTTGTCTTTAGGCAAGATGCAATTTTCAGCCCAAACCAGATTTTTTAAATCTATTTCAGGTTTAAGCCATTTAGGAAGCTAACCAAACACAGGAGGACAAGAAGAAAAGTTCTTGCAAGGATAAACCCTGTTTAAAAGGCAGGATGGTCAGATGGATCAGACCTTGCGAGGAGCAAGGCTGACATGGAGCCCTGGAGAGATCTGTGCCATTAAAAATGCATGCTCATAAATGATCCAGAAAAGGGCATGAGCAGTGAGCTGGGAAAGTTTGCTGACAATACTAATTTTGAGAGCATCATCACGAACTCCAAAACAATTTTATGATATATTGCCAGGTAATTAAAAGGCAGATGAAATTCAATGCACATAAATGTAAAGGGAGTCACCTGGGGAAATAAACAATCTAAACTTCCTGTGTGAAATGCTGGGCTCTAAGTTGGCCATAACCACACAGGAGCAATGCCTTGGGTTGTGAGAGATGGATTTGTGGAACATCAACCCATTGGCCAGCAGCAATTTTTTTTAAAAAGCATCATTTGGAATGATTAGGACTAAAGAACAAACCAGGGCATACCCTTCTACCCCTGTGTAAGTCTGGGCTTCACCTGCAGCTTCATCCCCCTGTCCAGGTGTTGTTCCCTGGAACAACAGAAAAAGAGACTGTGCTGTTCAACCCCTCCCACCATTACTGGTGTAAGGTTTGAGTTTTGTAGTCAGTTATGCAGCAGGTCAGCATTTCCCAAATACTAAGATTTCCCTGAATTTTAAACTTCGGGACAAAGATCAGCATAACAAATCTATAATTACAACACTACTGCATCACATCCTGCCCAGGACAGCACATGGTGGTGAGGAACAGCTGGACGGAGCTCAGACCTGGCTTTGATGGGCCACTGCAGAGCAAGACACCAGAAAATAAGACCAGAGGGCTCTGTATGGGAAAAAGCTACAGCCATGTCTGGTCTGACCCTCGTTCTTTCAATATTTTTTTTTCCTCACTGTGATTTTCCTTCTCATTTACCTCAATCAATCTCTTCTCATTTCCAGGCCACAGACAATTCCCTAGGGATTCATTGCAGTTGTTATTTTCACGGGACAGCAGCCACGCCGAGTGCTAAATTAATTAGCCATCACCTTCCACTTCCTCTGCTTAGGGCAGATTGGAACAATTACTCCTTTTTAAAGCCCACCTCCACCCCTGCCATCACCAACCTGCTCAGAGGAGACCCAGCCAGTCTAGCAGGAAGGAAGAACCCCGAAAAGTCTTTGCCATGGTATTTTTAGGATCAAGACCCCTACATTCAGCATGTGCTGCCACTGTGTGTCCATTGATTATCAGGTTTGGAGTTTAATTTAACGTGTGAGAGCTTTTGACAGCATTGACACAATGAAGAAAGAGGTGGATATGATCTCCCAGGTTTATGAAGGACATTCTTTCCTGTAGATTTAACAACATAGCTAGGAGATTTCTATCCCTGTTTTCTAGGGTTTTTTTATCCCTCAGAAATGAGTAAGAGAAGTGTCTGGCTTGCACAGGCAGTTCCACAAAGGAAAGGAGAGCATTTGTGGGTCAGCCCTGAGGCTGGACAGTGAGCTCTGTTAGAACAGCAGAACAGCAGCAGCACCTCTGGTCCTTCACTGGATGAACTTTCTCCCAGTATCAAAACCTGGCACTTCTGAGTGAAGTCTGAGCTTCAGTGTGCCCAAAGATCCTTCTCCTGGCACCAGCCTGAGCTTCAGTGTGCCCAAAGATCCCTGTCTGATGCATTTTCCATTCTCTCTACCTTCCTGCTCTGCAGTAAGTTTAGCCCTGGGCCAAGTTCTGATATCATTCACATCTCATCATTCCAGTGATGGTAATTTGGGCACGCTGTTACCCACATCTGTCAACTTTTTGTGATAAGTGTATTTCTGATCATTGCAGTTCCCCTTTATCCACAGCCAAGAAAACTCCTCCAGCAACATCTCCAACAAGTCTGGTCCATATGTTTGGGGCTTTTTTTTTTTCTAGCTAGTAGCTAAAAAAATAGTTAATAGAACTAAAGTAGTTAATAGAACAAGGGATAGCTCGGGGCTGGAAGAGACACTGCAGAGTATCAGATGGACATAACAATGAGAGTTATAGCTCTGGAGCTTTCCAACACTGGAAATACCTGTGCAACCTTCCCATCAGTCCTGGCAGAAGCCCCAGGTAGCTGCAGCCTGGATGAACAGAAGGCACTGAAATGCATTTCTGTCCCCAGAGGCAGCAGCAGGAGATATCCTGTTCCCGTGGGGAGAAGAGAACAGGGCAGTCTCCTACACCAACGAGGCTCTTTCTGCTCCTCACAGGGAAGGTTCAGGGCATGTCAAGGCATCCTTCTGCAAATCTGAAAGCAGATCTTTGCTCTCTCTCTCCCAGGAATAGATTCTTAACCTGACCTTACCTTACGGCAGAGACCACCGCTGCGAAATAAAACATGACTTTTGGAGTTGTGTTTTTATGATCTATGAAATCACCCAGACCTTTTGGGTAAATAAATTCTGGCTATGAAGCTGACCTCTTAGCAGATCACTAAAGCCTTAGGGTTTTTCATTAGGCTTCAGTAACGTCTGCAAATCCCTCTTTTCTAGTCCTTCTTAAAAATCCCTAGGAGATAAAGTCTCATGGTAAATTTTGCTTCAAATATCAGCTGGAGATACAGGCTCAATAAGTGTAATATCTTAACTGCAGAGTGCCAGAGGCAAGCAGTGTTAATCACACAAGGCTTTTGCGAGGTTATTTCACTGTGCTGCCTATGTTGTCCCTAAAATACTCTGTCTTCAAGGTTGGCTTCATAGCTCCAACTGATTTCTGTCACCAAGCAAGTGTGAGGAGCAACCTAATCCAGAGAAAAGCATCAGATTTCCTTCCTCAGCATCCTCTCTTGTCGGTCACCAAAGCCCAACTTGGCATCAATTGAGGGGCACAAATAGAACCAATAATAATGGATTAAGGACACAGAGAGGAAGGACAAGGGTGAAAATTAGATGCTGAAGAAGTCATACAATGAAGAATGCCTTCAGTCACAAGGAAAAGCAATATATCAATCTCTGAATTTCTTACAGGCAATATTCCAGCATGCTAAATGCTGCAAAATTGAAATCCAAAAAGTCATGCAATTAAGCTGCAAAATTGACTAATACAAGAAGTTCTTCAGGCTACAGACCCAGCAAGGATCAATACAATTCTTATATTGCTAATTAACATAAAAAACATCACATAAGAATACTAGAGCAGATATCAAACCCACCTAGACTTTTTTCTCAGTAAGCTTGAGGCACAATCCTGTCCTCAAGACAGGATACAAAACTGTACAGGTCTGACTAGCCCAACACAGTCAACTTTGGCATGAGGTTTTCAAAAAAGACTTGATTATAGTGAGAAGTCTGGTGACAGGCAAGACCAGAAAGAGCATTCCATGACCAAGGGGCAAAAACTCCAAATATACTCTGCAGACCAATTTCTAGCACCTCTGTATCTTCAGAAAATGGATAACATTACTTGTAGAGAAAAAGTCCAGCTGTTGCCAATTATAACCCAGCATATCTGTCTCTTCCCAAAAAAATGTGTTTGAATACCTCATATAAATCATGACTTTCCTGAAGTGCCAATTTGCTGCTGCCCAAACTGAACTGAGATGTATTTTGGTCTGGTCAGATTACAGTAGGTGTGGTCCCTGTGCTCCTCAAGCACTTTGGAATTCAAAAACATTGACAGAAACCAAGAAATCTCCTGTTGACTTCTCTTGTGCTTGAATCAGCCTCCACATCTCCCCCTCTGATGGAAATGGGGCAAATCCTTTCCCCTTCCTACACGAGCACTTGGTTCACATTAACTGTAAAACCCACATAAGATTACAGAGGAGTGATTCATAGGGAAAGGCAGAGAAGGAGGAATGGCAGCAAAGTCTTTATTAGGAGATTTGGGGCGAGGAGGTTGTCTGGAACACACCCAGACCTCGTGGATTCCTCTTTCAGCGTGATGTAACCAAGCACACCCATCTGGTGCCAGCTGGTTTGTGTCAAGTCCCTGCTATTGCCCTCCAGCCATTCCCCCAGCCCCTGGTGTGACACTTTCCCAGCTTGCTGAGCTCACTTCCCCTTGGAAGCAGGAGTTTTGATGAAGTGGAGCAATGGTAACCACATGGTCTCATTCACCCTCACCAACTCATCTGCTCCAGCAGGCTTCTGCTCAGGGGATGCAGGATTTCACACGTTGGCTCGTAAGGCCCCAGCAGAAAAATAACAGGCACATGGGATGGAGTGCACCTTGCTGCCTGCATAATTTTGGGGTTTGGTTGTTTTTTTTCCCCTCAAGATCTTCATAGTCAATTTTCCTTCTGTTTTCATTTGTTGACTCAGCTGCACTCACAGCCCAAGGCGATGGATCTGGCCTGGCAGAACCTTCATTCCTGCAGTTCTCTTGCTGGTAACAGCTGGGATCGCTGCAGGTCTGAGGGTCTGCAGTGTACAGGTTCTAATTTAAGCATAAAAAAAAAATAAAATATCCCCAGACTGCAGGCTAAAAACCTCTCAGCCATGTAACATTGCCGTGTCTAGGATTTCCACTTTTCCTCCACCCATGTGTTCTTTAAGTCATCAAAGTTTGTTCAGCCTAAAGAAGAAGAGATTGAGGGGAGACCTCATTGTCATCTTCAGTGTCCTCACGAGGGGCAGTGGAAGGGCAGGTACTCTCCTGACCAGTGATAGGATGGCCTGAAGCTGATTTAAGGGAGCTTTAAATTGAATAGCAGGAAAAAGCTTTTCACCCAGAGGATGCTGAGCACTGGAACAGTGCTGACAGCCCCAGGGATGCCAGAGCACTAGCAGCATATAGACAATGGTCTCAGGCCCAGGGTGGGATTGTTGGGGTGTCCTGTGCAGGGTCAGGAGCTGGACTGGATGATCCTGATGGGTCCCACCCAATTCAGCCTCTTCTATGATTCTGTGATAAAAAAAAAAAAAAAAGGATGATGAGGAGATGGTTGATAGCCTAACCAGAGCTCTGCTGTGGAACTGAGGAACAGTTATTAGGGTGAAAGAACTATTTGTTATTAATTAATAGGTAATCTGCTGTCATCTGCCTGATCAATGACTCATTCTGGGCATTACTCTAACCATGCCTTCCTATCACCTTCTATTTTTGAGACATACCCTCGCCCAAAATAAAACTGGACTGAAATGAAGCTATTCTATGAAGCTATTCTCTGTACACTCTTTAGCTGTGAATTTTTCCCATCCTGATCCATTGTCTTAATTTAAGAAGGGCTGCAAATTCCAGGAGTATTTTCTGTGCCAAGATGTTCCTGCTAGTCGCCCACAAAAGGAACCATTTAAGCCTCAGAAACCAAAAATGGTGGGCTGAAAACAAGGACAGACATTGTGGAAAATATCTGAAATCCTCTCATTAAGTCTCTTGCCAGGACCTGATGAGATCCTTCACATCCAGAAGACTCCTTAGTAAATTCCAATGTGTACAACATTAATACATGGCTGGTGTGACTCTCCCTGAGCCACTTCTGCTCGAACGCTTTCCCCTGTGAGCTCTGCAGGTGGGATACACACGATTTATGGGTACAGAATAACTATTTATTGGTCATTATCCCCTGTAGTTTTCTAGGAGTTACATCCTAGCAGGATAAATATTAGCACATGCAGTGAATTTCTGCTGGCCAAAGTGGAAATGTGTTCCCCTTCTTCACATAGGCTGATTCCCAGTCTTCATGGCTGCTGTCTTATTCTACAGTTTTCCTTACAGTTTTATAACTCTCCGCGTCAACAGTTTCCCTCCTGAATCCTTAAGTCATTATCTCAACAATGACTCTCTGTTTTCCCTCTTCCTACCTTTCATGCCTTCAGCCGATGGACTTTCTCACAGCTCAGAAACAATTTTCTCAGCAAAACAGAGCCAAGGTCACACAGCTGTGCTCCTCCACACCAGGCCTTGGGTCTGAGGGAGCTGAATTCCTGGGCTGCAGGTTACCTTGGGTCATCTTGGCAACCCAGGGCTCGTTTTCCTGGCTTAAAAAGCTCTCTGCTGATTCCCAGGGCAGAAATCTTACATGGCCATTTGAACGCTCGGTTTGAAGCATGAGCAGCCAGGACAGAGCCCCAAGGGCCAGACTAAGGCCGGGCTAAATCCCACAGCAGCATTTTGTGTCCCAGCACACGAGGGAGAGCCTGACATAGACCCAGCCACCAGACCCACAAGCGTGGTGACACTGCTAGTGAGTCATTTCCAAGAGGAAAAGACATCACTGAAACATAAACTTTAAGAGATTTAGAGATTTTAGAGGAGCTAAGATTTTAGTTAGAGATAAGCTTTACTAGAGTTAATTAAAATAAAAGGACTCTGTAAGTAGGTCTTGATGAAGTTAAGAGTTAGTAGTTAACTAATAATTGATTGCTTGCCAACACAATGTTTAGTTAGCTGGGTTTATAATGAAGAATATAGAAACTGACAAACAGCTTTTAGGAACATAAGACAATTGTGGGCCTCCTCTGTTCTGCAACCAATTGAAGACAAGGAATGGGAGTTCTACCAAGGTTCATTTGTCATATTTGCATTGAAAAGGTAGAAAGGTCAAAATGAGGAAGACTTAATTTACTTCCTCATTTTGGGACCCCTCCCCATGAAAGGGACCACCGACCCATTTCAAGGAACAACTCTCCGTTGTGTGGAGAGTGTGGATTCTTGTGTGGATAAAAGGACTCTGTAATCATCTGAAAGGTGTGGTGTGTATTTGGGAGCTATCCCGCACGCTGCCCGGCGCCGCAATAAACATACACATTCTAACTTTAAACTGTTAGAGAGTTTTTGTCCATCACAGTTGGATATTGGTGCTAGATCAATATCCATATTTCTTTAATAAATCATCACGATGTCCTCAAGGTTTAAATGTGTGGAGTGGGGAAGGATGTGTTGCAGCCATTGAAGAACAGCAGCCACTGAACACCCCTGAGGTCAGTAGTTGCTGCCTGGATGCATTTCTGTCGAGGAAAAAGGCAGAAAGAAGAGGGGCTGAGTTCTCCCAGAGCTTCAAAGCAACAGCTGGGAATTCGGCCTCAGGAGTGCTGTGCTGAGCCTCACTGCACCATCATTGCATCTGCAGAGGAAATTACTGCTCTAGATGAGGGCCAGGAGATACCCACCCCAAAACAGGATGGGTGTGAGCCAGGAACAAGCATCATTTTTATATTTAGTCGAGTGGAAAGTTTTCAATACAGCATGAGGAGAGTGGATTCATGGGAAACCTTTGATGAAAGTGAAATGGGTTTGGAAAACTCTAACCTTTCCTGTCAAATAGGAATTTTTACCAAAAATACACTGACCCTTTACATACACACACATACAAATACAAATATTTTCCAATAGCAAAGCCATTGTCTCAGCAAAAATTTGCTTCAACACAAGCAATTTTAGAAGAAGCAATTTTAATAGATAGTTCTCAGTCAGCCCTGTCCAACAGATCATATTGTAAGAAAAGGACTGGATAAAATGAAGTTTCTTCCTCTTGATTCCATCAGTGGAACCAGCACAAAACAAACTCCATAACTATTTTTCACTTTATCCCAAAGATCAGTCAAACAATTAACTGCAAGTAGCAGCCATTGTGGCTTGAATCTTCATCATCTGTGAACTAATCCATGAGTTTTTGTTGTCCATGACTTCATTCCTCAAAGCTGCTCACCCCAGAGCTGGAATGAATAATTTTCATCCAATGGACCATTCACACCAGTGTGGTTGCTCTTCACTACCCAAGTGTGAGACTGCCCATACAGGTCACACAATATCATTTCTACTGCCTTAGTGGATAATAAACATTCCAGAGACAGAAAGGAGGAAACAATCCCTTCCCTGTTCATGCAGGAGTACTCTGTCCTTTCAGAGGACAAGAAGAGCTCCAAAACAAAGCAGGAAAGGATTCTTACAGCTACTTGAATGGCCAGAGATAATTAGGAGGATCAGCCCTAGGAAAGGCAACTGATGTAATTACTGAAAGAGATGCAGACCTAGACTTTGCATCATGGCAATGTGAAATTCACCTAAAGACAACTAAAAATGTCTAAAGAGCCCAGGGTATCCTGTAGAAAATCCCAAGATGATTGGACTTCAACATTACCATGATAACATCCCACAAATGCAGCTGAGATTATATTAGGAACAGGTTATCATCCAAGATGTTAAACCATTACAGTACATTTAACCAACCGAGTTATTTGTGTTTCCCTGCTGCAACCCCCACATCATCCTTTGGGCTCATCCTGTTTCCAAAAATTGGTTAAAACAAAAAAAGCTTCTTAACACCATTAAGAAACAGGCATTCTTTATGTGGCCAGATGCACGAGGGGATATCTCCTCCAAAAGTTGTGTGTGCTGAGCAGAGGAAAGTTTCTGTTTATAGCCTGCATTTTACATCCATATTCATTGATTGTCCCAGAATAAATATGCATATGATAATCATTTCCCCAGAATCATTAACATATTTTCCCTCCTCTTTACGTGTGCGTTCTTCTGTCCTGGGGGTCTCTCTGGTGGCCACAGACCCCAGTGTTGCAGCTGGCACACTCCATTGGGCAGGGCACTGGCGCTGGTGAACTTCCAGTTCTTTCTTACACAATGGGAATTGTGCAGCTCCCTAGGCCAGGGGTTTTTAAAGAATAAGCAGTGTGTTAGCTCACCAGGTATAGACAATTTCTCACCTGGTAACAATCCCATTGCCAGGATTCCCGGGGCCCCTAGCAGAGTGGATACCTCCCACTGCATTTTCTGGCCCTGCAAAGGTTCATCTCTAGCAGATTTCAGGCAGGGGATGCTTCCAGGTGAAAGGGATACACCTGCCAGGCAGTGCAAGCTGTATTCCCATCCACCCAGCAGCATTCCCAGCTGGAAGCTTGACATTAAAATGTCACTCCTAGTCCTACAGCAGAGCTGGAAGAAAGCTGGCCCACAGAAAAGTAAGTTGCTAATACACCTGCTCCAGATGAGAGTATCAAGATTTAAATAGGCACCAAATTTGCATAATACCCTTGAGATAAGCAGCACTACAGCAAAGCCTTGCAATGCATGAAGGATTTATTTTGTGTCTTATCCATTTCTGTATTCCAGAAGAGGCCATTCGTCATTGTGCCAATACTTCAGAGATTTCACTGAAAGCTCCAACAGCTCTAGATTATCAAGGAATTATATATTTTTCCCCACTGAATAATCATTCCCAGAAGCCTGCAAGGAAGGAAAAAAAATTTGCATTTTCATCATGTAGGCTAATGATACTGCAAGTGATGACATTCACTTTTAATGACTGCCCAAAGACACTGAAACCTCTCTTTTTTAGCCAGCTGAATGGATTTTTTCATTACTGCTTCATTTCCAGCTAGATACACACTCAACAGCTTACAGACAGATCTTCCTCAGTGCCCTGGCTACACAGGACCTCTACAAAAAGAAAAAATTCCCAGAGTTATTGCAGTATCACTGTAGTGAGGGATTCATCCCAATTCAGGAATATGGAAATTCCTGTTCTAATGGCCTCTACACTCAGCCTCCTCTGCATGGCCTCTCTGCCACTCTGGGGACCCCACATCACATCATGGCAAACCCAAGTTAATCCTTCCTGAACACAGGGGTCTCTGAAAACTCACTACTGCCTGCCTTGGCACTTGAGCTGGCCAACAAGGAACGTTGGAGGCTGGACAGGGGTGGTCCCTTTAATGCAGCAGTGACTATTTTGTCCACAACATCAGGGGAAAGCCAACAAAAGTTCAAAACTTGTGGACAGGTGGGATATTTAGAGAGGTACAACCTTGTAGTGCAGTGGTTTGAGGGCTTAACTCACTTAAGCTCCTCTTGAAACTGCCAGGCTCAGATATATGGTGATGAGGCTATAAAACTTTCCTGTTGAGACTAATGTATTGATCAATCCAGAAGCAACATGAAATTTGTCCCATCTGGAGAGAATTCTGTATGTGGTATCTTGCCATCAGTTGTCTGTGATAGCCTTTAAACCTCCAGCCCCTGCTTTGATACACATGTGGTTTAACTCAGTCTGTTTTCCTTAAATAGAAAAGTGAACACATCTGGCAGTGTTTAGACTGGGAAAACCTTTTGATAAGGGGAAGGAGGTTACTGAATATCAAAAAAAGCCCTGTACCATCACTGCTGGAATCAGTGGAACTTACTGCTGTGTTATTCATTTGCTCTGAATCTTCTGCTGCTTCTACAAAGAGACCCTTGGAAAACTATTACAGATAGCACTCATGCTTTAAATGGATGCAGTCACGGATCACAGACAAAAAGTGTGAATAAATGTCAGTACTGCGATCACTCTTACTTGCAATACCTGTTAACACTCAAAAAACACCTTCAAAGGCCTATGTATAAATAACATACACAGCCACTCAAAGGAGGAAGCCAGTGCAGGAAGTGGAGCTGCTCCAGGAGCTTCCTTGCTCTTCTGCTTTCAACCTGAGCACTGAAATCTACTTGTTAACATGGATCTGCCCTTGCTGTGAGACCATGGGCCTGTCTGCCACCAGACCAGCGACTTGTGAGCCCAGTGACCTTCGTCACCCAGGCCCAGGCACAGTGCAGAGCTTCCAAAAGCACAACAGGCATGCAGATATGTGCTGCAAGACCTCCTGAGACTGCTTGTAGCACAAGCCAAATCTTTATCGAGCACCAAGGAATGCCAAGGAAAGACATAAGGTTTGAGTGCTCACAGCTAAGGGAACTATTTCCTGTGGTGGGCACCAAAGAACCCAACCTCCAGAACTATTCCCAAATCTGAGTCAAATCCAGGGAGCTGTTACTTGCCTCTCTCAAACCAGCAATCTGGACAGCAGCACTTTGCACAGTCACCTTCCACGTGGGACCTGCCTGGTTTTGTCACAAGCTGAGATGTCTCTGACAACACACAGAGCTGGAACAAAGGGACACAAACCAGTGCAGCTCACAGTCAGGCACAGGACAGATCCCAGCTCTGCAATCCACCCCGTCCCACAGCCCAAGCTGGATGACTTCATCCCTTCTCACTGCACAGATCCCCGCTGGGCTGGTTAGCAGGACAGATGTGCACTGCTTTTTATTCTTTGGTAGAGCAACAACGAGAAGTATAATCATTTTTTAAATGAAAACTGATCCAAACCTGACAGGGATGCCAACAGAGACTAAGAATCCCAGAGGAGAGCGCTTGCTTGGGAGATTTGTGGAATTTCCTGCTTCTGGACCAATTAGAAATAGTACAGGATCATAACAATATATTCTGATGACAGTGTACTGTGTCACTCATCATTTTGGCCCGAAAATTGGAATTAGAGATGAAATAATGGGAAGAAGAAACTTTTTTCACACTTGCAAGGTTTCCTCAAAGACTCTTCAGGGAGATAGGAGTGTTGCTCTTCCATCTGTATTCTCACCCATCCCATCTTTATAGACACTCACCTAGCAAATTACATCTGTTTCTGGAACGTGTTCTCAGGAATTTGAGTAAAGGATATTATAGTTATAAACGAGAACATCCACACTGCCTGGCAGACAGTGCCTCCACTGTGTTCAAAGAATTAATCAACACATTTCAGAGAGCCTCAGGAAAAAAAAGGTAAATTCAAGAGGTCATTGATCCCTGTGGATTAGGTATTTTACACTGTTAAAATTTCCAGTCATCTCATAATCTTTCATACATCAAAGTCACCAACAGCCCTAGGAGATAAGGAAGAACTGTTATCCCACTCTTCTGGTGGGAGAACCAAGAGATGCAGGCTCAACACAAAGCAAGATCTTGACTGTTGGCTTTATAAACCCTTGGTGGATCCCTTCACACTGGGCAAGGCTTCCTCTGAGTTCTGTTGAAACCTCAGGAGCCCTAAATCTGCCACTGCCTCAGTTTTTGAGCTGGGAGGGGTGGTTTGTGCTGCCATTCCCCACCCATTCAGCAGTGCACATTGCAGCTCTGACAGCACCATGGTTCCTGCTGCTCTACAATCCAAGCAAACTCACAGCTGGAGTGTTTGCACTGTGTGCCCACATAACAAAAGTAAGGCTCACAGCCTCCCAGACCCCGTGGCATTGCTGAATCACCCCTCTTGAGCTGAACTTTTGATTCATCTTTGCCAGGATGCTTCAAATCGTTGGTGGCCAATCCCTCACTCAGTTTTCCACCACAGCAGTCACCCTGGACCTCCCTGTGACTGCAAACCTCCTGGGTTTCCTTCCCCTCCTCTCTCTTTCAGATGGAGCAGTTCTCCTTTCCACCAGCCCTATCAGCTCTCCCATTTGTCCCAGCATGGGCCAGTATTGTAAACACAGGTGAACCCAGTGGGAAGAAATGCTGATGTCTGACTCCAGGTCAGAAGGCTGAATGATTTCTTTATTATAACTATGCTATAATACATTAATATACTATTTAAAGGAAGATACTAAACTACAAACCTACTTTTCTAACTCCCATATCTAACTCACTCACAACTGGTGACCCTCTCTGAGAGTGCAGCCACAGGTGGGTTGGATTGGCCATCAGGCTCAAACAATCCTCACCAGAACCCAATCAAGCAATCACCCCAGGTAAACAATTCTCCAAACACATTCCACACGGGAAAAACAAGGAGCAGAAATAGAAATTGTTTTCTCTTTCTTTCTCTCTGTGCTCCTCTATGAAAAATCCTGAAAGAAAGAAGAACGTGCCTGCCACAGGCCAGTAGGTTGAGGAAGGCAATTCCTGCTCCTCTGCTCAGGCTGCACCTGGATGTCCAGCCTTGGGTTCCTCAGCACAGGAAAGATGTGAGCCTGTTGGAGTGGGTCTAGAGGAGGCCAACAAGATGCTCCAAGGGCTGGAGACAGGCTGGGAGTTGGGTTTGTTCAGCCTGGAGAAGTGAAGGCTCTGGGAAAACCTTTATTGCAGCCTTTCCATGTGCAAGTGAAGCGCGTAAGAAAGATGGGAACAGACTTCTTAGCAGAACCTGCGGAGACGAGACAAGGGTTGATGGTTTTAAACTGAAAAAGGGCCATTTTAGACTAGACATAAGAATGAAATTTTTTATGCCTAGGGTGTGAAACACTGCTAGGAAAGAGGTTGCCCAGAGAGGTGTTTTGGCTGCTGAGACCCTGGAAACATCCAAGGCCAGACTGGATGGGGCTTGGAGCACCCTGGGATAGTGGAAGGTGTCCCTGCCCATGGCAGGGGCTTGGACTGCACGACCTGGAAGTCCCTTCCAACCCAAATTATTCTGTGATTCCGTGGTGTAACTTTGTGGCTGGCAAAAGGGATGATGCCCACAGGAAAGGTAGCTAAGAAATGGCAGAGGGCAGCCAACACCGTGAACAGAGCCCACTCCTCTCCTGTGGCTGAGGGGCCCTCAGGAAAGCAAGAGGCTGGGAATGGCTCCAGGCCAGAGGAATTGTCCTGGCAGGCCAGATGCTGCTCAGGAGCCAGACACTGGGCAGCCCAGCCTGAAACTACTAAACAGCAACATCTCATCGCTGTTTATGGCCCAGCCCAGGTTCACACGCAAGCCCTGTATCCCAGTCTTCAAACCCAAATGTAGGCAGCATGTTTTCAAAATCTGGACTCGAGCCCAGAACAGAATTTTCAAGCTCTAGCCACCTTTTTTCACTAGTGCTTTTGCATTTCTGATGTCAATATAATTTTAGGTAATAATATGTTTCAAGTCAATTCACTGTCTGGCCTTCATACACATACAAAGTCTGACAGGCAAATAAAGAAAAGAAACATATATTTGATAGATTTAAAAGCTGTTTCCATTTGGATTTCCTTTTAATAGAAACATGCTGTTGATCTTTGGTTTTTGTGGAAGTTGAGGGTGCTGGATTTTTTTAATAGAAAGTAATTCAAGGGGCAAATTTGCCTTAATGGGGTCCTGTCAATCCCTTCAAATGCCACCTTGGAAAACTGCAATTAAAAAAGTATTTCAAAACAACAGGACAGACACTAAGTGGAAAGGGTAGATTGTAGAAATATCCTCCAGCTCATTGCCTGGCTTTTTGCAAATTCTGCATGATAGAAAAATGCTTTTAAAACACAGAGGCAAGTAAAAGAAAATAGAGAAGCTTCATAGGCAAAGGTCATATGGATCATGAATAAGCCAGGAGTAGTTGCCAGGACTTGAGAAGAGCACTACCTTCCTGGACTAGAAGTTCAAACCCATGAAGACACAGCAACCAAAACAACACAGGAAACCCTGATGGGCAATTACAGAAATATTTACAGGTACATGTTTGCTTACACAGTTCAACATTTCAAAGTAGATATTTGATAACAGAGTAACACACTTGTCATGTCAGCATGGCTGCACAAAAGCCTCTCTGACAAAAAAAAAAAAAAAAAAAAAGATCCTTAAGGACTAGAATACCACTTCTAATGTCCAAGGGATTATAAATCATCTGATGCAAGAAGGGATTTACAGCTAGAGAAGACTGCTGGATTTATTACAATTATAACTGAAGAAGTTTATTTTGATAGATCTGTGTTAGCACAAGTACCTGGCGCAGAGCATGGTGCCAGTGAAGTTTCCATTGCCCTTGCCCTCCCCTTGGAATCATCCAGAGAAGCTTTGCTGCTCCAGAAGGCAGCACAGCCAAAATCCTCAGCAATGATCTGCCACAGAGAAATGCCCAAGGAGGTTCTCCTGGCACACAGCTGAAGGCTACACCCCCCTCCATCCTTCATGTGAGCTGCACATCAAACACACACATAAATTAGCAGCAACAGGGTTTCCAGGAGCCAGAGTCAGGCAAATTAGTTCAAGGAAAGAGACTGCCAAATTTACCAAGCAGGAAGGCTCCCAAACCTGCCTTGAGTTTTGTGCTATTCTTTGATTATACTGACATCTAAAGGTCACCAAATTAACTGTGTTAAACTCCCTGGCACATTCTTTCTGCTTCTGTTTCCCTTATCTGATGTCATCTCGAAAAAAAAAATCAATGAACATTTGCTACTTTGTTAAGAAAAATGGAAAACTGGTAATGCATTACAGATCTTTCACTGGTTTGGTTTTTAAATAAAAGACTTACAGGAAAGAAAAATAAACCAATAGAAGTCTAAATCTGTGAGTACCAATGTGTCTGGAGGATCAAGAAGGTAATATTTATCATACATCAGAACTGCAGACCTGATTTGTGATTTACTCCTGTGTTTTCCCATTGGCTTCTAAGAAGGAATTCCAGGTATTCAGCAATACAAGGAAGAACGAATCTGGCCCATATATCATACATTTCAGCAGTAAATCTTCCTTTTGCAACAATTCCAAGAGGGGACAGAGCTTTGTTTGCCCAAGCTGAAGTCCCATTTTGTGCCCTGGAACACCCTGGCATCTCTCTTCATGCCCTGTTCAGTTTTACCAGCCTGCAGGGAAATAAACGGGGAACCAAAGAGCAGTTGTCTAAAGCAGCCATGCCACAGGCAGGGATTAGCCAAGTGTTCAGCACACTGGTGTCACACAGCACACTCAGATGGCTGAGCTGGACCAACCCAGTGCCCACGATGGGTAAAAGCAGCTCCACAGCCAAGTGGAGCCACAGTAAGTGGTGCTGGTGGGGCCAGGAACCAGCTGGCCAGAGAGGGAGGTAAAGGGAGCCCTCCCTGAAGTCACAGCCCCACCTCGGTCAGCCCAGGGTCCTCCCACAAGCAGCAGCCTGGAAAAGCCAGGCAAATCCCCAAGGACGCTTCAAAAAGAAAGGCAGGTCTCAAAAAGGGTTAAACAGAGGGCAACTAACTTATTCACATAAAAAGTCTCCAAAGGGGGGACGTCCAAATGAAAGCAGCCATTGACAACACCCCCTGAGTTTCCTTTCTGCAGCCAAAGCAGAGCCAGGAGCTCAGACAAAACTGTGCCATCCAGGAGCCCCAGACCCCAAACAAGTGTTTGAACAGGTATATTATTATCATTAATAATAAATTTTAAAAATTAAATTTAAAATTAATATTAATAATAATAGTTCTGCACACATGGACACAAAGTAGCCATCAGCTTCTCAGAGCCAGCCCCCTTGAGGGGACGAGCACCCTGCAGTGGGGGGTAAACACCAGCTCCTGAGCCCCCTAAGCCAGGCTGCCAGCAGCAGGCTGGCACTGAATTAGACACTAATCAGATTAGGATAAATTGCTTTAATCTGACATTCAGGAGTGAAAAGCCCTCACATCTCCTCTGCCAGGGCTTTGAGCAACCCTGACTGCTGCAGCTTCACACCCAAACCATGAAGTATTTGCCTTATTCCAGCCAGCAGTTTTATCATCTTAATCATGGATTAAACAACTGTATTTCCAGAAAGAAAGGGATTTGCTTTAAACAGGCAGAACAAGGGATGTTGCTCTATCTCACAGCATGGCTGGGGAAGATGTGCCCAGACTGAAGATGGCAGAAAGTGGAGGGGTCTGAGGCAGCCAGGCGGAGCAGGGTGAGGATGCCCTCAGCATCAGAGTGGACAGGGGGAGGCAGGGCCAGCAGCACTCATGGAGATGGCCAGCAACACCCATCAGGAAGAGCAGACACCAGAGCCTGCCCAGCCAAGCAGAGATGCCCAGAGGAGTGCACATCTTGCTGCCAGGCTGCCTGAAGAGCTGCCTCAGCACCCCTGAGCTTTGCTTCACACACATACACAGCATTTGAGAGCAGGAGCAGCAAAGCCTGGCTTTGGTGCTTATTAAAGCCTGAAAACACACACACACAACTCCTCCTCATTTCCTCCTTGCAGTCACATCTCTCCAGTCCCCCCTCACCTGCTTGCAGCAAAGAGCCATAAACCCAAGAGCTCTGGGACTCTCTCCCATCATCAAGCCCTGCTTCAGCCGGTTCTAAGGCCATTTGAGGGGGCTGCCAAGAGAAAGCAGCAGACTTGCAAACACAACACCATAAACCTTGCTTCCTTAGGGGATGGAACAAAGAGAACAGCCAGAGATGAAAGCAGAGAGCACTGCTGCTTGGTCCTGTGCAACCATCAGACACGGCAGCAGCTCAGCAACAATGCCAGGGAATGAAAGGCTCGGTGCTGCAGGAGTGCAAGTGGGTATTGGAACTCCACAGGTACAGCACCACAGATGCCCAGAGCAGAGAGGCTGACACAGCACAGATACCTGCGGCTCCCCCAGAGCACCACAGAAACAGCCAAACAAACACGGGAGAAGCAAAACCAACACATGCTTTTGATTTAAAAACGCTCGTCCTGCAGAGGCTGTATCCTCCACAACACACAGAGGCCCAACCCTGGAGCAGATCTGTCACTGGTAACCAGGCAAAACATTTAGTGAGGATCATTTTTGCCCAAGTAACACCTCCAGGACCGGGCTTCATCTGTTTTGATTTCCCTGGCAGACTGATGTCATTGCCTTGCTTAAACAAGGGCTTGAGTTGCCTTCCTTGCCACGACCTCCCCGTGCAGAATTAGAAGGTTTATTTGTTCTAAGATAAAGTATGGTGACACATTAAAGATGCCCTCATTCCTCCTCTTAGATCAGCTTGACATCTGTTTCAAAAACGTTATGAAACACTCTCTGAACCTGCTGCAGAGCTGAATATTATGATATTTCACCGAGGCGCCGTTCAGGCGAACTTTCACCTCCAAGTGAAAGTCTGAGTGTCAAAAGTGAAAACAAACCATTCAGAGCCTTTCACTGGGACAGACCTTCAGTGACACTGGATGTAGGGAAATAATTGCAGATGGTATTGTTGTGGGGGAAATATCACCTGCCATGAAATCTCACCCTGAGCGAACATGCAGTTGTTATAAGATCATATCGTGGTGCTGCTTCGTGGTAACACATCCAGACTGCAGCAAGGTCATTCCACAGGAAGCCCTCACACTACAACAGGGTTTTGTTCATTGTGGTTAATGGTACTTGAATGGGGTGTGGGGAAATTAAAAAAAAAAAAAAAAAAAGCCAAATATTTTTGCTACAGATAAAGCAAGCTTCAGTTAGAAGGAGTGTTTTTTCCATGTTTACCATGGGGAAACAAATATGATGTTATTGAAAATGAGAGAGGGGGTCTTCAACAAAAAAAAAAAAAAAAAAAATTAGAAGCTTGGTATATTAATAATGAAAAAAAAGGAGAATGCTTGCCAACTTAGTGGAATTTTCTCACACATAAAAACCCAACAGTTTCGGTGTCGCTTGCAAAAATATTTTTCTCAAAGCCCCTGGGTGATGCAGGATTTCCCCTTCTCCTGTGGAAAGGAATCTGGAGAGTATGTTTTAGCCACACAGAGGTGTCACAACAGAAGAGTGATGCCAGCAGAGACACAGGCACACACTGGAGAGCATAAAGAGGATGGGGTATCTTGGTGAGGGTCTAGAGAGAGAAAGCAGAGAAAACTCATGGTCTGCAGTGAAAAACTGAGGATAGCATGAGGCTCATCTGTGATCAAAGCCCCTGCAAGCAAGCTCCACTTTGGACTGAGACAAACAAAGCAGCAGCAGAGTCTGTTCAAGTCCTCACCTCCACAACCACGAAGCCATCCTTCAAATTTATTTTATTAGCTAAGTAGTAATGCCCCGCCCCCAAAAAAGAAAATCCTAAAAAAATCTTTTCCAACCTGTTAACAGCTAAAGAAACACCCTAAAACCACGTGTCCACAAAAGCAGATAACTATACTTTTAATTAAGATTCACAATTTCTTTTATTCAAGGTGGTGAACCTTAATGGCTTCATTCATCCACAGGAGCCAGCTCAGCCTGTGCTGCCTCCCTCATCCAGCCTCTCTGGGATAAAAACAACTCCATTCCCACCTCAGTGCCTTCCACAGCCAGGAGGGTGAAGCCCTGGATGGCCTTGTAGGAGCAAGGTGACACCAGAAAACATTTTTGTGATTTCAGCATCGTCCCTAAACTTGAGTCTCTGCTTGGCAGAGAAGAGTGAGAAATACCAAACTGCCCCCAAAGGAGATTAATGTGGGATTATAGTTCCTCCAAGAGCCCCCATCTGCACCTCTGCAGTGAGCAGACACCAGCAGCACACACAAACAACAATGGAAAAACTGGAAAACTGCCCCTGCCTCTCAGTCACCCTCACTGGGAGCCATTGAGTGCCTCCTGCTGTTGCTTTTTTAAAATTTGTGGGTGATTTTAGAGGCCACAGAAGGCCTGGACAAAGACACCTCCTCAATACCCCTCACTCTGGCATCTCCACACAAACACCCTGCCCCTCCAGAGCGTCACAGGTCCCTACAAGGCTCTGGGAGATAAAACCCCTCCAGATGAGCCCAGAAGCAGAGACAAACAACTGCTGACATGGTCAAGGTGCTAAAGAAGGAAATGGAGAGCAAAAGGGTTCACAGGCTCAGATATACCCTTAAACTGAGGATGGTCCCAGCACCTCTGAACACTGTCTGCAAATGCAGCCTATCAGTTACTGAGAGCAGGGGCTCCTCAGCCCCTCTGAGTCCTTCCCAGGACTAAAACAACATTATTGAGTTGGTGAACATGATGAAGTTGATGCCCATTGACCTCTGCAGCCACGTGTCACTGCCTTTATAGGGATGGGTATCTTCCTTCATGCAGTGCAGCCACATGGCCTAAAGATACACAGCAGGCAATGGCTCTGCAGGAGGGTTTGCAGGCTTTAAAAGCTTGTCTGTGGTTCCCAGCTGTGTCAGGTAGGCAAATAAACCATTAGCTGTGCCTCCAGCCTGAGCCTGGCCTAAGTTAGTCTGGAGCTAGCCTGCCTTCTTCTCCTTCTGCTCCCTGGAGTGGCTGGAAAGAATCTTTGTGTGTGGTGGCATTCATACAGAAGGAAAGGGTTTGAAATAAAAAAAATTGACTCAACTCCAGCCAAAACCCCAAAGAGAGTCTGAGTTTGAAGTGTCCAGACCAGCTTTGGAAAACCAGTATTTACAGGAGCACATTTCACAGACATTATCCTGATTAGGAATGAAAGCTTCTAGAGGTTAAACACAGAGGTAACAGCCTGACTTAAATATCCCTACCCAAGGCTGTAATGGACCCCAAAATTACCCTGAGCTCAGCTGAAAGTGTGATCTGTGGTACCCAACAGGTTTGATCTGCATTTCCACATCAGAGCAGCAGACAGTCTGGTGCTAAAGTACTGCTCCATCTGCAGAACTGACCAAGGAAGGCACCTAAAAGAGTTCCTGAAGTGCCTCCTGTGTGCCAGCACTCTGGAAACCTCTCAGTTTCTAACGAGAGAGAAAGACAACTGCCAGCCCCAAGATTAGAGGCAAATCCTGAGGGAAAGAGCTGCTGGTAGGACAAGGGAGCTGTGTCAGCACAGGGAACTTGGTGAACTCTCTTCCTCAGGACAGCCAGCACCGTGGCATCAAGATCTTCTCAGGACAAACATAGAGAGGAGGAGAAAGGAAAAAGCCTCGGTGCCTGAGCCCACTGCAGGTGTGATTTGTGCCTGGGACGCCAAGCAACAGGCACATGGGTTTGCAGCATTATGTAGCCAAGGCAAACAAGGCACAGCAAGGCCCAATTTTGGCCCCCTCAGGACCCATAAACCGGCCTCTGGGAGCTGTGGGGGGCACGTTATTCCTAATTGTGTCTTGTTTAACTTGGCTCTTTAAACAGCAAATCTTTTGCTGTCTTGGCCAGAGTCCTCAGTCTCACACCTTGGAGGGGCTTACCTCTTTTCTTGGAGTGGTAAATTAAAGAAATCCCTTATGTTGACACATGTGAAATGTTCTTGATCAAAACCCACTAATTTTTATAAGAAGAAGTAAGGATGACAGGCTGAGAACCTCTCCAATGCATGGGGAGAATTCTTCACAAAGAGGACAAGATCCCCTTTCATACTGAGCTTCACTGATTGCCATCACCTTTGTCTGGATTTTCCCCTCCTAACTGTCACCACAGGCCCCCAGCTGGGTAACAATTAGCATTGACTCCATGATTGCAGAAGGCTGATCAATTGCTTTATTATATTATTTTATACTATATTATACTATACTTCTTAAGAAACTCAGGAACCCTTAGAGCCAGTCTGATACAGCTTTGACCTAACTGGTCAATCAATCCAAACACCATCCAGTGTCTAATTAAGAAATCACCCTTTGGTAAACAAATCTCCATGACACGTTCCACATGTGCACAACAGCAGGTGCAACAAGTGGAGATAAGAATTGTTTCTCGTTCTTTTCTCTGATCTTCTCAGCTTTCCCCAGGAAAATGCCTGGGAAAGTTCTGCCTGCTCTCTGTGGCCAGGGAGCTGCTGCCACACCTAACCAGCAGCCAAACTGAGATTTACACCCAGCAGAGGTGATGAACATCCCTCTGCAAACACAGGTACAAACCCCAACAGCCTCATTCTTCACTGATACACAGTGAGTTAAGGAGAGCCCTTCTGAGGAAGAAGCACCAAAACCTTCCACTTATGCTCAGCCAGCAACATCCTTGACCTCCAAGAAGTGAACAGCCAGTATTTTTCACACAGGAATAACACTGCAGCTCTGGAATTGTAGGACCAGAGCCTACTTCAATGAGTCCAACAGGGTAACTCCTGCTTTTTGCAGTCATTTGCCACCAACCACATCAACAAGCCCAGGGATGCTGAAACCTCCGGACCAGGCAGCCTCCACAGCAGCCTGGAAACTCTGTGGAAGTTATGTGAAGCCCCTGGGTATCTTCCAGACCAGTCTTTCCCTCTGTTTTCCCTCCATATTTCTTATTTTGGCCCAGGGGGGAGCACAACTGTGTTTGCACAAACTGAGCTGATCCAAGCTTGAAAAATGGAGGGTGAGGTGTGATACTGTCAAGCTTCCAGAGTTTGAGGGATTTGTTAGTCAAGTGCAGAGATGAAGAAACCTCAGGTAGAAAAGACAAAACATTTCAGTCCTTCCTCCTGCAGACTTCATGAAAACAACATGACATTCAAAGAGAAGCTCACTCCAGGCACCTCTTGCTGGCCCACTCAGCTCTGTCTCCTGTAGGAAGGGCTCAGGGGACACTGCCCTGCCCTGCTGGGCTGGCTGCAAAGCTCACAGGCAGCCAGGGCCTAGAGGGATGTCTTACCATCACACCTCAGCTATGTTTTAGTCCATTAGTGACAAGGTCAAAGAGATAGATTGGCCTTGAGGGCGACTGCTCCCATTCTCCCAACCCCTCCATGGCTCTGTGGCCTTATTCCCCCTCTCACCTGCAGGTTACCCACCCAAATCCCATCCCTCTTACCCAGGAGAGCTCCTTCAGCCATCCCTCTGCTCTTTCTGCAGGGGCCAACCCTCCCAGACTTCTACAAGTTACCTTTGCTGCTGCACCTATAACACCTGCCTGCTTTAGAAGGCAGGGATTGGGGATAAAACATTTCCTTCTGTTCCTACAGCAAAAGGAGCCATCACCTGCTTGGTTACTGGTGTGCTGCATGCAGAGGCAGTGCAAAAATGCACTGGTTTTCCCTGAAATAGGAAATAAACTAGCCACAAAACCCACCAGTTGCTTAATGCATTGCAGGTTCCTGTCTGATCTGCTCTAAACTTTCTCAGCCCTGCCAACTCCCAAGCATCTTCCTCTGTTGTGTATGTCTTGGATTATCATTTCACAGGGGACTTCACTGCCTTTTTTTTTTTTCTAGTTTGCACCTCCTCTCCTTATTTCTGTTCTGTATTTCCCACACTTTCTGATCAGTCAGGAGAAATGGAAACTGGATAAATCAGCATCACACCTCGTCCAATTACCTCCCATTATAACCACATCCAGATGCTACACTCAGAAGTTGCAAGAAATTCCATTGGGGATGGTCATAAAATTAAAAGCATATCTATTCCATTCCTCTGTTATCAAGTCACAGTGTTTCCCCTTTTAGCATCAACATGTATAATTTGCAATACACATAGCCCTCATCCCAAAAATAGGAGGGAAAATGCAGAGTTGGACATTTCCAGTACCTACAGACCAGACTTTACACAAAGCCAAGGCCAAAACACAAGGCATGAGAAAACACAAGAGCTTGTGTAGAACATAAAATAACCTTGCTCCTAATCTTTACAGCATCCAGACTTCTCTAGACCTGCTTCCACTGGTGTTTTTTTCCTTCTTTGAAAGCTTGCAGGCAGAACTACACCAGGATTCCCAGATCACCACGTCCCATGATATTAGTGCTTCCTGATGGCTGCTGGTGAGAGCCTGCACATGGCACTTCTGATTATATCAGTGTCTTGAAGGCATCTGTGATTGATTTACACAGACAGCTCCCTCACATCACTGACAGCCGGTGAGGCTCGAATTTACAGCAAAAATTCCTGATCTTAATCCATAAATTCATCACCTTGCACTTCTATGTCAAACCACTTCTATGGCTCCCCCTCTGCTGATGCCTCCCTACAGTCCATCATCAGCAACAGCTTCACTAATGGAAATATTTAATAAAATCAGCCATAAAACCCACTTCACAAGACTCCACCTCACAACATGTTTAGTCCTGACAACTCTGCCTATCATCAAAATCCATCACATGTCCTTTAAGCAGCTCCCTGTAGACTAACTTTGAAAATCTTGCTTTTACCCTTTTTTTTTTCTCTGACTAAACTAATAATTTCCTACGTGGCACAACAACAAACACTTGGACAACCACAAATGAGATCCCTGGCTCTTTCTAGATGAAGAGAGTGTAGTTTACAGAGGTGTCATATTTGACCAGTCTGATGCTCCTAAACTGAACCTGCATGCCAGCCCACTTTCCAATGCCCTTTGTCTTGAACAATCTTTTCTCCAGTATTCATTGCAAAGCTTTTCCTTCTATTCAGGTCAAACCCAAAGGTCTGCAGTTATTCACTACCACTAAGTCTTTTGTTACAGTCACTATTAAAACACAGTTAAAGCTGGATTATGGTATGCTTATGCAGAACAGGATGTTAATCCACAAATGGTCCTGTGGAAGCCACATTTGGAGTCAAATCCTAGCTGGTGCAAATAAGAAAACTGGAATTATACCCAGAGGAGATTAATACAACAGTACCTCACTAATTCACACTGAAGGCGAGAAAACCACTTTGAATTTTTCTGACTAAAAGGAGTAGGAGAAGTACAAATAAATGCATCACAAAATGCTCTCCTTTTCCGTTTCAAGTAGCAATCAAGTAGTGAACATCATGGGGCACTGCAATGAGAGGAGCATGCTATATATAGCTAATGAAATCTTGCTAACATTAGATATGGCTACAGCATCTGTTACTAAATCTTTGCTGATGAGTGTACACAGACCAGCAGTTTCTAGAGAGCTTGTAAGAAAAGCAATGTACTGAAATGAAGCTTTGTCAGCTTCTGTTGTACACAAATACAATGTTAAATTGAGGCTTAATATTTACTGCTGTGTCATCTCCACAGGCAATTCTCATCAGTGCCTGAGGTGATCCTCAGGTGATGCTAAACTCTACAGCACCAGCAATTTCACTGGCTGTCCTTATTACTCTCCAGAAAATTTTCAATCAACACAAAGGAAATTATGCCCAAGGTACAACTGTAAGGCTCAGACCTGCTCTCATTAACTCAATCTGCACCCACAGGATGGCCCATTTGAGGAAATTTTCACCTTGGAAAAAAAAACTCTTCAGCATCTTCCACATGCTGAGCATCAGTCCCAGAGACCCATCCTGCAGGAGCCCCTTGCCACACTTGCCCCACAGGCTCACTGCCCCTGACCAGCAGCAAGGCTGTAACTCTGTCCCACAACGTGCTTAGCTTTTATATTTTTCACATTCTGTGCTGCTTTAGTGTGTAATTCTGAGCTTCATGTGAGGGAGTGGTGAGCTCTCTGCACAGAGCAGGGAGACAAAACAATTCCTTCTCCAGCTGGGGAACAAGGACGAGTGATTCAGATCTCAAGCCTAAGAACATAAACAACAGTAGACTAAAAAGAAAGAAACAAGAGAGATAGGACTTCATAAGCTAGAGCTGTAATTAGACAATTCACTCCAATATGCTAAGAGACCAAAACTTATAGAAGTGAGAGACCCCATGACTGGGTGTCCATTTTTTATGACCATTTTAAGTTCACCTAAAGTGTAGCCCTGGCTGGGCTCTTCTACTGCCCAAGGTGGCTCTCTTAAGAGCTCCTAATAAATCCCTGCTTTATTCTTTAACTCCATCTAGTCTCTGTTCTAGGTCAGCCTTCACAAGGCATCAGTGTGACAGTTTTCCTTGAGCTGTAGGTCCTGCAGGTCCAGGGCAAACAAGAGAAAGGCTGATTGCTCCCCCACAACCAGCAGGGATCTGCTGATCCAGTGCTACCATCATTTCGTTCTCCACATGGTGCTGAGGACATCACTGAAATATTAAGACTAAAACGTTCAAGACTAAACCCCAGCCCAGCACAGGGAACTCAAACATTCACCTTGTTTGATTCCTCCAACAGGCAGGGAGGGCAGAAAGGTGTTTTGACCTGAGGAGGAGCTTTGCCAGCTCTGCATGCTGCAGCAACAGCCAGTCCCTGCAGGCCACGGGCTCTGTCCCACCCCAGTGCCCAACCACCTCAATGCCTTTGATGCACAGCTGCACCCCCTCCACATCTGTGAACTGACCTTGTGAGATTGGGAGAGGATAAAAGAAGAGGAAAGTGAGGTGAGAGAGGACAGAGGCTCCCCAGGATGGATGCTCTCCTGCCTCTCTAATGGGTAGCAAGTTTATTGGAATTGTGTATTATCTGAGAAGGGATTGCATTTCTGCACATCACCCTCTCTTCCTTTCTCCAAGGCAGGTGTTGGGGGGGATGGAGAGCACTGGGAGGGCTCTCTGGAGGCATTAGCACTCGTCCTGCAAACCCCAGAGGTCACAGGGCCAGCAGAGCTGCTGAGACATGGTGGAGTTGCTGGCTGGGCAGGTTCAAGCTGCTCTCCTGCCAGGTGGGAATCTTTGCCACCCTCCTGCTGCTGAAACCCACTCCTGACCAAAATGAACTGCAAGAGAGAGGAGAGCAGTCTCCAGCTCATGTGGCAGAAATCAGATTTTAGTGGCAGCACTGTGCAGTGAAGAGATTACTGGAATAGAGAGGCCTGGCTGGTCCTGCACACAGGGCTTTGGGACTCTCTCCCACAGCTCCTGGGCAGCCCAGACAGGGCAGTGTGGGTCACAGGAGTCCTGCAGCAGTGCTGGTAGGGCAGCCCTGGTGGACATCACCAGACACAACACAGCAATGTCACTTCCAAGGCTCCCACCAGCATCTGTGCACAGCCCCAGCCTGCTCACTTCAGGTCTCCAGTTTGCCCCATGCAGGAACACATCAACACCTGGGGTGTTCAAGGATCCTCTACCCCTGCTCAGCAACCCAGTCCTCAAAAGCTCCCAGAAACTGTACTTTTGCTGTGATAAAATCCTCAGACAAAGTTTTCAGCAATAAACATCAGCCAAAGTGTGCAGATTCAGAAGGCGAGGCAAAAGCAGGTCAGGCCAACACCCACCTGCAAAAAAATTTCATGTAACAAATCTCCCCCAGAGAAACCCCTGAAGTTAGTGACTGCCCTTTAAGTTTAGGGTTTCAACACCCCTTGGAACAAGTCAGCTACAGCCCTGCTCCAAGTCCCTCACTGCTGGTGCAAACCACACCAAGCCCAGAAGAGCAGCCAAAGACAGGGAGGAACCCCCAGCACTGCAGCAGCAGGACAGACACTACATCATCCCAGAACACAACACTCTGGCTTTAGATCCCTCTGGGGACAGAGAAAAGGCTGTAGGATGATGTGGAGCAGAACTGAGACCCGAGGGTTTTGCAGCTTGGACTAGCCCAGCAGAAACCACCTCAGGTGACTTCAGCAGGAATCAGCCAGTCTCCAACCACAACAGGACTGCCTTTGTGAAACCAAGCACTACCTCAAAGTGAGCCCAGCAGCGATTTCTGAGGCTGATTCTTGCTTTGCAGAGCCTTATACAACAGAAGCAAGAAATTCAAAGCCACAGGTAGGTTGTGAATCCACTCAGGCACAAAGACAGCAGTGGCATTCACTTAAATGCAGGAAGCCCACAGCAAAATATCTAATCCCTGACAATAACTTCTAGGTACCTATCTCTCATCATCATGGTGTTAAGCAATCACAGTCAATAACTTCCTGGCATCTTGGAGAATTCATCTGCACCTGGCTTTCTAGTGAGTTATAAAATTTCTGCCTCGCAGGACCCCGGCCATTTTTTGTGCCAGTTCTCCCTTCAATTTCACACTTAATTAAGTCCCCGGATCAAGTCTCAGGATGGATTGCTCACCAGAGCAGCAGATTTGATGTCGTGTCTAACTGATGGGGCCTGAGGACAAAAAAAAAAAAAAAAAAAAAAAAAAAAAAAAAGAGAGAGCACGAGTGATAACCAGAGAGGGAGAACAAGGAAAGCTGATTTTATTGCAGGGTTAAAAGCCTAATCTTCTAATAAAATGTCATCACATGAGAGGAAAAGAGTCTCTTATCCATGTGATACTGCTGACCCAGGCTTGGTTTAGAAGCTGGAATATCATTCCAAGAGAAAATTATGTCGGCAAGTAAGTATTCTTCAGAGACAACTAAAAGGAAGCAGAACTCAGAGAGAAGACAGCACGGGATGGAAAAGGGGGCTGACCAGAGCTCCTCTGGGGAGGAGACACACAACCTCTGATGAGGAATGGTGTAAAACCAGACAGAGGTAATGGGAAAGCCTACAAGGGCTCAGTGTGATGAAGTGCTCAAAAGCTTGGGTATTTCCTCTGAACTTTCTCCAAACTCCCCAATTTAGGCCAAAAACCTCATGAGCTAAACCCTTCTCAGGAGATTTCTGGAAGTTCCTGTTCTTTTTGGAAGTATCACAAGAGGGCTTATTTTTATTGCTGCAGTTTGGCATTCCAGTTTGAAGAATGGCCAAACTCAGGAAGGCTACTACACACAGCCCCAGCCCCAGTGACACAAACTGTGCATTACACACAGCCCCAGCCCCAGTGACACAAACTGTGTGCCACACACAGCCCCAGTGACACAAACTGTGCATTACACACAGCCCCAGTGACACAAACTGTGCATTACACACAGCCCCAGTGACACAAACTGTGCATTACACACAGCCCCAGCCCCAGTGACACAAACTGTGCATTACACACAGCCCCAGCCCCAGTGACACAAACTGTGCATTACACACAGCCCCAGTGACACAAACTGTGTGCCACACACAGCCCCAGTGACACAAACTGTGTGCCACACACAGCCCCAGTGACACAAACTGTGCATTACACACAGCCCCAGTGTCACAAACTGTGCATTACACACAGCCCCAGCCCCAGTGACACAAACTGTGTGCCACACACAGCCCCAGTGACACAAACTGTGCATTACACACAGCCCCAGTGTCACAAACTGTGCATTACACACAGCCCCAGCCCCAGTGACACAAACTGTGCATTACACACAGCCCCAGTGTCACAAACTGTGCATTACACACAGCCCCAGTGTCACAAACTGTGCATTACACACAGCCCCAGCCCCAGTGACACAAACTGTGCATTACACACAGCCCCAGTGTCACAAACTGTGCATTACACACAGCCCCAGCCCCAGTGACACAAACTGTGCATTACACACAGCCCCAGTGACACAAACTGTGTGCCACACACAGCCCCAGTGACACAAACTGTGCATTACACACAGCCCCAGTGACACAAACTGTGTGCCACAAACAGCCCCAGTGACACAAACTGTGCATTACACACAGCCCCAGTGTCACAAACTGTGCATTACACACAGCCCCAGCCCCAGTGACACAAACTGTGTATTCTCAGTGCCACAAACTGTGTGCCACACACAGCCCCAGTGACACAAACTGTGTGCCTACACCAGGTCACCACAATTCTTTGCAGGAGACTCGAGGTGGCCTCACATCCCCACACTGTTGGACATCAATTAGTGCCACACAAGCCAGATCCCCTGAAGCTGCAGCAAGAATTTGTTGCTGCCTGAGATTTCCCTACAATATGCTGCACTTTAACCACACTCACACAGGAAGCTGTGTGCTTATTATTTTATTTGCTTGCCTGTTTCTAGAGGAAGGGGGAAGCTTCTCTGCAAGCCATCGCCTTTATCCCGACATTTGGGTTTTGTGAAAGCAATTTTGGATTGAGCCTTGAACAATGATTCTCTCCGTTCTGCTTACTCTTTTGTCTCCTTGGACACACTGGCAAATTTGCTTCAAGCTAGAGCAGGAATTTAGCAGGGTATGAAGGGAGCAGTTAGTGCAGCGAGATGGAAAGCAGGCGGAGTGTCACAGTTGTTAATTGTTCCTGCGGTCAGAAAACAAACTGAGTACAGTAGCTCACATTATTTCCTGCACAAAATCCTATTCATTGCCTGCATGGGACCCATCCACTGGCAAAGCCAAGACTTTCTGAAATTCTGTGTTAGGTTGAAAGTAAGCATCCACACAATTCTGTCTTGTCCCACGTGCCTGTGGGGAAAGCTTTCACTCAGCCACTGTGCCCTTTGTTCCTGTCAGGGGTTCCCACCTCCAACCAACCTGCCCTCAGAAAAAGAACATTTTTAAGATCCCAAGCATGCTTTTTTATTGTTTTTAGATTGTAAAACTTTGCACTGCCATAACGATGCTGGTCAGAAGATAAGAACAGCTACTTCAGACTCTAATTTGTACTTCCCATTTTCAGTGTCACTCACAGCAAGGACACCTACCTACATCCTTGGGTTCCTCTCTCCCCCTCTCTCCTTACAAACCTAAATTTAAGAACATATAAGTAAGTCTTTTCACATTTTCTCAAAAACTTGGGCCCAATGCAGAAACCTAAGCACTGTAGTGGCAGAATTGCCCCAGCTGTGGGAGAGATGGGCTTTAATCCTCTCTGGTGCAGAAATGGACAGAACAGAGCTCCCCAAACTCCACAGACACGGGGGGAAAGGAAATGTGCCTCGACAGGCAGCAATCTCTGCTGAACCCAAACCTGAGCAGATTACAGGGGTCACATTGGGTGTATTTTTCCAGTTGGTATTTTGAGAACTGAAAATCCGAGAAGAGCGAAGTATACCCGCAAGAATCAATCACTACATAAACAATCAATCAATACATAAATCCAAGTATTTGAACTTAGAACCAGCTTTTTGTGTGTGTGTTCATAAATCAAGGGGGGGGAAGTAAAATCTTTGAAGATTTTCAGAGAAAATGTTATTCTGAGTTTTAAAAAAATACAGAGCAAATTTGTGGCTAGAGAGGAACTTTTTGGACAAAGACTGAATGTGAATGATGGGAGCAACTTTTCAGTTTTTATGATTTTCCTAGAAAATAGTCATTTCATAGAACACAGAAGGAGAACATAGAAGATGAATTCTGAGCCCTGAGGAATGAAGAAGCATGGAATGGTTAGAAGGAGGATTCTCCTTAGCACAGACTGGGAAACAATCATATCCTCCAGCTTGAGACCCACAGGGAGATGCTTATCCTTGAATTTCTGGTGAGGCACCTCCTGTTCTCCACCAAGAGCCTCCTTCCCTGCTGATGGCAATAAAGCTAACAAGGAAATTGATTCCATATTTCAAAATATATTCACTTTGGCCAGGCTTTCTCTCCAGCAAGAAAAGACAACATCCTGAGGTTTGCTCCAACACCTTGAGAGAAGTGATTCAATTCCCTATATTTTCATGCTAATAGACTTTTTTGCTTCAAAAATGTCAATCTGTTTAAAAGGTCGCTTTTATTTTTAAAAATTCTTTATGACAGGTTTCAGAGTACCTTTGACACTGGATTACATCATGTTTCCTCTGACACCTGAGTCACAAAATGCTCAGAGCAGGATTTCCAAGGCTTCCTTTTATTTTGTGCTCCCAGGAATTCTACTCCCACCACGAGTATAATTAACAATAATAGGATATTATTATAGGAGATATAGATATATATATATATATAATAGGATATATTATTCCTGTGAGGAATAATCCTATTGATTATTGCCACAGTATTCAACAGGAGAAGGGCAGCAAACACTGAACACATTTGAAGGCCCAAACCTCAAAGTCAACATTTTCCAGCCAAGAAAACAGCACTTGGGTTATCAATGAGTATTTCAAATAAGAGGCTTATTATGAACAAAGCAGGCTGGTTAATGAGCCCAAAAGAAAAATAATCAATAATAATAATAATAATAATAATAATAATAATAATAATGCCATAATGTAGCATGTTCCCTACAGCCTCTGGCAGCTCGCTGTGATGGTGGCTTAATGTGTCACTTAAGTGAATCAAGAATTAAAGCAGTGTCACTGAATATCTACAGAAGAAGGGTGAAAAGGATGCTGTAAGGCTGTTTTGCTGTCCTGCCTGTACCCCAAAACAGGACCAGTTCTGCCTATATCTTTCCTGCTACAGGTTTTCCAAGCAGCTATAAACCAATGTCACTTGTTCCATGCTTCTTCCAAACTCCTCCAGAGCTCTGTTGCCTCCGTGGCTGGACGCTCCTGTCCTAACACCTACCAGCTACAGCCCCTCCTGGTATGTAAACCTGGGGCAACACAATCCACAGGTTCTCCTAATTCTCCTTCCAACAGCTTTTGCACTCACAAAGTCTGTTTCTCCTGTCTCCTCTGTCTTCTCACTCTAAATTAAAACCAGAATTTCTCCTCTTTGATAGGTCATGCTTTCCCAGGTCTGTAAGTACCCACCTGCAGACTCTTCTGGAGGATCAGCTTTTCCTGAATCCTTGACTCCGTCCCTTCTCAAAAAGCCAACAAACTCCTTATTTCCCCTGATTTTCAGAGTCCAGCCCAACCTCTCAGCTCAAATCTCAGCACAATCATTCTCACAGCAACCCCCCAACTTTCTCCTTCAGTTTTGATCACAGCTAAGACATCAACTCTTCGACCTGTTTCAGAGAAGGGTCTGTTTAGAGGAGAACCTGCAGTTTCACAATTTTCACGTCAAAAATAGCAAGGACATTTCTGATGCAATCTAGACATGATTCCACAGAACTTGTGGCCAGCACAAAATCAGCCAGGCCTGGAAGCACGTCCTGGCAGCAGGATCAGTGCTCCTGCTGTTTAAAGCCCAGTGCTGTATGTGCTGTTGCTAAAGTGGAAGATTCTTTCAGAGCAGTTTCAAGGTTTAGGACTTATAACTGAAGTGCTCTAATCCTTCCCAGCAGAGGCCAGTGGTGCATGTAAGAGCATTAAGCTTGAGATACATTAAATCCTAAACATTTCCAAGTTGCAAGCAGAAATAGATCACAATCAAAGCCTGCAATTCAAACATGCTCAAGAGAATGAGCTCAAACCCAGGCTCTGATTTCGGGAGAGCTCTTCTCCACACGTCGTGAGTGCCAGATCTGGATGAAGATATTAAAAAGCAGTTTCAGTCCTTATCTTTAGCCCATCTGAAGATCAAAGAGAATTGGAAACAAAAGCATTCCAAGGCATTGAAGTGATACATTTGTAATGAGTTTCTCCTATTATTACACACAGTTGGGATTTTTTTTTTTTTGGGGTGGGGGAGACAGGGAAGGAAGGCAATTTTGGCAGCCTGCTAAGAAGCAAGCATGGAAGCACATTTTAACACATTGTATTACTAATTTTCTTCCCTCTTCTCCTATTTTTCCTCAATAAAACCACTGAAGAGATCCATGAAATTACAGGAGATACAAATCCGTTATCCACAGTTTGCAGGTGTTGACATGCAAGACCCTTAATATGTAAATAAATTGGGCTGGGCTTTTTTTTTTTTTCCTTGCCAAAGCAGCATTGGTCAGCAGAGAAACAGCAACAATGCAGCCCGTGTGATGGCCCAAATAATTAATTCCTATAACCAGGAATCTTCTTGAAGCATGTCTTCAAGTGTAACTCTGATGGGGAGTGAGAGGGAAGGGGCTGCTCCTCAGCTGTAGGTGAAACTGTGACGTGACCGAGAAGGAAATTCAACTCCAAATCAGCTGCTGTTTTGAAAATCATGATGAGGGATGAAGTAAGGAATGAAGGAGTGAAAGAGAGCAGAAAGAGAGAGAAAGAAGCACGGAGATTCTCCAGAGGCTTATGAGAATCATGCCAGTGAAGAGACTGTACACAGAAACCATCTCCTTCTCAAAGTCGGCATTTTGCCAAAAAAAAAAAAAAAAATACCATGATCCCTAGAAATGTTCCTGTCTGCTGGCTCCTAGAGATAAGGGAGTGATATTTCACAGTCTGACACTAATCATATTTGGGCATACTAAGTAAGGACAGTGCAGGGGCTTTCTTTGCAGCATGCATATTCCAAGTTCAAAGCAAAAACTCGTTACTGTGCCTAAAAAATCCTCTTAACTCAGAAACACGAGGAAAAAAGGGAAGAGAAAAAAGAAAGTGAGGGAGGTGCTTGGAGGGGGGAGAAGTGTCCTTATCTTTGTATTGTTGTCTCTACCCAGCCCCATCAGTGATGTCTGCTGCAGTTCTTTGTCGGGGGGGGAAGATGCTCCCCTCTTTCCCCCCCATCCATGGAAATGTGACAGGAGGTTTACTGATGCAGTATTTCATGGCTGTGATTTACACATCCCAGTCTTCTCTCCATCTAAAGGCAGAACAGGCACTATGGAGCCAGTTCCTGGGGTGAAACCAGGGGAATTAGCCCCACTGGAGAGCCAGCTGGCCCTGTCTGCTCCTAGAGCAGGAAATTGCTCACCTGGCTCAGCTGCTCCCCCTGAGCAGAGGCCACTGTCTGCCTCTCTACCCGGGGCTCCTCATTCCAGTCTACTCCCCACCAAGAAACAACCACAAAAAAATCCTTCACTGAAGCCGTGCTATGAGCTGGAAGCCACAGAACAGCTAAACACAGGCTGGGATGGAGGTGGAGAAGAAAACCTGTTCCTGTGTGGAATGCCATGGTCAACCAACCCTCAGCTTCCCTCACAGGCTGCTCCAGTGCCCTCCAGCATGGCTCACAGGGTGAGCACAAATACAAAACATCTCCAGGGAGCAGAGGAGGCTTCATCCCACACAGTCCTCACCAAACCCTTCATTTTGTGCTGCATCTCCACCAGACCCCACCTGCAGGGCTCAGCAATGGATGGGCTAGGACAGATTAAAATGGTAGTTTCAGCAAACAGTAGATTTAAAAAGTGAATCCGTTTGGAGAAGAGCCAAGGAAGGTCACTATGTTGAATCTCAGCATTACCCAGAATGAATGTTTCAACTCCCCTTCTACAAAATTGTATTTTTAGCTGGAGACTAATCTACTTTTAATGAAGAGGACAAAATAACCCCCGTCTGAACTTCAATTTGTTCCACAATTGACAATTTCCACGTATTTAATTTTTTATTCTGCCTTGCAAGCCAAAATAAAACCCAGACTGCTGCTCACAGCTTGAGGTGGAGCTATCACCAGACAGTGGCTTGCCAGAAGTATTTCTCATCCCTCCCCAGCTCTTCTGAACACCTCAGACTAAGAACTGCAGACTGATCCAGTTGTGAAATATCTCTGGTCAACTTGGAATCGTTCAAAGAACCTCTTTGTTTCACTGAGACTAAACAGCTACAATTGACCATTTCGGGAGCAGCATCCTTGGCCTGGAGTTGTCAAACAGGGGATTACTAAAGAGAAGAAAACTGATTAGGATTGAAGCCAAGCAAAAACCCCACTGGTCCCTGGGCAGCTGTACACAGAAACGGCAAGAGGTGGATTCATTTTTTTTAATTTCAATTACTATCTTGGGGACATTCACATGACACCGCCTATTGCAGTGTCTGGAGAGAAGAAGCAGAGTTTATTTCCACATGCTAAACCTCACAGGGTTTACCTGAGCCACCACCCAAGAGCTGGCTCTGCTCACCAGGGCAGGCTTGTCCCTCAGCCTCCACCCCACTCCCAGATGGAAACTGACTTGGACACCAGCAAACATACATCAGGATTTCACAATTCCCTGCTCACACCGAGGCTAATCCAGCAGCACAACATCCTCCCTGGAGCCCACACTGCTCATTCCCAGAAATCTGGGTGTGGAGGAAAGCGCTCTGAAAGGTACAAGCTAAATTATTTTCCCCAATGGGAAACACACCCCTCCCTCCAGGGTTATTAAATTGTGCCATGCCACTCACATGCTGATCCCTCTCATCCCAAAGGCCAGCATTTCTTACACCAGCTCCCCCCATTCCAGAGACCTCAGGAACTGGAAATGTTCAGGTTAGGGATGAATATGATTTTGTGTGTTTGTTTCACAGAGAAGAAAAAGCCCTATGCCTCACCATGCTGAAATAAAATCACCTTTTGGACTCCTATTCCTCTACAGAATACCTGCTCTCAGCTGCCTGCTGACCAGCCCAAAGGCTGCAGGGACAACAGGGAGCATTCCTAAACCCCAGGGGGAATTTCTTACGGAAGACACCACCAATTTCCCATGGCCACATCCCAGGAGGCTACCAGTGGCCCCCCAAAAAACACTACTGCTGTTTCTGTTTAAAAACCAGCAAGAGGTTCACTTCCTAGCAAGGTAAGCCTGGACAGAACTGTTCCTGAGCCCTGGAGCTCCATCAGCAGCTGGCCCTGGGCTGTTCCCTGCTGCTGTCCATGCAGCAAACACTGCAGTGAATGTGCTGTGCCCCACAGTGAGCTCTGAGCACCTTCCCAGCTCTATAATTCTGATCACCAGCTAGAAAATCAGTTTTACTGGAACCCAGCCTTCCAGCCACACGGAATGCAAGGAATGGGATTAAGAGGGATTGCGTGTTTCTTGCAAGCAATGAAGTTTGATAGCTCAGACAGGCATTGCCTGAACATGTCCTGCACTTTGTTTGAGCAGTTATTACCCCCCAGCTCTTGGAGTGTGAAGGTTTGTAGGGATAAGCCATGTGCCACGCCATTAGGATTCCATTTCTGCTTTTTGTTCATGCAATTTGGAATGGTCTTTTGGAAGTTTGCAGGTTGCTGACATTTCTCTGTATCTTCAGGCAAGGCTGGATGTTTAGTAGTAAACATCCCAGAGGGAAGAAGAAAGCCTTAAATCTGAGTAAAATGAATACAAACTTCCCTCCAATTTAAGCAGGGAAATTTTTAGAATTAGGCTATCCATTACTATAACAGAGTTCCACACAAAGGCCATTCCCAGGGCCCACATGCTCTCAAAAATGGGACACAGGCTTTTTGTTCAGACTCTCTGATCATTTTGGATTGAGTGTTCATCTGTATTGCACAGGATCCATGTGCTTAATAAACATAACCAGTTGTACCAAATAAAATGCACGTGTTTTACGGGATGTCAGAGGAACAGGTCTCTTTCAGGAGGTTGTTCCAATGACTCTTATTGTGCAGAGACTTCAGGAATCCACAGCCAGCATCCCCTGACACACCCCCAAGGCACCTGCATGACTGACTGCTGCACATCAGTGAAAAATTCCTGAAAGCACATGCAAATACACAAGCCTTGAGTGGACCTGATCCCAAGACTGCTCCTCAACGGATCTTCATCTTAATCCAGAAGTGTGGAAGAGGTTTTACAGCGACTTCTGTGAGCCAGACAGAAGTTTGATAAGAGGACCTCTGAAAGAATTTTGTACCAAGGTCGTTGACATAGAAACCAAGAAAGAAAGAAGGATAAATAAGAGAAACCTACAACTGCCTGTTCCAATGAGCACTTTGTCTCTTGTGGCCAATGAGTAAAGTGTAAACTTATGAGCTTTGTAAGAGTGTATAAAAAGCATGCATGCCATAATAAAAACAGTTTGAAGCCTTCTGAAAATGGAGTCTGCTGCTTTGGATTGTCTCTGTCTCAACTACGACACAGAGGTTTCACTGAAACAAATGTCTCTGCTCTCCAGCCTGGGGATGCACCATTTTCCCACCTTACTGCTGAAAACACCTCTCATCTCCTGGAGACACGAGGCCACGATGTATATTCTGTGATCCAAAAGGAGAAATGTTCTTTTTAAAAGGGATATCTGCAGTGCCAGAAGCAGCATCACCTGGAAGCATCACCTCTTCAAACACAACAGAATATCTGTGCATCAATCACAAGCATCCCCACACCGAGTCATCCCCAGCACAGTGAGGCATCCAGTCCATCCAGACCTCTTTTTCCTTTTTCCTTCCCTTCAGCAGCCAAATGCTGCAAAGGTACAATCCTAGCAATGGATGGATTGACACAATCAGAAGTAATTTAATTCATGATTAATCTGCAGCTAATGACTGCAGGTTCCCTCCAACTCTCGGTCCCCTTCCAATTTTTCACTAGTAAATCACTACAGTTTGCAGTTGGAGCTCTTCACAGTAGATTAGTTAACATTATGTTTTTATTAAAGCTGAAGTTAATATCCTTATTCTCTGAAGGAGACCACTGGGGTTGTTGGAATTATATTTTCCCCTTCAGTTTTTTACTAAGAGCCTTCTCTGCTGAGTTAAAAACAAAGCCTGCAGACCCCCAGCTGAAAGCTTAAGGGAGCCCCAAACAGTTACATCTTAAATGATTATTTACATTGGAATATAAAAATCACTCTGTTGGATCAGAGCAGGGGTTTGTCTACCCAGTATCCTGTCTCTGATGGTGGCCAGCTGCTCTAGAGCAAAAATTTTATGTCAAAGCTTTACTGATAGATACTTTTTTTTGTTTAATACATAAGATTTTTCACCAAAAAAAAAGGAAGCCTACTGCCTACAGAATCTGTGATTCCACAACAACAAAAAAAAAAAAAAATGAATGATTCTAATATGAATGATTCTGTAATTTGGAAAGAAAGTTTTCCATTTTCAAAGAGAACTGCTTGTCAGTGAAGAGTCAGAATTTTCTGGGGAAAAAGATGTGACATGAAATTATGTTCATTATTTATCAGTATTTTCCATTAAAATAGCCCCCCCCCCCCCCCCCCCCAAGAACTGCAAATTTTCTTTTCAAAATATCTTCAGCTCTGACCTAAAGAAATCCCTGCAAACTGTCAGACAGAAAATTATGGCACAAGTTCCTCCATGGAAGTTTGACCTAAGTCCCACAAGGCTGGACTCTGAATGTTCACCAATGCTTCTCCTTGTCCCTGGCAAGCAGGAGGAGAGCCAGGACCATCTTTTTGTCCTGGGAAGCTGCACAAGGAAAAACATTCAGGAACACTCAGAGTCCACCCAGGAGAAGCAGCAATTAGCAACACACCTAGAAAAAGAAAAAGGATTCCCTTGGAGCAAAGAGAGCAGAGCCATTATCATCTGGAGAGATTTAGGAGACGGCTCTAAATCCCTCAGGAATCATATATTCAAGTTCATCTCTTCGATCAGAAGAGATAGAAATTGCCTTTAAAAAAAACCAATTAATGCTGAACTGTCAAAAAGGCATGAGATGGGGCTTGAAGAAAAAGTTTGATTTCTCTGGACTCTCTGTGAAAGGCAGAGAAGCTGCCACAGCACACCAGAATATTTGTGAGTGTGCTTCCTGCAGAATCACAGGTGTGCAGGGACCAGGGTTTGCCAAAAGGCGGTGGAAAATCTCTCACTGAGACAGGCTCTGCAAGAGAAAATACCTTTTTTAACTCTAAAGTTCATTTTTACAGAACTTCTTTCAGTTTAATAAAAACAACAGGGGGGAATGGACGAGTTCTACAAATTCCTAAATGTTTGTGGGGTTTTTTTCCCCTCTGGTACTGACTCTGTGAGATGCTGGAACCTGAAATATATTTGTTCACCAGCTAAAATTGCAGAAATTGCACTATCACGGAATTTGCACACAAGAAAAATGTACAGTGACAGGCTCAGGGCTCAGATTCACAGAATTCACAGAATCACTGGGTTGGAAGAGACCTTCAAGATCGAGTCCAGCCCAGACCCAACACCTCAACTAAACCCTGGCACCCAGTGCCACATCCAGTCTGTGTTAAACACACCCAGGGATGGTGACTGCACCACCTCCCCGGGCAGCCATTCCAGAACTTTATCACCTTTCTGTAAAAAACTTTTTCCTGATATCCAACCTGTATTTCCCTTGGTGCAGCTTGAGACTGTGTCCTCTGGTTCTGTCAGTTCCTGGAGAAAGAGACCAACCCCAGCTGAGCACAGCCACCTTTCAGGTGGTTCCTTCCACCTCCACAATCACAGCCAGAACCCAGAGCATCCAGAATCCCAGAGCAGCTGTGGCTACCCCTGGATCCCTGGAAGTGTCCAAGGCTGGGTTGGATGGGGGTTGGAAGAACCTGGGACAGAGGAAGGTGTCCCTGCCTGTGGCACGGGTGGAACAAGATGAGCTTTGAGATCCCTCCCCACCCAACCCATCCCATGATTCTGTGGCCATGCCTTGCAGACCAGGCTGGCCACAGCCCCTGGACTTGCTCTCTCCACCTGCAGCCACAACCCCAGAGCTGTGGTGCCATGGCCCAGAGCTGCCTCACAGCCCCAGGCTGCAGGAGGAACACCAGGAATTGGGGATTTGTGCTGTTGTGTTTCCACCTCTGAGCCCACAGAGGAGGTGACCCACAGCGCTCACCAAACCCCGGGATCTGCCTCTCTCCCACTTGACTCCTGTGCACTGTGGTTTTTAATTAACCTTGGAACAGCAAAGGGTCTTCTTTCCTTCCTTTTTGCCAAACACAGCCATATTTTACAGGGATGGTGACAAGCTAATTAACTTAATTCTTATGACACCTCTCCAAGATGCGGCTAGGGTTGGCTAGCTCTGCAATGCAGTGTTGGGCTAATTAAAAAATAATTACTACTTCACCAAGGACAAGAACAAGAAGTTAATTAAAAGAATGAGGTGTAGCCTTAATGAAACTCATCAGATTGTATTCATTCAGATGTCCCACAGCCAAATCCCTCCCATTAGAACATAAATCCACGCTGCCTCCTTCTTCACAAGTGTTTGCAAATGGGCTCCTCTCTGGCAGAAAGAATATGAATTATTTCAGGAGCACAGGAGTAAAGTCTGGCTGAGATTATACACACCCTCAAGGGCTGAGGGACAAGGTGTGGCTCTCCAAATAGTATTGGGATTGTTTACCTCAAAAAACCATGTGCTGCACAGAGACTAGACCATTCATTACCAAAAATCCTGTGGGTGATATGGGAGCCCTCCCACCTTCCACCTTTCTCTTTTTTGACCACCAGCATCCACAGTCCTTGCTGTGACATGTTCTGCCACGAGCTCTTCATGTTGAACAAGTGTCCCAAAACATAACAATGCACTTCATACTTAATTATTGCAACTCACTGGAACACTTGTGTGAAATGCTTTGAAGTCGTACGGTTAAAACTCTTAGTGAATGGTTAAAATTCTTGTGAAAATCAAGTGCTGTCACCTTGAAGGTGGTTCTGAGAAGGGAAAAGACAGGAAAAAAGAAGGATTTTCTCCACGGTCCAGCTGGGTTTTGCCTCAGAGTATCAGATGTTTTTAACTGTTCTGTGCAAAGAGAGAGAAATTCTAAAAGAACACAATGCAACCAACAGTCCCATCACACAGGCACCTCATAGTCCTTCAGCTTCAGAAAATAAGGAGGCTCTGAGCTGAGATTCTTTAAAAGAAATTGTTACGAAGTTAGGCATTTAAATTTTCTTCTGCAACCCACAGTAACACCAGTACTTTCCTACCAATTTAAATGAAAATGTGGCTGTAACTAATTAAAGGTGGATTATACATTTTGCTTGACAGAAAGACTTCACTTTGTGCAAAACTGTTGGTTTGCCAGTTACGTGGCACTGCCAAATTTCCTGCCCTTTTCCAGAGTCTTCTCTGACTTTTTCAGTATTTTCCATCAGGAAAGTTGTTTCCCCAGAGCACCAGCCACATGTTCTTCCTTCTCTCACTATATTTTTGCTCCTTGTTCATGTACACTTACACAGTTTATTTATGTGCACAGTTTCATTTTGTACAGTCTTATAGAAAATAAAGGCAAAACACTACAAATTAGCAGAGATTTTCTTCTTTTTCCTCTCTCTTTCTCTCTTTTTTTTCCTTTTCTAGCATGCTTTTGCACTTTTCACGTTTCCTCTCTCTCGTTCTTCCTCCTCCCTTGTGATCTTCCCAAATCCCTCAATTCAGAGTAGAAAAAACATAGTTCAATGGAGCCCTCTCTTGGCTCCGTGTGGTAACTTAGCTCTGCAAAACTCTGACTTTTTTTATGAATGAATTCAAGATCAGTTGCATAACTGGAATTTGCTGGGGAGCACAGCTCCTGTTGGTGTTGCTAATGTTGCTGCTGTTACTGTGGTTGTTATTTAAACAGCTTTTTGGTGACTCTATTTTACGTGTGTGTGCAAGCTGGAGCCTGGGTGCAGAGACATGTACATAGATCAGCTCAAATCCGAGAAACAAATGACTGCAAAACCCTGTGAATTTCCTCCTTTTTGTTGAAAGACAACAAAATTTAAATAGCTATCCTAACCATCTTTTACTGCAAGTGAAGTGGAGAAAAGGGTGGTCTGAGGGCAAATAGGTCAGCAAAACTGAGAAGACAGCTGAAAATAAAGGTAAGATTATTCATATCCCCGCCTTCACCTTTAGCTCAAAACTTTGAGTAATCTAAGGCTGATGTTATCACTTTGTTGCCACAAAATGAGAGGGAAATCACCTCTCTATGCCTCTACCAAGCACTTGTGAGATAGAGACAACAGCATTTCAGTTTTGGGATGTCCTAGGAAAATCTGCCCTGAAATATCACTGTCAGGGCAAGGCAAACTCCAGCCTTGCCCTTCTGCTGCCTTTGGTGTGAAGTTAAGAACTGTTCTAGCCCACAAATTACAGAGCCCAAGTGAAGTCACAGCTTCAGCTGAGGAATAAAAAGCTCAAGTGCAGACTTCAGTGCAGTTCAAGAAATGAATGTTTTGTTGCACTTCAAACAGGATGATGATGACGTGAGAAGTGAGCCAAACCTCCCTGGGAAAGCCCAGTGGTGATTATGTGAGGGTGGGTGGGAAGGTTGCACATCTCAGTCTGCTTCAGTACTGGGTGGGAAAATTCCCTATTAAACCCAAAATACAGCACCTGTAATCATCAGGGGAGAAAAAAAATAGCCAGGAATGCAAGTAGAGGAAATTGATTCTTGTTGCAATCGAGTGTCATTCTTTCTCAACTTCCCTGCTCAAATATGAGTTCCAATTTTTAATTCAAGCTTATAAAATCCCTCAGCTGACGTGGCTCTCATGGCTGGGTTTGTACTGTCCCAGTTGGATTGATGACACCAGCAAGAAAAGTCAGGTCATAGAAGGAAAAGAAAGAATCAAACCTTTCATCCTAAGAAGGAGCAGCAAAGCAATTCAACATCAGAACACCAGAGCCCGGGCACCAGCTGTGAGATGAAGATTTCTGTCCCACTTTACTCCATGGCAGCACAAAGGGGGAAGCTGCTGCCCTTTGGACAAGGGTGTTGTGTGTCTGCTCTCCCTACGAGCAGGGGGCAGTGCTGGCTCTGCTCCCAGCAGAACAAAGCCTCTGCAGAGCCACTCACCGTGCAGATGGACCAGCTTTGCACTCTGTGCTGCCTGGCCATTGGTATTTCATTCTGGAAAGGGTGTAAAAACACCTGTACCATACATTCCTTGCCAATCCTCATCAACCAGTGGCTCCTTCACGCTCTGAAGAACAAGGGTTTGTGGTATTAATAGCTGCTGGAGCTGGAAATACTTTTATTATCCACCCAGATGTGAAAACTACTGAGGCACGACTCAGCCTCCCATTAGCTACCAGGCAGGGCCAGGATACACAGAGCTTTAAGGGGTTAATCCCAAGGCAAATACAAGGGCTTCAGATGAGGGAGTCAACCAAAATCACATTAGAAATAAAAATAATAATCCTCAAAAAGCTGTTGGCAAAGAAGCAAATCCTCTGCATCCAGTTTGTCTCCCGTTCAGAAAAGTGATGTTACAGAGCTGTGTCCACAGATGATGCAATCTCAGGAACGTGGCTTTCATTCTGCCATTAAAGAGCTCTTGGTATGACCCAGCCCATGCAGAGCAGAGGCTGGGGCAGCACAGACTGAGCTCCTCACTGGAGAGGCCCCTCAGGGTCAGCAGGAATCTCCTGCAGCCCCCAGCGTGTTCCTGCTGGGGTTTGGCTGCCACGAGTTGCCTTCCCAACACCTTCTCCTCCTCACCAGCAGGACCACACACAATGCAGATGGCCAGGTGGGTATTCCCTGCAAGGAATTCTCCCATTCACACAGGGCATGGGAATGGGAAGGAACCCCCTTCACACAGGTGAAGTAATCCCTGTTTCCAGGGAAAAGCCCGTGAGCTGCAGACACATCACTGCTCTCCCATCACTGCCCACAGTCAGGGAGCAATACTGGGAAAAACAAATATTGTGGGTTTTATAATAGTTAACCAGAGGAATGAAAGATTGAGATTGAAGCTTCAGTAGAAATAGTAGTAGATTGATATTGAAGCAGTAGATTGATATTGAAGCTCCTAGAAATAGGACCCAGCTTTGTTGCCTTAGCTCAGGTGTCGATTGTTCCTTCCAAGAAAATGGAGTTGGACCAAAAGCAGCCAAAAATGAAATCCAAATTGCCCTCAAAACTGTTTTCATGTCAATGTATGGTAAGCTGCACGAGTTTATTTTTCCCCAGAAGTTCTTTTTCAAATTTGCATTAAAAATACCAAAAATATTTAGAGGATTAAAGCCTGATTTACAGGTTACATGACAGGTGATGAGTAATTTCAGTATTGCTTGGATGGTTCAGGTACAACTTGATTTTTTTTTTTTTTTTAATAGGCATTACAAATGAAAACACCTTGTAAGCAGTGATTTCCATTCAAATAAAAAGCCATTTATCATCAACAGCCTGAAAGGTTATTTGGTTTCTTGCCCTGTACATACTTCAAAACACTAATTGGGTATTATAGATGAAGGCAAGATTCACAACTGAGCAGAGGCAGAAGCTGGGGTTATACAAACTTGGAGACAGCCTGCACTTCCCAGGACATCAGAAGAACACCACAAAAATCCTGGAAATGTCATGCAATGGGAACCACTTGGCATTCTTCCACGGCAAGGAACATTAAAGGACACGCTTGGATTTGTGCACAGAGCAGATGGAGCCCTCACAGAGGCCCAGCCCTGGAGCCACAGCCACACCCCTGGATACCATCCCCAATTATCCTCACAGCCCCCTGATCCCCAGTGTGTTTCAGATCCTCCAACCCTCTCTGGCTCTCCCTGACTTTACACCTCCCTGGTTCCTGCTGCTCCTCCACCAGCCTTCCACATCCCTTCTCCCCAGCGCTTCCTCCAGCTCCCTGCACCCCAAAGCTCTCCTTGCAGGCTCCCACTAAGTGCCAAGTCTTTTCCAAAGTGAAGTTTTTAAGCAATCAGAGGAGCCAATTTACAAGTAGTCACATCCTTCAGTTGTCATTTATGTCCCTCCCCAGCTGCTCCAGCAGGCAGCCCTCGTTGGTTGTGTTTTATTTTGGCGGTGCTCATTTAGCAGCCACATTCAGAATCTCTCCACAAAATTGCACTCATTTAATTTCCCCAATGAATCTGTTGACTGTTTGCAGGAGTTCAAAACAGCAGCACTTCTATGTAGTTCATGAGCACTTCAGAACATCTGTTGGGCACTGTTGGGGAAGCTGCATCTGAACCACAGGCCCTTAAGTCTTCTAGAGAGTTCAGCTCATACAAAGAACTCACTTTTTGTTGAAATCTGAGAAAAGGAACAGGATTCACCATTGCCCAAATGCCAGCCAAAATTAATCCAGACTCAAGCAGAGCTCATTATACCCCTGACACAATCCCCTGATGGGTTCCCTCTGTTCGGGCCACGAGGCAGCCCCAGCTCCTCAGCTGGGTCCAGATCCAGCTCGGGTTTCCAAGCCCCACAGAAATATTTGCATGATCCTGGGTTTTATTATTTCAGCTTAGGCTGCACAGACTGTGCAGTCAGCACCACACATCCCATTTTCCAGGCTTAGTCAGCAGCACCTGAAGCTGGCTCTTGACCAAACACAAGCCAAGCCCAGGTCTCCCTTTTACACTGCCTTTCCCAGCCAATACTCCCCTTCAAAAGCCTTTTAATCCTTCTACAATTCTAAGCTTAACCCACTTAAAAAATTAAATAAGTGTAAAATTCGACTGAACAAGGATGTGCCTACCCCAAAATTGTTGAGGCACCCAGCCTGAGCAAGCCTGGCAGTGCTGTCACAGAAAATCCTCTGTTGAAACATGCATGAAGGATATATACTTAGAGAAAAGGTATTTTATTAATTTGTATGAACAGTTACTGTCTTCAGGCCAACAAGCAGAGTTTTGTAAGGAGAGATCAGGTGGTGCTTTTATACTGTAACTGAAAAGAATAAATTCAGTACTTTATTTCCATGACTGCTCTTGAAATATAAATTTAATTCTTGAAATAGGGATAAATACCTGCAGATATGTTGCCTAGAGAGGGACAAAAAAAGGTCAGGACACCACAGTGCCTGCTAAATGACAATTATGTCCCATTGAACCATTGAAGCAAAAGGCATCATGAAGGACAGCTGTTCTAATAATATTTATATATATATATATATATATGTATATATATATATATATATATATATATATATATACTTATTCCATTATATATATTATATATATAATTATTCTATTTTATATATAATTATATATATATAATTATTCTATTTTATATATAATTTTTATATATATAATTATTCTATTTTATATATAATTATATATATATATATATATATAGGGAGTGCTATTAATAATGACAATATTGAGATCTCACACAGCCCAGGACACATCAGGGCTGGGTAATTATAGAGGAAGGTGAGTCAGGAGGAAATAACAACCTCCCTGTCTCATAAAGAGCAAATTTCAGCCTGGCAAATACAGCACACTGAAAAGCAGCTGAAGTAAACAAGTCCTGAAAGAATCCTGTCTATCAGAAAAAAAAATGCAGGCATTGTGGGCAGCTATGGAAAAAAAATAAATCACTGCCCCAGTGGTCAAAATAAGCAAACTAAAGGTAAATGCTGCAAAATCCAAGTGAGAGCAGCACTAAAACACAAGGTGCACTCTGTGCTCACCCTGCCCTGGAGTACCCTGTCTGCACTATTTCAGCCAGGATAGGAAGGGAACAGGCAGCTTCACACTCAGCTCCCAGCCAAGAGCATGAATGATTTTAATTCTGGTTAATAATTCTGGAGATAATCACATGGAGTGATCACAAAAATCATGATCTTTTCATTGAAATTCCTACAGTTATGAAACAGCTGAAAAGCAGCACACAGAATAATGCATAGCAAAGGTGAATTCCATTTCCTCAGTGCACAAAAATGAATCTTTCAGGTGAAGTGAGCCATGCCACATCTGTGAGAAACCAAACTCACCATCTATCCCCACTGCTCCCCCCAGCAGCACAGCCAGGGTTGGATTAGGGATTAAAAAATAAAATACCAGGGAAATGCCTTTAAAAACCTCTCCTGAGCAGGGCAGATGGACCAGACACAAAAAGGGCATTTCCCACTCTGCCAAACTTTCATGAGAAAGAACTGTTGTGTGACCACTTCCACTGCACTAATAAATTAGAGACAGGTTCCCAACTGCCTTGAAGCTATCAGATATGCCCCAAATCACACTGTTGTGTGAGAAACAGTCCCCTCAAAAACTTAAAGCCCTCCCAGTAAGATGAAATTATCTGGAGGTGAGTGGGCCCCTCCATGGTCAAGACCTTTGCAGGATGCTGTGACAGCAGTGCCACCCTCATGAGCAGAAAATGTCACTGGGATCCCTCCTGCCTTAGTTGAGGCACTTGTGTTTAGACACCATTAATGTTTTCTCTAACCAAATCAATAACAAGCTTGAATATATCTTAGATTGGGGTGAATTACCTCCTGGACACTGCTGTGTGTCTCTCCACTGAAAAAGCAGCCTGCAGGACCAGGCAGCAATTCCCACATGAGATCAGGTGTATTAAATCCTTCCTACATGCTGAACATGATCCAAATTAAGTGTTCTCTGCAAACATTCCTGCACTAACAACTCCTTTTGGTCCTTTCTCTGGCTCTGGCCACCACCAGCAGCAAAGCACCAGACTCTGTGGAAATCAGATTTGACTAAGCATGGGAATTCTTGTGTACCAATAAGTTATCCTCTGATCTGTGGCATATTTCAGATTAAAGTTCCAAAGAGCTACAAGAGGAGAGGCAATTCCCCATTTCAGTCCTGAGGGCTGCACTGATTTATTCTTTCTGGCAACCACGTAGTGCATTGTTTGATTGAGATTGGCTGTTAAAATCCATACTTATGAAATGTAATATTCCTCTGGAAAGGTCCCATTCTGGTTCTTTTTTAGATGGTATTTTTATTGTGAGGGAGGGACAGGAATGAACCTGTAATGATGTTCTCAACCATTTCAGCTGGTAAAGTCAGGTAGACTAATATTTTATTTCCATTTGGCCTCTTATTTCTTTAACCAAAACTGATATGAGACCCTTGTGAGAATTCTGGCAGAATAATTAAGGATATGGCTGTGTATCTTCCTAATAAAATAAAGGCAAAAATGCCTAAGGATTGGAGAATGGCTCTCTCCTTACTGTCTTCTCACATTGGCATTGCTCAAAAGCTAAATAACAGTGAATATGCACTCCAGAAATGCAAGTGAGGCAGACAGGGGCTCACAACCATGGGCCTCTCCTGTGGACAGATAATCCAGAGCCCTCCACTGGCTCAGGAGAGACCTTGGCAGGTTGCACAGGCACAGAGCCAGTAAAAAGTAGCTGCAGAGGTTGACAGAATAATGTTAAAGAAGAGTTTTCCCAAGCTCTGTGCCATACCTCAGTCCTGACTGACCACCTGTAAATCACACTCTTTGCCAAGTCATTAATAACCCCTTGATTTAATTCACAGAGGCCAGACCTGCAGCTCATGCTAATCAGGGGCACCTTACCACAGGTAACAAGCTAATCTTTGAGATCCAGGCCCCCCAGTTGCCAACAGCAACCACTGCCTGGGAAATCAAGGCAAGACTTTGCAGTGTGGGTAAAATGCAATTTTTAGGAATGGGCCTCCTTTCTCCTTGGGAGGATTTACCCTTTTTTGCCATAGGAAAACCAGAGTTCTCCACCCTCTCGTTGTGATGGAGTAATCCCAGGGGAAAGGAGCTAAGGATAATATTTGGAATTGTTCCAGGCCAGGTTGGACAGGGCTTGGAGCAATCTGGGATAGTGGCAGGTGTCCCTGCCCATGGCAGGGGGTGGGAATGAGATGAGCTTTGAGATCCCTTCGACCCAAACCATTCTGTGACTCCATGACAAGCAGAGAGCAGCCACAGCGCCCTTTTCCTCATCCAACAGCCCAGCCTCTACCAAAGCATCGGCAGAGAGCAGAGATTTGCATCTCACAGAATCTCTGGGTTGGAAGAGACCTTCAAGATCATTGAGTCCAACCCAGCCCCAACACCTCAACTAAACCCTGGCACCCAGTGCCACATCCAGTCTGTGTTAAACACACCCAGGGATGGTGACTCCACCACCTCCCTGGGCAGCCATTCCAGAACTTTATCACCTTTCTTTTTCCTGATATCCAACCTGTATTTCCCTTGGTGCAGCTTGAGACTGTGTGCTCTGGTTCTGTCAGTTCCTGGAGAAAGAGCCCAACCCCACCTGGGCACAGCCACCTTTCAGGAGCTGTAGAGGGTGATAAGGTCACCTCCTGCAACCGGCACTGAGAACAGGCCCCCTGCCCTGGGCTCTGGGAGCTCAGGAGCTCTGGCAGTGCCACCAAGCCTCATCCAGCACAAGGGTGATCTTCTGCTGGTGCCCAGGATGCCCAGAGCGTGGACTGGCAGCTCCAGTCCCTCCCTGTGCCATGCCAGGACAGGCCCTCACCCCCACAGCCATCAGCACCATCGTGCTCCCAAACCACTGACTCTGCTGTGTTTCAAACTAAATATTTGCTTCAGGCTCATAGCACCATTAATGCAGAGTCCAGTTAAAAATCACAACTCCACCAAAATAATCTTTGCTTTTGGGTTTTGCAGGGGCTGGGAATGCACCTCTTCCTTGTCACTCTTACAGGATTCTCTGGGTGTAAATACTTAATGGAAATGTTCCTGGAAACACATTATCATTAAAAAAAAAAAAAGTGTGAGCCCAGTAACATTTGCATGAGACAATAGTCTGTAGCTTTGCATCATCCAAATCCAGATGTTTCTGGTGAGAAAGAAATAGATGACCTGAGAATTAAACCCAGGCCCCTTGGCTCCCCTCCAGATGCTCTACCAGCTGCTCACACCAAATCCCCTCTGGTCAATTACTTTACTTGATGCTTCTAATCAACAATATTATATATGTGATGCTATAAACTTTTGTATTTAATATTAGCTCATAACTCAGCATCCAAAACCAGATGGTTTTGGTGAGAAAGAAATTGATGACTTATCAGAGGAGTGAACCCAGGCCCCCTGGCTCCCTTCCAGGCAGTCTACCAGCTGAGCTGCAAAGCAAAGCAGTCACCTCCTGCACCCCCCACCCCGCTGCCTTTCATGAAAGGAAAAGGATTTCACATCTCCCAGTGCAGGAATATGGGAAAGATGTTTTAATGAACGCTTTTTAAAGAGTTATACTCTTTTAAAAGCAGGCAGGCTTGCTTTGAGGCAGGAGAACACTTCTTCCCAGAGGAAGGCTTTGCAGACAAGCTCCTTTCTTTCCTAACAGGGTGAGGGCTCACATTCAGCTGCCTGCAGAAGCAGCACAAGAGATGGCTAATTTAAATCTGAACTTCTTCAGCTCCTGCACGCCCTGGTGAAGATGTGTGGATATTCTCAGCTCAGTCAGAGAGAAAAAGAGAAAGGTTTCTGCCAGGCTAAGCCTGGGAAAAAGTCCGAGACCAATGTAAACAATCTGTTATCTTGCTTTCTGTTCACATTGTTTATAGATCTGTTCTACCACACTGACCTAAGTCCAGTGTACCAATCAGGTGAAACGTTTTTACTGTAAGATCAATGGAATTAATGTTCACAATGTTCTCTATAAAAGAGAGAAGTGCTTTTAAATAAAGTTTCATTTGCCTTCTGAAATTGTGTGAGTCATTTCGCTCGTCCCTGGCTCAACAGTGTCAAAGATGATTGTGAGTCACTCCCTGCAAGCACTCAGGAAAGCTCACTGCATGAGAGGATGCTGCAAAATACAAATGTTAAAGGACTGAGAGCAGGTTCCTGCAGGGCAGATCTGATTGATGGAAATTTAATATGTTCCAACCACGCAAAGCAGGTCAGCAAGTGCTTTATTTCAAACCTGTAGTGATGCACTGAGCTCAGTGCAATTCCTGCCATGGTTGAGCTGAGCACAAACAGTGCTGCCCTGTCCAAGGCCATACTTTGGTAATCCAGAGCACAGGAATTGCTCTGCTCTTAACTCAAGATCCTAAATCACAGCATCAAATATTTATTAAATAAAGAGAATCCGTTTTATAACTATGAATTCACAGAGTTTTACTCTTAAATTATAGATATATAAGACATGATGAAAAGCAACTTCCATGAAACCCCAAAGCCCACAGACCTAAGAGCTTTGTTTAGGATTAGAGACAACACCCACTACAGATCTACAAATTTTAAGGAACAGAATTGTAAGGATCAACTGTGAAAATATTATTGCAACTGAAATTAATCTGAAAGCAAAACTAGCACACTATGAAAATGTATTAGACAATGTTTTCCAAAGAGGCAATTCCAGCTTCCCAAAGCAATGAGGACAATCTACCTTTTCCAAGGAAAAACTACTTTTTAAGAAAAGAAAATACGGCTGCAAACATAGAGAGCTGACAGTGGTGTTCAGAAAGTTCAGTTCTCTTGTTGATTCATTGGACAAGATCTTAATACCAAGGATTTACCTTAATTATAATAATGTAGTTTTGCAAACTTTAGTAAGATTCAGTATTCACTTTTAGGGCAACTTACACTGCCCAGCCAATGAAATTAGACAAAGGCTTGGATATATCCTCCAACTGCCGGAAAAACAAACCTCATCCTCAGTGAAAGAGATTTCTAAATTTGGCTCTCTTCTACTCCGAGGACTCAGCATCATCTTGCCACCATTTCCAGTATAATCAAAGCAGCTGAAATCAAAGCTCAAATAAAACATTCTGATTAAACGGCAATGGCATAAAAAACTTTCCATTCAAGGACTAATATCTGAAACAGTATAAACTCACTGAAGTCATCTTTTACCAAAAATTTCACATGGCTCTGGTCAAACTGCCTTCCCAGACAGCTTCAAGCTGTTTGGGAGGATGTATTGTGCCAAGGCTGTTTAGCACAAAGAGAAGACAAATATGAAACAAAGATGGAAAAAAAACAGTTTGAGAGAGCTTAAAGGGCCAGGTGGGTAGAGACAGACACAGGGGCAGGACCAGCAGGTCAGGGGGAAGTCCAGGGAGACCTCAGGTCAGGAATGAACACCCTCAGTCAGCACCTGGGGCTGCCCAGAGCACAGCACATGCACAAAGTGCTGAGAGCTGCACAACATCAGCAACATTTCACTCTCAGGGGTTGGTACAAACCATGCTGGGCTTGACCCCAGTGATGTACCAAACCCGATGAGAGACAAGGAATGCAGAATCTCCCTGTGCATTGAGCAGGATGGGACCCACACAAGAGCTCTGTGCCAATAACTGAAGTCAAACCCCAGAACAGGAACATCATTAATATATTTACAGAGATATTTACACTGTCTGATGCATTGCTGGGGCAAAAGCACTAAGCTCAGAGAGGCAGACACAGCAAATGATGAGCACTGAGCTGCAGCCTGAAGGAACTTCAGGAGCTGACACTGCACAAAACACGTGGCCTGTGAAAACACAGCTCATTCATCTGTTCTTCTGCAGAAGGAGTAATATTCCAAAGCCCTCAATGTCTCAGCTCTCCTCACACTTCACCAGTGTTAGTTCTCAGCAGATCTCACTGCCACAGCATGAGTTTTCAGCCAGTAACCTTCAACTAAGCACTGCAGTGCCTTGGTATTTATTCTCTTGCACCTTCAGATCCCCAGTGCAGCTGTTTCAAAGTATTGGTGTGACTGATTAAGTCCTAAGCAATACCAAATTTACACCACCATTTCAGAGTTTCCAACCTTTCCTTTTAACAGGTTAATGAGAGCATTTATATATTTATTTTAAAGGAGAATTACCTCAATGGCATATCACAGTTTCTGGCCATCCTGGTTGAATAACTACTACAAAGAGGAAGCTTTAGACACTGGGCCCTAATTTGGTGGTCTGAGTGCTGCAATATCCATCACCTGTGGGTGCTGGGACCTACAGAGCTGCAAGAGGCCTTTTGGGAGCCCTGAAACACCCAAAGGTATCTCCATGAAGAGCAACCAAACTGGGGGATTGTAAATTCTGTTTTCCACTGGGTGCTCCTCTGTCTCATCCTCTTCAGCCACGTGCCAAGAGGATGGGGCTGAGAACCTGCCTCCTGAGACAGCCCAAAGACAAGCAAACCAACATGACCAGATGTTGGAACCCTGGTCACTGAGAATTCCAGGCTTTCTGTGCTGACAGGCACTGACCCCCAGGAGAACACTGCACTGACCTGAGGCCGTGGAGAAGCTTCCAAAATGGAATGGTAGAACTGGGATTGTGGGTGTGGAGTTGGAATAGAAGTGTGTGATATCACAGGGGGGGGGAAACTTAGAGTTTAAGGGTTTAGAATACAGTAATATATATAAAGCATGATGGAGGTTTTAGGGCAGAGCCTGGTCTTTCTTCTTCACCTTCTTCTCCATGGGTTTGGGTGGTTTTGTGTAATTGGATAAAAAAGTCCCCATTGCAGGCACGGGTGGTTGGTTATCGGGTTAAAAGTAAAAATAATTGAGGTGTCATTTCTCAATTGGACAGTTTATCCTTCAAAGGCCTTTAGAGAGAGAGAGATGGGGCTCCATTTTTAGTTTGTTAGAGTGAAGTGCTGTAGAACTCAGGGTTTGTGAGACTGTAAAATAGATAAGAACTAATAAACATCTGAGTCCCAACAAGAAACTCCATCTTGTGCATTTAATTCCAGCCTTGGCTGAAAAGAAGCAGAGAATCCATTAATCAGCTATCATCCAGACTGTGGATGCTGGCTTCCAAGTCCAGAAAAGATTCCAAGACCAAACAGCAAGAAATACAGCTCCTTCTTCAAATCAAACTTGGAGCTGTGTGGAGGAAGAGCTGATGAAGTGTAAACCAGAAACAAGCCCAGTAATCAACAGGCTGGCAGAGAATGGTGTTTCCTATTTCCTTTTTAGGTGACTGCATTTCCAACACCAGCTCAGGCTGCCTCTAATTAACTCTGATTTCACTGAGCCATAATTTGCAAGTTGTCAGGTCCAACATAAACTCAGAGAAAACCAACATTGTCCTCTCAATTCTTTCCCAAGCTTGCACTGATTCCCAGATCTTCCAGGGCTTCAGAGAGCAAATTGCAGGTCTTGAATGTCTGGTTGTAAAAACTGAATGTTTCTAAGGGTTTGGGTTTTTTTGGTTTGGTGTTTTTTGGTTTTTTTTTTTTTGGTTTTTTTTTTTTTTTTTTTTGCATAATTAAGTGATACACAATATTTTAGAGCACTGAACCATGCTCTAAAACACTTCCCTTAAAGCCTCCTCTCCTCCTCCCAGTCTGTTGTCTGTAGAAACGACACGGACACCAAGTGATTAAATCTGCTTGTTCCTCCATATATTTTTTTAATCATAAACAGGATACTGTCCAGGAAAGAGCAGCTGGAATCACAGCTGCAAAGCTCTCTCTAATGTGACACCACACAATCACACTTGATAGCAGAAGAGTTCTCTGGAGGAGGAAATCACTCCAGGAGATGGGCTGTAATTGAGCAGGACTTCACCAAAATTTCTGTGCTTGTTGAGCTTTTGTTAACAAAATAGAAGATCTTATACCCTGACACTGAAGTACACTGAACTGAGAAAAAATTAAAAAAAAATACCAAATACATAACACCTACAGATATAAACCTGAAAGGCAAACAGCAAGTCCAGAAAAAAAAAAAATTGCTGCTTGTCTGCATTCTTTGAGACATGGTCCTGGCTGGAATAACCCAAATTCTGGGGTGTTAAATCTGCAAGGAAGGGAGAAGGAGACAGCAGGGGCTGAGCTGCATCCTCCCCAAAGCAGAGGCTGCCTGTGGTTACCTGTGATCCTGCCTTGATGCAGGAGAGGGAGCATTTGAAGAAGAGGATGCCTGAGGACCCCTCCCAGCCTAACAGCATCTACAAAAGTGTAGGAAACTGCAAAACGTGGACCCAATGGCACGGTGGGGGCCCAGGCAGTCCCGTGGAGTTTATGGCATCCCATAGACATGGAGAGTAATTTCTGGAGCAGCTGGGTGTCAGTCAGGGTAGGAACCCCACAAAGGGGTACCTGTGGGGGTGTCATGAGACAGAGTGAAAATTTCCCAGGGTAAAAATCCATTTGGATTTAGGTGAAATGTGCCGCTTTGAGCTTGCTAGCATAAGTAAAATATGCTGTTTAGTCTGGTAACTTTGCAACACTAATAAAACTGCCCCAGCTGAAGAGATAAGAGATAAGAGAAACTCCTCGGACCTTGAAACAGGGCAGAGTGACCCAGGAGTTCTTTCTGTACTTTCTGATGAAAAACTGGCTACAAGTGTAACTATCTCTAAGTGTAACGCGAAATCAGCAGAATGAATATGCACGAACCTACTGTGAAATTCTATGCATATGTAAATTAGTTAAGGGTAATAAAAAAAGGATCTGGAGACCTCAGGGGCACACATGTCCTTTGAAGGGGAACGATCCTTCAGCACAAGTGCCCAGCGCTGTAATAAACATACCGTCCCTACAAATCTTTATAGGAATTGTGGGGTTTGGATTTTTCGTCCGTGTTTCAGTCACACACAGCCAGGGGGTCACAGTGTCCCCGAACACGAGGTGGACAGAGCAGAGCACGTGACCAGGACACAAAGCAGCATTAAACTGGCAGCCTCTGGCACTGAGACAGGGAACAGCTCCAGGGAACCCCCACCCCAGAGCAGGGGAGCTCTCTGCAGCTGCAGGGCCCTTTGGAGAAGGGAAACCAGGAATGCCCTAGGGAGGGAAGGCAGACAGGAAATGCACACATTTTGTGGTGGCAGGGCATGACTTACCCCTCCGTGTCTGGCTCCTTTCAGCAGTTTTGAGGCGCCTGGTTGGGATGCTCGCGGGATGGGCTGTCTGAAGAAGGCTGCTGCTCCCTCCTGGATGAGCCCAGGTGGCAGTAAGAGAAATTCCACCTGGAATTTTCCTGGGACACTTGCAGGAGCTGGAGGTGTGGGTGCAATCAGCTCATTCACCTAATCCACAGTCACAGCCACACTGCAGCCCAGTTCCTGACAGCCAGAACAGAAACCAGCAGATCAATTAGGACAAGATAAGAGGGACATACTCCAACTCACTGTTCCCCAAATCCAAAGAGCAAACACCGCTAGGATTTACTGGCTTTGCTTCTCAGCAGAACGAGGGAAACCAAGGTAAAATTCATAACATGTGGGAATAAAACCCTCCTTGGGCAGCTTGTCCTGAGGACTTCATGGAGCATAGAAATGGAGTGCAAGCCCCAAAGGAGGTTTTGTCCCTGTTGTTTCAGAGGACTCTGGCTAGCACACTTCCTGTGAGACTGTAGCCTTTTTCTGCTAACTCAGTGAGTTAGGACTTCATTTTCAAGTTACTCCACACCCCGACAGGGATGATGTTGTCTTTCTCAGCAAAGATTTGTGTACAGAAAGTGTCTGCAGGCAGTGAGACAAGACAGCTGCTCTCCCATTAATTCTTCTTTCAGCCTGGGCTGAGAAGCTGAACTCCAGACAGAAAGCTTAGAGCAAAGCAGGAGTGGATGGAGGAGCAGAAGAACACTTTTGCCTGTGCAGCAAAAAGGTTAAAGCATCTTTCTCTGTTGGAGTAAGGTAGAAAAATTATAAAGAAAAGGCTTATAAAATCAGACCTGCTCTGGCTGTACTGTCATTTCTTCTAAGTGTAGATGGCACTTTGCAAGTTCCCGTGTGAAAGCAATCCTGCTGTGAGAAGTTTGTTAACACTACAATCTATTCCTGGGTAAAAAACAACTTGCACCCATATAAGCTGTTTTTACACCATTAGATAGAAAAACGAAAACTATCTCTCACAAACAACTTTTCCTGCAGGTACACACCAGGAGTTTGAGTGACCAATCAATACAGAATAACAACTTGATATTAACCAGTAAAATAATTGGCAAGAAAGCGCCTGACCAATTGGAGTCCCACACGAGGTCTGTAAACCTGTATAAAAATGAGTTATGTGAATAAAGAATGGGCTTTTTCCACCATGAAGATAATGGAGTCCTGTGTGATTTATTCTGATATTTCTCCACCATCCTTGACCTCAGCACAGAAACTTCAGCCCGTGGACATGGAAACCATGCACAGCAGAGCCGCCTCGGTGGCCAGAGGGGGGATGAAGCCTGGCTGCAGGTGCTGCTGTGCTGCCCACGTGTCCCCTGTCAGCCTGTGTGTCGCTGAGACAGCTCCCCGCGCTCTGCCACCACCGGGTTCTTTAAGTAGTTTGAAAGCACATTTATTTCTTGGAAGCCTATGAACATCAGATGGAACTAATTAAAACCAGGAGGGCCCAGGGGAGCCGGGAGGGAGACGATGCAATTTAGTTTCCACTTCAAAGTGGTTTAGCAAAATAAAAGCACTCAGCCCTCTAATGCAAGTGCATGTCCAGGGGGAAGGGACAGAAGAGGCCACTCAGTGCTCTCAAGTGGCCGCTCTCCCCCCACTTTCGCTCCCCAGGCTCACTGGAGCTGTGTTTGGATGCTGTGCCAGTGGATTAGTCAGGGCACCAGAGGTTAATTGGAGCCATTCCTGCCGTGCCCTCCCATCGTTTTGCAGAGCAGGTGGTGCTGCACAGGGAGGAGGTGGCACCGTGGTCAGGAGCACCCACCCACACAATCCATAGGAATGGGATCATCCTCAGGCAAGACAGCAGCTGCCACTGCGGGGTTTCTGGGCAAGTGTGAGGCTCCAGAGCCAGTGACAGGCATGGTCATGCCCAGCCTGCCTGCTCAGGTCCCACCACGGGGAGACTCCTTGCAGGAACCCACTGCCCCACAGCTCCTGCCTTCCACCCCCACCCCGTGCCACTGGGGTCCCCAGGGTGGGGTCCCCCTCTGTTTCCCATGGGGGTACCAAGGCTCCCTGCACCTTTTCCCCCTGCACAGCCCCAAACCCCTTCAGGGGGTGACCCCTCGTGAGGACCCTGACCTCCTGGTGCCCAGCCCTGTCCCCCCAGCCCACGCCATGCTAGGGGTCCCTGCACCCACACAGGGCTGCCAGTGTCAGCATGGAAAAGCTGCTCACCAGCACTGCCCCCATGCCTGCTCCAGCCAGGGCTTTTTTTTTCCCTTCTTTAAAAACCACGTTTTCCTTCTAATCTGGCATTTCACACCCCACTCTAAAGTTTGTGTTAAAATGGGGGCTGGACTGGCTGGCAGCTGTGGGGCTGTAGATCACCCACATCCAAACTCCTTCCTATTTATCCTACCCCTCTCCCTTATTTATCCAACCCTCATCCTGACCGATGGCCATCCTTGCCTGGGAATGGGTTCTACAGCAGAAGCTGCACTTGGAGCCACAGCCAGGGCCAGCAGCTGATGTCACCCAGGTCACAGGGAGCCAGGGGCAGGCTGGCTCAGCACCCCTCCAGCCCCAGCACCCCTCCAGCACAGCTCACCCAGTGACCCAGGCTGGCAAGAGGATTCTGACTGATGTCCCATCCTCCTGCTCCTGCTTTTGTTTGTTCTTCCCTCCTTCTCTGTGGCTGGGGGAAAGCAAGGGGAAGAAATCAATAAAAATTAACTCTGAAAATAAAAAAGGAAAGAATCAGCAACTTGCAAGAGGCAGCAGATAAAGAGACCCATGATGGCCCCATAAAGCATCTCTCAACACACCATTTATCACCAAGCCTGCATGTCTCAACATCAGCCTTCATTTACTCAATACTGAAAGACATAAACCTGGCCTTGCAAATTTAGGAAAAGCAGCTGCAATGACAATTCGGATTTGAACGTGCCTGATAGCTATGCTTGGAGCTCTGTGTTTTTGGGGGTGTGCAGGGGGTCTTTGGCCAGCTGGGATGGGTCACTCCAGGATTTCAGCTCCCTGGCACTAAACATCTGGTTGCAAAAGGCGAGGAGCTGTGCAGACCTAAGCATGTCCCACCTGGGAGCTGGGATGGAGCGATCAGACTCGCTCTGCATCCAACACCCTGGGCAGCCCCCAGCTGCTGCAGCCCCCAGGATGCTGTTGCCCAGGCTCAGGCTGTACCCCTGCTAAAGGACAGCTCTCTCCACCCCCTGTCTGACACAGAGAGCTCTTGTGAGCAGCAAGCCACAGCCCCAGCGGAGCCTCCTTGGCTGCAGCACAAGAAGAGGGGATGCTGGCTGGCCCTTGGGTAAAGCTGACTGGATTTTGTTCAGTGGCTTTTTCTTTTAAGGAGTTTGTAATACACTGCCCAGGACATAGTGCAAGCACTGTGTGAGACATGAATAACATTCCCTCATGTGACTGTTTGTACAGCTCAGGGCACTGCGGGTCAGGCTGAGGAGTGTTGTAAGAATGATGCAAGGCCCCCAGCCTTGAGAGCATGGAGCAAAGGAAGATAAAGAGCCATTCACAGGCCTGTGTGGGGTCCAGCACACAGTAGCTGAAGGCCCAATAGGTCACGATTTCAATGCATGTCCTTGGGCTACCCCTGGGGAAATGTGGCTCTGATGCCTTGTGCAGGCTGCCCTAGAGCAGAGGCTGGACAGAGCTAAAGGATAAAGCAGGGATCTATTAAAAGGATCTCCTCCATGGATCCACCTTGGGCAGCACCAGAGCCCAGCCAGGGCTGCACCCAAGATGAACCAAAATGGTCCCAAAATGCACGAGCGCTCCCGGGGGCTCTCACTGGGATCAGCTCTGCTCCATTTGCACCTTGCAGTTCATTGTCCCATTCCAGCTCCAGCCCATGCAGTCCCATCCTGCTTGTTTTTCTCTCTCCAGCCCATGCTGTTTGTGCTCTTGGGCCTGAGATTTGGATCATTTGTCCTTGGTCCCCAGCTGGAGCAGGAATTGTTTTGTCTCCCTGCTCTGTGCACAGAGCTCAGCATCCCCTCATATGAAGCCCAGACCCACACACTAAAGCAGCACAGAATGTGAAAAATATAAAAGCTAAAACCTGAGGCATCAGCTCTTTTCTGACTGCATAAAATGTCATTATCAAACTCACCTTGAAAGCCAGAGGAAAACCCCCCATCAGCCCTGGAGAGACAATGTGGGATTTAGGGAGAGGAAAAGCAAAAGGAAGTTATGTGAGCCACATGGAAAACATGGATACTCAGGGAAAACAGGTGAACATTCTTGGAAACCCCAGCTAGCCACAGACATGTCCTGTGCTTCGATGTCCTTGCCACGTCCCCTCGTGTCCACCTCCTCACTGTGCATCTCCACAGCCCCACTCAGAGCCTGGCCACTGCTGCACCACTGGGTGTGGGTCCATCTCCACAGCCTTCTGGCTGGATCTCCAGGTCCTCAGCTGCTCCAGGTCACTCCTCATCACCTCTTTCCTTGGCACAAAGCACCCCAGTGAGAAAAGGCCACTGAAGGTAGATGGAAGGATGGGTTTATTCCAGCTTTTGTCCAAGAGCCAGTTGTTTGTACACTGTAAAGAGTAAAGAGCAGCAGCTTTTCCCTCTCTTCTGTAGCATTTCAGGACCTATTTTGGATGTGACCCTTTTGTCAAATAAAAAGACCAACAGCAATTCACACAGTGTTGTAGATGTCGGCGAACCCAATGGGAAGGATGATGAGGTCTGACTCCAGCTCAGAAGGCTGAATGATTTCTTTATTATAATTATGCTATAATACATTAATATACTATATAAAAGAGGATGCTAAAAACTACATGCTGTTTTCTCTAACTATCATATCTAACTAACCCACAACTCGTGACCTTCTCGCGAGAGTCCAGACACAGGTGGATTTGATTGGCCATCAGGGCCAATCCAACCAAGCATTTGCTCTAGTTAAACAATTCTCCAAACACATTCCACAAGAGAAAAACAAGGAGCAGAAACAGAAATTGTTTTCTCTTTCATTTATCTCTGTGAACCTTTATAAAAATCCCGAGAGAGAGAGAGAGAAATGTGCTTGCCACAACACAGTGCTGTCTTCCCTTAGTGCCCATTTGGAGCGCCACTCATGCTGCTTAGCAATTGTACAGACTCACAATTTGGGGCTTCCAACCCAGACTGTTGGAAATTATACAACTTCTAAAAATTTTTTACTAATTTTGGGGTTTTTTTTCATCTTTGCCTGAACATGAACTTGCAATCTGCAGAGTTTGATTGTTTATGACATTCTTGACCACAAATTTTGTCACGTGCCAACCAGTACCCTCCCAAACCACGCCTGCTTCGAAGCAGTGGCACAGCCAATATTTAATTGGGAGAACAGACACAACCAGCTGAGCCCCTGGGGTGAGAAAAACCTAAAATCAAGGAGCTCACAGCCCTTTGTGAGCTTTGTATCCGTGGCAGCCCTCAGACAGGTTTTACCATCAGGACAGAAGGGGATCAAGGCCTGCACTCCTTGGGTGGCTGTGGAAAATTGTCCTTGGCTCCCAAGTCCTGCCAGTCTCTAGTGTGGTTACACTAGAGACCTTTCTCATGTTATTCCTGACATGCAAACTGCATGGCCCAGCAGAGAGAGGCACAGCCGAGGTGAACAAGAAACCAGAACCCACCCCTGGATTCTTGCAGCCCGCTGCTAATTAGGTGAGACATGGTAAGAGGACCCCTGCTATCAGCCAAGCCGAGGGAATGTAAATATTTGCAAGTCTAGGTCACCAGGTCCATTATTTACTGTTCTGTCCTATGACTTAAGGTTTGACATGAGACGTGAGGTTTTTAGAGGTTCGTTGTGTTTTGGTTCCTTTTTTTTCTTTTTGCTCTGAGCGTCCCTTGATTTCTTGCCAGTTATTTAACAGTGAAAGGGAGGGCTGCCTTCAGCATCCCACACCCACAAAACAATGATGCTACTGTGAACTTTTCCCATTAATCCCAGTTTGCTGGGTGGCACAAAGTGTTGGGTGCTATGAGCCAGAAGGGAACATAAGGCAGAGCTCTCAGCCTCCTGTCCTGCAGACAGACACCACTGCTGCCACAGGGGAAAATCACAGCCACAGCAAGAGGGATGTGAGCTACAAAACCAGCAGCTCCCACCCAGGGCTCGGCCATGGCAGCCACAAACTCTCTCTTTGTTTCAGCAAGAACCTTCAGTTTGCACATTGACACTGGACCTGGTCCACAGGCTCCCATTTCCAATTTCTTTGCCAGAAAGTAGGGAAGGAAAATGATTTTTTTTTTTTAATCAAAGGCAATATTTCATATTCAATGCAAAATCTGTATTCATCTACCCATATTACCCAAAATCTCCTGTCTGTCAGCAGCAGGCTGCTGCTGTCTCATCTTTCCAAAGTTACTGATTAGATACAAGGATTTCAAAGGTTTATTTTTCCCTCTCCCCACTAAGCTGGTTTTGCCCATTGAAGGGGATCACATCCATCTCAATGCAGGCGTTTTCCCCTGAGCAGCCCTCATTCCCCACTGCTGCCCACATCTTCAGGCTTCCCCAGGCTGCAAAGGAACTGTTTTTAGTATAGTTACTATGAAATAAGTAATATTATGTCAATCATGGCAGGGCCTGGAAGAAACAAGACCTCTGCAGCTGGGATCTTGCAGAGGTAAAGCCACATCCCTCTAAGCCAGGTTCTGCAGACTTCCAGCACTTCTGCAGAACCAGCTTTGTTCAGCTTGGCCTGGGAGACTAGGTAAAGAAAAGCAGAGCAGATCTCCCTTCTTTGGGACAAGCTCTGAAATTTCCAACTATTTTCCACTTTCACTGGATTTTTATTTTTTTACTTTTCTTCCAAAATGCAAAATACAGAGCGGACATTTCCTATGGGACGTTTCTTTCCAGAGATGTGGTTTGCCCCTAAAAAAAGCACTTCAATTTAAAATTTTCCACAGGGCAAATTTCCCCCAGGGGGTGGGGGATGCAGCTGACTCGGTGTGAATGGATTCAGTCTCCCACCTCCAGGAACAGGTGCAGCAGCCACGTGGAAGGGATGGAGCAGGAAACCAAAATCTTCTTTGAAATTCTCTGTGCTCTGATCCTTCCCAGGGGTAGGAAGGGCAGGTGTTTGTCTGGGCTGGGTTTCTGTGGTTCCACAGCAGTAGAGGTGCTGTGGTGCCCTGCCAGTGTCTCTCATGCTCAGAGCAGCTCACATTGATGGGGTTTCTGTGCTCAGAAAATACCCCAAATCTCAAAAGAAGACCCTCTCCATGTCCCCCCATCTCTCTGCAGGTCCCCAACACCCCCAATGTCTGCAGGACCCTCACACCCCTCAATCTCCTGCCACCTGCTGCTGCCCTTGGCACACTGGGCACGTTTTAGGGCCACCAAAACACACTCCAAAGAACACAGACCCTGCTGACACCACCCTGGGCTTCCCAGCAAAGATTGCCTGACCTGGGGAAATGCTGGCACGTGCCCTGAGCTCCACAGGGTTTTGCAAACCCTCCAAGGGACCCCGAGGCTCTGCTTTCACCAGGGTGGGCTGAGGGGGTACCAGAGGAGTCACCCCAAAGTGGACACAGATCAAAGCAAGCTGCCACAAACACACAAAGCTGAAGGAGCACAGCAGGCAAAGGAGAGAAGATGGGAAATTTAATTTTATAAGGCTTGTAAGAAAGGAGATTAAATGGGGAGTGTGATGATGCTATAAATACCTCCAGGGAAATACAATCAAAGGAGAAAGGGGGATTATTCAAATGATCTGGAAACAGTAAAACAAGGAGAGCTGGGGCCAGGAGCTACAAATGGAAATATTTCAGGCAAGGCATTAAGAAAAACTGTCGGAGAAGTGAGAGTGATTAGGTGCAGAAATTGGCCATCCCAGCAGAGTCAGGGCCTTATCAGAGGTATTTAAGGTGGTGTAAACACACGCTGGGAGGGCATGCAGGTGTGACCTGGGGAAGGAGAGGGGTCAGACCTAAAGGTAGTTCAAAGCCCCCTCACCAAGCTGCTCCTGTGTCTGACAGCTCACCATGAGCCCTCGGAGCAGACACAGAGCCCTGCAGCCCAAAGACACCTGAGGGTGCCAGAGCTGCTCATCCCTGACTGAGGCATTAGAGCACCCCCAGGCACTCACCTTCCTCTTCCCATCCTGCCTTTCTCCACTTTTCTGCTTTCATTTCCCTGTCCCGTGACAGAAGAAAACAAAGGCTGTTGGAGCTATATGCTGACTTTTCTGGTCCAGGATGAAATATGAAATAAAATATTCCAGCCAGCTCACCACTGTGTAACTTGGCAGAGTAGTGTGAGTAGCTAATGAGTAAAGCTGAAGTTGGCTGTGCAATTAAAAGTGATGTATTTTTATATATAAATGATGAGTTTTCCATCCTCAAAGCTGATAAATTTCTCACAGCTAAATTTCTCGAGCTAAAAGCCTTTTGTGGCCACATTTTTACACAGCACTTTTTTTTTTCCTCTGCTCCCCTCAAAAAAAAAAAAAAAAAAGACCAGTTTTCCCATCTACTTAATGGGCTGTAAATACTTTTCTGCTAAGATGAAAAGTCCATTCGATTTGCATTAAATCTTCATCATTACCAGCTCTTGAGAGACTGCAGCAAGGCTGGATACTGACACAGAATACTGCATCTTTTTCTGGAAACCTTCCCTTAGGGATCCCAAGGGGGAAAAAAAACAAAAAAACGGTGAATAAAACCCCGTGGTTTGGTATTGGTGTGGAAACCCAGGGCACTGGGAATATTTCTCTCTCTGCTCTGGGGTGTCCTGACCCCCAGGGGAGCACTGACTTTGCCCCTCATTCATGGAGAAAACTTCCAAAGCCTCAAGGTAAACCAGAAACCACAAAAGTGTGAAATAGATTGTAGAGATTGTAGAGAGTAGTGTAGTGTGTCACATGGGTGAGAAATTTAGGTTTTAGGATTTTTAGTATGTTATAGATGGGTTCAAGATGGAGAGTACAGGGTGTTGAGTTCCCTTCTTCTTTCTTCTTCTTTCTTCTTCTTCCTCTTTCTTCTGGGGTTTGGGTGGTATCTTGTAATTGAGTAGAAAAATCCACATTGCGGGTCTTTAGGGGTCAGTTATTGGCCTAGAAAGGAAAATAATTTAGGAGTCACTTCTTAATTTGGTAGCTTAGTTTTTGATTAGACTTAAAAGGCCTTGTAACACGAGGTCATTGGCCATTTTTGTGCTGTTTTTCCTGCACGCAGAGTCTGGTGCAGACAGTGCTGAAGTTTTGATAACAATAAACAGCAGCTGAAGACTGAAAAAGTCCAATGCATCTCTGGTTCCTGACACAGAGCTGCTCCAGGAGGGTCTCCCCTGCCAGGGGAGCCCCCAGGGAGTTGCCCAACTTGGGGCCTGCAAACTCACAGTATTGGGACACATCTACTTGCTGAAATGGGAATTATAAGTCCTGGGGTCTCCTTGCCAGCCTTGGTGCTGTTAGGGCAAGATCTGCCCTGCCTCAGAACATCTCTGATGCAGGAGTTTCCCTGCCAACAGCCCTGGGAAGCAGGCAGGGTGGAGCCAGCATGGCTGGTGCTGCAGGACACCCTGGCCATGTGCAAGGTTTTAATCCTTGGGAGCAGAGAGAACCACGGGAAAAGGATCTATGCTCCCACAAGGACATCCAGGGGGTGACCACAGCTGTGCTCCTCAACCTGGCATGCTCTGCTTTATACCAAACACCCAACACGCCACTTCTTGGTCCTCATTTCTTCCTCCTGACAGAGACTTCTGCACAGAAACAGGCTCATTTCTGAGTGCTCAGAATTCACACTTTCCTGAATTCAGGCTTTTTCTGACTCATCTGTAACACTTGGAAGTGGAACTGGACACATTTATTCATCACTTCCAACTCTTCTGAGCGATTACAATACACTTTTTTCATGCAAGATTGGGTTTTTTTCAAAAGACAGAGGGTCTTGAGCTGCCCTTTCATCTTCAGGCACAGCCATCATCTCTTCAGCCCCTGATCCTGCCAGCTCACTGCTCAAAAGCTGCCTGCTTTGCCTTTCTTATTGGCAAAACACAGACAATTTAGAACATTTTGATGATTTTTGACAGTGATGAAGAGTAAGGTCTCAAACTGGAGCACTGCGCTCAGCACGGGGCTGTGCTCCAGCCAGAAACCTGCTCTGATTGTCAGCTCTTCCCTTGCAATGGATTCAGGAATTCTGTTCTTTGCCTGGTCTCCTGCACAGGCAGGATAAAGGCTTCCACACCTTGTTCAGCTGTAGTCATGATGTAAACCAAGGGAGGCCACACAGCAGCTGTAAACAACAAGATCCCAATGAATAAAGAGCTCAGGGCCACAAGTGCCACCTGTTTCCTGAGGAGGATTGTGCTCACAGTGCTGCAGAGAGAGCACAGAACATCTCTGGAGCCTGACCTCCTGCAGACCAGCGCCTGGTGACTTCAGCTCCCCTGAGTTCCTGTGCTGGGCAGCCACCAGCAGCACCAGCACCTCAAAACCCATCACAGGGGTGCAAAAGGCTTCCAGCCAGGACCTTCCAGTCTCAAAGACAAAACACCATGACAAGGGAGGTGGGCTGGGCAGAGAAATCCCTTCCAGAGCCAGCTGATACTTATAGTAAAAATGCGGCGAACCCCGGCTCAGGGAAGAAATGCTGATGTCTGCTCCAGATCAGAAGGCTGAAGGACAGCTTTATTAAAACTATATTATATTACATTAATATACTATTTAAAGAGATACTATCCTATTCTACATACTCACTTCTTACTCACCTCTCTAACTCAAACTGTGACTCTGCTGAGAGCCCGAGCCACAGCTGGATCCCACTGGGCACTGACCCCAAACAACCTTCACCAGAATCCAGCCCAGCAATCACTGCAGGTGAACAATCTCCACACCACATTCCACATGGAGAAAACAAAAGGGCAGAGATAAAGATTGTTTTCTTCTCTCTGTGCTTCTCCTGAGAGACAGAATGGTGTCTCTCTGTCCAGAGAATGGGAATGTCACAGATGCTCACCTGGGACGGGCTGAGAGGCACAGCATCCCCTCCCAGCTGCGGGTAACAAACTCTCCCTTCGAGGCTGTTTATTGTCTCTGCCATAAAAGGGTTTCAATCAAGCTGGGCCAGTAAAGTCGAGCTTAAATTAAACTGCCCCATTTAGTCACGATGAAGGCTGTTTGCATCTGAAACCCTGCCTCAGACCAATAGCACAGATTTGGCTCATAGCGTTTAAAGCAGCTGTCTTCATAAAAGCTAATAAAATACCGTTGGATAATTAAAAGCTTTAATTAAAAATGCAAAGTCCAAATAGTTTCATTTTAACAAGGAAACTTGTTTTGACATCTGAAATTGCTGCACAAGCTGAATTCCCATGTATTCTCTCCAGGCTATTTAGAGTTTGCTGTGTAGCTGGAAATGTCTCCTCACTCAGTGCAATCACCATGTGTTGCTGGGGACATGCACCAAAAATTGATGCTGCTTGTTTTATAACTTCACTTTTAATTATCACAGTCTGAGGCAGCAGTGGGCTTATTTGCATGGCAATCCCTGAACAGAGCCTGGGGATGGAGCAGCCTGGCATGCAGGGGATAAAATGTGTAACTTGCAGGCTTGGGCTGCCAAGCTCAAGGGAGAGCTGAGCAGAGCAGCAGGGCCAGCCTTGGGTGGAGCTTTCAGCTACACTCAGTGTCACCACCATGATCCCTTCTGCAGCTTGGAACACCCACACACAGGTGCTGGGAAATGGAATTTGGTGTGGCCTGGCTGGAGATGAAGAGCCTGAGCCTGGACACAGAAGTGGGATTTGAGTCCGTGGATGGTCCCGTGTATGCAACAGCTCAAATGCACGAGTTTTGTGTCTGTTCCTCCTTTTGTCCATGTCAGGGTGAACTGGAGCACTTCTCACTTACGTGAAATCTTATTTCCTGCAGGACAAGAACAAACCTGGACACAGCTGGGGATGTTCCAGCTGTGGGACACCCACGGGAGCACAAAACACTGTGGGAGAGGAGAGGAGAGGAGAGGAGAGGAGAGGAGAGGAGAGGAGAGGAGAGGAGAGGAGAGGAGAGGAGAGGAGAGGAGAGGAGAGGAGAGGAGAGGAGAGGAGAGGAGAGGAGAGGAGAGGAGAGGAGAGGAGAGGAGAGGAGAGGAGAGGAGAGGAGAGGAGAGGAGAGGAGAGGAGAGGAGAGGAGAGGAGAGGAGAGGAGAGGAGAGGAGAGGAGAGGAGAGGAGAGGAGAGGAGAGGAGAGGAGAAGAGTCTCTGCCCTGTGCCTGGGATTGCTGGAGGCTTCTCAAATCCTCATTTCAAAGCCCCTTCAGGGCTGCAGAGCCAGTGGGAAACCTCTGCTTTGTCCACACTGATCCCTTTGGACACCCCTCAGTATCAGATCCTCTTCTGCTGGGGATGATGGGGGTGCAATTTTCATCCCCTCCTCTCATCTTGGAACAAAAACACTCTTGTAATGAGCACTGGTGAAATAGCAGTAAATCCATCAGTTCACCCTCGGGAATGCAGATCCATAAGGCTTAAAACCAACAGGGACTGATTTAATTGTGTAATTTGGCATTTCTCAGAGAGCAGACCAACCAGCCTCTCCAAGCAGCAGCTGTTACACACCCAGCTCCACTGCAGCTTCTCCTCTGGCTGCTCCCCTCATTCCCTGGCCTTTGGCAGTGGAGAAGCCACCCCAGAGCTGCCAAGGGGATCTGGTTGTTACTGCCATTACATCTCCTTTCCAGGTGCCACTGTCCAGTTTCATCTCCAAGACACTGGATTCTGATGGACCATTTTATGACTTGATGAATTTGGAGGTCTTTTCCAACCTTAATGATTCATGACTTATTGGATCATAAGAAAGCAGATTTCTTTTTCCATTTCACATGCTCCTATAGGGGTTTAATGAGAATAAACTTCAAACATTTTGGATTTCAACAGCCAATGGCTTTGTTTGGGCCTTTTTTTAGCATTTTTATTGGTGTTTTTCTCGCCAGGAAAACCATCAAAAATTAAAATCTGGCTCTTGTCCAAGTCTTTTTAAAACCATGAGCAGATTCCCATGCCTTGGTGCTTTTTCTTTCCCTCTACCCCACCTTGGCAGTTCTGTTTTGTTTTGTACAGAGAGCACAATAAGCATTTAGCCATCACAGCCCAAGGCTGTGGGACAGTACCTGGGATAAAGGCAGTGGCTTGGCACTCACACTGCACTTGGCCCAGGGCTGAGCTGGCACCTGGATGCATTTCTGTGCCAGGTAACCACTGGAAAATAATTTCTTTTCCTCCTGCCTCATCTTCCCCACCTGCAGGATGAAGAGATGATGAACTCACCTCCTCTGCAAAGTGCTTTGTGAAAGCCTCTTTTTCTTATGGCTCTGCTGACTTCTGGGGTGTGGACATTTTGAATTTCTCAGCAGTCTGTGGCAGCTCCACCAATTTCTGTTCTCAGCTTGATGCACCCTGCTGAAAAGCCATGGTGTGTGCAGGGATTTTTCTCATCTTCCCACCCACTTCTGTCCTGGCCCTGGGTGTAAGGGGCTGCAAAGGTGACTTTGGGAGCACACCTGTCACAGCAATCCCTCTGTTGTATCAATTCCCCTGCAGTGTGGTCACTTTTTGGTTGTCTCCAGCTATTTGTCACATGCTGGGAGACCGAAAAATAAAAAAGAGCAAGTTTGAAACATCAGAGGAACCTTTTTTCTACTGTTAGAGTGGTCAAATGGGATTTTTTTTTTTTTTTTTTTTTTTTTTTTTTTTTTTTTTTTTTTTTTTTTTTAGGGAAAAATTTGCCCAAAGGGGTTTTGGACTCTCCATCCTTGCAGATACCCAATCCCAACTGGACGTGGCACTGAGCAGTTTGTTCCAGCTGACCCTTCCCTAAGCAGAGGGGCTGGACCTGAACCTTCCAGAGGTACCTTCTAACCACTGTGACCCTGTGCAATTGTCATGGGGCCTGCACAGGATCATCCTCCACCCTGGGCACACAGCACAGGAGCTTTGCATTTCCACTCTGCTCACAGCACAGGAGCATTTTCCGTGACTGGGGGAAGCTATGGTCATGCTAGGTTTCAATCAGCCACAATAAAAGTAATTAACGTGAAAAATCAAAGACAAACTATGCTAGACACTCAAGAAAATTAAACTGAATTGATTTTTCAAGTGGATTAAGATAAGTCACATTATGCTTCTTTGTACTGTTTTTAGCAGAATTAAAATGACCACAGCTCAGTTTAGTTCTCCTTAAATGAATGAAAGTAAACAGAATCCCTTGTAAGAGCCTCCTACCAAGGAGTTTAATCCATAAACATTTATTTAATTTTGATTTTCTTTCCTGAGTGTTCTGATGAGCCTGAGCCAATACCTGAGGCTGTCTCTGCAGTCAGTGGCAGGAGACAGATACCTCTGGAAGGTGCTGACAGAGGTGTGTGCCCAAGAGACTTGGGAGGTATTTCACTCAGCATCTGCAGGGGATCTTCACCAACCTCCCCCTAAAATGCAGGGCAGTAAAAAAACACCCAACACAGGACTTACACTTGAGGAAATCACTCCTTGTCTTTGCCTGGGGGCAGGGGTGTGATGGGTGAGGGGTCCAGTTGCAAACACCATCATTTTGATCCCACAGATCTCTTCAGGAGTAAAAGGAAAGGGAGCAATGATTGCTGCCCCAGCAGCAGGGCTGTGGTAGCTGGCACTCCCCAGTGTGGGGACTGGGACAGTGGACCCTGGCTGTGCAGGAACAGCTCCTTGTGTTGTCCAGAGGGTGAGAAATTGCTGGCCAGCACTGCAGAGGTTCCAGCCAAAGGGAGGATTTGATGAGATGTAGGGCCTGATTCCAGCTTCACTCTGGGCAACCCCACATCAGCCTCACAGCACTTTGGGGAACAGCCTGGGGCTCAGGGTGCTCTGCCCTGCACCCCTGCATCCTCCTGATGCCTCAGGTTTTAGCTTTTATATTTTTCAGATTCTGTGCTGCCGTAGTGATTGGGTCTGAGCTTCATATGAGGGGATGGTGAGCTCCTCACAGTGTAGGGAGACAAAACAATTCCTTCTCCAGCTGGGGACCAAGGACAAATAATCCAAATTTCAGACCCAAAAGCATAAACGATGTGGACTGAAGAGAGAAAAACAAGAAGGATGGGACTGCATGGGCTAAAGCTGGAATTAGACAATTAACTCCAATGTGCAAATGGAGCAGAACGGATCAAAGTAAGAGATCTCGTGTCCATTTTGGGACCATTTTGGTTCATCTTGGGTGCAGCCCTGGCTGGGCTCTGGTGCTGCCCAAGGTGGATCCATGGAGGAGATCCTTTGAATAAATCCCTGCTTTATTCTTTAGCTCTGTCCAGCCTCTGCTCTAGGTCACCCTTCACAAGGCATCACTCCAACCCACAGCCACACACAGGGATGGGGGTCTGAGAGCAGAAGGGTCTTCCTGATGCCAGGATGTGCAGGTGGCATCTGTTTCATCCTGCAGAGCAGCACACAGCACAGCGCTGTGTCCAGCTCGGATCAGACACACTCTCGTGCCGCCTACAGGCATTAGGGCTGCTTTGCACGGCTGCCTCAACTCTCATTTAAATGAGAAATTATTCCTGCCTGAAACTGGGAGAGGCCACTTCAGCATCCTAAACACACCACAAGATTAGTGCTTGAGTCCCATCTCTGCTGACATTTGGGGTGCAAAGCACTTTCTAGCACTAATCCCAGGCAGCACAAGCCCTTCTCTTCATTACTGGTACCCAGTAGTTTTGCTTTTGCTGAGGAAAATGGGGTGATATTTATACCCTGCTGGGATTTATGAGGCTCAGCCACATTACCCTGCGTGGATACAAACTCAGACAGTTTTTATCTTGCTGAGATTTCTACTGGAGACTTAAAAGGAGCCGGGATAGGGACACGGATAAAGCTCAGGCTTTCCACATACTAAATCACTATCGGCTGACTGCTGCTGTTTATCATTGTGAAGAAAGACCAGGACAAAGTCAAAGTGGGGAAGCATAAAACCTCGGTCTTTCTTGCCCTCTGCTCTAAGGTGGCATTGGAGTGAGACCCAGCATCCCTCTTGGTACAGGGAATTCCTCCCCTCTGCCTTTGATCATCCCACAACCTGCTAACGCCTCATCACAACCTGTCACTAAAGCGGGGCAAGGAACAGCGCTGGCAGCTCTGCAAACGTCTTGCAATCACCACGGTTTTCCCATTCCCTGTCAAGATGAGACCTGGAATTATTCAGCAGGAGATAAAGCAGAGTTAGCTCCCAGCCTGACCCTGGTCTTGGGGGACTCACCAGGATGCTGAGTTCATGCATCTTGTCTTGAGTGAGATGGGCTGGGAGTTTGGTCTTTGTTGCTCACACTGCGAGTTCATGCCCTTTTTATCTGGCTGTTTCTCATTCTCTCTGGGCCTGACAAGAAAGCCCCTCCTGGATTTGAAACATGTTCTCCAGGGAAGTTTTATCAGGACTTCTGGAAAGTTCCACTTTTAGCAAGTTAAAGAAAAAAAAAATTCCGTGAATTTGCTGGCCTGTTGTGCTTGCTGTCACAGCAGCCATGTGATGTTGCAAATCCAAACCTTGCCATGCAGAAAGGAAAAGCTGTTCTGGTGGGCTGTGGTGGGTTCCAGCCTGGCTTATGTGCAATTTTCTGGGATTTGCTTCTTCCACTTGGTGACAGCACTGAGCTGTTTATAAGCAAGATAAGCCCTCAGATGCAGCTTTGCAAAAAATAAGTAAAAACAGATATCAGATTCCACAGCTCAGCTGGTTAGAGACAGTTTGTCCTTCAGCCCAATGCAAACACTGAAAACAGCATCCACCTGGAGGAATTCCTGAGTTCACAGCACTCCTAGCCACAAAATAAACAGAAAGATCCCCCAGCTTGTGTCAGGGGCATCTTCAGGTGGGTATGGCACACTGCAGCTGCAGCAGCAGGGAAAAAACTTTTTTTAATAAGCAAACTCAGGCAATGCACCTCGTACAAATGCAAATCCTGTCATGCAAGACTAAAAACTGCTGGAAGAGGAGTGTGTACAGTGGGGGCATTTTTCTCCTTTCTAACCTCATACGTGTGGTAGGAATCACCAGGGAATGGTGGATGGAAAATACCAAAATGGGAAGAAATAACTGCCCTTTCCTATTATTTTTTGCTGGCATGATGTTTGGCAAAAGTTCCTTTTGGCAGAAGTTTGGTTTTCAAGCAGTTTTAAAGCAGAGTTCATTCCAACTTTGCAGAACAGTGATTTTACCAGAGCTGGTTTTCACCCATTGCTCAGAGCAAAGTTGAGCATTGGGCTGGTGGAATGCCCTGATGTGCTCTGCCTCCAGACAGCCTGTGCCTGGCTACAGCCCCACAGAATCTGAGGGAGAGTGTGAGATTTGGCTTCATAATCACACTTAACACTTCTTTTTGCTTTTATAAAGCTGTGCTGGTTGTGGCTGAAAGCAAGAAGCAGATGGATTTAACTGCAGAAGTAAGTTACACCCCATTCAGAGGTCACTTTTCAGTGACCTCCGTTTATTTTCTGAATAAACTGTTGGGGAAAAAATCTCTCTCCTTTTCAAGATCCACGTCCTTCCATTGCCCAGGGTACCTCAATTTGATCCCATCTCAAACCACCAACCCATCCTAAGCAGGGGTGTGCTACCCAAGGAATTTCTCCAGCAATCATTTCTTCTTTCAGAAAGCCAAAGCCAAGCAAAACCAGTTTTTCTGCAAGCTCATGCAGCTAGGGAAGGGAGAAGAACATGCTGATAAGCATCTTGGATGGCTGCAGGATAAATTTATGTCTGATCTGTTCCCTAATACAAAATGTTTTGGTTGTTTTCTCTCCTCAGCAATTGTACATGAAAATCAAAGTTAATGAGGTGAGGATTAAATACCCTCAGGATGGGGAAATAAACCTTGACTTCTGGCAAGATTTGAGAGGTTTTGTACAAAACAAAGTCGTGTGAACAGCAGTGTAAATGCTTCAGCATGAGATTTCCCACAGCACTTTGTACCTTAAAGCACATTTTACATGTGAGGACAGCATTTGCTGGGCTCCATCCTGTGATGGGACATGACAGAGCCCTGAAGCCACCAGAAGTCCCAGAACGGTGTCAGGAGGATTTACCAGGCTGGAACAAGGGACCAGCACTCTCACATGGGGCAGGAGCCCCACTGGGTGACCACTGCCATAGGGACACGGGGCAGGTCCACTCCATCCCTGATGGTTCTTTGGCATGTGCAAAGCTTCCCACCTCAAGCCTGAGTTTGGGTCACTCCTGGTGCTCCAGAGCAGCAAGTTGAATGCTGGAGGGGTGATAAGAGTGATAAAATGGTAACAGCCTTGCAGGCTGAAAGCTGGGCTCCTGTCACAACAGAGAAACACAAGGAAATGAAAAAAAATAAAGCAGCAGGGAGGGAAATGTGCTGGGGCAGTGCTAAGGGCAGGCAGTGTCCTGTCACCTCCACAGGCTGCACTGTGCCCCTCATGTGCAGCATCAGGAGATGGAGCCACAGTTCCCAACCCCATCTCCAGGGCACCACTGGCAACTGCAGATCCCAAAATTCTGAGTATTGAGACAGAGGGCAGGAATACCAAGCCATTAAAAGCTCCTTATTTTAACAGGAGAACTCGCTGACCTGAGATAACTTTTGGAAACCAGGCCAGAAGCAGAATAAGGAGGAGAAAGCCAAACCCAAGGAGTCACTGCTCCACTTTCCTTCCCCTGTTCTCCCCATGCAGCAGGGATGGGATAAGCTGCCATCCCAGCCCTGAGCAGAGGACACATTATCTCTGTGATAACACAGCAGCTCCTTCTTTGCACTGTCACCTTCACACCCAACAAACACAGTGCCTCAAGCAAGAGGCTTGGATGACAATCCACTTCTAACTCACCCTCCTGCTCTGGCTAGGATTAATTTTCAGCAGCTCTACCTGGAAATACCAGCCAGCAGCAACCTGCAGGATCCCCCCTTGCTGGTGGTCACCTGGGTCAGTGAAGCTCCCTCAGAGGAACTGGAGGAAGAGGCTGGTATCTGAATATGGCAAGAAACACCCCCTTTTTTCCCATATCCAGATTTCCCAACACACTGAGTACACTGTGCTACAGGTTTTCACACACTAGATGTCAGCAGAAGAATAAAAATCACTGTGGTGCTCCAGCTTAAACTCGGCAGGGATTTCCATTGGCCCACTAAAACTCACAACCTGACACCAATAAATCCATTTGCTGCAGCAATAACCAGACTGGGCAAAGGGTGGCAGGGAAAACCCACCCAGGGGAGATTTGGTGTCTCTGTAAATCCTGGATGGAGAAAGCCACAACCCTGGACTGACTTGTCTGCCTCAGCAGAATCCTGAGACACTCAGGGACACCAAAAGAGCATTTCTTTTGCACACACATTTTCAGTGGTGGGGGATCTGCTGCTGGCCCAGGGCCCAGCATTTCTGGCAGAGCTGATTTAACCACCCAGCACTGCTCCCCAGCTTCTCCTGCAGACACCTTTGAAGATGGGGATTATGAAGGAGCCCTGCAGGTATGACCTGGCCCTTGCTCCACTGGCAAAACAACAAGCCACAATATAAAACACCTTTCTGCACCAGGAGAAACAGCCCTGTGCTATCAGCTCTGGTATCTTTATGGTTTATGCAGCAATAAATTCAGAGTGCAACCCTTGCAGCAGAGGGGACTGAATCAGTGTGACAAGCCACCCCACAGCTGTACCTGCTTGTCCTGAGCTGGGCCGTCACCCTCTCCCAGCAGCTTTTACCCACGTTTGGACAGGACTGAGAGCTGGGAGATTTGAGGTCCTGTGCTGGCCTCTGTACAAGAGCAGGAGAATAGATCACTGAGCCTTGGGAAACCCCCCCCCAACCCAAAAATTTGCCCCTACAGACTCAGCTGTACCTTCAGTGCACTCTTGACTTGGGGCCATCTGCCTGGTCTGGGAGAGCAGAGAGGTCAGAGAGCACCTTAGAGCACATCCCAGAACATCCATGTGGGATTCCCAAACCCAGAGCTGGGATGCAGCCCAGGGGTTCTCCCCCCAACACTTCAAGTTACACCAGTTGTGTGGAGATGCCCAAGGCTTTGGAGCATTCAAAGTTTTCCTTCCAAACCACACTCTTGCCTTTAGCAGCTGAACCAGCCAAAATGGCATTGCACATAGGGTAGGTGCAGCTTTTGGAATACATCATGGGTCACTACTTGCCCCCAGATTCTTCTTCCTGGTTATGCCCTGGAGATGGATGGGCTCTCAGGGCTCTCCCAGGCAAACTGGTCTCCCCTTTCCCAGGGTCTAGGATTTCAGACCCTCCCCATCCCAGCCCAAGGTGTCTCCCCGTGCGCTGACCCTGCAGGACACAGTTCAAAGCTTCCAACAGGAAAAACAGGAAAATCCTCCCTGGCTCTCTCCGTTGACACAGTTTCGGTCTGGTTCTTGGTGTCAAAGGAGGCATTCAGCTCCACCTCGGCCCGAGGGCCCCGTGTGCTGCTTGGTCCCTCCCCCGAGGGAGGACACCATGGTGGGGAGCTCCCAACAGGTGCCATAAATTCCTGCCCGAGAAGGTTTGGGGGCACCAACCCTCTGCCCTGCTCCAGGAGGCAAATTCCATGTTTAATTGAGGCACGAAGGGGGAAATCTCTGCTCCCTTCTGTGATGGATCAGCGAGGCACTGGAGCCTTTAAGCATCTCCCAGCTGGAGGGAGCAGCAAGAAAGCACGGGAGAGGCTGCAGGGTGTGAGAGGAAAACTTCTGCTGGGTTTACAGCCAGGAGATGGCGACTCAGCCCACGCAGGGCACGGATAACTGGGAAACACTCCGAGTCTCCTGTGGCAGGCTGGCCTCCAGCCCTGCTGTGTGATGGGGTCACACAGAAAGGAGAGCACAGGAGCTTGGGCACACACATGGAGAGCACGGTCCCAGTGCCACCAGCTCCTGGCTCTGGTGAGGGATAAGGAGGAGCTCAAATGCAGGATCCTTCCCTCTGTTCCATGCAGCATGCAAGGTACCATGCTGCAGTTAAGGAGACATTCAGAAACTCCTCCTGTGAGAGGTTTGTCACCCTCCAGAGCACCAAGACTGCTCCCATCTCACCTCCTGACTTCCCCACTGACAGCACTTACCTCTGTTTATCCCCCCCTGCCCAGCCCTAGCCTCAGGCCGAGAGGTGGGGAGCAGATTTCAGTGACATAAGGAGGCTGCATTTCCTGCTGAGCAGGTTCCTGGCTCTGCTCATCCATGGGGTTTTAGCTCCTGCACACAGCTCGGAGCAGGGCAGTGCCCGGGGAAGGGACACAGCCTGTGTGTCACCCCTGGGTCACGTGGAAGGGTGGCACACTGGCCAAGTCAGGAGCTGGAAGCAGACACAGGTCTGAGCACCCCTGTGAGCCTGGGCTCACACAACACTATGACTCCAGTGCTGCCATCCCAATAAAAAGGTGCCCCAGTGATAAACCACTGATCCCTTGGAGATCAGGGGCTGTGCCAACCCCACCAGGGACACAGGGGATGAGCAACACCCCCCAGAACCCTGCTGGGGCTCCCCACCCCAAAGCCTCATCCTCCAATGCCATATGAACACCCTCACGGAGATCCCAGCTCCACTTCCAACCCTTCACCTACAGATTTCCTACAGCTGTTCCACACATGACTTCAGGAAGCAGCTCAGATCTGAGCAGCTCCAGCCCGGTCTGTGCTCACCAGAGGGAGATGTTTGGGACTGGGAGGCAGCCCATCTGCAGAGCAGGGCCTGCCTTTGAAGAGCCACCCTCTGACTTCTGGCTTCTCAAAAATGCAACCACAGAAAAGAATTTTTCTCTCCAGGCCTCATCTGGCAGGGTCCTTGCTCTGAGGTCTCAGCTTCCAGCATAAAAGCAAGAAATTCTTCCAGATCTAATGCTGTAACTGCCAGGGTTAGATGTAGCACAGAGTAGGGTCCCCCTCTGGGTCTGTCTGACATCACTCATCTCCCCACATGGCACCAGTCCCACCTCCAGACATTACCCTGACTGCAGTTGCAGAAGATGCTCCAGCTCTCCGATGCCTTTTGCATCCATCAGCTCTTTCCCACATCTTCTTCCCACTCCTCACACTGCTGTTTGCTGGGTCTGTCACCAAATTCATGCAGCAGCACACAGGGATGGAGATTTCCTGTGGGTCACACACATCCTATTGTTGACCTCATGCTCAGTCTCCCTGCCCCAGCACACCCAGTCCCAGCACTCAACAGCATCTGTCCTTCAAAAACCACTTTCCCAGAGTGGATCCACTTGGGACCTCCTGGAATTCACCACACACTGAGGAGGCCAGCACATCCATAGGTCAGCTGATCTGTTGAATTCATGACCAGACTAAGAATGCCCAAGTCACACCCAGGCCAACAAGGTAAACAACATCCCTGTCCTGTACCAGCACCTGAGACAGCTGGCATTTCCCTCCCGGGGGGGATGAGGCAGCACAACACAGGCACTGCAGCTTTTTCTCCAGGGCTGATGGCACACAGAGCCATGGTGCATCTCCCAAGCCTCAGTCAGAGCAATGCTGCCATAAATATGCTGCTTTGGACCCCTTCAAACAGCCTCTTGCAGATCACAGCACTGGGGAAAGCAAGGACACGTTGATCCCGCTACACAATCACGCAGGGGAAGTCAGAAGAGGGTCCTGCAGCCCCTCCAAACCCCTGCCCTGCTGAGAGCTGCTCTCAGCAGCAGTTGGGGTGACAATGTTGTTGAAACGACCCTTGGCCATTCCTCCCCCCAGCCATGGGGTGATGCAGCACTGGCTTCATGGCTTAATGTGAACCAGCTTTGGTAAATATAATGAAATCATAAAAAGAGGGGAAATTTCAGCACAAAAGAACTGAAGTCTCTCATGCAACTGTATTTTCCCTTTGGCTAAATTGATGTGAATGGTGGATAGACCCTGATTCTCATGGGAACCCATCCACTTGCTGTTTATCTACAATGCAATAAAAATAATATTAAAAATAGTCTGTGGAGTAGAAAGAGCAGGAAAAAAAAAAATGACACCTGATGCTGTTCTCCCTTGTCTGAAATCTAATAGCTGAGCTCTGGGAACAGGCATGTCCATGCAATTACAGCTCAGACACTCCCAGACCTTGTCTTGAACAGAAACTGGGATGAAATTATCCTTCTAGAGGACTGAAATGTTTTTCTGAGGTTATTGAAGCAGCAGGTATGGCTCTGCCACCTCACCCTGGGACCACAGCCCACGGCTCTGTTCCACCCTCCTGTAGTGGGGAGAGCAGGTGAAAATATCAAAACCTACAAGGCATTAAGGCATTGTGTTAAAAGGCAGTGTTATAAAAACCTAAATGTTGCAGGAAAACCTAATTTTGTAATATTCAAACTTCTCCAAACTACATAAAAGAGGGAAAGATGTCATAAAGTGCTAAACCCAAGTGCCAGAGGGACAGGACAGTGCTGGAGCTCCAGTTATGCCTCCAGACAGGCTGTGCTCTTCAACACAGACATGTGTCTGGGGTGGTTTGCTGGAGAAGTTTTGAATTAAGACTGCTGGGGAGCAAAGCAGCAGGCTTGGGGATCTCTGCAAACCAAAGGTGGAGAGGGGTAGAGGTGCTGGTTCCTCCTTGCACTGAGCCTTGGCTTCAGGTCTGGACTACACTGGGCACTGCCTGGCTGGGCAGCACTTTGCTGTTACAAAGTGAAGGTTTTCAGTCATCATTCACTTTTACTCCTTTTTACAAGTTTTAGTAACACTCCCATAAACAGGTTTTTAAACCAATCTATTTTCTCTGACACACTGCATGTTAAAGATTAGCAGAGGCTTTTTATTGCAGGTAATAAAGAACTCTGATGTCAAATATTTTAACAAGCCAAGTGCTCCATGGGAAAAGCCCAAGGGGCTCCAAATGCACTTCTGCTCTGCAGCAGTCAGGGAGAGGGTGAAGACACCGAGAGTTTTCTGGGAAAATTCCTTAGATTTTATCTAATTTTTGGAAAAGAACAAAGTGGCTCCAACTACACCACTGAATTCAAGAACTTCCCAGCCAGGCATTTCCTGCACTCCATGCAGAGCTAGCTGTTCCCCCCTCAGCATCTTCATGGATTTGTTCAAGGGAGACTCTGCCTTAAGAAAAGAGTGGATTTAGGGGTATCTTTTGTGAGCTGCAGTTTATCCTCTCGAACTCATCCACCCAGACCTGCCTGCAGCCATGGTCTGCCACACACACCACAGGGATGAGCCCACAAGGGGGTTTTCTATCCCAAGTGATGCTGCTGGCTGGAGGCATCGCATCCAGAATTCACAGAATTTACAGAACTCACAGAATTACTGGGTTGGAAGAGACCTCATTGATTCCAACCCAGCCCCAACACTTCAACTCAACCCTGGCACCCAGTGCCACATCCAGTCTGTGTTAAACACACCCAGGGATGGTGACTCCACCACCTCCCTGGGCAGCCATTCCAGAACTTTATCACCTTTCTGTAATAAACTTTTACCTAATATCCAACCTATATTTCCCTCGGTGCAGCTTGAGGCTGTGTCCTCTGGTTCTGTCAGTGCTGTATGGTGAAAGAGCCCAACCCCAGCTGAGCACAGCCACCTTTCAGGAGCTGTAGAGAGTGATAAGGTCACCCCTGAGTCTCCTTTTCTCCAGGCTATCCCTTGGCTGCAGCCAGTGGGGAGGAGGAGGTGATGAACGCCAGCACATCATCACACCACCCTCCCAACCCACAGCAGAGAAAGTGTCATTTGCCAGGCATGGGGTGACACCTGTGCAAATGAGCCCCTGCTGCTCTTTGGCCAGAGCACGTCGGGCTCCTGATCAGGAGAGCTGGGAGAAGCAGGGCATTAAAAGGCAGCTTTAAAAAAAAACAAAATGCTGCAGGAAAGCCTAATTTTGTAACATTCAAACCCCTCCAAACTACACAGGAGAGAGAAAGATGTCATAAAGTGCTGAACCGAAATGCCAGAGGGACAGGGCAGTGCTGGAGCTCCAGTCATGCCCCCAGACAGGCTGTGCTCTTCAACACAGACGTGTCTGGGGTGGTTTGCTCTCCACAGCCTCAGCATCTCCCTGCTTTTTCTGCTTTCCTGCACAGCTCGAATTCCTGGTGGGTACCACGAGCATCCCCCACTGCTGAGCATCCGTTTGGATTTAGTGAGGATAAAACCAGCCAGCGGCCATCCCAAAAGCACTCAGGATGGGCTCTCCACCCACACACAGGATTAGGTTTGGGTTTCCACCCCTCAGCTCACGTTCAGAGGGGGCCGCGGCCTGAGAAACCAGCAAGAGTCGCGCACACACGAGAACAGCCCACGCAGTCACTGCAGCAGCTGCCAGATTTATCGCTGCCCGCAGAGCGAAGAGCCTCGTGCCGTTCTCCAGGAGCCCAAACACTTTTCCCCATTCCCTTTCCCCTCTCTTCCCACACGGCATCCCCGCTGGCCCGGGCTGGGGCCTGCCCGCGGCCCAGCCCCGGAGCAGGAGGGCTCGCGGCGCCGCTCCGGCCGCTCGCACGGGCACGGGGGAGCCCTGCAGAGCAGGAGATGTGTCTGCAAGGCAGACGTGCCCTCACGCCTGTTTTTCTGAGGTTATTGAAGCAGCAGGTATGGCTCTGCCACCTCACCCTGGGACCACAGCCCACAGCTCTGTTCCACCCTCCTGTAGTGGGGAGAGCAGGTGAAAATATCAAAGCCTACAAGGCATTAAGGCACTGTGTTAAAAGGCAGTGTTATAAAAACCTAAATGCTGCAGGAAAACCTAATTTTGTAACATCCAAACCTCTCCAAACTACATAAAAGTTTGCAAAGCCACAGGACCATAGAATAATGAGGCTGGAAAAGACCTCTAAGGTCTTCAGCCCAGGGCCTGCAGAAGCCCCAGTGCAGCAGCACAGGACCCTCAGTGCCCTCCCTCCTCCTTCCAGCCCTGCTGAAATAAGCAGAGCTTGTTTCTTCACTTTCCCATGACTGGATTCCCCTGAAAACAGCAGAAAACACTCCTGCTGATGGTAATTAATCTGACAAGAAGTCAGGAGACACAGATTAAATGTCTCATATCGCGGGGGATCACAGATAATTGTGAAGATAGGCTGTGTTACAGAACTGGCAGACAGTCTCGGTGTGCATTTAGAGATCAGGGATAGACAGCCAGCCTGTACCTTGGGACTCACCACAGCCTCAGAGCTGATTCCCCACCGCTGCTGGAGCTCACACAAACACACCTTCGCCCCAGGTTTGGTATGCAGGGCTCCCCATCCTTCTGGGGTGGCAGACAGGCCCAGCACAGCTACCATGGGGGACTGTGGGGACATGGGCACACTCCTGGGGAGGGGAAAGGCATTTCTGAAAGCTTTTAGCTCTGGCCCATGCCTGGTCCCAGCAAGGTGAATGACCAGAGGGAGACAGAGTTATTCAGGTACTGACCTCCTACAGCAATGGTCCCCCCTGGTCCAGTCCCTCTTGCAGAGACCCCGAGGGTCTCCTCACTCAGCAGATGGAAGCACCTTCCTCTGGCCTCTGGGAGCATCACTTGTTCTTTCCACAGATGAATCCAGGCACCTCCATAACTTCATACATAGTCTATAAAAATGCAGCCACAGCCCTGCACTGCTGCAGCCAACTTTCTTTGGGAGCAAATCAGCAGCCACAACTTTCTCTGCCATCCAAGTCCCACATCACAGGTCTCTACAGATGGCTCTGATTAAGATGATTTCTCCCAGCACTTAAATAGTCCTGAAAATACCTCGAAGCTGTTTTGGTTAACACCTTTCGTTAAGCCTTCAGCACCTGCTTCAAGCCAATCTGAGGGAGCTTGGAAAAAAATCCAAGGGCTGTGATAGCACAGCAAGGCTTCCAGCTTTCCAAGTTGATGCCAGGTAGGTGCTCTGAAGGTGGACACTGAAGACTTGGGCTGTTTGACCACCTGTTGAGAGCAACAGAGAAATGGAAGAAACTGTCCTTGAAATGGGGCAGACTGCAGGTGATGCAGCATTTGCATAATGAACAGGAGCAGAATATGAGAATTGGCCCTCAAAGGAGCAGAAACCATCTCTGATCACTTTTTCTAAGAGTAGGTATATGAAGTAGATGCTTGGTAACCCATCTGCAACTGCACATCATCCTTTTAGGATAATCCATGCAAGCTTTGCAGCCAGCATCCACAACCACACAACCCACCCCTGGGTCCTGCACCACTGCTGCCTTGGCTGGGTCTTCCAGAGGACTTTCCTTTTTTCTCTGAAACATGAAAAGCTGAACTTGGATCTGAGATCAGAGTGGTTGTGCTTTAGCTGTGCAATCATTGGAATTGACTGAGGCCAACAGGCCCTGACAGCACAGATGTGTCTCTGAACAAACCAGCCTGGGCTGTGGCTCTCTCTTAGAGCATAGGGGAGGTTGTGGCTGGTTTGGGGTTTGGGATGGCTCCTCTCACCACAGCTCTTGTTTGCTGGTAATCAGCATGGGGATAAGCTGACCTCACTGCAAATGCAGTCAGTGGCATCTGGATCTCAAAATTACTCAGAGCATCTGCTGGTTGGCACTAGCTGGAGCAACCTATCAATTTTCTTTCTTCTCTGCCTTTCATATCTATGTCTGCAAAAACCAGAAGTTTTCTCTCCCTAAGTTCTGAGATGGAAAGATCAACCAAATTGGAAAAGCAGTTAAAACCACAGGTCAGTGCTGTGCTCTGGGGAACCAAGTCCTTCAAGGGAAGGCTGGGGTTCAGCCTCTGAAGGCAGGAACCTGCAGAGCCTGATGGTGGCATTTCCCCAGGACATCTCCAAGATGATTTCTCCTCAGGAAGCACCTATGCAGCTGCTGTCCCTCTTTCATCACCCTGACTCAACTTCTCTGCCTGCAAAGGAGAGACCATCCAGCACCACACTGCCAATCTGCAGCTGCCTGCCCAGTGCCCACAGCATCCCTGTCCCATCCCCACCTCTGGAAACAAACTCCACTGGAAAAACACCCTCACAACTGCTGCCACCAGCTTGCATAACTCTGATTCCAGCTGGGACAAACCAGGAGACCAGAAAACAAAACTGAACCAGCCTCACTCACATGTTCCCAGCAGGGTCTCAGTGAGGCAGGAAGGTTTTGCTACTCTGTTAAAAAAAAAAAAAAAGAAAAATTACAGAGAAAGCAGAGAACTTGACCAAGGGTGTGTAGAGCTCACAATGAGCCAGGGCAGTGGAGATGCTGTCCCACTCCTGGCCCTCTAGCATTACTTTCTCCTCTAAAACTCAGCACAGGAAAGAGGACAGGAAAATCCCAGAGAGAACTGGAGACCCAACATTGATCGGAGCTGAGAGCTGAGCACAAAGCAGTTTCCCTCTCTATGCACAGACTTCACAGGGTCTTGCAAGATCCCACCAAAAATCAGAGTGAACTGCCTTCTCCTCATTGACAAATCCACCCCTGGTCCCACCATCCTGACCGGGGCCAAGCAGGGATGGCACCAGGATCACCGAGCCAGTTGCCGTGCCCAACATGCCCAGACACAAGCTGAGCAGCCACGTGGAATTTCCCCAGGAAGCTCTTTTCCAGGCTGGCCAGTAGATGGGGATGGAAGAGCAGCCAAGGTCTGATCCATGGGCAACCTTGTTCCTCCAGCCTGGCTGTGTCCTGATGGTTGTCAGGGTGGCTGTAGTGGCAAGAGCAGGGCTAGACAGGGATGGCATGACTTGGAAGCAGAGGAAACATCCCAGAGTTTACGTGTTACCCCTAGGGCAGCCAGAGTAGGGATAAACCCTAAAATAACTCCACCAGATGTCCCTGGGGTCTGTTGGATCCCAATAATCCAGGATGGAGAGATCTGTCCTCACCATGGATGTCCCCATGGCCTGATGGGGAAATTGAAGAGCACCAGAGAGCAGATCTAGGTCCAGGTGCCTGCAGCACCACTGCAGTGAAACTATGACCAAGAGCAGCTCCTGGCAGGAAAGAGAGCCCTGAGAGTCCATCACATGCCCCTGCTTGTCTGTACCTGCACAATGCAACCTCCTGAGAGCACTCAACACCCAGCACCCAGATCTGTGTTCAGCCAAGACACTGCATGGAGGGAAAACTTGGAAACCCCAGGAAGAACCCAGAGGCACAGAGAAAACTCCTTCAGCTCAAGCAGCTCTGCCATGTTCAGCTCTGCCCCCCCAGTCCAGGTGTGCTGGATTCCCCCTGGTTTGCCCCATTCAGGATTTTCCCAGTGGATGATGATGGCCAGTGAGTGTCCATTGACAGGACACTCGCCAGCACAGCAAAGGAAAGTGTGGGTTTCTGGTGCCTCTGGACACAGCACTGGTGCAGAAGAGTTTCCCCCACTGGAGCTGGGCAGTCAGAGCCCAGAGCTGCCTGCTTTCACCCTCCAGAATAAAAAAAAACAGGAGCAAACAATGAGCCACACTCAGTGCCCTGAGCTTTGCCGTGTCAGGAGCAATCATTATGTCGATGTGTAATTATACCATTAATTACTGACCATAAAGCTCTAAAGAAAACAGACCTGAAATGAATCTAGTGCTGGAGCAAAGCCCTGAGAGATAACTCTGTGGCTGCTAAGGTGATGGAGACTGAGCTTCAACTTCTAAACCAAAATTGAATTTGCAATTAGCTCGCCTTGTTGCCTAAATCCAACAAAAGACCTTCCTGCATTTAATACCAAGAAGGGATGTCTCTGAACTGCCATCAAACCACAGAGGCTTACAAAAGCCAACTGGAGCAGAGCAGAGGGAGCAGAATCCCAAACGTCTCCTTGGGCTGAGCAAGGCTCTTGTTTGATTTTGGATTTGCTGCACACTCAATGTACATCTCCCAGCAAGCCACTTAATCTGACCCTGGCCCAAAGTTTAGCTGTCTGTTAAATGTTAGAAAAGAGCTTTGTCTCCCTCACAAGAACTCGGAGGTTTAATTACCGGCTGTGCCAAGATGCCCTTAGGTGGAAGCTGCAATGCAAATGTAAAGTATCATTATTAGAGCTTAGCAAATAACTCAAATGTTTTTCTGCAGCAACTCCCTCGAAAAGAAATTAGATTCCTTTCTGGTGTGTTTGGGCATCTTTCCAGGCTCTCTTGTTGTGACACTCATGAGCAAGTGGAGAACTAAGAATATGAAGGTAATTCACCAAAAGTCAATGCCCAGCTCCTAAACCTGAGCCCTTTACACGGAGCCTGGCTCCTGCCACAGCCCCTGTGTGTGCCCAAACCTGGCACCAAGGGAGGCAGGGCATGGGGCTGCACCCAGGCAGGGGGGCCCATCAGCTGCCTGCAGACACATCCAGCCCATCCAAGCAGCCCAGGGATCCTTGGGGACATGCAGACATCAGCCACTGCCTTCTGCACTGTCTCCAGTGCGGGTCCCTGGGGTGGCTCCCAGCCTGGGCACTCTCAGGGCCTTGCTACACCAGGGGAGAATCAAAGATGAGAGAGATAAGGGAGAGAGGCTTTGCTGAAAATGCTTTCACAGGGAGCCACACATCCCTATCGGCTCATGCAATGCAAATCCCGATGATTTGAGCCTTTTAGTGCTGGCCTCTGACAAGGCTGGGACATAGATTTGCATCGTAAGTTCTTTGGGATGGCGGTTCTCTGGGGCTGGGCAGTCGCTGTAAAGCCCCAGGAGTTTATGAGGGTCTGACAACCTGCCAGCTCCTGCTGTGATCACTCAGGACCTTCCTCAGCACCGTGTGCTGGACTGTGGCCACTGAGTCCCAGACCAGGGGTGCACAGGAACATCACCACAGCCTGACCTCCCCGACAGCCTCGTGTGAGTGGGAACAGCACAGAGGAACATTTTCAATTAGCTTTACAGAAAACATTTGCCTGAAACTGGATGCTGTGTGAAACTCCTGAACTCTCCTTTTCTTTCAGAGCTGGGGGTAAGGCAAGGGAGGGACGGGGGGAACTGGAAGAGCTTTTTATTTATTCAGATCGGAGCTGCACTGCTTTGGAGCATGTGTGGTTTGGCCAGGCAGAGCCAGAGCAGGATAAAGGAGCTCCGGCTGTGCTCCACATTCAGGCTGCTCCATGGGACTGGACCAGGGCTCAAAAGCAGAATTCCCAGTGCCCATGGAGGAGCCAGCCTTCAGGCTCCTTGGGCTCAGCCACACAGTGCCCTCATGGCACAGGATCATGGAATGGTTTGGGTTGGAAGGAACTTTAAAGATCATCTTCTTCCAAACCCCTGCCAAGGGCAGGGTCACCTTCCACTAGCCCAGGTTGCTCCAAGCCCCACCCAACCTGGTCTTGAACACTTCCAAGGATGGGGCAGTCACAGCTTCTCTGGGCAAGTTGTGCCAGAGCCTCCCCACCCTCAAGGGGAAGAATTTCTTCCCAATATCCCATCTAACCCTGCCCTCTGTCAGTTTGACATCATTCCCCTTTGTCCTGTCACTCCATCCCTTGGCCAAAGTCCTTCTCCAGCCCTCCTGGAGCTCCTTTAGTACCTTAGGTCTCCCTGGAGCCTTCTCTTCTCCAGGCTGAATAAGCCCAGCTCTCCCAGCCTGTCTCCAGAGCAGAGGTGCTCCAGTCCCCTGTGTCATGCCTGGGCCACCACCCTGACACACAGCCCCTGCTGGGGGTTGGTGCTGAGGCAAAAAAAGTGCAGCAGGAGAAGGACAGCTGGACCTGCCAAATGCCAAACATCCCAACATTTTCCTCTTACCTTGAGGCTAAACCTGCCCTGCCTAAAGCCTCCCAGTGGCTCTGATGAACATGTCCCTGGTGCCAGTGAGTCAGACCACCCTCAGTCCCACTTCTGGGACAGTGTGGCCAGACGAGGATGCCCTGCCTGCCGTGTTGCCCCCATGCACAGCTGCCCCTCACCCACCACAGCTTTCCTGGGCCCCAATTCCAGCACATGCCGTGACATGATTTATTCCATCTCATTAACTTCTCCTTCCCTCTGAGGCTGAGTTCTTCACGGCCAGGCCTCCACGGCCTCTCCAGCCCACTGAGCTGCCAGCACAGTCTTTTGTTTCAGTGCTTGCCTCTCCCAACTGCCCCGTTTGCTCCTGTTCTCCCCAAGAGCACCAGCAGCAGCCCCAGTGCTGCGAGCAGCATTACTGGAACCAGCCAGGGCTACAGCACAGCAAACTGAGCTCCTGTCCCGCCGTGAACTCCTCTGAGGTTTCTTTGTTTGTGTTTTCCCTTGAAACAGCAACAATTAGGAAAACAGCAAGAGCTTTTATTTAATTTGTTTTTCCTCCTTGGCTGGGCGTTTCCTCCCCAGACATCACCCTGCAAAGGTGCCTCAGCCTCCACATGGTTTTGCAGGTTCCAAAACATTCACAGCTGTCATTGCAGAGCAGAAACTCTGCTGAGGAGAGATAAACACGGGGTTTGTTCATCTGCAGCTCACAACTGTGGCTGCATCATTTGGGACTCCTTGAGTGTGATTTTTCAGGAGTACTGGGCTTCCATCCTCTTGCTGAGAGCTCTGCACCCCACTTTTCTCTTTGGTGTTCCCAGTGAGTACCTGGTCCTTTGCCTGCACATGTCCTGATGGCTGTGTGGCCCATGCCTGCCCTCCCAGCTGAGCCACAGCTTCTACAATTCCCTCATGGCTGAGGCACATGGTTTTTAAAAGTCTGTATCTGCTATGCAGACTGTGACAATATGAAAAATAAGAGCATTTGTAATTAAAGAAACCCATTGCAAATTACTTAACAGCACAAGCTGATGTCAGGGCCAAGGCTGTTAACAGTCTGAAGCCATTCAGCCAAGCCACATTCAAGCCATGACAAGTAAAAAAAATAAAGTTAATAAAATATCCTTGAAGTGAAATGTAGGTCATGGTACTTGATCTGCATATTTATAAAAGCTGAGCCTAATCCAGCCAAACTTTCCAGAATAAAGATCTTGCTCGTCTTTGATCCTGCCTGTGCCTCCTCAGGGAATATCAGTTTTCCTTCACCAAAGTTAGATGGGATTAAGAGTCACCTCAAAAGGAGCAAGATCTGCACAGGGTGGGGAGGTGATGGAGAGCTGTCCCTTGAAGCTGAGAGGTGTTGAGCTGGCACCACAGGGAAGCTCCTGGGCACACTCTGGGCACACATTAGCAGCACTGCAGGCAGCCAAACTTCACACTCTCCTGGCTGAGGTCTGGGCTAGTGCAGCACCTGCCAATCCAGCATTAAATTCCATCATCAGCTGAAGCAGAAAGAGTCCCTCTGCCCCCAGGGCCCAGCTCAATCTACTGAGTCCAGCCTGGAGCCTCGTGGCAAAACATTCTCTTGGCCACTCATTTATCCAGCACTGGATAATGACACTTCTGCAGACAACCTTAACCTTAAAGAGGGAGCTGGGGGTGCTCAGCCTGGAGAAAAGGAGACTCAGGGGTGACCTTATCACTCTCTACAGCTCCTGAAAGGTGGCTCTGCTCAGCTGGGGTTGGGCTCTTTCTCCAGGCAGCACTGACAGAACCAGAGGACACAGCCTCAAGCTGCACCAAGGGAAATATAGGTTGGATATTAGGAAAAAGTTTATTACAGAAAGGTGATAAAGTTCTGGAATGGCTGCCTGGGGAGGTGGTGCAGTCACCATCCCTGGGTGTGTTTAACACAGACTGGATGTGGCACTGGGTGCCAGGGTTGAGTTGAGGTGTTGGGGCTGGGCTGGACTCGATGATCTTGAAGGTCTCTTCCAACCCAGTGATTCTGGGATTCTGTGAATCCCCCTCCCAACACCAACAGTGAAAATGATGGTGAGGAGCATGCCCAGGACTTCACACCAGATGGATCCTGCAGGCTGGAGGTGACCACCTCCTGCATCACGTTATCCTCTGCTGCTGCTCCAGCCATGCAGTGCCACAAGACTCCATTTCCACAAAAAACACACTGGGGAAAGCAGCCCTCAGGCAAAGTGCCTTCTGCCTCCTGCCCTGAGAGCCCTGAGGAGGGACACAAGGTGCAGAACCCCCGTTCCAGAGCCCCTGGGTAGCTCTAAACCCTGCAGGCTGTAGGCAAGCTCCCTCCTAGCAAGGCGAGGGATTTAGCACCAGGGTGTGTCTCAGGATAGGAGATTAACAGCTTCACCCCAGATGAAGGTGTGGGGGAAGGAGAAGACTTTGACATGTCAGCTCTTGGAAGTATAAGATGCTTCTCTGCAGTACCAGGGGCTCAGAGTTTCTCTATATGATTGCAGATATAAATACTTGTGCAAACACAAGGGAAACCACAGATATTTTTCACCCTAAAATTACCCAGGAAGTGGCTCCAGAGATTATCATCTTTGCTACAGAGTAGCAGGAAAATATGGTTTCAGCCCAACAGGACCAGTGGTCTCAATGTGTTGAGGTCGAGAGATGGGAGTGAAAATTCTGAGAATCATTATGATAAAACCAATGTTATAAAAAAACCTCTCGCCTAGACTGGGTCCTGCAGAGTTCTGTGAGAACCAAAGCAGTGCAACAAAGCCAGGCCCTGCTTCCCAGTTTGGCCAGGTCTGAGCTGGTGTGACATCCAGCCCAGACTCCAGTCCTTGCTCTGACCTGCACATCCTACAGGAGCCCAGTCACACGTGTGGCTCACAACCCACTTCCATCCTAGGTCACAAGGGACATCTTGCTGTAGCAAACACCATCCCAAAGTCTGTGCAGCCCTGCAGGTAAAGGCTGCGAGCAGGATTCAGCCTTTGGCTCTCCTCCTGACTTTGAAATCCCTCCCTCATCATCCAGCGTCCCTGTGTGAGTCACTGCCTGCATGCAGGATGATGAAAACAATCCTTCATGCCTCTGGCTGTGCCTTTGCTCTCTGGAGACAGCGGGTTGCATGCTGTCACCATGAAAGTATGGCAGTTTCTCTCTCTCCTGGCTGCAGAGAGAACCAAAGTGGACAAACACCACTGAGGCTGAGAAATCAGGAGGTAGATCCCAGGTGATGAGCGCACACCATCCAGCAGGCACAGCTGTGCTTGCAGCAGGAGGGTATCCATGGGCTTTCTGAATTTCTGCACAGCAGGGCAGCGTCAAATCTGCACTCTGATCTTTCCCATCCCCTTCTCTCTGCTTCCATTCTCCATTTTAATATATTATCTATTTAAATCTATTAAAGCACGAACTTTAACCCCTCTCCATGTGCATTCTAAGCCACACTCACCTCTTGGTCCCTGCTCAAGCCTGGGGCTGGCGCATTGCAGAACCAAACATCAGCTCCAGCTCTGCTCACCACAGAGACAGGAGTCACAGGGTGCTGCAAAGAGGGAATCAGACTTCTCACCTCTCCACACACGGCCAGAGACTGTGGAGATCCAGAGCCACTGGGGCAGGAAGGAGTTTGGGGTGGTGGAACTATCCACCCAAGGCTCAGGGCACTGAGCACCAGTGCCAGCTGCTGGCAGGAGACCTGTCAGGCAGAACCTGGCTCCAGCCAGGGCCTTGTCCAGCCTGGGGACACTGCAGCCACCTCCTCCTCAGAGACGGGGCTCAGATGCTTGGAGAGCATTGCAAGGGCAGGGAAGAGCAGCCACAGGCTGCAGCTCAGCCTCGCTGCCCAGCATTCTGCAGGGATAAGCCAAGGCACACACGGAGCTTCTCCATACCAAACGGGACTTTCAGCAGGCTCGAGGCTGGTTTATAGCCAGAAAGGAAAGCAGGGGTTTGTCTGTAGTTGCACAAGAAGTTTGTGGAGAGGAAACAAGCCCAATTTTTCCAAGTCCTTGATTATCCCCCCAATAAGGGGGTGCACAGCACTTCCTCTGGAAGCCACAGAGATTCTGGAGGCGGGAGGTGCCAGGTCTCTCCCTCTGAGGTCAGGGAAATGCTGGAGGCAACCAATGCCTCCCCCTGCTTTCCCACCTCTCCTCACAGAGCACAGGGAGCCGTGGGCAGGGGGCTGCCCCGCTGCACCCCAGGGCCCTGCAGAGCTCCATCCTGAGTCATGGAGCGCTCCAGCCCCAGCACATTATATCAGGATGAATCACTCACTGACCTCTGCCTTCCACAGTGTTCGGTTTCTAATTTTATGGGCTGTATCAGCAGGGTTATTGAATCCAGATGTCTGCAAAATGCAACTGCAGCACACAGAAAGCCACAAGGAAAGGCGTTGGTGGCAAGGACCGGGGCATGTGGTTCATTTTTCATAAGCAAACTTTGGCTTAGGAGGGAGAGGAAGGCACCTCCTGTCCCCCGCCTGCTCAGGGCTCTGCAGGAGCAAGGGATTTCCATAGGCCATTTCACATTTCCCTCGCTAACTTATCCTTGTATTCCCTTTTCCTGAAAGCATCTGTTCCCCCAGGCAGCAGAACGCAGCCACGGCAGGCCCAGGTGGGTCTCACCTGAGGAGCTTTGGGAGATGCTGCAGAAACGTGGTTCCTGTGGAGCCTCTGTGCCTTGGCAAGGACATGGTGCTGCCATGGCATGAGCAGTGGACTGGAGCAGAGCTTCAGCTTTCCCAAACTGACCTCTCAAGCACAGATCCATCATGGTACAAGCCAGCCAGGGGCAGCAACACCTGACAGCTGCCTGTGATGGGCATCTGGTTTGCATAGAGCACAGCTGGCTCTGACACAACACCACTGCCTTCGTCCCTCCAAGGGGAGAAGTAAAGAAAAGAAATATCCAGACCTTGCCTAAACATCAAAGAGAAGCCTGTGGAGTGACCTGCCCGCAGTGGGGCCACAGGAGCCCACAGCACTGCCCGTGCCACGTGGGTGGCTCTGAGCATTGACACAGCGTGGGATCAGAGGCACCAGGGGATGGAAAGGATTATTTATTTATTTGATGTTTTTGAAGATATTCCTGTCCCTTGCCTTCCCTGCAGCTCTGACATGGCAGAGCCTCTCCAAGCTGGAGATTCCCAAAGCTGTGTGTGGATGCACATCCCTAAGGGATGGTGCCCAGCCCCCTCCATCACCAGCAGCTTTCTGCAGCCCCTGATCCTTGGTATGACAATGAGCAAGGCTGTGTTCAGGACCCAAACAAACAGCACCAGGTCATAACCCAAATTACTGCATTTCCTGCTTGGCTCCATTCTACAGTGAGTCCAAACAAATCATTCCCGGCCAGGCTTTAGTTCACTGACATTGTGCACTGGCATATCTTCACCTTCAGGAGAAGCACTGGCCTCAGGTGGAAGATTTCTGGTGGTGACTTGCTTCCTAACTAAAAACTCCTAACTAAAAACTTCCTAACTGAAAACTCCACAAACCCTTACTTGGCTCTTGCTAACTAAAAGTGCAAAACTGCTGACAGGAGATGAACAATTTGGCTGTCTTGTCCACACCTTGGCCTCTGCTCCTCCTGAATAAGCCCCACGAGGACATCTGCCTTCTTCAGAGAGGCCAGCACTGGTCCCGTGCAAGCTCATGGGAGGTGGAAGATACACCAGTGCTTCATAGAGCTTCTCCCTGGCATTGCTGGGATGTCTGTGGGGAATTTCTCTGCACCCACCTGCTCTCCTGCTGCCGTGGGGCTCAAACCAAGCTGAGACCTGGCTGGCAAAGGCCTCCTTTGCCTTTCCCCTGCAGCTTGCACATCTCACAGCTCAGGACAGATGGAAGCTGTGCAGAGAAACAGAGAGCCAGGAACACATGTGGGTTTTCTCATTTTCTCCTTTGTCACCTTGGAAAGAGTGAGCTGTAATACATAAAGCAGAGAGACAGTAAGAATGAAGCTGACCTTCACCGTGGTATTTCATCTGACATGGCTGCGCCTACACCGAGCCCCTCCTGTCCTTGGCTGCTCTTAGGGCTGTTCCTGCCTCTCAGGAACCCAGAAATGAGCCTTTCAGAGCAGCCAGTGAATTTGGGCTGGTACCTCTCCTGCGCACAAGTCACACACAAACACTTTGAGAAGGCTCAGAAGACCTGCAGAGGATGAGTTTAACCTACAGATGGACTCGGTGCCAAGTTTCAGCCTAAACTTGGGAATCACAACAGCTGACTTACAACACCCCCCCCCTCTTTAAAGTCAGGGTTTATGGGGAAGGAAGCTCTGCCAGATCCAGAAACTATAGCAACTGCTGTAATAAAATAGCATTTCAGCATAAAGCTATTTTTACAGCACATCGCCACGTTTGTGGGATGGCAGTTTCCAGTGTTTTTCAGATGTCTGCTGCCAGAAGATTTAGTTGGATTAGCAATTAAAGAGGGAGGGATCATATTGGGTTGTCAAATACACCCCTTTCCCTGCAATGGGAAAAATTAGATCCTACAAGGTGATTCATCAGGTATTAAATTAATATCACACTTGATCTCGGCTGACTAAAAGGCCAGGCTTGCCGCAGGGCCCAAACCTGGTCACATTGAAGTCAGCACGACTTTTGCAACTGGCTTCAGTGAGGCAGCTGTGATCCAAGCCACAGCCAGACTTGCCTGGGGCCTAGAAACCCATACCCACACTACTCACAATTCGAGCAGCAAAGAGTTACAATCTAGAATGGATTTAGGCTTATCTCAGCTCAGCCCAAGCTGATGCAAATTTTACCACTCATTTGCATGGGGCCAAAATGCCAAACAAAGTTGGGCTTAATTCTGAGTGGCACCATTTCTTCCTGTTGTTCCAGTCCAGTGTTTGCCTCATCCACAGCTCTTTGGTCTTTTCTGTCATAGGAAAAATGTATTTCAATGATTATGAGGGTGGAAAAGGTGGTCCTATGAGCAGAAGAGAAGATTTACCAGGATCTAAACTTAAGTTTGCACCAGTGGACAGAGAAATTGGTCCTATAAGATTCAGCACTGACAGCACAGAGGAGAAAAAACACTAAAAAGAAAATCAAATTCTATTTCAAAGAGGTACTGATATCATATCTGACATTACATTGAACTACTGCTCGGAGAACTGTTTGTTCCTGATAACTCAATGCAAGGGGTCCTGACATCTCTGTGAATATGACAGACTGACATCCATAACTTGAAACGGGTTTCTTCTGTCTGGTAACCCCAAGATGCCTCAGACCTGACCAGAAGCCTCCCCTGTACACCAGATCTCACATCCTGTATTTAATCCAGGCTTTAGTGATGTGAGAGCCATCTGATTTACCCCATTCTTGGGCCAGTCTCTGTCTGCCAAAGTATCTTTCTATTAATCTGCACCTTCTTCCCACAATTAGCTTTGTTTTTATTCATTTTATTGAAGAGTTTGGACTTTATTGAAGAGCTTGGAGCCCTGCCATGGTTTGCTGCTGCAGGCCAGGTCTCCCCAGCCCTACCTCCTCTCCTCCCACCACGGTTCCCCCACATGCTGCACTCTGCCTGCTGGAAGGGATGCTCTGTACCCACACACCAGAATCCACAGGCACCACCTGAAGCCAAGGTAGCTTCATCAGGGCTGAAGTTTTGCAGTTCTCTCTCCTCAAAACTCCTCTGAAGCTGTGGCCCACCCTGGAGCTGTACCTGCTCCTGTTTCCACTTCTGTCAGTCCAACACAGGTAAAAAGCCTGGGGAAATCAGAAGTGATCATCCACAAGAGAGAAACTTGGTGCTAACTTCTGGTTTCCCAAGAAATGTTGCCAATGCATGAGGCTTAAAGCAAGGGACAGATCACACCAAGTGTACATACACTGTGTAAGGCAAAAAAAGCCTGGTTTGGGGGGTTCATATCCACAAACAAGCACACCTTGGGCAGCCTGAAGTGAACAAACCTGGCCAACACCCTTGTTACTCTGTGGAAAATACATATCCTGCTCAGCCTCTTAAATAAACCCATCACTGGGTGTTGGACTGGGCTTAGGACTGGTGAGGGAGAGCTGCCCCTTTGCTGAGTATTTACTGGAGCCTTTTCTGTTGCAGCACTCAAACAAATAGTGAAACTCTGTGGGTGTCTGGGTAGGGAATGACCCATGGGTGCCACAGAGACTGTGGGATTGGTGTCAGCTGTGAGGAAGATTTGTTCATCTCGGATCTCTGAGCCAGACCAAACCAGCCCTCACCTTGTTTATCCACCCAGGGCGCCTGTGAAATGTGAGTGGGAGCTATTAAACACCCACTCAGGACAGGCAGGAATGACAACACCAGGTGCAGAGAGATGGAGAAATGGACAGGGAAAGAGTCAGCCTCGCTTCCGTGGCAAAGGTTCCTCACCTGATACCAGGAATTACACTGAACAGCCCAAAGGGCAATGGCCAGTGTAGAAACAGATTAGGAGAAACCCAAATCTGGTCCTCCTGCCCCACTGGAGATGGTGGCTCTGGGGTGAGCTTGGAATTTGGGGTGGATGATAATCCCAATGGCAGCTGCATGGCTCGTGGGTGGCCATCACCCAGATTGTGTTTCCTCCCTCAGCTTTGCCAGCATTCTCCCACTTCTCAGCATGAGCTGAAGATCAGACACTGTGTTGTGACAGAGTAACAGCACCTTTGGCACATTGGAGGGTGGGATAAAACCTGAGTGCTCCCAGAATTAGAGGCACCTTTCCAAAATGTCAGCCTTCACCCCGGTGCTGGTTTGCCTCTATGTGAAATGGGACTTTAAAAACTTGCTTGCTGCCCAGGGGGGAAATCAAGATTCATCAGGCAATCTTCAAGGATTCCTTTAAAGATGGAAAGTTTTATTAAGTGTTAGAATGGAGGATGATATATCCATTGATATGAAAGCTCTTTACACAAAGAGATTTAATTCACTTGAAAAGTGCATTCATACTTCACAAAGTGATCTGCTCACATGTAAAGCTGCAAAGTGAATGTCTGAGGGCTCATCCCCAGCTGAGCCCTGAGTGATGGTGACAGCCCTGTCCTGATTCACACCAGACAGGAATCTGCCTGCTTCATAGAAATGGGCCTGTCCTTTGAAAACCCATGGTTAGGCTGATCATCCAGCCTTTGGCGTGGCGTAGAAGGGAGGAGTATTTTTTTCTATTATTTAACAGATTTGGAACGGAGACAAGGAAAGAAGTAGTGAGTTACTCAAGGTCATGATAAACACTGGGGTTATTTTACTGAGGTCTCCAGAGCCATCAGCCACCTCGAGCCTGTTGTGTTGGCTGTTACCCCCATCAGCCTCAGGGGTCAGTTTTTAGCAGGGGAAGAACAGATTGTGAGCAATGTTTACCCAGGAAACAGAACTGGTGCAGAGGAAGCTGAAGGGGGAAAAACACCAACTGTGTAGAAAAGATAACAAACACCTTCAGTATCACCATAAATAATAGAAAGGGAAAGAAAGAGCACACCTGCATGGAATAAAGATATCCCTATGACTGACAATACCCACCACCTCCCCTCAGCCGTCACCCGTGCTTTTCAGTGCACAACCCTTTTGTACCTCACCACTGGTGTCTGGTCTGGTTTTTGCCCCTTTTCCTCATTTTGCACAGCAAGGAGCTGCACCCTGGCCTGGCTCATGGAGGAGCCCAAGGTGCCTCCCACTCCAGCCCAGGAAAAACACCACAAGGACACAGCTAAATCCATACAGGGAGCCACAGAGCCCCAGCCCAGCCTGTCCCCTCAGCCACAGCTCCTCACCCTTCCCTTTCTCTGCCATGAATTGCTTCACAGACACACCAGAGGCCAAAGCAGAGCTGGAATCTGCGTGTCCAACACCTGGGATCCACAGAGGATGGAGGCCCTGCCAAGAATTATTTTAACCTTCAATATTTCTGGCAGCAGAACCTCAGTCAAATGGTTCCTGCTGTTTTTTTGGGTTATGTCACTCTGAAACAAGTTGGTCCAGACCAAAACTATCCACGTGCTCAAAGAGAGAAAGGTTTGTTTTCCATCTTAATGGACTTTCAGTAGCAGGGGAAAGGATGCCTGAAATAATAATCCTTAATAAACTCAATAGCTTCAAGAAGGAAAATCAGGCTAGACACAGCTCATGTCCAGTACAGATGCAGTGTGTGTTTTTCTCCTCCAAACCACTCATCAGGCCAGTGGTGGGGCACTTCCCTCCTGCATCCCAAATCCTCCCTGCAGAGCCAGGTGGAAAGTGCTGTCTAGGGACTCGTCCCTAAATTGGCATTTTCAGTGCAAGTTACTTGCAAAGAGTATTTCTTTCTGGAAAAGTAGAAATGTAAATGAAAGATTTCAGTTGATGTGAACTACACTGGTTCCAGTTAACCATAAAATTTTAAAAAAAGGAAATGGTGAGTTTTTAGAGAAATTTGGAAAATCTTAGGGAAGCAGCCACTATTAGGCAAGGGGAGGAGTAGCTGTGTACCATTTCTTGTGGCTTTCTGTGTGCTTGTTGCTGCAGGTGGAGCTTCTGAGGAAATTCCTGCCCTGTTGAGGGACACTGGGAGCTGTACCTGGGTTAAGGAACCTCTCGTGGCTGCCATGGGAGCAAGGGGCAGATGCTGATGCACTGAGGTTGCTTTTGAAAATGACTTATTAAAAATCATGTGAAAAGCAACAAGAGTGACTTTTTCCATCCCATTATTTCAATCCAGCTGCTGACCTTGTCTCTGGGAAAATAATTATTCTTGACTTCGAAGTGGGGAGCTTTTTTGTGCCAAAGGCAAATGTCTATAGATTTATACTATTTGGAAAAATCAAAAGGCTGCAAGCCAAGCCATCCAGCTTATAAAACACAACCAACCCTCCAGGGATAATTTAAAACTGACCCTGCAGCACTGAAATTCCAACCATAGATGATGCGAAACATAATTCACCATTTTCTTATCTCCTGGATGCTCCCATCAGTGTGGGCTTCAGGGACAAAGACCAGCCAGAGGAGACTGAAAGAAAGTAAAAATAAAAAAAAATTAACTGAAAAGAAAAAATAAAGTCTCCAAAATAAGTTTGTGCTAATGAAGGCAAAAACGCCTGGCAGGCCAGAAGGCAAACTTTGTCATCCACACAGCCAAGAAAGGCAGCCACAGACCATGCTTTTTCCATTGTTCTCTGCCAAAATAACCCATAAAATTCTCCTGGGATGAAACAACCCACTCTCTGCTGCTCGAGCAATCCAGGCTTAGATCCTGCTTCTGACTAACAAAACTGTGAGCTCTGGTGCTTGGTTCCTACCATCAGGAACCATCTGCTGGTGATTGGTGTCTCCAGCCCTCAAACCTCTAAGCACAGGGAAAGTTCCTTTACATCTGTGAGATCTCCTACGGCCAGGGAACCTCCTGAACCAGGATGAAGCAGCACCTGGTCCCACCACAGGTATCAGTGCTGGTTGTGAACCAGTTTGGCAAGGCAGAATAAAACCCTTTACTGGGTAAGAAGCTCTTGTGGAACAGAGAAGCTGGAGGAGATTTGCCCAGTTGTGTTTGCCACAAGCAGGAGCACCATGAGGAGTGTAGCCTGCTGGGGAAGAGGAGGGTTTAGACTGCCAGGATTGCTGTGTACTCCACCTTGCAACTCACTGCAACAGGGTTCTGCTCCAGCTCACCAGGACGTGGTGATTTCTCTGAAAAGCAGTAGGTACAGGGCTCATCCAGAGCAAACAGAAGCAGGACTGACAGCACAAAACAAGATACATGCCAAGGCTTCAGTAAGAGTAGAGTGATCATTCCTCCAATATCAAACTCTGACAAGGGCGTGGTGATAAGACATGCAGACTGAGCCATCTCAGCATTCAGCAAATATCCTCTCCAGATTTGTAGCACACATAGCTCTACCTGTCAGGAGACCTGACACATCACGTTTCAGGTGAGAGTTTCAGTATTTTTTAATAAAAGAAACTCCACCAGACCCAACCCTGTCATCACCAGATCCCTCTCACCCCTCTGTGTCACTGATGGCTCTCTGTGAGCCCCTGGGCGTGTGGGGTGCAGTCACCCCTCAGGGATGACCAATTCAACGAGGGAGAATTCTTCATTCTGAATTCCCAACTGGTTTTGGTCCCCAGCCTCCCATGAAGCAGAGAGTGGAGTGCTTTAGCACTTCCCAGCTGTAGACACTGGGGAGGAGTCACAAGCATCATCTTGCAGCACTTTATAGTGGTTCAATTACCCCATGTGCTGCATGCAAAACACAAGCAGCTGAGATCACCTCTTTGCTAATCCCCCTCTTTCACCCACAAGCCCCTCACAGATGTCAGAGCATGCTTTGGTTTCACTGAGCACTCACACTAGGAAATTTTGAGGGACTGAGCTTGTGACTCAAAGAGTTTTGCCAAGTAAAATATTGGCCTGCAACAGTGTCCTAACAATACAAAGTAGCTGACACCATAAAATAAACAATTGCATAAAGAGAGCATAGCAAAAGGGTATTTGGAACCACCAAGGATCTTGTGGAGGTATTACTGAGCCAGACTGGAGTTAGCAAAAGCATTTTTATGACAAAAACAAGTGTCAATCTTTCCAACACCCCAGTCCCCACGTAGAAAATGCATCTCTGCCTAGAACTGGCCTCGTTGCTGGTTTCTTCCTTCAAGTTTCATAACTTTTATAGTGTGCAGAACTAATAGAAGCAGTGAAAACAGACTGGGACAGAGTATGCATAAAAGAGTGAGTGTACTTATGGTTACACAGCTCCACACTTAGATATACAGCTACAGATTGAAATGGCAAAAGGAGAACCAGAGGCTGCCATGTTCTTGTAATATAATCACAAAAAAAATGCTCTAATTCCAAGCAGAAAATCTTTGAAAGAATCAGCTGGGCTCAATTAGTAGCAGCAGTGGAACTGCTTCCCCATCATGCTGAGAATATCAGCAGAGAGCAAAGAAGGAAAAAAAAAAAGAGAAAATTATCATTGTTAATTGACAACAGAACCAGAAAAGCCCTTACCAGGTAGAATTTCGTTGTCTCCAATGTCTGTCCTTGCTGTCACTATGAAGAGTACTAGACTGCTCATAGTCAGCAGCATCAAGCACACCTGGAAGCCTCCCTCAGTGAGAGAGGGACACAAAAATCCTCAGAGCACACCCCCATAGCCAGCTGCTTGCCCTAATCACAATTTCCATGCAAGAAGTTGTTTGCACTTTATTTTCAGCTCAGATTTTAGGTCCATCTAGCAGCATCTTGCCCTGTCAGAAGCTTCAGGGCAGTGTGGGGATCTCATTGCTGGTGGCAGTATCTGCTCATCACGTTGATCTTGGTCTCAGGCTGAGCTTGTTGCTAGAGCTGGACTAAAGCCCTGCACTAAAACACCTTTTTGGAAGCCATCACTGTGGACTAGGACAGCTTAAATGGGGTTCATCTGCCTTCAACAGGGTGTCTACAAATGAGAAATCTAAACCAGTCACCCTGAGCACTGGTGAAGTCCTTGATGACAAGCAGTCACCCCAGAGGATGAGCCCCCACCTGTTTCAGGATGAAGCACCTCCCAGGAAGAAGTCACTCTATTTTTGCCTATTTTTTTCTGATTACAAAGAAAATAACTTAGCCTTGGCTGTCTTGTAGGTTTGGTGCAATGACTCCCACTATCAATATCATACGAAAGGCCGGTGCCTCCTTGCATCCTGTATTATTCCAGCCTAAAGCACTATTCCCTCTCCTCAGGAGAAGGAGCATGCTAAGGAGCACAGCAACTGAGCACAGCACCGTGCTGCCAGGCCACATGAACCTCCCAAAGATTCCCATTCCCTCCTGAGAAGCTGCCCAGAACACTGCTCCCGTTCCCACGCCTCCACTGAGCACATCTTCAACACCCTGCTCAGCACAGCAAAGCCTGGACGTGGTTTTAAAGGCCTTTCTTTGCCAAGAGAGGGATATTTCTGTGACCTTTCTCACCATTTCCTATAGCAATCTCATCTTAATTTAAAATGTCATGCCCTGCGGCTTCTCCATAAAATTTTAAAAACACCCAACACACAAATAAACAAACAGAGCAGATGAGTTTTTCTATTAGCCCCAGAAATAATGCAGGGTAGTTTCCTGGGGATTTCTGCATTGTGGTTGGATTCTCTGGTGCCTGATAAAGGATGTGCTGTGATTGAAACTCCTTCTGTGGTTGGAGCATTTATAGCATCCCCCATGTGCATTCTCTGCAGTCTGCTAAGGGTTGAGCTTAGATGTCAATCTTCTCACTGTGACTATTATTAGAAGTGCTTTTTATCTTTTGAGCTGCATATTTCACACAATTTTAGAGTTTCATAAACGACAACAACTCTATGAAAATGTTGGTTTTTTGCTGAAATTTGGGGCTCAAAAAGCAGCATGTGGGAGTGAATGTGGATGGATAAACAAACACATGCAAACACACAGCCCCATATGAGCACAGCATCCTTTCCTCCTCAGGGAACTAGGATTTAAATAAAATTAAAACACTCTTTAGAATTTGAAAATCTGCCATGACAATCTACATAATTTCCTATTTTTAGTTAACTTTTGTGGAGAAACAAACTGTTTTGTGATCACACCCTGCAAGCCTCTCTGCAGCCACAGAAAGGTTTGTTCAGCTGGCTGAGATCAGCAAGACATGGGTGCAAGTCTTCCAGGCAGAGTCACCACATGTTTTTGGAAAATCAGCACCTGGGTAAAAGGAAGAATCCTGACAATGCAGGAAAGGCAGAAAAAGCTTTTCTTGCCCGGCCACAACACAGGTATGGGCTGACACACAGCTCCACACCCACCTCTACAAAGGTTTTTCAAATGGCAAACTTCATAGCTGGAATTTCTGCGTGTAGGACTCACAAGAGGGACAGATTTCCAAAGGACAGAGCATCCCATACTCACATTTGGGTCTATTCTTGCTCATTATAGAAATGTTGAGACACAGATTTCTGTGTGTTCCTCTCTAGAGGTGGTAGATGCACAACTCTGAATCTTAGCCTGTTCTCTCTACGGCAAAAGCAGTTTGTCATTTTGTTTTCCTCACCAAAATGTATTTTGGCAGCCCTTAGGTATCTTTTTCACATTTGTAAAGCCCAGTTTGTTTCACAAATTTGATAATGTATCCACATCCCTTGCCTTGTTTGTCTGATGGTGTGCAGAGAAACAGGGTGTTTTCAAAAAACAGAAACTACTTCTGTATTACTTCTGATTTACTTCTGTAAATCACTCATCGTGCCATTGTCACCAGCCATTTTCCAGCGACATCATCACATCAAACTCCACATCCATTTCAGACTTTGAATGAGAACACCAGTTCCATTTAGCTGACTGAGAAGGACATAGGGCACAGCACACAAAAATCAGAGTGCCTTTCCTGTCACAGCACATGGCACAGCTGAGACAGCCACGATACACAGAGTGTCACCATACAATTCCAGAAGGCTTCAACCCATACAAAGTGATACCAAACCACTTCAGAAGGCTGCAAGCATCACCCTTCTTGTTCTTCACCAACCTTTTACACCCCTGCTGTCCATGCACTGCACCTGTGTGCCCTCTGTGCCCTGGGGTGGTGGCTCAGCACACCTGGGCACTCCATGGCTCATTGCTGTCAGTGCTGCTCACCTGCTTTTCACAGCTGGAACCACTGGGGATGAGGCTGGGCCACAGCCCCAGTGCCAGTGCCACCAACTGTGTGCCACACACAGCCCCAGTGCCACAAACTGTGCCACACACAGCCCCAGTGCCAGCAACTGTGTGCCACACACAGCCCCAGTGCCACAAACTGTGTGCCACACACAGCCCCAGTGCCAGTGCCACCAACTGTGCCACACACAGCCCCAGTGCCAGTGCCACCAACTGTGTGCCACACACAGCCCCAGTGCCACCAACTGTGTGTCACACACAGCCCCAGTGCCAGTGCCACCAACTGTGTGCCACACACAGCCCCAGTGCCAATGAGCACAAACTCTGTGCCTACACTTCCCAACATTTTCAGGTCAGGCACAGTTTTCAGGAGATATTCCTGCTGTCAGCTTCTGCAGCAACAGAAGAAATTGAAGCTGTGAACAACCAGTGCAGACACCCTCAAGAGAATCACACAGAAATGAGCTGGCAGCCAAACCACGGGCGCAGACCAAGGCTGTTCCAATAACCACACTCAGCTATCAAAAGGTCTCTCTGGTACTGTTCAAGCAGTAAAAGACCACCACAGTCCCCAGAGCCAGCATAAACAGCACGTGCCAGGTGACCTCCCCAGCCTCCCAGCTGGTTCTTCTAGAGCATGGATATGTTGGAGACTGGATGCTGAGAATTTCAGACTTTCTGTGCTGACAGGCACTGACCCCCAAAAGAACACTGCATTTCACCTGAGGCCGTGGAGAAGGCTTCCAAAATTAAATGACAGCACTGGGATTGTGGGTGTGGAGTTTGATTAGAAGTGCTTAGTATCACAGGGTGGGAAACTTAGAGTTGAAGGTTTTAGAATATAGTAATATATATAAACCAAGATGGAGGTTTTAGTGTGGAGGCTACTCCTTCTTCTTCACCTTCTTCTTCATGGGTTTGGGTGATATTTTGTAATTGGACAGAAAAGTCCTCATTGCGGACTTTGAGTGATTAGTTATTGGCTTAAAAGCGAAAATAATTGAGGTGTCATTTCTTAATTGGGTATTTTAGCCTTAAAAAGCCTTGTAAAGAAAGTTTGTTAGCCATTTTGTGCCTTGTTAGTGAAATACTGCAGAAGTCAATCCTGACCTTGGCAGAGGTAGAAAACAGAAGCTGGGAACCAGCAGGTATGGAGCTCAGCAGTGCATGTCCAGATCTTCCTTGCTTGACCAGCACTGCAGTTCTTGCCCTGCACCATCAAGACCTGGCATCCCACACAGGTGAAAAATGTAATTTCAAGAGCCTTCTCTGAGGCCACAGGACAGCGTGGAAGTGGCAGGTGCTGAGCTGTTTGCTTTCACTGCTCCGGAGCACTCACTGTTTGCATGTTTGGTGTAAGCAGGAGATCCACACATGAATCACTGCACCTAAAAGAAGCTGACACTTAGGAGGGCCATAGCAAAAACAATGACAATTTCTCCCTTTCTGAGCTGAGCAGATGTTTAAAACTATGTCAGCGACCTCCAAACCATAAACATTTCTCAGAGACTTGTAGATGTGGTTTGCAAAAAAGAAGAAGAGTCCGATGTAAAGCAGAGGTCCTTGCTAAGCCAGCCCCCTTCCAGCAGTGGGAATGTCAAACATGCTTGACCTCCAAATAAGCACATTATAAACAATGTTATTAATGGTTATACTTTCACTACAATGAGGAGTCTCCCTGTTTGTTTAACGTGCAGTGAGCTGGTTGGAGTGCACATAGTTTCATGGCCAAGCCACATTAAAGCAGGATGGGGAATTTGCTCCTGTTGTTTCCAGCTCCACTGCTGGAAGGGGGTGGTAGATGGCAGGAGGGGAGAGACACAGCTAATCCCAGCAGCATCAGGATCACTGTCATCATTTCATGTTTAGAGACCCACCCTGTGCCTTGAGTGACCAAGTAATCCCCCCCCAACAGCTGGGATGGATGTGAGAGGTCATCACTTCTTTATGAAAACAAAATAGTCTCCTATTTCAGCACAAGCAGATGTCCCCATCCACATGCAAAGTGTCCACTGAGGACTCAGCCAACCCAGAAAAAGGTGTTTTTGCCTTGAGAGGAGGACAAGAAACAAGTAAGGTGCTCTACCAGCACTTGTTTCTCTTCCCCACGTATTCCCATACACAAGATGTATGTTACAGCCAGTGTAACTGTACTACCTTTCCAAAAAAACATCCCTGTGATCCTGTAACCTTCCTGCAAACCAAGCTGGGCCTAGGCAGCCAGTCTACATCCTGACTACTTCCCAAAGGATCCTGGGGCTTGTCCACCACAAAAGTTAATGTGTAAAAAATTCCCTTTTTATGCAACTCTAACCCAGCTGCCAGGTGTGGGGGCAGCTGGAGGGCACAGCAGCAAATAGGATGGGAAATTTCAGCTCAGGGTGTTGAGGCAGAAGTGTGCAGAGTGACAGAGGTGAATATTACAGAATAGGTGCCCAGACCATTGGCTTCCAAGATCCTCCTTTGCATCAGCCAACATCAGCTGCAGGGAGGCCCATGGACACGTCCTGAGGAGAGGCTCTGGTAACAGCAGGGTTGTTACAGGTCTCCTAAGGCCAGCAAGGAAATTCCTAACAAAAATCACATTGGCTTTGGTCATACCTGAGCCAGCCCAGGTGCTGTGTCCCTGTAACCAAGTGGAGCTGGCTCTGAGGCAAACAGGGAAGAGCTGAGCCACTTCTGCTGTCGTTATGAGTCTGAATATTTCAAACATTTCAAACCTGACCCTCAAACTGCTAAACCTTCCCAAATACCACACTGCAGCAGCCAAAGGTCTTGATGTAAGGAGTTCAGGCTCACACTGAAAGTGTATCAGATCAAGGGTTAACACAAACTCTGAGAGAAAATACAGAATGAAATGGAGCCGTCCAGCAGTCTTCCTAGCTGTGCAAATGAGTAATGGTGTGCCAAGCACCAAGGAAAAAAAAGTAGTAACCCAACCAAAGAGCAAGGCACCAATAACAGCAGCAAAGGGAAGGAAAGAGAAGGAATTGAATATTCCTGCACTGAAAGTCTGCACTTTGATGGACTTTCCTGCACGACCTTGGGCAGCTCACAGAGGCCAGAACTGCTGGATCAGGGTGGCCCTGGCAGCCTGACATGTCCCACAGGGCAGACAGAGAGCAATCCCTCCCTGCTCAGCTCCTTCCAGTGACAAGGACAAGACATTCCTCTCCAGTTTCACTGGCACTTTGAGAAGATGCACAGCAGCACCAGCGAGGCTCTAAGGGATTGTGGTGAGGAGACCACACCGAGTGCTCTCACAGCATCACTCAAGGCCACGAGCATTTTGTTTTAGGAGGCTGACTGATTGCTTTTACCACTTAAGAACTCTTCCACATCTAATGACATTCCTCCAGGTCAGTCCAATTTTCTCCACTGATAAATCCCTTCCCTCCACCCCCAAGACATCAGTTACTGTCTCCCTTATTTTATGAGCACAGAAAAAAAACCCACAGCAGACTAAACACCTCCCTTGTCTTGAAAGATTTTGTGGAACAGCAACTTGTCATTAAGGACAAAACAAGCTGATAGCCCAGCAGCATCCAAGGAAATGAAAAGCAGATGAAGATCCAGTTTCTGTAAGCTCCAAAAACATCCAGAGAGGCACAGGAGAAGTGGCAGGGAACTGCACAGTGAAAGGACAGCACTCAGGGACCCCCAGAGGTAAAGCCACAACTGTGATTTCTATTGAATGAGTGCTGGGATAAAATTCAGTGTGCCCATCCTTTCCCATTAGAACAGCATTTGCTCACAGAAAGCTCCTCTGCCTCCAGCTTTGGCCACATTATGGAGGAAGTTACAGGGACTGAGGAATGTGCACCAGGGAGAGCAAATAAACAGAGGTGTGCAAATCTGCTAAAAATAACCCAGGAATTGTGGCTCTTGGAGGGGAACACAGGCACTCAGTTGTTCACCACCACCAACCACAATTGAGGCCTTGTCTGAACAGGTGGGTGGCTTTCCTGGCAAATCCTATCTTAGAAAAAACACCACGCAGAAAAATCCCTCCTCAATCATTCCTGCAGCCCCTCTGTTTTCATCTAGATTCTTGCCAGAGGTTGTCAAAACAAGAAAGAAAAATAAAGCTCCAGCATGTTCTTTGCTGTTTTCCCACTGCTTTCCAGGGCATTGATGTGTTGTTCCAGGCAGCCCAAAACTGAATGGTGACAAGGGCAGGGCTGGCAGGGGACACAGAGCCAGCAGTGCCAGAAACAGGCAGCAGCCTGGCTGGGACTCCCATGCAAGGAGCCCTGGAAGGAAAAGGTCCTGAAGAACCCAGTAAGAACTGGAAGTGGGATTGAATTATAGATCCCTGGGTTCTCAAAATTGAGAAACACAAGCATCAGGCACAGCAGGAGGAGGGGAGCATGTGATGGAAAGCTCAGCAGAGGCACTGGAGAGATTGGGTTGTGTAAGACTGGGGTTGCAAACCCAACCCACTGGTAAGAGACCTAAGCACTCAGATTTTTTTCCAATTCCAGCCTCTAAAGGTTTGCCCTCTTTGGGCAAACCTCCCAAAGTCAGCAGTGATCTGTGTGTGTTAAGAAATTGCCTTGCATCAAAATTTCCTGGTGATGTCTTTTATTTCTTTGACCCCTCCCTTAATTTAAACATTGCAAACCCAGATTACCCCAAATCTCTGAAAGCAAAACCTCAAAGTAAATATTTTTTTGTCTTTTTTTTTTTCTCCCCCCCTTTTTGGCCAGGCCTCTCGGAAGTCTCCTTTCATCTCACCTAAGTCTGAAATTTGCTGAGAGGCTCCTTACAGGGTACTGAGCACATTTCCCAACACCAGAGAGCACACACAGCAGCAGGAGAGCAATCTTTTCCATCTCTCACTTTCCATAGTGTAAACTCAAGCTTAGACTCAGATTAGCTGATCTCCACTGGGTGCAGAGGATGGGCGTGATAACCACAGACATTATCTTTGCTCTAGCCCTTCACTGGGGATGCAGGCAGGCCCATCTCCTGCACTGTTACACCTTATTTCCTTATTTCTGGAGCAGACACGATGATGGCAGGTGCCCAGCTCCAACAAGAGCACTGAAACTCCCTGAAAGGGGTGACACAGCCAGACCAGGACATGGGGAACAGCACAGACCGTGGCACCAGAGCTGCTAACCACCAAAAAACACAGCACTGGTGCTTTTCCCACCTCCCATGGGTGCCAAACCCCTTTCTGGGCAGCATTTAAAGTGATTTCATTCCTGGTCCACAGCAGTGGTTACTACAGCTTGTGTTGGCAGCAGAGATCAGGTACTTAACTGCCTCAGCTCACCTCAACCTGCCTCCCACCCACACTGGGGACAGCTCAGCAGGGCTTGGGGTCACCATGCAGGGTTTGGGGTCTCAGGGCTCTGTGCTGGGCCACAGACTGGATTTAAAGGAGTCAGGTGGCTCTGCTCTCTATGGTCTGGGACAGGGCCATCCCCTGTTCCAGCTCACACCACAGCAACCCCTGGAGCTCCTCGGCTCCCTGTGCCAGGTCAGTGGAGCTGAGCAGGCTGGACAAGCATCAGGGTGTTCTTCTGATGCCTGCAGAGGCTGCCTAGAACAGAGGCTAGACAGAGTTACAAGAATAAAGTGGGTATTTATTAAAGGCCTTCAGCAGTTACACCTTGGGCAGTGCAAGAACCTCCCAGAGGCTACACCCAAGATGGACAATGGTCACCAGTTTTTTATACAGATATAAGTTTGGTCTATTTGCATATCAGAGGTTAATTGTCCAATTATAGCTTCAGGTAATGAAGTCATTTACCCAAGCTTGCACCCCCAAATTCACTGTTGTTGACATTTTTCACAGTAAAGTGTCCTTGAGTTTCAGGCCTAGAGGGAAATGGTTTTCTCTGAATAAAACAGAACAGCAGCTGACAGGCTGTGGAGTTCTAGAGTTATACACTAAAGCAGTATTGATCTGAGAAATACAAAAGCTAAAACTTAAGGCATCACTTCCACTTGGTCCTGAAGACAAAAATCTGCACCTGAGGACACCAATAGAGAGAGCAGTGTGTGCATGCATGGCATGATTCCCCAGGAGACTGCCCCAGGCTGCGGGGTACCCCACTCTTAGGGTCTGTGGTGTTGGGGTGATCCTAAGATTGTAAAAGTCTTTGTTTCTTAGCTCGTGTAGTCAAAGTTGGAGTAGGATTAGCTTTTTAAGGGTGTTTCTTCTTCTTTATCTATAACATTCTTTTTCTGACTTGCTGAGCTTTGTTTAGTAAGGAGGCCATGATATTCTGCTTGTTGCTTTGGGTGGTGTTTACATTTCATATTGGAAGTTACATGTAGTATGTTTATAATGTTGTGCTAATACCTATCACCTATGCCAGTGTGTCTCTACTTTAAACCAATAGAAAAGTGTCACTCTCACACCAAGACATGGAGGACAAGAAGAAGGAGAAGAAGGTTAAGATATGCTCAAATATTTCCATCTTGACTTTCCGATCTACATTCTAAAAACTCCAAATTTCTACTTTTTTACTTTGAGTTAATTTAAATATCACACTACTCAAACCCTTGTGGTTTGTAATTCCTCATACAGACTTGGTAGTTTTTTCCATGGGCTAAAATCGAAGCCACGGGTGTTTTTGACTTATTGACAAGGTCTCTGAGCCCCCTGCCAGGGTCTCGAGACAGCCAGGGCAGCCAGAGGGATGTGCTGGACGCTGACACCCCACCCCAAGGCAGATTGGGGACTCCCTTCCCTGGTAACCCCAGCACAGCTCCCCACATCTTCCCATCCCTGGCACTGATGGAGTCAAACACAGCAGGGTCACTTCAGCTGCTTTCTGAGTGACTTCATGTGAGCTCAGCTCAAGTGCCTGATAAGGATTATCTGCACTCTGGGCTTCCTCTGGGTCACTGGGGATCCTACAGAGCCCCATCAAAGGGTCCCCGAGCTGGGCTGCAGATCTGGCTGCTCCTCTGCTGCTTCAGCAGTACCAACAGAGCACAACAACTCTGGGCCAGGCTGATATTAACTGTAAAAATCATTTTCAGACTGTGTAGACACAGGAAAGTCTTTGAAGGGAATAAATAACTAACCTCACTCGCAGAGGCACATATTTGACCATATTACCTCATCTCAGCTGCAAACTGTCCAGCTCACAGCTGGTCCTCCTGATTTCTTCCCCTTGCAAAACTGCATCCAGCTCCCCCCAAAGCTGGTTTAACAGCCTGTTTAACTGCTGATGTCCTTGGCTGTTTGCTCCCTATTTTAGAAGAAGAAAGCAAATGTGAAATTTTTTCTGTATCACTTCAACCACTTTGTTCCTGGCTGGAGACACCTGGTTATAGCATTGCCATTTCATAACTGCTGTTGAGTAGATTCTCTTTATAGCAGTCAGGACAGGATTTTTCTGCTTACTTAGTCTGGTTTTCAGTCTGGTTAAGCTCCAATGACTACAGGAATTATTTTTATTTCCAGTGCTGCATGCAAGTCAGCTTAGAAGCTGGCCTGATTCAGTTTGCAGGCACTTGGCCCCCATATTTCACAAAGTTATGGGTAGGAATGGTATTCCAAGAGAGCTTCTGAAGGGAAAAAAAACAAGGCAGCAAAGAGAGGGAATGGAATAAAATGTCTTTCAACTCAGCAGTTAACGTCTGGTCTGGGGTCTTAAGTTTTCCACCAGTTCAGGAAATAACATCAGGAAGGTTCAAGGTAACGAGGATACAAGAGCCAATCTTCCCCATCTTTAGCCATAAAGTGACCCAAAATTTGCTGCTCTTAAACACAGCAAGGAGCAAAGCCCTGTCCTGCCCCATGCCCTGCACGGTGCTGCAGGAATCAGCCTCCTGAGCATCCTGGACATGGGACGTGGACTGCTGGAACACAACTGCAGCCATCAGGAATGGCAAACCTCTGCAAGCCTTGGCTTTGAGGAGTTTTGCACAGCTGCAGCTCCATTTACCTTGTGGATGAGAGCTGCCTGTGAAAACCCCTGAAATCCTTGGCTATTCACAGAGGGAAACTGAGGTAGGGTTGCTCTTTGTAAGCTGCATCACAGAAAATAGAGACAGCACTAATGTGGGGTTCAAAACTACTGTCAGGTGTGTGGTTAGGCTCTCAGGACTCCTTGCATCCCCCAATAAATCCATTTATGACCTCAAGAATGAATGTGTCAAACCAGACAGTCTCCTGCAAAGAGGAAATTCAGCGTGTGTGTTGGGTAGGTCACCCCTGTGGTCTCAAATAAGACATTTACAAAAACCCCAGTCTAGCTTAGCTTGAAAATGAAGAGTCTTTCATCTTTAGTAACAGAACATAAATTCTATTTATTTGCCTACTGGTACTTAGTCTGTAGAGTGAAAAAGATGCACATTTTCCAGTTTTTCTCTATGATTCCAAAAGGTAAAGCAATTTCCTCCCTCAGATTCCCCCTGAATCAGAAGGGGGGAGAAGGGCTGTTATGGAGATGTTGAAGGATTTTGATAAGGACCTGGAAGCAGACACAGCCACCCTGGCATCACAGATGACAGAGGCAAAGCAGACGAGTGACTAATACCACATACAGCAAACGCAATCCAAAGTAATTCAGGTCAAAAGTGCTGTATTTTCCTCTTTCATTTATAAAGCAAGACAGGAAATGTATAAAAGCTGACAGGATCATTAGGGATTTTATAAATGCTGCTTCCTGTGGTAGAGAAAAAGGAAAGGAGAGAGGCATGGGGCCAAATTATGTGCTGGAGCAGACACACGCAGCTGATGCAAAGCAACGCTCTGCAAACTGGTGGACCTGCACCCAGAAGGATAAGGTGATCCAGGATCTGGTCTGCTGTGAAAATCAGGGCAAAAGCTTTAAAAAAAGCTTTCAAATTGTCCCAGAGGGCAGGTGCTGAGGTGGTGCTCCCCATGGGAAGGCCCCAGCACCTGCACATTCGATGAGTCAGCAGCCCTGGCTCCAACCTGAAACCCAGGACAGGAGGCCCCGGGATGGGAGGGGGAGTTGGTTTTGTTTTATTTTCTTCAAGGCTTTCTCTATGAAAACATAACCTCCTACCAACATCAGACCGTTTTACCGAGCTGACAAAGTCAAATAATGAATTTTGGCACTTCCCTTTGGTATCCACTGCCCCTCTGCGAGTCATGCTCGCAGAGAAGGGCTAGCAGGGAGGCAGGCTGGTGTTTGTCTTGGAAAGCTGCACACAAACCCAACGTGAAGCATCACTTGACACACTCCACTCTTCATTCTGCTTTCATCCCTGGCTGCAGGCAGGGAGCCCAGTGTGCTGATGGCCGCTCCAAAAGCCTCATGCCTTTGGTACCCATATTCCAGCATGCTCAGAAAAACAAAGTGGAGAGGAAGTGGTGGCACATGGATTTGTTGAAGAGGAAAGAAAAGAGCAGAGAAACAACGCCCACCAAAGGGCAGGGTAGCTTTACCAGCATGCCATGGGTTGGAGGTGTTCCCAGTGGGCATGGCAGGGGAGCACTGGCCAGCCCCAGCCTCCCAGTGCTGGCAGGATGGAGCTCCTTATTCACCCCGTCCAGGTCAGCAGTGTCCAGAGCAGGAGCTGCTGGGCACACCAGCTGCCAAACCTCAGCTTCAGAGGGGCTCCAGAGCTGCTTATTGAGTACCAACACACCAGCAGTGTTCTCCAAGGGCTTTAGGAGTTTTGGACCAGAGCATCCCAGTCCTGCCATCCCTTTGCAGGTGTAGCCAGGAGCAAATACAGCAGAGGCAGTGGGTGAGGGGTGTGTGAGTCAGGCTGAATCGTGCCTGTGGAGCTGCAGGGATGTGCAGCATCCTCGGGGCCCTCTGCACCCAGGTGGATTTGCCTGCCTGCTGCAACATGATCCCTTGTTCCCCTCTCATCCAGATGGGGATGAGATGATGCTGGAGGAGCCACTGGCTTTGAATCTGACACAGCTCTGACACAAATGCAGATAAAAACCCACTGTGAGCAGCACAGCCGAAGCTCTCCAAGTGTTTAGGTTGTTCAGGAGCCAAAGCAAATACATTTGCTCTGCAGGTTACAGAAGGCTGTTAAACCAGCCATGCAACCAACTCCTCCAAGCCAAAAATGATCTTCTTCCTCTGCACTGGAGCCTCATACCTACAGTGATCCTGTTCAATTCTCCTGCTGCTCAAAGGATGCACATTATAAATAAAAGAATTAATATGTCAAGCATATATGTCCAACTCCAGATTCAGCCCAAAACTGCATTTTTTGTTTAATGGGCCTTTTTCTACTTGCAGTCGAGCTCAGTCTTGGCCAAAACAGGGAAGAACAGCAAGGATTCTCCCTTAAATATTTGAGACTGAAAAAACAGCTGATAAATCCCCACAGCAGAAGACAAGGGCAGAATTCTTGTCTGGGTTTTATGTAGGGTGCTGTCAAGCAAGCACCTCCTGCTCACCACTGCATTTGCTCCTCCAAGGAGTTCCTTTGTGACCACGTTCCCTGAAGGCTGGTGAGACAGGGCTGGCACCAGCTCACTTGGAAGGTGCTGGCAGGAAGTGGTGCTGGACTTGTTTGTGTAGGAAGGGAGGAGTCCCTGGCTGTCCCTTGCTCCTCTCTTTGCACAAAGAGCAGGTCAGCTGCAGGTGCCAGGCACAAAGGGCCCAAAAATCAGATGCCAGGGATGCTCATCAGGGGTGGCACAGGGCAGAGCAGCTGCCTGAGGTGGCAGTCTGGCAAAGGCACTTCCAAAGCACCATCTGCCTTGATAAGAGGAGAGACTTAATTACAGAGCACCTATCCTGTGAGCTTTGTCTCATCTCCAGTGTACTTTGTGCTGATGAGTCATGCTTAACTTGCAGCACCAACCTCTGCCCCAACTCCATCAGGATTAAATTACTGCTTTCCTTGCCCAGCCTGCCCTGGCCTGACATTCAGCCTCCAGGAGGAAAACGACGCTGCTTCTCTAAAGCCATTTTCACCAAATACATGCAGCAGCTCTGAAAATCCCCACATCTCTCCAAAACACCCATTGCAGGAGTGTTGGTTGTGTGGAACCAACAGCTCTTATGCCACTCGCTGTTGCAATCCCTGCCTATCTCATCAGACCTTATTTTCTGTCAGCAAACAAGCCCTAAACACCGCTCAGCGTCCCCACAGCCCTGCTGGCTGCCACAGCATCTCCTCACACGGCCCTTGCACAACCACCAGACAGTCTGGATTACTCACTGGCACACGCTTTGCTCGAGTTTCTCTGCTTGTCAGAAACCAAAGAAGGATTTTTTTTATATTTGTCAAGACGACAGCACCTAATGTTACACCAGGCAGGCTGAGGTTTGTCAGGGTTACAAAGCCTGCAGCCTTCAAGCCATAAACCAACCTTTTAGGGATTAAGGAAAAACTTTCCCCTGAGTATAGGTTACTCCTCACTTGCTGACAAGATATTCCTTTCCTCTTCCTCACCAATGTCCAGGCAGGCACTGTAGGAGCAGGGTGGCTGTGGGACTGTGCACTGCCTTACTCAGAGGCTTGGGGGAGCTAACCATTTAAATAACAACAGAAGAGAAAGCAAAAAGAAAAAAAAAAAAAAAAAAAAAAAACCAAACGAAAAAATATCCCACTTTCATTTATTTTTGCCTTCACTGACAGCATAAACACACTGCAACTGCTCCACAACAGCACACTGCACCCAAATTATTTCAACCAATTATTTGTGGTTGTTTATTTACTGAGATTATAGTCATGCCTCAAGGCCTCATCTTTGTTGTCTGAAACTTTGTGGGCAAAATTTTCTGGAGGAAAAGAACGACTTCCAGTATTCCCCATCCAGCCCTGTGACTTTTCCAGGGTCACACAGGGGGCAGTGGAAGAGCAGGGACAGCACACCTCTGCAAGGGGCAGTCCTGGGGTGACCTGTCTGCACCCCCTTTCTGATTCCAGCTGCAGAGGCATGAATGGCCATGTCATCGTGGTGAAATCAGTGAAATTAGGCTGCTAAACCATGCATGGGATCTTGGCTCATATCCATTAAAAGAAAAAGTCAGTTTCACTATTAATAAATCATTTGCTCTACAGGTCTAGCAAAGTGTAAATAGGAAATAAAAAAAAAACCCAGAAAGAAACTCAGGAAAAGAGTTCAAGAACACAGCAAAGGGCAGAACTACCTTCAGTACCTGAACTTACTTGCAGTCAGGAGGGATGGGACAGATTAACAGATAGAGCAGCCTTCATTTCTTCAGCAGGTACAAAAACCAAGAAAGAGCAACAGGCACCAAAACCACTGACTACAGGCTAATGAATCCTCAGCTAAATCAGGCTGCAGGGCAGGAGAACATCCACGTGAGCCCCTGCAGGAAGGGCAGGTGCTGGATGGAGCAGGAGATGCTTTGCAAGCCCATGGGAGCTCCCAAGGGCTGAGCACAGCCCAGCCTTTGTGGCCTAAGGAGGTCCAGCAATTTACAGAAAAACAACTTTGACACAGGCTGCAGGGCAAGGAGGGAGATTTCACACCTGTTAGGAAACACTGTGAAGAGGAGCCTAGGCAGAGGGAATACAGTTTCCAAAAGCCATGCTTTGCCAAGTCACTGGTGCTGTAGAATTGGAATATTTCAGACAAGTGAAAGCAGGAATGCTAGCAGGAATTTCTACATGTATAGTGACTGGGGAGAATATCGTATATTCCATCTGAAGGGGTAGCACGGCAAAGATAGCCAAGAGCAGTTTTCCAAATGAAGAGCCAGATAAAATAATATATTAGGCCCATTTTTTGGCAGGAGCAGCCAGACTGTAAGGGTCTCGAGGCAGGCACAGGGAATCTTTCACCTTTCCAAAGCCCCCAGTGCAATCTCCATTTATGCTGTCTAAAATGTGGTGATCCAGCTGAATCCCCAGTTACAGCACAGAGACACCACATGATTTACCAAGGAGGGAAGCCAGCGTTGTTGTCAGAAGTCAAAAGTAAGGAAGACACAGGATGTGCTCAAGTTTAGGCTCACAGAATTTCACATTGATATTCTCTCAGTTTCTACTTGTTTGGGTGGGATGAAAAACCAGAAAGGTTTGGTCAAGAGATTACAGTTACACCTGGTTTCTACTTGAAGCAAATGGCCTGCACCAGACTGCTCCCAGATTTGCTCTGAGGGCTTGCAGCCTTTGAGGCATCAGCCAGGGAATCTGTAGGAAACTCAAACTTGAACCCAAGTATGGCAATGGAATCGTGGCTCACAGCTTTCAGCAAAGCATCATCAGCCTTCTTCACCCTCACTCCATTCCCATCCCGGTGCTTTTGCTGCCAGGAAGCTCAAATGGTACCACAGACCCACATAATGTGGGGTTCTTTCTGCTGACTTCATCGAACCATGAAATGGTTTGGGTTGGAAGGTACCCTGAAAATCTCCTTGTTCCACCCCCTGCCATGGCAGGGACACCTCCCACTGTCCCAGGCTGCTCCCAGCCCTGTCCAGCCTGGCCTTGGGCACTGCCAGGGATCCAGGGGCAGCCACAGCTGCTCTGGGCACCTGTGCCATGGCCTCAGCACCCTCACAGGGAAGGATTTCCTCCTAACATCTAAGCCAAATCTCTCCTTTTTCATTTAAAACCATTTCCCCATGTCCATGTAATAAATCTTTCTCCCCTTTTTCACAAGCTCCCTTTAAGCACCTTAGGATTTCTCCTTGGCATGCCTTAGATGAAAACAAGTGGGGAAGGAACTCGAGAGCCAGGATGGCAGCAGGGACCAGCTCGACCCCAGCAACTGCTGGACTCACAAGGCAAATAAATGCCATGGGACATCAGCTCTGCAAACATGCTGTGTCCACAAGGCAAGGGATTCAGATGAAGCAGAGACTCTGGAAACAATGAGTGAACATTTTTGTGAAACTTCTTGGTGATGCAGAGAGTGGAATTTAACAGTGTGTTACACTACTCAAAAGCTCTGCTGAATTTCTCCAAGGGCTGCCCTAGATTCAGCTCAGTTTTATGATATATTGCTTTATAGGACTCACAACTGCCTTCCCAAAATAAGATCTCTGAAGACACACCAGCACTGTGACTATTCTAAGATCAAGAGCAAGTTATTAATACATAGCAGAAGTGTGTGAATCGAAGGGGCAGGATGAGCTGCCCACAAATAAATAAAACTATAATGTTCTATTTTGGGGCACGAGTGTGAGTGGACTGAAGTGCTGGAGGGGCCCTGTCAGAGCTTTGGACACAGCCCAGTTCAGTGCCAGAAGTCAGAGCACAGACAACCAACAGTTTCTATTTGGGGCACAGAGACTGAAAGTTTGGTCTAAAATCCCCCAGGCAATGTCCCCGTCTCCCCTAGAGAAATTTGAAGAACTACAGAGTGAGCTGCTGTGATTTCCTACTCACTCCATTGGCACAGGGTTCAGATTTTGGTGAAAGTGCCTTGAGGGGGCACTGAAGCAAACTTTAACTTTGGGGGCAAAGAAAGTAACCAGAATTCATTTCTCAAAATTTGTTTGTTTCTCACAGAATTTGTCCCAGTAGGTTAAAGTTTTCTCAATATTTGTCTGCCCAGCAGATGAAGTTATGCTTCTTTTCTCTTGTGCAAAGTCATGAAACAAAGGGTGACAACAGGTTGCACTCTGAGCAAGAAAACACATTAGATATCTGCCCAAACATGGGGCTTAAATAGACATTTTGTGCATCTCTCATTGCATTTGTTCAACCCTTGCACAACTAAAGAGTCCTGAGAGTTTATTCTTTTTTAAGAAAACACTGGGATTTGTGTAAAATGGGTAGTTCCTGGAGATATTCCCTTTGAGTTGCTAAGTTCGTTGTGGGTCTTGGGACCCCATAAAGGGAGAGCAGACTCCCTTCTGCCAAAAAGTTAATAACCAGCACAGAAAGCAGAGCTGCTGCTGACAGACATTGTTTCCATAACCTGTAGACAGAGAGGGCAGAGGGGACAGGGAGATCAATAGGCCTGGAGTGTGTGTGGAAGCCAGCATGTCTCTGATCAGGTTTCCTCCAGGGACTGGATCTCCTTTTTTTTTTTTTTTTGACTTAACAGAAAAAATCCCTTCCAGCCCTGAAGAGTGAGTTTGAACATAGATCTTCAGCCATAACAGAATTAAAAAAAAAACAAAAAAAAAATAAAGGAAGAAAAAAAATTAAAAAGGAAAAGAAAATAAAAAAGATAAAAGCATATTCTTCTCCCATTTACACTGGTGTGAAACCAAGAGATTGGTTTACAGTGCTGTGACTGGAAGCACAGATTATCTTATCATTTTACATGTTTTCATCCAGATTAATGAAGCTTTCAAGCTCAGAGCATTTTGGTCAACACTTAGCAGTAACATCCCATGTTTAAGTGTTTGTAAAAGCATTTGTAAAACGATGACTGGGATTGTTATTTCTACAGCCAAGATTCCAAAGAAAATGAGTCATCTGCAGCAGCACTGCCTGTTTCTTTGTCCCTTCCTCTCATTACTCCTACCCTGGAACTTTTGAACCTTACAGCACTTTTCAGTCATGTTTGATAAAGGAATAGGCAACAAGAGGATATTCAGACTCCACCAGCTCTGTAGTTTCCAGACACCTCAAACAGCATTTCAGTCTCCTCAACCCTCCCTGCATCTCAGAGAGCTCCCAGCTGCACTGCTCCAGCTCTCAGCACATTTCCATGCCTATGTATGAGTACCAGAGAAAACCTAGAAACCATCAGCTCTGCTTTCTGCCATGGTTTGTTCACATAAATGCTTCTCCTGCCTCTGAAGCAGGTGCACAGAGATGCCAGAGCACGTGTTCTTCTGGTGTAGCATGTTCAGCTAATTAACAGAGACACAGGTTGGAAAAGACCCTTAAGGCATCAAGTCCAACCTTAAATCTGAAATAATGAGACCTTCTCCTTCCATGAAGAACAGACCTGCCATTCCCAGGTGGAAGATGAGCTCTCAACTCATGAGGAGCCACATCCAGGGCTGGAAAAAGCCCTTATCACATGAAGTTACACCAGAACACCCCGTTAGCAGCCCCTGCTTACCACTTTCACCTTCTCCTCAAAGGCAAGATATCTACACTCCTTGCTTGTGTCTTTTCCTGAATCTTGCCATGAACTTTGGGCTCCACATCAGTGAGCACCACTTGCTGCACTGGGAGCTGCTAGACAGAAAGTGTGTGTCAGGTTCTCTTCCTCCCCAGCAGAACAGTGTCACTCATGCAAGGCTCAAACACTGCACATACACATGCCAGCCCCTCAGAGCTGACATTTCACATCCCAAAGCCATTTATCACTCAGCATCCTGGTTTTAAATCCCCAAGTCACAAGGCAAACAACATTTTTCTGTGCTTTTGTAGGTTTCTGACTGCCTTTCTCCTTCCTATTCAGCTGCTTCAATGAGCCCCCCCAGCGATCCCAATCTCGGCCGTTCTCCTCAGTGCCACCATTGTGCACCCTCAATACCTTTGGGGCTGCCCCATCCAAGCATGTCCATACCAGTTTCCCCATCAATTCCCCCACAGTTTAGCAGTGCCATCTGATTCACAGCTTTTTTTATGTTCCCCTGATAGCAGAGACCCCAGTGGGCTCCTCTGGCTGCCTTAGCATTTTAAACAGCTTTACCCTGAACTGGTCAGCTGAAAAGCACTTATTTCTACAGAAAAGGAGATGACATCAGCTGATGTGGGATAACCATGACAACCTCCCCAGACCAGCAGGGCCACATGCTGTTTGAATAAGAAAGTTTCACTCTCCACAACTTTCTAGGCAGGACCTCCAGTTTTAATTGGCAGAGTGAGCACATGTCACTTCTGCACACACATGTGTTCCCCCCAGCATTTTTATGAACTAAACACTCCTGAGATGTGGAGAAGATGGTGGTAAAAGGAAATCTTTCCAAAGTGGCATTTTGCATTCCTACCTGCTGCAGAGCTGATGTGCAAATAAAGAGGATATTAGCCCCAAAACCTTTTTTCAGTTTGTTTTCTAGCAGACTTGCACCAGCATCAAACAATCGACCATTTTTCCTAAGAAATGCACTTTGGGATTTGATACATGGCTGGACTTCAGGGGTCAGGCTCCTCATCTTTAATCATCTGCTAGGAAAGCAGAGGACTGAATGTATTTCAAAGCTTGGGTTTGGATCTAAAGCAAAACCAAATCCATCTTCTAAATTACATCTTCCTACAGAAAGGGGTCCATACGTGATTGGTGTGTTCTTGCTCAGGGGGGGTGGAATCCCCTTTAAATAGGCTGATGTGCAGAGTCTAGAGGCAATGTGCTGGATCTGGAGATGTTAACTCTCCTCTGCTGCAGTTTTGAAGCATGGTTGCATTCTGGAAAGCCCCACGCTTAATTTCTACACAATTTCTTTCCAGCATATAAACTGTTTATCAAAATAAATAAATGTAGGAGGATTAGCCTTCTGGATCCAAAATGTCTTACTCCCCACTTCTTCATAATAGTGTATTTATAGAACACATGTGTCCCATTTTGGGGCAATTTAAAGTTTGCCTAGTCCATAAATGCTCCATTAAAACAGCTGCTCACAATCTGTTAGTATAAATATTTTCCACCACTTTCTGATGATCGTGAAAGGAGGCCAAGGCCAGAGCCATGGATGCAAACAGCCCAGCATGTCAGAGGTGTTCAGTACTTACATTCACATAAATACCTCAGGGCTTGAGCCTGCCAGCCATGGCTCCCTTCCAGGCCCTGGGAGCAGCTCATTTGCACCCCTTGGGTCCCTCCTGATGGAGAAGCCTCTGAGGGAACAAAGGGAACCCAGGTGTGCTTGCAGGAGCCCTCTGGAGCATCTCTGTGCAGCAGGACTTCAGTGGATACTTGCAGACATTTCAGTTCTGCATTGACACATCCACTGCCAAAAGGGAGCAGTTCCTGCATCACCCCGTGTCCCTGCTGCAGACCCCTGCTCCACACCTCTCTTCATGCAGCCCACTGGGTCAGAAAGATAATTAGGCTGAAATAGAAGATATTTTTTTCCCCTTCTTTCTCGCCTCTGCTTCATGTGTTTCTTGCAAGTTTGGAAAAAAAAATGAGCGGAGCTTCATCCCAGATATGAAGGATGCAGTCCAGATTGTGCAGCCCCAACCCAACATACACTCCCAGCCCGACATCAGCAGATTGGATGTAACTCCCAGACAAAATGAACCTCTCGTCACCTACAACAACATCCTAATTTGAGACCAGCAGGCCCCAAGGGGTCTAGCTGGGAACAGGGAAGTCTCCTCCTCCTAACACGTCCCTGCCAGTGTGGAACAAAGGCTTGTTCACTGGCCCAAAAGATCTGTTTGACTTGGAAAAATTAATCATGCCCAGAAAGCCAGTCTCCTTGAGATCAGGAGGCTCAATTCCACATTTCATTAAACCCCTGCCCTTCTGGAATAACTGCAACCAAGGCAGCAGGGTCACATCTGATTCATAGCGAGACTGGGAATGAAACCTGAACCGCGGGCTCAGATCATTAATCCTGTTATCTGCTGCCTCCCTGCATCAACCCAGAGAGGAGGAAGCCTCTTTATCGCAGCTCTATGCCTCATGATGAAATAATTCAAGTGGATTAAATCAGCTCTTTGGGTGCATCAATCACACCATTGTCCCTGGAGCAGGAAGTTTCCTCCTTAGCCTTTAGCCACCTCTGCCCTGACCCATATTCCAAGGACTTCCCTGCACATTTTGCTCACGTCTGTATTTTGCATTTACCTCCACAAGCAGTCATGTCCCGTGAGCAAGAGCAATAAAAAAAAGCTAATAAGCAATAAAGTTAGTAATAAAGTCATGCAAGATCTAATAGATACAGACAGAGATACCTGGTGAGATTTTTGTTAGATTTTCATTAGAAGCAACTTAGAACTTGCTGAGGTTTCCTCCAAGTAGGGTGTTGAACAAAGCATTTTGGCATTTTGAAACTACCACTAAGCACCTGCCTGAATGGAAATCTCACTCAGGAACCCACGTCTTCAAAAAAAAAGCTGACTCCCAGTAAGATTTATGCAGGATCAGATGCTGAATCTGTCTCTAAGGCAGCACTGGAGCAAGACCCCAGTCAGATACACTGTCCATGTGATTTCCCAGCTGGAGCCTGTGGGTAAGAACTGGGAAGCTCAGGGACCAGAACAGCTAAACATGACAACAACAACTCTAGTTCTTTGCTAAAAATCAATAGTTAATACTGGGATCTCCAAAGGAAAGTCTTTTTATCTTAAACCTCTTTCTTGCCATGGAGATGGCAGCAAAATCCACGTCCCACTTTATGGCTCAGTTGCTGTGCTTTGAGACATCAAAAATTAGACAACACAGGAACAATTTTTCCCTTGACTTTTAGCCTGTGGGTGTTCTGCTAAGCCCACAGGATGAGTCTGGGGGTGTCAGTGGGGTCTTGCTTGTTCAGCAGTGCTGCTAGAGGTAGGGAAAAAGCACAGGGGCAGCATTTGGGAACTTTGCACCCAAAAGCACTTGTGTTGTCCAAGCAGGAAACGTGGCCTTTCTCCCAAAATCAGTCCAGAACCATCAAGGTGCCCTCCTGCTCCTCACTAGCCCCTCTCTGAACTCACACCATGGAATCAGTTGTTGCTCTTTAGCAGAGATGTGGTGCAAAGGGACTCCAGGGGGAGGCAAGCAGTGATCAGAAAGGATCAGCTGCTGGGCTGTGTGGGATTTGGAATCTGTAGGTGAACTTCACAATAACAAAATAGGCTTTCCATAGCATTATTTACACTCCTGATGCAGAGATAAACCACCACTTCCTTGCATTACCCTCTTCCAAGGGAGAGCAGTGAGAAACATGACAAAAAACCATTCCCATTTAAATTCATGCTCTTTTTCCCCCCTCTCCCTCTCCCAAACACACATTCGCTTTGAGCCTCAGGTTAATAAAAACCACAAAGCCCCACTTAGCCAAAACCACAACATTTTCCTTGATTTGGGGTCAAAACTGACAAGTTCTGCCTGTTTTCCTCTCGCAACCATCAGACTTCTCAGGTTCACTCTCAGAGCACCTCGGTAACACTGAAAAGTTCACAGACCTGGCACAAGTTTGGGATTTATTATTAAACCTGCCAGATTTCAGGTTTGATTTATGACCCTTTCACAGGCCCCTGTTATCGAGTAGAGACAGGCCCTGCAGTGCCTGCTGTGAGGCGTTCTCAGAGCTGCAAGCCAAAGCCAAAAGGGACCACTTAGAGCTGCTCTGCCCCACGTAGAAATGCAGAGCAGCCACCACCTACGAGGACCAGGGGTGCAGCTTTCAGCAATACTTCTGTATTTTGTGTTTCTGCAGCTTTCTGTGCTTTCTAGGGGCTCCTACAGACACTGTGGGGTGAAGGACAGGTAGGGACACCTCGTCATGGCCTTGGCTCTCTCGTGGCTTGGCCTCTTTCTGTGGTGGTGCTGAATGCTGCAGGAGCCACCCAGGGAGGTGAAGCTGCTCCTCTCACCAGGGTGTGAGTTACAGAATTTCTCCCCTGCTCAGAGCATTTCAGCTTTGTCCACGACCACAGCAGTGCTTTCCCCTCTCTCGTTCAGAAGGATGACAGCAGTTTTAGACTCAGCAATAAGGCTCCTTTCCAGCTCCACCCAGGACACCCCCAATGTCCAGGGACCAGGCAGGATTCCTGCAGCATTCCATGAGCACTGCTGCTTTGGGGTACCTCCCTCCTGGATCCAAAAGTCACAGCTTCAAGCACTTCCCCAGGATTGTGGAAGTAGGGAAGGACTGTGCACACGCAGCCCCATCCTTGTAGACCTGTCTGCAGAAAAATAAATAAATTTTTTAAAAAGCACCCAAAAAACCCACTCAGTATTTCTGCCACTACGACCCACAACAGAAACAAAAATTGGGACCAACTGCCATTGTCCCAGGAGATAAATCTCCATTTATGTGAGCTTCCAGAGGTCTTGGAGAGATTACAGAAAGTGTGGAGAGGAAATAGTAAAAAGCACACACAGGAAACCCTGACGCGGTGTCGCTAAGCCATATGGTCAACATAAAACATTCAATACTTTTGTTTGGATTCACAATGTGGCATTTATATTATTTTTATACATTTTATGTGCATGTATATATGCACATAAGATAAATATAATTTATTTATTTTACATTTTAAACTCCAAGGATGTCAAAGGCAATCTGCAGAGATGAAGGGTGATTTACTGCCAAGGTTTCAGGAGCAGTCCCAGGGGTTAGTTCACAGTTATAACAACACATTTTATCTCTGCACAAGCAGGAAGGGGGGGCACAGCGAGACGGAGGGGCGGAAGCAAGAGCTGGCAGTGAATCAGATGATGCATATTAGGGAGATAATAAGGAGAGATTACAGGGCTGGCAACAGCTCTGTGCTGTGCCCTGGCTTTGGAAAGCTCAGGTTCCCCCGCCAGGATTACTGCTCCGTAGTGCCTCGGGTAGTTTAGTCTAAAAGCAATCCCGCCAGGAAAAGCTGCTGTGGCCAAGGCTCCTCGTGCTCTCTCCCCCCTTTCAGTTTCGGTGAAACTCTGTCTTCAGGAGAGCATCAGCCAGTCAAACACTTCAGTCCCTGCCCTTCACAACTTCCGAGGGCTCCAAGTGCTGCACATCCAGCACTCCAAGTGGGTGGCAAGCCCAGCTGCCAAGTTCTCATCTTGAATAGCATCATTCCAGCACCAGGGTTTTTTCTCTTTTTTTTTTAAGGCAAACAGCTGCATGGCAGACATGCAAAAGGGCTCAGTGGGAGCCATCACCATCAGGTAGCTGTGCTGCTTCTAACAGTGCAAAATATTCATCTAGGCCGGGGTCTTGGCCACCCCACACCCTTGTTTAAAGGGCCTGGAGGTCCAGTGAAGGCTGCTTCCAGTTCAAAGTGGCTGGCACTAAGAAATTCTTAATTTGACCATGTTGCTTAAGAGAAAAGTAAAAGTATGAGCCAATCAATTTTTGTTTAATATTTCCCTGTTCACATGAAGACAAGGTGGCCAAAGCTTCATCAATTACTCAGGTGAGCTCCAAATGTTGCGTTTCATTTCTTTCACAGAAGGGTTTGAGATGGAAGGAACCTTAAAGATCATAGAGTTCCATCCCCCAGCCATGGACAGGGACACCTTCCACTAGACTGGGTTGCTCCAAGCCCTGCCCAACCTGGCCTGGAACACTTCCACAGATATGGCATTGTAGAGTTCTTTGTACAGCAAGTCTCAGTCCTGGCTCCTGTGAAACTTCAGAAGCTCCAAAGGAACAGCACTTGACTCTAAAATAAGCATTTGCTGACTTGCCACAGTGACTCACTACTTTCATCATTCAAATGGTCACAAACATGTTGTGTTTTGCAGATGCTCTCTGGATTCTTGCAAGCATCACTCTGCCCTTTTGCTTTGGCACTTGAAGGTTTCTTGCAGCAAACCACGGCGCCACGTGCTCAGGAGGGACCAGCTGAACCCATCAGTGGTAACAGACCCGTGGCAACCGTGGGAGCAAGAAAAATATTGTCCCTCCTCCACCGTGAGGTTTGTGCACTTAGTTGTCTGCACTAGAACCTTAATTAAGTCAGGTACAGCTGCAGGAGTAAAAGCAATGAATCAGCAACTCCCCTTTGCCACCAAACAATTTCCCAGCACAGAGCAGCAAGTGTGGGAGGCAAGAGGAAAAAAAAAACAAAACAATTATTTTTAGAAATTATTTTTTTAGGTGGTAGGACCCCAACTGCCCAAAACAGGAGAGAGATCAGCAGCACCATCTCCAGCAGGGAGGGAGGCTGGGTCTCTCCAATATCTGTGCTGAAGCTGCAGTAGGAGATGCCAAAACCAGGAGGTAAATTTCCTTGACCAGCGTTGGGAGCAAATATAATTGGGTGCCTGGAATAGGCACTTTTGGACCTAAATTGCACAAAACCATGGAAATGCTCAGGTTTTCACTTAAACATGTGCTGAAACGCTTTGCTCAGTAGTTCTAACAGACAGATACAGGGCTAACACTATTTAAACATATTTTGGAAATGAGTTATAAATAATTTATTTTTAGTTCTCTAGCTGTACAGCCTAATGAATGAGTCTTGTCCCAAATACATCCACATCCTCATCTGTTCTGTGCATTAATTCTCAAAGGGAGCTTCAGTAGAGGATTTCTTATCTATGCATTCATCAGTTCAAACTCCCTAGTGAGGTTATTTCTGAAGTTTTTAATAAAAAGAGACTTTTGATTCTTGGGGTCATGTTGCAAATTATATCTTCACTAATCTAGCAGAGGTCAAAAAACAAGTTGGAGCCAAAGAACATCTCTGACTCCTTAGCACACGTGAGTCTCAAGGCTTTTAAAAATACACAGTCCTGCTGTTATAAATAGAACATTCTTCTCAAAGGTCAAAAGCTTTCAACGTCCAGGAAAACAACATTTTTTTTTCCTCTTTGTGATGATTACCTGTTTCTTCTCCCCAGAATAAGGGTGCACTAAACTGGGCCAGGAGTTGCTCTCAGGGGCATCATTTCAACCCATCTATTTTTACACTGTCAGAGTGTTAACATGAACATCAGTGTCATTTCCTCTGTCTGACACTTCAGCAATGCAGCACTGAGAACAGCAACCAGACACTAACACAAGAAGAGAATAAGAGCATAAAAAGTCAAGAGTGAAGAGGAACGGTTTTCCACTAAACCCTCTTCAAGGGCTCGAGCGTGGGAAGGTACCATGGTAGGGTAAATCCCATGCTTGAGGCTGTGATCAGTTCTCTTACATTAAAAAGGTGCTTGAACATGTAGAAAACTGCTCAGGGGAGTTTGAAGAAGTAAAATCTGCTGAGTAACTGCACAAAGACAACAAACAATGTGGAAAGAAATCCAAGATGTCAGCCGGTGGATGAGATGTCACGAGACTAAGGGATTCTCTGAAAAGGGGTTTTTCCACACAATGGGAATTCATTGCTTCCTTGGTTCTCCAGGTGCAAGAACCCCTCTTCCATCTCCAACACTTGTCCATTCCCTCAGAGATTGATGAAAAGAGCAACCTCAGTCAGTTCTCTAATTGGCCTTACTCAGGAGTGATCTCATACAGCAACTCATGTCTCTACATGCAGGATCTCTCCTTGCTGGTGAGGTGGAACTTTGCGTGGAGACAACTCTGGAGAATATGGCCCCAGGTTCTGCTTGGAGGGCTGCAGAATGAACAGGACGATGCATTTGCGTGGTGCACAAATCCAGCTTTTATAAAGAAAATTTCGTTCTTCCAGGGATCAGATCTGCAAACAGCACCTGCAGTGTCCAGAGATTTTTTTTAGCTTCTACTCTTGAACTGGTTTGTTTTCAAAACACTTCATGGAGTTCTGTCATGGGGTTTGGTTGTAGTCTCTGAATTTGACCTAAAATAAAGGAATCCACATCAGGTAAGAGGTGCCACCTCCTTTTCTGTTACTACCACTTCTCTGTCAGGCTAGGCTTGGCATGACTGATGAGTCTGGTGGGATCTCTGAAATAAGAACAGCATGTGCACTCTTCCCAAAGAGCAGCATCAGGACACCACAGGTTCACTGAGGGACACCTTACCACGCTGACCCTTTAGTTTACTTGAGGCTTAAAAATGTCTCCTCTGGAGCAGCCTGGGAAGGCTTAGCTGTTTTTAGGACCTCAGCTTTTGAGGAGCTGCTCTACAATGTGACAATGTACAAGCTTTCTTCAAGCTTTTCTGTTCCTGTACTGACGCCAGGAGATTAAAAGGGTGTTGAGTGGTGCAGAGCCTCTGGAGGGGTCATTAACTTCACGTGCAGCACTGGAGTGGTTTTCACTGGCTCAAACCATCCCAGCCTGCTGATGAGCAGGCAGGGGTCAGAGGAAGTTGCTGTGGTCATTGAAACAAAGCCTTTGGGGTTTATCCTTTGTCTCCTTTCTCTTGGCCAACCCCAAAGCCATTTTTCCAACCTCCTGAGCAGCACTGCCCACCATCACGAGTGCTTTGGAAGTGCAGCAGCAGTGCAAGGGCTGCATTTGGGGAGCTCTCCTGGCAGAGCCCCTGGCAGTGGTACCACATGTGAATTTTACCAGTCCCAGGAGCAGAGCTCGTTATTCATGCACACACCACGTCCTTCCACGTGCTCAGACAACTTCCCCCAAAAGCACTGTCGGCTTTACGCAACCTCAGCAGCTCAGTTCTTTCACCAAAGTTAACACCCCAGGGCAGTATGGAAGTTACACCTTGAACCTTAGGGAAGTGTCAAAGTCAGGTGGTTTTCCCAACCCTCCTCCTGCCTCAGTTCTCCCCTGGCCAGCCCCTCCAGTGAAAGACAATCTCAGCTGGCCAAGGGGATGGCTCCCAGGCTTAGAGATGGGCCCTGTGCTGGAGACAGCAGCACCCATCCCCAGCACTGCTTTTGCCAAGGGTCACCTCGGGGAAGTCTTGCCCAGCTACACTCTTGCACTGGCACAACAGCCGTGGCAGCTATGCCACCACCCGAGCCACCAGGCATGGCAGAGGGAAGGGGTGGCACCTGCCTCTTGAGAGCCCCAGGAAGCAAAAGCCGTGAGCAGCCACTCCATACAGGTGTAGGGGTGGGAAAAAAACAAGACAGAGCTCAAAAGGGCCTGCCAGAGCAAAGCCAGACCTTCTGCCAAAGCAAAGCCAGACTTTCTGCCAGAATATCCCCACAAGCAACTCAGCACATCCCAGAGGACAAGTTTCAGTCTAAGGGCAGGGTGAATTCTGCCCCTGTGCCCCACTCAGGTGAGAGCCCACCTGCAGAGCTGCCCCAGCCCTGGGGCCCAGCACAGGCAGGACCTGGAGCTGCTGGAGAGAGCCCAGAGAGGCACCAGGATGAGCAGAGGGATGGAGCAGCTCTGCTGGGAGGAAAGGCTGGGAGAGCTGGGAATGTTCACCTGGAGAAGGGAAGGCTTTGGGGTGACCAAATTGCAACTTTCCAATACCTGAAGGGAGCCTGCAGGAAAGATGGAGAGAGACTTTACAAGGGCCTGGAGGGACAGGACAAGGAGAATGGCTTCAAACTGACAGAGAGTAGGTTTAGGTAGGCTATCAGGAAAAAAATATTTAATGTGAGAGTGGGGAGGTCCTAGCACAGGGTGCCCAGAGAAGCTGTTGCTGCCCCTGGATCCCTGGAAGTGTCCAAGGCCAGGTTGGACAGGGCTTGGAGCAACCTGGGACAGTAGAAGATGTCTCTGCCCATGGCAGAAGGTGGAACAAGGTCATCTTTAAGGTCCCTTCCAACCCAAACCCTTCTGGGATTCTGTGACAATGGTGTCCATCCCCTACCACCCACGAACAGCCTTGACTCTTTCCAAATCTTATTTGTCTCCTCTGCTCAGCACTGACAGCACCCATGTCAGCATCATGGCATCCACATCCACACCACGTGTGGTACTGTGACATGGGGTCAGATGAAATTTAGTAGTTAGTCCCTCCTTGAGGCTTACATGTCTACAGCATTTTCTCTACCAAAAGATTGCCAAAACCACACAGTCTCTCCCTGTGTGCATTATATCCCTTTCAGTAGCCTGACCTTTCTGCATGAGTGAAAAATAAAAATTTAAAAGTCCATCTTTCCCCCCCTTCCCAAGCAGCAAGTCCAACAGGAGATCAAAGCACACAGGCATTTAGCCCATGGAATAATAAAAGTCAATGAGAACAGTGTGCTGCTGACAGGGGAGTTGTGCTGTGCCACAGTGGGGAGGAAGGCTCAGGCAAGCCAAGAGTTATTCCCTGGAGCTGAAGAGACCAAAGAGAGCAGGGACAGAGGGAGTTCTTGTTTAAGAAAGTTCTAATTTTTAAAGAGGACCATGGATTAAACCACAAAGCCAGCAGTATGAATATTTATAGGGCCAAACTCAGCAATCCCATACCCCATGAAATTTTCCACTGGCTTTAATAGGTGCTTTGCCTTCCTTTTGGTAGAACCCCCTTATCACCATGCCATTCCACACTGTGGAGTGTGGTTGTCTTCTCCACTGTGTGGACACTTGGCCTTGCATCTGGAGCAGCTTCAACGTTTTATGCACATCAGTTCTCCTTTTTGAGCTTCCCTCAGGCACTGCTTGTGTAGGTGGGAGAAGACTTTTGGAATCTCCAGATGGAGAGCAAGAGGGAAACAGAGTGCACTGTAGAAGGTGGCAGGGCCAAGTTTATGGTCCTTCTCCTGTTTGCTTAGAAAAATTCTTGGTTTGTTCCCAACTGGGAACAATTGGCCATCACCCAAAATGCAATGAAATGAGAATAGCTACATAAACCCAAACCCTGCCACCATCAAATGAAAAAGAAATATCAAATTGCAGGACAGAGTCAAAAATAACTTCCCACTTGGGCAAGAGGACAGCCCAGTCCTCAGCTCCAGCAGAGGACCCCTCTCAGCCACACATGCTCATTCCACATGGACTTCTCATCTGGAAGAGGAGAGAAGGAAAATAAAAGGAAAAAAAAGAGCTCCACAGCTGCCAGCTAAGGGCTAATGGGTTAATGATCCACCTTTAATATTACACATGGAAAAAAAGCAAAGTTTTCCTTGGCCTGCCACACATCCCAGGAGATTCACTGCTGCTTTTCCTTCCTCCCCCAGCCTCCGCTGCCATCGCGCCAAGAGCGCGGTGAATGGAGCGAGCAGAAACACTGCAACGACAGCCCCTGGCCAAAGGACAATAACTTCATCAAGTGTTCCTCAGCACACATTCCTCAGGCTGCAGAAACAGCTGGGGCTTTCCGAGGCCACTCTGGGAGTCCTCCCATTTGGCCAAGGCTGGTGTGAGGGGTCAGTGCTGCCCCAAAGGTGATCTGGTGGGCTGAAGTACCCCAGAGAGCCAACACAGCCCCTGCCCGTGTGCTGCAAGAGGAGCCCAGCCCCACTTCCCTTCTTCTGATGGAAACAACCTCCAAGTCTGGGTCTGACATTATGAGTTGGACAAAGTTGTCTGCTGTTCCTGCCTCACAGGAAGAGCAGAAGATCCTCAACACAGCCAGCAGACACACAGTGATCAGGGTTAGGTTCTGGATTCAGCACAGGAAGCAACCAGCCCAAAGATGAACCAGCCAGACTCAAGCCAACCCTCTGCTGAGGTTAGAAAACATCAAGCTAACATCCTTTTTTTTTTTTTGTCGTGCTTTACTTCAGCATTTTTGCGCATCTCTGCACTTTGTTGGCTTTGGCAGGTACCCGAAGCCGTAATGCTGCAAGAGCAGCTGATCTCTTCATGCTCCATTCCAGCAAAACCAAGGAGCAGTGGAAACCTCATACGAGTTTGCTTCTAATTTTGTGAAGCTTCCAGATCTCAGTCTGGACCAAGAGTTTCTAATGAGTTTGGATAAACTCTGGATAATCCTCTGAACTCTCAAATATCTCAGGAAAACAGAATCAAATCTACTATTTGGGACTTGGAAATGTGCTTCAGAGTTCAGTGCTCCTGGATCAGCACAAGTATTAGAGATACAATAACCATTGCACGCCCACGACTTTTATTGAAATTTGAAAAAAAAAAAATATGGAGAAAGAAAAAAAAACCCCACACACATTGTTACTAAACTTATGGGAAAGAAAGGCATCCCCAATTCTCTCATTATATACCAGCCTAAACCTGCAGGGGAGTTCACCAAGGCACACCAGAAAAGTCAAAACAGATTTATCTATCAGGTTTAAAGAAGGGAAAGGATGAATGACAGCTCCTTTCTTAAAAGGGAAAGAAAAGAAACATTAACTCCTGGTGTTAAAATGCTGTAAAACTGGCTTTTGACTCAGCACAGCATAATGCTGCTTGTAAATGGGGTAATTGGTTTGTGTGAGGTCATGAAATGAAGCATGCCTGTTCCTGCCCATCCCCTGAAGCACAGTCAGCTGCAGGAGAGCACAATACTTGCACAGCACAGGTGAGGGTGAAAAGACTCAGGTGTCACGCAACCATTAATCAAGGATAGAATATATGAATTCATTTAAGTGTGTGAAGAGCTAAATATCCGAGAGTTTGAAACTCCCTTAGCCCTGGAGGTGACATGGTGCTTTCTAATCCCATCCCTCCCCAGCAGTGCAGGGATCACACAGTCCCCTTGTGCTTTGCCACCTTCCTGGGATCCTCGACAGACACAGGCTCCAGCAGAACTGAGCGTGCAGAGAACAATCCTGTGCTGGAAGTGAGACAAGCAGATGTTGGAGGGGTGGCAAAGCACTGAGAGTGAAGCACACAATGTGGTTCCAACATCCAGACACCGGGAGAGCTGCTGGAATCCCTTCTCCTTATGTTTCCAGACATCTCTGTCAAGTAGGGGGTAATTAAACACTACAGCAATTGGGTGATAGAATGATTTATTTTAAAGCACCCTCACAGCCTGGGGCTTTGGGAAGCACGTGGAGACACAAAGGTTTCTCCAAAGAGGAAAGAGAGCAGAGCACTCCGTGAAACCCCGACTGAGGGCAGAGGTGCAGGGAGGAGGAGTGAGCAGCAGGCCTGCATGGAAAAGTGATGCAGCTCCTTATTTCACTGTCAGCTCAGGCTCTTTAATCTTTGCAGGGTTTGTTTATGAGTTCAGAGAGAAGAAGGGAGTGGAGCCAAAAAATGTGAAAAGAAAATAAAATTACATATTTGAATAACAAATGTCCCACTTGGAAAGCAAAGTCCAGCACAGGGAGAAGGAATCGCAGAGACCACGACCACAGATCAGTGGACAAAAATGAAAGAGCCAAACCAAGATGGAAGAACCTGCCCAGGGCCACCATGGCAGGTCTGGGGTAGAGGTGAGAGAGGTTTTTCCAAGCTTCTGTCTATTTATCAGCAGCACTTCCCCAAAAATTACTGTCCCCTGGGTTCCCTGGTTTTAAGAGAGAAGAGAGCAAGGGGAAATATGGAAGTGCTTGGTCATAAGAGAGCTGTGACAAGCAACAAAGGGCTTATTCCAAAAGGGACAAACAGGGACAAAGGCTGCAGGGGTGACTGCAAGGGTGACAGAAGAGGGATGTTGAAAAAGGCATTTCTACCTCCACAGTGTTGAAAAGCAAAGGTCCAAAAACATGAATGACATGGGACAGTTTGGCTTCAGGACCTATCCGGTCACTGGAATTCTTTTTTGGTCTTGCTTGTCCTGAACCCCTTTCCAGTAAAATCCTGGAAGAAAGAAAGAGAGAGAGCAGCCTGACCATTTGAAATACACAGAGCACCAAAGGCATCCTGTCCTGCCATAAAGGTCAGGAGAGCAGATCCTTGAAGCCAAGGACCATGGGAATTCAGCTTTGCATCCAGTCCCGCTTCAGTCCGTTTATTTTACATGTTTATTTAACATCTACATGAATCAAGGCAATATTATTTCATTTTTTAAAAAAAAGGAAAAAAAAAAGAAAACTTGGCTTCACTTACTCAAACATTTGGACAAGGAAGGAAGAAAGCCCAGCTCAGGATTTGGCTGGGTGGAAGAATAGGAATATGCAGTTACTACCCTGTAGTCAGTGCTTCAAAACCAGCCTGATTGGAGGAACTGAAGTCATTTTTATCTGGCAGTTGTTGGAGGAACCTCCCTAAAAGAAGTCATGGCCTCAGCTCAGATCCAAGCAGATAAGAGTCCTGGAAGGGCAGGGAGCAGGACAATGACTTAATTTTTCCTGGAGAACAAGAGAAACTGTGGATTTTCTGTAGGTTTGAGTGTCCCGGTGAGAAGGTGTTCACACAGCTCTTCTGGACTAAAAGAAAAGTCAGACCTTCACCTATCCAGACCCACCAGCCTCTTACCTTCCTGGCATCTCCCAAAACACGTCAGTGCCCAGAATAACAAACACCCAGAGCACAGGCTGGTCAGGGAAACACTGCTAAAAGCTGGAGAATAATACCAGCAGCACGAGGTCATAAACTAGAGCTGCCAAGGCATCAAAACAACAAGGGTTGTTATTCCCCCCACTCCCCTCCTCTCCTGAGAATAACATTAAACACCAAGGCAGCTGCAGAAGCCATGTTTTTCTAGGCAACCCCCAAGGCTGCTACCATGTCTCCCCTTTAAATCAAGGCTGGATGGGTTTTGGAAGATGTGCTTTTGTCAAATGCAAGTTATTGGGTTCAATAAGGGTTGAAGTGCTCTGGCCTGTGCCATACAGGAGGTCACAGTCTGGATGATTTAAAGTCTCTTTTGGTTCCAAAATGTATGGAAAGAGCTATGAAGCCTCCTGCACTAGAAATAAAAGAATAACAGCAGCAAATAATAAAATTATCAAATACAGACAGCCCTCACCCACAGAACAGCCATGAGCAAAATGAAGCCTCTTTGGTTCTGTTCATTAATCACAAGGGTTCAAATTCATTTCTCAGGTCTTTTATCCCACTTTCCAAATGAAACAGGATTTATGGAGTCACACTGCACACTCACTGTCCTATCCAGGGTTTGGATCAGCCACGTCCAACAAGGCGTGCAGGTCTGGGATGTTAACTTACTTCACTTCTGGCAAAAGAAAGTTAGTGGGTAGAAGGAAAGAGAGCTCGACTGATATCCCCAGTGAAAGAAAGGCAGTAGCATAAAAATCAATCCTTTGCACACCAGGAAAAACCTCTTGGAGCAGGGGAAAGGGTTAGGCCCCCCACCTAAAAAAAGCCTTTGGTCAGGATTGTCCTACCCTGAGGAACCTACTCCAGCAACATTTTTTATTGGTCTGGGTTTTCTGACTTCTAAGGACAACAGAGCTCGTGCTGCAGCTTTAATACAATTAATAAAACTTGAACGAGCCACTAGACACCAATCAACGGTAAACTGAGCTCTAGGAGTTTCAGAACTCGCAGAATTACTTTTATTTATGGTTAATAAGCCACAGCACGCATGGCAGAGCTTCAAAGCAGCTCACAGGGCCCCCCATCACACAGCCTGCAGTGTGGATACCACAGGGAGTGTGGATGGGCTGGGGCCAGAGCCCCTGCAGCCCCCTGTGCACGCACTCCTAACGAGCAGCAGAGCTTTCTGCAGGGTTTACGTAGCCTCCATCAAGACAGGACCTAATTGAACAGTTTATTCTCTCCATTTTCTTCTGGGGAGCAGAGCAGGGGGGGTAAAAGCCGCCCCAGCAGCATTTAGAGCTTCCCATGTGTTGGTTGTTGTTACAGTTTTACTCTCGTTGCTCGGGCAGAAGGCAGAATGTAAAGAATTCCTGCCATGACCTCATCCTCTGGCTGGCAGGCGCTGCTCTCGCCGTGTCCTCGGGTGGAATTCAGCATGAACTGGCTTTTGCTTGTGTCCCCAGTGACAGCAGCCTGGCTGTGGGGGCAGTGGCTGCTCACAAGCAGAGGCCTGAGAAAGCCAAATGGTGATTTATATAAAATACTGTATAAAATTCACCCCCACCCCCGTGCCATTTAACACTAAGGTTTAAAATACCTTTTTATTTCATATAAAACCAGATATACCTTCGTTGCAGTTTCATCATTTTTATTCAGGGGTGACACCCCAGTGCACAAAGATTAATTCTACGTGCCTGAATTCAACACTGCCTTGACTAGAAACCCCAATGAAATCAAAGGATCTCTCTGGCATAAATCCACAGTGAACTTTGGGAACCTGTATGAAGGCCTGGGGTTGGTTCTAACACACAGATCACCCAGGATAAACAGGTGTCAGGGGGTGCAGCTTCACCCCAGGGATGTCCTGTAGCCAGAACAGAAAAAAAGAGCTCCTAAAAAATGAAATATTTTTTAAAATATTAGCACTCATGCCTAACCTGCATCCCATGATTACTCTACTCCACAGTCAAAGCTAAATTTATTTTCCAGAGCATTGCTTTGCATCCAACATTAATTCAAGAACCTCTGAAATCCCAGTGGTTTGGTGTGTTCATCCAAGTTGAGAAGATTTAACAAATCTGTCTGTGACTGCAGATACCTGTAATTTTTGCTGGTTTTCTCCATCAACAAAGAATACCACTTGCTTTCAGCTGGGGTCAAATCCAGTTTATTTTCACACCAAATCATCTCGACCAGTCTTCAGAAAATCCATTCCAGCCAGATACTGTGGAAAAACTGGCTTCACCTGGAACTGATTAATGGGTAAAATCAATTGTGAATGGGACAGTCAGGAGCAATGGTTTCCATGGAAAAATCCGTAATTTTAACAACCAGATTCTGGAATCAACCTGCAGTCCTCTCCTAGGCTGAATCAGCTGCTGCAGTGGCACAGTCCTTTCCTATTCCAGAGCTCTCCCTCCAAGCCAAGCATTCCCCACCACCTCCCCAGCCTGATATTTTTCTCCTTTGGGCTCTCCCTCCTGTATCTGTAAAGCCCAGCAGGAGAATCATGCCAAGTGCATTATACTGAGATGCTGGGTGTGAGAAACCAAGTCGTTTTCCTTCCCTGAGCCCCTCATGTGCAGAGCTCTGCTGGACACTGCTGTGTCCATGCCACGGGCTGGCAGCTGTCACCACTGAAGGCAGCACCATTTTCCTACCCATTTTTCCTTTAATAAGTTTCAAAATATGTTTAAAATCCATCTGACATGACTAACTTATGATTCCACGTCAAAGTGTGGTTTTATGGTTTCTTTAGAGAGCTGTGGAGCTCGATGTTTAAATGTGTTCTCTGTGCTTTTACAGCTGGGTAGAAGATTTGGGGGAAAACGAAAAGAAAAGTCAATGTAAAATTAAAAATTTTAAAAATTAAAATCAAAAATTTTAAAAATTAAAATTAAAAATTTTAAAAAATTAAAATTAAAATTTAAATTTTTTTATTTTAAATTTTAAATATTAATTTGATTTAAATTTTTAAAGTAATTTTAAAATTTAATTCAATTAAAATTTAAAATTTGGAGTTAAGATTTTTAATTTTAAATTTAAATTTTAAATTTCATTTTAAAAACTAAACATTTTAAAATTTTTTAAAATTAAATTTTTTTTAAATTTCCAGCACTGCTGAGAAATAATCCCTCAGCACTGCATGGTTCTTGCACAGAGATCAGCTTATCCTCATCCTGCCTTGCAGCACAGCACGCACATGCAGGATGTGCATTGCAGAGCCCAGACCACGGGACAAAACCTCATCCATCAGCCCCTTGCCAGCCCTCTGACCCAACCCATGGGTCCCCCTGGGCTGTGCCAGCAGACCACTCCAGCCATCAGGGAACCAGGGCTGGGCTTCAAATCAGAAAAGAGCAGGAAACTTTCAAGCCAAGAGCAACGATACAGCTGGAAGCAGTGCAGTGCTTCACACTGAACAAACACGAGATAATTCTGCAGAGCACTGACTCCAGCTCCTTCCCGAGATAGCACTGGCGGCTCCTCTGAGCACAGCAGACAGAAGCAGCAGAAGGGAGGGTAGGCAGGGCACGGAGAGGGAAATTCAACCAAAATTAGAGTGAATTAGACTAAACCAAAACAAGGACAGAGGGCTCAGAGGTCCCATTGAGCTTTGTTGCTGACTGCAGACACTTAACCCAAAGGATGTTGGCACAAGACAAGCGCTGGAATAACACGAGTGCAAAAAAAAAGACTCAGATGCATAAAGACACACACACACTGCCCCATCTAACCGTGCCAGGCTGCTGGACACACCTATCCCTTAGGGACAGTGCAGCTCAGCAAACTCATTTCAGCTTCCAGTCGGTCACTCCTGTGTTTGACTTTATGTCAATTTGTTCTCGTACCTTTGTTGTACAAAATTTGGCTTGAATATAGGAGCATTCCAAACAAAGCTCTGTGGAGTGCACTTACGAGTGAAGAATGAGAGGCAAACAGAGCTGCCAGTGGTTTCCAGTCTCACAACCCCTTTCCTAGCAGCAGTCAGAGGAGTAGCATCAGAAGGCATCACAAGAGGCATCAGAAACCTTGAGAGAGGGCCCATTCCTTGCTAAACTTCTTTTTACCAGCTCTAATGCCTCTGTAAGCATCAGGAAGCTTGGATGATCATCTCAAGGTTTCTCTGCCCACTCACTGGCAGTTCCAGGGGGATTCCAGAGCTGTTCCTCAGTGTGGGTACTTTTCCCCACACCGGCGTGGTCAGGCTCAGCTCCGTGCTGCCTGTGCCACCTCCTCTCTCAGTCACAATTCCCTCCAGGCACCTCAGGGACAAGTCCCTTACTGCTGGGCTTATATTTGTGCTCAGTGAAAACAAGATGCCATGGAAAGAGTAAAACCTCTACTTTTTCTCCTTACTTGGGAATTATTGCTTCTTTAACCACTCCTTTATTATTTCACCAAATCGCCCCTATCTCTTTACAAGTAAATATAAGCTGTCCCTTCGTGAGGGGGTGGGGGGAGAGAAGGCACTGTTTTCCCTCTGCAGTATCAGTTTTCAGTGTGACACACAGTTCACTGTGAAAGCAAACAGCCCTAATGAGAGTGGCTGTGCAGTTGCTGCTCCCTGTGTCAGCTCCTCAGCAGGGTCAGTGCCAAGGAAATGGGGAGCAGGACATGTCCCACATCCCTTGTCCCCCTAACCTCCTCGCTGGGGGACAGAGCCTGTGCCAAAGCTGCTGGGACTGCAGTCGAGCTGGGCTCACTGCACCCTCTGCTGTGTTTGCACCACATCAAAGGGTGGGGAAGTGATGCTGCCCGACTTTGCATCCAGAGTGGTGGAGCGCCAGGGACACAGAGAAAGCTGTTCTCAAACTTTAGATGGTGTTTGGACAGGAGGAGAAACCTGGGGTATTCCAACTCAGGCTGGGTTCAGATGTCCCTACACTGAGGGATCAGCCTGTCCTAAGGAAGGTGTAGGAGTGGCAGCCTAAAAATCTCCATCCACAGCGCTGGGCAAGCAAGCTCTGCAGTCATTTGGAGCACCACTGACCTCAGCCATGGCATCTGCATCCCATGGACCACGCTGGGCTCCGGAGCACTTTCCCAAAGCATCTCTTTCCCTGCTTACCAGAGACAGGCCTGAGCAGGCATCTGCACAGGCTGCTGAGGGCAGACCCCTCTCCCAAGGGGTGAGCTGTAGGTTGCATGGTCCTGCCTCCAGGACCCCCCAACACCAGGGTCCTGGAAGGGGGCAGAGATGGCCATCACCCCCTTTTCCCTGTCAGCTGGAGGATCAGAGCTCCTCCTGTCTGTTTGCTCACATGTGCCTTTTCTCAGGCTGCGTTTTTCTTTTCACTTTTGACCAACCACCACCATTTTAATTAGCCTCCAGCTCCATCACAATTATATCCTTATATATCCTTGCCTTTTATCTGCCTATCAGAGAGCTGTCTGTCAGATTTAGGACACCCCACAAAGCTGCTCCTCATGCTTTGAGTGTCCCCATTGACTCGGGACAGGATCCCAGGCTGTGGAAACCACCATCAGATCCTCATTCTTCACTCAGCTTTAATTTACTCCTGACACCAGGAGTCCCAAGCTTCTCCTCTCTCCTTCATTGTGGTCTCCAGCCACCAACACAGCCCAGCACCAGGGGCTGGGGCAAATGACACCCGAGGAGCGTTGCCATGGGCGCAGACAATTTGTCCCTCTGGGTTCCCATGGCACCAGGCCAGACATGCAGTGGTGATGAGAGGGAAGAATACACACCAGCCAAGCTATTTGTAGCCCATCTAAGCATCTCACAAGTTAAACAGTTTGTCTTTCTTCCCCCTGCTCCCAGCACCCATCCGGCTCAGGGGGCTCCCCCACCTTCCAGGACAGCACTCACAGTGCACAAAAGGCAAAATAATTGTCCTGACTGACCTGGAGACAAAAATAAAATTCAGCACGGGTGCTCAAGCGTGGCCAAGGGCAAAATTTGGCTCCAGTGAGCTGCCTGTTGGCTGGTTTTCATGTTTCAGTTTTTGGCATGAAGTCTCTTGGCCCTTGCTGCATTCAGGGGTAGGGCAAGGACTTGTGCCCAGGGCTGGGGTGCAGCAGGACCCCAAAAAACCCATGGGGGAATTTCTCCAGCCCTGGGAGGCACAAAACACAAAAGAGCACTCAGGAGGCAAGGCAGGAGGATTTCTCTAGACCATGGGAAGGACGTGGCAGTGGAGACTCATCCCCGTGGCCAGGGACAACTCCTGTCACCCTCTCCTCTGCAGGCTGACTTGAACAGGTCATTTTCCCAGTCTGGGGTGGTTTCCAAAGGCACAGGAGCTTCATCCAGCCCATCTCCACATGCCCACAGGAAGGTTCCCTGGGTCTCCCTGGGCTGTGCCTGCAGACCACTGACCACCCTGCCGGAGATGAGGCTGCATCAGCTGCCAGCACTCAAGTTCTGCAGCGTTTTAAGCCCACTCTGATGTCCTGTTCTGCTGGTGATGTCAGCCAAAAGATATTTCAGCAGAGGAGGGGGAAATAGCCCAGCAGAAGCCTCTGGTGTGATCAAATCCAGAATAAACTTTGCATACAAATTAAGCATCTTCATTCTTTAAAGTGATCCCCCCTTCTCCAGGCCCTCAAACTCCTATCACCCCTCAGATCTCCCACAAGCAGGGGAAATCAGCAGCTAGGCCAGCCTGCTGGACATAGTGGTGAGAGCAAAAGGAATTAGTCTCCATAGTACATGAAAAGAATTAGGACTATTTAATCTCCTTTTCCCCTTATCAGTGGTCTCAAATATCCCTTTGAGAGGGAAACACAGTGGAAATTCCTGCAAATCTTGCCTACAGTTAAGGAATTGACAAGATTTTTCAGTTTTTTCTCTCTGTGTTTGAAAAATTACCACATAAAGGAAACAATCTTTGGGGCACATATAATTCACAATAGACTGAAACATTATCTTAAACTATTTGTCTGCTTCCTGCTTAAGTAAGCATATTAGGAATGTGTGTATATATTTCTTAGGCAGCTTAAAAAATAAAAAGAAGAGGTATATAGTCTGTCCTGCTTTTGAGGAGCATGTTGTTTATGTTGTTATAAGCACAGATCATATTTATAGCTGAACACTCCGTGAAAGTGCAGCCAGGCTGGGAAGCATTTGTTAGGTTTAATGATCTTTTATTTAACTGGTGCAGAAAAAATGCAGCCCTTTGGATTGATTCATGACACGAGTTGTATAGAAACCCTCTTCCTTGAGAAAAGGAAAACTTCAAAAGGTCAATCTGACATTTCAGCTTTCTCAAACATCCAGCAGAGAGATGTTCACAGAGCAAAGTCCCAGCCTGACAAGCTGGATGGGGTTAGGGCAGGGAAAGGCTAAACCACAGCCAGAGATACCTTTCAGGACATAAAGCAGAGCCCTTCAAGTCACCTGGATGGGAAGGGACCCACCCTGCACGGCAGCCTGTGAAGTGAACCACACTTCTCACAGCATCCCCAGGCAGAGAAAGGGACTGACACTTCCTTTTGCTGTGTGGCATCCCTCCCATTCTAAAACCAGGCTTACCAAGGCCCAGCCTGCCTCTCTGGCTCAGCCACTGAGTCAAAACCAGAGCTCAGAAGAGCTTTTCTCAGCTCCCATTTGCCTGAGCTGGCTGCAGCATCTCCTGTCCCCTCACTCAGGGGGTCACTGGGTTTTACAGCCTGCACCTCTCCCCTCCCCTGCACTGCTGTAGAAGCAGCTCAAGCCTGGGCCAGCCCTTCCTGAGGAGCAGTGGCCATCACAGGACTCCACAGCCCCTGCTGAGCTTCCAGCCCTGCTCTGGGCTACAGCATGTGCTCACACACGTGTGCACCAGGGTTTGCTGCCTCAGGGGCCAGGGCTGGCTGAGAACTGCTTTTGTGGTCATGGAGAGGGAATAACGTGCAGAGACCTGCACCAGAGCAGTCCCTGAAGCCACCTACAAGCCAAGCCAGCCCAAAGGGACCTGGTGCAGCAGGGGCTCCCTGGCAGCTCTGCCCACACCAGGAAGGACCAACCCTGTGGCCACAGGGAGCAGCCAGTGCTGCAGCCAAGCACATCCCTCTGCCCATGGTTTGTTCTGAGCACCCAGCAGTCCTGTACAGACCACTTCCACTGCGGGGCTGAGCACTGATCACCCGTTAGGTGCTGCACATAAAACATAAAACATCCCCCAGTTCTTCCACAGACAGTGGGGTGCTTTGTGGTGGGAGCTCCCAAAGCCCAGGACAGCAAACACCATTAGTATTTCTCTTCAGAATCCCACAGTCAGTTAGGTTGGTGTTCTGGTTTGAAAGCAAAACCAGTGAAAGACTCCAAGTCAGAAATACAATTTATTAGGAAAAAGGAGAAAGGAAACAAAATACATGCAATAATACGAAAGAAAAACCACGGACAGAGTCAGAATACAACCTGATGTCCATTTTGGTTAGGGTGTTGTTGGTAGCAGTCCACATTGTAGTGGCTGCAGCCCTCCTGGAAATCCAGCAGGAAAGTCTGAGTCTGGTGTCACAAAAACCCAGATTATATCCAGGTAGGAATTCTTGTCTCCTCCCTCTGGGCGGAACAGCTCACAATGGGATGCTGTAACTTTTATCAGTCATGCAGTGACATTCAATAACTCATTATCAGCAGATGTCTCCCCAGAGGGAGAATTGGTTGTGGAAGAGATAAGGAAAACTGCCCAATTAACAGAAGACAACTGCCACACAGATGGGAAATGGAATACATCTTGCCTTGCAATCTCAGACAGTTGGAAAAGACCCTTAAGATCATGGAGTCCAACCATTAACCCAGCACTGCCAACCTACCACTAAGCCATGTCCCTAAATGCCACATCTACCTGTCTTTTCCTCCATGGATGGTGGCTCCATCACTTGCTGGGCAGCCTGTTCTGACACTGACAGCCCTTTCTACGAAGACCTTTTTCCCTAATAACCAACCTCAACCTTCCCTGGAGCAACTTGAGACTGTTTCTTCTTGTCCTATTGCTTGCTGCCTGGGAAAAGTCATCAGTCCCACCTCATCATAGCCTTTCAGATAGCCTCCCATTCTCCAAGATAAACAATCCCAGCTGCCTCAGAATCTCCTCACACAATTTGCTCTCCAGAGCCCTCGCCATTTTCATTGCCCTTCTTTAGACACTCCAGAATCTCTGCTGAAGGTGCCTCAGTTCATCATTGGTGTCCCAAAAGGAACAGAGGGAACACAAGTTTTGTACTTGCTAAAAATACTTTAGAGGCAGAAAAAGAGGGGATTTGCTTCCAGAAATCACCCAGAAGGGAGCAAACACTCATCACTTTTGCTCTCTCTCCCCCAGGGGTGGCTGTAGGTCTCTGAGGTTTGCTTTGTACCCTGCGAGGGGCTGTAGCACTTAGGGACAAGGACAAAGCCTGCAAAGGGCAGCTGCTCCCTCAAAAGCTGCCTGCCTTCAACCCTAAACCAGCTTAGAGATAACCATGAACCTTTATTTGCTGCTCCTGCCTCTTCCCATTACCCACAGCAGAGCTCTGGGTTAGGGAAAGTCAGGACAGCAAGAATTGCTTCACACTGGCCACATTCTAGGAAAATCTCAGCATTTTCAGTACTTGGCAAGTCACAAGTTCAAGCAGCAAGTAAACAAAACATGAAAACCAAACCAAAGCACTTAGCTACTTTGTGCTTATCTGCCTGAATTCTCCCTTTTATCCCACAGCTTCAGGGGAAACAAGCCTACAGGCAAAGGAAAGTTATTCCACAGTGCCTGTTCCACCACCAGCACCACTCTGGCCCTCCCCACGAGACAGCTTTTGTCACAGCTGGGACAGCCACGACACACAGAGTGACACCACACAATTTCAGAAGGCTCTAAGCATCCCCAAACAGAGTAACACCATGCCTCACCAGAATGCTCCTGGCATCTGCCCATACTGAGTAATACCAGGTCACTTCAGAAGGCTTCAAGCATCACCCTTCTTGTTCTTTACCCAACCTTTTACACCCCTGCTGTCCATGCACTGCACCTGTGTGCCCTCTGTGCCCTGGGGTGGTGGCTCAGCACACCTGGGCACTCCATGGCTCATTGCTGTCAGTGCTGCTCACCTGCTTTTCACAGCTGGAACCACTGGGGATGAGGCTCAGCCCCAACGCCAGTCACCACAGACTGTGTGCCTACAAGCTTCCACATGGATTAAATTGCATCTTTGAAAACCAGCACCCTCTAAGAGGCAGCCCCAGGGCTCCTGCCCAGGCCTGGCTGCTCTCAAGCCAAGTGAACTAGATTGCTCCAGTTAAAACTCTGCTGTAGTTGTTCTCTGCAAATTGTATCAGCTTCTGTTTTCAAGGAATCTAAGAAACAGATGAATGCATTAAAATTCATCATTCTTTCCAAGAGGAGTTTTATTTACCCCGACCAGGCGAGGTGCAGAAAGCTCTCTGCGCTGCCCCGCTCCCCACGGTGTAGTTGGGGCAGTGGGACATTTTGGTTGGAAACTTCCTTTAGTTTTTACAAGAACCAGATTTGCAGTGCAGGATCTGTTTGCTCATTGACTGCTGTGTCTCCTAAACCTTATTTTTGGACCCACTTTTCATAGGCTGGGGGTGAAGACACTTTTACTGTGGTAGGTAACAGAGAAGTCCCAAAGGGGAGCTCCATGTAATGGCACTGTGAAAATATGAATTTTCAAGATGAATTTTTGCTTCCTACACAGCAGCATCCAGCCATGGCCAGTGGCTGCAAGAAAAAACAGAAGGTTACACTAGTGCCACTGAGCCTGGTGGGACAATTGTGGGTTTGTCTTTAGGATGAAAGAAGGAAATCAGTTTAGACTGTGTCAAAGCCCGGAAAGCACAGTGGGGAGATTTAATGAGAGTTTAATCACCACTTTTAATGGGATTTGCTGCAGGTCCTGCAGGGCAGAGGAACCACAGAATCATTAAGGTTGGGAAGGACCCTTAACATCATCAAGTCCAACCATTGACCCAGCACTGCCCAGCCCACAACTAAACCATGTCCCCAAGTGCCACATCTGCTCCGCTTTTAAATCCCTCCAGGGATAATGACTCCACCACTTCCCTGGGCAGCATTTTCCAGTGCTTGACAGCTCTTTCCATGAAGAATTTTTTTCCTAACATCAAATCTAAACCTCCTCTGGTGCAGCTTAAGGCCACTTCCAGTCGTTCTGTCACTTTTTACCCAAGGAAATCGACAAACTGGAGCTCCCTGCCCATCTCTCTGGGTTATCACTGCAGGACTCAGTGTCCAGCTCCAACATGGAGCAGCCTCAGGTCCCCACTGCTCTTTCATGCCTCAGGTGACCACCTGGACGTGGTGACCATTTCCAGGTGAGCCCTTAGGACAGCTTGAAAGGACCTGTGAGGCGTTTCAGAAGTCAAAGTGGTCACTGTTTTTCTCCATGAAAGATGAACAAATTTCACCACTAGAGGATCAGCTTCGTCGATGGTTGTTGTAACCTTTTCTCCTTCTTTGAGCAATTTTTCTCCTGAAGAACCAGCTGCCAGGCCAATTCAGAGGGATTGCTCTTTCCAAAGGTGGAAAATGCTGGGCATTGTGTCCAGCCTGTGTTTGAAGTGGGGAAAAAGCAACTTTGAATAAGCTTTTGATGGGGCCCATGGCTCTGCTTGACCATAATGTCAGCTTGTAATTAGCAACAGATACCACTTCTGTCACTCCCGATGTTATCATCAGCCGTCTTGCGTTTCAAAGTGAGGAGAGGCATGTAAATTATGGGCAATTTGGTCTCTGAAATGGATTTTATGGGTTTTTTTTTTTCTGCTGGGTGACCCGGGAAGCCTGGGGTTTGTTACAGAGATAGTCGTTCAGCCAGCAGAGAGGAGCAGGAGGAAAGCAATGAACGTTACAGAGCTGCTCCAGCACATCCCTGGAGGAAACACATCCCTGCCAGCTCCTCCACAAAGGCAGAGCTTCAGTGGTGGCTCTCACAGGGGCTGTGTGTTTTGAGGAAGGAGAAGGTTTAGAAGGAGCCACTGTCCTGCCTCTGGAACGGGGGTCTCTGCAAGGCTCCATTCATACACCAGTGAGCAGAGCTGGGTGGGAAGAGGGTGGCTCGTGCCTGGGCAGCCAATACAGATTTATTTCTGCTCAGCATATTGCAGGCATTCACCTCACTAAGGCTCAGTTGGCCTGAGAACAACTGAGGCAATCTTCTCCACTCATTGATAGAAAATGTTGCCTTCAATTAAAATTCAGTTTTCAGAGTGAAGGAAAGGTTTGTGTTTCCCAAAGCAGGTATGAATTTTTGTAAGAAAAACAAAACCCCCACACTCAGGTAATTTCCAATTTTGACCAAAAGCAATTCTAACTTTTGTTAGGAAAAAAAAAGGAGCAAATTTTTTTGTTTGTTTCTTTTTTGGAGTGGGGTGGAGCAAGGGAAGTTTATCTTTTTCATCAAGTCCAGTGAGTTTGCCAGATCCCCTGGCACTGCTCTGCAGCTTAACAGATCCCACTGCCAGAGCAGTGGCCCAGTATTTGATTTCATCTATTGCTGTACCAATTACCAAGTGTCCTGTTTCTCCTTGCTCTGGCCTTCTGCAGAAGGACTCACACCAGAGCTGCTCTTTACAAGAGCTCCCGAGGAAGTGGGCTAAAACAGAATTTGGCCCCACATTGACTCTGTGGTGTCAAGTTCTCCCCTTTTATTTGCTGGAGGAATTCAAGCATCACTCTGCTGCTCCAATCTTTCTATCTACCACTGGCAAATAACACAGCCAAGAAGGTTATCTGCCTCAAACAGAAATAGCTTATGTTTAGAAAAGAATTAAAATTTGTTCCCTTTAGAGTTACAACCACATCCTCAAAGCTGTTAACCTGAAAGTGAACTTCAGATAATAAAACTCTAACCTCACCCCTACAGAGGAGCCAGCAGTCAGGAGCTACCTTGCGTTCTCTCCCCCTATCTGCCCCATCAAATGCCTGATAGCACAGCTTGTTTTCCTTTTTTCCAAGGGAAGACAGCTACTAAATCTATGCTCCCCATCCCTCTCAGCACTCTTGGGCTTCTCCACAGCTGCAACGCTTTTCCATCGGCCCTGCTCTCAGTTAAATAAACATTATGACACGTACTGATTGCTTTAACAAACTTTACTGTTCCACGTCCTCGGCAAAGCACGGTTATCTTTTTACAGGGAACATTCCTTTCCTGTTGCTATGCCTACTTCAGCACCATCCAGCATGATAGCCAAGACTGCTGAACAAACCCACAATTTCCAACCACTCCATTCTGCTCATCTTGAAATAGCTCAGGAGGGGTGTGGGGCCAGACTGGCGGCAGATGTGAGCTGTCAGAGCTCCTCTGCCACAGCTCATCCCAGCAAGGATCCAGCCATGCTGCTGGAGGCTGAATGTTGTCTCCTGAAAATGCCTCAGAGCTAAAAATGTCTTTGTGGAGTGAGGTGGGAGAAGGAAAAGAGGGGTGTAGTCATAAATATTCTCCCAACACAGCAAGGGAAGGTTGGTTTTATCCTCCCCATCAGGCTGTGCTCGATGTTCTATAATTTGCAACTAAATTGCAGAATCCAGAAATATTTCCGGCAAATGGTATTTCACAACCATTCATCATCGCCGTGCACGATTTCCTTTGCATGACAACCTGTGTTTTAAAACTCACAAAGAGAGGGGAAACTGCCATTTGTTTTGGCCAAGCCAAAATCGCCCTTGGCCCGGGGACTGCTGGTGCTGTGGCTGCTCATGGAGATAAAGCCTGGCAGGGCAGGTCCTGCCAGGTGGGCCAGGGCATCTCCTGCTCCACAGGTCAGCCAACAGTTTGAAGAAATGAGTGCATCTCAGTTTTCCCCAACCAGCCCATTTTTCACCTCTAACACAGCAGACCTATCACCCTTCTGCTTGTGCCACTTCGTTAATTACTGTCGAGCAGCTCAAAGATATTCATGACAAATTTCCCCAAGGGCTGTGATTTCACCTTTTTACATGTTCTTTTCACTTTCCCTTGTGCAAACATTTTCTTCTCAGCCAAGGACAGGTTGGCTCCTGAGATACCTCAGCTCTCAAAGGTCTGATTGTTTATGTCTAATAAAGACCCAGATGCTCCAAAATACATCTAGTATGTTGGACAACAGAGGGAGAGGCCAGAGAAGCTGAAGAGGATTTCTGGCAGCTGATCAATTGTAAAAAATAGTTCTTCCTCCAGGCATCAGCCAGAGTATTTTTGGGTCTGCAAGATGTGTCCATGTACTGCCCTCACAGCTCTCCAGGGTGTGAGCAGAGGAAAGGATTTGGAAGGAAGCAGATAAATCCCAGCCCGAGTCACTTGCAGTCTCTATTCCAACAGCAAGAACATTTACAGCTATGCAAGGGCTGGGGACAGCCCCGTTTCCAGGGCCAGGCCAGCACTCAGCTCTCCTTGGGGGATCTCCTTGGGGTCCATCTCCTGGGTCCAGGAGCTGCAGGCAGAGGTATCTCAGGGTCAGGGGGATGCTACACACAATGGGAGGGGTCACTTTGGGATAAACCCAGCACTGAGGGAAGAGGTTTCTCTGTTCTCCCAAATGGGGCTGTGCACAATGGCCCTCTGCCCTCTGCCCTGCCCTGCACAATGGCCCTGCACCAGCCCTGCCCCAAGGGATCCAGCCAGGGCAGCCAAGTTCTCCCAAACCAAGGACTCACCTCGGCCACAGCAGCACAGCCAGGGCAGCATATCGGAAATCAGGCGGCGAACCCCGGCTCAGGGAAGAAATGATGATGTCTGCTCCAGATCAGAAGGCTGAAGGATAGCTTTATTAAAACTATACTATATTACATTAATATACTATTTAAAGAGATGCTATCCTATTCTACATACTCACTTCTTACTCACCTCTCTAACTCAAACTGTGACTCTGCTGAGAGCCCGAGCCACAGCTGGATCCCATTGGTCACTGACCCCAGACAACCTTCACCAGAATCCAGCCCAGCAATCACTGCAGGTGAACAATCTCCACACCACATTCCACATGGGGAAAACAAAGGAGCAGAGATAAAGATTGTTTTCTCTTCTTCTCTCTGTGCAATCCTGCGAGACAGAATTGTGTCTCTCTGTCCAGAGAATGGGAATGTCACAGCAGCACTGGAAGCCTGCGTGGCTCAGGAAGGGATCAGAGAGCTGGACAGGCCCAAACCCAGGTCACAGAATGGGTCAGGCTGGAAGGGACCACCATGGGTCATCTGGTCCAACCTCCCTGCTCAAGCTCTGGGGAGCACTTGGCACAGGTTTGTGTCCAGATGTGTCTGGATGGGGAGAGATGGCCTCGTGGATGGAGGAAATTGTTCAGAACCTGGAACTGTGAGCAGCACAGGCTGCATGCCTGGGTCTTCAATTGGCCTCTCCCAGCACAGAGTGGTTGGGGTTTTATTCCAGGACTCAGACAGGGATTCTTGGAACCATGACAGGGCTGGGTGTGTGCAGCAGATCCACGTGGAGAAAATCTGTTGTCTGATGTCTGGAACATCAGCTGAGCGTTTTTCCATTTCACTCTTTGCAGGTTGCACAAGCTGAAGATTGAACAGATGCATTCCTTGTGTTCATTTGCCTTTATTAAAGGAACTATGTACCTGCACATTACCAGCAAGCCCTACACCTAGGAGAAGTACTGGGGGTTATAATGGGAACAAACTGGCCTTCCCTGGAAAAAAACATATCACAAGGCTTTCCTGGTCCATCAGGAACAAATCTTTGATGTAATCCCAGTGCTTTTTCTCACTGGTCAAGATCAGCCACATTGGAAAGGGCTCTTTCCCACCATACCCTACTAGAACATGCTCTGCCCTGCTCTGGAGTGCAGCTCCCTACCCCAGCCCCCAGCTCCTTTGCCAGACCCTGTATTTAAGCTCACCTCAGATTAACAAGCTGGCACTACTGGTCCCCTTTTCAGCTTTTCCAGCCCATTTCCTGGGCCCAAACTCTGCCGACCCACAGAATCACAGAGTCACACAATGAGCGAGGTTGAAAAAGACCTTCGAGATCATCAAGTTCAACCTGTGACCTCACACCTCCTCCTCAACCAAACCATGGCACTGAGTGCCCCATCCAGGCTTTTCTTGCACTCCTCCAGGGATGGTGACTCCAGCACCTCCCTGGGCAAATCATTCCAGTGAAGAATCTTTTCCTGATGTCCAACCTAAACTTCCCCTGGTGCAGCTTAAGGCTGTGTCCTCTCATTTTGGGAAAAGAGTCCGACCCCCACCTGACTGCAGCCACCTTCCAGGGAGCTGTAGGGAGTGGTGAGGTCTCCCCTGAGCCTCCTTTTTTCCAGGCTGAACACCCCCAGCTCCCTCAGCTGTTTTTCAGTGTTTGTGTTCCAGGCCTTTCAGCAGCCTTGTTGCCTCCTCTGGACCCAGGGCAGACCCCCACGTCCTGACACCCCCATCCAGCCCTGCTCCACCCTGCACAGCGCTCTGGGAGAGAGAAACCCTCTCTGGCTGGGTTGTTGTCATTGTAGGGCAGCTTGGCAGCCTCCCTGTAATCATTTCAGAAGTGCAGAACAGCCTGATCTACATCTCTGGTTCACACCTAGTTTTTCAATTATACTTTTGGAGTGAGCCAGATTCTTAATTGGAAAGGATGTTACCTGGTGCCTCTGCAGTGAGGATCAGTGCTAATGCTTCCTCTCTTATTCTCCCATTTGTTCTGCATTCAAAGCAATCCCAAAATCTACACTTGAGATAGAAAAATCTTCTCCCAGGAAGATCCTTTCAGTCTGATAATGGCATTTTTTCCTCATCTGCTGTGAATGTCATTGCTGCAACGTTCCCTTTTAGCACTCTGGGCTGTAGCTCTATATTAGGCCAACAAAAATAATAAGTCCTAAAAAATGAAAGCCTCCAGATGATCTTGGCAGAAACAGCACGTCCATCACAAATGGAAATCACATTTGATACGCCACAATGGCAGGAAACTCACCTGGTTTTATTTAGTCTCCATGCAGCTATGTGCTATTGGCACTTCTCCAGGGTATCTTTTGAGAGTTTTTTTTTTTTTTTAACTCTCTGTTAGTGTCTGTCTTTTCTTATCTAAAACAGCCCTCATGTTTGATTTTCACTGAGGCCCTGTGCTGATTTTTTTGTTTGTCTACTGTAAAAAGGTATAAGGGAACTCAGCAATTCGTGCATTTACAGCTCTGTTCCCACAACAAGGTGCTTAAAATAAAGAAATTGGCTCAGAGTAATTGCTTGATATGAGAAAGATTATACAAGCAATGAACATCTGTATCACAGCTACAGTTGATGGCTCTGAGTTCTGTATCATGTGCCAGGAGCTCCCTGCCAAAAAAAATACTCAGAAAAAAAAAATTTCCATCTCAACATATGCTTATATAAGACTTCTCCAGTATGCAAAGAAGATCATTAAAAAAAAGAAAAAAAAAGAAAAAAAAGAAAAAAAAAAAAAAAAAAAAAAAAAAAGAAAAGAAAGAAAAGGAAAAAGACAAGAGTGTTGAAATAACACAGGAAATTATGCAACTGATACCTGAGCCTGAGCATTGCAGATCCTATTCGGAAACCTCCCTATGTCACAAAGCTTTGGTAAAATAAAAGAAGTTATCCTTCCTTTTGAAACTGAACTTGTTGATACCGAGTCAGATGGAGGTTTTGCATCAACGTGGCCACTGCAGGCCAGAGCAGCAGCAACACAGCCAAGTTTTGTGTCATCCCCAGCACCTGGGCACGGGGATATCCCCCTCCCTGGGGGGATGTGACCCTCCCATGGCATGGGAGCCCCCAGGGCTCAGCACACGGCCCAGGGGCACAGGGACACTGGCTGATCCTTTGAGTTGTCTCCGTGGCTCATAGCATGTGAGCTGCATGGATTAAAGGGAATGGGGAAATAAGTTTGGAATTAAATCAGCTGTGAATTTTTTTTTGCCAGAAATTTAAGCTGAGCCACAGAAAACTAATTTCTGAGATGAGTTCAAGAACATTTCCCACCCTATTATTTCCATGTTTGCCTTCGACATCCAGGAGGGTCAGATCCCCTTCTTCTCCAGGAACCTCGGCTTTGGGGGCTCTGTTAACCCCACTCAGCTCATCTGGGGCTCCCAGAAATTCACTTGGGGACCTGAGGCAGAACCACAGAGCCCATCACCCCCGTGGGTGAGCAGGTGAGGGTTCTGTGAGCTGCAGTTCACTCTCAGCACATGGCAGGAGCCTGGCTGGGACTTGCCCGGGCACAGCTCTGGGAGCTCAACACCACATCCAGACTTGCCACAGGGGATCCCCTTCCCACCTAGCAAAGAGGAGGAAAAGTTCTCAGGCTCCCTTGAGCTCGGGAGGGGGGCTGCTGACCAGAGAAGCTCTGGTTCTGCTCTGTTTTGGTGAAGAGCTCACCCATCCCATGACCAACCACCCCTGCTAATGGTTTGTGTCTGCACTAAGGGTCTGGACACCAAGAGAGGGAAGAGAGAAGCATCAGACACCTAAACCTTGCCAGTTGTGTAGTGAGGGTGAAATGAACAGAGCTAATGCCTTTATTAATGTTCAGCTCTTTATTAAAAAGATCAGCTGGGCAGGGGGCTCGACGCAGAGCTCGCCCCCGCGGTCGTAGCTTTCCCAGGCAGCCGAAAGGAAGGCGGCGTGCAGAGTCGGTCACTGGAGTCCCGAGCAGCAGCTGTCCTTTCTCCTTTCCTTGTGGCACACCGGTGGCCCGAGGATGAGGAGGCGTGGTGTGCAGAGTCTGTTGCTGAAGTCCAGAACAACAGCTGTCCCCGCTCCTTCCATGGTGGCAGCACCAGGGCTCTCTGTCTCTATCTCCCTGCTTCTCAGAGCCTAATATAGTCTGTTCTCTCTTAGGTGATGGCGATGGTTAAAAGCCAGTCAGGGGATGTGTTTCCCTCTTCCTCAGCTAGGGCATTTATCTAGACTCCTCTATTGTGTTCAGTTTTTGATTTATATTCATTTTTATCTCCTAAAAATACTCCCATGATCCTAAGGGGTTTCTATTTGCATGTTAGTCTCAGAGTGGCAGCGTGGAGGGGTGGGGGGCCGGTTGTTCCCAGGTAGTTTAAAGAAAACAAACAGAGCAATTAGCTAATTAGCATTTCAATATCGGTCTTTTAGTGTTGCCATGGGAACTAGGAAAGCCCTGACCACGTTTCTGGGGAATACCTGGAAACTATTCATAACAAATCCCTCCTCTATTTCTTTGATCGGGCTTAAGCCCGCATCAACTTACAGTCCTTGGCTTTTGAGGGCTACCTTCTTTTGGCATTTGTATACTTTCACTCAGGACTGAGGGTAATTCTATTGTTCTTTAGGAACCAAGTTGTAACTCCTTTGGCTAAAGGACACTTAGTCTTATTAAACAATTACCAAGTACTTAAACCTTTTCTATGGTACTTTAACTCAGAAACAGTTCTTAACACCTCACTGTATATCAGTCTCTAGCAAGTCTTCCTTAATTTTAGGTCCTCTGGTTTCTTAATTATTGTCCATGCACAAGAGGAGGCGGGTGACACTGTTGGGTCTGGTCTGGCGTCTGGGGGTGGCACTGGTCCTTTAACTCTGGTGACGTGGGTCCAGCCTTTTTCTTGGGTCCGTACCGCAGTGTGTGTGGTGAGTAGTACCTGGAAAGGTCCTTCGAATTTGGGGGTTAATGGAGTGGTAGTGTACCAGGACTTTATCAACACCCAATTCCCAGGACTGATGTGGGCATTGGCGTCCAGAGGGGAAGTTTGGGAGAGATACCCCTTCTTTCGGAGGCCTTCTAGGGATTTTCCTATGACCTCTAAATATTTCTGAGTTGCTGCCTCCCCTTCCAGATAATCTGCTGTACTGAAAGGGGTGATTAAAAAAAGGGAGTCCAAACATTATTTCATAGGGAGAGACCCCTATGTCAGACCGAGGTCTGGTTCTGCTGCACAAGAGAGCGAGAAGTAAACACCTGAGCCAATTCATCTTTGTTTCTTCAATTAATTTAGTTAACACATTTTTAAGAGTTCTATTCATCCTTTCCACTCTTCTAGAGCTTTAAGGATGCCATGGGGTGTGCAATCTCCACCTTACCCCCAGGACTTTTGTTACTTGATGTAAAGTTTGAGTGACAAAATGTGTACCTTGGGCTAAGTCAATGTTATTGACTAGCCCATATCATAGTATGATGTTTTCTAAGATTATTCATGCAACTTCCTGCGCAGTTTCCTTTTTGGTTGGGAAAGCCTCCACCCAGTGAGTGAGGTGATCCACGATCACTAGTAAATGTTTGTACTTTAATTTTCCCATGCAGGATCAACTTTTGGGCTTCTTTTATCAGGATAGCTGCTGCTGCTGCGATTACTTGCAGGCAATTTGGCCATCCTCTGGCTACTGGGTCTAGTAGTTTTGAGAGGTAGGCTATTGGCTTTTTTTTTTTTATCTTTCCCACTTAAATACATTCTTAGGGCTTCTTTGAGCAACTCATTCATGTTCTTTTCTTGCCAGTCCTCTATCTTTTCTAGTTTTTGTCTAATATCGGGTCAGGATTTGGTGACAAACTAGACCTTTAAGAGGACTTGGCCCTCTGGGCTATCTGGGTCTATATTTGAATATAACTGGAATTTTCGTTTTAGTTGGTTAAGCCAAATTGCCGGGGTCTCATCCTTCTCCTCAGTACCATCAAAGGCCAATTTCGTGTTGCTTCCTCTAGGGATACTCTTTGATCCCTCTTATCATGAGGGACCTATAGTCTCTTATGTTTTGCCTACCTTCTTGTTGGCTGGGACTCCAGTTGGGGTCCACCAAGGGCATCCCCTGGTTCCCTGGGGGCCCCAATCCACCCTCTCTTTCCCATATCTTCACCCCTGCCGCTCAGATCATCTGGACCTTTCTCAGAAAGAACAGAATGCTTAGAATAGCTCAGGTCTCCCCAGGTACAAATACTCAGCCCTAGAAATTGGTCCAACTGGCTAGATATTCCAACGGGATCTTCCACTAAATTTCTTAGCTCTTTCCCAAATCCCCGGACTTTGGAAACTGCCAAAGGTGCATCCACAAACCTAACTCCCCCAGCTGCTCTACCCACAGGAACCCCTCTAAGGGGAAAGAGCCCCTCCACCCTTGGTGCTTTGGATCGGGTGCTACAATACGGCCCTTTTTCTAAGGCACCAAGCAGGGAAATAGTAGTGGAGAGAGACACTGGAGGCCAGGGGGCATGCCAGGTGGTGAACCAACCCTGGGCAAAGGTGGCCTCAGCTCCCAAGTGGGAGGAGGCAAGGAAACTCCATCTGGAGAAGAGGAAGAGGGAGTTGGGGAGATGGTTGAGGAAACTAAGGGAAGGGACGATGAAACAGAGGTGGGAAAACGGGGGAAAGGAATCAGGGACTCAATAGGAGGGGCTGAAGGACCAACTGGGGAAACTGTTGGGGAAGTAACAGGAGCAGACGGGGACAGGCAATCGAGGGGGTCTCATTCCTTTATTTTTCTAGTCTCCCCCTCTCTATTCCCTTTTGTCTTCCTCTCTATTTCTTTGTAACTTGCATATTCTCACAGTCTCATTATTTATAGAATTCTCCAGCCAGCAAGCTGCATGAGATAGTTGTTCTATATCAAGGCCCTCTCAGTTGTGGTTTGTTTTTGTTTTTTTTTTTTTTTGTTTTTTGTTTTTTTTTTTTTTTTTTTTTGTTTTTTTTTTGTGTTGGTTTAACTGATTACACATCCACTGATCTTGGGTTCCATATCACGGCCACTGTCCCTGTAATTCTAACTTCGGCCATACTTCCTATACTGTAATGTATCATCTTACTCTTGTCTAAACCCTTCATAGTCTCCTGAGAATCCCATTAGTCTAACAGTTGCCCCAAGGGGCTGTTAGGTGGAATTCTCTTTGCTTTGGAAGGATTTGCTCCTTTACTATAACCTCTTCCCATTTTCAGGCCTCAAAAACAAAAAAAATATATACCTTAAATGGTGCTTCTATCTAAAATGGAATATACTGACAGGCAGCTAAAGCGCATCTGACCCCTCCCAACTTCGTATTTTGAATCACTTGACTAAACTTAATCACTTTTAACTAAATTCCCCTCGTGGCACTTTACATTGTCTCTTGGCCAGGACAATCACTAGTCATACTCTTATCTATTGTCTTCTGTTCTTTTTCTCTTTGGCCTAAGTTTTGAACTCCTTGATGGACTTTCTAGCCTTGTACCCCTGCTAAGTCCTGCCCAAACTCTTACTTGGCCTTTTGCCTAACCTTCTTACTAGGCTTGGGAAGCTTGGTCTCCCTGCCGAGGTAAGGTCGAACGTCCTGCCGAGCCTTACACTCGAACTCCGGCCAAGCCCCCTTGCCTGACCCTACTAGGCTTGGGAAGCTTGGTCTCCCTGCCGAGGTAAGGTCGAACGTCCTGCCGAGCCTTACACTCGAACTCCGGCCAAGCCCCCTTGCCTGACCCTACTAGGCTTGGGAAGCTTGGTCTCCCTGCCGAGGTAAGGTCGAACGTCCTGCCGAGCCTTACACTCGAACTCCGGCCAAGCCCCCTTGCCTGACTCTCCTACTAGGCTTGGGAAGCTTGGTCTCCCTGCCGAGGTAAGGTCGAACGTCCTGCCGAGCCTTACACTCGAACTCCGGCCAAGCTCCCTTGCCTGACTCTCCTACTAGGCTTGGGAAGCTTGGTCTCCCTGCCGAGGTAAGGTCGAACGTCCTGCCGAGCCTTACACTCGAACTCCGGCCAAGCTCCCTTGCCTGACCCTACTAGGCTTGGGAAGCTTGGTCTCCCTGCCGAGGTAAGGTCGAACGTCCTGCCGAGCCTTACACTCGAACTCCGGCCAAGCCCCCTTGCCTGACTCTCCTACTAGGCTTGGGAAGCTTGGTCTCCCTGCCGAGGTAAGGTCGAACGTCCTGCCGAGCCTTACACTCGAACTCCGGCCAAGCTCCCTTGCCTGACCCTACTAGGCTTGGGAAGCTTGGTCTCCCTGCCGAGGTAAGGTCGAACATCCTGCCGAGCCTTACACTCGAACTCCGGCCAAGCCCCCTTGCCTGACCCTACTAGGCTTGGGAAGCTTGGTCTCCCTGCCGAGGTAAGGTCGAACGTCCTGCCGAACCTTACACTCGAACTCCGGCCAAGCCCCCTTGCCTGACCCTACTAGGCTTGGGAAGCTTGGTCTCCCTGCCGAGGTAAGGTCGAACGTCCTGCCGAGCCTTACACTCGAACTCCGGCCAAGCCCCCTTGCCTGACTCTCCTACTAGGCTTGGGAAGCTTGGTCTCCCTGCCGAGGTAAGGTCGAACGTCCTGCCGAGCCTTACACTCGAACTCCGGCCAAGCCCCCTTGCCTGACTCTCCTACTAGGCTTGGGAAGCTTGGTCTCCCTGCCGAGGTAAGGTCGAACGTCCTGCCGAGCCTTACACTCGAACTCCGGCCAAGCCCCCTTGCCTGACCCTACTAGGCTTGGGAAGCTTGGTCTCCCTGCCGAGGTAAGGTCGAACGTCCTGCCGAGCCTTACACTCGAACTCCGGCCAAGCCCCCTTGCCTGACCCTACTAGGCTTGGGAAGCTTGGTCTCCCTGCCGAGGTAAGGTCGAACGTCCTGCCGAGCCTTACACTCGAACTCCGGCCAAGCCCCCTTGCCTGACCCTACTAGGCTTGGGAAGCTTGGTCTCCCTGCCGAGGTAAGGTCGAACGTCCTGCCGAGCCTTACACTCGAACTCCGGCCAAGCCCCCTTGCCTGACCCTACTAGGCTTGGGAAGCTTGGTCTCCCTGCCGAGGTAAGGTCGAACGTCCTGCCGAGCCTTACACTCGAACTCCGGCCAAGCCCCCTTGCCTGACTCTCCTACTAGGCTTGGGAAGCTTGGTCTCCCTGCCGAGGTAAGGTCGAACGTCCTGCCGAGCCTTACACTCGAACTCCGGCCAAGCTCCCTTGCCTGACTCTCCTACTAGGCTTGGGAAGCTTGGTCTCCCTGCCGAGGTAAGGTCGAACGTCCTGCCGAGCCTTACACTCGAACTCCGGCCAAGCTCCCTTGCCTGACTCTCCTACTAGGCTTGGGAAGCTTGGTCTCCCTGCCGAGGTAAGGTCGAACATCCTGCCGAGCCTTACACTCGAACTCCGGCCAAGCCCCCTTGCCTTACTCTCCTACTAGACTTAGCTTCCTTGCCTTCCTGCCTTTCTCCTTACTTGGGTTATTGCCTGCTCTGACGGGGACATCCTGCCCTGCCTTCCAGGGCCATTCCCCTATCTGCTCTGACGGGTACCTCCATCCTTGCCTGCCATGGACATCCTACCTGCCCTGTTATCCTGTCCTGCCTGCTGGGGACATGCCCTCTGCCTGGCGGGACTTGCTGCTCCTGCTTGCTAGGACATCCCGCCCTACATGCCCTGTTATCCTCTCCTGCCTGGCGGGGACATGCCCTCTGCCCGGTGGGGACATGACGCTCCTTTCTGCTTGGACATCCCACCTGCCCTGTTTTCCTGTCCTGCCTGGCAGGGACATGCCTTTTGCCTGTCGGGGACATGCTTTCTGTCTGCCAGGTACATGCCCTCTACCTGCCAGGTACATGTCACTCCTGCCTGCTAGGACACCCTGCCCTACCTGCCAGGGACATCCCACCTGCCGCCCTATCCCATCCTGCCGGCGCCGGGGACATGTCCTCTAGGACCTCCACATCCCATCTGCCCTGCTGGGGATATTCCCCTTGCCCTGATTGCCAGGGACTTACTTTGCCCATAGGGCACCTCCACACGCTCGGAGGAGGGCCTGCTTTACTTCTAAGGAGACGCCTCAGTCGCTCCTCTATTCCACTCGCTTCCCCCCGTTCCCGGCCGGCCCCTTCGCAGGAGTCCGGAAACGCGGGTACTAGCGGGTCCCTCTCACTTCGGGGGTCCGAGCTGCCGGCCCCCGTCTCACTCACTCACTCATTCGCTCGTCTCCCGGTTTTTCTTACCCATCCGATGCTCCTCTGCGTTGCTCGTCTCACGCAGATCCTAGGGTCCGAAGGTAGCCAGCAACTCCCGAGGGTCCCTCGAAGCAGATGGTTGAGCTGTCCAGCTGTCCGGGGGTCCTCTTCGGGCGTGGCTATCCCGGACGAGCCCCCAAATTGAAATGAACAGAGCTAATGCCTTTATTAATGTTCAGCTCTTTATTAAAAAGATCAGCTGGGCAGGGGGCTCGACGCAGAGCTCGCCCCCGCGGTCGTAGCTTTCCCAGGCAGCCGAAAGGAAGGCGGCGTGCAGAGTCGGTCACTGGAGTCCCGAGCAGCAGCTGTCCTTTCTCCTTTCCTTGTGGCACACCGGTGGCCCGAGGATGAGGAGGCGTGGTGTGCAGAGTCTGTTGCTGAAGTCCAGAACAACAGCTGTCCCCGCTCCTTCCATGGTGGCAGCACCAGGGCTCTCTGTCTCTATCTCCCTGCTTCTCAGAGCCTAATATAGTCTGTTCTCTCTTAGGTGATGGCGATGGTTAAAAGCCAGTCAGGGGATGTGTTTCCCTCTTCCTCAGCTAGGGCATTTATCTAGACTCCTCTATTGTGTTCAGTTTTTGATTTATATTCATTTTTATCTCCTAAAAATACTCCCATGATCCTAAGGGGTTTCTATTTGCATGTTAGTCTCAGAGTGGCAGCGTGGAGGGGTGGGGGGCCGGTTGTTCCCAGGTAGTTTAAAGAAAACAAACAGAGCAATTAGCTAATTAGCATTTCAATATCGGTCTTTTAGTGTTGCCATGGGAACTAGGAAAGCCCTGACCACGTTTCTGGGGAATACCTGGAAACTATTCATAACAAGGGGAAGGAAAGGCAAAGGCAGGACAGGACCAGAGCAATCCCTTGCCCTGAGTGAAACACTTACACCTGTCTCCTGAACGAGCTGCCTGCAAAATGCTTTGAGGGGAGCCCCTCCTGTAGCAGGGTCTGAAGAAACATTACAGGCTTGGCCTGGAGAGCTTGGAGCTGGTGGGATTTCCATACTAGCTTCAACAAGCCAGAAGCTCACCATGTTCTTGTTGAGCCTTTAGGAAGCCATGCATTCAGGGGGGTGCATGCCCTTGCCTTCACCCAGGTCCCTCCCTGCTCCCACACCACCCAGCTCAGCATTAGGTTGTCCTCTCCCACTGGTCCAAAACCACAGCCCACTTCCTCTCTTCCTTGCAGCACAGCTCCCTCCCCATCAGCCCGTGGTGAGCATTCACAGAGCCTGCACAGATATGTTTCTCCTCTTGGGCTGCAGAGCCCCAGAACTGCCTGAAACCAAATGAATAGCTTAATGCCAGGGAAAGAAACACATCCCCACTGCTGCCTTCCCAAGCCCAAACCCACAGCACCTCATAAACAGCCCCACTGCAGGATCTGGCCAAGCCCTTTGGCCCAGTGGGACCTGAGCCCCGTGATCATGGAGGAGCCCTTTGTACCTCTGAAATGCTGTGAGCTTGTGAAACAAAGTTCCAACAGTCCCAAACTCCTTGGTGCCCCAGAAGCTGAGTGAGCAGAGGGGCTGGGAGAGTTCCTGAGCACGTCTCAGTGGGCAGAAGGAGGACAATCTAATCAGATGTGGATGGAGAACAAATAAAAAACAGCTGCTTCTCACCAGATCTTCTCCCAACTGGGGGAAAAAAATTGCAAACACATACAAGAACAAGGGAAGAGGCACTGATGAGCTGTTATCTGAATTTATTGCCATCATCTGACCCACAGTGGGGTCTACTTTTTTTTCTTCCTTTAATTTATAACCCAGTTTCTCATCACGTCATGACATCACCCAGGGAGTTAGATTTCACAAACACGCAAACACATCTCACTGGAAACAGGATGAACCCCTGGGCCATCCTGGGCTCTGTGCAGCATCACCCCAGCAGCACTCCCCAGGCACTCTCTCTTCCAAAACATCACTTGGTGTGGCCGTGACAGAGCCACCCACCTTTCAGGCTCTGAGGGCATCTTGGGGGATTTTTGTGCTGCTCCAGTCTCAGGCAGCATTCACCCTCTGTGCTCTTGCTCCACCCTCACTGCACTTTCCTTCCAAGGGTGCTGGCTAGCTCTGCACTCCAAGATGATCCATGCTGTTTTCTTTTGGCAGTACAATATATCAAATCCTTCAGAGACTGGGTGGAAGCAGAAGTGCCTCCTCCACCACTCACTCCAGGCTCGGGCTAGAGAAGCCAGTGGTCAGCATGTCCTGACCAACGCATTGCCTGCTCCAAGAGCAGCACTGCCCACGTGGACAGCCCAGCAGGGAGCTCTTGGCTTTCCTGAACCTAACATTGGAATGAGAGAGCTGCCATTCATTTGTCTAAATTCCCTGATATTTGTCTGCCTGCAGCTTCCCTCGGTGAGAAATCAGGAGCTGCCCCTCTTCACGGTGATCTCAGCTGAAAGGCCAGGGCCAGATGAGCCCTGGGGTTTAACTTCTGTCTGTTTTCAGAGGTGCCAAGCCAAGCTGCAGCTCAGGGGGGGCACGTGCAGAACACTGTCAGCATGGGCAGTTTAGCTCCAAACTGCTTTTTAAACCAGTTCAGCCAAGCCAGTGTGAGACTGGATAGAAACCAGCCTTGAGACCAGCAGCAATAATGCACCTACTGAACTCTGGATTCAGAAGGAATGATCCAGGCTGCTTTTCCCAACAGCTTGCCTGAGCTTGATTACCTGTAAAATCAATTCAAACCAGTGGAATGTGAAATGGGACCAAAATGAGCTTCCCCACGATGTGCAGGCAGGGAGAGAAACACAGCAACTCGCAGCTGGTTCACCTTTCCTTCAGCACAGACACATCTGGGCAGGGCTTGTCCTGGGGCTGGACACCAGCAGGGCCAGCTGGTGGCCCCACAGGAGTCAGCATGGAGTTGTTCCATCCTTTTCTGTGCACCCAGCCTAAAATCCACCCACCCAACTGCTCAGCTCCAGACTGGTGCTCTCATGAACCCCCAGGCTCTTTGCAGCAGATTTAACCCAGGAGCTCTGGGATAATCTCCTGGAAGAGCAGGAGCAGCTTCCTCCAGCCCATTTGCTGCTTGGGATAATTCTTTCTTTGACTGATGATCAAGAAGCCATTATGTCCTGAGAGGGCAGTGATTTGTTCTATAATGCTCATGGCCCTGCTTCAGTGCTTGGCAATTCTGTCTTGTTATCACTGGTGGAGAATTTTACAGGCCACTGACAGACCTTCAAACGCAGCCATTGCTGTGTGGAAAATCCAATTTGCTTTGGAAGTCTCCTGACACAAGGCCTTGTCTTCATGGTCCCTTGGCAAACCATTTTCAGCACATGCATTAGTTCATGACCCTGTGATTTAACGGACATCATTAAATTTTAGCAGAAGAATCCATCACTTTGAAGGAACCCCTAACAAGTGTGTGACCTAAAAGTGAGACCTAATATCCTGGCATCTTCACACAAAGGGCTCCTTTTCTCTTAACATTTGGCTTATCTCCACGCCACTCCCAGGTCAAGTTCAGCAGTGAGCCCTGGTCCTCAATGCACCATTGAGCTGCTCCAGGAAAAGCAAATCTCATCAAAGCAAAAAATGTAAATGTGCATTTCTTCGCAGCATCCCCCACTGCCAAACAGATAACAAGTTTATGTAGGCACAGGGGAAAAAAAATCCCAATTTGAATAGTAATTGTTTGCTTATAAATTAACCCACAGAACTGTGCCACATGCCGTAAAACAATTTTACATTACATGGGCTTAAACGGTGGGGCTGCTATAATAAACTCTATGTTGAGTCACCAAATTCCTCGCATTCTTTGACTTCCCATTATGTCTCAAATGTCAGATATTTCACTGGGGTAACAAGCAGTAGCAAGGGCTGGGGGTTTGCGTGGGTTCTAATTGTAAAAGCAACATTCTCATAGAGAAGGACAGGCGAGGTTCACAACCCCACCCTGCAGCTTGGGCAGATTGGAGGAGCTTCAAAGACTCCTTCTCTCCCCACTGGCTTGTTTTGGGGTTTAAGGCCCCTCCAGTCTGGCTGAGGGTCTCAAAGCTGTACAGCACCCCCAGCCCTAGGTCATGGAGCCTCTGCAGGCTGCTGCCTTCTCATGAAAAATGTGTGTGAGAGCGTGGCTGCAGCCTGGGGAGGCTCCTGGCTTTGGGCAAACCATCAAATTAGCAATGGCCTGACAGCTACTCTCCCTTCCAATCATATTGTCAAAGTAAGGCTTTATCACTTTGAGATTGTTCAGTAAAATCTAGGCTTTATTGACTATAAAATGTCAGTGTTTAAAGATTTTTAAGATCTTATGGATTCTCCTCTTCCTTTGTATTCTGGTGCAGAGGAAGCCAGACCTTACTTAGAGAGCATTTGTGCTTCAGTGCTTTTGGTTGGTTCTCTGTGTCAGTAAAGGTGGCAATGTGTCTTAGCTCCCTTCTCCATGTGGCCAAGACAAACCCATAGGCAATTTTTACACAACCTTTCCCCAAAATGCAAGTGTTGCTCCAAATTTGTCCATGTCCTTAAGCATGGATGCTTCATGGAGGCAGCTGGCAGAAGCTCAGGAAAAAAAACCCAGGAGCCCAGAAATACCCAGTGATGTACCCACAACATGGGCATGTGCCTGAATTAAGAGAGGAATTGCCCAGGGGCAATAAAAAGAGATAAATTTCCCTTCCCTAAGTATGGAACACAGGTTGAGCTGGTGTTTAACATTGATCCAGGGGTGAAGCAGAAAAATACTGGGAGGATCAGGATGTCATGATTCACCTTTTCCCTTCCTCTCTTATGCAAACAGGGCTGGAAGAAAGGGAGGGAAGTCCTGCTGTTGCTCACCCCGATGGCAGGAGCATCCAGAGCTGAGCCCTGTGCCCCACTCTGATTTCAACAAGCCCAGAAAAACCGCAAAAGAAGCACATGGATTCATCATCTACGGTCTCTTCCCAACTATAACCAACAGAAAACATCTGTAGGGGGAAGGAGCCGCTCATTTGCTGTCTGAAATGTCAGTGAAACCCAAGAGAAAAGGAACCAAATGTAGCAATTACCCAGGGCTCCTCTAGCCCCCTGCAATAATCAAATATAGCTAATTTTCACTGACTCCTTTTTGTGCTGACTCCAGGCATGGAAGAAAAAGATCACAAAGGAAAATCACCCCCAATCCTCCAGTCTTTCTCAAAAACTGGGAGCTGAGGCTAACTAAACCATAGGAGGAAAACACACAGCCAGAAGGGCAGGAGCCTTAAAAACTTAATCCCTTCAGACAAATGTGAAATACTTGTGTTTCAACTGGGGCATGAATCAGAGATGATTCTCAGCAATCCCTGAGTTAATAACAGAAGGGCTGGGTGCAGTGGATGCAGCTTTTCCCCCTCCCTCTACCTGCTGAATCCATCTCCAGCTTTTGAGGCTGATGTGGGGCTGGCCATGGCACCATTAACTCAAACCTAAACAGCCTGCTCCCATCACCCACAGGGAGCCACGGGGTCAACTGGAAACCAGAGAAAATCTGTTTAGTCATTTCTGAAGGCAAAGCAAACCCTGATGATATCACTTACTCGTGCAGACACTCAGTCGGCAGTTTGCTGCCAGAGCACCTGGTCCTGCTGCCTCAAAACGCTCTGAGGGAGCCCCTTGCACTTTATTAACCAAATTCACAGGGTTTTTTTTTCCTAGAAAACCCAGTGAAGATGGTGTGCAGGGCCGTGGGTGCAAGTGGGACCACCTGGCCCAGCTCAGCCCCAGCACGGTGAGGCTCAGCCCTCTTTCATCCTCATGGGGTGTTCAGGGAGATGCTCCCACCCATCCCAAGCAGAATCCCCCACTCATCAGGGGTTTTTGTGGTGGAGGGGCAGCCTTGTCCTCCAGCTGCCTCTCATCAAGGCTGGGAGCTGCCCCCAGCTCCCTGACCACAGCTGGCCACTCCTTCTCAGGGCAGTTGGAGCCATGACCATGCACAGCAGTGGGGTGGGGAGGGAGGACAGGGCCCCCAGGAGCCCCCCAGGAGCTTTGGATGGCAGCCAGCAGCTCAGGGAGGTCAGGAAAGCTCACAAAGATTGCATCCCAGTACCCCAGGGTCCTGTGGAGAGCCAGCCTTCAGCAGAACCCTCTTCTACCCCAGCACACGCAAAGGCAGGGGGGGAAGGTGTGGAACAGCACAGAGGGGACAAGGGGACAAAGCCAGAGCCAGTGTGATTGTCCACTCTGGAACCAGCAAGGGGACAAGAGCTGGCAGAGGGGGATGCCTGGCCTGCCCACCTTCCCCAGGGTGTTACTGACTGAGGAAGCAGCAGATAAAAAAACCACTCTAAAGTGAAGATGTTCTCTGCTCAAGCCATGGAGCAGGAGCTGAGGCCACCAGTGAGGGACCTGCCACCAGTGAGGGACCTGCCACCAGTGAGGGACCTGCCACCACAGCCAGCTCCCGTGCTCCCACTGCACCTGGAGGTCTGAGCTGGGCTGAGCTCCCGGGGCACAGCCAGCACCACCACTCTCAGTGGCTTTAGCAGCAAATAAACACAATAAACAGGGGGAAAGGATGATCAGAGAGAGGAAACAACTTGTCCCTGGGTCACCGACAGCTAGACACAGATTGCAGGTCTCCTCCTCCAGACCTGCTCTGCTTTCCTGCCTGGGAATGTTGCTCTGTGGCTGTGTCACCTTCTCCCAGCCTCCCCCCAGCACAGATTCACCCCCCCTTCTCCCCAGCACTGAAGTGTCTAAGCAGCAAGCCCAGGGTTGGTGGTCCAGTCAGAAATGCAAGGAAGGAGGCAACCTCTCTCCTGGGACCAGACTAGGTGGCCCTTTTTTAGTTCATGAGGAAATCAAGGGGAAAAAATGAAAATAGAAAAGAGGAGAAAAATATCCATGCCCAAAGCTTGTTTTTTTCTCAGCAACTCCAATTGTTTCTGCTTCCTAATAAATCATGTAGGCCAGGGACAACCAATCTGCACAGCATTATTATTGTCTCAATACATTTGTTGAAAGAAAAATAACACTGTGGTTTTGCTGAAGCAGACAGGATCTGCTTATGCAAAGGTTTGTTGATATTAGCCCACAGTCTTGTTGGGCTCCATGTATACTCTGGACTGAAAGAGCTTTGCTGCATTCCCATCTCTAAGATACAGAGAGTCACCAAACCTAAATATTACCCTGAGCAGCTGAGACCTCAAAAGGTCTTTCTTTGTTTTGCTCCACACTCTGTTTCCCATTAACTCTTGAGCAGCATTTGTGTGCCCCAGACTTGCAGAACCCAGGGCTGAACTTGGCTCCAGGCTGAACTCTCTCACATCCATCTAAACAACAGCGCGTTTGCAACCTGCAGGATTTTCTCCAGAAGATTTTCCACTGGATGTGAGCAGCACAAATCCCCCCCTTCCAGGGCCCAACTGGGGGCAGCCCAGGCTCTGGCTGGTGGATAAGCAGCACTTTGGTACGTGGTCATTTCAGCAAGGTTTTGCCATCAAACACCCCCAGGAAGAGATTTTTCAGTCATCCCACATTAAGGAGCTGCAGGTTCTGCTCCCCACCAGCCCAGAGCTCTGCAGTTCCTCGTGATGCCTAGAACAGAGGCTGGACAAGGTTAAGAATAAAGTGGTGTCATAGTTTGATAGGTCTTCAATTAATTATAAATTTATTAAATTATAGCTACATATATTATGTTATATTATATTATGTTATATTATGTTCTATTATGTTATGTTATATTATTATATTATATTATGTTATGTTATGTTATATTATTTCTATCATATATTATATATTATTTCTATCATATATTATATATTATTTCTATCATATATTATATATACATTATAATTTCTCTATTATATACCTTTATTAATTATAAATTTATTAATAATTTTTAAAGGCCTTCAATTTATTATAGTATTTATTAAAGGCCTTCAACAGATACACCTCAGGCACTCAAAAGCCTCCCAGAGGGGCTACACCCAAGATAGACAATGGTCACAAGTTTTTCAGACAATTTTAAGTTTGGTCCATTTACATATCAGGGGTTAATCCTCCAATTACAGCTTCAGGTAATGAGGTCATATTCCTCCAGTTTTTGCCCCCCAGATTCACTTTTGTTTGTACTTTTTGGGGCCTGAGGCTGTAGGGTGTCCTTGAGTTTCAGGCCCAGAGGAATTGTTTTGTCTGACCACAATGTGAAGGCAGCAGCTGACACTTCTTGTCGAGTTCAGAGTTATGCACTAATGCAGTGCAGGATCTGAAAAACATAAAAGCTGAAATCTTAAGGCATCATTCACAGCCAAAAGCATCAGCACATTGTATGGAAAGACCGTCTGCTTAAATCCCCAGAGCAGGGGCCATCAGCACCCCTGTGCCTGTCCTTGGTGTCCCCAGGAGAAGCAAGAAGTTGGACTGGGTGCAGAGAGCAAAGCCCTGGGCTCAGTGCTGTGCCCTCGTCTGTCCGTGCTCCACTTGTGCTATCGCTTCTTTCTGAATGAGAATCAAACAGCCTGGAGTTTTCTGGCTTTTTTCCTTTCCATAGCACGTGGAAACCAGGAGAGCTCTCCAGCACACCCAGAAGGATCCAGCCAGGGCATAGCAGGAGCAGCCTCAGCTTCCACAGGGAGGTACTCACCCCATGAAGAGTGTCCACAGTGTGAAAGCCATGGGATGCACAGCACAGACCCTCTGAACCAGCCTGGCAGAGCTCTGTAATCACTTACCTGACCCAAAGGAGTCTGAGAAGCAAGCATGAAATGCCTGAGTTTTGCTCACCCACAGCCCAGCCTGGCCTGCCAAGGAGGGACACATTGCCAAAGGGAGTCCCAAAAAGCCTTGGGTGAGCCTTGGGCAGCCCAGGCAGGGCACATCAGCCCAGGTGTGTCTGTTCACACCCACAGCAGAGCGACCCCAGCCTGGAGATGTGGAAAGAAGGGAACACTGAGGCAAAAGAGCCAACAACAGTGAGCGCTGCCCCAGCCAGAGGCACCCTGCACGCTGTGGCAGTCACTGACCATCTCTGCAGCCACTGAACAGGGTCACAGCAGATAAAATTTGCCCCCTGATACTCCCAAGTGTCAGACATTGTGATACCTTTGGCTGTGAAGGAAATGATAATTTCATTTTGGGTGCTAAGCCAAGGCTACGTGGGGTTTGGAAGTTGAACAGCACAGAGGGGTTTTTCCACCCAGCTTCACTTCTGCTGCCTCTGCAGCAGTTCCCTGTAGCCAGGCTGCTTGCACAGGGTTTAATATCATCACCCATTCCTGCTCTAAGAGGGCCCTGCAGCGTGAAGGGGGAAGAAAGGGCATGAGTGTCACAAGGGAGATAAGGCAGCGAGACAAAACAGCCCTGCAAAGGTGGGCAGACACAGCCCATGCCTTCTGAAGGGCTTCAGAAACAGGGGAAAGCTAAGTGAAATAAAGGCAAGCTTTAGCTAAGGTTTGGCCACTTCTAAAGATTTTTTTTTTAAGCATGATCAATAGATTTACTAGATCCTCTGAGCCCCAGGAGCCAGTCCTGCAGTGTTTACACCCATGGCATGAGGAGGCATTTGCAGCCATGGGTCAATAACAGGCACTTGAATAGACAAGGCCAGGCAGGGGATATTTCCACAGACCCTGGCACCCACTGGCTGAAATCAGCTCCAGTCTTCCTTGTCCAAAATCCACCATTCATCCCAACCCACCAGTATCCACCAGCATTCAGGCTGGGATGTTCCTGTGACACCCTGCAGCACTGACCAAAATTCAGTTTAAAACATCCTCTCTGGGATTGAAGAAAACTGTTGCAGGGCAGCAACATTTGGGGGGGATTTTGAAAACATTTTTTTTTTCCCTACCCTGGGAAAAACAGACAGTCTTTCTGCATTTGGGGCACAGTAATAGGCAGATAGGATTTCTCTGGAATAAGCAGATTAAGAACAACACAAGGAAGGTTGGTGGTAACACTGCAGAGTCAGAAGGAAAAAGCCCAAGGGCAAGGCAAGCTTGGCTCAGCTGCCCCAGACAACTAACACAGGGTTTGAGCTGCACCAGTGCTGCTTATCAGCAGCGTAATGGCTTTGTGTCCGTGCTGAAATCTGCCCCTGAGATGGGTCCATGCCTGAATTTCCTCCTCCCTTCAGCCGACGAGGCAAGCTGTGTGACCAGCACTCTGCCCAGCCCCTCCGAGGAGCTGACACCTCCCCAAGAGCAGCCGCCATCCACATCACAATGAGAGATGTGTTTGTTTGTGTCTCGCTCGAGTCCCCATATGTCCTCTCCAAAAACCACGGAGTAATTCAGCCCCAGGGCAGGCTCCAGCCTGGCGACAGCCAGAGCAGAGTGGGGGTGCCCAAGACCTTCCCCATGCCACTCCCTTTAAAAACAACTCTGCGCTGAGGTGGCTGAACTGATTTTTTTGTTTTTAATTATTATTTTTTCCTCTCCAGGCAAATATAGGCTCTGCACAAACCAGTCTGACTCCAACTCAATCTGGTGCTTGCCAAAGGAACCAGAGGAACCGGCTGGTGATGGGGCAACCCCTCCACAGCCACCACGGTGGGCACCTGTCCCAGCCCCCACACCCACAGAGATGGCAGTGACATCCACACTGCCTCATCCACCTTCATCATCTCTGCCATTTTATAGGGAATTTCACCAGGTTTCCATGCAGTCAGCAATGCCCTTACCTCTGGATGTGGCAGCAGGGCTCTCCCTCCAGCTTGGCCCAAAGCCCTTCTCCCTCAGCTCATTTCAAGTGGGATAAACATGTTTATCACAGGAGCAGCCAGGACCAAGCAGGATTCAGCCTCAGAGAGGAGCCCACCAGGCTGCTGGAAGCATCAGGGAAGAGCCACCCCCTTTCAGGACAACCTGGAGCTGGCAGCAAAGCTGCTGGGCTCAGCATCCCTTTGGCTGCAGGAGGGTCCCACCACCCCAGGCCCCAGGCTAGGAGGTCAATCCCCATTATTACTTGCACAAGATGTTCCTCACATCCCAGCTCAGCACCTAAAACTGGCTGCAGAGGGCAGAGCCAAGGCTCTGGTGTCCCAGGTGCTGGGACAACCTCCATGGAGTGTTTTCCACCCCAGAAGCTCAGCCTCACCCAGCCTTCACCAGAGCAGGGAGTTCTGACACAAGGCTGAGCAATATCGTGACAGAACACTCCAGTAAGGCCAGAGGAAGATCCTCCCTGCCCCAGTCCAGTGGGGGGACACAGCAGCAGCAGCAGCAGCACACATCCACGCCAGGAATTAGCCCAGGCTGAGCAGCACGTGCTCCCCAGCAGGAGCACAAAGCACACCCAGAAGCAATCCTGAAGCTCTTGCTGAGCTTCTTGGCTCTTGCCCCAAAACAGGCAAGGCGTGACTCTCCCAAAACCAAGTAATGCTGACTCCTGCTGCACTGCTACAGCCTCTGAGCCCCGGGAGATGCCTCTGGTTTTCAGAGAAGCCAGGAAAAGGCAAAGCAGCTGAGTCAGCACCCAGCCCTGGGGAGAAAGCCCTGAGTCAGCTCTGCTTCCAGCACAAGTGGACACTCCTCCTGTCCTCTCCTCTCCCCTCGCAGCACTGCTGGCAGCCCCATCCATGCCCTGGCAGCCCCACGTCAGCTGCACACACAAAGCACACGAGTGAGGCTTTGCAGGCTGGAGACCTCAAACACAGGAGCAGCTCCTGCTCAGGGCCAGTTAACTCCCTGCAAGGAGCAAGGGGTCACCCAAAACCTTCTGGAAAACCTCACAGCACACAGCAAGGCTATGAGGAGAGCTGTGGGATGTGTTATAGTGATGCCTCAGGTTTTGGCTTCTGTAATTTTCAGATTCTGTGCTGCTTTAGTGTGTGGGTCTGAGCTTCATATGAGGGGATGGTGAGCTCTCTGCACAGAGTAAGTAAACAATTCCTTCTCTAGCTGGGGACCGAGGACAAATGACCCAAATCTCAGGCCCAAGAGCACAAACAACATGGGCTGAGGAGAGAAAAACAAGCAGGATGGGACTTCATAACCTAAAGTTGTAACTGGACAATTAACTCCAATATGCAAATGGAGCAGAACTTATCAAAGTGAGAGATCCTGTGACTGTTCATCCACTTTGGGACCATTTTGGTTCATCTTGGGTGCAGCCCTGGCTGGGCTCTTGTGCTGCCCAAGGTGGATCCATTGAGGCCTTTTAATAAATCCCTGCTTTATTCTTTAGCTCTGTCCAGCCTCTGCTCTAGGTCAGCCTTCTCAAGGCATCAGCAGAGCACCCGTGTCCTGCAGCAGTCCAGCTCAACACCCTTCAGCAGGGGAAAGGAGGCAGGTGAGGGCCCAGCTGAAGCCCCAGCAGCTGCAGTCACTGTTGGTGCTCTTATCACTGTGGTCAGGGCCATGGACAAGCACTCAGCATCTCAGGAATGGGCTGTCTGCCTCTTCAGAACCCTCTGAACCAGGCCCACCTGAGGCTCTGCAGATCTCCAAACACCGCGTGCCACAGCTTCCTCATTTGTGTTTGGAAGTTCTGCTCCTCCTCTGCTGGGCAGAGGGAAAGGAATAACTGATGAGACAAATTCCTTTAAACAAGGTGAGATTGAAATAACTCCTGAAAACTGCCCTTTCTGTTGTCTTGCCCCTCCCCAACACTCTCAGAGCTCTAGCTGAGGTTCTCTCTGGGTGCTGCTGCCCCAATGTGAGTGAGCAGCCAGGTGCTGGCCACAGGAACTGTGGCAGCAGCTCCCTGGCCACAGAGAGCAGTCACACACTGTCCCAGGCATTTTCCTGGGGAAAGCTGAGAAGATCAGAGAAAAGAAGGAGAAACAATTCTTCTCTCCACTTGTTGCACCTGCTGTTGTGCACATGTGGAACGTGTCATGGAGATTTGTTTACCAAAGGGTGATTTCTTAATTAGACACTGGATGGTGTTTGGATTGATTGACCAATTAGGTCAAAGCTGGATTGGACTGGCTGGAAGGATTACTGAGTTTCTTAAGAAGTATAGTATAATATAGCATAAAATAATATAACAAAGCAATTGATCAGCCTTCTGCAATCATGGAGTCAATGCTAATTGTTACCCAGCTGGGGGCTGCAGCAACCACCACATACTGGTGCCAGTGGGTGCTGATGGCTGGTGTGTCTCCAGGCTGCCATGGGCAGCCCACACCTTTGCTCAGCTCCAGCACAAAGCCCAGGAGAGGAAGGACACAAGGCAGAAACCCATGTTTCCTGTTCAGCCTTGGCTAGAGATTTCCAAATGCTGACTGGGGCAAAATCAAGGCATTTGGGTGGTTTTGAGATAGGTGGGTGTGACACTCCAAAATGAACGTCACAGGGCTGGGGTTTTTTCACTGTCATCAGGCACCTTGGTTTTGGTAAGGGAGGAAGAAGGGGAGAGGAGGAGGAGAAGTAGTGAGTTCTCACAGTTATTCATTGGATCTCCTCAATGTTTCTCAGTGAGGCTCTGAGGTCAAGACTGTGGCAAAGGAGAAAGGATTATCTGGAAAAGGCTCCTTCTTGATCGACCATCCCAGAGTAAGGCCAGCTGGTCCTCACCAAAAGGAGGTTCAAAGTCATCTGGAGGGGGCAGCCCCTGCGGCAGGAAGGGGAATCATTCTGTTAAGCTGGAGAGGAGAAACTTGATTCTTCTCCCTCCCCAGCAGCCCCACTCCTCCAGGCCTGAATCTTGCCTCTGTCAAGGCATTTCTTTGCTTTGGCTCTGTATTCTTCTTCTAACCACTCTCAGAGATGTACACACAGCTCCCTCCTGATACTTTTCTGGTTTACTTCTCAACCAATTTGGTTTTCAATTTGCTGTCTCCTAGAACAGCTGGTCCCAATATTGCTAACCTTACTTACCACTGAACCAGCATCTCTGACACACATCACCCAAAGACTTTTCCAGTTCCAGAAATAAGTATTGTCTAATTAAGTTTACGACGAGCAGGAGAGCTCCTATCTGCCTCGGAGGTGTTGCACCACATCAGCTGGTCAGGCTTGGAGCTCAGACAAGCCCTATCACACTTCAAAGGCCAGGCTTGCAGGAAACACCTGCTGCATTGCACCACGGCACGTCCCAGCCTCCTCCCCGGGCGTGAACACCCCTGGACGCTCAGCAGAGCTTGATGCAAGAGCCAGATCACGTCTCCTGCCTCCTGCCAGGGTGACTCACTTCAAATCACAGCCTTTCCCCTCTCAGGCAGCACAGCAGCAAGAAGAAATCACCCGTGCTGGTGTTCAAGGTGCAAACAGCTTGGCTGTTGTTTAGCTTGAATGTGGGCAGAGCGTCCTCCCCCAGAGCCCATCCGTGTCCTTGGATGAGGTCCTCAGCTCCACACAGGACCAGGCCACAGCATGGCCCAGCACAGGGGTAAATCAGGGCAGAACCCTCCTCCTGAAAAGGCTGAGCCACGCTGATGGCAAGTACTTCTATCAGGAGAAGAGACAAGCAGCAGGCGGGAGCTAAAGCAGATGCTTCCCAGAAGGAAAACTGGGATCACCCATGGGAGTGAGACAGCAGAACTAAAAAAAAAAAAAAAAGTTGTGTTGATGAAAAGATATCTACAGGCAGCTCTGATCTTACAGCCAGCTGGCCTGAAGGTGGGCTGGGACCTCACTGGGGACAAACTGTGACCATCACACCTCCCTGCAGCCTGGCCATGCAAGAAGCAAAGTGTATCAGCATAGCAGGGGAAAAAGGCCTGTTCTTCCAGAATGGGAAGCAAAGAGGAGAAATAATCATGTTCCTCTGGCCTGGCTGTCAGCAAACCCACCACAGTGACCCTCCATGCAGGCACTGAAGCCGTGGTGTTTGAAGAGATGACCCTGTGTCCCCACAGGATGAAGAAGGACAAGCTTTCCCCAGTCAAGCATCATCTGATAAACCTCAAACAGACCCTGTAGACACCCACATGAGTTTCCCAACCCATCTATGTGTCACCACAGCAAGCCCTGCATGGCTCATACCTGGGAGGTGTTTTAGCTCACCAGTGGGCTCATGGAAAGTCAGAGAAATTGAGGGTTACCATGGCAATTGTTTTCACCAACAATGCAAACCACACACTTGCCAGAGTCCAGACACAAGAACACAGCACATGCCTCGTGCCTATTTACGGGTAGTGTTGCCCAACTGGAGGGGGCTCTTACAGAGGCAATTCAAGGTCATTAGTTCTGCTTCCTAAGGAACAGATAAGTCAGCCTGTTGCTTTTAAGAGGAACTCAATTATGGTAATTAGGTATCAAGAGGAAGCCCTTCATCTTCAGAGAGCTGCAGTGGTAAGAAGAGCAATGCCTTGCAAGCACCTGCTCCACCTCTGTCCTGAGTCACCTTCAGCCAGGGTCTTTCATTAGGTGGCAACAAGCCTGTCCCCACATGGCACTGCATCAGTGTGTCATTTGCTTCTCATTACAGAGTGCAGTCAGCACATGTGAGCAAAGACAGTCATTTTTAATCCATCCTTTCCATCCCTGACTCCTCTGCCAGACAAGTCAAGCTATAATCATGTTTCAAAGACTTAAGGGTGAGCATTTAGGAACTGGATTTTAGGGCAGTCAGTGAAATCCCTGTTAACCTCTCCCTGTACAAAGCACAGGGTGCAAAGGGTATTAAAAAAAAAAAAAAAAAAAAAGGCTGCAAACAACTTAAACTGCCATAAAAACTGAACTGCAGCCAAAGGTGGAGCTCCAGGGCCTAAGCCTCCCCAACTGTTTGTATTTTGCTTGCACTGTCCTCATAAAATACTGGCTGAACACTTAATTCATCCTCTTCCCCTTGCTCCTGCAGCCTTGCAGGGGAAGATGAGAGTGGGCAGGTTGGAGACAATTCCAGGAACATATTGCTCTTCTCTTCTCATCCTGCCAGCAGTCAGTCTGTGCTGGAAAAAGCTCATGAAACACAACAGGAGAGGAGAGGTGAGGTATAGGGCTTCTGAAACACCCACTCAGCTCTGCTTAGGAACTATCTCAGTGCTAAATCACTTTTTTAAAAGCCTGAAAAAGGCTGGGTTGGGATCCTCAAAGGAAGCAAGGCCACAGGGAGGGGTTGGAGTGAACCATTTTACCCCTCTACTGGTCCTGGCCCATTTCTCTTCAAATTCCAAGTAGGCTGGAGGGAACTGTGGACTGCCCAGAACGGGACGCTGGGTTTGGGGCTTTGGCTTACAGGAGGCTGGAAAGCAGCTGGGGTCAAAGCAGCAAATAGGTGGGTGCTAGATGGGGTTAGAGGTCTTTGCAGAAGAAGTCACAGTGCCCTGGAGTCTCTGAGGATCACCTTATCACAACTAAAAAAACCTCTTCTTTTCCCACTGGCCCACAGAATGAACCCTGCTGAGAGGAGCTCACAGAAACACTCGCAGAGGGATTTTGGTTTCACTTCAGGCCAGTATTTTAACAACCCTGGGGCTTTTACCCCTGGTAAGGGTCATGGGAACATCTCCTTACCATCCATCTCAGAACTTCCTGCACCACCCAGGACCCACCCTGAGCTGCCCTCCCCAAGCCTCAGAACCAAGTTACACAAAGGAGAGGTGAGGGATCAGGTAGAAAGCGACACTGAGCAGAAACTTTCTATTTAAAGTACCTGACAGCCTAAAAAAAAAAAGTTGGAGCGGTGGAGAATGCTGAAGAATGAACATGGACAAGATATTAAAGATATCAGTGCCACAAACTGATGGTGTGAAGGCACCATCAGTGATGCATTGCAGGCTCTGGGGAACAGCAGGACTGAAGAGGGGGAGAGTTCCTCGGGACAGTGCCTGCAGAGGTTGCACAGCCTGATTCAAGGGTTGATTTCTCACAAGGTGGCCTGGTCATGTCCCTCAGGACTCACAGGCATCAACAGTCACCTCATGCCAAGCTACCACACTTAAAAGCTTCAAGCTAAACGTGAAGGGTCAGCCTGCCTTTGGAGCTGGTCCCAAAATAACTCTGCTGGCATCAGAGAGAAGAACACTCAAAGCCTCGCCTGCACACATGTCTAAAAATCTCCAAAAATAGCTCTTGCTTCCCCTTTGAAAAAAACTGTGGTTCCCAATGCCTCACAGGAACTCTGGTTCTGCTCAGTGAAGCCACAAAATAAGTGAGCAGCCCAGAAGTGATCTATGAGCACATCTGGACTAGCTGAAATCAGCCTTAAGAAGACAGAAAAAAAATAAAGATTTTAAACAGCATGTGTCAAATCCAGGGACCTTTATTTCTCTGGAATGGAAAGAATTTGCCAGCCTGGACAAAAAAATTGCAGGTGGCTATTGTACATTCTTTCAAATAAAAAAAAAAACCAACACACACGCATAAGAGTTTGGCTCCATAAATTTCTGTCATAAGAAACAACTTTGAATTGTACACCAAGCTTTTTACAAAGCATCAATGTTAAGATGTTTTACCATGCTCTATCACATTCTTGGCCATTTATACAGAATACGCCATACCAAATGCTACATCAGCTTAAGACATTTTTAAAAATTAGTATTAAAAAGATACAAAGGCATCTTGGCTTTCATTTGGGTTTTTCTTTTATTAAGACATGGGAGTTTTCTTTGTTTCTTTTCCTAAGGAAGTCACTAAAAAAATATAATAACTTAATTCATAAGGACAAGATTGGTTAAAAATCCAGCCTTTCTTGCTTGGCAGCCCTCTGAGCTCGTACCTCTGTTGCTTCCATGAGCCTGTGAGCACCGCAGGCTGTGGGGTCTCAGCCTCCAGCTCTGTCCAGCCTCAGTTACCACGTTTGTTCAGAGTTTCCACTGCAGCCAGGAAATATCCCTGGCCAAATGCTAAAAGCCATCTTCGGCCAAACAGGGGGTTTCAATCTGGGCCAATCTCACATGGGTTTAGCCCTTTGTCTTTTGCCTCTTTGTACATCCTTTGGAAGTCTTTGAAACGAGGGGCACAGCCTAACCTGGCCTCCCCAAAGTGCATACGTCCCGTGAAAAGGAAGTCTCCATCTCCTGGCTTCACCCCACACTCCAGCAAGGTCTTTATTTGTCCTCTCCAGTTCCCACTCTCCCCTGTCAGCTGAAAGACTTTGCTCTTCTGCCTGTACAGTTTGTTGACACCGACGTGAATGATGGATTCTTGCTCTTCTGCCTCGTTCGTTACGTTTTGAATGGAGCCTCTGATCACTGGAAACAGAAAAAGGTTTTGAGGATTAATTACACAAAAATGCTTTGGAAGACCCTGGTCCAAACTCAGGCCTGTGCAACCAGGGGAACTGACTTCACTACAGCAGCCCAAGTTTTGGTCCTTTGTTATTCTGAGAGTGAAGATTATCCAGAAACCGCCAGTATATATTTGCATTTGTTTATAGTTTATATTTGTATTCTGTCCAGCAAAGGGCACCCACATATTAAATTTAAACAGAAAAATAATCACATCAGAAATATAGCATTAATCATGAAGAATTCTAACAAGAAGATATGTACTAAATGCTCCCTGACAACGTACTTTCTGTTCTTCAGCCATTACAGACACAGCTAATGCTAATTCCCCTTTTAAAAAGGGAAGCGTGGACAATTAGTGAAACTTTTGGTCTTTTGTCAAGTCAACCAACAAGAAGTAACAGCCTCTCCTTGATGCACCCAAATCCTTGACCTTCTACCATGGTTGCTGTGTCACTCTGTCCACCTTGGGGAGGTGCCAGCTGGGCAGAGAGTTCTGAGCTCCTCAGAGCTCTCCATGTGCCCAGCGCCCTCAGACCACATTTACTGCTGCTGGAGGCTGCCAGGTGTGAGGAGGGGTCTGTTGGTGTTTATGGGAGGAGGGGGGACTGGGGAGACAGCAACTCACCAAAATCACTAGTGCAGACAGCCAGGAGGACCTCAGTGTCACTGCAGGGTCGGCAGGGAGCTGCACAGGAAGGGTCACAGTTAGCAAAGGGCTAGACAGCAGCAAATAAATAAATTTAAATAAACAAACCATTTGAACTGAACAAAAATGTGACTGACAAACACACACAAACATGAGCACAATCACTCCAAAGATCTGTCTGGCATCTCTGCCACTACAAGAAGTGGGGGCTACCCCTAGTTAACCCTAAAGCCTCCATGAGATTTTTGTACCCAAGCAGGAATAGGGATCTCTTTACCAATCCTGCTGGGATATATTGTCTAGCAAACATTGCACACACTCACTGCACTTATGGAAAATATATATTTGGTACTGGGTGCATTTGAAGGGCGCTCTGCTGTAAATTCACTCAAAAGCTTTCACATCATGTGTCTTTGCTACTCTGATGGCAAAGCTTCTCTCTTACAATTTCTATCAAGTGTTTTTGGGCCATTTAGTCATCACCACATCAAAGATCCAGGAGGTTACAGAGTGGAGGAGGCAAAGAGGGGAGGGAAAAACCCCAATGCACGTGTTGGAGGGCGATGAGGCAAAGCGGAAACTCGAGCCCATATCTGTTTGAGCTCAAGCAGCACAAAGACCATTTCCTGTACTGCTGGAAACATTTGGATATCTGCACTAATCTAATCAATGCAAGAATGTGGCTCCTCTTTGTACTCAGCCAGATATTTCTGAGGAGAAGGTGCTGTAGTTGCAGTACAGATGTTTCTATAACACCCTGTTGAGTTCAGGAATTTGCTTATTATCAGGATCTGCCCTGCTTGGCCATGCTCAGTGAGTCTGTCCACAGTGGAACGAGGATCAGAACCTTGTCTGTCACCTGGTGTCACCTCAACACATCACCCAGGAAAATGGAAACCCTGGATCAGCACAGGCACAGACTCCAGCAGAGCAGGGCTCCACTGGAGGTGACTGGACAGATTCCATCACACCATCCACCACCAAACTGCAAACTGAACCCACTCCCATCCCCAAAAAATTTGGGTTTTGAACCTCAACATCTGAAAACACTTAGTTTAGATTCCCAAACAGTCACAACCTTCTTCCCCCACCCCCCCCCCCCCACCTGCTTCCCAAAGTTGATCCATTGCACTTAAAAGTAGATTCAAGCTTGTCCACAGAAGATGCAGCTGGTGCCTCCGATGATCTGCCACCCTCCTGTCAGACAGCACAAGCCACCCTCTGACACAAGACATGGCAAATCTCTTCTTTTTTCCTGGGACCCAGAAAGGCAGTGATCCAGAAAGAAAGATTATTGAACCAAATCCACCAGATTTGCTCCAGTCAGATGATTCATACACAGTGTAACACGCTGTTTAATAGGATTAAAGGAAACGTAAAATGCACATTTCTGGGCAGGGATGTTTGAAGGAATAATTCAAGGAGCTTAAAAAGCTCCAAAAGAAGAGACAAGGAATAGGCAAAATAGCATTTGGATCAATCACATTTCTGTTTAGCTTGAATACCTCCAAAGCTTTCAGAAACAAGCCAGCTTTCCCTGCCCTTCTTTCCCCACATCGTATTTCAGCTCCCTTCAGAAAAGTTTGGAAAATTTTTAATATAATGAGCAATGCAAAACCAGATGAAGCCTAGACGTAACTGGAGAACTAGAATAAATTCAGGCTAAAGATACTTCAAGTTTTAAACTCAAGAGATTTTGATCAGTGGCTAGAACAAATAAAGAAGCTTCATCTGACAAAGAAAATTGTAACAGAATCACAGAATCATTCCAGTTGGAAAAGATCTCTCAGATCATCGAGTCCAACCATTACCCCAGCACTGCCATGCCCACACTAACCCCTGTCCCCAGGTGCCACATCCACACACGTTTTGAACACTTCCAGGAATGGTGATTCCACCACTTCCCTGGGCACGTCTCAGTGTTTTAGTCACTAAACATCTGCTGTGGAGCTGTTTCACTCATGGCACCTCCCAAATCCATCCAGGGCAGAAGTCCCTCTTCCCCAGGCTCCCTCTGCCCAAATGAGGACCTGACTTAGATCAGCCACACAGAGGGACCTTGCACAAATCCCATGGCATTTTCACATGGACACAAGCTCCAAAACAAAGCACAGCTGATGGACATCCTCTAAACCCACAGCTGGATTTCAGATATTTCATTCTGGAAAGACCTTCTAATAAAGAGGCATCTGAGCATTTTTAAGTCTTGGTTTAGACCAGACACCTCTGTAGTTCATCCAGCCCCATCAGAAAATTAAAAACACCAAAATGACTAAGGCATTTCTGTTCTCCAAAGAGGTGCAACACAAGCAACAGCATTAAAGATGAAAAACAAAATGCTTTAAAAGTGGTTCCTTCCATTTAAATAGACTGACACAGTAATAAATCAAATGAACAAACCTCCATGTGTACACAGAATCAAATCATTTTAATTGTGGACCCTAGGCAAAATCCTGCAGCCTTTTTAAATTCAAAAGGAAATTAAAAATGCTCAGCATTGCTCACACTAGACCATTACTTAAAATCTGCTTCAGGTCCAGCTGACTCACAGCAGTGTGGTGGCATGTGAGCTGCTTTAACAACCATTCTCCACCACCCATCTCTGCAGCTCCAGACAGATGAAGACCAAAAATCCTCTTCTGTGGGACAACTCCCAAATCTGCATTCACAGAGTATCAAATAGATCTTGCAAGTGGCAAAAACAAGGTATGGAAGCACAGATGGAAAGCAAGTTGTGAAGGATTACTGCTGAGGTAAATGAACCATTAAAAAGCAAATAACATCCACTGGCTACAACCAAAGCCTGATTTCTATAAAGGCTCATAAAAGAAAATAAATCCTTAGGAGGTGTCAATGCCTACACTTTCTTTTGAATCACAGCCATGAAGGAATCTGTGTGTTTAACACAAAAGTTCGTGGCTTTAGCTGCAGTTCAGCACTCATTCCCTTTGGATTGGGCAGCAGGTGCTCTGCTCCTCCCATAGGTCAAAATAACACACACACCTCAGGCTAAAACAGGAAGCATCCTTATAACTATAAAAAAATAAATTTAAAAAAAAACCAACCCCAAGAAAAGCACTTCACTCATGCACAGCAAGTGAAGATGTTCATTTTCTGGGGAACTGGGCCTGGTTACTAAACAAGGCAGCTGTGTTTGCCAGATCCTGACTCCCTGGGGATGTCTCGAGGGCTGCCCAGGTTCTCACATCCAAAAGCAAGCCTATGAACTTGCAACAGCAATATCAACATCAGCTGCTCTAATTCCTTTAAACTCGATGAGCCGAAGAGCCTTAATTCATACAGCAGCAGGAGAAAGGTGGGGAAAAAAAAAAAAACATAGAAAAGCAATATTTTTGATTCTCACAATCAAAAGCAATCCTATGAACTTGCAACAACAATATCAATGTCAGCTGCTCTAATTCCTTTAAACTCGATGAGCCTTAATTCATACAGCAGCAGAAGAAAGGTGGGAAAAAAAAAACCCAAAAACATAGAAAAGCAACATTTTATTGAAGCCCTCTAAAGCCCAGATGCCTATAACTCAGCTCCACCAGCAGTGGCATAAAGCCTGCATTGTGCACGTCGGCTGCCGACTCTCCTGGGAGTGCCTTTGATGGATTTTGACAGTATCCTGACCTGGAGTAACCTGAGGCAGCCCTCTCCCTCCAACGCCCAGTGCCTCCAAAGGCCTCTCTATTCACCTCCCCGCAGAGGGAGATGTAATTACATCATTCCTCACAAGCCAGCAGTCATGTCCCAGCTGCTTTGAGCGATTTGCCCTCTGAACCTGGTGTTAGTGAGGAGGACGAGGCGATGCTAACAATAGACCGCACTTGTTGGCCAACAGTTTTGTCCAACACGTTGCTGGTCCTCTCCTGGACCTCTCCACAGGGAGGCAGAAACGCTTGCTAAGAGAGGGATGTGCCCTGAGGAGATGCCACGAGCCTCAGGCGGTTCCCAGCTCTGCCAGCACCAGGAAGCTGGGCTGTCTAGGAAGGATTTTCCCCAATATTGGGGATATTTGAGCACCCCTGCAGTGCTGCAGTTTAGCAAACTGCCCAAAGAGTGGTGGGAGGTGTCGCTGGCCTGTCTCAGCTCACACACACAGCTCCAGTCCTTCCTCCTTTGGTTTGTGTGCACAGAACCCTTCTTTCCTTGGAAAAGAGGAGCTGGGGTTATGGAGGGGCCATGGTGGAGGATGGCAGCTCCCTGCAGGACACACGCAACCGAGACGTGCTGGCTCTGGCTGCAGGCGTCACAAAAACCACATGAAGGGACCTGGTCTTCTTTTGAAACTTTTGTGTTTCGACAGCCACCCATGGGTCTGACTGACCCGACCTTACCCCAAAACCAGCCTCCAACCCACAAGAAAGAAGTTTCTTCTGCCTGTCCAGATTTTTCTGAGCACACTCCACGACGTCACAGCTATCAGAACACCCCATGAGCCCTGCCGCAGGTCCCTGCCCACCAGCCCAGCACTCCACCCAGTGAGCCCAAAAGACCTTCTCCATCCTGTGTCCCCAGAGAGGCTGTGCTGAACACCCACCCCTGTGCCGGCAGCATGCACAGGAAGAGACTCGTTTTAAGCAGAAGTGAAAATGTTGAACACAAAGTAATTGCAGAAAACCACTTCACCAAGGAATACCCTTTGGTTTCGTGAAGAAGCGGGTGCACGCGTGCCGTGTGGTGAAGGTGTGGATGCTGGGGGAGGAAAACACAGAGCTCTTTATCTGCTCTTCCACCCACACCTCGGTACTCCTGAACAACCCTTTGATGAGCAATCAGACCTTTTTAAGCATCAAGAGCTACCAAGGAGGTCCAGGCAGGGTTGAAGCGTTCTTTTCTGTTCATTTTTCTGCTTGAAACAAGTAGTCTTTACTCTTCAAGACATTCAGATGGGTCTTGTTGCAGTCCCTGTACTGCAGCACCTCCAGCCACACCCGTGTGGGACCACAGACCCATTTCCCTCAGCCTGACATCAGCATTAGTTCACATGGAACAAAGAAACCCACCCACACCTTTGCAGCTCTTGCTGCCAGCTCTGTAACTGGCAGCACCCAGACTGGAAAGGGCATCACAGGATGAGTCTCCTTCCTGGAAACACAGAGTGCAGACTTCCCAGAGCAGATTATAAAAATAGAGATGTGGTTTCTCCAATAATGGTGCATTTCTCTGTTATTTTTCTGAGTCCTAAGCAAAAATTATCACATCTCAACTTGTCTCAACTCTAGGAGACAAGAGTTTAGGGACAAACATCATATGAGCAAGACAAAAAAATAATAAATCTTGCTCTGATCCTGCTTTAACTAATTACAAAATGAAATAAATCCTGCTAATTATTTCTTCTTTAGTATGCCTGTGCTTCCTCTCTGGAGGAGCATTTCTTCCATGAAGCAAACCTCTCACAGCTCATATCCAGACAAAAAAAAAAAAACCTGCTTTGCAGTGGAGGTGGACAAGAATTTGATAACCACTCTGGTTTACCAGGCTGTGACTAGTCCTTTCCTTTCTTGATACACCTCAGCTTTCCTCACCACCTCAGAAAACTCTTCCTGAGCAAGCCAAAACAACACTCAACCTCAAAACCCTCACAACCCCCACACTGAAACACCACCTAAAACTACATCAATGCAGCTGCACTGTCAGTGCATCTCGTATTTAGAAGGAACCAGAGCTGAGGCCAGCAGAGCTGCATCCAGCACACCTGCATTTAACATAATACCTGCAGCCACACAGTGAGGGAAAACAGGGCCAGAAGACACAGAGCCTGTCCACAGCTGGGCTGGAAATTACTGACACCCTGTCACAACACACAGAGGAGCTCTCTCATCACCCCTTTGTTTTACAAGGTTTTCCTGTCTTTGGATGGGGTAGGATTACAGGGCTTTCTGCAAGCACTGCACTTTTTCCAGCATGTCAGTAGGAAAAGAGCAAGTCAGGGAACAACCAGGAGACTTGGACTTGCCCTGCTCCCAGCCCTCTGGATCAATAAGCCTCAGACGTGGGACCACAGAATCACAGAACAGCTTGGGACAGAAGGGACCTGAAAGATCATCTCATTCCCACCCCCTGCCATGGCAGGGACACCTTCCACTATCCCAGGATGCTCCCAGCCCCATCCAGCGTGGCCTGGGACACTTCCAGGGATGGGGGAGCCACAGCTTCACCTCGCTATCCTCAGAGCAAAGAATTTCTCTTTAATATTAATCTAAATCTCTCCTCCTTTAGTTTAGAACTGTTACCCCTTATCCTATCATTATCTGCCCATGTAAAAAGACACTTCCCTATTTTTTGTGAGCCCCCTTTAAGCACTGGAAGGCCACAATGAGGCTGTGTTTTGATGAATACAAGGTTAAGGCTGTGAGTAACATAATGGGAGAGTTCAGTGCTCTTCTGGAGGCAGAAGTGTTCATCCCCCTGTTTGCCACAAAGTCAATCTGAGCCCCCGTGCAAAGCAGAAGAGGCAACTTGGGATAAGGATCATGAGCACAGATACAAAACTCAAAGATTCCCTTCTTCTTACAGCCAAGATCTGGTACAGGACAAGGTGGTGCTGGAGCAGCTGAAACAACATCATGATGCTGCAATGGACATCCTTCCCTGACCTCTCTGTATAAAAAGTGCATAAAAACTGACTTTACCTCTATGTATAAAAAGTGATTTTACCCCTGCAGAAAAGGAAGTGTCAAATCCCATTCCTTGCCTTCTAACACTCAGTTGAAGTTGCACATATGTACAAGTTTCCAGAAATAACTTGGAAAATATAGACACTGGCCAAGAACAGTTTAAACCTGTAAATAAATTTAATGAAATGCAGGCCTTTGCAGGCTGTGGCATGGACTGTGACAAGAGAATTGAGTCAGTACCACTTCCTTCCTGCAAAGAAAGAATAAAAAAAGCATATTGTAAAACCTCACTATTAGAGATGTGATGACCTTTGTGTTCTGAGAAAACGTTAGGACAAGAGATCATAAACCAGAAATTTATCTTTTCACAGAACTGTCTTCCAAGAGGGTATTAAAGTCCCTAAGTACCAAAGATTAACTATTTATGTAAACAATGTGAGGAAGAGATTTGGTACTAGGCAAGCTCCATTTGCAACAGCTTTCAAATTGAAACTTGGCTCAGCAGATACAGAGCATGTAAGGGTCCTTTGGGATTGATGCCTTTTTGCTGTTCCAAGATGCAGCAGCCATTCTAACAAATGAGCTGAAAGGTCAGCTAGAAACACAGCCATTCGTGTAAAATTTAAAACAAAACAAAACAAAAGGAATGAAAAACCCACAGAGCAGTTCTTATTTAAGCAGCATTAAACATCAATAAACTCTACCTCCATGTATGAGTTGCATCAACCCAGGAGAAATGATGGGAAGTGTCACAGCTTCAAGACATTTCTTCCTGTCCCTCCTCTTTCCAGTCTGTGGCAACCCCAGCAGTGGGGTGGGCAGAGACAGAATGGTGACAGGATCAGTGCCAAATCCCAGCCCAGCTCCTACCCTTACCCATTGCATCACAGCTCTAGAAAAACCCTCAGTTACAGTCAAGTCTGCAAGATATTGTGTCCAAAAAGCCCCACTCAGCAGATCAGATGTCCAGTTAAATTCTTCTCTCTGCACTGCAGCAGCAGAGCTCAGCAAAGCAGAAGTGTCTCTGCAACCACACCAGCCCGTGTCCTGTGCAAGCAGCACCTGTACACATCTGCTTTTTTTGTTTTTTGCTTTTCTCTTCTCCCTCCCTAACTGCAATTAAAGGGAAAAGATGGCAGCCTGATAACTGCTGGGAATTCCTCCTGCTCTACGTGCACAAGACACCACTATAAAGCCATAAAAAAGCAGCTCTATTTGACTATCTCACAGAAAATCCCTCTGTCCTTCCTCAAACCTACCTCTACTGCCCAAGGGGGATTAGGAGTGGGAATCATGAGGAGAAATGAGCTGCTGGAAGTCAGAGGTGCCTCTGGATGGTTGAGGGGCTCCTCTGATCCCCTCTGAGCTGCAGCAGAAGGGCTGGAGCAGTGTGTCCCTTGCTGTCACCCAGGAGAACGTGCCAGCACTGCACCCCCGCCACACAGGACCAAAGGGAATGCGTGCCCTGACTCAAAACCCACAAAGACACATGGCTTGGCTCATCCCCTCCCGAAATCCACTCTGGAAAGGTTTCCTCTTTCTTCTAAAGAAAACGTCATGCCAAAGCCTTGTAAAAGCTCGCACGGGTCAGATCTAGGGAAATGTGAAGTTATAAAGTTTTTGATGTCCTGTTGGGCTTTGTCTCCGACAGCTAACACAGAGCTCAGCTGTCATGCAGAAAATGAACAAGTAAGGTGTTTTTCACTCCCATGCCCTGGGGAAATTGTGCAGCCAAGCACTTCTCCCTGCCCCTGCCAGGGCTACAGGAGAGGCCAGAGCCAGCACCTACTACCAGGCTGGAAACCTGCCAGGAACACCAAAGCCTTCCCTCCCTCCTCCCCTTCGGTCCATTAATGGAGCAGAGGAATAGAATTAAGAAACAAATAGCTGGTTAAAGTTAAACCCTGAGAGTGGAATAGTGACAGATCAAAGATTAAGTGAGTCTTTAAAAAAAAAAAAAAAAAAAAAGAAGCATATGTGCACTCAGCTCCACACAGGTCCTTCTCCTTCCTGTTTCTAGAAATCAAATTCTTTTTGGTATGTGGGAGAGCTCTGAAGGAACAAGGCTAGTTGTCATTATAAAACCATGTTTATTTGATCAGTCTGTCCTTGAGAAGGGTTGTGAAGGGGCTACATCTACACAGCGAGAGATCTTCAATGCTGTAACGTTGTCCAGTTAACCTTAAGAAAAAAAGCTACTTAAAACTTTTCATTTGTAACAGTAAAAGCTTTGAGATACTTCACCTTTTCTTCCTTAAAAGCACACCCTGCTTGGTCATATCAAGCCCATTCTCCAGTTCTACATAGGAACATTTTTTTCTCTCACATTTCTGACATCCACTTGCAGATAGAAGAAATTGATGTAAAGCTAGCAGCAGTTGTGGTGGGGCAGAGGTGCATCCTGTACAGACAGGAATGATCCTGGGAGGCAGACAGGGCCAATTCCACGCAAGCTCCGTGTGCATTCCCAGCACCTCTGATCACTACAGCTCTCCCAGGGCTTCAATACAGAAAGGATATGGGCAAACACCAGAGGTGATGCCCACTGCAGGAGTTAATGCTCAAATCCCATGAAGGAGTCAGGAGGTGCCCGTACAACCCACACCAAAAAATCCTTCCACAAATCTGAACCAGAAAAAGGTTAGCTGGACCAAGGCTGTCATAGGGCAGCAGCTTTTCTGAGCCAGTATTAAACCAAGGTCAGACATAACACACCACAGCTTTAGGTCCAGAATATCCTCCAAGAATCTGTGCAATATTTCAGTGAATATTTGCTGGTTTCTAGCACAGATCGAGGCGAAAGAGATTTTCTGCCCTGCAAATCAAGACTTCAACACAGGAGAGATTTGGCCCATGTTTCAGTCAGTGGGAAGAGGAATGCAGCTTCCCCGCCCTCTCATCCCTTCTTCAACTACAGCCTCAGGAATTAGCAAACTAAACAGTTCTGCAGAGCAAGCACAGAGCATTATTAAAGACTGCCAAGCAACTGGGCTGGATTGCAGCTCTGTTTGTGGGACCATCTTTGGTGGTACACAAAGGTCAGGGCAGAGCAGAGCCCCAGCTGCCCGGACAATACACCTGACTGCTTATTGGTTTTGACTGCCCACTGAGTTGAGAAATAAGCTAACGGCATTCGTGGCCAGTCTAGCAAAAATAAGCTATTTTCTATCCCCCTGTCCCCTGCAGCTGTGTATTTATCACTGCAGCCCCATTGTCACCTCCTCTGCCCACTGCAAAACCAGCTCCTGCCAGACAACATCAAGGGACAAGCAGGGCCAGAGAAGATGCTGGCAAAACCTTTTCTTGGGAGAAGGAGAGATTAAATTAGGGAATCCATCCAATTTTGGTGGGTGTTTTCTTTTAAGTGAAAGCTTCTTAGTCCAACATTTTTCAGACCCCAAAACATCACCCTTGCTCAGCTGAAGGTGATGTTTGGGTGTGTGCGTTCCCTGAGCATCAGAGCAGCACTTTGAAACCGTTCCACACAGGAAAAAAAAAATCAAAAACTTTGTTCTCAAACTCTCCCACCCAGTCAATCATTCACCACAGACCTGACCAATTCAGGCACATGAATAATTGGAGCAGGTTTCCAGCTACTCAAAATTATTCCCACTCCAGGCAGTGTTATAGAGCAGCCAGCCTGATCCAGCTAGGTGCTGCTCCATGACACACGGTTCAGTGACACGCCCTCAAAAACTAGCTTTAAATGTGTTCTTTGCACAGTAGGGTTAGGGAATGCTGGTTATATTTTCATGGTTACTCTGTACCAAGTTTTGGATACTATGGGAAAGACAAAATTAGTGTGGACGGGCTCCTGCAATGAGGGAGAACACACACAAAAAAAAAAAAAAAAAAAAAAAAAAAAAAAAAAAAAAAAAAAAAGAAAAAACCAACCCACACATTTGAAATATTGTGTCCTAGAGCAGGAGTGCCAGAATAATCCCTTGCATAGCCATTAACTGCAGTGTATTTTGAGAAACTGCAATAAAGGCTGCTTTCTGATGTTATTCTCTTAAAACTTGTTTATGACCTTTTAGAGAAAAGTCAAATCATCAAAGCTTTAGGTGCACGGGTGAGACACCCAGCAAGATGTGCTCAGGCTTATAGGGTAGATCCCTCAACTTTGCTGCTGTTTATGAATCATTTCTCCAGCAAACCCCAAATGAGAGGACTGCAGTATCAACCTATTCCGTGCACTTCATAGAGTCACAGGATGGTTTGGGTTGGAAGGGACTTTAAAAACCATCTAGCTCAAATCCCTCAACCCCAAGAGGTACTAGAGTTTTAACCTGCACAGAAAACAGGGAGGAGAGAAATACAAAGCAAGGCATTTTTCTCATCTGATGGGGTGTATAGGAACAGACCCCATGTGCTCCCACTCTGCCACACAGCACAGTGCCAACATCTCAGATGGTCACAATTACTCAGGCAGAACCTGTGCTAGGCATAAAGGTCATGGGAACTTTCAGTTTAAGTGTTCCAAGTGCTTCTTTCCATCACCTCTTCTGCCCACAGCTCAGTCATGGTTACCCTGGCAAAGAGTGGGCACAGCAGGCACGGCCTCCCACTCGCCAGCCTTGGCACAAAACACCTGAAAGTTTCCACTCTGACAAGAAGTGAAAAATACACCAGTGTGAGGATGGTGAACTACTGGAACAGGATGCAGAGTAGTGGTAGATGCCCTAAACTTGGAAACATTCAAAGCCAGCTTGGGTGGGGCTCTGAGCAGTGGGGTCTGGGGAAGGTGTCCCTGCACACTGCAGGGGGCTGGACTGGCTGGACTGTAAAGGTCTCTTCCAAAATAAACCTTTCTGTGATTCCACCATCTGCTGCCTCAGGTTACAAAGCTAAGCAGCACATCCAGCCTCCAAGAAAGAAAAAAACCCTAAAGACTGGATATTTGTGAGGAACCAGAGGAAAGCATGAGACTAGGAGCCTAAAAGGTGGAATGACAACAGAGCCCTGGGAGGATACCTGCAGAGATAGGGCAGCACGGTGCCCCACCTCTGCCAAACACACACCGCATTCAAGATCAGAAGTTAAGAGTGCTTTAAAAAGCCATTTGTTAGCAGAAACACTGGTATAGCCCAAAGACTTCTGAGCTTTCTGGATTTCTGATCTGTTTTCTCAGGACAGTGAATTAACAGCATACAGGAAATAGCTGAATACTGTTAATTACTTAGCTGGATTTATCCGGCTTTGCCTTGTTTTTCAGAAACCCACACAAGTGTTGCACCTCCTACATATTAATATTCTCAGCCAGGTACCCAGCATTAATAAAGACAACATTTAAAACAGCTAATAGAATCTGCACTAAATCTGTAGATGCCATCAAGATAAAGGAGCATTTTTGTTAAAGTTTGACTTTTTTACTACACAGAAGCAGGTGGGTAATGAAAGGGCTTTCAATGCACCCTCTGAGCTCTGACAACTAAATTACACACACTCCCGTGAGTGTGCAATGGGAAGAGCAAACTACCCAGCTTGAACAAAGCTGGACCCAGAGCTCAATGAGACACTCTTGAAACACAGACTTTAAGTAACAAAATAAAGCTCCTTTGGTGGGACAGGGGGTTCACCTTCCTCCCCAAAACTTTTGGTCAAACCTACAGATTCTTGTTTCAGCTTAGCTGAGCAGAAGGTGAGGTACTCAAAAAGTAAATTACACTCAAGGGACCTTCACAGTTCTCATAGAAATTTAAAGCAAGCAGTCTGCTGTGGTGCAAGGCAGACCCAACCCAGGCACAGCTGAGGAGCTCATGTGGGTCAGCACCTCCAGAAAACTTGCAGGGACTACGTGGCCAGAGCACTTTTGCCAAAACCTCCATCTACTTGCCAGTATAGGCAGCACGGCTGATACTCAGAGTATTTTCTTCCTGCACAAGCAGAAAAGATTAGAATCAACAGAATTCAACAACTCAAACAAGTTCTGCTGATTCTCCAATGGCCTCAGGCCAAAATGTCACAATGCCTCAGTTCTTCATTCGGGCAAACACTGAGGCTTCAGAGCAGGGCTGCAGAGCATGAGCTGGAGTTAATGGACCATCAGTGTGGATGGGAATGATCGAGGGGTGCAACCCAAAGCCTAATCTGAAATCAAAAGCACTTTCAGTCAACCATCACTTTGGATATGAAGAGAGAACACACCCATCAAGATGCCTGAATTGTCAAGGTGACCCTTCTTAGGGACTACTCCCATTAAGTGATGTCAAGCACTGTGGCATGTTTTGCCTTCACTCCTCTTCCCTTCTTCAGAAATTACAACCCTACAGAAATGCACTTTTTTTTTTACTGTTACTATCACGGTAAAAAACTTCCCATACCAGATGTCAGCAACCTGAATTAAAATCTCCAGTATAGCAAATTCTTCCTACAGTTAAGAAAATGTTGAGAGACTGTGGTAAGGCAGAGTCAGAGCCAAGAAAAGGGTTAAGTCCCCAAAATCTAGAAAATTGTTAAGACTGCCCTGTGTCGTTCGACTTTTCAAACAAAGAGAAAGGCCAATGCAGAACCTGCATATGTTTTCTACTGAATTATTTGCTAGACTCTGATTAAGTGGGAAAGAATGGCTGCAAACTAATAAAACTTGAGGATTTCTAATTAAACCACAGGCACCATGCCAAGCATTGTTGATTTGTTGATGCACCCTGCAATGTCAGGGCTCTAAGGACACAACAGGTCATTAAAGTATTAAACAGATGACTTACACCCTTTAATCAGCGCTGGGATGCCAGGTTAGGAAGAGAGAGTAAATTCAAGGGCAGAGTACAACAATTATCACCAGGAAACAAACACAGCATTTAGGGAAAGCGGGGAGAAGTTGTTAGCAAGTAGTTATTGCACAAGGAAAGGCTGGATTGCTGAGCCCCACACCTGGGCCTTTTATGATAGCCATCTCCCCACTCTGAAGTAGCAAGGAAATCATGCAATATTTGCAATTTTCAGCTCTTTGCTGTCAGAAGAAGCACTGCAGCTTCCTCTGCCCGGCACATCTCTGACCCCATCTACAACAGCATCTCACGTCTTTGTCACCTCTTCACACCTAAGTTTAGCTCTGCTAAACTCTGTCAAACTGCAACTGAGACACAGCAGCCTCGTTTTTCCAGAGTGCAGCAGCCAAAAACATCAGCCACGCTTGTGAACAAGGGACTGAAATAAGGGTGGTGGGAAATGCAAAACTTTAAACCCAGTTTTCAGCTCCTTTAAGGTCAGCACTTGCCTCTGACTTGAGCCTCCTCCCCAGGGAAAAGAAATCTTCAGTGATTTCAGTGATTGTAAACTCGCCCTCCAAATGAACAGTTCAGTAAAGGGCATTTCATCTGAGGTTTCAGACAAAAACTAGAAACAGAAGAAAGGAGGTCCACAAACTGCAAAGAGCCTCAAATATATTGCTCTGTGGAAGCCTCACAAGGCAGCTATTTGGCAGTTCCCCCAGACGTACAGATATTTATAGGAAAATAAAAGTGCTCATCTAACCAAGTAGTGGAAAGAGTCATGTATGGCATTTTCATCGTGTTTTCACCCTGCACAGCCCCTCCCCAGAGTCTGGGGATCCAAAAAAAAGGCAAGAGAAATAATTTAAAATACAATAGAGATCCCCAGTTTGCCCTGAAGGCTCTGCTGATGAACTATTAAAAAGCTTCTTCTAGCCAAACAAGACACTTGGAGAACGGAGCAGATTCCCCACCACATTGTTTCATAAGACAGCACTGAAACTTAACCAGCGTCTGTTACAGCTGAAAATACAGCAGTCACTGAAAAAGGGATTTAATGTGCCTATTAAAGAGGAAGGCTGTAATTGGATGCAGTCCTCAGTTTGACTTCTGAACGTCGCTGAAAAAAATGCTCCCATCAGCTTTAAAAACCTCCAAGATTTAATGTGCAAAGAAGAGCATTTAGTTCTGAAAACACAGCAGTTTGTGCTGGCTTGTGCTGGTAAAGGATGTCAGCAGCAAGTCCTCAGTGAGCAAAGCTCAGGAGAAACCCTAAGTGCAGACTAAACCCAGCAGTGATAAGCAGTGTTTCTGTCATATTATTTTACTACATGCAAAAGCAATTTCAACTTTTTTGGAAAATTAAAGAGCACAGGACTTCTCTTAGTAAGTTTAAGTGACTTCTCATAAGCGTCTCCATCCTCACAGCCTGACAGAGAAAGCAGCACTGAAGCTGGGAACATTCTCCAAATAACTGATTAAACAATGTATTTAATGTCTTCTGCAATGGAATTTTACTACATAGCTGACATTCTGCACAGCGTATTCATCTTTGCACAAATGATCTTACTGGGAAAGCAGCTCAGCAGAGATATCCCACTTCATTTACAGCAATTTTGGATGTAGCAGAGCAGTCTGCTTGAAATGCAGAATGCCCAATAATAAGCTACCACTTGTGAGCATGGCAAAAGTAAAGGCAGTGACTACAAATATAAAATATTTGTGTTTATATTTTTTGTTTTAATGGCAAAGCTGCCACCTGTCAGTTCCCGAGGTTACTGCATCAGCCCTGAGCCCAGCTCTGCTCAGCTGAGCCGAGTCCAGCTCAGAGCTGCACAAAAATAAAGCCCCATCCGAGCTGGCGTGACAACATTTACCACTGGCAGGGCTGCACAAATACACAAATAAACAATCCAGAGCCTGATGTGGAAAGGAGCCAGGGGAGGGGAGAGGATGGAACAAGTTCTGCAATCACTTATCCCAGAGAAGATATCCCTGGAAGATCCAGCTGCAGTTTAATTAGTCACAGCATCACTTATCAAGCAGCATCTCAGGCAGAGCATGTGGCATCAGCACGGCAGAGTCTGGCCAGCATCCATACAGCTCTTGGGCCACACAGCCTCACTAAACATCGGGTTTACCCCGGGCTGAGTCATCCCAAGTGTGCTCTGAGGACTCTTCTCACTGCCTTCACCCAAAAGAGCAAAGGCAGCCCACATTTCAAAAGAGAAATCTGGTTGAAACAAATCCAGTTCCCCACTTAAAATACCTAAACCTTGAAATCCTTGCAGTCATTTGAGATAAACTACCCAAAATCTGCAATTCCTTGGGCTATTCTGGAAATCTCCCCTCCTTGGTTTTGGGGATAAAAGCTAGAGGCAATCCTGAATGGGTAAGATGCATGAACCAGGTATCACCCCTTTCACTCTTGTCATCCTCCACAAATGCCAGTTTTTCTTCTCAAACTGTCTAATTGCTCAGCACACTTAGGTCACACCTACAGCCATTTTTCCAAATGCTATTTTAAAAGTACCAGATTTTACAGGCTTGTAAGATCTTTCAGTTTGTCCACTCCTCTTCCCTATAAGTTTTTCCTTGGAGTAAAACTCCTCCCTACAAAACTTGCTTTTCATAATGGTTGAGAGAGAAGACAACACTGTCCTGTAAAAGTATTGAAGAGCTCTGCCATGACACAATAATGCCCAGGAGAGTGTAATAAGGAGAGCTGAGGAAGGAACACACCATTTTCCTTGTTTGAATTTTTAAAAAACCCACAACAGAAAAAGCAATAATTAGGTCAGCAAGTAGCGCTACTTGCAAAGGGAAAAAAAAAACACTGAGGAAAAGGAGTGCCTCCTTGTTCAAATGTTTATTATTCAAAACATGCAGCGGGGTCTTAAAAACTGAGTAAAAAAGTAGTTAGGAAAGTGTTACAGCAAGGCTGGGAAGCCCAGTTCATGCTGGAGTTCAGTGTAGGGTAAAGCTAGCTCCTGAAATACACCCACCCCTGCAAGGGGAGAACCCTGCACACTGTGGCCCTCAACAAATCACTGGAGTTCAGCCCATGCCACCAGCTTCCAAAATACAACAACAAACCAAAAACCAAATCAATTCTTCTGCAATAGTTCTGTTTATAAAACATGTCCTTAAAAGCACACGAAACTCACAGCCAGCCACTTTCCCAGTCATTCACTCACTCTCTGCCATCTGTTATACACCCAATACAGGAGGTGGGAGTCTGACAATACCCCAGAACTCACCAGAAGCTGTGTGCAAATCAGCTGCTATCCCCTTGCTCATCAATTCGTACTGGAAGCCTGTAATCTTCCTGCTAATGTCCTGCTGAGGAGTGGCCTCCACAAACAGGCCCCCCTGGTCGTAGCCAAAGCAATACACTCTGCTGGGGCTGCGGTCTCCATCTCGGACCAAGAGTTTCAGTTCTCCAGTTTTTTCCAAATAAATATTTGCTCCTGCAGAGTCTTTGAAGGGCTTTATGCAAACAGTCAAGTGTTTGTAAGAGGCAGGTGAAATATTGGGTCGCAGGTTGACTATGAGTGCTCCCGTGGGGTACATCCACTCTATGGACCCTTCAGAACAGCGGAGGTAGACCTGTTCAACATCCTTCCTGTGAGACTCGTGGGTTAAGCCACTGGAGGAGGAAAGAAAGAGAAGGTTAGAGAAATGACAGAGCTAACAATGGGAATGTCAAACCTTTCAAAACACACAGCAAGAAACGCAGGAAGCCCAGGACATCACTGGGTGTTGGCCCATCCAGCTCTGCAGCGCAGGTCTCTTGCAACACTTCAGCCTTAATATTACGGGACAATTTTAAATCATCCCCCAGAAGAAAACGTCAAACCACTAGTAATAGGCTTCAAAATTAAATAGGATATAAGCACATGATCAAAAGTAATTAAATTACTACAGGCTCAGTTACTGCCCATCAGCTGAGCCGGGCATACTGAGTAAAACACGTAGGCTCAAACTCCCTTCCTGGTGGCTCAATCCAGCTTCACAGATCAGACTCCACCTTTTTCCAAGTACTTTGTTCCCCTTCCAAGTCTATATTCCCAATAGTTCTGAAAGTGGGAGGGATGCCAAGCTCACCCTGTAAACTGCAGCAAAAGCAATGCTCTACGTGCTACCAATACCCTCGAGCCCAGCTGGGCAGCCCCAGTCTCCACACTGGGAGGTAGAAAGAGGAGAGGAGACTCCTCTGTCCCTTGTCATAGCTGGGGAAGCACTGAACTGTGCTGCTTTTTTTGGTAGGAACCTGCTCCTCCACTGCTACCCAGTATGAGGCTTAAGCTCAGTTTATCATTTTCACTGATGGGCTACAAGCAGACACAGAGCTGTGTTTAGCAAGACAGAGAACATGTGGCCATTTACTATGGCCAAAAATGAACACCCCAACAACCATTTCACAGGGACCACAGAGATGGGATAGGAGGGCACAACAGGGTCCCAGGGCCAGCTGCTAAGCAGGATGAGTAGTAAATCCCCATGGCTTGTTTGCCCACAACCTAAGCTGAGGGCAGCTCTGAACAACCCCTGCTGCCTATCACTGATGGTGGATCAAGCCCACCAGCTCTCTACCCAGAGTGGCTGAAAGCCCTAACAAAACACTGCACAGGGCAGGCACTGCAGCTGGAAGAACAAGCTGTGGGAAGCTTGATTTACTGGCTGCAGTATTTGGGCTATTAGGGAAAAATCCCTTGGTCCCAGTCTCTGTCCTGTCACAAACCTCTTAAGTGAGTATGATAAAATCACTTCACCACCAAACTTGTTTCTCCTCCTCCTGTGCTCTGAGCACCTTGTTCCCAAACAGAAGCACCTTTTATCCTGTGCCTGTAGAAGACAACCCAAAAACAGACTCTTTGTCACCTCATGGGTCTGCTTTGCAGGATTTTAGGGAAGCTTCACAACATTCCCACTTGTAGGCAGATAAATCAAGACAGGGGAAAAAAATAATTTAAAAGGATTAAGTCTGAGGTTACACAGGAAATCTGGGGCAAAAACATATTTTAGTGTAGTGCAAGTGATGACATCAAGTCCTGGTTCCTCAGCAGAAACCTCCAAACACACAGTTCCCCATCCCAAAGACATATTTGGGTACTGAACGGGGTCTAAATTCAAGTCAGCACTTAGAAAGTAACTACAAGCAATGTGTAAAAGGGAAAAAACCCAAACCATATGGTTTGCATTTACTGTTGACGTGACTCATTATTGTGAGTGTCGGTGTGACCTACTTGATAGAGGTTACACGAGGAAGCTCAGAAAGAAAAAAGTCATATTTAATAACAATAGAGCCTCCAAACATGTGCTTTTGAAGAATCTTGAAAGCCACATCAAGAACACAGATGAGGAGGAAAGAGGGACAAGCTTTTAACCTTTAGACTCTTGCCCTCAAATTCAGTAGTATTTAACACATTCAGGAAACTTTACTTGCAAAGGGATATTTCAAGTTGACTGTAAATCCACATCTGGTCCACAAAAATCAGTTTTCACCACAGCACACACATGATGCCACTCAACAGAAAACAGAGAAGCCTGTTTATGTGCAAATAAACAAAATTAAACAGTGTAAAAGTTATCCTTCAGCAAAGGGGCAGAAAGTTATCCTCACACATCACTTGTCCCTACTCAAGACATCAAAACAAGCTGCAGAGGTTTTGCAGGACTTATACTGGCACATTCCAGCCTGAGTGCTTAAACAGAAGGAAGACACCAGGGGCAAAACTCTGAACTCGTGCAGTGAAACTTCTGTTGCAAGTGATCCCAACAACAGTGAGGCAGTGAATTTCTGCCAGAGGAAAAAAAAAAAAAGTTATGTTAATTTTGTTCAAACATTCACAATGTTCAAACGAAAACAGGGTGGACTCTGAAATTATCTTCTGAAAGCCAATTAATCCCACAGGCAAGAGTGATGCCATTAGACAGATACATCAAGCACGAGTACCTGCACACATTAAGCCTTATAATAAAGGATGACTCAAAAGTTAAGCAGATTTCAAAATACATGTTCACATTATTTAACAGCAACCATCATCATCCAGTAAAACCTGTCGCTTTGCTTTCAGTCAGAATGACTTGTCCTCACACTGAGACTGTTTAACACCAGGTTTAGCTCTCACTAGCCACCCATCAGACACACCAGGTCCACACAGTAATGGAGACCCAGGAGCCTTTTCATTCTCCAAACTCATTGGAGTTCTGGTTTTTTGATTATATGGCAAGGACATAGGGCAGGTGTTTCATGGTTACAGTGATGGATGAGCCATCCACCCATTTTAAATGTGTGCTGTTTATTGGGACTTACTTCTACAAGAAGCTACTTCTACAGCTACTTCCTCATACCAATCCATGAGGACATCCTGAAGCACTGCATCTGTCTCCTTGCTCTTCTCCCTTTCTGGCTTCAGCCATCCCCTTATGCTTGCCCTGAAAAACCTGTTACAGTATCAGTGCAGTGAGCTGTTATGCTGCAATGTGGAACAGGTGTTATTTAAAGAAAAAGGGAGCAAGAAGAATATTCACACTATCTACTTCAGTTATTTATTTATTCCATTAAAGATGTGCTGAAGAGCCCTACAAGTACCCATGTCCTCCCTGCACCCTGCAATGAACACAGGGAACTTTTGCTCCTAAATTGGAGAATTTAATAAGAGATGACAATCTAGAGAAAATTAAGAATTCCTCAGAGCATCCACCATACCAAGAGCAAGACTGATGGACAAAAGCAGACACATAAGAGCTGAATTCTCTATCCTACAGTCAAACATGCCAGGCCAGCATATTCTCTCAGCCTGTCACTGAAGCACTTTTGCCCAAAGCATCAAGAGGTCATTGCAGCACAAAAAACCTGAAGTTACAGCAAAAGTAATAACTGGACACATCATAGTGAAGTTTCTGCTTTCTCCTGGACAAAGCTTTCCTGGAAGCTCTCTGACAAGCTATTTATTAAGATGCTATTATGGCTTGTACTTAAATTGCAGGTGTCAAGCTGTGCATTGCATCAGATTTCCCTGGAAGCATCAGGGATATCCAGAGGAATCCTAGTGAAGTTCTTCATCCTACTCAGGGGTATAAGCTCATCACTTCTCCACAAGCTAATAAGGGAAAAAAAACCCATATCCAGGATGTTTTGGTTTTAAGACTGTTGCTTTTAATATAGACATGTATATAAAAGGTGAGAAAACACCTTCAGGTTCACTACAGAAGATGACATGACTCTCAAATCCACCAGCACAAGCCAACCTATGACTTCACTGTGGGGAAGAAAGACTATGTCTGACATTAAAGTTCATAACTTTTCCTAACAGTCAAGGTAAAAACCATCACATGACTTCAAAATATTATATTTTGCATTTTAAAAAAGTTCTTTCTAACCCATATAACTCTTAGTATCCACGCTGAAATAGTTAATTAATGATATTTACTGATACATCAAATTACTTTCTTTCCTTCTTAACTGCTGTGCTTTTAGGACAAGTCAGATTATATTGAATGGCCTTAAGACTGCCAGCATTTCTGACAACACCTGTTTGTCATCAGTAGGGCCTAAGTCAGCCTGGGTTACTTTATCCCCTCCCAAAATTCCAGCCCACCTGAACTCCAAAACTCTCCCACAAGTGAAACCACCCAGAATAAACTTTGCTCTTCCTTCCCTGCTCATCCAACAGCTTCATCACAAAGCTGTCACCACTTCAGCTCACCAGAACAACAGCAGGTGAGTAAATCCAAGCTGGCATCGCCAGGTTCATCCCAAACTCAGTTACAAGATTTCACTTCCCCCACCCCAAGCATCACCCTTAGCTGATATTCGAGGCATTGCTTATTCTAACCCTGCTCAGGTGAATGAGGGATCACTGCTTGCTCTAAGAAAACAACCAAAAATAACAGCAAAATTGCAGGGGACTGTCACCATTCTTTTGAAACACTTGCAGCAGTACCAGGTGGTAAGGTCCAGGTAAGTACAAGTACAGCAGCTGGAATGCTTTGGAATGCTTTGGTACAGCATTTTCAGGGGTTTTTTTTTGTATGTTTGTTTTGGGGGGTGGGGGTTGTTTGGGTTTTTGTGTTTTGGTTTGGTTTGTGTAAAGAAAAATGACAAATTAGGAGTTTGCCAGAGGTTTGATCCCTATCAAGCAGACTCATCTTCAAGTGGATTCACTGCTATTAACTATGCATCAATTATCAAAAAAACGCAAAAAAAAAAAAAAAAAAAAAAAAAGTAAATACAAAGCACCACGTTTCAGACAGTAAGAGATATGAAATCATGATGCTGAAAGTCAGTCCAATTGTTTCCCCACTTTGAATTCTCTCTACTCCAAAACACTCCACTGATACAGACTGGCCAAACTTTTATGTTAGAGAAAGTCAGATCTGAAGAGTGTATTAAGAGTTAGGAGTTATTTTACTCTCCAAGTCTGACCCAGCAACACTTGCTAGTTGAGCAGAGCTGCTTTTTCAAACCTATAAAGAGAGGAGAAGGTCACAGACCCAACCACACGCGTTAAACATATTACAAGCAATTAAAGGAAAGATAATTTGGGAGATAAACACTTGAGAACTGGAGAGGTTTCTCAACCGGTGCAATTAGAATAAATCAGCAGCGCGGCCGCTGTGCCAGCCCCCGCAGCTCATCACCATCATCATCATCTCCGCGGGACGAGGGAGCAGGGAGTGACCCCGGGGCTGAGCGCCAAGTGCGGGACGCGCTCGGAGGGGGAGCGCAGGCGAGGGAAGGGAAGAGCGCGGACGGGAGCCAGCAAGAGCCCCGGGGAGGGAGGCGCAGGCTGCGGCGGGAGCGCTCCGCAGGTGCAGCGCATCCCAGCGCCGCTCCGAGCCGGGGCTGCCTCGCTGCTCCCCCGGGCGCGGCCGCCGCCCCCGCGGAGCGCTGGGGCCGCGGCGAAGATGGTCGCGGGGAGAAACTTCTCCGCGGCGGACTTGGCACCGCCCTCCCTCTCCCAGCCCCCCGAATAGCGCCGAGGGGAGCCCAGCCCGCCCCGGCCCCTCAACCCCGCCGAGGGGAGCCCAGCTCGCCCCGGCCGCCCATCCCTCCTTGCCCGGGGACCGCTGCCCTTCGTCTCTTCGCGGTGAGCCCGCCGGGAAGGAGGGAGGCAGATCCGCCCCCGGCCCCGGCTCTCCGCCGTCCGCCGCCCCGTTCCGGGCACCGCGGCGGGAAGGTCTCCCTTTTGTGCTCGGCATCAGCATCTTCCCCCGGCGGGACGGCGATGGACGCGGCGGTCCCCGCTCCCCCCTGCCCGGGCAGCATGCCGCCTCACCTCCCCTTCCAGTTGCACAGGTCGCTGGAGTACTGAGCCGCGGCGCCGCCGCCCAGCAGCAGCCGCAGCCCCAAGAGCAGCGGCAGGAGCCCGGAGACCGGGGCGCTCCGCATGGTCCCCCGGCCCGGTGCGAACGCGGTGCAGGCGGCGGGGAGCGATGTGCGCGGCGCCCGGGGCTCGCCTACATGGTGGGGAGCGCGGCAGGGCGGCGCGGCTACCCCATCCCCGGCTCCCGCATCCCGGCTCGGCGCGGCGCCGCTCGGCTCTGCAGCTCGCACCCGCTGGCTGCGGGCTCCCAGCTGAGGGGCGGGAGCGGCTCGGCCGAGGGCCGGCTCCTCCTCCCCCTTCCCCCTCCCGCCGCTCCTCCTCCGGCAAGGCCGGCACTTGCTGCGCCGGCAAAACGCGGCGCCGGATCGGGAACAGCGGCCGCCCGCGGCTACGGCCCGTCCCGGGCTCCGCCGCTGCCCCGAGCCCCCTTGGCAGATGTCCCGGCCCCGGGTGAGAGCCCGCTCCGCTCCTGCCCCGCCCTGCTTGCGCCCGAGCTACCCTGTGTAGGAAAGGGGTGATGACGGGCGGGTTTCGTTTGGCCGGGAAACTTAGACGCGCTCTCTGCGCTGGGGCGGCCCGCAGTGATCCGCAGCCTGTCCCTGGGGATGCCTGCAGTGACTCGCAGTCTTGTCCCCAGGGGTGCAGCCCTGGATGCCCGCAGTGTCCCGCAGCCTGTCCCTGGGGATGCCCGCAGTGTCCCGCAGCCTGTCCCTGGGGGTGTCCGCAGTGTCCCGCAGCCTGTCCCCGGGGATGCCCGCAGTGTCCCGCAGCCTGTCCCTGGGGATGCCCGCAGTGTCCCGCAGCCTGTCCCCGGGGATGCCCGCAGTGACCCGCAGCCTGTCCCTGGGGATGCCCGCAGTGACCCGCAGCCTGTCCCCGGGGATGCCCGCAGTGTCCCGCAGCCTGTCCCTGGGGATGCCCGCAGTGACCCGCAGCCTGTCCCTGGGGATGCCCGCAGTGTCCCGCAGCCTGTCCCTGGGGATGCCCGCAGTGACCCGCAGCCCGTCCCCGGGCGTGCAGCCCCCGTGCCCGCCCTGCCAGCAGGTTGACTCAGCTTGCAGTAGGATCTCCACCAAGGCGCGGTTCCTGGTAGATGAAGGCTGACGATTTTGCTGCAACTTTCTTGTGTCTCCACTTACCAGGAAGCACTTGGGACTCGATTTTATTTGTATTACTCTTCACCACTTAATGACCACTCGGGATAACTCCTTGTGTTGTTTAATGTCCCGAGTTATTCCGCCGTTGACTTCAGATACGTAACCCTTAGTGACAGAGACCCTTAGAAGCCTTCCAGGACGTGAGGGAAGTGCAGGGGGTGAATCAGCCTAAAGCCCAAACTACCCAAGATAAATGGGGGGGAAAAAAACACGGATGGGTGTAGGAGGAAAATGATCCAGCTGCACACATACTGTGCTCTGATATGCCAGGTGCCACATAATTTCTTTCAAAGAAGCAACAAGGGGGTTGAGATTGATATTGTACATCCACAAATAGGAGAGGGGTTAAAATATTTCCAGATCAGCGAGTTTCTTAGTCTCCTGTTGCTCTTTCAAGAGTCTGCCATGCAGCTCTATGAAGGGCACTGATTTTGCTAGGTGAGAGTTCATGAATGCGCATTAAACATTTACACCCTGTTCACAGCTTGGTGTGTTAGCCTCCTTAGTACCTGTTAAAACACCTTGCAAAGTGCCCTGGTGTCGTCTGAGAGCATCCAGTGGCTGAAGCAGGATATTCCAGCTCTGAAAGCTTCCTGCCTGCTGCTGCACCGAGGATTAAATCCTTTGCAGTGTATCCCTTTCCATTTGTGGGTTTAGCTTTTCATGTCCTTTTTGTTTGGTAAATTACAGGTACTGTGTTCTGCTGATTATGAAGTATTAACATAATTACAGTAATTCTGCCCAATGATGCAATGCATGTAAACATGTAATTAGCACGGAGGGACAGCACTGAGCAAAGTGATGACAACATGCAATAATGCAAAATGCCTTTTTCTCCCAGTCATGTGCAGTGATACAGGCTTTAGAGCTCAGTGCCTTGATTATTTCTTTAGAAGGAGGTTTTGTTAGAATGTTTTGCTTCCTTCCCTCACACTGGAAAGAAAAGCATACAGAGAAAACACCATATTGCTTTATTCCTCAGAGTGTTTATATGTGCAACCCTCTGCACGCCCCCCAACCTACTGTATCTGATTTCCTTTGCAATATTCGAACTCCCCGCATTTGATAAAACAAACAAGTGCCCAGGCAGGTCCCATTACTCTCTGGAACTTTTGAAGCTGCCTGAAAACTGTGAACTTTTAAGAAAGGGAACAGAGTGTGCTATTTTGCAGTGGCTACTACCTCTGGCTTTTATTCCCCCCTCCTTTTAACTCAGAAAAAGCGGTGGCATTTAGTTCTCGGGACCCAGAAAAGCAATGGCAACATGGGGACTTTGAAAGCCCCTCCTGTCCTCCACGCCTTCCTGATGCTGACACAGTTTTCATCCTACCCAAGCTGCTGAGCCTTACAAGTGAGCAAAGCCCGGGCTGGTGGCTGCAGAGCCAAGGGCTGTGGGTGCAGAGCCAGGGATCGTGGCTGCGGAGCAAAGCCCAGGTTAAGCCTCCCCCAGTTCAAAAGTGAGGGGCAGCAGGAGATAGGGAACCTCTGCAGCGAAGGGGGCTGCTTGGTTTGCTCATTTGCATCTCAATCCCTACAATGCTCTTCCGGCTACTCACAGCTATTCCATAGTAGTGCTCTTGGCTGAGATCTGGGAACACGCTCAAAGGGTGAGGCAGCTTTTGGATGCACTGAGCTGTTTTCTGTTTGAGCTGTGAAAAGCAAACATCTTTTCAAGAGAGAACATTCTGAACAGTAATTTTTTTTTTTTTTTTTCATTTACGATTCAGAAAGAGCAGAACTTCACTGAAATCTTGTGAGGAAAATATTGTATAATGTCGAATAGAAACATAAATCTTCTGCAGCAAAGGCTTCACACTCCTCTGAAAAGAGGAGTCACTGAGTAACTACTCTGACCTAATGTGGCAGGACTGGAGATACAGGTTCTGGAAGCAGCTCCCTACACTCAAACACTTGAACCCCTATAAAGCTCCGCTGCCTTCCTCAAGGAGCAACTCAAAGATGAGACTCTACACAGTCACTTCAGACACTTCCTTCTAAATTCACTTTAAATATTTACTTGTCACGGCTACCAACCCAGGCACAAACAACAGCGATTTTAAAGGACTTTTAAGGATTTTAAAGAGCAGGCGGCTGCAGGAGGAGAACCTATTAAAGGAGAGATGACTCATTTTCCTCAGTACTCAAAAGTACAGATTTGAGGAAAGCAAAATCGAGTAGTGATTACAGATGGGCTCAAGCTCAGGTCTGGATTCAAATTTTCTTCAAAGCATGGCTGTGTTTACATTATTAGGGACAACCCCCCCTGCCAAGTTGGGACCCAGCCGGAAGGCACAGGAAGGGCGCTTTCAGATGCTGGATTTAGGGTTAAGCACATCTCAGCTGAACATTCAAAGCTGCTTTAAACAGTGTGGCAGAGCTAATCTGTTGAAAGGTCTCACTCAGCCTTGCTGTCCCCAAGGGAATATATATGGGAGAGCTGTGAACTCCTGTGAGCTGCACTGGTCACTGCCCAGCCATGTGTTGGTTTCACTACGTGTCCCTGATCTGCAATTTCCAAGCAGCCCCCTCTCAGCTGATTTATTGTCACGCTACTCAGTTTGCAGGAGGGGAATCAGGTCCTGTGGTTACAGAGCAGACCCAAGGGCTGGTGCCTGGTGTGCAGCCCCTCGCTGCCTGCCAGCAAGGGAAATCTGAAACTTTGAAGGAGGAGGGGGAAGGAGGAGAAGCAGGGTATTTTCTGGAAAGGCAAAGCCATAGCTAAATAGCATGCATGGCAAAGCAGGAGGGAAAGAGAGTGGTCTAAGAATTCAAACAAGCCACAGAGAGGACAATAGACAATGAATACAGGAGCAATAGGAAATAAATAGAATTTGTAAGGTAAATCCAGTGGACAGACAGGAGTGAGCAGAGTAACAAAACAGGGAGAGGTTCAGCAGCTGAATGGACAGTGGGAAACCTTTGTGTGTGGTGAGGGGGGACCGTGTTACTTGCTCTCATGAAATTAAAATCAGTGAAGAAAATACACGCATCCATAATTGCAGCCTCCTGCTCATTCCTGCGTACTTCTTTAGCATTAATATCCCAGCACAATTCCTACTGAGCCTAAACCACTACATCACATCTTGCTTTTCTTGTTTTGTTTTGAAGGGAAAAGTTTTGGCCTTTGGAATGCAACCGAAAACAACAGACATTTAGAGAAAAATAAGTAAATCTTTCCTAAAAGAAGCTGGTGTTAGGGCATGCCTGAAATCCAGCTGCAGGACAGCAGTATTTCTGATGAAACCGTGTTAATTTAAAGATTGCAGTTTTAAGAGTGAGGCAGCACTAAAGAAGAGTTGGGAGAGGGGGCGGGGAGCAGAGCTGCCCCTCTGCCTTGGACACACACAGGCAGCTCTGACACAAACAGCTCCCACTGAACTGGCAGCTCCTGCTGCATGCACATCCAGCTTCCGCCTCTGGATGTTTGCATTGGGATCCCAAACGGCTCCCACCCAAATCCATGGATTTTGCTGTAGGCATGAAAGAGAGATACTTTATTGTCAGATACCTACTTAATTATTGTCAGGTATTTAATTGTCAGATAAACCAAAAAACTTTGGAATAAAAAAAATCTTTATAAGAGAGATACTTTATTGTCAGATACCTACTTAATTATTGTCAGGTATTTAATTGTCAGATAAACAAAAAAACTTTGGGAATAAAAAAAATCATTATAAGATGCAACAGCAAAAAAAAAAAAAAAAAAAAAAAAAAAAAAAAACCCAAAAAAAAACCCAAAAAAAAAAAACCCAAAACAACAAAAACAGAAAAAAGAAAAGAAAAAAAAAAAACCACAAGGCAGAGGTGCCCAGACCTGTGATGTGGCCAAACCAGTAGGTGTACCTAGAGTTACACCTATAGGCCCTCTCTGCACAGCACTGTGCAAACAGGGATGAACACTGCAGGCAGGGAGGTTCACTTCCCAAGAACACTTCAACATTTGAGGCAAATCAGTAGTGTGGCCAATGTGTAATTTCTACTTTTAGACTAAATAATACATTTCCCTTTCTCCTCAAGGCCTTTATTTTGATGTCCCAGGTAAGAAGCAGGGTAAGACACAGGACTAACACCAGCCTTTGAGCAGGGAGGTCAGGTGTGCTGCCCTGCCCTGCTCCCAGGGCAAAGCCCCTCTGCAGGATGGGGTAACTCAGCCCAGGCCAGGCATCCCTGCTGCAGAGCAAGACTGCACTCCTGGCTACACTTCTCCTGATTTAAATACCTCAGCCAGGTAAAAGACATCGACTGGGGAGGCTGAGCGAGGCATTTTTTTGGCCAAGAGCTCTAAGGTGGAGTAAAGATTTTTGTGATAGTGCTAAACCCAGGCTTTGCCATATTAAGGAGCAGTCTCCCAAACCACACAGCTTGGTTTGGATCAAGCCACGAGCCACAGCAGCATGGTACCAATGATTTTGGTGTTTTTCTCTCAGCATTTCCCCACTCCCAACACCTTGAACTGTTAAGCAACCCAGGCTGTGCAGACAGGAATTTGCATTTTACTCTTTGCACATCAAACTCAAAAGCAATGAAGGGAATGATGTCTATTGAGAGGATCAAAAAGGTAACACAAGGAACAAAAGATGGCTCAGAAACAGCTCATTCCCATCCCATACAGCAAGGCTGTCTCGGGACTGGGGACCCAGGCAGAGGATTTAGTGCCTAAGCCCAGAGACCCCTCTGGGGTGCAGGCAGTAACTCCTGCTTGCATGCCTGAGTCTGGATAAAGCTGAAGCCAAAACCAAAAACCTCTGAAGAGGCCTCAGCATATTGTTGTTTTGGGGATAGTCCTGTGCATTTCATCCACAAGAATTAATGTTTTCTTTTCATTTCACAATAACCAAGGTATTTAAAATGTCTGCCAAGAAGTACTCAGAAAACAGCATTTAGTCTGAGGACTCTTCAAGAGGAGCAGTTGTTTATTTCTACCACTTAATAAACATTAATTTCCTGTTGTAAAAAACATAATTTATGCCACTGGTAAAGCTGATATTAATCATGATGCATATCTCTTGGCTGGCTTAACTTTTCATTTTCTTCAGCTCCTCCAGCCTGTCTCCACTCTGCAACCTGTAGGCTCAGCCTGTGCAATCAGTTTTTCAAAAGTATTCAACAATTTCCAGTACATTGAGGGAGAATATGACAGCAGAGGACACAGGTCCAAATCCACTAGCAGTCACTTCTCTTAATAAAAACAAAGCTAAAGAGAATATTTGTAACACTGATCAGAAAACAAGAATATATTTTCCTTTCTGCTTCAGAATTTGGACAAAACTGGTGCAAGTTACACTAAACAAATCCAGCCCTTGCCAGGATAAACAAACATTTCTGCAGTGTTGCTTGCTACATGCCTGTCAAGAAATAGACACTGACATGCATTTTAATGCAACTCTCCTACAAATTGTGAAAAAATAGCTGTGCACTGGGTATTCATTGCTAGGTTACCAGAAGGAGAGAGAATATTTTTGCAGACATGATGAAGTAGCAAGGTAAATAATTCAACTTAATAATTTTCAAATTTCACACTTAATTTTCAACAGCAGGTCTTTTCAGAGACCAGATCTACCTCAGATCTGATGACAGGGATTTTTTTAGAGCTGACAAGCTCCCATGAGGCAGATTTGGTCCATGGAGTAGTTTTGCAAGCTAAATTTTACCCTAAATTTGATGACAGTTTTTGTAGGAAAAGGGCAGAGAGGTTTGTCCAGCTGTTATTAACAGCACAAGCATTTTCATTCCTTCTTAAATTCAATCACCCACTAAATGAGCAATGTCTTACCAAATATTGCAGCATTAACAGAGAAAAAAAAATTCAAAGAGCTCTGTGTAGGTACCCAGTCCGTCTGTCTGTCTGTCTGTCTGTCTGCACAGTGATCCTGTCAGCAGCATTCTGGGAGGAACAGCACTAACTCTGGTTAAAGCAGATCAGGGATTGTATAACTAATCCATAAATTCTGACATTATTACATATTTGCTTAAGGAAAAACAATGGATCTGACAATGAAATGAGATCTGTGCTGCTCCACAAAGCAGGGTCCTTTGTGCTGCTTTGAGGCAGTATTTGCAGGGCAGATGTATCTGCAGGGGATAAAGGACCCTGCTTCACCTCCTGCCTTTTAGCACCAGAAGCAAGAAAACTCCTCAAAAGAAACCCAAAGCTCAAATGAGACTGTCAATTTTGCAAAGTCTGCTGAAAGAGACTCTAATTTATTTCCTTTTCCTTTGGTTCAAAGCATGTGTTGACTATCATGGCTTTATTAGGTCAGATTACACTCTCATTTAGGTGCCAACAAATCTGACCAGAGATGCTCCCCTGATTAAAGTAGTGGACTGAGGAAAAGGAAAACTAGGTTCTCTGTCAAAGTCCTCTCTCAGTTCCTTGCATGACCTTCTGAAAATAATTTGTCTATATTATGATGCTGAATTTAGTTGATGAGGAGCTCTGAATTGACACAAATTCATGGTACTCTGCCAATTTATTGTTGTGAGATCAGTGACAAAAACAAAACAACATGAAAGCCTGAAGGTGTGGTTAGAGGTCTTGTTGAAATCTAAAATGATCTAACAAAACTAACAGTAATGATTAGTAAATCAGGAGGTGCTTTTACTCAGAAACACCATCAAGCCAGAATAGATTCTAATATTTTTAGAAGATGCCATGGTCACCCAAACTCTTTTTTTTAGTGCTTTTAAAATAAATCCTTGAAGCAGTACCTAAGTATCAAATCTGGATTTTGTTATCTTGGTCATATATTTGTCTATGTACCTTCTGCTTTCTCATGCAGAATTCTGACTGAAAATCCAATTGAATCTATTCAAGAGTAAAATGACCAGTGTAAGTCTTTGAAGGAAAGGGAATCCTCCCTACTGTTGAATCTTGTGCTCCCAAGAAGAACTGGAGTAGAGCTCTTGTAAGATGTCAGATTTTCCCATCCTCTCTCATGCTGACATGTCTGGTGGGGCCTTATGTGGACCCAAATGCTTGAATGAACATGAAAATCTGACAGTCTGTCCTTCCCTGACAAAACTGTCTTGCACTACCTGACATGTGACCCAAGCACATTCCTGGAGATCTCATTCATATTTAGATCAGATTCTGGTTTTAAATTGATAGTCATTTAGACTGAAAGAATGAGATTATTTTCTTCCATACTGGAAGACATATCTCTTTCCTATTTATAGTCACATTTTTTTCTATGCTGGACCATTTCAAGGAAAAAAAAATTTTAAAAAAAGTAGAACTAACCCAAATGGTCGATGATCTATTTATCTCTGGTTCTATTTCATTCCATGCCTCCCTCACTTCACAGCACTACAACCTTTTTGAATCGCCCTGTGTGATATCCACTCCTCCTTGTTGACCATTGCTCACTCATTCATTGCTTGTTGGATCAGCTGGGCACTTGCACAATCAAGGCTTTGTTATGTTTTCAGACAGGCTGCAGGTCACAATATTGAAGCAGCACAAGGACTGTTTCCTCTCCTGGTATTCTTCTTCTCTGTTTTTTAGGAAGACACTATCCTAAACACATGAAAAAGAATATAAAGTAGTTATGACAATAAATACTACAACAGCTCCCATTTAATTTGCTACACAATGTCTGTTTTTCCCTTTGACATAAAGAAGTGGAATATTCAAAAGTCTGAAGAGTTTTTAAGTTGGTCAACTGAGAAACAAGAATTTCCTTCTTTGAAAAGTGCAGCAGAGCTCAGGTTTATTTAATCAATCAGTGGATGATAGCTGGTGATACACAGTTAGCGGGGACCCTCGAAGAGCTGCTCTCTCCACCAGTTAATTGGCCCAAACAAAATGGAATGGACTTTTCAAACTAATAAGCACTGACAATAATGAACAGCAACTGCAGGGATGGTGGGAAGATAAAGGAATGCACATACCAAGGCTCTGCAACAGGATGAAATGTCAAAGTTCAAGTTTACGTGCATAATAACCACAACGGTCACATGGGTTGTCAGCTGCATAAATAATCTGAGAACCCAAGATGAGAACATTGACAAACACAACTTTCTACAGTTGGAGGTTCTAAAACCAAATGGAACTTCCCATTTGTGTATAGAGATATCCCAGTATTTAAATACCTGCAGGGTTTGCTTCTAGGCCAGTGCTCTCAGTGCACTCTCATCCTTGAACTCTGTCTTAACAGGCACAATACTGGGCAGAGCAAAAGCAGCAATGTTAGCAAAAAGGTATTTTTAGTTGTTTTCACTTGAAGTCAAAATGAGGATCTTGACTTTCCAGCTGGTGAAATTAATTTTTTTTCTCTTACAGTAAAAAAAAAAAAAAAAAAAAAAAAAAAAAGTTAAAAATAGTACCTTATTTGGGAAGGGAAAGTTTAGATGGAAGTTAAGTATCTGGGTTCATTATGGAAAGAATAAGAAGTAGATGAGTAAGGATTTTGTCACAGGGAGGGAGATGCAGAGTCTTTTGTGCATGGTGGTTTATTGCAGGCTCTAATGGCATCAGGATGATGTTACCAGGGAGCCTCTACACAATGAAATAATTTACTGTCACCTCTTATATCCTGCTAGCACGGCAATGTAGTCTCCACAGACCTGCTCCTAAAACATTTTTGATAGCCAAATTCTATCTGTAATGTCACAGATGTCATAACCTTACCTAAAAAATACTCTAAACTTGACACAATTGTCAGTTTATTCACACCAAATGATTGTGATCTTTTGAAAAGATCACTATACAGACAGATTTGCTTAAGTCCTTTACTTTCACTCCCAGGTCCAGTGCTGGCAGCCCCCATTAGTCCCTAATGCTGCACAGAACTACAGCTCCTCCTCAGCTCCCCTGAACCCAGGGAGAAGGAGCAGAGATGAGCAGTCCTGTGGGAATCCTTAAAATTAGAGAGTTTTTGGGAAAGCTGCAAAAGGCAGGCCTCAGAAACAGCAGAACTGTGATTAGAGCAAAGCGGTAGCCATAAGATTTGTCAGCAGAAAAGTTATATAAGAAGTAGAAAAGTAAGGACAAATAGAACAATGGTCTGTGTTAAAGCTTGGCTAGAATAACCCCCTAAGCTACAGAAAAGTATATCTAGCAAGATAATAGGAAGTTCTAAGCTCAATAATGGAGCTCTGTGCATTGTGTTTTAAGGCTCACAAGCAGGTGTTGTATTCAAAATAAGCAAGCATTATTTTAACCAAAGGTTCGTGTGCTTACAGGGTTGGATAGAACTACTGTCAATATGCTTTTGCTTTGTGTAATTGGTCAAAAAACTTTTAAGTGAGTTATAATACTGAGTTGTTCATCTGCTGCCGGGGACATGAGCTGCTGGCATCTTCCCATTGTCATAACCATGGGATGAGGCTGATGCTGGAAAAGAAACAGCTCGAGAGGCGTTCCTCAGCTGTCCTGTCCTGCTTGTGATTTGTACATAGACCCCTGGCCAACAATAGAGTCCCAAGGGCCTGGTGGAGTCACTGCTTCCCACCCTGGTGGAGTCACTGCCTCCCACCCTTCCCCCAGCTGGGCTCAGTGGTCCAACACCAGCATGTCCCCTACGTGAGTCCCCGTGGGACAGATGATGCCACCCCGGGGCTGTGTCCCTGCCCCTCCCACCGGCCCGGAGCTGCGGGCACTGCTGGGTAAGATAATAACAAACCATCACAGATACCATTTGCACAGCTCATTGGCTCCTTTCCTCAGAGAGCTGCACGTCCCCAGGTTAGCACCGCATTTCTCAGGCTGTTCAAAGGCCCTCCTGGCCTTGAGAAGGGTTACATTCTGCAAAGACAGAGCAACAGATTTTCACTGAAGGGAAGAGTTTCCTGTCTCTGCTCTGCTCACATCTGGTCAATTTTCTGACAAGAATTACATCTTTGCTACTCTTTTACAACACACAGCCAGTGCAGCTGTAAGGGAGCGAGCTGCTCTCCCAACTGCCCTTTGTTTTATCAGCACTATTACTAGCTTGAAAGAAGCTTTTAAATCTGTATTACTGAAGATGCATGAACCTGAAAACTTTTAATTTCATAACCCAGGGTGAGTGTGATGAACTGGCATTTACAGGAAAATGCAGAACAATCTTGGCTTGAAAATTAAACAAAACCGAAACTGAATTAGTCACAATAAACTGTAATTTAAGACCCACTTTTCTGAGTAGGGTAGCATTTAAAGGATGATATTGAAATATATCATATATAAAATATAATAAGACATAATAAAATGTCTTTTATGGGGCAGTATAAAGATTTAAATAACCTACTGAATTCTGTTTTCAATGAAGACATATTAAGTAAATGTTGCTGTATTCTCTAGAGCTATACAATTCTTGTATCTTTTCTTTAGATGCCTTTGGCCAATTCATAATTCAAAATGTTACTCATTTCTCTTCCTGTGTGTCATATAAGGATGTAGATCCAATACATTGTCTGTGGATCTCTTATATTATACAAATCCCAGTTCCTGTTATGTAAACATTCCTTTGGAGGGATATGATTTATTTCTTTAAGCACTTTCCCATCTTAAAATGTCAGATGCTTCCTGTACTTATACACAAAGAAGTTTAAGCTCCCAAAGGTACTGAAGTTCAACAAAATTCTGTCTGTGGATAGGATGAACTTATCAGGGAATCTTTGGGAAATACACATTTCCACCTACTTTCCTCAGCTCTTCAGAATAACTTGATTTTGCAAGTGTTTAACAGTTCAGTCATCAAGAAAATCAGAGGCATGGTTTTGAAAAACAAAGGATCTAAACTGAACGCTGGAAAGGTGAAAGGTTTGCTCTTCTTCAAGTAGAAGCATTGATTCTCCAGGGTTATCAGTGGCGGCACACAGGAAAACGGGGATTCAAGGCCACCCTTTATCTCTTTCCATTATCTGAATCTTGCTATCTTTTGTAAATAAGAACCTTTTCCCTCCAAATAACTTACTTATAAAGCTTTTTTGGGTATGTAAGGAAAATGCCTCTATTACTTTACTGAGTTTCAGATTGGTTTGCTAACAGCAAACCCAAACTGTACTAACTGAGGTGGTAAGACCATAATCACATGCCTATCACTGCATCCTCCAGGAGATTTCACAAGCTAAAAAGTAAATTTGCTTCTTTTACTCTATTTTTTAAAAACTGCGTTATTTGGAACCATTCAGTTAGGAAAAGATTACCAAATTAAAGTCTAACTTTGCATAATGTTGCTCAAATATTCAAGCCCTTGGCAAAGAAAAACCTGCACTAATCAGCTTCAGTTCTTTGGAAGAACTGTGCCGCTCTCTTGTCACTGCCTCATCTCCTGCAGTCTTAACGCCACAAAATCATACTAAATAAAAAGGTACCCTCAAAAGCCTGAGCTGGAGCAGCGAGGAGAATGGCTTGAGCAGAACAGGGAACCTGCAGAACAGGGAACATGCACAATATCACACTGCTGTGGCCCAGCAGTCTGAGGGCAGGACGTGGAAGCACACAGGGGTGGGATGTCTGGTGGTCAAGGAGAGTGTATGCTTGAAGGTGTGGGCTGGTACTGAAATGAATGGGAGCTTTCTATTTCACCCACAAAGCTACCCAAGTCCAGTACTCCAGCTAACAGAATATTTGTGGTATTTAGCGCCTCATCAAAACAACCACCGGCTTCTTCAGGTTGACTCATTTGAAAAGAAGAAAGAAGAAACAAGCAACATCCTTTCTAAGGACAGCTAATGTTTCAGAGAAAGAAACATCACGCAACATTTCTTCTCTAAGGAGCAGCAGCATTTTTCGGTGAGGTTACCCAAACTCAATATGTCTAAATTGTAAGAGCAATTAGGCCTGTAATTTCAGCTGAGCATTTGAAGTCTTGAGTACACAGGGAAATTGGCCCAAATAACTATTAGGTACTAGTCCCTGCTAGTAATAAATGCTCTGAAGGCCAAAGGAAGGCATTAGCAGCCCTTGTGCAACTCCCTTCACAGGGTGTACACATGTAGCTAATTGGAAACCAGTAAACAATCCTGGCATTGAAGCACAAAGCAGATAATCTCACTCACGCTACTTCAGTCATTTTCTTCTCATGTGGCTGACTGGAATAAAACTGCTAAAATACTGTTTCCCTCATGCAGAAAAAGATCTAGGGGATATAATAGATCACAAGCTGATTAGGAGTTAACAGTGTCAAGCCATTGTGAAAAAGGCAAACACTGCACTAAGCTGTGCAAACAGGAGTATGGCTTGCAAGACATGAGAAGTAATCCTGCTCTGGTCCAGCCCCAGCAGGAGCACCAGGACTGGTGCTGGGGCTTATTCTCCAGCAGAGATGCAAAGTGCCCAGAGAGCATCCAGAACAGAGCCAGGAGAATAAACAAAGGTCTAAAACATCACTGAACGAATCAGGTGTCCATAACCTCAACAAAAGCATGGGATGGGAGGGAAATTCAACAGCAATTTGCAAATTCATAAAATCATAAATTCATAAAGGGCACGCAAGCTGGGAAGGACTAAAGGATCTGTGATGGAATTTGCAATCTCCTTGGGCAAAGAAAGGGTTAACACAGGCATTAGCAAGAAAGCAGCTGAGAAGGCACACAGCTGCAGGGGATAAAGCCACTGGGAGAGGGCTATCAGGGGACTCCTGGAGGAGGGGGCTGAGCAGCCTCTTAGGGTGGAGATACAGGCTGAAGGGATGGGGGCCTGTGTCCTTTCTAAGAGACTCTAGTCTTATCTTTGGGCAGGTTACTGGCCTCCTTGTTAGTATTTAGTCAGGGTGTTTGATTATAAAATCTTTTTTTAGGCCTGCAAGAAAGCAGGGTAGGGTGGTAAGGGTCTTGTTGTTTCTGTTTTTTCTTTTTAATAGCCCAGCAAAACTTTTCACATCCGGTCTAAAATGCAGATAAAGTGCCAAATCTACTAAGGTAGGAGCAAAGTGGGATTATTCCTGCCTAAGGTAAAATATGAAGATGCTGTTACTAAGAGGATTCGAAGTGAGGAGCTGTACCTTGGGAGCTGAACACTTTGGAGGGAGAGAGAGAGCAAAAGGCATCTGTATAAAAGGGATAAGTTATGCTACAGGCTCAGACTCAACAGCTCCAAAACTGAGGAGATCACAGAAGTCTCCATCTTTTAGCCGGAGGGAAAAGATCTTAGCCAGCCAAATTTGAGCAGGCTTAGAAAATGCTGCAATATCTAAGCTGGCTATTAAGAAATTCTTTCAATGGGCAGACAGCAAGGACTGCAGTAAAGTGGCTGAGGATGTTATGAAGCCCCATAGATCAGTAGGTGTTTGTGAGTTGATCCTGTCTCAGGATGCCAGGACCAGATGAGCTTCTTAAGTCCCCTTTTGCTGTTTTGTACTGTAATGAGAAATATTGCCCCTCTCTTGCCACTCAACTGTGACATTTTATGAAAATAACAACATTTTTGGAAGCTCAAAGCATTCTTTGAATAGAAGTGGTTTCAAAACTTGCTCTGAGCTGAATTTTTTACCTACTCCATTGAATGATCCTTTCAACATAGTGTGTTCTGGAAATACTTCAGTACTGGAGCTTGGAACTTCAGCAACAAATGTGTTAAAAGAACACTCTATACTCACTCATTCTGTCTTTCCAATAAAGATACAACCAAATTAAGTTGCTCACGTGCTCCACAACACAAGAGATTTGTTTGTACAGATGCATTTTTACCACCCCATTTATTATTTCAGCTTTTCAAAAAGAAATTAACCCACTGATAGCCTACACAAGCAGGCTTGCTTTATCTTCTTTTAAACTCCAGTGAAATCAGCTGAGATCTGCCCTCACAAGTCAACATGTCCATGTTGTTCATACTGTGAGTCTGTGTCATTTTAGAAATGACAGTTATATGTAAAAAAAAAAAAAAAAAACCAACCTGAGAACCAACTTTCTAGATATTATGTTTTTCCATTAAAATGAGGAAAATTTCTATTTGATAGTTAAAACCTCCAGAAATTGCAAGTCTTAGGTTCACAGTAATACTCCTCAAAATATTATTTTGTCAGAAATAAAAGCTAAACATTAATTTGATGAGAAATGTCTGAGTTTGCAATACTTTTAGCTGTGAGGACTGCTTTGTGAGCTGCCCCTCACCACTGTGAAACATCTTTAACATAGAGCAATTGGAAGTAGGACTAGGACAGCTCATCTTTGCTTGCTTCTTAATGAGTTTGTTGTGACAGCGTTGGGAGATCTCTTTCCATTCTGCCCCACATGAAAATGGAATGGGCAGTGAAACAGTTGACTGTATTTTGGAAACTATTTCGTGTCCCAAGTTGCCCAAGGACACAGAAATGCCTGCTGGAATTTCAAAAGCCAGTAGGTAAGAACTCTCATAATGGGTGTTAGCTGCCTAGGTTGCCCTGACAATCCCACTCAATAGGTTCCACATGCTTGTGGGCCTTTAAATGTCTTTCCAAACCCACCCCAAACAAAAATCACATTCTAAGCATAAGTTTGTGTTTAATTACTCTCTGTGGTCAGCTACATAATAAAACTTAGAAAACATTTCTGGTGGGTTTGACTGGTTCTGTATTTTCCTCGGGGAAGGCAGCAAGGGCTTTGTCTGCATTTTGCTTGGCTTAATGAGGCGCTGTCCCTGACTAGGACTTTTGTTTGGTTTAGGGTGAGTAAAGCAATACTCTGCTACACTTTCCTAGATAAAGCAAGGCACGCAGGCAACATAACAGTGCCAGCAGCCTTTGTCGCCAGAAACAGGAATGATCATATTTAACAGTGCTGTTCATGGAGAGATTAAACTCAGGCTGGATGGTGAGAAGCTGTGCAGATAATTTGAAATAGATTCCGAGGGCGAATTACTGCTTGGCTGTTCTCCTCACCTCAGTTCTCAGATTCGTGTGCCAACCAACATTTTAAGATAACTCGGCTCTGTTTGCTCCTTGAATTGTCTGGCTGTTTAACAGGCTCTTCAAATAAACAAGGGATAATCTCAGGATTTTGCTTAACAAAGATTGCTTTGTGCAAATTTTAAAAATTCTGAATAGGTTGTTGTACAGGGCCTGGTGCTGCAATCCCTTTTAGCTGTGAATAATTTCAAGGGAGTAAGTGGTTGCACAACCGTAATTTCAGTTAATAAATGATCAATAATATACTTTCCAGTATATTTTGAAATGCCTTCCAGTATCTGAAAGGGCCTACAAGGAAGTTGGAGAGGAACTCTTTGTCAGGAACTGCAGTGCCAGGACAAGGAGTAACGGGTACAAGTTGAAAGAGGGGAAATTCAGGTTAGATATCAGGAAGAAATATTTTACTGTGAGGATGGTGAGGCCCTGGCACAGGTTGCCCAGAGCATCCATAGAAGTGTCCAAGGCCAGGCTGGACCGGTCTTGGAGCAGCCTGGGACAGTGGAAGTGTCCCTGCCATGGCAGGGGGTGGCACTGGATGGGCTTTAAGGTCCCTTCTATTCCAACCCCTTAACATTCCATGATTCTGTGATAATGGCACCATTACCACCAGCAACTTTTCCTTTTTAGAGGTAATTAGAAACTTTTTTATTAAAAAAAAGCACTGAACGCAGTAGTTTGGACCAAGAAAAGTACAGACTGGAGAGATTAGAGAACATTGGCATTACCATTATCATTCTCCAATATGTATGATGATCAACTCCAAAGTGAAAAATTTGTTTCAATTTCCACAAATTTCAGTTCAAGCAGGCTACTAGCTGTCACCACACCTCAATGTGGGAAATAACTTTGAAAAAGCATTGTAACACTGTTGAAAATTTACACGTTTGAGCTTAGAGACCAGGTGGGGAAGTGCAGTCAGCATCAATTGAGTGTGAGAGGGAAGATGCGTGCTAATGTTTTAACAAACAATTCGATAAGTGAGAGTGTGGGTGTTATGGTCTTTGAAAAATGGGTCTTAATGTCTCTATTAACAAGCAGCAGGTTTGTGCAGAGCTCACACAACTTGACTGCTGAAACTGACAAGGGTCGGCACGAGCCTGGACTTCTAAACTTTGGGGAAAATGACGTGTTTAAAGGGGGGAACACGTGGCAGGCGATTCGGGAAGGCTGTACCTTCCTAGTACCTCAGCACTGCGAAAGGAAGAGGGCAACGAGCGGCCGGGAGTTTGGGATAAAAGGGAGGTCCTCGGGAGAGAAAACCCCGCGGGCGTGTGACCTCTCCCTTTATTCGAATAAAGTTGCAGGATTCCTCTGTGTCCTTTGCGGACACTGGTTTTTCACAGTGTGATTTTCCGTACGAGTGTCTCCACAGCCGAGGCCGGGGCCGGGGCCGGGGGTCCCCTCATGAGCCGGGGCCGGAGGTGCCCTCACGGGCCGGGGGTCCCCTCACGGGCCGGGGTCCCCTCACGGGCCGGGGTCCCCTCACGGGCCACGGGTCCCCTCACGGGCCGGGGCCGGGGTGCCCTCATAGGACGGGGCCGGGGGTGCCCTCACGGGCCGGGGTCCCCTCACGGGCCGGGGGTGCCCTCACGGGCCAGGGGTCCCCTCATGAGCCGGGGCCGGGGTGCCCTCATGGGCCGGAGTCCCCTCACGGGCCGGGGCCGGGGTGCCCTCACGGGCCGGAGTCCCCTCACGGGCCGGGGCCGGGGTGCCCTCACGGGCCGGGCCGGGGCTCGGCAGCCGCCGCCAGCAGAGCCTCTTCCGGCCGCTCCCGCCTCCGTCTCTGTGGTTGTTCCTCCCGCTCCTCCCTGCGGGGCGGCGGCGATGGCGGAGCCGGGCAGAGCCGGCGGGAGCCCCGAGCCCCCCGTGCAGGTGGTACGTGGCAGGCGGGGCCGGGCCGGGGTGCCCCGGGCCCGGGGCGGACACGGCAGCTCGGGCGGGGCCGGGGCTGGCCCGGGAGGGCTCTCCCGGAGGGTTCGGTGCCGGCGGGTTCTGCAGCACGGCAGCCCCGGCGCGTTCGGGTACACGGGGTTGGCAATGATGGTCGTAAAATCTTCCTACAACACTTCCTGCTTTTGTTACTTCCCGTACTTATATACATATATATGCATACATATATATGTGTATATATACATATGTATGTATATATTTATGTACACACACATATGTTTCATGTAGTGTGTATATATATGATATAAATATAATTTTTTTAAAATATATGCGCACTTATGTATAAATTAAACACGTAGATAAATATACAACGTCTATCTCTATCTGCGCCTATATAGCTATATAAATAGAAATATAAAAATACAGAAGTATATATAATACTTGTCTAGAATGTGTGGAGTTCAGGGAAAACCAGGTAGTGTCACAATGCTCAAGTCCAGGTTCGATTCACAGCTCTGTTTTAAGAGTCATATTTGGCTCCTAGGCCATGAAACTCCTCTCTGTTGGATGCTGCTGTAAATCAGCCTCACATAATGAAACGGTAATTCTGACTCAGATCACACAGATTGTCACTCAGATGATTTGTAATGCCAAAAGCACATTAGTTGGTTGCAATTTATGTCCCAGATACTCAAAATTACTTTGAGGGAGCTTTACTCTATAGTTCACTGTTTTGGTAGCAGTTTTCAAATACAGGAAGGGCTGCTGCAAGAACTAGAATAATCATCTGTGCTGGGATTGGGAAGTAGGAGTTGGCATAAACTGTAGCAAAAGGACACTGGGAGAACCATTCTAGGTTTCCTTATGCCTGCTTTTAGTGAGTACCTTGGCAAGGTTGGTGTTTGACCCTGGAGAGAGGGTTTGTCAGCAATGCCAGAGCTGTGGTCGATCTTGTTTTGGGACAGAAGAAGCAGACACAGTCTCTGGAGGTTACTGGTATTTTTGCTATGAGACTGCACCTGTAAGTGAAATAGTGCCCTGGATCATGTTTTTCCCCTCTTTAAATGGTCCAAGGAAATTGAATTCTTCTGATACGGTCACACAACATTAAAAGCCAATTTGTGACTGTCTAATTGCAACTCTTAAGCCAGGGTACAAATCTGGTAATGAACGAGGGAGAAATGAAAGTCTAGATTGTTGATTTATCCTCAAACTAAAACTGAACACAGAAAACCAGTGAGCTGAGCAAGAATGGTGGAACCTAAGAAAACTCTAGTACATAACATCAGCAATACTCTGAAGTGTTAATCCTATTGCTAAGTACAGTTATTTGTGTGGATTTGTTAATTTTTCTGGTTTTACACAGAAGTATCAGCAGCACTTCAGCTCTGGGCCTTAGTTTGGCAGGTGTCCAGTTCTCTATGGTGGTCATGGTTCTGTGAAAGTAGAATTTGCTCACAGTAATGTGTTAAGGAGCATGTTAATATATTATGAGCAGTTCAGTTCAGAGCACCTCAGTGCCATCAGGTATTTATGAGTTGTTTTATATGTGCTGCCCTTAAAGTACTTTTTTCTGCTTTCAGTTCAAACTAAACAGGGAGGTCAAACATCATCTTGCTATTTTGCACTGCTGCCCTGACTTAAAACAGGAGTACACCACGGAAAAAAAGCAAAGAAGTTCCAGTTTTCAAACCAATGGCAAGCTAGTTGATGATGGCTTAGTCAAATTTTTACTAAGTGAATCAGAAAACAAATTGAAAAATAACTGATTTTTCTGGATGTGCAAAACAGCATCAGTTTATATTGTCATTGGAAGAATTGTGGAACCCTTTTTTCCTGAATGAATATGTTAGATTGGTATGAATGTGTAAGGTCATATTTTAATTGCCATGTCCACATAAAGAATATTAAAATCTTGAGTAAATTGAATATAGTACTTCAGAATCTCAGATTTTTGCTTTTTTTTAGTCTCAAAAGTACTAATCTGAGACAGTTTTGAAATAATCTGTTTTGAAATAATCTGTGTTGTACCTGTGTGTACATCCTTCAGTGTCCAAAAATCTACCTTCTGATGTGTGCACCTGTATTTGCACAATGCACATGTGTTCACATGGCACTAAATAGTGAATAATTCCATTTCAGTGGCCCAGTGCTTTTTTTCCTTAGGATTCTCTCCTGCTCACAATAGGAACAAATCCTCTCTTTCTTCCAGCCATGTGTTTGTGGTTACCCCACATCATGAGGAGATTAAATTGTGTTTCTAGGGACTTCTTGAAATGTCCCATGGGACTTTTTAGGAGTTACTTAGGCCCTTAAGTTCCCTATCTACATGTAATTCCAGCAGGTACAGACTTGGCTCTCCCTTTTCAAACACAGCCAGTGTACCACCAGGCTGATTTCTCCGGCCTTTGCATGTTGTGAAGGAAATGTGTTCTCTTTTGAGACACTGAAAGAATTTTGGGGGTAATTTTTTAGGGATAATTAGCTCAGTGATGAGTAACTAAACTTGAACAGATGAAGCCCTCCTCTCTGGTTTCTAACCAATTTTCAAATCTTTCAGGTATGTTTTCCTGCTGTGCGTGCACGTCTGAAGCAAGGGGCTGTAGGAGGAAAGGCTGCAGCAGGGATGGCAGAGTATGAAACTACATCACTGGTCAACTTCCAATGTGCTTTAGAGCACTTGTAGGTGGAATAATTTTTAAAAACTTGGCTGCAGCCCGAGGGTCCAGCTGCATATATGAGCATCTCCAATTAGGCTTGAAGAGAAATTGATGAGTAAGGTGTATTAATGGAGGACAAAAGTGAGGAGTGTCTTAAGAAATCCAGGAATACAAGAAACAGGTTAGGGTGGTGTTACAGATATTTCATTTGTTTGCTTCAGTGGTCTCTCTTGTTTCCTTGGACTTCCACCAAAAACCACCTTGTGGAGCTTGATTTAAAAAGAAGCTTGATAGAGAAGAAAGCAAGTCATATATTTGTAATGAAAATAAAGGTTCTTCACCTACTTTTATATTTTTAAGATGCATTTCTTGGTGAAAGTTAGTTTCAGAAGGATCTGCTACTTCTCCTTTTTACTAAATATACACTAAGTAAACAAAAATATGCTTCCTGACATGCATGTGGCTCTCTGTTTGTTTTTTTTTTTGTAGTCTGTCATTGTGCCTGTTCACAACAGTGAATGCTGGTTAGATGAGTGCCTAAAGTCAGTTTGGGAACAAGATTTTAAAGGAACCATGGAGCTGTCAATTTTTAATGATGCCAGTAAGGTACGTTCCAGACCTTCATTAAAGTACTGTAAATACTGTCTCTAACAAGAATTTTTGGTTCACTTCAACACACAAATTAAAATAGCTGCATCTATGTCATTATTTTTTCTAGGATGGTTCAGCTGAAATAATTGAAAAATGGAAGATCAAGTTGGAAGAAGTTGGTGTTTCAGTAATCATTGGAACCAACAATTCCTCTCAGCCTCGAGGTGGTATGTAGCTTAATTTTGTGAGAGTTTGGTTGTTATTGCAAGCACCTTCTGATTTTTAGTTTGAAAAGTGTCTTTGTAGCCATTTCCACTGCAATGGAAAAATCCCACATTGTTTTCTAGAGCTCTGTTTGAAAACTCATTCCAATTTGAATTTGGCCCTGTTGCTTTGAGCTCTGTAGAATTTGTTTATACGTTCAAGGAAGGAAGAACTTGGCTTAGCACTTGTGTGCTCTACTCTGCAAAAGCAAAAGAATTTTGTTTAATTGTAGTATACACAATGTTGTTAATGCTTACAATTTTCCTGTGGCTTTCTGATATCTGATTTAACTTCAGGAGATGGGTTCTAAGAAAAAATACATTAAAAAGTCCTTGCGTAAAGATTTTAAAAGTAAATGCATATCTTTCAGTCCAGTAAAATAGACACTGAAATAGAAAACAAATACCTTTTTGGTATTGCTTCAATGATCAAATCAAACCAGAAGTTTTGATGTGAACTCTCACTAAAGTCCCAAGTATTCAGTCAAAGGGCTAAACCAATATGTTTAGTGAGCTGTCAGACAGGTGTATGACGTGATCCCCCATTCATTTGCATGCTAAGATGAATTATCTCCCACAGCAGGAGATTACAAACAGATCTCTTTAAACAGATTTTCTTTTGCTTGCTTTGGTTGGTTTATGTTTAGGGGGCTTTCGCACAAAATCTTTGTAAAGTGTGAAATAGAAATAAAAGTCAGTTGGTTTTTGGAGAAGCTGTTGTTGAGTGACAGTAAAGTTGGAAGATCACGTCTGTGTTCTGAGGAAGAGCAGCAGGACAAAGGAAGAACAGTGTGCTCACATTTTGTACTGGAGCTGTGTAACCGATGTTTCTGTCATTCTGAACTTCGTTTTAATGAGTAGACAGGTAGGAATTGCTAAATCATTGGTTCTAAGTTTGTGTCTTTGAAGTTATCTTTGGAAACACTGTAACACAAAATTTGGACAGTTTCTGTTTTTTCACTACACATCCTGTTTGAAGTGTAAAGAAACTCAGACTTATTCCAGTCTCCTCAAGATGATCTTCTTATGCAAAAGCCCACTTCTGTTTCAGAAAGTTTGCTTTTCATCCCCTGTTGAAACATGCAAATAAATTGGGAGTTTGTGCACTGAATTCATCTGCAACCTGGTAGAGGCCCCTGGCTTTATTTACTGTCATTTCTCCTGACTGTAGGCTTTACATCTGTTTTTAAATAGTTGTCAGACATAGCAATACTGAAGTAACACAGCATAACCCTTACTATAAATATTTTTAGTATTTTAATACCTTTAGCATGAACTGGTGTTGTTTTGACAGTGCAGCTTGTAATATTAGAACTATTGGGCTGGTAATGACAAAAGGCAGACAAGCTTTTTAGAGGGAATTTTTTCTCTTTTGTGCAACTGATACAGCTGGAGTTGAGCAATGTCAAGAATTGCTCATAATTCTGTAACTTTTTCTTGTTTTTCTCCCACCTCTGCTATTGGGCGATCAGTCTCTTTTTAAAACTGACTTCTTTTAGTAGTTGATGATCAAGAAACTAAGTAGGTTTCAATTTCTAAAGTCAAAGAAAAATCTCAGAGGTTGTTAATTCTGATACTTAAGATAGTCAGTAACGTTTCTGCTAATACCGTGGTGTTGTGTAACATATTTTCCATTTTTATAAACATTTGCTATGTCTAAAGTCTTGTTCCTACTAGAGTGTTGTATCAATTGTGTATAAACTAGGTTTTAGTTTCCCAGAACACACGAGCAGGATGGGTTTTTTTAAAATTTTAGAATTCTGACGTCTGTTCACCTTTGCACTTCAGAAAACTGAAGCTGAAACTGAGTTCCACTTGTGAATTCCATTGTGCTAGTAGGGTTATTACAGATTATTTTATGGTTTAGCATGCATTTGTCAATGTTGGGGCAGCTGGAGACTGAACAGATCTTTAATAAATTGGGAGTGGGAGGGGCTGTGCACTATTTAAATATATAATTTAAATAGTGTGAAATGCATAATTCTGCTAAAAAACAAACCCAGGCTTATCCATGTGGGAGACACTCTCAGGTCACCATTAAAACAAGGACATCTTTACTTCATGGTTGTTAAATTTTCGAAGCAGGTTACTTGAAATCCATAGTATTTGTTTGCTTTTGGTGATTTACTTTCATTTTGTTAAGGACTAGGTACAACTGGAAGGAGTCTTGCCTTTAAAAGAAGATGCTTTGGTACAGAAACAATGTACTAGTCAGGCTTCACATCTTCAACTATTTACACAAGATTAGGATTTATTTCTGATTCTTTTCTAACATGTAAAAGAAAGGGGGGGAACCTTGGAAAAAAGAAAGGGTCACTTGCCTAAAAAAAGGAAACCTTTTTCTTTCCAAGAGTAAGGAATGTTAATATCTCACTGAGGCTTAAGTTTTTACGGCTGTAACCATGGTAACAGGCTCTTTTCACCGAGTAAGCAGGCCTTACAAAACTCAGAGACCTGGCACAAACATTTCATTTTGTTCAGTAGAGTAATATTAAAGAATTTTTTTTTCTCATGCCAAACACAGAATTTGTTGTGGTGAAAGAATTTTTAATACCTAGTTTCTTCTGTGGGGAGTTATATTTATCTTCTTAATAATTTAAAAAATATGTGTATTTTCTTCTCTCTCTTTCCCCTAAAAGATATCTGGTATATGAAAAACTTTAGGATGTTTCTGTCTTAAACACAGCAAGAAATATTTTCCAGTTCTTTCTCATAACAAATACTAGCTATTTCACGATTTTATTTAAAGTAGTTTATTTGAAAATGAAATTTGAAACACTTCAGAAAGTTCATAGAGTAATATAATTGCCATCTTCTAGTTGCCTTGAAGCCTCCATTACTCTTTTCTTACCTTTTTGATTCTTTCTAATTCATTATTATCCACTGAAGGTTGTTAAATATTTGTTAATGACAGCACTGAAATGTAAGTCCAGGCCACTTTACAGCTGCTGTGGCTTCTGATAGTACTGATATGTTTAAAGTTGGGCAGATTTAATTCTGTCATCATTTTTGTGCTGTTCTTTTATCTCTTGCTTTACTAGGGACCTCCACAGGACTGGGGGTTGCTGCTTTGGCATGTCCAGACCCGCTGACTTGCATCAGTTGTTTCCCACTAAAACTGCTCGTGCCAGGACCCAGCTCTGCTGCTGTGGCAGCTCCAGTCTCTGCCAGCTGCTTTTTTACTGCCAGTAGGAAGGAGACTGAGAGTTGCTGTGTAGATGAGATTCCATATTCATAGGTCTGTAAAAGGTAGAATGTAAACATCCTGTAAAATAATAAATCCAAAAACTCATGATGAAGAGAAGTTGAAGTGAGGATTAAAGTACATGAGAAAAAAAAGAACACAGTTATAAGGAAGAGCCTTTATTAGTTATGTTCTGGTGGTGGTTGACATAATGTTCCTTGAGGCAACAAGAAATGCAGTCATAAGTCTTTTTCTGTACTTGGACAGCTCAGCAAAATAGCCAAGGAGCACGTGCATTACAGCTAAGGGAACCTTTGAGCCCAGTTAAATCTGTTTCCTGAGCAAACTTAAATTTGTAATGCATAAAAACATAAGAGAATTACAGAACTCTGCTTTTTTTCCAAATGCAAAATCAGAAACTTTGTGGATAATATTATTTAAAATTATTCTGCTCCACTTCATGGTGAGATTTTTTGGCTTTATGTTTCCAGTTTTTCCCCCAAAGAGTGAAAACCCACAGTATTGCATGTCTTCACAATGTTTATTTTGCAGGTCAGGGTGATCTTGGTGGATTCCCTGGCTTGGTTCCACAAATACTGCAAAGGGAGTTCAAGTGTTACATATGTGACCAAGTGGAATCCATGCAGCATTTTTCAGACTAACACTGGATGTAGTGTGGGCTTTTCTTAGAATGCTGCCTAGGGCAAGAATTCAGAGATCAGAATGTTCTTAAGTACACCTTGTCTACCTGCAAAAATGATCCCAGGTAAGCATTCCCACCTTGTGGGTGTATTCCAGTGGTTCCAGTCCCATTCTTACCTTCAGCTGTGGATTCCTGCTCCTTCCTATTTATCTGCTTCTGCCATTTGTTTGATCCTCCAGAACAGTCATCTGCTTCAGAAATTAAGCTGACAAAAAAAATTCTTCTTTGGTTCATTCATTTCTTCCTGAAATTAATGAGTTGGTAAAAAGATTCACCAAGTGTCAGGGGGTCAGAAACTAAGAGACCTTAGGTGCCAATCCTGTCATTTGTCTGAAGTGACATTTCAGTGTGGTCTCCATTGAGGATACAACATGTTATGGTATAAATAAATCACCTTTGTGCTCTGTGTATGTATCTAATAAATCAGCCTGCTTTGGCTCCTCTCTGCATCCCCTTCACATAAATGGCACATGAAGTTTTTGTATTTGCAAACTTCATACTTAACAAGAACCAAGGAACAGAACTTTTTGAGTCCTCTTGAGAACCCTGATGGGAAGAACAGCAGTTTCTGGTCCTTCTCTGCCTCTTATGTTTTGCTGGTGTTTTTTAGGGCTTAAAAGATGGATGTATGTACAGCCAAGGGTTTCCAGCATCTGCTCTTTGCAAGGGGTTGGCCTAGATGATCTTTAAAGGTCCCTTCCAGCCCAAAGCTTTCTGTGATTCTACAGGCTGAGGTTCTGAATGTAAAACCTGCCCTCTTCAAGATACACATTACATATTATGTCTTAGGGGAGGACTGGAAAAAGTACTCTTATTCTACTTGATTGTAGAATTCTGGTACTCACTCAGAGAAGGTGGCTGACATAGGCATCCTGTTCCAATATTCACAAATTACCTTGCTTTAAATATGGAAAAATCTGGTACTTTATATGATACTGATTTTTGTATTTTCTTTCATTTGTTCCTCACTTTATTAAGTTTTTAAAAGATACAGCAATAAAAACTTCTCCATATTTTTATCTTTGCTTTCTCTCTTTCAGTTGGATTTGCTAAAAATCAAGCAGTAATTCAGAGCTCAGGAACCTATCTCTGCTTTCTGGATTCAGTAAGTTAATGCTCTTTGTCTAACTTGGTTTTGTCAATATAATCCTTTCCTTTTTAATGGAGTTGTTCATTTGCTGAAAGACAAGCTGCTTAAAGGAGTTTGTTTAGTGTGCAGGTTACTATTTATGGCTGTAAAGTTTGATTCCAACCTGTAGAAAGCCTTACATCATTCTTTGATTATATCAGATTTCACAAGCTGTTGTGAACAGGGCTGGGCAAGGTTGGTATTTAGGTGTTTTGAGGATTTTTCTTTCCCACATTCTTCAGAAAATTGTATTGATGAGAAACTAAGAGCTAATCTACTGGCTTTTTGATGTAAAATAGGAGAGATCTCACCTTCCAAGTTGAATTTTTTTTTTCCTGTCCTTTGTTGGATATCTTCTGTGAAGCCATTCAGCTCAGTAACCCCCAGATAAGGATCTCACTTCGTGCAGCTGAATATGCAGGAATGGTTTCACAAAGGTGCCCAGCTGAGCACCGTGTGCTGGGAGCAGGCAAGAAGAGCAGGCCCTTCAAGGCTCACTGATCTCCTGTAATTTCACCTGAAGATTGATTTTTTTTTCCTCTGAATTTGAACTGAACTGAATTGGAACTTCAAACCCAGTTAGAGTGGTACAGGATGAACTGGCTGCTGACAGGGTTGGTTTTCACATACAATTCAACTGAATATTATGATGGTCTGTGCTTGTTAAAAAGTGTTGTGAGAGCAGGTATGTGAACTCCACAGCCATTCTCAGGTTTTAATTAGGGAAATCCTTCAGTTTGCAAACTCCACTTGCGTTATCAACTTGATGGAAGAAGTATTTTTTTGTTCATATGTTAAAATGTTGTGATTTTTGTGATATATTGTTAGTCAGTGAGGATGTTTATGCATCTAAAATAAAAAAAAAAAAAAAAAACCAAAAAAAAACAAGAGAACTTATGATTTGCAAGGTTTGGGTATTCTAGGCTTGCATTACATTGCACAGGGCATTCTGCAGGATGAGGAATGTGTGTACTTGAGCTGGCTGAAGTTATCTGAGTCCATGAGTACATGAATGAGAAATTAATCTACTTTTGCCCCATGAAGCTTCGTATCTTCTGTCTCAAATATGTATAGCTTGATGTACTGAAGTAAATTATGGATTAGTATTTCTTTTCAATTCACACAGATCTAGTTGTTTGAAAATCACTAGCAGTGAACTAGAAAATCAAATTCTCTAAATGAAGTTAATTCATATTTTCATAGTGATTTTCAGAATTCTCAATTTGTTATTTACCATATATTATAATATTCCTGCTGCTGTGTTGTTTCTGTTAGCTGACTATTGCAGGAAAACAAAACACCAGGGAAGCAAATTACAATTATTAAGGAATGTAACTGGTAATGCTACTGTATTTCTGCAATATTATCATTAGCAGAAGTTTATATTTAATATTATGAAGCATTACTTGAAGTGAGTTGAGGATTTTATGGTTTACAGTGTGGATAAGCTTAGGAGAAGTTTCCAAGATTTTCTGTTCTATGTGTTTCTATTGCTTCTTCAAATCAGAGGCATTCTAACTACCAGAAGCCTAATCTTGTTACAAAAGAAATTAATCAAATTTATCTTCTATTGTTTCCCCTTGTGACTACCATTTTTTTGCTGAAAAAAACAAATAAAATGGATGTTGAAACTGCTACAAGTCCAAAGATTGCTCAGTGTTTTGCCTGTAGTTAGTAAATGTTGTGTGATTGTAGCTGGGACACAGATGTTGCCAGCTGTTTAACAACTCTGCTTCCACACACCACCTACCTTCTTCATTTCAGTCACCAGTCCAGGATCCAGCTCTCTAGGAAGGAATGTTGATATCAGCCTGTTGGAATGTGCTGCAGTAATGCCAAGGAACTGACCTTCAGAAGTGCAGCCACAAGTTCAGGTTTGCTACAGGTGGATGTGGAGAGGAATGGAGCTGTTTGTGCAGATTACAAATAGGTGGAGAAATGCATCCCTGGCTTTTTGTGCATTCTTTGTTTTCTCCCTGAAGTGCAATGAGTGGATGAGCATATATGGGAGCATCTTTGGAAGTGCTGGCTCCAGCAAGGCTGTGTTTGCTTGCCATTCCAGCTGGAGTCAAGCTGCTCATGTTACGTCTCTCAACACAGATTTCTGAGGACAACAAACTGGGAAAAAAAGGGTTACAGGTCTCAGAACTGTCAGAATTTGATCAGCCTTTTCTAGTATGAAGTGGCAGCTGTTGGACTAACAGCTATTGTGGACTTTTTTTACTGTGGTTGTTGTTACAGATTTCACCTCCAAGCTACTGAGGCAATTTTTCCCCTCTGGGAAAACAAGTAGAAAAATTGAAGCTACTTAAGAATTTTTTTCATATATAAAATTTATAACATGGGAAAATAAGAGCTAATTTTGCAAATATATTTCACTGTTAGCTTTTCTTCTTCAGATTGTCTGCAGTTATGATTTTATCTGCCAGATTCATTGTACTGTAGCTGTAATTTGTCACTTCTCTGGGGTGGTGCCATGTTTGTTAAAAGCATTTACCCACTGGCAGCACAGCAGAACTCTTACACTAAAAATTTTACTTTGAACTGCTGTTTTCACTGACATGCACATAAACATGCCTCTACTTGTCTGAAACTGTATTTCTTTAAACAGGATCATGCTTTCATTTCATCCTAATAATCTGTGTAGTTTCCAAGTATTTCAGGTTTATTCAGTGTGTTGTTGGAGAGTTCCTGACTGTTAAAGAACATAAAAATGTGTCCTTTTTTGACCTGCAGTGTTTCAAACCCAGTTACAATCACTTCAGAACTTAATGTGCTTGTTTTAATCTTTTGAAAGTCTCTGTTGGCAATGTATCACAATTCCAGAGATTCTCAGGCAGTTCAAAGATATGACTTTAAACCATGTTGCCACAGTGTCACTACTTGCTAACAGTCAAAAATGCCATGGGGACACAGGTAAGCTTTATTCACCAAAAATGAGGGTGAACCACACCAGATTTGTCATTCCTGTGATGGAACTGGCAGCTGCTGACCTGTGCCTTTTGGTTTGGGAGAATGGTTTGCATGATTTAAGTTGGGAACGGTAATTCTTAATTGCTGTGTGCATAATTGCTTAATTTCAAATTTCATGTGTTCCTTGAGGTTCAAGTTCAAAACCACCTCGTTGAGGGGGTGTTGCTAAAGGCTTTGGAGGAAGGTGGTTGGAACTTCTCTATCCAGATGTGTCAGGCACATTCAATTAGAAACAGGTTGTTTTTTCCAGCCTCTGTAACTTCCTGGGTTTGGAAGCATGGATTTCCTCTTAGTTGCCATTATACCTTACAAGCACTAATAAACTTCTGAAATATTTCTCCTTTCTTTCAAATTAGTCTGTATTTCTTAGGAAATGAAAATGTGATCAGAGCTCATGTATTTCCTTGTTCTGTTGTTGTTCCTTGGGAACTTATCCTCTGATTTAAAACCTGAAATAAGCTGTTACACAAATAGCAGGTGTGGATGTAGTGGTGAACTCCATTACCAGAAGAGTTGTCCATCTTTCCTGATCACTAGTGAGCCCCAAAAAGTCAAAATACAAGTGCTTGAAGGCATCTTTCCTAATTGTTTTGTAAAGATGTTCTTGTATTAAAACCAGATTAAATGCCTCCGTCTGGTATGAAATGTTAAATGAAGAAGCAAACCTTCAGAATCTGGTTGCCATAACCTCTCCCTACATGTGTCTTCATCTATTCAGTAGGTATAGAGGGCATTTGGAATTGCTGGGGAAGCTTTTACTCTTGTCTGGATTTACTGGCTCTGCAACTGAACACCTTGTGAGTTACCTGCTTCACTTGACTGCAAACACATCATTTTTTCAGTGATGTAACTATGAGAAAAAAATCAAAGGTGATCTCCAGTGATCAGAGAAAAGCAAGATATGGAAAGGCATATGTCTGCATTTGTTGAATAAATGCACTGAGGTGGGAGCTGCTTCTACAGCAAAAGTTTCCTGACCAGCTAATAGTGATGCTTAATTAAAAGATTTCATAAGATTGTCGAGCTCATAAGAGCACCACATAGATCTTTCCATGTAGACCTGTTTTTTGCTATGCTCAAAAAAAAAAAAAAAGAAAAAAAGGTTCTCTATGCAGTCAGCTTCTTAAATTTGAAATGTTTTCTTTGTTGCCCCCTTCTTTCTCAGTTTAATTTGGGGGTAGAAACAGCAAAGTAGCATTTTTTCTTACAATCTTGCAAGTACTGACAGATGATTAGTCTCAGGTGATTTGTGGGTGCCATTTGAGTGCCTGGCTCCAATGAGTTTGATAGTGTGGGGCTGTTCAAACACCAGCCCCTGGAGAATTGCCTGGGATCAGGGTATTTCCTTCAGCAGAGCTGTTGACAGGCCAGTTTTTGGAGGTCCCGGGCATTTCACTTCCCTGGTTCAAGGAGTTGAACTGAACAATAGCAAAGAAAGATTTTTCCCTCTAGTCTGAGCAGGTGCAGGATAAATGAATGGACCATTTGATGAATTGAAAGATTTTGGAGATGCCATATTGTTGCTCAGTGAGTGAAACATTCCTCCCGCTGCTGCTGCTGGTTGTATTTTGAATTTAAAGGCTGTAATGGGAAGAAGGTACTGTTGTTATGGGAGTGGAGAATATCAGCTCTCAATCCGTTTTTTTTTTTCATTTTGAGCAGCCAAATATGGACTTTGGAAAAGTCCAGAATGAGATGCTGAGTCTGTAATGTGAGCTTAAGAAAGCACCTCAATACTGAGCTATAATTAGTGTTTTGTTTTCTGTGAACTTGCCCTTGGTTGCAAAGAGTAGATGTGTATTGTGCATTGAATTGTATATTTTGTTTTACTTTCTGAAGTGCAGAAGCACCAATTTTTAAGGGAAAATGATGAAGTTACCACTGTGGAGCCCAATGTGATCCACACAGCCTGGCTGAAGAGGCCAGCTTTTGTATTCCAAGTATATGACTGGGGAAGGCATGCATTTATTTAATATTTATTTAATATTTCTTTTTTTTTTTTGTCCATTCTTTCCATGGGAGAAATTTCTCTTCATCCTGTCGGCTGTATATCTGCTAGGGGACAACCATTAGAGACTTCCATGTGAACAGAGAAAACTGAATTTTATTGTAAACTTCTCTTTTGTTAAAATTATTTTTCAGTGTAAGTCACTTCTACTTTGTTATCTTCCCTACTCTCACCTAGGAAACAGAAACAAACTAAATATACTTCCCTTTTTTGTATAGGCCTTTTTTTTTTCCCCTGTCCAAATGAGTGAATAATAATTTGGAAATTGTTTGCCTGATTACTGAGGTTTTGTTCTCAGTGTTAAAAAAAAAAAAAAAAAAAAAAAAGATGACCAAATTCTGCCTGTAGAAACTGAAATCTGGCCACACATTTGTTGAAATCAATGTCATGAGTGCAACAGCTTTGATAGAAAATTTGTGATTGCATCATCTACTATTGGGTAAAATATTTTACCACCTTAGTTGTTTAATACTATAGTTGCTAAAATTCCATAATTTCTTTTAAGGTGCTCTTAATTTGTGGTACAATCACTTGGTTTTACTCATTCGAATTTATTTGGGTTTTTAAATACCAGTCTTAAATCCATCTGAGTTCCCTAAGGTTATTTCACTCTAAATACTGTTTTTCACTCCATGGTTACCTTTGCAGTCATCCATAGTGAGGAATCTATCAAAGTTGGATTTTGCAGTTACTTTCTGGTACCAACCTGAATCCAAAAAAGCTGAATGATGATTATATCCCATTTCTGTCTGGGGTGTGCTTTATATTTTGTGCTGTTCTTCCTCCTCATTACTATAGTATTTGGGATTATGTCCTAAACTATTATATTCTTTTTTCCCCCATCTTTCTTTCTCCTTCCATGAACTTAGAAGGTATCACAGAACCATCCAGCAGTGCAGTGTGTATGTAAAGCTGCTAATAAACAAATGAGACAGAATTATTAAAAGAAATAAAGGTCATCCAGGGTAAGAGTTCATAGAGTTTTCCAGCATTAGAGAACAAAGCTGTATTAATAAAAAGAGGCATTTAGAAGTTTTTGTGGTTCTAGTGCCCCCTCTTTAGCTGGAGTTTACAGAATCCTGATGCTCTCTGATAGCCTAAGCCCCAGATCTGTCGGTGTGTGAGTTTTGCCAATAGCATCAAACTGCCGCAGTGTTTTCTTAGGGGAGCGGGGCCATTCCTGTCAAACTGGGTGGTTATGAAAACATGACACCGACCCCTTTGGTGCATAGGTTATTTTGATTTGGTTTGAATACTTTCCATGCTGATTTAACCTTTTTCAATCAAGTATATTATTTTTCATCTTTGGGAATGTGAGAGTTCTCTTCTCTGTTGTGTGGGATCGTGAACAGTGAGATCTTTTAGCACAAGAGCATATGTTGTATCTTGTAAAAGATGAGGGTAACATTGTTCTGAGCATTGAAATTCCTGGCTTTTTGGTGGATTTTTTTCTTTTTTTTTTTTTATTTTTTCCTTTTTCCCTTTTTTTTTCCTTTCTCCCCTTTTCCCCCCTTTTTTCTTTTTTCTTTTTTTTTTTTTTTAAATTATTTTCCTTTTTTTTTCTTTTTATTCCTTTTAAATTTTTTTTTTCCTTTGGATTTAACAAGAAAACATCTAAGGATCCTTAGCAACTTGTAAAGGAGTGAACAAAGTTCAGTTAAAATATATCTGCTATTGCTTGTATGAAAACCAGGTTTTAATTTACAAAAATCAGCCCTGTATTTGGCGTAAAGAAATAGGATTATGGTTTTCCTTGTGGGAAATAGGGTAAAGGTTTTATGGGAACATTTGCTTGATACTGGAATTCTGGTGCTCTATTGATAAAATGGATTAGGTGGTAAATAATATCTTTGCAGTTTTGAAGTCATGAGAAATCAGAAGGGTTTTTTTTGCTCTATTGCCTTTGAAAATCAGGAACAGCTGTCATGTTTATTACTAAACAGATCCTAAATGCCAAATACAGAAAAATGCTTTTGACAACGTAGTCCTCCCATCTTTTATAAACTTAGCTTGGTAAGAGTCAGTTTTATTATTATTTTGTTTTATCTTTAACCTTGAATTGTATTAAATAGTTGGACCTACTTCTGAAACTTTTTTTATCATGTAGGTTTTGATAAAACTATAGGGGCACCTTTATAGCAAGGTCATTCAGTTCTTCAAGCTGTAGATATTTAAGCACTAATATTTTTTGTTGTTGTTGTTGCTGTTGACTTGATAGGAAGTTTTAATGGGACAGTGGTTGGAAATTCAATATTGAGGGTTTGTGCTTTAATAGGAAAATCAAAATTATTTCAGTGTGAGGAACTGTTAAAAGGGTGTCTATAGAACAGGAATTCAGGGCTCCTTTGAATTCTTTTTGCCTGATTAAGTTTATTTGGTAGTGCTCTGGGAAGAAATAGGCTGTGTTAGCTTTAACCAGAATCTAAAAAAGATTGATTCTTTAAAAGGGGGGAAATATGGCACCAACATGGAAATGAATATGGGTAGAAACCTCAGGGGCCTAAATTTAGGGAAGAAAAATTGTGCTATAAACTGTAGAATCACTGTCTAGAAAGGAATTAATTTTGAACAGGAAATAATATAATTTTGAAAGGAATCTCTCCTAACGGTTCAAGGCAGAATAGCAAGCTACTGACTTTTCACAAAACAACCTATCTTTTTGTATGTAAATAGAACAGATCTTTATGCTACAAGTGGAAGAAGTATTAACACAAAATTTAAATCTGCGTGGTGTGTTTTAAAGCCAGTGTCAATGCTAATGCATTTTATGAGTGTGGGTACTTCCCTTTTTTCCTTTTCCTTAGAATTTTCTCATTTCACACGTACTAGTTTTTGTGCCCATGAAATATGACATATTTTTAGATCTAGAGACCAAAGGCTTTTCCTTTTCAGTAGAACAAGGTACAGCCAGATTACAGAGAACATTTCCTCACATTGCTGTGTCTGACATCTCATGGCTTTCACTGGGGGTGGTTCCTTGTCCTCACACTGCCAGTGCTGCATAGGCAGTTGTGAAAGAGTAGCAGAGTTTCTTGAGAAATAAATGTGAAATGTGAGGGTGCCTGTGGATGTGTGCTGAGATCACAGCACCACTGTCACGTAGCAGTTTCGATCACTTCCAGCTCCAACAGCATCCAGTTTAATCCACAAAAAGTGTGAAGTCTCTTAATATCTGTTCCATTTGCATTTCTGACTGCAAGCCAGTAAAATGATGTTCATTTAGCAACATATTCTAATGTGTGTCAGTAGTGTACTGTGACCCTTTTTATGTGCAGTAACAGTGTGCTATTTATTCCAGGATGATGTGATGATGCCACAGCGGGTTAGGCTGCAGCACGAAGTTGCCATTCAACACCCAAACAGTGTGAGTACTTTTTTCTTGTGTGTATTTCTGGGTTTTTCTTTGCCAGAGTTCCGGATATATCTTTAAAAGGATATGAAAATTTCACAGTGGGGCTGGGGGAGGCAAAGCCATAACCAGTGTATTCTTTTCCTTTATTTTTAATCCTTGCACTGAATGGGAGCTTTGATTGAACTTTTCTTCCTTTTATTTTCTCTCTTCAGAAAACCAAATCTCATTACAACAGTGATACACTTCTGCAAATAAGTATATAGGTTTGGCTAATGTCTGTAATCTAAAGGAGAATGCCTTTTTTATGTAGCCTTTCTAAGTCATGTGAAAAGCTGCAAAGGATTGGCTACAGCTATGGTTTATCTGCTTTTAATAATTAAGGAACTGTAAACCATAGGGAATGTATGGGTTGTTACCACTGATGAACTGGTCTACAGTTCAGCTGATGTTTCTCTCTATGTCTGCCTGTAAAATGAAACATTATTAGAATTCCATTCTTTATTCCTGTGAAATAAACTGTGAGGAATATTCTGTGAGAGAGTTTTTCTCTGATCTATATGATTTTGATTTTATGTGATTTTCTGTGATTAGGGTCAGTGTTCATTAGAAAGAGTTTGTGCATTTGTTCTACTTATCCAAAGATATTTTATTTATTTATTTATTTATTTATTTATTTATTTATTTATTTATTATATAAATAACTTGGCAGTTAATTATATAAATAACTATGGCATTTAACTAATTTGTCAATACTATTGACAAATATATTCCTTTATAAACTTGAAAACTGAGTTTGTATTCCTATCAGCAATATTCAGCGAAATCAGCCTTATTGTTTCCACATCTCTGACATTTTCTCTTGTGATACTTCTTTCAATCTGCCAGAGATTTCTGGAAAGGAAAGGTCAATTGACTTGGTGTGTCATGAAGGTGTTTCCTGCAGGTATCTGAACAAAGCACACAGGTTTAGGATTATTGCTCTTTGTCAACTAAACACCTTTTGAACTTTTTGAACTCCAAGAGACACTTGCTTCAAAGTAGAGATAATTGCAGTTTTTTTGGCTGAGGAATGTCTGCCAAACAACCTGCTGCTTGGTGGTGGGATGTGTACCTGCTCATCACACCACCTGTATTAGGGCTCTTCTGAAATCTGATCATCCTTACAATGGGATTTATTAAATTGTAGCTTTAATAGTACCTGAGTAGCAGTTAACCTAACTCACATTACAAACACAATAAAATGATAAATCCAAAGTTGTTTTTGTTCTGATATCAATCAGTTAATGTAATTCTGCCAAAAAACCAGAAAAGCAAGTTGATCCAGTATGCCTGTTTTATGGAAATTAGTGCTAAGAGCTATCATATTTCTTGCTTATATGGCTTCTACAGATGTAAATGAAGACTTTTTAAATTAAAATAAATTCAACAAAACAGTTTGTAGTCTTTTTAGAAAGTACTTCAATTGTTTTGTTTATGTTCTGTTATACTTTAGTGCCCAACAGCCCTCAGTATGAGCTATTAAATGACAATCAAACAAGTAATAAAGAGGACCTGAGTAGACTGAAGGGCCTTTATGATCTGTTCTAAGCAATACAAACCTGTTACTGCCATGTTCCAAATTCATGTGAATTATGGTCCTGTTTCAGTCTGGTACTTGTGGTGGTCTGGCCTTGGCTGGATTCTGTCACTCCTCAGAAGGATGGGTGGTGGGAGAAAGAGAAGGTGGAAAAAACCTGTGGGTCAAGACCAAGGTAATTTATTAAAAGAAAAAGGAACAGTCCTTTGGTCAGTTTGGATCTGACTGCCACTGCCAGATCTTGCCCACCCCCAGCTTTGTGGAGAGGGGGAGTGTTGGAGAGAGCCTTGGTGCTGTGGGAGCAGGGCTCACACCACTGGTGTGTTACCAGCAGACTGCACTGGGAGGGCTGGCGTGGGCAAAATGAGCTCTATTTCCACCAGAGCCAGCACATTTTCCATGTTACAGGTACAGAAAATGTGTGGGATGCCTGTGTGAGGTGTAACCTTCTGGGTTAATGCTGGCTCTTACAGAACTCTAATTCAAAGGTTTGAAGGAGAAAGGGGAACATGTCCAGCTGTTTCTGGTGAGCAAATAGATCAGTTTGGTCCAGAGCCCCTCAACAATTCTGACACAACTTTGAGAAAAGTTGGCCTGGTCACAAATCTACTGACCAGGGACAGGGTGGACTTCTGTTCTTAAAAGAATGATCTCTCTGCTGTCTCCAGAATAATAATGCCATTCAATTTTCTGGCCATGGAGGATGTTTGGGGATGTTTGAATGAAGTTTTGTTCTGTATTTAAAGGTCTGGCTTGGCTTCAGTCAGTCTGATAAACCAGAGTAGGTGGAGGGGCAAAAAAAAAAAAAAAAAAAAAAAAAAAAAATTAAAACAAAAAGCAGAAGGTTGAGAAATGCCTGTGAAGCAGTGAGCTTTTTTGGTTTGTTCCTGAAATTCTGATTTGCAGACTTGCACTTTCCACTGTTTTGCAACTTCTCCTGACCTGGATTTTTGACTTTATGCAGTTTCAATATACTTTCAGAAATTTCATTCCTAATCCTAGTCCTGCTGATTGTTACTGGGAGTCAGATTTGAAGACCAGTGCTCCCAGTGGAACACTGATATTGCAGGCTTCAGTCTGCTGTTGTTGTTATTACTGATCTACAGGTAGGAAAAGTCTCCAACTTTGCCCACCAAGAGAAATATCAGGTTAGTTAATCCCTGAGGTTCTTCCTCTTTTGTGTTATTCTTAAATGCAAATTGTCTTACTCTGATTTGAAGCCTGGTTACTAAACAGTAGCACCAAAGATATCAGATGCCTCTGGAATTTTCCCAACAAATTATTCTTTAAAGACACCTGTGTCTCCATCTCTGAAAAAGCAAGAAGCTTGCCCCAGGTTCAGGTACTGAAACACTGAGGTAACAGCAGCAGCCTTTGTGTCTCATTTCCTGGATCATAGACTCCTTAACGGTGCTTTAAAGAGCAAGTTAATTTCTATTCTCTTCAGCTGCTCTTATCTGGGACCCTTTTTAAAAATAAGGCTTGTAGGGTGGAACTGTTCTGTCTTTGGAAATGTTCAGAGTGGAGGATTTTAGATCTCAAAATACAAATCACTGATACGTTGTGCTTTTTGAAGCACAACTGCTGTCACCTTGTCCTCTGGTGACTATTTTACATCATCTCTAAGTCCCCCTCACATGATTCTGTAAATAGACAAGTTTTTGAGACTCTGTGTATTTATACTACAAATTCTTAGGTTCTGCTTAAGAAATATCAGGCTCAGTGCAAATCCCCACTTTTAGCAGTTGTGAAGCTCAGGGACATCATACTGGTTTTGTTTATCCCTAGAAGCTGCATGTGTCCCATTTATCCAGGATAAGCCAGGTGTTGCTTATTTACCAACCACAAAACATGTATGCTTTGTTGGCAGCTAATTAATAGGAAGATTCAAGGTTCTATTTCCCTTAATTCTGAAAAAATCATGCCTTCATATCTTGTTCTGTGTTCTTCTGGAGGAGCTCCAACCTAGTGTACATACTAGTGTTCTACAGAACAGCTTTGTAAGTTTGGAGTAGCCCAGGAAATTATTTCCCAAACCACACACACTGTGCAGTCTTTCACTCTGCCTCTCATTGATTCTGTTCTTTAATTTCAACAGTGTTACCCTCTGAGAACTCCCAAAGCTTTTTGTTTCAAGGAGAGAGGGGGATGTCAGTTGGATCTGCTTGTCTTGTTGCTGGGTGCTTCCAGCAGGCCCTGCTCTGGGCATGCTGAAGGAGAATCACTGGATCTGGGAATGATCTTGGAGACACTGAGTAACATTTAAGAGCTTATAAAATAACTAAACTTTTCCTCACCATCTCCTACCTGAGTGAGAAAACAGCTGGAGTGAGAATGTGGGCAACAGAAATACAGAACATTTTTCCTTTTGTTTTCTCTGGCTCAGTAGGAGGTGAATCAGTAGCAGTGTCACAATGAGCACCTTTCTATTTGCTGTGAAATTGCAATCCTCTGTCTCCAACAGGTAGGATACCTGGGCGTGTGAGAGAGCATGAATATACCATTTGCATGTCTTCAATGAGCAATTCTCACTATTTTGCATCTCTAAAGCAGATTTTTGGCATATTCTGTAGCTTGGCTTTAGATCAAGAGCAGCAGTGCCTAAAGCCATTTTTATCTGTTGATTATCTGCCTGTGTTAACCAACTGCCTGAATTCTGCATATCTTTGATGGTTAATGTGACTCTAAGATAGTTGATGGGATTGAGTGAACTTGAACAATTCCTGGCTGGTGGCTCACAGACCTGTTCACCTGCCCCGGGAGAGCTGAAACAAATATTGCACAATCGGCCGAGGAATTGGAGAAATCAGCAGATGAATGAGAGCTGAGCTGCTCCTTTCTTTAAGGCACAGCTCTAGGCCAAAGGCATTGGCTGTTTTCCTCCCACCCCTGAACTTCACAAATTAACTACATTTAGAAGTTAAGAGGATTTTTTTTTCCTTTTGGTCTGGAAACACATGTTTTTTAATTCTGAAAGTCATAATTTAATAGATTTTTTTTTCATGTCACTGTACCCTGTGCTGTTCTGCTTGTTAGGACCTGTCACACCTTGCTGCCATGTGTTAGAAAGTAGCAAGACTTTTTTCCTCCTTCCCTTAGTGAGTGCTCTGCTTACAGAGAGCACTAGTTTGAGTCATATTCTTCTCTTGTGGCTAAAATGATCAGATCCACTTGATTCTGTAATTTTGCAGTCTGAAAAGACAATGAGTGATTGTGAGGTTTTATTAAACTGCCATAAAGCACAACTACATAATGCTGAATGTTACCTCTCTGCCCTCCACTTAAATTCAATTCTGTACCTCTATTTAATTTTCATCCTTCCTGTGTTCAGCGAGGTTGTTGGTGATCTTCTCTCATTCTGTGTCTTTAATTCTGAAGTCCAGGTTTTACCATCTCCCCTTAAGTGCTTTGTCCTCCAGTTGTGGCATATAGCTTAGCAGATTTTCCTTTGAGAAATGCTTTATTTTGGATGTGAAGTCGATTAAAATCTTCTTTGCGTAGAACTTGAATAATCTTTTTTTCTCCTTAGTTAATTTGCACAGCTCTCCTTGTGCCTGCCTTATTCTGCACGTTTGAGACTGCTCAGTGTGAGCTGCCTGGGCCTGTCCCAGCAAGCACTGCCTGTAGAGGTTAATTTTAATATAAAAATTAATTCATACAACGGCTATTGAAGAGACATTAATTGAGTACTGTCATGTCTTGGATGACAAATCCAATTTGTTTGCATAAAACTCTTAGCAGGAATTTGCTCCACTAAAGGGGCTGAGTAGATTTGAAGAGGCTCTGCTCTCTTTGGTACAGACAGAAGGGAAAATGAGATTATATTCCTGAGGTGATTACATGCAGTTGTTGATTGTCCAACATCAGTTGATTTTTTTATGTCCAGAGGAATATTTTCATGAACTAGTCTTAATTATTCTAGTCAGCAGAATTTTTTTTATATTCAGTTCCGTTTTGCTGCAAACTATTATCAAACTACCAACTCTTGTACATTCTTCTCCAGCATGTAGAAAATGTAACTCTGAATTAAAGCTATCCAATATAGATACTTATAAAAACATTTCTAGATTTCACTTCAGGAAATTGTCATTAGAGGCTTTTAAAAGTAATTTATAAGTATATAAAAAGAAATATAATAGATAAGTATTTTATTGTTTATTAATTTATTATTTATTAATTTTTATTAATTATATAGACTATATAAATAATTTATTATTTTCAAGAATCTTCTCTTGGTTTGGAGAGTAGAAACTAAAGCAGCAGTTGTCTGAAGGTTTTGTCAGAATTGGTGACATTGGAGTATGTTTAGAGGAAAAAATATTATTCCTTTTTTTGCACTGGAGAATGTGAAAATTCTTTCTTTGACAATGTGCGAGTATTATTCTTACATTTTTAGTAATTGGGCCTTTCCATGTGTATCGTCCAGAGCTGCTGGAATTCAGCTGTGTCTTTGCTTTTTATTAGACAGCTTCCTTAAAGATTTTTTAAAATTTGGTATTTCTGAAAAAAACCACAGAGCATTTTCAAAGTTGTGATGTCAGTCTAGGTCTGTTCTACATTTAATCAAATAGCCCAAATGGGAAACAGCCAACTGACACGACTTTGAATTTAAATTTGTGTTTAAAATGGCCTCCACATGCCAATAACACCATCAAATGATTGTGATTGCTGGAGTTTGATATTCATGAAAGTCTGACTGTAATGTATTTCATTCATGTAAACATATTTCTTTTTTAAAATTATGTCTGAAGCATAAAATGTTTGAAAATCGAGACTCCCTGCTCCTGGTGTTCAGACATTTTGCTGAGGTGATAACTATTGCAATCCAATCAGACTTTGTGAAGCTACAGACAAAAGAAATTGGTTTCTCTTCAATGATATTTAAAGTTTTCCCCAAAATGTCATGTTCAAACTTCATTAATTCACACATGGGACAACATCTCTTTAAATCTTCCTGTGTTGTGATGCTCAGCTGGGCTCATTCTGATTACACCATGACTTCTTATTTTTCATATAAATTCACTAAAGAAAGTTTAGACTTCCTTGGTTTTTGATTACTCTCTTATTATGTGCTGAAAATAAATATGTAACATCCTTTTGTGGACTTTGGACTTGAACTAGGGTCAAGGAGAATGTTTAACAGGTGTTCTTAAAAATGGATTGCTCCAAGATAGGAGCATCTGTGGAAATGGATATTCATCTGACCTAAAGGCTTCTTTGGGGAGTCAGCAATATCAACATATTTTATAATTTTTAAGACATATTTTAAATACACCAGGGTGTATTTTGTATATTTACACCTAATGCAAATTACCTCACAGGTGTCATGTTTTGAAGAACAATTTCCTCCCTTGGAAATGATTGGGAGAGGAAACACATTTTACTACCTTCTTCCTGCACTATATAATTTTGGAAAGATTTGAACCACATAAAAATATTTCTTTAGTTTATTTTTCCTTTTTAATTGCATTAAATGGTGATCACAAAATCTTTCTTAAAGGAAATTACTGCATAAAATTACTACAATAATAATAATTGAAGTAGGGTTTGGAGACAGCAGAGGTGACATCTGCCTTTCCTTAACACAAAAGATGTTGGCTTCATTAACTATAGCTGCTCTTAAACATTCAGGATAAGGTAACTCTTATTAAGTAACTCTTATAAGAGTTATTTAATACAATTTGTTTGTAATAAAAAAATAACTCTTATTAGCTTTTTACTTTAGGATTTTTCCATCTGTGGGTTCTCATAAAGAGGCATATAGGGGAAAAACATATTGTGCCCTTGAGATAATCCTCCCTATTTTACTTGTTATTTGGATAATCTTCCTTTTCACTGAACTTTATCTAGGATCAGATGTTATGATTTGTCTAATTACAGCATCACTAAGTACTTAATTACATTCTCTTCAAGGAGGTTTACATCATTCTGTCATATTTCTAAAATGAAACAGAACACTGCACATTCTTCCACAGAACATAGAACAAAGTTTTGTACTTTGTATAACCTTTGAAAGTTGCATTTTGTACAGAAAAGCCATGGATTTTTCATGCTAAAATGCATATTTTTTCAATACCTGTTTCAATAATAAAGTTCTTTAAGAGAAGATACATTATATGAAGAGCTCCTGGGTGTGTTTGTACATCCAGTGCCTACTGCCTCATGGAGAGTTTATGCTTTTGGTTGTCTTTGTTCATTTCCTCTTTTTTAAAAACAAGGGTGGAAAATATTGGGATAAAATTGAAGACCAATTATTTTTTCATCCTCATTTCCTCTTTAGTACAACGGGTGGATTCTGACCCATAGGCTGCCTCCTCAGTAAGGAAGATTGTTTGTGGTAAAGGAAGTTGTAGTGATTAAAAACTCAAAAACACCACATCTGCAGAAAACGCCTTGGTTTTAATTATTGCCAACTCATTTAAACTTTGTTTCCTCTCACCCACTTCCTTTTCCACTTCAGTGTGCAAGGCAAAGCATAAAACTCTAAAATGATCTAAATGATCTCCACCTGAATATTGTATTTCAAATCCACTGGTGAAAGTTGGAGCAAGTTGTGACATGTCTGACTGGGTACAGAGTGCTGGGCTTTGCACATGTCAGATATGGGACTGAAATTCTCTTTTTTCACCTCACAGGACAGTTTTGTACCTCACAGGACAGTGACTAGAGGTGGCTCTAAGCAGGATTTGGTAATGTGTGTTTTAATCCTGCCCAGTTCCTCTGAACATGAGCATAACTCTGAATTTCCTGAATGTGCTTGTTGGATTTTTATTTCCAGGGTGCTCTGACCTGGAGAACCTCAGAGTTATTTTTACTATTGTTATTTGTACTGTTTTAGTTGTATCATAATCCTGTTGTTCTGGCTTTATAGTTCCCTAACTCCTGAGGATGTTTTCAATGCAGTGGCATAAAGAACATGTCTGTGACATTCATTCTGATAAGGTTATTTAGGTACAGTTCATTATCTCCACTGCTAATTGTGTGAAGTGGTAGAGTTATTAGAGAAGAGAGATTCAGGTGCCTAAATACAGACCTGTAATGCTATTTTGGCTCCTGTCTGAGACCATCAAGGCAGGACTGGCAGATGCTGGAGGCTTTTGGTGAAGCAGCAGATGAAGCAGGACTGTAGGGCCACAAACTGATCCTATATTTGGCCACTTCTTCCCCAGAGCACATTTTAAGCCATTTTTGTTTTTAAAATTTACTTGTGTTGCCTTTCAGTGTAGATATTTGTTGGTACTTAAGATAAACCCCCTATGTTGTGCTTTTACTGTTCTTTCTACTACTGTTTCTTGCTGCCATAAAGGATAAATTCTTTATATTTTTTTTCCAGAGACACCAATGCTGATTGCAATTAAATAAAAAGCTAAAAGAGCTCTAAGTTACCTTTAATACATTAAAAAAAGTAATTCTCTGGAAAGCAAATTACCTCATTGCTGTGGTAGAAGAAAGGATTGTCATGATTTTCTGTCCTGATGAGAGTTTTACTTTTTCCTGAGCTGCCATAGTCCTTTGCTATGAGCCAGAAATTTCTTTTATTCATTGTTCATGGTACTGCTTCCTATACAAGTAATATTAATATTAATATGAAAATATAATATATATAATTAATTACACAAATAATACTGATATTTATATTGATATTGCATTTCAGCAAGTTTCCAGTTGGAATAAGAAGCCTATTGCATTTATTGTATACATTACATAGTTTAATCTAGGTACAGGTATATGCCATTCTCCAGCATTTGTAATAATAAAAACAAACTTGTCTAATTAGATCAAAATGTCGAAACTTGGATGAACTCTATTTTTGCATAGAAACAAAATGAAACATCAAAATACTGAAAAGAATATTTCTAATGCAGAGTTTCTTGGAAGGACTGAATGGGTGTAATAGAGGCCAGAAAGATTTTTAACAAAGTATTTTAAATGGTATGAGAGAAGCAACAGTGAAAAACTTCTCACTTCAGTTTGAAAGCTCTAAGGAAATGCTCAGTGAATATAAAACCTGTGTGAGACATGAAGGAAATGGAACCAGTGTGCAGTTGCTTGTGCTGCCACACCTTACACAGGGGAGCTGGAGGAAGCTGTTTGTGCTCTAAATAATCTGATTTTCATTGTGTGAAAGAAGCTGGTTACATGAGCTGGGCTTTACAGATGCTGAATCAAAGGCTCAGCTCGGTGGTGTTTATCTTGCAACCACAAGTCAAAAATCCCAGTCACGTGTCAGAGTCCCATTGGGAGGGAATGGCACAGCTGAAGTGCAGAAGGGTGTGGGATTTGCTTGGCTGAGCATCTAGAAATAAACTTGATTGCATCGTGGCAATTTTCACATTTGTCTGTAAAACAAACTTCTTTAATGATGATAAAAGTGGCTTTGAGTGGTGCTGGTTCTGCAAATGAAAAGAAAGCAGCTCTTAGGGCAGAGGAGAGTGCAAACATAGAACTTCCTTCAGCACGTGAACTTTGCTAATGAGCTTGCAGCTATTTTCCTGTTGTGTTCCAAAGTTACATTTCCAAAGATTGTGCTCCAAAGTATGGCTAAACTCAATGGAACCCATTGATTTTCCTCATTGCAATGCCAGTAATTCCTAAATAACGACTTTATTTGATGAGGATTTTTACCTAATTTTTTTTTTCAGTTCCAAAAGGCTAAAAGCATTTTAAGACCTGCAATACAGTAAGTACAGAACCAGTGTTGTGAGCCAAAATTCAGAGAAGTAAACTGGAGCATGCAATGGAATTATCTGTGTGGCTAGATGGAAGAAGGAGGGAATTTTGGCTGAGACTTGAAGTCAAACTCTAGAAATCACAAACAGTGATGTATAATCCAGAAAAGAGCTGTCAGAATCTAATTTAATAGCACTTCTGCTGTCTGCCTTCACCTCTCCACCTCTCCTTGTGTGTGTACAGATAATTGCTCAAACCTGTTCAGTTTTTTCTTCAAGTGTGAGGAGTTGGGATTTGAACCAGTTGGTCTTTGGACTTCAGGGAATTACAGTCCTTTAGCTGGGCACTTGGATTCAACATTCACTTTAGTTTGCTGAAATTGCCAGCAGCATTTATGAAATTATTAGTCTGCTCAGAAATTAATATAAAAATGTGAAACTCTGTCCTCTGCTTCTAATTTAAATTTCATGCTGCCAGGAAAGAGATGACTGCAGTTCCTACTTGACTGTGATTGAAAACCAGGTTTTCAGAAAATCTAATTTGAAATTCTCCTTTTTAATCTCTCACCTTTTGAAAGTTCTTTGTATTCTATTTCTGTTCAGCTTCACTGTGACTCTTTAAATAAAGAAACTAAGTTTCCATCTTGTGCTGTTATAGAATAGCTTGAGATGTAAAATGAAGGTAATTTTCCCCTTTTACCTTTTATGCAGAATTTTGTAAAGTGTCTTTATAAGTTAGAAAAACCTAGGATATGCAAGAGAAAGCTAATGAGGGCTTGATGAATGAATACTGAAAAAAGTTACATTTTTAAATAAAAACCATCCTTGCAGCACAGGATGCATGTACATCAGCCATGACTTTTGCAGGTTTTTATCTCTGTGATGTGCTGTAAAAACATCTCTATGAACTCTTCTAATTGATATTCAGTTTAAAAGAATTTTAGGTTAACCGTCTGAAAATACCTTAGTATAACTTAGCTGTAATGTGAGGGTTAAGTTAGGATGAGAACGGAAGTTTTCCACAGTAATTTGTTGTTGTCATTGAGGAAACATTTCCTAGTTCAGAGAGATTCTGGTTTATTCTTATGGGATAAGCAAATAACATTTTCTTTTTCTCCATGCTTGTTATTTTGATTGTACTTAATCATATTCTAAATTGTGATGTTTCATTGCCAGCAGTCCCCCAGCAAGATCTTCTCATGGTGTTTTTGTTCCCACATCAAAAGTATTCACAACTGCACATGCAGAGCTCTGGCCTGACTGCTCACATCTCTCTGCAGTTTAAAGCTCTGCAAACAAAGATACCTGGAAGATTTATGAATGCTCCGGATGGAAAATGAACCAAGGGAGTTTCCCACCTCTTGAACAGAACTTGATTATCAGAAATTGGTGTTCAGAAGCACTAAAACCCTGTGCTGTTAGTTCTCAGTGGACAGACACATCCTCAGTGAGAAGCTCCTTAAAAATCAGGAAGAGAAATGGAGAGTTGCAGTATGATGGCAAATATATACAGTATATATTTGCATAAATAATTATGTCCTGTGGTACCCTGAAGGTTTTGTATAGACTGCAGATTTCAGGAAGAGCAAAGAGCAGAGTTCTGTCCAGTCACACTCCTGGGGTTCTCCTCAGCTTTTTCCTTGTCTAATCAGAGATTTGTGAACAGTTAGTGTTTCTATGAAATTGCATTAATATGTGTCTGTGCAGACACATGTAATATGTGATCCTGCTGATATTCTCTGATGCATACTGGAAGCTTTCTGAACACCTTATTATTGGCATAATAATATTAAAATTCATATTTAACCTGTACAGCTACAGAGCAGTATTAGATTAGGAGATATTGCTTACATGGGTGTACAGTGCTTCAGTGACCAAGTCAAAATGAGGTCTCCAATGTTCTGCCACGAACAAAACAAATCAGAATATGAAGGGGATTTAGCTTATTTTATAATAATTAAAAGTAATGGGGGTTATTATAGGGTATGGGACTGCTGGCAGGATAATCTGGTGTGACACAAATTCCAACTTTCATTTGCTGAAATAACTTTTGGTTGAAATTTTGCATTCTAGATGTTTGCCTATGGAAAATTTCCTTTGCAAATTTCAACCAAAATGGTTCCAATATTCCCAAGAATGAGGTTATTGGAAAGATACTCCTCAGTGTTTCCTAGAGACCTTTAAAGTCTGTAACTATTTAACATTTGAACAGAACAACTGTACCATATTACCCTAAGAACATAGAAGGGGGCTAGTAAGGTCTCTATAGATTATCTTAATTCTTGGAGTTGCCATGTTTTGAATGTTTATTTTGTGATACTGTTTTGTTGCCACGTGGGTGTACAGAGGTTAACCTAGGGGATGTGTGTCATTTTGCTTTAGATTATTGGTTGCCAAGTCAGAAGAGAGCCACTGGACTCCACTGAACGATACACTCGCTGGATCAATAACCTCACCCAGGAACAGCTGCTAACACAGGTATCTCTGCTTCAGCTGGGTCAGAAACTACAGCAGGAAAATTGCATAACAGGTTTATTTGGATGGATTTTTTTCAGTCATAAGCAGTACTTGATAGTTTATGAAGGTTATCAGATTCTCATATTGAAACATGGTTTGTTCAAGAGAAGCCAAGGTTATGGTGCACGTGATCATTACAGAACAATGACCTCACCCTGAGTGAGAATGAAGCTTTCAGGTTTGGAGTGACCCCTACATGTCTTACTGCTGCCTGTGTTAACATATGCTTTCATGTTCAAAAATTATGTTTTTCTTTTCAAAAAGTGGATTTGAATACAGAAGAGAAAAAAAATCTTTCATGAGAATGGTTCTTCTCTCACCCAAGGTACTGACCACTCCTGTATCTGTTTAAGTTTTGCTTGGGATCATTTAAAACAGCAGTTCTTCAGGCATTAAACATTGGGCTCATTATACATTGTTTGTAAGTGAGATGCATCTTGTGCAACTGAAGATGACAGTTTTTGGCATAAAGAACAGTTGTTTCATTAGGCAGGAGGCCAATGCTGAACTAAAATAGAGACTAAAAGAGACTTTGGCAAAAACAAGTTAAGCTGTGGAAGAAATCAATCCAGCTTGTGGAGGAATGTTGTACAGAATAGAAGAAATCTAATGGATGGTTTGCAGAAAACATCCCAGCAGGCTTTAAAATCCAAGTATTTGGGCTTGGGTTTTGGGATGCTGTGTTAGAAGGACATTTGGTTTTGATTTCCTTGGATTTAAGTGGTTGAAAAGATTAACATATCCTTATTTGTTAGACTTCATTATAAACTCTGTTGTGTTCTTCTAACTCCAAAAAAAACCCACCAACCACTAACAGGCCCCGCTATGGTCATTGTAACACAAGGAGTAATCTACAGACCTTGTTTTAAAATCACCAGTGGTATTACAGCTCCCTGTAATTCACCAAGGCAGAGTAATTACAGAAAAAGTTACCCAAGGAATATTTGGATTTGCCTGTGAGTGTGGCATTAGAAAAAAATACAGTTTTAAACCAATGTATTTATCTGGACCACTGTGCTGGAGAAGAGGAAGAAAAGCTTGAGGATGTAAAAGCTTGTCCTACACAATCTGAAGTGCTTCAGCTAAATGGCCACTTGATCTTTAATGAGTTAAGTGGAAAATTAAAACAAATATTCTGATTTTGAGATTATGAAAAAAAAAAACAAACAAACAAAACCCAACCCCCCCCCAAAAAAACCAAAAAAAACCACCAAAAAAACAAAAAAAAACACCCAAAAAAAACCCAAAAAAAACCTCACATTTTAAATAAGATGGGAATCAATGTGTTCTGGAAGAGATTATTTAGTATTGTGCTTCCAACAGTGGGATGCAAATATGACGACCTGGGAATTCCCTTGCAGTTTTACATTCTACAAAGACCTCTTAAAACCTTAATAAAAGCATTATTTTTACATATAATTTAGAATCACACAACTTACAGGTAGATTAGCAATTTTGGATCATACATTGGGTTTGGAACCAGCAGAACTTGTGGTACTTAATGAGATTAACAAGATGAGCTTTAGAGATTGACACCATTTGTGTGTTCCTCATTATTTTTTAACGTGCTACCTGTTCTCCACTAAGCTGAATGCAGAAACAGAAGTTCCTCAAAGACAGTAGATTTCTGAGAATTCCATGAGTGTCTGAAGTTTTGGAGAAATTGTGCTACACCAGCTGCAACTCACATGTTGTTAAGCACCACAGACTCCCTTGGAGGGAGATTTTAGGTGCCCAGTTATCAGACAAGCTTCAGCTGTGACACGAGCCTGGGCCAGCTTGGCTTTTCCAGCTTTGGAGCTAAAATTGCTGCTTGGTTTCTGTGAGCACGTGGCACTTCTGCTTTTGTAATCTTCTGATTAGAAATTAACATAGGGGGATAAGTATTTTGCTTTTTCTTACTTAAAACGGTATGAGGCAGAGGAGGAATTGAGAGTAAGAGTAAAATTTCAGCTGTACTCTAATAATCAGGGTATGAATCAATTATCTAAGGTCCCACTCATCTACCATGATATATCATATGCTTTATTGCATGTGCGTGTGTTTTTTTAAACTCTCTTCAGTACATAAACCCCAAAAAATCTATAATGATGGACCTGTGCTAATGGATTTGTAGAAACTCTGAGAGGAGCAGTCCTTCAGGGAATTGAGGAAAATTTGCTTTAATTTACAGCACGTTGTCTGCAGCAGATTCCTGTAGTGAAAGCACGTTTTTAGCTTTTTTTAGCTGTCTCTGTAGTCAGTGCCCAGCTCTTTCCAGTCACTTCTGCTGTATTTCCACGCCATGCACATGGAGATTATTTGTGCTGAGAATTGGGAAACCAAGCTACCAATTCCAAAATGAAAAAGAGCCAATTGTCAAGATCATGTTGTTTATTGTACTGTTTATGTTATTGATCAAACAATATCCTGTGACACTGGATTGCTATGCTGGGCCATGCCCAAAGCCAGGTTTGGGAGCTGTGGTTGGAGGCAGATATTTTGGGAAGTGCCTTCAGACACCTCTGTGCTGGATGCTGGTTGTTTTTTATTTGTTTGTTTGTTTGTTTTTGGTTTTTTTGTTTTTGTTTTGTTTTGTTTTTTGTTTTTTGTTTTTGTTTTTTTTTGCTTGAGTCAATACCAGATTTTTTGATCAAATGTCCATCCCTGGTCCTCATGCTGAGAGGATCTTTCAATACAAAATGCTGCCAGCATTTTAACTTTTCCCTTAGCCATGGCCTCTTGATGCTTACTCATCCATTAAATGTTTCTCTAAACAATTATACTGTAACATTCCAAAGATACTTTATGGTAGGCGTGAAATTTCAGAATATATATCCCAGAGAGTGTGGTGGGAGTGAGAGAGTACAAAGAGAGCGTGATAATGAAAAAAGCTACTTTTTAAAAGATCAATATTTGCTTCTTCAGTGTTATCTTTTGTATAAATGACAGGTGAGCAAACCACACTTTTATGGGTATACTGCTATAAACCCTAAATACATGTTTTCTGGAAGACTTGCTCTTTCTGGCCAAGAGTAAAAATAACAAATAAAAAAGGATAATTGTAACTGTTCAGTAAGTCCAGATCACAGTGACAGGTACAGGAAGCAAATGAGCAAACAAATTAAGAGCACTGGCTGTTTTGATGTTGAAGTAAGTGGAAAAAAATGTAGATTAAAACTAATCCAGTGGGATATCCGAGTCCAAATTGTGCTTGTAAATGTGACTGAGGTTTGATCGTGCAGCCCTTCTTTTACCCTGGAAATGTTTACTGGGCTGTGTAAGTGAAAAGTTCTGAATGGTTTTAAGGTTGGATTAATTGCACAAATATTTATGCAAGTCATTTTTAAGGGCTGTTGCTGACTGTAAGTAAAAGAGCTGAGTTCATGTCCACATCTGTTAAATCAGTGCTTTAGGTTAGTTTAGTCTCTCAGCCTGTGAAGTATTCTGTTCAGCCTGAAGCACAATCCCATCTCACCTACCATTTTTTCCTCCTCAAGGACATTTCCAGCCCCTCACGTGCTTGATCACTTAGGAAGCAGGCAGCAAACTTAGGGTGACTCGTGAGGAGCCTCCTGCCAAAAGGAAGGGTCTGTGGGTGATAAGGCTGGATTGTAGATAAATAACTAATGTAGATAAATAACTGTCTGAAAAAGCCACAGTGATTCTAGATGACTGTGGCTGTATGACTTCCTGATACACGCTGGACTTTGCAGGTTATCTTGGAGCTCTTGGTGTTGGAGAAATCTGGAAATTGTCACAGGTGATTTGTAGTTCTTAGCAATAATCTCTGCCAACCACCTGACAGAAGAACAGTAATTAACATTTCATAGCACACATCTCTCTGCTCTAAAAGATGCCTGTTACATTTCACTGACAGCTTTAAAAGCTGTGCTTTTCTACTTACTAAGTCTTGCTTTATTAGAGTTTAATTAATGTTTGGTGAAGATTCATGCTACAAACCAGCATTTACTGCTGATGCTCAATTTGGAAATAGTTCCATCATTGTGGTGGACTCAGAGCGTGCAGCTTATTTTAAAGACAAGAAGGACCTGACAGCATGGCTGGACCTTTTCTTTCCATAAATTCAGTGCACTCGATATTCCATATCACCATGTGGCTCAATAGGAAACTTCTCAGTGATCAGAAGCTGGTAGGAGTAGATTGCAAGTAGGATGAATTTTCCAGGTGGACCACGGATTGAATATCTCTGGCTTACAGCAGCTGTTTTGTCTACCTGCAGACAGAAAATTCCACTTTTTTAGTGCTTGGGTTGGCTGTCCATGTGTCACAACTGAAATAATAATCAAGGCAGCAATCTGACAGTGGATGTATGCAATGCCTGTTGTCTGGTTATGTTAGTAAAGGCAAAAACTGGCCAGAGGGAAAGGCTTTCTTACTTAAGAATGAATAAAACATGAAAAGGCTGATTGAAATCCCCTCCCCCCTTCCCCTCCCTCCCTCCCTCCCCCCGCATCTTTGCCACTATTAATGGCTCACTTGTGTTTGTTGTCTTTCAATAAAAAGATACTCAACACTTCCTTGGCATTTTTTTGATCACTGTTTCATCTTCCTTGACCCATATTATTTAAAAATGTGGCATTAATAGTGAAACCCTGATGTTTTTCTGCTGAGTGAAACAGCCAAAGGTGCTGGTTATTACAGCAGATTCCAGCACTAATCTGGAATGGGTATTTGTATGGGACTGAGCCTGTACCATATTAAAAAAAAAAAAAAAACCAACTGGCTGCTTCCTTTTGTGGTTGGTTGATCCTTGTTCTCCTCTGGAGGAGAATGAACCAAAGTTTCACAAGCTTGACAGTGTTTATATTTACATGTGAAAATACATGTCAAAGGGTTCATGGAATTCTAGAAAGTTTAATGAGAAGTGGCTTAGCCACATCTGTGAACTCAAAGCACAATTAGAACTTCCCAGTGAGGCTTTATGAAAAGGCAGCTCAGGGTCACATATTTTGAACTTAGAAACAGGTTTGCTGGAATTCAGAAATGTATACAGCTTGTGCTTTGTGTGTGTGCAGTTTTGCATGAGTTTAAAGGTGTCCCATAGGGGAAGGAGTGTTAAATAACTTGTATTTTTCCTCTTCATATCTTGCTTGATAATTTGCATGATTAAACAAGGCTGGAATGTGGCTCATAATAGATGGTAATGTTAAAATGGAACAGAAATATTGTAATATAGTATAAAAGGGACTTGTGATTACAATAAGTTTGACTTTATTCCAAAATGTTCTTGATGAATGCAGCATTACAGCATGACGGATTCTTGTATGGCAGAAAAAGCCTGATATGACTTTGATGGACACAGAAATGAAACTGGTAGGAAACAGCTATTTCTCTGTGAGCTATAAACTTCTGATGATGTTTTCTTGTATTTTTAGTAATTAATGATACCAATAAGGAATGCAATAGATTTGCCTCCTAAATGCCATTTTTGTAGACATTTGATGTAGCAGATGGACAGGTAATGCCAAGTGTAAAGGAAAACTGTCCAGGACTGAATTTTCAGAAATGCATAATTGGCCTTCCAAGTTACTATTGCCATTTATGTCTCCTCAATACTCTTGAAAATTACTTTGAAAAATAGGGCAAGATGTTAAAATAAATTGAAGACAATTTGTTAATTTAGAGCTGCAGTTAAGGACATGGATGGAACTAGCTAATAACTTCCAGTTTCTGAGTACTCCACTTAACTCTTGTTTGATCTGCCATATTTATCCTGTTGATGTGCTTGTGCTGACTTCCAAATAAACAGCCCTTAAGCTTCACTTTCAGCTTTTATAGTTTAAAGAATTACACTTTTTCCTCTTTTTGAGGCACAAAATCCAGTCTTTATTTTAAAGTAATAGATAAGATATTGAAGTGGCCCTAACTTTTTTTCCTTTCTAAACAAAAAGCCCACTCCAAATAGGCATTTCCAGCTCAGTGATGTTTATTTTTCAGCTCGTTGTCCGAATGTGGGAGCACAGAGCTGACATACCTTTCACTTCTGTAATTTGCTTTCTTTGAATTTGAAAATCAAAGTGCTGATTCCAAGAAAGAAGGGAAATATTTTTACTGTGGCATGTACTGTAATAAAAATTTATGGATTTCAAACATTTTATCTGCAATGCAACTCCCTCTTGTAGCCTAATACATAGGAAAAAACATTTCTTTGTCTCTTGTAACTGCACACTGAACAGCTTTTCACTGTTTTAAAAATTGTGTATGAGCACGAGTTAAGCACATTCTATTTGATCTGTCACACTCAAGATTTTGTTCCTTAATACTTTTTTATACTGACTTCACCCTGTCATGTTTGACATTTGTCTCCACAGTAGTTGTTGCTTTTCTGATTTTTTAACTGCTTAAGGAAGCTGAGTTTTAAAATATTTACATCCACCTTATCCTCTCATAAGTATTAACAATATATGTTACACTGTTGTGTTTGAATTTATATTTTTCTTTTCTGTGTTGTAAAAAAGCCAGATTCATTGTCTAATCTGACAGCTTTGGAGTTTAAGAATCCAGATTTAATGAGTAATTCAGTTTTTATGTATTTTTTTGTTCCCCTTAATACAAGTGTGACAAACTGGAACATGGGATTTTTATTCTGTTTTTACAGTCTGGGCCAAATGGATTGTGATTAGAATTTCTTGAGCTGAAATTGTGCAAATAAATTACAGTGAGCTTTTCAGTGCATTAGCTTGGATCAGTGTAGCTGTGTCCTTTTTCATAAAAAATGGATATTTGTCTGTGCACTTATGGCAATTTCATCATCCTAAAAGTGAATAGCATATCCAGTTCCACTGATGCCTTAAAGAACCTCGAAATGAAACACCACTTTGGAGGCAATATCAGTATAGGAGGTAGAATAAAGGCTGGTCTTTATTGGAGGCCTCCAAGGGGCAGATTTGGAAATGCCCACCCCTGCATGGGGCAAATGCAGTTTGATAAGTTCAGCAAATCAGCATAACTGACAGAAATGCCCACTTAGAGACATAAGTGGTAAGTCAACCCTTTTCTGAATTCTCCCCCCTTTAGACAGGAACTAAACTCTGTTTAGGAAAATGTGTCTCCAAGAGCTGGCTTCAACCTTGGCTTCCAGAGAGCCAAGATAGGAAAGGGGCCTTGGACCCCCAGTTTGGAGCCTCTGGAATGTATTTTATCTTTCTGCCTATCAGGGTAGGGAACAGTATTGGGGCTAGCTACAATAATAGTCTACAGAGCTACAAATACATATGCAAAGAATATAGAGACTATACAAAAGCAAATGCTGCAGGTAAGCAGAGAAGGAGGATTTAGGAGATGCTGGAAACTACTTCTTTGATTTCTTCAGAGCTACTGAAACAGAAAAAGCAGATGTTACTGGACTTCTTTTTATTAGACTAATTTGGTACCATTCATTTATGGTGTTGAGTTTACTGGAGTGGATCTGAATCATGACTGTCAACATAAAAGAGAGGTGTTCAGAAAGTTTGTATAGTAAAAGGAATTATTATTTTCAGGTGTATAATTCCAGAGAATGCCAAGAGGTCTGTATTTATTTTGGATAATTCTTTGCATACCTATACTGTAATAATGTCAGAAGGAAATAAATATAATCATGAATGTATGAATCTCAGGGTTATATTATTTCATGAAATAGAAAAGATAAATTGCAGATACTGCTTGCTGTCTAGTGAATAGTTCAAACTGTACTTAAAAGAATGTTTTAATCTTTATCACTTTGGAGCATTTATCTAGCCACAAAAGACAAAATAAGTATGCTGTCAATAATGGAGCTTAAACTTGCTTTCTTTCCTTTTTTTTTTTCAGGGAGGAGGTTGGTTTTTGGGCATTTTTTGATTTTGATCAGACTGCACATATTACACAAATGCTTCTGGTTTGATTTGTGTCTTATCTAGTGTACATTCTTTTAAACCCCTTTGCCATGTTCTTTTTTAAAAGCTAATAAAACAGGGTCCAAATTTGTGCTTAATATCACCTAATAGTTTCAGTGACAGTTGAAATTTATTTTGAGCATGCATTCCAGACCTTTATTTTTCTGAAACCCATTGGTTTGACACTGTAATTTTGGGGACTTTGGGACTGTATGGACAGATCTTATACTCTGTATTTTCTTTAGTGTGTTTTGCTTTGTTTCATTTTTGCCATGTTCTTCCACTACATCTTTTGGAATTGGTTGTTCTGGCTGTGACAGCACTCAACAGCTTTCACTTTCTCACTTCATTCTTGGTTTCATCTCTTCCCCCATATAATTTTGTCTTCCCCTGATGCTTCACCAAAGAGCCACAAGTTGACCACATCCTTAATTAATTGTCCATTCATTTAGCAAGGAGCAGATTGCTTAGTAGTTTTTAATGAAGAAATTGAAATGTAACCACTCATAAGAAAGTAGCAGAGGAATAGTCATCTGAATATTCTTACTATAAAATCCTGGAGAAAGCAGTTCTGTGTTCATGAAATCCTCTCTCTCAGTCAAGCCTCAGAGGAAGGAGGTAAATTGGTCACCAGGTTGGCAATTGCATTTAAAAGGGTTTTAATGTTTCTGAGAGAAACCAGACTGTCCATGTGCTCACACACTTTTACACACTTCTCTTGGTGCACTGCCAGGCCAGCAAGGTGATAGTGAGCCCAGGCTAGCAAGAAGCAAATGAACTGTCACAGCATTTACAGCTGGGAAAATGCAGGGAAATCTCAGCTCTGTTATCACAGAAGCCAGAAGGAGAGATAAAGGAGTCATTTTAGTGTAGACACTAAAAGAGGCGTGTTTAGCTTTATGTTCTCAGTGTTCTGTTCCTTCTGTGCATTTCCTGAGTATTTCAGCTGAAGGACAATGTTGGGGAATGGCTGCAGGAACAATTGTTCCATCGATCCTTGGCCCTGTTCCTGCAGCCATTCCCCAACAGGAGAAAAGATTTTTTTTCCCCCCCTGCTGTCCTAAATGCAGCCAGCAATCAACCTCTGCTTTGTGCAGGAGTCAGTTAAGAAAACCTTATCACGTTGTGTTCCAGCCCTGGAAAAGTGTCTGAGAATTACACTGGTAAGGAGTGACTGCCCTTGTGATTTGTTCTTTAATTATTTCTCCTTCCGTTCTTCTGCTTCTCCCTCTCATGATGAGCCCCACTGCTAATGAGGGCTGCAGACAGGCTGATGTGCATCTCCCTTTTTTCCTTCCTCCTCTGCCTTTTAAAACAGGCCTAGTGACCATCTAAAATTGTAGTGTGGCCATGTCCCCAGAGTTCTAGCCATACTTTTCATACTGGCACTCTTCTACTATAAATAAATAAATATGTGATTGTGAAATGAAAATAAATGAGAAACTGCTACATTCAAATGTTTGACAGTCTTAGAAGCCCTGATGGCTCACTGGAAAGAGCAGGAAAGTGGAGGTTTCAAGTGGCAGTGCTGCTAAGCTGTCCTCAAATGTGTTTTCTTCTCTGAACTGAAACTCAGGTCAGGCTGAATGTGTCCATTGGTACATCTGCATCCTCACTTTTTTAGGGCTGAGATTCTTGGGTTGAGGTTTGTTGTACTTGGCATGAATCAAGCAGTCAGAGGGATCACAGCTACCTCTCATGGAGCTTGCTACCTCCACCAGTGGGCTGGTGCTCCTTTTCTCTCCAAAATTTGAAATTAATGCGTTATCTCAACTGCCACTTATTTGGCCACCTGACTTTAGAAGGGAATAACCAGCACCATCAGCTTTTCCTACCTACCCTGAATTTCATTTTAATGGCATCTTTCAGAAGAATGCAAATCTTAACCTAGAAGCCAAACTTCAGCGTCAGATTTCGCCTTCAAAAAGAAAAAAAAAGAAAAACACAAACCCAACAGCCTTTGGAGTCAGTAGGAGAGATTTTTTTTTGTGTGTTGTACAATCATTCATAGCTGTGCAGAGCAGATGTTGACAATTAGGAGAGAACAGAGGCTGGTCTGTGGTCTGTGGTTCACGTGGGTAGATGAAGGCTCGAGGCTGCGGCGATTTCCTGTCAGCGCGAGCAGGTCCTGGGGGCTGCAGCCCAGTCCAAGTGTACAAAGTCACTTTTGTTGGCCTTGGTTCTGTCCCTGGGCTGAAAGAATAATGGTGCTGGAAGGCTCAGTGTTCTGGTCTGAGAGATCTGTGTCCATTGATACAAAATTATGGGTTGAAAACTTTTTATGGATTTTGTTTCTTCGCTAGATGTTTGCCTCCTCTTTTTAGAAAGCACAGAACAGCTGACCCTTTCATTTACTGCAGTAATTACCACTGTGTCATGTCACATTTTAATCCTTTTAGCTTGAACCATATTTAAATCACAGTCCCTCCCAAATTTGAATGTATTTTTACACAGTAACTTACATGGAAGCAATTTCCTGCAAATTAAAAATGATGAAGTGTTATCCTTTTGCCTTCAGAGCCATTTTCTGTAAAATTCTGATGGTTGCAGGTGACCTGGGGCACCTCTGCTGTTGTCAGCACTGCTTGGCATACTCGTGGAAATAGGAATTTCCCAGTAGTTAAAGGAATGTAGCTCATTTTGTCTCTTAACTGAATGGGCTTGTTGAAGTAATGATGGTGTTGATGCTGTTTTCAATGGATTCCCATTTGCCTCTTTGCTGCTAGAGCTGTATAAATAATCATATATTAGTGATGGAAAATTAGAAACATTTTTGACTGCAAAGAAGTACTTCTGATCTTCTAGTTTGGCAGGTGCAGGCAGTGATGGAGAAATCATCGCTGGTCCTTTGGGAGGCCATGGTCAGAGGAGAATGAACAAAATCAGCTTAGTGCAAGAGGAAACTTTGTAGACCTGGTTGCTATTCAGAATCTGAAACAAACAAACAAACAGAAAAATTTCTGGTGTTCTGCCATATGTTAGATTCACTCTTGCATGGCTTTTCTAGCCAAGCTGATTATGGAATGTGAGCACGTTAATGTCAAGTTCCAGTGATTGGGTCTGTCATCCTGCTGCTCTGTACAATGCAGGATGCTATTGAACACAAATAGAGCATTGATAAAATGACAAAAGCAAAGCATAAAAATATTTCTTAAATGGCCGAAACAGTATCTGTAGTAAATACATGTTTTGTTATTCAGGAACAAGAAATTATTTTCTGTCTGACAGGACAGCCTGCAGTTCACTGCTGCCTGAGAACTGGGTCCCTGTGATAAGAATCTGACTCAAAGCTTGGGTTGCTTGGGCTTCTTTTTTTTTTTTTCATCAAGTAGGTAACGTGAATAATTTTAGAATAAAGAGGAAGGAAGAAATTACATGCCTCAGTAGCAAGCATGTGTTCTCTGATACTTTAGTTTCAAGTTCTGTATTGAGGAGAGGTGAAGTCCAAAATCTCCTTTTATAGCAGGATACCAGGTGCAAGCAGCCAGACATAGAACTCAATTCAGCTTTCTCTTCAGTGAAAATTATAACACAGCTTCAGCCTTGATGGCAAACTGCCCCTGCTGTTTGTGCTGATTTGGTAGGAATAATGCATAAACAGTGCTCATAGATAGAAATTTTTAGTCTGAAAGATGTCAATGCATGCAGGACTGGAAGTCCTGGTGAAGGAGAACCCTTGGAGCAGCCCCAGCCCGGGCACTGACACCCTGAGCCCCCTAAAGGCAGGACAATTAAGGATTGGTAATTAACAGTTGCTGTAAAAACCTAAAGCTACCTGTGTCAACTCAGAATGGGTCATGCCAAGGAATTTACCTGCAAATTACCTGAAAACTGTCCATTGTTTCATTCTGATGTGTATCAATAGCCAAATCAGAATATTTCCAAAATTACACGGAATCCCAAGCTGAAGAGTTGTTTTGCAGGAAGGCAGCCTGATGTTATGTTCCCCCCCGTGACACTGGATTTATTGTTGCTGTCTGTGCAATTTTGCGTGAATAGCCTGAAGTGGAATCTTTTCTCAGTTCTGACCTCTTACCAGAGAGCTCCATAAACACAACTAATACATTTTACAGGGAAATAAACTTATTTCTAAAACCAAGCTGGGAAGCTACTGCTTCACATATTCTGTAAGTTGTTTGAATTTCCATTTGGGATTTGATATATTTGGTTAATTTTTTTTCCTGGCAACTTTGGTGATTGTAGAATGTAGAAATGTAGAATGTAGAATGTAGAAACCACCATCAGCAAACAAAAATTTTTACTGGTTTTAATGATAATATAAATAACAGGTTTTGGCTTTTTTGACTTCTGTCAAACCTTTTTTTAAAGCAAAAATGTGTTATTTGGACTCAAATCTGTGACTATCCATAACTACGTGTGTGCAACTGGCAAAGAGAAGTAACTTTTCTACCTTTTACAAAAACCAGAGCCTTATTCAGGCATGGTTTTCAGAATTACCTCTTAAAATGTATTTTAACTCTGCCTGTTTGAATTTGACCTGCTTTGCCAAGGAATTGTCTTTTTATGCCCTGTTGGGCAGATGTGTGTTTGTACTGGCATTAAGTGCTGTTAAATATTTGCTGTTATTTCAGGGCTTCTCATTGTCAGGAATTTACTAATAATGAGGGCTCTGGATTTTATACATGTCCCCTGTAGGCTGTGTTTGCAAATCTTGTGCCATTTATAGTGATTTACACACCAGCTGCTTTAACTGTGGCCATCTTTTGACCACAACTTTACATTTGTTGCTGTTAATGAATTTTTAAATACTGCATTTAGGAAAAGTGCTTCTTCTTAATGTTTTTGGGCAATTTTACAGGGCTGGCAGTGATTCATTTCAAACACACTCCTGGTAGATGTGCTTGTATTAGCATGAAAATTTAATGCTTCTTTTGTTTGTTTGTTTATGAAGAGAAAATAGGTAAATGTTGCTTTCATATTTTCTATTTGTAATTTATCTTGACAACTACTACTTGTGCTCTGCTGTTATTCTTTCCTCCTTTACCAGGTTTCAAACCTCCAAATTTGATCTTATAAGTGTAGGTTTTTATGGAAATTTGTATGTACACAGCTGCTAGAAAATAAGAGAGCATGTGCCTGTGAAAAAATGACTGATTACCAAATAAACTTCCCAAACTGAAGTCTGGAAAAACAGGACTTTCCAAGCAGGCTAGAGGTTTATGGGAGAGGAAGAAAGCAAGTCAATTTGAGTACTTTGCACAGCTGTTTTAACAGAGTCATTTCATCCGTGTGATTCTATAGAACAATTTGAGGCCAAAAGTAACACATAAAATTTTTTTAATTTGTTTTGAATCGGTGGCATATATGTGGTCAAAAACATCTGCATTTTGGAACAAAATGACCAAAAGTTTAGCTCATCCTGCACTGGTGAAATGCTGCAGCTCAGTAACAGCTACGTTTTCTGAATGCAGTAAACACGAGACTTTCCTGATCATAAGTAGGAGGAACAGATATATTTTGTCCTTTCTAACTGGTGGTTTTAAATATTTTCACTAACAGTGAGCATAATAAAAATCTTGCTTTAAATTGAAGGGTGATGCTTTTAGATTCTTTCACAAATTAAATACCTGTACTAAGCGAAAATGTCATTTTTTGGGTGTGGATAAGCAGATCCTGCTTTCATATTTCCGTGCCTGTAGGTGCCTAGTTCTTGATTTCCACCATCAGAAATGTGTAAGGAACATTTAATAACATCCAGGCTGCAGTGGAGGGGGTGAGAGTTCTCCATCCATGTGTTGGGAGATATCTGATGACAAAGAGAACACATTTCTTTAGGTAAAGTGCAGCAGATGCCAAACAGCTGTGAATCATCAGTGCTCTGTTCTGGAATCTGAAATGAGAACCTTTGAGCCTGAATTGAAGAAAGATTTGTTTGTTTGTTTGTTTGTTTGTCTTAGCACAAAACTGACTGGTTTAACCCTTTCTCTCCCCTGCTAATTGCAGTTATCTACCCTTGGATTAATAAAGAAGGTTATGTTGCCCTTAGATTAATAACGAATTCTTCTGGCTGCCTGTCCCTCTTAAAGGCCTGCAAAATACATCTCATTAGAAGTCAGTAAAAACAAAGTGTCAGTTTAGAAGTCAGATCCTGTTTTGGCTTTGTTAATGTCCCTTGACATTAAGTGCCTGTAAGTAGCTGACCTTCACACCCAGCAACATAAACAACTCCAGGATACCCTGCTTGTGCCTGTCCAGTGCCATGGGCTTTTGGTCTTGCTGCTCTTCAGTGCCATCATTTTTGTGTTTTGCTGGCCTCTGCTGCTGCCTCTGTACCATTCTCAGTCCATTTGGTCCATGATTTGGCAGATGATTTTTTGTATCCCCTGCGTTCATCCACTTCTCTCCATCAGCCACACTCCCTGCCAGAAATCTCTGCTCCATCAATAAAGGCGTATTTTGGAATACAGTTAGACAACAGAATGCCTCTTTTTCCTTGCCCTTTGATTGTTTTCCATCAGAAATGAATAGTTTTAAACCTAAATACTTCCCCAAGCGTGAATGGCTTCCCCTCTCTCATCCTGACAGCTTCTTTATGCTGTTGCAAGGTCCAGCAGTCTTTTTGCTGAACTCAGCATGGAATTTCTGAGCCCTAATGCACAAGTGCTCTCCAGACACACACACAGAGCATTCCTGGGTGCTTGCTGTGAACCTTTGGAGCATATCCCAAATTTAATGGAATGGTTTGCTCTGTCCAACAGAGAATGAGGCTGCCAGAGGCTAGGAATGGTTTAAGAAATGTGGTGCATGTGGGTTGGTTTTCAGAGAATCCATAGAAAAAAAAGAAAAGGATTGGGAAGCTCACTGGAGTTATGAAAGTTGTCCTGAAAGATATGGGAGGGAAGAGACTGAAACAAGTGGAGTTCAAAAAAGGTGATTGATATGCCTGAGGCTGAGGGGAGAAGCCAAAATTAACAATACTGGTTTGTCTACCTTGGAAATGGAAATTGCCAAATCTTCTCCAGTCTCTTGATGTGAGAAATAGATTTGTAAAGAATTCTTAAAACTTAACAGAAAGTTCACATGGTTTTGTACATCTGTGTGCAAACACTGAGATAAGGTGTGCTGACTTAGGAAGGCCATGGAACAGAGATGACATTGTTAGAGATATTGAACTAGAAATGAGTTTCAACAAGTTTCAAATGACGGCCTTGCAAAAAGACCAGATATTTTAAAGAATTTGAACTATGAAAGATGTATTATAACAAGACTATGTGAGGAAAGAATATAGGTGATTAATGTTAGAAGTAATAACAGCACTGTGTGGCAAAAGCTAATAGGATAAAAACATTTATAAAGTATTATAACCAAGAAAAACATGAATATTCTGATGGAATAGCATTAAGTTTTACATCTCTTATGTCTTACTAGTCATCAAGACTAATAATATAATAAAATCTTTTAAAAACACCTCTCAGTTACCCCATCTCTGTAAAAACTAGGAAAACCAACATCTTGCTTTTCATGGCTTATTTGTGAACTTGGTGAGCCATTAAAAGAGCAATATTAGCACTCAGACATTGGTTGTAATGATAAAACACCTTTGGTGAAAAATGCAGGTTAAGGTTGGAACTAACAAACTGTGTAACTGTTTCTGGGTTATTTTCCTGCTCTGACACTCAAACTGCTGTTGTGTCCCTTGGGAGCTGAGGCATGAAAACTGGAGGAGTGTGTTTGGGTGGGAGCTCCCCACGTGTGTGGATCAAAGGGGCTGGCTCTGAAAGCCTCACTCACTCACTGGCACTGGGGCACTTTGTGTCCAAAGGCAGCTTGGAATTCTGTGTATGCAATGTTGTTACGAAATTATTACTGGCACTAAACAAAGAAATATTTTTTTCCATTTGGTAAAAAATATGAATCAAAGTTTTCTGAGTTTCAGTGGTATTTTTCATGAATGCAAATGTATCGAAATAAGATTATTCAGTGTTTTGCCTACTTTTTCATCTTCAGATCCAAATTAATGTTGTCTGTTCTTATTGCAGAATCAGTCTGACTGATATCATGGAAGAGCTGGAGATTTTTGTATTTTAAGGCATGCATTTTAGTATATTTATACAGGATACGTAAGATGATTAGAAGCCAGTAGATTCAGGGTTTATTTGATTTTTTTTTTTTGCTGTCAAGACAGTTGTAGCAATATTAACAAGTATTCTGTATGCTAAAGAGTGCTGTCTTAGTGGATGCTGATTTATTCTTAATTTGAACAGACTGTACTGTAAGGTAAGGATTTGGACTTGATGATTCTCGTGTGTCCCTTCCAACTCAGGATATTCTCTGATTCATTTAAAGAGAGATGGACTCGCTTTGTTTGCATTTCCTTGATCCACTTATAGGATTGGGTCTCAAGCAGTTCTTTTTGTGCATCAGAATCAAAGGAAATGCATAATGCTACTCAGATGCAACAATTGTAAACAGTTATTTGAGAGAATTTGAGAGAAGCCATGCTACACTTTAAGGTGGTCATTACATGACAGCAGCTGGAAGTGCTTATTTTCCTGGTGTTGTGTTATGAAGTAAAGTATCATTTTTTGTGTTATTTAATGAGATGAAAACCCTACAAAAAACAGATCAGTGTTGTCGAAGTAGATGGAGAAAAACAGACTCGTTGAGGTTGTGCTGCAGAGAGCTGTGTGCTTCATAAGTAGGAGTCCAACAAATGCAGCATAGAGCAGGGAACATTAAAAATCACTTTTTCTTACTAGAAAAGCAAAGTAGCCCCATCACCTCCTGCTGTGGCAGAATGCCCCTCTGCTGTTCCTTTCCACCTGCTGTGAAAACACTCCAGCCCGTGCTTTGGAGAAAAAGTCCTGTTCCACTTTGCTCAGTTGGGTACCACACTCAGCAGAGGTTTTAGAAGGTTTTTCATCAAGGCACATACTAAAGCCAATCCTTTTTGCTTACAGCTTGGAGTCCTAGTTTCGTGTAAGCCAGTGTCTGTTTTTTCAGTCTCTGAGCACTCTGATCTTCCTTCCAGCCTTCTCACCACAGACCTCATCATGTGCAGTGAGAGCTTACCATGGCACTTGTCTGAGGAAGAAAAAAAGATAAAGAAAAATATTATTCTGATTTGTAGAGAGCCAAGATCGTTTCTGTTGATTCGTTGATCGTTTCTGGGGTCTTTAGAGAACCTTACACAGTTCAGGGTATTTCTGGGTCAGTGATTTTTCTATTTTGATGGTGGAAAGTGTATAGACATATGCTCCAGTGCTTTTATATTGTGTTTGCTTCTGTTTCCTCACAGGCCTTTGAGAAAGAAGCTGAGGGATGTTTGGAGAGAAGGCTGGAACTTTTCTGTGGAGTTGACATAGTTAGGCACACTAGTAAGGACTGATGATAGAAAACTCCCTGAAAAGGAAATGAAAATGACATTGTATGTGTATTTCCAGAAGAACTGAGTGAGAGGCTGAGTGCAAGATGAGGTAGCCACGGGGAGATGGGCTTCTCTTTTTGTCACTGGGCGTTTCTGTCATGTCTGCTATCTTTGAGCCATAATGAGATGAGATTTATGTATTTCTCTCTCTTCATGGTGGGGAATTATGGATGAATTCCAGCTTGTTCTGTGTGTATTGTGTCTGCTCTTTGAGGATTGGGTTAAAATGTGCCATTTCTAGGTGTTTTATTGAGGCAGATATTTTGGTGAGTGCATTGTCACAGTACCCTGAGAAGTCTGTAGTGTTCCCCCTCTGTTCTTTCCCCCTGTGATGCCCTGCAAATTCTTTCCTCTGTTCTTAGCTTTTGGTTTTATTTTTCTTCAATTTTTGTATATGGCATAAATATACAAATATATAAATATATATACATATAATATATATATATATAAATATTTGTATATGGCATATGAGATTTTGTATATGACATAAAGAGGAGGGAGTAATGTGTGATCAATATGTCAACAAGTTTAATAGTTATATAAAAATTCACCCTGTGTCTATATCCTTGTTCTTTGTCTTTTTCATGGAGATCCCTGCATGGCAGTGCCACAGAAGTGTTAGCAAATCTCAGCTACATTCCAGTGGGGAGTTGATTTATTTTTCACATCGTGGCCAAAATAAAGAATGAACTGAAAGCAGAATCCAGTGCCATCTACACTTTGGATGTGGTTTTTGGATTGTAGATCTGTGTCGCCAAAAAACAAAAACAAACCCACCCCAACAAACCAATTAACAAAGAAATCTTGCAATAAATTAAAATCCACACTCCTAATTCACTCACTATTGTGTGATTATACAGGAGCTGGCTGGACACTTAAAGTGTGAAAAGCCAAAAAGCCAAAAAGAACTTTTCCTTGTGAGATCTTTCCAAATGTTTCCCTCAGCTGCTGCTATAACAATAAATAAACACAGGACAATAAAAAACAAGGATAAAATGATGGAGCATAAATCCCTTAATTACATGATTTATATAATAGGTAAGACTATTCAGAAGAGAAGGATTGTGAAAAAAAATCCTCTATTTTTTAATAAAGGTGCTTCATTCTATGTATAGTACAACCAGTTTTGGAAAGAATGAAATGTAATCTTGTCCTGAGAAATCTATGTGATAAATCTTCAGAAAATAGTAAGCCACTGTACATAGGAAAAGTACAGTCTGTGCTTCCAGGGCATTTCCCAAGATAAATTTCCCTCATGAATGAGGTCCTTAGTTGTTGAAAGGAATCTAAAATAGAAGACACATCAGGTCTTCCAAGTTGAAAACTCCATCAGGGAGTTCATTATTATGCACATAAGATCAGCTGCTCTAAGGTTCAGTCCATGTGTCAGCATTTTTTGAGTAGTAATGCTTGTCCTGAATTTGGTCAGCTGCATAAACTTAAAACAAATCTATAGATATGGTGAATTTGAACACCAGAAGGAAGTGGGGGTTTTTTAGGGTTTCTTTTTCTGGTAAAGCAAGTGGTCAGCCTTACTGTTTTGTGTCTCAAAAAAAAAAAAAAAAAAAAAAAAAGAAGAAGAAACCCCAAGATATGAAGGAGATTAGTAGTGGTAAATGTTGGCCACCTTTTGGCCATGGTAAGAATTATGAAGCAGATTAAGAATTTGTTTCTGGCATCCCACCAGGATTCAGGATTGCAGCATTTCCAAATTTCTAGTTCTTTCAAAGCAGAGTAGTCCTGTCTCCTTGATTTCAGGGGAAATGAAAGCTATGATGAGATCTGCAGCAAAAGCAAAATTGGGTTAGAATGATAACCTCCACTTTACTCACTTGGAGCGTTTTGTATGTGGGATTAAAAGTAAAATGTGAGCAGTCTGATCTGGGCTGAAGTAATACATAATTTCCAGATTAGCCTGACTTGATTTAGGGCACCAGTATCCAGCTGTACTTGGAAATCTGCAGTAACAACCATGTGATCATAAGTCATTTGCTGTTTACAGATGAGCCAAGTGCAGCTTTGATATCCAGTATTTTTTCATGTTATTGTGTAGAGCTGTGTTTGTAGAGAGCTACTGAGAGCTGTCCTTGCTGTGGAAGGCACCTTGTGAGGATTCATGCTGACAGCAGGTGATACCTGACGTTATCAGAGCATTTAGGAGCTGTTACCTCTGTGTGTGCTGCAGAGAAAGGGGCACACCATGGCCACAGGTTGTTTTTCATTACAACCTTTAAGGCTGTGTTGCAGATACTTTGCATTACCTACACAATACATCTAGAAAAACTGTGAAAATAAGGAAGGTGATTGCATAGGAGATTTCTGGTTAATAGTGATACTGGGAGTAGTAGATAGGAAACATTGCAAAATACCTTTTATTTTCATACAATTGTAAAGCAAACTTGTGTGTGTTCATTTCTGCTCTTGGTTGGTCTAAACAAGGCAGCAGTGATGTCTTTATTTTGTAATGAAGCATCATTCATCATAAAGTTTGTCTTAGAGTAAACACCTATTTCAGATTGAATTTATAAGGTGTTTTGCTCCTGTATTTAAATGCACTGAACTGCATTTTTAAGCTGTAATTCTTTTGATATTTTAGTTTACAAAGGTTCTACCTCCTCTCTCTCCCTTCTTCAGGATCCCACCCATTTCCTTGCTGGTGCAAGGGTTTAGCTGACTTCTTGATGAGCCAGTTCAGCTCTTCACAAAGAAAAGAGACAAAGGTTTTCCTGTTTGTTTAATGGCAAGGTGTGGAGGAGCACCTGTGCAGCACAGAGGTGGGAGGAGGCAGAAACCAGGCAGGTGTTAATGAAATTGTTGTAGGGTTGCAGCCAAAGGTTCCTGAAGAGCTGCTGAGCTTGTGTAAGAACTCCCTCCCATCCAAAACTTGGCTTCCAGCAGGAGCCCAGCACCCTCCCTCTTGCTTATCTTCTCCTGAAGGAGCTGGTTGATCTTCCTGGGCTGGTAGGAGATAAAGAGAGAAAAATAAATGGTTTTTTTGCTTTGCTAACAAGCTGAACTGAACTGCTGAGGATTCAAACAGCGGGGCTGTAAGAAGGGAAGTCAAGGTGAATGCATAGCCAGGAGGGGAAGAGCAGCAAATCCTTCTCAGAGCCTCAGGTGCAGCTCCACCAGCTCAGGCAGCCCTGCAGAGCTTCACGTTGTGGAGCAGCCAGAGAACACAGCAGAGCTGATCTCATGGTCTGCTGCTACCAAACAATCCAGCCAAGATCCTCGTCCTCTCACTTCCTTTTTTTCTCTCTCCCTTTTTTGCCAGCTTAGCAAGCTGAGTCAGTCCAACTTGGAGCTGAAGGAGAGCCAGAACCAGTGCCAGGGAGGGGCTGGACATCCGAGGCCAGGAAGGGGTGGTGGGTATGGGGAACATGGGGCTGCCTCTTCCCTTTTCTCTGTGGGTCAGTGCTGCCCAACTCATGGTGCAGCACTTTCAATCAAATCAGCCTGACAGAAATTAGTTATTTATCAAGATTTCACTCTGCTTTGCCTTGGTGAATAGCACTTTCAATAAAATCAGCCTGACAGAAATTAGTTATTGATCCCAATTTCACTCTGCTTTGCCTTGGTGTGTAGTCAGTGATCAGCACCTCTTCCTTGCCTTGGTATGTTGTCTCTCTGTCTAATGTCACCAGGTCCTGTCACTCTCACCCTCTAACAAAATAATTTTCAGTTCTTATACTCGCCCTAGATATACATCATATATCAGAATAAAGCAAATTTGTTCTTAAAATTACACTTGACCATTGCACTTATCTAAGGTATTGTATATGCACATTATTTTCAACCAAAAAGGAAGAAAATTAAATCTTGATTCACAGATGTATGAATATAAAGTTCTGCTTTTGTTTTGGCATTGTATTAATGATGTGAGGTGGAGCAGTTAGCTGAAGGGTAATCTTAATGTTTGCAGTATGTTCAGAGGAAGACTTAAAAGACATATTAAAAAAAAAAGTTTAAACCAAGCCAGTATTTATATTAAAAAAAAAAAAAAGATAACCTGTATGTTTCCACTTCCTGTTTAAAAGGACAGTCTGGCAAAGCCAGCAGAGAGGTTTAGCTGGTGATGGTGACTTTTCTAACAGGCTGTTTATACAGTAAAGTGCCAGACAAAAAATGCCTGGGAATTGTGTATATATTTCAGGAGAACTTAGGGGAGTGGTTCCTGTACAGCAAGTCTTTCACAGTAACTGATAAGGGTTTTTAATGTCTTTTCTAAATATCATAAAATATATAAAACATCTAATACATGCTTTGTAGGTGGACAGAGCATGTTGTGTTTCTTTGCTGCTGCTTAGGGGACAGATTTCTCTGCAATGCCAACTGTTTGTCTGGCTTCACTTTCACAACCACGTTTCTCTAAAGGCTTCCAGCAAGACACAAGCATCCCTTTCACAGAGAAAGAAACAGCACAAGGCAGAATCCAGGGCTGGGGGCAAATGCCCACCTTGGGTTTTAGCCACAGGAGGATGTGAGGGGTTTTCACAAGTGAGGTGAGGTAGGCAGTGATTTAACAGATCATTTTCAGCCCTTTTGCCCTGATACCTTTTTTCATACCTTTTGATACCTTTTTTTGTACCTTTTCCTACCTTTTGCTCTGGTATGTGGGACACACTTGGAGCTGGCAGTGGATGTGTCTGAATTTACAGTATTCTTGCACTGTGAGTGAAACCTACCTGACATTTGTCTATTGAAAAACCTCAAAGGCATCACCCACACAAGAGTTTTTCCTTTTCTTTTCCTCCTTCAGTTTGAGCTGATCCTAGCTTGATGTTAGCTGTAACTCAGGCATTTTCCCATGAGTTTTGCTTCTGGTTCTGTTCTTGAACAAGCAAATATGAAGAAAACACCTCTAAAAGGGCAGATATCTTTATTAATTGCTAGCAGAGATTGCTGCTGATGCAGAGGAATAAAATACATACTATCAGTTTATCACCTCCATGTTACCGAAATACCACTAGGCATTTAATTGATTTATTCACAGATAATCCAAATACATTCTCTTTACATTAGTTTTAATCTATTCTGTTTACTTCCTACCAATTCCTACTTCATGTTTATTTGGCATAGGAGAATTTAACTGCTCCTTGTTAGGAAATCAGTATTTACATCTGGAAATTTGAGTGATTACTGTGATCTCTCCCTTTAGAAAATAAATTGCAATTTGGCTTTAGTTTTGTTAGGGGGTGTAGAAGATGTGTGTGCTCAGAGTGCTCTCCATTAGACCAATACCCCTGGATTAAATCGAAAGTACACACTTTTGAGAAGCTTCTTGGGGAAATTGTAGAGCTAATTTGAAGTAAGTATTGGGGGGGGGGGGGAAAGAAGTAGTAAAGTATTTAATGCAATAGAAGCTTAGTCTTACCTAACAAAATGGATTTTCAGAAAATGGAAGGGATCAAACTCTAATGAAGTGAACCAATCCCTGCCTTCCTAACCTATGGAATTTTAATTTGCTTGTTTAGAAAGCAGAACAGTGGTTATAGAAGCATGCATTTAAAAGCACTTTAAAATCACCAGGGCATCTAAGGAATTTGAGACACCTGTAGTCCTCGAATAATACTAATTGATATCTGTGAAGACTTTATGAAATCTGCACAAAAGATAGAATTTTGAGTGGCTTAAACCTTTATTTACAATTCAATACTGACAAGAAGTTGCTGAAGTCTCTCTCCTCCCTCTGGTCTCTCCCCTTTAACCTCTGAGTTACTGAACTGGATGGAAATGTATCAATTAAACATTGCTGAGAGCTTCAAAGGCTCTAACAAGAGTTAGAGGTGCACACTGGAATTTCTTAGAGCTTTTCTAACTTTCTTAGAGCTCTTCAAAACCAAAAGCAAATTATATTTCTACTTGTATCCAGGGTAGTACTGAGCCCAGTGTCAAGATAAAAAATCCAAACAAGGTGGCAGCAGATGCAGTTCTGCACCTGCAGGCACTGGGTGTTCTCCAGATGTTTGTGTGTACATACAGACACATATATATCTGTGTCATTTCATTTCAGGTGCATAGCAAAGCTATGGAATATATTTACTGGGAAACTGGGAAAATTTCCCACTAAATACTGGGGAAATAAGTATTTACAATGTTCTCATTTGGATAGAATAGGATGAAAGGTAAAAAAGAAATAGCAGGAAGTTATGCAATGTACTGATGATTTGGGGGTATTAAGTCTGACAGGAGAGAATCATTTCAGTTAGGAACTACTGTTATAGAAACTTTAGACATTGACACTGTGTGTCACCTCAGTGATTACTGGTATTAACTCTTATCATATTTTTGGCAATATGCAAAATAATGCCTTTCCTCTTAAATGCTGTGTGTGTAGAACAGAAGACAAAAGCACTTATGTGGGTATGTGGCTCTTGTTTACTTTGTAACATCTCTCTAATTAAATTCTTCTGATTATCTTGTGCAGGCAGCAGAACATCAGAATTACTGGATATGTTTATTCTGCTGCAGAAACTTTGGGTTTTTCCAGTAAATTTATTTTCTCCTCAGTTTTACATTTTCCAACTGTTGTTTCAGTGATTGTAGCTATGTAGAATCCAAAGCCAGGCCTTGAGGATCTGGCATTCATTCTCATGTCTCATTCCCACAAGAAGGAGCCACCTCTGCTTTTGGGGTCTATTAAATATGGTAGTTTTTCGTGGGACATGGTTTGACTGGGCTGTTAGAGTGAGTGATGGGACAAATGGCCATATTGGCTTTCACTGGGCAGCACAGGAAAGTTCTGTATGGATTTTAAAATAGTAATTCATCTTGTAAGTACCCATAGAAGCCTTATTTGGCAGCTCGTTGTTTAAATCCTTTAATCTTGGGAATTTGCCCTTACGTTGGATTTTCAGCAAAGCTCTTCTCCTACAGTTTGTGCTGTTATTTTAATATCATCACAGCTTGTGGTGCTTTGTTTCATAATCCTCTATAAAAAGCACTCCTGGCCTCTTGGAAATGCATTTCTGTGCATGACATTTTTAATTTGAGCTGACTTCTTCAGTTTTGTGTTGGGGAACACGATGGAGCCTGATCTGATTTACTAAACTGTGGCAGGGAGATTGATGAGCAGAACGCCTCGGTGTGCAGGGTTCACAATTGCAGCAAAAATTAAAGGTGGATTCAGGCAAGATGCAAAGCTCCAGGTGAGGAAATGTATGTGAGTCCCAGGTCAATCAGCTGTGAGAAAATGTGGGAAACTGGAGAAAATGTGGGAAACTGCCATGGCCTGTCAAGGGTAGAGAAAACTGAAGAATCATTGAATCCTGGGATGGTTTTGGTTGTAAGGGGCCTTAAAGCTCATCCAGTTCCACACCCTGCCGTGGGCATGGACACCTTCCACTAGACCAGACTGCTCAGAGCCCCATCCAGCCTGGCCTTGGGCACCTCCAGGGATGGGGCAGTCACCTCTGGCTCTGATGTGGTGTTGGTGCTGGAGATTTCTGTGTCTCCAGACACAGTCACAGCCTCGTGACTGGGAGTGCTGCCTCTGCCTGCTGGTGAAGTGGGTGTAAGGGCACTGATGTTCCTGTGACAAGTTTAAAAGGTTGTCAGATGAAAATGGATCATGTTTTCAGCTGGGAATTGTGTGTGTGGCTGCCTAGCCAACATGTGTGTGTCTTACAGAGATAAGTGAGCAGATGAGAACACAGTTCAGTCTTGTCGAGTCCACTTGGGGCTTTTCATCTGCTTCAAAATGCTTTGAATGGAGACAAAGAGTGGACTTATGCAGGTTTCCCATTATCAGTTCTAATAGTTTATCTGAATTTTCAGGTGGGTGAAGCTGATTATTTGTTGTTGACAGAAGGACTGTGTGTGGAACTTGTCCTAACAAGCAGTAATTGTGTGATTAGGAGAGTTTAATTAAGAAGAGGAATTCTGATTCATTCATACTACTTGGTTTGTTGACAGTTAATGTCGTTTTCATTGAATGAAATCTATCAGTGTTGCTTATATTTTCAAGCTATTTGGAAGTGCTGGTATTCTGAAGCATTATTGTTTGCATCTAAGACCAAAGTTAAGACCTGTAGAAATCAGGAAATATTCCTAAAAAAAAAAAAGAAAAACTTAATTTTAATATCTCAAATTTAGATACTTTGTAGTATGATTAGACTGTAGAATTACGGAAACTCTTTTTCTGAGAAATAATTCACATTTTGAAGAGGGCATTTTGTAATTTCCATCGTTATGAACTATTATAGTTATTTTCATAAATGAAACTGGACAGCACGGATGTATTTATAGTCACAGGTATGTTATTGTTTTATTCACACATTGCATTTCTTTGCTTTGGCAAGAGCAGTGCAGGGCCCTAGAAATCATCTGTTACTTTGGAAGGGAACAAGACAAAATATAACTTGTAATATACAATATTTCTTTTCCAAACAAAAGTTTTCTAAGAGAAAAATTGTGATCACTTTCAGCTTATAACTATTAAGGCAAATATTGTAGATTTCATAAGGAAAAAACAAACTATTACTAAAATAAAAATGTGACCAATCCAGATGTGGTTACTAGTCCAGGATCTTTACCATTTATATGTTTATAGCTATGTAGGACCATTCTTTGTCTATTCAAAAATGAGCTTCTGATCCAGATAATGAAATTATGAATCTCAAATTGAACTCTCTGCCTCCACATGAGTATGCATTAGATAAAATTAGGTTAATTCGTTTTTTACTGTGGTCTATTTTTTGGTCAGGCATATAAATTAACTGTCAAAACCGGGCATTTCCATTTTGACAGGAAATAGTTTTCTTATAATGAAACGTAATTTATGATATAAATACATGCTGAATCAGGCATTGTAATGCAGATGACCTAGTGGCCCTGTATGATTTTTGAAGCTTGGCCTTGAATACAAGTTCTTACTTAAAAAAGGGAGGGAAGAAGGGCAAACTGGGGAGGAATTCCCACAGCTCAAAATATTTCTAAAGCTGCCTGACAAAGCAGCTTTAACTCTCTGTATAAAGCTTTCTCTAAGCAACTTGGTGGGTCTGGCATAAGTATCAACTTTGAACAAGATTTTCATTTCTAATCTCTTTTCCTGTCTCAATACTGAATTATGTTCAGAGTTTTCAGATCATGCTTGTCACAGTGGGGCACAGGGAAGCTGCCAAACCCATAGGGAGAACTCTGTATTGATTACTGAGAGCAGGCAGACTTCTGACCTGCTGGAATTGCACTGGAACCACTCGTGGCAGTGGCTCCTAAGAGAAATAAAATATTTACCTCATCTCTTGAAGTGATACTCTGTTTAAATTATTCTCTTTTTAGGGCCTATTCTTGTATCACAAACTTTTATCATAGGTTAGGAAATACGTGATGGATGCAAAGGGTGCAAACAAAAAGTGGGATTTTGGAACGTGAGGTGTGCACTTTTATTGTTGACTTTTTCTGTCATCAGCATATTTCTGAAGCATTTTTTATGATTAAAAAAAAAAAAACCTGTCTGGTAGCAATACTGCTTGTAAATGAAAACACTCATGGCCACTGGATCTTTAGATTCAAAGTCTTACAGTGTCAGCTTGGAACAGAACTGCAACAATTGAGTCTCATTGCTGCAGGTATTTTCCTATGCAGAAGCACAGAGGTCTCATGGCCAGCCTGACATTTCTGAAATGTGTCCATTTGGCTGTGGATGTCTGTTAGATAATCACAATTAGGGTATATGTGCACAGTAAGTTAAGCACAAGGTGATGTGACCTCATACATGTTTATTTCAGTGGACATTCAAGTGATCTGAAGGACCAAATGGTTTCTCCACTGCAAGAAAGTGCAGTTTTATTGTCCAAGTTTTAAGGAGATTGGAGAAACTGAGCCTTGCTCCTGTGGTACTGTCACAGGGCAAGTTTTACATGGAAACTTCCAACAATGAAGTGAATGCACATCCAGAAATCAGCTTTTGATGGTATAAAAGACACATTTTCAGTAGCTTTGTGAGTGTACTTTGCTTTCAGGCTGTTGGAACTGTCTGACTTGTACAGGTGGTTATTTCCCCCACTCTGTTCTGATTCCTAGCTGAGACTTCATTGGCTTCTTTATATAGTTCATTTAACAAGTTTGTCCCTCATAAACAAGATTGTGGCTCCTACTCCAGCCGTTACTGGAAGCTTTTTACAAAACATATATGATTAAACACAACTAACATAAGTCATTAACATAACTCAAAACATTTACTTTCTTAGAAATGCAAGACAAGAAGTGATGGGGGCCTTTTTCCCCATCAGGATTTGCTATCCATCTTTTCTGTGTACCTCTGCAGTCATGTGCAAGTATCAGCTCTTGAAAAGACTTGGAAAAAAGGCATCAGTATTGGAAATGAATTATAAAAACTGTCAGCCTTTCTGTGTGTCTTTCTTTAAAGTATTAGGTACTGATCACTGGGAAAGCCTGGTTAATCTGCTGAGTGAGATCAAAAGGAGAAATAAACTTCAGTTCAATGTAGTGCTGCCTGAGATTTATGGATCCTGTGCTGCTCGTGTCTGGTTTTTAACCTGTAACTCTAGAATTTGGCAGGCTGTTTTCTCCATAGAGGTCTGCATGCTGTCTGGTGAAACATCATTTGAGCAGAAATAAAATCAATATGGCAAGGACAAGTGTAATTTCCCCGTCTTATATTCTTTCCTATATGAAGTGATAAAAGGGACACTCCCAGTAAATAAAGTATTAAATGGAAAAAGGAATACTTGAAGGGGTATTGTTGTGGGTATCCTCTCTGCAGTATGTGTAGGATTTTTCTTCCTGTGGAAAGATAAGTGGTTCAGTTACACTGAATGTGCTCTGTGTTTAAGGCTCTTGTTACAGAAGATGTTCTTCCAGCAGTAAGGCCTGTGTCTGGGGCTCAGCTTGGTGCACAGCTGGTCTCTATGAAATAATTGACAGCTCTATAGCCCAGTTGTTTCATTGCTGTTTCCTGGAAGAGACAGATTGGGTTCACCAGCTTAATCCCCAAACATGTGGTCCATATTCAAATACGAAATGAGGCGGAACTGTGAACAAGCTTTCTGTTTGGTTGGATTTATTTTGGTATATGCCAAATCTATATTCTGTGCAAGTGCATCCCCTGGGACCTCTTCCTAAGCTGCTACTGTGACCCTTATTTCAGACCAGTATCCCAGTTCCTCCAGCCAGGGGAGTGGGGGATTCAGGCTGAACCTTAACCTTGGAGCAGATTCCATTGAGATTTCCATGTTTATGGAAAGACAAATAGAAACCTTACTCCTCTGTACCTTCTGCTTTCTGTGACAAGTAAACTTTCAGAGGAAAAAAGTAAATGTTAATGGCAAGAAGTAATTTTTGAGTAATGGTTGAAATTATTCTCTTCATCTTCCATGTATTGTATGAAATCTCTAAAGGAGACTTTTGGTATTTTCTAATAGCCTCTTCAGCTGAGCAAAGAGTGAGAAAATGTAGTTACAGGTTTCTATTTGATGTAGCCTAATTTAGGATGGATTTAGGAAATTCATCAGTAAAACAGTGTAGATTAAATTTAAAACAAATCCATATGTTTTAGTCTGTAAGTGCAGACATTTATAAAATAAATTGGTGTATCATGTTACTTTTGTTTTCTTTAAAATGACTTCATGTGAATTAGACTTGAGTGTGGAGTTATGTGTTAGAACATGTTGAAAGGTATTAGCCATACACACAACATCACCTCTTTGGGTTGTGTAGATAGGCAAAATTTGGGGTTCTGAACTGTTGCTGTGATGGGACAAGCTGATGAAAGCAACAGATATTTCTTGTCGTCCTCTAGTTTCTTTACCCATGCAAAATCTGGGTTTTTTTGTACTTAAAGCATGAAAGGAAGCAAAGCCAAGCAATTGCTTTTCTTGCTGTGCCCAGCCTTGTAGATTTTTCAGTCTTATCTACAGTTTTGGGTCCTGCCCAAAGGCCTTTCACAGGGTGCTTTAATTTCCATCACCTTCCCCCCTGCTCCATTTCCCTCCTTAGGTCTCTTCATTTTGCTTCAGTTACCTGTTCCATACTGAAACTGGAATTTGATTTGGTTTTACTGGATACAGGTCAACAACTAGGATTGTCATCCAGAGCAGATTTTGGCCACCTGCACCTGAGCAGTGTTTGGGCATTTTTGGTATGGGGCATCTCATAGCAGAAGAGGCTGAGGGCAGATCCAGCAGAGCTGAATTTTAGTCTTCTTTTATCTTTGACTTTTTCTTTTGTAATCCTACTTCTGATTATTTTTCTTTTCTTCCCACAGGACGCTGATGTTTTACCTTTTCAAACACAAAAAGCAAAATTTATGTTCTGTTACCCAGTGATGCTCTTTGATCAGAAGATTGTGTTAACAATTTCTCTTAATTTTGAGACCAGGAGAGAAATGCCCAAGGGTGACATAAATCATCCATGAGTTTCAAGAGCCTTTCTTTTAAGTAAAGCATTTTCTCCCTACAGTACTGAAACTTGTGATCTGTCATCAGAATGGGAATTATTTAATGGAGTTTTTTAGCACAATGTTGTATCTTTTGCTGAATTTAGGGGGAAGCTATTTACTCCTCTTCACTGAGGACAGAATGTGCAGTCATGCTCTTCTTCACTGCCATTACCTGCTAACAAAATAGATTCAAATATTTGCAAACACTCAGAACCAGAGCAGCCTCAGAGTATTGCCCTTTGGTTAAGAAGTTTTTTCGAGTACAAATCAAGGTGTGCTGGATCTGGCTGGGCTGCAGTTCCCTTTCCTCACAGAATGCTCTGATACCTGGGCTGGTTTGGCTACCACAGCAGTGGTTTGGCCAGGGCTGAGCAGGGATCCCAAACTCCTGCAGGGCTGGGAGAGGATGTGGCCAGGACACCCGACCTTGGCTGAGCCCAGGGATGTTCCTACAGTGTCACCTTCAGTGAGAGCTCCCTGAAAGGTGGCTGTGCTCAGCTGGGGTTGGGCTCTTTCTCCAGGCAGCACTGACAGAACCAAAGGTCACAGTCTCAAGCTGCACTAAGGGAAATACAGGCTGGATATTAGGAAAAAGTTTTTTACAGAAAGGTGATAAAGTTCTGGAATGGCTGCCCGGGGAGGTGGTGCAGTCACCATCCCTGGGTGTGTTTAACACAGACTGGATGTGGCACTGGGTGCCAGGGTTTAGTTGAGGTGTTGGGGCTGGGCTGGACTCGATGATCTTGGAGGTCTCTTCCAACCCAGTGATTCTGTGATTCTTTGAGAAAAACCAGAGGAAGGAAAGGGGGACAATGGTTATTAAGGCATTTGTTCTCCACAGCAGCCTCTCTGTGTACTGAGGCCCCAGGAAGCAGCTAAACATTCCCTGCTACTGGGAAATGGAGAATAAATCATCTTTTTTCTATTTTTTAATTTGCTTCCATGCTCAGCCTTGGCTTTTTGTTTTTATTAAACTGCCTTTATCTTGACCCATGAGCTTTTCATCTTGTTTTCCCCCCCATCCTGCTGAGGAGGGAGGTGAGAGTGGCTTGCTGGCCACCAGGGTCAGTTTTGCACGAGGGCTGCACAGCCTTGGAGCTGTGGGACACGGGCCAGTGGCTTTCAGGACAATTCCTCCTGTTTATGAAAAGCAGCAAAATTGGCAAAGGAATGCTTTGCTCCAGCTGTTGAAAATGAATTACAGCACAGCCCCACACAGTAGCAGAGGATGCATTTCTGCATTTCCACAATTACTGTAAAGCTGTGGGGTCCTTTTGCTGTCTGAGGGCTCATCCAGGAGCTGGGAAGCATTAACTGCATTGGTTGAGACTGGTTTTGAAACTGCATGCTCAGGAATAGCTTCAAAAATACTGCATAAAGGTTTTCATTCTCTCCTGCTTTAGAAAGCCTTGCTTTCCTGGTTTTGTCCAGGGAATGGTTTATTCTGGCTAAATGGAAATATTTAGAACACGAAGGACATTCCTGACAAGATTATGTTTTTTAATATGAAATGGATTTGGATTTTAAATTCTTTTGCTGTTTGAAATGTTGATGTTTAGAATCGTGGTTGGATTTGTGAAGCAGCTGCAGTGCTGAGGGTATCCTGAGTTTGCAGCTGGCTAATGAGAAATGATGTTGAATTGGACAATACCAATTACTGACCTTATTAGTCTTAGCAATAGTAAATCTGTCTTAGAAAGAAAAGAAATTATGTCTAGAACAATATAGAATTACAAGGCTTTTGTGACAACAGGTGATAAGACTGAAAAAATGAGTGAAACAGTAAGCTTGTCAAAAATATGCATTGTTTGAGTCAATCAAAAAGAACATAGACCCAGATATTTACCAAAAATGAAAGGAATTAAATATGCTTGAAAAGCAAATTTTTGTATCGATGTTCATCACTGAAAGACTCCATTTGAGAATGAAAAGTTGGTTCCCTCTGCTAAAACACTGCAGTGTAAAAGAAACTTGTCTCTATGTGCCCATTCTGCTTTCATAGCACTTCTGCTTTATACACAGTTTAATGCAGTAAATACTGAGATTAGTTTTTTGTAAACTACTACCAAAGCTGGAGTAATTTGCAGTTTCTGTGAAGTGCCATGATTAGCAAAAGCATGGGTTTGGGGGGAAAGCATGGTGGTTTTAACTTGAATGAGCTGGTTTGAATCACTGATAGCTCTCCTGATAATACTCTGTGTAGCTCCAAAGATAAACTAACACCTTAAGGTACAAATGTTTTTATTTTGAGTAGAATTTTGTTAACTAATTCCATAGCATTACAGCTTGTATTAGTATACTTCTGACAGAAATACTTAGATCATGACATTGATCTTAAAAGTTTCCTTTCATTTATTTACTTCCATTTGTGTGAAGAGGTGAGAGGTCTCGGGGTGCAGCAGAAATGAGAGGGTCCAGGGCTGGTGGTTGTTGCTCAGCAAATGCTGTGTGTTCTTCTGAATGTTTGACTGTTAGACTGAACAATATTTAAACAGAATTCAATTCTGCTGTGACAGCAGAGGAAGTTTCGAGTCTTCTCCAGTTTTTTTCTTTTATTCTTTTTTGTTTTCTTGAAGATCTTGTTAGATCCCTTTCCTTTTTCTTCAAAGGTCGTCTGGATTGTTTTGTGTTACCTGAAGGAAAGTCTCAGGAATTTGACTGTGAGTGACATGAGAGGCAAACTGCTCCCAGTGCCATCTCATCCATGGTCCCACTGCTGTGGGAGCAGGCACTCAGGGAAGATCAGGGGCTGGGCTGGGATGTCCAGTGGGGCCCAGTGGAATTAGCAGGGCAAGAGCCAAGGGAGAGGATGTGCAGAAATGTAGCCAGGCTGAAAGCTTGCAAGTTGGAAACTTTACAACTTAGAAACTGAGAATAAGCCCAGCCTGTCACTGAAATATCCAAAGTAATATGATGAGGCTGAGTAAAACTTGTCCAATGTCTGTTGTTTTTTGACCAGCCTTCCCAAAGTGGTGGTCAGTCCTCTGAGTCTGTCAGTGTTGAAGAGAGATTTGACCATGTTTTAACTTGGTCAGCCCTGAAGTGCTCAGGCAGTGGATGATCACTGTAGGTCTGTTCCAGCTGAAGCAGTGTATATATTCTATTTTGCTCAGTGTGTATAAAAATAGGATTTTTTTTTTTAATTGCAGCTGTGCTTTAAAATATTTATACTTCCAGGTATGGTCTTGATGTCCAAATGACTTGGGGTTTGGGCAGGCCATTGCAGCAGAAATGGTTCTGTTCTGGGTATGATGACAATGAGTTTTATTTTAGTGATGAGTTAATGTTCCTGACTCCCTGATGTGGCTTGGGGGGACACCAGACCTTTGCTAATGCCCATCCTCTCCTCCCAGAGCCCCTCTGCCTGCCTGCAGGGGATCTTGTAGGTGCAGCAGGGGTTTAGCATGGATCAGAAATACAAATATCCCATCAGCTGTGCACTGGATGCAGCAATTCCACTGAAGTCAGCGAAGGTAGTCCAGATTTTCACTGATAGAAGTGGAAACAGAAACATCTCCCATTGAATTAAAACACTGTCCAGCTGCTTGGTAACACTTATTAACTTTACATTTTGCAGACACTGTATATAAACCTGGTTTATGTCTTGCCTAAATGGCAGCTGGTATAAACACAGCATCGTGGTACAGTATGAAACATGTGAGAAGTTCCCCTTGGAAGTGAAGGGAAGAGGTTATTATAAACAGCCCAATTCACATTAAAGTGCTTCAAGTGTCACACTTGCTGCAGTGCTGCAATCTTGGCACTCCTGGTGCAGGGAAGCACCCGAAATGTGTGATGGACCATGGAAGTTCTTCCCTCTGTTCCTCTGCTGCTGGGATGTCAGATATCCAAGGGAGGTTCTTCTCAGCCTGGAGGGTATTTTATTTCTCAACCCCATGGCAGTTGTACAGTACAAACAGCAGCAAAAATCAGAGCACCATATTCTCTACATCCTCCTAAAATTAAATTTTCTCATGTTTCACTGGAGTAGGAAAACAAATTGAAATTTTGGCTGAGCAGGACAACTTTTCGTGTTCCATGAGCTTTCAAGTGGTGATGTCTCCTGTTCATTTGCATTTTCAAGTAGGACTTGCCAGGCAGTATTTTGTATTTTTTTCTGTTTAGGAATGGTGTTGCTGAGTTTGGAGGTTTGAGAGCAGAGAGATGCTGCTGGAATTCCTCCTCTGTGGCTGATTCCTCAGTGACCATCCCTACACTGACACAGTGTCATTTTCCACAGTGTTAGTTGAATTTACAAGTCCTGGAGGTATTAAACCTCTTTAGTTTTATCAGCTTTTGGCAGTATTTGAAGTTGTTTTTAGTTTGGTGGGATTATTGGTGGTTTTTTTTTGTTGTTGTTTTGTTTGTTTGGGGGTGTTTTTGTGGGGTTTGTTTGTTTGTGGGGTTTGTTTGTTTGGGGAGTTTGTTCTTGTTGGATTTTTGGGGTTTTTGGTGGGTTTTTTTTTTGGTTGTGGCTAAAATTCTTCAGCCGGTTTTGGGAGATCACAGTTTGCTGCTCTTCTCCTGAATTCAAATTAGAAGAGGTGACTTGATGCTAGTGGGTATGATGTGAGTAACCATCACAACATAAATATCTGTCTTTTATAGATGAATTAGCCTGTTTTTCAAGAGGCTCATCATTTTCCATCCATTTTTTCCTTTGAAAAAGCTGCTTTTTCCCCCTTCCAATCTCAAAACAATTTTTCTGGGACAAAATAACATATGCATATGTGCAAAATTGCTGTTCATAAATGTCTCAACCTGGCCAAATATTTCAAGATATGCAGCTTGCCTGCCATACATGCTGCTGATGAAATGGTTTCCTGAATCAGATTAAAAGATTATTTCTGAGATTTTGCTGATTTTAGAACTTGGATTTCATTACTGCTGTGCACAGATCCCTCTGCTTCTATGATTTGTTTTTATGTAGGATCAGCTTGTGAAGTGCAGTTTTGAAAAGGGCAGAGATCCCCATTTCCATAACCAAAAAAAGGTTATAGTATATATGTTATCAGAAATAGGAATTCATTGTTGATACACTGATTTTACTTAATACAAAGCCAAGTTGGATAAAGCCCTATGGGGAAATCTGATTTCACTCCTTTTGATCTTTTTTTATGCTGACGTTGTACTTGAGCTTCAAAGCTGTAGTTGTTTGTCACTGTGATAAGTAAGTAGCACACACAAAGTTCTTGTTTCTAATTTTGGGAAATTTGGGGGAAATTATCTAAGCTTTTATATAAATTCTGTGAAGGAATGACAGGGAAATAATTATTAGTAAACTTTTTAAACTGCAGTATTTCTAAGATACATTGTAATTGTGCTTTTTTTTTTTTTTTTTTTTTTTTTTTGTGTTACATTACCTTTTCTCAGAATCTGTAGTTCACAGACCTGAAACCTCATTTGAATCTTAATCATTTTTAGCAGGATGTGTGAGACAAACAAGGGTGTTTATGTTGAGTGACCCATGGAGCTCTCAAAGGTATAAATCACAAGAGCTGCTTAGCAGATCCTTCCCAGCTGGTGCTACAACCATGTTTCAGTATAGCCAAAGCTGCTGTTCTGTTTTTCAATTTTAAATTGCATTAAATACAATTCCTCCACTGATTTTCAGCTTCTTGGCAAATAAAAAATCAACATTTTCTTTTCTGATTCGGTTGGTTTCCTTTAGATAGCTATTAAAAGTTTTTCTCTGATATTATAGCAAGATCCTTTAATGCAGATGGCCCTACTGTTTATTGATGGTAGATGCTGAGGGCCATATAGTAAATATCTACTGTCTTTTTGGTGTGAATATTTCTGCAGAACAGGATAAGAAGATGATAGTAAAAAAGAATGTAAAAAATCTTTTTCATCTGTGTAGCACAATTGGATTCCTCTTAATTCTTTGATCATTTTAGCTGCACTTTGCTTATTACTAGATTCATATTTTGTGCTAAAACCACTTTTTTAAAAGATGATTTCATAAAAATTTAATTTAATCTTAGTGGAGAAAATAATTCCATCAGTTTGAGGATAATTATAGCAGTCTGATTGTAGGAATGTACAGCTCCATGAGGCTCAGGCAGGCCCTTCAGAGGTGAATTTAGAAGCCCTCTGGAGCTCCTCTGTGTTCATTAGAGATGCTGCCAGAGACCTTGCAGGGTTCAGCTGCCCCATGGCAGAAACTCTCCCTTGTGGAGAGGGCTGCTTGCTTTTTATCTCCATTTGGGCTGAACCTGGACCCAAATCCTCGTTATTGTTGATTTTGTGTTGTCCCAGTGCAGTGGCACTGCAACAGTTATCAGTGTGCCTTGATAACTCACACCAGCCTCCACTTGGAAGTTCTGAAGCTGTTAATTACCTTCTTTCTTATCCCTGAATTCTTTAAAAATATTTTAACATGCTGACTAGACTGAATGTCTGAGCAGCAGCTGCTCCAAAGCAGGGACTGGAAATGCCAAGTTCAGGCAGAATTTTAGGAAGGAATGTCAGCAGTGATGCACACCCAGAGTGCAGTGTGACTTCAGGCTGCCCGTGCTGTGAGAGTTTGGAGGTCACTCAGGCACAAATTAATGAAATGTTCATCGTGTTTCTGGCTGGGGAGCAAGGGAAGAACCTACAAAATCAAATCCCACATCTAAAACCATCAACAAATTATTAGGGAGGCTGAAAGAGGAGACTGCAGAGAGGAGGGAAAGCTTTGTAGTGCTCCCAGCTCTGGTTTCTCTCAGACTTTTCCAGATTGATGGGCACTTAATTTCTATCTCTGCAAATGCTCAGGGTTGGTTGAGGTCTTTCCAGCTGTGTCTCTTGCACTGTTGAAAAACAAACTCCTGTAAGAGACCACTGGGTTCTGGATGAATGCATTGGGTCCCTTTCATTATCAAAAATCTATGTGTGTGTAAAAGCTGTTGCTGAGGTGATGGGGTTTTTTATTCTCAGTATGTATCTATTTTATTGTGAGAAGATTAGAGACAGTGTGCAGAAGGCCAAGACCCTGAGATCTTAAATTTTCCCTGTAAAATCTGCTGTTACAGTTTCTGCACCAGCAGTGACATTTATTTTTCTAAAATACATTTTTATTTTCTGTCTTTTCCTTGTTCTCCCATTCACAGTTCTGAAGGGTTGCAGAACTCAAATCAAACACTCTCAAGGCACTGGAATGCATTTGGTGCTTTGATACTCCCCAAAGACTTGCAATATGATGGAAGACATGAGGGAGAGATTTAGGGTAAAGTTTGCTTTGACTTCCTAAAGAAAACATTCTACTATCGCAGCTGTTAATCAGATAATCAGAATCTGTAGTTTAAGATCTGATCTAAATTTTCTATTTTGCCTTTTCTAAAGGGTAAAAGTCTATAGGGGAGAAAAAAACCACAAAATAAATATAATTTATATTGGAATAAATACAGCAAGTTTGCATGAATATTTAATATTTCTCCTGTGGGTCTTTTGCATGTACATTAGCACACAGCTGACCTTCTCAAATTCAAAAGTGATCTCCTTCCCTACAGCTTGATGCTCGTTTATAAGGTGCTTGTATTTCTTTCATTTAACTGAAGGTCATGTGTCCCCCACTTCCAAGTTGCATAAAACTTTTATAGCTCGAGCTTTTATTTGAAAAAGAGAATCAGTGAGCATTAGTATGAAGGATTTGTTACACTCTCAGATAATCCTGAACACTCAGAAGTTTTTCATGTTTCTCTCTCCAAATACCTGCATTTTAAAATTTGCTGAAGCTGAGTTTTGCCAGGAGGTTTACTCACATTTCAGCTGAACATTAATTCTGGGAGCTGGTCTGTAGAAAAGTTTCATGTGTTGAGTTTTATGGGAATTTGTTTTCCTCTTTGCTAGCACTTTTTAGGGAAGTTTGTTAATTGTGGGCAAGCATCATGCACTTTAACAGCAGAACAGTTTTAGTTTTTAGCTGCACACCATGCACAGAGATACTTCTGTTGTCTATATTATCATCTGTTAAATTCTATCTAATCAGTCACAAATATGAAAGACAAATTCGGTTTTCATCTTGTGAGAATTCGAAATGGCATGTCCACAAGTCAAATGGAAAGGTAATTTTTTTGGACTTATTTTGCATCAGCATTGATCAGTGTTGTTTCTTAGCAGATTCCTTGTTTGTTCTAATCACAATTTAGAACCTGCCAATATGACTTTAAGAAGATTTTCTTTCTTTTGTAGTAAAACCTCAGCACAAACGGCAAGCCAAGAAGACAACCTCTTGGTGCAGAACGCTTTATTTTACTGCATGGAGTCATTCTTTCATTGTAAATACTTGACTCTTTAAATACTGGAAAATCTCCAAGAATTAGAGAAACCTTTTGTAAAGACCACTTTTAGTAGCCTACAGACCCCCCCAAAGAAGCTGTAAGACATGCTAAAATCATACAGGCTGTTTCCTTTGCTTGCAGCCATTGTTTTGGCTTCAGCAGTAGGTTAATTCATCGTCATTAGCAGGGAAAAGCTCTAAAAACGTCCAGAAGAATGGTGCTTGCTCTTGGCCATTCAGCTACAAAACAGAGATATTCAGCACTATGGTCGGCCCTCAATTATCGCACACAATGGGGCTGGCAGGAGCTGGCTCACAAAAAGCAAAGCCACAGCCAATTCAATCCATAGGAATTGGACTAGAAACCCAAAGTTAATATATTTGCTTGTAGCAAGTTTGTAAACAGTTTTGCTTTCAGCAGCAAATTTTAAGGAAATCGAATAACACAGGTAAAGAGCAGCCTGCTATATGCAGTCTTTGCCCAGCATTTCATTCTTTGTGGGGCTCTGCTGCAGCCAGAGATGTCAGGAGGAGGTGATGCCCTGCTGATGCACACCCTGGGTTTCATTCCACGGTTTCACTGCAGAGACTTGGTATGAACATTTTATTTCACGTAGGGAATGCTACTTGTAAAAATTTGCTATTTTGATATAGTGGTCAGGTAGCTGTAAAGAGGACTGTTGTACTTTTCTGAAAGTGAATGGCATGGTGAAAAGCACTGGAAATGCAATAAACTGTGAGGAACCAGGGAGGTTTTTACAGCAGTTCAGCCAAATTCAGCTTTTCTCCCCAGCTTTCCTCCCATTACTGTGCCCTTTGCCTTCAGAGAAAGCATCATCTCACAGCTCCTCTCACTGGCTCTGGTCTGTGTTTCCTGCAAACTCTGAGACATTCCAGCCTTCATCCAGGCTTCAAATCCAGAGGAAATCATGGGGAGCTGTAGGTCATAAATTTTCCAGGAGCAGGAATACCTTCTTGGAGGTGCTGAATGCTCTCTGCTTTCACTGGCATTAGCAGCTCTCAGGACTCTCTTGCTCTTTTTGATTAGTTTTGTAACTTAGTAGAGTTTGGGATTGTGAAAGCTAAATACTACACTGATTTTCAGTCAGCCTGCACCAGAATTACTGTGTATACACCAGCTTTTCTGCACAGGGAGGCAAGGTATTTATTTCAATAATCTGCTTTTTGCTGTGCTGGATTCCAGCTTCTTTAGAGAGGGATTTTCAGCTGCTCTGGAAGCTTGCAGTGATGAGGTGACACAGGCAGTTATTTGTACAGGCCCAGGAAAGGGCACAGCAGTTCAGTACAATGTAAACCAACTGCATGGAATCCATTCCACACTGGCTGCTTGGGTTCCTAAAAGCTTCAAAAAGCTCACTGTAGTTATTTTCTTTTGAAAAATCTTCTTTGCCCATACGTTTTTGAAGTAGGAAGAGTCTTTTTTTCTCTTCCCTGCCCTCTGTACCTCTTCTCTCACACTAACACACACAGACCTGATTCTGGATGTAAACCTGGTGCACCTCAGTAACAAGGTCCTGAATTAATGCACAGGTATCTCAACACATCATTGCTTCACTCAAGGTCAGGAGTGATGTCCTTCAGTCTGTGGGCTGCTTACAGAATCACTGTGGCCCTCCCCATGGGATTTGTTTTCTTTTCTTTTTCACCTTCTAACGTGTCAATGTATGCCCCTGGATATTAGAAAGCTTTATTGGTCTCAACAGAGGAGATTGTGTCTAATCCTTAATTTGTGTGGATATAATTTTTGAAAAATGCTGTAGCATAGAATTAAATGTGTGGTGTGTTTTGGGGAATTAGCTCCATGCCTTGGAAAGCAGTCTGGGCCTGTGATTAAATCTGCTGCTTTTGAGAACTGCCTGGTTTGCCCTGTGTGTCCTGCATGGCACGATGGTACTGATGTGATAAGGTTGTTTCACCATCTCCATAGCTGCTTTTATCACACTGCTGCTAGACTTCGATTTGCTGCTTCAGGAAATAGAACTTTTCTTGAGAAGTTACTGTAAACACACAAATGCCTTTCCCTGTACTGGAACTGAAATTTTGCACTGAATGCTGGCATGACCTGCACTGAGCATCAGTGGGAACCAGAGTTCCATGTGCCGCTGACAGCTTTGAAACACAACAATGAGAGTCACTTTATCAGCTCTTTGTATTCTTTAGATTTATTTTCAGAGAATCTGTGTAACAGTTGGATGTAATTCGATAGCCAAACAGTGAACAAGAACAAACCAGTTTCAATTACTTGCTACTTGATCCTTGGAATAAACCCAGCTAGTTATAAAAGTTCTAAAGAATTTAGTAAATAAGATGCTGAAATAGGAATTTGTGCCCATCATCTGTAAATGGATTCCAGTTAGGTTATGACAACAGTGTTCTTCAGGAATTCAAAACCTGAACAGATTTATGCGTTCATCATCTGGTTTTTAACATGAAATATTCATATCTTTAGATATTATTTAAGCATACAGTGTACTGTAATTGATAACAAGTATTATTAATAAGCATTAATCTTTCAATCCAGCTGTGTGTGAAAGGTTCACAGGTCCAACCTGCTCTCAGAACGCTGAATTAACTCCTCAAGGAGATCTGGAAACCCACTGGTGTTCCAGGGTGACACAAGACATTTGTTAAGCACAGTTGGAGGATATTTCCAAGAAAACCAAACATAGTTCATGGCACCGTCATTTAAATTCTGCTTTTGATTGATTGTCAAGTTAAGACAAGCATGTCCTCTTTGTTTCTCTCGTTCCAGTCCACGCAATCTAAAAGATTTATGGATAAAATCTGGAGTGTCAGTCTCACAAAGTGAGAAGTTGCAGGTTTTATCACAGAATAAGGCAATTTGACCACTTTTTAACACCTTGGCAAAAGTTTATGACAAGAATAGACAAAAAAGAAATACAGAGGAAACTTTCCCATCAGACTAAACCAAGGTGAAATATAGAATTTCCAAAGTGCAGAAGGTTGAGGTTATTTTTTTTTTCCTCTTGAAGATAAAATTTCAAAAGCTCTGGAAGGTGGTTTTCAGAAGTTTGGCAGATGCCTCAGTGTTTCAGAACAGTTGTTAGTGTTTTTCCTGGCCAGTTCTCCTCCCATCAGAGTGGGTATTCAGAGGATGCAGTTTTATGTTACAGCTGGACTCATGAACTGTGGGCAGTGACCAAAAAGGGAGGGCTTGTTTTCCTCTCCAAAGCTTTTCCTTCCCTCTCCAGTGTGTCAGTGGTATTGCTACTCTGACCCCACAGTGAACTGATTCAGAGAACTAAGGCTGTAGAAAACTAACATTGAAAACAAGGAAAATAATGGCTTTTTACTGATGTAGTGCTCTGATCCATCCTGGGGTCAGGAGAGTGCCAGTGCTGTGACTGGGGTGTGCAGCCAGAGGCAGGCTGAGTGGGAGAGCTCTTCAATTAATGTAAATCTGGTATAAATGTAAATTTCTAGCAGTTTCATCAGGTTAAAGATTATTTCTGGATTTTGTCTACTGGTGCTGATAAGAAGGGTTTTGTTCTCTCTGCTTAGTGTCCTGTTTTCCAAAATCCTCCTTTATGGTGGCACTGCTGATTTATGGGTTTGTTGGATCAGGAGATTCAGCTGAAGACTAAGCTAACAACAACAACAAAGAATTTCAGCTTCACAAAAGTTATTCTTACATAGCAAGGGACAAGGTAGTGTGGATTTGTCCTTTGTGACAGCAGCACAAGTAAATTTCCTGAAGTCAGTTTTGATGTTGCACTGTAAGTATTCATGTAGGAAACGTTTATTTGCCATTTCATTGACTGTCAGCTGCTGTGCTGTTCAGATTTAAAGACCTTCTTGAAGGATAAGATTCTGAAATCATGTGTGGCATCATCACAAAAGTCTCTGTTTTGCCCATGTGATTCTCCTCTGGTGTTTCTGCTGAGGTGGACAGTGAGCCATAGAACACTGCTGGATTTAGGAGAGACATGGGTACATGCAGTGTGTGATGGTCTGCTGTAAAATCATCATCTGTGTTAACATCAGTGCCTTTTGGATGTTTTCTCTTAAATGTTTCAGATCTGTTCTGTCTGGTTTCACTGAAGGGTCTGTGCCAGTGGAACACTCCTTTTCTGGGATGTTTGGGAGGGATGCTCTTGGCACGTGTGCACAGCTGACTGCATGGAGCTCCATCTCTGAGGTGAAGTGCATTTCTGATCCCTGAGGGACCTGGCAGCTCTGGGGAAATGCCTTTCTGGCCTCTCCAGACACATCTCACAAGTACCGATGGGCTCAAGACTTTCTTTTGAAGTTCTTGTTTCTTTCAGAAATGAGATTCAATGCAATGCCCTCTGGCCTGGCTTTTCTCCCTGCTGCTGTTTTCTTTTGGGATTACTGTTTGGTCATTGTTTGGTTGAGGCCATACTCAATTGCCCCTGTAATTAATGTGGAGCTAATAACCATGTACTGAGGAATCACTGCTGCTCTGCTTTTCTGGGGTTGTTTTGACTCTTTCAGCTCCCACTGGCTCTTGGGGGGAGATTTTTACATTTAACACCTCTGAACTGGAGTATTTCAGCTCTGGGCAACCTGCTGATGAGTTAAGGCATTAGGTGACAGGATTGTTCTGACTAAATATGAGTGTTTAGAATGAAGTGTCTGGATGAAAAGGAGTCACCTCAGGATCCCCTTAGGGACAGTGAAGTTCTGTCATTGTGCTCCTGGAGCTGGCATGCTGTGTGCTTCACCCACAAGTTTGGGCAGATGCCTGAAAGAAAAGTGGGAATAGATCATCTGTCAAGTTTTGATTAGATTTCTGATTTAATTAATTTGGACAGTTGATATAAGTGTCTTTATTTGGTTTTACATCCATGTTTATCTGTGGAAATGGAAGTTGCCAGATATAAGAATTTGTGGAGCTCCCTCAGGCTGGCATCAAGAGGAGTACCTTTAAAATGTAGATGCAGAGATGCAAGTGACAAATGTACACTCTTAGTTTAAGAACTTTAGATGTACAGGAATATTAATATTACCACTGTAACATGCTATGAAATTGTCAGCTTACAGGATCATCATTGTCATTTGACTGACAGCAGTTGTCAAGTTGGTTTTTTCTTCATGCCCCAGGGTGTGTTCTGCAGTTCCTGTGTCTCTGCTGGAAGCAGGCACAAACTCCTGCCTTCACTTTGCACCTTGTGTTTGACAAGTTCAGTCTCCTCTTTGCCTGGATACTTCATCTTGTGCAAAAAGAAAGAACCAGTTTACCTCCTGTAATCCACATTCTAGCTTATTTCACAGCTGTATTTACAACAAGTTTGTTTAAAGCTTCAAAGAGCCATTTGTGTGGTTCTTGGCTGACACAAATGAAGAAATGAACTTAATAGTTACTTCCTTCTCTCTACTTAGAGCTCTTCCTTTCCAAAAACCTTTTATTGTAGGTACCCCTGGGTAGCAAATCCACAGTACTCAGGTAATGTTTAAAACAAATTGCATTTTACTTGTCCAAGCTTGATTAGGATTTAAGTGGCTTTGGCAGAAATAAAAGATCAGTGAAAGTTCATACTTAATATATGTATAAGGAATATGAAGTGGAACAAGAATCAATGCTCAGGAATTGTAGGGTTCAGTTTAAGAACTTGAACTTTCCGTGATTCTTCTCAATTACTTCATTTCCATATTAACATCACCATTATTGATAAAGTGCCAGCTCCAGTATAATACTCTAAATCTGGAAAAATGTTTTAAGTACTCTGCACGTGTTGCAGCTTGGGGGAGAAGAGAAGGTCATGGAATATGAAGCAGGACCCACACTCACCTTTTGGGCTGTGGCACCTGGGAGATTCTGGTACACACTGCACTTCCAGCACTAAGCACCCGCTGAATTTCCAGCGCTTGCTCTTCTCAGTGCTTGAAATTGCTGAAGGTTAGGCATGATTTCAGGTGAATGTGTGAGGTCTGCTTTGTTCCTCAGCAGCTGCTGGGTTTTACATTTTGTTAACTGACTGGATTTTTCCCCTCTTTTTTTCCTAGGTGTTCACTTCCCATGGGCCTACTGTGATCATGCCAACCTGGTTCTGCTCTCGAGAATGGTTTTTTCATGTGGGAAGATTTGATGAGGGTGGAAAGGTGAGTGGTGCAGGTGATCTGTAGTCCAGGAGCCATCCCTTCATTTAACAGGCTCTGAAAGCTGTTATTAAGGAATAATAGTGAAGGGGTGTACATGAAAAAAGCTCTAAAAAAACCTGGGTCATACCATTAAAAAAAAAAAAAAGTCTCCAACCAGCTAAAGTTGTTTGGGAATAACCCTGATGATGGAAGGACCTACCTGAGATTGATATTGTAGTACATCTATTGGATGTGTCAACAAACCTGGAAAAATCAAATGTTTCAGACATCCAAGCTCCTCTTTGGTCCCTGGAATAGATGCTAAAAACAGTGAGCCCTTAGTTTTGTTATGAGCAAGGTGAGGTAGGTTGCTGAAAGAAGTTGGGAGGGAAGAAAGGTGCAGAATGGCAGAGGGATAAAAGTACCTTCACCTGAGGGGGAAGATTTTTATCCCTGAGAGGAAAAAAGAAGGGCTATAAAACTATTACCACAAAAACTCATTTATCCACCTGTCCTCTTGTCAATCTTAGTTCTTATGCTTGTCCTTGGAAGATTTTAAGTAGCTTCTCCTCAAGGATCAGGGCTGAGAGGTTACAAATTCAATACACTTCTGGTCTCAGAAGTGTTCTTTCCCTGACAGTTAGGTGTTCTTTGTCTTTATGAATTTCCTGCATGAGTTCAATTTGACTGCTTTAAGCTCATCAGCATGTTTGTGGAATAAAATCCGTGGGTGTCTGTTAGCAGTGTTTATTGTGGTAGTTGAAATATGTTGGCAAATAGATCTAATTTAAACACATTTGGATCCATTTTGTGTGCTTTGGTTCTGAGAGGTTTTGCTTCCAGTGGTTTTGGTGAGATTTTAGGGCTAAAATGGGTGGTTCTGATTTTTTTTTTAAAGCTTTCATTTATTAGCACTCTAAAAAAAATCTGCTAAGGCTATTTCCTATTTAATTATTTAAACTGCAACAGATGATGATGATTATTATTTTTATAGCTTTTAAATGAAGCCCTTCAGTGCCATGCAGTGTGTGTATATATACACATGTGTGTGTATGTATGAGGATATACAAATATTATTCTTTGGGCTGCCAAAAAAAATTATAATTATAAGGAGACAACAGACAGAGAACTGAATTGTTTAGAGCAGTGCAAAGATTTGCCCTTAATTACATGGTGGGTGAGTGGAAGAGCTGGGAATGGTGCCTTGCTCCCAATACAATCTACATTTGCTGAGCCATGCTCTTTATTTCTTTTTTATTATTATTTCTTATCGTTGTATTTTCACTCTCTGAAGGATGTTTGACTTCTTGAGCGTTGTTAGTGAGCTCCAGACAGAAAGCAAGCAAGTTAAAGCAGCAGCAACAATAGAACAGCAAGCCTAATGATAAAGTTCAAGAGGTTAAGTTAAATAGACTATTGTTCTGTGCTTTTTGCTTTTCATGTTGATTTTTTTTCTCCTTGTTTTGTTTTTATGAGTTGGGTTTTCTCTGTTTTGCTCTCCGTGTGTAATTGTGTAGGAGCTATGCCACTGGTTATTCAGCTGTAGTACACTGACAATCTTAATCCTGATGATTTTCCAGCCACAATGCATGATATGTCCTTCTAGTTTGAAGAATTACCAGTGATAAGTTGAACTTATTGTTTGTCCCTATTGTGAGGTGTCCAACATGTCCAAGCTCAGACTCTGGCTGATGCAGGGGACCTTCAGAAAAATACCCTGTGAGCAGGACAGATCTGAACAAAGCAGTGAAGTCAAACCTTTGTCTTCTCAGGGTTTAGAGGACACAAAATCGAGCCTTAAATCTTGAGCACCTAGTGTTACAAAGTATTTAGCATTGCTCTAACTCGTTCATTTTCATTTGAAAAGATTCCCTTTAAGGCAAAGGAAGTTTTTCTGTGTATCAGCAGAACTGAGAATACTCTGAAGGGTCTCATCCCTGTAAGTTCTGACCTGTGCCAGGATCTGCATTAATCTGATCACTTCCATCTCCATTTTTGAGTTAGTGTTTATTAATGAGACTTGCCAGTGTCACATTGCTGGAAGTAAACACAGGAACAGGCCAACAAATCTCCATGTTGTGGCCTTCTCTGTTTGCTAAACTGTTTCTTGCCAAAAAGCTGCATTTCTCATTTGAAATTAAATCCAAACACCTGTTCTTCGTATTTCAGTGCTTAGGAAATAATGGAGGGTAATTCTTCCACGGGAGAAATGTTTATGGTAACAGAGTGGGAGGATTATCAAATACAAATAGATGTGCTATGGTGTAATCCTTTTTTTATTCCAGGTAGATGTGTGTGTCTCTCTCCAGTCATTCAGTTTTTAGGTGAAACAGGTTTTTTCCTCTTTTTTAAATTCTTTCTGATCAAGATCTGCAGTTGTTGGAATTGTATTCCTTTTAGGTCCAAACAAAATAATACCTTCATAAATGGTCTCTAAGAACATGACAGGTTTGTTTTATATATTAATTAACTGAAATGGTAGAGGTTTTATTTATGCAATCTCTGATAAATGCTAATTAAAGCAGGAGTAGTGAAAAGATTTTAGCCAGCTCTGATGGTGGTCTGAGACTGAGATAATACAATGGAAGTGGTCACAAGCCTATAAAGTAACATTTCAAACAGTATCCCCTGCTGGAAGAAGAGTCACATGGTGAACCATATTTTTGGCTTACATTTTTTAGGAAACTAAAAGAAAAGAATCTTTTAAGCAATTTTGGATAAAGAGTGCAGCACTTCCTTATTGCAAAAAGTAGCAGCACTTCCTAAACCCTTCAGAGCTCCCATTTGACACTTGGTGTGTGACATTACCACGGGTGGCTTTGCTGCTGGAGTTTTTGGTGTCTCCTAAAAAGTAGCACCATTGTTAAAAAGTAATAACCGTGTCCAAAAGCATCACAAAAAATTGTGCTGAGGAGAAAAATGCCCGTGTTCTGGCCTAATGTGAAAAGCAGATTTTGAAGCTGTATCATCTGTTAGAGTGGGGAACTCCCCAGTCGTGTGCAGTGGGAGATGAGGTGCCTGTTATTAGTGAAGAAAAGTTATTTTTTCATGTGTCTGACAGAAATGCTGAGTACAAGGAGAGCTGTATAAATGAGCATTGCTGCCCTGCAGGCTCCACTCCATGCAGGGGTGGAAAATTGCAGTCTTGGCTCTCTCCAGGCAGAATTACTCTCCACATCACAACTGTTACGTGCCAAACTTGTCTTTCTCTAGAATTTTACCACAACTTGGTTCCAAATTTCCTGTCACCCCTGTGTTTATCCTTCCTTTTTAAGTGTATGAAAACTGAAAATGGAGTGACAGCCTTAAAGTTCTGAGCTAATCTCAAAGTGTAAACAGGGGGAAATTATTCTTAATGAGCCCCAGATGGAATCGTGCATTGTAAAGCACCAGCCTTTCTGAATACAAACTCTGAACAAAGTGTCTGGAGCTCAGTTTCGTTCTATTTTTGTGATAAAAGGTCACAAAAAACACGAACTGAGGAGGTGTCAAAATATCCTTTTGAGCACAGGAGACTGTAGGCCATGTGTAAAGCTCCGAGGTAAATGTAGCTGTTGGGCACTCACTGATGCAATTTTCCATGTTTCCCTGCCAGAGCACACAAATGTCATTCCACTCAGAAAGGCAAGTGAATATAATAGTGCCTGAGAGGTAAAAGGCCAAGTAGCAATTTGGTTTTTTGGAACGTGAATTAAAATAGTGTCAGTCTGTCAAATAACCTATCAAGATGCTGTGGGGAAAATAGGGATAAAATACAAGCACTACTGGGGTTTTTTGTTTGTTTATGGCTTGATATAATTAAGGCTGAACAGAGATCAATATTTGATCTAAGAAGCAGAGAAAAAGTGGTGGAGCCAGTGATTAATTACACTTTATAAGCCATTTGAAAATTCACCCCATACCCCATGTCTAATTATATTTTCTGCTGGTCTGTTATTAAATATCATTTACAATTTGCCACCTCCTTTTGGAGTTTCCTTTAACCTGTTATTTCCTAAACAATAAAATAAATCCTAATGGGCTCCTGGTCCTATAATCAAGGCAAAATGATGGAAAGGCATGATTTGGAAGAGAGCCAAGAAATGAAGTGACAGATCTGCAGAAAGGGAGACTTAAGGATATCTTGGCTAATCCTGTAGAAAAGCTATTAATAGCTATTTAATTCTTCCCATTCACCAATTTTAGGCTCCTCTGAGGAATGAAAGCTATTTTTCTGTCCAGCAGTTACCCTGATGGTGCTGACTGGTTTACAAAATGTGTACCAAGTTGCAGCCCAGTTTTCCTTGATGCTCCCGACCAAAAGGGAGGACCAAGCTTTTCCAAACCTGAAGGCTTTTTCCCCCTGTGGATTGATTTACTTCTCCTGTCTTGTTTGTCATTGCTGCTTATTATAAGTGCATGTATTAATGAAATAATGGTAGATCTCCCATTTTCACCTGTCAGACTTCTCTGCACAGGCTAAATCTCCACTGGTTGTGCTCACAAGGATCTGCCACCTCTGCCAGAGTGCCTGTGAGCTGGGACAGGGCAGGGAGTCAGATGGGACTGAGACAAGGCTGAATAGAGATGGATGAGGAAGCTGGGACAGATTGATTCTGTGGCAGAATCACTCTCATCTATTTGCTTTAGCAGTAAAAGGCAGTTTTTATATTGTGTGTATGCCTCCACAGCCCCGTGGTGGTTTCTGTCCAAGTGAGCAGATGAAAGGGCTGCTGTCAGCCTGAAGTGCTGCTGTTGGTCATCCCAGCATGACCTCACCAGGTGTTCATGGTTACAGCATTGCACAGGGCATCACCTGCATTAAAACTCCTCCAAAAATTGCTGATGGTCCCTGTGGGAACGTAATAAACCCCTCAGGGAAACCTCCAGGCTTTGCCCTGGAAAGATCCCTGCTTATTCCCAACACCTGGGAAGAATGATGCCTGAACTCCAATGATTCAGAAGGATAATTAATTACTTTATTATACTATATTATACTGTACCTATATTACACTAATAAGAACTGTCACTAACTCACTAATAAGAAAAGCTCATGACTCTGTGCTGAGAGTTTTGACACAGTTGTGGATCCAGTTGGTCAATGAATCTGAAACACTATTACCAGAATCTAATTAAGCATTCACCTTGGGTAAACCATCTCTATACCACATTCCACATGGGCACAAACAGTGAATGAGATAAGAATTGTTTTCATTCTCTTTGCTTCTCTCACAGCTTCTCTCAGGAGAAATCTCTCTCTGTTCAGAGGGCATGTGAATAGCACACCTGCTGATGCTCCCCATCATTACTGATGGTGGAGGTGCAAGAGTTGTAGCCAGAATTGCTTGTTGGGGGATGCTTGAACCTCTTTGGAAAATGTTGAGGTGGCTGCAGTTGGAGCACAGTTTGCTGCTAGGAGTGAGAACAGCGAGTGATGAGAAGATGGCAAAAGAAAGATCATAGATAATTCAGTTTGGTCTCTGAACAAGGAGTTACTTTAACTCAAGTTCTGCTTGACATGCCATGGTGTATAAAAAATCAATCCCCTCATCTGTGCAACCATCAGCACAGCAAGCAGTACCTGCTCAAAATACTGGGTCAGCAGAAACCCTTCTCCTGTTCAGTAGGAATGTGAAAAAGTGAGCTATGATTTTGCATTTGGCTGGTTAGAGCAGAGCAGGGGCAGGCTGTGCTATTTTCTGAGAGCTGTAATTAGTTTATGCCTCTTTGCAGCAGAGGATGTGGGGTTGGGTTTTGCCTGTAATATGGAAAATTCTGCATTTAGTCCAGTAACATGTAAACTGTGCAATTTAATTGTATTTATTATTGCTGAAAGCTATTGATGTGGTAGCCTATTGCTGAAATGCTGGGTTAGTAATTGATACTTTTAGCCATGGATATTAATTTTCAAAAAATACATTAAAATATCCCTTTAGTGGTTAAACAGCTTTTTCTTTCAGAGCTGTGCTGTTTCACAAAGATTCCTGGTGTTTAAAGTGCCATCTGGATCCAATAATAGATCTCAGCTGGGAAGGAACTCTTGTATTGCAGCAAACTTACACGCTCAGGAGCCCTAGGAAGTCCCATCCCTGCAGGATCCATAACACAGTCAACATCTTTCCTCTGAAAAATGCGTGGCAGTGCTGCTCCTTTGTAATGTGAGAGGCCACTGCTGAGCAGTGCAAGGCACCTGCTCCTTCCTAGGTCTGAGTGCACTTCATTCCAGAGAATTTCTGCCAGTTAAAGGAAAGCAAAAGAGCCCTTGGAACCAAACAGCATTTCTGAAAGATCCTTTTACTTCTGCAGTAACTCATCTTAAATATACATATTAACATTTGTCTTGAATAATGTAAATGCTTATCCAAAAGAGAAGGAATTGCTGAGATGTATGTGACATAATCATAGATCTGAATCAAAATCTGGCTCCTGCAGCAAGCTGGTATCTGCTGCACTTGTACCCTGTGTGACCAGGAAAGAGAAAAAGGTTTGAACTTTTCTGCTGGCTCAGTATTTCCCTTGAAGTCCACAATTAGGAAAATATAGAAAGGGCTACAAGATAAATGGAAATTGAAATTGATTTTGTGTTTTTCTTGTATTCTTGGTGACTGTGGTTGCTGGCTGTCACTCCAGCTTCTCCCAGATTTCTTTTGTGACTTTCAAAGTAGGTTCACTTAAAGCATAAATTGTATGAGCTTATCTAAAAGTTTTCTTCTGCATTGCAGCTCTTAAACCAGAAGTCAGACAAATGTCTACAAAGACAACCAAGAGCTGCAGATGAGCTGCCCTTAGTGAGCAGCCAGAGCAGAATCCATTTAATTCAGAATGTGGGAGCGTGGCCCAAATCAGTGTCACAAATAACCAGAGTGAGGGCAGGAGCTGCAGAGTCCAGAGCTTGATTGGATTCTCGTTTCTCCCAAGATACACATGTTCAGCTGAGTGGTTTGGAGTTGTTTTTCAGGGTTTTTGTCTCATTTCTATTCCACTCCCACACCCCTCTGGCTACTCAGCCTGGTGGGGATGAGAAATAGTCACTGAACTGTATTGCTCTCATAACTGGAGGGCCAGTCCAGCACTTTAATTAGAGAATCTCATTTTCTTAATCATGGAAGAAACTCAGAAACTGTAGTAATAGGGAAAAATTTCAATTTTTTTTTAACTTGTACTCTTATTATTTTTCTGTGTTGAAATGGAATTATTAAAATTGAGGTTGAGGTTTATGACCTGGTTATTCGTGTGTATGATACTGTCTACAGAAACAAATGTGTTTTAATCTCTTCACCTTCTTTTCCTTTAAAATTTTGTCATCTTATCTTTCAGCTTTTTGTTGTTGCTACACTTAAATGTTTTCTTTGGCCCACCTGGTTTTATAAAAGGGAGCTTTTTAGTCTGGTGAAAACCATGTGACCTTTTAAACACTGTATTGCAGGGGAGAAATATCTGTATTTAAACATGAAAGAATGAAATGTTCTAGTATTTCAAGAAATTGTAGCTTTGCAAAATATAAATAAACACTACCTTTTTTTACCTTCTGTGGAGGACTTTAAAGGTGGGTTTATACTTTCATATGCCACAAAATGGAAATGAGTGCTATGAGCCATATAATTGCCCTTCTGACACTGCATCACTTGCATGAAGATGCTCTGATTTTTAAGTGGAAAATGTTGAAATGATTGTGAAATCCCTCATTTTTTTCCTAGAGCCTGCTAGATCCACAATTGCAGGAGCTTTTATCCTGTGGTGTTTTCAGCAGCAGTGGGTGCACTCCCATAAGGATGAATGTACCATGGAAGGAAGTTTCAAGAAAATAAAAAAATTATTTTCAGATGTTGCCTCATTCTGAGGTTGCCTTTATTGCAGTTTTTATTGAAGTCTGTCATTATGGGGCCTGAGTCACTTTTCCTAAGTAGAGACCAGTATTTGTGTGAGAGCCAGAGAAAGGAGGAGAATTCCAGTAAAATGAGAAAAAAACCCTTCTCAAGTCGCTGATCCTTTGCAGTACAAACTATTTGGTTACATGGAACTTTAGGCTGCACAAACCTTTTAGCAGCTGGGTTTCTCTTTCTTTTGGATTCACCTGCACCAAGCTTGAGATCCCTGTCTAAATGAGATGATGTTGATTTTTCCACCTCTGTTCTTTCAGTCAGCTGCACGTCATTTATAAATAGAACTGATCAAGCACCAGCTGCATTTATTTCATGACCCATTTGAAAAGTTCATTGGGACATACACAAATAATGGTATGCAATCAGAGGTGGGCTTGGGTTGGAACTTAAAGATCTTCTTCTTTCACCTCCAGGACACTTTCAGGTTGCTCCAAACCCCATCCAACCTGGCCTTGGACACTTCCAGGGATGGGGACTCCACACCTTCCCTGGGCAACAGAAAAGTTGTATTTATGAGTGACAGTTCTGTTGAACCATATGCATTTGGCAGAAAAATGAAACCTCTTCAGATGTAGCTGAATACTGATCTAATAACTGTTTTCTCTTGCAGGGTGTCCCAGAGGATTTGCTGTTTTTTTATGAACATCTCCAGAAGGGTGGTGGAGTCTTTCGAGTGAACCATTGCCTCCTGCTCTACCGGTACCACCCCCAGGCTGCCACTCACTCTGTCCTAGAGTAAGCTGTGGTTTCTAGGAGAATTTAAAAGTTGATTTTTATCTTGGATCATCTGCAGAAAAGATGGTGAAACTGCATTGGGGTTTTTAATTAGGATTTTTAATATGTAAAAATTTCGCTCTCATGTTTTTTGACGTAGGAACCATACTGTAAAGAATATTTTTGAAATGTTACCATTTAATTTCAAAATCAGCTGCCTCAATATTTAAAAAGTAAACAGAAACTTGTAATACCAACAAAAACAGACTTCTGGGAAAAGAAAAAAAATAACCAGACCAAAACCAAACCTTTAATCTGATAATGTGCTGCCTTTACATATATTATTTTCTTATTTTAAAGGGTCTAAACCACCTAAATCAGATAATGAGATTTGAAAAACCCCTGAGGATGTTTAGGAGTAATTATCTCAGGTGCTTCCTTGTAAGCTGCTTTTGTTGCCTGCTGCCTTTCCTGGGTTGCTCAGCCCCTAAAGGAGGTGTTAAATTGTTGATTCCTCTACATGCTGCAAGCTGAGCCAAAGCTGTTCCCTTCTCTTGTGCACTGACATTAATAAAAAATTACATGGGTTGTACTGTCCTTTAGGAATCCCATGCCAGAATCACAGTGGTAATTAAGTAAGCTGTTTTCTTGCTGATTAATGATTAAGTACACCTTTCAGCCAGTCCTGGTTTTATGGCTTTGTAGAACTGAGCAGTAAAAATGAACATTTCTGTTTACATTTTTGTTGTCCATCCCTGTATTGTTGTATTGCTGCACATAGTGCAAAACAAATAAGTCCCATAAACAGCACACTCATGGTTAATGTCACTACAGATCTTTATAAATGTGAATATCAATATAAAATCATTTAACTACAAAAAGGTCATTCAAGCAAACAGTACATATGATTTTGATTTTGCAAACAAGCATGAGATAAATTATTTTCCTTTTTATTCATGTTGAAATGTAAAGTTTTTTGGGTTTTTTTCCTCTTTTACTGTGTGATCCTTTTGGCAGTTATTGACCAACTTTTCAGCCACGCATTATGGGGCGCTAAAAGCTCTTGGAAGCCTTTTGCTTCTATCTGTGGGAAAGCATCTAATTCTTGGAAATTAATTTGTTTTGAATTTACTGCAAGCTGTTGCTTATTCAGATCTCCAAGGCTGTGTGGCACAAGCACCCTGAATTACAGCATCCTGGGGGAATGTGGAAATGCTGTGAGCTCTTTCAGATGTGCAGGGTGCGTGTCCAAATTGGCGCCTTTCTTGTCTCATTCTAAGAAATCAGGGGAGCTGCTCTTCCCCTTGGCTTCCTGCTGGTACTACTGGGGATGATATTTGGTGTGACTTTCCAACACGAGGTTGTGCAACAGCTCTTTGTCCTGGCTCAGTCCCTTGTTTGTTGCCTGAGTTCTGAAGGGTTGCCCGGTGTTTGTGTCTGGAGACAAAGTGCACGTTGAGCAAGAAGAGATTAATGGACTCATCACAAAGGTTTAAGTTTATAATTTATCATTTCAGTTGGGTCTTGCCTAATTTGCCTCTTGGTCATCCCACCTTATTTAATGCATCTTCTGGCTTTTCTAGAAGCCTTTTCCTTTATATGGTGTGTTTTGCTGAGCAGTTTTCTGTGGTGTTTTGCTTTTTGCCATTGGCCCAGGTCGTCTTTAAATTTTGAGTTAGCCTAGACCTGGATTTGGAAGTAGTAACTCACCAGCCAAATTAATACCTTGTCTGAGATCAAAATGATGTTTGTAGGAAAGTTGATTTTTTTTTTTTTTTAAACACTTTATGCCTGGTTTCAGTCTTAAAAACCATAGCAGGCCATTTTTATACAAAGGTGTATCATTCATTCTTTCCAGCACAGACAACAGTCACTCGTAGCCTGTGATGGTTTCATTTTATGTGGGTGTCTTTCAAAACCTTTCAGGGGGAAAGAAGCCTCACTGCATTTTCAGACTTCCTAATATATATATAAAACTGCTTGGCAAGTGACATTTGGTTCTTTTATTTTTTAGTTAGTAAGTATAATTGTAAACATTCATGTGCTTTAGGTCATTTCCTATGATTAGTATCCTTCTGGAACACATATCTGGAGTTGAGAATATCTATGAAGCAGGAAATCTTATTTGCATTCTCCCTTACCCTGGAGGCATCAGTCTGCATTATTAAATGTTTTGGGTGTGTGACAGAATCTGCATGAAGTTCAGTGTCTGTATTTAGATTTCAATTGGTGCATGGAGAAATATGAATGTTCTCATTGTCATTTCATCCAAAGTCTGTGATGGATACCTGCTGGATTTTGAGAAACTTCAGCTAGGAATTCACAACACAAAATCCCACTTTTCATATCTCTTGGATCTAAATCACTTTATTTGGTGTTGTACCCTAGGGCTGAGTGTACTCAGTGCTGCATGGCCACATTAAATTGATGTGAGACTATAGCAGAGCTGGCTTTAGAGTGAGGAATACTGGAGTAAGAAAGTCTAATGTATAATAAAAACATGTTAAAATTCATAGATTTTTATCTTGCCAAAGGGGAGAGAAAGGAACTGTATATACAACAATACCTCACTGTGAGATGAAAGTGAGTTTGGAGTGAGGTGAGCAATAAAAAATTGCACTTGTCTTTAGGTGGTGCTGCTCATGAAGACAGGTGGTTAGGGCATGCTAATCCTTGGAGCAGTTTACAAGCTTTTAGTCAAGACAAATTTAATACATGTGGAAAATAAGGTTTGTATCTTTTGTCTAAGATCTGGGCAATTCCCTTTTACACAGAAAAGGTGAAGTGCACCTTCAGTAATTTCAGATCCCCTGCGCTCAGAATGAGTTTGATACTGCTCTGGAGAAATAAGCAGAATTACATAATCTATTGAAAACATCTGGTTTCAGGCATTGGAAGCTTCCAGTGTCATCTGAGTGAAGAGGAACAGGCATTAGTGTGAAAAACACATTTGGCTGTTTCAGAGGTGCTCTGAGGCCAGGTCTTGGATCTGTGGTGAGCACAGGAATGCCTCCTTCATTTCCTTCATTTCCCATACATGGCCAAAAATAGGAAGGAGAGAGGAATAGCCTAACATACTCCTGTAGAGCTGAAATTCAGATGAGGTCAACTGCATTTTTATCTTCTATGCTTGCATTTGGCACTTCAATTAAACATGGTAACTAATGACCTCATTAGATTCTTGAAAAGTAAATGCCATTAACATTGATAGTCTCTGTCTCTCTTAATAAGCCTTTCATGAAAAATAGGCCACAATGCAAACCATGCCTCAGCTAATGACCCGTGACCTGAAGATGAACTCAGACATTAATAGAACCTATTAACAGTGTAAATGTAATAACTCAGTGGGACGATACAGTCCAGCAATTAATAAGTTCACATGAAGTTCAACAGAACAACAACAGCAAAAAAAAAAAAAAAAAAATCAGTTTATTCACCAGTATGGCCAAGGTTCAAACAGGATTTATTTCTGAATTTCCTGTGGATGGTAAGGGCCTTGAATTCTGCATGCAACACTGGCTGTAAGGGATCTGTTTTTTCAGCTCTCACTGTGATTATGGAGTTCTCTGTTCCTGCATCTCTGGTTTATCGATCAGGTGTGGTTCACCTATCATCCAGAACTCTCTTACCCTGCCATCAATAAAAAGGCCTGGAAGAAGCTGTCCACTTGGGCAGCTCCTCTTCCTGCCTGGCGTTACCTGAGCACCGTGCAGGGCCAGCACGGGGAGAAAAGGTCAGATTTATGGATCTATAGTATTTCTGTGGATGGCAATCCATGCCTAAAATTCCAGTACTGTTCAGGATATTGGGCTTGTATTTCTGCATTGCTCAAGTACTTGTACATCTGTCTTTGCTCTGTGGATTCACTTATGTGGCCTCACTGGGGGAAGGAGGGGAAAGGCAGTGCAACAATATGGCGAGGTTTGACTGAGCTCAGACATTAAATCATGTTGCTTTTATTGTCACATTATCTTTCATTTCAAAATAGGAGTAGAGCAGATGTTTCTTGACTCCTGTATTCAGTCAGTAGGTCAGTACACATTTTAACAGAGCTCCATTGTTGCATTACTTGGGTGGATGGTCTGGTAATAACTACTTGGGGCTGAGGAACACACGGTGTAGTCATTCTCACCCTCTGCATGAATACCCTCATTTCACTCCCTCAGAATTTTGGCTCCTCTTCTTCCTCCCAGGCTCCATAACTGATGAGCATTGAGGGGCCAGCCATGGCAAGTGAGATCTTAGGAAAATTATGTAAGCCTCAAGAATGACATTTCGAGCGGAATATACTCTAACATTTCTTTTACAAAGTTGTGACAACAAAATGAAAAGAATGGGGGAAATAATGTATTTCAAGATTTGGGGTCAAGAAAGAGCGTTAGGATATGGGAACGAATCTGTACAGTGAGAAGAATTTTGTCCCACCTTCTGGCTGAGGAAAGTCTTGTGAACTGAACACAGGCTTGGACATGGTACTAAAGGCTGCTGCAAATTGCTTACTCTAATCTTTTCTGAGACGGGTATGAAAAGCTGTCCTGATTTGGAGTGATGCGGAGCAATAATACCTCCTAGGTTTTGCTGGTAGCTGTGAATATGTAATAATGCATAATCTGAAAATAGCTGTGAGAATCATCTCTGAGCAGTGGTTTGTACAACTTGTAGATCGTTTCAGGCATTTTCTTTAATTACCCTTTGCACGTTGCTGCAGCTCCTGTCTGCTGCACCTGCACTGGCTGGTGAAGGATGGGAAAATGGCATTCCCTTATCCCTCGAGGCAGGAATCCCAGTTATCTATTCTGGAAACATCAAAAAAATGTGGCAACTTAGGTGAACCAGAAACCTGAAGGGAATAACCGAAACTCTCTCCTTTGACACCTGTAAGCTCCCTTTTGCCTCAGCGTGTGGGATTGTTTGTGCAGAGCGAGTTCTCACAAAGATGAAGCCTGTGAGTGTCACTCTAAAGCTCAGTCCCAAATTCTCCCCTCGGTTCTGCATTTATCTGATAGCTCAGCTTGTGCTGTTAAAAGTATTTCAGGGTTAACTCAAGACTTCAGAGTGTTTGATAGAGCTTAATTTTTTCATTGAAAACACACAATGTGGAGGTGTGAGCTTCAAATGCTTTTCCGTGGGCATTGTCATAAGAATGCCTCGTAGTGATGCAAGCAAAAAAATCCCAACTGCTGGGTATATTGGCTTTGTTTTTACAACCCACAGTGCATATTTAAGAAAGTTTTTTATTGGTGTTAAATGAAGCTGTCTGACAGTATTCTTGTGGTTGAACAACAACCCAATTAATTTGGAGTTTAATACCTTTCATAGCCTTAGATTTCAGAGTGCAGATCTCTTACAAGCTTTCCCCACTTGCTTTTCCAGGATAATACTGATAGATGAGATAAGTCAGTAAATCTGCTTCAGTCTGAAATCTTCACAGGTGATTGACACCACTGAGATTTGGTCTGATTGATTGAATTTTACCTCAGTAGGGCACTGAGGCTCTCATGGCCTAGACAGCAACCATGAACTGTCTGGAAGAACCAGCACTGTTGTGCTGGGACCTCCATCTCCATGAAAATAAAAACATCTTTTATAAGCCTGGAGGTAGATTGCAATGCTTGCACTGCACCTAGAAATTAGTTAGAAGTTCTTTTCGCACCTTGTAAGGCTGCCTGGTTTTTTACTTTAGCTTTCTTAATGTTGCAAGCTCAAGTGGAAAAGAAACTTGCCAGTGCCACTCAAGCCAACAGAACAGATTCTGAAGTTCCTTTGGAATGTAATACGGTGTTACCTTCTGAAGTCACATTTCAAAGGAAAATCACTTTTAAAAGCTTTCCATTTATGTGCAAAGCAATAATCTTCCTTTTTAGAAGCACGCAGAAGCTCTAAAATGTCTAGTAAAGTGATCCTGGAAAAATACTTGACCTTCAAATTTTGTTCCTTAAACTTTCCTTCTGGGAACGGAGTATGCTCTCATGAACATGGAAAAAGGCAAGTGTCAAAGGATGCCAGCAGCAGTTAAAGCTTTGCAGCAGGAATGCATCTTGTGGTTGCATTAGAAGAGATTTTTGATCAAATCCAAGAATTTCTTTTCCTCCATTAGTCAAAATGCTGGTGCAGAGCCATCATCCTTGAAACTGAGAGGAAATTTTATTTGTGCACGAGGTCTTTTCCAAGTTATCAGAGCAGGATCAGTGATGAAGTGCTGAGCAGGATCTGGCTGTGCTGAAGTGAAGTGGGGTCGCTGGGTCCTATGAGGGTTCTGTGGTCTTCAGAACATAACTGGGGCTGTGAAGGCATGATGCCAATAAGAAAATGGAAAACCGCATTTGAAATTTGCCTTAAATAAGGAGACAGCACCAGGAGTTCATCAGAATTTCCTGGGAAAGAAACTTACAGCTCAAGGTGCCTTGCTCAAGAGGTGTATGTTAGGAAGTTTCATTTGTCAAATTGAGGAAATCAATTTATTCTCTCTAGAAAACTGTTTAATAAGTCTGAGGCAGATTCAGCTAAAAGGAGAACTTAATGAATATTAAATGAATGCTGGAAATAAAGCAGATGTTTTTAACAGCAGGCAGTTTTCTTTAATCCATTATAAATGTTGTATTCTTAAATATTACATTTTAGGGTACAACACACACACTCAAACATGAAAAAAAGCTGTAATTATTCACGTGGATTTGCCAGTTGGGAGAAATGGACCATGAACAAACTGCTTTCCTTGACATTGTTTTCTCTTTCTGAGAACTTGTCTTGAACTTGTTGAAGATGTCAGCAGGTCTTCAGTATCTAAGGCTGTTGGATGGTCCCTTGCTGGGGATGGTTCCAGAGCCGTGGGATTTGTCATTTGGTATTAGTGTCACCCTTGTTTACCTCAACCACTCGGCTGAATCATGTTGTGGAAGTTATCCCAAAGATGAAGACTTCAAGGTGTGATTGCAGGCAGACATCTGCCAGCTTGCTTTTTTTTCCTAAAGTGTGTTTTAGAAAGTTCTATGAGGCATACACCTTTTTAAAAGAAAAAAAAAAAAAAAAACAACAAAAAAACAGTGCTTTTTGTTCCTAGAAATGCAGGTTCATATGAAAGTTGCCTTCAAATAAAAGGATAACCACATTTGTGTCATTGCCAAATAATACTTGGGAAGTTTTACAGTTAAATCTGATTTGGTCTGAAGTGTGTGTGTGTGCAGGTTGGTTGGTGTGAGGGGTGTAGCGAGGTGGTTTGGGTGGGACAGTGATTGTTGCTGGGGATGTCACCGATTCAGAGCTTTGACAGCCACGTGCTGGAGCCTTGAGCCAAATACACACTGTACATGTATTTATGCTGTGGTGCTGGGGCTAAGCTGGGCTTCTGAATCTCTGAGATTCCAGCTTCACATCAGCCAAGGAGAATGATCCCGTGGGCAGATGGAGCAGGAGGAGCTCAGCTCGGGTTTAGGAGATGCTTTGCCTGTGTCACTGGGGGGTTCTAGGGCAGCTCATAGGTGAGCACAGGTGTGGGAAGGGTTGAATTTCACTACCACAGATGCAGCTTTTCATATTCTTGTGATCTGGGAGGCTTCTTGAAAATACAAATGGTTTAGCTACTGCTTCCTATCTATACAAATGTTTTTTTGTGTGAGAACTTCCACAGAATTTCTTTTCTACCTTTCCGTCAGAAATTTCCAGTCTAATGTTTTAATGTTTTTGGTGTTGTTTTTTATTTTTTTTTTATTATTATATAAATCCCTTTGGTCAGGTTTACCTGTAGGTGAGTGTGTACATGTGCACATAGCTCTATAATAATGCTAAAAGTTTTAGGGGTCAAAATCTGCCCTTTTCCCAACTCTCCAGGGGAACCATCTGGAATCACCGAGTCAGGTTCCTTGAGGACAGGGTCCTGAGCTCCTGGACATCGTTCACTATTTGGAATGCTGGCAAGCAAGGCAAGAAGCTCTACAGAAGCTTGTCACCAGCTAATCAGAAAAAGGTGAGCTGGAAAGTGACATTTGTACAAATCCACTTCTTCTTCATATGCCCCCGTGATGCTCCTAATCTCACACAGCAAAATTCTCATAAGATATTTTGTCCCCAAAGTACTAGCTGATAATTAATATAAATTGGGGTAATTCTCAATATTCTGTGTGATGTGTTTCCTCTTTTAAAATGCCATGATATTTTATTTAGAGCTTATGGTGGGCATGGAGAGCAAGAAATGCACCATGTTCCTGCTAAGCACAGTAGTAGGTGAGACACAGCTGTAGTAGGCAGGTACTCAGGGTGAGTAGAGCAACTCTGTATTTGGGTTGGATGGTGCTGAACTGCTTTATCCAGAGTCACCCATACCTGTGTAGTATTTGCCCAGTTCCAAAGTGGATACTGGACACATCCCTGGTCATTGTGGCTCCCTTTGGAAAGGGACTGATTGCCAAAAAGGATTTGATTGCCAAAAAAAAGGGTTTGGGGTGGGCTGAAAGGGTGAGCAGAAACTGCTGGACGTGACTGTCCCATTCACAGTCCTCTGAAAATGCTTATATTTGGCAGTGGCAGATAGTTCTCAGGATATATTTGTCCAAGAGTCTAAATACCTTATTTTTATAACATAATAACTTTGTGTTAGATAAAGGCTTTAGGGCTAATGTCAAATGGCTGTTTCTTATAAAGACCCACAGAACATTCATTTTATTGCTGCATGTGTTTTTCTTTTCTTAAGAATATGGATGGGAAGACAAAATGACAAATACATATAAAAACCTGATTAATGTTGTGGCCCTCAGACCACACACATATAAAAAATAGAAGACATTTGTATACACACAGTTAGAATTACTGAATAGGCATGGGAGACTCAGATAGTAAATGTACAAAGCAAAAACTGAACTGAATTTCCTGCTTGATATTCCAGTGCCATTGCAGTGCCATCCCTCAGTCATTGCCATCACGTGGCAGTGGGTGAGCTGGATGAAAAGATATTAAATGAATCAGTTGCTTCATTTGGAGAGGACAGGCCTGTGCATGAAATATGATTTTTTTGTTTATTGATTTATTATGACAGTTATATTCTAGATATTATTTCATTATTATAAATAATAATCATAATGACAATTATATTTTATTTGCATATATAAAAATCTATAAAAGTATAAAGCCAACTGAACTTAATTTTAGTTGGTTTTATACTTTAAGTCAGTTTAGGCTCCTGAGATTTCACCTATGCTTTGTTTGTCTGCATACTTTTATTGAGATGCAGAATTTCATCAGATGTCCTGACTGACTTTGGCTGGACTGTGGAGTCACTGCAGGGTTGTTTTCTCAATTGGCACCAGGTACCTGCAGAAAATTTGGGACACATATTCCTAGGATAAATAATAACCCCCCCTCAAAAAACCCTACTACATACAGCTTGTATTATTTTGTAATTTTGAGACAAACCTGGACTCTACTAAATCCTTAGGAAGAGAATGAAATAATTTGAACTGTCAGGGTGTGTAAGAAAACATCTTTTTTTAGAAAAGAAAAAATGTTTCTAGTATTTTTAGAACCTGGTAAACAAAGCAATTGCATTTCTTCTGCTGACAGGGTCTTTGTGGGATGTTGAAAAGCCCAGCTCTGCCCTGTGCCAAAGAGCATTGTTTCTTAGAAAACAAAATTCAGGCAATTCCAGGAAGCAGCAGTCTGTCTATGTTCATACTCACTAACAAATTATTACTTTAGTTTGTTTGGAAAACAGTGTGAATGTGAGCTGTGGTTATGTTAAAAGAGAAAAGGACACCTCAGCAATTCTCCTTTTTCCCTCAGCCATCTGTATGCTGAATATTAAAATGATGTTTTGTCTCCAAAGGAGTCAGGCAAAAATCCAAGGCTCAGTATTTTTGCTAAACAGCAACACACGAAAAAAAATTATCCCACTAGTATTTTTTTTTTAATGAATTAATTACCACAATCTCAGTATTCTTAGGGAAATTCTGCTTCCTGGCTGTCCCCTTCTTGATTCACACTGCTGACAGTGGTTCAGTATTAGCGTTTCTGCAAGAATGAAGTCAAACAGACCTTTTTTTGTTTAAAACACATCCGTTGTGTCTATAATTTGCAGCCGAAGATGGAAACCAAATGTTTTTTGGGATGCTCCATGTGCCTGGAGGGTTTCTGAGCTGTCTTGTCTGCTCTTTTATTCTCCATCGAACTTCAGCTAAAAGGAGAACTTAAGCATTAACGTTTTGTGTAATTTCCGATGGCTGAAAATAGCGTTCCAGTGGCTCATGGAAAAGCAGGGGAAAGGACCAAATAAGCATCAGCTCATTAGTGGGCTGGAAACAGTGCTTGTACACAGCCAGGCCATTCCTCTGTGACAACCCTGTCTGCTGGTGGCAAACAGAAAAAGTCTTTTGAAGGCCCTTCTCCCTGGCTCATCGACCATTTAAAATCATCCATTGGTTTCCCTTCGCCTTTTTTTCCAAGAGCAGCATCACCAAACCTCGTGTTGCAGCTCTGGTCCTTCAGCTCATCCCACACACAAGAAATGTTCAAGTTTTGTAGCATTTTAACCATTCTGGAAGTGTGTGAGTGGCACTATCAGAGCCTGGAAAGCAAAGAAATATGAATAAAGGGGAGAATGCTACACCCACCTCGACAGCAGAAGGGCAATGTGAAAGTGAGTTAAAAGCTCCAGAACAAGGAGAGAGATGAATTTTGAAAGTTTTAGTTAAATCCAGGTATAAAACACTCTAAAATGACATGGGGTAAATCGAGGCTTCAGTTTGGACTGTAGTGAATGCTTCTTGGCCAGGAAAACTCCCTGCTCCCTCCATGTGGGAGGAAGTGCTTTTTCCAAGCTCTGTTTTGTCAGCACAGAGCTGTGCACGCCCAAAACGTGCCTGGCATCACCCAGATTTCCTCTGCAGGGATGAGTCCCTGGCAGTGAGGTCCCACACCTATGAAGGCAGGTGTATGTTGTACATAACAAGGGAAATGTTTTATGTCCAGTGATTTTGCATGTTGGATTCTGGTGTTAAAATCCTCCAGTGACTCTGTTGTGGATGTGTGCAAAAGGGGGAAGCTGCTGCTGTCTTCAGTGGAATGGTGTCTAAATGGAATCATGATTCTTGGGATTTAAGGATATCCACAGCTTCTGTGCTGGCTGTAGTGCTAAAGAGGTGAAATAAAGGCAGCTCCTGGCACAGAAAATCACTCAGATTGTGACAGGAGCTTGCTGGTTTCATGGCACAACAGAAGCTGTTCATGCCTCTGTGTGTCTCTTGTCCTGTTTTTTCATTAGCTGCATCTATTTGAACTTGCACTGTGATGCTTTCAGTTACTTTGTTTTGACATGAATGGCCAAAATTGATTTTGCTTTTGCAGAGATGTATATTAACATGCTCCCGAGGCTTTCTACAAGCTTCAGTGAAAGAATTATAAATAGAAGAATTAACAGGGGTCACTAGAAGTTTAAAACAGATGGGGGATTGCATGAGATGGGGAGGGAATGCAGCAGGGGAGATCTGCTCAGTAGGACTTTGCAGGGTTTGCAGGTTGTCTCTTTGGAGGTGACTCTGAGGAGACCAGCTGATGTTAGGAGAAGTCACAGTGTGCAGGTGACCATTTTTTGAAAGGGTTTTCCAGTTTTCTGTCAGGTGCTACTCAGTTATTCACTCTCCCATGTGGAACTTGCCTCTCATGTCCTTCATGACCTGAGAATATGCTGATTTCAGGTTGTTGTTTTCTGTAAATGGCTGATACAAACCACAGGTGAAAACAGGATGGGGGAATGAAATCCTGTGGAGATCATTCACCATAAAAGGACACCATTAAGCTGATGAAATCTTTCAGTTTTTCCATTATGAAATCTGAGTGGAATGGGAAGTGTGAGGAAACACTCTCTGCAGTAGCCAACCAGTCACACAGGAAACAAGCAATGAAATAGTTGTGCAATCACAGCAGAGCTCAAACAGGCAGGTAGTCCCAGCTGCCCCCCAAGGCACCCTTCTGTCATTGCTGGTCCTTCAGTGACTTCCCTGTTGTGCACTGGAGGAGGATCTGCTGCCCATTAATCTCCTTTTCCCCAGGGAGGTCTGATGGCCCCAGCCTGGCCCTGCAGAGCCCCGGTGTTTGTTAGGAAGAGCCAGCCAGAGAAAGGCTTTTATCTTCCTCAAACGTGTCTTCCCCTAGCAGAGGTTGTTTCTGAGTTAATATCTTATCTTTCGAGCTATGTAAACTTTCTTTTAGAAGGGAGAAGGCGATTTCTCCTTTTCCCCTTACACCACTGTTAATGGAAGTTGCAATCCATATTTCTAAAAATGACTTACAGCAGTTCCTTAGCTTGCCTCTAGCAGGTACCCAGCTGTCTCCTCCAGTTTTGTGCTCAGAGAACTAGCAGTGTTCTTTCCTTTGGAATTTTTGTAATTGGGCAGTTTTTTATACATGTTCAGAACACAAACATGTAATAATTCATATATTTTAGTAATACTGAAATGTGATCTGAGGACTCAGTGGCATCATGCTGTCAGAGCTAATGCCAAAGAGTAATTTTGCTAAAAGGAGAGGGGGAAAAAGGCAAATTGAGACTCCTTTATGGCTTTATAATTCAAGGTTTCTCACAGGGAGACAGGAGTTCATGTGTGGATAGATGTTCTTCATAAAAGCTACAAGAAAGAGGCCCATTAATGCAGGAAAATAAATAGGTGTCTCTGGGTTTGTCCTGATAGTGTATAAAGTAAATAACTCCCATAAGCCTGATGCCCTGACTTCTCCTTATAGGATAAACAACTCTGCCTAAGTCCTGTATTTAGACTCCAAACATAGCTTTGCTTTAATTGGAAAATAAATAGTGTGTGTCAGAAAAATAGTTGCCTTACATTTTGGCCACCCACATGGTGTGCAGGCTGCAGCAAAATCACCCATTCAAGTCTGACCTGTTTTGTACTACTGTAAATACCAGGTCTGAGCTGCCTGAGCCCATTGAGAATTGTACAGGGAAATACCTCAGTGATAACAAAAAGGGTTTGAGCTTTTTCCATCTTCCAGGGGAAATTTGTCACAGACTCACCTGTGTTTTTTTTTCTCACAGAGGGGTTTGTGTGGGGGTGTTCTGGGGGCTGGGGAATCACTGTGGAAAAGGGCAGAGTTTTCTGCACCCAGAAAATGGAGTGATGGCCCAGGGTGAGAGGGAAGGTTGGAATTAATGGCAATTTAGTGATACAAAAGTGTCTTTAGAGAAAGGCTGTTTACAAGGGGATGTAGTGACAGGACAAGGAGGAATTGAGATTGAGACTGGATATTAGGAAGAAATTCATGCTGAGAAGTCCTGGCACCAGTCAGGGGTTTCTGATAACTGGGTTATAACACACTGAGGGTGAACAGTGAGACTTTCCAGCACAGATCTTGCAGCTCAAGTCTCAGGTACTGACAGAGAAGTGTAAATAGAATTTCACTTCACTTTGTGTCATAAGTTTTGGTGGTTTATTTTGGTTTTTATTATCTATAAGAGCATAATCAGCTCCAAAAATAGCTTCATTTATTGGACAGTAAGTAAATATATTGGACTTTGTTCCTAGAACAAAGGGTTGACATTGAAGGCATATCTTGCTAAATATTTTTTATTATGATCACAGCTTCCAGCACAGTGAAACACAAGTAGAACTGAGATTTGCTAAATATTGGAGAATTTTAAAGGTGGTTAGCACAGAATGAAGAGAATACAGCCAGGGAACTTCTCTTCCCACAGTGACTTCTACTGGTTCCCTTCATGTACACACATATTTATATATCTGTGTGTATGTACACATCCACACCATCTGATTTTCCAGCTACCCCAAAGCATTGCAGTGGGCATGGAAATAGGGCCAGGGATGTAAAGTGGATTAATCTGTGAAGGAGCTGCTTGTGTGTGTGGCTCTAACCCAGCTGCACCAGCCACACACACCTTGTGCAATCTCCAGGACCCTCCTGAATTCCCTCCTTCCTTTCTGTTTCCCTTCCAATGCTGACACAGGGTTCATGTCCTTCGTGCAATCCCTGCATCGGAGCAAATTCTGTGTGTGCCCCTGATGTGATTCCTCACTCACACAGCCCCACAGTGGAAATTCTGTGTTTCCTTAACGTCCTGTTCTTCCTTTGGTGCCTGTTTTGGAAGCAACCTCTTCTCCAGGTCTCACTGTGTCCCTCTAAGGGGTTCCAAGGACTGTCCCTGCTCACCCCCTCCAGTTTATCCCCTCATTTCCCTCATTGCTTTGGACACTGCTGCTTTGCAGCCTTATTTGCAGTCCCTTGAGACTTTTGTTTGCATTCTCTTGCCATTGATGTTTAATGAAGGAAGTGATATTATGGTATTAGAAAAACCCTCTACACAAACAGAATGAGGTCACTTTAGGTAAAAGAAAACCATCTTAATCACAGGAAGAAAATGTGTGAGAGAGATTTTAGACACGGAAAGCCAGCCAGCCCTTTCAGCCTTCTCTAACTTAATAAATTAATAAACAGCTGTTTGGCTTTTCAGATTTTCTCAGCAGTAAGTGTTGTTAATCAATTTTTAATGCAGCAATTAAAAAGATATGAAAGCTGCTATCCAGCTTTCACCAGAATAATTGATTTCTGTATGACCTTAACTATCTCAACTGTTCTGCTTCAGCATAAGAGCTCCATGTAGATAATATGAATAGATCCAACGGAAGTCAGAGGAAAACATAGCCATGTTTATTTTAAAAAGTCTTCCAAAATCTTCCTGGCAACCTAGTGTCTCAAAAATAAGGCCACTGTGTATTTTAGATGGCAGGCATTTATTCTGCCTGCATATTTATGAGGAATGCAAATAAAAACCCATCTGAAATATCTGGCACCTAGGGCTGCAAATAATGCTTTCATAACTCCAGTAAGAATAAGCAAAATGAAGCAGTAATTATTTGTGTTTAAACATCAGATCTGCTGAACTTTTCAGTTGAAATTCGAGCCCATAACCATAGGAATTCCCAAATGTGCTGTGCTGTGCCCTGGAATTGAGGCTGGTATTGCAGAGCACCCAAAGCAGCACCACGGTCCCGAGGTGTCTGGGGGTACATCCCATGCTTGGGGTGGACAGGAAGAGAGAGGTTTTTATTACATCTCATCTTGGGGTTTAGTGGAAGTGCCAAAATGAGGAAACTGGTCTCTGGGTTGAGTTTACTCCCTGAGGAAGGGGTTGGAGGTGTTCCCTTATGCAGTCAGTGACTTAGATCAAAATGAGCTCATAGACAACTGCAGAATTTTCTCCACTCCTTGAGATAAACCCAGAAAGGACTTAATCAGGGTTTAAGCTCCAAAGGAGGCCCAGGGTGCTTTGCCCTACTCCTGTGTCCATCCCCACACCTCCAGCTCTGCTCACAGATACATTACAGGTGAAATGCTGTTATTGAAACATTCTGCTTCTGTTTTCCAGGTAACTGCATTTTGTGATGTCGATGAAAAGAAAATAACAAAAGGATTCTACACTTATGAGGAATCTGAGGTGAGTTATAAGCAGTCTTGCATTCTTTATTGAGATCTAGAAGTGTCCTGGGGAATGTGATGAAGGAATTTGTCACTGATCTTGTATGTTGTGCAGCAGCTCATTTTGGTAAAGAGGCCGTGACAGAAGATTGGAGGGCTGGGGATGGACACTGGAATGCAAACTGGAGCCAGGACTGTCAGCTTCACACTCAGTGAAGTCAGTTTAGAAAGACAAAAATACTTATTCTGAAAGGATCCTGATGATGGGGTAAAACAGTCTTCACTGACAGGTGTGTTTTCTAAATGGGAGTAGAATTTGGTTTATGGTGGATAATGGGAAGGAACCCTCCAAATTGTAAGTTTTCCAATAAGTTATCTTATGAATCAAATTACCCTGAGTTTGCCAGATCCTTGTACCTGGTGGGAGTGGGACTGAGGGAAGGAGGGACAGGAGGGCCCCTCCTCAGGTACAGCTTGAGCTTAGCCTGGAGCAGCTGTGCAATTCCATACTGGGAAAGCACCGAGTGCTTTGAGCTGCATGAAAGCAATTGGGATCAGCACTGCAGCCTGGAATACTGAGGACTCACTGCCCAGCAGTTCAGTAATACTGTCAGTATGACTGACACAGATCCTGGGCATGGGTCTTCCTAAAACAAACCCATTTTCTCAGATCAGCTGTAAAGCAGATCGTACTGCAAATGTGAATCCTTAGAAAATCCTGCTGCTTGGATCTGTGCTGAAGTCCCAGTTGAGCTTTAGCCCTGAGGGAAAGATCCTCCTCTGTCTCTGCTCTGGTGCCTGTTCTGATGCTGTCTGAGGGCACAGTTCACTAAAATGGCAAAAAATTAACCAAAAAAAAAGAAGAACATAGTTTGTTATGGGACAGGCTATTGAAGCTGCATACCTTGCCATCAGATCAAAGAGGGAATTGTTTGGGAAAGGGCTGGAAGTAGAACTTGGAGGTGAGGAGGAAGCAGTGGAGCAGTGAGACCTGCTCCTCTCAGCAGCAGAAAGCTCCAAATTCAGATTTGGTGTAATTTCACTGCACTGAAATGTGATGGGCACTGAAACACAGAGAATGAGCAAGGTCTTTTCAGCATCACAGCTCAACATATTTTTTTCCCCTTTTAGAGTTTAGTGCTCCTAAAACCAAGTTAGCAAGTAACCTGAGTGTTTCTGTACCCCTTCCTCCTGCAGGAGAGACCAAAACCAAAAATTCCTGTGTGTCACTTCAGGGACGCGACTCCGCCCTTCGTGATCTGCGTGAAGCTGGTGAGTTCCACCTTTGGCTTCCCCTGCAGGAGCAGCATTTGCTCCTCAGGAAAATGAGTTTCTATTTACTCTAAGTGGCTTTTCCCAGAAGCTTTTGCTCTACAGTTGAATGGCTTTTTTATCAAATTGATTGTGCAGGGTGTTTTGGGATTTAAATCAGCAACATTGGATAAAATTAGGAATAAGAAAAGGGACAGCTTCTGTGAAGGAGCTGGATCTGTTGTACTTCTTTGCCCATTACCAAATATACCCCAATGAGCACGTGCACTCAGCCTCCTTTGGGCCAGGTATTTTGCAGCCCCATGTATGGCAAAGGCTTTGTTTTTAAATCAGACCTTAAAAGCCATTTTGTTTGGCCCTGCCAGGTCTGAAGCATCTTCTCTATCTGACTGTGGTAACTTATTTCAACTGGTTTAATTGCCCTGATAATACAATTAGAAGATGATAACCAGCAGTTCTTCTGCTGTTAAAACACAGAAGCTTTAAAATAGCAAATACATTGCAGTGGTAAAAAACAATAAAAACCCTCAGGCAGCAACTAAAACCTGCAGCTCCACACAACACTGACATTCTGAGGCTGTGCTGGATCTCTTCAGGGATGGATCAGCTGCTTTTAACTTGGCACTCCCAGCCTCATGATCAACTCTGGGCTCATGACCCTGGGTTGTAAAGCCAGACTGAGAGTGCCTTGGGGCATTATCATGTACTGTTGGTTGATAAACTCTTGGATCAGCAAGTACTATTACAACTAATTTAATTTTTCATACTGCATATAACAGTGGGTGGAAGTCCCCAGACAAAACATCTGTGCAACCTGTTCTGAAGCACATTTAATCTGTGAAGCCCTTACAATGAGACTATTATACAACATCTTGTCTGCAAACTCTGGTCTCTGACTTCAGTTGGGATTTCAGTCTGTTTTTCCCTTCATGGCCACTGAGCATTTTCTGCTTTCTTATTCTTTACCAACCTAAGTTCATCACCATTTTCTGAAGAAGGAAGTGTGCTTTAAGGGGGCTTTATTGGCTTTTATTTTGCTGTTCATGGTAGGGGACTATTTTTCCTTTCGATACAGACAAAACCTGCATGTTCCTTTGCAGCTCTAAGAGGGCGATTTTGGAGATTAGATGTGTTTATTAAGTGGGTTGTTTACAAGAAGTGACTCTCTTGGCCATGTACTTGGAGCAGCGTTGGCTCATTTGTTTTTTCAGGCAGTTCCTCCCTTGTGAGCACTGGCATGGCTTTGGTAGCAGAGCAAATCCTTCTGGAAGAAGCAGGCATCCTCTGATCTTTGCTCAGTTTGCATTTTGTAGTGGCCTCAGAGACAGCTGGAGGTGGAATTCTGCTCTGTGTGTGTGAGTTTTTGCTGAAGAGAATGAAAGTGTGGCTTTAGCTGGTCAGGGCCACTTCACCCAAGGGTTTGTGCTCTGTGTTTGCTCTTGCTTGGAGGTAAAAGCAAAATGCTTAGAAATGCTGCTTTGTGCCCTGGCTTGGCTTGGATTCCAACGGCTGGAAATGAAAGGGATTTTTATTTTTCTGTCACAGCAATTAAAGTAGTTTGATTGTATAAAGTTTTCAGAAAATTGGTGGTTAAATCTCTTATTGTACAGCCCTGCTTGGTTTTTCCTGTGCTCTGGGAATGAAAGATTTGTCTTTAACTCTCCCACTTAAATTAGCATCTGGTCTCTTATGTATTTTTTAACCCCTCTATAAAGCAGGTAATTTTTTTCCAACTCCTTCAATTCCAGTTTCAGTGGGATTCCATTTCTGTAACTTTCTATCCTAAACATTCACAGTTAAAACATGGCTGTTCTGGGCCAATCATACAAACATTAATTTTTGGGTGTTTTTTTTTTTTTGGTGACATTTCTTAAGATCAGTAATTAAGGATTCCAGGAAGGGCTCGGGAATGCTGAAGTTGCCCTGTTTTTTAATGACATCACTGAGGCTGCTCAAGGACCAAATGTGGCCAGTTCCTGTCCTGATAACTTCACTGGGGCTCAAAAGGAAACACCTTTAACTCTGCAGAGTACTTCATTATCAGACAACCTAATCAGTGCTCAGAATCCACCCAAACCACTTGTTTTGTCCAACTCCCTGCCTTGGTCCATTTTCTGCCAATGTCTGAGTTGGCAAACACCAGAGCAGCCCTTGTGTGCTCCAGAGCAGCACAGCAGAGTGAGGAGTTGTCTGATATCCCCCCCCAAACACTGATTTGAACTTTAACTTTTCAACAGACCCTGAATTTTTGAATAGAAACTTTCCTGAGCCTTGGTTTATTTGTTTAGTTCTGCAAATGGGACTGACTTCTGTGGCCTAAAGAATCAGTAACCCAAACCTGAAATGAGTTTGATCTCATTTTCTTCTTCTTCCCTCGCAGGACTTGACAGGTGGAGCCTTTGAAACAAACCTGGGCATGCTGAACCTGAAGGAAGGGATGGATTATTACCACTTTAACTAAACCAAGGTGAGGCAGTGCTCCTGAAGGGTGCTGCTCTCTGAGTGTCTGGGAGCAGGAAAACCAAACCCTTCAGGGGTTTAGAACTTTTTAGTCATCTGTGCATTGTTAACTTAATCTTTGGGCTGAGTAACCCCTTTGTAAAGGAGGTCATAGTTACACCAGGGTAATGCTGTGTGCATTACATTTCACTAGTTATTACTAGTTTTTTTACTGTTTATTAGTTTTACTGCTGCACATCGCTCAGTTTGACTGGTAAATTGTGATCAACTGGTAAATTGTGAAGAACCTGAGCTCCACTACTTCCAGCTGCCAGTCCAGCTTGCAGGAATCCTTAAGAAGTATTGAATAATCTCATTTATAGTTACTTTCTTCAAAACCAAACAGAGTCTGAGCCAGCCAGGGTGGAAGTGAACACCTGCAGTTTGCAGCATTTACTTCACAGAGAAGCTGGTTTGGTTTTAGCTTCTCTGCCTGAATTTTTCCTTCCTTTCCTTCCTAGAGATGTGTCTATATACACACACAGCCACTGTTCAAGTGTTGGGACAGTGGGATTTAATTACAGCCATAAAATAACAGTGTAATTACAATGTGATGTGGCCTGTGCATTTGACCTCCCCATCACATTGATCTCACTAAAGATCAATTTCAGAGTATTTCATTTTGTAGGGGGTAAGAAATGAGCTGGATTCCTGGCAGCTGCTTGAAGAACTGACTCACCTTTGTCAAAACTGAGTTTGCCACTAAAACAATTTGTCTGAATTAGTTACATAAAGAGCTGTTAGGAGAGGCTTTGCCATCAGCTGAAGTGAAACCTGGATGTTTTTGTTTGACTATGACACAGGAATGACAGATTTTTCAAGTGTCATTTTTAGGACTGACACTTGATGCTTGGGGATGATTTCAATATCAGTGACTGTTGCCTTTCTCACCTCTGAAAAATAAATCCTGAAGAGACCAGTGCAGCAGGTCAGGTTTAATTCTTGGTGTGTGTACAAGCACAGGCTCCGTTCAGTCAGGGAAATACAAACCACTGACACCAAACCAGACAGGTCAGTGTGACAGAGCATGACAAGAACCTGCCAGACAGCAACATTAAAAACTGAAAACAAGGAATTTTGCTTGTCTTCCTGTGGCACACGTGTGCTTTCAGACAGGCTCTGCCTCTCCTGTCCAGCAGTGCAGTGCTCAGCTCTGCTGAGATCCAGCGTGTCAGGATGCCACAGCTCAGCCTCCTCCCATCCTGGCAGCTCAGGCACCACGAGCTCCAGGACAGCCCAGCAGCCAGGGCCTGCTCCTCCTCATGCTGAACTCTGCCAGGGAGAAAGGAAAAGGACAGGTCACATGCAGCAGGCAGCACTGTCCTGTGGCACTGCTGTCCTGGCACTGTCCCAGCCCTGTAATTAACTAACCTGAACGGAAAAGAAAATACAAAGCTGTAATATTTAGTCCTTTTAACACCACGAACTTTTGAACCACCCTCCAGCAAAGTTTTATTTGTACAAAATTTAAAGAAGTATTGATTTCAGCTGAAGCCAACTTCATTCTCCTTTTTATCCTGCCATGCTTGGCCTCCTCTCTGGCTTCTCCCACTGCTGGGAGCAGCACTGGGGACAGCTGGGACAGCCCCTCCTCCTCAGTGGCACCCTGAGCTGCAGGCTCAGCTCTGTGCTGAGAGTTACACTGACTGTTTGCTTATGTTCAGGGGAGCAAGGGGTAAAGTTCCAAACTGAGCACAAAACATCCAGATCCCACCTGTACCAGCTCCATCGGAGACACCTGGATGTGTATTTGGATATTTCTTATTATTTTGTTTTTCCTCGAGACAGTTCTCTCCTAAAGTATCAGCCTTCTCTCAGCCTTCAATAATTAAGGATTAAAAGAAAAGAGTTTTTTGAGAACAGAGAGTTTTTCTTGTAAGATCTCTTATTTTGAGCATAACCTTTCTATTACTTGATTAGAAAACTTTTAAAAGCAACACTCAGTTTTTGTTCTAAGAACAATTCCTTGTCTGGGCAGGAGGTTCAGACTCTTGTCTTTCAGAATTATAAAAATGTGAGCTGAGGTTTCTTAAAATTGTACTAAAAGCAGATGGTAAAAACTGGAAAATAAGTGAAGACACTGCTATGAGGCAGCAGGAGGTCTTTGAAGGGTATTCATAGTGTCTTAAGTATGAGCCTTTAAAGAAAGATAAATATTTATACATACACAGTGACACATATTCTTTAAAACACTAAAAACCTCTTCTAGAACCCCTACCAAAGCAGAAAGTTCTCTGCTTCTGAAATACTGAGTTGGGTGGCCATGTCCTAACTATCTAAAAATATACATTATATATATTTATACATATACATGGTTTTGTATGCTGTTCATCCACAGAGGCAGTGCTGCAATGCTGTGGGCTGCACACCACCCCATGTCATCATCTTGCTGTTGAAATTGAGAAGTTCCTGTCTTTTCCCCTTCCCCAGGAAGGGCAGAGGAGCAGTGGCTGCACATCTGTGTCTGGAATGTGGCGCTGCCAGCCTGGAATGCTCTCTGGAATGGGGCTGGAAGGGCCTCAGGCAGCAGCTCCAGCCATCCCACGTGTTCTGCAGCTGGCTGGGAACATCCTCAGGGACACCTCCATGAACAAAGCAGCCCCTGGAGCACATTCCCACCTCACCTTGGGCACCAGCTGGGGTCTGGGCACTTTCATCAGGTCGCAGAGGCAGTTTCGTCTCTCCCTCACCACGGGCAGCTCTGCTTCCCTGGGAGAGCAGAGGTTGTTTCCAGTTAATTCACACACACCCATAAAACTCCCTCAGTGATCCCCATCACCCCTGCATCAATGGATGTGTCCTTCCATGCACGTTTCAAATGGCAGGAGTTTTTTTGCTGTGTCACATTTGAAGATTAATGGACCCTAAGTCAGATAAACCACAAATACACGTCAGATCTGCCACAGGCAACCAGTGGCTAATAAAATGTCCAAGACTAGTCTTTTATAGAGTTTTATATTAAAAAACCCACTTATTTGTACAACTCTTTTGATTAGAAGTCCATTTAATTTATTCTCTAAAGTCAGCAGATTTGGAGAAGACTCTCCCATCCCCTCTATAAAGAAAAAGCAAGAAAGGGTGAGTCAGAAATGACTCGAACCTTTTTTTTTTTCACACCTTGGACAATTTGTCTTATTTACTACTGGAAACTTTCCTGTGCCTAAACAAAGTGTATTATTTATAGAGTAATTTGTTTAAACTCTGCATGACACAATTATTTGATAAACTGTCTGGAGTCCCAACAAGGAAAATATGTGCAACCCAGTCATTACCATATTCCTTCAAATTCTCATTTGGCTTCCTGCTGCTAATACTTAGGGTAATTCAGAATTTACACTGATTATTTTAGCACTGGGAGAGCTTGAGGAAAACAAGCAGCTCACTGTGACACTCAGCAACAAATTCAAATCTCTTTTTCTGTAAACAGCTCAACTCTACCAAGGTAAAACAATTAAGTTTTGAGTAAATGAGCTCTTAGTCTTTCATCTCAGAGCAATGGCCAGAGTGCAGCAGGGCACTCAGGGCTTGCTCCAAGCCAGAATAAGCCAGGCACACCCTAAAAATGACAGGGTGAAAACAGAATATTCATTTTTCTGGAGTGTTTTCCTGGGGAAGTGTTTTGCTTTGATTTAGGAACCCAGTTGTTTATGAGCAGAGCTGAACTGCCACTGCTTTTCCTGTACCACTGTGAGTGTTGGCCCTGTCACCATGCCTTGGTGACAGCACTCAGCTCATCCTGCAGTGTCAGCTATCAAACCCCTTGTGCAATTCCTGAGCGAGCCTGCTCTTAACTGCAGGTTTCCTAATGGAGCTCTGAGTCACACCCAACACAATCCTGAACTTCCACGTGCAGTTCAACAAGGAATTGGAACCACAGGCAGAACTGCTGGCAACCACTCCTTCAAACCTGAGACTCTTCTTCCAGTTTTGCACTGAAAAATTCAGAAAAAGAGCAGCAGCCAGCCCTCCTAATGATAAACTCAGCTTTCTTTTCACAAATATAAAGTTCTTTAAGCTCAAGCACAGAATAAACTGGAAACTACATAAAAGTCAAACAATGTAACATGCAATCTGCAACTCTGTCAGCCTTAAGGTGTATTAGTTCTTTGAGTTTGTCTGGGATAAATTTATTTCTGTGAAATGTCAATGAAGACAAAAAGCCATTTAATATAATAACTAAATAAATTATATATTTTTCTATATTTGTCTGTTCTCTGTGACTGCTGTTTGGGGCAGCAGCCCTGTGGCCCAGGTCTGTGACAAGGAAAAATGTTAACAAGGCAGCAAAACTAAGAAACTAATTATTATCTTAAAATTCTGTATTTTCTCAAACCTGCCCAGGTAATAATGCCCAATGCTAGAATTTGTAGAAAGGGGAAAATCCAGTGCCAAAATGCTGGTTCCCTGCTCCTGCCACTGCAAAGGTGCTCATGGAATGATTCCTTTGCTCTAAAAGTCACTGGATCATGCTCATGAAGAGCAGGACCCTCTTCCCTTGCCCCTGCCAGAAGGTAAAAGTAGGTTAAAAAAAAAAAAAATTATATTGTATGAAGTGGTGGTTTAATTCATGCCATCCTGTGCCTGGGAAACATCTAAACTGCTCCAATTCCAAATCTTTGCTTGAATACAAGGCTTGTAACATGTTGAGTAATTACATTTCATGGGAGATTTGAGCTGTTCTGCTAATTCTGTTGTTTTCCAGCTTGCAGAGATCCTTCCTTTCCCCAAATCCTGCCAGTGCTCATAAATGCCAAGAAACTGTCTGTGCAGTTGAAGTTTGACTGTTTGCACAGCCCAGTCTCTGCTTCATGGAAAACTTCCAAGATTTCCTCCCTTTTTATGTTGTTAGAAAAATATGGCTATTTTACTTTATCTAATGGTGATTTTATACACCCCCTTCCAGTGGGCCAGTATCCTGGAGAGCTCTTTAGACCAGAGGAATTCCTTGCAGCAGTGGAAGCAATAAAGAGCTGAACCTAAGCTATCACTTCTTACGGCTTCCCCCCTCCCAGCTTCCAGAGACACTGAATTTTGGTCACTCCAGGGTTGTTTTGGGGCAGCACTGCACGCACCAGTTGGTGTCACTGAGGATGGCCATGGCCTGGTCCATGATGGCAGGGTCCAGCACGTCGCTGTAGGTGAGCAGCATCTCGTACACCTGGCTGGCCGTTGTCTTCCGGATCTGCGGGAGGGCAGCGGCAGCGAGCAGCCAGGCCAGAAACACACGGGCTGCTGAGGGGCAAGGGACCCACGGGGACCACCCAGGCCAGCTCCTGGGACCACCCAGGCCAGCCCCTGGGACCACCCAGGCCAGCCCCTGGCCCTGCACAGGACCAGGAGTCACACCATCCCTGTGCATCCCTGACAGCGCTGTCCAAAGCTTGCCCATTCCCTGGTGAGCCCCACCACCCTCTAGGGGAGGAACCTTTTCCTGAATCCAACCTAAACTTTCCCTGACTCAACTTCAGGCCATTCCCCAAGTCCTGTCACTGGTCAGCACAGAGCAGAGATCAGTGTCTGCCCCTCCTCTGCTGCTCCTCTTCCTCTCATGAGGAAGTTGCAGCTGCAGTGAGGTCTCACAGACTTTCACAGAGTCTCTGGGTTGGAAGAGACCTTCAAGATCATCGAGTCCAGCCCAGCCCCAGCACCTCAACTAAACCCTGGCACCCAGTGCCACATCCAGTCTGTGTTAAACACACCCAGGGATGGTGACTGCACCACCTCCCCAGGCAGCCATTCCAGAACTTTATCACCTTTCTGTGAAAAACTTTCTCCTGATATCCAACCTATATTTCCCTTGGTGCAGCTTGAGACTGTGACCTCTGGTTCTGTCAGTTCCTGGAGAAAGAGCCCAACCCCAGCTGAGCACAGCCACCTTTCAGGAGCTGTAGAGAGTGATGAGGTCACCCCTGAGTCTCCTTTTCTCCAGGCTGAACAACCCCACTCAGTCTCCTCCAGCTGAACACACCAAGTGCCCTCAGCTGCTCCTCACACAGGTCCCCTCAAGGCCCTTCCCATCCTCATGGCCTCCTCTGGATGCTCTGATCCACAGGGAAGAGCCCAGTGCTGGTGCTGGTGCTGGTCCCTCACACTGGCTGCTGTTCATGTCACGGTGGGCACGAGTCCACTCCTGCCTCTGACAGGGATTTTCTGCAGGAAGGGACCTCATGTCTGCACCTCAGGGAATTTCAGCAGCACATGGAATTCCTGCTCCCACCCTCAGTGCAGTATTTCCCATTTGGAAGGTCACACCTCTGTCCCTCACAGGGAAGGAATTCAAACATGTCAGACTGGCCCAACTCTGCCAAAGGAAGGCAAAGGAATTACAAGGTTATTTCTGGACCCAAATCAAATTGATCCATCTGGAAAAACGAATTACATTTGTGATGTAAAAAACCAATAAACCACAGAACTGAAATGATCTCTCTCCATCTCTTACCCTGTGTCCCTCCTGCAAAGATTCCTCATGGAGCAAGTACATACAACATGGAAATGGAATAGAAACCTGAAGTACCAAACTTTGCAGAGTCAGGGCTCCCAGGTTTGGGCAAGGAAAAAATCCTAACCCCAAGCCTTCCAAGTCAACACAAATTTTAAAGGACTAAAATAGTATCACATATTATGTCGTGTACATACTCAGATTTTTGTGTCCTGTTAGTTACAGGAAAAAGGTAAAAAGTCTGCTAAACCTTCCTGCACTGCACCAGCTTTTGCCATGCCTGACAAAAAATGTTTATTTTACTTGAGCAGCCCTACTCCGGTGTTGCTACTCTCAGAAATGTCACAGAACTGAGAGGAATTTCTCTGGTTGGAGCTTTCAGCCCTAAATTCCCAGAAACAAATGGCTGAGGCACCTGCATTGCTCCCAGTTTAACCAGTAAGGCCAGGAGGTGGAAGGGCAGCACGTGTGGCACAGCCAGGTACATGGCACAGCCAGCAGCTGTGTCAGAGGCAGCACTGCAGAGAGCAGATCCCTGAGAAATAAAGCCTGCTCTACACATGAATACCTGCTAAAGACAATGCTGCCTTCATACACTTCAAATTAGTTTTCATTTGTAAAGGATTGTAAAGAATAGGGCCGATAATGTGCAAAGTCTTCAGTACTTACTATAGGGAAGGGATGGCAAAGGAGGAGAAACAACTGGAAGAAAACTTTCTCTCTCATGTCTCCTTGAAATTGAATCAGGCCACAAAATCTAGAAAATATCAGAAAAAAACAGATCTTGTGTTATAACTGCACAAGTAAGTTTTGGGAACTAGGATGAAGATGGATATTGGGAAAAAGGCAGGGAGGGGAAAAAGAAAAAGCAAATAATTCCCTTTTTTTTTTCTTTCTCTACAAAGAAAAAGCAAATTATTCCCTGCAAGCATTTTTAGGACTATAAAAATTTTAAACCTTGTTTTCATCTTTATCACATCATATGTTTCACCTCAACCATTCAGACCTATGAGACTCTCACAACCTTCAATCACCTTTCCATTTAAATTCCACAAGAAGCAGACCTAACTGTTACATGTGGCAGGTTAAACACTCTTCACTTTCTGGGAGAAAAGACTGATTTCATTAACTCACACTCCTATGCTGGAGCGAAGCTTCCGGATGTCCTTGGACCTTTTGATCTCTTCTTTACAGAGGGTGAACAGCTTCACTGGGAAGGGATGGCTGAAAATGGGCAAGAAAAAGAGATGAGCAGTAGGTTTCAGCAGAGTTTCAAAGGCATTTCATTATTGTCAGGATGCCAAACTAACATCCCCAAGCAAGGCAAGACACACTGCAGGGTGGTTTGTGCTCCCCCCCAGCAGCTCAGAGGAGTTTGGCCACCACGTTCCTGGGCCTTTTGCTTTTTAACAAGAGAGGGAAGAAATTATTGTTAATTATTTACATTGCTATGATCTGTGTGCTGAGGAGTGAACTCCTATTAGCCAAACAGGTTCAGTCCATGCAGGATAACTGGCTTGCCATGGCTTGTGTTTAAGCAGTGTGGAATGATCAGAAATACTATGTCAGGAATTACATCATCCTATAGCCAAATAACAGTTGGCTATTATATTATAAATTATATTATCCTATAATTTATATATCCTATAATATAATGTATCCTATTAAATTATATTATCCAAATATATAACCAAATAACATTATTATATATAACCAAATAACAGTCTGTGTATCATCATGGTCATTCCCTAAGGTCTCCAACCAAACCTTACATACAAGGGGATGAGTGTTGTTCTTAACTACTCCACCATTTCACAGCCCAAACTCCTTCAGAGATTCCAGACAACGTAATTAAACACAGGGCTCACAGTTCTATTACGTGTACAGGCCATGAAGCCATCTTTAAATATATTTAGCAAATTCTTTTCTTTTTCCACACAGTCTGGGAAACGTGATTCTCACAGCTCTTTCCCAGACCCTCGTACAAACACAAGTACTGTTAGTTATTCCAAGGATCTATTAAAGAGAAGGAAAGAGGGACTAATGCTTTTATTTCAGTTCAAATTATTTAATCTTTTACTTGCCACACTCAAGGCTGAAGTGCCATAGATGCAAAAGAAACTATTTCATATTTGCCTAGTGAGCACAGTAACTTCTAGGCTGTGTATTTTGGAAACCTCACTTCAACGTGTATGGAAAGCAGAAAGCAAAAATAGTAACATTCATTTTCTGCTACCACAATTCAGAGCTGTGGATAAAAACTGCTGAAGAAAGCTGGGTACTGTCATCTGTTGAAGGGTGGAACATTTAAAATAAAGATGTTTATAGCAATGCCAAGATGTTTTGTTAAGGTAATGTGCCTTGTTCTGCAGAGTTTTCCAGACAAGAGTTAGTGGTTTTTAATGACTTTTAAAAAATTTGTCACAAAATCCTGGCACGTACTGGCAAATAGTGACCTGTTTAAAAAAACCTGAACAACCAACCATGGTAAACTGAGGTAAAGAATTCTACACATGGTGGGAACAACAGACATCTGCATGAATGAGTCTGTGTGTGTCTACAGGCATGGATTTGTCTGGGTTGGTGAGGGAAAAGCTCTCTGAATGCTGAGGTGTATTTTGTCTTACCTTGGTGGAATTTCTCCTCCTCCCACCCCAATTACACAAAGACCCTGTGTAGACAGCTAATTACAATGCCTGCAGTGCAGGCCTGGCTCTCAGCACAGAATACAGTGAATTAGGTGAGATTTAAACTGGTTGAACAACAGGGACATCCCTGAGAAGGGGAGCAACAAAGAGACCAATTGGAACAAGAGCATCTGGAACAAATTTAAAACATGGAACCTCACGAGCAGCATTTTGTGTTTAAAACAGATGCACTTTCCTTTCTGTTGGTTGCCAATTCTACATTTGCAATAACCAAACTTAACCTGTGTGTGATCTCAAGTGACTCAAATAGCTTGGCCTCTGTAAAGGAAATTGAGAAAATTCCTTCTCCTGTGTGGGCACTGTGCCAGCAGGAACAGCATCAGCACTGGGGAAAGAAAACTCTCCCTGCATTCTGTGACCTGGGGACACGTGGCACTGCCAGAGGTGCTGGTGTCCCTCCTCCAGGTGAGCTGGGTCTCAGCAGTGCCACTGCCAGGGTGGAACTGCCACCAGCCCCTGCCAGCTCTGCTGCACAGCTGTTCATGCAAGAGCAGTAAAACTGCTTAAAAAACAATCCACGGGAGCATGGATACATGGAAATTATCAGCTGGAGATCAATGGGGACACAGACTGCCTTAAAGCACTGCAAGATCACCAGAAAAAACCAGAGAGAACACAAGGGTGCTTCTGTTGAATGTGTAAACTACATACATGTAAGAGAGAGAAATGCCACTGACTACCCCAGAGAGCACAACATCCCAAGGCTGTTCTGTTTTCGTGGCCCTGAGTATTATTCCCATCTTACCACACTTCTGAGGAGCCAGCAATCCCCAGGGCTCTGGGCAGCCCAGCAGCACTGGGGATCCCTCAGCCACTGCAGCCACAGGAGCTGTGACCAGGACACTCCAATGCCAGCTGTGCCAGTGGCCTCGGGTCACTCTCCTGTGTCCTCCCTGTCCTCCAGGGTACCCCCACCAGCCAGGCTGCCCTGTGCTTTCAGGGCAGCCCCTGGTGAGGTCCCAGCAGCCCAGTGTGCATGTCTGAGAGCTCTGCTCCGAGGTGTGCCCGCTGCCTCCAGCAGCCCCCAGCCCACAGACTCCCTGCACTGCCACAGGAGCAGCTCCACAAACTGCTCTGGGCTGGAATCAGCAGGGTTTGGGCTGGGTGAGCACGAGCTGAGGGCTCTGCTGCCCTGCTTGGTGGGAGCAGCAGTCAGTGATGCTGCAGCATCCCCAACACTTCAGCCCAGCACCCACCTGCCCTGCTGCCAGGAGAAAGCCACTTCCCTCCCTTCCCTCCCTATTTTGGCACAACCTGTGGGGCTGAGGGAACCCCTCAAGCTGAGTGGGAGAAGGGCCCTTTTCACCCAGAGCAGCTCTCCAGTGCCACTCATCGTGTACTGACACAAACCACTCCTGTCAGCACGAGGGAGGGGAGCCTCTGCTGCTGGACAAGCAGGTTTATGTCACCTCAGGACAGGTAGGAAATAACAGCCTGGAATATGCCTAACAGCTGCTCTTTCCCCTAAGCCAAGCACAAGAGAGGAGGCAGTTCTGGAAGCCTTTTGATGACCCTGGTGACACTGAAGCTGATTCATTTCCAGCCCCACAGGACAGGCATTGACCCCACACTCCCCATCCCTGCTGGCCACTTCCACACAAGGTAAATCCACCTCCCTTGAGCACGAGCACCCAAACCACGAGAGAGGAGCAGGAACACCAGGGCTCACTTGTCCTTTTGCACAGGGATCACACACCAACCACACAGAGCTTCCCCAACACTGAGATTCAGCTGCAGAACCACAGCAGAATTGTTGAGCTTTATATTCTAAGCTGTACAAGCTGCAGGGTGTGAAAAGGCAGGAAAATGCCTGGTGGGTTCCACCTGTGCAAGGCAGGAGTGACACCCTGTGGCAACTGGTTTTAACTGGAGCACTCACGAGGGTCCAACTGATCCTGCTCCTAATCCTGGTAAAATGAAGCACTGTTGGATATTACTCATTCTGGACTGTGGATGTTTTATTAGAAAACAAATGTGTGGGAGAGCACACAGTTTCCATTTCAAACTTCAAAATGCATTTGCAAACACTTTTTTACAATGCAACAGTTGCCTGTTTGGGTATAACTGTGATGCCAGACATCCTGCATGCCAATTCCCTTGCTAAAACTCCATTCAGCCCAACGTGGTAAAAAAAATAACGAGGGAAGGAAATGAAATGGGAGCTGAACATCCCAAGGAAAATACAAGCATGTATCTCATGTATCTCAACTTGTATTTCAGGAACACTCTACATAAAACCACCTGACACTGCAGGCACATGTGGCCTTTCCATGCCACCAAACAGTGTCTCCATTTTCCCACCCACCCTGTGATGTTCTTACACATTTTTATGGGGGCTGCTCTGGAAATGGAAATGGTTTCATTCCAGAGACCAGACCCAAAGTCAGACTGTTCTGTTCAAAAAGGAGCAGGTGACATCCAACAGCAGGGGCAGGCAGGCCTTGGAGCAGGATCAGTGGATCCATCCCTAATCCACCCAAAGGACTTAGCAGAGTAACAAAATGCAAACATGGCATGAGAGGGAATTTTGGGCTCATCCATCATGTGTTGATCCACACACAGAGCATGGCAGAGCCCTGGGATTCACTTGGCTCCCTGTGAAGTACCACAGTAACTCACCCATGGCCAGCTCTGCACCAGGAGGCACCTACATTCCCAAATCTGACACAAGCAGGAACTAAACTCTCCATCTTTTACCTGCCTTCCACCTCCCCACTGCTCTGCCCTTCCTGGGCTCTGTATGGTAACAAGTTCTGCACTCCAGGCCAGCATTTCACTCCCTTGACATCAGCATGATTCACTTGGCTGCTTCATTATTCATTTTCTTTTTTGGTTTCATCATCAAACTGGAGGCAAATACATCTGGATCAGCTTCAAAATCTTTCCCCCCATAATAGCCCTGGATTTTATTTCAGGTCTTTTACAGAAAGCACCACAATGGCACCACAGGGTTGAGTCTGAGTCACTCACACAGCAAAGGCATTGCTGCTACCACTTGGTTTCTGTTCAGTGACCTGGGAGACAAGACTTTGACTGGAATTTCCACCCATAATCTCTCACCTTCCCCAGCAGGGATGACTGGAGCCTGTGTGGAAGCCTCAGATCACTGGCACGATTATCAAACTGAACAAGTAATATTCACTCCATCTGTCTTTGACTCACTTTAAATTCTCATTCAAACAGGGACTGCCAAGTGCAATTTCAGAAATATTATCTAAAACCACACTTCAAGACAAAAGTGGGCTCAATCAAAACTTTCAGAATGATGAAGGCTTTTCAGATTTATCTGCTGTGAGCTGTTCTTGAATCAACAAGTTCCCAATCCAGTATCTGTGCTTGCAGGATCTACGTTGCACAATTCTGTAAATACCTGCAGATGTGCCAAGATGCTGCCTGGGAGAGCTTGTGGAACACATTTTAATATTACTGAAATTCAAATCATTCTTTCCTGAAACATCTACAAAACCCCATGATTTCACATTGCAATATTTCACTCACGTTCATCTGTTCTTAAACTGAACACTTTCCACAAGACTGAGCTCAGGGTGCAAGAGCTGGGACGTGCCTTTTTTATTATTATTAGAATGTTAATTAACACCTTTGGAAATATTCACATTAATCAAAGCAGTGGGACTGGGGGAGCCATAGCTCAAAGGCACAGAGGGTTCTGCAGCACCACACAGGGACACTGCCAGTGCTCAAGGCTCCCAGCACAGCAAGGAATGTGCTCCAAGCAGAAGGGATTTAGGAAGCTGGAAAAGGAAAGAATGGGTCTGATACTGGTCCAAGAATGCCAGGTGAAACATGCAAATTGCATTTGATTAATGTCCTGGCTGTCAAACAAGGAATAAGTAACAAACTTCTACACAGACAAGAGAGTCAAGAATTTTGTCAATTCAGCCAGATTTTTTTTCAAATTTTTGAAATTCTGTCAATTCAGCCTTTCAAGGCTGTTTGTCCCACTTGAGGAAAGTTAAAGCATTGCAATATAGACTCACACTTGGAGCCCTGTGCACCCCCCAGAGCAGCAGCCAGGGCAAGATTGAAGAGCCCTGTTTGCACAGTGGGAAATAAACCAAAGAGACTTCCAGCAACTCACTTCTCCTGCTCAGTGAACATATCAAAACAGCCATTTGCCAGCATCTGGTCCAGCATTGTCAGCAGAGGCACAGACACCCTGAGGAAAGAAAATGATTCAACAAGGTAAATACACTTCCTGGCATACAGATATATACTATTTTTAATCAGAAGCAAAGAAGGACACTTCCTACATACCTACACACAGGTAAATTACACAGAGGAGGGCTGCTCAGTACCTTGTGTGTGTTGGCTGAATGGGGACATTCCCTCCCAGCCAAAAGGAAAAAAACCTAATTAACAACACCCCTTCTTTACATTTGCAGGGTCCTGAAAACACAATTGACAGTATTAGAAAGCATTAATCTGTTTTCTAGAATATGAACAATGCATTCCACAGACTGTATCAGAAGTTACAGCACCAAATGAACCAACACGTGTCAGCTGGAATAACCTTGGCCATGTTTTCAACACGTGAGACAAGAAACAAAATAAAAATACAACAGTGACAGAACAAGGGGGAAAAGCTGAAAAAGAGCAGGTTTGGATGGGATATTGGGAAGAAATTCTTCCCTGTGAGGATGGGGAGGCCCTGGCACAGGGTGCCCAGAGAAGCTGTGGCTGCCCCTGGATGTGGCCAAGGCCACATTGGATGGGGCTTGGAGCAACCTGGGATAGTGGAAGGCGTCCCTGCCCTTGACAGGGGACTGGAAGGGGATGAGTTTTGAGTCTCCTGCAACACAAACCATTCTATAATTTAAAACCTTGAACATGCAAAATATTTTGCCATCACTCCTTGGTTACATATTTTACCACAGGTCCTGCTGCACCAAACAGCTCTATTAAAGCAAATGCATGAGCTTTGGGCATTCACTGGATGTGCCACACATCTGACTTCCAAAAGGGAAGGGAAAAAAGGGAAGGAAAGGGAAAAAGGGTTAAAGGGAAAAAAGCCAATTACCGGTCATTCCGCAGGTTGTCCTCAAAGACCTTCAGCAGCGTCTCACAAAAACTCCCCAAAGCACTGGGGTCACTCTGGATCTTCTTCATGTAGTCAAACAGGCTCTGGGCAGAGTATCTGAGCTGCAACAGAAGGAAGCTCCAGTGAAGGACAGGGAAAAGCCACTGGCACACAAACAGGGGCTACAGGACTGCCCTGCCCTCCCAGCTGAGCACAGCTGCACTGGGAACACCCCTCCAGCAGCAGCCACGGGCACACATCAGCACCAGCACCCAACAGGACCACGGCTGCTTTACCTGCACTAACCCATTTTCAAGGAAAGCTGGGGTTTTTTTTCCTTTTTAATCTGGCAAACTTTGGGGTTTTTTTCCTTTTTAAGCTGGCAAACTTTTAGGGTTTTTTTCCTTTTTAAGCTGGCGAACTTTTCCTTGACAAACTTAAGTTGGCCACTCTTTCACAAAAGACCACATTAAAGGCTCATTGTTTTCTTTCTCTCAAAATAAAACATCCTTCAACCACTATGACTATCCTGCCTCACTTAGATAATAACTGTTATGACTCTGAAGGTGAAGGAGCACACCAGGACTTCACCAAGCAGTATTTATTAAACAGCTGATGGAACTGGACCATGCAGACAAACCACCAAACCACCAGCAAAATCAGGTTAAAAATCACACAGAGCTCAGAAAGAAATACTGACTGCTGGTTTAACTGCATTAAGCTCCTCAGCCAGCTTAGCAAGATGGCAGAGGAGGGGTCAGTGCTGCTGCTCAAGGCTCAGCTGGACACAGCCCCTGGGCTCACACTGGCCACGAACCATCACAGGCTGCAGCATCACTCACCAGCTCCCCACAGTCTGGATGGGATACTGGGAAGAAATTCTTCCCTGTGAGGGTAGGGAGGCCCTGGCACAGGTAGGTAGAAGTTGTGGCTGCCCCTGGATCCCTGGAGTGTCCAAGGCCAGGTTGGACAGGGCTTGGAGCAGCCTGGGACAGTGGAAGGGGGTGGAACAGGATGAGTTTTGAGGTCCCTTCCAGCCCAAACCACTCCCTGATTCCGTGATCTCCAGGAGCCACGGTGCTTTCCAGGCCAGCTGCTCCCTGCCAGACCTGCTGTGGGAGGGCAGCAGGCACAGCCTCTGTGGGAATCCCCTTTTCCTCAGAGGCCTGACCATTTCATCAAGGAAAGAAAATAAAATATCGGATGAGGATGAGAAACATCACAAGTGTCTTCCCAAAAGCAAATGAGAGGAATCTCTATTTAAACATTTTACCTAACAAAGCTCCTATCAGTAACATTTATGGGTGCATCAGTACCCAAACAAGAAACAATTTAGCCTTGGCTCAAAACTCTGAGCTCTTTTCCCAAAGCTTTAGCCTGCAAACAGCACAGCCCAGCAATCCTGGAAGCAGCAGAGTCTGCAACCTTAACACTTTGTTCTGTACTGAAACATCCTGGGCAATGCAGGAGCAGAAATCTTTCTTTAAAAAGGTCAAGGAATTTGGAGAAATTATTCAGTTATTCAGTAAAATCTGTACAAGGCAGCTACACTGAACTGAACCCAGTGTGGTTCTTTCACACTCCAAAAGCAGCACTGGTGTGTGTCCCAGTGTGCCCAGTATAAACTGGATCCTGACTGAAAGATCTTCACAGGATATACAATTGTAAGAGAGATTTCCTGAAAATTCAAAACCTGCTTAATTATTATATAATATCCTTTAAAACAATCTGTGCAATTAAGACTATTATAAATAAATAAGAAATATTTTGTCATTACACCTTCCAAGAGCAGAGATCAACAACAGGCAGAGGAAATCCCATCTCAGAAAAAAAAAATTTAGGTGGTGTCATTTTCTCTCCTATTTCTTTTGTCTCTTAAACTACCTCAGAGATCTCGCAGCATTTTTTTTTAAGGAAGTTGAATGACTCAGTGCTTTCCCTGCAGATCCAAATGACTTGAAAAGGCAAGAAAGTGCATGAAAGTAAAGGGCAAGAAGCACAGCTCTAGGTGGGATGCTCCAGAGCTGTGCCAAACCAAGGCAGAGCAGCAGGACATCAGAAACACAGGAGAATGAGGACAGCACGAGTAATTAAACAATACAAAAGTACAGGTGTGGATAAACCATCCTGTAACTGCTTGGGAGATTGAAAAATGGGGCATTTTCCCAATACTGGCAGAAACTGCAGCATAACAACATGACATGAACAGGTTAAACCCTTATTTCCTCCTCAGGTGAGCTCCTTTGTTCCAGCCTCAGTGTCTGAGCTGTAATCTTAACTGCTCCTGAGTATTTGCAGAGAAGAATATTTCCAAATGTCTTCCTCATCTATGCAGAACACAAATTCACACTACATCAAACGTGTGACATTTACATTTCCCTGGGGTTCCACAAGGACTGGGAAAGGAAATTAGGAGGTTAATGGGCTGGAACTGGGACAGCTTTGGATACAGATTTAAGAGGAGGCCTGAGAATGACCTTGTTCCTATGAAACAGCAAAACCAGGGTTTGCCAAGGCGTGACTGCCCCAACACTGAAGGCAAGAGCAGATCCTGCAGGGACAGGAGGTGCACAGTGCAGAGAACAGAGCTCAAAGGCACCCTGCACCTGATGGCAGTGATGCCTCAGAGTTTAGCTTTTGTATTTTTCACATTCTGTGCTGCTTTAGGTGAGTGTCTGAGCCTCATATGAGGGGATGGTGAGCTCTCTGCACAGAGCAGGGAGACAAAACAATTCCTTCTCCAGCTGGGGACCAAGGACAAATGATCCAAATCTCAGGCCCAAGAGCACAATGTGGGCTGAAGAGAGAAAAACAAGCAGGATGGGACTGCATGGGCTGAAGCTGGAATTGGACAATGAACTGCAAGGTGCAAATGGAGCAGAGCTGATCACAGTGAGAGACCTCGTGTCCATTTTGGGACCATTTTGGTTCATCTTGGGTGCAGCCCTGGCTGGGCTCTGGTGTTGCCCAAGGTGGATCCATGGAGGAGATCCTTTTCACAAATCCCTGCTTTATTCTTTAGCTCTGTCCAGCCTCTGCTCTGGGTCAGCCTGCACAAGGCATCAAGAGAACTCAAGTCCTGAAGGTTTCACCTCCAGAACCAGGGCACGAGGAGGAGCAAGTGCAGCTCTGGGCAGGTGCCTGGAGTGGTTTCTACACAAACCCTCACAGAACTGCTCCCAGTCAGCTTTGCAAAAGAGAGCTACAGCACTTCTAAAACCAGTTTTGAGGACTGATATGTTCAAAAATAATTAGCTGAAGCGTCCAGTTTGTAAGAGAGCATCTGTTACACCCAAAATCTCAGCTACCCATCAGTGATTGAGACACCTGATCCACATCCACGGGCTCTGGTTTGTACTTTGCAGCAGTGATACCTTACATGAAGTAGGAATATCGTAATTCACACTATTTTTCTCTCTAGGAAAAGAATGCCTGGAATTATTCTCAAGTGTATTTTGCTCAAGAACTCTCAACCAAGGAAAGAGGACTTTGGGCCTCTTTCTTCCACCAAATATGCATTGATTTGCATACAATTTGTCCCAGTAACCAGATGTTTCAGAGTATCATCTACTAACATTCCAATATTTTTGTTTGTGAGATCTAGCACAGTAACACAGCTCTGGTACTGCCTGGGAGTTCAGAATATGTTGTTCCTTTTTTTTTTTTTTTAAAGGTTTTACTTACACTATCTACACCATTTTAAAATGCAATTTTCACTCTTTAGGGGGAAGGGGAATCACGGGACATTCTGTGCTTCACCAGAATTTTGAATGTAATGTAGTTCAACAATAATGAAATTATATCAAAATTATACCCTGACCCCTGCAACTGCAGGGTTTGTGCACTGGAGAAAGACCAGCATTGTACATCTGATCTCCACAGACTGAGGGGTTTTATGCAGCCATAAGAAATATGCATCACTGTGGGCCAGATGTATAATTAGAAGATTCTTTTACACAGAGAAAGTGCCCTTTGAACCATGGTGATGGAGCAGAGTGCCAAATCCCACAGGGAATGACATCTTCTGTTTTTCCAGATTACTTCCAATGCTTGAGCTACGATTCTGCCAGCAGCCCCACTGCCACCAAAACACTTCAGAGACCCCACACGGCTCATTCCAGAAAATCTCTTTAAAAAGCCAAACAAAGAACTGCTCTTGCTAAATATACTGCAGAGCAATTTTAGCTGCAGCCAAACTGCCACTGACCACGCAATTGCAACAGAGCCTTTCTCCTGTGAATTCCCTGAGATGACTAAAAGACAAACTGACATTTGAACTCAGATTATCTTGCAGTATATACAAGAATCTTCTTTCTAACTTCCATGTCCATGTGTGTATGTGCACAGATATTTTTGAAGTGAGAGAGGGAAGAGAGTCACAAGAACGTACACATTACTGCAAGAACACATATTCCAATAATCTTTTTCCCCCATCCACAATTTTAAAAAGCTGCTTCTCTCATATGGATTTAATATGATTGTTCTTAAAATTTTCTATAAATGCTTTAAATCAATCTCTGGATATTGAGCAAAGATGCTACTGGCTTTGACAGAGTAGTTTGAATACCAGTCATTGTAAAACACATCAATTCTAATTTCTATATCACATTTTAGATATTAAAGTAATTCACCACACACATACACTCCCAAGTGTAAGTGCCCTCCCTTGCCTTTCTAGCTGACTCAAGAGAGAATTAGCTCATCTTCTTTCTAAAGCCCTCGAGAATATTCCAGCCAGAACAAGACTTTAGTGTTAAAGAAAACTGGAGGGTCACAGAGAAGTTAACATTTCACAATCACATTTTGAGAACACTGCAGAAGGTTTCCCTTAACACGCTGTCAGATGCTAACAAGGGAAGGGAGCTGCATGGAACTGAACTGTTCCAACTTTTCATAACTAAATGCAACCAGGAGTAAAAAAAAAAAAAAAAAATTAAAATATTGAACAGGAATTTTCCTCTGACCCCAGCTAGCAGCCAAAATGTCTGTTTCTCCAATACTTTCCTCCTTTTTTTACTTAGACAAATAACTTTGGTTTTGGTGGAGCCTCCTATAATTAACTGTGCTTGACTGAAAGCTGAATTTCATGTGCATGTTTGCTATTAAAGAAATCTGTTAAGAGTTACATTGTCTATCTGATAATTACTGTCACAAACCAACACGCACATGTTTTCAAAGTTTTAAAATAGCCCTTGCCATATAATTAGTTGCCATTTTAGAAACATTTAAATGCTCAAAATTGGCTTAAATACGAGAGACTGCACAGACTCCGAATTCTCTGCTCCACCAGCCCAAAGGCTCACAGACATCTCTTGATCCCAAGGGCAGAACCCACAGCACCAGGCAAAAAAAAATCACTTGGGCAAGTTGTGACTGACAAGGACAAGGCATGGGAGACAAGCTGCAGGTGATTTTAACTCCTTCTTGCTGTGATCCAGCAGGAGCTGTTCCCCCTCCACAAAAACTCTTGTTTCCCAGCACTTTTCTACTGGTTTTCTTAATTTGAGATGGAAATCTTAATTAGAAACACTCTTAACCACTGTTGGGGTGCTGAGTCACAGCCTCCTCCTGTTACAGGACCACTGGGATTTAAAGACTTAACTGACAGTCCAAAATATTGTTACTGCTCTGATATTCCTCTGTGGTGTCATACTGAACCATGTCCTTACCCCCGAAATCATCTTCTTATATTTTACATCTTTGGCTACAACAAATCAGAAAACATTACAAGCCAAATATGTGAAAAAAAGACTTCTGAAATTACCAATGCATAATACATTACCAGTGTATACAGAAGGATACACTAAAATTACAATAAAGCAGGGAAAAATTTGGCAGCATAGCAGACTGCCAAAGCCAGTGATAGATTCTTCATGCCAGAAGAATGAAATAAGGATTGCAAAGCTCAGAGGATTTAGACAGACATCTGAATGCTATTTCTTTGTAATGGAACTTCTGACATCTCACTGGTGTTTTAGTAGCAAATGTATCAAAAATAATTAATAAAAGAAACCTGTGCACACTGCTAACACCTACTGACAACTACCAGTTAACACCTTGCATCAGGTGACAAATGAACTGGCTTTCACCTCATTGGAGAGGAGCAATCACCTTGCACCAGGCTCAGGGGCTCTGCTTCTGATCCCAGCTGGGAGAGTCAGCACAGGGCTGGGATTTGTGGGGCTGGAACTCTCAGGTCAGGAGAGGAGAAACAAAGCACCCTCACTCCTTGTTCCCTGCACGCTCAGCTGTTGGTGCTCTGGATACTGAGAACTTCAGAGCTTCTGTGCTGACAGTCTGACTCCCAGGAGAGCACTGCGTCTGACCTGAGGCCTTGGAGAAGGCTTTCTTGTTCTTCTTCACCTTCTTCTCCATGGGTTTGGGTGTATTTTGTAACTGGACAGAAAAGTCTGCATTGCGGACTTTGAGTGATTAGTTATTGACTTAAAAGTGAAAATAATTGAGGTGTCATTTCTTAATTGGATAGTTTAGCCTTAAAAGACCTTGCAACAAGAGATAGCCAGTTTTGTGCCTTGTTAGTGAAAGACTGCAGAACTCACTGCTGTGAGACTGTAAAAAACATCTAAGCCTGAATGTTAACTATCATCTTCAGTCCTGACCTTGACAGATGCAGAAAAAAGAAGCCGAAAACCAGCACTCAGCAAGTCAAGACAATGGCACCCTTGAAAGGAAAGCCAAGAAGGCCATCAGGTTTGAAAGCAGTGCTGCTCTCACCGTGGTCTCTGTCAGTCCCCCCACGGACACGGAGAGCCCCAGCAGCACGTGGTACTGGTAGGCTGGCAGGCCCAGGAGCCGCGTGATCCGCGGGAAAGCTTCCGACGCCGCGTTCCAGTTCAGCACCTCCTTCTCCCACCTGAAAGGGGAAGGGTATTGTAAATGCAGGTGAACCCCGTGGGAAGAAATGCTGATGTCTGACTCCAGTTCAGAAGGCTGAATGGTTTCTTTATTATAGCTATACTATAATACATTAATATACTATTTAAAGGAGATACTAAAACTACAAACCTACTTTTCTAACTCCCATATCTAACTCACTCACAACTCGTGACCCTCTCTGAGAGTCCAGCCACAGGTGGATTGGATTGGCCATCAGGCCCAAACAATCCTCACCAGAATCCAACCAAGCAATCACCCCAGGTAAACAATTCTCCAAAAAAATTCCACACGGGAAAAAACAAGGAGCAGAAATAGAAATTGTTTTCTCTTTCTTCTCTCTGTGCTCCTCTATGAAAAAATCTTGAGAGAGAGAAGAATGTGCCTGCCACAGAAGGGAAAGAATCATCTTGTGTGGGTGCACTGCTTTTCTCCTCCCCACATTGCTCCTCCACACCAGTGAAGAAGGTCTCTGAATTACCTAAGCATCAAATCAAACACTGGTCTTTGAGCATATGGGGTAAATACAAACCAAAGCTTCAGCCACTGCCAGTAAAGTGGAGGAATCTCCAAATCCTTGTTCTGACCCAGGGAAGATGTGAACTGCACTTTCCTTTGCCCAGGCACTTTTGCCTACATTCAGAAAACAAGTTCCTTTCTGCAGTTTCATTCTGTGTTCTCTCCCACCAGCAGCTGACCCAAGGACAGATCTATCCCAGGAAAGGCCAACACACCCTCCCAGCACTGATGATGCTGATGATCAGCAGCCTCACAGACAGAGCAGAGGATCACAGCAGGCTGAGGATCCCCCAAGCACAGAGCTGGATGCTCCTCACTCCCATCAGGTGTCATAATCACCACTCAGGAATGAGTTGCTCTCACTCTTGCTTTAACTAGAAAGTCCATCTTGGAAAACTACTGCAACTAGAGCTTGGTTAAAACAACAGAATTCATTAAAAACTATCCTTATAATCAGTGTTTTCCAGCTGAGAAAAAAAAAATATGTTCATGCACATTCATAGGACAATTCAATAAAACCCTGACAACACCAAATATTCCTCTATACACATTTTGGGCATAAAAATTACACCAGGTTGCTTGGTTTAGGTGAAACTGTGTGCATTTATCTTTTACTTTCATTGTTTTAGGACATTTTTCACTACCTTACCTTGGAAATATCCTCTCTAGCTCTTCTCGATGAGGGATGTGTGGAACTGGAGGATGGTCAAAGTGCAAAAGACTAAGGAACACAGATCCTGCATGAGCTCGGAATTTATCTATTTTTTCAGCTGACTGTTGAGCCAGCCAGCACATAATCTGCTTGCAGCTATAAAGAAGAAAACAATCAGAAAATTGAAGCTGTAGAATGTGTATTCAGATTTAAATTGTTTCAATTAAATGAATAAGAATGATCCTGCTAGGAAAGTATTCTGATTTAACCCTTCAGAATGAACACACAAGTGATTTAAAGCACCCACATGGTGATAGAATCTTGAGGCTTTATCTTCCAACAGATCAATCAATCAAAAACCAGAATGACATTAATGTTACAGAGTATTTTATCCACCTTTTACACATATTGCCCCACCCTTCATCCAAAAAGATAACAAAGTGATTTATGGCTTGGCTGAACTGCAACATTTCAGATGGAAATAGAGCAGAACTTGGAGAAAAGCACATTTTGAAGTAGAAAACTGCACACGTTGCAGAGGACAAGGTCTCTCCTACATCTCATATATCCCAAGTAAATCACTTCAATTCTGGCTAGTTTTTAACAATATCCTATTTTATTAATGCTCACAACTAAACTCACAGCTACAATACTGTGTCCCACAAGGCTCTTAACCCTTCAGAAAGGGCCACTAATGATAGTAAAACCAGCTAAAATTCCTTTAGTTACACCAAGGCCCAAAATATTTACAAAATGGGATCCAGCTGGCAGGAATGCTTTTCTCAGTTCCACGTGGACAGTCTGGGTATAAACAGATGAACAGGAGGAAGCCCCTGAAAATGGGCACTAGTGAGCACTGTGTTCTTAGAGAATCCAGTACTTTCCTTCTAGGTGTCCTTCAACATTTGGGGTTTTTTTTAATTAAATCCCAAACCATCATATGTTCACCTAACCACTGGCACACTCTGTCTACAAACCAATACCACGATTAAGAAAGTTTTATTGCAGCTCAAACTATGTTTTAAAAATGGTACTTTTTATTCATTCTTTTATTCTTAGGAAAGTTTTACTGCAGCTCAAACTATGTTTTAAAAATATACTTATTACTAGTTCTTTTACTATTAGGAGTACCATATAATGAAATTAAAAATCAGGAGCTCAGTGTAAATTATTTTTCTTTATTTCCTTACTAATAATTCTGAAAAGAAATTAATCCAAACTCATGCTCACATTATGAATTAATGACGTGACACTCTGGATAAGCAGGCAGGTTTGCTTTCTGTTTAAAAATATACTTGGTACTAGTTCTTTTATTATTAAGAGTACCATATAATGAAATTAAAAATCAGGAGCTCAGTGTAAACTAGTTTTCTTTATTTCCTTACTAATAATTCTGCAAAGAAATGAATCCAAACTCATGCTCACATTTGATCACATTATGAATTAATGATGTGACACTCTGGATAAGCAGGCAGGTTTGCTTTCTGCTTCAGTGAGCACTACTGGGAAGCACCACAGAGGTGGCAGGTTTAGCCCAAATCCCACACTGTGCTGCATTTCCAAGGTGGGATTGCCACCCACGTGCCCCCAACAAGGTTTTCCCTCTAAAAATCAGATGAAACACCCTCCCCATCTGTGTGGGCTTGACACACTTGGTCAAAGTTCTGTCACACTCAATAAAGGAGGAGCACAGAGTGTGCAAGCACTGCACTCGTGCAGGGAATGGAGGATGGAGCTCCAGGAGCTGACACAGGACAGAACATTGCATACATGCTGGCATGAATCAGCTCTGCCTCGTTCTGCACCAGCAGCAGGGTCACCTCCATCAGGCTGGTCATGGCAGCTTCACGCACCCTGTGGAGACACAGACAGAGCAGAGGAGCTACAGCAGCACTTATTTCAATAAACACATCAGCTGGGTGAAAACACCAGCACAAATTCACAATAACCAAAGCAAGGACCTCTGAGAGCAGCTCCCACATTTTGGGAGGACAAGGAGTGTCCCCCTTCCAGTCCCATTCTGTGAAACAAAGCTCACATTGCACTGAGGGTCCAACAGTCACCCCTGCCTCACCAGCCTGGTTTTCATTCCAGCCAGATGTCAGCAGGCTTATTCTTTATTTTAAGAAGGTTAAAACTGATAATGATTAGTAATATTTCATGTGCAAGTAGACGTATTTAAACTTAAATGCTCTGTCTGCTTCAAATTATTTTCTGATAAGGTCAACCCACATTTTGACAGTCAGATGTTGAACACTGTTAAGACTGTCACATTCCTGTAAATGTTCAAGCTTAATATTTCCAACATTAAAAACAAGTTGTGACTCAGAGTGGCTTAAATCTCTATGCTAAACAATAATTAATTTCACAAAAAGTTTGACCAAAGTAACACTAAGTTGTGCTTGAAGCGAGTCCTATCTAGATAATGATCTGCTCCCTTCAAAATGTTTAAATACAATTTTTAAAAAAAGTGTAATTTCAATTAAAAAATCATCAGTATGCTTGTTTTAAACCATGTCTTGTCAATCCATGAGTTTTTAAAAGTGGTTCTTTTCTTAAGACAAGAGCAATACCTCAGTGGGTTACGTGACCCTGCACAAGAGCAGGCCCAGCATGTTCACTACATCAGCAACTCAGAATAATGTCATCCTTTCTCAGTAATAATTTTTTAAAAAAGGGGAAAAAATATTTGAAAAGGCCCAGCAGCCTTCTATGAGAATAAATACCCCTCTTGCTGATTTCCAAAACAACTTGAAAAGAGTTGCAGATGCAATCTGAAACTGGGTGGGACATTTGTTATAATGGTAAAAAAGGTAAGTTACATCATTTTTTCCAAAGCAGTTGAAAACAAGTCTGGCAGTCTTTCATCAAGGTTATGTTTTACTAGTTTTTTGTATCATATCTGACTTAGATATTCATGTCTACCACCTGTAGACAGACCAGGCATGTCCCAGCAAACAATCTGTCAAAAGAAAGGTGAAGTTTGCATATGCAGAGAAAAGTTGGTGAAACTTTCCCACGACTCTATTAAAGAAAGACAAAAATTACACAAAAAGGACAAAGTCTCTCCATATCTTTCCATCTTATTCACTGGTTTGGAAGAAACAGAATGAGAAAGCACTGATATTTGAGAGGCCACAAAAGCCTGCAGCAGCCAAGAGTTTGCCATGAGAAAGGATCCCCCTTCCCCTTCTGATTTACATGTTTCTTGACTTGATTGTGGCTGGAATTGCCCAAAGAAGCTCAAAAAAGAAAAAAAAAGCATCTGGTGCTCAAAGCACTTTTGAATTTTAATGGCTGTTGGGAATTTAATTTCCTCAGGATTTCTTTGAAAGTTCCACTCTGTTTTGTTCTGTTTTGAAATGAAGACACAGAGAAGGATAAACAATAGTTGTGGAGAACTGCATTGGGTGCTCTCAGATGTGGAAGCTCAGTTGAATACCTACTTACACTTCTCCAGTACCTCACCTGGCTTTGAAAACACAAAGCTCAATGACTCTTCCTTTTCTCTGCCTCCCCACCCTGTATTATTGCTCTTGCATTTTCTGTCAGCTGCACCCAGCCCTGCCTTGTGTTAGAGACACATTCACCTCCCTCCTGCTCCTCTGACAGCAGGGAAAGCCAAGCTCCTTCCTTGTGCAAGCTGGAATGACCTGCACCTGATCCTCACTGGTTTGCACCCTTGTTTCCTCTTCTAAGGAGATGTCAGACACCTCCTGATCTCTGATTTCGTGCCCTGTGTTATTATTTCCCTGTGGTATGACAATTCACCCAGCTGAGAAGCTGGATACCACTACAGAAAACAGGGAAACACGACAGAAAACAGGGAAAATCCAAACACACAAACCTCAACTAAAGCTGAGAGCAGTCTGGGTTATTTGTGCCATGAACTTTTCCAACATGTTTGTAAATATTGCACTACAGAAAACAGGGAAACACGACAGAAAACAGGGAAAATCCAAACACACAAACCTCAACTAAAGCTGAGAGCAGTCTGGGTTATTTGTGCCATGAACTTTTCCAACATGTTTGTAAATATTGCAGTGAAGTGCTAAAGGGACAAGGCTGGCCAGTTACACAAGTGCCCAATGATAACGTGGCACAAAGTACCTTTCTTCTGCTGCAGAACTGACACTTCCCTTCCTGTGCAAAACAGAATAGCTATTTATAATTATTTAATATATCTATTATATAAAAATATTATATACCATATTATATAGTATACATAATATATAATATTATTTAATATTTACTATTGTTTGTAATTATTGCAGCCTATTTATAAATATTACAGCCTATAATTATTGCATTACTGATACTGGTGAGATCTAACACTGCCAGTGCCTTGCAGAGCACAACCTGCAAGTTCTGACTGTGCTCTTTGACTGTTCCTTGCCCATGATCACTGGCAAGGAACAATCCAGCATGGGGCATATTGAAAAAAACAGCACAATCACAAGTTTTTTTTCCTCCACAAGACAAGAGGTGGTTCCAGGCTGTGTACACAGCTCCCATCCCACATGGTTATTACAAATGTACCTCACAGCACCTGCCCTGTTCAAGCCTAATGAGGAATCCTGGAAAGGAGAATGGCACTGTAATTTACTTATTTTTTCCTGTTTTAAAACAAACCTAGGGCTACCAAATGAAATAATGACACTGAAGTTAAGACTGAGTAGGACAGAGCTCTGAACAGGACAGAACAAATCTGAGCCAGAAGTTGCCAGTTGGGCAGCATGTGTCACCAGGCTGGGCTTGGCCAGGGATGGGCACAGCCACTCTCCTGTTCATCCAGCACTGCTGAAAACACCCTACAAGGAAGGAGGTAGTGACTGTTTAAAGCATTTCTTTCACACAAACACTCTGCACAGATATGACTGACACAATCCACTCAAACACTCCACGTGACTCAGCACTGCTGGACAAGAACTTCTTCAACAAACTGGGAAAATAACAAAATGTTTTCAACCAGCAGAATTATTTCTTACCAGAACTTTTCAGGCACTTACCCCTTCCTGCCTGGCATGTAGCAAAAGCAGAGCCAAGTACTAGATCTGAATTATCAACAGGTTGTTAATTAAAATCCAGAACACACATCTCTGTACCCTGAGCTACTTCATGCAGCTGCCAGACAGGTCAAATACATGTATTTTACCACTTCATTACCATACCACACAAACAGTATCACCCACAGGTTAAACAAGGCTGATCCTTCATCTCTAAAAGCAACATATATCTGCACATTTCAAATTCAAATTATGGATTCAGGCAATAAAATTAAGAGGCCTTTTCAAAACCTGCATTTTACTCAAAATCAACTGCTAATAAATAAAAGACAGCTAAAATTACTCTATCACATTCATTTACAGAGTTCATGGCTTTTCTATACTGAGTGTTACTGCTCTGAGGCTTCCACAAAGCACCAAAAGTATTTTAAATCTGCAGATACTGGACTTGTTCCTGAATTAGGATAATTTAATGCTTTTTATTAACAAGTACTACTTCAGGCTGGGCATATTTAGCTCACAAATACGTGCAGAAAATCACCCTGACAGGAGTGTGTTTGGTTTGTAAGATCCATATCCCCATGCTGTGTAATTCTACAGGATGCCATGAATACCATGAGCTCTTCATGATCTCTCCCATTCAAAGCTGGCAGGAACTTCCAATCAGTAAGTGCTGACACACCCCCAGTTAGAGCTGCTTTGGAAATAAAACACAAACCCAAAGAAGGACACGAGCCTTTACAGTCAGGAATTTGGAAACTGCCTTTGCAGATCACTGTTACTGAAGGAATACAGAGCATTCAGAGTGCTAGACACTGAATCTTCTTTGTATATTAGGGGGACCTTGAAGACATTGAGGAATGCCATGAAAACAAGCCTGCTATAGACTTAACATTACCAAGATCTTATTAATCTTATTAAGTTACTAAATGTATTAATCTACCTATGCTACAGATTTCCCATCAGCAGACGTATTCCTATAGACTTATGATTTATTCTTGCAGCATCATATCTGAAATCATTGAAATCTTAAACTTACAAAAGATTTGGTGATGCTGCAGCACAATTGAGAGTTTTATCCCTCTCAACAGGTTATGCAGCTGCTCCCTCTCCTGGCAAAAAATCCCCACAACAGCAATGTGCAGCAGGAGAGATCAGGCAGGACCCAATGTGTTGTTTCAAATAAAGAGAAATAATGCTTTAAATCCCTGTTTTGCAATTGAATACATTCCTGGTATTCACTAAAAGGAACTAATGTCACCCACAGAACCAGAAAAAGGCTTAACTTTGGTTTTGAACATCTCAGTCCTCATATTCCCAACTTGTGAGCAAGGACGACCAAAACTTGTCAGCCTCGCCTTTCACTTTCTACTTCTCTTCCTGCTGTGCATTCCTAATTCCCACCTAGGCTCAAATCTCCAAAGGCTTGGAGCTCTTGTTTCTAAGAGGTTTTGAAAACACATCAGCTTTTCAGTGGACACCAAAGCTGGCCCTGGATTTCACCCCACCTTACCATCCTCCAACATCACCCCGGCTGTCGGTGGTGTAGTCGGTGACACCGGTGAGCAGCGTGGCATAAATCTGATCAACGTTATCCCTGCACACATATTCCTGCTGGGATCCATCTCCCTTCACACCCACTGTCTGGCAAACCCTTCAAAAAAAGAGGAAAAGAAGGGATGGGAGGCAATGAAGATCAAGCTTTGTTATATTGCTTAATAAAATTCACAACATCCGTAATGTCCACTACAGATGGGATGAGGAACATTTCTGTGCTGAATTTGACCTGAGGATTTCTGAGCAGTGTTTGGGTTCAAAGGAGCACTGGCAAAGCTAAGATCTCAGCAGGGAAGTAGGTTGCTTTACTTCCTTTACCTGATTTTTCACATTAAACTCTCCTGTAAAATGCAGAGAAAATCAAAGCACTCCAGAAAAGCTTTCACACCTATAACACTCCAAAAAGGAACATGCTTCTGTATCTGTCAGACTCTGAAGTCTCCTTAAAGTGAAGTCAGGAAGAAGAGCAAAGGGCCAACACAATGTGCATTGAACCTGATATTAAACTTCTTTACCTTGAAGACAGGGGGTTTTTAGCAGTGTAGCAGTTTAAGAGCATAAAGTATTAATGTATACTATTAACTGCACTGTGACATTCAACACAGAAAATATTCCTTTAAATAAAAGGCACAATTCCTTTAAATCAATTGAATATTTTTTAAGATTGTGAAAAAAACATATATTCTTCCTTCTCAGTAAAGCTCATTAAATTGCAGCCCATGAGAAAGGCAAACATTAAAATGCACTCTAGGTAGTCAGGTAACTGATAAAAACCTGCCAGCACTATCAGAGCTGAAGTCCACTGTCACATGTGTGGTAATTCTCTGAATCAACAATAAACTGAGTAATGGATATGCAGTCAAGATGTGTGTGTGTGACTGTAACTGATTTCAGGACTCATGCTCCCAGCTCCCAGCAGAATTAACAGGAGAAAGCTTCTACAGAAAGATTTAAAATTAGACACAAGCAGGGGTGAGAAACATACTTTGCAATTGCTATTAAGGCATCTCTCCTGGCTTCAGCAAAGCTCACGTCCTCAGGGGAAATTATTGTAACTTTTTTTAGACCTTCCAAAACCTGAAAAAAATACAAAGATTGAGATATATAAATCCTAACCCTTTTTTACTATGTTAAATTTAGGTATCATAGTAAAGTGAGTTCAATCCTGTATGAAGGAACCAAGCAGGCAGCAGAGTTTGGATTCTCACCAGGAGAGGCCTGTAAGATTTTACACAACATCACCAGAGTATTATTCAGAACTATACATGTATTTCTAGCAGTTCTTCTTGTTTATGGGAATAATACAGCTAAAAAATGTGAACAACAGGCTAAGTTTACATTTTGTCTGGGGCAGGGTAACGTTATAGAAATACCACTTCTATGGCAGAATTGTGCCTAAGGGTAAAAAGGCCTCTGCTCTCTGCTGCAGCTTTTTAGATACTCAAGGCACTTAGGAATAAGTTTCTACTAAAAGCTAAAATCCATATTCTAAATCTGTATTTCTATTTCACTTTGTGGCTTCCTATATCTCGGTTTCTCCAGGGGTTTCAGTTCAATCCCTGTAGCAAATCTCTCTTCCCCTGGACCCTTCCCCCCTCTCTCCTCTGTTCCCTTGGACCAATGTCCAAAGGGTTAATCCAACCTCTGGCTTTCCATTAACACTACTAAAGCTGGACTAAACCTTAATTATCAGAAACTATGGCAAGCTCAACTCATGATTAATTTCTGTCCATTAGCATTCAAACCCCTTTGACAAAGACCTTTAATTATGATCATTACTATTTATTTGATTACTGTCACAGGTTTCACTCAAAATTCTCATTACAATGATCCTGTTTTCTCACCTGCTGGAGCCTGCCCTTCAGCAGAAATCTTGGAAGGGCCCCAAGAGCTCGTGAAAAGCCACAACGAATCATTTCCTCTGCGTTTTGTAGTTCTGAAACGTACTGTGTCACCAGCTCATCTGGAAAAAATACAATTGCAGAGTGAAAAGCAACCACCACATCATTAGAATTTCATATTTGGCTAAGGAAAAAAAAAAAAAAAAAAGGAAAAGATCCCCTAAACAAAGCAGCTGGAAAATTTTGTAATTTGTTGAACTAAAATGTTCTGACATTTAGAACTAAAAAAAAAAAAACAAACCCTAACTAAAAATTTAGTTTAGTTCAAACTAAACTGAAATACCTTAATTTTCTACAGGAAAAGGATAAAAAATTTAAGATGTTTGCTTTTACATGAATGAATTTGTATTTTCTGTCTAAAAAATTGACTTTGTATTTATACTAAGCCTGTTACTTGAGAGAGAGAAAAGACAAAATTCGCAATTTTAGAGGGTTATTACGTTTTAGACATCCAAATAATAAGTATAAGCACAAATGTCTGTCTAAGCACAGGGGAGCAAGTTCTTTTTATATTTATAGATCACCATTTTCTATCATTGGATAAATGTTCTGTGTTAGGCAGGAGATGCCCAGGTTTGTGAATATCAGTTATTTTAACAGTTTTCCCTCAGAAAACTCCTGACTGGAGTCCTGTTTAAGCACACACACAGATCACACCTAAACAGTGAGATAATTTCAGATCATTTTTCATAGACATAAATGAAGCTGGGTGCTTTGGAGGAGAAAGCTCAGGAAGAAATGCCCCCTTTGGTTCTGTGTGCTGGCACAGGACACAGCGGGGACAGTGACCCTACAAACAGCAGCTGAGTCAAAAAACACAGAATAAACACAGAATAAACCCGACTGGGCATGGAAAAAGGAGCCTCAGCAAACATGTAAAGTGATATCAAGCAGAAAATGGAGCATAAAAGGAGGAAAAGTCCGGAACAGGTTCACATTTCTGCTGCAGTCTTTATCTCAGACTTACAGCCAATACTTCCTTTACCCAACTTTTCACATTAAACTCTTCTGTAAAATGCAGAGAAAAACAAAGTACTCCAGAAAAGCTTCTCCCAGCCAGCTGCAATAAACACAGCTCTGATTCAGACAGGAGCAAGGTGGTCTTATCAACCCCGTTACTGCAGAGACACTTTTTAATCCTCAAAGAAAAAGAAGCAGAGATCCTGTGAAGATTACATAATTGTGCCACTGCCTACTGTAATCTAAGGTTTACATGGTTGAGCAATATTTGCTAGAGGAAGAAAGAAGAGTTGCCATAAGAAACTCCCCATTCATCACAATTCATGACTGCTTCTTTTAAACCCCAATGCAATGGACAGGCCCCAGCTCGTCCCTCCCATCAGCAGCCCAGCTCCCTGGCCAGAGGTGAGCAACACCTTCAGATAAGCACATTTATTTCAAACTTTCCAAACCACCAGGCTGTCAAGAGTCCTGAGGTCACAGGAAGATGCAGTGTTTGCTGTGACAGCAAGATCTTGAACAGTGAGCTGTGGCAGTCTCCACTTTGAGTGATGTAAATTTAAGATTGACATTTCAGCAACAAACAAACAAACAAAAGCTCTTTACTTATAACCACTCAGTAATTATGGTGGAAAGTGTAATGCAAATGTTAATATTCTTCTAAGAGCCTTCAGCTTCATAAACCAACAGGGCCTATGAAGTGTCTACAGTATTAATTCCACACAACCCATCCTGAAAGAATATTAAAAGAGAAAGTCAGCAAAACCAAACCAGAACACAGTAAGACAGACAAAGAAAACACTAAGAGAAGGTCAAAACAAACAAAGGCAAAAGTAGTGATTCAATAAAAATGCAGCCTAATAAGGACAAATTCAGAATGTCAAACTGCTAAAGCACCCTTGATTGGTGTTTTCATTTTAATCATCAAGCAACAGTGAAACACTGGTTAAATTTTACCAAAAGCTTTTTTTTTTTCCTCCTTAATCATGTCCAGACCTGCTTTAACTGACTTATCTAAGGCACCTGCACTGTGCTGAATGTCTCACATACCCACAGCCATCACACGCTCTGGGAGGACTTTTAATACTGGATTTCAATCCCACAACAAACAGACATGACATTTTTATCAGCACAGAGGTAAAATACACCTCTTTTTTGTTTGTTTTTTTAAAAGATGCTTGCGTGTGTAATGGCACTTCTGTTATCATGTGTGGAGCAGGGTCCTCTGCAATCAAGGCCAAAAAAAAAGAGTTTTCTAGAACAGAAAAATTGTCATTTCACAATTCTACTTCAGAAAGTCCCATGAGAAATTTTTTCTGTATCTACAAATTTGACCTAATTGTGCCCCTAGACCATCACAGCCACATTGCCTTGGTCCCTTCAAGCACAAGGCAGATGAAAAGTCAACCTCAAATCCAGGAAAAAACCAAGAACCTAGGTCATCTAAAGGTCATGCAGACTTTCAGAGGGGTCTAAATGAGTAAAGCAACAACCTGTGCAGCCTGTACTTCCAGCAGATCCCTTCTCCCTCCTGACCTGGGCACCTTTTCCAGTCCACTTTTCCAGAAACTTGAAACTTCATCCTTACATTAAACTTGACCTATCAACTTCTCAGCTCATTTTTAGCTTGTTTGCTTTGACTCAGCATTGCCTCCTCCTGCCCTGCACGTTCTGGTTTTACACATGACCCTTTCCTGAGGCTGTGGGGATTTTATCTGCCTTGGGACCATATCACATCTTCCCGTGCTGCCCACAAAGAATCTGGCAGGCAGGGCCAAACTCCAGCAGGGAAAGGGCTATTTGGTGGTTTGGGTTTGTTTGTTTTTTGTTTTTGGCTTTTTTTTTTTTTTTTAAACAAAAAAAAAAAAGGTAAAGATTCAGCACTATATAAAGTATTTTAAAATCAGGATAGGCTGCTTTTATAGTTCAACCTTAATGTCTTTGGGGCACAGACTGCATGTAAATACAAATGTGATAAATATCAACATCATTTTGGGAACAACTCTACGACAAATAAATAATAAGGCATTTTGTCACCTGATTTAATAATGGCAAAAAATAGAAAAAGAAAACAATATTATGTTAAGTATATGTCTCACTGTCATATTTAGAAAAATAAGAATATAAATGTTGTTATTCTTAAAGTATTTATCTGTACAATCCAGCAATTTGTCTCTGATGGACATGATACAATCTGATCCTTGAAAGGAAGACAGGTACAAGAAAAGCAGTATAAAAAAAGATGCTGATTCATACACCCCCGAGAGAAGTCTAAGCTTCTTCCTGTACTGCTGATCCAAACACAAACACATGAGCTCTCACACGCACATTTACCAGAACTCTGGGTGTCCTTTCCTATCCTTTTCTTATCCCTTAGCAATTCTTCTATAAACCAGCCATGATCTCTGGCAGAGTTTATTGAAACAGGATGTGAAAAAGATTCACTTTGTTAAAAGTCAGCACTTTAGAAACGCACAATCTTTGGTTCTTTGTTTTACAGTATGGAACAGAAAAGCAACATAAATTTGCTTTGTATTCATTATAGTGGTACCTTCTACTCACCTCCAGTCTAAAGCCAGCATTTCTGTAGGAAATGAGACATTTCCTACACTTCCACTTGTCATTTTTCAGACAACTTTCAGCTGTCAGTTCTTTTTTCCTGAAGAATTTTAAGTTGTGTTAAAACCAGCGCTGCCCCTCCCCACTCTGTGCAATCCCTCCAAAGTGCAAGTTTGGTCCAGCCCAGCATTCTGTGCCTCTGTGTTAAACATGAATCATTACCCTGCAGAGCTGGATCAGCTTCTCCCCTCTCATCGATGTAAAATTCATTGCACAGAGCAGCCAGTGCAGACACTGCAGACTCCTGCAACAAAGGCACAGAAATGCATTTACTCACCTCATATCTTAAAAATTTTAAGGAAAAAGAAAGTGGATTTAAAAAAAAAAAAGGCAAGCAAAAAAAACTCCTTTCAGATACTTTCTTATTATTTCTTCTCAATAGTGGTTTAGTAAGGAAAAACCAGATTTTAATCCTATTCCTTCAATATGAACAGCAAGCTAAATTAACATTTAAGACAGTAACAGTAATGTATGAAATATATTTTCAGTTCAGATGAAAGACCTCTAGGATGCCACAGCAATACAAAACACACCAGTCATTATTTCATCTTTCATATATATCCATATACTGTTGCCAGATTGACAAGAAACAAACCCTATTTCCCCAGGGAGCTACAGAAAGGAAACACAGAAAAGAACATGGACTGAAGGTAATAAACAAAAAAGCCCAAACATCACAGGCCTTGTGTCCTAATCTTAACTGGTTTAGAAAAGGATCAATGGTTGTGTGTTATACCTGAGCCTCCTCATTTTTAGAGTGGTTTCAGTTACTGATACAGAACACAAAATAACTCAGCTGCTATTTCAGAAAGCACATGATAGAATATGTAACAGAACAGAATTTAAAAGAATACATAACAGAATAGAATTTATGGCTGAATTATACTTTTCAGCTGATAATATAATGTTACCCAAAATTATAATACATTTGAAAGCACACAAGAGCTTTGCATTGTTCACTTCATGTTGACAGCAACAATACTTATTAACACTCATGTTCTCCAGGTACAAGAAATCTCAGCTGTAACACAGAAATCCTGCCCAGCTGATTTCATTCTGCCCTCAAAGACACCTCAGACAAGTTCCCTATGCAAAATCAAGGACTTGAAAGAAAACCAGCACTCACCTAAACAATATTCTAACTACCACAGGCATTATAGTAGCAAAAATATGCAGAATTATCTAACTGCTGTAGATCAGGGGCCTTTAAAGGCCAAATTATCCAACCTCTGCCATGGCCAGGGATGCCTGGGTCCAGACCAGATTGCTCAGACATTTCACTTTCTAAATGAAATGTTTTTCACCTTAAATGTATGAAGTTCAACTGGAAGAGAATACTGCATGTCTGAAAAAAAAGATTACTTTTCAAAATCTTAAGTGTTGTCCTTACAATTATTTCTCTCTAAAACAGAAGCAGAAATAAGTGAAAATTGTCATTTACTAAATACACTTTGCTTGGCTTTAACTGATGTTCACCAAGCAAGTTAAAATTCTCTACAGCCTATAATTAATTCTTCTAAGCTTTTGTTTTAGAAGTTCCAGTTATAAGACATACCAGCACTTTGAATAAATTGTTAATGCCAAAAGAATATCCTAAGAATTCAAATTTCTTTTTTTAATTTCCTTCAGTGATTTGGATACACTCCAGTCTCCTCTGTCTCCCAAGGACAGCTTTAAAAGATGAGGTGTGAGATACCTGAAATGTCTTTTTATCTTATTACTAAAACCTAGCACAATGAAAACAGTGTGTTAAATTCAGATTGTCTGTAAGCTCTTGCAGGGCAGACAGAAATTGCCTTTATAATTCAGCAATGCCTTTAAGAGCATGAGATCAAACTGCCATGGGAATTCTGGGGAAAATTAAGGTGAGTAACTGGAGGTGTTAAGATGATGTAAATAAAACAGCATGAGACATATCCATCAATGGATTTAATATTCAGAAGCAGAGCAGTCTGAGAACACAGAAAAAGGATTTGCAGCAGAGTTTAATGGGAAATTTAAGCTCCTTGTCCTGAATAACTCTGGTAACTCACAGCAAAGCTCACAGAGCTACCAAACACCCTCAGTACCCGTGGGCATCATCCAGAGCATTTTTAATGGTCACAAGAGTTCTCTGAAACCACACATATTACATGTACACCAAAACAGAAGCAAAAATGTAACCAGGGAGCAGCTTCCAGCACCATCAGCAACTCCTCACCCTGACCAGAGGTACAGAGAGGAGCAACCTTTGGGATAACTGCTCAAGTATTAATCAGAAAGGTCCACTGCAATCCTGAGGAATTCAAATGATACTTTTTTAAATAGCCCTTCTCACACTTCTATGAAACATGCATTCAAGAACCAGTAAGATCCCATGGATAATCCACCAAAGGAAAGCAAAAGTATTTCTAATTTTGTATTTAATGTGACCACGTGAAGGAGGAGAAATTATTGTACCTTTATATGCTGTCGTGCAGCACTGGAAACAAGAGTGAGATGTCTTAGACTGTCATTTATTAACCACTGCCAACCACCTGGAACAGCAAAGAACATAAACAGCTTTAACTTTTCTTACTTTCTGCACTTCAAGACTCTCCATTTAATTTTTCCACAGACCAGCAATTACACAGATCAACCTGTGTCCTTGGTTTTTTCTAAACTAAACAAGGCTGTGACTCCCAGCAGAGCTACTGCAGACTGGTTTACCATGTCCACAGTGAACACCCCATGCCTGGTGATGCTGAATACTGCACATTCTATTTATTGTAAAATTAATAGCTAAAAACCAAATCTTCAAATTGCATCAGCATCTGCTGAAGTGTTTGTCTTTTTGGTATTTTTTTAATGTGTTAGGCCACCCAACCCCATTAATTTTGCTTCTTTGAAAAGCAGAATTTGTTAATATTTTAGTTTAATTAATAGTTGCTACAGTCATGGAAGGTTATTTAAAACAGGACTTACTGATTATTGGATCTCCTCTAAATGGCATTTTTGATAGTGACAACTTCTCAATTAAAGTGCAGACTGTAAGAAAGTAAGTTTGATAACAAGATAAATACCCCCCCAGAAAACAGAAATTGTAGCAATTTTGAAAAGACAACCACAGGAAGTTACATTAGCATTAATTTTAAATTGAAGAATATTTGCAAACAGATATTCAAAATACGGGAAATTAAAAACTGGAAGGAAATTACATTTGTACAAAAATCACTAGGATGCAGTAACTGTCCTCTGGCACGAGTTAGTGCCATCATTCACACAAATCCCTTGTTTGGTGGGATGTTTTCCCCCTCTGCCATTCAAGGTGTGCACATACATATCAGCCACTTTTCTTTGCTATACAGCCTGGAAATGGCAGTGTAGCATCAGTGATGGCAAACCAACTGAGACAAGGATGATACTACAGCCACTATTCAAATTTATGACAGGTTTTCCTACTTCTTATTCATATTGTTTTTGAACCTCCAAGGAGTGGCATTTGTTCACTGCACAGAGCTGGGAGCTATGAAACTGGATGCAACTTTATTTCCTTTGATACTTGGAATACATGAGCACATCCTTTTCATAACAACATCCTTATTATTTTTAATCTATGAATTTATTAGAGTTCTAATGCTTACAAACCCACTTTGAGAACTGTATTTTTTAAAAAATGTTTTGAGGCTTTTTTGGGGAATGGAGATTAACACAGTAAACACTTCAAATTTTCTGTGCAACAGATTGACTGTATTGCTCAAATGAAAACTCAGCACTTGGGGAATACCAATGTCTTTCACCTCTGGGGATTCAGTTCAAATAAATGAGATTGGTACAGATCTCACTGCCTGGCTGCTTTAGAGTTGGTGGAGAGCAGGGAAAGGACAGAAGAAAGTGCAATATAAAGTAATTCCATTGTTTTGTTTTTCTCTCCTCCCACAAATTGATTTTTGACTCTTCCTCTGGGCTCTGTACACAACTCATCACCTCCATTTATAATCAACTTTCTGGGCTCCAAATCTACTCTTGAACTCACTCCTTACTATGGCAGTGTCACACAAAATCCTCTCAATACTGTGTGTCAGCTTCTCTGTGCTAATATTTATTCACAGACAAGGCTGAGTGCAATGTGACTAAAGCCAAGTCTCTTGGGGTTCCTCCTTAGTTCTCTGCACTTCTTTGTGCTCTATTGTGGTTGAGACCATCATCTTCATTAGACATGCAGGCAATTTGTGGAAGATTTTCAATTCTTCTCTTATTCCACCTACACAGTTGTATCATGCCAAAATACTGCCATTTGTATTTCTCCAAAACCACAAAATGTTCACCGGCTTAAAAGCTAAAACATATCACAAAAAACCTCTTCCTTCAGCTTGCATTTTCGTGTCATACAGATGCAATGTCACTCAAATCCCCCTTCTCTTCCACCTCAGTGCAGAAGCTCTTTTACCCACAAGGTCTGGATGGCTTCAGATCTTCCAAGCTGGAATCTGCTCTGCAGCATTTCCTTCATTCAGCTCACCAGCAGGAAACCAAGTTGGCATCATTTCCTCATCCACCCAGCCCAGCTCTTCCTGCAACACCCTTCCTTTTTACAGCATACAACAATCTTCCAAATCCATCTTTTCTGTGGTGCCACACTCCCCACAGACTGTTGTTTGTATGGTCTTTGTGCTTCACTTCTGTGCACACACGTGTTACGATAAAATCATTATTTCCACCATGGCTTCTGTCTAAAAGTGCAGATTATATCTCTTGTGGAGAGGAATTTGAGTAAATCACTGAAGGAAGAGTTCAACCCTGAAAAAACTTCACTGTGTGCAACAACAGGAGGGCACAGCGTGACACAGAGCCCAGAACCATCTCCAGCTCTTACAGAGTTACTCCAGGTGTATTGGTTATTCTCAGTGTATTGTCACCCCATGTCCTGCTGCACCCATCTGCTGATTGGCCTCCCAAGTTCATCTTTTTTTAATTACTGTGCTGACTTTACTTATACATTCAACACAACATATGCAAAATGAACTGGAAACACATCAACAGCCAAATTCCTCAGGGCAGCTCTCGTGCTGTCCCACCCCAGCTGTGGTACTTACCAGCTGGTCTCATCAGTTCTCCACCTAAACCCCTGCAAAGCAGAAACAGCCTTCAGAGAACAGCCCACCACAGGCAAACTGAGTGTACACTGCCCACAGTCAGGCAAAAAGCACCTCAAAACCATTTCAGAATGAAAGCAGAGCACAAAATACCCACAGTTTTGTGTTTGATCAACTCTGCTTCCTTCTAAAACAACTTTTCTTGACTTCAGTGTGATTAATACAAACCTCTCCTGAATATTAAGATTTCTTCTTGCAAAAATGCACTCCCAGTCTTCCTAATTTTTAATGTGAATAATAAAAAGACTGTCAAGCTCATTTTGCTTTTCTTTTCACTTGCTTCAGGAACATTCCAAACCCATGAGACTGGCCAAAGGACTTTCCAGTCATACAGTCTCTACCAGCTTCTGATTTCCACAAATGAAAAGGAGCTAGATGCAATTTTTTAATAAAATCATCATCTCTGTAAAACGAAGTAGAAAATTCCCTTCCCAGTTCCCATTTTCACATATGTTAACTGGTTTCCTCTCCTGGTGAGATTTATCACCCTTCTCCTTTCCTGCTCAAGCCCCCTCCCAGGTGATTTTGTGTTTATCACCACAAGAAACACATCAGAAAAGGGAGACAAACAAATGGCTCAAGCTACTTCAGATCCTCCTGAGGTAAAGGTGTGTTCCTCAAGGATGGTTTCAGCAGCTCAGACCTCAGCCCAGGTCCTCTGTCTGAACATGAGCCTGGCCAGTAACAGCACTGGGAGGAGAAAATCTGAACTGGGCAGAAAGCGGGGAGAGGGAAAAGCACCCTGGAAATGGCAGGGCCTGTTTGCATTCTTTGGCTCCTCCTGACCCCACTGAGCAGGGTGTGCTGCTTGTCTGGATACCCACCCCCACGGCAATGCCTCAGGTGTTTCACTCAGTGTCACCCTCTGTGGCTTCACTGCTCCATTTTGTGAACCTTTGACCTCCCCTTCCTTTGGATATTTCCTCCCTTGACTCCTTATTGTCTCCCTTCACTTCTGCTGGAATATTTCCTCCCTGAGGTGTGCCAAACCCTTAATCACCTGTTTGCATGTCCGTGCTCTGGCAGAAACTCCCAGCAAGGGGAGCAACAACAAAGACTTGTTTATTTGCTTGTTGTTTTTTGTTTATTTTAAACATTTTCTTCCCTCCTCTCCTCATCCCTGCCCACAATAAAATTAGTAGCTGTGCTCAGAAAGCCAGGTTAGCAATCCTAACAGCTCTTACAACTTTGTTCTCCAATATATCCCTTGGTATGAGCTTCAAAAGCCTGAACATTTGAAACAGGTTTTTCCATTCCACACGAGGAGGTCCCTTCTGTAATATGCTCTGGGTTTCTGACTGCTCAACAATTTCATTGGTGTTTCAGGTAACACCATTGATGTTCAGGTAACACACATTGAAGCACCAGAGAAGCCAACTCCACAATATTCTTATTTGCCATAAGTCAGCATTTCCTTTAATTGAGAAACTTTTGCTTTCCATGTTCAATATATATTAGGCTTAATTTAATAATCCCCAGCTCAGTTTATCATTGTAGGAAGCAAGCCCAGATTCTACATCCTCATGCTGATAAGGTCTGTGTCTTGTCTACCCCACCTTCCTGCCATGCTGTCTGCTCTCCAGCTTCTAAAAAATTTAAATTAGAAAACAAAAAAAGTGATGCAAGGAGGCGAGACAGCAGCAAAACCAGGTGACTGATGTGGCAAGCCTCGCTTCCTCTTCCACACTTCTTCTCCCCTTTATTTTGCCTTCACCCATTCCTTGCCTTTTGTCTGTTGCTTACTGCAAATGAGTAGAAAATAATCACCTTGCAAATGTGTTTGGTGTGCAGCAGAGTCTGCTGATGCAGGGATTCAGATATGGACTGCTCTGTTCCAACTACAAAGCAAGAACTGACTCACAAAGGCTGCTCCTCTCCATTTCCTTGTACTGCCAAGAAGGAAGTCAGGCCACTTCAAGCTGTGCTGATGGCAATAATTTGAGTGCTATCCCTTCCTCTGGCGTTTCACCAACTCCATTTCAGTTCAGAGCCTCCCTGAGGATTGCTGTCCCCATGCAAGAATGCAGAAAGGTGACAGGGATTTGCATAGCAACTCTTCCACGTGGCACAGACTCCAGTGCAGTCCCTCTTGGTGGCACCATGACCTGTGTGTGCTCCTCTGCAAAGCTCCCAGACACTCTGTATGCCCACCAATAGAGCTGGCTTTGTTCTCCCTTTCCACAGCTCATGCATATTTCACTTTTAAGAACCAAGAATTCTATCACAATCCAAGATCTTTCCTCAGCCAGTGCTTAGTTTGTCAAACATGATGCACATCTTTCTATTAACTTTATCTCACTGCACAGTATTTCACTAAATTAAAAAGATACGGATCTACCTAATTCAGAGATTCTGAATTTTGCTGTACAGTCAGGATTCCTTCTTTTTTATTCCAAAGACACATCCACAAGTTGCATCACATTATTAGATGTACCCGTTTCAAGCTTTAATTATTAATTCAATTTGCAAATTGAGTGATGCAGTGCCCAGGCTCCACAGGCTCCTGAGCATTCCTTCCTGTGTGCAGCTCCACAGCAATGCTTCTCACCTAGAAACATCCTGGGATGAGTCACAATGTAAGTGTGGAAAATAAAATATATAATCCCTTGCAGAACTGACAAATTAACATTACTAACCTAAGAATGACAGGATCTATTTTATAATTACATTGCCTTGAATCACAACCAGTGACAGTGCTGTTCTCAGGGCATAAAGAAGTTCAAAGTACTTTTGTGGATTTATTTTTTTTAATTAATTTAAGCCTGCTGCTTTTTTTTTTTGTGAAAGCCAGAATTCCTCTTTAAGATAATAAAAATAGCAGTAACTGAAGCTGTTTGAAATTGAAAAGTATCTATGTTTTCCCAGATATTCAAATCTGAAGTTAGAAGTACTGGAATAGCTGAAGAGATTCAGTTGTAAATACTGTGTTTTGGGAAAGCTGAGGAGATGTATTTCACCTCCACATGAACAGCAACCAAGCATTTTCTTTGGGAACTCTTTGTCCCAAATAGAACCGAGGTATCTTTAAAGATCCAGGTTGCACATTCCCTGGGTTTTGGAGGTACAGAATGGCTTCATCAGAGGGTACACCAGGGGGAAAGGGAAACCCCTGAGCACAGCTGAATAGGTTAACAAAGCTTTCATGGCCAGCCCTTCAAGATGCACAGAATAAACCACACTGACACGAGAAACACCAAGTTTTAGGTGAGTGTAAATTGGTATCCCACGTTGTATTCTAACATCAGAATGCTACAGGTAAAATCCTGGCTCTATGGAAGCAAAAGCTTTCCCAGTGACTTCAGTTTGTAGCAGAGGAACTTCACCTTGTAAGTCTTCAGAGGACAGTGCAGCACAATCTCACAGAGCCATCCAGGCCCTGGATGCACAAAACCCTCTGAACTTGGAGGAACTGTTAAGACGAGCTTTGTTGCAAAGCTGGAATTCTTTGCTGATTAAGCTCATATGCCTAAAAAAACCCTCTTTTAGGCAGATGCATGCCAAGAAACACATTTGCCCTGAAACCATCAAGATCAGTTACAACCTTCAAGGTCTTTGAAATGAGATGAGTTTCTCTTTTGCCCAGCACCTGTCAACACCTGCGGGCTCCCTTACTCTGCTGGAAACGCCGAAACTCGGAAGGTGCCGCTTCAACTGCCACTGCCTGCCACTCCAGGCTCCTAAATCTGCTGGGCTGCCACAGCTGACGTGCTCCACACCCAGGCAGCCTCTGCAGAGGCTGCAGGGATGAGCTCAGAGCAAGGCTGGGTGTGCAGCACGTCGCAGGCACCGCGCTGCCCGGCGTGGGAGGCGCTGACGAACATCCAACACCCCGACACGTCCAGCTGGGATGGGAGCCTGGGGGCCAAGGAACGCAGCATCTGCTGAGACACAAAGAGCACTGCAACCACCTGCAGGCAGCCCTGCACTGCCACAGCCACTCCTCATCTTCTGGCCACTCGGGCCTCTGGTATCACACTCAGAACTGGCCACAAGGAAGCTAAAAAATATTCCAAACTGTGGGAATGGGGAAAGAAGAAACTTCTACAGGCACTGAAGAGTTTGGTCTGGAGCCTTAGGAGAAGCTTAGATTGATGTAAAAATACAATACATAGGCATTAAGCAGAAAAATCATAAACTTACATTTCTGTAGTTGTAAGTAAGAATATGCCTTAAATAAGTCAGAAATTGTATGGGTAAGATGGTGAAGGGTTTATAATGTAGAGATATGGTTGTATGGAATAAACTAAGAGTTTAGAAGTTATAACAGAAGCATATGTGTGCATGTGAGACAGAAGCCCATTGGGCAAAAGTATCCACAGTGCAGTAAAATTAAGTAAAGGTGATAGGTTAGAAAAGCAAATAAATTCTGTGGCAACTGTCTATTGGTTTAGGAAGTTCTGTATTGCCTTGTAACAAAGAATTTGTGATTATTCATGAGCTATGGACAAATGCTCGCTCCTCTAAAATCTCACAGCCTCTGTGATTGATGTTTATCTGAGCAATAAATTGTTCTTAGCCTGAAAATAGTCCCATCCCTTCATCTCTAGTGGCACCAATAATACTGAACATCTGTTCAGCTGAAGAGTCACTCAAGAACCTCAGACCAGATGAGGCAGTTTCAGAGAATCTTATCTACTATTAAAATACTGTTTTCTTGAAGACTTTTCGTATTATTGAATCACAGAATTATTTAGGTTGGAAAAGACCTTTATAAGATCATTGACTCCAACCACTGCCAAGACCAACCTAACCCTTTCAACATGTCTTTTAAACCTTTTAAAACCTTTTAAACTTAAACCCTTTTAAGACCTCTTTTATTTATGTTAAAACCTTTTAAACCAAATCCTTTTTCCACATCTTTTAAATGTGTTAAAACCTTTTAAAGTAAACCCTTTTGTAACATGTCTTTTAAATCTAGGTTTTCACAGATGGTAAAAACCAGGGATGGTGACTGCACCACTGCCCTGGTTACCTGTGCAAGGGTTGCACAAACCTCTGAGTGAAGTATTTTTTTTCCAACATCAATTTGAACCTTCCCTGGTGCAGCTTAAGGCCATTTCCTCTTTCCTATCATTTGTTACTTGAGAGAAGGAGTTTTGAAAATGAGTCCAACGTCTCAGATGCACAACAGCAATAGATCTGCTACAAAAAAAAAAAAAAAAAAAACCAAAAAAAAACCAGCTACTAACCATGCTGGTTCAGTGGAAGCAGAATGGAAATCAGGCTGACTACTGACTGTGTTTAAACCAGCGGAGTGATTTCCTAACCCAGGTAAAAGCTGAAGGCAACAGCTGCCACAAGTCTTCCTCTCAGGTTTTTATACATAAAAACACTATTTAAAACAAATAAAACACAGCACAATTTTTGTAACTTTATAACCTGCAGAGCCCTAAACAGGCACAGGAGGCAGATGCTCTACAAGGCATGGTTTGCATATGCCTTGGTGTAACCCCCACACAGAAACCCAGAAACTCCTGCACAACCCACAGCTGGAAGTGCACATGCAAATGCTCAAAGCAACCAGCTCCTCCAGACAAACCAGTGCATCAGATGTGTCAGGATCAAGGCTAATGGCAGGAAGTACACTCTGATGTGCCTGGACTTGCAGGCTCCTTTGTACTATGGTAAACCCAGCAAGGACTTCTGCAGGAGGACAGAAAAATACTTGGATTAAAAAAAAAAAAAACCAAAAAAAAACTGGCAATGTGGGAGAAGATGGGGTTTTCTACAATTAGCATAAATAAATCTGAATGCTTCGAGTATATTCAAAACTGAGACTGGCTGCAGCAGAACTCAAAACAGGACTGTGTAAAGGATAATTCATGGTCATTTTTCAAAATCAGGGTAAAGATGGTGCAAGAATTGCTAAACAAAGGAAGATGTAGAGCAGCTCTGTGAATGTCTCCATTACAGAACTTTGGTTTTCTCTTGTTTGACTTGAGTTCCTTATGGATTCAACAGAATCAGACAACCAAGAAACTCATGACCCATTTTCCAGCTAAAAATTTATGAATTGCAACTTTGTAAAAAAATATTTTAAAACCCCCAAAATCCAGCATTTCTACACTTTACTTCCTTTTCCCTTTCTCAGAGGGCAAAAAATTCCCTAGAACAGCTTGATCACAGCATTAAAATCCCTGCAGTCCCTGACAAGGCTGTTTAGTGGCCAGAAGTAAAAGCAAAATGTCTAATAAACAGCTGAGACATGTGGCCAGATGCTATTTGTTAATACACTTTAAAAACTTGAAATACAAATAAAAAACACAGGTTTTCAACATTCCTCCAAGATGTTGTTAACACTGAAAATTCCCAGTAGCAATTTCTCAAATGGAAATCTTTGGAATACTATGTGCAATAATTACTCATCATGAAACAAGTTTGGCTTGTTCCACTAAATGCTTGCCCAGCAACACTCAAATTGTTGGTTTGTTTTTATAACCTAGTTTATTTTTTCTTGTCCCATTTGAAAATATTTTATGCACACTGCTATTTTACAATATGGATAAGGGCAGACATCTCTGTCTCAGCTAAGTATGAGAGCAAACAGCAGTGAATCAATGCTGCTTGGAGTTGAATTGGAACTCTTATCTAGAACAAAAACATTTCTGTAGGCATCTTATAAATACCATTAAGTGCAAGAAGTGCACATTATGACAAAAACAAATTACACCCAAGCTCCACCCTGACATTAAAGAATTTATGGAAGCCAAGAGAGCCACCCACAAAGACATGAATATACAGTATCAGCACTAAGCCTATTCCAGCCCAAGCTCACTCGGGGCTGGAAGTGTCACATTGCTCTAAATGACCCCTCAAGAAGTAAATTTTATCATTTTTTCAGAAAGCTTCATAATTAAAAAAGCTTGCATAAAAATCTTTAACCTGTAATTAATAATTACATAAAAAACTAGCTCGGGTTTACTGGTTTCAGGTAAGGCACTTGTGAAGAAGTGAACTAAAAATGACCAAAAAATGTCAGTTAAAAGAGGAAAAACCCTCACTTGCATATACAGTTATTAGGGAATACAATTATGATTTGATTTCCTTAAATTCATTAGCAAACTCTGAAGTCACACACAAGTTTTAATTCACATTTACTTAACAGTTCCTTAAGCAATATCCCTTAATTTCCTGGAAGCTTCAACAAATAGGAAATGAAAAACACCTTAGTGAAAACTCATTTACATTTTCTTTGTCGCAAGAGTTGAAAAATTGCCCTGAACCTTTTGCAACGCTCCTGTCCTGCTTGTCACACAGGATGGAGAAAGGAATTCTGGAACTCAGAGAGAAGCTGGCAGGAAGGGAAGGGGGGAAAAAAAGGGGGAAAATGGAGAAAAAAAGGGGGAAAATAAGGAAAAAAGGGAGGAAAGGAAAAGGGAAAGGGGAAAAGTGAAAGGGGAAAGGGGAAAGGGGAAAGGGGAAAAGGGAAAAGGGAAAAGGAGGAAAAAGGAAAAAGGAAAAAGGAAAAAGGAAAAAGGAAAAAGGAAAAAGGAAAAAGGAAAAAGGAAAAAGGAAAAAGGAAAAAGGAAAAAGGAAAAAGGAAAAAGGAAAAGATGGGATTTGGGGCTCATTAGCTCAAGGCCAGTTCTGCAGCCCCCTGTGAACTCTCTGCCTCTGCAGACAAAGCACCTGAGGGACTGGGGTGGGTGTCACTAATTGTACAAAACAACCCCCCCCTTCCCAGAGCCTGGCTTCATTCCTTTTAACTGACATTTTCCAAGATGAAAAATGATGGGTTTGCATCTTTTTCTTACCTGTACAACTGACGACTGCAAAGCTGGGGGAAAAAAAAGTAACACATATTTTAATTGAGTTTGTTTGATCCAAGTGTTTTCATTTTTCCCTCACATGCAATGCCATATTCTGTGAGCTGTGCAAAACTTCAGTGAATTTAAAAAATAATATTCGAAGGGAAAACCTCTTTAAAACAACTTCTCTACATCCATTTGAACTTTGTTTTCAAAACAAAAACAACATAACACGTTTGTAAAGCACTCATTTCCTGAATTCCAAACTCAAGCTGCTCCTGCAAATACCCTGGAAGCCAGTTTGGCTTTTTAAAATAGATTTGCTTTCCACCACTGGTCCTTTTAGAATGAGGACAGACTGCATTGTCTGACCACTGAAAATAACTTTGGAAGTTACAGATTGAATAAAAAAAACTTCACCAAAGGCTTAAATGTGACTGGAAAATCTTACTTCATTCTTAATGTTACAGCAAGCCACTGTAAAAAATCAGAGATTATCACATTTCTATGTAGTAAAAGCCAAAAAAACACAGATTATTTATAACTGAGAGTTTATCTGCATCATAACAACTTAAGGCCACTGTAAGTGCAGAGATGTGCTGACCAAGCTTTCAGGCATTTCAACATGAGAAAGTTAAAGGAGGACAAAGGTGATTTTTCAACCTGTGGCAGCAGCTCTGAGCTGGGCCCAGAATTAAACAGGACTTTGGTGGGTGAAGGGTGAAGTCTCCCAGCACATCAGAGCTGGCACTAAAGGTCCTACAGATCCTGCAGGAACAGCAGGAGCCTGAATATTATTGTCTGGAGTATTGTCTGTTCCATGCTGGGATGAAAAACCCAACAACATGGGATGACTGAAAATGAAAGGGACAAATTAATCAAAATTATCTCCACAGAAGTATTTGGAAGTGCTCTGAGCAGGACAAGGTTTCATTTAGCATAGGCAGAGATAGAGACAATGCAGCAATTGAAATGCAGAATGTGACTTTTGAGGGCTATAAACATTATGGATGTTATGATGGATTAATTATGGATGCAGGGACAAGGAATGGGTTCACTAGATGTCCCTTGAGCACATTACCCCAGGGCCAGTCAGGAGGATAAAGGGGGAGCAAAGACAGAAGGAAAAGGAACCAAACAACCCCCTGAGGCATTTCAGAAATGTAATTTCCAGCATCAGAGCTGGGGGCTCAGCAAGAGGCAGAAGAGCCCCCAGTGTCAGTGTGTGAGACACAGGGTCCAGGACAAACAGCTGTCCCAGAGTCTGGGGGTGTCCAAACCAGGACAAGGTTCACTCTTGGCACAGGGTTGAGGAAGGTGGAGGACCAGCTGCATTAATTGTAAATCTATGTTAAAAATAATGCAGCATTCCAGGTTAAAAATAGATTTATGCTGGCTACAAACCTCTTGGTGAATTTGCTTGAGCCCCTCCAATGATTTTTCAGTGAAATAGTATGTGACAGATCTGTAAAAGTATACAAAAATTTTAATACAGATTTCCTCATCATGCTGTATTTTTTTCCATAACATCACTTTCAAACTAAAAACCAGTAATTTGATTTTCAAATTATGCTCCACAGAAATATGCAATATTTATTTTTAAATAGTTCAGCAAACATAACAACAGAAATTCTTTCCTTATCATACAGAAAACTATTCCAAAGGGCTTATAAAAAATCAGAGTCACTTCCTAATAACATTATCATGGCCAATACACTGATAACCCTTCTCAGCTCAGCTGTATTTTTAGACTCCAACACTTCTGTGATATTTCCATCTATTTCAAGTACTTCCAACTACTAAAAATGATCTGTCTGTTTTTCTTGAACTTGAACACAAATTCTTTTGATGGACACTGCTGGCAAATGTGTGTGCAAATATATAGATATACTTTTATATATACCTGGACCAGCATTCATAATCAGTGTAACTCAATGAGCTGCTTGAGGAGGTTTTTCTCCAACCCTGAAGACAAAGACTCTCCCTACCCAGGAAGAGAGAACATTTACAGGGGAAGAGGAATTAATCTGCATTTAACTGATCACGTTCAATTCTCCAAGTAAGGCAGCAAATGATCTCTCTTTCCTCATGATGAATTTAAGACTGAAGTCTTAAATCACTGAATAAAACGTGAAAGGTCAGCATCACTCATAAAACCAGACAAAAACTCAGTGGAAACCCAGTTCAGTGAGATGAAGACTTCCATAATTATACTCAGGAAGCTTTTAATAGACCAGACATGAAAGGAAAATTTATAGTCTAGATAATGTTGCATTAATACCTATTATTCTCTTGTGCCAGTTTACACAGAGCATGGGTGATCTCAGCACAGGCAAGGATTGCCCCATGGCGTGTGTGCAGATCTGAGCCCACTGATAAAGGCAGGAGTCTTGGCAAAACTGAAAGAGATTAAATAATTAATTTATTCTTTCTTAAACAAAGCACAGTGACAGATCACAGCTCTAAATGTAATTTTGCCTGCCTAGAAAGAACACTGGAAAAGCAGTTCTGTAAAGGCAAGTATCCTGGCGAATTTGTGAAAAACGAGTTTTAATGAATTAAATTCTGACAAACCACACTGAGCTGTTTTATACTCCCAACCACCTCCCTGGCTGGAGCAAATAAAACAACATAGCTGGCTGAGCTGTCAGGGAAGTGGGGCTTGGACTGCCATGGGATTTTATTTCCATGTTAAGTGGCACCTTCCTGGACCACGACAGGAGCCCAGGCAAGGTCTGCACTGCAGGTTCTCTGGGCTCGGGCACTCCTTCAGCCACGTGAAAAATCTGCCAGGATTTCCCAGACCTCAGGATCTGCAATGGGCTCAGCAAAGGACCCTGGGCTCATGCTAAGAAATATCTGGTCAGAAAGGAATTCTTCTGCAGGTGTCAGGTTGGACAAGACAAAACAGATCCCCCACCCTTTACAACATCAAAGCAAGAGCTGGGAATTTGAGGGGTAGCTGCTGGAGCTGTTCCCACACAACTGCACCCCTTTATTCACCTCAGAACCAGCAGAGTCCAGTGCAGCCAGCTATCAAAAGCCCCAGAAAAAAACCAACCTGACAGTAATTTATAATTTTTGTATAAAACCTAAAAACCAGTAAAGCCATTAGGGTCACTGTATTAAGTGGCAGGGGAAATCTTAATTTTTATTAAGTAGACTTATTAGTTCTTTGTAGGTTTGTCCTGCCTAAGCTCAGCCTGGCTGGGCAGAGCTCAGCTGGTACCTACCCACGTTTGCCATGTACTCAGGGGCCCGGGGGGTGATGTTATGCAGAGCTTTGGTGGAAAGTTCTCGAATAACACTGTAAGAAAGCATTTCTGAGGGTCAGCAAGTCAGCAGAAGCAATGTGCTAAAAAATAATGTGAGGAAGGGACTTCTGCCCCCAACCAAAACAAATATTCAAAATTACAGTACTCTCTGTCCATCCTATGCTTCCCCCTGTAAAAAAAGCCAATAAAACCAGCGAGCAGCCATGCAGCCAGCTTTCAGTGAAGTGGAAAGAGCCCAAAGGGACAAGGAAAAACACCAGTGGGGCTGGTGGAACCTCAGGGCTTGTTCTGGGCACTGGCAGGGACAGTGCAGTAAACTGTGATTATTTCTCATGATGCAAACGATGATCAGCACTGATAGAATCTCACTTGTGTGATATGCACACATCCCAATCTCCATGAACACTGAATGTGAGTAAGCACCATCTCTATGCATGAAATCTGCTTTAATTAGGATAATTGTATGGTGACAGTGTTTACCCCTCACATACACTATATACCATATTAATGGGTTTTATTAATCTATTAACAGATTGAGGTCATGGCCAAAAGACAAAATTCATAAACCTGCTTAAGTGACATTCTGCTTGGGAGGTACAGATGATATCACCTACTACTTGCCCAGTTCCCTTCAGTCAAATGCTGCTGCAAAGCCAGGTGTGAGTAAAATGTACACAAATAATCTACAAAAGCAGGAAAATCTATGCAGAACAGTCAATTCCTGGATATTAATAATTAGATTTTATAAACTTACCTATCCCAGTGGTTAATCTTCATATTAACTAAATGATCAATCATTGGCTCTGTATACTCAGGAAAGCCAGCAATATATACACTGAAAAAGAAAAAAAATCCAGATATAGATTAGAAATATAGTCCAGAGACAGAAAGTACAGAACCAATATCTGTGTGCATTTTAGCACAGTCTGTTCCAAAGGTTTAAATCCTCTGGTTTTAAGCCAACCAAAAATTTACTTAAATGTGCCTTCTCCTAAATGAGATGCAGCTGAATGACAGGATAGGAAATAATCTGAATTATTGAACAAACTTAACATCACTTCTGTAAAACTTTCAGATTGTTTCTAAAACTTGCTCTACATATAACAAGCTTGACATTCAATCTCATTGTTGCATTCCAGAAAATCCAGATGTGTAGATCAACTTGAATAATTATTTCAGATTGGAGAAACACATCACTGATATCAACTACATGACAGAGGAGAAATAAGTTACAGAAACGTGTTACATCTTCATAAATAAATTGGTCCAAAATGGAAAAGGGGTTTTCCATTTGTCCTTTCTAAAAATCAAACCTATGCAGAAAGTGAATTGTGACAAAAGCTGTGGAAGCTGCAGAGTTCAGGTGTGAGGTGGAAGGAACAGCAGCACTGATCAGGGAGCCTGCATTACCTAACTCACAGCCACACTTCCAATCTTCAGCAGCATCAGCTATGGAAAGCCAAGGTCAACACGAGTGAAGTGAAATGTTTTTTCAGTACATCTGATGAGTGTTAAATCACCTTGGGAAGCCCAACAATCAGCAGGCCTGTTTGTGTCAGAAGGGCACCAAGGCACTCATGGATTACCTTAATTTCACCTTTTCAGATCTTTTGAGTGATTAACTTTGCAGCTATAATGGTGTTCCACTGATACACCTCTGTGCAATCAGAAGCAAACAAAGAGAAAAACCAAATACTGCCACATGTTCCCATCCTGTTATCTATGGAATTCATCAGAGAGGGAATCCTTAAATCCACAGCCAGACCTCAGTTACTTGAACCAACACTGGACACAGAAGCAGCCTCTACTGAGCCCTAGAGAAGGATCTGACACTTGGTTCAAATTGTTGTTGATGCCAGCAGAGATATATAAAGATGTATAAAATATAAAAAATAATATAAAGAAATATAAAATTCATATCTCTAGGTCCTTTCTCTGCTCTGCAGGAACCCACAATAACAGACACATTTCCCCTGACATGTCTGAGCTCTCCTCTCTCGTTTGCAGTTGCTTTTTTGAGTCCCAGTTTTAGCACCCACCACTCTTGCTGACCATTTTAAGTTCCTTGCCCAGCTAAAAATCAATCCATCTAGGGTCACAGGTGTAGCTAAATTCCACTTTTAGTTTTAGTTTATATCTTTAACTACAGTCCTCATCTTCTGTGCCCTACTGAGAATTTAATGCAAGAAGCCTTGCATACAAATCTGCATTTCCTGATGATGGTGCTGCTTAGATTTTTGTACCTCACTCAGGTTAAGCAGCTTTTTCATTAATTCTGCTTGTACCAGGCTCAGAACTCCTGGAATCATCTCTTTACTGCCAGTTCATATAAAATAAATTTCCTCGACCTTCCATCCTCAGAAATGTATTATGATATTTGAGCTGAATCCTCCAAATACCATCAGCAAAAAGGCAGCCAGTGTGAAAAACCTGCATTAAAATAATCAGATTTGAAAGGCTCTGAACAACTATTTATACACACACATAAATATTGTAAACATACATGATGCTGCCCCTTTACTGGAACATCATCATCATTTATGAACCAAATTCAGTAGAAATTGACACTTTTTTTAATAACCTTTTATTGCTCAACATTATCGTGGTACATGTTTTCTGAGTAGCCAAATATATACTTGGGTGCCTTTTCCTTTAATGTTAGTCAGGAAAAAATAAGGAAATTGCCAAGTAACTTAAGTCTTGACCTGAATAATGACAGCCTGCTTGAAGAGCAGCGTAGTTTTTTTGGAAATAATAGAGTGAATGAGATGGCAAATATTTTACAAAAGAATAGTTTGGTTAATGGCACTGAAGATGGCTTCAGAGAATCAAGTTTCTAAGTGCATAAGGCTATTTATAAAAAGATTTACAAATGTATTCCTCTTGCTGAACAGTTTAAAGAAAGAAATCAACAGTAAAAATATTTTCACTTAGGTAAGTGGCACTCGTACAAAAACTCTGGAAATCACAGTGAAAGAAGTAAAAAAAAAAAAAATTACCAATTCAGCTCTTGAAAAGTCAGAAGAACATAATCAGTCTGCAAGCCAGAATTACAGAAGAGAGAAAATAAAACCTGCTTTGTCCCTTCTGAATGGTTTCAAATTTGTATTAGTGCAAAAACCCAGAGTTTCAGCAGTGCCATGGATGCCATCCACAGGCATCTCGAGCAGCATGGAAACACCAAGCTCCTGCATTTCCCCATCCCCCGTAGGCGGCCGCTCTGGGGAAGGCTGTGGGAGGAGGGTGGGGACCCCAGAAGGGCTGACAGTGGGCTAAAGGTGAAGGTATGAACAGACTGAAATGATTCTGCACAAAAGGGACAACACAGATGTGGACAGATCAATAAAAAAACAGTCAAGGTGAAGACAGAGGGTTCCAGTATGAATTATTTTAAAAATCTCTCAGTGGACGTGGGAGAGGTTTTACAGCGACTTCTGTGAGCCAGAAAGAAGTTTGAGAATAGGATCCATGTTTACCCCTGAAAGAATTTCTACCAAAGTCATTGACGTAGAAACCAAGAAAGAAAGAAGGATAAATAAGGGAAACCTGCAACTGTCTATTGCAATGAGCACTTTGTTTTGCTTTCCTGACCAATGAGTAAAGTGTAAATTTATGAGTTTTGTAAGAATGTATAAAAAGCATGCAAGCTAGAATAAAAACAGTTTGAAGCCTTCTGAAAATGGAGTGTGCTGCTTTGGATTGTCTCCATCTCAACTACGACAAGTGGAAGTCACAAAGTTGGCAGTGGAGCATGAACCATCCTGTTCCTGTCTGCTGTTTCTGCTCCCCAAGGACATCATCTGGCCAAACCTTCCTGCCCTGCTGGGCTCCTGGGCAGCCCCAAGGGCAATGTCCTGCCCTGTCTCCAACAGGGCTGACTCACCCTCCGTGGGTGCTGCTGGGCACCCACCCTGGCTCTGGACACAGCCTCTGTCTCAGACAGCTCAAGCCAGAACCAGCCCTTGCTCTTTGTCATTTCCTCGTGAGGAAATGCAATATTCTGCTCCTTCTGGCCATCCAGTTTGGCTCCCAGCTCCCCTGATGTCAGCATGTGTGTTTCCAGAGCTGACTCTGTATTCCAGGTTTATAACCACACCACCCCAGTTTGGGTACTTCCCACCTGCTCCTTGCAGACTGTACTGCAGAGATCAGTTGGGTTTTTCAAACATTACTGCACGCTGTGGCCAGCTTTCCACACTGTGGCCAGCTTGGCAGCTTTTCCACTGTGGATGGCATCCATGGGATTTCTGAAACTCTGGGTTTTTGTACTAATACAAAAAAAGCACTCGAGCTAAAGGTCTGTGCACAGACCACAAATTCAACAACTTGGGCAAATTGTTTTTTTAAAGTGTGTATAACCTGATTTTTCCCCCCACATCAGAGTCTGTCTGCCATCATAACAGCCTCGCCTTCGATTACAACTCCCCAAACCTCCTCATCTTGTCCAGCCTTGAGCAGCTTAGACAATTTTGTGACATCTCTTGGCTGCTTCCTCCTCGTAGCCGAGGAAATCATGGCCACGTTTTCACTCTGCCTCACACATGATAATCAGGCATCAAAAAAAAACAAAACCACAATTTTGATTTACTTAAAACCATCAGTATTAAACAATATTCAGTAAGGTGAGGTAATCAGATAAGAATTTCATTAGGTACAAGAGGTCCCTCATATTTAGGAAAATTAATAATTGGGAACTTACCTTATAGTCAAGTAACAGTTAACTCTGTTACCAACAGCAAAATAATCAGCTGCAGTCAGAATGTCAATGCCATGGGGGAAAGTGCCCTACAAACAAAATATTGCTTTAAAATGTATAATACATTCTAAATAGGCAACGTGATTGAAAACAAATCTCCTGCTACTCTCCCAAGCACTGAAAAAATACGATTTAATTTATAGTAAAATCACTTGTACTAGAGACATAAAGGATATTGAATATATAAACAGCAAAATACCTCACTCTGCTTGTGAGTCAATGATAAACAGCCCAAGCAAATGGCAGCAGGCAGTAACCTATGCAACAGCTCCCTTCACACCTCCCAGTCATACCAAAATATATATTTGGCTAATGCATGACTATGTATATACCCAAAAGATGATTCCTCTAGAAGGATTTAGATAAACATAAACATGTTTCCAGTTTATGTGAAGGCACAAGGTGAGTTTAATGAAATATAGAATTAGAGATTTAGGCACCAAGGGGTGCATCACGTGTAGAGTACGTGGGAGTTTCTACTTACACTTCTATTTTATGACTCATTAATGATTGAAAAAATGGGGATGGTTTGTTTTTAAAATGAACACTGGTTCCCAGCAAAGCCTGAAACACTGAATCCTACTGAAGGATCCCACTTCTCCCATCGCTTCTCAAACCAGTCTGTTTCTAGAAGATAAATTATCTTTCTGAGATTTCCACTTAGAAATCTGCATTTCTGTATGCAAGCAATCCAATTCTGATATTCAGAATTTGATTGGCTCTGGCTGGTTTAACAGAGCATCAGCAGAGGCAGCACAGCACCCATGAGCCACGATGAAAAACAAATGGAAAAGAGCCAGCTGACACTGGCTCCACTCACTTCCAAAAGGGACACTCAGAGGGTATTAAAACAATGAGGCTCCCTGGAAGTACAGGTTTGGGATGTGATGCAGGTTTGTTTACAGCTCACTCATCCCTTCCACATTAGGATCCAGCCATGCAAAACTAGTGGGAAGTATCTCTCCATCAGAGAGAATCACTGAAGCAGTTAATCCTGGAAGCAGTGGGAGCTGCCAGCTGCTGCCAAGGTCTTGCTCTGGGAAGCAGAATTCCAGTGCTCCCAAAAAACAAGGCCTGAAATCTGACTGGACCAAGGACAGAGTATTTATGGCTTGTCCAAGCCTGCAAGTCTTGGTAACTCAAAGGTAAAATGAATGCTCTGTCCAAAAGCCTCATGAAACCCTGATTAGGGGCAAAAATGTACATGAGAAACACCTCAGTCTGATATAAGGCCAAAGAGCAAGACACATAATGATAAAGAGGCACACTCCATAAGGAAAATCTCAGCCAACAATTTGAGCTCTAGCTGCCAGCTGGACCTTGCTGTTTGTTCCCCAGCTGTGAGTGTGCCAGCTGGATGCCATCTCACACAGGGCACGGTGCCACCAAGCCTGTCAGTGAGACAGCATCATCCCTGACTTCAGGAACACAGAGGTCACAGCCAGTCAGGCTTCACAGGAACACCCAACAGCTTCTGTTCTCTCAGAACACTTCAAACTTCTCCAATATAGAAGTTGGTGTTATTAGAGGTATGTGCATTTCTCATGACTTATGCTCAAAAAAATTCTTCAGGTTTTTCAAAGTTTCCATTGACACACAGTGTAAGTGGCATTCTTACAGTGGCTTCTTCTGTGGCCATCAGCAAGCTCTGGATTTGGGACACGTGGAATTAGAAAGCTGAAGGAGGCAGGAACCAGGGAACAAGTGAGGGCAACCTTTTTCTGCACCTATTTAGTATCAGCATTATTACCTCAGGTGGAGAATATGTTTCAGTTCCTTCCAATTCAGAGAAAGGGTGTCTCTTTCAACACCCTGTGGACTCCAGAGGGTGGATCTACTCATTAAGTAACCATTTTCCTAGGCACCAAGGAATGGCTCAGCAAGTAAAACTTCTGACCTTCTGCAGGAACCAGCTGGAGCCTGACAGGTCCTCCATGCCATGAAAACTCACTGCTTCACTGCTGATGTGCCAACACAGAGGCTGAAATCATCATCATGTGATGACACATTTGAGTTGTGGGCCAAAGCAGAGTCTGTAAGGAACCTTTCTGCCTGTAAACTAACATGGAGTGTACTCCTCTGATTCAGAAATTAAAAAAAACACGGAATTTTTGCTACATGGAAGCACTTCTAAACCTGCAGCAGGCAGAAGCCCTCTCTCCCCTGGAGCTAAGGTGTTATTTACTTTGTTCAGCAGCTCACACAGTGCAGTCAGGCTGGGCTGCTGTGTGATGCCCAACCTCTCCAGGGCAGGAACTGCAGACCCAGGAGGAGTCACCCTGGCTTCTATTTATCACAGACCCAGCTGGGTCAGGTCACCAAAAATCCCTCCTCTCTTCTTCCCAGTCTTCTTGCACCCTTTCTCTGCTATTAACTTACTTCTGTCCACAAATACACACTGAACATGAACAGATGGTTTAACAGCCAGAGTTCTAAAGGAATACAATTCTGGCTCAGAACACAGAGATTTTCAGGAATGCTGTCAGCTTTTTAACTATGATCCCTGAATGAGCAGCTTATTGATAACAAAATTGCTTTAACCATGCTCACATACCCTGCTCTGTTCACAGGAACACACTGACTGAACCACTCCTCCCCACACTTTCTCTCTCTCTTAGTTGTATATTCAGCTTTATTAATTCCTGCTGAGGAACCAGTAAATCCAAGGCTTTACCCTATTTGCTTCTCCTCCAAGTCTGAAAATTAAAGTTGTCTTGAGGATTTTAACTACTTAAATGTTGCTAAGTTACATAGGAACCTACCACAATAGGACTTGGATACCTCCAAAAGTACCAGATTTCTCAAAATATCTAGATGGTACAAGAGACAAGCCCAAAAACTGAGTTGAAGACTCTGAAGCTTTGTTTAATGTGCAACCACCAACTACAGCAATGATTGCACAGCCCACTTCAGCTGGTCTGATTCTACTGAAAACTAGAAAATCAATGAAAAAAAAAAAAACAAAACAAAACAAAAACCCAAAAAAAACCCCAAAAAACCTGCACTTTTCCTGCTTTAAAAGCACTGTAGTTTCCAGGGTGTACAATGAGCAGCTCAAATGCTGGTTTTGCTTTTCTGAAGCAAAACTGAAAATTACCACTAAGCTCATTTTCTTCCCAAACTGGAATACTAAAATAAAAATCACACCTCAGAAAAACATTCCACAAGAACTTGCTGCTCATAATGAAAACAATTATTTTGTGACATTCTTTCACTCCATTTTTCCAAAGCCACGGTGTCTAATTTTGATTTTAGGTACTCCATGCTTACAGTAACCTCAGAGGCACAAATGAATGAAGATGCAGGGAAGTCACCATACCTGTCTCCCAACATTCTCCTGGAAGGCAGCCTGAGGAACAGAGAACAAACACACCAAAACGAGTCAGGTTTGCTTTTTGATAAACACCAGATCATGAATTCAAAACACACAACAATATAAATGACCCATGGCTTTTCTGTTTTAAATAAACTAAACTCTGTCAGTAGAACAAGCCCGTGGGGCTTTTCTGTTTCTGCATCTCCATGTTCTCTGCTCCTGGAGCCCTACGTTGCCCAGCAGCAGTTTGAGAATTCAGGTTTATTAAACTTGTCACACCCACACAAGTGCTTGGGAGTAGTGACACCAGGCTTGGCCCTAGGATGGAAAGTCAGTGCCTGTAGACAACAGCAACAGAGGCAACTCACTCTTGTCCAACTTCAACATCATTGCTACGAGTGGGCAAAGTTTAATTCTTTGTCAATGAAAACTTTGGGCAAAAACCATCGAGACTGCAATATTGATCTGCACGGTTTGTGTCTGAAAGCACACTGAAACAATGGGCTTGTAAAATTTGAAGACAAAATTCATGTGTATCTCTTGTATTTTGCACTAAATAAACTCCAAATCTTGCAAAAATGCAATGAAAACAACCAGGAAGTTAATGCCTACTTGTATGGCATACAGAAGAAAAGCTGCTTAATTCCTACTTGAATTTTCTCTCTCTCACAAAAAAGCCCATTATTTTTATCCCTTCAAAGGCCATAAAATCCTAAGCACTAATAAAAGCTGCTGTAAATTTTAACTCTTAAGAGAGGGGAGATCATTGTTATCTGGACACTTCTCCATGAACTGCCTCTCTCTGCACACACAGCTTTCCAGTGATGGATAACGCTCGTTAACTGGTATTTAATGGACAGGGGAGAAGTTCCAATGTTTGCTGAAACACCACAAGAATTTGGACAACCAGAGCTTCTGTATTTCCTCCACAGCTCCAGCAGCCCTGTGGTAATCCACCTGTGACAACAACAGGCTCAGCTGGCTCCCCAGGAGGATCACACTCTGCCGGTGGAGCAAGGGCTGACGCCAGCCGGGACGGAGCCGGAGCCTCCCGAGGTGCTGCTGCCTGCTCAGGTTCAGCTGCTGCCTGCAGCCCCTGCACACCTGCCCGGGCAGCTCCAGGTGCTGCTGGCAGCTCAGGGCATGGAGCACAGCACTGCTGCCAGCAGTGCCCCTGGGCAGCACATCCAGCCGGGATGGGGCAGGAGCTGGGGCTGCAGCGGTGCCCCAGGGCTGCTCCCTGCTGATGCTGCAGCCCAGCTGCTGCCACAGGCCTTTTCCCCTCCTCTCCTCACTCCAGGACAGGGTGCCTGTCACTCTGCAGCATTCATTTCCTTCTGCTTCCAGCTTTAGGTCCTGGTTTATGCTACCCTCCATGTATTACTGTGGGCATAGGCTGTGTTTTGTGCTGTGCACCCTCTGGAGATCAAGCAGATCTCATTAAGCTGTAGCCAGTTATTTGTGCAGCTCTGAGCTCCCCCTTGGTGGAAAGAAAGCAGTTAGGTGATCATTTAGCCCATTCCATAAAAAAAAGGTGTATTTGGGATGCAGAACGTGTTTTCTGGTAACTCTGGTGTATCCAGGTTAGGGGTAGACTGGGCAGTGCTGGGTTAACAGCTGGACTTGATGATCTAAAAGCTCTTTTCCCACTGAGATGATTCTATATTTTATGCTACTGAAACTCTTTTTTACTCAGCACAGGCATGTTTCAGTGAGGATGACATCCTCTATCATATCCAAGGGATTTCACAGTTCAACCACTGCATTACAGTGTCATTTAAAAAATGTGCTGCTCAGACAAGTGCCTAAACGATACAAAATCTGTAAAGCCCTGAAATTCCTAAAAGATTCCAAATTCCTAAGAGATGCCAGATTCTTCAAGTGTTTTGTAAGAGTAATTTTTGGTTTTTATACAATCCCCTTCTGGAGATGGAAAAACTGGATATAAAGATACTAATTTCAAGATTCCATGAGATCAGAACCAAGGTGACCAACCTGAACACTCTTCTTTCCCACAAAAAACTGAAAAAAAAATATCACAATGTTCTCTAAAAATATTTAGTTTAAAACTAGGTATTTTAAATACTATCAGTCAAACAGGAGAGAGAAAAAAAACCTCTCTTTGAGATGTCAGAGCTGAATAGAGTCCAATTCAACATCACTTATTCATCTGATTATTCCTCATACTGATTATTCATGAAAGAGTTGCACAAGCCAGCCCAGAATGCTTGTGGAGCTTCAAAAGCAGAGTCTAGTTCTATTCTCTCTAACCTCAGGGTTCAAAATGTCTCTATTCACCATTTTATTTTATTGGTGCTCTGCATTATAATATATTGCATATTGCAAGAGATGGAAAATCTAGTAAAACCTGCTGTTTATTTAAATATGTGTTTAACTGTAGTAATGATTGGAAATATTTAGCACTCCCAGGTATTTTCCTTCAAAACTGTAATAATGGCTGGTAAACACAAAATATTTGCCTCTCTAAAATAAGAGAAAAGGCTTTAGTAATTTTATAAATGTCTGTCAAACAGCTATTCCAAATTTTGACCAGCTCTGATTCAGAAAGTACTAGTGAAAAAATGAATGAGAGTGGAGGTATCTGACTTGCAGAAGCTCAGGAGCCTGGGCTACTGCAGAAGAGGAAAGTGAGGAAAAATGTGCTGGGTTTTGTAAGTAGAAATAGAGATACTCAGGCTGCACTAAGCTCTCAGCTTGAGTCTGGCTGGTTTAGCACACAGCTCATGGTCAAAGTACCAGTTTAAATGTACAAACACACTGATGATCACACAGGACAATTAAATCAAGTCACCAAAGGTAAGCAGCACATTTGTAGTGGCAATTGTGTTATAAAGATTTCTCCTTGGTGTCTGTATAAACCCTGATTCCAAGGACAGTTCCTAGGGATCACACAAATAATTCACTTTTCACCACCTATGCTCCCTAATGTTTCATGCAGCTCTCAGGAAAAGAAATTCTTTTAAGGAATTGATTTGAATAAAGGGACTTAAATTCGCCAAGAATGGCAAATTCTGGTTTCTAAAATGTAGGAGTTGAAGTCTGGGGGAAGTAGCATTGCTGGTATTTGTTAGCTGTACAGCAAGGGAAGGGCTCTAGCAGTGCTCAGCAATCTGCAGCACCTTGGCTTGCTCTGGTCTGAGCACCTGCAGAGCCAGGAGCTGAGCTGGGGTTGCTCAAGCACTGACTCACTTCCCCAGCAATTACGCTGCAGCTTCATTCAGCAGCCTCAACACCAGCACAGGTGTGGCTACACAAAGTAAGGATGCTAGCCAGGTATCCCTGAGAAACCCTCCTGATGTTCTAAACACATCACTTTTCAAAATTTCAGTCAAAGAGTCAGACACACCTGGTAATGTGCATATTGTAAAGATTGTCTTTTTTTTTTTTTTAAACACATTCATAGTGACATTTATAGTCAGGAACAGACACCTGGTTCTTTGGCAGACACTCTCTGGTTTGAGTTCATACACTTAGAGAGTGGAGTTTTTTACATTTGCCTAAGATAATTTGGTTTTTTCTGTTAAAAGATACAATTCACACTTTTTTTAAAAAAAAAAGCAAGTTCAAGTCTGCAACACACAGACTTAAATTCTCATAGATAAGATGTCTATTGTTCCTTCTCAGATTCTGTACCTATAGAAATCTGTAATTCTCCATCATTTCTCTTCTCTTAAGAACACTCCTCTCAACAGCATAAATATTTTCTACAGAAAGTTTCCACAGATTATACTTTGGTGTCAGTTCCATTCACTGCCTAACTGTATCTGACTAATGGATTTGCCACTCTTTTAAAAATTCCCAGTCCTACAGAGAGAGTTTTATATAACAACTAAAAGTATGTTTGAAGGAGAGAGATTATCCTAGAAATTTTCAATTTACCATGATTAAAGAGCAACAGCTGATGTACAATTAGGAAAGTGTAACCTCACAAAACTCCCCAGCTTGGAAATGTGCAAAAGAGCCAAGATCTGTGTACTATGTAGGACCCTTTTGTCTGTTATCTTGTGACTAAAAAATACTAAATAATCCTTTCATAGATACTTTATCTTAATCATCATGACAACTATACAGCAGACTGTTAACTGTGGCCATAAATCAAGATGTGGATTATATAATTTAACATCTAAGTTCACATGATACTTCTAAGGATTTAAAAAAAACAATTTTTTTGCTCCCAACATATTTTGCTTCACTACTGTAGTTCTATGTAGTTAAGTCTACAAATTATTAAATGAAAACAAATAAAAAACAACAGAGCGATGGAAACTGGATGTGGTAACTTACAGAAGCAGCTCTTCTGCAATTAACATCACGATCAAATACTGCAGCAATAACCAATGCACTGAGGAAACAAAACATTGAGCATTAGCAGCAAATAGATGAAAAGAAATGTGCAATCCATCATTTCAACATTTAGCCTTCTAAGCAGAACAGGCAGCACGTCCTCTAAGGAGCTTATTATTTAGAAATACAAGGCTGAACTAAAATCTGAGTTGAAGTAACCTTGTGCTTTCTTGTTTCTCTGCTTTGCTGTGGACTTCCCACAGCACCACGGCCACCCCACTGTATCAAAGAATTTATGGAAAAAATAAGCAGGGGTTTAAAACCTGGACATAATCACCTCAAATGTGAGACTCAGTGCTATTTTAAATGAAAACTTGGAACTACAGTTTCTCAACAGCCAAATGTACAGCAAGTCTTGTGTAAGGAGTAAACACAACACAAAGGGAAGCAATGGAAGGCTGCAGTTATCTCCAGGAGAACAGTCACATCCTGCAAGGCACAAAAATCAAACAACATGCAAATCCTGATAAAAAGTAACCTGCAAGATGAACTGCAAAGCAGTTTTTTAGGGTGACCTGCAGAGACAGAAGGATGATTATACGAAACAATTTCTTCATGCATGAAGTGCAGTGACCCTGCACAGGGTAATTCTTGTGCCTCAAAAGAACTGCTGTTCAAAGATGTGCTACACAACACAGGAGGGAGAATATCCCAGGACACACAGTCTGCAGCTTTAGAAATCCACCTCCAGCATTCAATTAACTCCAGCAACAAATAAACATCACTTCAGGAGAATCATTTAAGCAGAAAATTATTCCTTTCAAACCCTGAAACTCTTCATTACATGATTTATTGACTCCAGGCAAAACCGGAAATAAATACTGGCTGAAAAGTAAATTCAAGATAGCTTTGCTTCAGCATAAGGATATTAATTACACTGATAATATCAAACTTCCCTGGGCAGTGGCTATCAGTTCCCTACAGTGATGAATACTGTGTTGTTCCAATTCTCTGAAATGCACAGTCAGCTTGGCCTCTGTAATTTCAGTTTATCTCCATTAGGGAAAACAGGAGCCAGAAAGTCAGAATGAAATGAAAACAAACCCCAATAAAGCGTTCTAAAGACAGTTAATGCTTTCTTAGTGCTACCTGCAGGAGCAATACCCCTCTCTGCCACAAAGACAAGAGGAAAGAGGAGATCATCCAAACAACAGAGCCTGGGAGAGCAAATGTTCAGGAAGCATTCCATCAGGAAGCAGCACACATGGCTCACTGCTGAAAAACTGCTGGGTCAGGTACACACTCTTCATATCATGCTTGCTAATGCTCTGGCACAGAGAGACTTAAAAATTATTTTAAAAGGACACTTAAGTACATAGTTTTAATGATATGACTAGCTCCCATAAATGTTTTGATTAGAGAACTTTCAAGACTAAAGGAACTGGAGGAAAATGATCATTGAAACCAAAAAGAAGCAAATTTCTGCCTGACATTTCTGGTTATACAGACTAGAACAGTAATTTGTCAGTTATGTAGTATTTCAATATTGGTCTTTTCTGAAGAGGGGGAAAAAACCCCAACCACAAAAAACCCAGCCTCATCACACAAAGAAGCTCAGAATCCTGAGTGCTGCCCTCACTGCATCAAATAAAAGTTCATCTTACAATCACATTGTACTTTTCCATTTTTTCTTACTCTTCTGTTACCTTAAAACAAAGCTGTGTAGGTGAAGCCAGCAAAGCAACATATTGTCTGTGCTCACTCAGTGCTGCAAACAACACTGTGTGCAGCAAAATAAAAACCCCAGGAACTGTATCAGTGCCCCGTTACATTCCCAAATCATACTGCAGTCACTGTTCCATGTTAATCCTTTTAATGAAGCATTCTAACTTATCAAACTCCACAAATGCTCTTTTCAGGCTAATTCCCACTTGGAAGTGCAGGCACATCCTCCACAAAGCCAGGCTTAGCAGAGGGTGGAACCCCTCTAAGGTGTCTTCACCTGTCTGCTTTGTCGTGGGAGTTTATGTGATACTGCACCAGGATTTCCTAACAGAAAGAAACTGTTGATGTCAAACCAAGTGGGATATTTTTTTAAGCTACTCAAAGGATCATGTCTTGACTTGCCCCAAGTGCACCACACCTGCCTGCTGCCAGGAGGAGCAGAGGATGGCTTTGCACCCTCCAGTCCCCATGGAACACCTTTCCTGACTCCTTTACAGCCCCCAGTCCTATGGAACACCTTTCCTGGCTCCTGTACACCCTCCAGTCCCCATGGAACACCTTTCCTGACTCCTTAACAGCCTCCAGTCCCCATGGAACACCTTTCCTGGCTCCTTTAAACTCTCCAGTCCCCATGGAACACCTTTCCTGGCTCCTTGAGGGATATGGAGCCTGCATGCACGACAGCAATTAAGTGTACAATAAACACAGACTTTAATAAGTTGCAATTTTATCAGTCAACTAATAATTCCTCCTTTCCTCATTATCCCCTCCTCCCAAAGACTCACCTAACTGGCTTCAGGGAAAGTTAGAAGCACTCCAAGTATGTCAGTGGGCACTCCCCAGCCCATGTGGACCTTGTTCCCTTCCCTGACAAGGTGGGAAGAACCAGGGAGCAGAGGTGGGCCAGGTGAGAGACATCAGAACACAGAGACATCAGAACACAGAAACAAGCACAAGCACCAGGTGTACCAGGCAATAAACCTGAATTCCCTTTACCACCTGCAGCAGACACTTCCAGTCTCCACTAGCCACAAGAAGCTGATCCTACTGCTATCCCCTGGGAATCTGCTACCATCAATCCCAGTGTGCCACCCTGAAGCTGTGGGAGGAGAAAAATAAACTCTCAAACCTCTTGCCTATTTGGTGCAAAACCAAAATTTCCTTCCTGAGCTTTAAAAAGGGTGAAGTGGTAACAGGACAGCAAACTCTCCTCCCTGCTGTACACTAGGAAAGGGAAAGGCACAAGAGCCACCACAAGCAAAGTGGGTTTGAACAATCCAAGCAAGAAAAGGAGGTGAGACTTGGGTCTGTTGAGCACTGCTGCTGCAAACAGCCCCTTTGCACCTCTGCAGTCATGCCAGTGCCCACCTGGGAGAGCTGCACAGGGAGCTGGGTGATGAAACACGTTTAGACTCAGGGTTTTTTTAATGTTTGAGACCAGAGCAGTTCCCCTGCTCCCTTCACCCCATGGAGCTGTGTTACACCACTGCAGGAGCCACACAGGGGAAGGAGCAAGCACAAGGGCCTGCTCCAGCCACACTGCACATGACTCAGATTTAATTCCTCCTGTTTATCTAGGAGAAGGAGAAATGCTGTGACCATTCCCATTTCCACACTGCTACTTTTGCAGTCCCTCTAACCCAGCTCACACAGAGCTCTCACACATCCTGTTCACCACCCACCCTCCTATGCTGTTCAGTGAGTTATTCCAAGCCAAAAATTTGAAGTAAAATGGTCAAAGTGTAAGAAATACACATGTGGAAAAGAGCAACAAGAAAAATGTTTAGAACAGGAGTTACAAATCCTGTGAAAAGAAGAAGAAAGAGGACAGGGGACAAGAAAGGGGAAAGGAGAGGGTCTGTGATACAGAGGTCCCTTTCCCCAAGTGCCTTCAGCACCCAGCTCTCCTCTGCAGGAACGTAACAGCAGAAAGCCATTCCCCATATTTCATCACAGTACAAGACATAGCTCAAAGCAATGCTTCAGATTTCCCCAGCTCTGCAGGACAATCCTGCCCTGGAGCAAGCTCCATCATCCATCCTGAGCCACACCTGCCTGCTCCCCCCTCCCAAAGCCAGCAGCACCCTGGGGAAGCCAAGGCTGCCTGCCCTGGTGCCCTGCACCCACAGCCTCCTCTGCTGCATGGAGACAGATCCCAGCTCCCAAAAGATCCCAGCCCCAACAGATCCCAGCTCCTGACCCCCCTCCACCAGCCTAATTCTCTAAAATATCTGGTCTTTTTGCAAGGTCATATTTTGAAACTTGTTGAAACTTGTTTCTGGTTCAATCTCTCTCTCAACAATGTCTATTCTATTCCATGGCCTTCTTAAATCAGCACACTTTATCTCAGTGTTTTGCACACAGATGTACAAGGCTGTGTGAGCTTTCTATCAGGTTTTGAGAATTCTTTACAAATCCATTTCTCACAAGTTCTCAACAGATCCCAGATCCCAACAGATCCCAGCTCCTGCCACCCCACAGCAGCCACGACAGGCAAAGGAACCTGCACCCTGCACAGCTCCACACAGTTCACAGAGCCAGCAACCATTTAATCACTCTAATTGTATCACAGAGTGCAAGTATGTTTTCCTTTTTATTTTTTGTTTAGGTTTTAAACAAAACAGTTCAGCTCCTTGCTGTGCACCTGCCACTTTACAGACAGCAACTTCCACACCCAAGGGGGCAGGAATCAAATTACCAACATTTCCAAGTCATTAAATTCTGTTTCACTTTCCTCACAGGTAAGCTTAAAAAGAGAGTCTGCATGTAGAAACTGGGAGAGAAACAAAGCTCAGTCAAGTAGTGCTTTTATAATGATATGCTTGAACAGCAACTTTAGTGTGTGCATCTCAAAAAAAGAGCAACACGGTCCTGCAAAAGAAGTGAAGTTTCATCTACACTGCCAAAAATTGTCTTTCTGTGGTCCTGTCACTTGAATAGATGAGGCAAGGTTTTAGAAACCAGTTTAACTAGACTTTAACAAACCATTAAGCAGATGAGCAAGTGTATATTGTTGAAATATGGATTGGGAAAAAAAGATGACATGGAAAAACACAAGTACTATTAGAAATACTCTCAGGCATGTATTTCCAATAAGTGTTCTCTATATTTTTTTTTCTTTTTGTTTTTTTCTTAAAAGAGTGGCAAGGTCAGGAAGGAGAAGGGCTGATCTATGATCTACAGCAATCTGAGTTTACAACTTCAATATTCTGCCAATTTCATCACTGAAGAGAACATTCACAAAGAAACAGAGAAGAATCAGCTGACAGTGAATATGGAGAGGATTTATTTTAAAGAGCTGTCTGAAATTTTACTAAAAAAACAATCTGACTTCATGCAGTTTAAAGTGATTTTTCACTGGTCCAAAGTGAAATATTTATGTTCCTTTACTGCTGAAAAAACTGTGTCTTTCAATTACAAAATTATACAAGAAAAGGAAAGAAAGAATCCCCTGCAAATCACCTTCTGCTTTAATCAATAACTGCTGTTAAGGGCATGTAGGGCAGGACCCAGTTCATGTGTTTTGGTACCTAAGTGGGTCCCATGTGCTCCCAGCAGCTGAACACAGTGCAGGATAAACCTTGTGCAATTCCCAGCACTAAGCAAAGCCAGCAGTTCAGGACTGCAATCCCTCATCACAGTTTTGGAAGGTGTTTACTATTTTTCTCTATCAGTGTGTATTCTTATCCAGGCAGACGTTTTTGCTGTGTAATTCAGCTCACAATGGATATTATGCATTTTGTTTCAAGATGCTGAGTGTTGCATTTTTGAAGGGTAGCAACAATTTGCTTGTGGCTAGAAGTATGACTCTTCTTTAAGTAAAACAGTGACACACCTAAGGCTAGATTTAAAAAAAAGCCGTATGTAATTATCAGCTTGCTGACACAATAGGTGAAACTGTGTGTCATACTTTATTTGAATTTTTGTTTTCACCATTTCTCTTTGCAGTGGCAATTCTACCTTCAAGACTTGATTTAGAAATGGAATGGCCACTATAACTACAAAGATTTTTAAGTAAAGCCCAGTGTAGCATTAATACTTGCTAAAATACCTTGCAGCTTTGTTGGAAAACTAAGATATTACAAACCACAACACCTTACAGCTGTTCATTAGCAATTTTCAGCTTCCACTTTGCATTTCTCTCCATCCCACCAATTTATTCCCAAAAACTGAAATTGTCATAGGTGGCACAGCTCATTGGTTTTACTACCACAGGCAGAGGGATCTCAAATATTTTCTCCTGAAGAGAAAATAATTTGTTTCCAGAAGAGGCTGGAAGCTGAAGGGCACGAGCTTCTTCAGAAACACAACCTCCTGGTACAAACATCTGCTCCAGAGGTCCCACCAACAGCTTTGTGACCATAAAGCTAAATACCACAAACCCTGAAAAATCACAAGGGTAAACCTGCATCAAGCCTATGGAGACCAACACTGCAGCAAGGCAGGGAGAAATGAGTAAATTAAATATGAAATCTATTGCTCAAAGCATCATGAGCAGAAGAAAAGTTCTGATAAACAGAACAGATCAGGATTCTGATAAAGGGAAGGCTTGAACACTAACAATTGGGCTTCCTTAAGTTTCTACAAGCAACAAGGTTGCCCGACCTTAAAAGAAACCTTTAGTTTTTCAACTCAGAGGATGGAAGCAGAGCTTTTATTTTCATCAAGCTGCTGACCAAATCTAGAAAAATTACCAGATTTGAACCAGACCTCAGGACAAGTCTGGCCATACCAAGACTAAAGATTTGCAGGCAGTGGAAACATAAATGTGACTCTGTGGAGCTGTTGCCACCCTGCTAGAACCTTTGTTACCACTCTGGTCACAGGTGACAGTGTGCCTTCACTGCTACCATTAGTGCTGGTTGGATTAAAAATAGGAACACAAGATTGTATTTACAATAGCAATCAAAATACAATATTTACAGTAATAGAATATCATGGGATTATTTCACTGTGCAAATCTTCAGGTACTCTCAGTTAAGAATTTCATACTACAGATAGTTTACCTTGAACTCAGCCAGAAGTGAATTAAATATGACCCTTCAAAATAAAATATCTCATTAATAACTTACTGTGGCAAATGTCACTGTTGCTAGCGTGCCAAAGTGAAGCAGGGCTATCCTGGAGTTTCACCTTCTCTTTCCAAAAGTTATCCCAAAACAGGGGATGGCATCACATCCTAGCACAGCTTAGAGTTACCAGGCTCCTCTCCTTTACAATCTATGCCAGTGTAGATGAAACATCATCAAAACACCCTGAAACACTTTATGAGAGAAACAAGGCTAAAAGGTCTCAGCATTTCTTGTCTGCTCTCTATGTAAGAAAATGGAAGAAAATAGAATAGAAATAGGAAAAAAAAAAAAGAAAATAGAATAGAAAATAGAAGAAAAATGGTGCTTGGCCTTAAGAAGATGGACAGGAGGTTTTTAGACCTTAGGTTTTATTGAGGTTTCAAAAAACACCAGGAGCAAGTACCACAGGACAGAGACCTGCTGGGTGAGCCTGCATTGAAGGACCAGCACTGAAAAGTGAAGCTACAGGGGTGAAAAACAGCAGAGACCAGCCAGGACACTGTGTCCAGGAATAAAAATGGATTCATTTACAGACTGTCTCAAAGAACTTTAAAAACTGTTTTTAAAGAAGAAAGAAACAGTCACATACTCTTTGGGGACCTGCAGAGCTCACTAGGCCCTGTGTGGGCAAAGTAGGTTTTTTGGATGAGATTGAAATAGTTTTGTCAGCAATCTAGAAGCAAGGAAGTCCTTGAAAATTAAATCAGATATCCAGGACCACAGATAGTCCAAACTTCTATTTTTTTTTTTTTTTTTTTTAAAAAGAAAATACTAAATGATCACTGATCAAAACCCTTCTGATGGAGACAAAGCTGCTGTCAGTGGCTGTACTAAAAGTGTGCCAAGAAACTGTAAGAAGCCACCTGTGTGTTTGCAGTGCAGGTCACCCATTAAGAAACCTCAAAATGTCAGCCAGTTGTGTGGCCAACAAAAAGACCAAACAACAAAGAGAGAATCCCACAGACAAGGAGGAGGGAGAACACGAGACAGAAGAAAAAAGGTAAAACCACTTTGTATCTGCAAAAATAGCAACAGTATTCCATGAAAAGTTGCAGCAAGTTCTAGTCCACCAGTAGCACAGATTTGGAAATCTCTTAAAGATTTTACTTTTGAAAGTCTTTTGAAACAGAAACCACAGATTGAAAGAGAACTACACCAGGCACTTCCATTCACTGCTACGTGAAATCCTGGACTCTGCTCTGCTCTATAAAACCACAAGGCATCAAAAGAGGAAAAATTCTCTCATGTATCTGTTAACTTTAACTCCAACATCTTCTTAGTAATAATAAACCCCCCACTATTCAAAAGAGCTGTGTTACTAAGAATTCAGTATTGCCCCATAAGGTTCTTACCCCTTTCAGAAGCTGGAAGTGGTTTTATCCTCTATTCAAAATAATCTTTGAATTGGAACACTTCAAAAGGAAAATTATAATTTGTATACAAGTAGAGCTGAGGTGCACTTCATTCTTTTAGACTTAACCTGCTCACCTTGCAAGCTGTAAGCTGGTCAATAAAAATATGTTTTATTCTCTGCACGACACTCATGGGACGAAGTCCCACAAATCTTGGATTGTTAGGAACAAGACACAGCTGAAAAAGTAAGAAATAACCTCTTCCTTAAGTTTTCTCCTAATATTTCCAGCCCTTTATGACTCGATAAAGCAACTCATCCATTTTAGAATGGTTTGTTATTTCTGCCTCTACTGAACTAAGGCTCCAAATCTTCTCTCTCTTAAACTGCTCTTCTTCAACTCCCTGAGCTGGTGTCACTGAGCTCCCCACACAGAAGGTGGATCAAGCAGACAAAAGATGACACCCTGGCAAAGCCTCCACTGATTTCTCTTATCCACCTTACAGTGAGTTTCTTTGGATTTTCCTTTGAAAAACAGGTGAACAGAGGGAATTGAAGTCACCACATGACAAGGAAATAGATATAATTATATCACCACCATCCCACCCATACACAATTCTTTACTTTTAAGCCATTCAACATATGTGTTAGCAGACACCTTAAGTTTTAATAGACTTTAAAAATGACCTGTATCAGTTTCCTAGCTCAGTTCAAGAGAGAGGGGGAAGTGTGGGAAATGGATTTGTAGAGAATCCTCAAAACCTGACAGAAGGCTCACAGTGTCTGCATCTGTATGCAAACCTTGAGATAAGAAATGCTGACTTGGAAATGCCATGGAATAGGACAGACATTGTTGAGAGAGAAATGGAGCTAGAAACAAGTTGCCAAGGATGGCCTTGCAAAAAAGACTATATATATATGATATATATGATATAGATATATAGATATATATGGAGAAATAGAACTATGAGAGATGCACTGTAGTAGGACCCACAAGGGGTAATTTTAGATGATTGGCTTTAAGGCATTTGCAGCATGGTGTGGCAAAAGCTGACAGGCCAAGAAACACTTAGAGTGTATTGTAATTAAGAAATATGATATAGATATATACACAGATATATATGGAGAAATAGAACTATGAAAGATGCACTGTATTAGGACCCATGAAGAGCAATTTTTGATGATTGGCTTTAAGGTATTTATAGGATGGTGTGGTAAAAGTTGATAGGTTAAGCAACACTTATAGTGTACTGTAATTAAGAAATATGATATATACACAGATATATAGAGAGAACTAGAACTATGAAAGATACACTGAATTAGGACCCATGAAGAGTAATTTTAGATGATTGGCATTAAGGTATTATAAGATGGTGTGGTAAAAGTTGATAGGTTAAGAAACACTTGAAGTGTATTTTAATTAAGAAATAATTATAGATATGTACACAGGTATATATGGAGAAATAGAACTATGAAAGATGCACTGTATCAGGACCCATGAAGTGTGGTAAAAGTTGATAGGTTAAGAAACACTTATAGTGTGTTGTAATTAAGAAATAGTTGGATTCTGATTGTGATGGCGTGAATTATAACACCTGCATTGTCTCACCCTTCACATGAGACTGAAAATGGAATGAAAGTTTTTACAACACCCCTCAGTTACCCCACCTCTGAATCAGAAAAAAGCATAATCCAGCATGCTGGTGCCAGAGCTCACCTGGAGATGTGGCTGATGAAGGGGAGGAGCTCGGCGGGCTCGTAGGCGCGCGCGAAGGCCCAGCACACGTAGCACGCCGCGTCCCGGACGTTGGAGCCCACGCTGCACGCCCCCCTCTTCTCATCGTATGTCAGCGCCCTCAGCATCACAGGGACCACTGTTAGAGCACAAAAAAGTCCACAAAAAGCAAGTTAGGAGCTTCAAGACCATCTTGTTCCGGCCCCACCATGGGCAGGGACACCTTCCTCTGTCCCAGGTGGCTCCAAGCCCTGTCCAACCTGGCCTTGGACACTTCCAGGGATCCAGAGGTCTCACCACCCTCACAGGGAAGAATTTCTTCCTGATATCTGACCTAAACCTACTCTCTTTTAGTTTAAATCCATCTCCCCATGTCCAGTCTCTACATGCAGGAGTCAATGACATTTTCCCGCAGATAGAAGAGCTTCCAAAACCTGTAAGGATAATTCTTTTGCACCATTTTAGAAACACATTGTCACAGTTCAAGAAATATGAATGCAGGGCTCCCCAGAGGGCTTTTATTTGGTATCTGCACACCCTGATAGCAAATCTGAATACATCTCTCTCTAGATGGCACAACTTTATCAAATGACTAATGTCTGCAGAAACAACAACTTCTAAAAAAAAAAAGAAACAACTTCACTTTCAGTTTTCTTTCTTGTATCAAATTTACCAAATGCATCATTTTTCCTTAGAAAATACTTGTCACAAAAGGTGATCCCATTAACAAGAAATGGGATCACTGAGCTGTATTTAATTAGCAATCTGTGCCTGGATATCCTTGAGTGGATATAATCACAAAATAATTAAAACTTCCATGTGCTGTTCATCACTCTGTACTTCTACTTTAAACAAAAAGACAGATGCCATGACTGGAGCAGTGAAGTGTTAAAAGGCTGTTTAAATTCACTTTAAGCTGCTAAAGAAAATTACGTAGCAGATATAGAGATGGGTGAGATTTGGCTAGCAGGAGCATAAACACTACAAAGGAGACAGTGCAATTCCCATTCTGGAACAAGGATACAGCAGAGATGGATGGATGGATTGCTGGACATTTCCCAGTTCCTAAAGAAACTGCAATGAAAGTATTTAAAAATGCTGCCTAGCTTGTTTTGAAAATTGCTGCATCAACTGATGAGAAAAATGGAATTTGCTGGTTCTACAGGAACACTCAAGCAGGCGCCAAAGGCAATTTTGCGAAGCTGCAGCACGTTTCCCTCAGTGCAAGAGACCACTCCAGCTCCTTCTGACAGCTGCAAGCACACTCCCACCCCTGGGCAGGGAAGGAAAAGGGGGAAGGAGACCCCTCCAGCAGCTCCTCACATTTGGATTGTGTCTGTGGAAGAAAAAATATATTTTTGCAGTTTAATGTCCCAAATGCTGGGCACAGCCCCAAGTGGTTTGTCAGGGACAGGGACAGACCCTCCAGGGTCTGCTGGCCAGGGCACCTCGAGCTCTCACACCTCTCTGGTTCCTTTTCCTCCATCTGGGACTCACAGCACTGCTCTGTGAGACTGCAAAGTCTGGAGACACAGAAAAGGAAGGAAACAACAGTGGGCACTGGGGAGGTGGGACTAACAGGGGAAACAAGGTGAAGTGTGCAGCACTGGTAATTAGAAATACAAACACATCAAAGAAATACTGATCTAGGGGGCATCTGGTCAAGTTTTGTGCTATGCTGGCTGAAATGCTGAATAAAAACTGCTCCTGACTCAAGTGTGTGCATGTTCAAAAAAGCTGGTCCAGCATTACATTTCTTTTTGGCTTTTAAGAGTTATAAAAACCCAAAAAGAAACACTACCCAAAATTCCAGGTTTAACTTAATTTCTTGCTCTAGAGTTCCTCAAAAACCATGTCAAACCTTAACCTAAAATCACTTTACCCAAAAAATCACAGATTTAAAAATCAAAAAACTTTGAGGGGGAAAAAAAAAAATCTTCCAGAAGAAAATTAAGTTTGGTAGGGTCAAGACAAAATGATTTGATTTTTGAAATTCTGAACCTGCCTTTTTTATTGAAAACCAGGAAGCTGGAAGATGCAGCAAGGAGAAGATCTGAACTGTTCTTTAACTTTACAGGTTCAGCTTTAAAATTTTAGCTTTCATTTTACAAGTCCCCCTTTCACTTTTTTTTTTTTTTTTTAAAGTGTGCCATGAAAACCAGAGGATAAACAGTGCCCACTCCCCAGCTGGTTATTAAAACAAAATGCACCTGTGCAGGTCTGTGAATGCTGAAGAAAACACAGGCACCTTTACCTGTAGCCTGAAGGTATCAATAAGCACCTGCTCCACCCCACCCTGCCATGCCCAAGAGCGTCGCTGCAGTTGCAGCACAGCCCTGTGCTCAAGCCTTGGAAAATAAAGAAACAACTTCTGGCATTACAAACAACAGGCTTGGGTTGGTTTTTTTCCTCATGCTGGAGACAGGTCGCAGAGATATTCTGCTTTTCAACATGGATTTTACACAGTGGGATGCTCAGTGTAAGTGAGAGACAAAGTCTGGTGAAGGAGCTTGTGGAAGACATTGGATACTGAAAGGTTTAATGTATTTAAATGAAAGATTCTTTACATTACTTTTTAAAACACATACTTTACAACAACCTCAACTATAACCCGTGCCATCCACAGCTCTTTGTCAGTTTAACTCCACACAGTAAATTGATTTTTTTTATTTAGTGGAATGTTTATCATATAAAATATACAAATACAGCGGTCAAACAAACAAGAACCTGTTCCTCAGCCCTAGGCCTTGTCCCCACAAGAAAATTGCAAAATATCAAGTCGACCTTATTTAATTTAAAACAAATTTTCATTGGATCTGGGGTTCAATAAGAATTGTCTACATTTTGTTTCAAACTAAAATATGCAACTTAAAACAGATTAAGTCAATGTTATCTTAGACAAGCATTTTGTTTTTATAGGCACTGTTAAGGCAGAGAAGCTGTTTCAATCCATAAAAAATACATTGCAAATCCTTCTATTTTAGAATTATATAAGAAAAAATACTACAAAGTGGACATTTGCTATTCCTGAAGGGTGCATTGTGCACAATGTCACAGCAGGAGCAGCTACAGACACTACAATTAATGAATGATGAAGCTGAAACTTAGTTACATACTCAACACAAAGAATAGCAATTTTGTTCTTCATTTTTCCTTCAATGAAAACCAACTCAGTGCAGAAGTGAAGCTTCAGCCTCTTTGTCAGCCTCATGCTTAAAAGTTGAGGTGGTTTAGTTGAGGTGCTGGGGCTGGGTTGGACTCGATGATCTTGAAGGTCTCTTCCAACCCAGTGATTCTGTGAATTCTGTGAAAACAACTGGTGCAGACATCTGCAGTGTGTTGGTTCCTAAAAACACAACTCTGGCTCCCCCATGTACAGAAAATCAGGTTTGAGACCACTCACTCCTACATGGCACCTGTGGAAAGAGGCAGCTCCTAATTGGAACTTCGTTAGGGCTCTCGTACTAATAACTACTGGATCAATTTAATGGATGCAAACACCAGAAAGTTCAGGTTAGGCCCGTTCCCAGGAATAAATACTTGTTTAAAAATTCTGCAAATCGTCTCTGAATTGTTCTCATTTTCTAAAACCACAACTCTGGCTCCCCCATGTACAGAAGATCAGGTTTGAGACCATTCATTCCTACATGGCACCTCTGGAAAGAGGCAGCTCCTAATTGGAACTTCGTTAGGGCTCTCGTACTAATATTTACTGGATCAATTCACTGCATGCCAACACCAGAAAGTTCAGGTTAGGCCCATTCCCAGGAATAAATACTTGTTTAAAAATTCTGTGAATCATCTCTGAATTGTTCTCATTTTCTATATAAGTTGCTGACTCCAGAATTTACTCTTGAAGTTGTTGACTCCAGAATGTCCAGAATCCTCTTTCGTGGAGAGTATGAAGCCTCCAGTGGGGATCAGAAAATGTGTGTGCTGTTTTGGCTGTGCAAAGTTCTCTGTGTTCCTGTGAGATGATGCTCTGACATCCCATCCCCAAGGGCAAGTGCCTAAAATCCACCCACAGGTGACCTCTCCTCTGCCATTCCTGCCCCCGGGGGCTGACCTCATTAGGAGTTTGCCAGGGAAGGAGGAAGAGAGCAGAGGTGCTGCGGGCCCAGGAGGGATGTGAGGAACGAGCAGCTGAAGTCTCTGAAGCTCCTGGTGGCCCCAGCACTGAGCCCAGCCACGGCTGGGCAGAGGCACCTGCACAGACCCAGCACCACGTGCCCTGTGACTGTGAAGGGCTGCTCTGTCTGCCTGCAGCCTCCCTGCAGCCTCTCCCTATGGAATGAATTAAGGGAGTCTTTAATTATACGGTCACGTGGTGGTTTTTCCATGGAGCTATCTCAGCCCACAGGACAGACCTGCTCCAGGGATGAATCAGGGCAGGGCAGCACAGGAGGTTGTTGTCTGCCTGGCTGCTCAGGGTGGAAAGCATGGAATGCAAAGGCTGCCTGTCAGACTGAGAGAAGGGAGTGGATGTTGCCTCACAGACTGTTTGACACCAGTCATGGTTTTTAAATGCAGTGCTGAGGAGCTGGACACTGGCTCTGGCTGCCAGGCCCCTGTGCCGTGGGCTAAAGGCAGCCTTGCACCAGCGCCCTGGTGCTGACAGGAGTGTGGGCTCTGCAGTGTGGCCAAGCAGGAAGCAGACAGATCTGGATTCCAGCCAGTCCATCCCAGCATCCTTACGTAACACAGCCCTCAAAGCTCAAAGCCCCCTGCCTGGCTTGCACCCAGAGCAGCAGCTGACCCAGGACAGCTCTGAAACACAGAGCACTCCGTGTTTTGGAGTGCCCACTGACAGCCAAGGCCAGACCAGAGACCTTCTTCTCACAGGGGTACAGCTGACAGAGCTCTGCCTTGACTGAACCAACAGCAAGCTGCTGTTAAAGACATGAAGGAACAGGCTTGTGGAGAATTCCTACTGAGCAAATGAATTACTTACTCTAAAGGGAGTATAAAAATTCTGTAAACTCATAACTGTTTGTCATAAACTCAAACTGTGTGTCAGAAAAGAAATATCGCCCAAGAAAGCCCAGCCTTAAGGCTAAAGTTGTGCAATACTGAGATAAACCCCATGGTGAAAAAGCCAGAAGCAATTCATTGTCATTTATTCCCTGCTCAGTGTTTACCCCATCTCCCAGTGGTGCTGGGGGAGGAACCTTTCCTGCTGCAGCTCCAGACACAGCATTTCTTCCTGCTCATACCTGCTGGCTACTGAAAAAAAAAAAAATAAATCTGCACTATTTATAATGCTTCCTTGCTAATTTGAAAACTATTACGGTGACATAGGCATTATAAATTTTTAAAAGGCTCTTTTCAAGACCATGCATCACTTTTAAAGTTCACCTGGGTGTTAGAGAGAAGGAATTCCTCCACAACCAGCCTTTCAGGTTTGGGTGTTCTGAAGAGTCCACCTAAGACAGGTAGATCTTTTTTTTTTTTTTTTTTCCCATGTCTTCCTGTATCTCTGATGAAAAGCACCTGGAATTTTGCCAAAAGCCTCACAATTAACCACCACTACAGAACAAACCAACAGCCAGTGCAGAAGTCTGACTTTTTGATGCATCCTCACTCTCCTCAAACCCCTGGCTGCTGCAAATCCGTAACAAACAACTTATTACTCTGGAATATGAAACACAGAAGGTAATCCTTAAAAATAGTGAATGTAAACAAGTTTAAGAAGCTACATAATGCATTTCCATAAGACTATTCAAATCCTGGTCTCAGTTAAACCTCCTCCTAAAATGCACTGGAAAGTAGTACTGGGTTCACTTTTGGTTTGTTTTTTGGTTTTTTTTCATGAATGGCCCATGAGATTGGACAAGCAAAAATGCCTCTTTTGTCCACTGTGTGTAGAGTTTTTCTAAACAAAGGAGACTTTGGGTGTTTTTTAAACTATATCTAGTTAAATATAATTATCAGTAAGCACCATTCCCTCTACTCTCAGATAAAAAGACAAAATACACAGGAATCCAATCTTTTCTCCCTAACAGCACCTTATCAAACTTTCTCTGTACCAGGAACAGACAACTGGGTACTGCCCCAGAGCACATATCCATTCTAACCAAATTAACAAGAAACAATTAAAAATAGAAAATCAACAAGGTTGAAAAGGTAGAAAATCAACAAGGCACCAAAAGCTGAGGGAATTTTAAAGTCACAGATACAGCAGTCACATGTACACAGATGTACTTCAAAGCTGTAGCACCTGCTGCTGAGACTGGCTGGGTTCATTTGAAACCCTCTGACAGAACCAGAGACCTCATTTCGAGCAAAAAAAAAAAAAAAAAAACCACTTAAAAAAAAAAAAACAAACACAAAAACAAAACAAAACAAAACCAAAAAACAACTTTTCACCAAAAATACAAAAAATACACCTGACAATGGGATATCTTCAAAACAGAGAGCAAACATTTTCCTATTTAAACCAAGAGCTTATCATTCAGCAGAAAAAGCTCACAAATATGTCCCTAAGCCCAGCTCTTTTTGGATACTGGTAGAGTTGTGTGTGACCTCTCTGCAAATGTAAAAAGCATCATGATTTTGTCATGGAATCCCATGATACCATAACCTGCCAAGTCCCTCTCAAATGTGCCCCTATTTCCTTCTTACAGTTTCTTCATGCTCCTTTTATTCTGAAGGTAACTTATGAACTGAAGAAGTTTAGCATGGTTCTGCACACTTTTCACTCTTTATTACTACTTTTCATTTATTCTGGCACTAAAAAAAAAAAAAATCAAATTCCAGATTCAGATCAATTGTACTGACCCACCAGACTCCTGAATGTTCCATTATCCCCGGATCCCACCAGCATTATTTCCTTCTATTCAAATGCTGATTTTATTGTTGCCACAGTTTAAAAAGGAGCAAGGGACTGTTGGACTATCCCAGTCTATTCCTCGTGAATGGATAAGGGTATTTAAGAAAGCAGGAAGATTAAAAGTAACGTCTTCCTTGCTGGAATCCTCCCAAAACAAGCACAAATTCACTGAAAGTGTAACCACAGGGCTCTTCCAATCTGCTTTCCCTGGTTTCCTTTTCTTACTCCTCAGTGATGCAAATGTTTTCAACCTTCACTTTACACATATGTGATTTTAGAGCAGAAACAGGATCACAATATGCACAGTGAGCATTATTTCCTGGTGAAACACTAATGCAGATCACATTTGAGAGATTGTCCCTGGCTTTCAGCACAGACAGCTCAGAGCTCAGCAAGTCCTTGAGAGTGACACCAGAACATTCTTCAGCTCACCACCAAGACGTTAAGGACGCCCAGGAAGGTTCATGTTCCTCTACATGACACACCTTATTAGCTAGAAAGTTTATACTCTGCTGTCATCAAGAGAAATTTTAATAACGTCCTTTCACAAGCAAACCAGAAATTCAAGTAAACTAGGATTCTCTTGTTTGTTTAGTATTTATTCCCACCCACTTAAATAAAAAAAAAAAAAACCTATAAATAATAGTCTGAAGCCTACAAAACCACAAATACAGCACAAAACAAAAGCTGTGAAATCATACTGAAACCACACTGAAATGTAAGTTTTTGGTTCTAGCATACACTATAGAGTAAGGAATATTTAATTACTTAATTTTGGGGTGCTGCAATTCCAAATGTAGAATGGCACACAAATCCATCATCAGATCATGAGATTTTAGTTAACTTCAGGCTATTTTGTTAAAAAGGTTTCTCCCACATGCAAATTAAGCTGTATGATCCCTTCTCATAACAACTGAAATTTTACAGCTGAATAGTGACATGTAACTTTGAATGCAAAACCATAACAGCCAAGCTGCAGCTCATGAACTGCAGCATCAGGATTTTTCAATGAAATAAAATAAAACATCAGGTTGTATTTGCTGGTTTATATTCTCCACTTTAAAAATGTATTGAAATGGAAAACAATAGATATTAATCATATAAATATTTATAAAATTTGGCATGTTTCAGAAAATAACTGAAAGCTAAAAATATGTTGAGTCTGAGAGTATTTGTTCTATACCTCCCTGCTCTCTGGTGAGAGCAGCATCACAGCAGCCCCATGCCAGGTATGGATCAAAGAGAAGTGATTTTATATACCCTGGAACTGCACATGGCACAACTCAGATCCTGCTGCTGGATTCTATCAGAAAAACTATCATGGAGGCAAGAAACTGGCTCAGAATCTCTGGTGTAAGCTTTGAAATTAAAGCAGAAAAGGCAAAAAATATTCAGCACGAAAATCACTTTTACAAGAATACATTTGGAAAGAGAATTGTAACCAGAGCATGAAGCAGAAGCTGAAGGTGCATTTTGCATCCCTGTGAGAATGACTGACAGGGAGAAGAGTCACCATTAAAAACCCTCCCTTATAAACAGTTCATCCCTTTGCCTACACTCCCAATTCCTGCTGTTTCCCACTTCCCCCAAGATGTTTCACTGCCCAAGGGCGAGGGTGGGAACCCAAAGCAAGATCATCCTAGCTCCAGACCAAACAGCACAGGCCACAATAAATATCTAAAAATGGGATCTGCAGTTGCTATTAACTGCTGAGCTTTTATTCTTTTCCCATACAAGTAATTTGCTCCAGTAATCCTGAACAAGTGGCTCCCAAGCACCAGCACGGTAATCTGCCCAGACCTATCTCTGGAGTCAGGGACTGGATTGTTAGGAAAAACAAAGGCACATTTCAAAGGTGTTATTCAAAAAGCATTAAGACTAATAACTATTCATATGGGATAGAAAAAAATAATTATGAGAATATTGTAGGAGAATCACGTCATGTTTCGGGGCACGGTGTGAGTTCCAGCAATTACATTCACATCCATTTGCCCCCTTCTGGGAATGGTGTGGAACAGCCCAGCCCAAACATGCTGAGAGCCCTTTTTCCCTTAGGAATTTCTAATGCACAAATTTTAATTCAAAATATTTTACAACCAAATGGAAGAATTGATCCCATCTTAATCCAAAAGACTTACAAATCCTTCGATAACTGTTTCCAGTGATCCCAGAGAGAAAAAAAGGACTTTCTTAGTTCAAAGCCACAAATCCAGACACAACTAAGGTGACACAGGTGAACATTCCAGTTCCAAGGCATTTCCTGTATGTGGGAAGCTAAGCTTCACCATGTGCACCAGCACCCACATTTACCTGGGATCATCTGCTCTCCTGGAATAACTAATGAGCTCACAGATTGGCAAGGCACCTCTGCAAAGACCTGGAAAAATTACTGGTGATGGAAAAGCAGTGGCCACCCCCTGGGAGCAGCACTGGAGTCCTGAGGGCACCCAGCAGGGCCAGTCCTGGCATCAGAGCAGAAGGGCAAGAACTCTCTGATCTGGAGGTGATAACTGACTGGAGCAACACCTGGCACACACTGATACATCCAGGGAATGGAATTCTGAAGGGGAAAGCAGAAATGAGAGGTGTACCTAGATTAGGTTAAATTTACCCCATCTGGATGCAGAGTTTCTGCAACTGACAGATTACACTAAACAGCACTAAACAGAAAACTTTAGCACCAACAGAAAACAAGTTTGTTTTCTGTTTAGTGCTAAAGTTGAGCAAAAAAAAATCATATAAAAGCACATTCAAGGAAGTTTGTAACATGTAGAGAATGACAGAATTATGCTACAGTAATTAAACCCATGAAATTCAGCTACAGCTAAACAACACTTACTTAATACTGAATTAAAAAAAAAAAAACCCTAGAATAAAGAAGTATATTCTACACCAAAGATAAAAAACCCAAAGCTTCAGCCCCACAGAGACAGAAAAATCACCACATTAAAAAAAAAGGCAACTTGGCAGAAACATATCAATAAATCCAAATTTTATTATGTCAGTCCTGGTGCTCTTAATTAATCTGACCTGTGCTCAGGTAAATGAAAAAGGTGTTACCAAGAGGGGACTGGGGTCACTGACAGGAGAGGATGTGACTGAGTGAGTTAAAAACAAGTGTGGAAACAACATCTCTGCAATAATGATTTAGTATTTCTCCAGGTCTGCACAAACAGGAGCTCTCATGGTCCTGTTCTGGGCTCCACAATGAATCTCCTCCCCAGGTCTGGGTTTTTAACATCACCCAAGCCCCAAGCAAAGGAGAATTTACATGGCTGTTCTTTTTCTTCCAGGTCTACTTGGCTTGCAGCTGATTTCACTGACCTGATGGATAACAGCACCTGCAGGAAGCAGCTGGCTTTAAAACATTTTCTGTGGGTCAGTGCAGCAACTAGAAATCACATCTCCCCTCCAAATCCAAGGTCAGGCAATGGGGAGAAGTTAAAAAAAATAAAATAAAATCAGTTCTGTCTCTTATGCCAGTCCACTCAGCTCTATTGAGGGAGTCCAACAGCTTCCTCTAGATGCCACAAATTGAATTTTTCTTCCAGAGATGTTTCTGAATACAGTCTTTCTCCCTTTTTCCCTTAGAAATTTCTAATACACAAATTTTTATTCAAAATATTTTACAATTAAATGGAAGAATTTATCCCATCTTAATCCAAAGGATTTACAAACAACTGGAGGATAAAGTGACAGTAATATTACACATTTTATACTGCTATGCATTACAGAAACATAATAATAATAAATAACTAAGGAAAAAAATAAAATATACCAGAAAAGCCACTCTTCTACCTTAAATCAGTGATTGCTTATAATTTGAATTTTTTTTCAAAAAGTTACACCACCCCAGCAGAGGAAGTGTGGTGATATATATATCACTTTTACATTGCTATGCTGCATTACAGAAACATAATAATAAAAAAATAACTAAGAGAAAAAATAAAACATACCACAGGAGCCACTATTCTACCTTAAAATTACTGATTGCTTGTAGTTTGAATTTTATTTTCAAAAAGTTACACCAGCCCAGCAAGAGGAAGCATGGTGTTATATATATATATCACTTTTACACTGCTACGCTGCATTATAGAAACATAAAAATAAAAAAATAACTAAGGGAAAAAATAAAACATACCACAAGAGCCATTCTTCTACCTTAAAATTAGTGATTGCTTATAATTTGAATTTTTTTTTCCACAAGTTACACCAGCCCAGCAAGAGGAAGCATGGTGACCAGTATACCCACATAGGGAAGTAGATGTCTGTAAATAATTCCACCAAACCAAAGGCAACACCTTTAAAATTATTTTTAAGACACTGCTTTAAAGTGTCTTAAAAGACTGATTTTCAAGACTTTAAAGACTGATTTTCAAACAACTTTAGTCCACTTTCTAAACAGGTTTTGTCCTGACAATTTCCTTAATAACGTTCATTCCAAAAAATCTTACTTTTGCTAACCATAAAATCCATCGTACATTTAAAGTTTCAGTAATCTGCAGCTGTCTTATCTACACAGCAGTGGGTGAAACAAGAGGGTTCTCATGTTCAGTTTTGAACAGAGGTTTTAATATCTCTGGAACACTGGAATTAGTAGCCAAAAGCCCCTTTGTTTATGCATTAACATGAGTGGTTTTTAGACAGAGCTACAGGTATCAAAATATGAATCTTGTGCCAGCCCATGTGTGAGAGGAAATCGTTTCACTGAGCAGCTCAGCCACCAGTGACTGGCACACGCACCCAGAAATTTGTCATTTACAAACTCTAACAAAAAGCACAAGTAAAAGCCAGCCCCAACACTTAGCAGTGGGAGAGCAGTTGACTTTCCCATTTCACTGCTGGATTTCACAGGTCCTGAGCAAACACAGAGCCATGGCAATCAATCCTCCCTGCAGTGACTCCTTTCCCTTTCCAGGACCTGTACATTTGGCTGTCGATTATAGACAAGCTTTGGCAGGTTCCTGTGGCAAGCAAGCTTGGAGTTAGTTCAGTCCCGCCTTCAGAAAGGAGACTCATGAAGGACAAAAATTTAAATAAAAATGAAGAGGGGGGAGGAAAAAAAAAAAGAGCAAGAATATTAAAGCTACAAAGGCATTCAATAAAAAAGTCAGTCTCTAATAAATGACCAAAATTATTTTCTAAGCTTTGCTACCCCCTGCGTACAGTCAGTTCTGCTGCCCACGAGTCACTTGTACAAAACTTAAATATCCTCGGCGTTAACTAAGCCACTTCTGACCCCACACTGTAAAGGGAACAGCCACCAGAGCTGAGAGCAAAACTTGGTTGTTGGAGGGCACGGAGCGACGGGAGCTGCCTTCGATAGGAGATGCTGAGGTAATGCTCAATGAGAGCGGTGGACGCAAACAAATGAATCGTAGCTGCAGGCTGGAGTAATATCAGGTGCATCTCTACACCCCGAGGGCTCAACTCCTACACGCTCAGGTCCCTCCCCTGGAACAGCCTCCTGCAGTTTCACTCAGGGCTCAGCAGAGAACAGGTACTGCTCTCCCAGCAGTGACAGCTCCAGCGCAGCGCCCGCCCGGCGGCTCTCGGACACCCCAGTGCCCGGTGAGTACATTGCTTTAGAGCATTTCTTTCCATAAAACCTGCTCAGAGTAAGGAGGAAATCTGAGGTGCTCAGTTCCCAGCTGTCCCAGCAGCCAGGGTTACTCCAGCAGGTGCACTCACGGCACCGGTCTCGGATTTCAGCAGAAAGTTTCAATAGGAGAGGGGAATATTTCAGTCTGAGAGAAAACCTAACTCTTAAAAGTTTTTACAATAATTAACTCTTGTTGGTGCAAAGGGTTTTCAACACCTTTGATTTTTTTTTTTTTAATTTGGGGAGTTAATATACTGAAGTATGACAAAAAGCTGTATTGCTTAAAATTGCTGTGTTTGCTGTGCCAGCTCTGCTTCCTAGAGACACGTCAGGTTCATCTGAAAAGCTTGTATGAGAATAATGTGCTCCAGCTTTGATTTATTAATTTTTCCACCTTCTGGGAATTTAGCAGAAAATCAGATTGTTTTCTATTTTCTAGTCAATTAGAGTGTATTAAGACATTGATTATTTGATTAACTGATTATTAGCTTGGTATGTAGAGAGATTTTTATTTCCTATCCATGCTGCCTTAGCGAGTTGTTTAATCTGTGTTTCGGAGCTTCTCTCGCACACGGACACACACACACACACACACACACACACAGAGCAGTTCCCGTGGGTCTGCACCTCACACACACATTGCCCTCCCTGCCCACCCCTCTCACCTCTGTTTCCTCCTAATTAACAATCAGTTGTGTTAAAATTTATCTTTCAGTTTCAAGGACCTGGAAGTTTAGAAGGGAGGGGTGGTTAATCTCTGGAAAAATCTCAGCTAGAATAAAACTCACAAATCTTGTTCTTGCAACACCCTGGGTAGGTGACAATGGCATGTCCTTGGGTTATGCAATAATGCCACATCACAATATTTTAATTATAGTATGTCCTTCAAAATGTTCCACCCCAGTGAGTCCTCCTGGTCAGAGAGATCCACATCACCAGAAGGAGCCTGCAATAATAATGGGGTGGGCATGAGCAGCTGTTACGTACTTTGCTGAAGCAGTGTCCTAAAAAGAAATGTAATTACTGTCCCTGCTTGTAATAAAAGACATTTTGAAATTTCCTCTTTGATCAACTGGGCATCTTAAACAATTTAAACTACTTAAAACCCTAAAAAAACAAGCTGCACAGATCTATATGCACATATCTGTGTGTGTGTATGAATCCACATGTGCATATGTGTGTACACACTTATCCCCACGGACATTTTTTGTTTATATATTTACACACAATGTTCAACTACATTCCTGTTTTCTGAACCTGCCAACAGGTTAAACACAAGGAGGGAGCAACAAGCTGCTTTTAAAAATAGAAGGAAGCAAACTTGGAGCAGTCAGTCTCAGGCTGGAAAGGGCGACAGGTTCGAAAGCCATGAGGAGGTTACGAGTGACAAAAACAAACAACTGAGATAACCTCAAGTTTAATCAAGATTATCTGAATAACTTGTTCTCAATAAAAATATAAATAAATAACACTACTGCATTTCAGAACTAGAGAATTATAATAATACATAACCATCTGCATTTCTACAAGCAGGTCTACAGGAAATAAATTCTCCATCTAAAAAAACAAAGTTATGTAAAAATTATCCTGCTGTTGGAGATTTTTCCCCCCTTTTTAAAAGATATCACAAGTGGTGGCATTGAAGTTAAAGGAAAAAGCAACTACTTATTTTGATACTTTCTTTCCAGTACTAAATTCTAACTTTGGCAGCACAAAACATACATTGTACAGCTGTAAGTAACATTATTTATATAGGGATAGTCTTAGTTGGTTACACTTATTTTAAACCATTGTCCTTTTTGACTGTGTGATCAAATAGTTTTAATGCTTTTTAATAATAAAATATGTCTCTCTGCCAGACACTCCTGTGTCTTAGGGACCAGAGGAAGAATTATCCTACTTGCCTAACTTTAGAAATATTTTATTACTGGCATTTTTAAACCATGAGAAAAAAGGGATTAAATAGTAAAAGAGAGAAAGAAAGCATTCACCTGGCTGGCACTGACCTAAGTTTAGGAAAGGTAAACACCCTTTAAAATGAGCTGCTCTCTGCACCTCCCAAGTCAGAGCAGCAAGTTCTGGAGCCATCAAAACAAATTAAATAGAAAGAAATAAAAAGCTGTTGGAATGCTCTCCTGCTGGACCCAGGGCAGAGGAGCTCCAAGGCTTGAAATTTCTAACATTAAAACTGCAACAACGCATTTTATCTTGTTAAGAAATGGTAGTTAATACTCTGTCCAACAGGAATAACTTGAATCAAAGCTAAATACCAAGTACAAAGTCAGAGGGGGGAGGACAGGACACACAGGAATTTTCATTATGAAGCAAAGGAAAGCTGGAAGAACAAGGAAATCTAATTACCATCCCTTTATTATAAATGCTGCACCTGAATGCAGATTCGGACGTTATCATAAATGCTTCACCTAAGAAAGCAATGGAGTTTTGACAACAATATCTTTTTTCAAGAATAATTAGCACAAGCACTTCCAAGAAAATATAAAGAGCAACAGGTACAAACTGACTTGAACAAGTCCATGACAAACTTTCCATGCTAGTTACACATCATTAGTTAAAAATAAGTGCAACAAGCTCACTTAAGGCAGAAGAAAAAGCCCAGTTCCCTATCTCAACCTCTCCTCCTGTCTCAATATTTCATTTACTGATTTTTTCATGTAAAAATATTCTTTTTACTATTTCAAAGGACTTCATGCTATTGTTATTTAAAATATTTTAAAATACAATATATTATTTTTAAAAATTTATTGTACTACCATTTCAGCCATACTCCAATGATGAGACTTTAACATGCTAATGTATTTTTCCTCGTTGCTCTTATAGTATCAGTATCCAACTCAAACAATCTTATTAAAACCTGAAAAACAAAAAGCTACTTCTCTAGAAATTCCTTTTTCATTAATCTGAAGCACATTTAATCAATTGTTAATTTTAGGAAAAAGCTTGATCATTTTTTTCTACTTGCAGAGCAGCTTTGCATTTTTAAGGGTGCCTTCACAATGACTATTTTAACAAAATTAATACTTCTATTGCATCAGAAACAACATTTAATACAATTTGCTAGAATTACTATACCTGATGAGCCAAGCAGCAATTCTGTAGCTTTCCCTTCAGTTTTCATCATGTGTTGCCTGTCATTTTCTGTTAAATAATCTCTGATTTAAGAAATGCAAAACATCTCTACTTGAACTAAAATCTCACAGCACATAATTACCAGCAATTCTTTTCATAAACTTAGTATTTTAATACTACTAATTCAAACTTCTATGTAAAAAGCTTTTTTTTTTTTAAAAAATGGAGCTATCTCGTCACTCTTCCAATTAGTATTCCTGTAGTTTCGGGTAACACAATAGATACAGTACGTGGTTTTGCAACAGTCATCATTTTGATAATGATGCTTGTAGTTCATGATGAAATCATCAGTTTTTAGATCTCTGCCATAACACATCCTATAAAATCATGAGAACTTGACTCCGAGAGTTTCTCACGCCTTCAGAATCAGTGAACATAATGGAACAAGCCGGTACAAGCCCTCCCGACTTATCTACCCAGCGAATCACTGGGCTGGATAAAGTATCCACAACCTTCGTTTTTCCAAAGAAAGGCAGAGATAGATCCTTCCCCTACAAATCAATTACTGCCAGACACTTTTCCCCCCGAGTTAATACACTCGGGTGCCCGTGTTAACTGTGTGCAAACTGTGAGGAGCGACGCAGCAGGATGGGAGATGTGTTTATCAGGCAGAGGATTCCATTAGTCAGACACTGCAGCGCTCATTTCTCTTAATTGAATTAGGAAGAGGAAGAAAATCGGTGTGGTTTTATCCTTCGAGAGATTGGGCACTTTTGAGGTATCCATTGAGATCGGGCTGTTGGGAAACGCCACACCAGTGAAGAGAGGGGTTGGTCAGTCTCAGAAAGAGCCCTGTCAGCCGCCCAAGAGCGACCCATCCACCCCACCCTTGTGTCACCACAGCAGGAAATTCCCTCCTCGCTCTCCCGGACCGGCCCGACAGGCTCGCCCCACATCCAGCCCCTGCTGGGACCTGCCTCTTCCCATCCCACCCACTCCACTCCTCTCTCAACAGCTCCGCCTGGATTTCTACTTTCATCTTCTCAATGAATGTTCCTCCTGCTTTCAAAGAGAACTCCCCTGAGCCGGCAGCACAGGCAGGTGGCAAGTGCTGCTGCTGGAAATTAGGCCACTTGTGTGACTGTGTTTGGGTGCGGGAGGATGCCAAAGGTCAATGCCCATCTAACTCCTGACATCCAGCTTTTTTATTCCGTTTTTAAATACCCAAATAGCAGAACAGATGCAGTATGAGGGGGAATGCTCTTAAGAGAAGGCACTTCTTTGTGTTTAGCTCCAATGTTCCACTGCAGCTCATTTTAAACTTTGTGTTTCAGTTCCTGCACTACCAGTGGCAAAAGCCTAGTTTTCCGGCACCCTCTTCCCTGAGACACCACAGGAGCTGGCTGCTTCTCCTCACCTGGGAAGAAGGATTCTAGAAACCTGAAAAACCGGAAACATCACGAGGCTAAAACTGAGGGAAGCCAACCACAAGAAAGTTTTTATAAAGAGCCATTACACTTAATTGTTTAAAGCAGAAAAAAAAATGAGTCTCCTCAAAGAACGTAAACCCAAGAAGCCTCATTACATCCCAAGACCACCGGGAAAGCCGTTCAAGTACAAGTGCTTCCAGTGCCCCTTCACTTGCAATGAGAAATCCCATCTCTTTAACCACATGAAGTATGGCCTCTGCAAAAACTCCATCACGTTGGTGTCGGAGCAGGATCGCGTCATCAAGTGTCCAAAGGGCAGTTCCCTGGAGCCCAAACAGGTCAACCAGCTGGAGTCTACCGTCAAACCAACTTCTTCTAAATCTGTCACAAACGGACTGTCAAGCCTCGATTCAAAGCCTCAATATCCTTTCACAAAAGAAGATGCCAAGGAAAACGTTGAGTTACAAAACCAGGCAACAAACGCCGCAATTCAAGGACAGAAACCTGCGATTCCGAAGGAATTAAGCCCTGCCAGCTCCGCAGCAGAAGGCGCCATCGGCGTGCAGCCCCTGATGGAGGGCATGGTCAGGCCCTCGGCCTTCGTTCCCGTCGGAGAACACCGAGACAGCAAAGGCCCGGAAATCACTGAGGCATCTGAAATCCTCTCCCTCTCTAACAAAAGTTCTTTTCACACCAAGTCTGCGTTTCACGCACCAGCTCACCCGTGGAAGGCAGGTTCTTTCCTCCCAGAATTTCCACACAAAGTTGCTCCCACGAAAGGCTTTGGCTCCATTTCACCTTACATGCAACCAATGATTCCCGAGTACTCACCCCATTTCTATGAGCACCGGCTTGCTATCTACACACCTTACCTGCTCCCAGGTAACGCAGAGTGTGAAAGCTCTGCTCTCTCTGTCTATGGAACACAAGATCAGAGACACTTTCTTCCCCACCCTGGGCCACTTCCAAAACCCCTAAATCCATCAGCATATGAACACTATCGATTGTTCCAACAGTACCACTCCACTCCACCAATACCATATGGATTTTGTAGGCCAACAGATCCTCCATTTTACAGATTTTCACACGTAGCTGGTATTAACAGGGATCAAAACTCTCATCTGATGGAAGAAACCACCTTGCTGTACCCAGCATCTTTAAGCCCTTCCCAACAATACCCTCTAAGTTCACATAAAAAACAAGCAGATTATGAAAAAGAAATGACGTTATTGCACGCCAAAGGTAACGCTAAGGATGACCAAAACGAAAGAGAGAATGCCAAAATGAGCCCTCTCGCGGGAAGCGCGGCAACAGGCTCCCCCGGCAGACCCAGCCCCACCAACTTCACCCAGACAAGCCACACGTGCGAGGGTTTGTTTGACCTCTCCAACAAGTCATCGTCCACATCCCTGGGCAAGTATGACCAGTCAGAAGAAAACTTCACAGCCTTCAGACCTGTGAGAAAAAGCACGGACCAACCGCCTTCGCTTCAAGGCGTGCAGGCACAGCAGGAGAGAGGGGATTCGCCTAACAGGTAAAATAACACTTTGCAAATTCTTGTCAGGTTTACCAGGGGCACGCAAAGACAGATGGGCACATTTCATACGATGCTTGTTAGATATATTTAGATTTACAGCAGTGAGTTAACATGTTCTGTACTAACTGTGCAAAGCACAAAGGTGCTACAGTGAGCATTCATTCATTCTCCTGAAATGTACCAGGAATTTCCACCGTGTTTGTGAACTTCCAAGGTGCTTGAGTACTTCAGGGAATTACTTCAATTTCAGTGATGAGTACGGTGAAAGGGATTTGGGGATTTAAAGGAGAAACAACAGAATTGTCGGACTTCTAGCCTAGAAGTCTAGAATTTTTCCTCTTCCTGCCCACCTCCTCAGCCCCAGTTGAAAAGAGCAATGGATAGTAAATTCTCTTTTCTCCTCCTTTCTTTCAGCATCAATGTCACTGATGAAGACTCACACACACAGACTGATGGTCAGAACAACGCGGGCTCACTGTCCAACACGGAAGAAGACACAGGGATAGGTCCCCTCAATCTTTCAAAAAAGCCCGACACAAGCACAGGACCTACTCATGAGCACATGTACAAAACCCCATCCAAAACAGACAGGCAGAGCTTCCTGGAAATGCAGGACATGCCCCTGAACCTCTCGGTGAAGGATTCCTGTAACACAGCCAGCCTGAAAACGTCCTTCCACAGCCCGTCCCACGATAACACCGCCGCTGCTCCGAACGCCGAGAAGGAGAGCTCCGGAGCGGAGCCGTGCGTCCCCAAGAACCCCAGCAGCAGTGCCTGTGACAAACCCTTCGCAGCCCAGCGTGGTGAGGCTGCAGACTTGGGGCTCATGGAGAGCTGTGATGAGCAGAAGCAGACGGCGGCCGTGGCTCTGTGCCAGCTGGCCGCCTACAGCCCCGGCACGGCCCGGCTGGAGGGCGACGGGCACGGCGCGCAGGACGGGCACGCCGCGCCCGCAGAGCCCGCTTCCCATACTCAGGATGCTCCGTGCAACCCAAAGGGGAAAGGACAAAAAAGGACAAACCAAAAAGAATCCACGAAATCCCAGCAAGGTGCTAAGAGGGTCAGGCCCAATGACTGCAGCAGAGTCTTCACTTTAAGGAAGAGAACAAGAGTGTCCTAATTCTCCTCCTTCCAGTGAGTTTCTGGTCACCAGCATCATCGTGAAATTTCTACAAACCCTCACTCATTGGGCTTGGCCCGTGACAAGATACATTCAGTCTCTCCATTGTAAATAATGTTCATAATTTTATATTAATATTTTTAAGTAATTGAACTTTGCCTTGTACAAGCTCAGGTTTTGATGAGTGAACTTTTGCATTCGTTACTAAAGCCAAAGTAAATTAGATGAATCTTCAAGGGGTTTTTGCAATTGTATGATGTAAAATAACTTTTACAATTTCTTTTCTTAAAAGACGTTTAAGCTCTAGAAACAATATGGCTCAATAACATACTGTCATAGTCTCTTTTTCCAGCCTTAACTTCGTCTAATAGGGGGGTTTTTTTGGTCTTTTTCTTTTTCCTTGGAAAACCTTTTAATGTCACTGTGCAGTAGTTTAAACAAGCTTAAGATTAAAACTGGCTTTTTAGAATATACTGTAAAAACTGCTCTGTCTATGGATGCACTTTGCCATTCTGCCCTAAGAGAGAAGAACAGACCAAATTTAGTTACTCAGAGGCAGAGGCCACTTTAAATAAACTGCCCCAAACCCTGTGTAAGCGACCTCTTCTCGCACTGACTGAGACCAAGATTCAAGTCAAACCAAAGAAAGCCTGCACAGCTTTAATAAATGCAGTTTATGTTCAACTTTAAGTAAATGGCTATGAAAACAACACTGAAAATATGAAGAACTAAGCAATCCAGGTGCCTGCTTTGCTGAGGTGAGACAGACACTGGGCAACCTTCAAACTCCAGGCCTAAAAAGTTATTTATATAATTTATTTCACCTGAGGCAAACTCTCCTGGGGAAGGTCTTGGTTCAGTACATGTGTATCACTCAGTATCAGTTTCTGTGTCCTTCTACATACAGCCATAAAACTATTTCCTACTTCTATATCTGTGTATATAAACTGGCAATTTTTCAAATAAATCTTGTGATCTGTACTTACAATATATGGAAAGTCATTAATGAACACAAATACATTTACTACACTATCTATATTGAAGAACAATTAGCAAGAAGTTGCTAGTTAAATTTTCAATTGGCAAGCAGAATTTTGGGACAAAATAAATTCCAAACAATTCCAAAGAAAAGGAGCTTTCCTCAGTGGTGGAAATTTATTACGCAGATTAATTCATCCATATTTTAATTCCAAATAATGAAGCTCAGAATTCCCCCTGCCTTAAAGCTGCTGCCCAGCTTGTCCAAACTGCTGCAAAAGTTCAACTAAAACAAGGCTATCCCTGTGTAAATTTGCACAGTGTAAGGAGAACAAACCCAGAACAAGAATTATTCCCATAAACCCACAAGTATACATTTCTCATTGATCATTACTCAGGTGAGGGGCACCCTCACCTGCCTGAACATCACTAATAGGTGTAAACCTTTTCAAGGAAGTGGAGCTGCATTCAGCACAATGCAGAATTCCCAGATTTTTTTTAACTCATGTTTTGTGCTGTGCTGCTTTGAGCCAACAACTCAGACAGAGCATTGTGACAAGTTTAGTAATTAAATAGTAAAGGACAGAACTTCAGTTCCTGAAGTAAGGAACAAAAAAAGATATGCTGGTCTTTAATTTAATCCTTCATAGAGAGAAGCTTCTCTCACATTATCAAAAGGCAAAAATATCATTGTGAGTTTGAAAAAAGGCAATGCAGTAGCATAAGAAGCCAAATTAGCTGAAATGCCAATAGCAGTTGGCATTCAGTACCTCAGTGTGAGGTATTGAGCTGTACATCAGCACGTGACAGAACAAAGTGAAGGAGCTGCTTTCCAGTCCAAGATTAAAGCTTCAATCTTAGGGTCAGATGCTGCTAAATCCCTAATTTCCAAACATGAAATTACAGAGTCATGTGTCACCATTGCCACTCTTCACACTATGGGCCTCACTCACTTCTGAAAGCAGAAAGCTTCAGTTATTATCCACAATTAAAAAAAAAAAAATATTATGTATCTCTTCACTTGGTAATTTGAATTTCTTTAAAGTGAATGAAGAAAAACTTGAATTCTTCCACAGAATTCAAGGATTTATTCTCCCTCATCTCCATACAAATATTATTTATAAAAGCCAGCTCCAGTGGTGATCTGATCTGCCTTCTTCAAATTAAATAAAAATCTGTGTCATGAGGTTATCCAGATTCCCTGACAGAAGTATACAATTTTGGTTTTGTGAGAAATGAAGTACAGATTTACCTTTGGAGGATTTCCCTTTCATGACTCCCCAGCTGTAAGCTGGAAGGTTTTTAACTGCTTCACCTTTATCATGCAAGGGCAAAAGTAATGAAAAAAGAGAAACCAACTGAAGGCTCACTGCACAAACTTTCTCACATGCAGCACATGCATATAATGAACATTAACTCCTTCCATGGAGACAGAGTAATAAACTGCATTGAATGCCACATTTTACAGCACATCTTCAAACTAGGAAAGATTTAGCACCCTGCCTAACTAGTATGAAACACCAGCTTTGAAATATTTTTTAAATTTAGTGTTCAACTTCTCTGTTCAACACAGGAGCACCAGATGGGATCCAAAGAACCATCTAGAACAGGCCACTGCTGTAAAAGCACCCAAGGGTGGATGTCAACTGCTACATTGTGCTTTTGTCATTCCCACTGTGTATGGCATTGACCAAAATTAGATTAATATCTCTCTAATTCAATGTATGTTGATAACTATAGAACACACAAAGAAACAATTCCTCTGCCCTGTTCTTTTTCTTTCCATCCTGCTATTTCAAAAACCCATTTAAAACATAAACAATTCAAGTATAAATTACATGAAACTGGCCTTTGAAATTTAACCATAAACAAACAGCAGAAGCTACTGGCTTTAAAGTGCAAGTTAGTCATCAATTATTTAATATACTCTGCTTAAATAATGACACTGACACAATATGGAGACATGCAGAATTGTTTTATACAAGTGTACAAAGAAACACGGGAGAGAAGAAGAAAGAAGAAAACCTCAAGAAATTAATTCCATTTTGGAAAGAAATATTTATTAAGTATAAAAAAAGGCACACCCAAGCCAATGCTTTAGACTTAAATATCCCCATGGGCAAATGTTTTACTGTAGAACTCAGTACTTCAGTCACCACCCAGCACACACACAGGAGCAAATCCCAGTCTGTTGCCACACATTTGGTGCCTAATAATATAAATTGTTATTTCATGAACTTACAGTCAGCAAGTCCAACTCACCATCTGAGATTCTGGATGGGAGCAGCAATCCTCTCCTGCCCAGCTCAGCCAGGGCCAGGCACCCCCCGTGCCACGCGTTGTCTGTTTCCTGGAAACTGATGTCAGAACAAAAGATTTTGTTAAAACTGGCCCTCCCTCTCAGGATTTCATTTTTTATGGTGAATTCCTAACATTTCAAAAGAGCCCTAATCCAACCCAGCATGTTCTTATTGTGTTGTTGATACCAGTGGACTTGTAAAACAGAAGAATGACAAGTTGAACATGTTTTCCTTCCCATTAATGCAACATAAACAGTGCTATAAATTATGATTAAATAAGCAAAAAACTTATTTATAACTATAAATGTAACTCAATACAGAAGATTCAATACCAGAAACTCATAGAAAAAAGGAAAACAACTTCCTAGTACATGGGCAAAAGATTTACAGAACATACCCAAAATAACTAATGGGTTTAGTGCCAAATGCAGCCCTTAACTTGCAAAAGAGGTGCAAATGGCAATTCCCAGCAAACCCATTACAAGAGTTTATGAAGTAAGGAAATAGTGGTTTTTATCCACCTTTAGAAAACATAAACCAGAGAAACTTGCAGTGAACTCAGCAAAAAAAAACCCAAATGGCAAACAATTTTTAGTGGGCTGGCAGATAATGGAGTGAGAAGAGGAAAGCTGGCATGCTGCAGGATTAAAACTGAACAGAGTTCATTTTCTATTACACTGGGAGCAGGAATCGGAGAAGAAAACGCTGGAGAGCCAGGCTAGGTCATATCCAAACTTCATCTCTCCCAACACCACCTCTGAGAGCAGGTGCTCAGCCAAAAACAAGCAGGATCCCCATCCCCTTCTTGCCCCCCTGGCTTTGGCAATTGGCAGCACAGAGACAGCTCAACCAGAGGCTGGAGCCGGATTCATTATTTAATAACCTCTGAAGGGACTCTCTGCCATTAATTTGTATAATCCCTTTTTGAACTCCCTTTACACTTTTGGCTCCCATAACATCCCGTGGCAATGACTTCCACTGGTTAATTATAATTGTGTGGAAATGCACTTCCTGCTGCTTCCCTGCTCTGGCACCAAGGAGAGAGTGAATCGTAACCAGCCGCTCGCTCTCCCTCCTGCTGGCCTATTTACAGTGGAGATACAGCAAATCACCCCCCTCCACTTCTCCTTCCCACCTGTAAAAAGCTCCATCAGTTAAACCACTTCTCAGTGATTTCGTTTTCTCTCTTCCTTTCCTAATCATTTCCAACATTACATCTGTCTTGTTTGCCCTGGCAGCTGCTGAGCGCTCCCCTGATGCATCTGACAGATCAGTGGCTTCCAGGGGTTTGACAGTGAGCAGCATTTTGCCCCAAGTACATCAGTGTGCATGCATTAGACATTATATTTTACATGACATTTACTGTCATAGTACTTCACCTGGGCTTCTGTAACACTTTCCTTCCTGTCACTTTTAGCTCTCACTACATTAAATCAACTTGGAATATCAGCTGGTTTCCTCAGCCCCTCATTCCCCTTCTTTCCAGGTTTCTTTATGTGTATGTTAAACAACACAAGGCTCATACCCCAGTGGAACTGTGCTGACAATCTCACTACACTGTGAAAAATCATCACTTATTTCTTCCCTGGCTCTTGCCTTTGATATGTCTACATAGAACAAATCCTTTCTTCTTATCCCAAGAGGTGTAACAGAGTGCCTCTGATGAACAACTGATTTATTCCTATTTTGGTCACTAGATATTTAGTGCAAAGAATCCAACAGAGGTTCTCTCTGTCCTTGCCTACATTTGTTCCCAGGTGTTTCTGAAGAAAGCAGGTCACTCAATTACTAGTTGAATTACTCATCCCTATGACTGGAAAAACAAGGAAAGAAAACACAGTGAATACAGGTCTTTGAAGCTCCAGGGATAATTGAGATCAGCAGCACCTCTTAAATTAATCACAGTAACACAGTGAGGGATCATCTAAGTGGATACTTTCCTTGCAGGTCTTTCAGACTTTATACCTTCTTTTTTTCTAATGTGTTATCCTTTGAGCTGGCATCCTTTATTTGTGCTCACAACCAAAGTGAAAATACTTTTTAAAACTGGGGACATCTGAGTGACAAACTGCTCATGACCAGCATTTCTTGCCAATAAAGAAACTCTCTTTGTTACTGGCTTGCCCTAAACCACTGGTTTAGATTTCAGGTACTCCATGCAGCTGTGATGAGCAATTTGGTATTAAACAAAAGCCCATGATACTTGTTTAATTTTTTGTTTAATGACTTTACATGCTCTACAGGAACACAAAGCCATGACATCCAACACCAAAGTGCACCAAAAGAACATCCCACAGCTCTGTGTGCCCCAGCCAGAGTTTCCACTGGCCCCAATTCCTCTCTGACACAGCCAACAGCAGATCCCTTAGCCAGAGCCTAAGAACCAGCACATCCACTCTCCAAAACACTTCTAAACTCTGGCAGATCATGGAGAAGCTTGCAGACAAGAAGCACACTTTTTGTTCAGGTAAATATTCTCACTATCCACAAGGACCCATGGCAAGAAGTTTTTACAGTTTAACTGTGTGAGTAACACCACTCTGTCTTTATTCTAAATCTGCCCCCTGATGCTTGAGTTTGCTTTCAGTAACACAAAACCTAGAGGGCAACCACATCCACACCATTTCCAAGTGCATAAATCTCTATTGTACCCTATTTATTCCTCACTCTCCCTACATGTTTCAGCCTCCCCTCATACAGAGATTTTTTCTCACCTCTGGTGAACCTCAGAACATCATTTCCAGTTCTACTGGGTTTCTAAGGATGGACAGTAAACTCAAGGCATGAGCCTGAGCTCACTAGGAATCTCTAAAGTAGCAACTTAATGAGTATTTATTTAATTTTTCCTAAGATTAACTTCAGTCCCTGCACATTACCTTAGGATGGGGTCACAAGGATGGATCAGAAATAATCTCTTTATTGAATACCCTTAGCCCATCTGTGCCTTCAAAGATTTTGAAATCTGAGAGAAGGACAGCAAGAAAATTTACAGATTTTTAGACCTTTCTTCCTAACTGCTGTCCCCCTGTTCCACAAGCAGACATGTTTTAGACATGTGTAAAGTGTGAAATAAGATTTTTACCTAAAACAGTCCAACAGAGACCCAATCACATCATCTGCTAATTCTTTTGGAAGTCTTCCAGTTATTCTACCAATTCTACAGAAGAATAAAAAGAAAGAAGCACACAATGGATCATTAGTACTACAGTTAATTGGTAAATTATAAGAAAAAAATTAGCTACTGGAATCCTCCTGACAAGATGCCACTTTAAAAAAACTACACAGCAGTGAACCTCCCACAGAAATACATTTTAAAAGAGAAAGAGAAAAAAAGCATTTTGAAGAAATGCTTCTTTGCACCCTTCAAATCTTGCCCTACCCAGAACATCTATTTCCAAACCCACCTGAAATTCCCTAAAAACTGACCTGAGTTTTCATCAGCAAAAGAGACAAATGTGTCTGTGCACCCAACCCACCACAGGCTGTGCTGAAGCCATTTGCAGTAACAGCAAATATTGGCAATACACCCAAATTATTAACCATGGATTACACTACATTTCTATATTGTTTACAGCTTAGCAGTAAAAATGGAAGATAAATAAATAAATAATATAGGAATATACTGTTTACATGTTATATATTGTTTATATGCATTGTTTGCAGACACCATAACAAACCTACCCTTTGGCTGCAGACCACCTGACGATGGTGTCCTTGTCTTTCAGGCCAACCAACAATTGTTCTGCAAATAATTTTATTAAAAAAAAAAAACCAACAGATTATTCTTATTTAACAACAGAAAAATTTCTAAATATTTTCAAACTTCATTTGCTCCTTTGTATAAAAATCTTTGTATCTAGATTTATTCTATTTGTCACACAAGTACGACTTGAAATTAAAAACCAAGGAACATGTCAAAATTGTTTATAGAAAGACATTGAAATTTTAAGTGCTGTAAAAGATTCAAAATGGAGGTCCTGATGCTTTTAGCAGAGGTTCATTAGATTATTCAGTTATGAAAGTCTTCTGATGGAATTTTTGCCTATTTATTTACAGAATATCCACCAGCCAGCTGGCAGAGGACATGCTGTACAACTGCATATTAAGAAACAAATGCTGTTCCTTTGATACTACCACAGTCTAAAAATTAAACCATAATTCTTCAGCTTTCATGTGACATATTTTTTTGTTGTGTATTTCATTATAAATTTTAATTCACCCTTCCATTTGTGAAAGGCTCAGGGCATCTCTTTTGTAGAACTGGATAAAATTGGTAAAACATAGAAAACGTATCTTTATACCTCCATGGCCAACTCCCCAACAAATGCTCCAGTACTGAGTTTCTGACTGAGATGCTGAAATCCAAACCATTTGCAAAAATACCATCTATTTTAATCAGCTGCACAGACTGAAGTTTTAGAGTCTTTCCACAGATACCCACATCACTTTTTTAGCCCCAAGCAGATCGTTTTCCAATGTTTAATTTGCAGCATGTAAGAAATGGGTTTGTAGAGAATTTTTGAAGTTTAACAGAAGGTTTATGTAGTATGTATTTGTATATAAATTTTGTATTTGTATATAATTTTAAATTTAAAAGACAAGGGCATAATCTGACAGCAGCACTGCAACGATTTCTCTGCAGCTTTAACACACCTACAACATTTTCAATCTCTCCTGGAATGTCATATTCCTCATCATCATCATCAGCTTCAGCAGCAGCAGCAGCAACTTCCCTCTTTTGGTTCTGCACAGCAGCACCCTGAGCCTGCAGGTTGGCAGCCAGAGACCGAGAGCCACGCTGGTACCTGCAGAGCAAACACACACCTCAGTGATTTCTGGTTTAACTTCCAGCTGCAGCAGGGACACACTGCCACAAAGTCTGTCTGTCCTACACCTCCCAGGACACAGCTCTCCAGTTATTTAGTGGCTGCTTTAAAGGAAAGGGAGAAATATCCCATTCTTGCTCCTGACCCAGTTGTCTGTTTTCCAAGGTGAGAAGAGCCAGACTATTCAAATAGTTTCTTTTCATTATCCCTCCTTTCCTGTTTCACTATAACCTATTTTCCACTGCTAACAACAAAGTGAGACAAAATTCCCATGCCCCAAAAGTCTCTCCAAAAACTAAAAAAAAAAAAAAAATTAATAGAATCAGCTTATTAAAAATTGCTTTTTAAATCTCAAAGCCAGCTTAGTACTTTCTGACCAAGCTGTACTCGAATATTTAGCCCGTGGTGTAGATGCATTCTTACAAAAGATAGACTTTACATGCTAAACTGACTTTTGCTATGGGGCAAGGTACATTCTCCACCTAAAAAGAATTTTCTATGCCTAAGGATGTTCTCAAAAGCCAGTAAAATAAATACAATAAAAATAGTCACCAAGGGAGCCTGCAATTTTAAAATATCAGTGCGAGAAATCTAAAAAAGAGTTTGCCCTCTGGCAGTAGGTAAAACCAGACACCAAAACCTGACTAATATGCAAAACCAGAGCAGGATTGCAAACCACTTTTCCCCTGTGAACTTTCTATTGAATCAGGGTAGGACCAGGTAATGGAAAAAGTTATGTTCACTCTTACAAAATTGTACTAAATCAGCTGCAGGAACAAAGGTCTCCATCTTCCCATATTTAGTGAGTTATGCATTATAATGGAACAGGCTTCTGCTTGTGCAATGTGCAAAGTCAGATTTGGCTTGTCCCAGCACTCATTTATGTACCAAAATTGAAAAAAATACAGGAAACTAAATACAGTGGAAGAATCCTCCTTTTTCCAAATAATGCAAATAAAGAATAATGTTCATTCCCACAGGGATTTCTTTGTCTTTAAGGGAAGGTTAAGAGGAGCAGAAGGAAAATGTATGGATTTATGTATTTGTAGTGGGTTTTGTGCTTTTGGATTTCCCTTTTTTTTTTAACTTTTCAGCTTTAAACTGACCTCCACTTTGCTACCTTTGGTTTCACAAATGTCAGCCCAAGTCGCTGGACCAGTTTCATGCCCAGCTTGCGCAGAACCATCTGGTTGCTTTCTGACAGCTTGCAGTTATCAAGACACTCCAGAACAGTAGCAGCTGTAAAAAAAAAACAAACACACCAGAAAAAGTACTTTTAGAAACACCTTGGTATGAACATGTGAAAGTTTTGCCTGCTTTTTAGGAGATTTCTATTTTTAAAGGCACTACTGAAATACAAATGCCCCGTTACCTACTTTGTGGTAGATGACACTGGTCAAATAGCTGCAACATCCTTCACTGCCCAAACAGGAGAGGTGGCTTTAAGGATTAGTTTTGATTATGAAAATTATAATCTACATTCCCTGAGTGTTTATGCCCCTGATTCTCACTGGAAGCAACACATCTAAGTGTCTTTCAGGGTCTAAGAATTTTCAGTGATCTAACAGAAGCAGAAGCTAGAAAATGTAATTCTGTCACACAGAAAAATTTTTGCACACTGAGGAAGCTTTCCCTTTCCTCATTTAGCATTCTCAGGCAGTACCAAGTCCTGACACAGAAATTTTTATGATGATGGATGTCCAGAAACATTTAGACATGAGAAACACTGTGGATGTGTAAACAATCAGCCACAAAACCTCTCATTTGGGCACATCAAAGGTAACAAAGTTATTTGTCCAGCAAGTAAAAAAAAACACAGAGAAAGGAGAATCTTAGGTTAATGAGGATAAAGTTCCAGGATTTAAAATTTTCACAAGGAAGCCATGGCTGTTACAAATAAAAAAAAAGCCCTTTTGCAGTTTCATTAGGCTGAAAATAATTCTTCAGAAGTTGACCATTAGCTAATAGAGACTAATGAGTCAGGCTCTGAAAGAGCCACTGGGCTTCCAACTGCACTGCTCAGGTGGAGCCACAGCAGCCAAATCCTCTGCAGCCTCCCTCCCCAGCCTCATATCAGGGGTTTCAAATACAAAGAGATCAAAGAAAATGCAATTATTTCAAAGTCTGAGACACTGTAAGACATGACTTACAAATGTGCTCAAGTCTTTAAAAAGAGTGGTGATGCATCTTGATGTACTGAAATGACGAATGAAACAATCCATGCAGACAACAAGCCAGTGATAATTATTATTACTTCAATACCTTCCAGCAACCTGGACTTTTTGCAGTTATAAAAGCCCAAGAGACTGATAGTTTAGGAGGAAGAGGCTGCAGAAACATCATCATTCACAGACAGAAAATAAATTAAGAATATATAAATAAAGGCCTCTTCCAAGTCCTGCCAGCTCTTGAATCACTAAAATATCTACAGACCCATGTAAATTACTCCAGGGCTAGTGTTTGTTTTTAATTCAACTTCTATGTCACAAGTGACTTCAAACAGGATCTTGCTTTGACATTTGCCTATTTTTTTTTCTGTTTCATCCTCAGATCTGTTATAATTAAAAATCTTAGATATTTTTTGTCTCGCTCATTTTCTTATCCTGAACAGTTCCCATCTGAATATCTGCTTCCCAGCTGTGAGCATTCTAGATTTTCTAGGGTAAATTCACTCATTGACATGTCCCTGATTTTTCTATTATTACCAGACTCATAACTACTCACTATTCTTTCTATGCCATGAGCCAAAGCTTCTGATTTTACCAGCAGGGTTAATGCTGTGAGCTCAATATGCTCCTTCCATACTGTGTTGTACTGTGGTATTTTCTAAATTCTGTCGTTTTCTGTTGCACTGTAATTTTCCCAGCCTGTTTATTTTTCTGCTTCTCTGGCAGCCTCCCAAGTGACTTCTGCTATTCCTGTGCAATGGCATTCCCAGTATTTGCACCTGTGTCATTCCATGCTGTTTGTCTTCACTATCTTATCTCCATCATTACCCATCTCTCAGGCATTTTCTAAGGAAGTGTCTGAATCTCATCCTTAGGAACTGGGAGAATGACACTTTCCAGCACCAGAACTAAAAAGCTTCTTTTCAGGGCCAAAATAATTTCATGAGTGAAATCATAAACACTCTAAAGTGAGTCTACATCCCTGCTTGGCTCCTGTGAATGGCACAAACCCCATTTCTGGTATTTGGATAAGCTCCACAAAACTGACCAGACCTTTTGCAGTGTTTTGGAACTAACCACCATTTTTCTCTGCCTCCCCTTATTGCTATCAATAAGGCCCAAGATCACACTGCAGTCAGTTCTGATCATATTTTAAGATTCACCCCAAGACAAACATAATTCCAAAATGCAGCTACACTGTTCAGAAACCTCCATACTCTCTTTTCCTTTTTTTGGCTTCCTGTCTGTCCCTAATTGCACCCAGTATAATCTCTTTTCACTAAAAAACTTCTCTTATTCCGGAATTATTCCAATATAATTCCAGCTGTGTCCAGTACATAGTTGGTTCTTAAAACCTGTGTTTTCTGAAATCCTGTGTTTGTATTAAAACTTTAAGAGTCCCTGCAAAACTTCCAGCAGTAATAAGTACAAAACCAGTTTATGCTCACCTGAATTTCAAACAAATATTTTCCACATCTAACAGTTTTTATGTTCTGTGTTCAGCTCCTGTATTACAGCAATGGCCAGTGTGATCACCTGCCAAATCCTCTGATGTGCTGTTCCAACACAACATTCCCTGGTGGCATCTGCTCCTCCCTCACAGTCATTTCTGCTTTTGCTGCCCTCATTTTCCCTGCTTCATCACTGTGGATTTTACTCCTTACAGTGCCACTTGTCACCAGGTTAATCTTCCTTTCCCTTTTCTACTGCAATGGCTTGAAAAACTGAACCCAGGCTACTACAAACTTACCATATGGTAAACAGTCTTCTCTCTTGCCATGTTTAAACAGCTGTGCCTACAATTAAAATAGGGAACACAGATATGAGAATGCAGAGATTCTGTAACACAATATATCAAGCATTTAGTTCTAAACTATTTTTAATGTTCTCACAATAATGTGTAGTGTTCGCTGATTTAAACAGCGTAAAAGGAAGAGTCTCAGGGTGCAGTTCTTCTTGGCAACTGCTCAGGGCACTGAGGTGGCAAAAGAACACTCAAGAGAAAATTAAAAAAAAAAAAAAAAAGAATAAAAAATGAGAAAAGAAAAAGGCCACCAGTTCTGGGCTAGCTCAGGTCCCTGACCCATCAGGCTCAGTGCTGGGTCACAGGAGCTCAGTGTGGTGCAACCACTGCTTGTGAGAGACTAAACCACCTACAGACAGCTGCAAATACACCTCCAGCAGGCCAGCTGCAATTCCTGTGCCCAGGGAACTTTATCTGCAGCTAAATATCCCAGTGAGATTAAACCCCAGCACTGCAGCCAGACAAGGGACTATTAACACCTGACAGAACACGCTACTCATTAAAAGCTTCCTCAGCTCCCCATGTATCAAAACCCTGGCCAGGCACTTGTTTGTCCTTGCTCTGGCACTCACCAGAAGCAAAATCTTCCTCAATAAATATGCCTGGAAGTTAAACAAGAACAGGCTTCCCCTAAAAAGAGGTACTTTCTCACACATACCAAACACACACACGCCTCCGGCGCTGCAGGCGTGGCTGCGAGCAACAGAGGCAAGAAAAACACCTTGGGGCTGTGTCCCCAGCCCCTTTTGGTTTGTTACTAAATTGCATTTCAGGATCAGAAATCAGCACTACTACAAGCTATATATGGGAATTTGATATTATATATCAAAATACTTGAGATGTTAATGAAGGCAAGTGTGAGAGCTTCCTTAAAAATGACTTTTATAAAGCAGCAATGCAATAGAATGACTTCAGGCCCAGACAACAAAAATAAATATCACTTTAAATGTATAAATTGGCAAAGCTTTTAGCAATATATGAAGTGTTAAAAACAATACAAAAATTTCTCACTGACATACAAGAAAACTCTGCTTGTACTAAAAAGCCTAAAAAATATGAGAGAGGACCTGCAGATCTTTGGTACAACAAATCTAGAGCTCCTCTAAAACTTTTCCTTGTTGAAACATGCAGAAACTCATTTCATCACTTGGTTCTGTGTTCTGCTTTAAAACCCTGTCACTGGCTTCTCCACACACTTTGCTGTGGATGCTGGAGACACAGCAGCATCCCTGCATCCTCAAAATTCCTTCTCTGCATCCTCAAAATTCCTTCTCTGCATCCTCAAAATTCCTTCTCTGCATCCTCAAAATTCCTTCCCTGCATCCTCACAGTTCCTTCCCTGCATCCTCACAGTTCCTTCTCCTTCCTGCCTAAATTAAAAGCAAACATTGTTTTTAAGGCACAGACAGGCTGCCTCCAAATTATTATTATTATTATTATAATATTCAAGCATATTCAAACAAAGCACACTATAAATCCTCAAGCAGTGATAGTGTAGAGAAACAGCTTTTGAACAGATCCTTGGGAATGCTCCTGGACAAACACCTTTGGGTGTGTGCTCTCAGCACACTGCTGGGGAGGTGGAACAGAATCCTCAAACCAGCCCATTTTCAGTCTGCAGTTCCCAAATTCTGGCACCTTTCTCCAAGCTTCTCCACATGTTTTCACACCCTTGAGTCCAAGTCTGAATTAAGTCCTGACTCCTCAGGAAGAACACAACAAAGAAGGTACCACCTCTGAGAGAGATGGAAGGAATCAACCAACAGACAAGCAGGAAATAAGAAAAATTCAAATATTGTACATTATTTTTTTAATGCTTTTCCTCACACATCTATGAATCAGTTTAAAACAGCAACCTTGGCAGATTCCATTTCATAATCATTTCTATTATTTTCTGAACAAAAAAGTGAAACACACACTGTCTCCCTACAGCAGTTTCACTAAAAGTAAATAACAACTATTTTCAACACAGAACATCTACTCCTACTATGGGGACTTATACATTTTGTAATAAAAATCATTGTGGCAACAGCTATAAATGAATGGAGATGTGCATTAAGATGTTTTATTTTATCAATACGAGTTTTAAGAAGTAAAAATTGCCCAAAGGACAGAATAGCTAATTAATCAATAATTATTAATTTGAATTAAGAACTAAACTTTTTTTAAAGGGCCATAATATTTAAATGACTTTTGATCAATAAAATCTGCTCCCAATGCTTTAGGAATAAACAGAGCTGAAAATGCCAAATGTCTGAATAGGAAGAAAGTTCTTTCTGCACCCACTGAGGTGCACTGGGGGTCAGACACAACTGGAGCAGGTCCCTGGAGTTTCTACCACTGATACATCAGGTATTTCTCTGTGTCAGAGAAGTTTAACAGCTGTTTCAAAAATAAATTTTACACAAGTAAATAGGTAGCAGCCCAACTGTGGAGAACTACTCTTCAGATATTCAACACAGCAGGAAACCCAGTATCTGGGTTATTTTTCTGAGTGTAGAAAAGACAAGAAGAGAATTGTTCATTATTTATTTATGAATCAAAGCATGCAAAAGCATCCCCAAGTCCAAACCTCTAAAACTTTTGAGTGTAATAGATGTATTTTTCTCAAAGGAAATAAAAGAGCACTTTAACCAATGCTGGCTTTTGGGAAAGCAGAAAAAATATTTTCTTCCAGCACATGCTACAGTCAGGCAAGTACAGCAAAGTTACTCCTTCAGAAAAATACTGTAAACCTGGAGCTTACAGGGGTCATACTAAAAAAGAAATGGTCACGATGCATAAATGAAAATCAGGAGGGGGAAAAAAAAAAGCAGCAAAAAGAGCAAATCAGCATTGCAGTACCCAGGCTTAAACTTCCTGCCTTGAAGGAAGAAAAATATCCAAGGTACACCATTTCCAAAAATCTGATACAAACAAAGCAATTAATAAGCTTGGTTTGCCACCTGCACAGGCATTTTGGTGTCAGCAGTGCTGAGCACGAGGAGCCTGCCTGTCGGAGCATCCCGCAGTCGCAGCCACGCCACGGGCTCCTGCCCAACGAGGACACAGAGCACACACCAACCTACCCAACCTGCTCAACTGTTGAGAAGTATGTGACTCCCTCTCTTATAAATAATTAAGCCACCTACAAATTAGAGAAAATCAGCGGTGTGCAAGCGATGACGACTGTCAAGTCTGGTTCTGCTTTAGAAACAGCGCAGGGCAAGGCAAACAAAGCCCAGTTTCTTAATAATCCCAGCAGAGACACCACACCTGCCAATTGTCTGCATAACCCACTTTGGGCCCGACCTGCAGGAGATCTATCAGTCGGGATCATCTCCAGGACTTGTTCCCCAAGCTACACAAATCACCATGAGGGGTGGCCTGGCTGGTGGGGAGCGAGTGGATCTTCCTGCCGAGCAGGAGACACAAGTCTGCATCTACCCTCTGGTTGTAACCAAGAGGAGGACTGGGAGGATAATTCCAGCCTCGCTGGGAAGAGCAGGAAATGATCCCTTGCACTGCTCTGGAGCACCCCCTGGTAGCCACACAACACCCCGGGAATGCCACCAGCCATCCCTGCCTCCAGGCCAGGAGCAGGGAGGGAGAACATGCTGGCAGAACTGAAGTTCACTTGGAAGGAGGGAATATTTAATGCATTCTACTTGCAGCTGATGGTAAAATGGGTTAGTTAAAGGCCTTGCTCTTACTGTGCCTCCACACAAGCAGCATTCCTGCTGTGGGCTGCACGTGTTTGGGTGTTGAGCATCAACATGACACCAACACTGACAGACACCAACACAGTGATGGCAGCTTTCATGTGATACCAGTTATTTATCAGCTGAACATCTGACATGTTTATACTAACACATGGAGAGCTGTCAGAGTACCTCCTTTTCCATCTTGATTTAAAATCCACAGATTTTAGAAGGGAAAAAAAAAAAATAGCAGCTTGAGATAGTATTATACTCGAACAAGAACCAGTTTTATGATAACAGAACTTTTGAACCTTGAATGAACCACAAAAGTTCTGGTGCAGAAAAACCCAGCAGTATCAGACAAGGGCACATTAGAAGAAATACTCCGTGACAGGAGAGAAATGGCGTGAGCAGAAAGGAGTCAGTGCCCTTGGTACCTGCAGACATAAGAACATCTGTACCTCTCACCAACACTGCTTTTTCTATCACCAAACCACTAAGCAACAACCCCTTTTTTTAAAAAAAATAACGCCAATAGACAATCTTAATACAGCCAATTCTTTGAGAATGCCAAAAATACAGAGACTTGGGAAACATTCTATTTGGAAATATTCTATTTTTGTGCCTCTGGGTCTGAAAGAATAGAGTTAGAGAGTTCTTTCTTCCCTGGAGCCAAATTTACATAAGCATGTAGCTATTGCTAAATAACCTTTGCATTAGAGACAGCTCAGGGAAATGCCTCGTTCTTAAGACTCTCGAGTTTCATCAGATCACTGTGTAGGGCGTTTTATTTTTTTTAATTATTACTCACACTTGTATACTGAATCACTTATAAAACAAATAAGGTTTAATAAGTTTCAATGCCCAAGGCTACCTCAACGTGATGACATCTCTGTCACGCAAGAACTGGGAGTGCTGCGCCCTGCAGCGATAACTAAAAAGCTGTCTGATATAATGGCAGGTTTAAAAGCAAACCTCCAGACCAAGAGAATTTAAAATGCAGATTCTTGAAACAGGCTAGAAGTTTCCTTCAAGTAAACAAATGTTATAAAAAAGTAGCAATTGCTTAATAATCCAACATTTTCAGTCCTTCAAACGCCAAAGAACAGGAGCACGGAAGCGAATTAAACGCCGTAGCGCAACAGAGGTTTCAACAAAGGAGGGCAGCATGAAACACTGAATTGGAAATAGTGGCAGCAGAGGTGCCTGCTGGTGCCCCCCGTTGGGAAATGGTGAATTACTGAGGACAGGTGGAGGGGAGCAGAGAGCCAAAGGCCCCAGTGCAATTACAATATGCAACGCGGGGTGCGTGTTCCGACAGGAGCCGCGGAACAGCCGGACTCGTTCTGCACAGAACGCTGAGTGAGATGAAACAGCAGCACACACCTGATCAGCCAGGCTCACGGCCACGAAGAGGCAGATCAAAGTCAGCCACGGCCAACTACTCACTGCGTCCCTGACTTGCAGTTTCAGTTCATTGAAATGCAGGAGTTTCGTCTCTTTTCTGAGCGATTTTTCCATGCTGCTCAGTAAATGCAGACTGCAAGTGGCACAAAATCCTAACCCAACCAAAACCCACCCTGTTCAGGGCAGCCCCACTCTGCTCTGATGTGGAGAGACATTTTATCCCCACTCTGGTGGGTTACATCATTCCCAAAACCTGCACAATCCCAAAACCCACCTTGCTGTACTGACCTCAAACTGAAAAATGGTCTTTTTTGTTCTGCTTGTTCAGAGACACGGCCAAGCAGCTGCAGCTTGACTCTTAAAGTAACAAAGTGCTGGAGGAGTCCAAGGGCAAAGAATTCTAAAGCTTGTTGCCACAACTTTTAGTTGCCCCTCACAGAGATGTGCTCTGCTTTACAAATTTAGTGATTACTTGTTCTGTCAAAATATATTGTATTTATTTATAGAATAAATAGAATAAATTATATACTATATTAAGTTACAATCTTGCATGTTAAAGATAAGTGTTTACTTATTTTGAACACTTATTTTCAGCTAGTATTTTTGACAACATAGTGCTGCTACAAGTGTGAGACAAAGTTCTTAATATATATATTAATATATATATTATATATATAATTAATATATTATTATATATAAATATGATATTTATAACATTTAACCCTTGAAAGAAATATTTCCTGCTCTCCTTGAGCACCTACATGCATACACATATCATTCTGAAAACCTTTGATACAATTCATTGTAGTGACTGAAAGGAGAAATTGAAGACTAAATGCAAGAAAAGGCTTTATAAATCTGCTCATATCTACCAACTGGAGTTATGAGCTGTGGAGAGGGGAAAAAAAAAAAAATCCCAGAAAAGCAAAGCAGCAGGCTCTGCTCCCAGGTCTATTGTATCACATTCTGGTTTCGATTCTACTTGTTGAGTATTCACCTGTTTCGCTTAGTGCGCACTAATGAACAGGTGGATGGAGCCAAAGCCAAACTCAAAGGAATTATGACAAAACACTAATGCATTATACATCCTGCAGGTCTCATCATGCCCCGGGAATGGCAAACAGTCAGTCTCCCTTTCCAGATCTGACAATAAAATGATGAAACATCATTCTGTCTTTTGAAACGCTGCAATGCACACAAATAACGCTTCCTCCTGCTTAAGTAGCAGGTCCTCAGTTATTCTAAATATAGATCATTTCTTCTCCCTTCTGATTTGGAAGAGCTCAGGAGGAAAAAGAAACAACTAAGAAAAAAAACACCCACACCCCACACACTTGCTCCAGATCTTTACTTTGATGTTTAGTACCACACTGCACACAAGTCCTCTTAGTGACTGGTTAAGAAGAGTAGCAAATTAATGCAAATTATGAAAACTTGTACAAACACCAGCAAATCCTCAAACCTGTGCAACTGCAAATACTGCACAAGGGCTCGTGATCTGTCTTCACCTGCACTGCCTTGGTAACAAGCAAACCAAGAAGGAACAACAATTCCTGCCCCCACACAAACCCATTCTGCCCAAATACAGTCAGACATCAAAACCAGCACAGACACCAGAAGTGTTACCCCAGGATTTCAAAACAGACCCCATCACTTTTAAGGGTGTAAAACTACAACAGAGCTTTTATCAATAGCCCTTCTTAGGATGTACAAGAGGAGCAGTGCCCTGGAACAGCAGTTCAGATTTTTTCACCATGTGTGTCAATTTTAAAACCCAAACTAAGAATTCAGCTCTTTTGAGTCACACACCATTATCAATTCACAAGGAAAGGGCACTCAACAAAAAATTCATTCAGATTAGCAAACAAACCCAAACTTACTGACATGACTGCTACTTTGAGAGCTATTTATGAATATCTATACTGGCAACTTCACTTTCATTCGGGGATGACAAAAAAAGAAAATACACATGCATGGGAAGTTATATTGTCTAAACTGCTGTGGAGGAAATTCTCTTTTTTTCATTGCCAGGAACCCCTCTGTGCATTTGCTGTCAAGGGCCTCCTGTAGCAGTATAGGATGGCCATAAACCCAACTGTCTATCTTTTAAGGGAAAACCAGTATTTACCAGAGCCTGGAGCATGCCATTCATAATGACAGTGCCCTCCATGGTCTGGGAGGAGGATTTGGATAACATGGAGAGCACCCAGTCCAGGAAATCTGCCATCCTGCTTTGCCTGACATCAGGGCGGACAATAAACCTGTCACAGAAAAAGAAAAGAAAACATTGCAGCCATTGACTTCATGACACACTATGAAAAATGATTTTTCCTCCTATCCAAACTGGTTGTAGCTCCTGGAAACAATTCTTCAATGTGTGTTTCCCCAAATCACTGAGGGTGGGAACACTCCAAACCATCCTATATTTAGTCCATCTGTTTCTGAGCAAGGCTCTGACCTGGAATTTTGTTTTCACTTTAAACCCAGCTAAAAACTTGGGTTCTAGACATTTCTTAGCTTAATTAGAAAGCAACAAAATTTCCAAAGCTTTTAAGAAATTATTTCTATTAGAATTAGTGAAAATCTGACACAAATAGGTGGATTCTTCACCTCTCTCACCAAAAACAGCCATTCTGCAAATCTGAAAATGAGTGGAAATCAGCACTGGGTCCCTTTTGCACTGTCTGTCAGCAGTCAGGCCCAGAACAAGCAATTTGGGGTTTCAGATATTTGAAAAGGTCAAGCACCTGTTATTTAACACATAAGATGGGTTAAGAGATGTATTTTCAGCCCTCTTAGAAAAGGGAAAGGATGCTTTTCATGGCTAAACTATCATAAACCTACTCTCAGCCCTCCCCTGAGCAGCCAAGCTGCAGTCAGGGCATCACTTCAGTGTCCTGGCTCCTACAAACCAGGTCCTGCTGCAGCAGCAATTCAGATTACACTTGTTCTCAACTCACCCAGTGGAAACAAGGCACAGGGGGAAGCTCACCCAGCACAACTCAAGGAATTCAAAGAGGATGTGCCCCAGAGCCAGGACCTGGATCCATCCTACACCTACAGAGAACTGAGGAACAGCCCCAAGAGCTGACTGATGGGGTATTAAATTATATATATATTATATATATATATATATTAAAAATTAAATACAGAGAACACCTCAGCAGTGAGCTGCTGGGATGGATGGGTTTCCCAGCCAGTCCCTCTGGTGCTCAGCAGCAGAACAATGAGGAATTGGGGTGAGCTGCAGGAGGCTTGTTTTGGGTTGGAGGATGAAGCTGCCTTTGGCCCAAGGGCACACGTGAGAGAAGTGACCTGTGAAGTGGCTGAGCTGGTTCCTAGACCCTTCCTCAGCCCCAAGGAGTTTAAATCTTTCTTTCCCAAAGGAGTGTCCTAACCTCCAGACTAAGACTAGGATAAGGATCAGCCCCGTCTCCTCCTACTGCAACCACTCACTGAGCAGGCAGAAAGGAGAATTCATGAAATATACTCCAGCTCCTTTGCCCTGTGAGAAGCAGCACATTTTGGAAAACAGGAGGTCTGAAATCCTGATGTTTCTAAACTTCACTTGAAATTTATCAGCTCCTTGGAGCACGAAGCAGGGCCCAGACTTTCTCCTGCTCCCCAGGGACTTTCCCAGAGTGTGCTACAGAGTCAGACTCCTGTATCTTATCTCTCCATCTGTGCCAGCACCGTTGTGCTCCTGCCCACCCAAGTAACAGTCCAGCTCCAGGGAGATGGCACAGAAACCTCATGTCAGAATGATTATGCTCAGAACTGGCTTTGGGGATGTGAGAACAGGGAAAGGCCTTGGAGCCAGCCTTCTAATTTCTGCTGAAGTGTTTTGATCACCAGGCTGTTTTGAAAATGGTGCTTTCATAATAAACTAAATAACTCTAAGTCCACTATACAGCACCATTACAGCCTTGCACTAGAACCAGCTTCAGGTATTCTATCCCCAAATTTGTTCTGAACATACATTCCTAATTAAAATTAATCAGCGCCACCTGCTGAGCACAGGCTGCAGAGCAGAGCCAGGGCTTCTACTGCTTTAAAAAGGGAAAAAAACCCCAAATCAATCACAACCTGAGCTGACTTCCACTAGAATATCCAGGAATGTGGACTGGAATAGATACTGAAACAAGAGACATGTGTGTACTATCCCTGCTTATGGTCTTTGTAATTTATTTTCATGTGCAAAGGAAGCAGCATTCCCAACAAACACTGCTGCATCCAATTCAAGCAACAGTAATATCCCACACACAGCTGGCAACTTCCAGCCCTCCCAACACTGTCATGCTTAAATAAGGATTAAAAAACAGCAGGAGGACTGGGAGCTTTTTGATAAGATGCACAAAAGAGACTTACTTGGACACCAGCACAGCAGCTGCATCCCGAGCCTTGTCACTGACAACCAGGTAACACTAAAGGGAAAAGAAAACTGACTGCAAAAGAATTCATACATGGAGACAGAAAACCAACTGTGTAACAACTCTGTACTTAACACACTACTGAATACTTACATGACAAATATTATGATGATTACACACATCACGTCATTATTATAGTTACAAACTGAGCTTAAACGTAGTAGAAAGTTCATTTTTCCATTTAACAAACTGTATCTGAGGCAAAGTCTCCCTTCCTGTGCCTTTCAAAGCAGGTTTATTACTGAAGGTTCATTTGCTGAAGCCTTAACACACAGACACATTGTCCTATAAGCAGCAAGCCCCTTAGTGCTGCAAGTGTCAAAAGCCTGAGCTGTTGGGCTTGTGGGGAAGGGGGGGTTGGTTTATTTTTATCTCAAAGGCATGACAAGTCAGCCACCTGGGCTGACACCCACTGGGACTTCATGTATTTGTTTAAAAATCTTCACACAGTCACAGCTTCCACTCTCATCAAACACTGATTTTCTCTAGAAATCCTCAGACTTGGTTTTCAGAGAAGCTCTCTGGCACTGCCATGTGCTGAAAGCCTCTAACATATTCAAAGGCAGGGGTTCACCTCAGATAAAACAGTTTATTAGATGAGGGGAAACAAGTTCCAGTCTCACCTGACTTTAAAGGAGCAAACAACAGTATGAAGATCCAGAAGTACGAAAAAATTCTTTACAGATCAGACACAAAAATATAGGCTTAAATAATATGCAGAAAAGAACATCATTGAGGAATATACAGAATATATGACTATTTATCACATACTGAATGACTGAGCCAAATGTCCCAGGTCTGAAAGCATTACAGGGTGTGTTTTCCTCACCTTTGCTATGTCCAGGATGCGATCCATGGTTGGCTGCCGAGCCTGCCCTTCCAGGGCAATGAGGTTTCCATCAAAACGGGCCAGATCAAAAGGGATCAGGCAGATCATGGACAGCCACAACAAGAGCATGTAGCGAGTTTCCCAAGTCTGGAATGGAATGGTAAAACAAAGGATTTTTTATTTCATTCTCTGCAATATAAAGAGCACAAACTACCCCCCTGGCTCCAAGGAACTTTCAAAGATGAGCAAAACAAAATTCCCAATGTGAGTGCCCTGAAACTCCAGAACTACAAGCACCCCAAACAGCAAAACTGTAACAAAATTAATGGACCCTCCCCCCAATCAGAAATCTAGGCAACCTTGTTTCCTTCCCAAAGGAAAAATGCACCTTCCCATTTTCCTGTTTTTCCCTTCCCTCAGCCTATCTGTGCCTCCACTCACAAATATAACAGAAGTATGTTTTTCTCCTTAATTTCTTATGTGCTGCTTTCATGGGTTTATTGAAAAAACTTCTGAAGAAAGAAGGAAGTTTTTCAAGATTTAAAGCAGCAAAGTGTCAGAATTGATGCTTATTTTAAAAAAGCTTTAATTTAGAGCAGCAATACAATTATTGTATTCAAATCCATGATTTTTGTTACTTACAACTGATAATGATCTCTCTTAAAATTCATCTATCTTAAGCAGCTCTCTGGAGTTCTTTTTTTTTTCTTATTTAAAAATATAAGAATATAAACTACATTTTCCTGGAGTCAGATTGGAGTATTTTTCAGTTACTCCTTTTAGAGGTTCAGTGCCTTTCACCGCCCTTCTTACTCTTGTTACAATCAATGTGTTCCTTACACGAGTGCTCAAAGATTCTACTTGCACCTCTACTGCCACTGCTTCTAAATCCTTGGAACAAATCCCATGAAAGAAAACCAAGACCTCTCCTTGGGGTATTTCTCCTGTGACAAGATGATGGTTTTCACACCAAATCCAGGGGTTAACACCAGACAGGGTCTGTCACTGCTTTATATACTTTTCCCCAGATTTTTTCCTTCAGCTTTTTCCACTGGAGACATGAAAGTTGAACAAGTGCTCACCTCGGGGTCTCTTGGGTTCTGCTTTGCAAGCAAATCCAGAACAGGCTGCAGGTCCCGGACTTCGTGAGGGAAGCGTGGCAGGAAACGTTTGTACCCTCTCACCTAAGGCAGAAAGTTTCAGAATTCAGAACCCACCCAGCACCAGCACGTACTGAGGGGAAAGGAAAGACCCTTGGAGGAATTTCTTGATTAGGATCCTCATGTCATAAGGAGAGTAAGTAGGCAGTAAAAGTCTTAAATTCCTTGTGATGTTTGTGTTTTTACAAAGTTATTAAGGATTTATGACATGATAATGAACTTTAAAACAAGGGACATCTGGAGATTGTCTAGTCCCACCCTCCTGGTGAAGCAGGGTCACCCCAGCAGGGTGCCCAGCACCACGTGCATGGGGTGTCCAGAATCCCAAGGATGGAGACCCCCCCTCCTCTCTGAGCCACCTATCCCAGGGCTCAGCCCTTACAGCCCAAAAATATTTTCCTGTGCTCAAATGTAAATTCCACATCCATCTAACTGTTCATCACACTTTTCAACGTTATAACTCATGTTTTATCACTCAGCATCTCCACGTCTGCAATTTCTTTTGCATTCAGATCTGGATTTTTACTAATCTGGATTATTAAATAAGATAAACTATCATGAAAATGGGAAACAAGAGAACTAATCTTTCAAAGTACACTTTAAAATATTTAATCATATGAGACATTTATTTTAATATTTTTGAAAAGAACAAAGAAAATATTCATAACTTACAAATTTCAATTAAATAATATTAAATTTAGGATTTTTTTTTTACCTTTGTAATGATGTAGAGAAATTTAAAAGCCAGGTGAACTAGTGAGGGAGGAGATCCACTGTCCCATACTATCTCCAACAAGGAATTCATCATCCCCTCTAGAGAAAGGAGAGAAAAACCAGTGAGACTACATGCAGGTCACAGTACTTCTGATAGAACAGAGGGAGTCAACAATTATAAAATGGAAGTACTGTCAGCCACAGCAGTCTTGCAATGCAAACCCAGATCTTCCAGAGTAACAGATTTTTAAGTATAGATACAAAAATTATTTAAGGCTGACATTCCTACCTAAGTGGTGATCCAAAAGGTGAGGCTGCTCCTGGTACTTGTCCATTATACCTGAAAATGAAAAGATATCTGTAATAAACTACTCCAAGGTTCTTCCAGAGCCTTAACTGTGAGATACCCTCTGATTCTGAACAGTTTTAGCTTAAGATTTCTGCATCCCTGAGCCGCCACCACCTGTAAGCAAGGTCACAAAGTTAGAAAATCATAGAGTGGAAGGAGCTTGGAGCAACCTGGGATAGTGGAAGGTGTCTCTGCTCATGGCAGGGAGGGTGGCATGAGATGATCTTTAAGGTCCCTTCCAACACAGAGCAGTTTATAACTGCAAGTAACAGTACAAGCACAGTCTGTCCCCCTCACACTGCACTCATTTACCTACACTGAGCCATCGACCCTCTGCCAGGAGTCCCTCCAGTTTCCTGGGACAAACCTCCCACAAGCAACACTTTGCAATGAGGGTGTTCCTCACAATCCTCAGAGCTAGTTTCTTATTTTAAAATAGAATACAGGGAATTATTCAGCAAAGAGCAAAGAATCTTTAACAAATTTTAACCTCAACAAGCAAACTGCAGCTCTTACCACTGTGCTCCTCAAAACTGTTCACATCCCTTACTCTATTTTGCTGCCAGTAACAGAGTCTCTTCCTTTTGGATAGTGACTCAAGAAGGGAGAAATTGAAATTGAGTATTGGAAAAAAAAATAATAACAGCTTTCCAGAGCTTTCAGAGCTTTTCAATTTAAGCCCAGAATCAACAAAAAGCAGCTACAGAACTGAAAGCTGCATTCCCAAGAAGCTCATTAACTGATCCAGCATGGCACTAGAGATTGCCAGGCTCACTTTAGCTATTTGGTCAGAAAACAGCTTTTGAATTAGAAAACCAAAACCTCCTTAACCTCCCCTTTTCTGTATTTGTTTCTCTCACAAACAGCTTTGCTCTCTGTCCTTTTCCCCTGCTTCACACATCAACACCTACACTGAAGACACGACTCAAAGCCAACAGTGCTGCAGCTGACCAGTGGATGACACTGCACAACCACTTTCACACACCAGGCCATCCAACAGCATCCCTGTGCACTTCCACTGGGACACCAGAACACCACCCAGAGGGAAACCTGAGCTCCTCATCATCCCTGACTGAATGAACGATGCCTTAAGCTGCATACAAACAGCAGAACCAGGGAACGCTCATTCCAACAGCACAGCAACAGCTTTCCAGCACAAGTGGAATTGAGGAGCAAATTCTTTTCCCAGGTCACAGCCTGGCAAAGATAAAATAAAACCCCAAATATAAAAGCTGAGGAGAATGAACCTAAACCAGATGCTCTAAAACTATTATTTCAAAAGAGATCTTCCTATATTTTCCTACAAAATTGTAGCTGCAGATCAAACTGTTTCTCGAACTTCTGTTTCTAATGGTTCATCACAAAATGAGCATCATGAGTTTTTCCGAACGCTTTGGAAACTTTCATTAAAATCCCCTGGACCAGTGATCACTGCATTCCCTGCTCCCAGACTAAAGGCATTCCCTAAGTGTCAGTGTTCTAACCCACACACTGAACCTCCTGGCAGATTTGGGACATTTTGTCCAAGAAGGATCAAATGAGCACACTAAATATAACCCAATACTGAACCACAAACATAACACCTTTTTTAAGTATATTGAGCCTGTATTTACTGGGCAATGATACACAGGCAGAAAGCTCATAAATACCATTTAAGTGCAAAGAAACACTCCATATGATGTGACAGAGAGGCACAGCAAGGTGATTTTTCCAGCAATGGCTTTTCCTGTCCCACTGAATCTGACATTACCACTGTGATGCTGGGATTTTTGTCTGAGCAGTTACATGTCCATCATTTAGATGGATCAGTCAGTTCAGCCAAGCACAATAATGCTACTGAGAAATTTCTGCAGGGTCAGATCTCCAAATCTGGGGGGGGGTTCTGCTTTATTGTTTGCCCACCTCAGTGTTGTCAAAAACAAAGCTGCTGGGTCAATATTTAGACCGTGAGTTTTGCAATTTCGCCATCCTTCACAAAAATACTTGCAAAATGCAGGTCTCCTAAATTCAGTTTGCAAATACACGAAGCACTGAATGAACTTCTGCAGATCTCCTCATCAGAATATTGACCCAACACACAGATGTGCCTTGAAAGAGGCTGGTCACCCAGGACACTGCTACATGACCTCACTATGGCCCTTCCACATTCAGCTGAGGCCCAGGGGCAGGACAGCTCTCCTTAGGTGGCACAAAAGTCAAACCAAGTTACTTCCACTTGGAAAAACACACATGATGTGTATGGATCCAGCCACTCTTCCCGTTTCCCATGAAATGAAAAGGTAAATAGGAAATTGATGCTTCAAAGCACAAAATGGGTGTGTTTTGATGAGTAACAGAGTTATTTCATTTGACAGATATACAAACTTTTAACTAAATTATGGCCTGAATTTGAACAGGAAACTGAAGGCCCAGCATGGGTCAGAATTCAGATTTCTGGAACCTAAGATCTATGTTTTTCATTTACAGCAGTTAAACACCAGGTAATAAAAGAGCATCTATACGGAAAACAAAATGAGCAAAAAAACCACATCTGAATTACCTGTTGATAAAGTCCCAGCATTATCAGCGACCCAAAAATTAGCGGTTCGGTCCCTTTTTGGTAATCAGCAATAATAAAACCAACAGTACATCATGAAATGTTCGTGTCACGCAGCAGCAGGACCACTCCCTTTGGCTGCCGTGCTTACCTATGAACCGTTCCACGGCCATTTCCCTGGTCACCAGCTCCCCGAAGACCTCCCGCAGGTTCCCGATGAGCTCCGCGACCTCCCGGCTCTCGGTGAAGCTGTCCAGGATGTTCCTGTCGCTGAGGGCACCCGGCTCCCGCTCCTCGCCCTCCTCGGGCTCCCGCCGCGCTCCGTCCATGCCGGCGGGCCCGGCGCTGGCAGTGACAGCGGGAAGGGTCAGTTCCGCCGCCCCTCAGGCCGCGGGCAGGGCCGGTCCCGCCGCCCCGCACGGCCCCGCCATGCGGCACCGCGCCCCTCCCGCGGCCCCTCCCGCGGCCCCGCCCGGCCCTACCGGCCTCCGCCGCCGGCCCGCGCCGCGGGGCTCCCGGAGCCGCCGCCCTCGCCCCTCCGGCCCGGCGCGGTGCGCCCACCCGGGACGAGCGATAAGCGGGGACGAGCGATAAGCGGGGACGAGCGAGCACGCGGGACAAGCGCCCGCTGCCGCCCCGGGCCCGCCCCGCGCCGCCGCCGCTGCCGCCCAGCTACGGGCCGCCAGGAGGGACCAAAGGAGGCGGCGCCGCCTCCGAGCGCGGGCCCGGCCCCTCCGCGGGGTGGGAGGGAGATGAGGGCGGACACGCCCTGGGGACCCACAGCGGGGATGGGGACACCCAACCTGGGGACACCCACCGGGGACGGTGACATCCACCCTGGGGACATCCACCCTGGGGACACCCACCGGGGGTGGGGACACCCATCCTGGGGACACCCACCGGGGACGGTGACATCCACCCTGGGGACACCCACCCTGGGACAGTGACAGCCACCCTGGGGACACCCACCAGGGATGGGGACACCCAACCTGGGGACACCCACCTGGGACAGTGACACCCATCCTAGGGACACCCATCCTGGGGACACCCACTGGGGACAGTGACACCCATCCTAGGGACACCCATCCTGGGGACACCCACTGGGGATGGGGACACCCAACCTGGGGACACCCACCGGGGACAGTGACACCCATCCTGGGGACACCCATCCTGGGGACATCCACCAGGGACAGTGACATCCACCCTGGGGACATCCACCAGGGACAGTGACATCCACCCTGGGGACACCCACCCTGGGGACAGGAACACTTACTGGGGATGGGGATGTCCAGCCCAGGGACATCCAGTGGAAATAAGAAGACCTACTGGGGATGGGGACACTCACCAGGGACATCCAGGGGGGATGGGGACACAACCCCAGGGACACCCATCAGGGATGGGAACATCTAGGCTGGAGATGGGGACATCCAGCCTGGGGACAGCCAACTATGGGGCCCTGGGGATGGGACATGGATGGGGGCACAGGCACGGGCACCCAAGCACTGGGGGAGGATGGAGATCGGGAGCCTCAGGTAAGGGAACAGGGATGAGGACCTGGGCACGGGGACCCCAGGGGAAAAGGACAAGGATGGGGACAACCACACAAGGTGTGGGGGAGACAAGGATGATGCCGTTATCCATGACCTCCATTCCTTACCCAACCTGCACCAAAACACTGCCCTGCATGGTTAATACCACAACACATCATCCAAACCTCACACGGCTCTGGAAACAACATTCGAACCCTGAAAGCTGCAACTACAGCTCCACTGATTCCACAGGAAATTCAAGGAGGCACTGCAGCCCAGCCAGGATGTCACAACAGGTAAGTTGCTCTTTCCTGCTATCCAGCAGCTCCATCCACACCCAAATATTTTATCTTCAGGCTCAAATTCATTCCATCAAACCACAGGCACAAAACACATGTACACCGAATGCTGGGTTTCTGCAAGGCAAGTGTTTTATTTGAGAAGAAGTTTGAGTTCACAAGTATTTCCCAGTGTGATACAGGTGGGTTTGTTCACATCCATAAACACCAGTGCACATGCACTTTGCTCAGACCTAGATGTTCCAGCCATCAGCTACAATCCCAACTGTGTTCTAGCCCTACTGTTCCACATTTCCACTCTTCTAGTTCTGTTTTCTAACCAACAGTGACACATTCCCCTAATTCAAAGGAAGCAAAAATTTTTCACTATTTGTATCATATTTACAGAGAGCAAAGTGAATTGTTTTAAACCAATTACATTATCAAAAATTAAACTTAGTTAAATCTTTATAGCACAACCATTTAAAGTTGAGAAAAGTCTAAATATATCTGAGCAATTTTTAATATAATATTTTAGTATGAGTCATGCCAACCATCTGAAGTCTCAATACTCAGGTCATTCTTACCCAAAACCTTTTAATTCATAATTGTTGGACTGCACTTACTTTTACTCTCCTTGCCACTTCCATTAAAACCCCCAGAGTCACTAATGTACCCTAGCTCAGATTGTGCACCAGTAGCTTTGCTGAACACTTTTCTCCCCAAATTCCCACTGCCTGTGTTTTCTGTAAAAATAAAGCAGTAAGGAACAATGAAACCCCTTACAAATCCATCAGATTTGACACTGTTCCTTCCATAACCCAGTGGTGGCACAACAGACCAGCTTTGCCCACTGCACTCATTTTCTAAAATTGAAAATATGTCAAGCACCAACCAACCCAGCAGCCACAGGTGCTTCTTCTCACCCAACCACGGAGCCTTCCTCCCACATTTTGCTGTCTTTTTACAAAATTATTTATGTACTGTTGTACAACACACTGAAATATCACACTAAAACAATGAAATGCTATTATCAACTTTGAATGGTAACAACTTACTTCTAACTGTACAGTTAATTACCAAGGAGCTAGACATCCTTCCAGAAAATACCACTGGAATTTCAGTTCTTCTAGCAAGGAAAAATGAATGTGAGTAAATTACATTAAATTAAAATAAATATTAGGAATATTATTAATTACATATGTTTGCCAAATGCAGCTAAAGGGCCTTGTCTACTCATTAAATTAAAAAGAGAATGTTTTCAGATTCACAGAATCTGACTGAAATTTTGGATTAGGATATTCGACGGGCAAAAGGAAAGGAAAGGGAAACAGAAGACCATGGAAATTTTAATGGGGAAAGGGCTGGGAACAGACAGAAAGCTAAACCAGAGCAAACAAGGGCAGACACAAGAACTCGCTTCCAGCACCGCTGTCCCACAGCTGCAGCTCTCCATAGCAAACTGGGAAGATGCTGCTGTGGAACAACTGTGGGAGCACAGCAGCTATGAGGTGAGAGAGCAGGGTCAGGCTGAGTGTCCTGCTGCTTTCCAGGCTAGTGGAGCCTTGACAAACAGTGCAGCCCTTTCCTTCAGCAGGGAGGAATGTGTGCAGGGAAACTAGTGCCCAAGTTAAAGATTACAAAATTGCTTTTAGTTAGTGAGGCTCAAACTGCATTAAACCTTCCCCATATCAGGTGTTTTACCATCAATTCCGAGTTTGTGCTACTTGGGATGAGCAGGGGCTGCTCATTCCTAGGAGACTGTGTCAGAATTTCTCAAATGTACCTGGTTACTTCAGAAGTTTCTTCATCATGTTTAGGGTAGAGCCCCTGTACCCAGTCCCAAAATGGTTCCAGTGGTTGATGTAATTAAAGAGCTGATACAACTTGTTCCGTTTCTCAAATCCTGGAGCTTTGGGTATTTTACTGTGATAGGCAGAGAAAAAAGAGCTGCTGAACCCCCCAAACATTCCAGCAATGGCCAGCTCAAATTCTGAATGGCCATAGAAGCAGGCAGGGTCAAATATAATTGGCCCGGAGTCATCCTCAGCCACATTCCCTGCCCACAGGTCCCCGTGCAGGAGAGCAGGAACAATTTCTACATCACAGAACATTTCAGGAATCTTTGGCTGAAAAAGCATAAACAGACATGTAACAATTAAAGAGTTTTGAAGAAAATAACAAATAAAGTACTGTAGCATGTTAGAGCCTAAGCTGGCCAAATGCTGCCTGTGTTCAGCCCTCATGGAGTGCTTTGGACATTGATGGCAACAAGAACAAGAATAAATGTTCTGGATTGTTCTTGACCAAGCTCAGCAAAGCATTTAATTCACAGTCTAGTATCAACACCTGGTACTGATGTATTGCTCCTAGGCATGGATATCGTTGGCTGTCATGAGACATATAAAATAATTTCATTTAAACTAAAAAGTTTCAATGGCAAAAAGGATTGCAGTAAGCATCTGGACCAATGAACAGAAGAGAGGGGGAACATCCCTGGTGTTCCCAGAGTGCTGCATGGAACATGGCCTGAACCAGCCTCAGCCTGGGCCAGGTAAAATACAAATGTGTCCAGGCAGCAGAATTTCACACACTTCATAACACCAAGCTCTTAGGCTTAACCATATTATTATTATTACTAGCTGTATTCTCAGAAATAGATGTTGATGCTGAATTACACGGGGCTTTTTCCACTATCTATAAAAATTGAAAGAGTAACAAGAATTCTGTTCAGCTGACAGTGTTGCTGGACCCACTGTGAAGCATATCCAGACCCTGCTCTTCATTCCAAGCTGGGCAAATCCCTTATAAAACACCTTTACAATCCCACTGATACACATTTTCTGAAATTCTAGAAAATAGATTGAAAACATGGTTCATACTTTCAGCTGTGACCAGAGTTCTCGGGCTTCTCTGTCTCCATAATCTTTTTCAATCAAATCCAGCTGAGCCTGGAGTCGGTGACGGATGAAGAAGGATGGCCAGTCACTCTGCCACTCATTCACCTGGAAAATACAGCACAAGTTTGTCACACACAATTTTAACACACATTCATTCAGCGTTAATAAGAGAGATCCAGCTAAAACATTCAGTGCTGACACAATGGCCTGGACAATGTCAGTGACCAATGCACAGCGACATCAGATGTTTTGTTTTGGGAGTGCTGCTCCCCACCACACTTTGGTGGGGCTCTCTTTAATATAAGTTAAGGTTCTGGCTGTTTTCATTCATTCTCATTTTTGAAATGTATTTTTGAGGGAGAGTTTCTGGTAAGATCATTTCAGTTGTTCAGTGCTATCTTTCAAATCTTTCTGGAAATGCAGAAGTATTCACACATTTTTACTGGGTAATATAGTAAAAATGTGGTGAACCCCAGCTCAGGGAAGAAATGCTGATGTCTGGCTCCAGATCAGAGGCTGAAGGATAGCTTTAGTAAAACTATACTATATTACATTAATATACTATTTAAAGAGATGTTCTACTATTTTGCATACTTGCTTCTTACTTACCTAACTCAAACTCGTGACTCTCTGCTGAGAGTCCAATACAAAGCTAGATCTAATTAGTCATTAAACTTAAACAACTTTCACTAGAATCTAATTAAGCAACTACTTCAAGTAAACAATCTCTATACCACATTCTACATGAGGAAAACAAAGAAGCAGAGATAAAGATTGTTTTCTCTTCTTCTCTTTGTGTTTCTCTAAGAAATCCTGAGAGACAGAATTATGTCTCTCTGTCTAGAGAATGCGGATGCCACAGGTAACACATTTCTAATTTGGTGAAAAGCTGTACAGCAAGGAGTTTAAGATGCTGGAGGTTCATTCAGTTGTTGTAGAATGAAATCTTGACACGTGCAGAGCCAGAAAATGGTGGAATTGTCTCCAAGAGCCCTTTCCTCTCCAAGAGCACTTCCCAATGTCTCACATGATGAAGCTCTCCAAAAGCAGTGCAGAGATCCATACAGTAGGGGTTAATAAAACCAAGGTATGGCATGTGAAGGGACACTGATTTCTTTAAATATCACCAAGCTAAAGAACCACCACATCACTCCAAATTCTCACCCAATCCACCCTGCCTGCTGGCCACATGCACAGTACCAGGGAACAGGGCTGGAACAGGGAAAGCAAAGCTGTGGTCAGAAAGCTGCAGACAAATGGAGCAAGCTCAGGTATGAGGAGTTTACAGACCTCTACAAGTGCCTGTTGGCTTTCACAGCTGTGGAACAGACCATACCTGTGGGATATAACCACAGCAAGTGGCTGTGTGGAATCCAAATTTATCCACAAACTGGGCCTCGGAGTGACCAGCTCCTTTTCCTACAGAACAAAATAAATATTAGGGGATTTGAGATCTTTACATGGTAAAGGTTGCAAACACAGAACTTAAGGCAGGAAAAATAACTTATTGCTTAAAGTTACACTTATTACATGGTCACAACCCTTTTTAAAGCTGAAAAGAAATCTTTTGGACTTGAAGATGCTGGATGGAAATGGAGGCATAGTGAGCCATGGTCAGTGAGTTTGCTTTGGATGAAGGAGTTGGACATTCAGGAAAGGAGCCCAAATACAGAGTCACAATCTGCTCTTCTGGCACTTCTGGACGTGTTGCCATTAAATGTGGCTTAGGTTTGAGTCATACATTATTTGGGACCTGCCAGTAATTTGGCCTTCACTCAAAAATAATGGATTATAATTTGTCCACCACTAAGAGTCAGACCCAGTCCACTCTGAAGTCATGGGAACAGTACAGATACAGGCTGGCACTTGAGATTTTAATAGTAACAACTCAAAAAAATAATTATTTATATAGCTGTGGTATTTATTTAAATTTATTCTTTAATTCACTTTGAGGAGCAGCAATTTTTTAATATTTTGCTATTTATTTGAGTTCAAAAATGTCATCCCCAACATCTTTAAAGGGGAGCTTAATTCTGCATTTACTAAGGGACAACATTCTGTAATCAGTAAATTATCTAAACCAACAGCAAGCAAAAAACGGGATTTCTGTAAGCTCAAGAACATTTTAAGAGAGTGCATGAGGCTGAAAGGTTTCACTGACACTGAAGAAGAGTCCAAATTGCCAGTTTGACTTAGGAAAGTTGAAAGCAATGCTGCACCACAGCCAAAGGAATTGCTTCCTTTTTGGTTAGTACATTACATCAATGCTTTACCAATTGTGCTTCCTTCAGTCCTCAGCTTCTCTCCAAGTTTCTGGTTATAAAGATGAAGTTCTGCTATCTGCTCTCCCAGCTTTGAAGAGTATCTGTAGGATCAAATGAAACAAAATGAAACTGAAACAAGTCAACAAATATTATACCAAAAAAAAAAAAAAACAAAAAAAAACAAACAAACAAACAAAAAACCCCTCAACTAAATATGATCAAGGCTATTTTTTAGCAAACATAGCACCTTAATCAATTTCACAGGCACCTAACAGGGAGAAAATGACTTAATAACAGCTCTGAAGACACAGGTAACACAACAAACATACTAAATGCTCTTGCAAGAAAGGCAAAGAGAACACAAGGTTGTATAAACAGGAGCAGAAAGGGCAGGAGGATGGTGTGCTCCTCCTTATCAGCCCCACTATCAGCAGAGAACAGAACATGGTATCAACAGAACAGGGTTGGGCTTTACCCTTCCAAATCAGCTGAGCAGCAGTTGAAAGGGTAAGTCTGAAAAGAAGCCATAGGCAGGGATTGAGTTGAGGCTGCCTAATGCTGAAGGCAGACAACTAAAAACCAGTTAAATATTCCACAGGTATCTTAACAGGAGTTTCAGGGATGGAAACTAATTTCTTCTCCATTCCCAGAATGGGGGGAAAATGATGGATTTAAAATTGCAACCAGAAGGACTAAGGTTAGGCATTGGAAAATCCTTTCTAGGAACAGTGGGATGGATTAGAATAACCTGTTTGTGGAGGCTGTGGAATTGCCATTATTGTCCCAAATAAAATAGATGGGTTGGACAAGCAGCTGCCAGAAGAGCCATAGGAATGCCACTGTTTCCATATGGAGGCCTGGAACACAGCAGTGCTCCTGAAAATCTGTTTCCAGCACCACATGACTCCTGAATGCCATGTTCAGGTTGGCTGACAGATGAAATGCAGATTCATATCATCTTAATCATGGTTTGAATCATACTGGAAGATTCTACAGAGAGAAGCAGGGGTTTCGAAGACATAAGCAGCCTGTAAGGTTAAAGAAACCTGTTGGGCTGGGAAAAGAAATTCCAGTGAAAAATCTCAAGAGAGAACGATGAGCCAAACTCAGCTGTGATTAAATTCAGTGCAGCAGCATCTCAGCACACGTGGAGCAGCACACAAATGAGCAGTGACAGCCATTTCTAGTGCAGGAAAAGCAAAATATGGGCAAGGAGTGTGTACACACATATACACATACACACACACATATATATATTTTACTATGTGCACAGAGAAACACAGATCTCAACAGAGAGATGCTTTGTCTCTGAGAGAATAAAGCAACTCTGCTCATGAAGTTTCCTGGCTGACTGTAAGATATTAAAAAAAATGTATCCCAAAACATAGTAAAAAGAGATGCATGGACATACTTGTTGAGGTGCTTCATCTTTAGGTACTCCATGGCAAACATGGCTCCTCCTCCAGGCAGGTCAATCACTTTGATGGGCTGAGGCACTCTCACAATATTGGTTTTCTGAATCGCTTCCAAACTTGCCATTTCCCCTTCAAACATTTTTCTAGCCTGTCAAGGAATAAGAATATTCTTGGGCTAAACTATGGATGTCTACAATGAGTACTTCTGACAAAGTGGCAAGGAGTTAATTCCTCTTGATAAAAGGAGAGAGCTCCAGCAAAGCTTCAGTCCACACAGGAAGACTTAAGGGCCTTAACCCTAAATGCTTTTTTTTTCCCTAAATTCATTCCAGGGTTGTAGGATATGTCACATTTCACTATGATTTCCAGCTGCTTATGAAGACCCCAAACTACCTGGATGAAACAGCACCTCTGAGGATAATGTGGCCACTGCTAAATGAGGTAACACTGAGCCCTTAAATTGGTTCTTCTTTCCCCACAGGCCACAGGATGGAGATGACAGCACAAATAATACTCAGCGTGTGCTCTGCATTTTTGAAGCAAAGCTGCTGTTTAGGATGATTTTGATATTGATAAAGCAAATTTCTGATGCACTGTGGTGTTAGAAAAAGCAATTGAGTATTCATTTAGTAATAGAAAAGTCAAGAGTTTGGCTTGAGAAGCTGCAAGAGTTTTACTTTTAGAAATGCCAAAAGCAACGAGGATGTTTGAAATTTCTGTAGCTTTAATGATAATACGTGAGTTTTAGCACTGGCCCCTGTTTGTGCCCTCCCATTATCAATCCTCCCAACAGGAACATGAAAAGGAATGCAGTGAATGCAAAGTCAGCTCTGGGCTTTTCCAAACTCCAAGTACCACAGTAACAGCTTTGTGCTTGGCCTCCTTTTTATAGGAATTACAGTTCATTCCTGTTGTTGAGAGTTATCACATTGCATTACACTGCATTTCACACTAACCAAACCTGCTACATTAATTCTGGATATAAAATAGACACAGCTATAAAAAGTAAACTCAGAACTGAAATAATTATGTATTATTAACGAGCAGCTGCTTTTAAAATAAAAAGCTATCTCTATGCAATCATAAGATCTGCTGGCATTGACCTGAGGTTTGTGGTTGATTTTCACAAACACCCGTCCTCTGTCTGTCTCATACGTTTGGCCTTGGCTGATGCATCCTCCCCCAGAGCTCCCCAGTGCCTTCAGAAGGTTGGTGTTCAGCTCTGCCTTCAGGATCTTCTCCATGGTCATTTCCAGGCTGCTGCAGCCGCTCCTCTGCTAAACCTGCTGCGAAACAGGATTAAAGGTCTGGGTCCTTCTGCCACTGTCACTCTGCGATGAGGTAGGAAGGGCCACCCACCACAGAAAAAAATTTAAAGAACACAGCTAAAAAAAAATAGCTCAGCCAGAGAGAGTGTTTCAAAATGCTTTGCTTGCCGTGGGCTTTTACAGATATACGTGAAAAATAAAATTCTTTATAAATATTTGCTACAATAAACTGCAGAGATTAATTCTAGGAGAGGTGGGTCCTGGGGCCTCTCAGCGGTGCTGGAGCTGCTGGTATTTGTAGTTTGGAGCCGCTCTAGAGCTCCGGGATCGCCTGCGGAGGAGCGGTTTTAGGCCGATCCACTAGAGGGAAGCTGAAGGCAGCCCCAGGAATGGCCACAAACGCTGTATCGGGGGCATTTGGTGTGAAATCCAAAACTTCGGCCCAAAAGGATGGGATTAAATCCGTTAATCGGCCGGGTGGGGTGCGGGGAGGAGGATGAGCCAGGCGGGGAGCCCGGCTGGAGCCCATGATTCCCTGCGGAAATTCCTGCCCGTGCGGGACCGTGCCGTGGGGACGGGGAGATCCCGGCCGGGCTGCGGGACGGGACCTGCGGGCACAGCGCGGGTGAGCGGCACCCCCGGGTCCCGGTGTGAGGGGCGGCTGGTCCCGGTGTGAGGGAACGGTTCCTGCAGTGTTCGAGGTGTTCCCGGTGTGATGGGAGGCTGTTCCCGGTGTGAGGGGAGCTTGTTCCTGCAGTGATGGAGAGCTGCTCCCGGTGTGAGGGGAGGCTGCTCCTGCAGTGAGGGGCGGCCGCTCCCGGTGGAACGGGGGCTGTTCCCGCTGTTATGGTGTCCAACCATGACATATGGGAACAGGAGCTCCCGGTGTTACGGAGCCTGCTCCCGGTGCGAGGGGGAGCTGGCACAGCAGTGACGGGGAGCTGCTCCCGGCGTGAAGAGGGGCTGCTCCCGGTGTGAGGGGCGGCTGTTCCGGTTGTGAGGGGATGCTGTTCCCGCCGGGACGGGAAGCTGTTCCCGGTGCTATGAGGGGCTGTTCCCGGTGTTATGAGGGGCTGTTCCCGCTGTTATGAGGGGCTGTTCCCGGTGTGAGGGGATGCTGTTCCCGGTGCTATGAGGGGATGCTGTTCCCGGTGCTATGAGGGGCTGTTCCCGGTGTAATGAGGGGCTGTTCCCGGTGTGAGGGGCCAGTTCCCGGTGTTATGAGGGGCTGTTCCCGGTGTGAGGAGATGCTGTTCCCGCCGGGACGGGAAGCTGTTCCCGGTGCTATGAGGGGCTGTTCCCGGTGTTATGAGGGGCTGTTCCCGGTGTTATGAGGGGCTGTTCCCGGTGTGAGGGGATGCTGTTCCCGCTGTTATGAGGGGCTGTTCCCGGTGCTATGAGGGGATGCTGTTCCCGGTGCTATGAGGGGCTGTTCCCGGTGCTATGAGGGGCTGTTCCCGGTGTGAGGGGATGCTGTTCCCGCTGTTATGAGGGGATGCTGTTCCCGGTGTGAGGGGATGCTGTTCCCGGTGTTAGGAGGGGCTGTTCCCGGTGCTATGAGGGGATGCTGTTCCCGGTGCTATGAGGGGCTGTTCCCGGTGCTATGAGGGGCCGTTCCCGGTGTGAGGGGATGCTGTTCCCGGTGTGAGGGGATGCTGTTCCCGGTGTTAGGAGGGGCTGTTCCCGGTGTTATGAGGGGCTGTTCCCGGTGCTATGAGGGGCTGTTCCCGGTGTTATGAGGGGCTGTTCCCGGTGTGAGGGGATGCTGTTCCCGCTGTTATGAGGGGCTGTTCCCGGTGTGAGGGGATGCTGTTCCCGGTGTTAGGAGGGGCTGTTCCCGGTGCTATGAGGGGATGCTTTTCCCGGTGCTATGAGGGGCTGTTCCCGGTGCTATGAGGGGCTGTTCCCGGTGTGAGGGGATGCTGTTCCCGCTGTTATGAGGGGCTGTTCCCGCTGTTATGAGGGGATGCTGTTCCCGGTGTGAGGGGATGCTGTTCCCGGTGTTAGGAGGGGCTGTTCCCGGTGTTATGAGGGGCTGTTCCCGGTGCTATGAGGGGCTGTTCCCGGTGTTATGAGGGGCTGTTCCCGGTGTGAGGGGATGCTGTTCCCGCTGTTAGGAGGGGCTGTTCCCGGTGCTATGAGGGGCTGTTCCCGGTGTGAGGGGCCAGTTCCCGGTGTGACAGGAGTCTGACACTGTTCCGCTCTCCGCACAAGCGCCCCGTGGCCCTCCAGACTCGGAACACACGGATTCCTGTTTAATGGCAGCGCATGCTCCATGTACGTACCACACCGACAAAAATTAGAACGTGAAGTCTTATTTTAGAGTTTGCTCACCACAGAAATGCTGCTTTGGGATGAATGACACATCCAATGCCACCGAAAGGACGTGACATTCTGCTGCTGGATTTTCTGCCTTTTACTTTCTGATATGCATAACGTCATTGGTTTCACTATGTTGTGTGTTTTTATACAGGGGATAAATACCATTAGATTAAATTCTTAATTCCATGAAACCTGTGAATTACTAATAAAAATAAAAGAAAATCCTGTATTTTTTTACAATGATTAAAAATATAAAAATGAGTTATGGGTCTGAAATTCAGGCAGAGGAACTTAAAATGCATTAAACACACTGAATATATATTAAACACAATTAAAATGTGTTCAATACAATAAAATGTATTAAATATACTTAACTATGTATTTATCATTGTTAAATTCTACCAATAATGTGACAAATTCTGTAGTGCTACAATTGTGCATTTGGATTCCTTGTGAAGTTCCTTCAGTAACTTTTAAGGACAAACTTCACTAAGCTAAAAATGGATCTATAATTATTATGCACATGCACAGCAAGGTTTAGTGTATGTAATTAATTTGATAAATGGTTTTGCATGATTTTTAATACTTTGGGGAATTAATTTGTAGGTTAAATACTTTCCTGTAAGAATAAATTTCATTTCATACTACTCTCTGAGAAAGTTCTAGGAGAAAAATGCCACAGACACTGTGGTAAAATAAACAGGACTTGAAGACACTATTTCAAAACTAAATAAATTGAATGTTTCTGAAAAATAAATCCTTTCTGCAGATTCTTTAGAAATGGTTTCTTTAACTGGAGAGGGTTGGCTTTATCTTCCTTTAGAAGAATTTGAAGAACAATATACCTGAATTACATACCAGGAATGTGAATTCAGCCTTTAAGTATCATATAAGGCTTCTGATACAACATCCGCCCACAAAAAGGTTACCTGAACGGTGGAAGAATATCTCAAGCCAAGTCCTTCATGTGTGAAGGGATTGTGTGACTCCTCCTCCTCAGTAACTGGTGCAGCTTCATCCCAGTTTCCTATCAGCGACCCCACTGCTGTGAGATACCGCCAAGAGTCTGTGATGTTCCTCCTGGATCAGCACTGTGAGTGTAAAAATTCCGGCCAGCAAAGTGCCAGAGTAGTGCCGGACCTGGAGCAATCAGTGCATCAGTTTAAAGAAAAGTGCCAGCAGAACGAGTCTGCTCACAGGGAAACCCGCAAACCCCCGTGCGGTGGAAGGAATTCCTGTGGAATTCCTGCTCCCGGGTAGGAGCGGGCTCCCCCCGCCGGGCTGAGTGCCGGGGGAGCTCCGGGAAGCGCTGGGACGGAGCTGTGGGGATGTTGAAATTGCATCTCCAGCGCGCACACGGGCAGGGCTGCCTGCAGCTCCGCGGGGTTAAGCCTGGATCCGAGACACCCAGACTTCAGCACATGCCCGGCCGGTGTCCGGGCACAGCATGAGCAGTTCTGTGCCCTGCACGCGGCTGTTCATGCGTTCATTTCTTCCAGATTATACCCTTGGCCTCCTCCATCCGCAGCCTGGTCCTTTCTGTGATATGCAGGAGGAATGCCTGGCTGGAGGGAGCATTTCCACGGATGTGTGTCAGTCCCCAAGGCCAGAGTCTCTGTTCCTCCTGCCAGCCAGGATAAACACGAGGTAAGGACAGGCTGGAGCAGCACTCCTCGCTCCTGATAACGCCTGCAGCAATCCCACACGGATTAAGGAAAGCCTGGGGCTCTAGTTGGGCAGGAGAAGCTTTAAAAAAAGCAAAGGGTTTGTTATTTCATATTATCCAGTCTCTTGGCTGCCTGAGGAAACAAAATCTCATCAAGATGCAATGTGATTATTCTATTTCATATGCATATATGAGTACCCAATACTCTAGCAGCTGGTCTGTGCAGAGCTCCGGGGCTGCACTCAGCTCTTGTGCACCTCCCAACAGAGCTGGTCGCAAATGCGAGACGCGGCATCAGCGGAAGGCACAGAGCGAGCACGGAAAGGAGGAGAACACACAGGAGGGACGGGAAATAGCTGCTGGTGGTGTGAGCACACGGCCTGGGCTCCAGCTCATCACTCATGGAATAATCCGGCTTGGAAGGGGCCTCACCAGGCTGGCGGCTCCATCATCTTACTTGAAGTAAAATAATATTTAAGTCCAGCCAGGGTGCTCAGGGCCTTGGGTCCCAAGCACTACATCACTTCCACATTTTCAAGACGTATCTGTGGTTTTGTTTGGGGTTTTGTCAAGTCGGGGAATCCCTATTTTAGCGCGTTCCAACAGCAACTCCTGTGTTTTTACTAGTTTGATATGACAACTTTTACCAAACAGTCCTTTGGAGCTGGGAGGGGCCCAGGCCACCCATCCTCCCCTCCGGCCCGGCCGTCAGTCCTGGTTCGTCCCGGTCGGTCCGGGCGGTCAGTCTCGGTCACTCTCTGCGGTCAGCCGCAGTCACTCCCGGTCAGTCCCGGCGGTCATTCCCGATCATTCCCGGTCAGTCCCGGCGGTCATTCCCGATCATTCCCGGTCACTCCCGCCGGCATTCCCGCGGCGCTCGACTACTCGGCGCTCCTCCCGCCGGCGGCTGGATGGGCTCTGCGCTCGGCAGCGGTGCCTGGCAGGGCCGGAAGCAGCCGCCGGCCTGTCCGCCTCGGCCCGGCGGGACTCGGGCGGGTTCGGCTCCGCTCAGCCCGGCTCGGGCGGGTTCGGCTCCGCTCGGCCCGGCCGGGCTCGGTCCGGCTCGGCTCCGGCGGGCTCGCTGGACTGGACCCGACTCGGGCGGGCTCACCTCGGCCCGGCTCGGTTCGGGCTCCCGCGGCGGGGCTGAGGCGGGCGGGCGCCGCCATGGTGTGAGGGGCGGGGGCGGAGGGGCCGAGCCGGAGCCATGAACCTGCTCCCGGCCAACCCGCACGGCAACGGGCTGCTCTACGCCGGCTTCAACCAGGACCACGGTGAGGCTGCGGGCCCGGGGAGCCGGGTGGTGCCGCGGAGGGGCGGCGGTGCGGGGCCAGGGGCTGCCGCGGCTCCCGACCCCTCGCTGCGGGGTCCCGCTTGCGTCCCGGGGCTGCGGCTGCTGGAAGGAGCCGGGAAGGCCGCTGGCGGCGGGAGGGTTCAGTGGTTCTCGTGCGGTTTGTGTGCGCCCAGCGCTTCGAGAGCTGAATGGGGGCGTGGGTGAGGGGAGCAGCACCAGGACCAGGCTGGCTGGGCTTGCTGCGCTCGGCCGCTCACCGTGGGTGGCTCCGTCAGGCTCCTCAAAGCCTGTGCCTCAGGGGCTTCTTTGCGAACTGCTCACAGTTCAGCCCTTTCTCCGTGTAAGTACTCCACGTTCAAAGTGAGTGGTGTAACTGCTTTTTTCTTTCTTTTCACCTGGTTTGTGTTTTAAAAACTGGTTCACACTACTAATCACACTGGCAGGCAAGCACTGGTGCAACAGCTCCGGTGCATCCTTGGCTTATCTTTTCCCTTTGTTAGAGGGGAAGAAGGTCTGCTCCAGAAACGGGGTGCATGTTCCTCATCCTGCTTTGGCAAGACAAAAATAGCACCGGTCTTATGAGTAAGTGTCATTTTTGTGGAATAAGGAGTAGAAGCTCATCATTTTGTAACATCCTTTTGCCTTAACAAATAATATTCTTGCTTAAGACGCTCTTGCAGCCTCTGTCGTTGTAGACTGCAGCTCATGTACCTGTTGCTGACGCTGTTGAAGTCGTGTGTAAACATGAATTATTCTGTTGATTTTAGCCAAACGTCTCTGATGACATCTTGGCAATAGCACATGAAGCAGGTAATGAGGTGAGAGCATCTTGGCAGCTCTCTTCCTGCTATCCCATAGACATGAAAAGGATGGAATTGTTTGTTTCTTAGCAGCTCTGCACTTGTTTTCATCTTGCCTCTCCAATGGAGAGGGAAAAAGATTTTTGAGGATGAGCTTCATTTCAGATCTGCAGGGTCTGTAATGGAGCAGTGATATTTGGTGCTTGGTCTGTAGAGCTGTGCAAGAAGAAAAGTTTCTCTTTTATTGCAAAATACCTTTAGATCATCATTTTAGTGTAAAATTTGTTTGTTACAAAGGCTCCCTTAATTCTGTAGCAATAAATGCAAGACATCCCCCTTTTTGAAAATATATCACATCCAAAGCACCTTAAGGCATTTGTCTTGTGAATCTGTGAGCTGGCAGTATTCATGTCCCAAACCACCTCAGCTGGCCAGGCAATTGAGTGGTGACAAAAAACATTAAGAAGATAACACAATTGGCTTCTGTTTGGCAGCTCCTGGAGCTGCTCCTGGTAGGAACGATGACGCTGCACTGCAGGTAACTCAGTGACCTTTTATGAGTTTAGGGCTCTTGTAAAGTGCTGAAGGGCAGCAGAGAGGAGGGAAAGCTCCCTGCTTCCTTCTTGCTTCTGCTGGGAACAGAACGTGAGTCACTGGAGTGCTGAAGCTCACAAGTGTGGGTGTCTGCACGTAGTGCCACAATAACCTAATTTCTTAGTAATTTAAGACTGGCCGATCCCACAAGGATGGGAGAACAGGAGGAACCATCCAAGAAGTCTCTCTGGGGCTGAATCTCCCTGACTGGCAAGTGATAAAGCAGCTGTGGTTGTTGTGCCGTGGGCCTCCCTCGCTCTGACTTGAGTGATGCTGGTTTTATATCAGGTGCCTTTGCTACTTTTAGACCTTAAATTAAAAAGCAAAGAAACAATGTAACACAAGGAAATGGTAGTTGTCAGTTGTTTGAAGTCAGAATATTCTGATTTTATCTTCTTAATTTGGAGACTGTGAGTTCCTGATTTCAGATCCTTTCCTAATTTTTTGAGAAGGACACTAAAGTGCTTTTCAGAAATAAAGAGACAAAACATCGTAATAAATGGCCATACCTGTCAATTGCTGATTGTCACTCTTGCAGCCTAAAGCTGCTTTGAAAACTGAGGTGTAGGTTTGTTTTGGTGTGGAAACACTTGACTTATGTATTTACTCTTCTCCAGGGTGCTGGAATGTTGGTAGGCTCCTGTGCTCTTGGCTTTACACAGGATTTATGGTGCCAAGGAAAACCACCATGGCAGAAACTGCTGGACATCGTCGCTTCCCTGTGCTCCACTGCTGCCACTGTGGGGCCTCAGGCCCCAGAGCCTGCAGGTTTCTCTGTGCCAGCGTGTCCCCTTCAGCTTGTGGCATCTTCTAGGCTGGTCATTAATTTAACCCTTCCTTTTTCTGCAGACTTGGAGGAACAAAGCTCACTCTGGTCTCCCTGGCACTGTTAGCAAGAAGCACTTTTACTGTAGGAACAAGTGGGTCATGACTGTGGGTCAGGGCGATAACTCTGTAATCATTATGTGTTTTAAAAAAAGTATCTGAGTTATCTTTTGTCAGTGGCTTTTCAGCTCATCTATCCCTTCTTCAAAAAAGAGACATGCACTTCTTGTGGAAGGAAGTGAACCTAAGGAAGTGTTCCCTCCTCTGACATGGAAGTGACAGAGTGTTCCCAGCTCTCACATGGAAGGGCTTACAAGCTGTAGCCATCAAATTTGTGATTCCAGTGGAACAGAAATCAGTCAGATGGGAATCACCAAGCTTCAAAGCTGCTCCTGTAACCTGGAAATGAAGCAGGGACAGGAATCTTCCTGTAGGGTTTTCTTCTCTTGTTTGACTCAGGGGTTGCCGTGCATGAGAGCTTCCTATCTCTGTGGGTAGTGATCGACCACATGGGGAATTTCACTGTTACTCACATCCCCACGTTCTGCTGTGTTGTCTTCAGTTAAAAATGTGGATATTCCCAAGGCATTAAAGCAGCCCACGTCTTACTCATGAGGTTGGCCCTGCAGAAAGCTGTAGTGGTGCTGCAGGAAGTGTAAAGTGTGTGTTTGATTGCATCAGGAATGCTGCATTTGGGTTGTTAGGACCTTCTGGGATCAGCACAACTCAAACCTAACAGCACTTTCTTACTGCAGAACACCTTCAGCATCTCTTCCCTTTGACTTTCCTGGAAATACAATATGGGAGTAGAAAACCATTGCTGGAAAATAATTATATGGATCAGCTGTGAGGAGCAGATCAGTTCTCATCCTGTACAGCAGTGCTTCATGTGGAGGGGAAGGTTTCCACTGCAGTTTGCTCCCTGGCTGTCCCAGTGCTGGGAGATCACAGCAGCTCACACTTACAGAGCAAATCAATGCTGAGGGGGGAGGAGAGAAAGTCAGCAGGGTTCATATCAAAGCCTATGGCAATATGGTTGCTAATCCTCCTACAATTATTACATTCACATGATCTACTTTGTGTGTGTGTTTATCTATGTAAACAAGAACTTTGTGCACTTAATTTATTACAGTATCTTGGACAGGGTGAAGTTGTACCTGGGAGTCTTTTGGGTTAAGGGCATAGGTTTTTGTGTTTTGTCTTCTTCCCCCACATGCCCTGTGATTGTTGGAGTATCGAGTTTGGGGAAGGGTTGTGTTTAGACAGAGCTCCTCAGCTTTTATTTGAGGGGTTCAAATCATTGCAGTACCTAAGAACAGAACCAGAGTAACTGGAATTTACATTCCAGTACCTCAGAGATCTTTAACTGGACTTTTGGTACAGTACACACAAATTGTGAGCAGCCAACCTGCCCTCAGGGTGCTGCCAGTGACAGCAGCTTCTTGGTGGCTTGTCACTGCTCTGACTTCACAGTGGCATTTCTTTGTACCAGTGCCTGTGTTCACCTGTGAGCAGGGCAAGGGACTGGCAGCGTAATGGATTCCACTAAAGAAGCACATACTTCTATATGAAAAAGTAACTACAATTAATTTCCAGAGAGTTTTAATCTGGCTTCTGCTTATGTCCTGGGTTAGACTTCAGCTATTGGCATATAATTATTGGCATGGTACAGCAGTCAGCTCTTGTTAGCACAGTTGGAGAAGCTGTTTGATGAGCACTGTGCTCTGGAAACATCCACAGTGAAGTCGTAATCATGAGGTGAATTTGGATCTATTAAGAAAGGAGGGAGCTCACTTCCTAACTGTTGGACCATAAACATTATAATGCTGGTTTCCTGCACTCTAGTGCATGGCACAGGATCCAGGTGGGTTGGGAATTGGTTTCCTTCCCTTCTGTTGTTTTCTTACCTGCCTAAAACCAATACCAAGACATTTCCACCAGGCCAGCATAGAGGACAACTTCTCTGGAAGATTTTCACTAACAGAGCCTGTGAGTGCTCTTCAGCTTGAGTGTAACCATGCAGTCATTGAGCAATGCTTTCCTAACCCTCTGGCTCTTGCTTCCTTCTTGAGTGTATCTGGCAGTTACTATATATATGTGTATATATGTGCTTTTTATCACAGGATGCTTTGCATGTGGAATGGAAAATGGATTCCGAGTTTATAATGCAGATCCACTCAAAGAAAAAGAGAAACAAGGTAAAACACTTACTTATTACACCATGCTGCTCTGTGTTGGAAGCTCAGCCTTCTCATTTTTTCCTGACTGATTCTTGCTCAGCTTTCACTTTTCCATGCCTGGAAGGCTTTGAATAAAGCCTCAGGAAAGGCAGCTCCTGCTGGTCCCACAGGGACTCTCACTTGTGCCATTGCCCAGTCAAAAGTCTCAGTGCTGTTAATTTGCACAGTTGGCTGATGAGGAATTTGTCTCAGCTTCTGGCAGAGTTGTGTTTGCTGTTGCTAATGTTTGTAGCCTGAGTAGGAGAGGCATTTCCTGGGTATTTACGAGCAGGAGGAGTTGCTCCCTGCAGCCATCAGAAGTTGTTCTGCTCTCGTGTGCTGATCTGGATGATCCAGTGTGGCTGTAAGACTCCAGGCTTTTTCCTGGAGATCTCAGTGTAACATTTCTCATACTCAAGAGTATTGTCTGCAAGAGCACTGAGAGGTCAGACCTCTAATGCTCTAAATCTTACCTTCTGTGTATGCTTTAAAAATTTGGGAGGATCTTAATGTGGTAAAGGTACTCCTGTGTCTTAACAGAAGTCAGTAGATGAGCTGTGTTAACAGTGGAGCTTTTTATCAGAAAGCAAACAAAACTGAGTCAAAATATGGGAAAGTGAAACTGAGCCATGTCATTCTAACCCTAAATATAGGAAGTGAGCTGCTAAACAGGTTTCTCAGCACTTTCAGCCTGTGGTGAGAAAAGGATTTAATAAGAGGAAAAATGTACTTAAACTAACAATTCCTGCAAAATCAGGCACACTTTCACTTGCTATTGCTGTAAGGATTTTAGTCACTGTTCACATGGCCAAAGCTGACAAACTATTTTCTGCTCTTAACAGTAAATTCTTCCATAAGCAACATGCCTTGGGACTATCACTTGTGACATTGTGCTCAAAGAGTCAGGATTCGGCCTGAAGTCCTGTAGAGTTGCTTGTCAAACCTCTCCCTGCCTGCAGCTCTCGATGGAGATACTTCCAGGACTCCTGTGGTGAAAAGTTTCTTATGAGTCAGATTGCCTTTTCCCTGTGGATTCTGGGAGCTCTCACTGAACTGCCTGCGTAGGCACACCGAGATCCTGTTCATTGTTCATGTAGGTTTAAACCTGCCCAAGACACTCCCAGCTGGAGCTTGTCCCTCTGATTTTCTCTGTAACCCAGTATGAAACCAAATCTTGTTGCAAATGCTGTTTGTCTGTCTTACATCCAGGAGTTCCAAGAAATTCCCATTCAAGCAACGATTCAGTGCTCTAACACGGATTCAGAGCACATTACACATTCTTAAATTGTTTCAGGTCATCCCTTGTTAATACTGTAGATGTTTTTGTCACAGTGATAACACCTCTTGATAGCAGAATGTGCTGTCCTGCTTTAATGGAGTCAAGAGGAGGATCTGGTGCAGAAAGGGGTAGTGTTCAAGTACAACTGTTCAGGAAGGAAACACAGCACTCAGAAGTGCTGTTGAAGAAACCACAAGGGCTTGTATGAAATCCAGGCTTTACTGCTCCAGGATGAAGAACTTTCAAGGAATCCACATTCTCTGGTTTTTAAGGGCAGCCAGGGTAGGAAGATACTCTTCTTCTCAGGTGCCTGAGAAATGTCCTGGATAAGACAAGCTTTTCTTGTAACAGTGGTAAAAATTAGATGGCAATTTAACCAGTTCTGACACTTTCAAATAAAATATTTATCTTGCAGAGTTTCTAGAAGGTGGTGTCGGCCATGTGGAAATGTTGTTTCGTTGCAACTATTTAGCACTAGTAGGTGGAGGAAAAAAGCCGAAGTACCCACCCAACAAAGGTGAGCTTGAGGGATGGATCCTGCAAAGGCCTGCCTTGGCCCTGTGTGACAGTGCCCAGAGAGCCCCCACAGCAGGCCCTGAGCTGATGTCCTGAAGGTCAGGTGAAGGGGATGCTGCTGCAGGTTAAGTCACCGTGGTGCAGTGAGTTGCATCACTGCTGGTGCAGTGCTGACAGGCTGCTACCTGCAGGGACTGCTCTCCAAGGCCTGCTGACCTTCTCACAGCGAGCTCTGCAAGGAGCAGGAAGCTCCCTGCCTGGCAAGCTTTGTAGGAAAATGTACTACTCTTTTCAACTGCTGCATTAGTTCTTCCACAACCCTCAGAGCAAACGAAAAACAGCTGCTTTTCTTTAGAATAATATATCTTTATTGTCAGTTTTTGTGGTTGGAGTTGACCAGCTCCTGCCTGCACAAGTTACAGTGTGAGTGAGGGGGTTGATACGTAGTGGCTTGATGCCTTCTGGTTAGCAGGATGCCTGTCTGCAGCTGCTTAACCATTGGGTGGACCTCTTGATCAGACTGCTGGGGAGCTGCAAGTTGTTATAAGGGAGCTGTGGATCTTTGAATATGCCTTGATGGTCTAATGCAATCTCTGCACTGTTCTAGTCATGATCTGGGATGACTTGAAGAAGAAGACTGTCATTGAGATAGAGTTTTCCACAGAAGTCAAAGCAGTGAAGCTGCGAAGAGACAGGTGGGTACAGCAGAGGGGTCCAGACACCCAGCTTGGCTCTGTGCTCCTACTCACTTCCAGCTGCTTGTAAAAAGAAAAACATCCTGCTGTAACAGCAGCAATTGAAACAGGCTTTTGGGGACAGAGTATCAGGTGTAAACAGGACACAGTTTAAGTATACTGCTATGTGAAACCTTGGTGAAAAGCCTACAAGACTTCCTGGTCCCCTAATGTAGGGAAATATTCTCCTGTGGCTCCTGCTGGTTTTCTAGGTATGGAGGGGAGTGAAGAAAATTCCAGCAGATCCCTGGAGCAAGAGCAGCTGTGAACAGCTGGAGTCTGTGTATGCGTGGGTGGAGGGGCTGGATAAAAGTGCTTTGCAGGCTTATCATTGCGTGGCTGCTGCAAGGCTGGGAGTCTCTTGTGGGGGAGGGCAGGAAGAATGTGGCTGTTAAATCAGTTGAAAGACTTTGCAGGTCTGAATGAATGTTTGTGTCCCTGTTTTATCCACCCGAGTCACAGGAACTTCTGGTCTGTTTCAGAATTGTGGTTGTCTTGGACTCGATGATTAAAGTTTTCACCTTCACACACAATCCCCACCAGCTGCACGTCTTTGAAACCTGCTACAACCCTAAAGGTTAGTTGTACGTGTGGGCTGGGGAATGGAAGCAAGTTAATGTGTTCTTGACATGCCATTTATCTTCAGCTGCCTTAGTCAGTTCTTTAGAAGTCATTAAACACTTACTGCACTGCAGTCATGTCCTTTGGAGATGCTGTTGTGTTTATAGAATGGTTATTAGAATTTATAAATACTTGGCCCAGAAAAGCTGTTTCCTGTGCTCATGTCATAGATGAGATTTCTGCAGAGCTGTACACTTTCTTCTGCAAAGAACCTGTATTTTCACTGGAAGGTTAATTATAAACACAAATTCCAGTAAAGTGCATCATTTCTCTCTCCTAATAGAGCTGGAGGTGTTGAGCAAACTCTCCTGTTATAGCGAGCAAACGGATACTGTTCTTTTTAAACAGCAAGGCCTGGCCGTGGCTGTTGTTGAACCAAGGGGAGGGGCTCATTCAGTGATGGCAGCAGGAGCTGGTGAAGGGCTCTCTGCAGGGCTGGCAGTGGCTTGGAGGAGTGTCAGCAAGGGTGGAGCAAACACTTCCTGATAGTGCTGCACGTGGAACAAGGGGTGCAGGCAGTGCTTGATTGGTGGAGAGGACCAGCTCAAATGTCAGGAGGGTGTTTTCTCCACCACATCATAGAGGATTGGAATCCCCATCTCTGAGGGTTTTCATGCCTGCCTGGAGCAAACAGGAATTGCTGTTATGGAATCCCAGCCTGCATGCAGCTCCAGCAGCCTGCCTGACTGACAGGCAGGGGATGCAGCAGGAGGAGGTTTTTTCTTGTGCTGAGGTTTCAGGAATTCACTTGGCATCCGCAGAACACCTGGGACTGGTGTGATTTACCTTAAATGGGCCACAAAACATTACAAAGAAAAAAGTGCCAGTGCTGTAAGAACCAGGTTGAAACACAAATTAATAATAGTTTCACTGATGGAGCAGAAGCTCAGATGTCACCTCTGATAAACTCTTACCCTTTTTGAGCTGCTAAGGAGACCTTTTAACTTAAAATAACTTTAATGTAATGGACTGACTGGGCTGATCTGCAAAATCACCCAGATTCTGGATACCCACAATTGGATTACATTGAAATAAAGTGAGGATAGCAAGTTAAAATTATGCTACTCCTTTGCTTAACTGTGCTCTGCACACATGAGCATATGATGTTTTGGGACTAGCAATTAATGTAATGGCACTAACCATTAAAATGAGATTCAGATTTACTCCATGGGTGTTTGTTTATCCTGAAATTATCAATATTTTAGAAACTTACATTTGAAAAGTTGATCAGGTTATGGAAATGATCCAATTGTTCTTGTTTTTTTTTTTTTTTTTTTGTCTTTCAGGTCTCTGTGTCCTTTGTCCAAATAGTAATAATTCTCTTCTTGCATTTCCTGGAACACACACTGGGCACGTGCAGATTGTGGATCTGGCTAACACAGAGAAGCCTCCTGTGGACATCCCAGCTCACGAAGGAGTCTTGAGCTGCATCGCTTTAAACCTGCAGGGAACAAGAATTGCAACAGCATCAGAAAAAGTAAGAATTATGTCCCCCTGCCTCTGACTTACTGTGTGTTCTAGTCTAGTGAGATAAAACAGCAAGTCACATCCTTTGGAGGAAAGACAGAGAAATACCTAGTGGGAAAATCTGCCACTGAAGTGTGCACTCTCAGTCTTTATCTTCCCTGCTCCTCTGGGATGCCCAAACAGCCGACAGCCAAGGGCTGTGCCTGAGGTCGTTGTTTTAGCTGGCTGGAGCAGTGATTCTTCAGTGACATTTCAACACAACTTGGCCCAAGTAGTTCACGTCTTTGATGTGTTCTTCAAGAGATACTGTTAGTTTTTTTTAAAAAAGCATTGGGTGGGGGGAAGCTTATTTGCATTCTTTACCTTTATTATTTTCTGCTTAAATTCACTCCAAACCCACTGGCTAAAGAAATACTTGTAAATAGTTCAGTTGTACTGGCAGGCTCTGTTCTGCTCTGGCTTAGCTCCTGTTACAGAGCAGGACAGGGTGGGCTGCCCCCTCACACAGAAAGGGAGCGTGTGGCCACGTCTTCCACGGGGCTGAAGAGACAGGACACTGACAAGAACGTGACCTTAGGGTGCAGTGCAGATGCCCTGTGCTGGGCTGAGGCAGGGAGGCAAACGACACAGAGCTGCCTTCTCCCTGGGAGCCACAGAGGGAGCTGCCAGGGCATTCGTCTCCCCAGGGAACATCAGGCACATGGACCCGGCTCCCTGAGGCAAGCACAGCTCTTGCTGCCTTCTTCCACTCAGCTGAAATCAGTTTCTTAAGGACAAGCCAAATTAATCCAACAAGTCTCTGTTTCACATAGTTTCTACTGCCCAGCCTGCCACTCAAACACTTAAAAAAAAGAAAATGTATCCCAAGTCTCTCTTAAGCTTAATGATTTCATGTCTTCTAAACAGAGTTCTAAAAGCTGCCAACTCCATTGCTAAATAGAGCCATTATCTGCTGCGTTTGTATTAAACATTCCTTGTTTTGCATAGAGAAGAAGTTCAAGCAGCTTTTATTTTCCAACTGAACTAGGAGTCTGAGCACAGTCAGCAAACATCTCAAGCCTGTCTCTTAAATCAAAACTAAACTATGTTTACCAAGTCTTTCTCTGCTGGGTAGTTATTTCCTGGTGTGTGACTGGAGAGCTGCCTCTGTTAACCAGGTGTGTCCCAGGAGCTGCAGGTGGTGATGCACAGCCCAGTGTACACCCAGTCTTCATCAGAGGAAAGCAGCACTGATTTGTTGATCACTTTATTTGAGACACCCTGGCTCGTTCTGCAGCTCTGCTGTCAGGCTGGGTGGCTCCAGCTGAAGGACAGTTCCCACTGCAGTGTTCTGTCACCTGACTGGGCAGTGCCTCAGATTCAGATCAATACAGATCAGGAGTTTGTGGTAACTGATTCTTCTGAGTTATGTCAACTGAATCAGTTTTAAGACAAGACCAGCCACAGCTTGATTATACTTAATGGGAAAGAATTGCACAGCAGCAATGAAAAATGCAGTAGTACTGAGGGGAGCATGGCAGAAGTGACCCACAGATCCTGGGCACACTCTACACCAGGCAGTGTCTGCAAATCAGGGCCAGGGCTGCAGCAGTGTCTAGGAACTGCACTGAAAGTGACAAGATTGTACCCTAAAGCATTATAACATTGTGGTGATGTTATGGGGGGAAACTAGTGTTCTTCCCCAAAATTAAGAGAGGTTTGCAAATCTACCAAGAAGAAAACCTCAGCAGTGGGTGCAGGGGCATGCTGGTCAGACAAAATTTTAGGATGCATTCACAGATGTAAAGACAGTCTTCTGCCTTTCCTAATACAATGCTTGATTCCTTTCCAAGGGGACCCTCATAAGAATATTTGATACTTCATCAGGGCATTTAATCCAGGAGCTACGTCGAGGATCACAAGCAGCCAATATATACTGGTACGTTCATCTGCTTCTGTGCCATCTGTGGTGTGGCTGTGCTGAGCCCCTCGGCCAGCACAGGAGGGCTGTGGTACCCTGGCTGCCTCTGCATCTCCCTCTGGGCTCACTGCTGGGAGGAGAAGGCAGGAGCTGGGAGCTCTGTGAGGCCTGGCACAGGCTACAGGACCAGGGACAGAGCTGTGGCTGTTGCCAGGCCGTGACTCTCCTCAACCCAGGTGGGAACTGGGGAATACTGAACTTCCCACTGACACCCAGGCAGTGCCCTGAGGCACATGAACACAGCTCAGGGGGACTGGGGCGAGCTCGGGGGCAAGGGGAGCTTTATGCCCACATCCTTATGCAGGGGAGCACCCAGGGCAGAGGTGTGACTGTCCCAGGAGCAGGGAAACCCTCTGCCCATTCCCTGTGAAAACTCCCATTCCTCTGCCAAGCCCTGCTGTGGGGTAGCAGTTGCACATTCTGCCCACTCCTCAGAGCAGAGCAGTGGCACAGTGACCCACACCAGTGGTGTCCATGTCAGGGCTGCTGCTGCCACTGCAGGCCCTGTTCTGAGAGCTGCCTGTTCATCCCAAAGCAGCCCCAGCTCCTCCTGAGCAGCTGTTACCACCCTGCCTGCCAGGCTGGCACAACTGCAGCAGCAGAACTGTCTGTGCCAGGGCTGTGGGTCTGTCCCAGGAGAAATCCTGCAGCTGTCTGTGTTCTCTGCAGTATTAACTTCAACCAGGATGCTTCCCTCATCTGCGTCTCCAGTGACCACGGCACAGTCCACATTTTTGCTGCAGAAGACCCCAAAAGAAATAAGCAGTCAAGGTAGGGATGGAGCCGTTCTGAAGCCCTGGGGGGGTGGTCCTTGAGCTTTGAATTGCATTTAGAACACTGGCCATGTCACTCAGCAGCAAAATCTTCACACTGCTGAAAGTGGAAAATTTTATCAGTTGGGCTGGCCTGAAGCTGCAGATTTAGAAACCTCTGGTAATTGCCAAGTTCCTGCTGTCCTGTGAGGGGCTGTAGCATTTCCGTAGAGGGTCAGTGTAGGTTTTAGTGGACCTTGGATGAACATATGTTGTGGACACCTTCCTCTACTAAATATTAATCCTTCTGGCAGTTTTTGCAGTCACTTAAAGCCAGCAAGGCAGTTGTAGTGTCTCCCCTTCCTGCAAGGGGAAATTACTCAGGTTATCTGATTCTTACTCAAATAAAAAGCCAGTAAAAAATCAAGTGAAACCTGCACTTTGTTCAATCACTCCAGCAGCTCTGAATCCACCCTAGTCAACACCAACCTGTTAACATCTTTTTTGTTTTCTCTTTCAGTTTGGCCTCTGCCACCTTTCTCCCCAAATACTTCAGTTCCAAATGGAGTTTTTCCAAATTCCAGGTTCCCTCAGGCTCTCCGTGCATTTGTGCCTTTGGAACAGAGCCAAATGCTGTCATAGGTGAGTGTTGGAGGCGTCCCCAGGTTCTGGCTGGAGAACCAGGCTTTGAACTGTGCTGGCTTGGAGGGAGGGAATGCTCTGCTGAGACAGGGCTGAGTGTCCCTGTCATCCAAGAGCTCTGGCTGCTCCCACTGCCCACGCGGCTGGCACAGCACAGGGCTGACGGGGCTGGTGGCTCAGGGGTCCCTCCAGAGCACCTCTGTGAGTCTGAAGGACAGCTTATGCTGGAGCAAAGGAAAACACCTCTGGCACAGCCCCCTGACCCTGCTTGTTTGTGTTGCAGCAATATGTGCAGATGGCAGCTACTACAAGTTCTTATTCAACCAAAAAGGGGAATGCTCAAGGGATGTGTACGCTCAGTTCCTAGAAATGACGGACGACAAGCTCTGACTGAGGGGAGGGGAGTGCACGGCTCAAAGCACTGCCTCGGCCACCCGCGCCTTTGAGGGACAGAATCTGAGTGCCCAGCACTGATCCAGAAGTTCAGCAGAGCTCATGGAGAAGCCTGGCTCAACACGATCACAAGCAGCTCTGAAGTAGTGGACTATATATGTTTGTTCTCATTTCTGCAAGTATTCATCATTAAAATCTCTTTGGGTTACTGTCACCAACTCAAGTTTTCAAGATGTGGCTTTCAACAAGCTTGTGCCTATTGGGTTTCTCTTTAGTCTAAACTGTGACATGACTGTAGCTCCAACAAGAGTGCCTGCCACAGGGAAAGCTCTGCAGGGGCTGTCCACACCTTTGGCTGGCTTTAGGAAAAGGGATCTGAAACCAGAAGATTTTAGGCATTGCTTTACTTCCACTGCATGGCTGGGAGCAGGGGAACACTCTGGGTTATGCTCTCTCCACCAGGAGTCCTGCCTCCTCCCTCCCCTGGCACGGCTGAGGGAACAGAGACGGTGACAAGTATGAAGCAAGGGACACCTGTAGATGAAGTCCTGCTTGTCCTCTGACCTGGTGCCCAGGGCTGGGTGGTGGTGGTCGTGTGGCCTCTGCCAGTGCTGCTTCAGGTGAGGGATCAGCATTACTTGTCCAAGGTCCCAAACTCTGTGAAGCATCTGGAGGCACCTTTGGGCAAGTGCTGACCCAAGTCCCCTCTCCTGTGTGGGCACAGCAAGCACCCAGGGCTCCTGTAGTTGTAGAGCTGATTCCTTCCATAATCCAACAGTCGGTACTGGTGTGACAGCTGTGAAACTGCTGCCAAACTACTGCCAAACTGCTGCAGCTGGGAGGCTGGAGAGGCCATGGCCATGTCCAGCACAAGAACTGAACAAGGTGGCAGGAAGTTCCATGTCTGCAATGGCTTTAAACTTGCAAACTTGTCTTTTTTTTTTCCCTTTGAGCTGTCGCATACTATTGCTGCTGGCCCAGGGACAGGTAGGTTAGACTTGCACACTCTTCCCCAAAAACTGTTACCCTATTTCCTGCTGACCTAAGGCACAAGCTCCTAACCCAGAACCTGAGATAGCCCCAAGTTCGGCATCTGTGGCACTAAACACTGGGGCAGGGAGGTCTTGCTCTTCTGGAAGCTAATTTCACAGATGCTTCAGCCCTGACACTCTGTGACTTCAGTTGCAAACTCTAACTCTGACAAGTCCCTTTTAGTGTCATGTAACCTACTAAGGACTAACTTACCATGTTGATGTCAAGGTTGCATGTTGCTTTTATGCGTATTTAACCACAGGAATTGTTTTGCACACTTATTTGTAATATGTTATTTCTTTTAAATAAAAGTGACTAACTTTGCTGTATTCACTGATGGTCACAGCCATGGTTTCCATTGCTCCAGACTGGGGGAATAAACATGTGAGTCAATAGTGGTGGCTGGTGAAGGACAGGAGCTGAATCTGCTGCATGAGGAGGGGACAGGAGCACGTGAGCCACTGCCTGGGACGTGCACCTTGTTGTGTGTCCCAAAACAAGTCCAACTTCCAGTGCAAACCAGTTCTTGTTCAGCACTTACCTCACCATTCCCCCCGTCCTGGGCTGGACCAGCAGCAGGACCTGGAACTGTCATCTCCTGGAGGTGGGGAAGCGCTGCACACTGCTCCTCCAGGGCGATGGAAATCCCCTCTCGCTGTGCCGCTGGGAGCTGCTCATGGTCCCAGCACCTGGAAACGCCTGAACTCCCCCACCAGCCCCTGCCTCTGCTCCAACAGCTCTGCTGGGCCTCAGCTGCTGCTGCACCAACCCCCTGCCCTCCTGTTCCGTTATCCTAGAGCTGACAAGACTACAAACACATTTCTGGGCAACATTTAAACTTTTCTAAACGTGTAAAAGTTTTCCCTAAACCTCTGCTCCAATGTGGCAGCAGGAATGAAAATAAGACACCTGTGCAGGCAGCCAGCAGTGCTGCAGTAACCCTGGAATGCCCTAACACACCTCACATTTCTTGTGCTACCTGCAAATGGATGTGATTAGGTACAGCTGTTTCACAGGAACCAAATCCAGCACAGGACTGAGTCTTCCCAGCTGGTGCTGCCTCCAGGCTGCTCTGGCAGTGCTTCACCGCTTTGCTCGCTGCAGCACTCCTGTGGATGAATCTAGCCAGCGTTTGCACAGCTCTACAATCAAACGGAACATCGCTCAGTCAGTCACTCGTTGGGAAAAGGAATGGTGCTTTGAGGGCTGTGGGCCCTGTACCTGGCACTGATGGCCACAGGACCACCCCCAGCCCCCAGGGAAGCAGAGAGCTCCCACAGCAAGTGTAAAACCACGACTGCTCCTGGAACACAACCTATTGGCACCAGCATCTGCTCTTAAAGTACAGGGCTTAGCAGTTCCTTTTGTATTAAAAAGTAACTCAACGCCTTCTCTCCCCATTTTGCCACCTCTCTCCACAGTACCTGTGTCACAGTTCAGAATCCTGACAGGAAAACTAATGAGTCGGTGCACTAAATTCCACAGTAATTCAGGTGTCTGCCCGCAGAAACTGTGGAATGCAAGGATTGCTTTCAGAACCTTTAGGTAGTCACAATAAAGGAGAAAATAGAAGGTTAATCAGTGCAGCTGGAGATGTGAGACATGACCAGTTCTTACAGACGCGGGGCAGAAGGGCCGTGTCAGACACAGCAGCCACAGAATGCCACCAGGCTGGGGCTGGGTCACACCGCTCTGCCTGCCCCTGGGGCACAGTAACAATTGCACCACTTCACTGCCTCCTTGGTAAGCTATTTTCTGCTTCTTCCCCAAGGACTGTGTTTGTTCAGACCATTCAGACCGTGCTTTCTGTTCAAGGAACAGGCTCTGCCCCTTCAGCTCCAAACACCACAGCCCTGCCCAGCAGTTCCACAGCCATCCAAGGCTTGTGGAGTTGGGTTTCTCCCCAGCTCTTCAAAGCATTGCCATGAAAACCTGACCCAGCTTCTTTCCTGCTCCTTCAAAGCATTTCCCCAACTGCTGAGAAACAGAGACTGTAACCAGTGCAGGAAAAGGGGATGAGACACCAAACCCACATTCGTGACAGTGACTCCACAAAGTGACATCTCCTAAAACTCACTTATAGAAATAATGACCCATCTAAGGCAGACACATTCCTGTGCCCTCCTGTGTCCCAAACAGTGCCAAGCCCTGGCAGGGTGCAGCCCCAGGCCCCTCCATGCCCGTGGCTCCTGGGACAAGGCGTGGCTGGAAGGGGCACCTTGGTCTGGTGGGGCTGCCACAGAAGCTGCATTAACCCCAAATATACATCGATATTCCAAACACACTTGTTGAGTAATTTCAACTTAGTTAATTTGCTGAATAAAATTTAATTTTATTTAAAAAAATCTTATACACTATTATTCACCTAGCCCTAGTTGTGAACAGATTCTCACTTCTGAAAATAAACCACATTCTAGTCAATTCATTCAACACCAAATTAAATTACTAGTACTGGATTTTTTTTTCTTAAAAAAAGTATGTTAAAACTTTACTTTTTTTTTATTTTTAAAACCTCTAAAGAAAACGTTGCAATTGTACAGAAATGCTTCTTTTCAGGTTATGCTTTTTTTTTTTTAAATGCCTGTTATAAATCCAGCTTGTGTAGAGTTTTTTTTTCATAGTTTTTTAATGTATTATCTGCAGAGACATTGTAACAGTTCCATTGTGTGGATGAACACAAAACTTGTACACATTTCTCATATTTGGTCTTTAGGTAAATAGTTTCCAAAAGCTGCCTAAAATAACCACTCCAAACTGTTCAGTCCGTCATGAAAATACAGTTTTTCCTTTCGTAGCAGGAAAGGAAATATAAATAATGCATCTTTATTACAGAACAGGACAAAAACCAGCAGGACAAAAACCAGATTCCGATGGAGCCCGCTCTGGCTCCCACTCACCTGGCTGCAGGAGGAACTAAGACGTTGTGTGAGTTGAAGACTGAACAGCAGCCTTGTTTCAATTGAATTTTGAAATGTAAAGTGGAATCTATTACCACATTAAAGTGAGAAATTACCGATACATTTTAAAATGTTCAACTGCAGAACACACACTTAAAAAAAAAAAAAAAAAATTATTACCATAATCTGGTAGCCACTGTTAGAAAACCACAACAGCTACTGGTCATGGAGACCCCGAGGTCAGTGTCTGACATCAAAGTGTTACAGAGAAACGGGGCAGATTAATTTCTACTGAAGGGTGCTTAAGCTTAAAAATATCGAATATACCTCTGACAAGATAATTTTACTCTTTTTAAAAGGACTCGTGATAAAGAATTTTATCTTTCTAAATGAAGAACAGTCTGTTATCTTAAACATACACAATATTAAGCGAGACTCTTGTTTTACTTTAGACTGGAAAAATATGCCAGGGACAGTCAAAGTCAACACAAAGTAACAAACAGCAAAAGGTAGCAGAGAGAGAAACAGGTAAGTGCAGCTCTGGTCAAATCCATAGCAGTTCTTTATGTCAGTTAACGGCTCATTTACATCAGAGTTTCTAATCAGTTACATGCAAGCCCAAAGAAGCGTTTGATCACTACACATGGTAATAAAATTTGATTAAATTTATCAGGCAACTGCTAAAATATGAAAATTTGCAGATGTAATAAAGTAGCTGTATCTGAACTTGAACAGGACAGACAAAAGTAAATCATTCCGTTGGTTAAAAAAACCCTACATTCAGTTTTTTACCAAACAAAATTTCACATGAAAAGTAGTTGTGTGATTCCAAAGTTTCCGGAGTAGAAATGGAGTGATTTGAAATGTCAAAGACCCCATTGTTTTGCAAAGAAATGAAAATACACCTCAAAAATTTCTAATTCCACATGTGAACAACAAAATACTGCATATCTATCAACAACTGCATGGGTGGGTGGTTCGGAAAGGCTTAGCTGCCACGGTGTCGGAATGGCTCCTGCCTCTGTTCCCTTTAGGAATTTACAATCGGTTAAACCAGTCACACTAAGCGCTATCATGCTGCCGTTACACTGAGATCCTCAGTCCTGGGAAAAATCTGACAGATCCTGTTAAAGCTGCAGCCCTCCCAGCACACACAGTCCGTGGGGCAGGAGGGGCGGGGGCACAGCCTCTACAACAACATGGTTCTGCAGTTTGACTTGAAATTACCAAGTTTTAAGGCCACCTGTGTTGGGTTTTGTTTCAGTGCTGAAAGTTGAAGTCTGATTCACAGGGCCCCTTTCCCCACTGCGTGAGAACATGTTCCAACATTTTAGGTGTTAGATTTAAGTGTCTCCTTTTGGCACCACGGAGTTTGTTTTTGTTGGTTTTTTGTGGTTTTTTTTTTCTTTTTGTTGTTTTTTTTTTTTTTTTAAAAAAAAAAAAAAAAAAAAAAAAGGAAAACTCCCCTAAAGTTTCTAGTTCTGGCTGCCTTTGTCACTCACTGCCACGGGTGGGGTGTCCACGTTCACAGCTATGACTATGCTCTCTCCATCCTCTGTTTTGATACGTTTGAGTTCCTGCTGTTCCGACTGGTCTCCGTTCTGGCGCTTGGTGGGGAGCGATGCCGATGCGGACGCGTGGGTTGCTAACATATGCAAAGGACTTGCAGCAGCTGCAGAAAGGAGAGCACAAACCTCAGCACCCTGACCCTTGTCAAATCACATACACAATACTGAGATGTGCAATTTTACTGTACGATAAGAAACGTGAGTTTCTTGTGGACCCCAGAGCTCTCAGCTGACTCACAGGGACCAAGCAATGCTGCCAAGCTGTTCTGCTGAGAGCAGGATCTGAAAGCAGCTGCTTTACTGCACATGGAAAATGGAACAGGATTTGCTCTGCACTTCTTTCTTCTCAGATGGCACAAACCTTCTTTCACCAAAGACAAACACACAGATGTGTGTGTGAACACAGCCGTGTGTGTCACACAGACAAACACAAATCTGTTTCTATGGGCTCAGCTCCCACTTTAGATGCTTTGCCTGAGAATTACCTGGTTTCTTGCTGCTTTAGGAGTTACTGTAACAAGAAACCAGGACCTGGAGCACACCTCACTCCACAGCCAACACACACTGAGACAACAGTGGGAAGCATCACAAGTCTACTCCTGTGTGCAGCCACACTCCCTGCACACCCTGCAGCCCTCGGCTGCCGGGTCAGGGAACGTGTGGAAATCAGCTGAGTTTTCAGAATCCAGGAAAAAGAGAAAAATAATTATTCCTTACTTTTAAAAATAGCTTTTCAGTATATTTCACATGGCTCTCAGCTCTATTCACACATCCCTTCTGACACAGAAAGTGCACCTCAAGTCTGACTGTGATGCTTTTGCTGCTCTTAAGCTGGTAGTGAAGTGGCAGCAGCCAGAACACTGACCTATAAATGTCAGTGATGGCAAAGGAGTAAAAAGGAAATGAAGAAGATAATTCATTCCATTAGAAAGACAGGTAATGAATTGATGTAAGACAGCCCCAAAAGTATTTCTGTAAACATATGACAAAAAACCTCTCCTTCAGTATCAGATAATACCTAAACCAAAACTGTTAGAACAAGCTGTGAGGACCTGCAGCAGAGCAAGCCTGCCCGTGCTGGGAGTGAGAGGGAATGTGTGGAATGATGACAAAGCACTGCTGCCCACTCAGGCCCAGAGGGGAATGATGGATTCAAACATGAACCACCTCAAAACCTTACAGAATATTGGTCTTTTCAGTACAGGTTCAATAAAATCATAATAAAAAGTAACAGTTCAAAGAGCCAACCCACAAGCAAGCTCTGGTTTTCCTGTTGGTGGCTTCCAACAAACCACCTGGGAGCAGGCACCATTTTAGCAGCTCTGATTTACAGGAGCTCCTTTTAAAACTTGTTTCTATGCTGGTTTAACAAGGAGAGAGGATGGGTTGTCACCACTAAGTACATCCCTATAACAACCACAGAGAGGAGAGGAGAGAATGAGGAGAGAGGAGAGGAGAGAATGAGGAGAGGAGAGGAGAGAATGAGGAGAGAATGAGGAGAGGAGAGGAGAGGAGAGGAGAGGAGAGGAGAGGAGAGGAGAGGAGAGGAGAGGAGAGGAGAGGAGAGGAGAGGAGAGGAGAGGAGAGGAGAGGAGAGGAGAGGAGAGGAGAGGAGAGGAGAGGAGAGGAGAGGAGAGGAGAGGAGAGGAGAGGAGAGGAGAGGAGAGGAGAGGAGAGGAGAGGAGAGGAGAGGAGAGGAGAGGAGAGGAGAGGAGAGGAGAGGAGAGGAGAGGAGAGGAGAGGAGAGGAGAGGAGAGGAGAGGAGAGGAGAGGAGAGGAGAGGAGAGGAGAGGAGAGGAGAGGAGAGGAGAGGAGAGGAGAGGAGAGGAGAGGAGAGGAGAGGAGAGGAGAGGAGAGGAGAGGAGAGGAGAGGAGAGGAGAGGAGAGGAGAGGAGAGGAGAGGAGAGGAGAGGAGAGGAGAGGAGAGGAGAGGAGAGGAGAGGAGAGGAGAGGAGAGGAGAGGAGAGGAGAGGAGAGGAGAGGAGAGGAGAGGAGAGGAGAGGAGAGGAGAGGAGGACATACCCGCGCTGCCCTGCCCCGCCACGGCGGCGCTCAGGGGCACGATGTGCGTTCCGTTCTGTGTGACAGCTTTGATGGGCAGCTGGTGCTGCCCCAGCGGCGCCTGTTGCACGATGGTGACTGTCTGTAGGGGGGTGGGCTGCGATGTCTGGATGATGCGACCAGCAGCTCCTATTGCAGCATGGCTAATAGCAGGGAGAGGCTCCACTTTCACTGCAAACAGGAGAGAAAATTTGGTTAAAATTAACAAAGTGCTCAGGAACCACTTGGTTTCACTCAATCAGGCCTCAGTGGAAAACAACAAGGCTGCTGTTGTTTTATTACTCGCTCCAACATATCTGAGAAATTACAATTTGAAATCTTCAGTTTTAGCCAAACACTTCAAGCATTGCCCTGCAAGTACTGACGCCCCATCCCTGCCCCTCCCTGAATGAGGCCTGCAGCAACCTGGGACAGTGGAAGGCATCTCTGCCCACACCAGGGGCTGGAACAAGATGGGCTTTAAGGCCCTTCCAAACCAAACTCTTCTATGGTTCTACAATTCTAAATTTCAAATACCGATCCCTCTGTATAAAGAGGTGCCAAAACAACCCCACAGGTTCTTCTTACCTTTGACTTCCTTGTGGTCTCCATTCTCTTGAGGTTCTACCTTGGGCTGGGTGACCATAGCAGCTTGTGTGACCACCGCCTGTCCCGCGACAGTGTAAGTGTTTGCTGGTGCTAATCCAGTCACGTTGGTGACTGACACAGCTGGGATCTGGTGCACAACGTGAACTGTCTGAACTACAGGCTGCTGGGAGGTCGATGTTGTCACGGGAGTTGCAACAGTGTAGGTGACGGGTTTGATAGCTTGTGGTAGCTGCCGTTGTACAGTAATTAAAACTGGCTGGCTAGAGAGAGGTGATCCTACCAAGAAAGAGGTCAAAATTAGACTGCCAATTTTCATTATTTCTTCTAAGCCAGTCGTTCTTTTAAACTTCACATTTAAACCTCAGAGAATTAACAAGCTCCTTCGCTACTAATGCCTGAATGAGCCAAAAGGTAATACAGGACAACGAAGGTTAGGACAAGTGGTTATTCCCAGCTCCAGGCTCAAGGTAAGGGCTGTACTGGCTCAGCAAGACCCACACACCCCAGCTCTGCCCCCAAACAAAGCTGTGCTCAGTACTTATTTAAGTAAAGCCCTTTCCAGAGAGGAACACGTGTGTGCTGCAGGTGTTTGTGCAGCATGCCAGCACTGGGAATGCTCTCTGTGTGCTGCACTGGCAATCCTGAGGAATGCTCAGAACCATCTCTGCCCTCTGCAGTGCCACATTTCCATTGCCAAGAAACTGGATGGCAAATGTATATCAAAGAAGGTAATGAAACAAACACATCCTTATCCCATCGTGTCTAATGTTCTTTTTGTTTTAAATAGGAAATTTCTTATCTCTCTTTATCCTTTCAATTCTTTTATCCCCCCTACTCTGGAAGGATGACATGAGCACAGAGGTGTGAAAGGCCTTTCCTTATTTCTCTAACACACACAACCTTACCTTTTGGGTTTTTTTTCAAGAGAACTGTTACAAGACAGCACAGTCCTACAGGACAGAGGCACAGCCTCTCCTCAGCAACAGCGACCCAAGGTTCTGGAGCAGCCCCAGGTAACAACGGCCCCATGCGTTCAAACAGACCCTCCCTGGCTGTTCCCGACTTTCTCACAGATCTGTTCTGAACAGGTGACATATATACTGATTTTTGGTGTACACATTAAGTCTTGGCAGTATTTTGGGGTCCCCCTCTGCCCCCCAGCCCCAGTGCTGAGCTCAGGGCCGCTCACCTGGGGCACTCTGTGCAAATCGCGCTTCTTGGATGACGGCGAGTTTTGGCTGGATGGCGCTGGGCTCGGGCTCCATGGGGACAGGAGATCCTTCCCTGGACAGGCTCTCGGGGGTCTGGACGCCACTGGAGTGTGCAGACAACACTCCAGAGTGATTAGGAGAAGCTGGGGCACTTCTGCAGTTAGAAATGAAAGCAGCAGCTGATGTGTTTTAACTTCTGAACTGTGAAAGCCCACGGCCTTCCTCTAATGAGAGCGTGACACACTGCCCGCAGCAGGGGAGGGCACAGCTACAACCCAGAGCTCAGGATCTTTTAAAAAGCTTCTGTTAAACAGGGACAGAATTTAAAAGCAAACTCCAGGTACAGTTAACGGAGAAGAAGCGGCTGGATGCCTTCTTGGGGAGACTCTAAATCTGTGAAACATGAACATTTCTTCTGGTGGAGAAGAACAATGAGCAAATCTGAGGCTACAGGGCAAGTAGAAAAAGATCTGCACCAGCAGAAAGGCCATAACTTTACAGAGGGAATAATTTAAACCCAGGTATTTCCCCATCACAAATTCTGCTCGAACATTAGCAAACTGAATACACAATTGTCATCTCTAAGGTCAATAAAATGGTAGCTGGTATCTGAGAATTTTCTTTGTAAACAGTTTTAAAATCCAGTAGATGGCAGTTAGAAATTAAAATTATAATTCTGAAAAACCCATCAAAGGTACAGCAAGGCTTGCATACATTAACAATCTGATAGTTATGCAAACTGTGTTCTTTAAAAACAAGCAATAAACACAAGCCTGATGTATGGGGCAGCCTCCTAATGAAACACACAGAATTCAAACACTGAGTCTGGATGAAATTAAATTACTAAACTTGTGACTGTATCCAAAGCTATCAAGTCTGTAGCAGCCTGAAGATTAAACAACAGCCATAGTCTTTTTGTTCATCTGGTTTTCCTTACCTAGAAGAGAGTGGTCCCAGAGGGGTTCTAAAGCAAGGTACTCCCCTAGGCCGCCTTTTCCTAAAAGCCTGCTCTATTAATTTGCTTTCAGAGGCAGGGTCTATCCTCCAGAATGAGCCTTTGCCTGGTTCTTCCTGGGAACGTGGTACTTTGATGAAATAACGATTCAGAGAGAGATTGTGACGTATTGAATTCTATGGAACATAAAAAAATATGTAGAATTCATATAACTTTTCCAAGTCAGAATGTGGCCTACTGCAGCAGTTTGTACTATAGGAGACTCGGGGTTCAGCTCTTTAATGCCTTAATTTAACAGAACTCAGAGCACTACCAAGCAGTGCCATAAACCTGAAAGGACTCTTGCATTTGTAAAATCTTTCCCAACAATTAAAAACCCAGTATTCTAATTGAAATAACAGGAATCCCATTTATTTCATTCTCTCATGAGAAACATGGTGATTGAAACCAATGTTTAGAACACTACAAATACTTGTGCAGAATGCAGTGTTAAAAACAAAAATAAAAATGACCAGTGCTTGTACACCACCCTTCCCCAGGTGTCCCAGCTCCCTCCAGGAGGGCCAGCAGAACACAGCATAGACTGATTCTGATCCTACATGGTAGTTCTGTTGCTGTTGTACAGTTCAGAAAGAAAAGGCTAAATAAATTACACAAGTTCCACAGGCAGCTGGATTGCTGTGAATTCACCCACAGTCCAGTTTGTCTCAGTAACAGAGCCAAGAATTTAATGTGTCAATTAAAACACCAAGTGGCAGCAGGTCCTGAACCAGCTCTTCCAGATCTTTGTCACCACGGTCCCTTTGCACCTTCCCACATCCTCAGTTTGCTGCAACATCCCCCCACTCCTCCATCAGAGCAATGCACAGAACTGCTGACACCCTCAAGTAGTTCTATGTGTGCTAACTTTGCACATAGAATTTAATTTTATTTTATTTTTCCATTTTTTTAACATAGATAAACCCCAAAATCTCTCTCAATACTATCACTGAACAGGAAGAGACTGATGCTAAGGATTCACCCTGAAACACTTGTGGGGGAACAGAGGTAAATGGGAAAAAACTTTATGTTAACAAAAGCTCTCAAAAATTTGCAAAGCCAGTGTAAAACTTGCTCAAATATCTGAGTTCATGACCCTGGCGGTAAGTCTGGAAAGCTTAAAGCAGTGATGATAACCACATATGATTTCTTGAATGCAAACTGATGAAACCAGAGATGTTTTTTTCCCTGCCAAAAATGGAAACAGAACTAGAAAGATGCCAAGAACATATTTATAAATTGTATTTATTTCTCCATATGCTAGAATAAAGGAGTAGATCCAAAAATACCTGCTAAAATAAATTCACAGAGAGGAGCCTTCAAATGCTCATCAAAATGAGACCATTGTATGCTAAAGGATATAAATACCTGTGCCTTAAGGTGTGGGGCTGGGCCACTGTACATGTGTTTGTACTCTATGTTTTCAATGATATGTGCATACATAGCCTCCAATTTGATTTAAAACATCTATCCTAAGTCACCTGAGCTGCAATCCAACTCCTAATGTGGAGGAGCTGGCAGAGCAGTGACTGAACAGCATCTGATTTTCAGCTTTTCCAATTGTTTCTATGAATAGCTGCTGATTAATGACTCCAGAACACACTGTCTGCTGTGCCTACCACCTTGGCTTTAGGAAGCATTACAGCCCCAAATCCACAGCCTGCTCTGTGGCAGAGCTCTTTACCTCAGCATAACTCTGTGTGTGTGTGTTGGGTTCATGATGCTCACAAAGCAACACCATCTACACAGATACTCAAGGTACTGCAAAATAGGAAGCAAAACACGCATCAACATTTTATAAACAGAGTCTTGTTGCTAAAACAACACGACTGCAGCCAGGATACTGCACTGTTATGTGGGAAAGGGAAACAAAAGAGACCTCCCAGCCACAACAGCCAAGTCCTTGACTAACCAAACCCTTAGCAAACAGCCAGGAACAGCTACATTCCCTGCTAACCTTGGGAGAGTGACCCAGCTTTCATTTAGGCTGTATGACAAAGTATGTGATTAATATTGAAAAATCTCTTCCTCTGCAGGGAAGGCTTATATTCTTCAGTCTTCCACTTGTGCAGCCAACATTAACACTTCCTCACTTTTCCCCTTACCCAATCTCCCCAAATTTTACCTCCCTGCAATAACTACAGAGGGAGCAGATAGCCCAGCATGGACCATGTGCTCCAGGTGTTCCAGGCCCTGCAAACTGGGCTCCTTGGCATCTGAGACACCCAAAACAGCACCAAAGGCACGGAGCCTTCACGTGTGCCTGGGAAGGCTCTGCCAGACTGATCTGTACTGGTTAGTCATCCTGGCAAAAGCTGAGGCTGGTCTTGTGAAAATGAAGAGAAAGCAGAAATTAATTCTGCAGAGTTGAAAGGTTTGGTACAGGAATGGGCAAGTTCACAAATCAAACAGTGCATGAACCAGGGTGAGATAATGACAGATAACACACTTGTTCCTTCACCTGCTGCATGGGCAAGATCACTGTTTTCAAACAGAGCTAAACTTGGAGCATTTGATATCTCCATTTTATCTCGAGATAGCAACATGGATGTTTACACAACTGTAAGTTACAGAACATGACACCTTTCCTAGATAGCATAGAGGATTCAAATCCAGTGCCAAAGGCACTTTGTTTTCCCCAAAGTCTGTCTGCATCCCTACTAGAGGTTTAGAGAACACCATTCCATCAATAAAGCAGCATTTAAAATACAGACTAATGTAAATTGCCCACTTTGCTGGAAAACTTACAATCAGAGGAAAGACAACGTGCTCATTTGAAAAATTCTGTATCTGAAGGGTTATGAGGCTTACCAACTGCCTGCTCATGACCATTTACAGCTGCCAGTATTGCTCACATGTAAAACAAAAATATTCCAGAAATCAAAATTACCTGCCAGCCCTTGTCTGCTGTCCTGTAGTAGGGATAATTTTTAGTTATGTGCGTATAAATTCCATTTAGTGTAAGCTGCTTATCCGGGGCCATTGTAATTGCTTGGACTATTAACTGTGCATAGGAGTAGGGTGGCTTAGAGTCATCCTGGACAGAAACAAGAAAAGTCTGCATCAACAAACTTTGAAGAGATACACACTTCTCACCAGATCAAAAGTCATAAAACATCATTAACTTGACTTAGGGCACTTTTGGACAACCAAAATCTTGAGGCAGAAAAGAAACTAAGAAAGCTTCATTCTTCTGATTAGCAATTTTAGGATTACATACATTTTGCAGATATGTATAACAGCAAAGAATTTTCTATAGCCTCCAAACAGATCTATAACTGCACACGAACCCTCCCCCAAAGGGGACAGGGGTTAATCAATCAATCAATCAATCAATCTCACATCTGATCACAAAACCCTACACACAGTTTTTAAAGCCTGGCATGTTAAATTACCACTCAGTGCATACACCTTAGCAAACAAAACATCCCAAGTCTTCCATTCAGTTCAGGTGTAATTTCTGGCATTGGTTTCAAGCTGTGTTTACCTTTGGGCTGTCTCCCCCTGAAGCTTCCTTGTCGTTTTCTGACTGTGAATTGTCAGCCATCAAATGTAGGTCAGATGCTATTCCACGACTCATTTTGTACCCTGAAGAGCCTGCGCCGCGGGGGCTCGATGGGCAGGAATTCGCAGCACTGTAGAGCATAAAAAGAAGATCCTACTATTTTGTTATACAGTATATCACCACATTATGTCTCATCAAAAAGCTCTTACTGCAGCAAAGCCACTACCAGAGATGTGAGGCTGCAGCTAAAGGGCTGGCAGGGCTTCCATTCCAAACCACCTTCCATGCCTTGCTAAGCCAGCCATGGAATCAGAACCACTGCAGGAAGAAACCTCACTCAGGCTTTCCTCCTCCAGACAAGGATCAGCTGATTGAGCAGGCTGTACTGTATTTGTGTAAGATTTGCCACCTTAAGTCCACCTTAACTGCATCAGCAACCACAAATTTTCAGACAATCGTTGGAAACAAGACACACATCTTGCATGGAATTTCTGCCATATGCTTGTGTTCAGTCTGCCCCCAAAAAAATCATCTCTCCTGTGTAGTGTTTTTGCACATTTGAGAAAATATAGCAAGCAGTGAGGTAAAAAAAGGTTTGATTCTCTTTTAAATTGAAACCAGCATTATTTTAAGTGTTTACAGGTGTGTGCACATACTTACACATACATATGTGTATAAAAATCATAAATTTATCTATAAATGGGATGCATCAGCACTGACTCAGCTGATTTAATGCAGTATTGGGCCAACAGAGCAGATACACTGTTAGAAAGCAAGAGATGGTGCCAAACGCTACAAAAGTATCTCCTAACACTTCACATTTTGCCATCCATCACAGAAAACCAGGTAAAACTGGATATAATTCCACTGGAACATCTTTCTAGCAGTGGTCCCCTGCCTTGCAGAATCCACAGGAACTGCAGCTGCACGATGCCAATTTTCTCCTATGATTTCCTTTCATCCAAGAGGAAAGAGAAAGTCAGCAGGTGAGGTCCATCCCCTTCCCCAGAATAATTCTGGCAGCTCTCTTGCAAGGACACACTCTCTGCAATTCATACTGCAGCTGATTTCCAGGCAGCCCTCAGAAATTCCAAAAAACTAGAAATCTCAATAGCTGCACCTGGCTGCGCCCCCAGAACCAGCCTTATCTCCAAAGATAATCTTTAATCTTTGAATCTGTGGTTCAAAACATCAAGAACAAATAAATCTAGACAACGTTCTTTACATCTGTACACCAAAGCTTTAACAATTTACATCTGTCAAGGTTTGTTTGTCTGCCTGGCTGGCCCCTCAAGTTTTTTGCTACCTCCTTTCTTATGTACAGAAGGAGACAAACACTACAGACTGGGCAATATATACTTACACTGAGAGTTTCAAAGCTTCACTTCCCAAGAAATCCACCCATGATTTGTTACTAGTGATATACTTACTATAAGAGAGAGATGGCAATTTTTAAGTGTTGTATAGAAGAATCCTTGGTTAAAGCCCAAATGTGTAGTTAATTTATTTTTTTAGATATAGGTCACTCCTGCTCTGTGTTTGCACGTATCAGCTGACAACATCCCTCTGCTCTGCTCACTTCAGCATATATTGACAAAGAGACACATATGGTATAATCAAAGCAAGTTTACAAGCCTTCTACAAAACAGGATGATTTGCAGAGAAACTGTCAGGCTTTGCTCTCAAAATAGACTCCAAACTGTCATCTTTTTTTTTTTCTGTAATAAACTACTCAACAGGTGCATGAAAGCCCTGAAGAGAATTACAAAATTCATAGCAAGGCAAAGCCAGTGGTGATAGATGGGATATTATCTGAAATATTTGTGAGCTGCTCTGTCGTTGGCAAGATGTGTTTTCCCTGAATTCTTATAAGAAAGCAAACCTGTAACACAGCCAAGTCTAGGTATCTTTTCTCTCTGCTTCCATCATTTAAGCAAGTGTCATTAAACACTCCCAGAGAGAGAGCAAGAGCTTGGCAAACATGCAAGAAGCCAATTATCCTTCCATTCAAATCTCATTAACAAGTTGTACCTTTTTAAAAAGTGAGCATGGACCGTTCTTCACTCAAGTGAAGACACAGGAAGGGAGAGGGGACAAAAAAAGCTTCCAAAACCATGTAAATGACTGAAACAACTTTCAGGGCCTTGATACTGAAGTTTTGCTCCTGATCTTTCCAAGACTTTGAAAAATCCCATCTGAAGTAATTTGTGAGGACAGGTTGCTTGTGTTTAATTGAGTTTGGTCCCAAGTAACAGGTGGGACAAGGGCTGCAATTACCAAAGCAGCAGCAGAGCAGGGAAAATCCTGGATCAGCCACCCTGACACTGAGCTCTGCACCTCAGCCTGTGCTTTCAGTAAAAGGTCTGCTCCCTTCCAGCAGTGACTAACCCATAACAAATCTTCTGAAGTAACAGATCAGTCCATTTTCCACACCAATAATAACCCAAACCACCATTTTTGCTGATGATGAACTTCAGGACAGTGACAAATCAGGACGTTTTAAAATGGTGTCATTTAAAATTGTCTAATTTGAAGCACTGCAATAAGCATGCAAGAGCAAAAAGCAATTTAAATTGTTGAAATGCAAGAAAAATCCCAGGTTCTTGAGCAGAATGTTATACATTGAACATGTTAATGTTCATGCAGCTATGTCAGCAGAAAGGGGGTTTCTGGAGGCAGGTAAGGCTGAGCTTCAGCTGAATTTTGACATCAAAAGCAGAATCTTGAATGAGAAAGTTGTGCTGAGGCTGACTGCACGTGGCCCTGATCCCACCTGCAGGGTTTAAATACCTGATAGTTCCTGTGGGAGAAGGGAGGGGGCTGATCAGGTGAGCCATGTTGTCTGGAATGTTTATTGTTAAGGGAGAGATCTGGGGTTGCACAGGCTTCACTGGGGACTCCGGGGCCTCCTGTTTTTCTCTCTTTTCATTGGACAGAGCTGTGAATGTTATCTTGATGTTTGTGCTGGGAAACCTGAAAGTACAGCTGAAAAATAAAAATAAAAAAAAAAAAAAAAACCAAATATATGAGCCACTTGTTTACAGAATGTAAGACTTTCTGAATAACTTGCACGTTATCACCTAAGCTCATTTAGAATTTATAATTTTATATATATATTTATAATTACCCATGACCATCTTCATTTTAAGATCATACAGGGAGATCAATATGACCAGAAAAGATCCCCAGGTAAGCAACTGACATTTGCTAGGGAATAAAAAGGAAATCCTATTTTTTCTAACAAGGGCAGTTTGTGCATTGTGTCTAAATTTCATGAGGTTCATCCTGAGCTTGCAGTAGCCCCAAAGCAGAGCTATTTTAAAAACAAAACCTCATTATTTTATGATGCCAAGGAAAGGCTTCAGCAAATGAACAAGTTGGTCCATGATAGCAGAATTAATCAGAAGCATGAACGTTGGCCAATTTGAGGTCTAACCAGTTTCATAGACTGGTCTAAGAGATTTGGGTTCTTTTCTCTTAAAATACCTATTAAATTAAATATATATCAATTCCAATTCTGCTCATTTACAGGGTATACTGCTGCTTTAGTACTACATTCAAATACCTTTTTTCAGAGCTGAATTTAAGACCCAATTTCAGGAAACTGCCTATTTTCATGTATTACCAAGGATTACACACCTAAATTTAATGACAAGCAATAAATTAACAATGTGCAACTGTTTACAAATTTGAAAAATAAAATGCAATGAATGTACCTTAGGATAATCCTCCTTCTACATCCCTGTGCACAGCATTTAGAATTGAACCCAATTAAACAGGACAGGCTTGTTTCTGACTTCTCAGTAAATAAATTTGCTCAATCTTGAGCAAAGAAGAAACTTAATTTTGTCTCAACAAAAGCATCTATAAAAATACAGTTCAAATAACTTTACTACCTCCTCATCCTTAAGTTGTTAGACTACACTGAGCACTAAACCCACGATGACATTTACACACCTCCCACATGATGAAAAGGACTTTCCAGCGACACTATACCCAGAAAGAAACCTTACAAAATGTTGGGGTTTGGGTTTGTTTTGCTTTTAAGAGCTTCTAGGCAGATCTAGTTTTATACAAAAAGGAAACAAGCACATGCTGGAACAAGGGGTAAGAAATGAGCTATGAATGCAAAATACAGACTGTAAATAAAAGTGATCATTCCTCTGGAAAAATATATTAAACATAAAAGTGATGTAAGAATTGGCAGGAACACTCAGCTGCGGAGTAGCCTTAGAAATGAACTCTCATGTGTTTTGGCTTTCATATCTTAAAATGAATCTAAGGATGTTTATAGAACAAAGGCAGCATTTGATTTTCACTATGTCCCTTGCCACATGCACCACAGTGGTTCTTTTTCCCTACAATCCACATTCAAGGATCAGGAAAAAGAAAAAGAATTGACAGTGACCTTCCTTTTCTCTCTGTCTTACTTCTGAGTACGGACCGTGTCCGCATTTAACAGACGACCTATTTCTGAAACATGCTCAATGTACTAAATTAGGAACAGAATCTATGCCAAAAAACTGCACAAGCAGTTCAGCAAGGAAGTTAAGTGGACCAATTTCTGGGTTGGGTTTTTTTAATACATTCAGTAACAACTCATTTCTCCGATTTTTCCAGTAGAAAGTATTTTGTGCTTGTATCGTTTTAGTGACAATGGAAAGGGGTCTTGGTTGTTTTGCTAATAAAAATATTTTCCAAGCATTTCTTTTAAGCAGCAACAAAAAACAACACTCAAGTGTATGCAAAGACAGCCAAAGATTAAGTAAAAATCCCTGTGAGAAAGTGAACAACATCTGCTTGACACAAACACAGATTTAGTCACCTTCCCTATGCATTTCATGAGGCTATTCCATACCTGCAAATTTACCTTAAATGCTTGTAAGACCACATTTATTTCAACTCAAGAAAAACATGGGAAGAATTGGACATGGCTTTAGGTGCTAATTCTCTGATTAGAGTCCTTATTGCCTGGTAAAAAACCACCCCAGTGCACAGCACTGAGGAACTGGAGTCCTCCCGTGCCACACCAGGTGAGGATGGGGAAGAGGTGGATCTCCACAACTTCAGGAACATGGAGAGGCAGAAAAGGAATACTCAGCAGCTCCTTTGGTATTCCATGTAGGCACACACATATTAAAAGATCTCCCTTTTACCCTACTGCAGCCCTGAATGCATCATCTCCCTGTGGGCACCTCTGGCAAACAAGGCAGCAGCACAGACATGGGGCTCTCAAATGTTCAAGGTTGGAAAAATCCACCCACAAAAAGCAGCCCCAAACACAGGAGCTTTGACCAGCCAGGAGACTCCAGAGGTTCTACACATGCCAAAAAACCTTTAACTGACAGACATGAAAACCCAGAGGCATCCCCAGTGCAGTTTACATTTCCCATGCCTGAAAGGCCAGTGTAAGTAAGGAAGATACAATGTACTTACAAATCCCTGTCTGGTTAGAGCAATGAACACCTGAATATTATCAAAAGACCACATCTGTCAATTGATTCATATTTGCAAACAGTTTTTTTTTTTTAATGGAAGGATATTTTTATAGCTGGAATTCAGCCAAAAAGCAGAATAAAGAGTGTATACTAACCAAGAGAATTCCTGAATAAATTGCAGTTATGCAAATGTCTGATGTTTACATCCAAAATCAAAGTACAGAACATGTTCTAATTTGATCAGAATCAAGTTGGTTTTGGCATATTCTTTAGTTATACAATGAACTAAACAAAAACCACAGAAACACCCACAGGGAGAGACCTCATCAAACATTTAGTCCTTCATAAGCTGAATTGGGTTTTACTCACTGTTCAAAAGCTTACAATAGTTTCACAATACACTACCACAGGATGGCTTGCTGGAGTAAAAACTCATCTAGACAACCCAGTTACAAAAAAAAAATCCCAAAGAAATAAATCTGTTTTGTATATTTATTGGTGACAAGTCCAGGTGAGCATCACAATGGAGCCACTGCATGACCCAAGGAACCACAGAGGAGATGTCACAGCTAAAACATAGCTCATTACATCACTAATTCTTTAAATTAAAAAAAAAAAAGCTCATTGTGGGTTGATTACTGGAAAACAGACAGCAAGCATCACATCATTTCAAACTATTCCACAGATAACTCCTTTATATCTGCAGTTCCCAGCCAAACACAGCGATGCTGATCCAGGCAGGACCTCTACAGAGTTTAGGAACTTTGCAGGGTGCCAGAGAAGTGTCTCAGGGTAAAATGTACAAAGTCTAGTTTTGTCACATCTGTATTTCCAGTATTTTCTCATTTCCCCTCAGCAGTTCTGTCCATACTGCAGGGAAAAGCTGATGATACACTTGTAGTTCTGCCTGTGTGAAAATACCATCTGGCTGGGAAGGAGGAATTTCATCCTGTCTTTACCTGGGAAACCAAAACACAGCAGAAGAATTCAATTTCTTCCCTGTACATAAACCCTGCTGTGACACCAAGTGCTTCAGCATCCTTTGAATTATTCCAGTTTAATTGCCTTCTAAGAACCAGGACCAAAATCAGACAGAAGCTGCCATGCCACTTTGATCAGCAGGTTCTTTTATCAGCACCTCCAGATTTTACATTCAAATAGATTATAAGGGTTGAGCAGTGATAACCCCTGAAGTCAGGGTAGTTACAAGTGCACAGCTCAATTCCTTCACACTGACTGTGATACTGAACCCCTGTTAACTTAAAGATCCCCTGAGATTTAAACAGATCTGAAAGAATAACAAGATGCCTGGTTTTGAACTCTTGTTGATTTACTGAGAGCCAAGGACAGCTTCAGCTTTTCACATTAAAAAGCCAAGACTCAAAAAAGAACCCAGTCAGCATCTGGGAGATTGCTTGTGTCGATTTTTGACTTCAAATACTTTCAAGGTGAACACGGGCAGTGTTAACTCCCCACAGAGAGAAGCAGGGGTCATTATCAACATCTGCACCACCAAACACAGCTTTTCCAGTTTTCTCTGACAGTACAGCAGCCTAAGATGATACTATCTGTACTTCCTTCTGCTATTTTGATCAGTGAAGTAACCAAAAAACATGGAAATCACTATACTTCTAGCTATGGTCTCCTTTCCATGGAAGGGAGATTTGAAACTGATCCATTTTCTAATTCCTCTTACCTACCTACTTGTGATTCACTTCCCAAACTTTCCCCTGATTCCAGTAAAAATGACTCTCACAGCCAATTCATTTATTTATACTTCTGGCAGAAGATGTGCACACTGACACTTAATCACCTACAGTGTACACTAACAGGCCCGCTTTTGAAATAATTCTTTTTCACAAGTCAAGCAAAAAATGAGCTTTTACATCTTTCAGACACAATTCAAGAGAAATCAAGTTTGGAAGGGACCTCTGAAAGTGTCCAGCCCAATCTCCTGCTCAAAGCAGGGTAACTTCCAAGTTAGACCAGGTTGCTTAGAGCCTTGTCTGTCAAAATTTTGAAGCCATCCAAACATAGGTAAGGAAACTCATTTCTCCTAAATACACTCTAAAGCAGTGAAGAGTTTTCTCATTTGTACAGACACAAACTCTTCGCTGCAACTTCTACAGCTGCTTGTGCCCAAAGTGTGAGCCTCTGGAGAAAAAAATTAAATTAAATTGAGGTCCTTTAGCCTTTCCCTCTGCCCTGAGCATTCCAGCAGTGAGTCCATTCAAGCAAGTGCCTACTGGAACGTGGGTGCTTGGAAATTACAATTTGATTGACTTCCTGCTAATGGGTAAATTTCAATTTGAAAGCACAAGGACCCCAATTTCATCTTTTCTCCATTTGCTGCTTCATTTATTATCGATTCCATCACAATGGATTAATAGGATATTAATTATAGATTAAACAATATGTGGCTGTGGTTTTTAACTGGTTTTTAAATAAACAAGACTTAAAAGATGAGTCTTAACAAGTACAACCAAAATTACCATGGAAGTGAAAAAAGCTCAACAAGTTGAAGTATGATTACATATTTCAGTGTCTGAATTTTCTACCAAAAGGTTTCTGACTGCTCAACACCAAGAGCAGGCATACTGAATTATTCACATCCAGAATTTATTTTTAAGACTTTGGGCTGTGTGTAATTGAACTAGAAGTCAATACCACACTCCATTTCTGGAATAGAGTCATCACCTTTAGAGCTAAAAGAATCAGCAAACCCAAAACTTATTAAGAAGACAAATTGAACTGAATTGCTGTTTTTATTTCAAGATAATCGAAAAGTACCCAACAGTTTAAAGTCTGGGCTTCCAATCTAATAACAAAGGTGATCTATAAATCCATCCAAATTGTCATATATTGAGTAGCCACCTGAAAATTCCCAGCACTAAATGATTACTAATAAAGTACAGGTTATTAGGAAAATACCACACAATTTTTTACAGTAGGCATTGTCTTGACTCTTTAAACAGAAATAATTGTTCAGATATCTGTTTTACAAAGTCTTTTCTAGGATTACTTTTAAAAAGTGTTGTTGTAACACTTTGCCATCACTAAGAGTAGAGGAAAAGTTATCACGGATACCCTGAAAAAGAGTGATCCAGTATAAAACTAGATTATAATTATTTTCTTATAATCCTAAACAGGGATAACTTTCTCAATGGGTAATTTGTTCATGTAGGTGCTTGTTCACCTTACATGAGGGGCCACCTTGTGCTCCTGTCAGAGATTTTAGCTTTAATGTGGCATTTTTAAACCTTTCTCCATTGTTGGCAATAGGAGTATCTGGTTTTTTCTATTGATGGGGGAGTGGTGATGAAAAAAATTATCTATATTAATGGAACACAAAGCCCAGCTCCTCTAGCAGATTTTTAGAAGGGACATTTTTGATGCCCTCCTGCTGGCAACTGACCACAGCCTGGGAGAAACCACCCCAGCCAGAACATGGCATCACTTCCTACAGGGCCATGTCCACATCCATTGTGGTGGGATGGATTCCTCCTCCTCCTCCTCGCTTTGAAACCAAGTCCTGATGTGGCTAATTTACCATAAATTTACATTCAATTATGCTTAGCCATTACTAGTCAAGGCACTTCTAGAGGTTACCCAAAAAGCAACTGCCCTTTAAAGAGTGGCAGTTTTTCCTCTGGGGACTGAATCCCGACCTCCCACGTGTTCCCCTTAATTCCCTGTATCCTTTGCAATTGATTTCTGTGGCCCAAAGATCAATCTTTGCACAGCACGTCCTGCACACAGAGACTGGGAGGGCTCGAGGCACGCTCGACCTCTAATGCCATAAGGAACAACACACAGGCAGATTTTTAAACCAGCAATTAGAATTTTTATTCTGAGCACTGGGCATTCTCTTCACAAGGATTTGGGTATTTTTTTCAGGTGTGCCATTGCTGTCTACACAGTGCCACCTTAACAGGATGGAAAACACTCTAAAGAGCAAGATCACTGATCCATCTATCTCTGATCTCTTAAGATTCAAAAGCAAAGATCTATGCAGCATCAGAAGTGATGAAATATTGCTGTAGCCTCATGTTAATTCAAGTCGGCCAATAAAACACTTGTAGCAAATTGTAAGCAAAGGCTGGAAATACAATCCAGCTATAAATTACTGGCTCCCTCATGGGAAACCTCAGTTACAGATTTCCCTGCTCATGTTTTAGCAAGTGCATAAGAAGTATGTAAAGCTGTTGGTTGATATTCCTTACAGGAGCGGTGCTGACCTGCCTCAGAAGGGTCTGGAACAAACCTGCCTGCGTCAAAAAATGATCCTATGACAGCAGAATATTGATGACGACAACAGGAACATTCCTGAACCACCAGCAGCAAACACAAACCGGGTAATAAACACATGACACCCTCTGAAATGGTGCTCAGCTCGTTCCCACTCACAGAGCTGACATCATGAGAAACTGGGCATTTTTAACCCTGTATTCACAGCAGGTTCTCTAAGGCTATTTGAGAGTTTAGACTGAAAAGAGTGTGCTGAAGTTGTTCCAGTACAGCAAATTTTGCTGCAAACGTAAAGGATTCTATTAACAACTTGAAGCTGATCTCACTCCTCCCCTGCATTATTATGCCACAGAAAGGGTGTTCACAGTATATCACAGATTTTCAAAGGTTCTTCTTTCAGCAGCCAGGATCTCTTTTCTTTCCATACCAACCACACAACACCAGTACCGATCAGCAGCAAAAATATTTATCGTACAATCCTGGCAATGTGCTGTGGTTAATTAAAAGTACCTATCTCAAAATCACAAATTTCCACTGCATTCTCCTCTTTTCTTAAAGGGCAAAATATTGAAACCAGCAAGAAGAAAAAAAAACAGAAACCCAACCAAAACGTACAGAATTTCAATGCAGTAGCCCTGCACAGGCTGCAGGACTGAGAAAGCACTTGGCCTGCAGGCAGGAGTGTAGGCAGCAGTTACTGTAGAAACCGAGCTCTTCCCTGCTTTTCTCTGAGCAAAAGAAAGACACAAAAGAGCTGGAAAACAGCGATCGATGGGAAGCAGCTTATAAAGCTGCTTGTCACATCTGCTGCAGGAAAACCAGACACTAATTCATTAAAACTGCTCATGTAATGCCTCTGGAATTTGAGGCTCCCCAGCCTGTGAATACAAAAGAAACTCCGCCTATGGAAACACTGCATTTTCGGGTGTTTAGCATCTCTGTACACAAAGCTGTATGCAGAGCCGGGTTGTGTGGTCTCAATCTCTACATTTCCTACTAAACTATAAAAACAATTTAAAATTTGTCCAAAAGCTGGAGTGCCTCCACCTTTGCCAAATTGCAAACAGTCCCAACAAAGCCTACATACATCACTCTACAACACAACAGCTTCCTGCTTAAAAAACACAAACAAAACACTTGCACTAGGAAAACAGAAATCAATTATAATTTTTTCTTCCTTCCAGATATCTGCATTTAACCATAAATATGCAGGCTCCAACTTTCTCCGTGACAGTAAATGCCATTCCAAAACTTCCCATAAAGCACAGGATTTCCAGCCACAGCTGAACCAAAGCTGATAAACCAAACTCTCCCCATCTTTTACCACCAAGTTGGCTGCTTAGATGTGCCTGGCACCTCAGTCTCAGGGTACTAGTGGGGGTGCAGAAGTTCATATGGAAACACTGAGGTTCTAATAATATCAATCAGTGTTAAATAAAAGCTATCAGCAAAGCAAAGCAAACTGCTGGGAGCCAAACAGACAGTTCCTGGCATCTCACATTCCTTACAATTAAAGCAGTAGGAGGAGTACAGTGAACAAGTGCTGTCATGATGTGTTTTGACGCAAGCATAATCATAAAAAAAGCCCTTGTGACTCATATGTTACTTTAGTAACAAAAGCCTTCATTTATTACCTCATCAGAGACCTGCATTCCATTGCAAAATTATGCCCAAACTTCCTAATCGTTACCAAGAGAGCAGCTACCCACTGAGGCAGGGCTGCACAACGATTATTCCCCATTCAAGGAAGCAAAGTTTATTTTAGATGGGCTCTTCAAGGCAGAACTCTGCTTCCAAGAGCAGCTCAACCCTTTATTTGACACAGAAATCCATGACTAACTCAGGCCATTGAAGAATGACAAAAACCGCTTCCTACCAACTTGAACTTTGAGTAGACAGCAGTGTTTCATTTCTCCCCTAAATCTGGTCAAAGAACAGGCTTTTTTCAGCCTCCTCTCACACAGCTATGGGCATTAATTAAATTTCACAGTTGCTTACCTAAAGATGTCTCATGATCAAGAGCCATTCCATATTTGCTTCACTGTGGTGATACTGCTGGGCTGGGAATCTTAACAGAAATCAAGATTTTTGTATTATATTCTGAGACTTTTTTAATAAACCAAGCATGCTCTCCAGAATGTTTGTTCTAACAACTTTCCGATTTTCCTTCTATTTGCAAATTCTTAAAACTTTTCTCCTGAATGTGCAGACCCTCTAGAAATGTTCTATGCACTGACTGTTTCACAGTGTGACATAAATCTAGGTTCTTTTGTCACTTGTGTGGACACTCAAGAACCAATCAAGACGCCAAAAAGTCTGAAAAGCCACAAAGTAAAGAAACTAATCTACAACAAGCACATTGTTATTGGAAAATATCCTTCAAGAAGCACTCCTCCTCCTGAGCTGTTCTGAGACCATGCCAAGTTCTCAAACTGTGGCCTGTGTAAGGGGCAGCAGGAAAAGCAAGAAGGATAAAAGCAAATAAAAACAACAGACATGATTTAACCAGCCAGAGAGTCACACAACTAGAAATCAGTCCAGGAATAAGAAAAGTAGACTCAATAAAAGGTTTCATGAGAACACAGGCCAATCTTTGTCATGTACTGAAGGAGCAGCAGCACAGAGGAGGAAAGGCCAGCATGGCCACATGAGCTAAACTTGGACCCATGTTTCTCACCTGTCTCTAGGGTGAGTGAAAATGGGCAGACACTTCATGATGCCTTTGACACAGCAAGGAAAAGCCTGAAGTGGTTTGAGTCAGGGCTAGGGATGGCTGTGTTGCACTGGTTTAAAGGAAGTTTAGGTGCACACACACACATACACTCCTACTCACACCTCTTCAACATTAAACAAAATGAAACCCACTCCAAACAACATCTACTGAAGTAATGAACAGCACAAACTAAGATTCCTCAAGCCCAGGCTCCTCCCAGGCTCTCTGCAATAAAAGCCTGACCTGGGGGATGTTTCATGGGACACAGGGATGTGACAGCTCTGTGCTCCAAACAGGGCAGGCTCTCCCTGGCCTCCTGCACCAGCTCTGCTCCCAGCCACCAGAACTGCAGTTCCCTGCTTCCAGGAGCCACTGGTACCTCCAGTGACATACACTGATTCAGCAGAAAACCACTCAAGCTGAAATGTAGAAGTCTGGTGATGCTTCAGTAAGTTTAAGCCATCTCAAAGTGTAATCTTGACACAAAAAGACACCAGGAGACCTGAATTTAAAAGCTCTGCTGTATTATATTACACAAGACAACACTCCCAATATGCAACTGTTCTAACCATTCTCTTTGAAAGCTTGAGATTTGAACTAATATAGAAAGATAAGCTTCCAAAACTAATTTCTGTGCTACTTTCAAGGTCTTAACTCTAACCAAGCCACTGCTGCCCCTTTCATTAGGAAACACTGACATACTGCACACAGGTCAGCTCAGTAGATCCAGTGGGATTTGAACTCTGAGGCACACCAAAGTTTAGGTACAGCAGCATTCACATGAGAACAGTGTATGTAAGAAAGCCTGAAGGACAAGGAAAATCAGCACCAACAGACTTCAAAAAGAGGGAGCAGGGAGGGAGTTAGAGAGTTCACCCTGCACAACAAGTAATCCCCTTCCAACCCAAGGGATTGGTTTTAAAAGACAAGGCAAAGCTCTTCCCTGATAAAAACTGCTGGAAAAGAGCACTGAAATTTCATCATCTGCCTGCCCATGAAGCATTATTCCCATTTCCAAAAACAGATTAAACAGATTTGTGACTTGGCCAAGTCGTTTTGGCAAAGTGTGCAACAGAGTTGGGAACAGAACATATTTTTCCCAACACCCAATCTTTGCTTAAACCATTGGATCATCCCCCAATTCTTCCTTTTTCTACAACCACTTTAAGAGGCAAAGCATCAGGTGAGAGACATGTCTTCAGGAAAAGGGAGATTAGTTCATTAAATAAGACAGAAGTGCCTCAATCAGAGTTTGTTGTACAAGAGAAGCTCTTTAAGGAGCACAGAAGTAGTGGCTGTGAAGCCTACATGGCAAAAACTGACACACACACACATAGATCTTAGAGCCATATATCACATTCTCCCAAAGAGAGCTAAAGGAACTTCCATTTCATCAGTACTTTACTATTACACCATGAAAACTGCTTATTAAATGCATACATTCTAATTAAAATCGATACAGTTAAATACTGAAGGGTTTGAGGATGCTAAACAACACAAACTTCATTTCCTAGGTGTCTGTGAGAAGCAAGACTTTTTTCCCCTCTTGCTGAACAGAAGAAAATTAAAGCAGTATTTCAACTAATTAAAAAAATAAAGAACAAAAATAAAGAAAAAAAATAAAGAACTAAAATTTCTATCTTAATACTGAACAGTATGTGGAGGGAAAGGATTCTTCATTTGCTTTCCTTTAGTACCAAGGAATTCCTCATTCCAGGTGACAAACAGCTGCCAGGTTACTACAAGTGTTACTCACTCCTGTAACTCCTCCTGTGCAGAACCACCCAAAAACATCCCTGCAATGCATGCCTGGAGGTGTTCAACAACAAGGGCACATCCCACCCCGGTGACACTGAAGGACTCACTTTCATTTTGTTTATTTGTGTTTTATCTACTGTTTTTAATTAACCATACTCCTACCCTGCCTTTTACCAACAGAATGAAATTGAATAATCTTCCACTGGCTAGAAACAGACACTTTTTTTTTTAAATAATCAAACTCTTTTAGTGATAAAAGCACTATTTTCATTTTTTATTTCTTGTCCTGTGTAAATCAAGGACACTGCTGTACACTCTTCATCCTGGGTTGATTCTAACTGCATTCCTGAAGGGTTGGAATCCACAATGACCAGATCCATCCCACACAACAAAGAAAATGATGGAGAGTGATGACAAAAGCATCTCCTTAGGTTGTGTGAACCAAACCCAACCTGACTTTTCTGAGAATAAACCAACCATGTCTTGAGAGCAGCTTCTTTTCATTTAGCTTCAAATTCCAACCGTTTTTGTTGTTATTTTTTTGTGATTTGGCTCCTCCTGACCTTTGAATTTTCTAAAAACAGAGTATCTAAAAGAAAAAAATGGTCCAGGTACATAATACACTCTTTCACTCTGCTTTAAGCTCTGGTCATTCTGCCAGACATGCCAGAGCCAAAACAACTTTGTAGGCAGTAACTAACACAGTATCAGTTAAAGATTTCCAGAATAAAAATTAATATTGAGCTGACTCTTCCTTGCAGCACACAAACTGATGTAGTTAAGTTTATAAAATGATTGAAGTTAAGTTTATAAAATGATTGAAATTCTGAAAAAGCAAGGTGCAATAAGCTCCAGGAAGGTTCTTAGGCACAGGAAGATCCTGCCAAACTGCTCAAACAATTAAACTTTGCTGGATGAGCAGAAACTTGCACAGCTTTCCTACACAGAGATATAGATAAAGCAAGGTGTCTTACTTTCACCCTCCCTGGAAAAGCAAGTGACATTTGTCCAAATCAGGCTTCCCCAGTTTATCAACTGAGCATCTTCCCTCAATGGAACTGTCAAAATAATCACATTTAAAAAATCCTCCAAATTATCAGTTATCAACTCCCCACACACCTGTAAGCTGGCTCTTCCCTCTAGCACAATACCATTGGCTGTTAAAATGACGTTTCTGTCATACACAAATATTCAATGCTACAAATTAATAATTTTTTGTAGTGAAATCCCAACCAAGGATTGCATATTTAACAATTTCAGCAGTCATAGGATTACTTCAAAATTCCCCTTCACAATCTCCTTGTCAGGCAAAGCTGAAGAGATGCAAATGAGTTCAATGCATATGCTGCTGCACAAAGAGAACTGCAAACACTAATTTTCACAGCACTTAAATTAACATGCTTCCATTTACACTTAAGAACCAACTGATATTGGAAAGATTTCGATTTTCAGAAGGATGTGCAGTGGTGAAATGAAATGTTAATCCTTAATTAGAGAAAGTGTTTCCTATTTTTCTGTATGTGTACAGCATTATAGTACACTTCTGTCAATAATTACAAAAAAGCTTTTATCCTGAGAATAATTGTATTTTTTAATCCCTATGTCAGTATAAGAAGCACCACAAAAAAAGTGGCATTTCCTGTAATAACCAAGGTGCTTCCAAAATTAAACTTACCATAAATACTGAGGTAAATAGCAGCAAATAGTACTACAGATGTGGAGTAAATTTCCCTTGTTTTTAACTCATATATCTAATTATTTTATAATCTTAGTGTCCTAGGGTGGCCAAGACACTTAGAAATATCCATCTGGAAAAGTAAAAGATTAATATTCTAAATCCTACTACGGCAAAGCAGAGCAAAATTGGAGATAATAATTAAAATATGAATCCAAGAGACATTTTAACAATTCTGGAGAGCATGACCATGGCCTTACCCAGCATTTTAATAATATGTACACCTTCCCAGCGCACAACAACATGCAGGCTTTAAGTCAGAAAAGCTAAAAACTAAAATAACAGACAACTTAGATGATTAAAACCAGTCTGTATAAACCTGCATTTTTTCAACATCCTTTCTCAAAATAAGAAATCATCAGGATTTTTTTTACAAGTAGCTCATTAAATATTAACTTTAATGCACAAGTTCATTTGTTATGTTTTTTTAGAGTCAAAAAGATTAGTTATTTTTAAACTACCACTCCTTTAATCATCACCAGGAATCACATCAGGAAGACCTTATGAGCACTAATTAGTTCATTTATTAATTATGTCTTTCATTCAGTTTTGCTCACTCTCCTGAGAAAACACCACTCAGTTTATATGAAAGTGCCAGGAGAATTAGCAGCTTTCCCCCAAGAACTGCAAAGGTAACAAGACACGACACCTTCACCTCATAGAGAGCTTGAAAGACAAGAAGAAACCTTGAATTCTTCATCTTCCTCAGAAAACAAAACACAAAGTTTTACAGAGACTACAGAAACTGCTTATCAAATATCTGTGTTTGAAGATACATCTGTGGTGAAGAGCAAAATGAGAAGCATCAACCACACGAGTAGTTTGGACCTCCTAAATATAGCACCAGCACAGCTTTGTTGTTTTTCCAGTCCAGCCTCATTGTCCACAGTGGTCTCCTTTGTTTTTCCTCCTGCAGGGTTTGTGGCTCACGTCTGTGACTGTGAAGCCACGAGCAGAAGCACTAAGGATCTCTCCTGCCTGGGGAGGAGGTGGCCAGGAACACCTCTGCTTGTTAAAGCCCTCAGTGATAGCAAGCAAACCAGCACCAAGTGACCCAGCAAAACAAGGTTTTGTAAGAAAATATCCTTTGGGGTTAGCGTGAGAACCTGCCCATAAGGGATCTAGTGGTGCCAGAGCCACATAAGGAGTGCTCCAGGCTCACCCTGGAGAAAAGGAGGCTCAGGGGGGACCTTCTGACACAAGGGTGCAGCCAGGTGGGGTCAGGCTCTGCTCCCAGGGAACGAGGGACTGGACAAGAGGAAATGGCCACAAGTTGTGCCAAGGAGGTTTAGGCTGGATATGAGGAAAAATATCTTCACAGAAAGGGTGGTCAGTCCCCGGCACAGGCTGCTCAGGGCAGTGGGAGACCCTGCAAACAGGATCAGGAATCAGAGCAAGACCTTCCAAGAGGAGACAACTTTCACACTGACCCATGTTTGACATCTTTATCCATGATCTGGTCGAGGGCACTGAGGCACCCTCAGTCATTCTGCAGATGATGCCAAGCTGGGTGGGAATGCTGCTCTGCCAGAGGGATCTGCACAGGCTGGATCCATGGGCTGAGAGCAGTGATTGTGAGGTTTAACCAGGCCAAGTGCCAGGTCCTGCCCTTGGGTCACAACAGCCCCTGCAGCGATCCAGGCTGGGGCAGAGTGGCTGCAAAAGGCCTGGGGGCACTGGCCAACAGCAGCAGAACATCAGCCCAAGCAGCCAAGAAGGCCAATGGCACGTGGCCTGTACCAGCCACGGTGTGGCCACAGGACCAGGGCAGTGCCTGTCCCCTGTGCTGGGCACACCTCAAATCTTGTGACCGGTTTTGGGCCCCTCGCCCCAAGAAAGACATTGTGGGGCTGCTGCATGTCCAGAACAGGAGTGGAGCTGTGGAAGGGGCTGGAGCACCAAAAGCAGCTGAGGCAGCTGGGGAGGCTCAGGGGGACCTGCAGCCAGGTGGGGTCAGGCTCTGCCCCCAGGGAAGGAGGGACAGGACAAGAAGAAATGGCCTCAAGCTGTGTCATGGGACGTTTAAGTTGGATATGAGGAAAAAATTCTTCACAGAAAGGGTGGTCAGTCCCCAGCACAGGCTGCTGAGGGCAGTGGTGGAGTCACCATCCCTGGAGGGATTTAAATGACGTGTGGTTGTGGCACTTGGGGACATGGGTTAGTGGTGACCTTGGCAGTGCTGGGTCAGTGGTTGGACTCAATGACCTTGAAGATCATTTCCAGCTAAAAAATTCTACGAAATGCTAATAAAACCACGTTATCAACCTTATATTAGTATCTCCCCATTAGTAATGGAAAAAGTTGCACTCCTGACTTGACAGAAAACCAATCCCAAGCCTCTCCCTGTCTCTTCCCAAGGATTGTTTTTCAGGCCCACCAGTAAACTAATCTGGCTTGAGCACACAACGTGAACACCAGAGCTCTCACACAGGGCAGGACAGGACAGGACAGGACGGTTCTCTCAGCACTATCTCCCAAGGAGTTTGTTTTAACTAACCTAGAAACCAAAGGGTTAGTTACAGTCTATCTGCAGGGGCTGAATTTTATTGAAAGGTATGGTTAAAACAAGGAGAAAGTGCAGTTTTAATGAACCTGTGCTACTGTACTGATCTAATGTGAATGTTAAAAAAAGGCTTCTAAAAACAGGAGCCATGAGAAGAATACTTTTAATTACTGCAAATGCTTGAAAAATCAAGTTTACCAGCACACTGAAAATGAGAAGCAAAAGTCTTGTGTAACAGTGTATCCTTCAACTCAATGCACTTCCAGGAGAAAACTGAATTTAAAAGAATAATCTATATAAAGAAGTATGCAATGCTAAGCCTGTTACCTACAGTGCACACAAATAACTACGAGATGATTCATTCTGAAAAGCTCACCAAGTCCAATTAATTTTGTGTCAAGCCTGATCCCATCCAAGAGGTAACACTCCCTAAAATGTTATGAAACACACAGCAAAGATGCAGTATATTTGTATGTACATTAAAGTTTTATCTACTGTTGCTCTCCAGAGCTCCCAGCCCATCAGTTGGGGTTGGTGCTCACTCATCTTGTACCAGAATCCACGGCACAGAGCTGCTACAAATGAAGAGTCACAAGCAGTCTGGGAACTCGAGCTGTCATCAAAAATCAGTTTAAAATCAGAAAAGGCCTATGGAGTGTCTGCTTCACATCATTTATCTAACCAAAGATGACAAGGGATGAGGGAAAAACCCTGCCATTTCACAGATGTGAAACATAACAGTGAAAAATTGACACAGAGAAGAGGTATCACAGCTAACTAATGAACATAGACCAAGTCCCAAAAGATTAAGTGTAAGGTCATTTTATCTCTCAATTACAAGTTGAAAATAATCAGACTGGTCTCCACAGTTTCAATGGCCTTACCACAGGAGTTACCTGGGATGGCATCCTAAGAGAATGAGCACAAACAAAATAGGGGTGGGGTGGTGGTAAACACAGCAAAGAATTTCAGAAATACAGAATCAACAGCAAGAGTAGAAAAGAAGATTGAAATAAAAATCAACAACAACAAACTAAAAAGGAAACAAAAGGCTCGGTGCTTGATACTGACAGAGGGGAGAAAACCTCTCAAAAATAAACAGCTTGTAACAAAAAGTAAATAATTCATGGCCTAGGCTGAAGTGGGGCATGTGCTGGTCATATGTTCAGCGTATGTTACTGGCACCACTCACCAGCATGTTCCATGTTGTAATAGCTGAAACATTTAGAGCTGAAATGTGCTGCCTTCAGGGACGACATGATCTGGGCAGCCCTGACGAAACACACACCACTCCACACGAACACAGGCTAATTTTGGCTCACAGGTTATTTCTCCATACTCCAAACAATGCTTTCCTTGGCACTAACTCACTTCAAGAGCTTATATTAAATATAACCAGTGGTAGCGTGAAGCAACCTTTAAAAGCAGCAGGCTCAGTTTATCTAAGATTACATAAAATGACTACTGTGGTGTCTGTGGCTCCTCGAGGCCACTCTGTGCTGGATCCAGGCACACATTTAAACTGCTCAGCACCTCTGAAGCTGTGCACAGCTCCTCTGTGCACTCAGCACCTCAAACACAGCAATACACAACACACCACCCGTGGCCCAGGTGACAGCGAAATGCAATGGTGATGTTTTAAGACTCTAAAACACGGAGGGGGTAAAAACCTGATTCAGATGGAGTTCAAATATGTGACTTCAAACACCTGCTGCCTGCAGCAGCCAGCTCTGCCTCCCCACTCCTGTCAAAGCTGTACAAGAATGCTGCTTCTGCTGCTGCCACACAGATCCCACCCCCTCTGCTGCCCAAATCAGCCCCTTCTGCACCCAATATTAGATCCATTAATTTCCTTTTAATACCTATCATGTAGTATTTTCCTTTTAAATACCCCAGAGTGATTGCTCTTTCCTTTGTATTTTTGTATTAAATCATTACCTGCACAAGTCAAATCCTGTCTCCTTTTAGAACATCTTTAAGAGGGTTATTCTAATGACTTAAAGATGGTGTGAACCATCACAAGTATCTAAGGACCTTTCGGATTTAAAAATAAAAGTCTCCCTCATTCAGTGAAGAACTTGCTAAGTCCAGCTCACTGCTCTGTGTCAGACACTGTCAGCATGTTCTCAGTCAGCGATTTATATTTACCACAAAACATCCCTAGGAAAACACAGGGCAGTTGTCTATATTCCCTTCTTTACATTTCCTGGGGAAAGCTGGAACAAGCAGCTCCCATAAAAACAAAACAGTCACAAGAAGGACAAAACTGTGCTGGTGAAACACACCCAGAAACCAATGCTTGTTTCCCTAAGCAGAGCCCAGGGATGTCCCAGCTGAAGTGTAACATCACTGCAACAGGCTCCCAACCCTCCTGGGCCTTACCTACATTCACCTGAGTAATTAACCCTAAACTACTTAGACCTTCCAGATAAGGAATTTTACTGGGAGAACAAAAAAAAAAAAAAAAACACCAAACGCTGTAATATCAAATGTTGTTGCAAAAAGAACAAGTTGCAGAAATAAGAGTTTCCCTGGGGATGAGGCACACCAACCAACACCTTTCAGTAAAAGAATGGAATCAGAGTCTGAGTATTATGAGAATTACCAAAAACACACCCTGCCTCCCGAACAAAGAGACCTGGATCACACATTCCTACACTGCCATCTCCCAGGTTCACTTCCACAACATCAAGATTTTTCTTTTCTCATTTCAAAAGCTGTGGAAAAGCCTGATTTTTACAACCAACATTTCTGATTAAACCACCTTACTCAGTTTTCTTCTCCCTGTAGTCAAAATCACACTCTCCCACACTATGGTTATTTTGTATTCTATGTAACCATGCTTTCCAGCTCTTCAGCTGAAGCTCAATTATTTTATGGCACACTTTTCAGCAACACTGCAGCTAACTCAAAGAATGCACATAGACAAATACAAATAATCTTTCCTTCAGCTATTATTAAACCAAAATAACTTTAAAACACTACCCCCAAACTTAAAACTTTTACAGATTCTTATTTTATCCTTCTGGCTAAGGGTTGAATTATTTACATTCAGATGCTTCTTTGACTCTTTTGCAAGGCTTGCATGCTTCTTTTCTTTAGAAGTTTCAAACCACCCAGTTTGCTGATAGCCCTAGATAAGAGTGAATAACCTCACGTAAGAATCTTGAGTACTTACTAGTCCACAGCAGACCAAACTTATTTATAGCTAAGTAGCAAGCTGGGGTTAGTGATCTCTTCCAGGCTCAACAATCTTCCAACCTCAGAATAACCACTCCATAAAACAAGCAGGGCTATTTCACCACTGACAGGAAAGTCAACATCTGTGTACGAGGGTGTGCTGGCAGATGAGTGCTCTGGCTGCCTGCAACGCAGGAGACAGCAAAAGCCATTCACAACAGGCCAAAATTCATGAAGGAAATTTAAAATCTTCATCAGGAGTTGCTTTGAATTTACCTTGTATGTTTAAACAGAAAAAGGTGGAAGGATCTGAGCTCTCCTCCCAACTGTGAATGAGGTTTTTAATTTAATCTTGTGAAGGTTTAACACTCGGTGGGAATTTTTTCTGTCTGAGGTAATATTCCCTATATCCTATGATGCAGTTAAGGAAAAATTACTATATGAGAAAACAGCATCTTAGCCCACCAAAAAATCTCAAAAAAGAAAACAAAGGAAGAAATAAAGAAAAAGGAATCTTTTTTAAAGTTCTTACAGAATTCTGGCAGGATCTCAGTTCAAATGACATTTTGTTACAGAAAGGGTGAATATTCATAGACTACTTGCATTTCTTAGATGGGCAGACCAATACCAGAAAAAAAGTTTTAAAAACAAAGGCTTGAATTTCAATTTAAGAGGATAAACAAACAACTGAACTTCTGTGGTTTTTACCTATTGCATCTCTTTCCGGTGCTGCCACACGCGCCTGTCACGTGAACATTTTAACTGAAACACTGTGGTTTCCAGGTCCAAATGTCTGTGCCAATTATCAATATCTAGAAAGCTGAATAATACTGTACCCAACCACAAACTGTAGAGCCCACCCTACGCTGAGACTTCAGCCCTGCATTCATTTCAGAACCTGCATTCCCAGCAGGGGAACCACCTCAAACTCCTGCATTTGCTCTTCCACCCCAATGCAGCTGCAGAAGTGCTGCCAGGATCTTGATGGTATGACTGAGAGGAGGGCTGCATTTCATCATTCTAGGAGAATCTCACCACCCCATCTAGTAATTTTAATAAAGTAACTTCAGAATATATTGCACACTCTTCAAAGCAGGATTTTCATAGCATTTGAACACAAAGTCAGTGTTTGCCTTGCAGCCCCTAATGCTACTAAAGGCAAAAATGCTCAGTAACATGAAAGGGCAGAGAGGACTAAAGCACCAACCCCCTCTACCTGAGGGGGTCAGACCACACAAGTGCTTCGGCTGGTTTCTCCAAAATAAGTGTATGGAGTGATGACCATGTCAGGCAGATCAGACAGAAACACCTCTAGACCCTTATGTGAGCCTAACCCAGCCACACCCAGGACATCCACACACCCAAGGAAAGAAAACAACTCACTTCCTTGAACGCCTCTTTGCTTAATGCATTATTTACTGCTTTCATCTGTGGAAGTGATAAACAGGGTTTTGATTGATGATCATTTAAGTAACTCACTCCTCCTAACCTCTGTCAGCATCCAAAACCACCAAACACTGCACAGAAATGAAGGGTGGTATTTATTATCTGCTCTCCCTTGCAAGGGATGGTTTTCCTGAAATGCTGCACCTCATCACCCCTGGAAGAAGGCTCAGAGTGAAGGTGAGCAGTCAGCTCCATCAGAGCAGGAAGCTCATGCACAGCTACTTCCCAGCCTGCTACCCAAGTCCTTTTGGAAGGCTGGGTCAACTCCACTGACTGAATTACTACGAGCACGTTTCCCTTTGATGGCACTCTGGATTTGCTGTCCTGCATAAAGAAGCAAAAGCTCTCTCCAAATCACACCTTTGTTTGAGATGTTTCTACAACCTATCAAGCTGAGGCCCTCAAAAGATACCACAGGAAATCCAAATCACATGTGAGCTACCTGCATTGTCAACTTCAGCACATTTATGTGCTTCCTGAAAAAGCACTGTCCGTATATGCAGCCCCTGCAATGAAAGAAAAGTCAGTGAAGTTTTTACAATTATCTTCAAAATAATGCTTTCCTTTCAGGCAGGCCATACAGAATGCTGCACAAACTCTAATCACTCACCTGCCTGCCTTACAGATAGAGAAGTCTTTCTGAGATAAGAAGGCTTTTTTTGGGACCCACACACACTACGAACAAAAACCACGTATAAAATTTTTTAAAATACCATTTATCTGCACTATAGCCTTAATGTTCAATTTTCCCTAGAGCTTGTAACTCCACTACTGGCAATACACCACCAGTTGGACTAGTGACCCGTGGAGCATAGCCTGGATTTAGGCAGGAGCCAGGCTGATTCAGTATATGGAATGCAGACCATACATTAACTCTGTCCTCTGCTACAAGATGATCCACAGCCAAGGAACCCATACCCCTTTTTCTCTTGTGTTTTCCTCTGTGTGTTCACATTTACAGAGAGACAAAAAAAGAGAGCCAGAAAGCACAGATTAACCAAAGGTATGATACCATCAACTTATGTCAGCATCCTGTCTACTTAAGGTCAACCTTTTTAAACAATTTTTTAAATTTAACAATACCCCTTTACCAAAAGGTATGCTGTCACAAGAACCTCTAGGATTGGAAGATTTTTACATTACATTGCAAGTGCTTTTTTAGTACACCAAAATTAGTTTTGGTCTTTCACTCTCAAATCTTTCTTTTTCTTTCCATTTTTACTTCATAGAGCATAAACAGCTCCTATAACTGCAACTCCATAATGTACAATTCCACAAGTTCCAGCCAGCTGACTGCTGCCCAAAGTCTGTGCAGGCCCACCATGTACTCCACTGCCTGCCAGACCTCTCTGTGAGCCACTTCAATGCAACAGCAAAGCACTCAAAAATAGCAAAAAAAGCAGAGAGCAGCAGCATATGAACATCTGATGAGCTCCAAGGCCAGCCCAACCTGCATCAGGAGCACTGCAAAACACAGGACCTTCCCTCCTGTGCTCCACTGCAGCAGCAGTGAAACCTTGCATTAGCTCAGATGTTCACCAAAGCACAGCTCATCTTCCCAAAATGTGAGACCCCAGATCCTTCTGAATGGCATTTCCCCAATTAAATTCCTCACACTCTATAAGGTTAACAATTGTATTGCTTCTCAGCCTTTAAACTTGAGATGATCTCAATCTTCCATCTTTCCTCAAGCCTCCCAGCACACCCTTTCACATCTCTTCACACAATTACAAACCCCAGAATATCCTGCCCATGTTCTAAAGCAAAACACTTGGGCTGTGTCCTCATCTTTCCCATGTATTAACTGAATTCCCCTCTTCCATTTTTCCAGTCTCTGTGGAGTATGATGCTAAAATCAATCACAGAATATCCCGAGTTGGAAGGGACCCACACAGATCAGAGTCCAGCTCCTGGCCCTGCACGTGGCAACCCCAACAATCCCATCGTGTGCCTGAGAGCATTTATCCTCTTTACCATGATTCTTACTTACTTAAAGAATCAGTTTGCTCTGATTCAAATTTAAACTTATCCCCACAGAGAATTTCACGTGAATAAATTCACCCTTCTCTTCTCTAAGCCTTACTCATTTTAAAATCTTATTTCTCTGTCTCCCTCATTGCCCTGCAGGCCTTCTTCACCTGCCTAGAAAGGTCAGGAGATTGCAGAATCACCCAAGGAGGGAAATTCTTTTCTGTAAGAGCCAGCTTCCATCATTTATCCTTCCCAATTAGTTCCCTTGTTTGTTTACTGCAGTGATTGTAAGCAACAGAAATATAGATAATAATATGTATAATATACCATTATATATAACTGTTCTGTATATATATATAATTGTATTGTGTGTATATAAATTATATATACAATATATAATATATATCTGTCTAATACTACAGAAGTGTATAAACTACGTGTCTAGGCCTTGTCTGCTCAACATATATTCTGCCTAGAACACCCAAATATGTCCAGAGGACAATACAAAGTGATAAATGAATTTTTTTCTGTATTCTCAGTCTTAAAAAACAACAAAGAAAACATCAAAACAAACAAACAAAAGCTAGCTAACTGTATTTATATCTCCATAAGCAATCAGACTTTTACCTTATAGGTAGTAAAACATGTATTTTACACTGTGCTAAGACAACAACATTTCAGCTACAGCTTTTTGAGGAAACTGATGCTTCAAAGGAAGCATCTACTTTTTCCCAGCTGTGACAGGGAAAAAAGGAAGCCAAGAAGGAAAGAAGGAAAAGGGTAGGCAAAACAGCTGCTCCCATACTGGAACACATCAGTGAAAATCAGAATTTAAAAGTAACTTCTATCAATACATTAGATCATCCACACCATTTCTGAAGCAGAACCATACATTTAATCTTCATTTAAGTAATTGAAAAACCTGAACTTAAGTTCACTACAAGACATAAAGACCTTTTCCATTATACACTAGCCTGATTTCTTATCAACACAAGAATTAAGTGGTTTATACCTCATGAGTTGTATCTAAGACTTACTTAAAGAACAAAAACTTTCACAGAATCACTTTATATTACACAAAAATTATCTCTGAAACTGTACAGTCTCCTCCAATATAAAGAGTATGACATAGTGAACAAAAGCAACAACATCAGTGTGAGAACACTACTGGCAGTTGTAAATAAACAAATATCCACTGGATGCCTGATGCTTTAGAAGCAATTTTAATTTCAAACCAGGACAAATATTGACTCTTTGTTAAAACACATAATAAAATGGTCTCTTGCTATAACCCCATGACAGTTTATTAAAAACGACTTGCAGAGGAAGTAAAGAAGCTTCAGCTTTACCTCTGCTAACCCTAAGCCATGACCTGTCACCCGGCCATACCTGCTCTGCACCAGGGCTGACTGCAGCAAGGGTTATTTTTTTGTTTATCAGAGGAAGATGGTGAGATAGATATCCCACCACTCTCGAAAGTAACACAGCTTCATTCAAAGAAGCTTGACAATTTAGTTTACAGCCTCTGCTTTCACACCTGTGTGTGATCCATTAGAGAGCCTTTAGTACTCTCATTCAGCCCCATAAAAACCACCTACACCAACCCAGCCACCTCACACTCCTTTGGAATAAAGCAAACACTGAACCCCTCATGTCCCCCACTCTTTGGGACTTCTTCCAGCCTTCAATTCTTTTTAGCAATCCTCTACTCAAATCCTTGCCGTTTTGCAAGATCCTTTAACACAGATTTGATTCCAGAATGATGTGAAGCTCCAGCACCAGCTGCCACTCCCCAGTTTCCACAGTCATCACATCAGTGCCTTGACACATCATCTCAGGCATCTCATGATCCCTCTGCTCTCATGGCTTTCACTCTACTGCTACTTTCCAGAACAGTTTTCCACCCTATAGCTCTGCCCTGCGTACTTTTCCAGATGACATCGTTTTGGGGTTTTTAAAAATGATTCATTCTACTTTTTTTGTCCTCATTATTTGTGAGGACAACGTTTACAACACTGTAAATATTTATCAGTAATTGCATTCACTCTAGATCACCACAAAAAATCCAGCAGTGATCAGGCATTTCTAATCATGATTTAGCACTAAGCTGCACATTATTCTAACCAGCCCATGCACTCCATAAGTTCTGCTGTTGGGAATACAGACATTTTTTTCAATATGGGATTGTAGGTACATGAAGCACTTTATATAGTTACAACTATCCCCATCCCCAGAGAACCCACATGGACAAGGTGCTGAGCAGTCTGATCCAACACTGAAGTCACTTCTGCTTTCAGCAAGGCTTTGGCTGGAGCTTCCTTCTGTAATTCTTAAAGTTAAGCCTTAAACCAGCACTGAATTAAAATTAATTCCAGACAACCTTATACTAATTTTGTTCCACTTCATAACACCCTGATAATGACAGGACTCTGGCATTTTTACTTTACTGCTCTGGCTCTCCAAACTCTCAATTCCATGCACGTCCTTGTCCACAGGAGCTTCCTTGCTGAGGTCAACAGAAATGTTTGGATCAGCATGAACAGAACTGTTTGCCAATCTCCTCATGGTTTTCATTTCATTTGGTGCACATGGACAAACACAGAGGTGGTGTGTTCATATTAATATTTATTAAGACACTGCAGTTTCAAATACTGAAAATGTTCCTCCCAGCAGTACTCCAGCACACACAGACCATGCTTTGTCCAAGCTCCTGCTTGGCAATACCTGAGAGGACAGAGCAGCACGTGCAGGGGCTGCAGCAGAATCACAAACACAACTGTGAAGAACCAGACTCCAACCATGCACGGACCTTCTCATGCCCTACAAAAAATGACGTGTCAAAAAATTTGCACCAGCTCTGCAAGTACTCACTGAGTAACTCACTGCAGCCTCAGCTCCCTTCAGTGATCACACAGCAGTGTGGGAATCTTAACTGGAGAATGGAACATTTATTTCCTATACTATCCAACATGGAATAGCTGCAGAATAAATATGGTTCCTCCCCTCTGACTGCTTTATCTAGGTCAAAAAACTCCTTAAAGGCAGGAAGTCACAGGAAACAAATGTCACTACACATCAACTTTTTATCATGAAAACAAGCAAGGCAGCAGATAAACCCAGCACCTTCCCAGGGTTCCAGCACAGACAGCAGCTTATTAGTGAACTCTTGTGAAAACTCCTTATAACTGCAAAAGCCATGGCCTCACACCACATGACAAATACATGGTTTTCTTTGAAATTATATTTTTGCCTGTATTTTACATAATTTTATATAAGTTAATAGGACTTGAGATGTCTTGAAGAGTTGTTGCATTTACTGAAAAATACAGCAAATGAGGAGCATAATCTTATTTTGAATAGCTCAGGCATGACTGTAAAAAAACCTTTTGCTTTGTCCATGACAATTGTACATGCTGAAAAAAATAAAAAGAAAAACCCAACAGCAACAAAACTCCTCCACGGCAGAATTATTCTCTAAAACACACCCCCTTCAAGAAGGAATAATATTTGTAAGTGTCCTTACCTAATTACAAGCAAATTAATAATATACATTTATTTTGAAAAGACAGGGTAAAAGATTAGCTTATTTTCTTTCTCAGCTCACTTAACTTACTACTTTTGCTATTGATTAAGTGTATCATCCTACTCAAACACAGCACCTTGGTATTTTGATTTAATCAATGCAAAGAATTATTTAATTTGCATATCTCCTACCTCATTATTATAACTGAAATAAGAATCTCAAAACTCTCTTTCAACTGCAGATTCTTGGAACAGACAGTTTTAACACTGACTTTGCACCTTTAAACCAAAAAGACACTAATCTTGCTTCTGTCATAGAAATTTACAGGAAATTCACAGACTATAAAGATGATTTTCCAGTTTGTAGTATTTCATAGAACTACACAAAGAATCTACTTCCTCCTGTAGCTAACTACAGACGTAAGAACATTTGTAGGATCAGTAGAATTGGGTAAGGATGTTTCATATACATATCAATCATACCAACAGAAAAAGCATATCGAGTGCAAATTAATCCAAATATAAACTGTTTAAGCTTTACCTCAATTACCTGATTGGTGTCTGACAATTTGCAACACTGCTTTATTAAAAAAAAAAAAAAAAAATCACCCAGAAGATATGTGTAATTGAGAGGCAAATATGAAAAAAAAGAGATGACAGAAACAACTGTAACACAAATTATTACTATAGAAACTTCCCGCTCATCTCTATTTTCATTTCAAATCATATGTGCTCTACCTTCCACCTACGCTCCTTTTCAATCAGATCTGCTAAAGTGAGAACACTGCTTCTACTGAGCTTGACATTTGCAAATCTTACTTTAAAGTAGCCAAAAACCCACCTATAAACACAGCCCCGTTGACCTTATTAGTCACTATGGCACAGGACCAGTCAGTAAAAGTTTCTGGAGTCTGTCAAGTCACAGCCAAGTCCAGCGTTCCTTCGTTTCATGCTCTGAGGAAATTTGTAATTGATAGTTTTAATTCAGCTGGTATGGAGCTCCAAACACACCTCTGAACACAAACCAATACAAGGTGCCCCAGCCTTCAGGCAGCTGTCGCCCTGAGGAGCCACGGTGTCTGTCAGAGGTGGTGTCAAGGAAGGGAGAGAGCAGGTGCCCACAGGGCCTGAAGGACTCACAGCACACTGCCAGGACAGACTGCAAGAATATATGAACACCAATTCCTTGAAGCATGTGTTTTGTTTGATTGCTCAAAGTATCTAACAGTTCTATTCATAAGAAAACCTTTAGAACATAAAACATAACCTAAACCCAAGCAATGCATGTTCTTCCTAAGCTACTGTGGAACACTACCCAAGGACACATTATGATCCTTTCACCTCCACTGTTAAGCCAAACTGCAGATGTTTCCAGTGAGAAATTTCCATGGAGCACAAGTACAGTCACAGCTCCAACCACACAGACATCACAACTTTGCACATAATTTAACTAACTGCAATTAGATGACAGAAGAAAGTGCACTGATATATTTGAAGCTCTTTACAATCTGTTTCCTGGGCAGGTAACACTGAGCAAAATAAACTTCTCCAAAGAATTGATGCAGGGAATAGATATACTTGATCCTTGCTCAGAATCGACCAGCTTTCATCAGCAGGAGAATTTCTACTGCTTAAAGGCAGCAATAAGTCCAGTTTGTAGCTCCAGACTACAAGACCAAGCTAGAACTATTGATTAAGCCCTCTGTATTACCAGGAGGAAAAGCAGAAGAATACAAACAAATTAAATTTTAGTTTTCAGCTACATAGGTGTAATTTAGGATTAGTCAGTAAATGTTAAGCTAAAGTAAAATGTATTTGATGTCATTTACTGTAAGAGCACCCACACTTAGTAACGTAAAGAAGTCTGCAGAATGAATGACAGAATGGGAGAGTTATTTACTGTCTCTTACTATAAAAGAGCCTCAGTTGGATCAAATGAAATTACCAGGCATCAACTTCCAAAAACTCAGGCTCCAATTATTTTGCAGAATTCAATACCCAAAGATACTGTGGATAGAAGAGGTTTACCCAAACTCAACTACTAAAAAAAGAGAGAGAAGAATTGCAAACAGTAAATTATTTTAACTCAAAAATAATTGAATTCTGACTTTGGATCCAAAAGAAAAACCAGGGGAAACACAACCATTTCCATTAATGAATGTTTATGCTCTTTCCTGGGCATCTGCTACTGACCACTCCTGAAGGCAGGTCACAGACTAAATGCATCTGTGATCTGACTTAAAAATGCTGTTCCTATGTTCATGGTATCTTGTTTATGAATCATAAATTACTTCCACAAAAGCAAAACCAAAACCAATGACTAAAATACAAAATCTATGGGTTGATCAAAATGAGTAAGACCGCCTCAGAACAGTTAAGTCCAAGATGTCCAGAGTTCTGTGAATTCAAAGGCCAATACACAAATCACATCCGAGAAACCCAAAAATCAAAACAAAACAAAAGCACTCCTTCAGAGCAGTTGTACCCAGAAGTCTGTCTGTTTTTCCAGCTGTATCAGTTACATCTGTCTGGAATCCTGCCTCTCCAAAAGCTGTACACAACAGCTCCGACAACAACCGCTGCTCTGCCCAGCACAAAAGGTATTTTTCCAGCCAAGTACCTCAAAAGCAAATATTGATGTTATGATTTACCTAGCAATATATCCAATCAATGCTTTCACTGAAGGCAGGGGAAATTCCACAGGCAGCAAATGAAAGCAATTAAAAACTATGAACTTTATGAACCAGAGAGGGACAGTCTGTGCATCTCAAAGGTAGCTGTAGAAAAATAACTGCACTGCTTTCACCTGGGTGTCTTGAGCAGGAGTCTCTGCAACCTCTTTCATCCCATGTGTGCCATGACATTGACAGGAGAGCTCCTTGCTGGACACACTCAAAAATGGGTCTTTTCTCCCCACCCCCACTTGACTCAGCTCACAAGACGACAGCTGGTTTGTACATACACAAGTAGGGATGGGAGTCTGTCAAGAACTGCAAAAACAAAAACACACTTCCCACTGCTATTACCTCCTGCTTGATAACTTCAACATTTGAATTGCCAGTGAGGCTTCCAGGGAGGCATTAAAAATAGCAACCAGAACACTTAGCTTAAGGCACAGTAATTCCATGTTTCATGACATTTCTATCTGCAGAAAAAAAGATGCCTTTATTACAGGTAAGTGTATACTCTAACATTAATAATTTAATTTCCCCAGATGTTTAAAATGTGTGTTTTGCAGGAGACTACCAAGGTGTATTTCTGTTTTTTCCTTCCAAAAACAGGGAGTTCAGTAACATTATTAATGCAGTCAAATTTAAACATTGTGCTGAAACAAAAAAAAAAGGCCAAGGACACTGGAACTACATACAATTATTAGTGACAAGCAAATAAGACATTTCAAGTCTGTAAGAGTATTGTACTTGGCACCTTTGTAAGCCACTATCAATCAGACAGAACAGAGATGGACCCCCCATTCTTGGTTTCCAGGATCACTTACAAACAAACAGAAGGAACAGGCCCACCCCTGAGTTTTTTAAACTTCACCTGCCATTACAATTTCCAATGATTGTGTAGTCATAGGCAAAGCATATTTATTACTGGCAACAGAGTAGGATTAAAGAACAACAAAAATAGATCTGGTGATTACTTGAGCTGGAGGCTGGCATTCATCTACCTTGAGCTCACACCAAAACTACTTTCTTTCCCATCACACTTCAACCATTAATTAATGTTTACATTATACTGAAGTAAGTTTGACTCAAAATCCGGGAGACCACCTTCAGTGTGACCAGTTAAATCTACAACAAAACTCAAGAACAGGACCACAAACAATATTAGCCATCAGCAAGCCACAGTAAGGACTTCCCAAAAGGAGTCAGTACCTTGAATTTGCCTGAAGACTACTGTTCAAAAAATAAAAAAAAGCTTTGCAAATAATGAAACTCCTATTTCCCCATTCAACCCCAGTAAGACTTGTGTTTTAGAAACAGGTTTATTTTTAATAAAGCAACAAAGTAGCAGTTGCTCTTAATCACCAGCGTAATTCTGGGGCTGCGGACTCCTCCTGCCCTCCAAGGTGATCCTCGCCCCCCTGCATGGCTCCAGCTCCAGGCCAGGGGCACCTTTTATTTACTGGCCAACACCTCCAATTTGTAACCAGGATTTAGCACTTCCACCAGCTCTGGGAACTGAGGGCCGTGTGTGCACAGCCTAAGGAACGGTGTCACCTCTGAACACAGCAAATGCCAGGTCCTGCACCACCACCCACGCTGACCGGTGAAGAAATTTTAACTACACACAACTTTTCATCATTGTTCAATAAAAAAGTGAGACAAAAAATCCTTCTGAATCTTCTTTCCACTTGGAAAGTGACACTGATGGAAAGAACTAGAATAAATTACAAATCAGTGGACAGCATGAAGAAGTAGTACTACTTTTTTCCTCAGGTCCTAAGCATTTAAAAGAATGTTACTGACTTAATTACTCCAACTAACTCTAGACTGTTTGAAATCAACACAGATCATGCACAGTTGTGCTTACAAATAGTATATTATACCGCAGTGCTTACAAAGAAAAAAGTATTTGACCTACATTTCATAAATGTGTTAGATTAAAAAACAGATTAACCACATGCCAAACAATTATTAATATTAAAAGCAGAACTCAAAAATAGAACTGACAGTTAAAGGTCAAACAAGTCCTCCAACTATATTCAGGATTACACACTGGCACTGTTAAAGTCCTTCAGAATGAGCATTTCCTAGAAAGCAGCAAGGTAAGACGATTTGATTTTCACAGAGAAACCAGGTAAGAAAAGTAACATCAGGCCGACACAGCAGAAAATACACACCATCAGCGTCCTGAACACAGTTTAAAGGCTCACAGGGCATTAAGGCTGTGTCACTGATGGCACGTGCTTTATAAAGGTACAGCACTCGTAACGTTTGAGGTATTTCTTAGTCAAGGCAGCTAAAATACACTAAACCAAAACACTTTCACTTTTCCTACATGTGACTCCTCAGAGCACAGATCACTTATTTACAGTTCAACACAGCCTTAAATGTCGGGGGCAGGCCTCACGTATTGCCCTAGAAAATCATTTCGCACGGACAGTTAATGTTTGGTAATGGCAAAGGAATGTATTACCGTTTAAAACCTCTTAATACATTTGTTGTCACGTAACGAAAACATTTTAAAACGCTAAGGCCAGCAGAAGCATTTCACGTGGATTACTCAGTTTACCCATAAGAATAAACGTTAAAATTAGGCAAAGCAGCAGAAACTATCACCAAAAAACAGAACAACCCCCCGGTTCTGCCAAAGCACCGAGGGGGCTACAGGAGTCCCCCAGCGCGGATCCTCAGCCCAGCCAGCCCAGAGCCGCCCGGCAGGTTTGCTCTGACGCCCGCGAACAGCACTGGGGTGTACCCGGTTCTGTTCGCCAGCGCCGGGGCCGCTCCAGCCCGCGCCGGGCGCTCCGTGCGGGGCTGCGGCGGGGCGGGCGTGCGGGGGAAGGACACGGCGGAGGGCACGGCGGCCGTGCCGGGCGGTGCCGGCGGAGGCGCGGGCAGGACGGGGCCGCTCTCGCCTGTCACACGCCATGTGCACCCGCGGCCTCCGGCGGGCCCCGGAGCGCCGGCCCCGCGTACTCACACTCGCGGCAGCTGCAGCGGCGGCGCCCCGCGCCGCTGGAACACGCCGTCCACGAACACGCCGTTCTTGCCGAGGCAGCGCAGGTAGAAGTCGCCCCCCGCTCCGCCCGCCGGGTCCCCCTGCGGCGGGGGCGGCGGCCCGTCCGCGCCGGCCGGCGGCGGCGGGGGCGCGGCGGTGAAGATCTCGAGGTGGCGGCGGGAGATGAAGCTGGAGTGGCCCATGCTCACGTCCACCGAGCCCTGCGACGAGTTGCGGCCGATGGTCACCGAGCGCTTCTTCATGAGGTACTCGAACTCCCGGCCCTCGAGCCGCGCCACGGCCGCCGCCGCCGCCGCCGCCGCCATCTTAGCGAGGGACGAGCGAGGCGCGGCCCCGCCCGCACCGGCCCCGCGCCGGCCCCGCACACAGCAGGGAACGGGGCCGCGCACCCGGCCCTGACGCAGCCACGCGCTGATTGACAGCGCGCGGGGCCAATGCGCGGCCCGCACGCCCATGGGGCTACGGCGGCGCGGCCAATGGCGAGCGGCGCCGGCCCCGCACGTCCCAGTGCCGGCGCGCGAGCGCAGGGGCGCGGCCCGGAAAACGCGGAGCGGAGCCGCGCGCGGGGAGCGGGGCGGAGCTGCCCGGGCAGCACCTCCCGCCCGCCGGCTGCGAGGGGAGGAGAACGGGCGGGAGGGGAGGGACGGAGCCGGCTCTGGGACGGCCGCCCCTGCCGGCCATCGGCCCCCGCCGGCCAGCGGGCCCCGCGCCCCCTTCCCTCCCTCTCTCTCGGCCACCTGCAGCCTCCGGCGGGGACGCGGGCCCCGCACCTGCCGTCCGCCAGCAGCGCCCTCAGGAGCGGCACCGGGCGCGGCGGTGAGGGGGAAGAATCGAGAACGAAATAAATACAAGTAGACAAATAGTGCTAGAGGGTGAGCAAGAACCGCTAGGAGACGGGTGGGCAGCTGCTCAAATTTAGCCTCAGATTACCGTATTATTAACAAATAGTAAAAATAAAACTAAAAGCTTGATCTGACAGCCTTTTGAGGGTCACGTTAAACCCAAAGGTAACCCCGCTTGTAACATCCATGGAAAATCAGCAGAGTGCTTCTAATGGACAAGTTCCAGGTAAGCCAGGCCGTGTCTGTGCGCACACCTCGGCTCAGCCCCGGTTTTCTCAGAGGAACTGGGGCACAAGGAGTGACCTGACACCAACAGCCGGACACCGAGCGCTGAGCGTCACTGCTCCGAGGGCACGGCACGGGGAACGGCATGGCAACACTGGGGGAGAATCCGTATGGGTTTGACTTGAAAATGGTACAGGCTACCAAAAAAGATGGCATTCATGTTACAGAGTTCATCAAATTACAGCATCTGCAATGAAAATATTTTACCTGATCCAAATACTCATTGTTACAGGGACCAGGCACTGTCAAAACTGAAAAGTAAACAGTTAAACGCTTTTGGCTATAAACTGTGAAGAGGGTGCTAAAATGTATTCATGCTTATTTACCAACATATGCACTACAAACACGTCACCGTAACAGCTCCATAACCTCACCGTGGTTTGTTGAGAAAAGGGTTGTGCTGTTTGGGGTTTTTACAGTACTGAAGCTCACAATTATTTATTAATAAAAATAACTGCCCAGAGAAGCTGTGGCTGCGCAATCCCCAGCTGTGTTCAAGGCCAGGTTGGGCGAGGTTTGGAGCAGCCTGGTCTGGTGGAAGGTGTTCCTGCCCATGGCTGGGGGATGCACTTTAGGTCCCTTCCAATCCAAACCATTCTGTGAATTCAGAAGACATTAAACATTTTTACACTTCAGCCAAAAACCAGTCAGCCTGCTAACAAACATCCAGCAGCAAAGTTGAAATTGAAACTTTTGGGTTTGCACATTTGAGTCAACATCTTCAACTGTAGAGTTATTTTGTGAATGCTTAGGAACAGAATATGGTACCTGCTACCTGTAAAGTGATGGCAAACCTTAGTTTTACCCTTAGGATTGTATCAGCACTTCTTATAGGCAGCTACAACGTAATTCCATATCAGTTCAGTCCATTTACACAATCTCTCATGCACAGCAGATGCAGTAAAATATAGCAACAGTTTAGAGCTTTGGTTTCTTTTACAGAAAACTTTAGTTAAATCTTGCCCACACTTTGGTATTTAGAATCAGACTTTCTTCTATACCAACATATGTTTGGCACAGAAAATGTGGAGCATCAGAGAGGCAGTTATGACTCCCTGATTCTCAGCTTGTTTTTATCCCTTGGCTCTAGCTGGCAACAGAAATGTTGTGCCTGCTTTGCTAACAATCGGTTTGGGATCCTGAGGGCCCTGCTGGCTGGAATTACCCGTGGATTGCCATCTCCTAACACACCCCACGCCTGCAGAGGGAGAAAACCAGCAGAATGGGAGAGCAGCCAGGTGAATTTCCATCAGGCCAGCAGCATTTTTCAGCACCCTGATGGTTGCTCAGTTTGCAGAACTTCAAGGCACTGCTGCTACTTCACCATTTTCCATTATGTGAATCACAGCTTTCTTAATTTGTATTAATTCATTAATAACAAGCAGTACTGAATTCACTAAGCTGATATAAATCCTGTCCTGTTCATACAGAACAACACAGAGAACACAGCCACTGACACGGAATGCCGAAGTTTTGCAATCTGTCTGCACTGAAATATCTTTTCAAGGTCCCACCACCACTAAGCTGCTCTGTGGAAAGGAACTGAACACCAGTAGGGCTGTTTGCTTTTTGCATGACAGCACTGCAGAGCAAACACCAGACCCCATTGTCAGGAGCTCCGTTCGTTTCAAGAGGACGGCTGAGATCCTTCTGTCCATGTTTTTCTAAACTGGAGCAGATTTAGTCACTTTCTTTGTGATCACAACAGCACAGGTACAGGTCACCCCGACCTGCCCGTGTGCAGGTCTGCTCCGTGCTGCACAGAGCAGGAATCGGAGCAGGTACGTGTGGTGAACAGCTCACACTGATGGAACATTCTCTCTGTTCTGGGTTCCCCAAAAATCCACTCGTGGAACAAAACCTGGCCCTGATGTCAGAGCTGCACTGCAGATACATCCTCTTTCACACTTTTTTTTTTTTCCCCTGCCAGCTGACTGAAAGCAAAAAGCCTTTTTCTCTGTCTGCCTTACATCCACCTTAACTATTCAGGACAGAATGAAGCTACTGACCAAAATTTAATCATCCCAACAAACTCCTGCAATGGCCACTGGCACTAAACAAGCTCTCAAAGCACTTCTTCCATTTTTCGACTTCATGCCAAATCACCCAATGTTATCCAGCCCCCATCATATTATGCAGCAGCATGTGACTGCATCACAGAAATTAAGCACCTATTATCATCTAATCTTAAAACAATCTGGCCTGAGGTTAATAGAAATGTGTAAGTACCATCTAAGAGCTAATCCATTAATACTGTTTTATGTGACCAACCTGCTTTTAAATGACTACACATTTTTAGATTTTTCATTTTTCCTTGAAGCTCCTGCTGTAGCAACACAAGGGCATTCATTTACAGCTGCTTGTGCTGGGGCTAGCACTGCCATAGAATGAAGTTTTCTTTCTTATTACGTGTGCCCTGTATGAGGGCTATGAATGAGTGCAGCAGCTTCTCAAGATGCACATTTTCACAGATCCCAAGCACAGAGTACTACTAGAGAAATACGACGAATAATCAAGTGACCTTAATTGCTTACTTTGACACAACCAGCAATTAAACAGCTTTTAAAAGCTATTAGGAGCTACCCATAATCTTTTTATTACAGCAAGTGTCCCGGGCTTCCAGTGAGATTTGATTTTTAGTAAACAAAATCCTACAAAGTTAAGTGTCAGAACCACTTCAGTAACATTCACGTGTGATATAACAAAATGAGCCCTCCAAATGCCAGACCCTGCACAACTGAATGAAGAAAGATTTCCCATATTAATATCCCTGCACCTGACAAGCACATTTTTTCCTTTCCCAAGGTGAGAAGCCCCTTGTAAGCAGTAACAGCTTCCTCCAGCAGAGCCTCAAACCCACAGCCACATTTTTGAGTAATCCCAATAACTATCCTGGAGCTCTTCACATGCTTAAATTTAACAACGTGTGTAAAACTTAGCAGGACTCGTGCTGTGATTTAGTCATTTTCTCACAAATGAATTTCGGTCAAGGGGAAAGTGTTAAAAAAGCACTGTGTTAATTGCTGCAAAATATTGAAAACAGCAAATGGCTGGGATGGTGGGAAGCTTTCCAGATACACCCAGCCAGTTCTGAAATGACTAATAATAACAGAAGAAAATAAACCGCTATACCTCAAATGTTAGCATTTTTTCCTTTATGGATGACTTTCACACCTCTTTAAGTAATAAAGCTGTAAAGTGCAATACTCTTTAAAAACCTAAGGCATCCAGAACACATTTTTTTGTAGGAAGAACAGAGAGGAGGGCAAACACAGCTACCTAACCTGCCACTTGTTAACGTGCTGTTGACCTGGGAGAGAAGGGAAATGAGCACTGCACAAGCCAAAGCCGCCCAGCAGCTCGCTGGGCTGGCCAGCTCGTTGGTAGAACTGCTTTCTTATCCTTTGCATTCTAACCACAGGCTGCCTGCTTCCTAACACAACCCAGAGAAACAGTCAGCACTTCTTACAAGTGCAAGGCAGAAAGACTCTGGCTCAGCAATCACTCACTGACACAGAGGAATTGCTCCTCTCCAGGTGGGGAAGCCATCCAAATGCTATGAAAAATAATCAGGCTAATTAATTCTTATCTGCAAAGAGCAATTACATAACTGACCTCAAGCAGTTCGAGGAGGGGAGCAGTTGACTCAGCCATGCTGGAATGGAGTAACTTCCTAGTGACCAAAAGGATAAAGCCACAGCCCCAAATCCTCCATGTGTTGTGAGACAATGAAAACTCAAATGCCTTGAACAGAGAGCATCCGTTCCACTCTCCCAGGTAATCACTCAGAAAGGCACTCTACACTGAACACCACAAAACGATTTTTGGAAGCTGCAGCAGCAGTGACTGTTAACTGGAAATGCAAACTCCCCTTGCTTTGCAATCCAGCCTTGCATGACCCAGACCTTTGCCAAAGAAATAGTTAATTATTCTTCAGGCTTCTATTTTATGTTTAAAATTGGACCTGATGATTCAAAAGCATTGAAGTTTTGTTACCCACTTCTAGCCAAGAGTTCCACGCAATGAAGTCCTGAAGCATAATCAGGACCAGGTCTCATCAGTACAGCACTCATTGGATTGAATGTTGATCATTAGTAACTGCTATCAGTTATGAGCCACAATTCTACTGCAAGAATTTCCTCCAAGGTCTTTTGCCTTTTCTGCAATGGAATGTTCAACCTATCTCTGTGCTGAATCAAGAGATGTACAGCAACTCTGTTTGAACTAAAATGTGAATTAACTACATGAAACATAACCAAAGGTAAATCAAAACCTGTACAAAGTGTAAACTAACAAGAATCAATAAGAAAAAGAGGCTTTAAAATATTCTTTTCATGACAGAGCCTTCTAATTGAAATTTGTCATTTCAGGGTGAGAGAAATGAAGCTTTTTATCAGAATCAGTTTGGTTTGGGTTTATTTGTTTGAAAATCAATGCCTTTTCCTCAGCCAACAGAAAGCCAAAAAGAAAGTAACAGTGAAAAGTAAAGACATATTTTTCTTTATGTCTGCCTTTGAAACATTTCTTACTGTGTCCAACAGGATAACTGCAGAACAAAGCAAACTTCAGAAGAGAGTTACTGAGATACTGAGGTATGAAAAGCTATTACACAAAGGTTAAGAAATTGCAGTTGTTTTCACTAGAGACAAATGTTATTGAAATCATGTAACAAGGCAAAAGCACTGTGAGAACAACCTCATGTTCCATAAACAGATATTGTAAAATGCCTATAAAGAAACTGGTTGAATTCAAAGCACACAAAGAAAGATCCTATAAGGAATATGATGACAGCAGCACTGCTTTTCACATCCATATAAAGTATTTAGCATTGGTATTTTTAATACGTGGCCAAAGCCTGAGCAACTTAAAATAGGACATTTTCCATCTCTGTTAGGAATCCTCCAACACAAGAACCAACCTCTGTTCTCTGTTTATACCAAAATCTACCAAGAACCAGTCTTGCACAACTGCATCTGTAACACTGACATAAGATGGAGCTGCTTTAGAATGTCCTTCCTGAAGACAAAACAAGATACTGAAGTTCATTCAGTCTCAGGTTTGGCCCCAGAGATTTTCTCATTTTCCTAATATTCAGAATGGTTGTCATATTTGCTTTTTCTATGTAACTTCCTTAAGTTTACACCTAATCTTTAAAACATAAAGCATTTAAAGTTTTGATAAAAGAGAGAGAGAAAGTTATACTGTTGACTTCTTTCTGGGAGGGGAACACTTGAACAACAAATAGCTGTTTAGAATGATTTAGGAAAAAAACCCAAACAAATGTTGTGGTGCACAGATTCTGTTTGAGTCCTGTGCAAGTCACAAGGTGACTCCAGAACATCCAGAAGGGCAAGGGGAGAATGCAAACATTTCTGACAGGAGGGACAGGAATCTTTTCAAGATTCAGACTCATGTTAACATGCTTTGCAATACAAAATGGACAGCACAGACAGGTCTGAGATTACCTTTAAAAAAAAAATATTGCCCAAATATCAATACCGAAGTCTTTTTGACACAGGGAGAGAAGAAAAAAAAAATCAATGAAAACCAATTTATATCTACTGCAAATATAGAATATTGAGGCAGAAAGATGTCACTCACTTCTACATGTTCACCTGGGTGATGCATTATAAACACTGTAAAGGTGAGACCCTTGGGGAAAACAGAACCACACATGAGGAAAATAGTTCCCTTCAGCAGATATTCAGAACACCAACACACAGGCACTACAATACCTCAATCAGGAGCAGAAAAATGAAGCTGAGTCTCATCAGTCAAAGGCCACCACAGGGTTGTGTTAGGAACAGCCAGCAGAGAGTCTGTGACCAGAAGCTACTGATGCTCAGAGACAGTAATTACTGGCAGATGTTCAACAGAGGAATAAATCTCTCTGCTGAGGACTTGGGTTCTTCAAAGCCCATCTCCTCCACCTCAATTTATTTTGCTAATTGAATTAGCCTGTGGTTAATTTGATACTCTATTTTCATTTCAATCTCAGAAAAGGAATGATGCAACAGACTGTATTCCAGCCACCAAATAAACAACCCACCTCGTGATGAGGACCCAGAGTTTCTCACCAGTGTTTCCAAGTGCCCTCTATTCCAGTGCATTCTGTGGGGCATCCCTGCTGCCAGGGGAACTGCCTGTTTGGATAGTGACAGAACTGAACACATGAGGAATGTGGAACAATTGGCTTGTAATTGTTACAGTTACTGCAGTCAGCAACACGCAGGTTTTCATTGCCTGTTATTAAATCACTGAATGAGGTGCAGACCTGGGACAAGGAATCACAGAATATCCTGAGCTGGAAGAGACCCACAGAGATCATCACAGCCCAACTTCTGGTCCTGCCCAGGACACCCAACAATCCCACCCTGAGAGCGTTGTCCCAGCTCTCCTGGTGCTCTGGCAGCCCTGGGGCCGTGCCCATTCCCTGGGGAGCCTGGGCAGTGCCCGACAGACTCCCAACCTCTGTGGGAAGAATGTTTTCCCAGTGTCCTCCCCTGAACACGTGGTTCAGGAAAAAAAAAAACACACTCAAAACAACAGAAGAGCAAAGTTTGCTCAGTAGAAATCATGGAAAGCTAACATGAAGAGAAGCATTTCTGTATGTGTAATACATATAGAATGCACTCAAAGCTTTTTCTGAGGATGGACTGCAGCATTAGAGAAAAACAGCAACATGCATCAAGTACACAGCAGAGCACATTCCACAGCATCAGCTACAGGACTGCAGGACTTTTTTGACTTATCACAAGCTGTTTATGTCACCTGAAACTTGCCGAGTGCAAAAGCTTTGCAGATAAAATCCAGCCACTTTCTAACAGGATTCTTAGATCTAAATACAACCAGAAACTGAGAGTTTAAAATAGAGTTGAAATATTAGTAGGTTGCAACTCACAAACACAATTGCCCTTTCTTGCAAGGACACAAACATAAAATCAGTCAACTTTCACAGATCACCATTAAAGTTTCTAACCCCAAATATATTTGTAAAACACTATTAAATTTAGAACCTGTCTGTAAATAGAGCAGCTACACAAGCAGACTGCTGTCACTGCCCTGGGGCTGGTCAGTGCTGGGGATGACTTGAGAGGCTCAGCAACTCAACAACTTAATTAGTGTGTTGGCAGGCCCCAGAATTCTAATGAATTTTTAACTTTCTACTAATCAGTTTCAAGGGACTATTTGTATTTTCTCTCATCACATCCCTAATGGCACCTTTCATTCAAATTGCCTTTATTTTACTTAATAAGGCTGTTTTCCTTCCCAGAAAACACTTAGAAGTTATTTGCAGGAATCAAATTGATTATTGATCTAAGCACAGTTCTGCAAACTGACCTGTGACACATCATTCAATGCAATTTTTGTCATATACTGGTACAGAGCTCTGCAGAAATGATTTTATTTGCAAGTCTGGGGCCAGTGATGGTCTTCCTGCCTGACCCTTTTGTTTGTGTTTTACTTTCTGCAGCTTTTAAGAGAAATGTTGCTCAATAAAAAGGTATCTTTCTTGATTTCAGAGCAGGGGGCTTTGGTCCCCTCTCAGGTTGGCCAAGCTCTGAAGGCAGCATTATGAATTGAGTTTGTGTCAGTATGACAACACCCCAAGTACAGCAACTGGTAGCCCACTACCTCAGAAGCTTTTCAAGTCTCTTATTCTAATAGCCTTTGTACACCAAAATGTGTTTCTGTAATGTCACATGATTTATGCATTCCATTTTGATTAAAGAAAAAAGCAAATACAGGTAAAAACATGCTTCTTATAATTAACAAGTAACAGTCTTCAATTTCTTCCACAGATAATATTTTTCCTCAGTTTATCAACTTTTTTTGAAAATCAGACACGTGTAATTCTGTTCAGTCTTTACACAAATTCAGACATGTAAATGCAGATGAAAATCTCATTCCATTAATTTTCTTCCTTTGTAAGAAAAGACTGAAAGGCTATTTTTCCCCAATAAAACAGTTGCAGTAATTGCAGAGGCAGGGTTTTAGTACACAAGAGGGGAAGACAAAAATCACTCACAGCTGTAACTGAATAAACCAAAATTAGGATGGATGGAAGCAGGAGAGAGGATCACTGGACATCCAAAAGAGACATTTTTGTATCTAATAATATTTTTTCTTCCAATTCTCAATACAGAATTTTAAACACAAACCTCACCCTCTTTGAGAACACCTGGTGTCATCTCACCATTAAATACATCAATACTGCCCTGCAGTTTGGAACTCACCTTTGCTATTTTACACCACAAAGACCTGATATCAAAGAGTAATCAAAATTTGAAACAAGTGAATTAAAATCATCTACTAAGTATCAAGTATCATCACAAACTCTTTTTTTTTCCTCTTAATACCTGGTTGTTTGGTTTTTTTTTTTTTTTTAATTAGGAAGGCATGAGGCAGAACAGGCAAATGAAGAAAAAAGTTCTTAAAATCAGCGTTCTGGAAGCTCATAATTTTAAGTTAAACCCTTAATATCCTATTTCTAATGCTCAACAGGCTTTAAATTTGTCACCAAAAATAGGTATTATTTGCCTAAGATCCCAGAATAACTTGACATAATAATCTGAATAGCTGGATCAGCTTTTTCCTCAGTGCTTTTCTGCATGACTACAAGGTGAAAAGGTGTTTCACGTCACAGATCAATGTTTAGCCCACAGTTCAATCCCAAGCTTGCAGTGGTAGTGTCATTTCCTGGGCTTGCTGCTGGTTCCCAGCCTCACAGCACCTCCCTGGTGTGACTGAGAACAAACCACATGAAAGAGATGACAGGAATTAAAACCCCAGTCAAAGACACCACCCTTCTGAGGGTGTATTTAGGTAAGTTCCTGTCTCCAGGTTATCACATGGACTCAAAGTGTGTCAGAGGCTGTGGGGAGACTGGAAAAGGGAAGAGCAGCAGCAGCTGTGGGAGCTGGAACATGAACCCACCCCAGAGTCACTGTTACCCTGGACACCTGGCAGCCCTGCACAGCCCTGGAATGGGGTCTGACAGGAACACTGTGCTCATTCACTACAGCATTTCTAGACTTCCATCAGAGATCCTCTTCTGGCTACGGTTTTTGGAAGTTATCCTAAAAAAAGAATAAAAAGTACCTTATTCCTGCATTTCCTATATTTATTTATAATTCACCAGTCTTTAAATAAAGGTATGAAATCTTTATCGTATGATCAGACTTTTAAAAAATTGCTAATTTAGATATTAAATGATTATTTTAGATATAGGGACAGCTATAGACAACAGCTGTATGAATTACAGGAAGAGTTATTTTTTCTACATGTTCACAAAACACACCTGCAGCTGTCTTAATTTATAGCAAAGTTCACAACCAAAGCACAACCTGGTGAGGCATTTTTGCTCAAATCTTAAACTCATATCTGCAAGCCCACACAACACACTGAATCAGGATGTTACAGACAAGAATAATTTTCACCTATGAGAATTATCTACTACAACCTGTACTTTCATCTGCCCTTCTGAAAAAGGAAAGAAAAGTCGCTGGAATATATTAAATATGTTGCACTCTATTATCCCCAAGTACTTTTATCCAAATTGGGATTTAAACCAAATTGGGATTTAAACTTTTATCCAAATTGGGATTTAAGCACAAGAATTATCAGAGCTGCTCTGTAGAGACTCACTTTAAGTCATCCCAGACCAACAGCTGAATCACAAGCTAAACACTATTGTACCATACTCAAAGCCAGGTCGAGTTTAGCCTATGATGGAATTTTTAAATTCCAAAAAATCCTACTACAACAGGATTTTATTTTTTGCCACTGAAGATAGCACTGTCTTGTCTTAGTGTTAATGTGTTCATTTGAAAAATAGGTCATGCCAAAAACTGCTTTGAAATTATTATTTAAACAAAGCTTACAAACAGTGATGAAATTCTTCTGCTGAAATGTCTTCTGATGTCTGCACCAAGGCTGACCAACCAAGAAGGAGCATATAGGAGGGGAAAGAAATTTGTGCAGAGAACCAGGAAGAGCACGGATGAGATTTAACAGGTATTCCAAGGACGTGGAGATCAAGAACAGGAATACACACTAATTTCAGAAAAGAACAGCCTATCTTGAAAAACAATTACTTCTTTAGTTAGATTTTAAATATCTAAGCCCAATATTTTTTTTAGGAAAGCATATGCAGTTTGTCACTTAACCTGACTGAAGCCAAAGAACCAGTGTAACTAAGTTCAATAGCAACACATGTCCATACAAGAGACTGATTTTTCACTGTCTCTACTTACTGCATACACACTTACCAAAGTATTTTTGCTACTATAGACAGGAGATGTTTACAAACACACAATAATAACACATAAAAAAGATTACTTCACACAGTGCCTGCAGTCATCTCATTTCAGACCATATCCTCTCTTAAAGCCAGAAAAAATGTCATTGTGACACATATTAAAACATCTCCATATGCACACACTGTTACCTAGCACAGACAAAGCTATTCAAATCAGAAATTGTCTGTATTAAGTTGCCCCCGTGAATGTATTTTAAGGGTTCCCATACCGTCAGGTCACATATCTTAAAAGCCATGGATCAGGACTTTGACTACTACAGTAAGAGTAAAAATGAAAAATGGAAAACAGCAATGCAAGATGAAACCAGTCTGGATCCTCTGTTTTATGAAACAACATTTCAAAATTCTATGAAATACCCAGGTTCTCAGAAGGCCAAGGCTCTGAGTAACCTGATCCAAACCTGAAGTCAGCCCTGCTTGGAGCAGGGTGGATGATATGACCTTCAGAGGTCCCTTTCAATCCATGTTAGTTTAAACTTTCATACAATAAACTGGAGAGTGGAGCTGTGTGTGTACACACACAAAAAAACACTTGCCCTCTTTATTTCTAGATACCCTGGGCAGTCTCTGGATACAGCTCCACTGAACACTGCATACAGAGTATGATTACACACAGCAATGAGTGGAGCAGACTGATTTGGGCATTTTAAATACAAGTCAGCTTTACATTTATGCACAAGACTACAGAAAGAAGTATTGCTCTATGACCTAAGTGAGGTGGTGAACATGTAACTTCTCACTTATCAGCTCTACCTGATCTCAGAAGTGTCCAGTTTATCTGTTGAATCCACAGAATTGTGAAACCACAATCCTCACTGCCTGAGTGCTGTAGTGGTGAGGAATCTCTGGAATTATAAATGAAATTAATTGCTTCTGCTGAGACAGGGAAAAGAGAGGAAGCAGGCTTGTCCTGGCACAGGAGACTCAAACCACAAACAGTGCTCAGGTTCACCATTCCTCTCTGAGCCACATTTCATTTCAAACACATCTCAAACTGAAACTCCACTTCTCCAACCTCTGGAATTCCTCCTTTGATGCATTCTCCTTCCTGCTATCCACTGATCAGTATTTTCAGCAGTGACTCATGAGAACATGCTTAACACAACACACAGCTGAAACTTGTTTGGGGCATCTTGATTTAGAAGCCCAAAACAGGGCACAGGACATGCAAGCCTCTTGCAAAAGTACAGATGATAGTATTTCATACTATTAAATCAGACCAATGATCATGGCTTATAAAAGTCCTATTTCATATTTCAATTTTACCACAAGATAAAACCCATGATAATCTACTAAGCCTGAAGAATTCAGAATAAAAACAGGTTCCTGCCTCCCTTTTATGCTCCTAAATAATGTGTCTCAATGCAGCATTCCTCTTGACTGTCTGATCAAGCTTTACAGACTTACAAGCATTTAGAGTACGACAAGAGCCAGAGAATCAAACAGCAATTTGAACTGGTAAGAAAACAGGGCACTGAAACACTGTGGTTTTTTAAGTACTCTATTCCAGTATCTCACCTCAGTTCTAGTGCCCTCTCCAGCAGGTCTGTGATGATCTGCAAAACTCCTGATTTTAACAAGAAATCTGCAAGAGCTATTTGAAACAATTTTTCCTCCAGTTTTGTAGGGTTTTTTACTACAGAAGTAAATCACAATATAGGCCAGACTACCTTTCCCCAGCAAGACACAAAGTTTTCAGGTGATACTACATTATGTGAGCTAAGAGCACAATTGTAGTTATTGTGATTTTAGAAAATGGCTTCTTGTGAAGGCAAAGTAATGGAAGATTAAGTTAGTAGAATGAAAACCAGTGCATTGTAACTCCAAATCTTTAACTAATGGTTTGCAATTTAAGTTCAACACAGAAGAGCCCTTATTTAGATGAAGTTTCCCAGTTTATGCATGTAAGTACTCACATTCCAGGAGATTTGATAGATCCACAGTTCTAAGAAAACGAACTGGCACAGTAAGTCCACTTCACAAACACAAAACAAAACCAAAATCTGATGGTTTTATAGCTACTTCCACTATAAATCTCTACAGAAAATTTTCACATTTAACATTATAGGTTTATGCCATAAGTATTCAGTATTGCCAACATCACAACTTATGATTGTGCTTAAGTAATTCTCCTGAAGTACCTTTTTAATGTATTATTGGAATAAGAGGGTAAGTCATTCATATGTGTTTAGTTCTGACATGTGAACACAGTCAAATTCCTCAATTTTTATAGACCCACAGGAGCAGAAAGCCTTACTTGGCCATTTTGACTAAAGCAGAGCCAGTGCTCATCATATCCATCAGAAGAAAGAATCTTGTTTCAGAATCATTTCCATTCACCATTCTACTAACTTTACTGGAAAATAACAATGATAATGTTCTGCTCTACAGAACATACAGATATTCAAAAGCATATGCTCATATAACAACCTGAATATATAATCTGTCACACTATAACATTACAAAAGGAAATGTTTAGAAGTCTATTTTTTCTTGATTTTGCTTCAGCATAAAGTGCCAGAGTCATGGGAGGTTTGGAGGAAGCCTTAGTAAAGGATGAATTGTACTATATTCCAGTGCTATGAACAAGAATAATCATTCTATCAGTAATTTACACATGGAGTGCAACTCAATAAATCAGGTACTGGCAGTATTATTCTACTTGCATTAACAGTAAGTTGTTAAATAATATTTATATTTGCAGTGTGCATCTAAAAAGGCACAAGAACGAGGCTGAATTGGCTGAGAATATGGAAGAGTTGTGGATTCTTCTGATCTTGAAGACTTTGGAGGAAAATGTAACAGAAGGCTGAGTCCTCTTCCCTTCTCACTGTAATAACACCAACAATCAAAAATCTGAGAGCACTGGAAGACACTTCACTGAGCCTAAGTGTCACCAGTCACACTTCTTCCATGAGCCAAACTGAGTTATTTACATGAGTCATTGTTTGGTCAAAGAAAGGTACAGAGCAAAGAGAGAACACAAATACAGAGGAAGTGGCATTTTCATTTTGAGAAAGCCTCAAAAAACTGCCTTCTCTATTTTTTTATTTTTTAAATCTGTGCAACATTTAGAGTAAAATGTATTGTTCATAAAGCCACATTGAATTCAGATACTTCAAAAGCACCAAGATAATACTTAAGAGCAACAGCAGTATCTTACAGCCAGTGAAGTAGCTAATTTAAAAAACTGAATGCAGAGTGTAATGATCTAATTAGGGGAATTTCTCCCCACAGAGAGGCTGTTCTAGTGTAAGCTGGTGGGAAAGCCCAGCTGGCTTGAATACTGTAAGATCAAGACCTGAAAGCTTATGCAAGTGTGTGGTTAAAGAAAAAAATTTATAATCAGAACACTGGAAGTTTTTGTGCTTCTCACAACCATACACTGAATACCCTGAATGCTGTACCAACCTCAGCTTCTTGGTTCAAAACCTTTCCAGGATTACTCACACTTGGTAACTACAAAACATTCAGAACCGCCAACACCGTTCTGTAGAACTTCAGTTACTGAAAGTACACTTATTTCATCTGTTACAGAAGAAAATAGTTAAGATGCATCACGTATCAGCTCATGTATCAGCTTTTGTACTATCAAAAGCCAAAGCAAGATATCAAATGATTCAATCACAGAAGATTTTAGATAAGCACCAGAGTAGCTGATCTCAATTAGTCATTTTTTTGAAGGCACCAACACAATGCAATCTACAGTCCAGCATTTTTACCCATCATTTTCCAGGGCATCAATCAACTGCACAAATGCCTTCCAATATATGGGATGTGTTACATTTGTTCCCTAAAGAGAAGTATTCCAAGGAACACATTCAGATGGAAACACACTTGATGCTGCAACTGACACTAGAAAATTGTTTCTATCTTAACCCTTCTGAGTTTTAAATAAAATGTAAGGAACTCAGTCATTAAGATAACCTACAAAAAGTTATTAAATTCTGACTAAGTTTAGCAATACCATGAGCACTTTGGTTTGTGCTCTTTTGTTGCCCCTCAGAAAACTCTGTACAGACTCTTCCAGGGAAATAGTCTACTCCACACACTTAAACATGAACATAACACAATAAAACTTTAGGTAATTAAGTTTAATGTGCTGTTCAACACAACATGGAATTTCACACAACTTACAGTAATTCTTTACAGTTCACAATAACCTCATAACAAAATGAAAAAGGAGTAAAAACTGCCCCTGTATTGTTATGCAAGAGCTTGATTTTCTTCTTGCTGCTCACCCTGAAAAGCAACACAGTAATAACAGTTACAATATGACATTCAAATACCTAAACATGAAATAAGTTTATATTGCTTCACTATATCTAGGGCAGTGCACTCCCTTAATACAATCTTCTAACTTGGAAATCAGAGGAAATATATCAATAAGTGCATTTGTGCATTTCTATGTGCAATACACATAAAGAGACCAACATCTTATGTTTTATGGTATATAAACAGAGGTTTCACTATAGTGAAATACAGACCAGCATTCAGCATTACAATAAATTATTTGTCTGAGACTAACCACTCAATTGTCTGTAAGGAAAAGCTGTGTTACAGTCCCTTTGAAGTCACATTAGTGAAACAACCACAGACTGTGGTTTGACAGGGGTGGGGGTGGCTGTTTTTGGTTTTTTTCTTTCTTTTTTCTTTCTTTAATTAAAAACAAACTATGAACATTAGAGATCAAAAGCAGTGCATACAAAATCTTTTAGGCCTATTAAAAATTGCACCTAGTCAAAATAAGGCACTGAAAATTTATTTGTTTGGAGAGAACAGGAAGCTGTCCTACCAAGCAGGTTATATTTATCAGTCTTTTTTTTTCCCCCCTTTCCTTTTTTCTTTTAAATTTAACTTATACTTCCCTGCTTGCTAAGAAACTCCTCAGCTGTTCACCTTTGTCATGATAAGCCTATAGCATTAACAGCTTGCTAGACATTCCCTGGAGATTGTTTATTTGCTTTCCAAGGGAATTGCACTTTACAACTGCCTTGTCTGGACAGTAATTGGCTTTCCAGAGAACACATTACTCAAGATGAAGAGAAGTTCTGCAATACAGAGTCTTGCAAAGTCCCACAGCTATGAGGAAAGCTGTGTAGCAAAACTCATTACAAAAGGTGCTGCTAGTGCCAAATTAGGAGAGACAGGGACAGGCTGAAGCCTCCCACAAAGATGAGGCTTCCCAACTCAACATTTGTTACTGACTGACACCAACTCATCCCACTGCACACTTCAGCCATCCTCTCTGAACTGCTGTGAGTATCCATTTTGTATTTGTATTCTGCTTCATTTTTACTGAATTGAGGGGGAAAAAAAAGATACAATCCATAATCAAATCCCAAGAAAGTCAGTTCATAGAATCACAGAATGGTTTGAGTTGGAAGGGCCTTAAAGATCATCTTGTTCAAACCCGTTGGCATGGGCAGTTCTAGCATGAGAATTCGTCTTATAACACAGTAAAGGAATTTTTGAATCCATATCATTCAACTACTACAACAGTAAAAGAATCTCAAATTCCCCAAAGCTTCCTCAAAAAATCCTGTTCAACTACTTTGACGCATTACTTTTCAATGTTAGAGCAAATAACATATATAACATTTTTTAAAAAATATTGTTTATTATCTGCTTTGACAGCTTTGTATTTGTTACGTGTACACCAGAAAAAGAACTTTAAATTAGCTTGGTTAAATTCCAAATGTTAAAGTTAGAAGCTAATAATGGAAGAAGCATTGGAGAAGGACTGATTGTCTTCAGAAACTTTACTGGATGTGGGTTGGTAACCCTTCCATTTGGCTTTGCCCTGCTAATGCCCCTTTAAATCAGAATTTCTGTACATTCTTTCCTTCCTGTTATATCAACCTGCCAACTCCTCATAATAGCCACAACTCAAAAGCCATTCCATTTCACCTGGCAAGAATCTACTTGCCTCCCCCACTGCTTCTCCATCAACTTAATTCTCTACAACTGCTGAAAGCCAATGTCATCAGGCTCCAAAACCAAGCCAGAAACCAAACATTAAGCCACCAATGAAGCTGAATTTAAGTGTTCTTCCTCTTTGATGTGTGCAGTTCCTCAACAGCCAGTGTTTAGCCAACCTAAAATTAGACTCAAGAGTAGAAAGCCTAGAATACAACAGCTGCTTTATGATTATTAATTCTGAATGTTCTAATAAACCACCTACAATAAGACCATGCTCTTTTCTTGATCCTCAAAACCACAGAATGAAGAGACATATTTGGTAAAGCCCAAAACAACAACAGGAAAGCATGACAGCCAAGTGCCTGGAAAGCAGGAAATACCCGCCTGCATCACCTCCCTTCAATAGGAAGTGCAGTACCACACCTCTGAAAACGAGAAAGAAGTACACATTAACATAAGCACTGCTCCCTTCTGAAGAAAACTCACTGTTTTCTATCTGCCCAGATTTCTAAAACCACTGAGTTAGCAACTGAGTTTGGTCTTACTTTTAATATGCAAGTTCAGCTACCAACAGGACTTTGGGCAGCTGATTTGACCCCTGTATGGACATCCCACAGCCAGTAAGAACCTCAGTGACATCAGCACTACCTCACTGCTCTCCTGTGAGCCAAAACCAAACCCAGCAGTGTCACTACTGATATGGTGTTCAGACACTGAAACACAAACTATTTTCCACATAGTGAGGTTATACAACTACTCCTGGTAGGTAAATATTCCCTGGAATCACACAGCATGCCCTAGGATGCCTGTCTCATTAAACTCCTCTTATTTTTGACTCTCCTCATTCTTAGGCAGCTGTTGCTTCTTACCTTGTACAAGTACCACTGTGCACATGCCTGATCATTTTATGTACTTGATGGGATTTGGAACCTTCACACTGATATCATGGGACTGTTCCAAAGCCTCACTGCCTTACCTTTTAGGACAACAAAGTTGTTTTCACACCAAACAATTTTTCACAATATTTCTCGCATCTCAGAAGGCTGAAGTAAGCAATCAGTTAAACACAAACCCTCTGTCTCACCTGTATCAAATCAGTCCCAGGGATTCAGTTACTGCTGCACTCCAAACTAAAATTATAGTGCCAGAGAAAAATATTATTTTGAAGAATGTACTTGAATTTTTCAGCTTCATCAGCACTGGTATTTATTTGCTCCTGACCTAGCTTCCAAGAATTCTTCTTTGCCATAGAATTGCTTTCTGAGCCCCAACTCGTTCACCTACTAAAACCAAAAGTTAGAACAATTAGGAAGTCACAAGGAAAGCCACAGTGGATGATGAGAATCAGACAAACATGGGTTTGGACACATCATGCAATGCCAAAGCAATGTCCTGTGGCCTCTGTGTCTCCTTGTACACATTAAAAGATACAGTTTTTTAAAGGTCAGAAATCTAAGACATGGAGAATTATTCAGTAAGACTGTTGTGGATGATCAAAACCTAAAGAAAAAGTAATGGACAAGCTATTGGAGGCTCCTCTGATCTCAATTGGGAATGCCCCAGCTACTGAAGACACTGCAGGAACAGACACCAGCAGCGCATGGTGGGGTGGCCTCGCTGAGCACAGCACTATTTTTAGATTGTTTAACACATCCTTTGGTGTGCAACATCACTTGGTCAACAATGAAACATCTTTCTTTTGAGGAAGGTTAAAGCATCTGCAGTTGCACTTGCCTGGAGACTGCACTGCTGTAAAAGCCCAACTGCTGATGGGGACACATGTAAAGTACTGGGTACTCCCTTGCTCACTCATGAACCCTGTACACAATTAAGGAAGGCAGTCACTGGTTTGCTGCTTGCACTCAGGTATTTTACAACTTTTCCAATATCTCTTTCAGATTCTTGCCTCAGAAGGACTGGCCCATCAATTATGTACCAAGATGCTTTTAGATAATGAAGCAGAGCATGAATGATATCAGTTTCTAATAAACAAAATTAAGTGTGATAATAAAATCAATTCAAAATACTTTCAAATGAGAAACATGCAAAAAAACCCACAGTATCACTAATGTGTCATCTGTCCTTGTCAATATGCAGGGCCCCAGCATCTCTTGCTCCTCTTTCACAGTTACAATTCTCACATCTCTGAATCCAGAACGAGCAGATTCTTTAGGCAGCTGGTCATCGTCATACCTGCAAAGACAACCCAGGCTGTTAACTGAAACACTTCTGTAAAAAGGTTCTGTGTCTGTTTCATCTGCAGTAGTGTCATGTGCTCAACTATACAAACAAGAAAACAAAGACAGAAAATCTTCTACAAAAGATATTCAGAATCTTCAATTTAACTAAAATTAGCTGCATACCTTCCTTTTTATATATAACTTTTATCTCATTATTTTTAAATGTCAGCTACAGTCCTTCAAGTCGTTCCAAGAAAAATATTTTATCCACCCTTCCCAAGCAAGGAGAGGACAGTACTAACGTTTCATCTGCTGCTATTAAAGGAGTGCTGGCTGACAATGCTTTCTTCCTTCCCAGTGATCCTTCTCACACCCTCAGAGAGGGGATAGAGCAGAGCTTTTGACAGCAGATCATAGCTGTCATACCTAGAACAAAAAGACACAACTGGTATCAACACTCAGAATTATTTACTTGCTATTAGCAAACAGAGGAGTATCGTGACAATCTACTCACATATTCAGTAAAAACCCTGCAACTTCTGCATCGTTTCTGAAATCCAACTTTTCCTTAAGTGTCAGCCACCGGTCAATGTGATTTCCCTTCCCAAACATAAATCCTTGTTTACCCCCTTCTTCTATCAAGACTTTGATTTCTCTTTTTCTTTTCCAGAAAAGACAACACTGGGGGCCTTCCACACCTCTTTGCTGGCAGGGACACGCTGAGCATAAAAATAAAGGAGAGGCTTTATTGAGAGGCAGCTCCGAACATCAGGTGGTACCTCAGCGTCCCGAGCCAGCACAGCGAGGACTGACGGCCGAACACCTCTGGCTCCTCGCGAGTCCAGCACCCGCTCCAGCTCCGCACCGACGGCTCCCGACCCGCGCCCACCCGCTCCGTTCTTCTCCCCTCGGTGTCTCTCCGCGGCAACAACGGCTGAGAACCGGGCCGCTTCCAGTCGGAACACGGCAAAAGACTGCGGGACAGTCCCTCACACCGCTCCGGACGGGAGCAGACGGCCATTCCGGCCTCACACGCCCCGGAAGGTAGGGGAAGAGCCATTCCCGCCTCTCACCTATCCTGAGGGGAGGAGAGGGGCCATTCCCGCCTCACCCCGCTCCTGAAGGGAGGAGCCATTCCCGCCTCACACCGCCCCTGAGAGGAGGAGAGGAGCCATTCCCGCCTCTCACCGCCCCTGAGGGGAGGGGAGGAGCCATTCCCGCCTCTCACCGCCCCTGAGGGGAGGAGAGGAGCCATTCCCGCCTCACACCGCTCCTGAAGGGAGGAGCCATTCCCGCCTCTCACCGCCCCTGAGGGGAGGGGAGGAGCCATTCCCGCCTCTCACCGCCCCTGAGGGGAGGGGAGGGGAGGGGAGGAGAGGGGCCATTCCCGCCTCTCACCGCCCCTGAGGGGAGGAGCCATTCCCGCCTCACACCGCTCCTGCCGGGAGCAGACGGCCGTTCCCGCCTCACACTGCTCCTAAAGGGAGGGTTTATTACCGCCTTACACCGCTCGTGGGACAGCTACACACAGACATTCCCGCCTCATGCTACCCCTGAGGGGACACCAGCCCCTCTCTCCGCTCCGCAGGGAGGACAAGCGCACCTCACACCGCCCGAAAGGGGACAAGCCCTCACAGCGCCCCTGCGGTGTACACCCTTTCCCCGCCGCCCCTCCCTTCTCCCCCACGCCAATCTCCCGCCGCCCCGGCGGGGTGGTCGGTCCGTCGGTCGGGGTCGGTGTGTCGGTCCCTCACCGCCGCCATCGGCAGCGACCGGGGTAAACAAGGCACGCGTGAGCGGCGGCGCGCGCTGATGGCGCGGGGATGACGTGAGGGCGGGGAGGGACCCGCCCCGGTTTTAAGGGAAAAGTGAAAAAAAAAGATTTTAAGTGTTAAACCAGGGCAATGGCTCGAAACCTGTCCTGAGGGAACAGCCAGTGGCGCTCAGGTAAAAACTGTTCTGAGCCCGTCACTGAAGCCCAGAGGAAGAAATAACCCAGCATGTTTTTTTTTAATATTTGTTTGATGACAAACTTCAATTACATATGCAAAATAAAAAAAAAAATCTACCGTTTTCCCAAGCAGCAATTCGCAGGATGAATATCCAAAATACTGTGTGGTTATCTTACCTTCTGAAAGGCCACATTCAAAGACAAAAATAGAATTTTGCTCTGAAGAGCAAAAAATGTTTTAAATGCGACCTACCTGTGAAAATGCTGCATCAGTGACACCGAGGGAAAGAACATGCAGTGAGAATTTGCAATTCCTGTTGTCACAGTGTGTTCGAAGAGTGACATGTACGAAACCTGCATTCCACCAGGTCCTTGGCACCTCCACACACTCCTGAAAACTGAAAACACAGCCTGTGTTTTAAAATAAATAAAACTCAGACCAAGTTAGCCAGCAATACTTGGATAATTTTATCTAAACAAGAGAGGGACAATCATACCCACCAATTCATTTTTTATCATTTCTGCTGTCAGCTTTGGTAGAGTCACAGTAACAACTCGAGTTGGCTCAAGAACTAGTAGGTGACTGAAGGCTTATAAAAATAGTTATTTGCATTTTCTGAATCAGCTGAATAACCAAAACAATTTTTTTTGTTTGTTGTCCAGCATTTACATAACTTGAAAATAAAGAACTGGAGAAAAGAGCCATCACTTCCTGAAATCTGCCTTTGTCTTTTATCATTTACATCTTCAGCCTGTGAGCAGATTTTCATAGTACATTTTACTATGTGAATTAACAGAGAACTGAAATTTAAAGGAATTATTGTGGCTTAATTATAGTTTTCCTCAAAATAGCCCAAATTCTCAGTGATACATGTATATAAAGATAATCCCTTGCACTTTACCCATTTAATTGAGATATAATTTCTCATAATTCACCATTATTTCTGTAACATATCTAGTTGGTGATACTGTTTCCAAGTACATAAGACTGTTCTAGAGGCTTTTCATATTTAGTTCTTCTTAATGCCTTCACAAATACAATTATTGTTTGTATAACAAGATCCACATTCCAAAGAACTGAATTGCGTTTACACCAAAACCTGTTGTGTGCTTGAGGTTCCTGTTTATTTTGAAATCACAAAGCTGCCGGGAGAAGCAAAAGGGTACAAACAACATTTATTTAGTTCTAACTAGTAATTTGGAAACAAAAGCAGTTATGCAGCAACTCACCTTTTATGCCTACTAAGTTAAGCAAGCTACTGCTGTTATGCATGCTAATAAAGTTAAAAATAGCATGTAAAAACAGAGGGCTGTGTCAGTGTCCTCAAAAATTAATTACTACATAAGGAAAAATTTCAAAGCCGTTAATGTATATTTGCCATTTTTGTGAGGCTTTTTTTTCTTTTCCTCTCATTAGGATCTGCCGGCCAGTGTTTGTTTCAGGCCAGTGTTTGTTTCAGCTGCTTGAGCTGATCCTGTCTGTGTGACAAACACAGTACAGGAATGCTTTCAACCCCATCAATATTTGTGTTAATGTTGGTTTTACCACCTGGACATCCCTGTCAGCAGGGTGAATATTTTGCCCCTGAGCAGATCCCAGTAGGAGCAGCATTCCTGGTACATGGAATTGTGCCTTACAAAGCAGCAGCTGCTACTCAGGAATGAAATTGCAGAGCCAATTCGCCAGGCCCCAAGGCTGGGGTTTGTTCTCTGCAGCAATGCACAGATGTGCAACCGAGGGCAGCAGGTGCAGCAGCTGCCTCCTCCCAGCCCCAAACTGCGGCCACGCAGGAAGGAATTTCAGAGGTTAATAGATTTATAGATTTTTTATCTATTTATATATTAAAATAACATATATTTATATTATTAAACAAATAACTACATAAAGACACACACACACACACAAAACTCTATATTTATATATAGAGGTTTGTATGGCAGTCTCACAGCTACATCAGCTCACTCTCTGCTCTTGCATCAGTTGAAAATCCTAGCTGTACTATCACCTTTCTGCTGATGAATATTTCACTGTGCTTCAGTAGTTTCCAGAGCAAACATCTTGCTTAGCTCCCAGCTGTAAGCATGGCAATAATGCACCTTACGAACCCCAGAAGCCTTCTGCCTCCTCAAGTGAAATTTTAATTTCAAACTGCCCTGTGTTGCCACAAGAGCCATCAGGAACATGTCTAAGTACCCATTTATCACGTGTTTTATGAGGATTTGTGAGACAGGATTGAGAAACTGCTCCCTGGAAATGCCAATGCAAACTTCTTCATACAGTAATTAATGTATCTGTGCAACAGGATACAACCCCTGCAGAGACCAAGTTCATCCAGCCAAGTATCCTGTTTGCAGAAGGCATGGGAAGCTCAGCCTTTTCACTGGATGTTCTCCCAGATTCCAATTATCCACGATTTAAGGACTTGGAAGATGAGGGTGATTCCAAACCATTTCATTAAGCAGCTGTGGGATGACCTACACCTCAGGAACAGAATCTTTTTTGGACCCCTCTTAATATTTTGTACTTCATAATGTCCTGCTTTAGGGAGGCTTTACTTTGCTTTTTGCATTTGTTACATAATTGTTATTTCTAGATAGAAAGGGAGTTATGACACAAGGCACAAAGCCATTTATTTCCATGTTCCAGTGCAATAGTGACACCTCATTAAAAGGCACAGCACAGCAGTGACATCAATCAGCCCCCCAAAGACTATCTCTCATCTTGTAACCAGTCTGTTTCTAACCACCCCCCCAAAAGAAAAAAAAAAAAAAAATCAAAGCAACTATTTAATAAATGGAAATAAGAATAAAGCTGAAAACTGAAAACCACAGGGTTTATCACCACATGATTCATTCCAGCAGGAGACTTTGCTTGTGTTGGGTCCTTAGTGCTTTCAGAACACCTCAATTTGTTAAGAACAGAATATAAAAGATAAACTGACATTCAGTTAAAGGGGAGCACATTCATTTCCAAGCTGAGCTCCTGGTCTAAGAAATTTTAAGGAAAGTGGAGCCAGGATCTGCACTCTGACCTGCACTCTGACTGCACTCTGGATTAGCAGCCTAATCCAAGTAACACCAAAGTAGAATTCCTCAGATTTATTGTTCATTACTGAAGTTGGATGATTCATCACATTTAAATTCTTCCTCATGAGCTTCCTAACTTCCTTCTTTTATCTGTTATCATCATATCTGAAGAGAATTAGTAATTTTTATCTGAGAAAAGAACCTGAATTATTCTGTGTGGTACCTAACATGCAATAAAACATGCAGAAAACATGAAGTAAAAAAAAAAAAGAAAGAAACAGCCAATCAAACCAAGAAGCTGAAACATTTTTACTACAGAAAAATGGCATCTCAAACAATATATTTGTTTCATGTTTCCTATTTTTACTTTCTCCCCCTCACCATCTGCCTCTGTTCTGCTTTTTTCTTTCAAAAAGCATCCACCTCATTTAGCTTCACTCACCCCATCACAGGATTCAGGCTGAATTAAAACAAAATTCCCAATGCCAAAGCCAAAAAAGCATTACCTCTTCATAAAAGACCTATTCCATAAAAGAGTTATTCCAAAAATAACTCCCCATTTTTTTACAGGAGCTGTAGATCTTTAGGAGAAGCAGTCCATCTCAATTCAGTGCTTTGCTGCACACTCTCTAGGCAAAGGAACTCGAGGTTTTTGGCCCCTGGTAACTCTGGCTTGTACCTGTACCTTCAGTGCTGCTCTTTTTGCCAAATTTTTGCCTGTTCTTTTGGTAGTGAGAGGAATGAGGGATTTGTGTTTACAAACAAGCTGTGGGTCTGCTGGTAGATAAAACCAGTGCTGAGAGATAAAGAAACAATGGGAAGAATTCCACTGATTGATGAATGGAAAAAGATATTTCCTTTTACAAATAAGCTTTAAGTTTGCTGATAAATGAAATTGGACATTGAAAGATGAAAGAAGCAATGGGGAAAACCCCTAAATTCTATAGGAATTCAAAATGAAAAGGGAGGGTTATACATTAGAGGGAAATCTCTGGTATCAGGCGTATTGGAAGTCTGAACCTCTCAAGTACCTCAGGCAATGGGGAAAGAGAGAAGGGAAATGCGGCCGGGAAATTGGGATAAAAAGGAGGCTGCGTCCTCCAAAAATTGGGGAGAGCCCAGGGGAATGCCCCATGGCCTCTCCCTTTATTGGAATAAAGAAAAAGGACTCCTCTGTCTCCTTTTTGGACATAAAGCTCTGATGTTTGTGGATTAATTTTCCTAACAGTAGCCAGCACTGAATCCCACGAGAGAGATCCTGTAGCATGGAGAAAGAAGGTGAATTACAGAATGTGCAGTTCTTGAGCAAGAGCTTCTCCTTCCATCACGGAAGCACCTCAGCAATGCCTGGGGGATTTGCTGTTCTGTGCAGCAGAGTCCCACTGCTTTGCTTAGGACACCCTGCATGAAAATAAAACCATTTTGGGGAGACAATCCTCAGAAGGAAATAGTGAGAACTAGAGAATGCCCATCTTTGACATGTGTGCCATGAGTGGTCAGGAGAGCCTGGCCGTGCCAGAACCTGCACTGTGCTGCGTGCAGAGAAGCAAAGGATAGTGAGGAGAAGATGAAATTCAAAAGGCTCTAACCTGTGGCAGCAGCACAGTCTGAGTCTGGAGGCAAGTCCTCACAGGGCAAACGCTCTCATTTGTGAGTCAATTCTCTGCAGCATCCTTGGTGAATTTGTACTGCAGTCAGTGCATGGACTAAGGAAAACTTCTGGGCCCAGCTGGGGTACACCCTGAGCCTCTGGATCTCTTGGGGAGAACATGTTCTGTGCGCTGCAGTGAGGAGCTGAGCCAGGTCAGACACCCCCCCAAGGCACTGGCACCTCAGTGCCCGTCCTTGTGCCTTCAGGGCCAGCGGGACCTTGGCACAGGAGCACCAGGAAGGAGTAAGGGACCCACTGTTACCCTGGCTCTGTCTCTGGGGGTCCTGGGAGCTGCTGGGGCGCCAGAGGGGGCTCACAGAATCAACTGGAAAAACCTCTGAGATCACGGCGTCCAACTTGTGACCAAGCGCCACCTTGGTCAACCACTGCACCCAGTGCAGTGTCCACCTGTTTCTTGAATATCTCCAGGGATGGTGACTCTACCCTGGGCAGCCCATTCTGATGTTTAATTAGGCTTAGATTGTCTCCTTTTCATGAAGAAAATCTTCCTGATGTGCAACCTAAGCCTCCCTGGTGCCGCTCCAGGCCGCCTCCTCTCCCTTGACCCTCACCTGTCAGGGAGAGCGTGGTCACCCCTAAGCTTCCTCTTCCGGGCGTGGAGGGCTGGATAAGAGGGAGAAAAAAATATGGAACGCTTCACGAATTTGCGTGTCATCCTTGCGCAGGGGCCATGCTAATCTTCTCTGTATCGTTCCAATTTTAGTATATGTGCTGCCGAAGCGAGCACGAATGTGGGAACTTACCCGCCGCTATTTGTACTCCCAGCATTCGCGCTCCGCAAGGTCAGGGTGACCCTGCTGAGACAAACCGCGGTGCCGGTGGGAGCAGCAGCGGCCGTGCACAGCACCCCGGCTGTACCGAGGGTCTGGCGGGCAGGAGACGGCGGAGAGGGGGGAACAGACCCCAAATCCGGCCTAAACGGGGTTATGCAAATAGCTCTGCTGTATGCAGATACGCGCAAAGCACGCTGGGGCGGGGCGGTACCGGGGCCCCTCACGGGGCCGTTCTGTATCAACAACCCCCCGGAGGGTGTCGGCGTCGCGTTCGGCTGTGCGAGCTGGGAATGTGACACTTTTCTGCGGTGAGACATGGGTGCTTTGGACCTAAATTAGTTAATATTGCTGACGTGTGGCGAGAGCGGGTGGCTGAAGCCGTTGTCGTTTCGCAGAATCACAGAATCGTTCGAGTTGGAAGGCCCGTGTGGAGATCAAAGCCCCTGCCAAGGCAGGGTCACCCGGAGCAGGTGACACAGGAGGGCATCCAGGTGGGTGTGAAAGTCTGCAGAGAGGGACACTGCACCGCTCCCTGGGCAGCCGTTCCGCTCCTCTGCCACCCTCAGTGTGAAGAGCTCCTTCCTCCTGCTGAGGCGAAACTCCTTGTGTTTAAGTTTACGACCATTACTCCTGATATACTTGGAGGGTATCTCCGGAGCGGGCAGCTGTAGCGGGACCGCATGGCTGCAGGGACGGGCAGGGACCATGTATGAATAGGGAAAATCAAAGATTGCGTGGCACTACTCGTTCTAAGCTGTGGCAGGAATAGTACTGAGTACGAGCAGCAGAGTGGCGCAGCGGAAGCGTGCTGGGCCCATAACCCAGAGGTCGATGGATCGAAACCATCCTCTGCTAGCATTAATATTTTCATTTTTCTCACGGCACGGCGCCCGTCCTCTCCTCCCCGCTGGTTATTTTTGGGTACGGGGGTGCGGCTGGTGCGAGGACAGATGTTTTTGCTAAAGTCTTGGCGACATGCAGTATAGCTGATGCGAGTGAAGGACGGACAGAGCGCTGCGGTGCCTACAGCCTTTTTTTAGTGCCTTTGACGGTCTCGTGGAGTCACAGGATGGTTTGGGTTGGAAGGGACCCTAAAAGGCCATTTAGTCCCAACCCCTGCCATCATTAGGGATACACAAACTGCTCAGAGCTCTGTCCAGCGTGGCTTTGAATGTTTCCAAAGATGGTGCATGTGCCACCTCTCTGGGCACCCTGTGCCAGTGTCTCAGCACCCTTGTGGTGCAAAGTTTCTTCTTTATAAGAAAGCTCCCTTTTAAACTAAAAGGTCACAAGGCCCCCCAGGAGCCTTCTCTGCTCCAGGCTGAACAGCCCCAGCTCTGTCAGCCTTTCCTCACAGAAGAAGTGCTCCTCTAGGCATCTTCATGCCTTCATCTGGACCCGCTCCAGGAGATCCATGTCTTTAATCAGGCATCAAAAGCTCGTGGCACACATTTGTAGTTTTTCCCTATCCTGCCGGATAAAATAAAACATAGCCACCAAACATACAAACATTGCCAAACGAAGCAACCAGACTTTCAGCACAAAATGCAGGAAAGCAAAATAAAACCACAAGTGTGAAAACATCAAAGTCAATGCACATGGTATTGAAAGTCTGTATTTGGCCTCTGGATTACATGATCTGAGGAAAAAGGCTCTGTGAACTTAATGGCACAGTGCTGCTCAGTGGGCGTTGTTTTCAGGGCTGTAGAATGTGAAAAATAAACAGTAGAATTCTTACATGGAATGAATACGTGCGGAGTACAGGGAAGAAAAGCGAGGCAGGGGTTTTGTTCACAGAGCCGTGAACATTATGGAATCGGCTTTCCCTGCCTTTGGCTCAGTAGGCGCGGCTCGGGAGCCCACACTGTGCGGTTCCATGGTGTAATGGTTAGCACTCTGGACTCTGAATCCAGCGATCCGAGTTCAAATCTCGGTGGAACCTGAGTTCTTTTGCCATAAACACATTTATTTCCTGCTCAGAACCGTGGAAAGTGACTTCAAGGCGTTTTTCATGGACTGTTAGAATGCCACAAACATCCCATGCCTCATGGGATACATATCTAAAGCAGAAGAGTAACCAATCACAGAGTTTTCTTGTTCCCCCCGCCCCAATATCTATTTATTGCAGCCAGGTTAGTACTTTCTGACTTATCTGAAATTATCTGAAGAATCTCAGACACGTCACAGCATATTGTTTCCTTTTCTTTCTGTGCTTTGAATCGCCTGTGTGGAAACACAGTTCTAAATTCTGCATCAGCAAAGCTGGTGGCAGGTGCTGAGCTCTGTGGGGTGAGGTTTTGGGGTGTCTCTGACAGCAGATGTTCTCCAGCGTTCATGTTTGCTTTCTGCCCTCGTTACACCAGGGGTGACCTTATTGTTCCCTTCCGGTGCATAAAGGGGCTTCAGGAGAGCTGGAGAGGGACTTGGGACAAGGGATGGAGTGACAGGACAAGGAGGATTGCTTCACTCTGCCATAGGGAGGATTAGATGGGAAATTGGGAAGGAATTCTGGCACAGGGTGCCCAGAGAAACTCGATGCTCCACATTCAAGGCCAGGCTGGCCGGGGCTTGGAGCAAGCTGGGACAGTGGAAGGTGGCCCTGCCCATGGGGCTGCGACTGGATGATCTTTAGGGTCCCTTCCAACCCAAACCACTCCACGATTCTGTGAAGGCAACGAATATCGCAGAAACAAACACGAATATTTAGGTCGTGTTAAATTCCCGTCGGCTCTCCCTGGTACAAGGGCAGAACGAACAATTTCCCACCGGGATTTGTTTGCCGTGGATTAATTGTGGGGGCTGGCGGAGGGGTGAGGCACCGCCCGGTTCTATGGTGTAATGGTCAGCACTCTGGACTTTGAATCCAGCGATCCGAGTTCAAATCTCGGTAGAACCTGCTCCAGGTCTGTGTTTTTGTGCCTGTGCTGGGACAGACCGCACCGCGCTGAAGCTCCAGCCCAGCGCCACAGGCTGTCCTCGACCTCAGCTGTCACCCTCCCCCCGACTTTCTTCAATGCAATGAAATTGACAAAAGACTTTATATAATTCTTGCTACTTTTTAATTAGGTGTTTCGTTTTATTTTGCTGCTATTCTACATTAAGTACTTCTGGGGGGAGGCATTTATACTGTGGAAAATTTCATCAGGCACATGTGCAGAATTCGGACATTATTTTTGCACCCAACTATTCACTTGGAAAATAAAGGCAGAAATGCAGTGTTTTGGGATAAACTGCATAATTTAAATAGATATTCTCTCTGCTTCGCTGACACAAACCCGCTGTAGTTATCTTTCATTTCCAGAGCAGCTAAGGACATTTTGCACCTTGGCTCCCCTCCTCCAAACCTGTCCTACAGTCACTTGTTTACACAGCAACAGGAGCAAGCCTGCTCTGTTCAACAGCTCCTCCTCCTCTGGCCAGGTAACCCTGCCTTGCTGGCCCTTGAAAAAAACACAGAACACCTTCAAATCCAATTATTATTTAGTAGAAATCCAGGACCCAGCTGCTCAGGAAAACATACGTAAATGTTTGCTCAATTCATTAAATTTTCACACAGCTTAGTGATGAAAAAAATCCCTTGCCTGTGTCAGGGCTGATTTTCGTCCTTTCCTCAACTGTTGGATCAGGTCACGCACAAAAAAAGATCTTTTCCTGTGCACCAGTGTTTGAAGTTTCTCTATCCAGTAACCTCAGCACAGCCAGCCACTCTCACATGCTGGCTTCACACACCATCATCATTTTCCCCAGCACAGGAGCTTTAAAGCCACAGGGCTTGTCTGCCTTGCATGGAATCAATATATTAACTGACAATTCTAGAGAGCAAATTGCCATTTCCGACAGCAATTTAGCAACTTCCTCCTTCCATTTTGCAGAGTTTGAGGTGCAGCTGTAATCCAACAGTCCCATAAAGAGCTGATACAGTACTGGTGCCACAGATGTGCCCAGACAAACCCCCTGGGTGAAACCAGGTGTACTTAAAGAGTTAAACTTTTACAGGGAACGAGACAGAACCAGTGCAGAATTGAGTACTGAGATTTATTCACAATTCATGGTCATGCTGCACTGGAAAACAAAGCACCAAAATTTTCTAAATGTCCTCTTAGCACAAAATTCAAGGGTGAGTTAAAGCACTATGGCTGTGGCCACGTCAGGAGCTTTTCCTGTTGCTGAAGAGGCAGTAGCAATAGAAATTATTAGGGAATCAGGGAATTAAATAGTGCTGTAATTTCAAAAGTGTGGCTACAAACATGTATTGTCAACATTAATGGACTTTCCAACTGCAGATTCAAAAGCCAGAATCAAACCTCATGCAAGTATTTCACTATATATGAAGCTGCAACAAGGTTTTCTGATCTATGTTAAAATTTCAATGAAAGCAGGTGAAGGGGAAAGATTAAAAGGAAAGAAAAGTTCTATCCTGTAAAACTGGCACTTTAAAGAAAAGGCCTTTAAAAACCTAAAACATTTTACTCCAGAAAATTGTCTTCTAAAACAAAAGCTGACTAAAAAAAAAAAAAATCAACAAAAAGACAAGTCTCAGTTACTTAGGTCACTAATGACAATACATTCTGTGTAGCCACTTGTCATGGTTTTGCATTTAGGGAAGTGATGGAAAGGTTTGTTATGCAAAACCATAACACCACTACAAGCTCAGTTAGATGCCTTGTCTTTAAAAAAGAATTCTGCAGCAGACAAATCATCAACAGCTCTGCACTGTGACTACCTCGATAGGTTAAAACCCTTGAGCAGATGGAAGAAATGGTGGCTCCAGCTGAAAGAGGTTATTTTGAACACTGAACCACTGATTTCCCTTGCAGTGGGAGCAGAGCAGATCGATTTCACCCACTGCCCAGCCCATTCCTGGGCTCCCCCAGCAGCACAGGGAGTGCAGCAGGCAAGCACTGGCCAAAGTGCCACCCAGCCTTGGGAGGATCCAGCACGTCGTACCACCAGTTCAGGGCTCTGCTTTCAGAACAGCAAGGCAGCCCTTGTGTAGTTTACTGAAGATTTCCTCAGAAAAGCAAACTGGTTTTGTACCATTTCACCCAGTACACGCACATAAAAAAATAAGCACACTGTACAAGGAGCAGCAGAGATATAATTTAAACATGCATCCACCTAGAAACCATATATACAGAGACACAGGCCTATACAAACAGAACAGGACCACTTTATTACATTACAATTCTGGTGGAGCTTTTGGAGGAAATCACGGCAGATAAAGAAAATCAGACAGAAGGAGGTGGATGTTGCTTCTGAAAGTAATCTCTTTTGAAATGCCACACAACACCCCCACCTTTCTCCAGCACACAGCTATTACAGTTCCAGCTACACACAGCTCTTCCCACGACTCCTGGACTCCCTTTACAGAGGTAGATTTCTGTTGGTGTTCTGATATTGCACCACGTTAAGTATGGGTCTCACCACAAGGAACAACTTGCAAAGGCTAATTTATATAATTCATGGGCATAATCTCATTGTGGGCATTCAGGCAGTGCAGTAAATAAATTAATTTGCACTTGAAAGAAAACCTCCCTCCAAGTGCAATGGTTTGTTATTTAGGTGGAGGTCCAATGGGAAGCTGCAATTTTTTAACAGCTTCACATTAAGAGAGCTGTTTCTTGTCAGCAGGGTGACACTTCACTGTCTTTCTCCTTTTCAGCCTCCCTGGTCTAGCCAGTGCCAGGTCTTGCCCTGCCTCCCCTGATGCTTCATCCCATTCCACTGTGACCAGGTTAAATGTGCATTTTAAACACTCACAGGTTTTTTGCAGGATTTCTTACTCATACAAGCAGTTGTAATGTTGAAGAAATTTGCAAGAAGATTGATTGAAACTGCATGAAATGGTTAAAAAAGCCCATCCACACTCAGGCTGCATAAGGGAAGCTAGAACTTTGCTAGCTTCAAACAGCCATTAATTGTGAACAGATCTGATGCTATCAGGAAAACCTGAAGAAGTCTGGCAGGAGTCTTAATTTCTTTTGTCCATCACATTCTTGAATAACTCTCTGACAGCTGGGGAAATTGCAGACAAGCTGCACAGCAGTACCACTTCACAATGTCTGTTAAGTGAACTTCTATAGCATATTTATAAAAATAAGTGCATCAAAAATCATGATGCCAACGTATCGTAACTCTGATGAGCTCACAAGCATTGCTCAGTATTTTTTCTCAGAGGCACCCCAGGAAGTTATTTTTTGCAGAAGTCTTTCAACATGGAGATAAATGAAAGAACAATCTGGGTATGTTCCACTCTCAGAGAGAAGCCAAAGCAAGCAGCACCACTACTCCTGGCTGCAAGCTTGGCAGAAAACTTATATGGGAAGGAAGTTCTCTTTTTGTACCAACCAACCTATTTGGAACTACTTTAAATGAACCATTTAGCATTAGCTTCCTAGATTGAGTTTCTGTGAAGCATTCTGTGACACTACATCAGTAAGAAATGGTGGCTAGTTTGGAACTGAGTATTTTTTGCTGAATTACAGATACAAGGTTCGTAGAAATTCATTACATCTCTCCATATACTCACTTGTCCTTTAAAAGGGCCTTTTCCTTATCAAGGTAAGTAAATCCCAAGTTATGTCACACCAACTGCATCAATACTGAAATTCCTGTTGACTGTTTTCCTGTGATGATAGGGACTGCAGACCTAGAAGTAAAATCATCTCACCCCCCTGGAGGAGCCCATTTTGTGCAGTGAACCCTTCAGGGAGTAACTTGATCAGGAATTACACTCCCTGTCCCTGGCAGGAAGGGTTTATGTACCTTGCAAGATGAGGCTTTAGAATGAAGAAATCCATTGTACGCAGGAAATGACAAACAGTAAAAGTTAAATGACAGGCAGGAACCAGGGCTTTTGGAGACTTGTCTGGTTTTGCAAAGCAATGGTTCTTCCCAAAACCATCCACGAGTGCACAGAGGGTTCCAGCGCTGCTCTGCAGTTACCATTTGATGTCCAAGCTGCTCGTGCTTTGATTTACTGCACTGTACGTGGTGTGCAAAGTGTCCTGGACCTTCTTGGAGTCCATGCCCTCCAGCCAGTCCTGGTACATCCTCTGCACGTGCACGTTGGTTTCTGGCAGCCTGACAGGAATTGCAGTGTACACCTCTTCCATCTGGGCAAGCAGGGCTTTGTCTGGTTTGCCATCCTCAGTTTGGGCCTGGCCCTTTCCATTGAGGCACCCTTAGGAAAAAAATAAATTAAAAAGATGGAAGGTGATGGAGATTTGATATGAAAAGAAAGTCTCTGTTAACTCAGAATTCTTTTTTCACACTTCTCTAAAGGAAGTCTTTTTTTTAAACTTCCTCCCACACTGTTACAATTTGTATTTACCTAAAGTGACTCCAATATCAACTTCATCTTAATGGAAATGAGGTTTCCATATCACAAATCTTTCTCTGCATTCTCCACGGTTTTATGATCCTAATTATGTTCCTTGTCTTTTCTTGCCCTTGACAACCACCATTTCAGAGCATCCTCTGAGGTTTGGCAGTGCAGTGCTGGCACTTATTTATAGGTCAGAAGAGAACAAATAACATCGTGACTAATTTTAGAAAACTCAATCATTTTTTGAGCCAACCCTGCACCTGTAATTGGTGTTTTGGACCCTTCAATAAACAGTGAGATTTTAGATTATTAAGAAGAGAATTAAGAGGGAATGAAATGAAGTGCCTGCCTGTAAGGCAGCTTTCCTTGGAGATTCAAGATACATGTGAAGAACAACTGCAGATCCACAATTATTTTTACCTCCTGGGCAGGCAAGGACTTCTACAAAATGGTAGGAAAACTTTCCTTTTTTCAACTTCAGGACCATGTTTTGGATATTTCTGAAGCCATATGCTGCTGCAAAACGCAGCACTGTCTCCCCATCCTTTTCAAGGGTAACTTCTTGAAAGTCCTTGTTCCTGTCAAGACACAGAGAGAACATTTTAACCCCCTGCATTCCCAGAGGAACAACCCAACTGTGCCAGTTTGTATTCAGATGCTCCAAAGGGAACAGAACAAGTATAACAGTGAGATCAAGGTGAACTCTTCCACTTTCTAAAGTGAGTTAAGCAGAAGTTGGGGTGGAATCTTTGTAACAGAATTCTACTTAATTTTTAAGTGCAGGTAAGGTTTTAATGAAATGAGTACCAGCAGGAGCTGCTTTACAGAGAGAGACTTGCAGGTTCAGAGCAGGTTTATAGCCTGTACCTGCCTACCAGCCAAAGACCAGGTTAGCAGTAACTGCTTTCACTGCAGCACCATCCACAGCAGGGGAAGCTCCTGGGCTGCAGGAACCAGTTCCTTGCCCAGAGGGTGGCCAATGCCCCAAGGCTCTCAGTGTCTAAGGGGCATTTGGACACAGCCCTCAATAACATGCTTTAATTTTTGGTCAGCCCAAAGTGCTCAGGCAGTTTGACTGCTGTGGGTCCCTTCCAACTGGAAATACTTCTTCTGTTCTAGCTCATCCATTCTATGTAACAAGGATACAAAACTCTAACTTACTTTAATGCTTTGTAGGTTATCTCCTTGACATCCACGCCGAAAAGCTCCTTTGCAGCATGTTTAAAAATGTGCTCCAGATAACCATCAGATCTCTTCCCATCATGCCTTACTACATCTCCCTCCTTTAAGTCATCAAACCTTAGGGAACAACAAAGTGGAAGATCAACTCCAAAAATTTCATTCTTTCACTTCCATAAAATAGTGTGTTTCTCCTCTCCTGTTTCCCCACACCAAAAATTGTTTTGTGGCATTGAGAACACGTTACACTTTTATTTATTACAGCTTAAAAAATGTAAATTATTCAGGACAGCAGTGAGATGATGAAAAAAAGCAATTAATAAAAAAGATGCAGGGCCTTCCATGTTGAGAAATATCAAGCAACAGTAATTTATAAGAATGCACCTTCACCACAATCTGAAGATTTTGTTAACAACCTTTTACTGCTCAAGAGCCATTTTGGGGAAAAATTATTTAAATAAATTGTCATTTTTTGCCTGTGAGAATACAAAACTACTTCAGAAGTTACAAGTCTTTGCTGACAGTTCTCCTGCTTTAGGAACTGTTTGTCACAGTCTGTAACACTCACACCAAATTAGTAGAGCTGCACCCAGGTTAGAACAGTATACACTGAAAATAAGTGCTAACTATGGTTCAGGAGAGAAAATGGGCTATCGTATCCCAAGGGCATCTCCTGGAAGTTCACCTCTCCCCCAGTGAAAAGCAGCTCTGAAGAGCCCACATTCATACAACTATTTTAATACCCAGCACTTTATCACAAATTGCTGCTGTGCTGGGGCTTGTTTTAAGAGGATGACTTCAAGTTGTTTAAATTTCTCTGCAAGATCTACTTTTAAAACCCCAGAAGAGCAAATATTTACATCATTAGGTCTCACAGCTGAACCAGTATAATAAGATTAGCCCTTTTAAAAATTAACATTATTTTCCAACATAAATTGAGGGCACTTGGCTTGTTCAGTCTGGAGGAGACTGAGGTCAGACATCACGAGGATCTGCAGCTGCTCCTGAGGGACAGCTCTGATCTCTGCTCTGTGGCAGTGACAGAACCCAGGGAACGGCTGGAGCTGGGCCAGGGGAGGTTTGGGCTGGATTTAGGGAAAGGTTCTTCCCCCAGAGGGTGCTGGCACTGCCCAGGCTCCCCAGAAAATGGGCACGGCCCCGAGGCTGCCAGGGATGCCCAGGTGGGGCTGTTGGGGGGTCTGTGCAGGGCCAGGGGCTGCACTGGGTGACCCCTGTGGGTCCTTCCAGCTCAGGATGTTCTGTGATTCTATAAACTGAGCCAATGAACCAGCACATTCTGAATAACAGCTTGTCCTTTCATTGTCAGGCTGATACAGAATTAAAAGCCTGTCTCAATGTGATTCTGACACAGAATTACATGACTGTCCCTGCAAGTCACGTACATGACTATTCCTGCAAGAACTTTATTCATTCTCATTCTGTGTGACAATCTCAGGCAGGAGCAGTCAAAGAGCTGCACTACAAACACAGCTCTGAACACGTTCCCACTGACCCACTCAAATTTCTCCCCTCTAGGTCCAAGCAAGATTCTAGCTGGAACTGAAAGGGGTTTTCAAAACTTCCAGAGCTTTCTGTTTTGTGCAAGACAGCACGTTTATTGCTCCACTAGCAGCCCCTTGGAAAGATACCAAGGAACATGTGTCACAGCTGAACAAAGATGAGGGAGAGCAGCCTCTGGAACTAAGTCTGAGAATTAAACACCACACACACACTGCTCCCTGAGCCAAGCATAAGGCATGGAAACAAAACCTCTCCAATGCTTTGTGCACTTCTCATCTAAAGCACAGTTCAGTTTGATCTAATCTTGAAAAACTGACTGCTGTCCTCAGTATAAAAACCAACTAATTACCATTTCCTGAAAGGGTGCTGCTTCTAGCAATCGACATGAACATATTGGGGAGTGGAAATTCACTGCCAGGATGCTGCTGTGACAGAGAGGGGAGCCCAGAGCAGATGGTCAGCCCCAGGATGTGTGCCAGCAGCTTTGTGGGAGGCAGCTGGACAGGGCAGATCAGGCTGTTGGGCTCTGCACAAGGAGCACAGGAGAGCTCTGAACAGGGCCAGCACCCCCAGACAGCCACACTTACTAGCAAGGCTTGAACTTCATACAGTCACATCTATTATTACTGCAAATAATCAATATTTACCAATTAAAAAAAAAAAAAATCCTTAAATATCAGTCAGGAGCTACACAACAAGTCAGAAATTTTAGAAAAGTTACATTATAAGGGTCATTACCTCAAGTTATCTGCTTTGTATTTAGACAGTACATGCAGGTTTATATTTTCTGTTTCATGTTACTGTTATATGTAGCAAGAATCTAAGAGAGTATTTTTGTGGGTTTGGCCACTATATAAGGGTGAAGCTGTGGTATACTCAGGCTTTGATGCAGGTTTTTTTTTCTCTAAAAAGAAAAAACATTCTTCTGAGCAGTTTTACATTTATGTTGTGTGGGAAATGGATTTACAGAAAATTCTCAAAGGTTGACGGAAAACTCACATAGTGCACATCTGTATGCAAACCTTAAAATAAGAAATACTGACTTAATACCACAGAATAAACCAGACATTGTTAAGAGAGAAACTGAACTAAAAACAAGTTTCAAAAGATGACCTTACAAATAAGACTAGATACTTTAGAGAAATAAAACTATAAAAAATGCATTGTAGTAGGACCCATAAGGAGTAATTTTAGATGATTGACTTTAAGACATTTACAACATAGTGTAGCTAAAATTGATAAACCAAGAAACCCTTATAGTGTATTGTAATTAGGAAATAGTTGGCTTCTGATTCTGATAGCATGAATTATAACACTTGTATTGTCTCACCCTTCAAATGAGACTGAAAATGGAATAAAAGTTTTTAAAACATCTTACCCCATCTCTAAGTCAAAAAATAGCTTTATCCAACAATGCTGAATATGCTCCAACATGTCATGTGTCATTAAAATAAGGAAGCAATCCACAACAAAACTACTTACAAACTATCTACAGCTACTTCAGTCACATCTTTCATCGACACATCTTTCTGTTCCATTATTTGGACAATTTCACCTGTAGGAAAACATGTGACATTTTACTTTCAACACAAAGCACAACACACACACACTGTGCCTCTGTTTCAGAGATCAACATCCCAACACCTGCATGTGCTTTGTGTCACATTCTCCAGCTCTTCCCACAGTCACCTCCCTCCAGTGACTGAGAAGCCTGACAACTCCTGCCCCAAAGAAAAGGGGCCTTCAGCTTGCCCAAACTCTGCTTAGATCCTCAGCCTTTCTGTTAGGCCAAGTTTGGAAATATCCAAACTACACTGCAGGATGCTTGGACACTAAGGCTAAAGACAAGATCCTCACCAAAAGGCAACTGGTGCCATGAATTAGGAAAAATTCCTAATAAAATAATGACCATAGACAAGCCAGACAATAATTTTAAATATGGATTTGCATAACTTTTACCTTCTTTAACAGGCTGTCAAAATACCTCATTTTTAGATGTATAGCAACTTAGAAGGAAAGGACTTGTCACTCTGCCTTCCCTGTGCACTACCAGGAGCACAAAAATATGTACTAATTTTAATTAAAAAATTTAAAAACTTTTAATTTTTTTTGGCAGAAAATGTACTTTCTGCCATAGTACATTTGGCAGAAAAAAGCTAACCTTATGACTAAAGCAGACTTGAAAAAAGCAAACTCTGGCATAAAGGCTATTCTAAAAATGGTGATTCACTTATATATTCATAGATGTTAAGTTTAAAAAAGTTAACCTGATGTCAGGACACAATCAACTTCTGCTGAATTATACAAGGCAGTGTAGAAATCTTCCCTCAATGCTTCCAGCTTTTTGTCATAACAAGGTGCCACAACTATATGGAAAATTTTATCAGGAGACAAGTTCTGTGGAATAGAGAAGGGAGCACATGTGAAGTCCATGAAGAGCAAAAGACAGCTTGAAGGATGACAGGGACAAAAATAGTGACATAAACCTCAGGAATAAGTCCCTACCCACTAAATTTAAAGAATGTTCACACTGATAATGATTTGCCAGAAGTCAGAAAGCATCAGCAGACTTCCAAAGTCAGTCTCTGGATGGACCAAATTCCCTCAGACCATGTTTTCTGCAGCTTTTTGACTGCCTTAGAAAGTGATTTCAAGTCAGGAGTTCAGAGTTCTGGCTTCTGGCTGTCACTCACTCACTTTCACCCAGAGCAAGCCCTTCAGAATTTGTCTGTCCATGTGCAGACAGCAATCCTTCCCTACAGAACATACCTGTAAGTTCCTTTTAGGTATGATATGTAAAGAACAGCAATTTTTTTCAACATATAAAAATTGAGGATATAAAAAGGTTAGCTCCAAGGATGCAATGCTTTTATTAAACTCCTATAACAGGGCAATTTCCACATTACTCTCCTCCACTCCTGTTTTGGCTGTGCCGTAGAACTACACAGGCAGCATTTCACAAAACAAAACCCCTTTAACTGCTATGGATTTAACTTGACCCGTAAATATTTAAATCCACGTTGCACTGGGGGTGCAAGGACTGCTGCCAGCTCACAGTGCACTGTATGAAATGAGGTTCTTTGTAGATTCTTCTCATCATGGGCACTTTACAGCACAGAGCACCATTTCTTCTTCAAGTCAAGGACAAATGTAATACACCAAGATCTGTATCTCAGTATTAAAGCCCATTTAATAGACTATAATGGTAAAAATAAATCAGAATTACTTACCTGCTGCTTGGCAAAGTAGCCCTTCACTAGGGAGCCCATGATCTGCTGTGGAGACTTTGCAGTGCAAATGTGGGAGGTCACCAGGTTGGTGAGTACCCTTTCAGCATATCGGATCCAACCTGGCACCACACGAAAATGACAGGCACAGAGAAGTGACCCATTAGCACAGCAAGTGGCAGCAGTCACACAACACATCCTGAAAATGATGGCACCTTCCCAACAGGGAGAACATTTCTGTGTAGGCTGGAAGCCCCACCTTGGGAACCACAGGAAACCTCAGGGCTCTGTTAATAATGCTTTAGTCAATGATTCACTGTGCCATGAATTCTAGACCAAGGTCCACTATGAACTTCCTGACCTGCTACCCCTTCCTCATGTACAGACAAAGCAGAAGGAACAAGAGCCCAGCTAACAAATTTGACCTTCTAGGCCTCAGCCCTTGGATCACCACATAGTGCAACAAATGCACTGTTTGGCTGCTTAACTGGAACCTGGTGTTTCCTGAGGTTTAATATCCCTGCACCCAGCCTGCCTCCCCTAGAACAGAAGAGTCACATGAAAGCATTATTACAAATGCACATGGATTAAGCCTAGGAAGAAATGGTTTCTTTTACTATTGTTAGAGTAGCCACACCTTCAGAAACACTCCCACACTCACAGGAACCACCTGAAATCTCTCTGTATACAACACTCTGTCCTTAGTTTCTCAGGAATCCTCTCTCTCACCAGATCCATTCAGCATTCCAGCTGTGGATACCCACAGCACCCCAACATCCAGAGCTGTTGTATTATTCCCCCAGTAAATGAACAAATAAAGGTATTTAGGGTGTGCTATTCTTTCTTGGGCTCTGTAGCTCTTACTGAAAAGCCCAGAATCCTTCACAGCAAGGGTTTGGAGCTTTTTTCATCTACATGACACCTACATTGTGCAGCAGAGTTAGGCCCAGCCTTCAAGGCAGGTGTGTTGCTTTTGGTGCTAAGAAATGATGAAAAAAAAAATTACATTTTGTCTTCATGCAAATTAGTGATTACATAAAAGAGAGAAACTGCTGTGCAGTACACACTGCCCAGGAAGGGGAAAACCTGGAGATTAACTTTTAAGCTTGCAATTACCACTTATGTAAAAACACCTGGTACTGTTTAAGTCAGAAAAATACCACAAATGCCAACAGCAGCACAAAACTGGGATGCAAGTGTGTTCAGATGATGTCTCTCTGTAGCAGAGAAATAGTTTTCCCAGTGTAATACAATTTTACAGATGAAAATGAGAAGGTGCTAAGTATTAGGAAAACCCAACAACTGTTTAAATATTCCCAATTCTTGTTATGCACAGACTTCAAGCTGGTTTCCATAAAAAACCTCAAAGGCACACATCACCTTCAACAAGCATTCATTCCTGAATGAACAATTCATTCATATTCTGTAGGAATAGCTGAGGACCATGGATTTCTCTATTAGGACTGTACTGAACTGCAAGACTGAACTGGAAGTTTGCCTAATGTCCACTTTCAACTGGGACTTTAAGTCCAAGACATTACCTACAACAAAGCAGTGAATTTATTGATGCTTGGTAAAAAGCTGTATTAGCATATTCTGCATGATAGGTACATCCTATTGCTTAAATGGCTTTAGTCTCAAGAGCTGTCCAAATACAACAAAACCTGCTTCAAACAAAACAAGGAGAGTTTTAAAAATACTTGTACTCACCATTAATCACCCCAGCACTCCTGCTATGAGGCTGGTTCTTATAATTGGAATGTTTTTGATATTGTAGTCATGACCTATAAGGGAATTTCACTAAATCCCAGGAGATTTCTGACAGGTATTGTCTGAAGCAATTCCTTAGATTGTTTCTGTCCTTGCAGTGGATGGAATGAGTGTCTCATAGCTGCAGCTCCCAAAGATCATTAGGCTCATTAGTCACTGGTTAATTGTACAGGCAGCCTGGGTGAGTGAGTGAGCATTTAGCTGCACTCCACACACACACTGCTGTTTGTGCCCTCTCAGCACAGGGCTGGACTGCAGAGCCACAGTTAGGGAAAACCTCAGATACCCTTTCTTATGTCAGGGAACACCAGCACTCATCCACACCTACACCCTTCATAAATTCATTTGGATTCTTGGCCATTTGCTGGCTTGTGTTGTCATCAGAGAGCAAGAAAGCATTACAAATGACCATATAAATCCCTGCAGTTGTAGCTCAGAACATGTCATTTTTGGTGGTTTCTTGTGAGATCGTGAAGATGCATGTACGCATCTGTAGGAAGTGCAAAAAAACTAAGCAAGCTTTTATAAAACCCCATTCCTGGAAAAGGAAATTGATGGACTGGGACAAAAGCATTAGAATCCTCAGTACTTATGATCTTCCTGCTGCAAGTCTGCCCCATTGGCTTTTCTGGGAGGACACAGAGGTTGGCAGTGCCTTAAAAACATCAGATTTTCCAGAGCAAGTGCTTCATGTTGCTCACCAGCTTAGTACATTAAGGAAGGGAATTGATTCTTTTGAGATATTACACATACTATCAGTAGTAACACCACTGTTCTTTCAACAGGAAAACCCAAAAACGAGTTCATTTTCTCCCCAGAGAGCAGCAGGAGGTGAACAATTAAGACATGGACAAGAGAAGAGCTTTTCTCAGGTTCTGGACTATGCAGGCTCTGCTCTTTGCTCATGGCAGATGTCACACCCAGCCTGCTGCAGAGGGTGATAGGTCTCTGCAAAGCCACACACCCAGATAAAAAAGAGGAAAGCATTTATACTTGAGTTCACATTGACCTTGCATCTACAGAGCTATATAAAAACCATTTTGTGCTAAACACCCCACAAACAACATCTCTGGGACAAATTTCTGTAATCTGGGGGTAGAAAGAGGAAGGAGAAAAATGAACAGAAAATGCACACAGACAAATAAGGACAGGAAACACAGTGAACAACCTCACTTGTAAGATGACTAATCAGGATTTTTGCTTTCTCTAATTGCTGACAAAGAAACATACCATGTTTTCAAAACGGATTTACAGTGATATTCTGGGTTAGTTTCCCAGAAATGGAAAGCACCCATGCTTCTGTAACCATCTCTATTACAATAGAGAGCTGAAAACAAAACCAGCACTGAAACCAAAAATCTTGTGCAGACCACACAAGGACAAGGAAAGTGCTCCATTAACTATTTTAAAGTATTTCCACTGAGAGCAGCAGATAGTCTGAGCTCTGTTTCCAGTTGAAGCAAATGAAAATTATCTCAGAAATTCTAAAAGAAATCCTCAGGTCTTGAATTTTACCTAAAACACATACAAGACAACAAAACTAAGTAACAGGGGTGTTTCAGCTGCACAGGTTTTACATGAAAAAAAGCAATATATGATATGTCTGCTCCTGAGGAGAAGAGGTTACACTAACATAACAGTAACAGAAAAAAAGAGACATGTTTTTAATACATATATGTAGTAGTTAAAGCATAACCCGGGTATTTCCACTACAAAATACACAGAACAAACAAAAATACAAGTATAATTCAAACAGCAGTATTTGAACTTCAAATCAATGACAAAAGCAGATTCTGGGGATCACTCACTCAACTCATTATCACTCTAAAATTTCTTTAATAAATGCAATCCACTTGAGTTATTTCAAAGCTAACAAGAAGTATTTTTGGTATTTTTATCAGCCTTTTGAAAAGCAACACTATGAACTTTAGGGTGGAGTTGATGAGGGTGTTAGGCAAAGGAGTTACTTCTACCTCCTTTTTGACACTTCTTTTTTAGGAATGTGACTTTTTATTTGAATTGAAATGGTGCTGTGCTAACAATGGAAAAAGTAAGCAGTGACTGCATGTTCTGCATCTTTTCAGCTGGTACAAGTGCAGGTTCTGCTCATAACAGAACACATTCTCAGAAGTGAGACACTCAGTGAGTCAAGTCTGTGACATTTCATGTGAGAATTACTTTCCAAGTGTCAGACATAATCCATCTCAGTCATCACAAGGAACGTCACTTGCTACTTTCCCCTAGGCTTAAGTGCCAAGTTCTAAACTTTGCTTAAGTTAACAGAGGTTGTGGTTTATTTCCATCCAAGTTCCTTTAAGATTCTTTTCAATGAGGAAATTCCCTTTTAAACTTTGAGGTCTGAACACACAAGAAGCACCCACTAAACTCCTCCATTCCAGTTCTGATTCTCAATTCCAAGCACTGACATGCACTCAGGATGACCAGTGATACTGGGAACAAATACTGTGTGTGCCTAGTGTCCCTCAAAAGCAAATTAAAAATGTTCTAAGTTATGTAAGGCTCCCAAAGGAAGCCACCCTTTCCTCTCATTGGTGGTTCCAATGAGACCAGTATGAAGGGCAGGAAGGATGGATAAATCAGTTCTCACCAGGGCAAGCAGAGGCAAACATTGGTAAGGCATGTTCCTCCTGGTTCCTCCGTTGGTACCGCTGCACAAATTCCCTCTGGCTCTCCAGGATACTGAAATCTGCAGCTATAGTGGTGTCAAATACATAATGCACCCCTAGGGAAGCAAGCAGAAACATCACTAGAATGCTTTCAACCTCACAAACCTCTTTTCAAAGTTCCAGGCCTATGACAAATCTCGAAGGATCAACAGGTCCTTCCATATTCCTTCCCCTCTGCACATTTTCACCAACAGCAGAGCCATAAATAAAAGCCATACACTGGAAAAACATCTTTTACACCCTGAGTTTAAAAGGACCACCAAGAGGCTAATGCTGCAAGCAGCACTGCAGACATTTTCTGCTTTTTTCTGAGCATCTATCACTTTTAGCTCAGTTGAACAGGATGTCATGACTCCTGGGTGACATGCAGTGACTCTTACAAAGCAATGTTCTTTTCAAGACATGCTGAAGTCACAAAAAATCATATCCAACTAAGAGGCATATCTGCCATTGCTCAGGTTGTTTGCAGAGCTACAGGAGCATATCACCAACACAGCAGAGACCTTCTGGCTGCTCATTTGGCAACACACTCCCTATAGACCTATGTAACACTGAGCACATCCCCACAGAAGTGAGGGCAGATAATGAATGCATTCTAGGAAAACTGGGGCCCACCAGAACTCAGGAATGCTTTGAGATGAATATACACTGGGCACAGAGATGCATCAGAAAAAACATAAAAAAATAATATATAGAGATACAGGTGGGAGGAAACAGTTTATAGGTTTATTACAGTTCTTTTTCTTTCTTCAAGTAAATTTAAAAAAATCCCAAACTTACAAGGAAAGTGGCTATTGCTTTTTAAATAAAAACTTCGTATATAATGACCAAAGGAAATACAGTTTTAATATAAGGCAGATACAACAGTTCTTTTAATTTCAAATTACAGAAAAAAACAGAACTAAGAATCTTCTAGAGATACAATGTGTCAAAAGGACTGAAAGGAACTTAGAATTAGAATTACCTTCTCCCTCAAGTTATAAAATAATGGGAAGCTTGTGACTAAGCTCTCCCTGGTTTCTTAGTAGCCAAGGTTTTGGAGGCAGCTCTACAATGTCCTTCTGTTCTGTGACCTTTCCTGTGAGCAGGGAATGTCCCCAGTGCTGCATGTGGCACTGGTGCCTGGCTGCAACTTCACAGAGCGTGGAGTTCAAACCCTGAATGAGCTTCTGCAAGGGCACTTTAGGATGCTTGGAATGGAATCCCACCATTGGTTTTGCTTGGGAGGAACCTTAAAGCCCATCCAGTGCCACCCCCTGCCCTGAGCAGGGCCACCTTCCACTGCCCCAGGCTGCTCCAAGCCCTGTCCAACCTTGCCTTGGACACTGCCAGGGATCCAGGAGCAGCCACAGCTTCTCTGGGACCTGTGCCAGGGCCTGCCCACCCTCATTTCTTCCTATTATCTAATCTAACCCTGCCCTGTTTCACTCCATGCCCTTGTCAAAAACCCTCTCCAGCTCCCCTGCAGTCCCTTCAGGTACTGGAAGGCTGCTGAGAAAGCAAAACCAACCAAAATGATCCCTCCCTTTCTGCTTCACCACCACAACAAATGCAAACTTACCAAGACTTTTGAGGAAACCACAGAGTCTCTTGGCTGCTTCATTCACAGAGAGATTGAATTTAGCAGCAAAATAAGGCAATGACTGAGGGCATAGAGACACTGCCAATATTTTGTGTTTTGAGGTATCACATTTCTGGTATATGAAACAAAGGAAAAAAAAATGTCATTACAACAGGGTAAGACTCCTTGCTTTCCCTTCCTCTCCCATTCCTGGAGTTATTCCTTGGAGTCTCATGCTTCAGTGGGCCACATCATTAAAAACCCTGTGAAACAACCCTCAAGCTGCAGCAGAACAGGATGTTCTCTGATCCTCAGAGTGTTCATCTCCAATCATCTGTAGATGTTTCCTTTATAGAACTCAGGGGAAATCCACCTCTCCTAGGACAATTCTGTGGTTTGTTTCCATGTGGTGTAAGTGAAGTTAAGGGACATTCAGCACCTCTGATGTTCTAATAGGATGAAATATTCTAGCAAATATGAAAAGAGCTGTATGTTTAAACATTTATAATGAATGTTTACAGAAGCAGGGACGTTTTAAGCTATAAATACAACCCAGCAAATTACACATACGATTTTTTGTTAAGGCTCCTGTGTATTTATCATTGCAGTTGTTGAGGGAAAGTGGCAAGATGGAACTCTCAACAAATCAGCATTTGTAGGCACTGAGGAACCCTGTGAAAGTACCCAGTGTATGGTGTGGAACTGTGCAGCTCTAATGACTGTGGCATTTAGCTGAAGATTAATCTTGTGTTTTAGCTGGGACATTTTCCACACCAGTGGGACCCTTGGAAGACAAAGCAGGACTGTGCTCCAGACAAGTGTCACCCTGCAAAGGTCAGAGCTCACAATCTCTACTGATCCCCATGCTGGACAACGACCCTGCAAGGAGAGCTCCTCACTGCCCTTTGCTTGTGTTTAGACCCCTGGAGCTGTGATGAAGGTACCTGACTGCCTTGCTGTTGTAGGATCCAGGCCCTTTTAACAGGACCCATGTGACCCAAAAGATTATTTCCCCCTCCCTTATCTTCTAATTTTCTCATGTATGACAACATCATTCTGTATGGACAGTTCAACTCCTTCTAAGAAAATGTAAGTACTGTGTAATTAATCCATATTTAGGACACACGTGTACAGATCAAGAAGAAGTTTCAGTTCTAGTAGCTCTTGCACAGAAGTCTGGAGCAGAACTAAAATAATTAATTTAATATCAGGTTCTAATGATCTGAGCACTACACACAGCAACTAACTTCTAGAAAAAAACAGAACTCAGCAGAAAATATAACAGCAATAGAACACTTACAAGGTTTGCTAAGAATATGGGCAAAATGTAATCAGGTTGAATGTATATTAAAAAGAATGTTAATTTCAAAAACACATCTTTATAGGTTTGTATAATGAGGGTATATTGGCACCAAAACCACCCAGAACAGTCCTAGCAGTGAAGGTATGAATATTTATAAACACTGAATTACAGAATAATTTGTTAGTGCAGTAATGAAATCAATACATTGCTAATAAATTTTCCTTCTGCAGGTGCAGTAACTTTCCTCTGGTGTTTATGTTAAGTGCTGTGACCTTGCACCTCCAGTACAAAATTACTTTTAACATTTGAGTTGCCTGAATTCCTCTTTGGAAAAAGCATAACCTGACAAATCCTCACATTATCTGCCTTGGGAAACCAAGCTGCTTAGTCATTCTGTAACTGCCTCCTCCTCACAGAAAACAGTGGGGTATTGTTTGGGTCACTTTACCTTATTAAGGTTGAGAATACGAAAGAACTCCTTCTGATTCTGTTGGAAAACTCTGGCTCCTTCTTCCACTGTCATGCAACTGTCACAAGCTAGGCAGTCGCTAAGGAGTATTTTAGCATTAGCCAATGTATCAAACTCATTTTTCTGGTGGCAAAAAAAGAAGTAAACAAGTATTGAATAATGATCAAGTGGTTTTCAAGATTTCTGCAATGAGCCAGATGAAAAGCAAATACAGTATTCCTATTTGGTTTAAAGCAGGGCAATCCATGACACTTGCATAACGCCCAAGATTATTTGCAGGTAAACAAAATAATATGTTCCAATAATATGTTCCAATCATAGCTCTGCTCCTCCTATTACTGTGAAACTGCAAAATGTTTAAGTGCAAACAAAAATCTAAATTTAGTCCCTAGTCCATATGCTAGTAACTTAATTTGCACTGTGCTTCAGAGCTGACAGTCCCCATCAACTCACCGAGCAACTGAAAAAACTTTCCCTTGAACTATTAAAGCTCTTTAACGAGATGTTCCTCTAACAGCAAGGTGGCTTAGGCTTTGTCGCACGAGGTAAAACAAAGAGAACAGTCCTACAATTGCTCTGAACATATTCTGTGACATCAAGAAGTTTCACACTATCTGCAGCTCACTTGAGAAGAATGAATACTTGGATATAAAGAACAAGTAGATATTTTGTCCACTTGTAGTATCAAAACTCTTCTTCTTATAAGCTCTGTCTCTGTTCTGAAGACTTGATATAAGAGTTTAGGCACTCCAAATTTTTAGAACTTAGAATTTCTGTTTTGTGTTTGCATAGTAAGGGCTTTTATTGCACCTTTTTACAAGATTTTTGATTCGCATATTAAGGGATGTCTACAATTGTTTTCAACTGCTTGTTATTTATTGTTATACTTAGTAGTGGAAAGTTGTCTCCTAATACCCTCTTTTGGGGTCCACAAAACAAAATAATATTGAGTCTAATACAAATTTTAAAAGGAACATTACCTCTTCAGAGCCATTATTTGAACTCAATGCATCAACAGATGTACTTTGCGTATCGTCATTTTTCTGTTTTTTACTGCATTCCTGAAACAAAACATAAAATGCGTAGATTATGCAAAGCCTGTTCACCATTCTGTAAGAACACTTCTGCAGAACTGATCGTATCATTAACCAGTGACAGTTATTTACAGGGTTTTGGAAAACATGCAAGACCCCGTGTTCAAAGTGCAATTGCGACGATGGAAATCATTTCCCCGGAATTCCCCTGCCTCATCGGTTTGAGAGTTCTGGGCGGTTTGTAAACGCGAGGGGCTGCCCCGCGCAGGGGCACGGCCACCCGCCGGCGACAACGCGCTCGGGGCTCCGCCGGGAGCTGCCACGGCCGGGCCGCGGTGAGGACGCGGAGCTCGGTGACCTTGGGGCCGGCGGCCAGCGCCGCTCGCCCTGCCGGGGCTCCCGGGCCGCCGGAGGAGGCCGTCCCCGCCGGCGGCATCCCCCCACCGCCGAGGCGGTGTGCCCCGCAAGCCGAGGGGCGCGCAGGACGCGGCCGCCGCACTCACCTTTTTGGTGCAGTTCTCGCACTTCATTTGCGGCGCGGCCGGCGCAGCCCGGCCCTGGCGCGGCTGCCGCGCGGTCCTGGCCGCCGGGGCTGCGGGACAGGAGAGAGCGGGGCGGGAGGTGAGAGCCGCACGAGCAGCGCCAGCCCGGTGCCCTCCCTCCCGTCCCCGCCGCCCTTTGTTCCGCGCCCGCCCCGCCGGGCGGTCCCGGGGCGGGGGCGGCCCCGCCGCGCTCACGTGTCCCGCAATTCCCTGGCCCGGAATTACCCCGCAAACGCCGCCGGCCCCCGGCGCTGCGGGCGGCACCGAGCGGCCTCGGAGGAGACGCGGGGCGGACGGCGCTGGCCGAGCCCCGCGGGGAAGGTGCCCCCGCAGCACGGCCCCGGCCCCGCACGGGGAGCGGAGCCCCCGCCGCCGCACCCCCGGCTCTTCAGAGCCCCCCGCACCGAGGTGACGGGAGAACGGGCGGGCACGAGCCGCAGCTCATCGGCTCCGCAGGGAAAAAAAAACGACAACCGAAAGCCCCAGCGCAGCCTGTCGGGGGTAGCGGGGCGCAGCGCCGGTCCCGTACCTGCCGCCGGGGCTGTGCCTGTGGCCGCAGAGCGGGCGGGGCGGCACCGCCTCCTCCGCCGCCTCCCCCGGCCGCGCCCGCCGGGCTCATTGCGGACCTGCGCCGCCGCACGTACGCGGAGGGACGCCCCCATCCCCATCCCGATCCCGATTCCCATCCCCATTCCGACCGGGACCCCAGTGATCCGCCACGCCTGCCCTCCGCGCCCGGCTTCGCCTCTTCTCTGGAGCGTCCCTGCCTATTTTTTACAACGCGCTCCTCTGTTATATCGTACAAAGGGTTCCCCCCCCCCCCCCCCACGATTTTTGTTTTTTCCCAATGGCTTTAAAGTGAAATGGCACTCTGCGAGTTACTAAATACAGCATCATCACCATTTTATTTAAGCAATATGCTGCGATTTCCCATTCCTGTAACAAAACACAAGTACCAGCAATGCTGTTCCCAGGCAGGAATCACAAATCCTCATGAACAGGATTATTAAACAGACATCAGCCTTCCACAGTCTCAAAGGCCCCGGAGTATTAATCAAGATGTTTATGATTTCTTGTTTTTCTGAACCTCAGGTTGTAGGATTTAGACAGAAAGGTTCAATAAACATTTTGCTCCTTTTTTAACCCCCGGCCACAGGAACACACATACAAGAAAACGCCTACAGCTACATAGAGAAGTTTTTCAAGTGTAAAATGACATTTCATAAATTAAACCACAGAACTTCCAAAACCCATGCAATTTCCTGCCTAAACTGCAACTTTTCTATAAGACTGGGTGAATCCCCTCCTGTTACAGTGACCTCTAAGCCACAGATGGGTTTTGAGCACAAGGGCTGGAAACAGGCACGGAGAAGTTTGTTACCCAAAACCACAACTTTAAACACTTTTTCCATTTTAAGGACACTAAAGATAACCCCAGAGAAGAATACAGTGCTTTTTTTTTTTTTATTTGCAGACTACAGATGAGTTATCACTGAGGTCAGAGAAATCAAGAATACCTTAGCTCAACCGTGATGAAAAAAAACCAGAAACGTTTTCATACTTGATGCGGGCTTGTGATTCAAGCCCGATCAAAGACGTGAGCAGTTTCTTATTCATAACAATACTTACCACTTAAAGGAAAATAAACTGATGCTGCTTTACATATACCCTGGAAAAATATCACTAATCCTGGCTTGAGGTAAAAATTGTAATAGCTTTGGTAATAATTTTCTGTGCCTCTGCTCTCTTCATTCAAAATGCTCTCACATTTCATATCAGCCCAAGCTTTTACGAGCACCACAAGCACTCCTGAGCAATTCCTATGTGACCTAAGAATTTGCATTTCCTACAGACTTGCTGGAATGTAGCATTATCTGACATCTTTCTTGTTCCTGTGGATGAGTATTTTCATACAAAAAAAGCTGTGCCAACCTCCTACCTTATTCCACCAGGATACAACAGCTATAGTTGCACTGACCAATAAGGTGATAGGATAGATGAAAAGTTCTAAATTAGAAATGCGTTGAGATTTGCACTTAAAGGCACAGCTAAAATCTTCCTGTTTCGCACTCTGATTATACTTACATTTATTATCCAAAACTGATATGGTGATTCTTCAAAAGACATGTCAGTTTTAGATATTTCTGCAATTGCACAGATCATATTTAAAATATTTTTTTATTTCACATAATCACAGAGTAGTTTAGGTTGGAATGGACCTTTGAAGGTCATCTAGTCCAAACCCCCCTTCCACTAGACCAGGTTGCTCCAAGCCCTGTCCAGCCTGGCCTTGAATGTTTCCAGGGATGGGAATCTCTGGTGAACTAAGTTAGTCATCTGTTACAGGACTGCATTAAACACATTCTTCTGCACATCATCAAAGGGCAGAAGACTGAATTTACCCCCATATTTTTTTTTTATTTGCAATAAAAAACAGAGAACTGCATAGAAATGGAAGCATATACTGTTTCAGTGCACAGTATAAGGTTATATTTGTGAAATCATAAGATAATTAGATGTCTCATTTATTTTATTGCCATGAGCACTCTCTGCTTTCCATTAACTATGGATGCCATTTTCCCCCAGAACAGTGGATCTTTGACAACCTGAGACAAGAAAGCACCACCCTGCTTTAATCTGGGGATGGTAACACCACCTTTGTAGGGCTGCTTCCCAAAAGCCTCACTCTTTAAAAGCTTTCCTATGCCAGCAGTAGGTAGCACTTAAAGGCATCGCTTCTTTTATGGCCACTGTTGATGTCTTTGGCCTCTGTGGCTCCATGTGACATTTACCCCTGCACCTGAAGCATTTACACCCTGAATGAAATGGAGAAATAAGAATTTCCCTGTGAAAACAGTGTGCTGCAAACAACTGCAAAGTGTTTGAGGTTTTGCATCAGTCCTGCAGGGCAGTGCCAGCTGTAAATGCCTCCTTGCCACAGTGACAGCAGCACATGCCAATCCCCAGCTGTCAGAATTGGGCAATAACTCTTGGCTACAGCTGGTGAACATGAAATCTGTGCTCTGCAGGCTGCACACACACTGTTCCCAACGAGGTCAGGGGCAGCACAGAGAGCTCCTTCTGTGGGATGAGCTCATTTCTAACGGGACTCGCAGCCAATTCTGTCCAGCCAAAGCATTTGGTGGCTGCTTCCAAGCAAGCACTCTGGGAATTTATTCTGGCATGTCAGTAACATCACATGCTTATTGCATAGCTGAATTCCTAAGTTTAAGACCTTAGGGTGGAAAAAAAAATATAAGGAGTTAGAAAAGAATATTTAGGGAAATGGCCTGAAATAGGAAAAAGCACCAAAATTACAGACATGTCAAGCTAATTCAAAATAAAGGCCAGTTTGGTTCTATCTGCATGTTCTTGGGTTTAGGTCAATGACTGAAAAGTTACAAGTGTGTTTGCTACACAAATAGAACATAAACACTTCCACAGAATCTATTTTTATATTGTTGAGGAAGAAGTCTACAAACAGTCTATCACATATTCCTGAATTGTTTATTTTGGAAAATAGTTTTTGTTTCTGCAGCAGTGGTTTGGAATTCATGCTGTTCTTTAAGTCCAGGAACAGGCTTTCTAAATGTTCCTTCTTCCTTTTTCCATTGGTAGGCAGAACAACACTCACCTACTTCAAAGAACTCGTGTAAAATTCCCAGATTTTAGAAAAAATGCTGTAAGAATCATTAATGGATGCAGAAGCTTACAAGGATCCTTGCCATATTTATTTTGATTGTGTATGTATGTGATATTTCCCATGGCTGCAAAAACATCTCTATAACTTCATAATTAAATTAAGTCATATCAGGTTATCCTAGTGTGACCTTTGAAGAACTGCAGAAGTAGAGAGTTGCTGGTATTTTTGCAGTTACAAACATAATAATAAAACATATGCTGTGTGGTTTATGCTGAGTGGAGGGGACAGATGAATTTCTTGCTTATTTCACTCTGCTCTAGACTCAAGAAACCTTTTGTCTTGTATCAATCAAAACGGTTTAACATTTGGTTCCCAGAGAAACCAGTTGCTTATAAAAACTGATTGACAGCTAATTAGACATAAATTTCTTCCCAGAAGACTCAGTCAGCTGCTTGTTTGGGTTGAGCACACGTGATACTTATTACTTCCTATTTTTCATCCAAATCCAGCAGCTGGTACCTTGTGACTCACAAGCAGGCCAAATCATTCTTGCAGTTCCTCACTGCCTTTTCCCATTAACACACACAGAAACTGCACATCAGCTGGTATTTTCCAATACTTACACTTAAATGTCTGTACCACGGACTCTGGGGTGTTTTTTCCCTATCTTCACTCTGGAATGTTATGAAAACCACTGATTAAAATCTCAGTTTGCTAGAGAAGTGTTGAGAACAGCTAAACAAACTTCTATCATGTCACGGCCTGAGCAAACACTCCAGAATACATTCATGTTCGGAAAAAAGCCAAAAATTGAGGATTTTATCCAGGAAGGACATTCCTGTGCAACTGAGAGAGGACCAAATATTATTTGTAGATGAAGTTACACACTGACTTAGAATAATTTAAGAAGTTAAGCTAAACTACAGATGTCTGCACTTGACTCATCCTGCCTGACATAAGCAGTTGCTCTAATGGATTGAACAGGAACAGCTTTCTCATGTGAATGATGTTTGTCTGAAACATGAAAGATTTTCCAAATGCAGCCTATTTGTCCACAACAGGAAAATTACTCCGTATTTCAAGTGAATTAGAAACTTCTCCTCCCCAAATAACAGATTTTCAAACCCAAGCCTTCAGCTGATGTACTATTCAGAAAACTCATGACATCAGTGTTGGACCTGTAAGATTATCGCTGATATTTCTGCTTTGCAAATGCAAGTGATGTCTAGGTTTTAGAAAAAACAAGTTATTTGTTGGTGAAATCGCCTTGTTAAAGTCTAGGGCTTGATAATGCTTTAATGATCTCAGACCTAGCAGAGGTTAACAAAGTCTGAGAAAAAAGGATGCCCGCTGGCAGCGGCCACAAAGAATTCAGAATTTGAGGGCCATCTGGCAAGAACTCCCAATATAAGGAAGAAACAAATGAGGCCAACTCAGCAACTGTGCTGCAATCAGCTCCAGCTGGGTAAAAGGTAATTCTGGCAGGTGGAATCTGCAACCACTGACACAAGAAACACGCCTACAAGAAGGAAAGACTGCGCATGCAGACTTATTAGCATGACAAGTGAATCATTAACCAATAGAAGGCAGAATACTAATTATTAAGAGAACTATGTAACTTGTAGCCAGTAGACATTAATGTCTTTGTTTGCTAAAATGTGTAAGTAGTTAAAAGCTTTGGTGTGCTTGATCTGTGGAAACCTCCACCTTGCATCCTGTGCAGAATAACCAATATCTCCTTCCTAAACTAAACTCAGTGGCTGTGTTTAGAGAGCTCCAAAAATCGGTAACACCTCCCTGCAGACATCCCAAACCCACCTGGACGCGTTTCTGTGTCAGCTGCTCGAGGTGTGTCAGCAGGGGTCGGACTGAGGGTCCTTTCCAACCCCAACCCTTCTGTATCTGCCAGAGCCGAGGCACAGCACCAGCGCTTTTGTGGCAGAGGTGCCCCAAGTGCTGCCATCGAGAACCCAGAGGTTTCCTGGCCTCCGCAGGAGCTGCCCGAGCCTGGGGACAGCCCCCAGGGGAGCCCTGTTCCAGCGAGGGGCTCCCCTGCCCTCCCCGGCCCCCTCATGCAAGGGGCCATGTCCACCTCACCCATCGCGGGTCGCTCCGACTGGGTCCACTGTGTCTCTCCCACACACCCTACAGCAGTTCACTCCTCTCGTCACGCAAGGTTTCTGCTCTTTCCAAGCACCGCTAAAGTAAAACAACCGAGGAAACATCGACGCCCTTAGTTCAGCAGCACCCGCGGGCCCGGGCGCCATGCTGGGTGCTGGCAGCGCGCCGCCATCTTGGCGCGGCGCTGCCCTCACGCGAGGGGCAGGGAGGCTCAGGGAGGCTCATGGCCCAGCCTCTGCCCTCACCCAAAATGGCCGCGGGCGCGTCCCTCCGTCCCTGAGGCGGGACCAGCGCTGCGGGCGCGGGACGCGGAGGCGGCCGCGGATCGCTTTAGAGCGCGGCTGCAGCGCGGGCAGGTACCGCGGGCGCGGGGCTGGGCGAGGGTGAAGGGCGGCCTCGGCTTCCCCACGCGCGGGGGGGACAAAAGCCGCGGCTTGGGTGGGTGTTGGCAGGGCCGGTCCCTGGCTTCTGGGTGTTCCCCTCCCTGAGGGGGAAACCAGGCTGGGATGGGAGCAGGTGCAGGCTTGGGAGGTAAAGGAAAATGAGCTCTGTAAAGAAAATTCAGCTGATGCGTGGTCCTGACTTGGTGGCTGCTGGTGGTGGAGCTTTCAAGGGGTGAAAATTTCAGTTCTTCCAATGGGTTTCGCTGGCTCTCAACCGAGTGCTTGGAGGAAGCATGAGAATGTTATTTTGATGCTGGAGATCAGTTCAGTGTCAAACTAGACAAATTCAAGCAAAATTAAGTTTTGGAATTTAAAATGAAAGAGCAGCACAAAAATACCTCTTTTTCTGTCATCATAACATTGTTGTAGTAAAACTTTTGTATTTGCTTTAGGGTGGATTTATGATTTATTTATTAAATGCAGCTTTAGAAGATGCTTTGGTGCTTTTTATTCCAAGGTTTATCTCTTGCAAGCAACAGCCTGTGAGAGACAATGCACTGATGTTGAGTGTCCAACATTAAACTAAAACTGGCATTTGCCTGCTTGAACTTCCCTAAATTATTATGGGGGGAGAGCTCAAAGTTTGCATTAATGGACTTGACTGATATGCGTGAGAATTATGTTCTAAGTAGGGTGCAATATTTGTTAAATACAGTGAGATTTCTGCAGTGATCTCGATGTATTTTATAACTTGAATTTGATAACAGGCAGGAGAAGGCATTTTACATGCAGAAGTATTTTCCGGTATATTGAGAGCAACTCACGGGAGTCATTTGAAAATTAAAATTTGATGCTTGACATCCGGAGGAGATGGAGCGTGTCTTATGCATAAGTGCTTTTGGCTCTTTCGGTTTCAGATGCTCTCAGATGTGTTGCTAAGAGATTAAAATCAAAGTCGTGGGTGCTTTTTGTTTAACTGAAAAGACCTGGCTAAATCTGCCCCCCTGGAGCTTTGTATCGAAACTACCAGAATTGCAGGAGCATCTTCTTGTATCCAAGAACGGCTGGATAACTACAGGACTGAAAATCACATATTTGCCTTTTGTGAGAACTTGGATGTGCTCAGACCTGCTCTCTCCGTGTTTTTCATGGTTATTCAAAACCTGATGAATGTTGGCATTTTCTGGAAACCTGTTATCATGGGCAGCTAACAGCAGCTTAATGAACCTTAAACTGGTTCTGTGGGACAGGCTGCCCAGGGAAGTGGTGGAGTCACCATCCCTGGAAGTGTTCAAAAAACATGTAGGTGAGATGCTTAAGGACATGGTTTAGTGGTGGACTGGGCAGTGCTGGGTTAGTGGTTGGATCTTAAAGGTCTTTCTCACCCTAAATAACTCTGATTCTATGCTGTAAAACAGTAAAAATGTACTGAAAATGCTGCATGGGATTACCCAGCTCTTACTGGTTTTAATTAGTACCTGTCTTTTTAGTCTCTACTGTTTCTGCCTAGGCCTTGTTGAGGACAGCTTGTTGTTAGCTTGTTGTTAGCTCCTGGTTGTATTCTTGAGGTGGCTTGGAAGATGGGAACATCATCTGTGGCATTATGGGATGCTGGCAGTGCTTGGCTGTAGCCCTCCCTGGGATGAGACCCCATGTCAGAACTGTCCTGCCCCAGCTCCCAGACTAGCCCTTCACACAACCCTTTGAGCTCACAGGAAAAGAGATTTCCATTCCCCTTGCTGTTTTCTCTGTTTGAAGGGCTGCATGAATTAGCAACAACAACGTTGTTCCAGGTTCTTGTTTTTCACATTTTTCTTCTGGAATCTGATTATAATAGAAAGGGATTTTTACCCCTAAAATGAGAACTTTCTTCCAAGAGTTCAGATTCCTGTTGTTGTTATGCAACTCTCGACATGGCAGTTTTACTTTGTGGTTGTTTTCAGTGTACATATTGCTCTTCCTGTCCAAAAACACAAACACTGTGTTCTTATCCTGGAGTATCTTTCATAGTCTAGATTAAGACTTGGTGAGTCCTGGAAGGGAAACTGGTGAAATTGTCAATGATTTAAAATTCTTAATTTTTTCTTTTTTTTCCCTTTCATTTCTTTTTTTTTCCTTTTTCTTTTTTTTTTTTTTTTTTGGTCCAGTGAGGTTTCATGAGTCAAACTGGGTTGTTGGGAGTTTCTTTTGAAGATGTACATGTTGGTTGAAAAACGCACAAATTCCCATCTTCACCTAAAGAGGTCACCTGGCATCCGATCCTGGTCTCTCTGTGTTGGTAAGACCACAGCATTCATTTCAGAGCTTGCTTTAAGGGAAGAGAGGGTCACAATAAACCCCTGAAAGAGCCCCTAGTGAAATGCCTGCCTTCCAGGCATTTTCCTTCCCAGAGGAGGAATGATTGTGCTTTGAGCTCTTCCTTTCTCATAGCCACTAAATGAGTCTGAAGCCTCAGCATGGCAGTTTCACTGTGAGACTTTCAGTCTTATCTGGAGAGCCTCAGAAGCTCATGGATGGAATTTTAAGAGACTCCTGAAAGATCAAGAACAGAAGGTTTATGTGCCATGCAGCAATAGAAATGTGAAGCTTCTGAAGGGGCTGTTAGGTTGAGAAGCATCTCAATTTTCAGGAGTGGAAAACTGCAGTGTGGCCATGCTGGGGTTGGATGCTGTGTGTGGTTGGTGCTGAGCTCCTAAGGACACTGGATGAAATGGGAAATCCCAGAGGATATTCTGAAAGGCATCTTTATAAACGCTGCTGAATATGCAGGAAAAATCAACTTGTTAGGACTGTACCAAGAGAGCTGCTGGGGAAAATCTGGTCTATCCTGCTTTCCAGCTGAGCAGATCCCACTGCAGTAACACCACGTTGTCATTGCTTTCAGGGATGTTGTTGAGAAGATCTTTGCAGTTGCAGCAGCCTCTGGGGCATGGGACACTCTTCAGCTGCTTTCTCCTCCCTGAGAGAAAAGAGCTGGCAGTTTCTTACACAACTTTACTGCAAAAGTTGTCTTTTGGCTCCACAGAGCACTTAAAGGGGAAAATAACCATTGCAAGGTTTGTGTGAGCACTCCAAGTTGTACTGTGCTGAGAGTAGTATGTGTGGTGTAAGTATGGTGTCATGGTTAGATTGAGTCCCTCTGAGGTTCTGTTCCCAGTTATGTCACAAAATTTTCATTTCTGACCCAGCCCCTGTAGTTTTAATGCCTTTGCAGAATGGGAGTTTTATTAAAACAGAGAGAAAAAAAATAATTTGACTTTCATATAGTGATCTATGTTGCAATCAGGTTTGTCCTGTTTTTGAAAAGTGATATTTTTCATCAGGGAATTTTAAATATTTTTTGAGCTGCTTATTTGTCATAATTCTCTCCTCTTTCCTCCTAGGAATAGCCTCCATAGGTTTGGCTGCTGCTTATTATAGTGCAGGTAATGGCCTATCACTTTTTTGGGTTTCTTTCCTGTTAATCTGTTTTTCATGCTGATGAATCACCTGCAGCTTCTGTCTGACCCTTCAAAGGCAGTGGAGGTTCCTCTCCCACTTTGTGGTGTGAATATTAAAAGCAATAATAACTGTTGCCTCTATGGCTTACTGTGCTTTAGTGCTCTATTTCTTACTCAGCCTCCTTTTCCATTTGCAAGTATTTTTAATAATGATACTGGTACTCTGTGGCATTTTGTACTTCCAATGTTTTATAAATGTGATTAGCTGGTCCTCGCAGCTCTCCTGGGAAGACATGTAATGATTATTTGACACCATAATGAAATGATTACTTTGCCTGTAGTGGAAGTTCTCTGTTTCTCTGGAAACTGTCAAATCATCACTAGCAGAGATTACTCATCCAAGCACCTTTAGGGATGAGACAGCTTCTGCTGCTTCCTCCCCCTGCAGTACAGCAGACTGCACCAAATGCCAGCTGTCTTTCCATCCATGGGATTTGTCCTGGAAGCTGCCCTGTGATTCTTGTGCTGCATCCTGTTAACATCAAATGTTAAAACTTAGTGGTGTGTAGGAATGTGCTACCAATATAACCCACGTATTTTTATTTAAAGAGCAAAATGCAGTGAAAGCTGCTTCAGCCACCAGCTAAATCGGCCTTGTTTTTCTTAAGACGTTGCAACAAAGTTTTCTGAAATCCCAGGACAGCTCTACTGTGCCTTCGGTTAAAAGCCTGAGTGAGCAAATTATTCAGGCTGTGACATGTAAACATTTCCAGGACATGAAATGCAAATGTTTGTTTGTCAAGAGGACCAACTGCTTCCTTTTATGCAGAAACATGTTTGCTTTATTGAATTTTCATTATCCCTATCCTTGTCCTCTGCAGCACAAATATTTGGTGTTTGACAGCAGGTTGGCAGTTTTGTGGATGCCTTTTAAGATGTCTTTGCTTGTACAAAAGAGAAAGATGTGATGTTACAACCTTGCCAATAATACATATGCTTATAATTCTGTATGGTTTGAAGCCCAGCATGAATGAAGTCTCTGAAAAGTGTGCAGACTTTCTGTATTTTCATCCTGGGAAGGAGCTGTAAAATAAGTTGTAGTACAACTAAAGGCAAGAATGTTCCATCAGAGAAACCTTTCCTCCTTTTGTTGCTTTTAAAGGGAGCGTGTTGCTTTCAGGATTGTTTGAATACCAAAGAAGGGGGGAAAAAAGCTAAGTTTGTGCATTTTTTGCATTGTTCAGACAGCTTGGCATGGAAGCTCTTCTACATGGCTGGGTGTTTCTTTGTGGCAGCCCAGAATCTGGAGCAGTGGGAGGTAAGATGCTGAACTCAGGAAATGAGGGTCTGTGAGCAGGAAGCAGTTGGCAGATGCTGATTCCAGCAGCCCCACGCACTTGCTCAGTCCAAACAGACAAGTTATGCCTTTGGTTTTGAGGAAGCCCTCTGGGTTGCTATACTGGGGCTAGAATTAGGGCAATAATTCCTTGATTACACAAGCATAAAAATGTGAAGCTAAACATATGGGTATTTTTAAGTGGAGACTTGGCCCAAAATGTTCTCTTCAATAAAAGAGGTAGGATGACCAGGACATTCAGCTGCAGCACATGATTTTGAACTTAGCCTTCAAGCTAATGACAGCACAACCACTAAATAAGGGAGCTCTCAGCTTCTAGGCTGCTCAGCTGTTTTCCTCTGGTTTAGAATTAGAATTGTGTGGATTTGAGAGCAGTAAGCCACCTTGTCACCCTGCTGACCTGAGTTGTGTTAGAATGAGCAACTCACCTAAAGAGAAGGAGATCCTCTTTTCATTGATTAATATGAAATATCCCATTTCATTAATATCCCATATCATTAATATCCATTTTATTGGGATATTTGAGGTCTGTGTAAGCCTGGCCCATAGAGCACAGCACTATGATGTCAAATTCACCAGAAGTGAAAATTATAGGAGTTACAAGTTGGTTTTTGAATTTGATTCCAGGCAAAGTTTTTATTACATGAGGAATGTGGCAAGAGGCACAATGAACCCACTTTTAACTCCCTTCTAGAAGTCACACGAGAGATATGGTAACATTTCTGTTAAAATCAAGAGCAAGATTGTGATTTTCATGGCCTAGTAATAGAGGAATGTCTCTGAGCTAGCTGTGTATTTTTCTGTTACCAAGAATATTTTCCCATAGAACTATTTTTATTTTACTTTGAAACATAGCTAGTGATGGTGTTTTCAATAAAATATTAATTCTTATTTTTCAATTTTACAGGAAGCTGTATTTGACAAGAACAAGGGAACAATCTGCCTAAAAACATTCAACCTCTACAAAAAAATACTGACCTTGTCAAAAGGAGGCAATGAACAAGGTGAGAAAGCAGCATCTGTGGTAGAAAATGTGCTGAGCAGCAGAAGAGATGGATGTGTGCCCATTTAATAGCTTCTCTGGAGTTCTGTACTCAAATTAAGTCACATCTGCTTCCAGATCTGCTTTGTTCCCAAGCAGCAGATGTAACAATCTGCCTCTCTGGGCCCAAATGCTTTTTCTCAGTGTGCTGAATGCATCTTGTTAATTATTTTAATCCAAGGTAAGTAGGCCTACACGTTGCTTTCCATAATAATCTTAGCCATTCCTTTGGGATGTTAATGTGTTTACCTTGCCCTTGGCTAGCCTGCTTGGCAGCTGGGACTGGTGGAAAAACTTCAGTTTTGGATCTAGAGGCTGAGATTCCTGTAATCTCATCTGCTTTGGGGAGCAGGCAAAGGTTTACATACCATATGCAAGTAGCATGTTCCATCCTGCAGGTAGAGAATAGGCATTTAAAGCAGCCTGTTCAGGGGGCTCAGTTTAATGCAGGGTCTGATGGCCTTTGGGCTTCCTGATGGATTAACAGAATTTGCAGTATGGTCTGTGAGTTGCTTGAGTCATGGTGGTGAGTTGTTAGCTCTGTTGCAAACTAGGATCTTTTATTCTGTTGCAAAAGTAGGATATTGTTCCATGTCAGAGTTTTTGTTCTGCTTCCTGATGTAAATAGAACCAGCTCTCAGTAAGCTCAGAAGAGCAGCCAAATTCAGAATGACCTTAAGCTGAACTTGTTTTTAAAGAGTTCATTTTGGAGATGGAAGATAAAAGATGTGGAGAGAAGGCTGTTTAATGTTTCTGAGCTTTCCTTTAGGATACATGTTGACAATGGAGAGCTGAAGTTGTCTCTTCCTCTATGATATATTTGGTTTGGGTACCATTCATGTGAGCATGCAGAGATCAGCAGGTGCTCTGAGCAATTAAATATTTCAGTATTAGTTCAGTCTCAGTAAACTGAACACCTGTTTGCCTATTCCATACACAAAAACAGTTAAAACTGCCATTAAAGCAAGTGGAAACATAAGTAATACTGGGTTACTCCCCAGTGCCTGGCTGGCTGTATCTTTTTCCTTAGGGCCTGTCCCAGCTACAACGTGCTGCAGTCACACCCTGTGCATGTTTCCTTTGCCTGAGCAGCTCAGCAGCTGTTTTGATACCTCAAGTTTTAGCTTTTATATTTTTCAGATTCTGTGCTGCTTTAGTGTGTATTTCTGAGCTTCATATGAGGGGATGGTGAGCTCTCTTCACAGAGCAGGGAGACAAAACAATTCCTTCTCTAGCTGGGGACCAAGGACAAGTGATCCAAATCTCAGGCCCAAGAGCATCAACAGTAGATTGAAGAAAGAAAAACAAGAAGGATGAGACTTCATCACCTAAAGCTGGAAGTGGACAATTAACTGCAATATGCAAATGGAGCAGAACTTATAAAAGTGAGAGCCCCCGGGAGTGCTCGTGCATTTTGGGACCATTTTTTGGTTCATCTTGGGTGTAGCCCTGGCTGGGCTCTTGTGCTGCCCAAGGTGGATCCATTGAGAGGAGATCCTTGGAATAAATCCCTGCTTTATTCTTTAGCTCCATCTAGCCTCTGCTCTAGGGCAGCCTGCACAAGGCACCAGTTTGCTGCTGCAGGACTGCCCTGGCTGTGAGGGATCGCAGCAGTGGTGCCCAGGAGCAGGGTCCCTGTCACCCTGTCACTGTGTCACCAGTGGCAGTGCTGAGGGTTTGCAGTCGTGCTGACACTGCCTGTTCTGCCCGTCTTTGCAGTGGTGGCCGTGCTGAACGAGATCCGTGATGTGAACGTGGAGGAGGAGGCCGTGCGCTATTTCGGGAAGGGTTACCTGGTCGTGCTGCGCTTCGTCACCGGCTTCTCACACCCGCTCACCCAGAGTGCAGTGCTGGGCTGCAGAAGGTGCAGTGGGGACTTTGTAAAATTAGAACGTGTAAGGTGGGAAATGCCAATCATGGGGGTCAATAATTGCCAGCTATTATTGATGCCTCCGAGTTTAGTTTTTTGATTTTTCACATTCTGTGCTGCTTTAGTATGTGGCTCTGGGCTTCATATTAGGGGATGGTGAGCTCTCTGCACAGAGCAGGGAGACAAAACAATTCCTTCTCTAGCTGGGACCAAGGACAAATCCAAACCTCAGGCCCAAGAGCATAAACAGTATGCACTGAAGAGAGAAAAACAAGAAGGATGGGACTGCATGGGCTAAAGCTGGAATGGGACAATGAACTCCAATGTGCAAATGGAGCAGAACTGAACAAAGACACTGTGAGCAGTTGTGCATTTTGGGACCATTTTAGTTCATCTTGGGTGCAGCCCTGGCTGGGCTCTGGTGCTGCCCAAGGTGGATCCATGGAGGAGATCCTTTTAATAAATCCCTGCTTTATTCTTTAACTCGTCTGGCCTCTGTTCTAGGGCAGCCTGCACAAGGCATCATTATAACTAAGCTCTGTTTTTCACTTACTTTTAGGACCTTGTGTTACTCAGTTTAACCTTTTAAACCCCATAATGTTTTCATCTGCAGACATTTGGCTAACACCATCTGTCAGGATCATGTTTAGATATCTAAGATCCCTTTAGTGCTGCATTTCTGATGGAGTTGCCTTCCTGAGCTATGCAGTGGCAGAGGGGATTATTTCTACTTTGCAAACATTTGGTGTATTAGTTAACAGAAGATTTATCTTAAGCATTGATAATAAGGAGCCTTGCAGCAGGGACTGGGAAAGGACTCATTTGTTATGATGTGGAGGGAATGGCTTGGTGTGGCATGCTGTTAGCCATACCCTCTATGCCCATATGATTTTCCCTCTAGGCAGTTATTCTCAGGAATTAGCATGCCTGCTCTTGTCTTGTCAGCATTACAGTTCCACTAACTCTTCCATTGTTTCTTCTTTTCCACAGTGATGTGGAAGCAGTTGCCAAACTCATTACGAGTTTTCTGGAACTGGACAGAGTAGAGACCCCACAAGATTTCTCCCAGAGCAGTGAAACAGAGGCAAGTGATGCAGATGAACCACAGGTTAAATACTGATAGTCGTTGTGAACTGAAGCAAGCAGAGGCTTTCACACATCTGGAAAATATTCTGATTGTTCTTCAGAAAAGGAAACCCCTCACAACCTTGACCTGGGCATTTCTCAACGTGTGCATTTACAATGGGTGGAATCTGTCATAGTTTAGTGCTAAACTGCTTCAAGACCCTGCATGTGGACACTGCTGGCTTTTGAACTCTTGTCACCTCATCAAACTTGTCTAGGAATAGTTATTTATTAATGAATTGGTTTGAAATAATTGCTTTTCCATTAATGAAGATACAGATGTGAACTTCTGCTTACTGCAAACATTTGCTGCAGGTACAGTATATGCAATGTAGAAGAGTTGAATTTGTAACTCATAACACAATGCTTTGAGTTTTCCCCTTTAATATATGCAATTAGGAGATGCAGAGTAGTGGCACTTTTATGTTCTCTACTACTGACCTGCCACTGGATATCTGTGGAAATTGAAGTCTGAGTGCCTCTCTTGGAATTTTAAACATCAGGTTGATCAACTTGTAACGGTGTCTTAACTTATCTCAGACTCACCAAGGAGCCATAAATAGCAAAGGAAAAATGATCATGATGAAATGTCTTTGGGATGTTCTACCTTAATCCTGTTCTGCTTAACTTCTGGGCAGGACAGAGCAATCTTTTTCTAGACCTCAATGTTTACCATTTAAACTGTGTATTTAGAAAGGAAGCAGGGACATGTATAACAAACATGATGTCAAACATGGTGGTAGCTTAGAGTTGTTGAGTATTTCCTCACTTGAAATGATACCGAAGTGCTAAATAATAACTTTTTTTAAGGTAGGTAGCATAGACTCAATGTCTGACTTGTACCTGTGTTTTACTCCAGGTGTGTGGTGTCCTCTGTTCTGACCAATGGTTTCACAAATAGTTAAAATATAAATTTTTTCAAGGTATTTCTAAAGTAAAAGCTACCTCTGTTAGTCAACATATTCTGTCTAGAACTAGAACTCCATCATTCTTACATTAATATGTCAGTACAAGAAAAAAATTGTAAAAAGCTGCAGGTTCCTTCAGCATGCTACAGCTGCTTGTACTAAAGTTCACTAGGTTTTATTTAGGAATCTTATGGTCTTCAGACCTGATTTGGAAAATACTTTTACACAGTTACATCTAGGAGATCTGAAGAGGGTACGAGGTAACTGTGTTGTCTGCTTTCACGGTTGGCCAGCAGCAAATGTCTCCTGGCAGCAGTTTCTTCAGGATTCAAAAGAGCTTGTGTTCTTGTTTCCAATCACTCTACCTCTACAGAGGGAAGGCTCTGAAAAGTTTTTGGTAGAAGGCACATCACACATGTTGAGCACATGTTCCAGTTTGGTCTGAAGCTGAGCACCTGCTCATCAAAGATTTCCCTTCCAGCTGCTCAGACCCAGGATGTGAGCAGAGGCAGAGCCCGGTGCTGTCAGTGGAAGGTACTCACACTGCAGCAGGGACATGGCTGTTGATGTAGCTTGCCTGCAGCACAGAACTAGTTCTGTTTCCTTTAAATAAGATAAAAAACTTGTAATCATGTCAGGCATCTGTACAGACCTCTGCCAGGACACGTTCCTGAAAGTCCTCTGAGTTGTTGGGGTGATCATGGGGCTTTTGGTGCCTACCCCACGCCACTGGAACTGGGAAGCTGCTGTGTATGAATGTGGAAAAAGTAGGTTGCAGGCAATTAGCTAAATTTGCCTTTATTCTCCAGCACAGCTGTAGGCTAAGCATAATCATCAAACCTGTTTAAAAATGTTGCAGGGTGTAACACTTTATGTAGAGTTCCTCATTTAAATCCACTGTAATGTATACCCCAGGTGATGCTCATTTTAGAGAGAGGAGAATTAGATTGGGGATTTGGAGAACTCTTTTCTCCCCCACAGTGTAAAATGAGAAGGGTGAGTGTTCTAAGTAGGAAGTACTGTCCTAGAGTGTGTAATGGTACAGTGTAACACAAGGGCTCAGCTGGTGGTAGCTGCTGCATTGTGTCAGGGATATTCAGAGGGCGTTCATGGTGTGCACTGCAGTTACTCTGAGCCTGTGGAGTGGACCATGGATAAACCAAACTAAACTACCTGCCTTTGGTCTCAGCCCTGCTGGCTTTGATTTGTATTCCCATGAGAGCTGACATTCCATGGAAGACATAAACCACGCTGTAGTTCCCCAGTTAAAAATCAGCTTTTGAGAGGTACATCTATTGGTCTGACCCTGCACGGCATCCTGTGTCCTGCTTCTGCTGAGCTGTAGTGTGTCCAGCTTGCTGTGCATTCATGGTGTTAGTCATGTCTCCACTTACAGACTATGCAATGTCTTAGACAAAGACTAAAGCAATGTAAGGAAAATTGAAAAGCTATGGAAAGGGGAATGACCTTTAGTGAGGTACAGTGTAACTTGAAATACATCCTGTGGGACTAACTTGCATGTTGGGTTGATGTCAGTGATCACCTCTTTAGAGGTGTTTTCCAGTATCCTCCTCATTGGGCAGGAGAGGGATGGCTGCTGCCGTCACGGTGTGTCTAGGAGGAGTATTTTTGACTCCTCAGCCTTTCCCTTGGAGCAGCTGGTGCCATCCTCTCTTGTGCCACTTCCATTTTGCATTTGGCAGCTGTCACTGTACCAACAAGTTCGGTTTCAGTGGGAACCTGTGTTCTGTAGTCTGAGATAACAGGATGGGACCCTGAGGGCATTCTGGCAGGCTGTGGGTGCTGCCTGTGGGGATGTGTCAGGCACTGCTGGCTGATCCACCCAGGAGCTTCCTGTGGCACTGATCCATCTGAGCCTGCCAGTGGGACACTGCACCAGTGTTAGCACAGGCTGATGGGGTTTTCTCTTGTGTTTCTCTTGATCCACATGTGGAGCTTCTTGCCCTCAAAAACTTTATCATTTTTAGCTGGAAGACGTGGCCAGATGCAGTGCAGTAACTGTGTGCATGTACAATGAACCTGCAATTGCTGTTCTCATGGATTTGGTTATGGCAATGCCTGTGCACTCCTCAGCAATGGGATCAGCTTGCAGAACTGTGGAAAGCAGATGCAGCTCAGGTCAGGGTCCACTCTTCCTTCTTTGGACGAGTCCTCTCTCATCCTCCTTTTCTGCCACTTCTCACCATTCTGCTGAAGGCTCTCCTGGATGGTTTTGGGCCCAGCAAAGTCAAAGGCCCACTAAACAGAGCCTTACACGTGCCTGCTGTGAAGTGACTTGGACTTAAAGGAATGACGCGAAAGACTCGTTTTGGTTAGGAAATTAGGTACTCCTAGGAGACTCTTACAGATGTGGATAGTAACTCGTGCATTTCAGGCTGCCTGGAGACTTGTGCCTGGACAGCTGTAGTTTGCATGACTTATCAATGATTTTAAAAGCTGCATAGCAGACCTTAGATTAGCTCTAACACCCTGACCCCTAAACCAAGCCTTCTGTCCTGTCCTTCACTGTAACTGTATGCTGAGTTCCACTTACAGGTGCTTCAGCTCATGCTTGAGCAGCACAGTGGCAGTTCCATGCATGGCTGTGGTGGGATGGGATTGGGGCTGTGGCTGCTGCAGTGAGCAAAAGCCAGAGTGCATCTGTGCAGAGGCAGAGCACTGCTTTGTGTAACCTTTGTGTAACCTCCTATTTCAGTATTCACAATGAAATAGCCCATACCTGGCATCAATTGTGCAGGTCTCAAAGAAAATCCAAATATTTATAGCTGAGATCTGACTCTTGGGCTGTATTTATGAAGTTACAGATACCAAAACCTCAGCTGGCTCACATAATAAATAAAGAGTGCTAATTCTGCCAGTGTCATAGATGGCTGGGAGGCAAAAATACTTCTGGAAATGTTTGGAAATTGCCTTTTTTTTAACTTTAAGATTGCGAGTAGAATTTCAGCAAGGCCTTGTTGTATTGTCTTTTTTTAAAAAAAACGTTCATTGATAAAATCAACTTTGATAACTTGTTTTGCATTGCTGTAGTATTTTGTATTGTTTTTAATTAAAATTATTAAAATATTAATGGCTGTCTAAATTATTACTGGGAACAGATCTACTGAAGGAGTTAATGAGGGGGAGGACAGAATAGAAGAAGCCCAAATACCTGCTTAGAAATAACCCTGCTGACACTCTTGCAGCAGTCCAGCTTTTATTTCCATATAAGCTGATAGATTCAACTCTCTGTTGGTGAATATTTTTTCATTTTCCCTCCTTCAAACCAAACCAACATGCTACACACACACAAAAAGCAACACCCTTCTACAAACACTTTGAGTATCAAAGGTTTTATTCAAGTAAAATAAGTTAAGATCTTGTTTAGTTCAAGCTATGTGACAGGTATACGTAGCAATTGTTTCTTTTTAGATAAAGATCTGCGTGTGGACCTAGTTACTGAGGCTCTCATTGAGTCACTTGAAGCTTGTCTTATGCTGTAGTTTTACTTTTTGTATGTTTTGTTCCAAGAAAATTTCAATACCAGTGCTTCCAAAAAAAAAAAATTAAAGGAGTAAATGAAGCACAAAAATAAATACTTTGAATATTCATGCTGGAGTAACAGGCTTAACTACCATACTTCTGAATTATTTCCATTTAGTGGAGAATTGGGATAATCACCAAAAGTCCCCAAAATATATTTCTATACATTATGACAAGTTTGACATTAAAGCAGAATCAACCAGGATTTTTTCCTTATACTTAGTAGCTTTAGTCATGGCTCAAAGTGGGACAAACCTGGAAAGTGCAGGTTGCAGTTTCAGGTTGCACACAGCTAAAGAGATGCCTCAGTGAGTGGGGTGGTGCTTTTCTGTGGGGTGGGACTAGGCTGAGCTTAGGGGGTGCTGTGGCAGAAAGTGAAGCAGCCCCATGTGTTAAGGCATTTTCCCTCCAAGCCCAGGAGCTCCCTCTTGCTCCTGATCCCTCTTGATGGAGTGGTAGGACACAACTCAGAGCACAGCTGACAGGTTGTGGTACAGAACATAATGACCCAAACATTTTTAATGTATCCTAAATATTAGGGTAGAACTTTCCCAGGTCGTTGTTATGTACGAGTCTGTTGCTACAAATCCTGAATTTGGAAGAAACTGGGTTTTTCTCCTGCCTTGTAGGGGAGTGAGCTGTGACTCACTCCTGCATTCTGTTATGCAAGGCCAGCAAACCTGACCTACAGGCAGGTGAATTAAGGCTCAGCATGTGTTAAGACAGGAAAATTGAGTTGAAGTGTTTTATGCTAATAAATTCCTTCATGCCTTCAGGTCACTTTTGTTTAACCATAGTTCATGCTCTCTCAAGATGACAAACTCCAGCTCAAGGGCCAGCCAACACTAGCCATGTTTTCCCAGGGAGTGAGTCAGACTAATTGAAATGCCCTTAATTTTGTGCTCTTATTGCTTCCTCTAAATCATCCAGCACCTGCTGCAGCTTCTGTAGGCTGGGGTGGACATTCTCCTCCATCCATTCCTCTATAGCACACCTGTGGAAAACTTGCTCCATGGCTGCTTGCAGGTCTTGCACCACAGCATTCCACTTGGAGAAGAGGCTGAGCAGAAGTGAGAAGGAAGAAACAATGACATTTGCAGGTGAGCTCTGCCTCAGGGGAGGGTTGGCTTACTGGCCTTTGGGAGGGAGTACTGTCCTTAAAACCACTTTACAGGAAAAGAAGCATCTATTACAAGAGCCCAAAGGACTTGATTTTGTTCAGATGGCAAAAGCTGGATGCCTTTTCTGTTTAAGCTCCATTGATCTTGGCACTTTCCTCATGCAAAGACTTTTAAAGTACCAAAATGTGAGCTCAAAAAAACACTGCACACATTTTAAGTGTAACTGAAACCCACTGTGAGACTTGTTGGGAATTTCAATCTGGGTTTTATCAGAAAGAATAGATGAGACTGGATATTCACCTTATCACAGGGAAAAAAAAAAAAAAAGTGTAAATGAACCTTTTAGCATGAATTGGCAAAATGTCTAGGACAAGTTCTGAAAAGCCCATGGTGGCAGGGAGCAAGGGGAAGGGCCTGGCTTTATTCCAAGCCCTGCCTGCAATCTGGCCCAAGGTGAGCTCCTACACCGAGGGCAACCACTGCTTGAGGTGCAGCAGGGCTCTACAGGAGAGGCTTTTGGAGACCAATTTTGTACTTGTTCTCAAAGAATTCATTCAACAGAAGGCAAAGGTAAAATTAGAATCATAGAATTGTTTGTGTTGGAAGGGAACTGTGAAGATCATCTAGTTCCAACCCAAACATGTTGTATAAAAACATATTATGGATACTTTGATTCTCACTGATGTTTCTGAGGTAATTATAGAAAGAGGTAAGGGCTCACAATTCTCTGTACCTGAGTGCCCAAAATATATCAGACTTTATTTCCCCTGTAGTACAAAACAAGTGCTGTTACCTGAGTGCATCTGGCTGGAAGTGGTGCATTACAATAGGATGAATTATCTTCCTTTTCCTGTGGTAGGGGCTGAACCAGCCTGTGACATACCTGAAAATGGATGTTGGTGGGAGCAGTGATGAAACAGCAGCACCATCTGTTTGTCACTGCCAGGGAGGCTTTAGCTGGACTCCTGCACAGAGATGATGCTTAAGGAGTGAGTTTATTTCGGTCTATAGATCTTTGGAATTAGCTTGTGAAACTCGATCACCTGATCATCTGCTGCAGTATTAAGTTTTATTTCAAGCTCCCTTCTTTTGTAACTACACCATTCAAAATTTTCATTTTAACTTTGAATAGCAGTAAAATGTAATTAAGGAAAGAACTATATGCTTCAAATAAGGCAGCATACAGTATTTAGGAACTTTCCTAAAATATTTTAAATTTTGATGTAATTATTATGTTCTGCCTAGGTGTCAGTGACACCTGAAAAGCAGAGCTTGATATTTAAATCACTTTTCTGGAGTTGTGCCCCACTTTGAGATGATACAGTTCTAACACTCCTGCAGCCAGGCAGAGAATCAACTGAAACCTCGTTACCTGTTCCTTTCGAGAAGTTCATCCACTGATGACTTGAGGTGGAAACTGATTTGTGTCACAAGGGTGAGGATATTGCTCCCAGGAAATGTCCCCAGACTTGGGCTGTCCAAAGAGGATCTGTTAGTTTCTGAACTTACCACACAAGGAGAAGCACCTGAATTCTGCAGCTGGAATGTTACCTCATGAAAGTATCAATTTCCAGGTTAGGCATTCCCAGGAGATTTTCCACGTTTTCTTTAATCTTTTCAGAATAGCCACCTGGCAGAAGACAGTGGAAATGAGTAAAGGAGCCGAAGGAACCAAAATGTTCATACAAGAGAGGTTTTCTGGAGTATTCTGCCTTGGCTTAGTGGTTCCCCTTTGGCGAAGAATTTTTTGAAAGGTAAAATGGAAATAAAAGAAGGAAAAACCACTTGTGGCTGGGAGGAGGAGCTCAGTGTCTTTCACACAGTTGTCTTGTGCAAGGTGAGCACTTCCTAGCTCTGAACTTTCTGTTCAGGGTGCTGAATATTTCTAGTGCCTTAATTAAAAATCAGTGGATTGCGGGGGTTTATTTGGAATATAAGAAAAATATTGTTGGCAACTGCCTGTAAAGAAAGCAGAAACTACAGGAGGTATTTTACCAGACAGTGTCCTCCCTGTACCCATTTTAAGAAAAACAATTAGTTAAAACAACTTTTACACATGAACACGTTCTAAATCTAAACTAATTTAGGCTCATTTATGTGTCACTATTGTTTTAAGTAAGTTTGAAAAGCAATTCCACATCTTAAATTTATTTTTTAATATAAGCATGAAGTTTTGGACCATTTGTGTGTTAGATCACAATAAACAAAGAGGATACAGTGGCTGTTTTTAAATACTTAGGCCAAAAGGCTTCTCTGCTCCCATACTGCAAATTGTAATTTATTGTTTATAATTCAGGCTATGATCAATTCAGCAGACCATCTCAAAATATAACAAGCCTGTGGCAATCTTAGGGAAAGGTCACTTCACTCCTGTGCTAGGCATTATCTGAGAGAGAATAAAGTTGTCATTGTACCATTCTTTAGTGCCTGCAGACACACGGCCAGGGATGGAATTCCCACAGGGAGAAGCTCACACAAAACAGAGAAGTGATCATACCTACATAAGAAAACATCCATTAATTACACATTTTACTGTTAGAGTAGATTAAACAAGTGGGAAGTTTAAATATGTCAATCACTAAAAATCAAAGAGCTTTAGAAACATCAGTTTCTGTCTCAGAGAAGAGATCACTTCTCTCTGAAGCGTGAAGTATTCCTGTTTTACTAGTAAGAACAGATGAAAACCAAATTCTCTACTTGAGGCAAATTAGGGTCAGAAATTGGACATCAACTCTCTGGTATTCCCTAAGACCTCCTGACTGCATAAAGTGTTTTACTCCTTCATTACATTAACAAGTTCTCATCTCTTATGTGATTTCATTGTTTTTGAGTTCCCATCAGACACTCAGATAGACACACCATGCATGAACTACAGTATCTATGAGCAGTTCAAGGTGGCACAAAATCCATTCAAGCCTTCCAACCCAATCTGCTGGTGCTGGTGTCCCCAAAGCCATTGTTCCTGTACAGCTGCCTGCAACTCTGAAATCCACCCTTCATAGTCTGGGGGCAATGCCCAGCAGTGACAAGAAGAATTGCAGGGTGGCAAAGTTCCCTTCTAATCCTTCCCTGTACCTCTTAGGCAGCTTTTGGGTGGAAGTTTGCTTATGTGTGACCCTTGGAAGCACCCAGAGGCCGTTCCTCACCTCTGCCAGCCGGTCAGCGCGATACCTTCGAGGACATCAGCAGGGCTCCTGCTGGCCACCTGCAGCCACTCCAGCTGGTTCCTGAGGTGGTGCCCAATCAGTGTTAGAGACTGATTCACTCCCGTGGCTCCCTTGAAGGCACTTGCAAACCACACCTTGGAGAAGCCGCACCTGCGGTACTTCTCTATGAGCTGCACTGCAGGGAGACACAAAGGGACATGCACAGGATGAGCTTTCTCCAGTTTCAGCCCTGACTGCAATGCTGCAGTGAAGGGAACCCAGCTCCAGATCCAACAGGCTCCTGAGGCTTTCCAGGCTTGGAGCATCAGCAAGGAGGGGAGATTTGACACCCCCTCTGAGCAGCCTTTTGAGTGGCTGTCCTCCTATTTTCATGTGTCAGTCACTGTACTCCACTCCCTTGTGTTGCTACCATGCTAAGAGCTGTGAGATTGTAACGAGCATGCACGACATCTGACAGCTGATTGTTCTGGCAACAAAGAAATATTTGCATGAATGTTACATGCCTGACAGGAGCCTTTAGGAGCTTCCCTCTGAATTCTATAGATGTATGAATCCTTGCAGCTTCTTTTGCAGAGCTGTTCAATAGAGTTATGTGCTGCTACTGGTGTTAATGCAAGGAGAATTACTGTAACAGTGCTTGTGGAAAACCTCTGAATCTCCTATCAGTGATTCCATAGCTCTGCTGAAAAGAATTAAGCAGCCTACAATGCAAGTCATTCATAGGGGAAACATAAATAGAAAAAGAAAATAAGTAATAGCAGTTATGATGTGAAATCAAACAAGGGCTGTCTTTATGCTATTAAGGCAATAAGAAACAATTCAACAAAACCAGAATGTTTTGGTGTCCACCTAAGGCAGGATTTAATAACAGAATTTTGCTTTGGCTATTTTGCTTCCACACAGCTCAGCAGAGAAGTACAAACCTTTGCCCACCACGTCGATGTCTGCTGCGTAGTCCCAGATCATGGGCTGCACCAGCTGTGGGACCCCAGACTCTGAAAGGAACAGAGCTCTTCTAAATCATGGAAAACAGCTGCTTAAATGAGAATTCAGTAGAGGTTACTGGTGCAGCAGCATGTGACCACAACTATGGCTTGTCACTTACAGCTGAAGTGCCCCATGGCATTTTCAGCCTGGCCAGGATTTGGCACATGCCCAGGGCCACTGTCCTCAGGCATGGTGAAACCATTGATATGGAGGAGCAGTGACAAGTTTTCAGAGATCCCATTCACCCCAAGCCCACCTCATTCTTAGCTCCTTGCATCTCTCTGTGTACCAGCTGGATTCCACTGGCACAGCCACAAGAGGAGATTTAGCTAAATTCAAATGTAACATTTACCCTTTCACTTACAGAGTGCCTGGGCTATGTTTGCACAAAACGTAGCTTTTCAAGTACAACTAAAGATGCAAATTTAGCTTTAACTCCTTTTATAATTAACTCCTCAGCTAGTTTTAAACATGTGAAACTGATCCCTAGAGAAACTGCAGTAAACTGTGCAGAAATTCAGTATTTTAACTCCATCACATTTTAATTTGTTCATTCTGTTATTGTGGCAGTAGAGCACACTAGATGCTGTACCGTTCTTGTGGAAACTCCATGGGTCCCACATGCATTTTGGGGGATTATTTCCCATTATCAAAGCCTTGAATAGGTCAGTCACTGTTGGATGAGCTGCACAGCTCTTCCTGGTACCATCTAAATCTGTTTACAGCAGCCATGTAAGGTGACTCTGAAAATGCTCAAACTCCATCTGTGCTCAGACTACTCCAATTTTAGCAGTGCTTTGATATTTTTCCACAAACAAGACTTGTGATGTCAAGGTCTTGGAGCTACCCCACAATTCAGTATCAAAGTCCTCACGATGTGCACTGTGATCACAAAGATGCTCACAGGGCTGCAGCTTCTCTGTGTGAGTTTGCACCACTTGGGATCAGATCACCCTCACATCAGAAGGTGATGAGAGGCACAGAGATTTAGACTTGGACCACAGATGTTAAGAGGTTGTTGTTTTGTTTTAATGTTGGTTGTTTTAATGTATAAGGAAAGTAGAATTGATGGCAGCCACTGCAGGGTGAGCATTTTGTGATGGAAAACTAAAGTGTTCAGACTGGCCCACGCTCACACAGGGACTCTGTGACAGCCAAGGACTGAGTGCTTCTGTTCTCTAGTCAAACAAACCACATCTCAACTCTTGCCAGATCTGTTGTTTTCATTGATTCAGCTGCCAACCAATCTATTTTACCTGTGCAAAGCTGCCTCACCCCGTGGCTGGTCACACACCTGCCAGTGTTTCCTCGCTCATGCCCCTGAGCATGTCGTCCCACACGATGGGTGTCACCATGGGGTAAGACCAGGCCAAACAAGTGGCAACTGCTTTTATGTGGGATAAGCACAGCTTCTCTGGAGTGTTGTTTTGCTGCTGCAGCCACTGCTTTGACTCCTCTCCTTCGCCAAGGTAGTAGACCTGAAACACCAAGCAAATCATCCTGACTTCTTGTATAGAAATAGAGAAAGTGAGGGAGACAATATTCAAAACCTTTGTCCAGATGTGACCCCCTGAGTGGACACGTTCAAAAGCACCTCTCAGTGCTGAAGACACTGCAAGCATTTCCATCAGTCTGCAGGAGACTGTGGCCATGATTACATGCATCACTTGAGGGAATTTCCCTACAGAAACTAAAATATCTATCTGCCCTATTTGCCTTTGGGGTGTTTGTCCTTGGAAGTAGCTCTCACCACATTTATTCACTTCAAATCCAGCAACCCATCAGGACCTGAGGTAGATAAAATGGGGCTCCTATCTTGGGGAAGATCATCCAAATGTGAGTCTAGAAATAACCTGGGGCCATGTCCAAGGGTGGCCCAGCATACTTAGTCCCGTGCAGAGAGTGAATTAAAATTTGCTGGTTTAGAGAAGATTTTATTTATTCTACCTAAGTAGTATTTTACTTTATAACAGCTCCCTGTCTATCCTTCCCACCAGTTTCAACACAACAGGATACAAAATGCTAAACTAATATCAGTACAGTTAAGTGGTCAGAATGAATTCCAGGAATCTGTGTGGCATCAGGGTGGTTTTAAGAAACTATGAGAAAGAAAAACTTGAGTCTTCTCAAGGAGACAAACTACCAAGGTAAAAAACCCAACACTTCCAACCACAGAAGGGTTTACTTGAGTAACTTGCCCAGAACAATGAGCCAATGTCTTACACCAAACTTACAGGATTCCTAGTGAACAGCTCTAATTGATATCTCACTACAAACACTCACTTGACCTAAACCCAAATGCTGTTAGCTTTAAGAAGCTGCTTTCAATACTTTGATATTACACTCATATCTATGGAAATGACAACCTGTGCTACTGGAATCATTTATTGTCAAACAGACTTTTCTACACTGGCTCGAGTGGTGTTTTCTGTCCCCAAAATCCCACCCAAACACGGCCTGGGCACCACTGAAATGCAGAAGCCTCAGCCCTTGCTATCATTCCTCAAAAGAAAAGAAACATTCCCAGCTCAAGAGAAGTCCCACCTCATCACATCCGATGTGAAACCACTGCAAGTCCTCGTGCAGGGCCATGACCTGGTCAATCATGGCTTTGACCAGTGCCAGCGACTCCTCCTTGTGCGGGTTCAGGGCGTTGGGCAGCGCCTTCACCTCCCGCAGATGGGCGAACTCCCTGTGCTTCAGCACAAACTGCAAGGGAAACGGGAGCTCGGGGACAGCTGCCACACCAGGGGACAGCAGCGTCCTCCTGTCCCCAAGGCTCTGAGGGCAGGTGTCCTGCTAAACCCGGGGTTTGGCTTGGCTGAGCCCCAGGGACAGGCTGGGGGCACAGCTGCTGCTCCACGCTGCTGGGGGGTCTCTGACCACGAAGTACCTCACGGGGTGGGTGAAGGAAACGGGGAGGTCACTGCAGTGTGACCCTGATGTCAAATCCTGCAGCTGGTAGAGCTGGGTAACCAGAGCACCGGGACTTGGATTGGAAATTTCCAGCAGAGAATTCCAGAATGGGTCAGGCTGGAAAAGAGCACAGTGGCTCATCTGGTCCCACCTCCTTGCTCCAGCGGGGCCATCCCAGAGCACAGGGCACAGGGTTGTGTCCAGAGGGCTCTGGAATATCTGCAGTGAGGGAGACTCCACACCCTCTCTGGACAACCTGCTCAGGGCTTGGTCATTGCACAGGGAAGGAATTCTTCCTCACGTCCAGGTGGAATTTCCTGGCTGTGGTTTCTGCCCAGAACCGGACGCACTGCTCCAGATGTCAGCAGAGCTGAGCAGAGGGGCAGGATCACTCCCTGCCCTGCTGCCAATGCTCTTCCTACTGCAGCCCGAGACTCCCCCAGCCTTGCTGTCCCCCCGGGCACTGCTGGCTCGGCACAGCCGCTCTGGCCCAGCCCAGCACGCCCAGCTCACCTCCATGTGCCCGAAGCTCTGCACCAGCGGCACCACGTCCAGGCCCTGCGCCCGCGCCCGGCTCAGCAGCGCCCGGAGCTCCTCGGGGCTGCGGGAGAGCCGCCCGTCAGTGCCCGCTGGGCACGGCCCGGGGCACCCGCGGGCACCCGGAGCTGCCTGCGGGGTACGTGGCGCTACCTGTAGGCGTGGGGGGCCTGCAGCAGCTCCAGCGGCCCCGTGTACGGGAAGGTGTCCTCATATTCCAGCAGCAGCCCGGTGGCACCCAGGGCGCGGAGCAGCGGCAGCACCTGAGGGAGGGAGGGGACACTGGGGATGCAGCTGGGCTGTGACCAGCGCCACCACCCTGCGCCCCTGTCACCTGCACAGGTATATCCCTCACCTGAGCCCGCTAGATCCTTCACCCATACCAGATACATCCTTCACCTGAGCCCGGTACATCCCTCAACGGAGCGCAATACATCCTTCACCTGTGCCAAGGCCATCCTTCACCTTCATATGGGACATCCTCCATACCAGGTGCACCCCTCACCTGATCCCAACACATCCCTTACCTGTGCCAGATACATCCCTCACCTTCACCAGGTTCACCCCTCACCTGCTCCCGGCACATCCCTCACTTCCCCCAGGTTCACCCCTCACCTGCTCCCGGCACATCCCTCACTTCCCCCAGGTTCACCCCTCACCTGCTCCCGGCACATCCCTCACCTCCCCCAGGTTCACCCCTCACCTGCTCCAGGTACTGCACGCGCGGCGCGGCGCCCTTCAGGTCCAGGTGCACTAGGCGCCGCCACATGCTCTGGCCTCGATTACTTTAGCCTGTCGCCCCGGCGCCCCTGCACACCCCGCCCGGCCGCGCCCCGCTGTCCCTGCCCTGCTGTCCCGGTGTGCCGTTGTCCCTCTGTCCCTCTGTCCCCCTGTCCCGGTGCCGCCCCTCCGCCGCTCCCGGCTCTGCGCTGGATCCTTCCACTCGCTCTCGGCGGCCGAGCGCGTTCCCCAGTCAGGCGGGCCGGCAGGGCAGGGCGAGGCGCGCCGAGCGCATCGCTCGAGGCGGAGGAGGCGCGATGGCTCCGCAGCGGCGAGCGCTGCCCCGCGGCCCCGACAGCGCCGGGCCGGGGCCGGGCCGCCGCCACAGCAGGTACCAGCGCGGGGCCCCGGCCGTCACCTCCTGCCCGCTGCCCCGGGGGCGGTGGCGCCCAGGCCCGGCGGCGCTGCGGCTCCCGGGGGTGCCCCAGTGGAGAGGCGGTCGCGCAGCGCCGGGCCCGGGAGCGGGAGGGAAGCGCGTGTTTGTAACGCGCGTGTTGTGCTCCGAACCGGGCATCCCGCGGGGTAAGGGCCGGGGAGAGAGAGAGAACCGCGTGTGTTGTGCTCCGAACCGGGCATCCCGCGGGGTAAGGGCCGGGGAGAGAGAGAGAACCGCGTGTGTTGTGCTCCGAACCGGGCATCCCGCGGGGTAAGGGCCGGGGAGAGAGAGAGAACCGCGTGTGTTGTGCTCCGAACCGGGCATCCCGCGGGGTAGGGGCCGGGGACAGAGAGAGAACCGCGTGTGTTGTGCTCCGAACCGGGCATCCCGCGGGGTAAGGGCCGGGGACAGAGAGAACCGCGTGTGTTGTGCTCCGAACCGGGCATCCCGCGGGGTAAGGGCCGGGGACAGAGAGAGAACCGCGTGTGTTGTGCTCCGAACCGGGCATCCCGCGGGGTAAGGGCCGGGGACAGAGAGAGAACCGCGTGTGTTGTGCTCCGAACCGGGCATCCCGCGGGCCCGGGGCTCCCCGGTACCGGCCAGGGCGGTCCCTCCCCGCTCACAGAGCCCGTTCTGTGCTCCCTCCGCAGCGCCAGGAAGGGCAGATCCCCGCAGGATCCCCGGGGAAGGTGGCTGAAGGCAGCCATCCTCCTCCTCCTCCTCTCCGCCGCGGCCGGCGGCGGCCTCGTGGTCTGGAGCCGCCTCCGCAGCCGGGATGGGATCCCCGGGGGCCGAATCCCCGCAGAGGGGGTCACCGAGGGCGGAATCCCCGCAGAGGGGGTCACCGAGGTGCTGGCACGTCGCAGCGACCACCTGCAGGAGAAGTTCATGGAGGTGCCCTGCTCGGAGGACTACGGGAGCCACAAGCGGTTCGCAGGTAGCTGGGCAGGGCTGGCCGGGGCGGGTGGCCGTGCTCGGAGGGCAGGAGCAGCTTGGCCTGGGCACCAAACTTGGGCTGCGAAACTCCCGTCTGTCGCCCTGGTTATTAAGAGTTTTCTAAAGCCTTCTGAGTCTACATTCTTGTGGAGAACTTTCTCACACAACTTTCTGTAAACAACCTATTGTTTTGCATTCTTTCATAGAGGCAGAGAAATTTGATGTACAGGTAGTTTGTCCAGTGTCGTTGGAGAGGTGGCACGTTCACCCTCCAATCCACTGGCACCTTTTGAGAACTATAAATGATTGGAGTCAGAGGAAATAAATTAGTCTCTTCATCGTGACCAAGGCTGTGGTGCGTCGTTTTTTCCTTGTGTCATCTGGTGACATCCATCACTGTCTCTTGTTTAAATCCCCAAACATTCGTGGCCCTCGGGCCGGCCCAGGAGTTGATTCTGAGAGGGTTTTTCCCCTTCTGAAACTGCTTTGCGAGGGCTCTATGAAATGAACCTTTTGCTGAGTCTGCTTCTGGTTTCTTTTCATACTCTCTTGATTCCTGAGTGAGTTTGCTGCTGCTCAGAACCGTACAGGGTATGGAGTGGCACTGATGCAGGACACTGGCTGTGCCACCAGCGGGTGGTGACTGCACAAGTGCCAGCTTTTGACACTTGTTCTGAGATGTGTTCTGCCACTAGCTTTGGGGGTGCCTGCAAAGCACTTTTCTGTCTTTGTGTCTTTCTGCTGAGCCTGTTTTCTGTCAAATTGGTATCTGTTCCCCCCAGCACTTACTCATTTGAAGTGTTGAGGTTGGTTCTTCAAGAGACATGGAAGATTTTAATCTTCTCTGACAAAGAGCAGTGAGAGTCTGACTTGCAGCTTCCATGGATGAGTGGTGCTGATGTTCTCTTTCAGATTTGCAAAGTGTGTTGTGATGAACATTTTTAGTTGGCACAGCTGCCTGAGAGCAGCTCTGCTCTTGGTTTTTGTCAGTATGTCTGTCTGTGTGTTGACTGATAAGCTGTTGAATCTAAAAAAAACAACTTAGTTAGTTTTTAACCAAATGGTGGTTGTATCTGCTTCATGATGTGGCTGAGAAAATACTGACACAAAGCTGGAGGCTGAAAGAAACTGCTGTGAAAGAAACTGCTGAAAAAGAACAAAGGTGATCAAAGGGCTGGAGAACCCATCCTATAAGGAAAACCTCAGGGAGCTGAGTCTCCTTTCCCTGGAGAAGGCTCAGGGAGAACACATTGCATTATTCCAGTGCTTAAAGGGAAGCTGGAGAGGACAGGAGCTCTGCCTTTGCCAGGAGCTGCACAGAGAGCACAAGGCACAATGGGTGCAGGTTGCATTGGACAAGGTTTCATCTTGTTATTAAAAAAAAAAAATAGAGAGAGAACACTCAGTCACTGGAGCAACCTCCCCAGGGATGCTGTGCAGCCCCTCTGACAGAGGGTTTGCAGGGTGTGACTGAGCACTGTGCTAGATAATCTTATCCAGGCTCTCTGGACCACAGAAAGCTGAACCAGATGATCTTTGGAGGTCCTTTCCCAGGTTCTTCTGCAATTCTGCAGTTTTTAACTTTCTTCTGTGCCAGTTCTGATAAAAAGTGTTTGACAAATTGCAGCCCCGTGTTCTTCAGGTGCCTGGTCCTGGTGCTGTTGGTCAAAAAGACTTGTAGCATAAAATAAAATAGTTTTTCCTCAGTGCTGCTGCTGTAGCATCTTTTTTTTGAGCATTCATCCCAAATGTTGTTTAGGCCAAGCAAACTGACGTCAGGAAGCTACCCACGAAAAAACTGTCTTGGTAAGGTAATTTTTTTTTGACATGAGAACACATGTTCTGTGTTAACTTTTCATAGTTATTATAAGGGGAAACTGCTGCTGGGTGAACTTGTGTAGTGCAAAGCCAGAGAAAACTGCAGCTGGTGATTTGGTTATAATTGAACCAGGGCTAAAAGTCTCTGCATTCTGCTACTGCAGTGCTTGCTTACCAAAAAAAAAAAAATCCCCCAAACCAACAAAACTTTACTTTTCCCTTCCCTGGTTTGCAAGAGCAATTTTTTGAGCTTGTGGTCTGGGCCATCCTATCAATTATCCTTTTTATTGTTTTTCTTTCTATTCCTCCTTTTTCATTCTATTCTTTTCCCTGTAAGGAAGGCAGGAACTCGAAGCACATCTCTCCAGGAGCAGGAATGAAGGTGTTCTTTATTTTTGGGGTGTCTGGGGAGCAGCAGCAAGTGCTGACTGCAGGGTGAGGTCTCATTTCTTAGCTTTTCAGGGTGACAATTGACTCACCTCTCTAATTAGATGTTTGCTTGGTGCTGCTGCTTAAGTTCTGTGATTGATTTGGGTTTTTATTTATGGGTTTTTTTGGGGTTTTGTTTTTTTTTTTTTTTTTTTTTTTAATTTATGTTGTGACCGTGCTTTTGAGGATCACAACATAAATAAAATAAAAATTACTTGGTTAATATAATAACATTATAAAATAATTATAAAATATTAGTATTATAAAATAAAAATTAATTGGTTAATTAAAGCTGAGCTGTGATAATTTTCCCACGAGAGGGTGGTGATGAGCTGTAGAGAACTTTTTGTGTGTCCCATTCCCCACAGCAGAGCCAGGCAGAAAATGTGGATTATGGATCAGCTTGGCACCTTCAGGCACTTGGGAAATAGGTTTCTGTCACTCAATAGCTCTTCATTCTCAGTCTTTAGCCTGGTTTGGCACCCTCAGCTGCAGGCTCTGTGTCAGGAGGAGGCACATTCCTGTCACCACTCAGTGTCTGATGCTCAGCTGTGAAGTTTCCACAGCTAAAATGAGCTTTTTATTTATGCACCTGTCCCTGCTTCCAGCTGAACTTGGTGCAACTGAGCTTCCAGTTTGCTTCAAGTGATTTGGTAGCTGGTGTCAGAGCAGGATTTATTCCCTTAGCACTGCCTGCCTGTAGAAATACTTCATACCAAATAAAATGTGCTATTTTTCAGAGGCCAAGCACTTGACTCATTACATTTGCAGAAGGTAGGGTGTTATGTGGGCACAGCCTCACCTGCATTCTAAACTCTGTGGGCAGATCTTGGCCATTTCTGCTCTCCTGAGACACAGTTAACTACTTCAAGCTGCTGTGGCCCCTGTGTGTGGTGAAATGTTATTATAATTGTAATAAAGCAGCCATGGTCACTGCCATGGTCCTGTTCTTTTCTACTGCCCAGGAGACAGAGTTAAGATGCTTTTCCAGAGACAGGGCCAGGGGATGTGGAAAGGAGCTGCCAGGAAAGGTCTAACACAGCCTGCTGTTGGGATGGCAGCTGTACATCTCTGCCTGCTCTAGTCTGCCTTGGAGAGGGATTGTTCCCTGCCCAGGGCAGGAGGAGTGAGATGATCCCCAAAGTCCCTTCCAACCAAACTGTTCTGTGATCCTCAAAGTCTTACCAAAGCTTTTTTTCTCCTGTGAATCCTCTCTGTCTCAGCAGTGAGTGCTTCTTGGTTAAATACCACTAAGTAGGAGACACAGCTGCAGTTTGGGCACTTGGTCCTTTGTGTTACATTCTGGTTTTTGTGCTGAATGGGAGCAGGGGCCAGCAGCAGTACTTGTGTTTTCCATGTTTTGGTGTGTTCCTCCTTTACCTTGATTTACCTGAGAGCCAGAGCTGATGGTGCCTTAGCAGATAAAGGGATGGTTTTGTGTCTACTGGGCACAAGTTTGTGGAAGCTACCAGGTACCTGCAGTACTAATCTGAATTTCTCCTGAGATTCTCCAGACATGCCTTTGACACTTCCTTGCTCACGTGTGCCATGGTCTGAGACAGAGAGGACACTTTTCCTACTGCTGAAATAATTTTCAGTCAGACTGTTCTGATTTTTCCTGAGCATTCACCCAGTGTTTGTGCTGTACTGTTGGTACCTCACTGGCTTTATGCTGAACCACATTTTTCTGTCTGTTGGAGTTTTTTCTCCATTTGGGAAAGCTTGTTGCTTTCAGAGCACCTCCTGCTTCCAGTTCTCTGTCAGAGACCCCAGACATGTAACAATTGTCTGAGGTAACCCTGTAGTTTTGCCAAGCCTGGACTCTCCAGCCCTGGCCTTTCCAAAAGGATAAGAGCTGTGCTGATATTTACAGGTGGAAAAGGAACAAATCTTGTCTGAAATCAGAAATCTTTGCAGGATGTTGTAGAAAGGAAGCTCTCAATAGCCAGGTTTGTCTTGGAGTATTGAATTTCTCCCTTGAGTTTACTCCTTCCAGCTCTTCTCTGCTTGAACACCAGCTTTCCCTTGCAGCCCACCTGACATGTAGCTGGGGTATCCAGTAACAGGAAATGGAAATTCCTGCAGAATTCCTGGCAGAACTTCTCCCATCAGCCTGGTTGTTGTTATGAGCTGCCTTTGATCAGAGCACAGTGATGCTTTTGTCCTCCGTGGGTGAATGAATTGATTTCTCTCCAGGAATTCTGTGCTCTGATGAATAAATAATGCTTGAAGTGACACTCAGTTCAGGAGCACTGAGTGCATTGGCAATGTCAGAAGCCACACTGAGCCCATCTCTCCTGGGCTTTACATCTGTAAATGGATCTTCCTCAGAAAAGTGCCAAATGTAACATCCCAAGGTCTCTGGTGGCTCAGAACTCATCTTATTTCTTCTTCTTGCCTGAAGATAGTTGTCAACCAGACTTATAAGAACTTTCATATATTCTTCACCTGGAGCTCCTGCTGCTGACTTGTTATTCCCAGGAGCTTTTAAAATTTAATGCTGGATTTCTTAGCAGTAAACTTTAGGAGACTTTTGAAATCTTATATATCCAGGCTGTGTGCTTCAAGAGTGACTTCTGTGCAAAATCTCATTTGAAAACCTGCCCTTCAGGTGGCTGAAGAGGTTTCAATGGGTTCTTTTCCTCCTCTTTGTGTTGCAGGTTGCACTCCTAGGAAGTGTGGAAGAGGTGTGACAGATGCTGTAATCACAAGGGAAGAAGCTGAAAGAATTCGTAGGTAATTTTTCTTTTAGCTCTAACTTTTTAAAGCACTGACTTTAATGACATTGTGCCAATCTGAGGGGTAGGATGGGTGAGCAGGATGGGTTAGCCTGATTAAAACATGAAATTTTTGTTACTAAAGCCATTTTCCATTTTTACTGTAGTGGGGGCAGTTCTTTCACACAGAATCTGCCTGGCTCTGAGGGGCATGAGCACTTCACAAAAAGAAAGGAAAATGAATTAAATAAGTTTGAAAGGATTTTCACTTGGCCTGTATTTGGCCTTTAAAAGCAGAACAAAACAATGTAAGCCTTATTGCAGCTGTGTCTGTCTGGGTAATCACCAGCAGATTAGCAGAAGTCCTCTGTGAAGGGACTCTTTTTAGGGTATTTTTGGGAAGGGACTGTTTTTAGGGTATTTTTGGGATTTGTGGAAGGGAGCTGCAATCTCAGAAAAGTTCAGCAACACAAATATTTTATTTTCATGTCAGGCTGGAAGGTTCAGTTTCCAAGAAATGGGAGCTGCTGTTAACTCAGTTGGGTTATACCTGATGCATCAAATGCCACTCTCTGAGGAGTTACAGGTTGTAAATAAGGACATTAAAGGACAAAGTAATCACACTCCAGTTCTCATCTGAGATTATTGTTTTGCCTGCAGAATAGCAGAGAGGGGACTGTCCTTGGGAGGATCTGATGGAGGGGTGAGCAGTGTCCTGTTATTTTCTACATTCTTTTACTGCCAAGGCAAGATTATAAATGCATTTTTTGGGGCTGAGGTGAGGAGATGGAGATTTTTTCCGTCTGTTCAGACTTGGAAAATAATTTATTTGGAAAGTTATTTCTCATTAATACTTCTGCTAGCAGTGTAACTCTTGACTTCTGCAATACAGGATACATTTCCTTGTATTTAATTATTTCTAGCACCTCTCTTGAACTGATTTTGTCTTCACCTGGAAACAGTTGCTATAGCAGAACTGCAAAAGTTTGTCTCCTGAAAGTAAATTACACTGGTTCACAGCCCCCTGTAAAGATTGGCTTTGTGTAGTGACAAAAAAAAAAAAATGTAATGTCTTAAGTAGCCCTTGGAATAATATTATTTAAATTGAAAGAATCCCATTGCTCTTTAACAAGTACATTTATTTTCATTTCTTTCCCTCACCTTTGTTCTCAGAATGTTTTTGTGTGTGAACAGCAACTCTTTCTTGAGAATTTGTAAACACAGCCACTCCTTTAGCCCTCTGCTGAATTAGGGCATATATTAGCAAAAAAAAGCAAAAGAGGTTCAGTGGAAAAAAATAACAATTTCTTGTCCTCGTGATTGCTGAGAAAGATGTGTAAAAATATAAACCAAGAAATTTAAGCAGTGCTGCCCATCTCAAACAATGTGTTTGAGAGGTTTAACATTCTGTGTTCAGTTCTCTTAGGATCCCCTGGATTTTTTTCAGTTCTGTGGTTGCATAATTTGCCCCTTCCCTGGATTGCTCTCAGTGTGGCTCCTGGGGCTGTCACCTGGGTTGGCTTTGCTCTGCTTTTGGGGCCCCCATGGGGTTCTTCATTACACTCCCACAAAGAGGGATTGGAATGGCGAGGTGGAACACACAGAGTTGGGTCTGGAGATCCACAGGAAGCTGTTGTCCAGCTGGGGGTCAGGAGCTGGGGAAACTGAGGCACAGAAAGCTGGGAAGAGATGAGAGGGGGAGCTGAACTTGCTGCCCAGAGCTGGGCAGGGGTGCTGAGCTGGCTTAGTTGGACAGCAAGCCAGAGTGACAGACAATACAAATCCATCATCTCTGTTCTGTTGGAAGCTTCATTTTGCCCCCTCCCTTTTTATTGTTTTTTAAGGGGAGGTAAATGAGAGAGAGGGGAAGCTGCTTCTCTCTCACTACAATAAAATAAATCTGTTAAAAATCTGATGTCCATGGAGAGGTGTGGGTTCTGAGCCAAGCCTTCTCACATGTCTCATCATTTGTAAATGTGAGGAAGTTCTTAATCCTTAGGGAAAGGATCAAAAAGAAAATGTAATGTTGTATTGAGCACTTAACCAAAATAATGGATAAAAACTGAATGATGTTAGAAACAAGAGCTGAGCAGTGTTTCTGGGAAACTGTAAGAGTCATGGAATGGTTTGGGTTGGGAGGGACCTTAAATCCCACCCAGTGTCACCCCTGCCATGGCAGGGACACCTCCCACTGTCCCAGGCTGCTCCAGCCCTGTCCAGCCTGGCCCTGGGCACTGCCAGGGATCCAGGGGCACCACAGCTGCTCTGGGCACCTGTGCCAGGGCCTGCCCACCCTCACAGGCAAGAATCATGTTCAGGAGAATATGATTTCAATATGATTTTAAATACACTCTCCTTACCCAGTTCTAATATTTTTAATATATTTTAAATCATGTTTTTAATATGATTTTAAATACACTCTCCTTACCCAGTTTCTAATATTTTTAATATATTTTAAATCATGTTTTTAATATGATTTTAAATACACTCTCCTTACCCAGTTTCTAATATTTTTAATATATTTTAAATCATGTTTTTAATATGATTTTAAATAACCTCTCCTTACCCAGTTTCTTTTATTCCTGTCCTGCCTTCTTCCTCTTCCTTTCCCCGTGTGCCAGCCCATATTCCTGGTGTCATGGTGCAAATCTTTTCCTGGCAGTGCTATCCTGCCTCTCTCAGATACCAGTGGATCCTGCTGGATGTTTGCTGATGGGCTTTAGATGGAACTGTCTGTCTTTGTTTGAGCTTTCACCTTTTCCAGTCTCTTGCCCACAGAGCATAAAAACTATTTCAAGCCTTACTCCATCCAGTTACATCTGTGTGCTCCCAAGCTTCCAGCCACTTGGAGGAGGTCTGGCTTGTTGCTTTAAATTTCTTTGGCTTTAGAGTGTTTGGATGGTTCTGTCCAGTTATGTCTGCTGTAAGACTAATTCTTCCTTTAAAATATCTCAAAATTACTGTTGCTGTTTAATGATTTTTAATTCTTACTTTAGCCACTTTGTTCTCTTTGCTAGTCAAAATAAAACTTATCCAGGTTTCTTTTGGGATTCAGATTGCATTTTCATTGCCTGAGGTTCCCTCTTAACCCTTTTGTAAGCAACATGTCTGTTTTTTTTTTTTTTTTCCCCTTGCCTGTCATAGTTGTTATATTTTGACTTCTCAGAAGTGGATTTGTGTCTGTGTGTCTGGATATGATTTATTAATTTAAAGGTCTAAACTTGTAGTTTATGACTTTGTTAATTCTCTCCTCCCTTTGTTTGCTACCCTTCCCTGGAGTACTGGAGCATAGCACCAAAACTTGTTTCCCATTCCATCATTTTATACTGAGAAAGTCTTGACAAACATCTGAATTATTGAAACCTCCCTGGGGTCATGCCTCTGTTGTCATGCTGAGCTTTCTTATCTTCCTTTGTAACTTTTCCTGGGTTTATATTTATTTATGCAGACCCACACAGAGTGAAGCTAGAGGGGCCATGGTAATTTTCTGGTCTAACTTCCTGCAGAATCCATACAGGAATATTTTCTCCACCAGCAAGCTGCTTCCCCTTGTACATGTGTCTCTGTAAAGTAGTTTTATACTCTATTCCTTATTCACAGAATGACAATTGCATTAGTTGTCTTGATGTTTGCCTCAGCTTTTTTCTTCTTTGTATAGATAATGATATTAACCTTTTCAATCTTCCATGATTTTGTAATTCTTCCCTCTCTGGTATTTTTCTGCACGTCACCTCTGCCTGTGTGAACACTTCACTTCTGACTCATTCACTCAGGCCTTGTGGGTGCTGCCATCACAGGAACCCTCTGGTGTAAATGAGACAATTCATTTACTGTCATGATGTCTCAGGTTTGAGCTTTTATGTTTTTCACATTCTGTGCTGCTTTAGTGTGAGTGTCTGGGCTTCATATGAGGGGATGCTGAGCTCTCTGCACAGAGCAGGGAGACAAAACAATTCCTTCTCCAGCTGGGGACCAAGGACAAATGATCCAAATCTCAGGCCCAAGAGCACAAACAACGTGGGCTGAAGAGAGAAAAACAAGCAGGATGGGAGTGCATGGGCTGGAGCTGGAATGGGACAATGAACTGCAAGGTGCAAATGGAGCAGAGCTGATCCCAGTGAGAGCCCCCGGGAGCGCTCGTGCATTTTGGGACCATTTTGGTTCATCTTGGGTGCAGCCCTGGCTGGGCTCTGGTGCTGCCCAAGGTGGATCCATGGAGGAGATCCTTTGAATAAATCCCTGCTTTATTCTTTAGCTCTGTCTGACCTCTGTTCTAGGGCAGCCTTCCCAAGGCATCACCAGCACGTTGGTGTGCCCATGTGGAGCCTCCATTCTCACCCCTCTCAGCTGGAGTGTGGGAGCATTCCCAGAGCAGCACTGGGGGAGGCTCTGGAAGCTGCCAGCTCCTCTAGAGATGTGTAGAATTAAGGTTTTCTCATTTTCCTCCTTTGGCTCGTGTGGCTGCTGCTTGCTTTCAGTGTCAAATAAAACCTTTTCAGGCTGGAGGAACTGGTGTGGATGTGAACAGGTATTTAATTGTTGGCAATCCCTTTCAGTGAGGAACAAAGGCAGGGCCTGTCAGGCTTTCCAGGATGGGAACAGTGATCCTTTTTGCCATAAGCTGAGAAGTGCTGGGTACTTGAATATTCTTTTTGAATTCCTTTAGCAATAAGAGGGTGGAGAATATGGGACTAAGAGTAGTGAAGGTCCAGAAGAATATGTTTGTGCTTTTTATTTTTTTCAGAAAGTTCTATTTCACTTCTACAGAGAGTTCTGTAAACCAGGATATGGGGTAGTTCTGTCAAACAGTCTCTCAGAAATAGGAGTGTGAGTGTGTGTTTGCCATCCTTAGACAAACTTTGTAGGCCTTTCAGCCTGGGAACACTGTCCTGAACTGCAGGTTGGCCCTTGATCAGAGAGCAGGACTTGAGGTAATCAAGATTTTATTCTCAGTGTCAGAAATGATGCTGAAAATGTTTAATATTCTGAAATGACAGAGGCCAAAATAAATGTGTTCCTGTTTCTTTCCCAGGTTGCTGTTAAGCCAAGAGCTCTGTGCTCATGTGTATGAAAGTCCCTGTCTTGGCATCCAGTTGTTTTCCCATCTGAAAAAACCCTGAAGAATATTCTTTCCTTTTCAGGTTCCCCCTTCATCCTTTATCTGGCTTTTCTAGCCTTTATGTTGTAACTATTGCCTTCTCAGCTATGAATAGCTACAGCTCTTAGGGGTTTGTCTTTTATTGATTCATTTCATTATTTGGATCTTCCAAAGTGTAATCATCTGGAGCTGGGGGAGTGAGAAGAAATATGTAAGAGAAGCATGTGGAAAGAGTTAGAAAGGCAATTTCAATTAAATTGATCAATTTAAATTAAATTGATCTTCTCAGCTGTGTTGTGCAACTTCTTATAATCTACTTTAATATGGTCACAAACATATCTTTGAAACTTCACAGGAGCAGTTTTACTTCTTTTAGCTGTGGTTTAGATTTTTGTACAGACACAGAAACAAATAGATGGAAGTATTTTGCTTCTGAAGCTTGAGTAAAGCCTCATAAAAGGGCTGCTCTTGCATGAGTGAGATTATTTGTTTCCTTAACTGTCCTCTGAAGCTTTTGGAGAACAGTGGGAAGGGCAGATTTGAAAAGCTCATGCTGTGCCCACTCCAGTAACTTGTTACTCTATGTATTTTTCAAGGGGTAAATAAGGTTATTTGTGTAGGTTTGTTAAAAATAGTTGTTATTATCTGTTGCAATAAGAGTTAGTGGGGTTCCCCTGCACAGGACAATTGTGGCTGCAGAGATTTTCTAAGGGACTGTGATGAGGGTGTTCCCCTGTCACCAGTGTTATTTCTGCTGGGATTTTGTTACAGTGATGTGAATGGTCTGTGGTGCATCAAAACAATGGCAAATTCCAAGAGGAGTGCCCGGATATTGTACATCAGAGATGTCATTACTTCAGTGCCAGTCAGGTTAATTAACTGGTGCTCCTTGATATTTCCAGTGTAAATAACAAAAAGACTTCTGTTAGTTCTATTTTTAAAATACTTTAGAACTGGTGCAGCACAAACATGTGTTCTGTGGACAGCAAGGGACATGCAAAAGTGTATTTTATTCAATTTAGAGAAACATTTTAGAATCCTTTCTTCTGGCAAATCTGAATACTAATCTCTGCACCTTGTTGGGAGCTCAGCAGAAGAGTTTGGCTTGAATTGGATGAAGGAATGAATTGAATTTTCCTATGTGAAAAAAACTTTTCACTTTGTGGTTTTCTTTTACAGCAGCTTAGAAACTGAGGAAAAGAAAGTTTGTCCCTAGTAAGCCTTGGAATTCTAATTGTACTTTGAAACAGACTTTTTAATGTCTGTATTAAATATTAGAAGTATACAGGATCTCATGGTGAAGGAGAAGTTTTAATAACAAATGCAGGGCAAGATAAATATTAGTGCTGCTGCTTGAGCACACAAATACTGGAAAATGTGTGTGGAAGGGAAATGTCTTCAAGAAGGGATCCTGGAGCAGAATAATTTACCCTGAGCCCATGGGGGGAGATTGGCAATTCCCTGTCAGATCTGAATCTCAGAAATAGCAGCCCTATGCTTTTTTTTTTTTTTTTTCATAATACCTTAATAATCTCTGCAGGGATCTGAGGGAGGTTTGAAGTTGTAAAATAAATGTTATATTGTGAACCCAAAGGCTGGAAGCTACTTTTACTTGGGAGGCTGTGGAAAGTGAGAGGCAACCTGGGACAGTTATTAAAGGTCATAGTTAAATAATGCTGAAACCTTTTCATGCTCATTTTTCCTTCTTTGTTTCCTTTTCCAGGCATCAATTTTGGACTTGCACTCTGGAGCTCTTTCCCTGGGGAAGCATTTTGTTAATCTGTACAGGTAAAATGAGGCTGTGGCTTCCTGCCTGCTGACATCCCACCCCTTCCCTGCCCACTGCCTTTCCCAGTGTCTCCAGCCCCTGGGCTGGGATTAGTGATGAGAAATTGTGGAACCTGGCTGGATCCACCACAGTTTCCATGACCAGTTAAAGAGCTTTCCTGGCATGAAAATGCATCTTCTGTTGAACTGGGCACTTAGAAAGCTGCCATTATCTTTATTTTTATGCTCTTGCACCATTTAATCAGAGTATTTTTTCACAGTTATAGTTTAGTTTATTCAGCAGTGGAAGAAATCAAATAGCCTGAACTCTTAAAAACTTGATTCCATGTGCTTATTTCATGATGTGGGAGGGGAATTTTTTAATGCCTAAGGAATGCCATTACCAGTTGCAGCATTTCAATCCTTTAATCTTTTAACATTTGATCTTTTAGCATTGCTTTTGGACATCATGCTCAAAAGCATTTGTAAGGTTTTTTTTTTTTTTTTTGTGTTGTGTTCTCAGTTTCTGATAGTGGGTAAAGCACGGGTGGGGGTGAGGAGGTGTCTTCTTGCTCAGTATGATTCAGCAACTCCTCTTTTAGACTGTTGTTTAATTTTTTAGGTACTTTGGGGACAAAATTCAAGACATCTTCACAGAAGAGGATTTTGCATTATACCGGTAAAGATTTTCAATGACTGCTGAATGAACCACAAACCAGAACTTTTTATGGTTTTGAGCTTTTTGTGGAGCTGGCTGGGAGGGGATTGCCCTTTGCATTCATACACTGGATTTTGCAGCTCAAAGTACCAATATCTGAGAACTAATATGACTCGAGGAGGAGAAGTAAAAGGATTTTCTGGTGACTGATCAACAGCATCAGCTTTGAGCTGCATCAGCCACAGCAGGGCAGTTTTATGGTGTGAATGTATTTAGGGTGATGGCAGCACCACACATTTCCCTCCCTCTCAGCAAGAAGAGCTGCTCCTCTGAGCTCTGTGGGGATTTGGGATGGAAAATCCTCATTTCCTCCTCTTTCACACATTATCCAAGGGGTTGTGTGAGCTGATAGACACAATTCTGGGCTATTATTACTTCAGGAACTTGGGGTTTTTTTGAGGCAGAGTGCAGCAAAACATTAAAAAATGGTAAAGCAGGAAGTGGAAGGACTTGAGATGATTCATGCTCTGGCTGGAGAAGCAGCCAGAGGATGAAATAACTCTATAATGGAACAGCTCTGGCATCTGATGCTCTCAGCTTTCCTGCAGCCCTGCTCATGCACTGAACAAACACAACAAAGCTAACGAGTTCCATGTGGCTGGGAAGGTGTGTGGCCAGAGTTTAGGAACAAGCATTCTTTGTTGACTAGACACAGTCATTCTTTGGTTATGCAATTCATTTGGTTTCTCATAATTTAAAATGTCCCTGATTTGAATATTTGAATCTGACCTCCCTCTAGTGGTGGAAGAAATGTCAAGTAGTCAAATGGGTTTATTAATTTTATTAAAATAGTAATTAATTAATATAATCCTAAAATATTAATCACTTCAAGCTTATTTCTATTTAACAACTGTTTTTAGATGTCATTGTCATTATAGATGAACTTCTTTAAAATGTTTTTACTTCTGATCCCAATATTGCAAAAATTAGATGATTCCTTGATTATTATTGAACTTTAGATAATTTCTATTTCACATGAACAGAAGCCTTAAATTTTTCAATAATTTTATAACTTCATGCTGTGAGATGAGACAGCTGCTATGGAATGTCAATATTCCATTGGGATTTCATGTCAGTGCAGGGGATGTTTCAGTCTACTGGATAACAAGCTAATACAAAATATATTATAAAATGCTTCTGTTCCTATTAATGGCAGTGCTTTAGCATGGACTGTAGTACTTTATGGCCTTAATGAATGATTTTATGCTATTTTTGGGAGCATTTATCTTCATTACTTTCCCTTACCTACCTAGGTCACTTTAAAAATACACTCTTGAGAGAAATAACTGAATGTAATTCATGTCTAAGTATTAGTGATTGCAACAATAACGAATCTGAGGAGGCATCCTGAGCCAGGGGGCTGATTTCTAAACTGTCTCTGTCAAAATTACATTGCTTCAGACTCAATTATGGTTTCTAGGCTGATACTTTAACCACCATCTGCCAAGCACATTACAGCAATCCCTCGTGTTCCTCATAATGAATGTTTATTCAGAAGGGAGAGCTTTAATCGGGGTGCTTGGTGGAAGGGGTGAGTTGAGCAAAAAACAGCACAATCAAAAGATTTCTTCCCAAAACCTTACAGCTTTTGAAGGCAGGGACTAGGAGGAGCAGAGGAGGAGCTGTGGGTTTGCTTTCTGTCTGTGATTGCTGTTAAAGCTCTCTGGCTGCAGGAGCCTTTGCTTTGTCAGCTCCCTGGGACAGTGCTGACAAGTGGCATCATCAGGAAGTGCTGTGGATTGGGCTTTGAGTGTTCTTGTCACCATGAGTGACTCACACTTTGCAGTGGCTCCTAACTGCATTTTTTTGTGTTGGTCTGGCAGAGCCTGTGTCTCACAGAAACTTTTCAGTGGCACTTCCAGCTCTCTGTGCTGCTGCTGCTACATTAAGCTGGCATCTTTGCAGGCTTTGCAAGCTAGTGAACTTCCTTTCTTTCCATTTGTGTGTTCCTTGGACTTCCAGCTACTTCACTGGCTTTTTAAAAATTCTTCTTCCTCATCACCCTAACTCAAAACAGTGACTGTTTTTACAGAATCTGGTGGTCATGTGCTCCTTTCAGGGAGTTCTGGTCTGCCTTTTGATATTTCCCAGTGACTCAGTGCAAATGGACAAGGGCTGCTGCTGACAGATGTGGGGGAAGCATTAATTTGGTGCTGGTGCTGTTGACTGGATGCTGTTCCTGGGCATTTCTTGCCCCAGCAGAGCTCTGTTATTGCATCTGCTCAGAGCCAGGGTCCACCTCAGCAGTCTGAACAAGGCAAGAGTTGCTGTGCTTATGGAAATAAATGCTTCTTCAGCATGAAGAAATATTCTCTTTGTAGCCATAATCCACCAGAGCTGTCCCAACAGTTGTGAAGAGCCAGGAGCAATGAGGGAGGGGCAGCTCCTGCTGCTTCTGGGTCATGGAGGCTGAGGGAACAATGTGGCTCTCCCAGTTTTGGGCTCATTCATTCTTTTCTTCTGAGCTGAAATTTGGCTTGTCACTTGGTTTACACATGAAGGGCAATGCTTTTGTCCATTTGTATTTTGCCTGTAGGTTGTGTTTGGAGCAGCAGGGCAGGGAATGGAATGGAAAACCTGCAGTCATGATATTGATAAATGTTGAAATGGCCTGGCCAGCAGAAAGCAGACTGTACAGAAGAGTTTTTTCTAGGCTAAAAAGTGACCTTATTCTGCATTTCAAACCTGTATTTGGCATACTGAATAGGGCTTTGCATCCTGTTTGGTTTGTAAAACACACATTGCACCCAAAGCCATCACACATCAGTCTCCAAGAGGAGTGAACTTTAACAGAGCCTTATAAACACCAGACAGCAAACCTTAATAGAAAGCTTTTAAAACTGAAAAATGAATCAGGCTGAAAGAAGAGGGAGGACTCCTTGCAGAGCAGGACAACTGGAGGAGATTTAGTTATGTCAAGACTGTGGCCTGACTGCCTGGGAGGGGATTTATTCCTGGCTGGTGCAGGGGCCAGGGAATCAGCTGCTCTGGTGTTTGTGGCTATGAATTCTTGAGCTGGCTTGTTCCAAGCTCTCCATTCACAAAATGAATAATTGCATTTAATGCTTTCTGGGAGCCTTTCCTGCATCCTGCTCCTTGGAAAAAGCTGACAGCAAGGTCAGCCTCCCACAGCATGAGAGGAAGGAGCTCTAATTCTTTCCTTTTGAAAACTCCACCACTATGTAGCTCTGAACTTGAAATCTCAGTTCTTGCCATCATATATATCCCTGAAAATCCCTCTGACTTCATTTAGTGCTTTTTATATTTCACATGTAAAATAGCTTGAATTGACCCCTAAAAATGTAAAGTGAGACAGGTTAAAAACTCCAATCTCTGTGTGTTATTTCTATTTCTTGTGAGGGACTAGGTGTGAACAGAATGAATATTTAGTAATTTTTAGTACTTGTGGATTTTAGGAGATGACTTTCACAGCCTGTAGAAACACCACAGGTCTTGTTTCAATTCTGTCTCTTCTTTTTAGTCACCATTTAAGTTCCCTAGAGAAATACCTGGGAAAAACTTCCTTGGAAGTTATTCTGAGTTTCAGTACTATGGAGTAGAGAAATTAATGGAGGATACAAACCTATTAATATAATTCCATGCACAACTTCAGAAATATGTTTTCTCACATTATCTTGTTTGTACACTGTAATTGCACTATGTAATTGTGAAAGACATCTTGCATTCATTTAAAAAATGAATAATACCAATACATATGTTGACCAAGAACCCTGAATTTTATGCTGCCAGGAACTTCACCAAGTTGGTTTAAAAGTAGTTGAAAGTTCTTCAGAGGCATTCCTTTTATGAAGGTACAACTTCACTTTTACTTGCTTTGGATTAAGAATATCTTTGTGAAAGACTTCAATGTTTTCAGCAATTAACAAACAATGGGATAGGTGTGGAATTACTCAGGAAAACAGACAGAAATTTTCAAACCTAGGCCACAGGAGACATAGTTTCTATTCCTTGATATTCCGACAATTAAAAAAAAACCCCAAAGAAACAAACCCCAACCAAAGCCACTGGGGGAGGGGGGGATGTCTCTCTTTCCCCCTCTCCGTTTCCCCCTCTCTTTCCTCTCCTAGTACAAAAGATGTGTTTATTATTCAGGAAAACAGACAGAAATTTTTAAACCTAGGCCACAGGAGACATAGTTTCTATTCCTTGATATTCTGACAATTAAAAAAAAAAAAAACCCAAAGAAACAAACCCAGTGTTTCTCAGCTGAGGAAGAAGCAGTGGGTGCCTGAAGAGCACAGAGGCAGCAGGAGGGAGGTGTCACTGACTGAGCCCTGGCTGTTCTTTGCAGGGATGTGAGGCAGAGGATTCAGCAGAGGATTGCTCAGGTCTTTGGGATCAGCTCTTCTGCCATGTACCTGACCAAGCCAACGTTCTTCTCCAGGATGAACAGCACAGGAGCCAAGACCACACACGATGAGTACTGGCACCCACACGTGGACAAGGTGAGGAGGGGGCTGAGATGGGGTGCAGACATCTCCTGTTGTTATTATTAGATCACCTTGAAAGCATTTTGCATTTAAACCACCCATCAAACAGGTTTGAAAACTGGTGCTTCAGGGGATGAACCTAATGGGAGATAAGTGAGTTTTAGAAACACAGGCCATTGCATCCCATTCCATTTTATTTTCTCTAATTTAGTTTTGCTAGAATTAGTAAACTGTGAGAATGGCTACTCAGGAATCTCTTTTGTCAGAAACATTGATTGAAATGATCTGAATTGCTCTTTCAGCCAGATCTAGAAGGAGCTGTTTCACAGTGGTCAGTTGGTCACTGTTGTTCTTGATCTAAGGCTCTTCAAAAAGGCTGAATATTTGTATTTCAGCTGTATGTGAACTGAAGCTTTTTGTGTTTCAGTGGGGATGTGGTACCTGGCACCCTCTTTCAATAATTTGGTATTTTGATCCTTTAACTGCACAGTCTTTATTTCTAGGCTTATAGCTTAATACTTGGCATTTTTCAGTGGACTTAAATGATTTGGTATTGAGTTTATTTCTGAGTTTCACTGAGTTCAAGCATTCTGTGCAGAACAGCAGAATACAAACAATGGAAGAATCAAAGGAAAAAAACCCACAACACAGAAAAAAAAAACCCAAACAAGCAAAAAAAAACCTCCACAATACCCACATTTCATGCCTTCAGGATTTATAACTGAGTTACTCTGGAGTCATGGATTACTCAAAATGGAACCAAATAAAAGAATCCCAGCAAAATCCAAGTTATTCCTTAGGGCTCGAATCTATAAGTGGGCATTGTACCTTGATGTGTATGACCTGAGACATGAAAAAATGAAACAGAAATATTCCTTGCCTGAAAGTATTTCCTGTAAAAAGCCAGTCTGAGGGCACTGTCTTCTGTTGGTCACAACATTGGTGTGAGTTCCTGTGTCCTTGTTCATGTGGGCAGAAGCAGCTTAAATTTAGAAAATGTGGTGGTGCTGATGACACAGCTTATGTTTGGAAGCAGAAAGTCCTGTAGGGTGGAATCTGCCAGGTTTTGGGTGCCTCTGGTTTGAAAAGCTGTGATGTAACCAGTGAATAGGAATGGCTCTGGACCAGAGGTGGTGGGGATGGTTTTGAGGTCCAGATTGTTTTGATTTGTGTTGGTAGGAAGTGGCTGTAGGGAGCAAATTGTGCTGGTGGGGTTCACAGAAATTCCATCATGTTATGCTCAATTCCTGTGGGTTCTCTTCTTCCTTTTTCTACTTCTGGGTTGGGATTGAAGGCATTTGAGACAATAGTTCACGTTCAGACTCAGGTGTTTATCATTTCTTATCAGTGTTACAGCCTCACAGCCGTAAGTTCTGCAGCCTTTCATTAGCAAGGCACAAAATGGCTGTCTCTTGTTACAAGGCCTTTTAAGGCTAAACTGTCCAATTGAGAAATGACACCTCAATTATTTTCACTTTTAACCCAATAATTGATCCCTCAAAGCCTGCAATGAGGACTTTTCTGTCCAATTACAAAACATCTTTACCCAAACCCATGAAGAAGAAGGAAGAAAAAGGTAAAGAAGAACAACTTGTCTCCACCCTAAAGCCTCCATCTTGCCTCATATTTATTACTATATTCTAAAACCCCAAACTGTGAGTTTTCCACCCTGTGATAACACACACTTCTATTCCAACTCCACACCCACAATCCCAGTTCTATCAATCATTTTGGAAGCCTTCTCCACGGCCTCAGGTGAAATGCAGTGTTCTCTTGGGGGTCTGTGCCTTTCAGCACAGAAAGTTTAAAATTCTCAGCATCCAGGGTTCCCACAAATTCCAAGAGACCCTTGGGAAGAAGGAAACTGGTGATTCTGCTTGTGTGAAGTGCAGTGAATTCCTTGGTTCCTTACAGTTTTTCCACAGTTTCAGAGAATTAGATTTGACTGCCATGAGGGTGGGAAAAGCAGTATATTTCAACAGCTTATGCCTATTTTCTCTACTCTTTTATTTCAGCCCCAAAAGAGCCTGTTTTAGAATTCCAGACTCTGATTTATTACTATAATGAGATTTGTGTCTGCCCAAGCCCTGCTTGCCAGTATTCTCTGTATTCTTCTCTGCATGTGTTTTGCATTGGGAAATGAATAAAGTGGTTGGATAACCTTTCAATTAAGTGTTTCCACCTAAATATCTCCTATAATGTACAAGTTATTTTGTCATTTACATGCAAATAAGTTTATATGAAGAGAATTTGTGGAAGCTGCTTTTCTGTCCTGTCATCCTGAGAATGCCTGAACATGATGGACAGCAGGCTGAATGTTTTCCTGTTTTTATCCCTCTCTTTTGTGCATGTTTTATTTATCTTGCAGGCTGTCTGTTCATGGAGCTGATACATCAATTGATTTGCCTTGGCTTTTTCTAACCCTTCTCCAGCTTCATAAAAAAAAACCTAAAACAAGCAGGAAAAGTGCTCTTTTAGACTTGGAATGCATAATCTAGACCTTAGTGGTGTTCTATACTGAATAATTGGGTTGTCTGATTTCTGGCAGTGGTTAGAGTCAATGATCTTGGAGATCTTTTATACAACCTAAATAATTCTGAGTCTGTGAAGAGAATTATCCCAGTTGGGGCAGTTGCCAAACACTTTTTTCAGAATCATAAATAGCCTGACAGAGACTAAATAGGAAGAAGTTGTGCAGCTTCCCAGGTTGCCTCCAGTGCAGTCAGCCTGACTTGTATTTCACTTCCTCCAGCAAACTTTTCCACTTCCAGACTACAGTTGAAAGCAAGGGAAAAAAAATACATTTCTATTGATCCGAGGTAAGAAGTTCTTCCCAGAAAAGAATAGTAGAGTTCTTATGTGGCCTCCAAAGCAAGTGTGAATGCTGGGAAGTTGAAGAAAGATCAATAAAACTTGCTAGTTTGTTGGATGCTTTTGAGTTGGATCATTATTTATGCTTTCCCCTTGGAACAGAATAAGTCACTTTAGGCAAAATTTGACAGTGAAGGTTATTCCTAGAAGACATCACGATTTTTTCCTTGCCTTCTTCCAGAAGAAAGGTAAAATGGAGCCTTAGCAAAAAGAGTTCACTATATTTTCTGTTTCAGAGTGACATTTTTGTTAAAAAGATGTGGCTTCTTGGAACATATGAAAACCCCTCTTTTTCCTTTTTCCTGATGTTGCTGAGTCTACTGCAATTAGATTTCTCAATTTGAATCCCCCTGAAGGCTTTTAACAGCATAATGGAGTAATACAGATTTATTGTGTTTGTCTGAGGCTTTGGGGTTTTTTTCCTCCTAAAATTTCCTTGGTTTGTAGTTACATAGGAATGGAAACCCTGAAATCACCCAAATGACTCGTTTAATCTTGTTGAATTTATAAGCCTCTAAGTCAAATGAAGAGAATGTTGTTTTAAGATGTGGAGTTTCATCTTGGATGGAATTTGTTTGGAACTGAGGCTTCCAAATGTCAAATGCCTGATTTATAATGGAGTTGCACAGTTCACACTGTCAGCACTGCAGTCTTACAGCATTCTCTGGTGGAAGCAGTGTGAGACTTGGAGATTTGTGCAGTCCCCTGCCTGAGCACAGATCCTCTCATCCTTCACAGAATTGTCAGCCTCTGCCTTAAGATGGTTTTGGGTTTGTTTTCCTTGAATCTCTTCTATCAGAGCTAGTCCAGCACTTCAGTGCACATTTTCCCAAAATTGGTTCTGGGTTTTTTTTAGCCTAAACATGTCCATGATCAGTTTATAGCTATTTTTGTTCCTCCTCCCAGTTCTACATCCTCCCACCTCCATGTATTTATAGGTAGGAATTATATCCCTTTTCAGCCTTTGTTTCTCTGAGCTGAACAAGCCAAGCCTTTAATTCTCTCACCTGCAATGTGCTCTCCGTGTCCCCAGCCCTCCCCTGTACCTGCAGCCCTCTCTGCCTGCTGAGTCTCACTGAGAGCAGCTGTGTCTCTTCTAGCAGACTTTGCACCCTTCTTTTCTTCTCCTCCTTTTAATAAAACACATCAAAAGATCCCATTTCTGCCCCGGGACAGCATCATCTCTGAAAATTGAGGAGGTTGATTCTCATTTCTGCTCAAAGCCATCACCTCAGCTCACCAACAGCCCCTTGCAATTCAGAGATGTGCTCTTTGCTCTTTTATTGTCTGCTAATAGACACTGCCAATAAACAGCACACTGGAAGGAGCTGTCAAGGCTATTCTGGTGCTTATCTACACAGAATTAGGAGAAGGCTTACAGGAAAAGAGAAGTTTTGACTCTTTTTTTTCTGCATGCTAGACCAATGCTGATTGCAAAGCGAGTTTTCTTCTGCACTGGAAAGCAGAGCATGCTGTCCTAAATATCCTCAGACCTCTTGCATGGTCCTGCAACTGTTTAGTTGCATAGAAATGTGCAAAAAAAAAAAAAAAAAACCTGTGCAAAATGGGGCTGGCTAATTCCGGCAATTAGTTCTATTTATAATAACAGCCTTTAAAGGAGTGTCATGTAAACATCACTATGAGCATCTACCATTAAATATTATCTGTGTTTGGCTTTTTGGATAAGGAGTGTTCAAAAGGAGCACGCTAACCATATGACACAGCAGGCTGAATGGAAATTCCTGCATTTTTTCTCTTGAATTGTTGACAAGGAGCTGTAGAAATTTGATTTGCAGTTGTGTGGCTTTTCTCACATAGTTTGATCTTTTGGTTCAATTATTAATCTGTCTGCTACTGGAAATCATTACCAGGGTAGCAAATATATTTGATATACATGGGGGGACTTCTAGCATTATAAATAACTGAGTTTAATTTAGTGCCTGCTTTCCATAGTGTTGCATTTCTCAGGCCTGGCTGCTTTCTGAGAGTGAGTCATTAATAAGGACAGGAAGAGAAAAGCCATTTTCCCTTGCACACTTCATTCCCCAAACTAGTCATCTCTTAGAAATCAGCTGTGTTTGGTTAAGCTAAAATGGCTGGTAGTCAGTTCTTAGAAGTTTAGAATTGGTAAAACCACCTTGGAGAGGAGGGAGAGTGCACTGAGGGAGCAAAGATTGCTGCTCCACTGAAGAGTTGGTAAAAACAGTTCTAATGCATTAAACTTGCAAGTATGAGTTGAATGAACTTCTCCAGTGGCTGGAGACTTCCTTAAATCGATTTGAACTTTTTATCACCAAGTCAGTGAAGTGGAAAATAGCTTTGCAAAGCTGATTTACATGAGAAGGGCTGTAGAGTGGCTGGTTTGAGGTGCTGCACTAGCACTTGCTCATTAATTCCCATTTATTGCCTTGTATTGCTACCAGGGTTTGGGAAAATATGGGGAGAAGGGCATCACTGTAATATTTCTCTCATTTCTGTGGTTTGGCTTTTTTCCTTTGAGCCCTTATGGTCAAAATAATAACATGAGTATGAATGGAAATGTCTTCCTATTCCATCTGCTGTTATGTTCTCTCTGGTCCTGCCCTTACAGAAAAATGTGTACCACTGCTCCTGAGCCAAAATTTAACTGGCACTAATGAGTATAACTTGAAACATGACTGAAAATATTTAGAAAACTTCTAAGTTTGGAAGTAGCACCTACCTCTAACAGTCACCAGGTCAGTCAAAACACTCAGCAAATTTTGTGTATTTATACAGTACTACTGTGCTGCACATTTCACTGCTTGACAGTGTAATGCTGAACTTTTGAGTTGAGATACACAAAGACATTGGAGAACACAGACATTGATTTCAAGTATATTTTTAATTGCTGATGACATGTAGATATGAAGGGAAATATTTCCAGAATCAGCTAAACTCAATGTTAAATATTTAGATAGCTTCACTCTCAGTATTAGTATGTAGCATTTATTTTCTCCAACTTCGTATCAACCAAAAATAATGGTTTAAAAGGAAGGAAAAAATCACCTTGCTGTACTTAAAAGTGGGATGTTTGGTCTGTAGGCTGAGAAGAAGCAGACACTTCCAAAATTCACTTTGAAGGGTTTTAAACAAAACCTGTATGGAAAAGAGTAGAAGCTCCTCCAACAAATACGTATTTACTTGGAAGTTCTGATTTATTTTTACCATGAATGTCCTGTGTGGTAGCTGGTGAAAGAATAGCAGTGAGGTATCCAGAAACCTTATACCCAAGATTAGATCATGGGTGGAAATCATTAGTCAAAGGCTGTTCTTCTGCTTATTGACCTCCTGGTGAAATTTTATCTTGGAATAGCATAAATCCTCTCTTTTTGATACAGTGCACTTCTGACACTACGTTGTTTTTTGCTCTTGGATGACAGAAATCAATCAATCACATCTCTAATGATGGAAACTGTAACAATAGAACTAATAAGCATGACATGCTAGTCTTGTAGTGTGTGTGTGAAGACAAGAGAACAGACTAATAAACATAGATAATTCCTAGAGAATGGTGTTCTTGGTTTTCAAAGACCCTTTATTAAATGCATGAGAAACTGAAAATCAGAAAAACCCACCAGATCCATCTGCTCAATTAGCTGTGCTCTGCAGAGAGAAGATCAAGAATTTGGTACATTTTGGTAATTTTGGCTTCCCCCACAGGTGACTTATGGCTCTTTTGACTACACTTCCCTGCTCTATCTCTCGGACTACTCCAGAGACTTCGGGGGTGGACGGTTCGTGTTCATGGATGCAGATTCCAACAAGACAGTGGAGCCCCGAGCAGGTACGAGCCAGGCTGGCTGCAGGTTGTGCCATTTTTTGGCTTTTCTGGGCTGGCAGGTGGTGTGGGACTGGGTTTTGTGTCAGCAGGAATAACGTGGGGTGTGTTCTGGTTTGAAAGCAAAACCTGTGGGAGACTCCAAGTCAGAAATACAATTTATTAGGAAAAGGAAAAAAAAAAAAAACAAACAACAAAATACATGCAATAATTCAAAAGAAAAACCACAGACAGAGTCAGAATACAACCTGACACTCTGTTTGTCAGGGTGTTGGTAGCAGTCCAAATTGGAGTGGCTGCAGCCCTCCTGGAGTGGCAGATGTGGTTCTGTTGGAGCAGTGATCCTGTAGAAGGGTGTAGTCTTCCTCTGAAGGTCCAGTGGAAAACCCCAAGCTGTTCCTCTGGGAATCCAGTGGAAAGGCTGAGGTTAATGTCCCAAAAACTCAGATTACATCCAGGTAGGAATGCTTGGCTCCTCCCTCTGGGCAGAGCAGCTCAAAATGGGATGCTGTAACTTTTATCAGTCATGCAGTGACATTCAATAACTCATTATCAGCAGATGTCTCCCCTGAGAGAGGATTGGTTGTGGAAGAGATAAAGAAAACTGCCCAATTAACAGAAGATAACTGCCACACCTCTAACAGATGGCAAATAGAACAGATCTTGCCTTGGAATCTAGGACAGGGTAGTGTAGCATTCTGTGTTCAGACTGATGACATCAAAAGTGAAGATTAAAACAGGTTAAAATACAGCCACAGTTTGTGTTAAGCCACAAGAAGTGACTTCCTGGAAAGCTGTAGGGCTTAGAAGAGGTGGCCAGTTCTGACAGCTTAGCAGGTCACTGTGTGTGGAAAATAGTAACAGCAATAATAATTTTAGATTATTTGCTTTAAGACGTTTACAACATAGTGTAGCTAAAGCTGATAGGCCAAGAAATGCTTATAGTAGATTATAATTAGGAAATAGTTGGCTTCTGATTGTGATAGTATGAATTATAACATCTGTATTGTCCCACCCTTCTCATGAGACTGAAAATGGAATAAAAGTTTTTAAAACACCTCGGAGTTGCCCCATCTCTGAGTCAAAAAAGAGCTTAGTCTGACAACTGTGCAGCAAGAGCAGAGCTAAGTGTCATTGCAGCAAATCCAAATTAAAGCAATTTATTTTAGACTGGCCTGAAATTCCTTTGCTGCTCAAGGTGAGGCTTAATACCCTGTAATGGCTGAGGGTGGGTGTGAAGGTGATTGATGGCCACAGCTCTGCTGACCTGCTGGAGCATGATGAACCATGATTACTTGGGTGTAAATCCATCCCTGCTTCCAGGAGGTCTGACAGGGATGAGCCTTCTGATGGCTCTCAGTTATAAATAAATAAATAAAAAAACCTTTAAAGCTGGTTTGAGATTTTTTTTAATATGTGGATAATTTGAAACTAGAATTACTCTGGGGCTGCCTAGAGAGGAGCTCAGCCTCAACTCATCTGTCTGGCAGGTGAGTGCTGAGCTTCCAGCAGTGTTACCTTTCATAATGCAAGATCAGCCACACTGCTGCAGGGAAAAAGCAAAAAGGGACAACTTTATATTCCTGCTGTGTTCTGTCTTTTTTTTTCCAAGACAGAAAAGATGGAAATTTGCTCATTTAAAGAGCCTCAGTAATTGTCTGCTGACAGTTGTTAACCCAAGGAGAACTGACTTCAGACTATTGCTGCCTGCAAATTGGAATAGGTGTTTGAATTCTGGATCACAGTGATCCACTCACCTGCAGTGATGCTGGTTTAGATAAACTCTGAGATTACCTGGCTTTGCTGTCAAGAACTGTATGTTTGATTATTTTGTCTTTTATGATTGGAAGTAAACCCTAAACTGAAAGCTTCATCTTTTGCAAAATGCTGCTGCCGGTATTTTGAAAGGGAACACATTAAACTATTTTTCAGATGCAATTCTAAGATTACCAGATCTTTATAGCTGTAGAAATCACAACTGAATTCTAGGAATGTGTGGAGAGCTGTCTCCTCAGTGCAAGGGCACTCAGCCTGGCTGCAGTGTGCAACATGCCCCTGACTTAATTTCCAAAAGTCTCTAACTGTGAAATTGCTTCCATTCAGCCCCATCCATTCATTTTCAGGTTTTCTGCTGCAAGGACTTTGCTCTTGATGTGGTTCTGGGGGAAGAAGGGGAAGCTGCTGAAATACAGAATTTTCTTTTTGGCTGTTCCCTCTGCCAGGGGTTGTATGGGCAGCGTGTGCCACAGGACACCCCTTCTGAAACAAAACACAATGCACAGCTCCTCAGGAATAGCACAAATGTCCTTCATGGACACAAGAGAAAATTAATTACACTTTTCTAACACATCTCTGTTACCACAGTTGTCCTGTGATTGTGTCACAACCTCTGGTGCACAATCCCCAGTGACATTCTGTGAGCAAAGGAGAAAAGCTTGCGAGGTGAAGCACAATGTGAAGGCATTTGCACTTATTTTTCCTCTTGCTGATAAAATGTGTTTTGTGAAGGAATGTTCAGGCTGTTTTCTGTTGCTGGTACAAGTTGATGTATTTTTCATGTTCATAATGTTCCTCTGCAATGTTTTTTCTCTCCTTCTCTCTTTTTGGCTTTTCTTTGTTTTGTTTTACGCTTCTTTTGATCCTTTGTGCTTCTGTTGTAACTCCAACTCAGCTTTTAAAACCACATGTGGATGAGCTTTCATGCTTCTCATTTAGGAGCTCCAGGCTTTTCTAGGGATGACTGTCATAATCACTGGTTCAGTTTTCATGCTTGACAACTAATTCACTTTTCTGTATTGCTAATGCCACTGCACTCCTAAAACCTGGTACTTGCCTCACACTTAGCCTGCATTTTTGGGGACCTGATTCTGTGTGCCAAAATGAGCAGGTTTCTTTTCCCATGAGCAGCAATTTGTTCAAGTGTCAGTGGGGAGCAGAAAGGCATTGTTAGTGATGCAGCAGAGCAGAAAAGCAGTAATTGGAAACACAAGAAAAAGCAATTAAACCATTGTGGGATGTCCTGTGTTTGAAAGTGCTGCCTGGGCAGGTCCCACTGCTGCTTCAGATGCATTTGCAGCACTGCACTGGTGAGGATCAGTGTCAGCCAGGCAGCTGGGCACAGGGAGAACTGTTCTGCCAGGAGTGGAGCCTAAAATAAAATGCTTTTCACTTCCCTCAGTGTGTATCACTTGCAGATTACCTAAGGAGTCTCTAAGTCCTGACTGTCACATAGCTGACTGAACAACTCTCTAATTTATAGGATGATCTTTAACATCCCCTAGTTTGGTTGTTAGCAAACATTAGCTTTAAGAAGGAATTGTAATTTATTAACGTTGAGGCTCTTGAGATTATTTTTTTTAACAGAAATGAACAAATCAGCACCAGTTCAAGTGTGCAGACCTTTGGCTAATTCATAACCAGACGTGGCATGAAGGAACACATCTTTCTTGTGCTCTGATGGGCTGCAGAAGTGAATATGTGTCTTTTAACTTCAGTCAGGACCTCTCTCTGCCACAAGGAACTCACTGTACCATGAGGAAGACAATTCTTAGTGCCAAAGGATATACAACTTTGAAAATATTTTTTTTTTGTGACAAAGAAATAGATCTAAAGTGGTATCTGTTCCCTTTAAATATATATGGAAATTCTGTTTTCAAAGTTGTCATACTGGGATTTTTTTCCATCCCTTTGCACCAGGATTGGCTCTGTTTGAGAGACTGTAAGAAACAGAGCAACATTTTGAAAATGAGGCCCTTCAAAACTAAGCCCTTTCAATATTAACTCTCCTTGATGGTCTGAGACTTATTTTAGTAATCTGCAAGACATACAGGAGGAATAAGAATAAATGGCAAACGTCAAGGCTTTCCTTTTTCAGTCACAAAATTGGTATACTTCTTTCTGCTGCTAAACTTGTCAGGGTATAAAGTTTCATATTTTAAAATTTCATATTTAGAATTTAATTATTTTGCAGGGTCTTGTGTGAATTTGGGGTCTGGCAATATTAGGCAGGTCCCAGACTTCCCTTGATCATAAAGTGTAGATGAAACTGCTGTTGGAATGAAATCCCAGTCCTGGTTCTGTGTTCTTTATTTGCACGTGCATTTCTTGGTTTGAAGGTCAGCTTTGCTGCACTTATTTTCAGCTTACAAGGGAATTTGTTCTTCATACAAGTCATTTTTTATACAAAGGCAGTAGGAAAGGTCACAATCACTTCTGTGTGTTTCTGGAAGAAACTAATCTGTGGGGCAAAATGAATTCTGTACACTGGAGAGTGCAATGTGACTCTTTAATCTCAAACTTGCTGTATTCTCACTTAGTGTTTCTGGAGGTGTAAAATATTTGATTTGAAGGTATAAGATATTTGGGAACTTCCCCCCATACAGACATTCTCATCTTTCTCTGTATTCAATCCACATCCTCCAGATTCAGTCTAGCTCGTGATAATCTGCCAATTCCAGCTTTAGTTTTGCTCCAATCAGTAAAAAAACGGAGCACGTCTTGAAGTTAAATCAGTATCAGCTGAAAGCTGAGAATAATTTCCAAAAAATCCACAGAAGTAGCTGTCAGTCCTGGTGAGGAACAAATGGAGGCAGCATTAGCAGCTGCAGTAAGCACCAGCCATGCAAAGGACAGCAGTTCTTGCTGATTTGCAAAACTCATCACAAATTGTGCCAGGGACTGGTGAGGGGATTGCAAAGTGTGGTAGGAAAAGGAGGGATCTGCTGCAGTCATGCCAAAAAGACAGAAAATCTTTATTTCTCAGTAGAACTTGCTTCTGGTTTTGTTACCTGTGGAAGAATAACTTCTTCCAGGCAGGTTTTGTATTCTGATGGTGTTTGATGCCAGGTTAATGATGGCATTAAATGAAACACTATTTCAACTGGCAGTGAAGCAGGAGGGACCTGGGAGTGCAGGTGTTATTTGTGGTGTTTCTGTGAGTGACTTCTGATAAATCCCCTGCCTCGCTGAGGCAGCTGTTACTGGGGGAAGCAGTGGTCACCTCACATTTCCTGCAGCACTGGAAGGATGGAGGAGTGCTGGGGGAAGAGTTGTCCTGTGTTAGTGTTGCACAGAGAATTGTGAAGCATTGCCAGTATTCAGAATTAGCCTCTGAGCCTTTCCCCTGCCATGAAAATTTGGTTATAAATGACCACGTGTCCTGTTTGTGCCTTTGTGTAATGCATGTGCAGCCCAATATTTCATGAATTTGAGTTGATACTGGTCAAGAAAATAGGCAGCAAAGCTGAAGGCAGAAAAATCAGCTTCATAGAGTTACTCCATGAAATTCAGGTAATGTAACAGATGAAATAAAGCAAAATACCAAAGTAACTGCAGGTTCAGCTCTGTGGTTCAGCAGTGAGAGTTGATTTCTTGGTTCCTAAGCTGTGAATGTCACAGGCCACAGATGCTCTGATGAAGCCTCTTTAAGGGCAGTTTTTGGAATAATTGAGCAGCAGGAGTTACCCTTGTGCTTATGCTTCAGTGATTTACTAAATGTAAGGATGAATTCCTTCTTACCAGAAGTCCAAAACCCAGAACTTGGGCATCCAAGTGATTTGACTAGAGCTCTGCTGGACATGCCATGTTTGGCAAGGTCAGGAAAAGTCAGCTAGAAGATGCTGAGGTTGTTCAATGGGGTTGAAGTTGCAACACTTTGTTCTAAGTGAGAACTTTTTGTAGGAGTCAGAGTCTGAGCCCTGGTGCAGCTGCTGTGGCAGGGGAGCAGAGCAGACCTGGCAGCACTGGCTGGGTGAGGCTCAGCCTGGAGGGGAGAACTGGAAAATATCCCTGCCCTTCTCTTGGCTCCAGGGAGGAGATGGAGCCAAAAGGCCTTGGGGACACTCATAATTGATCTGGAGAGAGCAAATATTCAGTTTTCACTTCTAAATACTCCCCAGGGTTGTCACACCTTCAGACAGAGTGCAAGCTGCTGTGATTTGGAGCAACCAACTGTGCTGGTAGGAGAGAAGCAGGCAGGGATTCCAAAAATCCAGCAGTTGATATATAGAAATGTTCTTGTACTTTTAGCAGGAAATAAATAAGTTAGTTAATTTTCTTTAAAAACTATAATCTGGAAGATTTCCAGACCCTTCTGAATTTAAAGTAGAAGCAACTACTTTTTTTGAGGGTATTAATACTACAAATTACAAACTGGCTGTGGGAGACTTCACTATGTGAACCAGTGATTTTATTGATAACAGCAAGGAATTTCTGTCTAGTAACTAAATATGGGACAGGTTTGTAACTGGGATTTGATACCCATTGCAGGTAGTTTTTTGTTTGGGGTTTTATTTTATTTTTAGGCCCTGGGGCTTAAAAATAAACTTTTATTTTACATTTAATTTATTTTATTTATTTAAAATAAATTTATTTTAAATTTTACAAATTTTTAAATGTGTTAAAATTAATTTGTTTTATTTATTTTTATTTTTAAATTTATTTACTTTGTTTATTTTAAATTTAATTTACTTTTATTCTTTTGTGCTTGACATAAATGTAGCAAAATGGTTCAGAGAAGCTTGTGCCCTCTCTTCTGGAGTGCTTTCTTTACCCCAGATCAGGGCACTTGCAGACATTGTCAGTCCAGGCTCCTTTTGTGGGATTTGCTTAGAGCACTTAAATTCTCCCAATTCAGCATTTTTAAATAAGTAATTGAATTAGTTAACTAAGTTTTATTGTGTGCTTGCAGAAAACATTATTATCAGTTTATTTGCCTAATGATATGGTGGGGTTTCTTGGACACTCTACATGAGAATGAATTGGTGATTAATCCTAAGCAGATGCCGAGGATGAGAAGACAACTGTTGTGCATTTTCCCTGGCACTGCTTCTGTCTGGCTGTCACTCAGCAGCTGAGATGCAGTTTTTTCCTTCTTTCCTGAGGAACATTTAGAGCTGATAAATGCTAGGCAGAGAGTGGAAGCTGTCAGTGCATGAGGTGAAAGATGCTGAATAGATCTGTGGTGCCAAATAAACTGGTCCTGCTTCCCTTTAACCAGACAGAGGAGTTGTTCCACAGAATTCACAGAATCTCTGGGTTGGAAGAGACCTCCAAGATCATCGAGTCCAGCCCAGCCCCAGCACCTCAACTCAACCCTGGCACCCAGTGCCACATCCAGTCTGTGTTAAACACACCCAGGGATGGTGACTGCACCACCTCCCCAGGCAGCCATTCCAGAACTTTATCACCTTTCTGTAAAAAACTTTTTCCTGATATACCCTGTATTTCCCTGGGTGCAGCTTGAGACTGTGTCCTCTGGTTCTGTCAGTGCTGCCTGGAGAAAGAGCCCAACCCCAGCTGAGCACAGCCACCTTTCAGGAGCTGCAGAGAGTGATGAGGTCACCCCTGAGTCTCCTTTTCTCCAGGCTGAGCACCCCCAGCTCCCTTCCTTCCCTCTGAGCAGCAGCTCAGTCTCCCCAGTGCCCCCAGCCATGGGCAGTGGCTGGCTCCCATTCCCCAGCCCTGCTTTGCCTCCCTTCCCTGGTGTCCAGGGGCACAGATGGAATGGGAACTAACGTTCTCTACCCTCTTTTTGAGCATTTATACTGATAAAAATAATGTACTGTGGAAAGAGTGTGCATTTGCTTCAAAAATATTGTAAAGGAATTAAAAGAAATTCTTCCCAAGTGAGGAAAAAGCATCTTTGAAAACTGACTATAGCCTTGTTCAGTTACCCAGAGACCCCAGTTGATGCATATGGGAGCAGATTGATGCCATATATATGAAGACATATTTATTAAAGAAAGAACTTAATAGACATTCAGTACAGCCAAAAAAAAAATCAATTTAACTGGATTAACACACTGAACCTTGTCTAGCTGTGAATTACTACTACTTCTAGTCAGAGATCAAACAAAACAGCTTGAAAGTCAGTTTAAGGCAAAGCTTTGGGTGAGCAGGTGAGGGACCAATAATAATGTACTTTAATGAAGTTGAGATACAGTTTAAAAGGGAAAAAAAAATCATGACACGGGGGTTTTGTGTGGAATCCTTGAGGGCAGCACTGTTCATTGCAACACTGGTAGGACAGGAGCATGTTGCCTTTCATCCAGAAAAGCAGGAGGGCGAGGTGGGAATGAGCTGTGCATACAAATGGATCTGTTCTTCACATGTGTGTCACTTCACCCACTACTGAGGTGCAGGCACAGAAGGGGATGAAATTGTTCTGAAAGACTCTGAACTGCCCTCTGAGGATTACATGTGAGCTGCAGCTGAACATGAAAGGGACTCAGGGATTAGTGGGTAAACCCAGCCCCATAAAGCCAGTCTAGTTTTGTCCAAATCCCCCATGTGTGCTGCTTAGGAGGATGCAAGCAAAGGAACTTCTGGATCTTTGGGATCCTTTTAGAAGAGACACCCAGTGATGTGCCTGGTGCCCATTTTGGCCGTGGAGGTGGGGTGAGGGGTGGAATAGTTCATGTTGTTGTTGTGCAGACTTTAGGCAGGCTTCAGCTTTTAAACCAACTCTTAATTTGAACAGTGGGGGAAAAGCCTGAGCAGGAAAACCACGTGCTGTTGGGGTGAGGGAGCTGTGCAGGTGAGAAATTTTGGCTTCCTCAGGAGAACTGGAGCAGTCCCATGGAGCTGTGTCAGTTCAGAGTTACCTGCTGGACATCAAACATCAAACCTGTACACTCTCAGAACAGTTTAATAACGTGGCAGTGTCCTGTTTCTCTCTGTGGCCAGAGAGCTGCTGCCACAGAATCCCACCAAAGCTACTTTATAAAAGGCAGGAGGAAGCCAAGAACATGCAAGCCAGTTCTCAGTTGCCTCAATTAAAAACAACAAAGTGCAACTCTAGTGACTGTCAGCAAAGTGTACTGATTTCCTCCCTGCTCTCCTTCTAGTCCTGGCTCTGATTTTAGACCAAAGAAGGAGGAAGGGCTCCTGTCTCATCAAGAGGGATGGCAGTGTAAGTGCTGTCAGCAGCAAAGTCACTGCATTTCCATCTCACCTGGTGCCACCTGTGGCCCACAGTGTCCCCAAGCAGGGTGGTGATGGTCAAGGCTTGGGGCAAGCACACCACTGAGCACTTGTAGCTATAAAAAAGTGCCAAGCCAGTGCATGGATGGAGTGGCTCTTTGTAAGGAGAGTGAATTCGTGCATGGCTGATCCATGACTTTGTAACCTGCCTGAGTGGGAGTGATCAGACCAGGCACAGAAAGTGATAGCAAACATTTGGTGCAATGCTGGTATCTGCCACAGCTGCTTGTAAACCTGCTGAGATTTTGTCACTGAAGGATTTTTGTCACCTCTGTGGTGCTTCCTCCTTCTTTGGTCTAAAATCTGAGCCAGGACTAGAAGGAGAGCAGGGAGGAAATCAGTACACTTTGCTGACAGTCACTAGAGTTGCACTTTGTTGTTTTTAATTGAGGCAACTGAGAACTGGCTTGCATGTTCTTGGCTTCCTCCTGCCTTTTATAAAGTAGCTTTGGTGGGGCTCTGTGGCAGCAGCTCTCTGGCCACAGAGGGAAACACAACTTTCCCAGGCATCGCCTGAGAAAGTCTGTGAGAAGATCAAAGAAAAGATTAATAAATAATTCTTATCTTAACTTGCTGTACCTGTTGTTGTGAACGTGTGGAATGTGTTATGGAGGTTTGTTTACCAAAGGGTGGTTTCTTAATTAGCCAGTGGTGATGGGGTTTTGATTGGAGGACCAGTCAAGTCTACCTGTATCGTGACTGTCTATAAAAGCAATGAGTTTCTTAATAAAGCTAGAGATTGATCAGCCTTCTGTGAATCAGTGCTAAATATTACCTGGCCAGGGGTCTGCTGCTATGATAGGATTCCATCTCCAGCTTTGTGGCACGAAGGATTAATGTATGTTTTAACGAGTAAAAAGCTGTCAGAGGGCAGTTTGTCTGTGATCACCTGTGGGCTCACTGGGGAACAGGAGCCAGACAGCAGCAGAGCTGTGGAGGGAGAGCTGCAGCTGGTGGCAAACTCCACTGATGGGTTCAAACCTTTGTCTTTGCAGGCCGGGTGTCGTTTTTCACCTCGGGCTCGGAGAACCTGCACCGCGTGGAGAGGGTTCAGTGGGGCACTCGCTTTGCCATCACCATCTCCTTCAGCTGCGACCCACAGCACGGCATCGGGGACCCGCTCCTGCCCTGACCTCCCTGCAGCTCCTGGAGGGAGAGGAGCCCTGCAGAGGGACAGGAGAAAGGCAGAAAGCAGCCCTTGTAACCTCACGTGCCATTAGAACTGCCAGCTCTGGGAGCACACGGTCACACACTTTGTTTTCACAGCTCCTTCTCCATAAACATTGCAAATGGTGGCTTAAGGACCATCCTGAGTCTGATGCATTCTGAAAATGGTTTGTCTTCGTGTGCCAAAGAGACTGCAAAGAGAGGATGGACTCCACAAAGAAGAGAAAGTGGACTTTTCATTTTTCAATTTTTTTTTCTAAAAGTTCTTCAGTTTGAAAGATACAAACAGTCTTTTGGGCCATGCCTTGATCTGACTCCCCAGGCTGCTGTTACCTGTTCCATTCTTTAGTCTCTTCAGTTGCTAATGTGGTGTAGAAAGTCTGACCTCAGTGAATTGAGCCTCAGTTAATTGAGACCCAACTTAATTGAATATTACTTTCTAGAGCATACCTTCTCTTGAGAGGGATGGATTCTCTGAATGTGGGATCAGTGGGGAATACACCTGGGACTCCAACTTTTTTTTTTTAAAATTTAATTACTACTGATTCAATATTCAGGAAGTCTCTCAATAGCTATTTTTTGATTTCTCTTTTCCAGTTTAGTATGAAGATTTTTTCTGTTAATGAGGACCCTGAATATTAAATTGCAAGGACTTCCAAGAGGACCTGTGTGCAAACACATGCATAATCTTGTCAAATACTTTAAGGTTTTTACTGCAGTCAAAGATTTCTGTGGGTCAGGAGGTTGATAAATGATAGAAAAACCTAATTTTTTTTTCTCAATCAAATTCTGAAATAACCATGTTGATCTGGTTTATTACCTGGATGTATAATTTCTGTGAAATACTGAAAATCTGGGAATGTGCTTTGATTTTTTTTTTTTTTTTTTTAATTTTATGCATACAGTTTGGTCCTTACAATGTATCCTTTTATGGCAACAAAAAGTACTGGGGGGAATTACACTGAAGATCAGTATAAAGAGGAATAAGAGGACACTTGAGGGCTCTCATTGGGCACACCAGCAAGATTAGTCCTCTGTAATTTCATTTCTTTGTTCTGAAACCTGAAAAAGTCTTCCTTGTCTGTACTAACAAGGGAGAATTGTTAAAATAATTAAAGTCATTTGAGTTTCATATTTAAATACTTGTCTTAAAGCCTGTTTATTCCAAGGAATTTGCATTACACCATGTTTTAAGTCCATGTGAAGGCAGACCAAGATCACCAGCAGCTTTACTGGACTGAACTGGATTCCTGCCATTACCCAGAGATTTAAATGCAATTTTTCCCCCCAAATACCTGATAGGAATCTGAACATGAATGGCCCTGTGTTTGCTGGTTTCTCCTGTCATCCCAGCTGTGAGTGGCACTCCTGGAGCTGCCCTCTGTCAAATCCTGCTCAACAAGATCATCTCAGCCCATGGGGGAAATCCCAGCTCGTCTCCTCTTGGATTTTTATATTTTGAAGATCCTGTGTCTTGTAGTAACTGCTGCCCATGGTGCATCTCCTGCTGGGAACTGATGGATGTTCAGAAATAAAATCAAGCTGCTTTTTATCTTTTGGAGCCTTTAAGCCTCAGTAATCTGGTCAATATGATGATCAAACCTGTCACCTGTAATTTGCTGGGAAATTGTGCACTGTGCATAGGAGGAGAGCTTTTCTTTGGAAAAAGGCCAAATATTTTGTATGTTTTACTGCCACTGAGATTCTTCTATTTAGAGCTTCCATATCCAGACTGCTAAAAGCAATGCCTAGATCTAGGGAGAATTTAAATGGCAAATGAGGAAGTAAAGTGCAATCTGAAAGTTTCTGAAGGTGGCCTCCAGCAGAAAGCAGTAACTGCAGAATGTTCCTGGGGCAGAGTGGAAGTTGAATTCACTGCTTAACAGGAACAAACTCGTTTAATTCATTTTAGGCCATTTAAATACCCTGAATAACTTTTTATTAAGGGTCTCTCCAGATAATGGCATGTAACTCTGAACTTGAAATATACTAATTTCGGTGCTTTTTGAGGCTCAGCTGCCTGTTGCTACTGGGAACTGCAGGGCTCTGATTCTTAGAACTCTGACTACTCCAAGGGCAGGATTTCTTCAAGTAATGAAGAAATATTCCAAGTAGCATCAATGTGATGCCAAACTGCTGCAGAGAAGTGCTCTTAATTGAGCAGAGGTGATGACAGAGCGTGGCTGGATGTGTCCCAGCTGTGTGAGGACCTTCCTAAAGAGCCCTGGTAGTTAAAGTCAAGAAAGGTCAGTGCTTGTGCAGTGGGAATTGGAGCCCAGTCCTGATGTTAAAATTAGAGCTTTGCACCTGAAAGCAGATTTGTTACAAGTATCTGGGAATGCTGGTTTGTATTTTGAAAGGAGATTACTTGAAAGGAAAGAGAAAGGCTGCTGGTGTGAAAAGTCCCAGAGTAAAATAGGAAATGCAGCAGGAGAGCAAGGCAGATTTGACTCCCTACAGTGGGGCTGAGTGAAGCCTCCTGAGGACTTCTGTGCAGTTGTGCTACTTTTGAAACTGTATTTCCACTCAAGTGCTTTGTGGAATATCAGCAACTTTTGAAAAATGGACAGGCTTTGTGGTCAGATTAGGTTTTTAGTGTACACCTACCTTTCAGTCCTGTAGCATGCATTCAATTTTAATTTTTTATGCCCTGTGATTCTAGGAACTCTAGGTGGATTTCTTGGCATTTCTCATGGATAGTTTTCATTGTATAAGCAGTTGTGGAATCATTATGGCTTTTACTTCCTTGTAAGTCAACTGAAGGTTTAGGAAGATACATTTAGGTTGAGATTTTCCTGAATATGTATCATCCACCTGAAATATTCTGCACTCCATCTCAATTTCAAGTCCAGAAATGTTTGCAATTTTAATTTGGATTTACAGCAGAAATTCAGCTTCATGTCTTACTTTTAAATTCAACAGCTGGGTGCTTTAGGAGGTTGTAGCATCTAATAATGTGCACATTAAAATAAATTAGCTGGAAAGGCATTGATGATAACTGTGCTGCCAAGGAAATCTGGTTTTGTTTCTTCAGTTGCATTTGTATTGTGTTGTTTTTAATGTAAAGAGTTCCTGGTGTTCCTTCTCCATCCAGATATCCTTCCACAGTGTTTGCAGGGGATTTGGTTCTCTCTAACCTGCCCGTGGAGAGCTCTGTGCAATATTTTTGTCTTGTCTGAATTCTAGGGGTAAAACCAGGAAATGCTGCTGGAGGTCAGGGCTCTTTGAGTGGGGAGGAATAAATACAACCAATCTACCTTCTCCAAGCAAAAACAAACGTAAAATAAAAAGAAATAAACTTAAATTTTTAAAATGCTGAAAATAAAATAAAATAAAATCCCAACTCTCTTTGTTATTGAGTCTTTTGTGGAAATCCAAGCAAACATTCCAGGAGCAGCAGAAGAGTTATTTCCTGTCTGAACCACAGGTGGCTCTGGCACACATGGATTGTCTCAGCCTGGGAAAATCCAGCTAAGGCATCTCCTGGAGGGTGGGAATCCTCTGCTGAGTGCCCACAGCTCCTTGTGAACAGCCCAAGAGCTGGAGCTCTGCCTTGCTTTGGGGCTTGGGAACACTCTTAGGAACCTGAAAGCTCATTTTACATCCCTGGCTGAGCCCTGCTTTCTGCTCTCTCTTCCTGATTGTTAATTTAGCCCCAAAAATTAAAAAAAAAAAGTGGCCATTTTTTATCTTCTGTGAGTGCTGCTGGCTTTGGACTGAAGTTTTTCAGGGTGGACTGTGCAGAGGAAATAAATAAATGTCCAGTTTCCCAAGTACACATCTTTTGTGTCCATCATCTCCCCTCAAATCACTCATTTCACCTCCCACTTCTATGAGAACGTTGACCTGTCCCCCCTGAGCAGGGGATAGAGCTCAGGGCATTATTTATTCATTGACTGGCTTGCTAGCACTGCAGAGAGGAGCTGGCTTTTTCCTCTGATCCTTTTAGCCAACATGGGGTATTAATTGTAATTAATAGAATTTTAATTATTTTTTATTAATCTTTATGAATAGTTTTAAAATTATAGTTATTAATCTTTATTAATAGGGATTTATTAATATTTATTAATATGTATGAATAAGATTTTTATTAAATTTTATTAATATTAATAGAATTTTATTAGTTTTTATTAATCTTTATTAATATACTTAAATTTTTTATTAATCTTTATTCATAGGATCCTTTATTAGAAGGATTTCTAACTCAGTTTTTGAGAATTTTCATTCCTCAGAATGCATTTTTTTCCCCCAAATACTCCCATTTTTCTTCTAGCAGAGGCACTGTCCATGTTTAGCTCGATTATTTCAGAAATATTTCTTTCCATCTTGCCTGTTTTCCTGTAAAGCTGAAATAATGACAAGGTATGGATCAGTGTTGCCTATTTTTGAGCATTCCTGTCTTTTCTGGTACCTCCTGGATAACGAGTAGGGAATTTTGAAACAGATGCCAGAGAGAGTGAGTCAGACCTTGGGATCACAACAAGAGATGCCTGGTTTCAATAATTCTTACTCTGGAATCAATAAAGCAGCCTGGAAGTACCATCTGCTTTATTTTTGTAGTGTTTAGGTGCTTCTAATTAAAAATATCTTGGTTTGCTGCTGAATAATCCTGAGGCTGTCCAAGGAGCCCGTGGTGGGTGAATGCACGAGCTGCCAGGTCAGATGGATTGTTCAGAATGAGCTGCACTGAAACCTCCCCCTTTTCAAAGGAAATATTCTATTTATAGGGAGAAGCTGAGATCTGTGGAGTGTTCATGTTCTGTGTTTCTGGGAATTTCTTGTAATAGTCCTCCAGTGTCCAAAAAAGCTCATTTTAGACATGGATCCCCTTCCTATTCTTTTGTTAACAAACCACAGCAGCCCCTCCACCCCCCAAAAAAGCACCAGCTGAGTTCCTGAGCCACGATTTTTCTGTTCAGACACCTTGGGGATTTGTCTCTTTCTTGTTCCTCAGTTTACACAATTATTTTAAGTTGTTTATGTCGATGCCTGGACACTTTGCCGCTGACTCCACAGGAAAAAAAAATAAAAATCTTGCTGTTTTCTTTTGGGAGAGCTTTTCCCTGCTAGGGGAAGGTCTCTGGGTGGATTCCTACCTTGGAGGTGACCTCCTCAGCATATTAACTTGTTTGCCAGAGCATTAAATCTTGTGGGAATAAACAAAGGCAGCTCCTAATGGAGTCATCCTGCATGTCTTGGCTCAGGGTGGTGGTTTCTTCCATTCCCTCTAGCAGGGAACTGTGTTTATTTCTGATTTATGCTCCTGAAGAGCAGACTAATGGGGCTTTAATTGTGGTTCACTGAATAACCTTGTAAGAAGGCGGCCACGTTTTACCAGGTGATTCAAAACTTAAAAGGCTGCTGTGAAATGAAACAAACCCTGAGCCCATTTAGTCCCCACACTTCTCTGTGGCAGGCACGTTCTTCTCTCTCTCAGGATTTTTTCATAGAGGTGCACAGAGAGAAGAAAGATAAAACAATTTCTATTTCTGCTCCTTGTTTTTCCCATGTGGAATGTGTTTGGAGAATTGTTTACCTGGGGTGATTGCTTGGTTGGATTCTGGTGAGGATTGTTTGAGCCTGATGGCCAATCCAACCCACCTGTGGCTGGAATCTCAGAGAGGGTCACGAGTTGTGGGTTAGTTAGAAAAGTAGGTTTGTAGTTTTAGTATCTCCTTTAAATAGTATATTAATGTATTATAGCATAGTTATAATAAAGAAATCATTCAGCCTTCTGAACTGGAGTCAGACATCAGCATTTCTTCCCACCGGGTTCACCTGCATTTACAATACTTCTCAACACAAAAGAAATGACAGAAGTGATCTAGGATTATTTCTGCTTTGCTACGAGCCATAAATGTGTGTTTTCTTGGTTTCTTTATATTAAAGGAAAATAGGAATTAATAATAGGAATTAAAAATAGGAATTAATAGAGTCATTCCTTTCCACAGGGATGAATATGATCAAAATAAACTTTGACTAGCAGGGGAAAAGCAGTATTACAGAAGTCAGCCAAGCAGAGGGGGAAGTTAAACTTAAGATGGTGTTAGGCAGAGAGCAGCTACGGGAGATTTCTCCCACACTGACGTGTCTGTGTCACTTTGAAGTGACATTTTCTCCTCCTCCTCACTCTGCTTTATTGTTTCATTAGATCAGACAACTGGAAACTGAGAGCTTTCAGGCAGCAAAGCTCTTCCTGTTCAAACCTTTTATAACATTTTGAATAGGACCTCTTGATAACCATTTGTTTTCAGCTATTTATCCTGTCCATCCTCTGTTTGAATTAATAATGATCAGTGAATATGCTAAAATAAGTTAAGTGATGCTGCATCCACCTATTTTAAAAATGATGAATTATGCTTTCTTCTGCATTTATCTTGTGTATCAAATGGGCATTTTTTAAGTGATGGTTTCCTCCATGCATAGCTTGTGTCTGTTGCACCTTTTCTGGAGCTGGACAGAATTTAGACTTGTAAATAAGAAATAATCCAAGAATTAAATTAAAACTGAATTAATAAATGTACAGAAGTGTACAGAAAGTTTCCCTTTGGGAAAAAAAAAAAGGATTGAAATATTTGTGGGTTTTGGAGCTGTAAGAAAAAACAGAAAAAAAGGAAAATAATAATTAATTTATTAATCCTTTAGTGGGACTCCAGGGAATCTGCACCTGCTCCTCAGTATCTGGAAATCCAGACCTCTCCCTGCCCATTTTCCCTTTCTAGGCATTTTGATGGAGATCTTGATCCCTTCAGACCACGAGCAGGAAAAATCTCCTTTCTCTGCCTCAGCAGCAGCACAAGACTGTGGATTTCTTGGGAAGGCTGTGCCCACCTGGAGCAGTGCCCAGCTGCCAGCAACTTGAGACCCCTTGACTTTGTTTTTTAATGCCTTTAGCACCTCCAGATGGGTGTGAGTCAGTGAATTCCAGCGTGCTGCAGAAATTATCACTCTCAATGCAAGTTAAACACGTTTTGACTCTGTTGCTAATTTTTTACTTAAGGCTTTGGAGCAGACTGCTAAAACTTGTCCTCTTCCTAATCATTCTCCTTAAATGAAATACTTCAGCCATAAAGCATGCACAAAAGGGCAGTAATCAAAAACCTTTCTGTAGCCGAGTTGTACAGGAAGATATTTCTGAGATGTCTAAATTAATGATTCTGTCCTCTGGTCAGGCCAGGTTTGTGATTTGCAGGATCTGAGCAAGGCAGAAGTGGAGGTGTTTAATGGCCCAGCTTCCCTGGAGTGGGAGGTGTAATAATTCTGTAATTGTGGTGCACTGATAAAGGTTTCTGTGTTAAATTTACAAACATGACAGGGTCATTAGGAACTGCCAGGGCCTCTTGTTAGACCGTATGACAGAAGGAAAAACCAGAAATCTCTGAGCCTTAAAGCCTTGTTTATAATGAATGAAATGGAGTGAATGAGTCAGTGGATCAATTAACTTGAAAAGCAGACACCATTGTCTGCCTGTCCCCTGAACAGGGTTGGTGACCCCTGGTTTTATTTCCTTCTGGCTGTGGATGGATGTGGGGCTGGGACAAAGTTCAGTCCCTGCCTGCTCTTGACATCCACAGCTTCCTCCCACAAGCTGCTGAGGGCTTGTTTGTACTGCAGAGGAGACAAAGGATATTCCAAATCTTCTAAATTAATTAGAATTTAGTTCTCTAATAGCAACACCTGCTTGCTGAATGCATTGTGAGTAGTCCAGCTGCACCAGACTGTATCACGCAGGAGACACGGGTTTTCCAGTTGTGTCCATGTTTTCCATGTGCTGCCCATGGACAGCACATCTGAGCCAGCTTTAGTCATGGAGCATGCCAGGGGTTCATGTTTGCATCAGTGTGACAAGTGAAATCTGTCTCTAAATTAACAGCCTTGAAACTGAAAAATTATTATTTTGTTGGGAAGAACACAGGTGTGGAAAGAACGCTTGGCTTAATGAGTTTATCTAATCTCAGTCTCCTTCATAAGTATGAGCCTGACTGTAAATACTGAAGTTCTTTTTAGAGATAGTAGCCAAGAATGCTTCCTAACCACAGGAGGATTTACCACTCCTAAACAGCTAAAAAGCTGAAACTAATCAGAAATATGAAAACTCCATAAAACTGAACATTTTGCAGCTTGGGTGTGTTGGAGCTGGGCTGGGCACGGGCTGGAGCCAGCCCTTGGCAAGAATTTGTGCAACAAACCCTCTGCATTTCTGCAAAATACCTTTCAGACTGCTGCTGTGATCCTTGAGGTTTTCCTGGGCTTTCTCCTCCCTGTGGGCTGTGCTGTGCACATCTGAGAGCAGGGGAAGGTTCCTGCCAGGGAGGTGCCACCCCTGCAGACTCCCCCGTGTACCCAGGGAGCTCCCAGGCTGTCAGCTCTGTTTCCTCTTTGGAGACAGCTCCTCTAAACACTGGGGATGGTGTTTATCCTCAGGGCCAGGGCTCCATCAATTTGTGCAGTTTATGCTGGGAAGAGACAGTAAAACTGGTGCTTACAAGAATTCTGACTGCACCCACCCCAGACGAGGAGACCCCGGTGTCCCCTGGCCCCACACCAGGTGGGTGGTGGGGACCACCCCAGGAGGAGGGCTGGGGTTTGCTCTGGCTCTCAGTGAGCAGCTGGGATGGGGAGGACACATCTGGATGCTCCAAGGAGGTGGTGCTGGAAGGGAAGCCCCCGTGGGGGGGTTGGGAGAGGATATTTGGGCTCCAGGTGATGGGAAGGGTGGGAGCTCCTGCTGCTGAAGAGGTGCTGGGAAGGAGCAAATGCAAAATCTGGGTGGCATTGAGTGCTGAATGGCAAGGTGTGACATCCCAAATGACAGGGATTGAAATCACAGGGATGCACAGGATGGGGAAAGGGAAAAGGAGCTGCTGTTCCAAGGACTTCAGCAGAGTCTGAAATGGCTGGTTAGAGACATTTCACCTGGTATTGAGGGTTGAGATCAGCCTGCAGCCCTTCTCCAGCCATCCTCTGCTGCCAGGACTCTGGAGCTGTTGACTTTTTGTAGCTTCTTGGGTAAAGAAAGGAGGCTGGTGGGAAAGCAGTGCCCTGGCGTGCCATGGAGAGATGCTTTGGCAGGGACACTTAGCAGGAAGAAAGGATCCTGAGAGCATTGCTGCCATCCTCTTCCCAGCACAGCACCTCCAAAATCCAGCAGAAGACCTAGGGGGACAGAGGCAGTGTGTGGCTGCCTCTGGCCTCCATCCACAGAAACCTGGGAGATGCCCAGTGGGAAGTCACTTGCCAGCTGCTTTGTTGAGGTGCTGTTTAATTGTTTTGCTAAAGCAGCTGCCTCTGCCTTATTAATTTAGAAGTAATCACTGATTGAAAACACTAATTCTAGCTCGTACTTTGATTCTTTTTGCTTGGGGCAATGAGAGAATTTCTCATAACACTTCTCTACCTGGAATCACAGGATCTCTTGGAGATCCGCCTTAAGCCTTGTCCTCTTGTTAAAAAAAAAAGGGATATTTAAAATCACCACCAGAGCCCACCAGGAGCTTCATCTTCTCAGCAGCCCAGACTCGGAATGGGTGAGTTTTGTTAATTTAGAGCATTTTGAGAAAATATTCAATTGAGGACCCAGTGGAGTACTCCAGGAGTTATCATCAGGTCATTTGTCCTGCCTGTGTGAGAGCTACAACTCTGGACAGGTTTGGATTCCATTTCATTTCATTTCATTTCATTCACCAGTTCTGTAACCATGGGTAACAGCAGAGCTGACGTGGCTCTTCTGCACTGCTGCAAGGAGGCTGTCAAGATTGTCAGGTTTTAAAATCAACCTGCTTTGATGACTCTTCTGTTCTGCAGCATTTACCTTACAGAGTTTGTCCTGAAAAACCTGTTTAAAAATGACTTTCCTTTTTTTTTTTTTGCAGCGTTTGAACTGAAAGCAAGATAGAAGTTGTTCAAGGATGCCTTTGCAAAAGACTGGTGTGTTGCCAGAGATACAAGATCTGGCTTGTTCTAATGTCTTCTCTCTTGCAGGAAAATAAATTTACTTTGTTCTGCAGTGTGTTGGGAATGTTGAGGTTCAGAACAGACTCTTCCTTCCTTCCTACAGGATTGGAGGAGCCACGACCTCTTGGAAGCTTTGAACATTTGTCACTTTGGATGTGCAAAGGAGATAAATCTGCCCATGGTCTGTGAGGGTTTCAGGGCTTTGCTTTTTCTTTTCTCTCCTTTGTGAACATCTGCCACTGAGTTCCATGCTGGAAGGAAAGTCTCCTTTTCATTAGGATGTGCCACATCCCACTGATTCTGTATGAAGAATATAATGCATTAAAATAATCTATAACAAACTGTAAAAACACTTAAACAACAAGCCCAAAGCAAAACAATTATTTAAAATTTGCTCTTTGTTTAAAACAAATTTGTACTCATTGTGAGTGAAATGCTGCCTCCCATTTAAACCCATCCTTCAAAACTCTTCCCAAAAGTCCTCAAACACAACTTTTTTGGTTATGAGCCTGCCTGAATTCACACCCAGACACTTGACATTCTTTGGAAAACAAAAATGGAAAAGTTTCTTTGGAAACAAACTTTGGAAAACAAAATTTACATGAAAGTAAGCTGGAAACACCTTTTTGTCTCAAGCATTGCCTTGAAGAATCCCTATAGCTTCTGGAAGTCAGTCCAGGCTCCAGAAAGCATCCTCTGGATGCTAAACCTGCTTTCCAAACCTTAAATTATCAAACCCCTCAAACAGAAGAAACAGGTGCCCAGCCAATGTGTTGGACCAGCAGCAACTCTAAAAACATCAAGGGCTCAGCAGATTTTCTGCTGCTCACCCTGCCCAGGCTCTGTGAAGCACTCAGGCTTTGCTGTTCTGGCTGTAATGTCTGTTTTTAAACACTGGCTGAGAGTTTGGGCTCAAAAGTACCTGAGCAGTTACAGGTGAGTTGTTTTTAATGAAATATTGTGCTGGAGACTCGTGGCAGCTTCAGAGAGATCTTATTTCAGGTGGAGCTAAATGTGGGAGGGTCTGAGCTGGGAGGGAGCAAGGACCAAAACCACGGCAAAGATTTCCGAATCTGGGGAAGGTGAGCACTGTTTTGGAAGGCTAAATTTAGCAGTGATTAAACGAGCTCTTAATTAACCAAATATTCCTCCTGCTTGCCCTTCCAAATTATTCAATAACTGAACAATTATAACGAGCTCAGCAAGTAATTACTCTGCATTCCTCACCAACTGCAGCCTTGGAACCCACCAGCTCAGCTGTTCAGGGGCTGGGAAATGAAGTCCATCAAGTGGGAGTCAAATAATTGAAAACTGGACAGGAAAAAGCCCCCAGAGGTCCCCAGGCACTGTCAGGAAAGCTGAGTCCCTGAGTGTCCCTCCCAGAATGAAGATCCATCAGGAGGGTGATGAGTGTGGCTTGGAGCTGCAGTGCTCTGTTCTCCTGGGTGCTCTGGCAGGATATTGATGCTCCTCGTGGTTATTCTGCCTCACGAGGCTTTGCAGAGCTTCCCTGGGGGCAATGGGCAGCTCTAGATGGGGGAAGCACTGCCTCACTCACTGAGCAGAAAGGAGAAGGCAGAAGTGAAGCCCAAACCCTCTGAGAACACAAGATTTTTCCCAATTGCAGCAGAGTAAAAGTTGCTGGGATTGTGAATTTGGCCATTTACTGGCCTGAGTTTAACTGATGTGTTAAACAAGAACAAGCTCAAGTGCACTGAATTGTTTTAAAAACAGATTTGAAGATGCTTCACATGCACTCCTTTTCAGGCCCATCAGTTTGATCAGTTCAGCTGCCTGGGGGTGGGCAGGGAACCTGATCAGGACAAGAAATAATTACTTTTGTCTTGATTGGGGAAATAACCAACCCTCAACCCTATACAGTAAAATTCCTTAATCTTTGAAAGTAGAAAACTGCAAAGACAGATGTACCAGCCTCAGTGAGGGGACAGAGCAGGTGGAAGGTGGAGCACCAGCAGAGAAAAGCTTCTGAAATCATCCTCCTGTCTGTGCAGACATAACTTCTCAAATGGAGCTGAAGGATTTGCTTATAGAGTCAGAAACTTACAGGAACTTTCTGATTAGGTTGTGGAAATCATGAGAGGCTTCTGCCTTCTCTGGGCAGCCTGAAACAGCTCTGAAATCCAAGGGCTGAGAAATGTCCCCACATCCCTGAAACCCCCACTGGGGTATCACAGAATGTGGTGGGTTTAGCTGTGGAGCAAAGCCAGGTGGAAGCAGAATCCCTGGGAGAGGTTACAGCTTGTTGCTGAGGAGGAAATGTGACACAAAGAAGGGACAGAAGAGAAAAACAAACCCCATAAGGCTAAATAAGAACAGCAAAGACAGCAACGTGGTAAAACCAAACAATTTCCACTGAACATATAAACATATAAACATCTAAAGACCTAAACATCTCGTTTGAGCCATGCTCAAGCTCTTCTCAACACAGGATTCCATCCCTGGTGAGCAGTGGGAATGCCCATGGCCAAGGCAGGCCCTGGGGTGTCTCAGACACACCTGGGAGCTCTCCCGACAGAAACATTTACTGAAGAACGTGCCAGAAGACAGAAATCTCTATTGAGATGCTCTTTTGGTGCCTTTTTGAGTTCTAACCCCCCAGCTTCTCCTTTCCTTTTTGTGCCCTGGCACTCCCAGAGGGGCAGGGACATCCCACTCCTGCTGCCCCACGCTGCCTCTGTGCCTCCTCACCCTGCACTGGGAGGCTTTGGGGTGCACTTGGAGGCTCCAAAACAGAGCAGGTTTCCTTGTGAGCACAGCAAACAGGGCAGGAGGGCTGGCAGGAGAAGAGGATGGGACTTGGCTGCCTCTGGGACAGGTGGCTGTCACAGCTAGTTCTGCACAGAGGGGCTGGCAGGAGGGGAGATGTCCCCAAACAGGAGTGTGGGGCAGTGCCCACAGCCCCTCAGGTGCCCATTTCCTCCCCTGCATTCCCCACTCCAGGGGGAAAGCCTCATTTCCAGAGGCAAACCCTGATTTCCAGAGGCAAACCCTGATTTCCAGAGGCAGATGCTGATTTCCAGAAGCAGAGCCTTATTTCCAGGGGCAGACCCTGATTTCCAGAGGCAGACCCTGATTTCCAGGGGTAGAGCCTTATTTCCAGAGGCAGACCCTGATTTCCAGAAGCAGATGCTGATTTCCAGAGGCAGAGCCTTATTTCCAGAGGCAGACCCTGATTTCCAGAGGCAGATGCTGATTTCCAGAGGCAGAGCCTGATTTCCAGAGGCAGCATGGAGATGCTGCAGCACTGCCTTCCTCAGGCTCCTCTCAGCCTAAAGCTATTTCTCTGTGCTCTCATCACTGAGTAATTCAGGGTGACACATCAAGGATTTCACCTCTGTTTTTGCAGGGAGTGTGGCTGTCCAAGCCCTTCTCCCCACACCCGAGACTGTGAAAACAAGAATTGGAACTGGGGGATACAAACACCTTCCCCATACCATGAAGTTAAAGATTTAAAGATTTTTCTTGCCTTTTGTTGGACTAAACACAAAACTTGAGGGTTTTTTTTCCTGAATAACAAAGATAGATACCAAATACCCCGGAGCACACAGGGCTCAGGAGGGAAAATATTCTCTTATATGGATGGAGGTAAAAACCCAAGTGATGCTCCAGCCCCTGTCCCCATCCCTCCACTTCAACAAGATCTGCAAGGAGCTTTAACACTGGGCAGCACAGGATGTGAGGCTTCACTTTCTCATCTGCAAGGATTGAAGCAATGCTTTGAATTTTGAGGGACATTTTCCATAACAAACTTGCCTTTGTATTAAAAAAACCCAACACATGAAAGCAGCCAAGCAAAGTCAGCTGGTTGTTATTTCCTCTGCTTCTGTTGTTGGGAATTAATTGTGCTGTGCCTCAGGCAGGCAGAGGTTCCTCGACAGATTTAATCATTCTAAAAGGATGCCAACAGCAAAATGACAGGGAGGTTCTGCTGTGTTTAGCAGTCAGTAATGAGTGTTGGGATAATTCTTTCTGTCCAGCCTCCTCTGCATGGGTAACGTGTCCTTACCTCCACTGATCCCAGCCCAGAAGGATTTGCTTATAGAGGCACACTGCAGGAACTTTCTGATTAAGTTGTGGAAATCATGAGAGGCTTCTGCCTTCTCTGTGGGCAACCTGAAACAGCTCTGAAATCCAAGGGCTGAGAAATGTCCCCACACCCCTGAAACCCCCACTGGGGTATCACAGAATGTGGTGGGTTTAGCTGTGGAGCAAAGCCAGGTGGAAGCAGAATCCCTGGGAGAGGTTACAGCTTGTTGCTGAGGAGGAAATGTGACACAAAGAAGGGACAGAAGAGAAAAACAAACCCCATAAGGCTAAATAAGAACAGCAAAGACAGCAATGTGGTAAAACCAAACAATTTCCACTGAACATATAAACATCTAAAGACCTAAACATCTCGTTTGAGCCATGCTCAAGCTCTTCTCAACACAGGATTCCATCCCTGGTGAGCAGTGGGAATGCCCCATGCCCATGGTGGGGACGAGGCTCCCAGGAGGTGAAGGAGAGATTTTGATCCCTGCCCATCTCCTCCCATTGTCTCTCCCCGAGGAAGGGCTCTAAGGAGGGTACTGGTGCACTGCAATTATGGTGTTTGTATCAGGAGGCTCATTTTAGCTACCAAGGCAGGGGTGAAGGAGCATCTTCACTGCCCACTGCCAAAAATCAAAGGCAGAGAGGTTCTGGTCCACACACATTTCCTCTGTCTGACCATGAATAACTGGGAAGTAAAGCCCAAATGGAACAAAAAAAAATATATATAGGAAATTCTTATCATCATCATCTTCTTCTTCTTCTTCTTCAGACAAGGGAGAAAATTATAGCAGCATTAAAAATAAACTTTGCATCTCCAGCAAAGACTTGCATAGGTCTCTGGACTTTAAATTCCAAGACTGCCACAGACATAATGGATTTCAATGTTCTGGCACTTTGGAACAGCAATAGCTAACCAAGACTTGGCCAAAGAATGCATTGCTCCTTTATTTTGCCTGATGGTCTCTCCTGCTATAATCTCTACTCACTGCACAGGGAAATTTACCCCCAGAGCAAGAGCTTGTGAAAGACTTCTTTTGGTATAAAATGGACACCTTTTTCTCACACTTCCTGTGTGCAGAAACACCAGGGTTTGTGCAGGGTTTGTGCATGAACCCTAAGTTACCCCTACAAGGAGACCTTTTCCCCTTCACACAGAGCATCTCTCATCCAGCGGCCTCAAAACCTGTCACACACAAGAGTGACACCTTAAAACATGACCTGAAAATTTCCACAGGCACTGGAAACAGCATTGCTATTTTCTAGGCAATGGACAGCAGCACAAGACCAGGTGACCCCCCTGAGGTCATTTTCTAGCAGCATCCAGGACTCCTGAGCTGCCCTGTTGCAGTGAACCCCTCTGCTCAGCTCCAGCACTGTGGAGTGCTGCCTCCACAGGCAGCTCCAACACCAAACCCTGGGAAATCCCTCCTGCCTCTCATTCGCTGTCTTTTCTAAGCCTGCCTGAGCTATCAGCACCACCAGTGCTTTCGGGGAAGAAGCCTCTGAGCCCCCAGCAGCAGGTGAGGTGAAGGAAGGTAAATAAATGAATTTGGCTGCAGGGCATGGGGCAGGCAGGGGCTGCAGACTCCTCAGATGTTCCTGCTACCACCCCTAAACCTGGGCACTGCCCAGGGGCAGGAAGCTGCTTTCAAAATGTGGAGCTCCAGCTGATTTTACGATAAAGCCATTTCTGTAAAATATTGCCTTCTATGGTGTTAAATGAAAGAAAAAACCCATCTGTTGTGACATTCACGTTCTCTGGACAGAGAGACACCATTCTGTCTCTCAGGAGAAGCCCAGAGAGAAGAGAAAACAATCTTTATCTCTGCCCCTTTGTTTCCCCCATGTGGAATGTGGTGTGGAGATTGTTCACCTGCAGTGATTGCTGGGCTGGGTTCTGGTGAAGGTTGTTTGGGGTCAGTGCCCAGTGGGATCCAGCTGTGGCTCGGCCTCTCAACAGAGTCACAGTTTGAGTTAGAGAGGTGAGTAAGAAGTGAGTATGCAGAATAGGATAGTATCTCTTTAAATAGTATATTAATGTAATAGAGTAGAGTTTTAATAAAGCTATCCTTCAGCCTTCTGATCTGGAGCCAGACATCAGCATTTTTTCCCTGAGCTGGGGTTCACCACATTTTTTACTACAATCTGTCACAAAGAAAAAGGAGAAACTCGATTTAAACCTGTGGGGTGACTGGGATGTTGAGCAGTGCAGTGCTGGGGGCTGGCTGCCAGCCCGTGCTCCCCAAAGGGAGAGGCTGTGGGAGCCTGGCACGGGGGCTGGTGCTGCCTCTTTAGGTTTAGGTGTGCCCTCTGTACGTGTCAGGGGTGCTGCTGTCCCTCCCCTTTTAGCATGAGTGCATTAGAGTTAATTTACCTGCTCCATTCTTGCAGATTTTTGGAAGATAGGCCCAATGTACCCAAGAATAATTACTCTGTAGTGCCTTTCCCTGAGAGGCTTCTTGCATGAGGCAGCCTTGTGCTTCTCAAATGTCAAGCTGATATTTAAAAGAATAACAGAGGTAGAAGGCTGTGAGTTTGATGGACATCCCTGCCTTGCAGGAGCACACAGAGGAACTGTCTCTGACAGGCTGTGTTTATGGACACACCACATTTAGCTTCAGGAATCTCCCTTGCTTTGTTTGGATGGAATCATGTTTGGTTCTAGTTAAGATTTCAGGAGCTGAATTCAAGATCCTAACAGGAATGCACGAGGAAAGACTAACAGCATCTCAGAGAGAGATTGGCCAAAACAAGCTGGAACAAACTTGGCAGATTTCACTCCTCCAGCATTAGCATGGCTTTGGTTTTAGAACTGTTCCCTCTGCCAAGCATGGCTGATAGTGCTGGTGGTTTGATGGTGCACAAACTTATTTACTACTTTCCTTCCAGGTATCTCAATGGAGGGGTCTGGGTGGGATCTTCCACAGTATTGAAGTTCAGCCTTTTAAAATAAATGCTTTAATGACTGCTTTTTAACCCTCCACCCCATCTCTGCCTGTAGAAGCATTTCTAGTGCTCACCAAAATATCTCATTTAAATTAAAATCTGTATTACAAATGGAGAGAACCAGAAAAGCAGAGCCCAAATGCCAGAAGACTTCTACAGGATTAATTTCTCCCTTTCCTCTTTTAATTCTCCCTTTCTTGGGTGGGCGACCAAAGTAAAATGATGCAGCAGTTTTGCCTTGGTAAATTCCATTGGGAGCATTTTCTTTGGGGACAAGATGGCTCCAGTTGTGACCACAGATCACAAAGCTCAGTTTTGACCATTCACATTTGTTAAACTGAAATTAGTCTCCCCCAAAGGTGATATATGCCAAACCAGAAACTCGGTGTGGGCAGAAAGCTGCATTCCTGAGCAGAAATATTTATGATTTAAAAACCCCATTTTGATATATGTTCCACTCAAGATTTTAATAGTTTTAATATTTAGTATAATATTAATATATTAATTTTTTTTTCAGTGCTGGGAGTCTGACAGAAGCTTGCTGCATCCCAGAGGTTTGGCTGGGAGGAGTTCCTCCCTCTGCCTTCACAAAGCTCAGCCTGAGCCACCCAACCCCTCCCAACACTTTGCCACCAACTGACACATCCTTTCTCCCTGCTGTGCTTTAGACACATTCCCAAACAAGGGCAAAAAGCTGGTATAATGGTAATAACAATAACTTCACAGGCTACTTACACCCTGCAAAGCTGTGGCTACTGTTTTGAAGGCAAAGCGATTTATTTCTCATAAACCACAGTCATTAACTCAGCCTCTCTCTATTCCCCAGAAAAACTAGAAACTAGCAGCACACCCCAATATTATCAGGCAGAAAAACCCCAGCTGGGCTGGACTGGAGTTAGTCACCAGCTCTGGGTGTTTCTGTGGGTGCTGGCTGTGCAAAACGACAGGAATGAAATTAGTCTGGGTTTGCCATGGGAAGAAACATGGGAGAGGAAAGTTAACTCCTGGAAGAAGGGTTTTTTTCTCTTCTTTTCTCTCCCTCTCCAGATGAAGAAATATTCTGCTTTAAAGGGAGAAAATGCTCTTATGTAGTTACGTTGTGCTGTGATTTGGGGCAACCTCTCTGTTTTAAAGCCTAGAAATAAAAAAAAGCAAATTTTCTTCCTGAGACCTCGGGATGGGAACTTGCTGCTGCCACCAGAGGGACTCCGAAATGAGACAGAAAAGCTGAGTGTCCTCAAAGCAGATGGACTTCTGGCAAAACTTCCTGACTTTCTGGGGCTGCTCTGAGGATTTCTCTGTGCCCAGGGTTTGAGGGGTGGGCTCTGCTATGAGCTTTATGTGCTTTCTTCTCTCATCATCCTGGATTATGAATAGATTATGAACAGATTATATTAGATTATAATGGATTATAATAGATTGTATTATGTTATGATAGATTAGATTAGATTAGATTAGATTATAATAGATTACAATAATTTATGAACTCTGTCATCCCGCCCATTCCCCACAGTTATTCCCACTGTGCCATCTTGCAGCTCAAGGTGCAAAATGCTCATCAAGTCCCCTCTCTTTTGGTGGCTCCCCTGGTGCTCAGTCCCACACCAAGCACCAAACCTGACTGCTGAAGTTAGAGTTAAAATGTTAATGACTTGCTAGAACTCACGAGGGAATTGTAATGTGAGGCTTTTGAGCTTTGATTGCAAATTTGTTTTTTGAAAGTGGAGAGAAAGATGATTTTTAAAAAATGACTGAAGGTAAAGGCAGCAAAATTTCTGTAAGGTTCAGATGTTTTCTCCTGTGTCTGGTGAAAAAAACATTCTCATTTGCCCCACAAAGGAGTGGTCTTTGTCTTTTCAAATAAAAGTGGGAAAATTGCCATTGCTGCAGTAGCTCCCACCTGAGAAGGAGATCCACCATAAAGGAAGGAGAGAGCACTCAGGATGAAATTGCTTTTCTTTCCCAGTCTGGGTTGGGTTGGTTTTTTTTTTTTTTTTTTTTTTTGTTATAAACTCTTAAATCCTAAGGGGCATTGAGGAAAAAAAAATCTCTAGTGATTAAATAATTTTCTTTCTTGTAAAGCCTGTATGGAGTTTTGCAGAAACAGCCTCTGGCCCAACAAGAAAAAGGCTGCTGCCTTTCCTAAAACTCCCATTTTCTATGTTTCTGAAGAAGGAACTGTGTCACTGAGCCTGCAGCAACATTTCATTTATAATAAAAACACCCAAAGCATTAAGAACCACAGGATTACAATGTTTTAGGTATGACAAGTGACCCCAGGGTACACAGAACCTGATTTCCTGGAATGCAAAATAGCCAAAATAAAATAGCTTTCAAGGAACTCTCCACATGTTGTTTTTCAATTACAGCCCCACTGACTTCCCTGTTGTTACTCAGCCCTGGCCTGAGATGCTTCAGATTTACCTGAAGTGACACCAATCATAGAATTTGCAAAGTCTCTTCACCCAGATTCTGGTCATCTTTTGTAACCTCTGGCTGGGGACACAAGATGTTCTTAATCTCATGGCTTTGGGAATCCCAACTCTCCCTTTTCAGCGCTGAGGACAGCAAATAACTCTCCCTCGTGTAGGAAATAGCCTGATCTGCCTTACAGCAGGTGTGCACAGCCTGCACACAGGGAGATGTGCTTAGGAATGCTGAGATCCCAACCCCACGCCAGCCCCCCCCCAGATTCCTCTGGGTGAGCAGCAGGTGAAGCCACCCCTCACAGGTAACCTAAAGGTTGTGTCAGCCCCAGACAGGGCTCTGTGCTCTGGGCAGGCAGCAGCAATCCCCTTCCCAGGTGAGCTACCAGATTAATTTGGTTTTGTTGCTAAAGGACAACCCATGAGGACAGTCCCCTCATTCCCAAACCACGAGCACCCCAGGAGGAGTCAAGGCTTACTCAGTTACAGACAACAGCAACTAAAACATCTGCTCCAGCAGGGTATTTATGAAGTGGATCAGACCTGGTGACTTTTGGCAGTTTAACTGGTCTGCCAGGACAGCAAGAGGGATGTTGTTTATGCAGTGCATCTTTTAAACTGAGCTCTGACCCCTGGCAGTGGTGTTTGTGCAGCTCTGCAGCAGGTCGTGCTCCCCGGGCTCTGAAGAGCTGTCCCTGACCACACCCGGCAGCAGCTCCTGACTGCGGGGCCCTGCTGGCTCTGGATCAGCCTCTCCTGGGCCCAGGGTCCTGCTGGGTGGGCACCACCCAATCCACAGCATCTCTGCTTGGAGAGACCTGGGGTGGGATCATCAGAGCCCGGGGAGAGAGGGGCAGTGCTGGGATGAAGCACAGCCTGAGAAACCCGAGCAGGGGCAGATGGAACGGAGTCACAGCATGGCTGGGGTTGGAAGGGGCCTTGAAGATCACCCAGTGCCACCCCTGCCATGGGCAGGGACACCTTCCACTGTCCTGGGGTGCTCCAATCCCCATCCAACCTGGCCTGGAACATTTCCAGGGATGGGGCAGCCACAGCTGCTCTGGGCACCCTGTGCCAGGGCCTCCCCACCCTCACAGGGAAGAAGTTAATCCCAATATCCATCTAACCCTGCCCTCTGTCCATGTGAAGCCATTCCCCCTTGTCCTGTCCCCCCATCCCTTGTCCCAAGTCCCTCTCCAGTTCTCCTGGAGCCCCTTTAGGCTCTGAGCTCTCCCTGGAGCCTTCTCCTCTCCAGGTGAGCACCCCCAGCTCTCCCAGCCTGGCCCCAGAGCAGAGGGGCTGCAGCCCTTGGGGCATCTCTGTGGCCTCCTCTGGGCTCTCTCCAGCAGCTCCAGGTCCCTCTGATGTTGCAGATCCCACCTTTGGGAGCAGCACTGCAGGCTGGGCTCACCTGAGTGGAGCAGAGGGGGAGAATCACCCTCCTTGACCAGCTGGGCACACTGTTTCTGAAATATCCATTTTTGCCTTTCATCTGGGCTCCCCTCCATCAGCCCTGTGATGCTTCATGCTCCCACCACGTGGCACAGAGAGCACAGCCACAGTGTCACACTGCTGGTGACAGCAGAGCAACAGAATCTCTTCAGGGGACTGAGAGGTGTCTTGGGAAGTGTATCCCAAACGAGCCCCTTCTGTTTGCTTACCCCCACATTAGCTTACAACTGAAGAGCCCATCTGCTCTGCATTTCCACCTTTTTTCTTTCTAGGCAGAACTCCTTTTCAGCTTCCTCCCTCTTATTAATAGCTGTGGGTTTAGGCTGTTCAGCTTTTTAATGTTTTTTTTTTAAGTACAAAGCAAAGTCCCTACAACTCTTTTTGATCCCTGTCCAGCTCATGGGATGCAGCCATGCCTGGTTCTGCCAGGACTTCTGTCCAGATACACTTTGCACATGACATTCATACTCCAGCCTTCCCAAAATGCCTTCTGAGATCAGCCTTATCTTTTTAATTCTTACACGGGAGAGACTTCCAGCCTCGGAAATGGGAACCAAAGGGAAAGTAACAATGACTTCAGAATTAATAATTAAAAATCCATTAAGTTCTGAGAAGTTGTTCTGAAAATCTGCTGAATCCTGCTCTCCCTGCCAGTTCCCAGCATGAATTGTGTGTTAGTCTCACTATTTCAGAAGGAATGGACAACATTAGGACTATTTGTGATGCCCAGCCTGGAGTCTGTGCAACACTGGAATATGACAAAGTGATCACCGGTGTTTCAAAGACAGTCCTGTGGTTAAAAGGGACATTCCCCTGTTCCCCAGAAAGCATCCCAAGAGAAGGCTGACTCCAGCACAGAAACACCTTCATCCAACTCTGAATTTTTCTGTTGGCTGAGTGCACAAAATCCAGCGTGTCCCTGTGCCTGTTCCCTGCCCTCAAGCCCTGTCTGTGGTGTTGGCACTTGGTGTCTCTGCTGTAGCACAAGCACACCCTAAAGTCTGGTGTGGGACACGAGAGGATCACCCAAGGACACGGGAATGCAGCCCTGCAGGGCTGGAGCGGGACTCTGCTCAGGCAGATGGGGGCTGGAATGAGTAATAAAAAAGTGGAAATGACAGTTCCTTGCACTGCTGCTGCTTCTGAACTCCCTGGGCATCACCAGCTGCTGACAGGAGTTTGTGCAACTCCTACTGTGCTTTCTTATCCCCAGAGTCTGTCCAAGAACAACAAGAATATTAGCCCCAACTTCATCCCCACAGCTGGAAACTGCTATTTTCAGCATCTGCCCTGATAAATACACCCCTCTGAGCTGGGTGAAGAGACCAGGCAAGGGGAAACCTGAGGAGGGTCCATTTTTAATAAGCATTTATTTATAAACTGACACTTTACAATTGTTTAAGTGCTTACAGGCATCTCCAGGATCTGTGGTGAAGGTTTACTGTGAGATGCCAAGCAGGGAGAAAATGAGCAGAATACATTGAGGCAAAACAGATTTGATCAAATGTCATTAAATAATTTGTCTCTTTTATGACGAGTTTCATAATATAGGATTCAGTCACTTTTCTTAGAGCCTCAGGTCTTTGAGTGATAAGATTATAAATAATTTTTTATTTCTTCCAAGGTAAATTTTCTGGTTTGTCAAGCTCTGTTGACATTTAAGAAAAGGACCAACTTTTTCAAGAAGAAAAAATCAGTGGCAAATTCAAACCACCTTAGGTAGAAACCTTAAAAAATTACAAGGATTTAAATTTATTTTTTTTTTTTTAGGTAATCCTGTGGTTTCTGACAGCTTACCTGGTGGTTTTTTGAATGCTTGGAGTTCAAAGTGCTGCTGCAATGAATTTTAAAATAGAGACTTTAAGCTTGATAGAACAGTAGTGCACCGTAATGTAACAGGAAATAGGAAAAGGGGCTTAAAAGTCTCTTTACACGCTCCAGAAACAGACAACGGTAACACACAGGGCAAACCCAAGGCTGGCAGCTCAGTTAAGTGATCCTGGGCCAATTTCAGATCTCTGCAGCTCTGGCCCAGCTGTAGCCCCGGGGCAGCACTGAGAAGCCACACGAGAGAAACGGTGTGCGGAGCTGGAGCCGAAACTCAGCCAAGCATGGAACCAGTTTGTGGCAGAACCGAGCAGAGCATCCGCCTCATCTTCTGCACCCCAAACCCTGCAGGATTTGTCCCGAACGGCTGCTGGCTCCCGGCAGGACCCCCCCAACATCCCTCGGCCAGATGGAAATCCAGACTCATTCTCGCAGCATTCGGATGCGCACGACTTCTTGCCCCTCGCTAGAGAGAGAGCACCGAAAATAAGTTTTCAGAACCCTTCAGGGCTAGGGGGTCCCCAAAGCCCTACCTTGGCCGGACGCTCTGCTGGTCCCGCGTGTTGGCAGCGCCTCCTCCTCCTCACTTGTCCTTCAGCGTGGCCATGCCCAGCGCCTCGGAGCTGTAGTCGTACTGGTTGCTGGAGGACATGGAGCGGCCCCAGGAGCACTGCAGGTTGGAGCCCCTCTTGCGGAAGGAGGACGTGAACCTGTAGAAGTTGCGGTGCCTGTTGCGCAGGTACTCCCGGTAGTTTTTGGTGAGCAGGGTGTAGAGGAAGGGGTTGATGCAGCTGTTGCTGTAGGTCAGGCAGGTCACCAGGTAGTTAATGCACTTTTGGGTTTGGGTGGTGAGCTGCAGGGAGCTGCTGTAGAGGCGCACCAGCTGCCAGATCCAAAAGGGCAGGAAGCAGGCCCAGAAGACCAGCACGATGCTGAAAATCATGATGAGCACCTTCTGCCGAGGGGACCTCTTGCTCTTCTCCTTGTGGGGGGGGTTCCTCTGGGACTCCAGGTAGGTCCTGGCCAGGCGCGTGTAGAGGAAGCCGATGATGATGCCCGGGGCCATGATGCTGGTGCTGAAGAGCACGGTCAGGTAGGTCCGGTAGGCGTCCACGCTCCAGGTGGGCGCACACATCCTCTTCACCTTGCCCTCCGCCTTGCCCCCCTCGGTCAGCGTGACCATCAGCATCATGGGCAGCGTGAGCAGCAGCGACACCGACCAGACAGCCCCCGCCGTGACCTTCCGGTAGCCCCGCGACCGCTTCAGGGTGTCCAGGGGCCGGGTGACGGCCAGGTAGCGCTCGGTGCACATGAGGGTGAGGGTGAAGATGCTGGCGTGCATGGTGAGCAGGTCCAGGCTGAGCAGGATGCGGCACCCCAGGTCCCCGAAGTACCAGTCCTGGGCCAGGTAGGTGCAGACGATGAAGGGGATGGTGGAGAGGTAGAGCAGGTCGGCCAGGGCCAGGCTGACGATGGAGCTGTACATGGGGGCGGCGCAGCGCGCCGAGTGGCACATCACCACCAGCGTGTAGACATTGCCGGCCACCCCGGCCACGTACATCACCGACAGCACCGTCCCGAAGGCCGAGGGGATGAGCAGGGGGCCGCCCCCGGGGGCACCCCCGCCGCCCGCCGCCGCCGCCGCCGCCGTCCCGTTGTCCCCCGCCGCCGCCGTCCCGTTGGGCTCCATGGGCGGCGGCGGCGGCCCCGACACCGTCGCACCGGCCCCGGAGCTCGCGGCCCCGGCGGCGGCCGCTCCGCCCCCCGCGGGAGGCAGGGCGGTACCGGGCTGCCCCCGGGGGAAGGGCCGCCCCCGCCCCGCCGGGGCTCCCCCGCTCCGCGCCCGCAGCGCCCGCGGGGACCCCCCCGAGCCCCGCCCGTGCGGGGCCCGCAGGTGCCGTCCGGGGCCGGGAGCGCTCCGGGGAGCCGGGGAGAGAGCGCTCAGCCCGGGCGGGGACCCTGCGGAGAGCCGCTCCCCGAGCCGCGAATGGGGCTCCCCGAGACGAGAAGGGGCTCTCTCCCCGCCGGGAATGGGGATCCCCGAACCGGGAAAGGGGCTCCTCGAGACGAGAACGGGACTCTCCCAGCCGGGAACGGGACTCCCTGAGTCGGGAATGGGGCTCTGCCAGCCGGGAACGTGGCTCTCCCCGCCGGGAACGGGGCTCCTCAAACCGGGAACGGGGCTCTCCCAACCGGGAATGGGGCTCCCCGAGACGAGAACGGGGCTCTCCCAACCGGGAATGGGGCTCCCCCAGCCGGGAACGAGGCTCTCCCAACCGAGAATGGGGCTCCCCGGGACGAGAACTGGGCTCCCCGAGCCGGGAATGGGGCTCTCTCCGCCGGGAACGGGGCTCCCCAAACCGGGAATGGGGCTCTCCCAGCCGGGAATGGGGCTCCCCAAACCGGGAATGGGGCTCTCTCCGCCGGGAATGGGGCTCCCCAAGCCGGGAATGGGGCTCTCTCCGCCAGGAACGGGGCTCCCCGAGCCGGGAGCGTGTCCCGAGCGCCCCGCTTCCCCCGCGGAACGAGCCCCGCCGGGCAGCGTCGGCCTCCGGGAGCTGCCTGAAAGTTTTCCTGGCCACTCCGCTGGAATTTGGCGCTTCCCTCCCGCGGTGGCGATGGGGCTCGGCGCTGTGCTTCAGCTCATCAGGCAAAGAGGTGTCGGTGGCCGACAGGGAGAGCCAGAGGCAGCCGCGCTCCGCAGGTGCCCCGCGCAAAGCGCTCCAGATGCGCTCGGAGAGAGGCTGAGGTGGAGGTGGATAGCGAACCCGGGCTGAAAGAGCCTCCTTTCTCCCTGGAAACAGCTCTTATTTTGAATTTTACCCTGAAAAGTACGATAGTGCTGTCATAAGATTTAAAATTCGAGCTTTAGTGGTGGCTGGCTCTTGTGAAGAGGGGGAGGTACAGAGTGGGATGAATATAAGGTTCACAGAAACAACTTCTCCCCTCAGGCAAGAAGTCTAGGACAGCTGCAAAATCAGTAAGCACCTTACATTTCCATCTTATTTTAGAGAAAGCAGAGATAGGGCAGTCGGTAGTCAAAGGACAAATTTCCAAGGGTACCAGAATGCTGTATTCCCTCAGCTACCATTGATTTCCAATAGGAATTAACTGGCTTTTATGCCTTCAAACATTTCTGTTTAAACCAGAGTGCTAAAATGACTGATACATGTTGATTTCCTTGTTTTACTCCCTCCTGAAAGTGCTTTTGTGCAAACTGTTGTCTAATTCTCCTTGCCATGCTACGAAGCGGTGAAAGCCTCGTTTACTTGTAGGAGCAGGATTCAGCCCTATAAAAATATTGTCTTGAGCTCTTGATTGTAATCTGCTGTGAGGTGAACACACACAAATACACAAATACAGCACTGCTTTCCTTCCTGGTGCTGCTCGTCAGCGTTCGTGTCTCTCTCCAACGCGCTCCAAACGCTCAAAGCTATATTCAATAAAGGGCTGGCTCAAACATGCTGGTGAGGGAGAAGAAACCAAACTGAATTCTTTTCAGGCAGGGGGTTACTTTATCAGATTCCGCCGTCGCACTGACAAAGCTCAGGTCCGAGTGCTGCGGTGGAATTTGCTTTTCTCTGGAAGTTTGGACTCGGCCGGTGCCAGCGCCCTCGGCAGCCCCGCATTCCTCTGCGGCAGCTGGACACAGCAGCTGGGAATGCAGGCGGATGCTTCACCAGGGCCAAATCCTGCCTGCATGGCACTCAAGGGGATTGACTGCCACAGACTTCAAGTGAGATCCATTCTTGGCATAAGTAGATCATCTCTGCGAATTAGGTTGCGTGCAACTTTCGCAGTCCTGTCGCCTTTTGTTTCGAAGTTGTCCTCTCTCTGGTTTTTTATCTGTCTTCATCTAGAGGCCAGGACAGAGGGAAAACAGAGAACAGATATTTTGTTTTCTGCTGTGTTACCTGATTTGTTTTGGGTGATCGCACGAGGTGTTAGAGGTGAGCAGAGTAATATGTTCTTCTAGACAGAGAATTACTTCATCTGTTTAGTAATACCTATTTTCAACTTTCCAGTTTTCCTTCCAGAATATTTAATTAAGCAACACCAGGCATCAGTGAGCCTGAGAGACACTTGTTTTCTTGAACATGTAGGATAAACAGATATATCCATGGGAACTTAGTCCTGTTAAACTCTTCAGAAACAGTTTGTTGCCTGAAGTTGTTCTGCAGCACAGCAAAAGCTGTTCTCTGAACAAAAGGCACTTCTGCTCTCTGCATGCACTGAGCCTCTTCTGCACACCCACAGGCATTAACAGAGCATTTCCTGCTGGGTGCAACTGGGCCTGGAGCATGTGAGAACCGTGATCAATCAGAATTAAAAGGGGGACGATGTAGAAATGTGGAATACTGATGTTTCCCATTTGCCTGTGTACACAAGGAACACATCTTTCAGCAGTGTGGGTGACAAGCTACCAGAAGAAGTGGTGAATTTTCCATTTTTCCAGCTGTGTAGGTAAGGACTGCAAGTGCTTTTATGGAAGATGAATTTTAATCAAACAAGAATAGGGAGCTCAGTGCATAATTACTGTCAGAGTAAATCCTCAGGGACTTGCACACAATGCCAAGTCATCAAGGATCAAATTGTCTCATGAACCTCAAGATCTGTTATTCCCTATGTGGTTTTCTTGTAATAATCTAAAAAGTATTGGTGTGAAAATTATAAATAACATAGAATCATAGACTCGTGGAATCACAGAATGGTTTGGGTTGGAAGGGACCTTAAAGATAATTTCATTCCACCCCCTGTCATGGCCAGGGACACCTTCCACTATCCCAGGTTGCTCCAAGTCCCATTCAGCCTGGCCTTGGACACTTCCAGGGTTGGGGCAGCCACAGCTGCTGTGGACAGTACCTTGCACATGTACTTCAGGTGCAAAATTTCCCCTCTGGAGCCATGTACGGCTCATGCTGAGCATTCCCAGCCATCTTAAAATATAGCTCCACGTGGCATTTTATTCTCTGCTTTGAATAGAACTTTTTTTCAGGTGCTCAGCATCTAATTTTAGAACTTCCTAACAAATTTTTCTTCTTGTTAGGAAGCAGACAGTAGCAGTCTACGTGGTGAGGGCCGTTTGAGCAGCCATGTCCAATTTTTTTCTTGTGAAGCCCTTGATATTCTCTGTGAATAACTGGTGCTCCTTTGTTTGGCTGTGAAGGTCATGGTATATATGGTGGGCAGCTGAAGGCTGTTGCCTTGGCAAATTGAAAGGCAGCTCTCCTTGCTCCATTCAGCTGTGACAGGATCCAAACTGAGTGTTGTCTGGGCAGATGAGTGTTTGGAAACAAAGGCTCCCTGTTAGGCACCATCTTTGTACACACTGTCCTCCTAAAATACCTTCTGGGTGGAATTTTATTGTTGAGAGTTTTGAGTTTATTGTTGAGAATTTTGAGTTCAGGATAGGGAGCATGTGAAATGCTGCATCTGTGTCCTCGATGTGAGCTTTGGATGACAGGTCCAGCCTTTGGCTGAGTTTGATTTTGGTTGTACAAGTTCTGCCTGGCCAGGTGGGCACTGATTTTTCTCATTATACTCTTGTGCCCAGTCACCACATGGATGATCCTCTTCCCACCAGAAGTGCAGGAAGTGAAAAGATTTAACTGATCACTTGCCAAAGTATCAGGAAAGTATTTTGCTTTGGCCAGGTTCAGAGGGGTCCTGACAGAGTATCCGAGTGAGAAGGGCAGAGGGAGGGATGTCTCTGGAGAAGCCCAGGGGTGAGGTTTGTTAGATCCCAAGCATGTGCTGTCAGATGAGATCCATACATTCATTTCTTAATCCTAAACTTAGGGGCTCAGTTATCATCTGGTAGTGCAGAGCCTGTCAGTGGAATGCAACATTGCAGGGGAAGGGATGACAAAGAGGAATTGAAAGCAACTGCAGCTCAGTGTCCCAGGGGATAGCCAGAGCCTGATTTGGGTGTGCTGCTGACTCAATAACCTTTTCTCAGGTTACCACCCACTGGTGTAAAATCCCTGCAGCTTGGCCATGGACTCTCATCGGAGCAATGTTTATGCTCTGCAGTAAGCACAGGGCCTTGTCGCTGTCTGAAGTTGTTTCTGAGCCACTCATCACCCAGGTGCAGGGGATTATCTGAGAGCATGGAATGTGCACAGTGATTGCAGCAGAGTCACTCTGCTGCACAGATACAAGGAAGAGCAAATTTGATCTCCAACTTCTGAATGTGTTGTTAACATCTATGTTTACATCTGTCCTATAGAGTTGAATATGCCCTTCAATTTAAATTTAAATTTACAAGTATACTTTATTTCGGAGTTAGAGCTTTCTCCCCTCCCTCAGAGGTTTGAGATGCAAGTGTCCTAGCTCTGGAGGAGCCACTGCAGAGGACCCTCTGCAAGATCCCTAAAGAGGACTGTGTAACAGGTTTCAGTCAGCATTATTTCAGGAATGTAGTTGAATGGGTTTTAAAAACCCTCTCAGATAAAAAGATCACAGGAGGGACTTGTACCTTTAATCACAGCACTCCTGGGCAAGTGCCCCGTGGCTCCTGATGGCCAGTGAGGACAGCAGAGTCCCTGGCAGGGTAAGGTCTGAGGTGCCACACGGATTTGTGCCCTCAGGGGATCAAGCTGGATCTCAGCTTCAGGCCAGTTATAGGAAGGCACTCCCAGGGTCACTAAGTCCAATTTTATGTCATTTCAAGCACCTGTGTGACAGATATGAGCCCAGAAAATCTGCTCCTCACCTCTCGTGCTTCCAAAGCCATCAAACACCTCTGGGGTGCTGCAGTAAGCCTGAGACCTTCAGTGCTGAAGGTAACACCTGGCAGAGAACACAGGGGCCACGGGAAAAGGTGAGCAGCTCAAAGGTTTTGTCCTTGCTTTTTGCAGAAGATAAGGAGTGTAAACTGTGTGCTGTTGCAGTGACTTTCAGACGTTCTGGATTTTTAGGATCTTCTCCTTGTGTTAAAGCATTTGAGATCATTTTACAATGGAAAAAAAATACATATTAATAACCCCAAGTCATTTCCTGCAGAAACTCAAACCACTACCATTACACTTAGATCTGAATTCTTTCTCCTCCCCTGAAAGACAGAATTGTACACTGAAAAAAAGAAAAAAATTCCTCTTCCTTTACCATGCGTGTGAGTGCAAAGGAAACTGTCTTGGCTCCAGGGAGGCTTTTATTGTTACACAATACAGCATCTGCACAGACTGGGCACTGCAGTGATGGTGCCAAAGAGCTGGCAGAGATCTGGCCTGGAGAGCACAGGGTGGGGCTGGGGCGAGCAGCAGGTTTGATTTGGCAACCTGAGTTACCTTTTGTCTTGCTGAAGGAGCTCTGGGAGCTCAGTGCAGTGTTGCTTTTGGTACTTGATTTGTTTTTGTTCAAGGTGGGAAGGCTTTTATTCCTATTAAATGGCCTTTTCTACTTATGGAAAAATCAGAGACTTTGTATCTGCAGATTTCTCCCTCAGAGAGGGTTTGGCTCTTCCCACAGGCTAAACTCCACTTGGAGTGTGCAAATCCTACAGCACGCTCTCATCTCCAGAACTCAGCCTGTTGTTAATAAAGAGCTTCAGATGCTGGGAACTCACTCTTTTTTCCCGACTTCTGTGATATTTCTTGGTCCACACTGAGCTCTTGCCTTCAGGTGAGCAGTCTGCATTCCGTGGGAGCTGTGAGAGGCACTGCTGGGGATCTGCAAGGATGCTCCAGCGTGGTGGAGAGGGAAACTCCTGCAGAGTTTTGGAGGAGCAGTTAATAGAATGGATGTTGTTTCATATTGGTTTATAGGAATTACATAAAAGCTCTTGACAGATGTGAGGAAAGGATGGAAGCCCAAGGAATCTCCTTTTGCCAAAGAAACAATTCCTGGTCAAGCCTCATGCTTGGTGTCTGGGTCAGAGCTCACTTGAGTCAGTGTGAGCTTTTTCCTGGATTTCAGTGGGCTTTGGGGAAAGCCACTGATTAAAAACCAAACAAGAACAGCTTTGGGGATGTTTGAACTGAGTGGTGGTTCTGGCTTGGAGGCTGGCAACACAACATCCTTTTAAAGGTGGATTATTTAAACTCCTGCAGCCATTCTCAGAGCATGGCAAAGCAGGGCTGAGATCTCTCCAGGAGTGCTTTGACTCCTGGCACAGCTCTTGGGCTGAGTGTGACAGCTCTGTGTGTGCCTCAGAGCCTCTGCTTAGTCACTTCTCTCCTCATATTTACCTTCCCTTACAGGATTCTTCCTCCTGAAGGCCTCAGAGAAGCTCTTGGTGCAGGTGTGTGTGCTATGCAGGAAAGGAGACACTGCTGCAACCCAGCAGCACAGGGCAGGGGATCTCACTGCTACCAATTTTATCTGTAAGCTGGCTCTTGTCTCCACATTCTAGTGCCTCTGGGGAAGCTGGAACCATTTGTTATATTTTCATTCTAATGTTTCTCTGACTTAATTATGTGAGGATGTGTGTCAGAGTCTATCAGTGTCAGATGTTGCTGCTGAAGGGGATTTCAGGCAGTGAAACTCCAGCTGTGTGGGTACCTCTGTCAGCTGTAGTGAGAGCAGTGAAGCCCTCCTGATGTTTTTCCATTGCCTTTGGATCAGACTTTGCCTCTCCAGATCTGTATTAAACTTGGTTATAAAAGCCTTGAAATGGAGCAGAGGGTTTTCTCCATGTGCTCTACTTCCAGCCCCAAAATTACCTTCAGAAGGGCTTTGTCCCAGTCCTGTTGTCACCCAGGGCTCTGCAGGGCTGTGCTGCTGGAGCCCCATGAGCTGCTGGCTGGGCTCTCTGGGGCTTGCTGGGTTTTCTTTGTCTGGAGAAGCCACACGGTGCCATGGCTCTGTGTCACCAGCTGCCAGCTGTCCCCAGGGACTCCCTCCTGCACGTCACTGTGCCAGATCCTCACCATGAATGACAAAACAGAAGCACTGGAGAGGAACAGTGATAAAGGCAACACGGGGATTTGTTTGTTTATTGGAGGGGGTTTTGGGCTAATTTTTTTAGTTCGTGGCTACTTGTAGACAGTCAGAAAAATCAATGTTCATAAACTCAAAGCCTTAAGAACTAAGCATTAGGAGCACAGCTTTCTCCCTGCAGGCTGCAGAGAGCCAGGTACATTTGCAATTCTTTGCTAATAAGCTTAGGACTAGATCAGCATATATATATAAAAATACAAATACTTCTATTACTGAAGACAGCCCAGAGCTTAGGCCCCTTCAGTTTGCCTAGAAAATTGAATATTTGATCCTCCCCCACTAATTGTATGTTTTTCTTGTCTCCTGGCAGTCGGCACAAAAGCTCTGAAGTATGTGACATACGACAAAGAGAACACCAAAATCTGCTGTGCCATATGATCAGCTCACATTGCAGTGGGCATGTTCCTGGCTCCACAAAGCTTCACAGCCACCACTCTATTCCCTGCTTCCTGATGGGAATTTGTGCCTTTAACTGTCTGCAGTAAGTCACAAGTATTTCCTCCCAAAGCATGCAATGTTCATGCTTCATGTAAATCTAAAATACACCTGGGATGGGGGAGAGGGGTTGGTGATCCTGGGCACTGCTGTTGTTTGTCAGAGTCCAGCACATCCCTCTGGCTGCCCTGGCTGTCTGAGACCCTGGCAGGGGGCTCAGAGACCTTGGCACCAAGTCAAAAACACCGGTGGCTTCGATTTTAGCCCATGGAAAAAGCTGCCAGTCTGTATGAGGAATTATAAACCACAAGGGTTTGAGTAGTGTGGTAGTTGAATTAACACAGGGTGAAAAAGTAGAATTTTGGGGTTTCTAGAATGGGGTTCAGGGGACAAGATGGAGGGATTTGGGCGTGTCCTGACCTTCTTCTCCTTGCCCTCCATGTCTTGCTGTGCTGGTGACACTTTTCTGTTGGTTTAAGGCACAGACACACTGTCCAACATCAATGACAGATACTGGCACGTTATTGTAAACACAGCACACGGAGTTTTTGGTATAAAATGTGAACACCGCCCTGAGGGCAGACAGAATGCCATGGCCGAGCTGCTGAACAGAGCTCAGCAGGTCAGAGAAAGAATGTTCTAGATAAGGGAAAATAAACAACCTCGAGAAGCCGACCCTGCACATTCAGACTCCTCCTTTGGCTGCACGGGCTGGGAAACAAAGACTTTTACAATCTTGGGGTCATCCCAACACCCAGACCCCAAGAGTTGTTGAGACAGGTCCAGGGGAAGCACTTGGGTGATGCACCCTTCCCCAGGAGGTGGGTTTGGTGTAAGGAGCACAACTCTGAAGGTGAGTTGGGATTTGCAGAGCCCAGTGAGCATTGAGCACAGCTGTGCCAAAAGATGTGAATCCTCCTTTTTCCCACTTGGGTGAGGGGTATGGTGCCAGTGTGGGTTCTATAAAGAGCTGTGAAGCTCCTGTCATCCTCCCATCAGCAGATTTGCTGCTGCCTGTGCTGGTCAGCACTGTCAGAATGGCTGTCAGTGCCACTCTGGCCGTGGTGACACGGGGATGTGCAGCTGCTCTGGACAATCAAATGTGCCTCTGGAGCAATAACTGACACCAGCCACTTCAGTCAGCTCTGCAAGATCAAGAGCAAGGCGTGACAAAAAGAGAGGCCAGATGATACAAGCACAGTTGTTTATAAACCTTTATTATTCGCCATGAGCGATCAGCAAATCTTCGACTCCAAACTGCTTCCATCAAAGCTCAGCGCTATTAAAAGAGGGGATTTATCCTCAGCAGGATTTTCCTGCACTGGACTCGAGGGAGAAATGAAAGATAAACATCACTCTGACAGGCAGAGTCCAGGGAGGGGAGTCTGGTCAGTGCAGCTGAATAGCTGCAGGCTTTTTGTCCCTGTTAGTGGGGAGCAGAGAGATCCGGATGCAGGAGAGAGGAAGCTCTGCGTGGGGAGTCACTGAACACAAGAAAATGTCACTTGTCAGGGGTGTTTTTGTCAGGCTGACAAATGCAGCCTTTTTGCCCCCATTAACTGCAGCTGCAGGATGCTCTGTGGCTCCTGTACCCTCCTCCTGCAAACTCCCAGCCCACAGTGGGGAGGTGAGAGCAGGCTGTGCATCCTTGGCCTGAGGTACAGGAATCTGTGTTTGCAGCTTCTGGGCAGAGACACAAGCAAGTGCATTCATCTTTTTAAGAGATACACCTAACCTTGGAAGCAGGACTGTTGCTTAGTGGTGTCAAGTGTTGCAGGAGAGTTCCTGTACTCAGAGCTACAGTTAAAAATAGAAATATCTCTTAAGTTTGTGAGAGTGTGTGTGAGGTGTGGGACCTTGGAAAGAAAAGATGAGAGGTGGTGTTGGAGTAAGGAATTGGACCTGACAGGTTTCCATCAAGCCACCAATTAGGGGGTGGATTTTTCTGCACTTCAGCAGAAAAGTGGGCTGGGATTCCTGTGCCTTCCTCAGAGCAGAGAGGGTGGATGTGTGGGGACACAGCTGCCAAGCAGCAGTTGTACCTGTCAGCCTCAGGGGAAATTTGACTGCTGAGAAAGGGCCCTACATTGTACCCCAAAGAGTGTGGATAGGAGATGGGTAAAAGAGAGATTCTTTGCTAGGGGGTATAATCAGCTTTTCTCTTCCAGGCTTCAGGCTGGTGAGCTGTGGGCTGAAGCATCTTTCCCAGGTGGGAGAAACAGCAGAAAGTAGATTGTTTTTTCACTTTTCTGTTCCCCTCACGCCTTCCTAACCTGCTCAGAAACATCTCCCCATTGGAAGCATGGAGTTGAAGAAAGGTGGGAGACAATCTGACAGACCTGCTGGGATTCAGGGTGGGCTTCCAGGACTTTTCTTACATATTGGTGAAACACTGAATGCAGGCACTGATTGTTACCTCTTGATTCTCCCAATCTTCGCGTTGCCAGTGGCTCTGGGGCTGTTCTCCCTGCACTGGCACTTTGAATGAACTCACCACTGCAGGGAAGGAGTCTGCAGGAATATTTGTCTCCCAGAGATGTTTACTTATGTCTGGCAGCTGTGGTGGCACTTGAGTTGAAGATGTCACCTCTGCTCAGTCCTTGAGCTGCCACAGCTCTGCTGCCCAGCTGAGATCCAAACACATCTCCAGAACCTCACACATCAATTCTGCATTTGAAAGAAGCAAATATTGTGACAGAGGCATTTCATGGCGAAGGGAAAAAACTCTTCCAATCCCTGTGATAGTGCTCAGAGAGGCAATTCCTTCTCTCCTAGAAAGATGCCAATACAAAGGTCTGTCCAAGCTGCTTCATAGCAGGGTTGGAGAATGGCAGCAGCACATCAATTCTGCACTGGAACACTAGAAAACCTCAGAATTCTTGATTTAGATCAAAATCCACCTTGAAAAGAGGATTTAGGCATTTTAAAAATGTTACTCTGTTACTGTGTGCTGTTTTCTCTTCCAAGAGAAGCTGTCTGCACTGCATTATGTAGTAGGCTCTTGAAAGCATAACTAGTTGTGTAATTATTAGAATTATATTTGCATTCCCAACTAGGCTGTGTATAGCTAGTATGATAATATATGCTAATTAAATACCAATTAATAATTTAAAAAATGAGATCTGACTATACAGCTATCACAGATGTAGTAAATACTCATTGCTTATGAAGAACAAATCAGGTGTGTTTTAATATGCAGCCCTAGTCCTATATAAACACATTGTGCCAATTATTTGGAACAGATTTAATGTGCTTTTTATTCATATTGCACAGCTACTGCTGACTGAGTGACAATCACTGTAATGCGTTTGACTACTTTTATATTAGTTCACACTAATGCTTCCAGCTATTCACATTGGGATGAGTTGTGTTCCAGCCATCAGAAAATGCCCAAATTTAATAAGTTTTACCCTGTGAGGTAGAGGGGTTTCCCCATCCTTAATCCAGCCAGGCAATTCAGGTAGGCTGATGAACAAATTTGTCTTTCTTTGTATAGTTTGAGGCTGTTTGGCTCTGGCAGGGTATCTTCCATCTCTTTATCTGCAGGAACTCTGTGGAAGAGAATCGATGTCCCCATCAAGCTGAGCTGCTTCTGATTTAAAAACCATCCAGAGTTTCTGCTGCCAGAGGGAAACAGGATTCTGTGAGCTCAGAGTTTCTGCTGCAAGTTTAGAGTCATGCTATACACCTGGGGGGATAAGCTCAAGCTAAATTAGCTGAACATGATGTCTGCTGCCTGCTGTACCCTGGGCATGAGCCAAGGGACAGGCTGGCAGGGTGCAGCCAAGCAGGGCACTGAGGCCAAGGAGTCCCTGGGCACCCTGGCTGGGAGAGGCTTGTGCAGCAGTGGCTGTGCTTGCTGAGGACACTCAACACTTCCCATGGCATCTGGGTTCTGGCTTGCAGGGCTGTTTTCCAGACTTTTGCCACGCTGGGAGTTTGAATTTGATTTTTTTTTTTTGATTGTGTTTTGCCTTGGAAGACAATTCCCTCATGAAAAAAAGAACCAAAAAAGGGGGATTAAAGAGTCTCTTTCTGTGGCTCCTGAGGCATGTTCACCTTCAGCAGTGAAAATCTGTTTTACACAAATTCTGTGGGCTCCCAGGTCAAAGGTTTGGCAGTGGCAGAATTAAGGCTTTGCCTCTGTTGTGTGGATGAACATTTCTTCAGTACTTCTTTCATGTAGTTCAAGTAGTTTCTAAGCTCTGATGTATTCACTGTTATTAGAAATGTCTCCCAACTCCACAGAGCCCAGAACTCAGTGAAACGTATGAAGAATACATAATTTTTAAAAATTTGCTGCCTTTTAAAAGCACTTGTAACTTCTTTTGGTTACTTATTACATCACTTAGGGGTCCCAGCATCAAGATAATTGGAATTTCCCTTCCTGCTCTTCTTCTTAGTTTGTTCCTCCTCACTTTTAGGAATCGGGCTCACTGATTTTCAGGGTCTTGAACTTCTGGAGCTCATGACACCTTAAACAGATTATATCAGCTCATTTGGTTTCATTTAGAAACCAATCAACCCAAATTATCTTCAGTGCCATGTAATGAAACTAAGTTGAAGCACTTTTCTCAAAGTGTTTTCCTGAGGCACTTCTGTGAGCTCAAGCTGTGCTGCATTTACAGGACAATTTAAGTCTGAAGCTTACTTGAGACTCCATCAGCAAGGTAAGAGAGCATTAGTAATTATTCTAATTTTTCAAGTCAAGATATTTGTTTGGCAGAATGGCTCTGTGCTTCCTTTAAAGTCACTGCATCTCTTTTTTTTTTTCCCCTTAATAACTAGGTATAGGAAAGGTAGATATTCAGTTTGATGCCATTTGCTCTCTTGATCATATTGTTTCTCAATGGAGAAATACAAATTTGCTGTTTCTAAGAGCAAGATTTTTTTTCCTCCATATTGACAAGAAAAAATGCCATTTTACTAAAAGCTCAACTTAGATAGCTCTGGACAAAACCCAATCTGGGTTTTGAACCAGGAGCAGAAACAGGTGTGCTCCTCACCTGAGTAATACACGTGTAAAAATGATGGGGGTGTTAAAATCACTGACTGCAGTAGGGGCCAAACATAATTCTGTGTCCTCAGAAGGTTTTTGTTTCAGAGAGCTTCATCTGGCTGTCTGCACTCTGCCAGGCTCAGAAGAGGGGTGGTGATGATGACAGAAATAGATATTTACAGGTCTTGAGCAGGCAGGTGTGTCCCTGACAACTGCAGTGGGTGAGGCAAGGACAAACCTGGCGTGTGCCAGCTCCTGGCACAAATCAATCCCTGCTGGTCACTTCAGGGCAGCCTCTGTGTGGATTTTTTGGGAGAACTGATGTGGAGCCTTTACCCTTTGAATCCCTTGCTGGTTTGTGAGCCCAGCTGGCTGAACTGAGCTAAATCCTGTCCCAGGAGGGCGGTGAACATCAAACCAGTCCCCAAAGAACAGCAAAGCCCAGTCTAAAGCACCAAAGTCAAAGCTAATGGAGCTGGCCTGGGATAGAGCTCACCACAGAAAACAATGCTGAAGCAAATTTCTGAGTATGGGGAATCTAATGATGCTGTTTCCTTTCAAAAGATAAATGGATGATGTTAAGTGTCATCACAGGCTTCTTTCATTAGGCTAAATTCACTCAGGGGTGCTTTTGTATTCAGAAGAACATTATGTGGAATAGAAAGTGCTCAGCCACAAAGCAAGCTATAGAAAGGTTAATGATTTTAAGCCAAAGTTACATATGAGCAATGATAGTGTTACAACTTGTGTTATTCCATTTTTCGGTGGCACTGCACATCTGTTTCTTTCATTTCAATGCAGGCTTTGGTCTCTAGAAGAGCTCTGAGTCTGGGAGCAGAGTACTTGACTGAGCTTTTGTGCTGGGCATTTCAAAGGCCTGCAGCCTGGTACTAAGATTGAGGCATTTAAAGGATTTACTTCCTCATTAAGTAATAATGAGCATCAATGGAATTAATGGGTACTTCTCAAACATTTAAAAAACCCTCCAAACCATCCTGATTCTGCCCTTTGCAGAAGTCTGGGTTCAAAACACCTCCCACTGCTCTTTAAGTTGCTGTGTCTCAATGAAGATGATGACAACTTGGACAAGAAGCAAACCTACTCCTAACATCAGATATTAGGATATTCTTCCTTGACACAGGGTGCCCAGAGCAGCTGTGGCTGCCCCTGGATCCCTGGAAGTGCTCAAGGCCAGGCTGGACAGGGCTTGGAGCAGCCTGGCACAGTGGAAAGTGTCCCTGCCATGGCAGGGAGTGGTACAAGATGGGTTTTAAGGTCCCTTCTAACCCAAGCCATTCTGTGATGAGAAGAGTCGGTTGTTACAGCCTCCAGGCCTGATGGGCTGAGAGGAAGGAGAAAATTAGAGAAAACTGCATTAATTCTGTCCAGCAGCCTCACTCCTCGGGATTTTTATCACGTGCAGTTTGTATTGCGGGAAGAAGAAAGACTCAACTGTGCCAGCTGTAAATAAACCCAACTCTGAGCTGGACATCAGCCTCCACATGTGGCTTCTGTCACTCCATGGTGAAATAGAGATTTTTGGAGTTCACTTGAGTTAACAAAATGAATTAAGCATCTAAATTTTAGCTTGTAGAGTTATGTGTTGAATTTTAACCTTTTACTTAAGAAACCTCTGCCATGGTACAAAGGGCATAGGAAAATGCAAATTTCTGGAGCTTTTTGCATAAAGAACAATACCAAGGGATGCAAGGAACCCAGATAAAGAAGCCCCTCTGTCTCCAAGCCCATCAAGACCAAAAGCGCATGCGCAAAGGAGAAAAGTTCAAAAGCTCAGTCATGAGGAAGACCAAAATCTTCAGCCTCAGGACCATCGAGAGACCCCCGTGCGACCACGACAGCAAACCACGCGTGCCCAGAAGGGCGGGGACTTATTTAGCATGAGAGGCGAGGACAGGTGGGGCCAGGGGTTGAATATGCATGGCAAGGTTGTGCAATGTATTGCATATGGAACACCTTTGGGAATAAAGGTGTGGGTCACACCAAGGCTCAGGGCACAAGATTTTGGAGAGCTATCTCACTTGTGTCAGGTACTGACAATACATACCCACTTCAGAACTACCCCAGGGTGTGGAGTCTTATTTATTTGTTCTGGTATCACTTCATTAACACACAAGTCCTGTGCTGTCAGGGTCTGCTGGCAAGACCCCAACAGCGTGAAAGTCCTTTTTTCCCTAGCCCAGCAGCCAAAGAAAAGGTCTGGAATGTGTGAAGCTGAGTTTTCAAGGTTGTTTATTTCTTCTTATCTATAATAGTTTCTCTCTGACCTGCCGAGGTCTGGCTAGTACAGAAGCCATGGCAGTCTGCCCCGAGCCCCGGGCGTCTCCCACATTATAAATTCAAAATTGCGTGTACCATGTTCACAGTTCCTGTACCAATACCTAAAATCTGTATTGGACAGTGTGTCCCTATCCTAGACCAATAGAAAAGTGTCACCATCACACCGAGACATGGAGGACAAGAAGGAGGAAGAAAAGGCTAGGGCACGCCCAAATCCTTCCATCTTATATCCCTGAACTACATTCTAAAAAAACCCAAAATTCTACTTTTTCACCCTGTGTCAATTCCCATATTACACTACTCAAACCCTTTTGGCTTGTAATTCCTCATATAAGGTTGGCAGCCTCTCCCATGGGCTAAAATCAAAGCCACAGGTGTTTTTGACTTCTTGCCAAGGTCCCCGAGCTCCCTGCCAGGGCCTCGAGGCATCCAAAGGGATGCTCTGGACTCTGACACTGTGCTGCCCACTGGGATGAGTTATTTCAGGAGAGCTGGTTCCACCAGCAGCACCCTGGTGCTCGTTCAAGGCTCCCAGCAAGAGGTGGGGTGGTGGAGATGGGTGATGGATGGGCCAGGAGCAAGGCTGGGGCTGCTCTGGGGTCGGGGGCTCTTTCTGGAGCAGGAAGGAAGAGTTTGCCCAGAGTAAATTCGACACAGTGGAACAAAGTGTTCCCCAGAAATGTGTTCTACAGCCAGGACAGCAGCAGCCTTTCTGCCAACTGAGGGGCCTGCTGCAGGAACACTTTGGCAAGGGGATAAAATTAGAGGCAAATTTGTGCTAAGCAGCCTGCTGGTGGGTGGCTGGATTGTGCAATGTTACTGATACTCAAAATCCATTATCTGCTGCAAGGAATCTCTGAATGAAATGAATTGATAGAGCAGATAGCTCTTTATTTTGTTTGTTTTTTTTTTTTTTCTTCCTCTCCACTCCCTTCCAAAAGCTGTGCATTCAAACACCTCCATTCAATTTCTTTCAAGGTGAGAAGACCAGGAAGACAGAACCTGTAATGAAACCTTCATCAAGAACCTGAGATCAGGTTAGAAAATGAACTCTTGCATTGTCAGAAATTCTTGGATTTGTTGAAACTTGGTCCTGGAAGGGATAAGCCAGAAAGCAGGCCTGAGAAAAAAGAGGAAAAATACGATATCCTTTCCCTTCAGCGTGCACTTTTGTGAGTGCAGTCATTTCTGGGAGAGGTATCAAGAGTTACAGCTGCTCTCAGCACTGCCAGGTGAGATGAGTGAATGGCAGAATCATCATGATGTAGAAATTAGTTTTGCCTTGGAAAGAGTGACCATAACTCAAGGGTTGTTCTCAACTGCATCTAATGATTTTGCTGTGTACAAAGAAGAATTATGCCCAATGGAAAGAGTGACCATAACTCAAGGGTTGTGCTCAACTGCATCTAATGATTTTGCTGTGTACAAAGAAGAATTATGCCCGATTGCCTGGCTGGCAAATTAAGGAAATGTGGCTGATTTTTCTCTCACTGGGAGTAATTTTGGCCTCACAAGGTTACATTTTAATATTAGTTAAGGTGTATTTAAGAACACATCTCTCTTGTCCTTGTTACAGTCTTGTTCTAGGAACAAGGGAGGGCTGAGCTTGGGCTGCAGATGCCACAAAGGCATCAGAGCTGAAAGGGAAATGTTGTTGCTTGTACCACCCTCTCTGGCTGACTGAGCCAGCACGTTCTGGAGCCAACGAGAGGTGATGGACAGCAGCAGCTCGTGGAGATGTTTTGAGGTCTGGTGCTTTTCAAGGTACCTCATAGTTGGAAGCAGACTGCTCCCTTCAACAATCTCAGCAATGCAGCCCCGAGTGGAGCCACAGCCTCGTTAACCAAGGGTGGTGATGATATCCAGCATAAATGAACCCCCAGAGAGCAGGGAGGGAGAAATTGCAGCCCAGGCCTGAAGAGTGTCTGCACTGCTGCCTCTGGGCACTAAGGAGTCCATGTGGAGCAGACAGAGGTGGTGTCAGTGCACTCAGTCCCTGACTTTTCATTTTGGGGTTTGAAACCACCTTGAAATGATACTCCCAGCTGGGGAGAAGGGCTGTTTACAGCTGGGGGATGTGAGTGATGCCATTGGGACAGCCTGAGGTTACATGCTGTGATGTGGAGCTGTCCTGGACTAACACAAACCCCTTTTGGCTCACACCTTTGCTGTCCTGTTTCCTCCTGGCTGCTGTTGCCAGTGGAGGGGACCCTTCCCAGGGTTTGCATTTATGTGACACAGGGCTTGGGGAGCAGCTGCCAGGGTGTCCCTACAGCAGTGCAGGTCTGCCCTGATCTGTGTCCAACCCTGGTGTGACCGTGGTGGCAGAGCTGGTGGGACCTTCCAGAAGATGGGAAATGGTTCTGAAGCTGAGGTGGTGGTCAGGGAATGGTTCTGAAGCTGAGGTGGTGGTCAGGAGATGGTTCTGAAGCTGAGGTGGTGGTCAGGAGATGGTTCTGAAGCTGATGGGGTGGTCAGGAGATGGTTCTGAAGCTGAGGTGGTGGTCAGGAGATGGTTCTGAAGCTGATGGGGTGGTCAGGAGATGGTTCTGAAGCTGAGGTGGTGGTCAGGGAATGACTTTGAACCTGGGTAGCAAATGGCTCTGAAGCTGAGGTGGTGGCAGCACATGAAAAGCCACTTGCTTGCCAAACGCTGTGTCCATTGCATTTTCAAAAAGCAGAACAGGTGAATAAACCAACACAGTGCAGCTGGTTATGGAATAATTGTTCAATATAGGTCAAAAAGCATTGCCCTCAAAAAAGTGGTGCTCCTCAGGCACCATTGCTGGTCTCTGGCAGCCTCAACTGAGGAAGAAAGTGGCTCTAATTACTGTGCAGACAGGTCTTCAATGAAATGGATTTTAACTTTTCAAAATCAATCGGTAGAATCAACCTACAGTAAAGTCTTTTCCTGATTAAATATCACTTCAGCCTCCTTTGAGGACAAAATATTTACCTCTTTAACTGCTCAAACTCTTAAGGAGAGACCTCCAGGGGACAGCAGAGAGGGGGAAGAACATCTTTATTTTCTTGGTATTTGAAGGGGTAATCCTATCCTACCTCCTTTGCTCCTTGCTCTCTCTGATTACAAAGCTCAGCCTTCCAGATCTTTCCAGATCTGTACAGATCATTAGGAAGAACATTAACTGCTTCTTTTTTAATGCTTTGTGGGTTGCTGGAGTGATGCTTGCAAGCAGCTGTAGGCACAGGGGAGTTCATGGCAGTGTGAGAAGTGCCTCATCTCAATGTGCTGCCTTGTGATACATGAGCATGAGTATTCTCATTCTTCTTCTGCAGTGACATTCTTTATTTTGCAGAAAACAATACTTAGAGAAAATGGATTTTTCTCCAGGGCCATGTCACCAAAGGCCACACTAGAGGCTGTCTTTACCTTGCTCTTCCTGCCTCACTGTGCCACTTTTGTCACCACAATGAAGGACTGCCAGGTGTTGTGTGATGCACAAAACCAGGACCTAAGAGCCCCTTTTGTACACATCTTGTTTCCATCCTGAAATGTAAAAGCAAGGAAAGCTTCCTAGCAGCACCACTAAGGAAATGTCTGCTTTAGCAGAGGAGAAAGCTTTCCTGGGGGGCTGGCTACAAACTTCCAGCTCCTGGATGGTGCAAAAAGCTTCATGCAAACCCATTTGTAGTTGCAGCCCATGAAGATTCTGCCAAAACTGAAGGTAGGTCTCAAGCCAGATGTTCTATCTGTCATATATTGTAAAAAGAGAGCAATAAAATGGAATTTGTAACATCATCCTTTGAGATTTTACCTTTCAAAACAAAGAACTTCACTCAGGGTTATCACATTGTTCTTGAACGCAGAGAATCTGAACAATTAATTTAATTGAAATGTAAGTTTATGCCACTTCACTTGTTGGTAGACAATTTGTGGGCTTGGAACAGGGCCACGTGTTTGCACCAGCAGGAAATTAAAATTGCCAACTACAGGCTGATACTCTGTGCTGGTGACTCAAACTGTGGTGACAATTGAAGCTGTGTTTCAGAAGCAAAATATTAGCACTGATTGTGATTTTCCCTGTCAGAAAAGGAGCGTGGCAGTTGCTGAGAAAAGTAATCCATTAAGGTTATAGGTTCTTAGGATGTTTTTGAGAAACACAATGCAATTTTTAGTGGATAGAAGCCCATGTTAATTATTTTGAAGGTCTGCAGAGAGCTCTCTGCTATTGTTACACACAGACAGAAGAGCTGGGACCCTACCTGGTCACCACCACTGATGCAGCTGAGAGTGTCATGATCTTAAATTTTTTTTTTTTTTTTTAATTCCCTGATCTTTCCATCTGTGTGCAACTGTGTGTTTGCTGTGCTTGGAATTTAAAGAGGTATTTTGGAACTGGGTGCTTGGTGTTATGGACATCTGGGCATCTGGGTCAAGAAATGTTACATGATCATCAAAGTGGGGTTTTTTGAGGGGAGGAAGCTGTGTTGTGATGGAACAGGAAGGCTTATTTTTAATCTTTCACCTCTAGGAAATATCACAGGAATTGGTGAAAACAACAAAGATTTGCTCAATTTCTCATTTTACCTACTTTTATATCTTGGTTTGAACAGACAGGTGTCTGCTAAGGAAGGCAGGAGCCTTCCTTGAAATGGAAAATGTAAACACCCCCTGAATTATTGTAATTTTGAAATTAAGGGGCTCTCAGGCAAAGATATGGGAGTAGGAATAACAGCTCTTTACTAGGAAAATTAAAAATACAAATGCAATAGTACAAAAAAAGAAAACAAACACTGCCAGAGTTAGAGCAGGCCGTGGCAGGCTGTGGGTCAGGGTGGTGGCAGCAGTGCCATTCCATGGGGGCTCAGCCCTCCTGCAGTGCCAGCTGTGCTTCTGCTGGAGCAGGATCCTGGACAAGGCTGGAGTTTTCCTCTGAAGCTCCAGGGCTGCTGGAGATGGGCCTGGGCTTCCTCTGGGAATGCAGTGGGGCAGAAAGCTGCTCCTCTGGGAATGCAGTGGGGAAGAAAGCTGCTCCTCTGGGAATGCAGTGGGCAAAGGCTGCTGTGCTGTTCCAAAGTCAGATTGTATCCAGGTAGGAATGCTTGGCTCCTCCCCTGGGCACAGCATCTCCCCATGGGATGATGGAATTTTCTCAGCCATGCAGGGACACTCAGTGGCCATGAACAGAAGAGATCTCCTGGAGGGAGGGTTGGGTGTGGGAGAGATAAAGCAAACTGCCAATGAACAGCAGAGAACTGCCCCAGCTCTGACAGATGAAAATAGAATGCACACCCCCAGCACATCTTGCAGCCTGAGACATTTTATCATTGATCTAATGAGAGAATCAGAGAAAAGTCTCTGTCACCAGCACATTACAGCAAGAGTGGGGTGCAGGATGGATGTGCTGAGGTTTCGTGGGGTTACTGGGGTAGGAGCCTTCAGGGGGATAAAGAAGTCATGCCAGGAGCTCGCTGGGTGTACCAGGAGTGAGGAGTGTGGGGGTGAGTTTGTCTGGCAGCTGGAAGAGCAGAGGATGTCAGGACCAGCTAAAAGTGAAAAACTCTCCCCGTGCCCATGGCTGAAGGGGCAGAAGTAATCCTGTGTGTCTGAGGGGTTTATTTGGATGTGCTGCAGCATGGAATTCCCTGCGGGAATAACTGAAGTGACACATGGAATCTTCACTCTTTATTCCAAGTGGAAATCCTACAAGCATAATACACCAACACACTGATAATCTCTTAAATCCCACTCTCTCTCTGACCTCATGGACTATTTTTTATGAACATGTTCTTTTTTAAAAGCTGAAAGAGTCAAAATTACTCCTTGTGTTCCTGTGCCAATCGGTGAAATTCCTGGGAAATGGCTTAAATTGTCTCTGTACTGATCAGAAAAAGTGTGACTGAAGGCAGAAATTATACTGCAACAACATTGTTTTTAATCAGATTTTTATTAAGTGGAGGAGCAGATTTGAGTTTTGTTCTCATGAGAAATCTTATTTAGTTTATTTTCAATTCACACTTCAGACTTGCCTGGATTGGCCTTTTTGCTCTGTAGTAGCTTTTATCACAGTGACAGGATCAATAAGGGAAGGAAATTTGGTATATGCCACGGCTTGTCTGTGTGCATCAATGCCCAAAAGTAAAAAAAAAAAAAACTGTCTAGAGATTTTTGCATTCTTGTTTCTAGGTGGCAAATTTGAAAGCTTCTGAAGAAGCTTTAAAAATTCACCAGAGTCTGTTTTCAGTGAAGAAATTCTGTTTTTTTCTGTTTCCTCAGAAAAATAAAAGAACTTTTGCAGGAACACAGATTTCTACCTGAGCTTTCCATGGGAATTCTGCTGAGGAATTAGTCGTGACAAAATCATTTTCATGTGGTGAAATTTCTTTATCACTATCAAGGAGTCATGATATTGAGACCAATATTTCAAAAGAAAACTCTCCTTAGGAAAACTTATAGAAAAAATATTTTAATCTGCTATATTTTAATTTGCTGCCCATTCAGGAGAACCAGAGGAAGTCGACTAAGTGTGAAAGTCTGTATTTTTGGCCAGTCCAAATTTGAAGGGGAAATTTCACCAGAAAAATGTGCAGCAGTGACATTTAAAATCATCAAAAATTGAAGGCAAATCCTGAGGATTGTCAGCAATATCTAATGGTGAGAGCTAGCTGTTTGCCTTTGCTAAATCTTTACATTGTAGTAAATATTGAAATACATCAAATATTAGTGAGTGTCTCTGCTGTGTTTTCGTGGGATGCCATCAGGACAAGATCCTCTGTCTGGCCAGAGAAAGGAATTATAAATACCAAAGGAAATGAGCCCATTTTTAGCTGAAATTCTGCTTTTCTGAGTGCTTTGAGGTCTGTGTACAGAGCCCTTGGGGTTTGCCATGGGGCCAGCTTTGCTTTTCACCCTGAGGACACCACGGTGGCCTCCACCCACTGCAGAGCTCTGTCCCCTCCTCCTTTTCTTCCTGCACAGAGCAGGTTCTTTTGCTCTAAATTCAGCTCCTTTTCTCTCCTCCTCTGGTTTTGGACAACTGTTTGGGGAGCAAAACATCTTTTAAAAATGAATCCATCCTGGCAGGACCTGGCAGGGAAGCCAGCAGGAGTTACCTGGCTCAGCACTTGGCTCCTGTATGAATTCACACCAGAACTGGAGGAGAAATGCTCCATCCCTTCGTGCAGAAGCCCCAGATTCTCTGCGTGCTGTTGTGGTGCTTTTCTCCTGGAAAACTTCACTTCAGGCTCTGGGTGAAGACCAAGGAGCCTGGTTTAGGGTAGGACAGAGCCAAGCAGGAGCACTGAGGGGTGGGAATGCACCTGTAAAGTGCTCTGAACTTTGCAAATTCCTCATCCAAGACAGCATCTTTTTTTTTTTTTTTTTTTTTTTCAGCAAGTCGTGATTCCCCTTAACTCCCCCTGTTGCTGCTGACACTGATGCATATCATGGTTGCTGTATAAATGTTCATTTAATCATAATGAGGCAGCAAACTCCCACATTCCCCTGGTGCCTGAGCTGCTTTCAGTGTATTTTTTAGTATAAAAATATCTACCAGAGGGTAAGGAGAGGTATCAACAAGTTTTATTTTTTTTTTTGTTCTTTTAAGTTTGCAGATGATCCAGCACAGCCTGTATTTTATTGTTGCTGACAGTTCCACTATGACTAAATACAAACTTAAATTTACAGCTGGAATGGAGGGCTGAGGGGTGGAGGGGGAAGATTTGCCAGTGAGAGGTGTTGCGAAATAGAAATTTGTGTGTTCTGGAAGGAGCTCAGAGATTCTGATTCATAAAAAAGAAAAAATTAAAATAAATAAAGTAGAAATTATAAAAGAATTTCCTCTGGCAGCAGATGCTCCCAGCTGCTGGCACGGGCAGGAAGCAGCACACCCAGGACAGATGACTTGTTGCCACAATTTTCACTTTCTCTGTCTGAAGCTATCCAGGCTTGCAGCCCAGAAGAAAAAGAACCAGAATGTACAATATCAGAGTGTTCTGACCATTAATTGTGAATCTCCTCCTTGAAACAAGGCATTCTCACAATGGCCAGAAAAAATTGGTAGATTTTAGTCCTTTCTCATAAGAAAATTAACTCCTTATGTTCATTTGCTCTGCACATATCAGCCTTTCTGACTGTTCCCCTGGTTGATTTTGAGTGCCTTGACCAAATTCAGCTAAAGCAAAGAAAGATTTCAGCAATTTAAGGTTTGTAAATACAAACAGCAGTTGAGGATTATAGGATCTGATATAGGATCTGATTATAGGACCAATTAGAGGACCTGGGGAGAGGGGAAAGGTGTGAGTCCAGGATTTCAGTACTCTTGCAGGTATCTGCAAAGGTTGGAGGTGTTACAAATTCCCCCAGCTGTGGGAGAACTCCAGGAGGAGTTTGCTGCAGCAGAAGGCACAAAAAAGCAGAGACTCGTTCACCTCTGGATTCTCTGGTGTGGAGTAAGGAGAACCCTGACCCAGGAGCTGCAGGTCCAGTGCAAAAGAAAAACTCCATCCCTGGAAGTGCTCAGGTTCAGGTTGGATGGGGCTTGGAACAACCTGAGCTAGTGAAAAGTGTCCCTTCCAACCCAAACCATTCTGTGATTCTGTGATTTATAACTTCTGACAACATTTGAAATACTTGTTTCCTCTAACAGTATGGATAATTTTCAAATTTTTTGTATGTTTTTTTTTTTTCTCTTGATTTTAGGACACTGCTCCCAGAACCTGCCCAGCACAATAATCTTGGCATTTCTTCCCGTGCCATTTTTTGGCTCTCCTGTGTCAGACTGCTTCTGAGTTTGAAATCAGAGAAATGTAACCTTGTACACGTGGTGAAGACTTGTTCCAGCTCCTGGTGACACTCCAAACCATTTGCCCACATGCTTTCCTACAGCTCTGATGATCTGCACTACAGAGATTCACAGGACAGTGTCACCTTTTCCTCTGTCACTGATGAGAGCTGATTTGAGCTGTGTTATCTCTACCTGTGGCCTTTAATTCTTGCTCTGACTCTTGTATGAGAGGAAAGGAAAAAGTCACTAGCGTGAAATCAATCAAGAAGATTGAAAATGGGGAGGTTTTTTTATTCATAAAGTTCATGGATTTGCTGCTGTAGGATCTTGAGGAAATCAGAGCAAGCTGATGCTGCTCTTGTATCCATCAAGAGTGAAAAATCACCTCAAACATCAGAGAGGGGCAGATGTGGCTTGGGCAGTGTTGGCTCCTCACTGGCTTTTGGCTGTCTCACACCAGGGCAGACCTTTCCCTAGTTTAATTTTACAGGTGTGGGTAGGAAATATTTCCACTTTCTTTGTTTAAAACCTGCTGCCTTGTGGTTTCACTCAATAAATTGCAGGAAAAAAATGGCTGGGCAAGGTAGGGTTTTGTGGAAACCCACTTTTCCCACTGAAATGGAGTTATCCACCTATATCCTGCATCAGGAGAGCACACAAATTCTTCCTGGAAAAAGAGCTACTTTGTGTCTTTTTAGCTCAGAAATGAAAGTGAGGTTCATTCCAGCTGATGCTGGATATCTGAGCAGCAGCCTGTTCTCTCTCTGAGAGGCATTTTCACATCTGGGTGGCTTTACCCTGCTGTCAGACTCTCCCAAAAGATCTGTCTCTCATCACCTGCACAGCAATTTCTTCCCTGCAGGTGCTGGGTGGGCAGCAGCAGTCGGGGGTGGCTTCCTGCCCCTTCTGCTCAGGGCTCTGTCATGGGATTTTCACAATCCATTTCCCCTCCATGCTGCTCCTTTGGGAACATTGTGCCTTCCTGCAGGCTTGTGAGAGGTGGCATGCTCAGATGCTGCATTTGCATTCTATAAAAACCATTTGAGTATTCTCTTATTGCCTTTGCAAAACACCCTCTGGTCATAAGAAATGTGAATTTTATTCTAAACAGGACAGAAGTGATTAGTAAAGTTTATATTGGTGCTGGCGAGGAGCTCCACTTGCTCATCTTTTGAAGTCCAGTGACATTTCTGTGGCCTTCAGTGGAAAAATTGGGAAATTGGAATATTGTGGTGACATCAATAAATCTTTTATTTCCTAATTGAGCTCTTAATCAAATTAAAATGAGGATGTTTCAATTCACTTCTCACTCCCTCAACAAACAAGGATGCTAACTGCCAGAAAAACGTTGTAATGATTGTGTTGTGTGAGTCCTCTTAAAAAGAGGCAAGTGCTTTAAATGGAATTATGGTAATGATGTGATCATTGTCTGGGCTGGCTTAATGAGTTTAGCTGCTGCTGCAATATTAAATGCTTTGCACTTAAGAAAAACACCTCCTGTTCCACTCCAAAAAGATCAGAAAAAGCTGCTGGAGCTTTTGCTGTGCTGCTGGATACATCACATGGGGCTCTGCACCCTGCCAAAATAACTGCTGGTTTGGACACTGTGGTCCTGTGTGGGTTTGGCAGCTCTGCTGCTTCAACATAAACACAGGAATGGGCTCTTGGAGGATGGACTTTGAATGGATTAATAAATGATGGGAACGTTTGACATAGCAGAGAGGGGGAGAAAGTGCCTGCAGAGTGCTTCACATCTGTGTATAAAAAAGTGAAAAGAGGGTTCTGTGCCAGTCTGAATTAATCTGGGAATTGGGGTGTGGCAGGGACAAAAAGGAGGTGTAAGGGGTTGGGAAGGGGAGAAAAGGTTCCATAAAGGTTTTTTAAACCATCTCCAGCCGTGTCCCAAGGACACTGCTCTCAGTGGTGCTGCCCTGGGGATGGCAGCTCTGGGAATGTCTCCCTGTCTCACCTGGGGTCCTGAAGAGACAAAAGGCAGGTGGGGGTGGAGAAAACCTGCATGGCTTTGCTGGGGAGCTCTTCTTGAGCAGTCCCAGTCTGCTGGAAATGCCAGGCAAAGGACAGAAACACGCCCATGCAGGGGAGCCCAATTTTAATGTGGTTTTTTGTTTGAAAAAAACCCCAATTATTTAACTTGGGCTGTGGAAAAGCTCTTTCTTTTTGCACTGAATACTTTTAAACTGAAATTGAGGGACCTCTCAGTCCCATGAGTTGTTACTGTGTGATTATCCTGCAGGATGAGGTGTCTCCCATTGTCAGACCCTGTTTTGAGCAGGTTCACGTTCCTGACTGCCTGGGGCTTCCCTTCAGCACTGATTTTCATTTTTAAAGTGCACAATCTAAATGCTTCCACCCTTGATGATTTTGGTGTAAAGCCAGGCCAGGCCTGAGGATGGCATCTTTGGGAATGAGCATGTTTGTATGGGAAATCTAAAATTAATTTCCAGGCTGTTAAACTTTAATTAAATTTTGCTGCTCAATAATGGTGTTTTGTATCTTCTGTTAATTCCTCAAAAAACCTAATTCAAACATTCTTGACCTCAGCTGGGAGATGTGAGTACATATGAGCTACTTATGGATTCTGGTATGGTGAGAAAAGAAATTATTTCTCCCTCATCACTGGAAACTCATTCACAGTCTCTTGAAAAATTTTGAATTAAAAAAAAATTTCATAGACTCACCTAGGGCATTAAAGAGATTTGGAGCATTAATACAGAGATGTGCTTCTTGCTGTGGTGTGCATGACAAAAATGTGAAGGGGTTAAGGAATGTGCAGGAAGTCAAAGATATGCATGAAATCATTCCTCAGTCTGGGGAGTCCCACGAGCCAGGTGACAGAGCTCTGGTTCCCAGCATGAGTCTGCCTGGACACGGGTTCTGCTCTTCACACCAGAGAAATGTCTGTTTTCATCAGGACCTGCATGAAAAGAAATGAAAATTGTAGTTGTAAAAAAAAAACCGCCCCTACTAAAATAAACGAATATTAAAAGAATTGTAATCTATAAAAATGTAAACAAACAACAAAAAAACCTATACCCCCCCAACAAAAAAAAACCCTCTATTCCCAAAAATAAAAATAATTTAAAAAATAAATAATAAAAACCTTTACCTTTAAACAACTCATCTTTAAAACCATATCCCATAAATTAACATGTTATAAACACAACTATAAAAAAGTATTAAAAAAAAATTCATTTACAAATTTCCCCAAATAACTACAATTCATAAAAAAACACAAAAACCCTATTTTTTCTTATTAAAAAAATCGCCATAACATAAACAAATAGAACTTCTCTCCCTAAATATACTAAATAAAAATATTTTTAAAAATTATAATAATTAAATAATAATATTTTATAATAAATAATAGAATCAATATTTTATTTATATTAGTATACTTTTAAATTTCTAATATAAATATTATGATAATAAATGATCTAGATTTTATAATAAATAATAATAAAAAATTATTTCTTAGCATTATTTCAATGAAAACTGTAACCAGGAGTTCTAGCACAGAGATTTATTGATATGCTCAAGTATTTTTTTTTTCTTATCCTAATGTATATATTTAGCAGTGTGGCAGGAGACAAAGGGAATATGTCCCCATGAGTTATGTGGAGTAAATGTTCTGCGTTTTTCATGTAGTCAATTAAGACTCTGTTTGTAAGTACAAAATGTTTGTTCTAGACAAACTGATAGATGGAGTTGAGCTGGGGCTGCATTTTCCAGGAACAAACAGTCCCATGGAATGTGTGCTCTCTCTTTGGAGCCCGGAGAAATGTCAAATGCAAGATTTGGTAAAACCTCTCTGGTTTCTCTGTGTGAATATTAATGATGGTGGTTTGTTGTTTCCATGAGAAACTCTTTTAAATCACTGGAAAGAATTCCACCACTTCTACAAGGACGCCTGGATGAGTCATGTTCATTTATTAGAAGGGTAATTTTGGTTGGTTTCTGACTCTAAAAAAAAAAAAAAGAAAAAAAAAAGTACCCTGCCCAATTTCATTGTGGTTTTCATTTAAAAACACACACATACTTTTATTTTTAACATAACAAGCGGGCTTCAATTTAAAATTTCTGGGGAAGGGAAAGCTTAATCCATCCACTCCTGCTAATTTGATGCCAGTGCCAGGAGAGAAGCCTGGAGAGGGGTTGCAGGTGAGCAGAGAGAAGCTGAAGAGCAGCAGGAAGGATTTCACAGGAAGGATTTCACAGGATGGGTAAGGTTGGAGGGGAGCACTGAGGTCCCCTGGTTCCACCTCCCCACGCCCTCTCTGGGCAGTCTGTTCAGGGCTCGGTCACTGCACAGGGAAGAAGTTCTTCCTCATGTTCAGGTGCAACTTCTGGGCATCAGTTCCTGCCCATTCCTCTTTGCTCAGCTTAAATATGGTCTTCAGATCTAGGCATGGCTCCTAAAAATTACCAAAACAAAGCAAAAATATGCTTATCTAGAATTCTTTAGATATCAGTGGGCAAAATTTGACCAACAAGGCTCTTTCCTAGTGTTTTACTCTGCCACTCTGCCATACCTGGAAACAGTAGGTAGAAAACATTGCTATTTCCTATTCCAAAGAAAGGACAAATGTTGCTTCCCTAATATAGAATCAGATTTATTATTTATTTATTAAGAACCTCTTTGGGTTTTTTTGTTTGTTTTGTTTTCTTGGTTTTTTTTTTTCATTACTGGGTTTTTTTCCAGTGTCTGCCTTGGATTATCCCGTCTCCTCGTGGAGATCCACCCTGACTTGTTCCTGATCTATTCCTGCTTTCCCAGACATATTGCAGGTTTCCTTATCAGCTGCACCACCCCAATTACATCCCTCTAACCTCCAGCTGCAGGGAATATCCCAAAGCCACAGGTGTTTTAGTAGCTCATTTTTTGTGCTCTGTAGCCAAGGCATGATTAAAACTCCTGACTCTTTCTCCTCTCTCCCATCAGCATTAAATGCTGGATTTTGAAACTCTCCAGGGGGATACAAAGAGAATGCTGAGCTGGTATGAGTGAAACAATCTTTTCCAAAGGAAAGCAGCCTGGAAAAATGTGCATTTTGGAGTCACAAAGGGTTGATTCCTGACAGTTTCCACCCAGAGTGAATCCTGGTGAGTAAATTCTCGTGTAACACAGGAGGCCAAGGCAGATGAGCACAGCAGCTTCTCCTCCCCTCTAATCAGTGGAGGCAGCAGCAGTTTTGGGCCTGTTCTGTGACATTTCTAAAGCCTGACCCTGTTTGATCTGCTGCTGATCTTGCCTGGAGGGAATTCAAGAGTGAGGTGTCCTGGCTCGAGTGAGACCAATTTGTTTTGGTTCTGGTTGAATACCAAATCATTTTTCATGGTGACATTTAGCCCTTGGAGATCCCTCCCCTGATGACTGATGTGGGTTTGCAAACACAGAGCTGGGCTGGGCTTGGTGCCACGGGGACTTTGCTGGTCCTGGTCCCCTGAGGGCTGTCACCAAATGACACAAGCAAAAATGACGCACCACAGCCTTGGTCACGATGAAGAGACTAATTTATTTTTTCTGACTCCAATCTTTTATAGTTCTCAAAAGGTGCCAGTGGATTGGAGGGTGAATGTGCCACCTCTCCAACGACACTGGACAAACAACCAGTACATCAAATTTCTCCGCCTCTATGAAAGAATGCAAAACAATAGGTTATTTACAGAAAGTTGTGTGAGAAAGTTCTCTACAAGAATGTAAACTCAGAAGGCTTTAGAAAACTCTTGATAACCAGGGCGACAGAGGGCAGGGGGTGTGTGAGGCAGAGCAGGTGCCCCTTGCTCACCCCTGGCTGGGTGATGGTCAAGATCACCCATCTTTGCTCCAGATCTCTGATATTTTGGTGTTATCTCTGTAGAGCATGAGAGCTGTGGGATGTAGTGTTGCCCTGATTTTTAAAAGTGCTAGGTTTTCTTTTATGGTTCTTTTGAAAGTTTTAAAGCTCTTTTAAAAGTTTTCTATGCCTTCTGATGTTTACGTATTTCTGCTGGAATTCTCACGCACTATTCATGTAAATAATGATTGTTTTACATTCTTCTTTGCGGGTGGAGAGAATTGATGGACTGTTGGTTTGACCAGTGTGGTTGGAGAGGTGGCAATTTCATCCTCCAATCCACTGTCACTTTTGAGATTCTATATATTGTGAGGTCAGAAATAAAATTGGCTCTTTTTCTCTTTTGAACTTACCAAGCTTCTGTGTACACATTTCGTGTCCAATAGTGACAATGTAGAGAGAAAAGTGGCTGGAGAGAGGTCAAAGACTGAGCCATTGCAGAGAGCAAATACCCTAAACGTTCAATCCAACTGTGGTTCTTGGTTCTTGGCCAGTTATGCAGCTACAGAAGCCCTTATTACATAATTCAGTTTTACCAGGGTACATTTCATAACCAAAACATCATTTGAAAGCACACTGTTTCCAAATTCAGCCCACCCTGAGAACAAAGAGACTTTGTGGGCTGTTTTTGGTGACGCCCTGGGAGCAGGAGCCAGGAGCAGTCTGCCCAGGAGGAGCTGCAGGTTCTGACTTGTGCTTTCTGCTTGTCTGAATCAATGAAATGACAGAACCCCACAGGCTGGGAGGGCACATCCCATGGTTTGCCCTGTAGCAGGTGCTGGGTTGCTGTTGTTTTCAGCCCTTATTTAACAAAAGAAGCTTCGTGTAGATGACAAAGGCAGTGAACAGGAGCATGACGCTTGATTTCTTTTTAATTTGGACAGGGCAATGAAGTCACGTGCCGACACAGCAGGAAATTAGATTTTGATCTTTTTAAAAAATAAAATGCAATGGTGTTATGCTAAAATCCCAGGAAATCTTGGAGGTAACAAAGGGGGGAGTGTAAATATTGATGCTCCAAAGCCTGGAAGTTTATGAGGCATTAAAGCAGTGCCTGGAGCTCTTTGGTGCCCTGTAAACTGTTCTGTTACATAAGCATGTCTTCTTATGGCTTAACTCGTGGATATAAAATCCCCCCAGGCTGATAACAGGAGATGCCTCAGCCTAGAAAATCTGTTACTTATTTACTTTACAGGTTTGGAGGAGTGAGGAAGTTTAGCTGTATTTAAGTCTTTCTGTGCTCAGTGGTTGCTCCACAGCAAAAGTTGCTGTTTTGGCCATAAAGCTGCATCCAGGGTTAGCTTCCCACTGAGCTTTAACTCAATTTATATTTGTAGCCTCGAATTCCTGCAATTCCACTAAGGATTTTTCTGCAAATTGTAAAAAAAAAAAAATTGTTTGATAGGGAAAGTGTGTCCAGGAATGCTCAGCACATATCTGGCCCTGGCTAAATCATGGGGCTGCTGCCAGTGTTTTGAGGGAAAGGTTTGTGGCAGCTGGCTGAATTTGGGTCAGCCTGGACCACATCTCCAGCATCCCGATGTCCTCCCTGCCCCAGTGAAATAATCAGCCAGGCAGCTGCTACAGCTGCAGCCATGTGTGTGAGCAGCTTTTTCCTTCAGTGGGCTTAAACAGCCTGATCAACAAGGAAAAAGTCAAGTGATGCTTTATGGAGCTTGCTCTGCGTCTCTGGGCGTGAAAGCAGCCTTGGACAGCTCAGAAATGCCTTGAAATCATCTTTGTGTGATGATAGTCACATATTCTGGCACTCTCTGTGCTGCTGGTGCTAGAGCAACTGAAGCTCAGTGCTGCCCAGGAGATGAGGGGTTGTGAGGGTGGCATTGTCCCTGACTGCTGGTGGCACTGGCTGGCAGGACACCCTGACCTGCCCCAGGGTGGCTGGGACTAGGGAGAGGTGGAATCCTGCAGTGCTGCACAGACCTCTGTGTTTGCATGACAAAACAAAGAGATTTTAATTGTTAAAGGGCCTTGTGTACTTTTTTTTTTTTTGTTGTTTGTTTGTTTGTTTTTTTTTTGGTTTTTTTTTTTGTTTTGTTTTGTTTAGATATCCCTGCTGCTGCCCTGAAAAGAGAGGCTGAAGGGCAGATTGTTGCCAATGGAGAAGGAGTTGGTGAAGTTTCTTTGCAGCTAAGGATGTTCTCTGGCACCAGGCAGCTGATGATGTCCTGCCTGCAGCACCTCCAGGCCCATCTTTGTCCCTCTTTCCTTCCAGTACACTGCACGTGGCACAGACTCACCTGAATTTGGGCTGCTGTTTTTCTTTTTAAAAGCAATCTATATCAATGTCCTGCGGTGATTTTAGGATGCTTGTATCCCCATTCATCTGTTTAGCCCAGAAATAAGTTTTTCACCTTTAAGACTTCTAACCCCTCAAAGTTCTCAGCCAACTGCTCTTGGCTGAACACGAATTTTTGTAAGGTTTCACTGAGAAGTGTCTGTTTTCAATGCTTTATTTTTATCTTGGTTGATGGAAAGCAGAAAAATTAGATTTTTTTTCCCTTCTATAGGGATGAAGTGTCACATGACAAAGATACCTGTTGGATCTAAGGGTTAAAGTTTGGACAAACACTTGCCCAGTTCTCTGTCTCAATAGTGGTGACTTTCAGAGGTGCAGTCATTCTCTTGGTGTAATCATTGCAGGAGAAAACCACAGAGCTTTGGCACCAAACTCAGCCAGAGAAGTTGCAGCACTTGCAGTGGCAGCGTCTGCATCAGTGTGAGTGCTCAGGTGGCTTGCACTGAAAAGGAGGGCAGCAAAACCAGCAGAAAAGCCACTTTTGGGACTTGATTCATCCCCTTCTGAATAAGGCTGATGAAGACGTGTGTTCTGCAGTTATTTAAATCCTGGAGAAGTGAAAGCCATACAGGGTAACTGAACAATACAAATCTCCCTTTTGTGCCTCTTCATTGTCTGTGTTTCAATTTGCCCAGTCACCTGTCAGCTGTTGGATGTCCTTGGATGGTGCAGGGACACGAGGGACTGAAGCTGCTGCTGGGAGGTTGGTGCAACTCTTGATGCTGTTACTTGTTTGTGGCGTTTTGAATAAATTTGCTGTGCCTCAGTCTCTCTGCTGTAAGCAGATGATAATGTTTATATTGTTTATAATGTTTCACCATTGTGAAATGCTTTGTTTCCTACAGTTAAAAAGCCAGGAATAAATGATTTTTATTATCCTGCTACACAATGTGTATTTCTTACCTCTGCAGCACTTAGAGATCCTATTTTGACGATCTCTATTTTCTGCTTCTCCTTTATTTTTATTCAGATGTTATGCAAAATCCCAAGGTCCAGTTTTCAAAAAGAATTCAGAAGGGAGAGGATTAAATTGATATATTTTCAGGGCGTGAACATGGCCTTTGAAAAATGCTGCTGGAAAGGAGGGAATTTCCCCCCACATCCTCGTTTATTGAGCGCCTGGACTTCGGATAAAAGCTCTGTCGTCCATCAGGGCTGGTGGGGGAAGAGATCAGGATATTTAGGAGAATTCCTGCTTCTCTTGTTCTGAAAGTTTTTTAAGTGTAGGTTCATTATGGAATACCTGCACTAGAACTGGGCATTTGTTGGGTTACCCAAGCTAAGCGAGGCCTGGAGCAAGTTTAATCTCTGACTGACCTTCATTTGCTTCCCAACAACCCCCCAGGCCTTAGGAAGTAAATAATTCCCCCAGCAAGATGCAAGTGGAGCTGCCATTAATATTAACAACAGCTATTATTTGTGAAATAGACTTCTTGGTTAACTGGGTGTTTATTGAAGGTTTGAATAAAGTCAGAGTGTGATCAGTGTTACGGAGCAGCTGCAGGCTTGAGGATGGGGAAAGGAAGAAATAATGAGTTGGCAGGTGGCCTGTAATTACCTGCTCAGGATGCTCTTGGTGTGAAATTAAATGCTCAGCACTTGCCCTGTAAATAAAGTGACCTTCCTGGCTGGTGTGTCTCTGGGGCAGGGGCTCATGTGCAGTGCATTCCAACTCGGAATCTTTGTCACAAGCTGAATCCCTGACTGGTGTCAGTCCTGCAGGAGTCTTGCAAGGGGAGCTGAGTTCTCTGGGCAGAAGTCACGATTTGGGTCACTTTGCTGGCTTTCTGAGCTGATTAATCTGGCTGGGATTTATGTTAATGTGTCAGGACTTTGCAAGACTGAGTTCTCTTTTTTTGGCAGCTGGAGTCCTTTGGAATTGTAATTTAAATATCAGTTTAATAATCAGATTTTTTTTTCCCTCAGTGAATCTGATTAAAATTTTATGGGAGATAAAATCTTCAGTTTCTCTCAAGCTTCTTTATGCTGGTGCATTTTAATTTACCCTTCCATCATTGGAATAGTAAACAAGGAGGAAGGGCATGGCTTCAGGATGTTATTTTCTAGGCTGCTATTCATCTTAAAGAGATGGAGCTAATTATGAAATGCCTTTTAGCACTAGGAAGGCCTTATCAGTGCTGAACTGTGCTCGTTTATTCTGCCTATGTGCAACTCACATGAGACTTCCTCAGCCTTAACTTTGAATGCTCCAAAAATTCTGTCCTTAAGTGTGTTTGGATGTCCTGCAGCTCCTACCACGGGCTGGATGGCACAGGGGCTGTCCCTGCCTGGTGTCCTGAGGGTGCTTCATCACAGGGAGCTCCTGTGCCAGTCCAGGTCCCCTCCAAATTCTACTGACTTAAAATGACTTTTAGTTGCTTAAATGATGGCTTTCTCTAATGGTTTTCAGTTCCTTATTTTAAATACTGTCGCTATTGGACACGAAGTGAGTACACAGAAGTTTGGTGAGTTCAAGAGAGAAAAAGAGTTAATTTTATTTTTGACTTTGCAATATATAGAATTCTAAAAGTGACAGTGGATTGGAGGATGAAATTGCTACTTTTCTAGCTACATTGGTCAAACTAAGTTTATTAATTCTCTCTTTTTACAAAGAAGAATGTAAAACAATCATTATTTACATGAACAGTGTGTGACAACTCCAGTAGAAATATGTAAACACTATTAGAAGGCTGAAGAAGTTTAATGAGAACTTAAAAACTTTCAAAAGAACTATAAAAGAAAACTTAACACTTTTAAAAATCAGGGCAAGAAAATATTATCTGTTTGATATTCTGGTGTCTATTAGCTGATGTTCCTGCAGCCATAGTCCGTGGTGGGCATTCCCAAATACTCCCAGCAGCTGGGTGACACCCTGAGCACACCTGTGGGCACTGGAGAGATGTGGGCATTGCCAGGGGTGCCTTTAGGGAGCCTAAACTGCTCAGTGGGTGCAGTTCTGAGCAGAAAAATATTGAGAACTAGGGGGCAGATCTTATTATAAAGCTAATGTCCTACTGCATGTAGACATGCTGGGAGCCAAACGTGAATTCCTGCATTTCCTGTCTTTTAAATGCTCGATTTGGCAGCTGTGGTAATGTTTAATAATAAGGTTTATCTTAGTGATGCTCTCCCTGGGTTGACGGAAAACACAGTTATGCCACAATGGTAAGGAAAAAACCAGAACCCTGGGAAAGATTGTAACAAATTCTCTTTGCAAATAAATAGGGTGGAAACCCTTTTTCTTTCTGCTGTGTTACTGTTGTACTCTAAAGGGAGATGAGCAATCTTGAATGAACAGAATTATTCTTGTTAGCAGGAGTAAAATGCATGGTTTAATATTCTGTCAATGTATGAATACTCTTCAAATTGTGTGTGCTTTCCATTGCAAAATAATTTAAAAGAATAATTCCTGCTTTTTGTGCATTTGCCTAAGATATAGCCCAGATATATTGAAAAAATAAAAAGCGTCAAACTGTTTCCTGAAGAATAATAAGCTCAGCACTTTAGGGAGGTGGAGAATTATTTTGAGAAACACAGTCTGGGATATACATAATTTACAGTGCTGAAGTGTGATATTTAATTGCTTGTTTTTTCTTTCAGTGCAGGAACGTTGTAAATCAAACTTAATTCATTGCAAAGCTCTGTTGTGTCTAGGTCAAAACTGCAAGGCATCATCCCAGTGTGATTTGTGCTGCTGGAGACATGGAGGAATCCTTCAAACTGCTGATTAAATGCTGTTTGGAAATGGACTTGAATTATTCACCACGTATTTGCCCACAAACAACAGAATTTTCTTTTAATCCTCCTCTGGTTTTATGTCACACTGTGATTTACTGGATGTGGAGCCCAGGTAGAAATTCTGTTGTGGCAAGAAAGCAGCAGAACCAGGCTCCAGAGGCAGAGCTTGGAGCTGTGCAGTTGTTTTTCACCCATCCTTGGGGTGGAAGAGGAGGACAAAGCAGAAATTCCCCATTATAACAACTAACTTCACTTGTGGTTTGATCTCTGTGGTAGCAGTGGGACTTGCTCTTACTCAGTATTCTCTGTTTAACAGTTTGATCTAGAGCTGCCTTTGCCTCCTCTGGGCTGCTTTTATTTATAGGCTGGATGTGGATTGATGGAAAATTTTTCCTAGGTCACTGCACAAATTGGAAAAGAGATTATGGTTTGATTCCACCTTTTTCTTAAGCCTTTCCTTCCATGATCTTTCTGTATCACTGGGACCCTGTCTTAGGATCCTGAAGCTCACAAGAAGACATTTGCTGTGGGCAAGATGTAATGAGTATTAACTGTTGGATGCTGGAGCATGTTTGTAGACTGCAGGGAATCCTCCTGACCACTGAGTGTCATTGTTAACTCAGGAGAAATGGGGTGATGAGAAAAATTTTTATTTGTGGAAGTTGGGGAGATGAATCTGTGTGGGGAGTCTGGGAGGGCATGGCCATCACTGAATTGGTTTGGTGAATGTCAAGGTGAATTTCCCTCACAAGTGCTGTGTGTTCACCAGCAAGCTGGAGCTGGGAATGGCACAGACTTGCCAAAAATGCTGCCATGTTATTGTGGGAACAGGGGCACCTTGGCTGTGTTGAGATTAATGCTGGGAATTTCTGGCACCCTCTCAGCTGGGTGTCCGAGGTTGCTCTGTGTTGTCTCTGCTCATCTCCCACCCAAGCCAGGCCTCTGAGTTCTCCCCAAAACTGATGGCACTTCTGATGTTTCTCTGGGCCCCCTTCTTGAACATTCAGAATGTTCCTGAACATTCTTCTTCCCTTCTTCCTGTGGACTTGTGCCCACTGGAGTCTCCTGTGTCCTGTGGGGTGAAACCCAACACTTTTGCAGCCTGGTGTCCCCTGTGGGGCCCTGCCTGGTGCAGTGGGTGAGGGAGAAAGGCTGGTGCCTCTCTCAGCTCCCAAAGCCTTGATATCCCATCATCTGCTAGAACCCATTGCCATCTGAGGCAAAATTATTTCCACAGAAGGAAAAATGCTTGGAGAGAAATAGCTCAAATAGTGCTTTGTGCAGCTGTTTTCAAATACTGAGTTTTCTTACCTGTAAGTATTGCCACTTTTCTTTGTGGCCATGCCTGTTATTGTGAGCCGAGTGCTCCTTGTATATTAACTTAAAATTTAATATTATTCCTGTGTTTTTTGTAGGGTCAAATCCTTGAAATTCTAATGCCCTACTATGGACTATTTGCTGTGCAGGGTAAACTCACCTTTATCAACGTTGCCAATGCTGGAACTAAGAGAGGGACTCTATTTTTGAGAGTTTGAGCTAAAAGTGTACCCTGCATTAGCCCTTCCACTAATAATTGCCTTCAATGGTAGCAAAAGAAAAGGAGGAATGGGAATTGGGTTGGGAGAAGGAAACCCACAAGTAGGAAGGCATTTGGTGCTGGACTTTCTGAGTGAGCAGTGTTACTTCAATTCTTCTTAAAATCATCTTATTATTACATCTTTGTGCTACACCTTAACAAGCAGTTGCTCTGCAGGGTTGCCTTCAACACTGATAAAACCAGGCTCTTTCCTTTGCAGAATGGCAAAACCTGTCTTAAACCCCTCTATTATTTGAAATAAGATACTGGTGTTTTACAGACAAAGCAGGAGAGGAAACCTTCCCCAGCTGCCATCGCTCCACTAGGATTTAACAGCAAGATTCCTATTGCCCAGCAGTTGTGCTGCCATGAAAACACCACTTTTTTGGCCTCAAACCTACTTAAACTGGGCAGCTCAGGCTGGAGAGGGATTTCTGGGATCTCTGGTGCACTTGGGCAGAATTTTAAGTGCTCTCAAGTGCAAATTTTCTGCCCAAATGGCTTTGATATAAAAGTGGGGGGGTTTGTTTGTTTGTTTTGCTTTAGCTCAAAATCACTTCTCGTGGCTGAAGATGTAATTCAGCCCTGCTTTGACTGGTGATTATTCAGAGCCCTCTGGGAATTCAGGCGTGTTATTGCTCCACTCTGGGAACAGTTCCCTGCCCACTGGGTGAGAACTGCTCTACCCCAGTGGCTCCTGAGCAGATGCAATCAATACAAGCTGCAGAGAGACCTTTCCCCATTCCAGGCAAGGGCAGCATTAGCATCACACCAGGGTGACAGAGCCTGGGAAAGCCCACATGGAGGCTGAGTGCCATGGGCCTTAGCACAGGAGAGGAAGAGAGCACTGAAAACACAGTAAAAGTGATGTATTTTCTCATCAATGCTTGCTTTTATTTTTATTCATAACAAATTAAAGTCTTTAGCTGCTCCCTCTGTCCCTGGCAGCTCCAGCTCTTGATGCCACGTTGCTCGAGTCTGCTGACCTGTTTGCACTCAGAAAAAAAAAAATTAAAAGAAATTAAATAGAGCAATTTGGAAAGACTATGCTTAACTGGCATGAAATCACATCATCTGACCCCAAATCAGCATCACTCCTAAGTTTAAATATCTTATTTTCTATGAAAACAATTTTAAAATGTCATTCAATGTTCATCTTTCCTAGAATTTCCTGGTTTGGAAGAAAATAATCCTTGCGCTTTCAAGGAATCAAAAGTTCTTTGATCCTTTGTGCTTTCCCTGAATTTTGGAGGTGGTGATGAGGATGATGCTTTTGTTTATTCTTAATTCACTGTTGACCATTTCTCCTTGTTACCTGTCACTAATCTTTACCTTTTCTCATTTTCCTCCCCAAATGCTCCAGAAGCCCTGATATTGCTTTATCTAGTTTTTAGGGACAACTGCTTGGTGCACTGCTTTACTCCCTGTCCCAGGAATGATCAGGGATTTTTCCATGGGATCTTCCATCCCTCATCAGATGTCTCTGGGCAGGACCAGACTCAGAACAGAAACAAAAAAATCAGGGATTATTTCTGCAGCCACTGAAATCAGCCATGTTTGGCCCTAGGAAAGGTGTCTGTAAACCAGATGTAAGAGGTGATTTATGGTGAGTGAGACCGAATTTGTTATCTCCCCATGGCCTCCTGAGCAGCTGCTGTTCACCAAATTTGTCTCCAGTGCATAGTCAGAAACGTCATGGATGGGAAATGTTGGACAAAGGCTGTTACTGCTAAAAGAAGTGCATTTCTTAGTGGGGAAAAAAGAAAATATTCATTCAATAAGAGTACTGCAATTAATATCCTTAATTAATATGACTCATTCTGTAGAAAGCTCCTCCTGTAAGCTGATGTATAACATTTTTAGGTGAACACATCAGTCAACTTTAAAGCAGGACTTACTGTATTTTGTCTATTTTTTATTTGGATGAATTTCTGTCATGGCTCACAAGAAAACCCACAAAACCCCAAAGTAAATCCATTCCACTTAATGAAATGAAATATGTCACAGTTTAGGACTTGGCACTTGGTTCTTTCTTTATGAAATTGTGTTTGGGTGACCTCTGTATGAGGATGAAGGGGGTCAGGTCCTATTCTGACTTATCAGTGTTGTTTTTTTTTTTTTTTCCCTTTGTACTATTGCATTTGTATTTTTAATTTTCCTAGTATAGAACTGTTATTCCCATATCTTTTCCTGAGAGCCTTTTAATTTCAAAATTATAATAATTCAGAGGGAGAAGGTTTACATTTTCCCTTTCAGGAGAGGCTCCTGCCTTCCTCAGCAGACACCTGTCTGTTCAAACAAGACCCTTTGCCACACAAATTGAGGGACAGGCTCATACAATCCCAAACTTTGCTGTTAGCACTTAACTCTGAGTTACAAATCCTGTTCCCATGTGGAACTTGCAGAGTGTCAAGGCAAAAGTAGCCTGAGGCCTCCAATTTTCTCAGAAGAGAGAGTTATTAAAATATATGGGAGAAATAGGTATTAAAGCATACCAGTTTAATTGCTACAGGAAATCAGAAGGGTTTTGACAACCTGCTGGACAGAATAATTAGTCTAAGTCTGGGGAGAAAAAAGGATGAAGGCATGAACTGGAGAACACAATGAGCCATATTTTTGTTTCCTGTAAATTGGCTTTGCCTTCAAATGAGCTGTTCTGCATAGAGAATTTGTCTTGCTATACTTAATTTGTCACTATTTAAAAGTTTTTTTGGAAATCCAGTCCACTCCCAAGGTCTGGATGCCTCCAGACAGTCTAGTTGGTTCATTGTGCTGAATTCCAGGCCCGAAATCTGTCTGAGCATGACTTCATGTGCTGGGGATTCCAACTGGTCTGTGAAAAAGCAATCCTAATAATTCAAATTGGCTTGCTTGCTTCTCTTGCTAAATTTTCATTATTTAAATCCCTTTAAGGTACTTGTGTGACTTCATTACTTCAGCAGCTTATAGGTAATAAAAAGCTTAAGAGTCAAAAATGACACATCTCCTCATAAAGTGCCTTGATGTTATTTTAAAAAGCTTTGCAAAAATCTACTAATGAGCCTACCAGTGACAGGCAGTCAGGATGGTAAAGGGCAAGAAATCTTCCAAATTTGGGCTGCTCTGCCCAGCAGAGTTTTGCTGTGCATCTTTAAAGCAGCTGGAGAAAGGAGCAGGAGCTTCCATGAGGGGTCTCACACCACACAAAAAATGGATCCAGCTGCAATTTCTGGGCCACAGAGCAAATAAAATTGTGCCCCTAGCACTTATAACTGCAATAAAAGCAGAGTTTTTGAGCTGCTGGGTGAGTCTGAGAAGAAGAAAAGGCAAGTTTGGGAATGACACCTCTCAGTGCCAGGCTGGAACAAGGGAGGAGAATTAAAAGCTCCAAGTGACTCCAGCAGTCCTTGAGCAGAGTAGGAGAGTTAAATGAAGCTAATAAATTCAAAGGGATTGCTGATGTCCTGTTTCTTGTTCAGAGAACAGGATTAGGCAGATGAAACACAGAAAATCTTATTTTTAATGTATAGAAAAATAAGAGATGTGGCAGAGCAGAAGAGTTTGACTTGTTGGAAGGTGTCTTACCTAGTTATAGAGAGCCAGTTTTTGTAGGAGATGGAAATGCTTCCAAATACTCTACCAAAAACATGAGACAAAAGCTTCAGGAGAGGTGCATCCCCTTAAGTTTAAAACCTCTTCTCTTAGGGGTATCAGCAAAATTTCTGAATGTAGGAAATTATATTTAGTTCTGTTTTAGAAATTAAGGAAACTGAGGCACAGAGGCCCTCAACTGCAGGCTCTGCACCCAGATCTGGGAGCTACAGGACACGAGGTCTTCTGGCTGCACTCTGCTCACTTGCAAACAGCTCGTGGCTCTACCCACTGGCCATGAATGCTCTGGGGGGCATTCATCGCCTAAAACCCTTCTTTTCCCCTCCCCTGCTCCTGTGCAGAAGCAATCAGGAGCCCAAAGGCTCCTCTTGCAGCGTCTCAGGAAAAAACTTTAATTAATGACGCAAAGTTCCTGTGGTATCTATTTATGGGAAGTCTTTTTGGGAAGGAATTAATGATCTTAATGTCTGTGAATCACAGGGCATGGTTAGAAAGGCCACTCAGAGAGGTGTCTGAGGAACATTAGGATATTCCTTAAATAAACCTGGTTTTTTCCTTTTTCCTCCTGGCCTCTGTAAAAAGCACAGGCTTCATCTATGCAGCTAATGAAATTTCCTGCTGATTGGACCCCAAACAATTACTGCATCTTCTGATTGCTAATAGCTGGGCTGTTAAAGAAGAGAAGAGGCTCTATTAGGAAGCAGGGACCCAACAGAGAGCAGCCCAGCTGATGCCAGCTAATGCCCTCTCCAGTGTACACCAGGAGTTCAACCTGTGTCTGCCTGATTAATCCCAGTGTGAGGCACCTGCAGCACTGGGGTGGTGTTAATCAGGCCCAGCACGCTGCCCGGGCTGCACATGGTGGTGGGAAGGATTTCTCAGCTGCAGAGAGGCAGATGCTCATCTATTTATTAGCAGCAAGTTCATCGCTTCATCATTTCCCTGTGCAGATTAACTAGGAGACAAAAGGTTTCTTCTGACAGCTTTCTGGGCAGCTATTGTGGGGGAAAAAAAAAAACCAGCAAAAACCAAACAAAACTCTGTGACAATGTTTTGTTCTTCCAAAATAAATGATGTGGTTCTTGCTCTTAACAACAAAAAGTGCTGCCAGCAGCCTGGTGTTTCTGAGGAGCCCAGCAATAACGAACAGGGAAATGAAGCCCAAATCTTGGGAGCAATTTGTGCAGTAAATAACCTGAACAGCACGGTGTCGACACTACCAGGATGAGCACACATCTCTCATGGGTAAGAGGATCTGAAATAAAAATAGAGTTGTTGCTTTTTGTCAGCACCACCTCCCTCTGCCCCACAGATGGGCTGGGTCTGAAGCCCTCACCCACTGGTTTTAAGGGGGGAGGATGAAGAAGGAAGGCTCAGCTCAATTGATAGAGCTGTTATTTATCCCAGGGCTCTGCTCCTCCCTTCACTGGCTCTTCAGGTCCTCTGAAGCCTCTCTGTCTTGGTTTGGAAAGACAGGTGTCTGCTAAGGAAGGCAGGAGCCTCCCTGAAATGGAAAATGTAAACACCTTCCCTCTGAATTGTTATAAATTTGAAATTAAGGGGGGCTCTCAGGCAAAAATATAGGAGCAGGAATAACAGTTCTTTATTAGGAAGAAAATAAAAAGATAAAATAAACAATGCAGTGAACCAAAACAATACTGTGTGATCCTGTAAAAAAGGGGTGTAGCCTTCCTCTGATCATCCAGTGGAAGAGGCAGCTGTTCCTTTGGGAAATCCAGTGCAGGAAAAGCCGTGCTAGTGTTCCAGAAACTCAAGATTAGATCCAGGTAGGAATGCTTGGCTCCTCCCTCTGGGCAGAGCAGCTCCCAGTGGGATGTTACAGTTCTTATCAGTCACTAGTGACATTCAATAGCCCTTTAACAGCAGATATCTCCCCTGAGAGAGGATTGGTTGTGGAAGAGATAAACTGCCCAATTCAGACAGGATAAAACTGCCACACCTCTACCAGATGGCAATTGAATGCATCTTGTGTTGCAATCCAGGACACTTTCCCAGGCACTGCTCCCCTTCCTGAGTCTGTGGTTTCTCTCCTTGGGCAACAAAACATGCTGTGAAGGGCACAATGAGAATAGGGGCTGCAAATTGGGTCTTTGCCTGTGCTCCATAACAGCTCAAGATATGCTTTAAAGTTCCTATTTTCTCCATATTCTGCAGGGAGAGCATGTAAAATTACAGGGTAAATCTGTGGAATTTGGGTGATATTTCCTATGAGGTTTATAATATGATGTGATTAAGTCACTCTGTCATAAATTTGTTCAATAAATATATGTGTATTTCTGGCGGCTCAGAGATATTCTTGTGCCACCAGATGTTGGAATGTAGTGGGAGCCATCTGAACATGCTAGAAAGGAACTCTGGGGGTGACTTCACGTGGTTGTTGTGTTGGTTGGATTTCATGAAGTCTGCAAACTGCTTTGAATTTGGGCTCTTCCAAGGATGGAATAGCTCATTAATGCTGGCAGAGCTTTTACAATGCTGGTTAATATTGGGTTTTCTGGCATTGTCAGTATATTTCTTCTTGTGCATTGGTGCTAAATCTGCAGTGGAGTTTTGTTCAGAGTCCTTTTTTCCATATATATTGTAATATTTTCCTAAACCTTTCACCATTAAATTAACTCTAGGGTGTGGAGGGCACTTTATGTTTTTACTTTTCATTCCTGTGGTAACATTCTGTAGAGTGACTCCCTTCTGCAGATTTCAGTAGAAAAAACAACTCTTTACCACTTTCTTCCAGCTGGGGTTCACCACTGCAAAATTGATCCTGTTTGCTCCCAGAACCAAATGTCCTTATTTCCCTGATGACAGCAATTTACAGATATATCAAGTGGCTGTGGCCTTTATCTTGATTACCTGGGTCCCAAAGCTGAGTGCCCAGCTTGTGATGCATATTGAAAGTGTCTGGTTGACTCAAATGGGATGAGGAGTTTCATCTGGAGATGCTCTGGAAAGAAAGTCAGCAGGGACTGAAAAACAAATAAGGTTTTCTTGTAGTTTGTTGCTTTGTTGGTTTGCTATGAAATATTTTGATTTCCTTTATTCCTCTAAGGCTCAGTTCTGGCTTTAATGGACCTGTGTGTAAGGTGTTTTATCTATCAGGGTAAAGCTCATGTTCCCAAAAGGAATATCTATTTTCTTAAGCTCCCCTGCCACCTGAACACTTCACTTTCCTTTTCAAACCTCTGCCTTATCTCTGCCATATATTTTTGGGATTTTTTTTTTCTGTCAGGTTAGGTCTTTAGTCTCTGTTCCTTCATTTTTTCTGTATCTCCTGCATAATTTCCCCCCCCTTTATCTCTAACGCACAATCCCTGGAGGCTCCCTGCTGGGAGAACAAGAAGCAGCTATTTGAAGGTTAGGTTGTGCTTTGCTGAGGTTGAATATTCTGCTCATTAGAGAACAGGATTTTTGTGTGGCTACCAGGGAATAACAATAAAGGTGGTGAGTGTTTCTTCCCCCTCTTTGTTCTGCAGCTCTACAAGAGCAGCTGCTTCAGGTGCCAGGTGGTTCCTGTGCTCCTGCCTGTGATGTGCAGCTCTCTGTGCTCCCAGCCAGAGCTGGAGAACCTCTGCTGGCCAGCCAAAGGCTTTTTCAAATAATAAGATGGGTATTTAAATGGAATCATATTGTGGCTGTGCAGTTCCTTGTGCTGAAGTGTGATCCATCTCCTCTGGCTGGAGAGCACAAGGGGCTTTTGTCTGGCTCAAACACAGCTCTCTGTGCTCCACGACAAAACGGTAACGGGGCAAAACACAGGAAATGCAAATCACACGGAAAAGGAATTGGGCATGAGAGGATGATGAAAGATTATTCTGATTGTGGGGCTGTGTTCAATTAAACTGGGACTCCAGCTCCTGGGGAACAGGACTGGGAGTGTTTTTGAGGGTGTCTGGTGGTGAGGACCTTCAGAACCTATTGAGAAAGATGTTGATAGTGATTTGTTTACTTTACATAAGTCTCTCTTTTCCTTGCTAAGGACTGGTGCCAGCTGCAGCCTGTGGCTTCCTCTCCAAATTTGCATAGGGGAGGAGAGAACGTGAGGAAAAAAGATTGATTTGACAAGGCACTACTTTGCATTTATTGATAGGAAACCAAGATCCATCTGACAGTGAGGGCTTGTGAAGATTTAAGGCTGTGCCGTGTAGTTTTTAATATCATCAGCTTCTGCATAATAGGGAACCTTTTGCTGTCAGTATTTCCTACTGGATAAGATGGCAAAGAACAATTACAAATGGGAATAATTTAAAAAAAGATGTTGGGAAGAAAATGGGCGCGGCTTTGAGGTTGGAAAGAACCTTATGGCAGCATCTTGTTAAAAGTACAGGGCTGTCTGAGGTGTTTCTGTATCTCATCAGGCACTGGGAAAAGGTCCCTGAGAGAGCCAGCCTTTTTCTTATCTCCCTCTGATATTTCATCCTGCCTGTTCTCAGCAAGTTTTGGGTGAGAGGTCTCTGATGGCTTTAAGGGGGATTTTCCTGGTAAAAGTAGCTCAACGGCTCCAATGACTCTTGCAGGGCTGGTCATCTTCCACATACATTTCAGACAGTCATAAATACATTTCTTGACGTTGTGGGCTGGTTACAACAAATAAAAATCTCAATTATATGTACAGAACTAATGCTCAGCCTAGAAATTTCCAGGGGAAATGTATATATAATGTATGATCACCCACAGATGTGCAGCTGGACACACACATAGACATTTTCTGCTTTTGTGTGGCTGAAACACCCAAAATGTATTTGAGTAGTTTCAGTAACCAAATCTAAGACAAAAGGCTTGTCAGTTGTGCTGTGAGAGCAGGGGAAGTTTGCCAAGTGGAAAGTCCCTCTGGGATTATGGATGCTTCCCTTGCACCTGCTTTCCACTGATAAGGGACAGGGATAATAAATCCCTCTAAGATTGCTTTTCCCTGGCCAGGAATCCGTGTAGGTGAGAGGCTGCAAGCCTGATCTCTAATGCACTTGCTGAGAATATTGAGCTCCAGTAAGGAAGAGGAAAATTGGGAGTGGAATGATGATTTCAAGAAAACCCAGCCCAATCTTTCTGAAGAAAGAGTCAGCTAAATTAGAGCAACATGTTCCTTTCAGTAGTATGAGTCTCACAAGCTCCATAACTCTGGCTGAGAAGGAATCCAGACCCAAGCTGGTTTCCCCTTGCTGGTGTGGAACCATCAGCACCTGCTGCTCCAAACACATTTGGAAACTGATTTGTTCTTATTATTCCTTTACTGCTGAGGGTGTGGATGATGCCTCATGCTGCTCTGCAGCCTTGCCCCCAACATCTGGGTCTGATGGAGATGAGGGGTGTGAGGCACCTCCAAAGGTGGAAAAAGACCTTTTTGGGGTTTAGAAGAGTTCAATCTGTGTAGGCGCTTCAACAAATCTTCTTGGCTCCCATATGATGAATATGTCAGTTAATTTGGTTATTTGGCTTCCTGGAATGGCTTTCAGCAGCTGCTTTGCCACAGCATTCTTGTGGTCTGTGCCTGACCTTTCTGTGCCTGACCTTTCTCTTCTTCCATGGAAATGGCAATAAAAGGGGCAGCTTAAAACTGTGGTTTGGTTTTTTTTTAATTTTTTTTTCTTTTTTCTTTTTTTTTTTTTTTCCTCACAGGTTTTTATAAGAGCTTTCTTCTACAGGAAGCCTGTAAATATGAATGGAAAGACATTGATGAATACAATGGATAATTAACCTGGCTGAGTTCTAAAGGATTTTTTTGCTTAAGGATAGGGTACACCAGCAGGCACATTTTCCTTGTCCTTTGTAGTTTATTCATCTGTCTGTCTGTTTTCTGTCTTTTGTCTGCAAGGTGCTTTTTGGTAAGTGATCAGTCTTGCAAAGGTGAAATAATTTCCATTCTTCAAAATCTGAAAGTTCAAAGTATTATTGTGAAACCCTTTCAAATAGATTTCTACTGAATGAAAAGCCCTGTTGGGGAAAAAAAAAATCATAAGGCAGCAGAAGAGACTGGCAACAGACAACTGAGCTGATATAAGAACTCAGTTATTCATGGTGGAGCATCACACTGTGTGCAGGGGGTGAGGTGAAGCAAGTTCCCTCTCCAAAGGGGAGTTGGAGAATAAAGCAGAGAAGCAGCTGGAGAAGTTTTTGGTAGAGCTGTCTTTGGGGATGATTCTCTAATGTCTGCCCCTTTTTTCCTTGAATGCAGACTCTGACCTAACCAGGAGCTGCTGGTAGGAAAGTGATTATTTCTTTCATCTTTTTCTCCCTCCTCACCCTTTTCCCAGCAGAAAGCATTTACTTCTTCCTAAAAAAACACAAGGAGAAACCACAGTTTTTTCAACCAAGCACAGCATTTTTGTGGGGAGAGAAAAAAATGGAGCAGATTCAAGTCCAGCTTCCTCGCTGAAGGTAGTTTTGCTTAAAAAAGGGGGGAAACTTTATATTCATAGTGAGAAATGAAGGCTCTTACATTGACCTGAAGCCTGGTATCTAATTCTGGACAAAAATCTCTGAGTGTGATGGAAATTTTGACTGAGCAAGGACAGTGACATGTGGACTCTGTAAGGCTCCTTGTTCTGACTCTGCTTTTCAAAGTGTGCTCTGACATTGGCTGTCACCTGCCAAAATCTTTCAGATGAAGAATTCTTGTATTCCCCCTAAAATGGATACAGCTGCTGCCTCTCACTTTAGCACTGATTTAGGTGTGTTTTGTTCATAGTTTGCTTTAACCAGAATGAACAATTCTGTCAAGTTCTGCTGCTTCTCATCCTGGCTCTGCTTTCCAATTTTCAGTGTGTGCCCTTGTCCCAAAGGCCAGTCTGTGCCTATCCATGGAAAATTGTGTTTCTCTCCATTTTCAAGTCCCTATGTCAAGCATGCATGCATGCTCCTCTTTATATTCATTTCAGAGTCCTTGTGAATCTTGAGAAAGTGTGGAAATCTTTGAAGCTTCTGGTAAGATCTCGTCCCATCACAGAGGAGATGTGATGGAGAGACAAAACCTCTCTTCAGGTCAGTGCTTTCAGTGGGAGTGGGAGCAATACAAATGCAGCAGAAATCACAATTAAGGATTCTTTAATAACTGAAAGGGAGGGCTTGATTTCTGCCTCTGCATTATGAGAAATAATGAGGAATATTTCAGCGTGAAAACTGCCTCAGAGCCTGGGAGTCTTTGGTCCTCGGGGGGCAATGGGAGCATTCGGCTCTGTACAAATGCTGTTGGAAAATCCACAGGACAAGTGCAGCTATTTCACAAGTCATTTCCCAATTTTCATATTTTTCTCATTTCTGCCTGATTAAGATTTTCCCCAAAATGGGAAAATTGCTGTTGATTTTTCCAGCTGGAGATGGTAAATCACTTATTTGAAGCTGGACTCTCTTGCTTGCCTATTTGAGCAGTTTGTCTTTTAAGGAGTTGCTGTGATCCTTATCTTATTTCAACTGCCCTGGCTCAGTGCCATATCCACCTTGTGGGAATTGAGGAATTCCCTGCTTGTGTCTGCTACAGCTCTTTGGGATTTTCCTAAAAGTGGAAGCCTGCTTTGAAATTTTGCTGGAGAGACCAGTCCTGGAAGTTTCAATGGCAACAGAGGGGTCTGAATTCCTTTTTGTGTTATGGTATCACCTCTTAGGGGCCAGGATGGCTTTGTACCAAGTCACTTGGATCAGAAAATAAGGGAATGAGAGTCTAACAGCACCCAGCTCTCAGCTTAGCAGATGTGGAGGTTCTTTAGATGCCTCTGCAATGCCATACTGAAGTAAGGGGCATTGATGTAACATGCAGGGATTTTCAGTGCCACGAGCTCTCTTGAGGGTCCCAGCAGTGCAGCTGCTGCCTCGAGTCTTTCTCAAAAGCTCTGGAGCCTGGCAGTGATGCTCCTGTGCTGCCATGGCTCTCAGCTGGCCTCTCCTTTGTCTCTTCTCTCACAGCTTCCAGCAATGCACATGGTTCACTTCATCTTTCAGGCAGCATTGATTTCAGAGGAGTGTTTCTTATTTCAGACCTCTCCCTTTCTGTGTGATAAGGAAACCTATATTTTTTTGCTTACAAGATTATGTGGCGTACATTCTTTGGAGGATAATTTCCCTAATTCTCCTTCGGTATGCTGACAGCACAATTATCATCTCACTTGACAGCTGTTCCCTTGAATTTTAAACACCCAAAACACATCAAAGGGCACTGGGGGAATTCAGCAGTGTTGCTGTCTGTTGCTACAGATTTTTGGAAGGGGAAAGGAGCTCTGCAATCCCAGAGAAGACATTCTATAGCATGTAGATGGCAGCTCTCTGATGAGAAGGGATTTGGGAAGTATGATCAGATTTATGAATGAAAACTACAAGCAGTGAATTACCAGAAAGAGCAACTAGGAACAAAGGAGATAAAACAGAAAAATAAGGATTATTTTGCTTTGACTTTCCTTCACAGGATTAGCTGGTCCTGCCATGCACTGGCAATTTCCAGGGTGATGTGGGGAAAGGAGCTGAAGTATAATCAGACCCTGTGGGTGATCACACAGCTGTTCCCAGTGGCATTGATGCCTGTTGGACTTGAACCCCACAGCAAACCTTTGACATCAAAACAAAAACATGAATGAGGAACTTGACAGTTGGAGATTCAGTAAATGAAACCTGATTTTTTGACAACCCAAACTCAAATGTGGGACTTTGGAGATATTGGTGTGCATTCATGGCATGGGGCTGAATCCCTGACAGCAGGCAGAAAACAAGGGGTGAGACTTCAGCATCTCCAAAGAGTTGTTTCTCTGTCATCCACCAGTTCTTTTCTTCTCCCTCTTGCTAAGATCTGTAGTTTGTTCAGCAAAATGGGGGAAAAAAAGAGTCAAAACTTGCAGAAGGAGCCATAGATAAAAATGTCATTATGCTTTACCCATTTGGGTGTGCATGAGATGGGAAACACTGAAGACCATTACCTCAGGATGTTTTTACAAGTCAAACTAATGAAATCAACCATGTGAGTATTTACAAGTAAAAAGCACTGGGAATCACTAAAAAGGTATAAAAAACTTGATACCTTATCATTAATTGTACCTTATCATTTTTAATGCAGAAAGCATTAATCTCTCCTCCCTGAAGGCCAAGAAGCTTCAGGGAAAAAAAAAATTGGGAAATCTCCACTGCTGCTTGTGTTTCCTCATTCTGCATGGAAGAGTCTTTTTGTGGTACCTGCAGCACCTTCTGTATTAACTGATGAAACACGAGATAAGGGAACAAATGTTAATGAGATAATTTAATTTACTCCAGGCCTGAGGTCTGCCTCCCTGTTGCCTTGGAGACAACACAGCCCTTTTCTGGAGGGATGTGAATGGGATTTGCCTGAAAAGTGCAGTTGAGTTTGTTCTGCACCTTTCCAGCAGCTTGTGCATCTTCTGGTTTAGGATCAGAGCAGGGGCTCGCTCTGTTCTTCCCACATCATAAATGTGGACATGTTTGCCAATAACTGAATTTTCTGTTCATGTTTGACTACGAGCTGAGGCCAAAAGCTCAGGTTTATGGTATCTACTTAGTAGGAGAGATGGTTTAAGTTGAAAAAGCCTTTTTGCTAGCACTGGTTGCAGATGGGTGTTTATGAGAGCCCACCTTGGTGCAGAGCACTCAAACCAAAACCCACATTGTGCCCCTAAACAGGCTGCTGGGATCCTGCAGCCCTTCCTGAGAGGGTCAGCAGCTGCAGTGATTAACTTTTGAGCAGTGGGAATTCTGGTTATTCTCTGTGTTGCTGTGAGAAGGATGACTCTGTGCAATGACAGACTCTGGCTTTTTGTGTATTCTGTTTGAGCACTCCTGCAGAACGAGCTGCTGGGCAGCCAGAGGACTCAAGGACTAGAAAGGATTCATTCATGTGAGCTTTCTAACTAGTATTCACCAAAATTGGCAACAGTTTCCCATCATTACCTAAAATTAATATAATTTGTTCCTCATTCCCATTGCCAAGGAATTAACTGATCAGACTTTCTAACTGACAATCCCTTATTTTGTTTCCCCCCTTTTCTGATCAAGTGAAACTGCCAAGATCCAGCACCTTCCTGTTGGAACCCTGGTCACTGAGAATTTCAGACTTTCTGTGCTGACAGGCACTGACCCCCAGGAGAACACTGCATTGACCTGAGGCTGGGGAGAAGCTTCCAAAATGGAATGATAGAACTGGGATTGTGGGGGTGGAGTTGGAATAGAAGTGTGTGATATCACAGGGTGGAAAACTCAGAGTTTAAGGGTTTAGAATACAGTAATATACATAAAGCAAGATGGAGGTTTTAGAGCAGAGCCTGGTCCTTCTTCTTCACCTTCTTCTCCATGGGTGTGGGTGGTTTTGTGTAATTGGATAAAAAAGTCCACATTGCAGGCATGGGTGGGTGGTTATTGAGTTAAAAGTGAAAATAACTGAGGTATCATTTCTTAATTAGACAGTTTATCCTTCAAAGGCCTTGTAGAGAGAGATGGGGCTCCATTTTTGGCTTGTTAGAGTGAAGTGCTGTAGAACTAAGGGTTTGTGGGACTGTAACAGAGATAAGAACTAATAAACATCTGAGTCCAAACAAGAAATACTGTCTTGCATTTAACCATGACCCTGGCAAAAAGAAGCTAAGACTCCACACCTTCCTTCTTGGCTGATTTAATGGCTTTACTTTCGCTCTTGAATCCTTGTCCCAGCTTTACCTTTTGCTGCAAAGTTCCCCCAGGTTTCCTCCTCTGAGGAGGTTTTGCCCTCATCTCCTATAGATGATGTTGCAGATGGAAAGTTTCCATTTCCCCTCTGTGCTCCAGCTCCCTCCCAGCAGCACCAACAGCAAGTCTGCAGTTCCCAGCCCCCCAGCAGCAGGTAGGAGCAGTTTCCTAATGGATGCACATTAATATCTTTCCCTTTGGTGCACAATCTCTTTTGTAATGTGACGAACCACGGTGATTGTTCAGGCCTGTATTTGCCATTGTACACGCTGTACTTATTGTGCTTTCAGTCTGTGCAATCAGCAGGATATGGGAAGGATTCTTTGGCACCTTTGCTTAGTGATTAGTATTTGTATAGCACTTGAAAGCTTATGCTTTAAGAGGGATAAGTAGTACTATTAATAATGTCATGCTTTACTATACAGAATGGAGCTTATGCATATTTGTGGTGATAATCCCCAGTCTACTCTTTATCAAACACTGTTGTCTTTCTGATCTGCTTCCAGCTTATCTTCCTCACACCTGTCAGAGCACTTTTCAAACAGCTTTTCTTCTTCCTCTGATTAAAGGCACACACAAAAAAAGATTCCTCTTAACACAGAATTCAGCCTTCAGGTTTCAGTGACCGTGCCCAGATGTGGTGGTCTCTAAGCCATGTTCAGAGACTTTGATCTAATCAGGTTTCCACTAATCTCTCTGTCTATTGCTGACCTAAGATCTGCCATTCATTAAAACCCATTTTGTTTTCAGCAGCATTTGGGGTTTGATCTTCCTGGAAGAGTGCTTTCCTGTGCCCAGGTAATGTTTCATCTGGGCTTTTTACCAACCAATTTAGTTTTATGTTACTCCCTGTAGCTTCTTGTTGGAAGATCGGCTTTGTGGCTGAGGAGGAAATTAATAGAGACACAGAGAACATTTTTCTTAATGGCTGAGGCAGAGTTAAGGCAGAGTTTTCCCTCCTTCTATCTCAGGCAGAAAAAGCTGGATGAATTTTGGGTGCACTTATCTGCTTGAATTTTAAAGAGGTTAGGGCAGGAAGGCTGTCTGGGAGAGATGAGTTTTAATGGAGATGGAGGAGTCTGTGTGTTTGAAGTGACCACTGTTCTCCTTTGGCAGGGCCCCTTTCAGCCCAGAATAGCTCCATGCTCAGCAGCACGTTGGCATCAGCAGCCTTCAAAGTGTTCTAAAATGTCCAGGAGCCAACAGAGGTTCATTGCCAGCAACTGACCTTGGGTGTTTTTGTAGAACCCGCTCGGGTTTCCAGCGCTGGGAGCAAAATATTGGTGCAATCACAACCTTTCTGCTGCTTTACCAGGAGACAAGAGAGAGAACAGCATTTCCTGGAGAAAGGGAGGCACAAAATGTCTGATCTGGGTAGCGTGGCATCTGTGTGGGGTTATCAGCATGAATTAGAGGAAAGGTTAATTCACAGAAACGAAATTACTTGGGTTTTCCTGCTCCAGCCTGGGACACCCTTTGCTCCAGACCCCCAATTTTCATGGAGCAGAGTCCTGAGCACATGGCCTGGGAAGCAGAATGGAGATGTGGGGCTGATGTCAGGGCTAGATCAGAAACCAGAGCCATCAGTCCCTGCTGTGGGATGGAAATTCTGCTTTTAGGCACATCTTGCTGCTCTAAGTGTCCATTTTGTCAATATTTTGCCCTGATGAATAGAGTTGTTGAGCATTTCTTTTTCTTCTGTACTCAAATGGGTACTGAGGATATTCAGGTCTTGCAAACTTTGATTGCCTCCAGTTGATTATCCAAAGTGACTTTTCAAACCCTGTGCCTCCCTCCCATTCTGACTGACATTCTGAGGTACAAACATCTGGCCTAGTGCTCTAACATGCAGAAAGGACTTTTCCCTCCTCTACACAAGATTTTTTTTCTATATAATCTCCTTTTTGCCCTGATTCTCTTAGAGCTTCCAAGATTCAGTACAGCAAAGGCCCCAGAAATATGAAAATACCTCAGTGAAGTGTGCTGCAGGGGAGATTCAGGCCTTCAGATAAAATTAATTTTTTATTTTTAGAACTGTGTGATGACCAAAATCCAATTATCAAAGCCTTGCCAATAAGAAAAACAGCAATATTGGGTTGATGCTTCTCTTTCAATTACCTGCAGCATTTTCAGAGACTTGAGAGTAAACAGCAATTCAAGCTGCCTACTGCTCAGAGGTTTTAATTAACTCTAATGATAATTGCAGAGCATGTGTTGCCATTTTGGGCAGCAATAACACAGCTTATGTGGGGATTCTTGTGTGGGTGAAAAGTGGTGTGGGGAAAAAGCCCCTGGTAGCTGAATAGATATTTATACACTTGTTGCTAAATTTGGATTTTATTAGAGAGAGGAATCTGCTTTCAGCTCTGAGAGCACTGAACATCACGAGGTGCTCCTGCCGTGCTCACTCAGGCCAAACAGAGCCAGGTTTGGTGTTTGGTTTTATTCTGGAAAAGCAGAACTGAGCTCTCTGCTCAGCATTTCAAGAATCTTTCCGAATGGGGACACAAAGATTGAATTTTCCTTGGAAAGGCACGAGCCTAGAAGGGATACATGTTGCTGCAAGAAGCACAGACTGTTTCTAAGAGCACAAGCTAATAAAGGTTGGCTCCTGTGGGATTTAGGCTCTGAGATTTTTTTCAGCTGTCCTGAAAAGCCCAGCTGAAATGGAGCTGGTTTTGGGAGCACAAACAGCCTCATTCTGTGCATGCTCTCACATAGGTCTGGCTTTATTAGTTTTGGAAGTTTTCTTGGGTGCTTAGTGAACAAACAGATCATTCCACTGACAACCAACCTCAAGTGACCTTGGAAGCTTTCTTTAAATGCACCTTTCTTCCTCCTTCTCCTCTGACTCCATCAGAATGAAAACAATTCAAGGCTCGTGGTGTGTTAATCTCACCCTAAAATTGGAGTTTCAGCTCCTTGGGGTTCCTGTTGTCTCTCTTGTAGGAAAGTTCTCACAAGTCTCCTGCTCAAAAGCATCCCTTCTTAAAAAGGGAACATTTCAGTTTTATTTCAAGAACTTGGAAATGGTTCCCCATTTCTCAGTGGGAAAACTTGCTCAGAGTTCATTTTCTTTCTGTGTTTTATTTTTTTTTTTTTTTACTTTTCCTGAACATATTTGATAGACTTCCTTTGAGTGCTCTGTTTTTGCAACACAGACTTTGAAATCTCTAGATGTTGTAGCCCATATTTATCTGCAATCAAAAGCATATAAAAGCAGATGAAACCTGGATTCTTTTGCTTTTGACTAGAAGAGGTTGAAAAAGAGCCAGTGCCATGGAGACACAAAAGAACCCTCCTCATAAAGGCTGTTGTGAAGGCAAAAACATGGACATTTTGAAAACTAAGCTAATGGTCTTATTTCAAAAGTCAAAGCAATGCAGCCAAAACATTTCTGGTTAGGTGTTTTTTTTTTTTTGTTTTTGTTTTTTTTTTTGTTTTTTTTCCTGCTTTCTGATGTTAGAAAACGTATCAGATGGGCAAAATTTTTGACAGGTAAATTTCAGGAAATGGCTTTGCTCCAAAGGATCAAATGGGATAGTTGCATTAATTATTCATAAACCCTGAGTGGCACTTATTGCTTGGAATGGATGAAAACAACAAAAAATAAGATAATATTTTAAAAACTTATTAGAGGTTCTGTATTTGATAGAAATATTTCATTAACCTGCAGAGACCATGAGGTGATTTAATAAATCTTTTCACATCCAAGCTGTGTCCTGCTCTTAGAATAAAGTTGATGCAAGCTGAGGGGAGAATTTTTTTTATTTAATTCATATCTCCCTTTTCAGTTTAGCCTTATTCCTTCAGCCCTAGGACTCTTGCACAGGTGACTTCTATTTGAACTATGAGCATCACTTGATCTGATACCCTCTGGGGACATCCTGATGAGTTTTTACAATAATTTGGATGTGAGATGAAGAAGAATCAAACAGAGCAAACTTTGAACCAATCACTATGCTATCCTAGTTCTCATTTTTTGTAATTTCAAGTTCAAAGGAAGATAAGGACCCTTTTGGACACAGATTGCAGCTGCTGGCTATCTTATAAATACATTTCTTGGTGACTATTCCATGCTGAGGCTTGAAAGGTTGCTGAGTCCTATTCTGCATCAACTTCAATCAGGCACCACTTGTCCAATAAAAGGCTTGGAAATGATTCTGAGAGCATTTCCTCCCCACGTGGTGCCTGCTGAACGTGTCCATGTGTACTGTGGGCATTGTCCATTGAAGAGAAAACCCCCACACTCCAAGCTTTGGCATCACCAGTTAGGAATTCTCCAACGGTGCTGATCTTTCTAGAATTCTGGGAGACAGCTCTTGCCTCTTACCATGACATAAAATCATAGCTAACCATGAAGAAAAATGCCAAACGAAAGATAAAATTAGCTTTTAAGTCCTGCAGGTGGTGCTGACAGAGAAGAGTGCTTTGAGCAGTGTGCTTTAAAGCAGCACAGCAAGGTGAGTGTATCCCAAGGTTATAATAAATGTGGGAACTTTGTAATTAGTCCTGGCTATTGTGTGGTAATCAGAAGTGCAGTCTTGCAAACGACTGTGTCACTGCTGTGCTGTAGCTGCTTTTTTTCCTCTTTGCAGCTCTGCCAGGAAAAGATCATTAATTAAAGCTTCAGTGCTCCAGTGACCCTCCACTCCAGTCTCAGAATTTTCAGTATTTTCTTCTCTCTCTTTCCTTCTTTCTTCACCTCTCAGAGTTTACTCATTTTCAGGACTGTCCAATTTTCACCTTGGAATAGTTCAGACTCCAGCAAGTCCTCGAAGCTTGTGTGTCCCCACAACATGGGTTTTTCAGGAAAAGTCCCTGTGTCCTGCTGACCTTTAGAGGTCAAATGTTTTCACTGCAGTTGTTTTTCACTATAAAATAACTGGGTGAAGCTTGTGAGCTTCAAAAAGCATTAATTGTTTTTGTCATGCTGAGCCTGGGAAATGATGGTGGATGTGTGTTCTGGATTGTGTTGCAATGGGAAGGTTTTGACTTTGGGGGCTTTTTTCACATCAAATCTGAAACAATGAATCTTTTTTCAGGGTGGTGGTCGTGCCAAACAACGTGTCAAAACAACATAATGAAGTTTATCAGCAAAGGAAATATAATTAATTATTTTAAAAAGAATAATACTAAATAATTATTATTTTAAAAAGTAAAAATAATTTTATTTCTAGTCTTAAAGCAATTTATTTCATTACACCTTTTTCCTTCTTTGTTGGTCTCAGGCTTTATCTCCATCCCCAGATCTGTCTCCACGGCCCCAGGCAGGGTGTAATATCTCTATACCTAGAACACTTTGTGTTCTTTGCTATTTTTTCTGGGTGTAATAAGTCCTCTTTGGGTTAGGAGAATATGTTTGTCCTCAGTTTGCCCAGGAAAACTGCATGCATAGCAGCACAATAAATTTCCCAGAACAAGGTCCTGTGTTTGTGACTTCAAGAAAAAAATATAGATTGTGAAAGAAATGAAGGGAACCAGATTGGATGGGAGTTGATCAGGGTGCCTTTACTGTCAGCTGTTGATGAGCAGAGGAGGAGGAGGATGTTGTCAGACCTCTCCACAAACCCATGAATTAGGATGCCTGGGTTTAACTTGTCTTGTCACTTCTTGTGCTAATGGTGACGTGTGGGCACACTCAGAGCTGGAGGTGACAGTGGCACTTGGGCAGTTTGGAGATGGATGTGGGGAGAGCAGCCTGGGCTGTGCAGGTGGGTGCTGGGACTGGGGCTCTTCTGCCCCAAATCTGTCCCTGCTCACAGCTCCGCCCTACAGCACTTCCCACCGTGTCCTTGCTCCGGTCTTTGAGGCTGTTAATTGATGCTTGTGTCAGAGCTGGCAGCCAGGTTAACCCGAGGCTGCTTTTATCAGCCCGTGCTGGAGTTTATCTGAACTGCTTGTGGTGCACAATGGACTCCCCAGAGCAAGATATTGACTGCAGCAACAATAAGCTGCTTCTGAGAAATCTCACATCACTGCCCTGGGGGGGAAGCTGTGTGATGCTAGTTGCTCTGACTCAAGGGCAAAGCAAACTTTAATTTATAAATTCATTATAGCAATGGCCTTTTTTGGCTTCTCACAGGTAATTGTACTGCTGGAAACTCCTCTGATCAGGAACAAAATTATTTATTAGCAACGAGTCAAAACCAGTGAAGCATTAACTCTGTACTTATTAGTAAGTGGAATAATTCATTCAAGCTCCAAAATATTAATTGATTGGTACAGTGTCCTGGAACAGCAGTAATGGAAGGAGCTGTGGGTCCAGAGAGAAACAGGTTGGATGCACATCTGGAAATAGGAAATATTGCCCACTGGCAGAAGTTTCCTGGCCTGTTGTGAAGAGAGACCCATCCCCAGTTAGAGAATCAGATGTTCCGGGGCTGTGAGGTGCACCCCTCTCTGCTGGCTCTCTCTTGGGGCAATGAAAGGTTCCTGCCCTGGAACACCTGGAGTCCTCAATAACTTGGTGAGTGAATTGGAAATAATTCAGGGTTGTCACTGGCAAGTGGCTACACTGCCCCAGGTGCCCAGCCAAGTTGTTTGGAATTTTAAATAGGATGCAATTGAGCTACCTGGGCTATACCAATACAGAAATAACAACAGCAAAGAGCTTCTGCTTCAGAAAGAAAAATACCAGATTTTTTTTAGGGTTTGAATATCTAGGACACAATTAACTTCTGAAAAATTTCTGACATGAGTTTGGAAAGAATTGCACTTTCCAATGAAATGCGCTTTCATGTCTTTTTGACAAACATTTATTTTATAATTATATTGTGTGAAAGTCACATTTAGAGACCCTAATGAGAGTTTAAGATCCCATTAGTCAAGCTGATCTAATGACAATGAGACATTTGATACTGATGAGACAGTGGAAAGAAAGCATTTCTTATTAAATAGCTCATTTATGTTTTCCAAATGGTCAAAAAACCTCGAGTAAATATTCCCCTGGGTCCTCTTTGAGGAAAATAATTATGGGTTAAGTGCTGGGTGTTATTGTTTGTCCATTCCTGTGTGTGAGCACAGGCTGGCATCACAGCTGCTGCTGTACATGGAGCACAACACCTGGGACTTGTGGTGTACTTGTAGACAGGATTTACATGAAAATCTTTAATACTACAAGCAAAAAAAAAAAAAAAAAAAAAAAAAAAAAAAAAAAAAAAAAAAAAAAAGAGAGAGAAAAAAAAAGAAAAAGCAGGAGCAGGATTTTTATTTTGATTAACAGTTTAGATGTCCTAGAAACAGTCAGTTTTTTTGGAAAAGGGAAGTTTTAAAGCTTTTGGGGAACTCCTAATGGGAAAGCAAGGGGGTGCTGAGGCACCAAGCTGACTTGAGGCCCTTCAGTGAGGGGAGGAGAGCACACATGATATGGGGAAAGTGCCAGAACCAGAGGCTGAGAATGCTGCTTTTCTTGTGCCAGGAATAAGCAACTGTAATGGCACTAAATAAAAACAATTGCAGAGAAAAGACACAGCTGTGCCAAGGGTCTGGGGGACGTGAAGCCCAAGATGTGGATCAAATCTAATCTCAGTATGTAGGAAAGTGAGGATTGGCTTAAATGTTCCTCTCTTGGAGGAATTTAGAACCATTCAGGATCTTTGGGAATTCACATCCAGCACTGGAGTGCACTCCAGGAGTCAGAGTTCAAGCATATTTTGGTTAGAAAACACATTGCAGATGATGCAACTCCCTTTAATAGTGATGGTAATGTCTTGCAGTGGCCTCTGGTCCCTTTCAAATGAAAATCAGGGCCAGCCTGAATCTTGGCTCATCCTTTTCTCACTTTGAACTATGAACTGCTCATTGCCCTTTAAACTAGACTTGGTCTGTAAGAAATTATCTGGGGAAATGCTGGCAAGTGCTAACTTTTTCACGGCCATTAATAAATCTGTGTTCCAAACAAACAGAAGCAAATTTCCTTTCCTTCTCTAATGAATCCCTAGAGGGAATTGTGGATTCTGCATATAAATGAGCTTTGCTCAGATTATCTGTTTTTAAGTGTAGTGTTTTGTTCCTCTCCCTGCTCAGCTCAGCAGGGTAAACTCTTTACCTCATCCCCAAGCTTCTATGTCATCTCTCTGTGTGAAATTACCAGCACAAGATACTCCAAAACTGAGCAAACAGCCCAGTTAAAACCAGCTGGCAAGTGTCTGAGCAGGGATGAGGATCCCAGCTGAAAAATCTTCTGGTTGGATTTCACTGTGGGCAGGGGCTTGTCTGTGTCCTCCTTGGCACTGGGAGTGGCACCTCAGCCCTGCTGCCAGACCTTTCCCAACCCTCCCTGTGCAGGAGGACATCTGGCAGCTCTGGATCTCTCTCTGCCACCAGCTCAGTTGCCTGTCTGCAGCTTCCTTATTGTCCTTTGTAATTATCTTTTCCCTAATTCCTTTGGTTATCTCTTGGAATATGTTAAATGAGAAATATGAAGGTGACTTGGCATAATTATTCTCTGGTGAGTCAACAAGGCTCTTCAACATGAACTGAGTGATTATAAACATTAAGTTCAATTAGGAACAAGGATAACTGTTCTGTGGAGAAATAGACTTGTACATTTTCTGAGCTGTGATGGATTTCGTCCCTTGCAGAGCTCAGTGTTTAGCTTTTCTGTATTTGTGCACCTCCTTGGAGGAAAAAATGCTCATAAATACTGGTGATCATCCATAGTACTGTAAGAAAAAGGGTGTGTTTTGACTTTTTCAATCACTAGCCCTGTGAATTGCAACAGGATCTTCAAGGAGGAGTGGGAGAAATATACCAACCTCCAGGGAAGAGAAATGGAAAAAACTCAAAAATAATGAGGAAAAGAGAAACTTGCAGACCCCAAAAAAAGGCAAAGGCATTAATAATGGAAGGTTCTGGAGGGGATGTAAGCAGCTGTTTCATGAATGCAAGAGGCTGAAATTTGCTCCAAAGCAGGTCAGGTCCAGCAAATCAAGAGGAGATGGTCACATGGGCTTTGGCTCAGGAGGTTTTGGGGAAGACACAAAACACGAAGAAGAGGGTCAGAATAGATTTTTAAGTGCTGATGTAGTGTTACAGTGTTCATGAGCCACCTAGATTTTGGGAATTGCATGGGATCTGAGCTGTTAAATCTATGGAATTACTGGGGGTCACCAGTCCCCCCTGCATGGAGGTGAGGACAGAAGGAGACTCCAGCTGTGCTCCTGTGGTGGCAGATTGCAGTGCTTTGCTTGATAGTCTGTTTAATGTAGCATTTAATAACAAACCTCTTCTTGCAGCCTCAGAACACAGGGCTTCTCAGGCCCTGAAAATCCCCAAGCCACTTTGCCCCTGTTTTGGTGTTGTTGGCCCCAGCCATAGAAGCCTGCTGCCTGCTAGGTATTGTTGGCTCCTGAAGTGCTTGGCATCTATGGGCAAAAAGCAGCAGACAGGAATAGACTGGAAAAATCTGCTCTGTACTTCATTTGCAGTGTTTACCAAGAAATGGGCTATGAAAGTGATTATGTACTTCAGATGGTGCAGCCTGCTGTCGATGCAAAGGATGAGCTGTCAACATCAAATATTGCAAAAAGTATAAATCTCACATGCCATGAGTCTTTTAGATGTAAATGAGAAAAAAAGATCAGGAATGGGAAGTGCACAGGGTCATGTTCTGATAATTTTGCACAAAGCAGATGCTTCTGACAGTAAGGGAGGCAAGACAGAGCTGTAACGTTGAGCTGATTTGCCTTCCAGGTGTTTTTTACCAAGGAAAATACTCTTTTTCTCTGCCAGACTGCCCCTGCTGAGGACATGGCTCCAGTTACTTGGTTAAACACCCTCCTGCATAGCTGGCTCGTGCCACTTGTGCAGGAAGGAGATCGAGTGTTGACCATAACATTTACCAAATAAACTGCTGGACTGAACAGAGGGTGTGAAGGGGGGTCCCAAGCTGGGCTTTGGGAGGTGAACCAAGAGACAGCAGGTCATCTGGGCAGGGAAAATGCCAGGCTCTTAAATGGTCTGCTAGAAATATGTTCTTGGGGCAGGGATTTGCAAAAATAAGCCTGGGCTCCAAAGCAAACGAGCTGAGGGAAAGGCTGAGGCTGGGCTGTGCTGTTGGAACCCTGGATGCTGAGAATTTTAAACTTTCTGTGCTGAAAGGCACAGACCCAAAAGAGAACATTGCATTTGACCTGAGGCTGTGGAGAAGACTTCAAAAAATGATTGATAGCACTGGGATTACGGGTGTGGAGTTGGTTAGAAGTGTGCAATATCACAGGGTGGAAAACTTAGAGTTTAGGGTTTTAGAATATAGAAATAAATACGAAGCAAGATGGAAGTTTTAGGGTGGAGGCAAGTTGTTCTTCACCTTCTTATTCCTTCTTCTTCATGGGCTTGGGTGGTATCTTGCAATTGGACAGAAAAGTCTGCACTGCAGCTCTTGAGGGATCAGTTATTGGGTTAAAAGGGAAAATAATCTTAGGTGTCATTTCTTAATTGGGTAGTTGAGTTTTAGTTCAGCCTTAAAAACCCTTGAAACTGTACATCTGGGGCCATTTTTGTGCTGATTTTCCTGCACGCAGACTCTGCTGCAGACGGCGTGCTGAAGTTTTGATAAGATAACAATAAACAGAAGCTGAAGACTGAAGAAGTCCAATGTGTCTCTTCTTCCTGACACAGAGCTGCTCCAGGAGGGCTTCCCCAGACAGGGGAGCCCCCAGGGAGAAGCCCAACGTGGGGCCAGCAAAGCCACACTGTGCCTGTGGGGTGAGGTATGAGGAAGGTGCAGGGCTCCTGCCAAAGCCCTCCCTGCTCTCCTTGGGAGGGGTGGGAGTGCTGATTGTGTTGTTGCAAGAAAGGGGTCGAATCCTGAGCAGGAAAGGGAAGGAGGAGAGGGTCTGTGGGTGTGGAGCAGCTGCTGTGGACAGGCTGTGCTCCATCACATGGACATAATGCAGCTCCAAGGTGGGTGAGCATGGAAGGGTCGTTCTCAGGGTCTGATGGTCGAGGTGACCCCAAGAATGTAAAAGTCCTCGTTTCCCAGCCCGTGCAGCAAAAGAAGGAGTCTGAATGTGCAGGGTCGGCTTCTCAAGGTTGTTTATTTTCCCTTATCTAGAACATTCTTTCTCTGCCCTGCTGAGCTCTGTCCAGCAGCTCGGCCATGGCATTCTGTCTGCCCTCAGGGCAGTGTTCACATTTTATACCAAAAACTCCGTGTGCTGTGTTTACAATAACGTGCCAATATCTGTCATTGATGTTGGACAGTGTCTGTACCTTAAACCAATGGAAAAGTGTCACCAGCACAGCGAGACATGGAGGGCAAGGAGAAGGAGAAGAAGGTCAGGACACGCCCAAATCCCTCCATCTTGTCTGCCTGAACCCCATTCTAAAAAGCCCCAAAATTCTACTTTTTCACCCTGTGTTAATTCAACTACCACACTGCTCAAACCCTTGTGGCTTGTAATTCCTCACACAGAGTTGGCAGTTTTTTCCAGGGCTAAAATCAAAGCCACAGGTGTTTTTGACTTTGTGCCAAGGTCTCTGAGCCCCCTGCCAGGGTCTCGAGACAGCCAGGGCAGCCAAGGGGATGTCCTGGGTTCCCACAGGTTGTGCTGGTCTGAGGCCACCCCTCTGTGACATGGTTCTGAAGGTCAGAGGTGTACAAAGATGAAAGGTGTCCCCAGGGCTGGTGAGGAATGGGCACAAACTCTCAGCTTTGCTGCTGAGAAGAATTCAGTAGCAGCATCTCTGTGGTCAGGGCTCTTCTGTCTGCGTGGCATTGACTGAGGGCAGTGCTGCAGGGAGCTGCTGCAGAGCTGGAACAGCCTCATTAAATCTGAGCCAAGAACTGGAGCCAAGGAGACACCTGATGAGTCACTTGAAGACAAAGGAAGAGCAAGGCAAGAAGTAGAATCAGAAAAGGTAGAAAGCAACAGGTGGGGAGAAGAAGCAAAATGCCCAAGAAATGTTCCTTGTCAGCCTCTGTCCCTGTAAGGGATCTTCACTGGGCTTCCTCACTGAAACTGCTGCAGTGAAAATGAAATTCCCTCTCCATTGGTTCCTTTTGTAATTAAACAGTTGGGAAGAATCCAGGTGAAATCCCCAAACCACATTGCTACATTCGGCCTGCTCCCCTCCTGCACTGGTAACATGTCAGAAGGGCTTTGGGACTTGGCTGTGACTTGTCTCTGATTCATCAGACCTTGGCCAGAAGAGGCTGAGTCCGAGCCCAAACCACTAGCACTCCATTGGAGATTAGTTTGGAAGGCTGTGCTTAATCAGAGCTTGGGCACAGGTGGTTCTGTTTTAGCCAATCTCCAGAATAATTATCCTTTATTGGTTGTCTTTGGTCTCAACACCCTGTACCTAAGCTGTCCTGCAGGAATGCAAATATGGTTTGGCTTGGCTGGAGCTCCCCTCTCCCCCTGAAATGTTCTGGGTTGATGCATCCCACTCTGTTTTCCTTTTCATTTCCTGCCTTACCCTGCAGCCCACGCTGCTGTGGCCATCTCAGCCTGGCACGTGGCACCTAAAGCTGCTGTGCCCGTGTCCTGCTGCTGGGGCAGTGGTGTCCCACAGTGGGGGGACCTCTGGCTCCTCCAGCACCATTTCCCTCTGCAGTCTGAGCAGTGGCTGAACTATTTCCATGGATTAGCCCTGTAACTCCACGTTCACACAAAGTGGCTACAAAAGCCCAGTCTGAGGTGGGGAGCTCTGGCTCTGTCCTAGTTTTGAATGTACGGGAAAGGGACAAGGCTTTTATGCCCTGGGGAAAACCCATCATTAATTTCAGATGTGATTCATTTCCCAGCAGGATAAATAATTACAGAGCTGAGAAGATACCTGGGATCTGGTCCAATGTCACATTTTATCTTTGCACTCTATCTCCTTGTTTTCTGGGAATGCTCCCTCTGGGAGTTATTTGGAGACAGAAGAGGCTGTGGCTGCCAGACTGGGGCTGTGCAGTGCTGAGGGGCTGGTGGGCACAGGCTGCTGCTTCCCTGGCACCTCCAGGGTTTATAGAGAGGAGGTTTAATTTGAGCTTGCAGGGAGCTAATTCTGCCCTGGCTGGAGTTTTGGTTATGTCATGAGTTATGGCACTGTTCATCCCCACTCTTCAAAGTGCCACCAAACTGTTTTTCAGCCTTTTCTATTTTTCATCTGGCTAGTCATAAATGGTTTTGTTTTGTTTTTTTTTTACACCACTTCCCAGGCTGGTTTGATTCCTTGGATCTTGGTGATGTTACATCAGGGCACAGAATAGTAACTGTGTTCAGAGTAACCAAAATAAATGTGACAGAGGCTGTTAATCAAGAGATGTCAACTGGGGTCAGGAAGAGTTTCCAGCCATCTTTCATGAGCCAGAGATGAGGTTTGAATCGTGCTGCTAAACAAGATGAAATGTGCCTGTGGCCTCCTTCACCATTCCTGTGTGAAAATGTTGAAAAGCTGGGGCTTTTTTGCCTTAACTTTGTGAAGTGTGGCAGCCAAAGTCACCAACCAGAAGGTGCTGGATCCATTTTTACTTGGGGTCCAAAAGCCCACGGCAGCCTGGACTTAATTTCAGCATCTGAACCTCCTGCTTGGTGTCTGGTCAAAGAAAGGAGAGACAAGCACTTTCAGATGATACATCACCCTAAGGTTTGACTTATTAGCACTGAATTTCTCGAGGTGAGTCCCAGTGGCTGTGATCCAAAGCTCAGTGCTGTAGCCTGGATCTCAGAGCTGGGCAGGGTGAATGCAGACCTGCTCAGCACTCAGGCAGAAAGCAGAACTGAGGTGTTGTTTCAGGCTGAGAGGTGTAGCTGGGTGTGTGTTCTATTGCCATCAGAGCTGGGGCAGTTCTGTTCTATTCCTTGGGCAGTTTTTTCTTTATCTCTCCCACACCCAACCCTCCCTCCAGGAGATCTCTTCTGTTCATGGCCACTGAGTGTCCCTGCATGGCTGAGAAAATTCCATCATCCCTTGGGGAGATGCTGCGCCCAGGGGAGGAGCCAAGCATTCCTACCTGGATACAATCTGGCTTTGGAACAGCACAGCAGCCTTTGCCCACTGCATTCCCAGAGGAGCAGCTTTCTGCCCCACTGCATTCCCAGAGGAGCAGCTTTCTGCCCCACTGCATTCCCAGAGGAGCAGCTTTCTTCCCCACTGCATTCCCAGAGGAAGCCCAGGCCCATCTCCAGCAGCCCTGGAGCTTCAGAGGAAAGCTCCAGCCTTGTCCAGGATCCTGCTCCAGCAGAAGCACAGCTGGCACTGCAGGAGGGCTGAGCCCCCATGGAATGGCACTGCTGCCACCACCCTGACCCACAGGCTGCCACGGCCTGCTCTGACTCTGGCAGTGTTGTTTGTTTTTTGTTTGTTTGTTTGTTTTTTTTTTCTTTTTTTTTTGTACTATTGCATTTGTATTTTTTAAATTTTCCTAGTAAAGAACTGTTATTTCTACTCCCCTATCTTTGCCTGAGAGACCCTTAATTTCAAAATTGTAATAATTCATAGGGAGAGCGTTTCCATTTTCCATTTCAAGGAAGGCTCCTGCCTTCCTTAGCAGACACCTGTCTGTTCAAACCAAGACAGATGCATTGGCCAAAAGAGTGAGTTTTAACTCATCTAGAATTGGAGCTACAGCCTGAGATATCATGTCCCTTTAGACAGAAATTCGAGAGGAAAAATATTGGAGGAAATGTAAAATAATATATGGATTTTTAAAACATTAGATATCATCTGGTGTCATGCACATCCACCTAATTAAAGGCAAGTGCAGATGCTCTGTAGGCTCTTTGGCAAATTGGATTTTGAAAGTGGGCAGTTCTGTCTGCCTGAAGTGGTGCCTTGGTGGCAGATCACCAGTGTCTGTGCAGTTCTGTGGGTCTGTGCTGTGTGTGGGGGTGTGGGCCTGCATGTAAAACATTGAGAATTAAGTGCTTTCCTTGGTGATGTTCCAGGGAAGTGTCAAAGGAATAGAGCTGCTAGGGAGTGCTTTGGTCTTTACAGCGAGGTGAGGGAAAAAGATGCCAGTGGGAAAGAAATAAAAATGCAATTTCCTGACTCAGCTACAGAGGTTACGGGAGAACACTGTTCCCTGAAATTGTTCCCTGAAAAAAAAAAAAATAAAAAAAAAATAAAATATATATATATATATATATATATATATATATATATATATATATATAATTTTTTTTTAAGGAAAGCTTTACTGAGCAGTGGCTGCAGAGACTTTGGTGTGTTTCTTCAGTGCTGGGGGAGATTGGTATTCCCACTGCTGCTTTTTGGGATAGCAAGGAAAGAGGAGACTGTGATGCAGGAAGCCCCAGCAAGGGATGACCAGCCAGAATGGCTCTGGGAAAACCCCAGAAGCAATGAAACTTCCCAGGCCTGAAAAAGAGCTTGGTGCTGCAGACTGGATGTGGGTCACATGCCCTAAACTGTCATGTTGATGCCTTGTGGAGGCTGCCCTAGAGCAGAGTCTGGACAGAGCTAAAGAATAAAGCAGGGATTTATTAAAAGGATCTCCTCCATGGATCCACCTTGGGCAGCACCAGAGCCCAGCCAGGGCTGCACCCAAGATGAACCAAAATGGTCCCAAAATGGACATGAGGTCTCTCACTGTGATCAGCTCTGCTCCATTTGCACCTTGCAGTTCATTGTCCAATTCCAGCTTTAGCCCATGCAGTCCCATCCTGCTTGTTTTTCTCTCTCCAGCCCACGTTGTTTGTGCTCTTGGGCCTGAGGTTGGGATCATTTGTCCTTGGTGCCCAGCTGGAGAAGGAATTTTTTTGTCTCCCTGCTCTGTGCAGAGAGCTCACCATCCCCTCATGTGAAGCTCAGACCCACACACTAAAGCAGCACAGAATCTGAAAAATATAAAAGCCAAAACCTGAGGCACCAATGTTTCCTCCTGGCCTTTGGGGCCGTTGGGCTGGTGTCACGATCCGCTTATTGCGGGGTGTCGTGATGGTTCTTTTCACCGATCCCAAAAGTGCAACAAAGGCAAACAACAAGGGACTATCAGTTAATCACAACAAATGCACCTTTATTAGGGGCCAAAACAGTAAATGCGATAGTGGGGATCAGAAAGGAGATAGAAGGATAGAGAGAGAGAAGAGGGGCATGGGAATAGCTACCAACACAGGCGAGATCCTCAGTGGTCCGGACGATGGGGATCCGTCTGTTGTGTCGGGGAAGTCTTCGAAGTTCTGGTCGACTCGGGGCTCCAGTTATAGTCCACAGAGGAAAGAGGGGGGAACAAGTGTAACAATGAAAGTCCATTGTAATCGCCACGCGGGAACAGGTGAGTCCACAGAAACCACCAAAGCAAGACGAATCCAATGAAGAATAAGTCCATTTGAATCACTGAAGGGAAACAGGTCAGGCCACCAATTTCCCCTCCTCCCTATAGCAGGGGTCTCAGTCCTTGGGAGGAGGGTTCTCATTCTTTGTTTGTCACAGTGGTAACGAGGCAGATGAGGGGTCTTCAATGAAGGACCACAGGAGTCACCCCAAAAGTTCATTTGGCTTAAGAACGGAGATTAGAAGCAGGCCGCGCATCAGGCGGTCCCGTGCTGGCTCCATGTCAGGTCTTTGCCAAGTCCTTGCCAAGTTCTTGCCAGGCCTTGTTCGGAACAGCCAGCGTGACGGTTCAGTGGTTCCACCTGCACTGTGTCCTGTTCTGAGCCAGAACTGCAGTGGGGGAAGGGATTCTTTCTCGTGGCAATCGGAAGGCAGAATGGAAAATGAGGGGCTTCAGACGGACTTTTACAGCTGGGCCAGGGCAGCTCACTGGATGTGTCTTTGTTTCTCCGGGGCTCCCAAAGCGTTGCACATCTTTGAGCAGAGCACGTTCAGACCTCTCTCCCCTCCTCCTGTGTTTCCCTTGGCACCTCTGCTGCTGATCACAGCCGTATCTTGTTTGACTGAATTGTTCCCTCTCTGCTTCCCTCAGCTCTCCTCTCTCAGCCAAGCCGTAAATCTGGGTTTGTAGCTGATGTTGTTCCCAGGGAAGCAACCAGGGAAAGTGCAGACAGGAGGGTTATGACTTCCCTGAGGGATGTGATCGAGTGGAAGAACTCGCCTATCAGGTGGAATAGATCCAAAGTAGTAGTCTGAAAAATGGGACTAGTGACCCAATTTGGAAGGAAACCACCCCTGTTCTAACTACTGTCTTCAGGGGAAAGCTTTTAATCTCTGCATTCCTCCCCTCTGAGATCTCATGCTGGTTTGGGGGTTTGAGTCATGTCAGTTGTTTCATCGTTTGTACTGTTTGTTTCATTTGTTTTTCGTCAGATATTTTTCCTTTACCAAGTTGTTCATGGGACTGAATTACAGAAAGTGATTTACCAGCGGCTGTCCCCACCTGAGCTCTAAGTGGCCTCACACACGGGTCAGAGAGCTCTCAGAAATCCCACAGAGCTGGCACAGAAGACTTGTGACAAACAAAAGCAAGAGCACGAATTTCTGGTGGCCCTGTGGGTTTGTTTGGGGTCAGGGATGCTGTTTGCCTCTGCTTTGCCAAAAGCAAATATTCCCCTGGGTCTCCTTTAAGGAAAATAATTATGGGTTAAGTGCTGGGTGTTATTGTTTGTCCATTCCTGTGTGTGAGCACAGGCTGGCATCACACCTGCTGCTGTACATGGAGCACAACACCTGGGACTTGTGGTGTACTTGTAGACAGGATTTACATGAAAATCTGTAATACTACAAGCAAAAAAAGAAAAAAAAAAAGAAAAAAAAAAGAAAAAAAAAAAAAGAAAAAGCAGGAGCAGGATTTTTATTTTGATTAACAGTTTAGATGTCCTAGAAACAGTCAGTTTTTTTGGAAAAGGGAAGTTTTAAAGCTTTTGGGGAACTCCTGATGGGAAATGCAAGGGGGTGCTGAGGCACCAAGCTGACTTGAGGCCCTTCAGTGAGGGGAGGAGAGCACACATGATATGGGGAAAGTGCCAGAACCAGAGGCTGAGAATGCTGCTTTTCTTGTGCCAGGAATAAGCAACTGTAATGGCACTAAATAAAAACAATTGCAGAGAAAAGACACAGCTGTGCCAAGGGTCTGGGGGACGTGAAGCCCAAGATGTGGATCAAATCTAATCTCAGTATGTAGGAAAGTGAGGATTGGCTTAAATGTTCCTCTCTTGGAGGAATTTAGAACCATTCAGGATCTTTGGGAATTCACATCCAGCACTGGAGTGCACTCCAGGAGTCAGAGTTCAAGCATATTTTGGTTAGAAAACACATTGCAGATGATGCAACTCCCTTTAATAGTGATGGTAATGTCTTGCAGTGGCCTCTGGTCCCTTTCAAATGAAAATCAGGGCCAGCCTGAATCTTGGCTCATCCTTTTCTCACTCTGCATGAATTTCTGGTGGCCCTGTGGGTTTCTTTGGGGTCAGGGATGCTGTTTGGCTCTGCTGTGCTGTTGGAGAGGAGCAGCCTGAAGGATTAGTGGGGGAATGTGACTATTTCCACCCTGCCCTAGGGTTATCCTGCCCCACTCCTTGTCCTTTAAACAAAGGGAGCTAAGGGAGCTTTGGGGGAATTAAAGCAGCTCAATCACAGCAAGAGGCTTTTTGCAGGCTTTTTAACAAACATTGAAAAAACCTTCCAGCGTGGCATGTTCGAAGACAATAATTCCACACTGCATTTGGCTTTTCATTGGCATGTGTGAATGTGTCATATTCAATAGTGGAGGATCTCTTGGCTGGGGAAGAATATTCCTAGAATCACAGAATGGTTTGGGTTGGAAGGGACCTCAAAGAACATCTTGTTCCAATCTTCCCTCCATGTGCAGGGCACCTTCCACTAGACCAGGCTGCTGAAAACCCCATCAGCCTGGCCTTGAACACTTGTAGGGGTGGGATCTTGGTCAGTCATGGCAAGGGAGAATGGGAGAGCTTCACCTCTTGCCCTGCCACAAAGTCCTTTGTCATTGCAAGTGGCAGCGCTGCCCTTCCCCACCTGGGCACACCCTGCCTTCCTTTCTCCTCCTCTTAAATTAGGAATTCTTTTCGGGCAGCCACTGTCCCCATCTCAGTCTAGCTGAGCAGTTCCTGAACACAGTGATGCCTCACCACTCTTATTGTTACACAGTGGCCACAACAAATGCTTTTATGCACGTTATGGATTCCTTCCATCTGCCTGGCACAGGCAAAGTGCAGATCAGTGGGAGCTGAGATCGTGTGTTGAGCGTGCAGTAAAGCATCATTAGCACAGTTTGGCTGTGTAGCCCTGTGCAGTATCTTCCACCACAGGAATAAAATATTTGCAGGAAGAGAGTGGTTAGATCTGCTAAATGAATCCTTCAAAACCCTTGGGCGTGATACTATTGAGTAAAAGGATCTTTTGACACCCCTTGCAGCTGTAGAAACATTTGTGTGCTGTTTAGGGGCTGTTTTGTCAGCAGCAGAGCGCTCAGAGTCTATGAAATAAAGCCTGGCAGCACCTTTAAAGATGGTTTGGTGCTCAAGATCTCAGGGAACAGCCTCTGAGTTAGTGTCCCAAAGCAGCAGAGAGAGGAGCCCCAGACCTCTTTCCTGGGGAACAGGCTTGTGATCTCCACTCTCTGCATCTGGTGGGCATGAGCTAAAGAATTCTATCCTGCAGCCTGGTGAGGAATTTAAGAGATTGTATGGACAGACTGGATTTACCACAGACATAAATAATGCTCTCCTTTTGCTCCAGTCGCACTGAGCCATGTCTGTGTCCCTTTTCCTTCAAATAAATGTAGATGATGACTCCTTGTCCTCAAGCAGCGAGCTGGGCTCTGGTGTGGCTGCAGGGATTCCTTCCTTTGCCCCTCCTCAGCAGGTGACAGGATCTTACCTGTAAAAACCCTGCAAGCCCTGCTTCCTTAAAACTCTACAGCCTCCGGAGGGTTGGAGATGGGAATTGATGTGTCAGCAGCAGCTGTGAGGTTGAAGGGTGTATGCAAAGAGCAATCAATGCAAATTCAGAAATCCAAGCTGGCAAACTGCTCAGGAGTCACAGATCAAACTCGTCGCTGAAGGGTTGTTTATTAGCTATAGCATTTTGATAACGATTATCATCCTACATTAAAGCCTTGGCTTAATCCCAATTTTCCTCCCCACAAATTAGGAACAGTTGCACCAAGGGCTGGTCTAGTGGGAAATAAGAGAAAGGGGGTGATGTTAAACAGTGGTGAGGAGATCCAGCAACCCTCAGTACCCTGCACTGGGAATGAGCACCAAACCTCACCAGCAGCCACTGCAAGACACCAGCAGCTCTTCTTACCCTGATTTCAAGGAGGAAAAAGCTTTTCTGTTACAAACGAGTGGTTTCCAAACTGTTGACCCCAAGTGGTTTTGGACATCGTGGAAAGGAGGCTGCAGACCTGCCTGGTGCTTGATCTGTCACAGCTTCTGGGGGTAGTTTTCTGGCCAGAAGTGTTTGGGTATTCATTGTCCTTCATGTTTATGTAAGAGGTTCCCACTGCTGTAGCCACAACCAATACTATGGGTGAGGCTGGAACTAACCCAGAGTGCAAACTTGCCCCATATTTGGTAAATTTCTTGACTTCTGATATGTTTGCAAAGCCATGGAAGCAATTACTTTGGCCAAAAATTTATATGATGAGTTTCTCCCAATTGCAGTGAATTATCCATGAGCAGTTTAAATTTTGATGACACACTTATATAATTTAAAGTAGTTCTGACACTTGCATATAATTTAAAGACATTCACAAAATAACTTCTGGTTTGTAAATGGGAGCAACCAGTGCAGGAGCACATATGGAAAAGCTGAGCTTGGATCCCTGGTGATTAGTGCTGGCACTGCAGGCACAGCCTGCTCTTTGTGCAGTTTGGAGTATGACCAGTTCAAACTTTTTACAGCAGAAAGAGTTTTCCAAAGCAGCTTTAAAGTGAATGTCAAAAGATCATTAGTTGATATGCAAATAAAGAAATTATCTCTCATAGAAAGGACTTCTCCTTCCCACTGAGGAATTGAAACTTGTTTTGTCCCTTAGAACAATCTCATCTCCAAGCCCTGCTTGTGTTACTTGGCAAGTGCTGCCCAAATCTGATAACCTTGGCAGTGTGTGGCTTTGAGATTCTGTTTTTTGCAGAGCTGCTGTTGAAATCCCAGCTGAAGGAAGCAACAGTCTCATCACTCCACTGCCCACTAAAACATCTCAATGAGAGCAGGAAAACAGCTGGCAGATTGAGATGAAGCCTGGTTACTTCAGCCCAAACTCCTGGCCTGCAAAGTAGCTTTGCAAAGCCGGAGGGATTTTGAATGGGGTCAGTGGGAACTGGGAACATGATCTTTGGGATCTTTGGATGTGCCTGGTGAACACCTTCATGGCAACTGTGGCCCATCTGGCAGGGCCACCACACGTGTGATGGTGGTGGCCACGAAAGCTGCAGTGAGTTACAGCTGGAGCTGTAGGACCAGAAAAACAGAGTTTTTTCAGAAGAATGGTTTTTACTGCCCCTCCTGCAGCACTGGGAGCCTGTGGCAGAGCAAAGCAGGACCGTGTCATGCTGTGGGTGTCTCTGAGCAGTTGTCTCTGGACTTGCCTGTGCCTCTCTTGTCCTTCCCAGCCACAGGATATCAGCAGTGTCTGCTCTGCTGAGAGCTGAGGGGAGATTCTTCCCTCCTAATCCAGCACTGGAAAGCCAGCTAGGCAGTCAGTGGTGCAGCTGGGACACCTGAGCCTGTGAAGAGAGGCTTTTCCTCCTTTCCCTGCAGATCTAACTCAAGGCTGGGTGACTCACCTCACACTGAGGGGTCACTGGAGACTGCACTCCAGTTTAAGGTGGCTGAAAAATTACTAGAAATGATGTGAGTATTGCCTCAGAGCTAACAACGCCTGGGAGTCACCAGTCAGCACTGAGGCCACTGTCCCCTGTTCCTGCTGTCCCCAGTAAACACTCTTAGGGTGACCAAGCAATGTGTGCTGATGAACGTGTACTGGCTCATTTATCCTCAATTTCTTTACAGACCAGGCAAAATCTTAACCCCCAGGTTTGTTTTTGGACTCAGCCCAGGTGAAGGCCAAAGGCTTCCCTGTGCACAGCAGTGGCTCTGTTGAAGCAGCCTTGGGCACTGTGAGCCCTTGCTGGCCTGTGGTTTGCTCTCTGGTTTGGTTCCTTGTGAAGGTTCTGCAGGTCCATAATGAAAACCAGCTCTACAGTCCCCTGTTCCCTGGTGCAAGTGTTCATGGTGCTGGAGAACCCTCTCTTGGGGGAGTGTGGGTCTGTCTTGGGGACACTTTCCTACAATTTATATGAGTCCAAAACCTAGTATCAGTCCAAAACCTGGTATCAGAAATACCAGGTAGAACCTGGTATCTTCTACCTGGCAGAAGAAAATATTGGCAAAGAAATTCTTCAGCACCATCTGCTTATGCTACTCTTGCCTGCTGTATCCCACTGCTCAAAGTCAGCATTAGTGGAAATTCCAGCTCTGTTGTGTCTGCCTGCCACTGCTGCATGGCTATTTATCTCCACACAGCTGCTGCTGAGGTTTAAGAACTTTGTTTAGTCCCCCAGTCTCTGATGATGTCAAGGATTTTTGTGCAGTTCGTAAAATTGCCCATTCATATAAGTGTGTCTGAATAGTTTCCATGGGAACACCTGCTCCACACAGGGAAATGTGATTTGCCTTTATGAATAAATATGGAATCTTGCTACCTTGGAGAACCTAAGCTAGAAAAGGAATGGCTGCTCAAAGAAATAGTGCATGAGAGGCCACAAGCCCTGGGTCAGCACAGCCAGCAGCAAGACCAAAGATTGGGGGAGAAAAGTCTCAGAAATTCACTGAGGCTGAACCCTCAGCTGTTGCTTGCAGCAGGATTCCTGGTGCAATGAGAAGATTTGGACTTTGACTGAGAGTCACCGAGGTGGCACAGGTCTTACTGTCCCTGCAGTGTCACCTGGGGTGGGTCTTTGTGAGCAGCTTCTCTTCCACGGGGTGAGCACCAAGGTCTGAGGTGAAGGTTTTTCAATTATGTGGCGTTTCATGAAACCAGCCGGTGCTTTTGCAGCAGCTCTGGAGACTGAGGGGAAAAAGGGCTGGATGTCCTTTTAGTCGGGAGGGAGGCAGGTGAGGAGCTTCCCCTGGAGCTGGAGCCCATACTGGCAATGAAGCAATTTTTAAATTATTTTGCTTAAGCTTTATGTTGGAGACAATAAAACAAAGAAGTGAATACTTCAGGAAGGTCTTGTTTTTTTCTTTAGAGGATAAAGAAGCCCTCTCCTCAACCCTGTAGGAGGGTACAGGAGCACTTAAATTCAAGTATCTTCATCCACATGCCAAGCAGGCAGGCTGTTCAGCTGGTTTCCTTTGCAGCCAAGTGCATCTGTGACCTGGGATAGGTACAACTACTTGTCACAATGACAAGCTGAGAGTTTAAATTTGTCAGTTCATTTCTGTTTGCAAGTGTTCAGCCACAACCTGAATGAATCACAAAGCAGCCAGCAAAGGATGGCATTAACCTTGAGGTTTTGTTTGTTTGATTGTTTGGATTGTTTCCTTGGTTTTGTTATTCTGAATATTAGTACGTCACAGAGATTTCTTCCAGTTCAGACTGGCAGCTCAGAGTTGTGCCTGTGGAGACCTCTGCAGCAGAAGTTCAATATACAGCATAGCTGTGATCTTTAGAGTCTCCTTGGGATTAGTGGAACTAGAAACCTGGAAACTTGAAGTAAAAGGCAGCTGTAAATATACATGACCAACTCCATTCCTGCTATTTCCCTTCATGGCAGGGCTGCAGCAGCCTCTGAGAGTTGGTCATGGGGTAAGGGACCCTTATTTTCTGGTCACTTTTGAGGGCATTGTCTTCTTTACATTTTCCTTGCCTTCTGTCTCATGTTTTCTCCATTTTAATCTTGCTCTTTTTCTCTCTCATCTCAGTGTCATGCTTGTGCTGTAGCTCCATCTTAGCCTCTCTGTTTGTCCTGCTATTTGTCACGTCAATTCCACGGTGCTTGGCACCTTCTGAGAGAAGTCAGCTAATCCTACTCCCAGTCCTCAACCAGAACCTATGAGGAGTGATATTTTTCAGACTTTACTAATTCCAGAGAGCATTAAACTTGGAGATGAGGACTGAAAACAGAGCTGAGGAATACAGCACATGACAGTTACAGCACATTTGTTACTGAGCATCCACGTTAAAGCAGGATTAATGATTGCACACTGCCTGCTGCTTTTAATGAAGCCTGAATTTCCAAAGGGGATGCTCATTTGAGCAGAAGGGATGTGCAGAGGAGCACACCGTGGTAGGTCTAAGCAGCAGAGGCCAGCAGAGGGATCCCTGGATTGCTGCTTTCCTCCTTCCTGCTTCGCTGAGAAATTCCAGGTATGACAGAAGTAAAAATACAAAGTGATGGGACAGCATCTGGCATCTGCTGGTGCAGCCGGGCTGTGGGCAGCAGTCTGTGTCTGATCTCCTGTCTGCCCTCACCCCCACCCCTCCGTGCTCAGGGAGTTTGTGCCTGCTCACTGCTCCTAGCAGGCCCAGCTGGATGGATTTAGCAGGAGCAGGGAAAGGCTCCTGAAGGCAGTGTCTGTATCCCTGACGCCCCTGGAGCTGGTGTGGTGCCCACATGCCACGGATACCGTGCGAGCACGGAGAGTGAGGATCATTTCACAAAAATGGAGTTTTGTTTTCCATCTCTTCTCAACACAGAATTACAGTAACATGAGTCCTTCCGAGCGCCAGCATGTGCTCGTGGGCTGGGTACCAAGTTCCTGCTCTGGAGCTGCACAAGGGCTGGAATTAGCGGGCGAAGGCACGGACTGTTCCCTCAGCTCTGTCTGCATCACAGTTGTCACAAAGGTCAGCACTGTGATGCCAGCCCAGTTCCCTTTCTCCCAGCTGCAGTCACCACTGATGGCTCGGGTGAGGCGGCTCCCCGGAGCCACCGGCTCCCTTCCTGGAAGGTTGGCTCACTGGTGTTCTTTGAAGCTGGATCCTGCTGCCTTCCTTGGAATTACCTTCCAGATGACACCTTCCTCATGCTCCTTTCCCTTCTGTGCTTACAGACTGACCACGTGTGTGCCCTGGTGGGGTGACACTGGTGACATGTGCGTGGCCCGGTGACCGTGTGGTGGCATTCCTGTTGGGTGCCACCCTGGGAGTGCTGCAGTTTTACACTCATGAGGGCAAAGAGTTTGCTTTGGGGTGAGGGGTGCCCTGAGGAGCAGCTCAAGGCCACTCTCTGGTGTTTATCCCAAGGTGTGAGGATGTCCCCATCGTGCTCCTCATGGCCACATGTCCCCGAGTCCTGACCATGACACCACCTCCCTCCTCTGCTTTCCTTGCCTGAAGAGCTGGCTGTCAGCCAGAGGTGCTGAATTCTTAATCCTACCATGCTAATTTTCACCATTTTCTCCCTCTGCCTTTTTTTACTGTGGCTCCTCCTGACGTCCCTTGTCCCCACGAGGAGAGGTCTGGGCAGCAGCTGAAGCCACCTTCTGCTTCGTGCAGCCTTTTGTTTGTACTCTGTCTTTGAGATGTTAACAACTCTGAATATTTTACACCACTTTCCACCCTTTCTAAGACATCCATCTCAGAGGGAGTTTCATAAAATGGCTCCACAAATCATGATCTCTAACAACCAAATGCTGTTTTCCTTTTGTGGCGGCTGACCTCATCAGGAATGGGCTGCAAACCCCCAAAATTTGTCTTGAGAAGCCATCATCAACCAGCCCGTCTCACCCTGACATCCTGAAGACCACAGGTTGCTTAACATTTGATGCATTTTGGCACCCTGACTGGTTTGTGGCCATTTTTTTTTGTGTGTTATTTAAGATGTGTTTTGGCAATGTGACTATTTTGTGGCTGGTTTTCTGTGTCTTTTTTGAACTCGGTTATGAAAATGTCTGTGATCTATTACCAGCCAAGGCCAGAGATAGACCAATAGCATGATTTATTGTCTCCTAGAACTAGAAAACAGCTTCTGTCTCTGTACAGGCTTATCTCCCATCCAGTATCTTAAATTCTTCCATCTAATAACAATTAAATAGATCTTTGAGAGCATCTTTTATCTTAAAACTTGTGGGGTTTAAGCCCTGGAGAATAATTTAATGCTTAAAGTAAAAGCTGCACAGCTCTAAAACAATCAGGTCTGTGTTATTCAGAAGAGGTGATTTTTAATGTTAGAGAACATTTTCAGGTTTCTCTGTGATAGCAGCACATTCTCTCACAAGCAGAGAATTTTTTATCCATCTGAAATAGTTTAAAATTCATTTGTATAAGGTAAAAAGATAATCTGGGCTATCACTATATAAGGAGGCATTTAAAGTCTAGTAGGACCAACTAGAATGTGTGTAGGTTCAGCCAATAAATGATTTGACACTGGTTTTTGCAACAGCTTTGGAATAGCCAAAGTTTTACTGTTCCATTTTTCTTCTGTAGCTCACAGAGGCTCTGAGTCACTTTATCAATGACTGCTGCAGCAATCTGCTCTTGGCAGGGTGAAAAAAAATAATGCCCCAGTGGATTTTCTTGGCTTTTTTTGGCCCTGAGGCCAAATCTTCAAAGGCAAATGCTTTTGTGCTTGCTGAACAAGGAAGGCAAAGGTGGTGGGTAGGGATGCAGCTCCATGAAGGATGATTTACAGAGGGCTAGGGTGTGCCCTGACACCATATTTTGGGGGAATTTGGCTTATTTTGCCCTGCCCTGCTGGTGAAGTGCTTTCTTGACTATAGGAATGTTTCTGTTGAGCAATGCAGAGCTGCTGCTGGGATAAATAATTCATGGGAAATCAGGCGTGGAAAAAACTTGCAACATTCAATCAGATTTTTTTTTTCTTTTCCTTTTAAAATTCAGGCAACTGCTGACCTAATTTATCTTGAGGATGAGTTTAGCTGATCTGGACAGACAGGGATTAATTTAACATTAGAAGTGGCGGGGAATGATGTGATAATGAAATATTGAACCCTTTTGCCACTCAATGCTCTTCCCCTCCCATCCTGTGCTGGCTGTTCCTGCTGACATCTGGATGAACATGTGGCTTGGTATCTGGAGTGTTGGGCCAGAACTCAGGGGTTTGGGATGGAAACACAGCAAAGGTTTGCTCTGGGAGCACATGCAGAGACCTCTGTACGTGGGTATTCCCAGCTCTGGCTCTGGACACGTCCTCAGTGTTGCTGGGAGCTACTGCAGCTTCGTTTGGGGAAATATTTCTGCTGGTTTCATTGTTCTTTTTGCTGTCACTTCTGTTTTCTGGTGTTTGGATTTGTTTTCTTCCTCTGCTAGACTGGAATATGCAAAGCAGGGCCTGATTTCAGAGTGGGAGGAGGGCCCTGAGGAATGAGCATCAAGCCAGAGACAGCCAAGAAAACCTGTGGTGTAGGATGACAAAGCCCATCCTGAGACAGCAAGGCAGCCTCACTTTTCCTGATTATTTTCAGAGTTTCCTTCAGTGCACTTTTCTGTGTGATTAACAGCTTCAGTACCACAGTAATATTTTCTTTAACTCCTCAATTCTTTATGAATAAAACATTCCCCCTTTCTAAAACATAAAAGAAGACAGTGTGTATGACTCAAGGAGTTGCTGGACCTTTTCAGATTCCATAAGACCATGGAAACATCAGCAAGTGCCAGCAGAGAGTTCAGCAATACCTGGAGCAACATCACACTACCTTCTTTGTGGTGGGGTGTTGGCCTGACAGCTTTGAAAAAGAACATGCAATTTTGAATCAATAAGAAGAATCAGAATTACTAAAAAATATCCTTTTTTTTTTTTTTGGTACAGTTGGAACAAGGGTTGAGATACAATCCCCTGCAGCTGGAGGTGTGCTGTTTGCTGAGCATGCTGGTAATTTTTGATCTCAAATGTTAGTGCTGTTACTGATTGAGTGCATTGGCTTGCTCGGGGGTTTCTCCACATGACTTTCAGCCAGTATTGACCCTACTGCTGTATGTCCTTACCTTGTGATTTAGCTGGAGGTACAGTGTGTTTTCTTGCCTGCTGCAGATTTCTGCTCTGCCATATCCTCCTGTGATCACCCAGGAGTCAGTGCTGGATGTGGGAATAGCTTCATTGCCACATCCCCTCCAGGAGAAGCGATTTGTGTGTGTCCTGCAGGTCACACTCATTCCCCCTCAGAGCTTTACAGACAGAACTTTCTCAGGCTGGCAATGGTGTTTTTGCAGCCCCATGTGCAGACTCTGCTGTAGCCAGTGCTGCTTTCCAGCAGCAATTCCCATTGTCCTTGTGCTTCCCATTGTCCTGAGATGGTGCTCAGCACCTCAGCAATCCTGCCTTGACTCCTTAGGCATTCCTAAATGTGAGATGAGGTTCACAGGAGAACAAGCTCAGACTTTAGTTACCAAGATTAAAGCGTGAAGAACTTGATGCTTTTGCTGTAAACCTGGAAACAAGCAATTATAAGAACAATCAGTCCTAGATAATTGGGGGTTTCAGTGGTTGTGCTCCATCCTCTTCAATTTGAGGCCTTCTGAGTTGTGCTGTGGGCTGGAGATGTTTTCTCATGCTGCTTGCCCTTGGCACAGAGCCTGGGAGCTGAGGCATGTTATTCTTCAGTGCTGTGTCTGGAGTTGAGAATGGAGTTCACATCTCCTGCCTGTAATTGTCTTCTAAATTGCTTCTGCCCTGATTTGACTGAGATGGCTTAATAGATATTCCTGAGCTTTTGATAGAGTAACAGTTGTTTTTTGCACCATATGGCAGGAAAGAAGAAGAGGTTAATTATAAATGCTTTCTGTGAAGCTTGGGAAGTGCAAGGCATTAATTACCAAAGCTCTGTGCAGACAGCCCAGATTACCTCTTGGTTCATTATCAACACAGTAATAAGTTGCCTTATCTGAGTATGTCTGTGTGAGCAAACACAACCATCCCAGAGCCTATGCTGGGATCTTGGGTGCTGCTAACTCCCTAATCCAGCGAGAATTGCCATAAAATCTGAGATGGTGTGTGCTGAAGGGATTGGCTGGGGGATGGCTCTTGGGGCTGTGTCAGGGGAGGCCAGCTGAGATGGCCTGGGAATCCTGGTTATCCCCCAATAACTGAGAGAATACAGTGGGTGAGGGGAGCAGGGAGAGCAGAAAGGATGGTGGACAGCAGGAACAGGGTGTTCAACCCTGCTGAGCTTGGGGACAGGGCTGTCTGAGCTGTGCGTGGCACCCGTGCTCCTGCCTGGAAGGATGATCCCACGTGAGGTTATTTTTACAGGGAGAACAGTGCACAAAGGGTCACAGGACATTACACCCAGCCTTGCTAAGCCAATTTTGGTCTAACGATCACAGTCATTGGCCTCCTCCCAAAATCATGGTGATCATCACACAGGCATCCCTCACCCCAGGCTAACCTCAGCAGACCTTTACTTCCAAGGACAAGTGAAGTTTCAGTGCCAGCTGAAACCTCAGCTCTTGGTACCCACTGCAGCCTGAGGGAGTTTCCCAAGGTCTGCCCTGGCATCTGGGTGCTGTGCAGGACCAGGGGCTGGCCCAGAGGTTCACAGAATTCACAGAATCACTGGGTTGGAAGAGACCTTCAAGATCATCAAGTCCAACCCAGCCCCAACACCTCAACTCAACCCTGGCACCCAGTGCCACATCCAGTCTGTGTTAAACACACCCAGGGATGGTGACTCCACCACCTCCCCGGGCAGCCATTCCAGAACTTTGTCACCCTTTCTGTAAAAAACTTTCTCCTAATATCCAGGTTCTGACTGCTCTGGCTTAGCCAGGCCCTGCCTGCAGAGCCTGTGAGACTGTCAGGAGCTGCCACCCAGCAGGGTGAGGAATGGGTATAGTAAAAAGTGTCAAACCCCAGCTCAGGGAAGAAATGATGATGTCTGGCTGCAGATCAGAAGGCTGAAGGATAGCTTTAGTAAAACTATACTCTATTACATTAATATACTATTTAAAGAGATACTATCCTATTCTACATACTCACTTCTTACTCACCTCTCTAACTAACTCAAACTGTGACTCTGCTGAGAGCCCAGCACAGCTGGATCCCACTGGGCACTGACCCCAAACAACCTTCACCAGAATCCAACCCAGCAATCACTGCAGGTGAACAATCTCCACACCACATTCCACATGGGGGAAACAAAGGGGCAGAGATAAAGATTGTTTTCTCTTCTTCTCGCTGTGCTTCTTCAAGAAATCCTGAGAGACAGAATGATGTCTCTCTGTCCAGAGAATGTGAAGGTCACAGAATGGGGGAGTCCCCGGCTGTCCTGGACAAGGACCCTGCTCAGGGGGCAGTCATGAAGAGTTACAGCCCCAGGCTGTGCTGTGTCTCCTCTGTGTGATGGTCATGGTGAAAGTGAGAGTGGTGTAACTACTCAGGGTAAACTCTTGAGGAACCTCACCTGTTTCATGAATTTGTTTGAGAATCCTTTTCCAGTTAGAAACCAGGGCTAGCAGTAGAGATAAAATTTGGCTTATATATCTCATCCCATCAGAGGAGGAGGAAGACAAATGTGTGTGAGAAAATGCCTTGAGCTTTCATTTGAAGTGACTTTGATTGTTCCATTGAGCTGACATCCCACTCTGATGCATTTCTACACTTGCACATTTGAATCATGCTATGTCATTTAATCAAAACTACCTCTACTACTAATGCTGTTCCCCTGAACAGGCTGATAAAATCTCTGAGAAGTCCTAAGGCTGCTTACTTTACAGCACAAATTATTACTGAGCTCAGTTTTTATGACCTGTCCTGCTTTATTTTCGTGCTCCTTGCTGCTCAGTGCAACACAGCTGCTGACTGAAGTACACCCCAAATGCTGGGAATTTACCAGTATGGCTATGACAAGCATAGCTGGATTCTTGGTGTGGAGCCACAGCATCCCAAAGCCTTCTGAAACCAACTTGGCTTTTACTGATGCTGCTCTAATCCCATCTCTGCTCCCGCACCCTCATCCCAGCCCCTCTTCCTTTGCAGTCCTCACCTGGGGGCTGGGAAGACCAATGGAGTGTGGGGAGAAAAATACTGAGTACATGCTCAAAAGGACCATCGTGTAAATTCCTCCTTCTCCTTGAGGAGGTCTGGGGACACATGCAGAATATCTCTTCCACAGTGTGCAGCTGAGCACTTCTGCTCTGTGGAAGAACTCCAGTCTGTCCACAATTTAAGATGAGACTTCATATTTTTTTTATGCAAGTGTTACAAGCCAGGCTTGTTTGTGTGCTTTGGGATTTTATTTTAATGAGGGATATTAAAAGTTAATTTCAGCAGCATCCTGGGAGTGGTAGTTAATGTCTTTTGGAGCCACATAAGATACTGGAGAGTAGTTTATAAAAAAGCTTTTGGCACCAGAGCCCTGTGAATTGAACAAATTCCTGTATGATCTGCCCTAGAAATCTATTTTGTTTTGTACCTTCTTATCTTTGTTAGATATCTACTCATAGATCAGTGCAATTCTTTAGATAGAGGAGATCAAGCTTCTATTGCAGTTTTCCTAAAAAAGTTGTGAGCAGCTCCTGTGCTCTTCTGGTCAGTCATAAACTTTCCAGCTGAAATCCATCTTTGGTCACATCATTAAAGTCCCTTTTAGTGGGTTACAACCTCCAGCTCAGCTGGAGGCAATTATTATCTGATATGTACCCTGAGTAGGACATAATTATACTTGTCACTAAGTGGCACTGTGTAAATTAGTCTTTAATTGCTGCACATCAAATGAGCAGCTACCCAGCCATTTTTCTGTGAGATAAAGAGTTCCAGCATTAGCTTCATCACTCTGCCTTCTGCCTTCACCCAGCTTCTCATTTGTTCTCTTTGGTGCCTAAGATGCAATTTCATGTGATGAGACCTTCTTAACATATTTGGCTTTTGCCCTGTAAACCCTCTTTGGTCTTAAATATGGTGGTAGAGAGTTTAACATTAAAAACACACAGGAGTAATGGAGAAGATGTGTCCTTCAAGTCCTGCTGTAAAGATAGAATTATTGCACATCATCTGGGGCCAGAAACCCTTTTCTGGCTGCTATGTTGATAAAACAGGAGCCATCACAGGGCCTGAGGAATGCATGATTTAGTTGGGCTGTGCTTTGGGGGTTTTTGCTTTAATATGGAGTGGATCACTCTGTCTGAACCTCATTAATGTGTGTGAACTTCAGCCCTCTTGATAAGTTAGGAGTTAATAGAGGGGAGGAAAAGTCTGATTGCTGCGGTGCAAAGCTGTTTATCTTATCTGGCAACATCTGGACCTTGCACCAGACTGCTCCCCTTGGCTGCATTCCCAAGCCCTGGCTGTGTTTGGGATGGATGGACACGTATCCTGCTGGTTCCTGCTGCTGGGGCCGGGGCAGGCACACTCATGGCCCATGCATTCCTGCCCTCAGCTGCTGGGGAGCCTTCCCCAAACCACTCAGAGAGGCAGTTCTGAGCATTTCTCACCCAAAAAACTCCTTGCTTGCTCTCCACACCGATGCTGGCAGATCAAGAAGCCATTTCAAGAGGCTCAGTTCTATGGTATTGGGGAAAAATCCAGATGTGGATGGAAACCTGAGGGGAGTGTAACTGCTGGAGGACGTGTTTAGTCCACGTGCTGGTTTTGGCTGTCGACAGTCCAAAATGTGGCTTCTATTCTCCCCTCTCTTGTGGCACAAAGCAAACAGTGCTGGTTAGTAGGGAGGATATGGCTGCTGGAGCCAGGTGTTTGCTTTTTTATGCTTCTGTCCCTCTTGCTGACACCAGACACCCCTTGGCAGAGAAGCCTGGAGGAGCAGCCAGGGCACGCAGCCAGCCCGGCCTGGGTTTACATTCCAGGCTGTAATTTCTAAAGCAGTTTATGCCGTGAAGTGTGGACAGACTGTTCAGAATAACAGCAGGAACGTTTCCAGTCAGAGAAAACCTCAGCACTGTGCTGACGTGAAGCCTTTCCTGTCCTCTGCCTCAGCGAGCAGGGTCTGTGGCCAGAGAGAGCCTTCCTGTCCTGGGAAGGGGCTGCTGCCCTGGCCAGGAGCTCAGGCACTAAATTCAAAGTTATTCATCCAAAGCTTTGCACCAATATGTTGTCATCAACATATAAATGCAGTCAAAAGCCAACTTTCCAAATTCCTTGCAGCCTGCGAGCCTCCCATCACAAGGTTTTGGTTTGGGTCCTTTATGGTGGTCTTTCCTCCAGAAATTCTGCCTGAGGAAATGCTGCATCAGGAAGACCCCAAAAAGCCTTTTTAGTTTGTTCTTCTTCACTATCTTTATCCTGCCCTTATCTTTGGCACAAGGCTTTCCCAGGGTGGATGTGCCAGGTCAGGGCAGTGAGTCCATGGGTGCTGGGCAGCAGGAGCATCAGCCTTGAGCTGAGCTGGAATTCCAGCTGGGACTGACTTAGGTAGCACAGGGCAGTATGAAAAAATAGACCTGGGTTTCTCTTGATCTTCTTTGTCACACCTGTGAGCTCATCTGAGGGGCTAGAAACTAAACTGTACGTATTTTTTTAAAGTAAGGCCATGTTTTCCAACAATTCAGGGATTTCAGGAACCAGAATGTTTTTAAAAAAATCACTTTACATCTGAGAGTTCATAGAAAATTGTTGGAGCTGGTGGCACAATGTTCTCTTGTAAGCTTGATAGGGCAATGACAAATCTGCTTTTAAAAGTCCTTGATTTCCATCTCTGTGGAGTCATTATTTCTGCCTTGTATGTACACTGAAAAACATACATGGGCTTGGATATTTATTTCTCATATATTTGGTTCATTGAAATCTCAGTTGGGGTGCTATTTAAGTGATGAATTTACTGTTATACAAAACTGGGGAAATTCAGGGCTGTGGCAAAGACTCTTGTGGTTTAGAGCTGTAGGTGTTTAATCTAGATACCCTACCCCTAAATGAGACCTCAACACTCTGACTTTAGCACATTCCAGCCCTGAAAATCATCACAGGCTGACCACACAACTGTGCACTGCCAGTGAGGAGTCCTGGTGATGCCTCAGGTTTTGGCTTTCATGTTTTTCAAATTCTGTGCTGCTTTAGTGTGTAGGTCTGAGCTTCATATCAGGGGATGGTGAGCTCTCTACACAGAGCAGGGAGACAAAACAATTCCTGCTCCAGCTGGGGACCAAGGAGAAATGATCCAAATCTCAGGCCCAAGAGCACAAACAACGTGGGCTGGAGAGAGAAAAACAAGCAGGATGGGACTGCATGGGCTAAAGCTGGAATGGGACAATGAACTGCAAGGTGCAAATGGAGCAGAGCTGATCCCAGTGAGAGCCCCCGGGAGCGCTCGTGCATTTTGGGACCATTTTGGTTCATCTTGGGTGCAGCCCTGGCTGGGCTCTGGTGCTGCCCAAGGTGGATCCATGGAGGAAATCCTTTTAGTAAATCCCTGCTTTATTCTTAGCTCTGTCCAGCCTCTGCTCTAGGGCAGCCTGCAGAAGGCATCACTGACACACCCAGTGCCTTTGATAATGAGCTGCTTCTCTCTGCCCCATGGAAGTAAATCAAAATGTGGCTTCTGTCTCCTCCAAGGGAGGGATTGCTGCGTTCCATCCTAACCAAACACTTCATTTACCCCGTGGGTGTTAATCCTACAACCTCCATCCAAAGACAATCTCCGTCCATTTCTCTTTTTTTTAACTCCTGCGTGCTGAGATCCTCAGGATACAGTGAAACTTCTGGAACTGTAACAGACACAAATCTCTGTAATTCCATAAACAAATTTTCTCCAGCTTCCCTTTGAGAGGTTTCTCACTGTCATCTGTGACGAGTAAATCTGTGAGCTCCCTCAGCCTGGTGCCTTTCACAACCTGCCACGCTCTCCCTTCTGGTTGCTGCCAGGGACTTACTAAAGGGTCAACATTTATTAAACACAGACTTCCGTAGCCTACAGCTGGCAAAATTTGTCCTTAAGGCCTGCCTGGTAGTTTGGCAGGGCTTTTGGTGGCTGGTTGCATAAGCTAGGCTTTACTCAAGGTAAATTTAGTTTCCCCCAAAGAATATTGATGATTTCCTTTCATTCAGGCTTTCTAAATTGGACAGGCAGTATAATTTCTGTGGGGTGGTTGCCAGAGGGGCTGGGTGCTGGTGTTTTTTTTGTTTTTTTTTGTTTTTTTGGTAAATATTTGTCAAATTAAATGTTGCATTTGCTTCTGCTGGTTTTTGTACCCTTGTTTATGGTGAAATCCTCAAATACCTGAGCTAATGCATTTGCTGTCAGGGATGCCTTTGGGAAAAGTCACTGTGAGTGATTTGCAGGAAGCAAATGTATCAATTTGCAAGTGTGAAAATTTTCATCAGAAATCCAGGCCTGTGAGTCTGTTGAAATCTCATCTGACACTGGTGTCCAATCCAAACTGAGTGACAAAAATCAGAGCATTCTCTGAAGAAATACCTGCTGGAAATGAATCCAGTAAATGATAATGGGCTCTTTTTAAATCATGAGAGGCGAAGAAGGAAAATACAAGAAATTATTGTCTTTGCTTCACTCTGAGGCATGGCTCTGGCCACCTTGCACTTGCTGATTAGTTATGTGGGCATCAAGGGAGTGTAAAGCATCTCTCTACAAAGAGATGCAAAGAAGCCATGTCACAGGATGCACAACTGGGCTCAGGAACCAGTTAGTGGCATCATGACAGGCACTTTCATGGTCTGTTTTATTATGGCAAATGAGGACCATCTCCATTGCATGGATCCTTGGAACTTGTCACTTGTAATAAATACACTGTTAATGCATCAGTTGCCCAGAGCATGAAGGTGATTGCTGTATCCATAGTGGTGCCTGCAGACTGTTCCCATATTTCCTCTTTTTTTCTTCCCCATACTCATTAACTGAGGGGCAAAAAGTGATGTGGGGCAAATACATTATCCTGGCAGTTTAATGGGTTTTTGGCTTCTGTTCCATCGTGCAGAATGACTGATTTAGAGAAAGCCATGTGAGGGAAAAGTGTACCTGTGGCTTTAGTGCTTCAGCATAAAGCACAATTCATTTTATCTATCCAAGGAAAGCAAATCCCACAGCCAGGCAGCTAAGATTATAGAAACACAGCTGCTGATTTCTCTTTATGTTTGGATTATCTCCAGAGTTACTCATTCCTATGAAACTGTTTGATCAATTTCAACTGGGACCAGCAGAGGAAAAGCTGATCTTTAATAAATAAATAACTGGGAAATAAATAAATATTAGTAAATAAGTGCTGAATAAAGGAATATAGATGCTCCTGGTTGTATTTATGTACTGCAGCTTGGGGGATGGTGTGTGTGCTTTCCAAGTCATTCACATACATGGAGGGAATGACTTGGAATGACCAGATGTCTGGGTTTGGCTGGGGCAGCCACAAAATATGGATCCCTGACTTCCTACCAAAGGTTTCTCCAGTACACTCTCATTCTTTATTTTGGTTTTGGCCACAGGATTATCCCTGTTCCCCCTTCAGAATTATGACTTTAGCAATTTACTGATTCCAAACCTGTGGCACTAGACTGAAACCAGTGTCACATGCCTTTAGGAAACCTGCTATGAGGTGCTGAATATCCCAGGACAGGTCACAGGCAGAATGTGCAGAGCTTTTGCTCCAGGTTTCATTTGCTCCTTTTGCAGGCTGTGATTCAGATGCCTTTTGCCTGCTGCCAGCACAGGTTGTTTTACCTGCTGAGAATAACAAGGCTTCTGCACTGCACAAAGCTGAGCAGGAGTGCTCTTATCCTGCAGGATACTCTCTCCCAGCATCCCCAGCCCTGTCAGTGGTCCCACTCCATCAATTAAAAGCAGCTCTTGTGGTGAAGAAAAGCAAAGCCAGGCTCTACAGTGTGCCATGCTGCTGGCAGCAGCAATGCTGGCAGTGGTTTGTGCAAGGGCAGCGTGGTGCCCGTGTGCCCCATGGTGTGGGCAGCACCCCAGGCCACAGCTCCTGGCTGGGCTGAGCTTCCTGTGATGCCTTGTGAAGGCTGACCTAGAGTAGAGGCTGGACAGAGATAAAGAATGAAGCAGGGATTTATGAAAAGGATCTCCTCCATGGATCCACCTTGGGCAGCACCAGAGCCCAACCAGGGCTGCACCCAAGGTGAAACAAAATGGTCCCAAAATGGACACGAGGTCTCTCACTGTGATCAGCTCTGCTCCATTTGCACCTTGCAGTTCATTGTCCAATTCCAGCTCCAGCCCATGCAGTCCCATCCTGCTTGTTTTTCTCTCTTTATTCCACTGTTGTTTCTGCTCTTGGGCCTGAGGTTTGGATCATTTGTCCTTGGTGCCCAGCTGGAGCAGGAATTGTTTTGTCTCCCTGCTCTGTGCAGAGAGCTCACCATCCCATAATATGAAGCTCAGACCCACACACTAAAGCAGCACAGAATGTGAAAAATAGAAAAGCTAAAACCTGGGGCATCACCTGCTGCTGGACACCAGCCCTTCCCACAGCAGGAGCATCAGGACTCTGTGCTCAGACTGCTCCTGTCCAGCTGCACTGGGCACTGCACGGGCTGGGCTGGGGCAGGGCACTGAGGGGGCTCAGGACTGGTGCAATCAGGTCCCTGCAGCCCCTGGCTCCATCCCTGATCTCTGCAGCATCCCCCTGATTCTCCTGGGGTGGGGTCTGACTGATGAAGATGAGGTAGGGCCAGCATCTCCCAGTGCCACTTCTGCCTTCTGATATTCTCATTTTCTGCTGGACCTGTAGCACATCCCTGCCCTTTACTGGGGAGCTCAGACTTGCCCCTGAGGAAGGAGGGAACCTGAGTGAGCCCAAACCTCTGCAGAGACACAGAGGGTCCCAGTGTCACCCCATGAAGTCCTGCCCCTCGATTCAGGTCACCTCCTGGGGAGAGGGACTGCCACATTCGAGACAGGAAAGATGATTTTCAAATTGCCATAAAACAGCTGGACAGCAGAAGTCATGGGAGCTTTAACCATCCTGACCCTGCAACGTGACATACAAACCAGAGTTTGTTCTCCTTGTTGGGCACGTAGAGATCAGAATTCCTGGATGCAAATCATGCTGGAGTGTTTTGGATAGCTGCTCCTTCTGGGAGCAAATGATACTGAGCCATTAAATTCTTTCAGAAGGCCATTCAGCATGACATCAGTGCTGGCACTAAGATGTCTGTGTGTTCTCTCTCCCACCACCCTCTGCTTTTTCACTCTGCTTTTTGCAGTCCAAAATCCACTAGAGTTGCTGCTGATTGGAATAAACAAAATGCAGAGTCCCATCAGAGACTTAGGATTACTTAGAGGAAAAAGAGGGAAAAAAAGAAAGAAAACAAAAGCCTGGAATAAATTTCAGTGCCTGTGGGAGCTGAAACCATGAAGCCTCTCCAGAGCAGGCACTGTGTGAGTATGGGTTTCTCCCAGTCTCAGTGCTGGGCCAAGCCCTCCTCCTCACGGGGATTTCAGTCTCTGCTCTCTCTTGGACAGAAAGAGAAATTAAAAACCCTGGTGACTTCATAAGGTGGAAAAGTGTCCACTTGTGAGAAAGTTTACACTACCAAGCCCTTCTGAAAAGGCCCCATATTGGATGCCAAGGTAATGTGAAATGTGTAATTTCTGTGAAATGTGGCATTGCAGGATGACTCCCAGCTAATAAATCGGTGATGATAAAATCTATTCGTCTAGGGAAGGACACAGATGCCTTTCTTGCCTGATGTGTATGGGCTTGATTTCTAAACATCTGTCTATTTCATTTCTTGTCATTGCTGTAGTAGCACCAGGAGGCAAAGTGTTTGCTATCCATCTCTTGACACCATGCCTTGAAATGGCCATTTGCTCCTCAGGCCCCCAAAAAAGTCAGGACCTGGATGCTTTCCTCATCCCAGTGTCCTGGCCAGCCAGTCCTGCTGGCAGCAGGGTGGACTTCATTTCTCCTGTGTCTAGTCCAGTGCTTTGGTGGGTATCGGAACCTGCTGTCACAGCCTCAGCTCTGCAGAAAGGCTTTCCTCAAAGTGATTATAGGAATTTCACTGATTGGTGGTCATTTTTAAGGTTACTCTTCATGTCAACGCAGCTGCCCAAGGAAGTGGGAACCAATTCCCTTCTATTTCCTTTGGGCAACGCTGAAAAAAAATTGGAAATACCTTGCAGTTTTTAAAATTAGAGGTTGACTTCTCAGATTTGGCATGTGCTTCCATATTGATGCCTCAGGTTTTAGCTTTTATATTTTTCACATTCTGTGCTGCTTTAGTGTGTGGGTCAGGGCTTCATATCAGGGGATGGTGAGCTCTCTGCACAGAGCAGGGAGAGAAAACAATTCCTTCTCCAGCTGGGGACCAAGGACAAATGATCCAAATCTCAGGCCCAAGAGCATCAACAACGTGGGCTGAAGAGAGAGAAAACAAGAAGGATGGGACTGCATGGGCTAAAGCTGGAATTGGACAATGAACTCCAATATGCAAATGAACAAAAACTTATAAAATTGAGAGCCCCCAGGAGCGCTTGTGCATTTTGGGACCATTTTGGTTCATCTTGGGTGCAGCCCTGGCTGGGCTCTGGTGCTGCCCAAGGTGGATCCATGGAGGAGATCCTTGGAATAAATCCCTGCTTTATTCTTTAACTCTGTCCAGCCTGTTCTAGGGCAGCCTGCACAAGGCATCAACATCTTGAGCATGAGGCAGTTCTTTCTGCTGTCCTTTGAGGCAAACTTGAGCAAATACCTTGGTTTAATGAGAAGAGCAAAGGGCTGGGAATTAGGCAGGTGAGTGAATGTGTGTGGGACTGCAAATAAAGAAGCACATTTGTGGTGATGTACACAGAATTTTTGCCCAAACTGAGGAAGAGGGAGGAGCTGGGTGTATAATGGGGCAAACTGATCTCTGCACTTTCAAAGTGCTTTGGGGGGGAGTCAAAATCCTCAGAGAAATGTGTTTTACACCCACCATGGCTAAGAGATAAAGCAAATATTTCTGTTGTGTCTGTGTGAGCAGAAAAGACTGTCAGTCCTGCTGTTAATGGGCCATTATCTAAGTAGCTTCAGATACCACAGTGTTACCTAATAATTTTTTTAAAGTGCTTATTTGAAAGCTTTCCCACCCATGTGCCTACATGATGTTTCTCCCTGTAGCAGCTTCTTTAATTTCCCATGTACTGAATGCCACGGGGATGCTATCAAAAAACACCAGTAGTCAGGACAGGGGAGAAGAAAAAGGAAAAAGAAAGATTTGCTCCCTGCTATGTGTGCTGCCTCTTGCTTTCCCTGCTGGTATCTGTGCCAGAATGGGCAGCAGTCATTTCACCCCCAGTTGGAGTGGGGCTCTGAGGGATGTGCCCACGTGCTGCTGCAGGTGGGAAGGGCTGGAGGCAGCAGAGCTCAGTGCCACGGGAGCAGCAGAGGTCAGCAGGGTGCTCGTGCCCATCTGCAGCAGCCTTTGAGCTGGTGCCATGTTTATAGAACGCCAAATAACAGGGGTTTGCTGTAGGGCCTCAGAGCACTCAACTGCAGAGTTACGTGAAGCTCTTTGATTGTGCTTTGGTCCAGCAAGGTACAATTTTCTGCAGGACAACCACATGCCTTACAGTGCCAATTGCACTGATTTTCTGCTGCTGTCCCACAGTGACTAACAGCATTGGGGCCCTCTGGTCACAGAGGGTGTGGGAGCTCCTGCAATGCTGCTCTGCAGAGCCAGCCACATCTTCTGTGACTCTGTGCTAGCCACAAAATCATGAATCAAGTGGAAGGCTCAGATGTGTTGATGCTCTGATGGGATGCAGATCTAGCTCAGAGCTCTGGGTGGGGATTCCCATTAGGTCTAGCCCCAGCTAAGAGGGAAATCTCCCCAGGATGGGGAGATATGTGGGGGCTGTAGGAGGGGATGGACACTGAGGTCACCTGTGGCAGGCACATTCTTCTCCCTCTCAGGATTTTTCATAGAGGTGCACAGAGAGAAGAAAGAGAAAACAATTTCTATTTCTGCTCCTTGTTTTTCCCATGTGGAATGTGTTTGGAGAATTGTTTACCTGGGGTGATTGCTTGATTGGATTCTGGTGAGAGTTGTTTGAGCCTGGTGGCCAATCCAATCCACCTGTGGCTGGACTCTCAGAGAGGGTCATGAGTTGTTTGTTAGCTAGAAAAAGTACGTATGTAGTTTTAGTATCTCCTTTAAATAGTATATTAATGTATTATAGTGTAGTTATAATAAAGAGATCATTCAGCCTTCTGAACTGGAGCCAGACATCAGCATTTCTTCCCACCAGGTTCACCTGCATTTGCAATAGTCACTTGCTTGAAGCTGGGATGGGATGTCTGGCTGTTGAGAGCTTCTGGGCCACACTGGATCTGTCCCTGGGCAGTCTTTACATCCATTTGTGCATTAGAGGTGCAATGAAGTGCTTGCAAGAGCTGCTTCCCCCCACCAGAGTGTGCAGAACCCAGGCCTTGTCCCCTTCTTGCTCCAGCTGGGTTGGCTGGTTGCGATGTGCTCCTGACAAACTGCTGCTGTCGAGGTTTTTCCAATCAGATGGCTGCAGAGAAAATAAAAATTCACTGTAGCCCAATACATCTTTTCGTTTTGGGGTGATGAAGGGCAAATTGTTCCTCCCTCTGGGGGTTTAAAGTGCTGTTATTACCAGGCTCTTGTGTTCTCCTGGCTTGGCTGGGCTGGTTTGGCACAGGAGGTGCTTACAGGTGTGGAGGTGGTGCTAAGGAGATGTGATACAGATCTCTGGGCAAGTCTTGGAAAATTCTGTGAGTGAAAGTCAGGGCTGGTGGGTTTTCAATGTCTCCAGTGACCCTTTACCCAAAGAATACACTTACTTTTTCCAGGGGTGAAAGACAGCTCTGTTATCTCTTGGTTTCGTTATTTGTTGGAAGGAAAAGAGGAAGTTTTTGATTTTTTTTTGTTTCTAAGCTGTGTTTTTTATAGAGGTGTGTTTAGTTTTTTAGAGGTTGGAATTTTTGTATTGTTTTTAAAAAATATTTTTAATGTAACATTATTATATTTTTTTTCTTTTGTGAAATATATATGTTAAAAAGTATTATTAAAATTATATTTTATGTATAATAAAATGTATTATTAAAATTATAATTTTATGTATAATATACAATTATTAAATTAAATGTAAGTGAAAATTTATAATAATTTTTATTTTTAGATATTTATTATAATAGAAAATTTTATTACTATTTTATTTAATTTTATTATTTGATATGTGTTTTGTTTTGTTTTTCTTTAATAAATCAGTTAGTGGCTGATCCATCAGGAATGTTAACACAGTGGGTTAGGAAGAATATAGTGCTTTTACTCACATGCACAGCCACAATCACTCCACTCATCTGCCTCTGTCAAGCACAAAAGGACCATCCAGTTGCTCCTCCAAGCACCTCCATGCTGACATGACCACATTCATATGCCCACAGCTCTGCATCTGCTCTCCCACGTGGTTACTCTGCTGTCCACAGAGAGTTTTGGATCCCCCTCAGTGGGCACTGAGAGCCCTTTCACCCTATGCCATGCCAAGCCCTGAATGAGAGATACACATTCACAAGAAGTTCATAAATAAATGGAGTGGAGACAGAGAAACCTCCACAAGAGTGGAGCTGCCTTGGACGGTGCCAGGACAATCCTGTTCTGCATCCCCTGCCAAACTTCTCTCTGAAGAAATGCCTGCCATTTAATTCAGCTGGGGTCTAGTTTTCTTCCATTTAAAAGAGCACCCTTATAAATATTGCTCCAGCTCGGGGGAGATGTGCCAAGGATAACTCAGCGCTGTCAGGAGCAGCAGAGGGCTGAGCAGGGTTCCCAATTCAGCAGCATTCCCAATTGAGCAGCATTCCCATTTTATCAGCATTCCCAATTCAGCAGCGTTCCCATTTTATCATCATTCCCAATTCAGCAGCGTTCCCAATTGAGCAGCATTCCCATTTTATCAGCATTCCCAATTCAGCAGTGTTCCCATTTTATCAGCATTCCCAATTCAGCAGCGTTCCCAATTGAGCAGCATTCCCATTTTATCAGCATTCCCAATTCAGCAGTGTTCCCAATTCAGCAGCATTCCCATTTTATCAGCATTCCCAATTCAGCAGCATTCCCAATTCAGCAGCATTCCCGTTTTATCAACGTTCCCATTTCAGCAGCATTCCCATTTCAGCAGTGTTCCCATTTCATCAGCATTCCCATTTCATCAGTGTTTCCATTTCATCAACGTTCCCATTTCAGCAGCATTCCCATTTTATCAGCATTCCCAATTCAGTAGTGCTCCCATTTCATCAGCATTCCCATTTTATTGGCGTTCCCATTTTATCGACGACCCCATTTCAGCAGTGTTCCTATTTCAGCAGCATTCCCATTTTATCAGCATTCCCATTTCAGCAGCTTTCTTCCTCTCTCATTTCCCATTTTCAGCTCCCATTTCAGCTCTGCTCCCAGGACAGGCTTTTCCTCAGCCTCGCCCATGCCCCAGAGCCAGGAGTAGCCAAACCTCTGGGGGATGAAGCTGTCGTGCACTTTGCCAGGCAGATGATTTTGTCTCGTGGCCTTGGGCAGAGCTCTGAGGTCTCCCTGCTTGCACCCAAAAGTTTCTTGCTCCCTTTCCCTTGGGAAAGGGACAGGAACCTGGACAGGAAAGGGACAGGAAAGGGACAGGAACCTGGTAGATCCTCTCTCTTCTTGGAAATTATTTTGCTCAGAAATAAGGAAAACGCAGAGCTGTGTGCGCCAAAGAGAAGATCCAAGAGGTATAGGGCATACTGTTGTTTCATGCACTGATCTCAAAGGATTTCAGGATGGAAAATAAACTTTTTTTTTTGAGCTTTTCTTTGTCAACAGGAATGCAGCAGTACTGGTTCAAGGCCCAGACGTGGGAGTGGAGCTCACCTGCCCTCAGGAGAGGCAGAGGGGACACCCTGCCACACGGCTCCTCGTGATTGGAGCTGAGCAGTTGGAGAGAGGAGCTGTTCTGGAGGAGTTTTCAACCCCCAGGGGACATCCACAGCCCTTCTCCATCCTGGTCTGGCAGATTCTCACCCCAATCTGTAAAACTCTTCTCCTCTGTGCACACCAACTTGCTCCTCTGTTTCTCAGCTGTGTGGGGAGATTTGGTTGCTCTCAGGGTCCCAGATATTTTGCCATTTGCTGAGCTTCAGCACCACGCACCCAGGAGCTCCCAGGCGTTTGTGGAGAAGCCCCAGAAAAGACAATTTCTGGAGTTTTTTAATCCTACAAAAACATTTTTCAGGTGGACGGGCTGCTGCACTGGGTCAGTGCAGCTCTGGGATGTGCTGTGCATAACTCAAGCTCCCAAAGCTGCAGATTCAGCAGCTTCTCTAAGGAGAAATAACTGCATTGAACTAATCCTGGCCCATCTGAGCAGCTTGCTTCCCTGACTTATGCCTTTCCTGCAAACAGATCCCTTTGGGCAGCATTTTTACATGTCACTGATGGATTTACCTGACCAGTCAGAGAAGCTCTAAATATGCCAGTACAGCTCTTCCATAAGCACATATCCGGAGATATCCATTCTTTTCACAGCAGGGCAGAAAAGCTGCTTTATTACTCAATGAAAAAAAACAAAAAAAAGGGGAAAAAAAAAGGATATTTGCTGCAATGACTCTGGAGGCATAACGTGGCTCAGGAAGGGCAGAGCCATCTCACAGAGGTGGTAACAAGCACCGGGTGAGGTCTGTGTGGGAAATGAATTTGTAGAAAATTCTTAAAACCGAACAAAAAACTTACACAATATACACCTATATACAAACTGTAAGATAAAAAATACTAACTTAAAAATACCATAAAATAAAACAAACATTTTTAAAAGAAAAATAAAACTAAAAACAGATTTCAAAAATAACCTTGAAAATAAAACTAGATACTTAAAAAATAAAACTATAAAAATACATTGTAGTAAAACCCACCAAAAAAAATTTAAATAATTAGTTTTAAAGCATTTACAACATAGTATAACAAAACCTAATAAACTGAAAACCACTTATAATGTATTATAATTTAAAAATAGTTAACTTCTAATTGTAATAACGTAAATTATAACATATAATTATATGTCTCACCCTTCACATAAAACTCAAAATAAAATAAAAGTTTTTAAAACACCTCTCAATTACCCCATCTCTAAATCAAAAAAAAACCCCTTAATCCAACAGTCTGCTGTGCTGCAGAGACGTGTCCTGTCCCTTCCTTGCTCGGGAACAGGGATGGTGGGTGCTGTGGACAGCTTTGTACAGGATTAAAGCCTCTCTCTAGTAAATCCCTTTGCTTTTACCATTAGCGGCTGAAATCTGCTGTTTGTGTCGCGCTGCTTTTGAAGTCACTGCTGTCATTTGTGGCCCCACTGTACTGAGCATCTTCTGCACAGGCTTTGCAAGAAGTACTCAGTGTCCTGGGGAATTTGTGTCCTAAACAGAGGAGAGGGACAGAACTAGAGGAGAGAAAAGGCAAGTTAGTGATTATAGTAAAAATTAGGGTGATTTTGGATGTGGGAAGAAATGATGATGTCTGGCTGCAGATCAGAAGGCTGAAGGACAGCTTTATTAAAACTATACTATATTACATTAATATACTATTTAAAGAGATGCTATCCTATTCTACATACTCACTTCTTACTCACCTCTCTAACTCAAACTGTGACTCTGCTGAGAGCCCGAGCCACAGCTGGATCCCACTGGGCACTGACTCCAAACAACCTTCACCAGAATCCAGCCCAGCAATCACTGCAGGTGAACAATCTCCACACCACATTCCACATGGGGGAAACAAAGGGGCAGAGATAAAGATTGTTTTCTTCACTCTGTGCAATCCTGAGAGACAGAATTGTGTCTCTCTGTCCAGAGAACGTGAATGTCACAAGTGATGAGAATCCCAAACACAGAAAAGTTGATTGACTGGCCTGGGTTCACCTGAAAGGCTGTGTTTGGAGCCAGTTTCACCAAAGTTCCTTCTGTTTCAGCCACGTGTCTTCAGCACATCTCCATTGCTCCCCTCCATGCCGTGGGGATGGGGATTTCAGAGGACACAGTCTCAAGCTGCGCCAAGGGAAATACAGGTTGGATATTAGGAGAAAGTTTATTACAGAAAGGTGATAAAGTTCTGGAATGGCTGCCCGGGGAGGTGGTGCAGTCACCATCCCTGGGTGTGTTTAACACAGACTGGATGTGGCACTGGGTGCCAGGGTTTAGTTGAGGTGCTGGGGCTGGGTTGGACTCCATGATCTTGAAGGTCTCTTCCAAGTCAGTGATTCTGTGAATTCTGTGAATTCTTCAAGTGGGAAGGGTACAATAACCACCTCCTGCTCCTGAGAATGGTGTTTTGTTCTTCAGGTGTTGGGATATAAGTTAATCTTTTGCTTTTCATCAAAAGAAGGTTATTTTCCTCCAAGGAAATGTTTAAAGCAGGTATTTGTGATTTTTAAGCTATGCAAGATCATCCTCAATCACTGCAAAAATGGGTTTGGGAGCCTGTGGGTTTCTCTTTCTGATTAAAGTATTTTAATATTCTGGTGTTCCTGCAGAGTGGGAAAAAGAGCTTTTAGGCCTCTGCTGGCTGAGCACAGCTGAGCCGTGCACTGCAGTCATTTTTCCCTTTAACCTGGGCAGGGAGTCTGAGGGTGGGAGCTCCATGGGTGGGATGGAGCCCAGCTGGACACAGACATGCCCAACCTCCCTGGGCAAGATAAACATAAAGAACAACTTCAGTGGGGTCTGCATGAGTGTCCAAAATCCTGCTGGTTCTGGTTGTTTTCTCGTAGGGGTAATTAAGTTTCAGCTCCATCTACTGATCAGGGATGGCAGAAAGTAAAGCTCCTTCCTTGCTGCAGTGCAGGAGTGTGGCAGCATTTGGTGTTTGCCTCAGGGTTTGTTCTGGTGCAGGCTGGCCCAACAGCAGATCTTTCCAGACACAGGTTTCAAAGCAAGGAAGAAGTTTTAGGCAGCAGAAAACAAATCAAGCAGCTTGCAAAGATATTTTCTTCCTTAATTAGCTAAACTAAATCTTAATCAACACACCAGTTGGCTTGATAAATGCCAAAAGGGAAACTGCTTTTACTATTTTTGGTCCATCACAAAGAAGCCAGGGATGATGTTCTAATGAAGCCAGATGGCCAAAGCTGCTGTACTGAAACCCAGCCATGGAGGAGGAGGAGGCTGGAAGAGCACAGGCTGCCCTTCAAGAGAGGAAATTTACCATTCTCTCATACCCCAAGGACTGGGAAACTTTGGAAATTCCACCTCGTTTCACATGGTTTTGCACAGATTCTGGTGTGATGGGGTAGATCTCACTTTTGAATACTTCAAGTCCTAGTAAATGGAGTGCCTTGTCATTCATGGGATCACTTGATGTCTTCACTGTTACTCATGTGGGCAGCTGAAATGCAGAGTTCCTGGACTCTGAGGGTGAAAAATGTTTGGGGTGTTTTTGGTTTTGATGTCAGGGTTTGTTTTTAGTATAAACTGGTACAACTGCATTGACTCCAGTGGAAACAAACCTGCTTTTATTGTTTAGAGGCTTGTAGCTATTCCTTGGAAAGCTTAATTGGCATGAAATAAGAAATGAATAGCCTCAGCTGAAAGCATAGGATAGGCAGTCTCTGTGCAAAATTAAACATGTATTTCTTCCAGAAATCTCAGCCTAAATGTGTCAGTCCTGGGCTCCCTGTACAGTTTGGTCCACGTTCCTCATGTTCAGACTTTCTTTTCCTTGGGCTCCCTGCACATTTCAGCCAATGCCAGGTGGGCCCCACCTGCTGCTCTGCCTTGCTCCTCTCCAGGTTTTGCAAAGTGTTCCCAAACTACCTGAGAATGTTTTCCTCACTGGACTTCAGTGGAGATGCTGCTCTGAGGAGGGTCCAGCATCCCCCAGGTGGAGTGGCAGGAATGGAGAATTGTGACCCCAGGGAGGAGGTCCTGGGAGGGCAGCTGGGTCAGAGCCTGCTGGGGCTGGTGGTGATGCCCTGTGAAGGCTGACCTAGAACAGAGGCTGGACAGAGCTAAAATAGGGATTTATTCAAAGGATCTCCTCCATGGATCCACCTTGGGCAGCACCAGAGCCCAGCCAGGGCTGCACCCAAGATGAACCAAAATGGTCCCAAAATGCACGAGCGCTCCCGGGGGCTCTCACTGGGATCAGCTCTGCTCCATTTGCACCTTGCAGTTCATTGTCCCATTCCAGCTCCAGCCCATGCAGTCCCATCCTGCTTGTTTTTCTCTCTCCAGCCCACGTTGTTTGTGCTCTTGGGCCTGAGATTTGGATCATTTGTCCTTGGTGCCCAGCTGGAGCAGGAATTGTTTTGTCTCCCTGCTCTGTGCAGAGAGCTCACCAACCCCTCATATGAAGCTCAGAACTGCACATTAAAGCAGCACAGAAAAATATAAAAGTTAAACCTGAGGCATCAATGGCACCCTATGCCTTGTGCTCAGAACTGAGTTCTTTACAGTCCCTGTCCTGGATCCTGCAGGAAATTCTCCTCTGAGGATACCAGAGAGGACCAGAGTGATTCACAAAAACACAGATTCACATAAACATTTTGCTGTTCACATAAACATGGAGCGATTCCGTTTGCAGAATGTTTGCAGCTAATGAATTAATTATGTTACACTCTCCTCTGAGCAGCAAGCCATGACCTGAACTAAGCAATCAGCAGGAGGCTTTGCTGCTTGTGTTTCCTGTTGTGTTTCAAATAAACACAAACACAGAAAAAGCCAAAGTGCACTTCTGCTGCCCACTGTGCTCAGATTTGGGCACCAAATTTAGCGTGGAAAGGAAATCCTTGGAAGGAATGTTGCAACTTTAATTCCCAAAGCATGTGGGTGCCTGCTGCCACTGGGGTATGGGGTAACCTCCCTCCTTTTAAGATTTTTTCCCCTTTCTGAAATAGGGATTAAGAATTAGAAACCTTTGTCGTAATATTTGATTCTCATGTTCATTGGGCTCCAAGAATTTCCTTACTGATGCTCACACCTCATTCCTGACATTGCCTTTCTTTCCCACAAGGATTAATTTATTTTGAGGATCTGTCCATTGGTGGATGCACCTCTCATGCTGCCTTTGGCACACCTGAAGAAAAAAAAAATAGGTCTTGGATGTTTTGTGGCTGGAACTGCAGTTGATGCCAATGAATTAACTCTGTTATGGGACTTCCAGGATGTCTGTGAAAAGGAGATGCCAGAATTGGCCAGGGATGGTTCTAACAGTCAGAGCTGGCGTGAAAAATCCTGTCCTGTCTGCTCCTGTGGCAGGGGATGTTCCACTCTATCACTGAGGCAGGTTATTTCACTGACTTTTGTCATAAATTTGCACTTATTGTGCTATTTTTTCATCTTTCTAGACAGCTTTGAACTAATAACAGCAGCTACTTGACATGTAATTAAAGCTAATAACAGTTGAAATTATGCATGCTTGAGTGGTTTGGTCTTTGAAACACAGATTGTGATATTTACACTTTCTCTTTTGGCAAAAACATGTGCTTTTCTCACAGACAGATGGCTTCACAGGTGATAAATGTTTGGGAAAAGTGGATTTAGCAGCAAACCTTCAGTGTGCAGAGAAAACTCTGACTTTTTGACAGGTGGATTCCCTGATCTTTGATTATGTTGGTGGGGTGTTTATTCCTGGGAAGCCAGAATGAAAGTGAGCTGCTTTGGATTTATCTGCTGCTTTGGATTTATTTGCTGCTCAGTTTTCACTCAGAGATGTGTTTTCTTTTTCTGCAATGTTTGTAGTGAATTTTCATTTTTACTACTCTGAAAAACTGGGAGTCAGCAAAAAATCACCTGCTTTTCCTCTGCCTTGCCATTTCCAGTCCACTTTCAAATACCCCTCTATATTCTGCCAGCATAATTAATTCTCTGCTCTTGCTCTGTCTCCTTGATTAACTTGATTCCAACCACACTTCTGATGTGCCTGGATCAGCATCCTCAGCTGAAAATCAGGTCTGAGCAGGACTTGCAGATAAGATGCTGATTTTGGAGGTGCAAAAGTGGTCAGAATGATTTAGAACTGACACTGCTTTCCAGGATATGGCAGCTCATGCAGCAAATAGATGGCAAAGATCCCCCTGCAGAGCTGGCCTGGGTCCAGAGCTGCACAGGACAATATCCAGTGTGCCCAAATGTCACTTTAAAGTAAAGCTGCCAAGCACAAGACAAGGTCTGATTTTTTTTTTTTTTCAATGAATTCTTCACTGTTGCACTGGAGAGACAGCTGGAGTTTGATCTGGAGAAGGAGCAGTGGCTGTGTGGAGGTCTCAAGATTTAATTGTGCATTTTGAGAACAAAAAATCCCCAGACCAGCCAGTCTGAGTGTGCTGCTCAGACGTGGCTGGGGCAGATAATTTCAGTGGAGACATCCTGGTGTGGCAGCCACAGCAGATGCCCGTGGGGCAGCACTGGCAGGAGGAATGTTTTTTTCTAGGCAGCTCTGCCAAGGGGTGGATTTGGTCTCCAAGCTCTGCTCAGCCTCTCCTTTTAATGTCTTGAAGCCAACACTGAATTGAGAAGTTTCTGAGCACACACCCCAGAGAAATGAAGAGTCACCTCATGTGGGAAATGAGCTTGTAGAGAATTTTTAAAGCTTGATAGGAGGTTTATATAGTATGTATTTGTATGTAAATTTTGAGATAAGAAATGTTGGTTTAGAAATGTTATAGAGTAGGATAGACATTGTTGAGAGAAATGGAATTAGGAGTAAGTTTTAAAAGACGGTCTTGTAAATAAGACTAGATACTTTGGAGAAATAGAACTATGAAAGATGTATTGTAGTAAGATTTATGAGGAGTAATTTTAGATGATTGGTTTTAAAGTGTTTATAACATGATGTGGTTAAAACTGATGGATTAAGAAACACTTATAGTGTGTTGTAATTAAGAAATAGTTGGCTTTTGATTGTGATGGCATGAATTATAACATCTGTATTGTCTCACCCTTCACATAAAACCAAAAATGGAATAGAAGTTTTTAGAACACCTCTCAGTTGCCCATCTCTAAGTCAGAGAAGGGGCTAATCCAATCTGGAGATGGTCACACATGTCAGCCCTCACCCCCTGGCCCTGCAGGGTAATCACTGAGCTGGTGACCAAGAGCTACAGTGCTCCATAAATTCTACCTCTCACCCAGCCAACCTGGCCCATCTTGAGCTGCAAGTGAACCAAAATGTGCAAAATATTGCCCAGATCCTCTCTGGGAGCTTGTGCTGAGGTTTTCCTGGGTGCTTGGAGGCTGAAGAGCTCCTGGACTGGCTGTGTCCCAGTGGGACACTCACAGCAGGACAGGGTGGCCTTGCACTCACTGGGCTGCAGGAACAAAGAGGGGGCTCAAACTGAGCTTAAATCAGGCTCCATCAGCAGGTGAGGAGGGAGGTTTGTGCCTGTGATTGCTGTGGCACCTGGGAATTGGGCAGAGGTGGCAGTTTGGTGGGGACCACCCTGTCCAGGCAGGGTTTGGGCAGAGGGATGCACAGCTGCTCTCTGCTTTCCTGCTTGGACTCTTACAAAAGTCCTGTGGTCTGAACAAAATGGAAAAAGGCTTTTTAAAATTAAGTGTAAGCAAACTGATGGGTAGAGCTTCATCTTGAGGTGAGAAATTGTGCTGTTTTGCCTCCTAAAGGCTGAAATGAGACAATTCAGAATTTGGAAAAAGAAGAAATAAAACAATTTCCAGAAGGATTCTCAAGTTTCTGGGTGGATTTGCAAATCGTTTGGGTAAACATAGACGTCATCCTTCTCTGGCAAAGACCAAAGCTGAGAGCACTGCCTGGCCCCAGCTGTACTTTGCTGCCTGTTTCAGCCACCAGAGTGGGTACCTGGCCTTTCCTAGCTGTAGGAGCACTGATCCTTGCCCTGGCCCTTTTGGAAAGCTTTGGAGTATTTACAACCACACTTTCTGAATTTTGAGACATTGTTAATGCTTCCTGGCTTAAGTGGGCAAAAAATTTGGTGTTTTGGCTTCTACTGTCTGGAGTTCAGCTGGTGATTCCAGTCTGTGGGGCATCCAACACCTCAGAGATGGGGGCACTTAAGGATTTGGGATCATGGAAGAACTCCTGGCCTTACCCCACAGGGGAAAACGAACAAACAGAGCCAGGTGTGAGCTATGCAAGCCCACAGCCACATGTATACACACTTGTATTTCACACCAATTTCAGATTTAATTTATGCAAAGGGCTGCTCTTGGGTCTTTAAGTGATGGGGGGTTTGTGCAAGGAGGAATAAGTAGGGCACACTAATTTTGTAGCTATCATTAAGCACACAATTAATCTATGTCTTGGAGGAGGCAGTTCCTTCTTTGGCTCTCTCTGCTGCTCCTGCTCCCCTGTTAATATTCAGCAGGCTCTGGGGGCTGAGCTGCTCTTTGGTTTTGGGCACAGAACAGCTCCCTGGTGTTACCTGAGCGTGGCTGGTGCCCTGTACAGTTAGTTTGGGATGCAGGGCTGGCACTCAGCTGCTTGGGAAGTGCTCAGAGCCTTGCTGGTACCTGCAGGCTTGGAATGATATTCCCTCATTGCTGCCTGAGCTGAGTGCTAAGGGATGTGAGTGTTTGAAGGAGCAAAAACCAACTCCAGCCTGGGGTGAGAAGGGAAAGGCTTGAAAGAAACATCTCATCATTCAGAGATGACCCAGTAGTGACAGGAGCATGGCCCACAGCCAGTCCCTGACCTGGGGCTGCCTTTTCTCTTGGCTTTGTTCTCTTTGTGCTGATTTGACAAGCAGATCAGCAGCCCCTGCTGAGACAGCACAAGCTTCAAACGGGGAGGGCTGAGGCTGTGTATCCTTCCAGGGAAACAGGGAATCCCTGCTGCCCTGATTTTTAAAAGTGTTTTCTTTTATAGTTCTTTTGAAAGTGTTAAATTTCTCATAAAACTTCTATAGCCTTCTGATAATGTTTACATATTTAAGAGTCAGAGTTCCCACACAATTTCATGTATAAATAGAATAGTTTACATATATCTCTGTGGGTGGAGAGAAATGATTGATTGATCTTTGGACCACTGTGGTTGGAGAGGTGGTAATTCCATCCCCCAATCCACGGTCACCTTTGGAATTTTATAAATACCAGATGTTTTAATAAAACTTAGTCTTTTTCTCTTTTGAACTTACCAAGCTTCTGTGTACTCATTCCATGTCCAATAGCGACAAATCCCAGCTCCTTTCCCTGGATATCTGGCATGGCCTTGTGCCTTCAACACGCTGCTCAGGCTGCTTTCAGGGTGCTCCCTGCACTGACAGAGCCATGAAGGGCGTTTTGCAAAGCTTTTCTGTGAGATGGATTGCTTGGGGAGGGTTTGGAGAAGAGAATCAGAGCAGAGCTGCTGAGGGTGAAGGGGTCAGACTGAATAACTGAAGGCAGATCTGCTCCAATATCTTTCAGGAGCTTCTGCACTGTCTGCATGGGTGGGTGAGGCCTGGATGAGCTGAGATTTGCAAACCCCCTGTCACTTTGACTGTCTGATTTTAGGCAAGATGGACAGTGCTTTCTAAAGGCTCAGGCTGCAGTAGCTTTCCTTCACAACCATGGGAACTGCTCATCCTGAGCTTGTCTGCTTCTTCCTGGGCAAGGAGAAGCTAAAAATGCCATTTGAGAGAGAAAAAAAAAAATAAGGCTAAACTTTACATTCTGACTCATGGTAAACCCCTGACTATACAAGTGTAACATGGGTTCAGGAAATGAGATTGGATATTAGGAAAAATTCTTCCATGAAGGGGTGGTCAGGCTGCCCAGGGAGGTGTGGAATCACCATCCTTGGATCCTTGGAAGTGTTCAAAATGTGTACAGTGTATGTGGCACTGGGGGACACGCGGTGTACGAGGTGGTGCTGGTAATGGTAATGGTAATGGTTAATGTGGTGGTGGTTAATGGTAATGGTTGATGGTAATGGCTGGACTTGGTCCTGAAGGTCTCTTCCAATCTTTGTGATTCCATAACAAACCTCTTCACCCCATGCATGGGCTCCCACTCCCTCACAGAGGGCTGAAGGTGCTTTACCCTCTCTCTAATGGGCTCTCACTAATGTGTCTCCAAGCCCAGAGGGGCTAAAAGCTAACAAGTACTGCCAGCACAGGAAACGGCCAAATCCGTGGTATTCCTGCCCCTCAAGAGACACAGTCTCAAGCTGCACCAAGGGAAATACAGGTTGGATATCAGGAAAAAGTTTTTTACAGAAAGGTGATAAAGTTCTGGAATGGCTGCCCGGGGAGGTGGTGGAGTCACCATCCCTGGGTGTGTTTAACACAGACTGGATGTGGCACTGGGTGCCAGGGTTTAGTTGAGGTGCTGGGGCTGGGTTGGACTCCATGATCTTGAAGGTCTCTTCCAAGTCAGTGATTCTGTGAATTCTGTGAATTCTGTGAATTCTGTGAAGTCTCTGGGATCAGGAAGGGGCTGATCCTGAAGTGGGAGCTGCTGGCACGCTGCACAGCAAGCAGGCTGCAGGTAAAGCACCCTGACCCCAGGAGCACTGCTGATGGGGCTGGGAACACAGCAAGGCCCTTCCAGCTCCTGCAGCGGTTCAGCAGCAGAACTGCATGCACCAGAGCCCTCTCTCATGTGTGAATCTTCCCCCATTCATAACAAACTTCAAGCCCATGCATGGAAGAGACAATGACTTCTCCAAGTGTATTCCCCAGGGAGGCTGTGTGCAGATCTTGCCCTGTGCCCATGAGCAGTGACCATTTCAACACCCTGAAGGGGAATAGATGGTTAAATTCTGAATTCAGGCTCAGTCTAAGCAAACAGAGCTCAATGCCAGAGGGATTTCACACTGCAGTTCTGAGTTTGCTGCTCAGCATTTATTTGGTTCTAATTCTGTACCTCGGCTGTGTTGGCATTGCATCCTCATACCCCTGCTAATGAGGAAGCAGGGCTGCTGCAAGCAGAGGGCTCCTGTAGGGATGTTGGCAGCATCCCAGAGAAGGTATTTTAGACTCACTGGGGAAGTTCCAGACATCACAGATTATGTATTTATACTAATCATGCCTCATCATTGGGGAAAATCAGGACAGGCAGCGTATTCTTGGTGTAGGCAGGACTATGTTTTTGTAGCAGAAAGGCAAAATCACTTCAAGTGAAGGGAACAAGTTGTCTCCCTAACCAGGAACCAGCACTTTTATAACTGGGATTATTAAGCACTGCAGAGAACATTGCTTTGCCCAGGAAAATCACATCTCCTCAACCCCCTCCTCTCCCTCTGTCCTTTCCTCCTGGACTTGGTGGTGCTTCAGGCTGGATGTTGCAGTTTGCCAGCAGATGTCCTGAGGACAGCCACATCAGAGGTTCCCAGTTCCTTCTCCTCGGAGGGCAGAGGGTGGAAATGCTTGCCCAGGACAGATGATGCTGCTCCTCATGGGTGTTTGGGGTCAGTGCAGTAGGAGATGCTGAGTGTTCCCTGCCTGTGGCACTGTCATGGGAAGCCTGTGCTGCTGACAAGGACCATGGTGTAACCCCACTCCACTGCACATACCTGTGTGACTGGAGAATCCAGCCCAGTGCATAGACAGGAGTGCAGAATAAGTGTGAGTATCACCCAAACGAGGACAAGCAACCCTGGATATGTCTCATCCACATTGTCCAGTCCTACCCCAAATGCAAAACTGCATGCTGTGTCACAAACATCAGCTGCTTTTTCTTTATTTCATTGTCTTCAGTCCTCATACAACTATAAATTTAGCACTACTGCTAAAGAAAAAAAAGAGCAAGCTACAGCCATTCATGGGGTAACATAATTTTAAACGTTGTGAGACAGCTGATACTATTAAAAATCATGGCCCTGTTATGGGCTTTCATTATTGATGGCTACTTGAGGAGACATACACTACAAAATATAAAGATAAAAAGTGAAAGGCTATTTAGATAGATGTTCAGCTGAGTGCTGCTAGCATCAAATCAATGGCACTGGAGAAATGAGAACAGACACACGGCACAGCCTCTGGACTAAATGTGTGCACATTCTGGGTCTGCCAGGGCTTTGCCTGCACAACTTTAAATCAAAGCAACATTGAAGTCAGTATTGATTGTTCTTGGAGATAGATTTTACCTTCAGGCACTGCTGTTTCCCAAAGGAGCGTGAGCAAGGACGTAAGTCTCTGTGCAGTGCTGGCTGCTCGTGGACAGGGATCTCCCTGAAATCCTCTGAAAACGATTCCTCCTCTGGAAGTACCCACTGCTGCTGCTGAGGGACCGCTGCCTGTTCTTCAGGTACTCCCGGTAGTTTTTGGTGAGCAGGGTGTAGAGGAATGGGTTGATGCAGCTGTTGCTGTAGGTCAGGCAGGTTGTCAGGTAATTAATGTTCTTCATCACCTTGGGAGATAAAGGGAAGGATTCATAATACTGGAAGAGGAGCTGCCATATCCAGAAAGGCAAGAAGCAAGCCCAGAAGACCAGCACTATGGTGAAGATTAAATAGAGCACCTTCTGGTTGGGCAGCCTCTTGGTCTGCTTGAAGGAAGCAGTCTGGGACACCCAGTAAATCTTAGCCAGGCGGATGTAAAGGTAGCCAATGACCACCCCCGGGCCCACGATGCTGGTGCCAAAGAGGATGGTGAGATAGACTTTGTAGGACAGCTTGCTCCAGGTGGGCAGGCAGATGCTTTTGTTGTCCCTTTGCACCAGCTGGATCATGATGAGCATGGGGAGGGTGAGCAGCAGTGACACCAGCCAGATCACCACAGCAATGGCCTTGCGGTAGCTCTTGGACCTCTTCACCGTGTCCAGGGGCTTCAGCACGGCAAAGTAGCGCTCTGTGCTCATGACTGTGAGCGTGAAGATGCTGGCGTGCATGGTGAGGAAGTCCAGGCTGAACAGGATGCGACAGCCAATGTCCCCAAAGTGCCACTTCTGAATGAAGTAGGTCCCGACGATGAAGGGGATGGTGAGGAGGTAGAGCAGGTCGGCCAGCGCCAGGTTGATGATGTAGATGTACATGGAGGCAGAGGATCGCAGGTAGTGGCACATCACCAGCAGGGTGTAGACGTTGCCTGTCACCCCGACCACGCACATGAGCGACAGGATGGCCCCGATGGTGCAGATGGCAATCATGTCCTCCGTGGAGCCGGCGGCCCACACGCCGTCCCCGGTGGCATTGGCGGAGACGTTGGGCCTGATTCTGAACACGCTGTCCTCACTTGTGTCTGTCACCATGTAGGGGGTGGCGGAGAAGTGGCTCTCCAGCTCGTCACTTAGGGACATCCTCCTGGGTTTAAAAGCCAGAAGCTTTGCTCATGTCACAGGGGTCCGAGGGGGTTCTCTCTGCTCTGAGAAACTCGGCTGCTGGGAGCTGTAGAACCATTTCCTAGCAGTGTCTCATCCAAGGACCATCTGCATTCTCCACTAGAGGAAAGACATCCAAAACAACATATTAGAAATCTGCCAGAGCAACACAAAGGTTCATTTAGAAGTTACCTGTCCCTGAGCACGTATCTACACTGTCTCAATGTACCAAAGGTCTTTGGCACTGAGGCCACTCTTGTAGGGCTGGTGCTCTCATTGCAAGAGCCCAGCTGTGATCTGTGTCCATGGAAAAGAGAAAAAAAAGGTTTGTGGATCACTGGAACCACTTACTGCAGTCCTTAGTTTGGGGTTGGAGGAAAAAAACATCCTTCCTAAATTTATAACAATGATTTAGAGCTATCAGCATGATTGTTTAAACCTCTTTGCCACATTCTTAACTCTGAAGGAGCCTAAGACCCCTAAAAAGGGAAAACAAACTTTAGATTTATCATTTGCAGCCAAATTGTCTGTTCTGAGTTAGTGATGCATTCAAAGTCCTGTCCAGCATTCCTGCAGTGTTTTCACAGAGCAGCTTCCCTTGAATGAGAAGCTCCTCCTCCGTCCTGCAGTTTCAAACAGCATTCGAGTGATGGAGAAAAAGGCACTTCATAAAGCAAAGTGCAGTTTCCCTGTGGGATTTCTGTGTCTGTAAACACAGGGTTTTTCACTCTCTCTGTCCAGTGTGACACCAGGGATGTCCATGTGTCTGTAAAACACATCTGTTTCAGCCACAGCTGGACTGAACAGCCTTGAGCAGCGAGGTGTGAGACAACACGTGAGGCAACTCTGCAGGTGGGAGCTTCTGCTTAGCTCAGACTCAGTGCTGCACAAATCAGGACTCTGTTGCTCTGAATTCATTCTGGGTGTAGGCAAAAGGAGAGCAAACCTTCCTCAGAGAAATGCAGAAGAAGTAGCTAAAATGCCCAGATTTTAAGGCATACCAAAAGCCTGTGCCATCCTAAAGGTCACTGCATACAGAAGTGCATTTGCACTGTGTGTTTTACAGCACTGAGACTGTCTCTTTTTCTTTGGAAAACGCTGAGGAGGAGGGATGCTGGACTGCCTTGTCCTTGTAGGGCTCAGCAGGCAAAAACTCCCCTCTGCCTTGTTCCACTGGGCAGGCTGGATTTGTTTAATCCTGGGAATTTGAAGCATTTCTCAGTGAGTAGTTAGGTGTCCCTTTCTCTCCTCACCAGCTCTGACTCCTTTGCCTCTTTCCTCCTATTGTCTCCTTGGCAGAGGATTACAGTTCCAGGCCCTCCCCTGCTGCCCTTGTGTCACCCTGTCAGTGACCTCTGTGGCCTTTGAGGATGGACAATTTTCATCCTCCTCGTGACTTGCCCTCACCTTCTCCCCATTACCTGCTGAGGACAGCAGGTGCTACAGAGATGTCATAAAAAACTCTGGATAAGAGAGGACAACCCAGTGCAGAAGGAGATTTTCCCTCACTTAGCAATTGGGATAAAAGTACAAAAAACCAGAGAAACACACAGAGCCCATCTCCCACCCCAGTCTCTCGAGTGCAGGTGGGAGATGAGCGTGGTTCTGCAGTGGTCGGTGCTCCTTCAGGACAGTGCTGCTCTGGGCTGGTCTCCACAGCTTCACCAGCATCAAGAGCCATTTCTTGGACCTTGCAACGCCAAATCTGCCTCGTCCTGCTCCTGCTGTGCTGTGCAGTGCCCTCCTGCTGTAGGGCAGGTGTAGCTGGTCTGTCCCACTCCCTCGTTGTCCCTTTTATCGATGCTGGTGTCCGAGCTGGCAGTGAAAGTGACTCCCATGAAGGAGACACAGCTGCTCCGGGATCTGTGGCTTCTCCTCTGCCTCACAGCCAGCAGGAGGGCACAGAAATGAACAGCTCTGCATGGGATGCTCCAGCTGAGCCCGGAGCTGGTCCCACACACAGCTCTTGGCTCGGTGTGCTGGTGATAGTTCATTTTCAGGAGCATATTTCCATGGCTCAGGTGCTGCCTCCTTGCAGCTGCCTCATTTGGTGTCCCGGGGACTTGTAGCAGATTTGTGCCATGCTGGTGCCAGTGTGTGCAGTTCCCTGGAGTGACAGCTCCTGCTGGAGAGAGCCGAGCCCACTGCATCTCCCTGCTCTGCTCCTCTTCTGCTGAACCTGCCTTCTGCTCCATTCATAAAATTCCTACAGCACTAATTCCATTCAGACACTTCGCCCATCTCCAGACAGAGCTAGAAGAGGAAAATTAAGCCAAATGGGGAGCCCTTGCATCATTTTAAAGTTCCCATCAGTGCTGCTCTCGTACACAAACACACACACATGCACACACAACAGAGAGCTTGTTATTCCAAGCAGCCATTCAAGCATCTTACGGTCCAGGCGATTTTCCCAGCCAATCTTGCCTTTCCCTCTACGATATCATCCCACAGGAGTACCATGCATATTTACAGCTGTAAACAGAAATTAATTTTTCCTGCTCAAACCTTGCTTTTAAATCCGGCAGATGAAGTTTCCTACAAGAAAGCAAATAATAATAAAATCTATCTAGTAGTATCAAAGCTGGAACTTAAAGAAAGAAAAATAGAAAAAGAGGAAAAAAATAGAAAGAAGAGAATCCTTCTTCATGGGCAGAGAGTGAGAGATCCCAGTGCTCTGTCGCATCTGGAGCGGCAGGGGCAGGAAGGGAGCGTGCTGCCAGCCAAGTATGTTTGAAATCTGGGCGCTCTTAACACTCTCATTCCCCTCCCTCCACTCGTGCCGGCTATTTTTGCTCCCCGGTGACGTTAGGCATAGCGTGGCTGTGCTGCAGCCAGCGAAGAGCCTGTTTAAAGCAGCAGGGTTTGATAACCATGGCTCGCTCAGCTGCCTCCCCCTGCCCCACTCTGGGGATCAGAGAGGTTCGGGTTCTTCCATCCCAAGAGCGGTGGAAGGCAAAGAACCCTCTGGACAGCACACTGAGAGGGCGAATTCCTGAATTCCTGAATTCCTGAATTCCTGAAGCTGCCCAAGCAAAACCAGCACAGCTGGGGAAGGAGAGTGCGCCAGGGGGGGTTAAAATCCTGCGGGAGGGTCACATTCCTGCCGGAGGGTGGGCTGTCCAGGGAAGCAGCAGAGCTCCTTGATTTGGAGATCCATTCCAAAGCGAAGCTGAAGTTTATTTGGGTTGGATGGCGTACTAACAGATGAATCTGTGCAGTGGGGTCACACACGGCAGCATCCAAGACGTTTCAGGCTGGCAGTAACAAAATATTGCCGAAGTTGTTCGGGGGCTGGGTGGTTCCCTTTCCCCAGTGATACTTGTGAGAAATTATACTCACTTTCAAAAATTTTGAAAAGGTTTATTAAAATCTTGTCAAAAATTACAACAGAAGACTGAATAGAGAAAATAAACACGGCACCAGGAGCAAAGGATTTTCCCCACCATGTGCTCATCCACACAATGGATATTCCACCTTTTAACCCTTTGGCCCCTCCCAAAGTTCTGTCCATCCACTCCTCCTTCACTGTCCTGTGGTGGAGAGCATTTCCTTACATCTTTCTCAGAGGTCAGGTGTTGCCATAGTGACAAATCGACCCTCCCACATATCCCAAATACCCAGGTCACCCCCATGATAACAACACAAGGGGAGTAAAACACAACTATAAATCTATAAAACTTCTCTTAACATATATAGATGATATTTGCCCCTTAATTGTGGGAGTCGACCATTTCATGACTCATTTCTCACACACTCAAACACAGAGATCAGCCCAGCACCTTGAAACAGAGCAGTGTTTGGATGGGGCTGGTGCTGGGAGATGCTGAAGCTAAACTCTGGATTGTTTTGTGAGCAGCTGGACGTTGTGCTGGTTGCTTGCACACAATGGGATTGCTCTTGCTCCCAGTTTCCTGCTTTGTCTCTGTGGGCTGCAGGGAATCGCTCCTGATCTGTGCCAGGGGAGGTGAGGAGCACTCGCCTCTCCCAGGTGTCTCCTGGAGGACACAGGTGTGTGGGAGATGCTGGCAGGCCCATTGCCTGTTTCACTGGGCACCCACAGTGGGCAGGTGACACTTCCCAGCGCTGGGCTCCTGGGAGAAACCAGCACCTGGCACAGCAGCTGGCACATCCATCCTGAGTGCTGTTCCCTCCTCTGCCTCTTTCCCTGCATAGTCAGACCATTTCTTCTGCACTCTCAACTGTCACCACAGTCCCCCAGACAGGTAATAATTAGCATTGACTCCATGATTGCAGAAGGCTGATCAATTGCTTTATTACTATCTCATCCTATACTATATTATTCTATACTTATATTACACTATATTACACTAACAAGAACTATCACTCACTAGAAAACCCATGACTCTCTGCTGAGAGTCACAACACAGCTGTGGATCCAATTGGTCAATGAATCCAAAACACCATCACCAGAATCCAATCAAGCAATCACCTTGGGTAAACAATCTCCAGACCACGTTCCACATGGGCACAAACACCGAGCAGCAGCAAGTGAGATAAGAATTGTTTTGATCATTCTTTTCTCTGCTCCTCTCAGGAAAATGCCTGGGAAAGGCTGTGCCTGCTCTCTGTGGCCAGAGAGCTGCTGCCATACTCAGCATTCTGCACTCTGGGTGCCTTGAGGTGCATCTTATGTCTAAGGTCAGTGGGAGCCCAGTTTGGCTCCAGCTGCCCAGGGCAGCTGTGGCAGCACCTGGTGAGCCCTGGCTGTGCCTGTCCCCACAGTGGGACAGCTGGGCCCTGCTCAGGGACAGCCTTTTGAGGTCTTGGCTTAAGAATAAATCCATGTGGAAGCTGGATTTTGCAGTAAAAATAGATCTTATGTTAGCAGCTGTAGCAAGGGTTGACTGAGAAACTCCGGCCTGAACACTCAAATGTACATGTTTTGCTCTGACTTCGCTTTTTGTGTTTGGCCCCTAGAAATCTTTGGAGAAGCATGGGATGGGAGCTGCTTCTCAGGCTGTCTTCTGAGGAAGATCCAACTTCCTGGATCAGGAATGGTGTGGCCAGCAGGAGCAGGGAGGCCATTCTTCCTCTGAGAGATCTGAGCAGGGGTAAAGCTCTTTGGGCAGTGCTTATAGCTGGGTGCTGCTAATTCACATACACTGGTGGCTTTCTGGCAGCCTTTTGCATCTCACAGTGTGGCCAACATGGCACAGCTGCCTCTTTAAACTTGAAATCAAGCCATCTCCACGATTTTGTGGAGACAGTTGCCCTCTCAGTCTACACAGCCCCATTTACACTTTCATTTGCAAGGTCTGAGATGTGCTATTTGATCTTCTTCATCCTTTGACCTCCCCACCTTCTCTTTAGTTCCTGGAATAGCTGCAGTGAGTGTAATCATCAGGGGGAAAGCAGCAAGCTGTGGGAGGCAGAAGAGCTCATTGCTTCCCTCCATATGCTGAGAAAAGCTTCCCTCACAAGTGTCTGGTGGAGAAGCTCTTCAGGGACAGGATTTGGCCTGGGTAATACGTCACATTTTCCCCTTTGCCAGTTACAACCTGATCATGTTTTTGTCAACAGTTTTTGGGAGCTGGGATAATGGTCACAGACAAATGTTACTGAATTGCAAAGCATTCAAGATCAACAACAACAACAAAAATCACAGCAGAATTCTCCTGGAAATCCATGAAATCATCATCAAGAAAGCCATGGGGAGTACAGACACACTGAGACACACCTTCCATGGGCCAGAAGCTGTTGCTAGACTAGAGACAAAAGCCTCTTTGCCATTATTTTCTATCCCAAATATCCTGTGCAGCCCCTCTGTGCTCTGCTCTGCCTGGAGCTGACCACACCATTCCTTTGCAGTTTGGTTCCATGTCCTCAGCCTCTCCTCCTCTGTTCAGCTGAACAGCTGCCCTGTTCCCTCCTGGGACACCATTCTGTATTCCTCAGCCCTCATAGCTGAGAATTAGAAGATTTAGGAAAGTGCTCTGGGGCCAGAAGCCTGCTAGGAAAAAGTCAGGCTCCATAATTTCCAGCTGAAGCTCCTGCTGCTGATCACAGGTGTTTTCTCAGCATGGAGGGCAGCACACATCCTCAGCCTGGCAGCAAAAATTTCTGCTGCAGCTCTCAAAACCCTCTCACAGGAGACAAGAGATGAAGTGTGAAAAGTTGTCTGGCAGTGCATAAAGAGCAGCAAATGTCACCACGCTGAGTTTGTGCCACTGTGGACTCGGTGGTGGCATTTGCCATCCTGCACACAGTGGGGTGGGGCTGGGGATGGTGGCAGCTGGTGCTGCTGTGGGCCACTTCTCTGGAGCAGCAGATGCTGATTCAAATGCTCCTTTAAAAAGCTGCTTTTCTACAAGAAATCACATTCCCACATAATTTCTGCCCTTGTTTACTCTGATGGGTAACTTCCATTCCCAGTGGTGGTGGCTCAGTGCTGACTTCCAGTGCCTGTCTTCACTTCCCAGAGGAGACAGTAAAGGAGACAATAAAGTCCTTTTTTCCCCCTTGTGGCAGCATCAAACTGAGCCAGAGTCCTCCTGATGCTGTCAGCCCCTCTCTGCTCTGCACCCTGTTCCCCTGAGTCTTGCAGGGCACCAGAAGCATCCAGCCCCTGCCAGAGGCAGTTTGGGGGTCACCGAGCAGGGGCAGGGCTGTGCCCCCTCCAAAAGCCATCTCAGCGTGGCTGGACTGTACAGAGTGGATGCCCCAGGCCATGGGCAGCCCCAGCTGACCCAGCTGCCTGTCCCCTGGCCAGGGCTTTGTCCCCGTGGCTCAGGGTGTGGCATGTGGAGCCATTGCAGTCACACAGGCTGGGTCAGGCTGGAAGGGACAACTGTGGCTCATCTGGTGCCACCTCCCTGCTCCAGCAGGGCCACCCCAGAGCTCAGGGCCCAGGATTGTGTCCAGGTTCTGGAATTTCTCCAGAGAGGGAGACCCCACACCCTGTCTGGGCAATCCAGTACAGAACTGCCAGTGCTCTCGTGGTCACACAGAAATTCCAATTAGCTCTTGAGAATCTGCCCTGACTTTGGGGTCAACCCAGAGGAGAGCAGGGATTTGCAATGTTGTGCTGAGCTCAAGTCCTCCTGAAGCTCTGCCAGGAACACCCAGGAATGGCAGCAGCTCCTGAGGAAGAGCATTGGTGAGACCTGGAAGTCCCCATGTCATCTCTTGTTCCAAGGAAAGTTGCATTTAAATTCCTCTGTTCCAACACTCATGGTCATGGACACATGCAAATGTGATACTCAAATTCCCAGCTGGTCCCCAGCTGTTCTCTCCACTCTTCCACTGTCTGTCCCCACCAGTGGGGACATCTGTCCCCGATCCAGTGCTCAGTCACTGCACAGGAAGTTCTTCCTCATGTCCAAGTGAGGTTTCTGCCCATTCCTCTGGTGCATTGCTGTGCCCAATTATAAGAGACGGTCCCAAGTTCCCCTCATTTTTGCCTCACGTTTGCTGCAATGGCAGAGACTGAGGTCCTGGAGACCCCGACTGGAGTTCCAGCTTGGAAAGGTGGATGATTGATTTTGCAGGTGTGTTTGCTGCAAATCATGGACCACTGCTTCGAGCAGGGCCTGACAAGGAGCAGCTTGTTCTACGTGCTTACACCTGCTCCAGGATTACCCATGAATTTTCCCACCTCTTGGCCAAATGAACTTTCTGGGGTAACTCTGGTGATCTCCCACGGAACACCCCCCATCTGCCTCACGACCACCGTGACGGATGGAGATTGAAGCCCCTCCCAAGGACTGAGACCCCTATCCCAGGGAGGAGGGCTGGCCTGATTGATATGAAATGTTTCCCCAAGAAGACAATGGCTCTCGCTCACTGCTGATAACATGATCTGTTCCCCCTCGGTGGCTTCAATGGACTTATTCCTTCTTGTACCTGTTACCCCTCGGTGGTTTCAATGGACTTTCATTGTCTTTTGCCTGTTCCCCCCTCAACGAAGGACTATAAAAGACCCCTGAGTTAACCAAGACCTCGAGAGTCTCCCCGACGTGACAAGACGGATCTCCATTTTCCGGACAAGTGAGGATTTTGTCTGCGTTGGTAGCTATACTCTTTCCCCCTCTTTCTATCTTTTATCTCATTTTCTGATCCCTCTATCGCATGTGCTGTTGGCCCCTAGTAAAGGTGCATTTGTTGTGATTAAACTGATGGTCCCTTGCTGTTTGCCTTTCTGAACTTTTGGGATCGGTAAATGAACCATCACGACACCGCGCTCCTCCGAGCGGATCGTGACACCAACCCAGCAGAGCCTGGTTCCTCTCTAAGCCCTCCCTGCAGGCACTGACAGACAGGAATGAGGTCCCCAGGTGCCCTCAGTCCTGTCCTCTCAAGGCTGAGTTGATGGAGGTGTTCCTGCCATGCTGGTGGCACTGGGTACAGTGCACATTCTTCTCTCTCTCAGGATTTTTTCATAGAGTTGCACAGAGAGAAGAAAGAGAAAACAATTTCTATTTCTGCTCCTTGTTTTTCCCATGTGGAATGTGTTTGGAGAATTGTTTACCTGGGGTGATTGCTTGCTTGGATTCTGGTGAGGATTGTTTGAGCCTGATGGCCAATCCAACCCACCTGTGGCTGGAATCTCAGAGAGGGTCACAAGTTGTTAGTTAGATATGGTAGTTAGAAAAAGTATGTATGTAGTTTTAGTATCTCCTTTAAATAGTATAATAATGTATTATAGTGTAGTTATAATAAAGAAATCATTCAGCCTTCTGAACTGGAGTCAGACATCAGCATTTCTTCCCACGGGGTTCACCTGCATTTACAATATCTGTGCTCAGAGAGGGCTGCAGGACACGTTGGGTCACCCAGTGCCTGGGGGATTTGAGTGAGACAAACTCTTCCCTTGTGGGAAATGGATTTGTAAAAACAGTTTAAAAATTGTAAAATACTTGTAAAAAAAGTTTAATAGAAGGTTACATACTATGTATTTGTATGTAAACTTTGAGATAAGAAATGCTGACTTAGAAATGTTATGGAGTAAGACATACATTGTTGAGAGAGAAATGGAACTAGAAATAAGTTTTAAAGGATGATTTTGTAAATAAGACAAAATACTTTGGAGAAACAGAACTATGAAAGATGTAGTAGTACTTATGAGGAGTAATTTTAGATTATTAGTTTTAAGGTATTTATAGTATAGTGTTTTAAGGTATTTATAGTATAGTGTGGTATGCTATACTTATACTATACTATATATATTACTATACTATGCTAACTATACTTACTAAATTAAGGTATTTATAGTATAATTTTAAGGTATTTATAGTATAGTGTAGTAAAAGCTAAGAAACACAATGTATTATAATTAGGAAATAGTTGGCTTAATAATTGTGATAACATGAATTATAACATCTGCATTGTCTCACCCTTCATATAACACTGAAAACAGAATAAAAGTTTTTAAAACACCTCACAGTTACCCCATCTCTGAGTCAGAAAAGGGCCTAATCCTGCATTTCCTCTCCTCAAAATCCAGCAGCTGAGTCTCTCTCCTCAGGGGTTTGTGCATGAACCTCCTGTGCCCCGTGCACTGCTGTGAGCTCCCTGCCGAGGCAGGTGGGAACGGCTCCGTGCAGGGGCCTTGAAAAAGAAAGACTTGCAGCTAAAAGCACTGCCAAAAATGACAGGTGCTAGTTAAAAGACTCAAAAGTATGTGCCAGTTTTTAAATAAAGCATTTTGCCCTCCATGGGTTGCTTCCTCGGATGAAGAACAGGGAGCAGATGCCTACTCTGTGCCAGTCCCTCTCTGCAGGGACATCTGTGTCACCAGCACAAGGCCTGGGTAGCAGCAGAGGATCCTGCAGGGCACAGGAGGGGTGGCTGTGCCGTGTTTGTTCCTCTGTTGGAACTTTTGATGTAGGAACAGGCTGGAGGGTGTTGGCTGAAGTGAGCAGTGGATGTGGCACTCCACACTCCCTTGTGGTTCCTTCTTTCATTTCCCTTCTCTCAGGGTGCAGCTCTCCCCTGCCCACTGGCCCTTCCCACCATTGTCTGCTCCTGCATTTTCAAAACCCTCCTTCAGAGGGAAGTGGCTGCTGGCATTTTGTGTCAGAGGAAATTCCTCTGGAAATGGCTCTAATGTAGAATAAATGGCTTAATTCCCTGGTCAAAAGCAGTGGGAAGACTGAGCAGGTGCCTGGTTCCACAGCTGGAAAGCATGCTTGATTGTCTCAAAATGCTTCTCTTTGCCTTGCTTTGCACCAAAGTAACACTTTACCTGATGGAGGCTCTTTTGTTTCCAGGTGCTGCCCCACTCAATGGGAAGGGGCTGCCCACAGCAGATGAGGGGGCTGAGGCTGGGCTTGGGGTTGCTGAGGGCTCCCCCCAGCCCTGGTGTGAGAAGGGGGTGCAGACAAGCCCATGGCACTGTATCGGTGCTACGATGCCTGACTGACAGGAAGAATGATGTGCAGAACTCCATGTCAGAAGGCTAATTAATTACTTTATTATATTATCAAGAACTATCACTAACTAAAAAACCTGTGACTCGCTGCCAAGAGTCCCGACACAGCTGTGACCTAACTGGTCAATCAATCCAAAACACCACCACCAGAATCCAATCAAGCAATCACCTTGGGTAAACAATCTCCAGACCACATTCCACATGGGCACAAACACGGGAGCAGTGTGGGAACCCAGCACATCCCTCTGGCTTGCCCTGGCTGTCTGAGACCCTGGCAGGGGGCTCAGAGACCTTGGTATGAAGTCAAAAACACCTGTGGATTTGATTTTAGCTCTGGAAAAAACTGCCAACTCTGTGTGAGGAATTACAAGCCACAAGGGTTTGAGTAGTGCGGTAGTTGAATTAACACAGGGTGAAAAAGTAGAATCCAGACCCCAAATGGGGTAGCAAATGAGGGAAGCAAATGAGATAAGAATTGTTTTGATTCTCTTTGCTTCTCTCACAGCTTCTCTCGGGACAAATCCTGAGAAAGCTGAGTCTCTCTCTGTGCAGAGGACATGTGAATACCACAGAACTGCCCATCTGAAGCCCAGGCAATGCCCTGCATCCCTGTTAGACTGACTGCTCTGCTGCAATTCAGTTTATTTTGAGTTTGCATCACTGTGGTGGCCGAGGCCACACCAAGGGAAACCCTGACCCGCCCTGTGCTGCTCCCACCCTGCCTCCCTTCCTGCTCTCATCCATGCTGAGCTGCTCTGTCAGTGCCCTGAGATCATTTCCCTCTTATCCCTCAAGCACTTGGCATGGTTCAAAGCTCCTCTCACCTCACTGTGTGTGTGGACACAGCACCTTGTTGGACTCACTGCAAATATTTCATTCTCTCTGCTGATTTCCCAGGCAAGGCACTGAAAAACTTGTGGCAGCAGCCCCAAAAAAATCAACACGAAGACATGGCATGAAAGCAACACGAAGCTGCAGCACAAAATACCCTGGTGGTACATGTTTGTTGTACCAGTGCTGCAAAATTGGAGTCTTTACATTTAAAGTAGATTGTTCCCAGTGGGCTGGGAACTGCCTTTGGGTGCTTCATATGGCTGAAGATGGGGAGGGGTTTGGGTTTGGGTTTTGGGAGGGGCGTCAAAGCTGTTTTATTGGTGAGACAAAGGGAACAGCATCCCTTGTTCTCCAGACTAGTCAAAATGTACAAACACCTGTATAATGAAAAAATGCCCCAAAGGATAAAAAAAGCCCCACTCAGTGCAGAAGTCAGCAGTAGTTTGAAATTCTCTTGGGTGTCTCCAGACCCTGAGCACCTCTCCTTTCCCTTCAGGGTGCTGTGGGATGCAGTTCTTGCCCCCATGACTGAGCTGTTGTCTCTGGAAGTGGCTGCTCCAGCTGTACTGGCTTTCTGCTGTTTAACCCTCCTATTTTGCATCCTGTCTCGTGCTGCAGCACCCCGGGGCTGTGCAGATGAAGAGATTCAGGTGAAATGAAGCATCCTTTCACATGCTTACACACCCTGGCTGTGCTCAAAGCCACTGACTCCACCATTAATACTTTGTCTATTCGAGCCAGGTCTCATAAGCTCTCAGAGACAAGTATTATATCCTTGATAGCTCAGCTACCTCAGGTGGCATAAAAGTAGCAGGATGGCTGCTGTGACAATGTTGGAAAAAAAACATTTTAATAAAAAGCAAAATAAAAAAGCTCTTTATAGAGAAAAACTGAGCCAGGGCAAGAGGTTCTTGCCCCTGCTAAAACACTTCACAAAAGTGATTTTCTTCTTTTGTTCTTTTCCAGTGAATTGCTTAGCAGGGACTTTTTGGCTTCTGTCCAATTAGCTATCCTTAAGTTTGAGGCGAAGTCTCCAAGGTCCTATGAGGTGTCTTTTAACCAAATTGAGGAGAGAAACTTCTGGGCTTTTTCTCCTTTTGAGTAGACAAAGGATAACTTTTTTACTCCGTCAACAGGGGGCACATTCCTACACACCATGTGTAAACAGGGAGGGAATATTGCCTCTGAAGCGTGTGCTCAGAGCTGCAGGGAGGTTTCCCAAGCATCTTCTGGGCTCAGAGCACTTCAGGCTGCTCTGGTCCCCTCCTGAGCCCCTGGCAGAGGGGAGCCTGTCCCATCCCTGCCACCCCAATCTCCACAGTACAATGCTGGCCCACACCCTGGCTATTCCCATGTTGCCAGCACTCTTTTTAGCAGGGCTGAAAAGCCAGCACTGTCTTTAGCAGGGTTTTTGGAATAAGATGATTCTCCAGGCTGGGGCACTGAAGGTGAGAAACAGCCAGGCTCAGGGGCTGGGCTGGCAGGGAGCCTTGAAGCTCTTCCCACTTTGCAAGTTTGCTGTGTTCAACCCAAATGAGAGAGGCTGGGCACCTGCTGCAGGGGAGGATGGCTCTTGAGAGCCTTTAAACACCTCCAGTGTTAAGTGCAAGCAAAACATTCCAGGATTTTGGTGGCTTGAAGCTCCCTTTGCCAGCCTGCATTAGCAGCGTGTGACTCAATTTGCTAATGACTGCAATTAGATAACCCACAACTTTGCAAAGAGGCTCTGGGTGACCTGTGCTGGCCTTGGCTGAGTTCCTGTCCCCTTGGGACATTATCCAAGCGATGGCCCAGGACTCTGTGCCAGTGCAACATCTGGCTGTGCCTCCTCCTCTCAGCACAGCAAACAAAAATCCCTCAGTGCATAGAAAGCAGTGGGAGCTGGCAGCTCTTCGCTGGGGCAGAAGGGAAGGGCAGATTTTGCCTTTGCTACCTGTGCCACCTCTGCCCGGCAGTTTGAAGCATTTTCCCTTCAAACCTTCCTTGCCAGACCTTCCCACAAGCTGCTCCTGGCATGGCTGTGCCTTGGCAGCCCCACTGTCATGCCCAGGGCTCAGTGCAGGGACCCACTTGGCTGTTTGATGCCAACTGATTACATGGCAAGGGCTTGGCACGGCCTTTGGAAGCACATTTATTACATTGCAAGGGCTTGTCATGGTCTGTGTGAGCACAGAGGAGCATTTGCTGCTGGGAGTGCAGCCCTAGCTGGGAGACTCAGATATTGTCAGGATCAAAAAACAAACAAGTTTAATGTTTCTTTTGGTCTTTACTCTCCAGAATCTCTCTGCATCATCATCAAGCTTTGCTATTTTCCCCATCACTCCTTGTTCCCCTGCTCACTCAGGAAGCTGCTGGATGGTTGGACACCACAGTTGATTGTCTCCTCTGAAAATTGGCCATTTACCCCCACACTTTCTTTCTTAACTTTTAATCAATTATATATTTGTCTGATGACCTCTGCTCTGCAGAAGATTAGCTGTTGGAGGACCTTGCTCACTGCTTTCTGATAATCCAAACAAACTGCTGGAATTATATTTCTATACCTTGAGAGAGCTCCAATCTATTCCTGAGGCAGAGCTTCTCCTTCAAGACCCAGAGCTGCCTTTTCCCCACTCTGCTTACTCAAGTGCCTGTTCACTCTCTTTACTCCACCATCCCTACTCCTCCATCGTCCCCCTACTCATCACTGGAACCTTCTTTGGAAGGCTGGCATCATATTCACAGAACTTGAAGCAAGAAGCAACACTCCAGAGTTAAAGCTGAAGCTGTTTCATCCCTGGGCTTCTTCGGAGCTTTTGGGTGAATACAGTTCTGGCATCCTTGAAGTAAGCTCATATAGCAGGGGAGATCACAGTCAGGTGTTTTTATTTTATTTCATTGATTTTCTGGTTTCTAACTCACTGTATAAAAAGAAATCTATGCTTTAAGGCATGTGGTGCTTACACTGAGTTAAGAACACTTGGACTAAAAATGTTGCTTTTAAAAAACCACTTGAAGATATCAAGTCTGGACTGGTGACCCCAGGTCCTTTCAGAAGTGATAAAGAAGCTGTTAAATGCACCAGAGAGCATTCTTTGACATCTGCAGCCCTTAATATACAACCCCTGGTGTTTTCTGGAGGGATTTAGAAAGAAAAGGAACAATGAACAGGAAGAAAAATAATAATAAAAATCATCTTTCTATGGTACAGAACAAATTCTTCCATGCAAGGGCTGGTTGTGCCCAGGCTCTCACTGCTCCAGGCTGCCTTCACAGGTCCCTCTGATCAGAGATCTTGTTGTGAATCTGAGTGTTTCAGTGTTTTCAGAGGCATTTTCTGTCAGTTTTGCACAAATGAGCCTGGAAAATAAGTCCCCATGGGGTGTGGTTATGCAAATGGCTGTGTTTAAGCTGAGGGAGCTTGGGGAGCTGTTTGCTCAGACCTAAGGGTATCCAGTGTCCCACCAGCTGCCCCTTCTCTCCTCTTTAGCAGCATGCAGCTGGATGGGAGGCAGGTGTCTGCAGCTCCAGCCTGGTCCTTCAGCAGGTCCCTGTGCTGGGAAATCCTTTCTTCTTCTTTGTGTCCCTGCAGGGAAGTTCAGTTTTGCACAAAGAAGCAATCCTCTTTTTCCTTGCACAGTCTCTACCTGCTTCCAGGTGATTACGTGCAGCCTTCTGAATGCTGAAGTGCTTCAGCCTCTCCCTTCTGAGTCATCCTTCTGCTTTAGATTTTCTGCATTTGTCATTGTCTTAGGCTGGAAATGGGGGTGTGTATTCTACTGCCATCTGTCAGAGCTGGGGCAGTTCTCTGCTGTTCCTTGGGCAGTTTTTTCTTTATCTCTCCCACACCCAACCCTCCCTCCAGGAGATCTCTTCTGTTCATGGCCACTGAGTGTCCCTGCATGGCTGAGAAAATTCCATCATCCCATGGGGAGATGCTGTGCCCAGGGGAGGAGCCAAGCATTCCTACCTGGATACAATCTGACTTTGGAACAGCACAGCAGCCTTTGCCCACTGCATTCCCAGAGGAGCAGCTTTCTGCCCCATTGCATTCCCAGAGGAGCAGCTTTCTTCCCCACTGCATTCCCAGAGGAAGCCCAGGCCCCTCTCCAGCAGCCCTGGAGCTTCAGAGGAAAACTCCAGCCTTGTCCAGGATCCTGCTCCAGCAGAAGCACAGCTGGCACTGCAGGAGGGCTGAGCCCCCATGGAATGGCACTGCTGCCACCACCCTGACCCACAGCCTGCCACGGCCTGCTCTGACTCTGGCAGTGGTTTGGTTTCTTTTCTGTATTGTTGCAATTTAAAAAAAAATTTCCTAGTAAGAACTGTTATTCCTACTCCTATATCTTTGCCTGAGAGCCCCTTAATTTAAAATTGATAATAATTCAGAGGGAGGGGGGTTACATTTCCATTTCAAGGGAGGCTCCTGCCTTCCTTAGCAGACACCTGTCTGTTCAAACGAATACAGTCATTTCTGCTCATCAGCATTTTCTCATTCTCTTCTTTCCAGGTTAAGATAAAGTTGACCCCATGGGTTTTTTTTTTCTTTTGATCCATCTCATGTAAAAGGTCAGCCCTTCATCTCCTGCTGCCTTGGCTCACTCTGTGACAAAGCAGATTGAAGTGCAGCAGGGGATGCTGGTTATGTCAGGGGTGCCTGGATTTCAGATTTAAAGCTGGCAGGGTGTCCATGCCCTTGGTCTGACAGCAAACCTGCTGTGCCTCTGCTTCCTCCACGTCTGGGAGGTGCCAGGATGGGGAAGGCTCCTGTGGCTCCTCCTGAATGGAGTGGGTGAAAGAGCTTGGTGAGAACCCATCCCCTCCCAAACTGGAGCTGATGCTCTTCCCTGCTTCCAGCCAGATGAGGCTGGAACAAGAGATGTGCCAGACTTGTGTCCCTTCCCCACAAGAGCATCCTCTGTGAACACTTTGCCAAAGGAACAAGTAACCTTCACTCTTGGAGCCTTTCCCAAGAGTTACACTGGATGTTCCCTGAGCTGTAACTCCCTGCTGAACAACACAGGCCTTTTCCAGCAGGATGATTTTTCAAAACTTTAAAAATATAGAGTGGGAGAAGCGTAAGGAAATTGGTTTTCTCCCATTCTGACAAGAGCTCCTTCTTTCTCCCTCCAAGCTGGCAGCATGTTGTGCAAAAATATCCCAGCTCTCACTGGTCAGCACTCCTTGACAAAGCTTCTTGTCAGAACACTTGATGAGTTTTGATGTGGTTTCTGCTGGTGTGTGCCAACACCTGGCAGGCAGCATCTCTCAAAGTCTCTCATCTTTATCCCTCTTTCCTCTCCCCCATGCCAGATTCCCACCTCACCTGTTTATCTCTCGTTTTGCACAGCCCTTGCCTTGTGCCAAACTTCTCCATCTCTGCCGCTGCTCCTTTCTGCCTGTGTCCCTGTGCTGCTGGTGAGCAAAGCCCAAATGTGGGTGGGTGTTCAGTAACTGTGCAGCACACACAGTCCCTGAGTCTCCCAGGCCACCCTTGGAGGGCATCTTTGGGCAGCTTCCTGTGGTTTCGTGGATTGCTTTTGATGCTTTGGAGTGGCTACCTAGAACAGAGGCTAGACAAGGTTAAAAGAATAAAGTGGGTATTTATTAAAGGCCTTCAACAGATACAACCTGGGCATTGCAGGAGCCTCACAGAGGCTACATACAAAATGGACAACAGTCAGGAGTTTTTCAGACAGAAATAAGTTTGGTCCATTTGTATATCAGGGGTTTATTGTCCAATTACAGCTTAGGTAATGAAGTCATATTCCCTCAGTTTGCTCCTCCCTGCAATTCACTTTCATTTTTTACTTTTTGGGGCTTGAGGCTGTGGTGTGTCCTTGAGTTTCAGGCCCAGAGGAATTGCTTTGTCTGACCAAAATGTGCACTTTATATAGAGATTAGAGTTATGCACTAATGCAGTGCAGGATCTGAAAAGTATAAAGCTAAACTCTTAAGGCATCACTTTGAGACTCAACCTTGCCAAGAACTGCTATTCCCAAACCTGTGCTGATCTAATGGTCCCCGTGTCTGTGACATCTCAGGTAGCAGCAAAAATCTGGTGCTTTGGTAGATGGGAAGCAGGACTGAATGGCTTGTGGGAGAGCATGGAAAAAAATGAGAGTGAAGAGGAGCCATGAAGTTATGCAGTTGTGGCAGCAGCTCCCTGGCCACAGAGAGCAGGCACACACTGTCCCAGGCGTTTTCCCGGGGAAGGCTGTGAGGAGATCAGAGAAAGAATGAGAAACAATTCTTATCTCCACTTGTTGCACCTGCTGTTGTCATGGAGATTTGTTTACCAAAGGGTGATTTCTTGATTAGACACTAGATAGTGTTTAGATTGACCAATTAGGTCAAAGCTGTATCGGACTGGCTGTAAGGGTTACTGAGTTTCTTAAAAAGTATAGTATAATATAGTATAAAATAATATAATAAAGCAATAGATCAGCCTTCTGCAATCATGGAGTCAATACTAATTATTACCTGGCAGGGGGCCTGCAGCAACAATGCAGTGAGGAGGGACAGGGGAAGGAGAAAATCAGGTGGGTTCTTCTTTGGCTTGCTGCAGTTCAGAGAGCTGCTCAAGTGTCTGCTGGCTTCCCTAAAGGTTACTCGAGTTGCTCAAATGCATCTTTAAAGGTCACTAAAGCCCACCTAGACCTTGGTGAAACCTTGAAATGTTCTGCTCACACAGCTGAGGATGAGTTGGATGAGCAGGTTTAGTGCATGGGGACCCTGGAGCTGGCATTGGGGTCACCCAGACACACCTTGAGCTTCCAGCTTGAGGGGAGGAGAAGAGACCCTTTCCTGAACCAGCTGGGCCAGTCAGTGTCTGTCCCGGGCTGTTCCTGCAGAGGGGTGCCAGGGAGGGAAATTCTCTGCTGTTTTTTCTAGAAGTGTCTGTGGGATGCACCTCTGCCCTTGGCGTGCCTCCAGGGTGTGAGGAGCAGCCACAGGGAGCTCTGAGCTGCGTCTGACTGTGCCAGGCTCCAGCCCCCGAGGCAGGGCAGGCACAGCAGCTCTGTGTGATGCCAATTAGCTCTGCTAATCCTTACAACTGCTTCATTTGGGTGCAGGCCTGTGCTGATGTGATTATGCTGCTTCTGGTCCCCAGGCTGGCTCGTGCGCTTTACAGCACTGAACAGGGAGGGTCTGGGGGTTTTATGTACAGAAACGAGAGGGGAACTGCAGGAGGGGGAAATGGAAGGGAAAGGACCCCTTGGAGCAGTCCCTTGGGGTGAGCAGTGGTTGGGTTTGATGCTCTTTGTGTGGAGAGATGAAGCAGCATTGGACAGATGTGTCCCAGCACTGCCCTGGTATAGGAAATGGGTTTGTAGAGAATTCTCAAAACCTGACAGAAGGCTCACACAGTGTGCATCTGTATGCAAACCTTGAGATAAGAAATGCTGACTTGGAAATGCCATGGAATAGGACAGACATTGTTGAGAGAGAAATGGAGCTAGAAACAAGTTGCCAAGGATGGCCTTGCAAAAAAGACTGGATACTTTGGGGAAGTAGAACCATGAAAGATGCACTGTAGTAGGACCCACAAGGGGTAATTTTAGATGATTGGCTTTAAGGCATTTACAGCATGGTGTGGCAAAAGCTGATAGGCCAAGAAACACTTATAGTGTATTGTAATTAAGAAATAATTATAGATATATACACAGGTATATATGGAGAAATAGAACTATGAAAGATGCAGTGTATTAGGACCCATGAACTGTGGTAAAAGTTGACAGGTTAAGAAACATTTATAGTGTATTGTAATTAGGAAATAGTTGGCTTCTGATTGTGATGGCATGAATTATAACACCTGCATTGTCTCACCCTTCATGAGACTGAAAATGGAATGCAAGTTTTTAAAACACCTCTCAGTTGCCCCAGAAAAGGGCCTAATCTGACACCCTGGAGCTGCTCAGAACACGGTTCTGTGCTGCTGGGATGGGCAGGCTTCCCATGGAGGGAGAAGCAGACAGGCTGGACACTGTGGTGCCTTGGCAATAGCAGCTTGTGCACTGTAAATTAGGAGCTGGCCTGTCCTTCATCCCACAGCTCGATGTTGCTGGTGTTATCAGCCCAGCTGTGGGAAGCATAATTTGCCCAAATCCTCCTGCCACCTCCTTTGGCCATGCCGTGGCAGCGACAGCTGTGCTGACATCCCACACCTCATTGTCCCATTGCTCAGGGTAATGAGCTCAGGTCTCAGCTCTGTGTGCACTGAATAACAGAATAACCACAGGCCAATTCTTTGCAGCCAGTTCTCTTGCATTATTTATAGAAGAGGAGTAGCACACTGTCCATGAGGGAAACAGATGGACACCTGCCTGTCAGCCTGTCATACTTGTGTCTGGCAGCAGCCTGGACTCAGGTATCTCTTTTTTCCATCTCCTCTTTCCAGTAAAGTTAGCTAAAAAAAATTTTTAAAAGGCCAAAAAATGATGAGCTAACAATATAGCTAATAAGACTTTGACTTCAGAAAGACAAGCCCTTGTCCCACTGGTATTGACTTAGCAACTCACAGCTACCTGTGCTGTCGATGTTCCCTCAGCCTGAAACCCTTCCTGTGGCTGCACTGAAATCCCTTCAGCAGAGCAGTCCACACATCTCAACTCGTCTTCTTGCTGTAATTCCTGCCTACAGATGATGTAAAGATGACACAAGTGCCCTGTTGAAATGTTGCTTTCCATCCTTGAGATTTCACAGCTCAGAGCTCTCCTGTGGAGTTAATCAGTAATTCATACACCTCCTCCAAAATCCCAACCTTCTCCAAAGTTTCTTAAAACCACAGATGAGTAATGTTAGAGAGAAGACACTTCTGTAATTAAAAAATGTGCTTCCACTGATATTTTCCATGGTAAATATTCATTGAGACAAGAACTTTTAAAAGATTTTTTTCCTATAGCTTCACCTCAAGCCTAAGGGTATTAGTATTTAGCAAAATACTGTGATTCTGATGAAAAGAAATACTTCGTTTCAAACTTTCTCATCCAGGGCTCCCTAATGTCTCATTTTCCAGCTCACAAGAGACCTCAGCATTTCAGCTTTCCATTCTTGATTGGAATTGAAAGTAATTTCAAATGTCTAAATTCCTGGTTTAAATTCCTTTTTGGGGCTAAGCGATGATTTTCCTTATAAAAGTTTTCTATTCTCTCTTCTGCTAGGTTTTTACTGATGAATGTGTGCAAGCAATTCCCTAATCTAAAGAAAATCAGCATCCACAAGAAAATTAATGCTCTTCCTTTTACCCTGTGCAGCTTTAATTTCACCCAGCACCAGCTTCTGCCTCGTGCTTCCCTGTTGCATCCCGGAGTTTGGGTTTAGATTAGGGTTTTTAATTTATGTTAAAATAAGTCAAGTTCTGTAATCCCGTGTTTCCCCCGCGTTGTTCCCCCCCGCGGTTTCTGGCCCCATGTTGCCTGCTGCCGGCTCTTACCCCTGTGCCGCTCCTGTAACCACCCTGCCGTCCGGCCCTGGGAAACCCCGTGCTGGCCACACGATCCCGCTCAGCCCGCTCTGGCTCGGTGCCCGCCCCTGCGGGGTTCTCTGGTTGGTCGCTGTTGCTGGCGTCACCGCCACGGCAGCCGCCCCTATTGGGCGGCAGGCCGTGGATCCTCTCGCCCTGCCCCTCTATAAAGCCCTATCCCGCCGGCAGTCAGACGCCATTTTCTCCCATGCGAGTGCCTGGAGCGGTCGCGTCTTTCCATCGAACCGCGCCACGTGACCAATAAACCGTTCCTGCCAAGCACGGAGTAAATGGACAAATTCCTTCCTCTTTACCGGGTCCCTAGCGCACGGTAACAGCGGTTGGCCAGCCCACGCGCCCGAGACACGGAGCCGTGTCCGGGAACCCGCGGCAGCAAACCCCGGCAGCACGTGGAAGCTACGCCACAGCCGGGCTCCCAAGAGCCGCGTGCGGCCGGGGAGAGCAAAAACCCACGCCGCAATTGGCGCCCGAACGTGGTGCCGAGGCCAGCGCTGAGCTGATTGCGTGGACGGAGGTTCACCGCCGAGCTCCAGGAACAGCGCCAGGAGCCGCCGCCGCCGGCCAGGGGCCGCGCTGCCGCCAAGGGGGGAGCGCCGCCGCCAAGCCAGAGCGGGCAGCGATCCGCGCCAGACCACAGCTCCGTGCCGGACGGAAACCGAGAGCAGGGGCTCTCCAAAGTACGTCAGTGAAGTCTCCGTCGCCCACGAGGGACCAGACAGTGTGTCCCGCGTGGGACAGGAAGTGCAAACTTTCGCAGCCAGGAGGGCAGAAGAAAGAACACTTCCCGGGACTCCCGGACCCTGGTAGCAGCTTTTCTTTGCAGAGACTTCAGTCTGGTAAGTATTAGTCGTGGAAACGTGTCCAGCTAATACGGGGAGGGCTGGCCGTGTTCCCGAGGTTGGGACGTGCAGCGCGCAGCACGAACGGCAGCCGCTGGAGTCGCCTGCGTTTTTTTGCTTTTTTTTCTCTTTTTTACTGCCCCAGGGGTGAGGTGGTTTGGGTGGAAGAAGCATGGGGACCGTGCTATCTGCCCAACAAAAGGAATTTTATTCCCAAGTTAAAGAAATCCTTTTGGTGAAGGGCCCCTACCCAAAAAATTTAGTTAAGAAATTTGTCCGGTGGTTGTTCTTTGCTTTTCCCCGTCTGTCTACCGAGGACGCGCGCAAACCAGAATTTTGGGAGCAAGTGGGAAAAAGGCTAGCAGAGGGGATCGGTAGGGATCCCTCTATAGATGACTGCTTCCCTAAATTCCATTTGTTGATCACAGATGTAGTAAAATCAGACCCCGCGCGAAACTCGGTTGGGGAAAGGAAAGAACCATCCGGAAAATCTGTTACTCCCTCTGAATCTGTTTCCCCATCCCCTTCTCCTACCCCTTCTTCCCCTAACCTGGGTGGGCGAGGGGGGGCACCCCGTCGATCTGAGACGCAGGGCAGCTCCACAAACGTGGACCGTGCGCCTGGCTCCCCCAAGCCACCCCGGCGTCCCCGCCTTAGCGAGATCGGTCGATTCGCTGAGGCCACGACCCTAAACCCCTTTTCCAATCCCTTGTTCCCAGTTGAAAATCCCAGTTTCGGCGCTACCCCGCGCAGTTCTGTTTCTTTAAACCCCTTTCTTTGTTCCCCTGAGGAGGCCGAGGCCACGTGGTCGATTTCTTTGTCTTCCCAAGATGGAGGGCGGCCACATGGCAGGGTCTCTTCTTCCCACAACCCCTTTCTGTTCTTTGTTCCCGGTGTCCCCGCCTTTAACCCAACCCCCACCTGCCTCCCTGTGGGCGTGGGCGCCGCCCCCTCGGGAGTTCAGGTTGCTCCCTCACCCATTGTTCCCCCTCGAATGGGTGTTCCCTCCAGTCCTTTGCATGTCGTCCCTGCTGAGTCATCGACTCCGCCCTCCTCCACCGGGGAGAGCTCTGCCATCTCCACCCCGCTGCCTGAGGGAGGCAGCCCCCGTCCTGTTGCCCGTACCCTGTCCCCATCTTCCCATGGGTCCCGGAGATCCGGGCGGGAGGGAAGAGGGGGGAGGGAGGAGCGGGAACCCCTATCCCCATCTTCCCATGGGCCCCGGAGAGCCGGGCGGGAGGGAAGAGGAGGGGGGGGGGGACGGGAACCCCTACCTCCAAGTTCCCATGGGCCCCAGATGTCTGGGCGGGAGGGAAAAGGAGAGGGGGGGGAATCGGAGCCCCTGCCTCCACATTCCAATGGATCCCGGAGACCCGGGAGGGAGGGAAGCAGGGGGATGTGGGTTTCTGAGCATTTTCCAGATTCCGTGGAACGGGTCAAGCCGACAGATGAGAGGCATGTAGAGGGATCAGAGGTTCAGGACAAGTTTGTCCTGGAAGCGGCATCCATGAACACTGCTGCCTTGGATGCCGTGCCTCCAAAGAACGCTGGTCCGAAGCAGCCTCCAGCAAGACGCCAGTGCTTCCACTGCAATCAAAGAGGACATTTTGTGGTTCAATGTCCGTTTCTGGGCAGGGCACCCCCAGGGACAGTGGGAGGGGGGAGAGGGGGGGAGGGAGATCCCATTCCCCCAAAAAACTGAAGGAACAACGCGCACCTGCCTCGCGTGAAGATAAAAGTAAGGCAGGCCACAGCACCTTAAGGAGAGCTGTGAGTTACCAAGTAACTGTGCAGGTGGTAGTTCAGAACATCAGGGTGCCTTTGAGCGTGGCAGATGACCCCACCAATCGGGGGGTTGCATCAAACCGCAGGCGACGCAAAAGAAAAAGGACCCTACAATCTCCTTAAAAAAAAAAAAAAAATGTTTTTCCCCAAAGCCCCAGTCTGTGTGTGTCCCAAATCCCCATGTTTGTAATAAAGTTGTCCCAGTTTCCCTATCCCTAAACACCCTGAGAAGAACCAGCCCCAGCACCATCTCCAGGCCCTCTCCACCTGCATAGCAGTCACCGCAGTTGCAGCAGCAGAAGAAGCTGGGAGAAGAGGCCACCGCTTGAGAGACTGAATCAACACCACTGCTTTTTATATTTTATTAAGCGGGGAGATGTTGCATCCCGGAGTTTGGGTTTAGATTAGGGTTTTTAATTTATGTTAAAATAAGTCAAGTTCTGTAATCCCGTGTTTCCCCCGCGTTGTTCCCCCCCGCGGTTTCTGGCCCCATGTTGCCTGCTGCCGGCTCTTACCCCTGTGCCGCTCCTGTAACCACCCTGCCGTCCGGCCCTGGGAAACCCCGTGCTGGCCACACGATCCCGCTCAGCCCGCTCTGGCTCGGTGCCCGCCCCTGCGGGGTTCTCTGGTTGGTCGCTGTTGCTGGCGTCACCGCCACGGCAGCCGCCCCTATTGGGCGGCAGGCCGTGGATCCTCTCGCCCTGCCCCTCTATAAAGCCCTATCCCGCCGGCAGTCAGACGCCATTTTCTCCCATGCGAGTGCCTGGAGCGGTCGCGTCTTTCCATCGAACCGCGCCACGTGACCAATAAACCGTTCCTGCCAAGCACGGAGTAAATGGACAAATTCCTTCCTCTTTACCGGGTCCCTAGCGCACGGTAACAGCGGTTGGCCAGCCCACGCGCCCGAGACACGGAGCCGTGTCCGGGAACCCGCGGCAGCAAACCCCGGCAGCACGTGGAAGCTACGCCACAGCCGGGCTCCCAAGAGCCGCGTGCGGCCGGGGAGAGCAAAAACCCACGCCGCACTTCCCAGTGGGAATTGTGAGGCTGGTGGTTTTCTCAGCATTATCTCTAACCAGGGAAACAATCCCATAAAAACAAATTGGTTTATTTAATAGCCTTAATCATATTTTTATGTGTAGAGAGACAAATACAAATGCTGTCAAACACAGCTTTCCTCTTCCCCCTCCACGTGGAGCCTGGCTGATTGATCATGGAGTCTTTGCTTCTTTTCAGCAAAGGTTGGGATTAAATGCACAAGATGGAATTTCTTGTTTCGATTCGGATGTTTATTAATTCTTATCTCTGTTACAGCCTCACAAACCCTGCAGTTCTACAGCACTTCACTCTAACAAACTAAGAATGGAGCCCCATCTTTCTCTACAAGGCCTTTTAAAGATAAACTGTCTGATTAAGAAATGACACCTCAATTATTTTCACTTTTAACCCAATAACCAACCACCCATGGCCGCAATGGGGACTTTTTTATCCAATTACACAAAACCACCCAAACCCATGGAGAAGAAGGTGAAGAAGAAGGTGAAGAAGAAGGTGAAGAAGGCCCAGCCTCCACCCTAAAACCTCCATCTTGCTTTATATATATTACTATACTCTAAACCCTTAAACTCTAGGTTTTCCACCCTGTGATATCACACACTTCTATTCAAACTCCACCCCCACAATCCCAGTTCTATCATTCCATTTTGGAAGCTTCTCCACAGCCTCAGGTCAATGCAGTGTTCTCCTGGGGGTCAGTGCCTGGCAGCACAGAAAGTCTCAAATTCTCAGTGACCAGGGTTCCAACAATTGATGGTACCTGAAATGCTGGAAAATAGCTGTGGTCTGCAGTCAGAGCCTGTCTGTGGCAGCACTGGCAGCAATGCAGTCCCCTGGGACTGAATTCTAATCTGCAGGCATGATCCCTTTTCCCTTCAGGAATTCTCTCTTCCCAGCTCTCAGTGTCTCATTCCGTTCCTGGAGGCATCGCCTGCCCAGCAAAGCAAACTGGCACTGTGGGGACCTCACTTCTGGGAACAGCTCCCTGAACCCAGGTGGGTTTGCTCTGTGTATCTGTTGGGTGATTTTTTCCTGGCAGCAGGATGGGCTCTCTGGCCACTCTGCTGCGTTGGGCTGGGCTCTGTCCAGCTGCTTTTCTCTTTGAAGCAGAAATGAGACCGTGACAACTGAGGTTTTGTCTGGCTCCTATAAGGAAAACATCTCTGCACTGATCCATATCTGTGGAGAGATGACAAAAGTTTGTGCTCTCCAGGCTGCTACTAGAAGAGAAAGAAGGGAAAAAATGGAACTTAAAAATTCTGCCACTATAATTTTCAGCTTTAGAGAATTAACACCTGTTGGACCTTGCTGTTGCTCAGAGCAATTCATGAAGAATTGTTGTCTGACAAATGTTTTAAGTTTCTGGGTTGCTCAACTCCTGCAGATCCTGTCTCTGTGTCCATGTTTTGGAAACTGCAACTGCTTTGAACATCTGTGCTCGCACTCTGATGGTGAAGCATTTTGTCTTTCCCTTCTGGAGGTGTTGCCCTGCTTGCCCAGGAGCTGGGAAGGCAGGAGATCTGAGGGCTGTGGTTCTGCAGCTTGGGCCAGCTGCTGACAGTGCCCTGGGGAGCAGCCCTGGGAGCTTCCCAAAGGCTTTTCCTGAGTGTCAGTGCAGGTGGCAATGCCAGAGGGCAGTCAGGGTGTGACACTAAGGCACGTGCATCCTCTTTGCCTCACAGCAAGCAGCCCAGAAGTCAAATTTCATCATCTCTCTCAACAGCCTTTCAAAACAGAGTCGTTGCTAACTCGCATCACTCCAACAGCAACACCTCATGGGGTTTCTCATGAGGCAAATTTGTTCTCTCCAGAAAGGCCAAACTGCATTGCAAGGACATTGCTCTTTCCTCACAGGTCCCTTGCAGACCTGTCAGCTCTGGTACCAGCTGCTGGCATTTGAGTTTATTGTTCTAATGGGAATAACCAGGGAAAAGGAAGATGGGCTTTGCTTTAGTTTCTTTTTTTCTGTTTTTCCCCCAGTTTCTCATGACACTTGGGCTGGCAGAGCAAGGAGTAGCTGGGGAGAGGTTGAGCATCATGTGTGGCAGCTGTTCCTGCTGCTGAGGTGGCTGCAAGGCTGGCAGGTGAAGAGACTCAGACTCCCTCCTTTCCAATTTCACACTTCATTTGAATGCACAGACAGGAGAGAAGATTACTGCAAAGCCAGCCCTCATCTCTCCTGACTGCAGAATCAGAATGGAAATGGAAATCTCTGAACCCTGAACTGGCTCACTGAAACCTCCTCAGGGTGAAGGACCTGGAAATATTCCCTGTTCTGCCTCTTCCTGGAAAGCTCTTGAATAGAGGATGTCTCTTTTACTTGGAAAAGACAAAGATTTTTGAATATTAGGCTGAGAATTTAGCTGCAGCTGTGTCTTAAATGATTTTGGGAATGAGAGCTGCACGTTTCTTCTCTCCCCCCGCTTTGTTCTCAGAACCAGTCTTAAAGGTGAAAAACTTACTTCTGGGCTAAACAGGATGGGGATATGAGCATCATAAAGTCAGAATCCGCAATCTGAGCAGGTGGAGGGAGGGGGGAGCGTGGCCATCTCCCTTGAGGGGATTAGGGAAGCCTCCCTGTGTTTATCCTGCCCGTGGAGCAGAGACTGGAAGGAGGGCTGGGAGCTGCTGGTACACATTGCAGGGAGGTGAAGGCAAGGGATGGAGAAATATAAACAGACTGTGTTAGTTGATAAATGGATGAGTAGGTGACAGTTGAAGGGTCCCTGGGACATTCCTGCCTCCAGAGGAGGCTGGAGGGACCAAGGGGAGCTGTGCCAGTGACTGGGGTTGATGGATTCACAGCAGCAGTTGTGTGGCTTGGTGTTCCCACTGCAGCAGACCTGCTGTGTGGGATTGCCTGTCGGATTAAACCATTTTCTGACCCAGAGATGGGCAATTGAGAGGTGTTTTAAAAACTTTCATTCCATTTTCAGTCTCATTTGAAAGGTGAAACAATACAGATGTTATAATTCACACCATCACAATCAGAAGCCAACTATTTCTTAATTACAACACACTATAAACATTTCTTGGCCTATCAGCTTTTGCCACACCATGCTGTAAATGCCTTTAAGCCAATCATCTAAAATTACCCCTTGTGGGTCCTACTACAATGCATCTTTCACAGTTTTACTTCCCCAAAGTATCCAGTCTTTTTTGCAAGGCCATTCTTGGGAACTTGTTTCTAGCTCCATTTCTCTCTCAACAATGTCTGTCCTATTCCATGGCATTTCCAAGTCAGCATTTCTTATCTCAAGGTTTGCATACAGATGCACACTGTGTGAGCCTTCTGTCATGCTTTGAGAATTCTCTACAAATCCATTTCCCACATTTGCCTACCAAGGGGGCTTTGTCTTGGCCAGACGGGTCTGCCAGGTCCTTGCAGGTGTGTCAAGTGCTGTGTCCTGGCTCACCAGCAGCTCCCAAGGGCAGCACTGGGCTGAGCAGGGGCTGTGAGCTCCTTATCTCTGCAGGCAGCAGCTGGGCTGGGATGCTTCACTCTGTGAGGAACTTCTGGAGAAGCTGCTGCATTTTCCTACTGCAGATCCCGGGATTGCTTTGGGTCAGGGAGTGCTCCTGGCTGGGAGGAACCACAGGGCTGCAAAGGGGAGCAGCCTGGGCTCGGTGGTCCTGCCCTGTGTCACACCACAGGTCACTTCCCTGCCCTGCAACTGCCATCCCAAGAGGAGCAGCAGTGCTCGGAGCCAGACCCAGTCCTGGCACTGGGTGTAACACCTGTGATTGCTCCTTTCTCATAGCTCCAGAAGGGTTTGGAGATATCTCCTCATCTGGAGCTCATCTCTGCCTCTGAATCTTGGCACATTTGACTGAGCAATTCCCTTCCTAAACTGGAAAACCTTAATCCAACAGGGCAGAGGAGTGTGGCAGGGAGAGGAATGTGGGGGTGGGGGACTTTGGGGTTTGTTTGATGGGCTGGGTTTTTTGTTTGTTTTTTTCACCCCCAGGCTTTTCTGTGTTATCAGCACATGCCCAGGAGTGGTACTTGCTTGAGCAGCTATAATTTCCTCATTCCTTCTGGTGTAAACCTGCCCAGCATCTCAATGCTGCCATTTGATGTTTCCTCTGAAGTATGAGAGGCAGCAGCAGTGAATAAAATCATCCTTTATATTGGTGGACCTGCTAGTCAGGATTATGGGATAATCAATTCTTTATTTATCTTTTCCACCTCTTCCAAGGTCAGGATTTATACTATTTTTTTTTAACCCCTCTTTGGTAGATCTGTCTCTGCTTTAAAAAGCCTTGAGAGCATGTTACCTCCAGTTTCACTTTGGAAGGTGCTGAATTTGAAACAGCAGACTGAAGGCACCAAGGCATTAATCCCCCAATTTCCATGCAGTTATGCATTGGTTGTCAGCAACCTCAAAAATTGCAAACCAGGCTGCTTTTTTTAAATGCTTGTGAGCATCAAGAGGCAAAGATGCTCTGCTGCCAGCCTAAAACCATCCCCCAGTGTAGTGGTTTTGGTTTGTTCATTTGAGATTTTGTTAATTTTGAGAGTTCTTGGTTAATGTATTAATGAGTGTGCTGGTTTTAATGTTGATTAATTATTAGTGTGTTCACTTGTTGTGAGGTAGGATTAGGAGAAAGGTAAAGTAGATTTAAAATGTTAAAAGGGTATCAAGAAAAATTTATTAATAGAAATTAAAAGAAAGAGTAATAAGAATTAAAAGAAAACATTTAGAATACTTGTTTTCTATTTATAACTTTTTAATTGATAAGGTAATGAAACAAAACTTAAAATTTTAGTTAGTTTACTGCTTTTAGAATAGTTTTTTTAGTTTATTTAGGGAGATAAGTCTTTTTTGATCATGTTATGGAGACTTTTCTATAAGGAGAATAGTTTTTTTGTGGTTTTAAATTTTTTCATGAACAGTAGTTGTTTGGGGAAATTTGTAATTGTGAATTTTTTATTTTCTATAAGTGTGTTTTTTTATAGTTCTGTTTATGGGTTATGCTAATTTACCCAGGCGGATCCCAGGGAACAGGCTGTGGTACTTCATCTCACCTGGGCAAAGGTTTGTGGGATAAAGACAATGACCCCATGGGGCTGTGTGTGCTACAGCCACCCTTGGGGTGCTGCATTGTTGGCCAAAGCTCTGTGACTTTGGCCAAGGATTGAGAGGAGGGATCAAAACTAGTCCTCTAGTTTTTGAAGGATTTGCTTTATTTGGATACTTTTTAGTGCTTTGCGGTGGCTGCTGCTCACTGAGCTTTGTAGGACCCTAAGGGTCCTTTGCAGGTCCTCCTAAGGGTCCTTTGTAGGTCCTCCTATGTCATAGTTGAGATGGAGACAATCCAAAGGAACACACTCCATTTTCAGAAGGCTTCAAACTGGTTTTATTATAGCATGTATGCTTTTTATACATTCTTACCAAACTCATAAGTTTACACTTTACTCATTGGTCAGGAAAGACAAACAAAGTGCTTAATGCAAATAGGCAGTTGCAGGTATTACTTATTATTTATTCTTCTTTCTTTCTTGGTTTCTATGTGTTCTGGTTTGAAAGCAAAACCAGTGAGAGACTCCAAGTCAGAAATACAATTTACTGGGAAAAGGGAAAAGAAACAAAATACATGCAATAATACAAAAGGAAAACCACGGACAGAGTCAGAATACAACCTGACACCCCTTTGGCCAGAGTGTTGGTAGCCGTCCAAATTGGAGTGGCTGCTGCCCTCCTGGAGTGGCAGATGTGGTTCTGTGGGAGCAGTGATCCTGTAGAAGGGTGTAGTCTTCCTCTGAAGGTCCAGTGGAAAACCCCAAGCTGTTCCTCTTGGGAACCTGTGGAAAGGCTGAGGCTAGTGTCCCCAAAACCCAGATTAGATCCAGGTAGGAATGCTTGGCTCCTCCCTCTGGGCAGAGCATCTCCCAGTGGGATGTTACAGTTCTTATCAGTCACGCAGTGACATTCAATAACTCATTATCAGCAGATGTCTCCCCTGAGGGAGGATTGGTTGTGGAAGAGATAAGGAAAACTGCCCAATTAACAGAAAACAACTGCCACACAGATGGCACTAGAAAACATCTTGCTTCTCAATCTGGGACACTATGTCAACAACCTTGGTAGAAAATTCTTTCAGGGGTGAACATGGATCCTCTTATCAAACTTCTCTCTGGCTCACAGAAGTCGCTGTAAAACCTCTTCCACACTCCTAAAGGGTCCTTTGTAGGACCCTGGTTGTAAGGTGGGGGATTTGAGGGCTGTAGGGGAAGGGCAGGGCTGTCCCTGCCTCCTGCACATCCATCTGCTTGGGCGTGGGGTGTGCTGTGCTCCAGGCAGGAGGTTTGGGTGCCACAGTTTTGGTTGAATCACAGCTCCCAGCTCAGTCTGAAGCTGGTGCTCTGGAATCTCTGGCTGAGTTTCTGTGGGAATGGAGGCTCAGGCACAGGCAGGCAACTCTTGGGTGGTTGGGATTTACCTCAACAGCAGCTCTGGGTGCTGTAACAACAATAGTTATCTATAGATGGGATATTAGGGAAAAAAAATTCTTCCCTGTGAGGGTGGGGAGGCCCTGGCACAGGTGCCCAGAGCAGCTGTGGCTGCCCCATCCCTGGAATGTCCCAGGCCAGGCTGGACAGGGCTTGGAGCAGCCTGGGGCAGTGGAAGGTGTCCCTGCCATGGCAAGGGTGGCACTGGATGAGCTTTAAGGTCCCTTCTAATCCCAGCCCTTCTGTGATTCTGTGATATTCCTAAATAGACAGAGATGAAGGTGATTTGATTAATGACTGTGCCCATTTTGGTTTGCTCCATCCAGCAGCCCTACCCTGCTTGAGCTCAGTGTCAGTGCTCCTGGTCTCAGTGGCGCTCTGTTGCTCTAACCCTGCCTCTCTTGCAGTCTCTTCTATCAATTAATCCAGCATCCGGGAGGGAGGGGAAATTTTAAAACTGAATTATCTTCTTTTATTTATTTTTTTTTTAATATAGAAAACACTTGTTCAGGAGGGACTGTTTTTTCTCTTGCAGAGAGCGATTTATGTGGCTCTGTGCAGTGGTGAAATAAAGCCTCAAATTCAATATTTCCCATGGAACATTGTTAATGTTTCCATCTGCTAAAATGGGTTTAATTTGATTGACAAAAAATTCTTAACTGTTGTTAGACAGTGAGTTGACAATGGCAAATAATCCATACAAAATCCCTCTGGATTAGTTCTGCATTCAGGTTGCTGGCACTGTTGACATCACTATTTTTACTTTTTCTTTTTTTATGGTGATTTTTCTTGCTGCAGAGAACTCAAGAGGCTGACGTTGTGAATGAGGCACCGAGTTGAGACTCGGGAGGTCTGTGTTCAGCTTCCAGCTCCCTTAATCCTTCTGTAAGCCTTATTGAAAAGGATTCTGCTCCTTTAAATTGCTTTTGCCAAAGCTCCAGGTCGAGCTGGAGCCTTGTGAGCGGATCTGCAGAGAGAGGAGAGTTTAACACCTAATTGGGGAAAGTAGGGAGCTCTTGGTTTTAAAAGTGCCAGGCTGCAAATTCATGGCTGGGAGGCAGCCAAGCATTTAATGAGGAATGCATCTCCCTGGGAAAAGGGTCACTCTGGGGTGGTGATTCACTCCTCAGTCCTGACATATCTGTTCTCATATCTACAGCCCCCCAAAAGCTCTGGTTGACCCCCATGGTGATGGTTTCTATTTCAGGGGTGTTGTTTGAAGAGGTGGCTGCTTTGTCTGGCACCTGAGCTGAGTCACTGGGGAACTGGGTGAGTGCTTAAACACGAGTTTAAATTGTGACATTCAGTAGGGAAGCTGCAGCAATAAATAAAATCTCATGGGAAATGGAGTGATGACCTTCTGAGCAAGAAGAAATCCAGCCTGCTCAGGGAATAAACTCTACAGGTTTGCATTTCCCTTTCCCAGAAAGGTGAGGACTACTTCGATTCCTCCTCCCTGGCAAAGTCCTTGGCTGTTCATTGGGGCTGTGCAGGAGCCTTTTGGGTGCTTGGAGTTTCCCCCAGCTGAGGGGAATCCCCAGAGCAACACTGCTCATCCCAAGGGAGAAGGAGGAGCAGCTCTGATGCCCTCTCTGCAGCTCTCACTGTGAACAAGGGACGAGCACTTTGAGACAAAAGCTGAGGCTGCAGTGAGCCAAGTGGGCTGTCAGTCTTCCCAAGAGCTGCCAAAGGGGAAGGGAAGGAAGGTCCAGATTGTGTGGTGATGCTGCTTGAGGCTCTTCCTGTATCTGCTGGTTCCTGGAGGAAGGAACTGGGTCTCTGCCAGGGTTTGAGTCATCTCCTTATCTGCAGCTCCCTCTGAGTAGCACTCTGCATGTGGGTGAATTCCCTGTGAGATGGGGACACCTGGAATCCTGTCCCCACAGGAGTCATTAGATTCTTATCACCCAGGAAAAGAGCAGGAAGGAAGAGAAGGCTCTGCCTGCAATGTGGAGGCAGTAATGGGGGTATCTGGAAATGGGGTGGTTTTCCTTAAACACTATTAAGGCTACAAGTAAATCTCTCCTTTCCCTGCCCTCTGCAGAGCAACCAGACCTTCCCCTGCACAAGGCCCAAGTTGTGGTCACTGAGAATTTCAGGCTTTCTGTGCTGACAGACACTGAACCCCAGGAGAACACTGCATTTCACCTGAGGCTGTGGAGAAGGTTCCAAAATGGAATGATAGAACTGGGATTGTGGGGGTGGAGTTGGAATAGAAGTGTGTGATATCACATGGTGGAAAACTCAGAGTTTAAGGGTTTAGAATATAGTAAAGATGGAGGTTTTAGGGCAGTCCCTCTTCACTTTCTTCTTCACCTTCTTCTCCATGGGTTTGGGTGGTTTTGTGTAAATGAATAAAAAAGTCCACATTACGGGGCATGGGTGGTTGGTTATTGGGTTAAAAGTGAAAATAATTGAGATATCATTTCTTAATTGGACAATTTATCTTTAAAAGGCCTTGTAGAGAGAGATGGGGCTCCATTTTTAGTTTGTTAGAGTGAAGTGCTGTAGAACTCAGGACTTGTGAGACTGTAACATAGATAAGGATTAATAAACATCTGAGTCCCAACAAGAAATTCCATCTCGAGCATTTAATCCTGACCTTGGCAAAAAAAGAAGAAGCAACGATTCTGCACAGATCCTGTCTCCCTTTGATTTCTGTGGCACTGCAAGAGCACAGGGAGGACTGGAGGGATGTCCCACATCTGTCCCTGCTCCTTGTATGGCAGCTCTGGATTTTCTGTTTGCTCCTGCTGCTGGATTATGATGAGCTGGGCAGTGGGGACAGGTCTTGCATCACTGGTGACTCAACATCCCTCTGAGTCATGGCATTAATATTCCAGAGTGAATTAACATGTGGGTAGGAGTGTGTGCATGGGCCAGGAGAAAGTTATTCAGCAGTGATGTGAAAAAAGGAAGTGATCTCATTAGCAGAGTGGTGTAAACATCATTTTCACATTCAGGGAACTACTGAAGTATTTCTGTAGGCCTGAAGGTAATGTCTGCTGGAGAATAAAATACAAAATTAATTGCAAGGCATTTGGGACTTCTACTGTGAAGCACAGCAATCCTGATCTGTGATTGCAATGATTATGAGCGCAAGTTACTAAAATAACTTTAATGTAAAAATAAATTGTGTTTATCATGGAGGGAACACTACATTTGGCTGGAGAAGATAAAAGCGTCCACGTTCAATATACATCAACTGCAATTCTTGAAACATTTTTGAGGACCACTCAAGATTTAGAGTGCTTGAAATGCTGCTCATCCGTTACAAGTATTTCCACAAAGGCTTGTGCAGCTCTGAGTTGGTATGTGTGCAAAATCCTTTGGTAGTTTGTGCCCCGTGACTCACATTTGAGTCATCAACCTGAGCATCTGCTTAAGTTTTGAGGAGAGATCAGATGCATTCTTATATTTTATAGAAGCCCTGGTGGCCTGATGAAGTGAGGTCATCAGTGAGAACGTCATCAGCTCGATCCTGAGAGGATGTGTTATCCTTGTTATCCTTTTGGATTCATTACTCCATCCTCAAAGCATGTCACACTATTTTTCCCAGCTGAATGTCCTTCTTATTAAATTTAATCTCCTTAAAATATTTGTTTTGTATTCCTGCCCCTCATAGGGGCGTTGCATTGTGCCATTTGTACTTTTGCTAATTTGCTGTCCTGTCCTTAATCTCTCTTTTTCCTCAGCCTCTGAATTTGGGAAACAAGTCTTTTAAATATTATGTGGTTAAGAAAATGAGTTGGTCTCCAGAGATTCATCTCTTCTTGTAAAGCCACAACTTTGCTCCAGAGGACACATTCTGCTGATAAACAACTGCGTGTGGCACCCCAGGCTAGGCTGAGCAGGTCTCAGCTGCTGTCACCTCTTCACTGGCTGTGATTTTGATCTGTGGGACTCTGTGACAGCTGTCACCTGTATTTAGGTCCCTCACTTTATTTGTGTCCCTGCTGGTGTATTGATGGAGCTGGTCCATGGCTCTTTCTGTGGGGACAGCCATGAAAGCTCAGGGACAGGTTTGAGCTTGGAAGTGGCACTAAAAGGATCCATGACCAGGGAGAGGTGATCTTGTTGGGAAGGGCCAAACAGGGAGAAGTCTGCTGGAAGAGTCTTTCCCCTCTGATTGGACGTGGCTGAACAAAAACCCAGCAGAAAATGGGAGCAGGTTCTGGGAAGTGAAGTGATTGTTCTGCCTATATTGTGATTGCTGTTTTCATGACCTTTGCTCCTGTTTACTTGCTAAGGACTGAAGTTGTGATTCTTCTATTACTATGTTATTGAAAGTGATCTGATAGAGTATTTTTTTCTTTGGGGTAGTAATTACCTCATACCTTGTAGAACACTTGCAGATAAATGCTTACAAAGTCATAATGTGAGGAAGTGATTTTGATCTCTAGTGATTAATGTGCTGAATAGTTGTTTTTTTTTTTTCCTTGTACATGAGTCAGTACAGACATGATGATGCTCTGTTATAAAGAATTGCAAACACAGGTGGTTCCCCTGCATTTCAGGGTATGATTAATATTAGAAAGGCTTGGGTTGGAAGGGACATTAAAGCCCATCCAGTTCCACCCCCTGCCATGGGCGGGGACACCTTCCACTATCTCAGGGTGCTCCAAGCCCTGTCCAACCTGGCCTTGGACATTCTAGGGAAGGGGCAGCCACAGCTTTTGGGGCTCACTTCCTCAAGCATTGCCCTGGTCATCCCGATGGTCCTTGGCAGTCCCTCTGATGGCATTTACCTTGTCCTGCCTTGGCACAGGACAGAACAAACTCTCCTCTCACCGCCTTTCTTTTGTGCTGTGCCCAGCAGAGCAACTGTTTGCCGGCATGAGAGCTGCCTCCTTGGCCAGCTCTTCAGGAATTCTCTGTGACTTGGAAGTGCTGTGTTCAGGAATCAGCAGCGTGGATTTCTCCTCTCCTTCCTGGCTCAGAGCAGTTAAAGGATGAGAACTCTAAATCTGATTCTGCCATGACTTTCTTTAGTGACCTGGGGCAAAAACATTATTTAAACTCATCTGATGGCAGCCTCTGTGCAGCCAGCAGGCGTTTGGGCTTGAGCTGCCCATGGGAGGACACCTCATTAGGGGGAAGTCTCTTGAGGCTGGTGGTCTTTGTGCAGAGCTGACAAATGCTGATGGGATGTCTTCAGTGCACTGAGGTTGTATCTCAGGGTCTGCGGTACTGGAATGACCCCAAGATTGTAAAAGTCCTTGTTCTCCCAGCCCGTGCAGCCAAAGAAGGAGTCTGAAATGCGTAGGGTCGGCTTCTCAAGGTTGTTTGCTCTTCCTTATCTAGAACATTCTTTCTCTGACCAGCCGAGCTCTGTCTAGCAAGGAGGCCATGACATTCTGTGTGCCGCCTCGGGTGACGTTTATATTTTATATCAGAAGTTACGTATATTATGTTTACAATATTGTGCCAATACCTATCATCTATGTTAGGCAGTGTGTCTCTACCTTAAACCAATAGAAAAGTGTCACCATCACAGCAAGACATGGAGGACAAGAAGAAGCAGAAGAAGGTCAGGACACGCCCAAATCCCTCCATCTTGTCCCCTTGAACCCCATTCTAAAAAGCCCCAAAATTCTACTTTTCCACCCTGTGTTAATCCAAATATCACACTACTCAAACCCTTGTGGCTTGTAATTCCTCATACAGACTGGCAGCTTTTTCCACGGGCTAAAATCGAAGCCACAGGTGTTTTTGACTTTGTGCCAAGGTCTCTGAGCCCCCTGCCAGGGTCTCAAGACAGCCAGGGCAGCCAGAGGGATGTCCTGGACTCTGACAGTTGTACTGCTTCTCCAGGAGCAAGCAGTGGTCTGCAGTGTGGTCTGCAGGGACCTCACTGAAGGGTTTAACACACACTCCTCTCATAACGAGGTGAGGAGCTGCAATAGACACGTTATCCTGGATTGTGCTCATGAGAGGGAGCACAGGCTGCAATAAATGCTGGGGGAGGCTGCTAAGGCCAAGAAACCTCTCTGAATTTCCCAATCAGGACCCTCCCAGTTGAGCCCAGCTCCTGCAAACTGGAGATGCTCCTCATGAGCTCTGGAAGGGCTCTGCTCTCTCAGCTGCCAGCAGTGCTGCCACAGAAATGAGTGGCGTCTTCCCTGGCTGAGCCAGACAACTGCTCCATGGAGACAAGCATTCCTTTTATGTTACATCCCTGCTAGGAGTGTGGGTTCTCTGCCTGTGACTGCCAAAATGTTGAGGGGAACAGGGGAAGTGAGGGAAATGTCTCAAGCTTTCAAAGCCCAGAGCAGTACGTATTGAATCCCATTCAGCTCTGCTGGGAAGTGTTTACCAGGAAAGCCTTTAGAAAGCACAAGAAGGCAACAAAACAATTGCACAAACACAGACTCTTATTGTCCCAGCAATAATACAATCATAAAAAAGGAAACTTTCAGTTCTATATTTCCTCAGGCTTGGGAAGAGCAGATAAAGACAAAGCTGGTTAGAACAGCACGACACATGTTTCCTCCAACAGCCGCTTCCGATTTCACCTCCTGTTTTCCCTGGAAAGCAATGAGACTTTTGTTTCTTTTGGACATAATAGGTCTGGGGGATGCCAAAACATTTTAATTTTTCAGTTTTCTATCATGTTTAAATGTGGATGCAGTGCTGCTGCTTGGTGGGAGATGCTTCACCATCACAGTTGGTGACTGAAGCACATGAAGCTGGATTTGCTTTGGCAAAATTTTTGGCTGAGTTGTTGGAGCAGGAGAGAGCTGTGGAGCTAGAGGGGTATTTGGTTTCAGTCCTTATCACCCCAGTGCATACACTGTCATGGTGCTGTCACAGGTGTTGATGTGCTCCTCCTGAACCAAAAGCCTGCTGTTTTAGAGACAGTCCCCCAAAACTCTCCCAGAGGCTGTGTTACAGCACCGTGGTGTCTGGAAGTGCTTCTGGGGTTTGAGTTGCAGACTCTCCCACCCACCTGGCCTGTCCTACTGGCATCTCTGCAGGTCACTGGATGGGGACAGGGGGAATAAGAGGCACAGGACAAACTCTGGAGGAGCCAGAGGGCTTTGGCCTGTCCTTTGCAGGATGTCTGAGATGGAGGTGAGCCCCATGAGCCAGATGTCCCCACTGCCCTTGCTGGAGAACAGATCCCATGGAGACACAAAGGTGATGGTTCTGGTGGTCAGCAGAGGTGGCAATTCCTCCCTGGAGCCCATTGATTTGGGAGTATGTGTCGCCCTGATTTTTAAGAGTTTTTTAAAGCCTTCTGAGTTTACACTCTTGTAGAGAACTTTCTCACACAACTTTCTGTAAATAACCTATTGTTTTGCATTCTTTCATAGAGGCGGAGAAATTTGATGTACTGGTAGTTTGTCCAGTGTCGTTGGCGAGGTGGCACATTCACCCTCCAATCCACTGGCACCTTTTGAGAACTATAAATGATTGGAGTCAGAGGAAATTAATTAGTCTCTTCATTGTGACCATAGCTGTGGTGCGTCGTTTTTTCCTTGTGTCATCTGGTGACAAGTATGCTCCTATTTTAAAATTGCTTTTTTTCCTGTGGAAATTTTCCCTTGCCTCCCACACTGCCAAGGGAGTGATTGTATTACGTGAACCTCTGCTGTGGAGTGAGGAAATGTTCGAGTTCCCCCATGATCTTCTCACACTCACTGCACAAAGAGCAGCTTTAGCTGGTTGAGTGCTCTGTGTTAGCCACTCACAGCAATGCTAGATACACCTGCTGCAGATGTTTAAACAAACATCAGTGGTTCTGCAAGAAACCCGACACAGCCCTGCCGCTGAGGTTTAGCTGTATCAACACCAGGATAAAAAGGAAAGTGAAACAAACAACAAAAATAAGATGTATCTGAAATTCCTTCATAGATGGGCTGCAGCCCAGTCAGCTGGAGCTTTGTGGAAAATCAGCTGTGCAGCAGAAAGCCATGGGAGAAGTGCTGTGGTTTTAGAATCATGTTGCAGGAAGTCTTTAAGCAGATGGTGCCTTTTCCAGGGAAGAGCTGTTCTCCAGCCTCCATCAGAGCTTGCAATCTCTATCCCTTCTTCATGCTGAGTTACTGGCCTTTTTTTTAGTCCCCTTTTCTCCCCCCACTGTCCTGTACACACAGGGGTGAAAGCATGGCTGGGCTTTATTCAGCTGCTCTCAGCTGATCCTGAGAAACACAAAAAAGATTAATTACACCACGAGGATCCTGCAGATCACAAACTATTTGATGAGTAGTTAAAAGACTCAAACTGTGAAGCAAAACTTCCATTTTCCTTCCCCCTCCCCCTTCTTTTTAGTGAGACAGCCTATGCCTGTAAGGAGAACTTCTGTCCCTTCCAAAATTCAAAATAGCTTTTCAAAATCTCTATTTTCATGAGCAGTGGATATTTTTCCAAATGTGTATGAATATTTCACCTTGACTCCTCAGCAGTTACAGGTGGCCACTTGCCCTGCATTCCTCTGTTTCACCCACCTGCAAACATCTCCTCTCTGGGTGTTTCACACACCAAGCAAGGGGAGCAGCCATCCCTAGAACAGGAACTCTCAGGAGTTTAACATCTCCAATGTGCTATAGCACACAACATGCTGCCTAGGTTTTTAATTACATCTTGGAGATTAGCAGTCCAGAAAATCACTTGAAACCAATGAAATAATGTGCACCTAACTGAAGACTGCTGCAGGCTCTGGGGGCTGCTTCAGAGCAGTCACAGTTTATTGGGTTTTAAACAGCCCCTCTCCCCCTCCCTGTAAATTATTTGCCGACTTCATTATTTTCCAGCTCCACCAGTAATTGGTTTTTATGGGTTTAGTAAAGCTGCTATTGGTAGCAGTAAAATTACTGCTAGTGGGAGCAGTAAAATTTTCTCCTCTATGTATATGCCCCCTCCCACGTCTGGGTCGAGACCCTAAAGTGAGCTGTGGCTTTTCTGACCCCTGAGTCACTGCCTGATTTTAATGCTCTCATGCAGAAGTACCAGAGGTTCTGCTGCCCAAACTCCCCCTGAGTAAATCAGCCCTACAGCCCAATCTGGCCTTGGAATGGAGCAGCAGCTGATGATGCACATGAGGTCATCACTATTAAATATCCAAACCTCTCCAGGAGCAGGCAATGGGATTGAGAAGGGCTGAGAGCAAAAGGTGCTTTTCTCCTCCAATTTTTTTTTCAATATGTAAATATTTTCACATGAGAGCAGCTGTAGTGCCCAAGGGGAGCCTTTCCTGCCACCCTGCAGCTGCCCCATGAACTGCTGCTCCTGCAGCCTTGGGGACCCCCAGCTCAGAGCAGCCAGAAAACCCTCCTGGGGAGAACCACCTGGAACTGTGCCCCGTCCCAGGGCCTGGATTTATTCTGCCACACACACAAGCTGGTAGAGAAAATCAAGATGAGGGGACACCCCATGCTCTGGGGGCAAATCTGCTCATCCCTTATGGGTTCCCTGCACAAGACCTCGGGGGCTGCTCCCAGCACCAGTGTCCAACTGGCTCTCCTCTGTCCTTGCAGCTTGGTGGAGAACGTGCTGGAGGACAAAACCAAAAACCTCCTCTCTGCTTGTTTCTCAAGCGTCCTCTTGCTTCCCTCAGAAAGGGAAATGCCACAGCAGAGCACTTCCCTCTACATCAAGGTGAGTGCTGGCTGAGCTCCAGTCCCTCCAGTCTAAGGACCCTTAGAGCTTTACATGGTGGTTGCCATCCTCCCCCATCACCCCTGCAGTACCCTGCAAGGAAAGGCATGGCAGAGTGTCTGACCACGGGGCTCTGGGATGCACTGCAGGGCACCAGCGATGTCCCGAGGGGACATGAGGGCAAAGTGGGGTCTGGAGGCACCCTGAGAGCACCCAGGTGCCCAGGGCTATGCCTGGCCTGTGCCCTGGGGGCCACCCAGCCCTTCCCTGCCTGGGTGGGTCACTGGGACCTGTTGCTGGAGGCAGGTCCCATGTCAACAAGCACTGGGACTAGAAGCAGGTGCTGTGTCACAGTGGGGCTCTTTGTGACGCCCCCCTGCAGCACGGGTGGTCAGCATGGCTGCTGCCCACAGTGCACGGTGACAGGCAGGAGCCTGGAAGTGACACGGAGCCCCCGAGTGCAGCCCATGTCTTGCCCCACCACCCCTGGCAGCCCTGTGGGGCTGAAGTGTTTTGCCAAAGCTTCCCACGACACCAGCCCAGGATCCCCCATACTGCCTATCCCACAGGATGGAGAAGACACCCCTTGCCACCCCCAGGGAGGAGGACAGCTCTTCCCAGAGGAGCAACTTTTCACAGATGGTCTCCTTCTACGACACAACCACGATGCAGCCACTGCAGCTTGGTGAGCGAGGGGCCCCGTGGGGCTGGGCAGGGCTGGGGCCCAGCAGCACACCCTGCACGATGCCAGGGTCATGTTTTCCTGGCACAATGACAGCAGCAGTCCTGGAGGACGGGCAGGATGTCACCTGAATGCCAGGGTGGCTTGGGGCTGGATGCCAGCCCCAGCAGAACCTCTCCTGAGAAAAATACAGAGCAGAGGGGCTCCAGGGCGTGGGCAGTGAGAAGCAGTGGGATTCTGGAGCTTTCCTGCCCATATCCCAGTGTGTTCCTCAGCCCAGGGCACTGGGGCTTTCCCAGCTCCAGCAGAGCAGCTCCTCTGCCCGTCACCTCCAGCCACCAGCTGCTCAGGGAAAAGGCTGTGCCAGGGGTGTGGGCACAGGGCTGGCTGCAGGGTAGGTGTCCTTGGCTCTGTCCTGTGCCCAGAGCCTCTGCAGCCCCCCACTGCTCTTCCCCTCTGGCAGATGCCAGCTGGTTGCCTGTATACAAAGAATCAGAGGACGCTGTGCATTTCATCCTGGCCTTTGTCAGCAGCCTTGACAAGGTAACTGTGGCCGGCTGGACAGTGGCTGTGCTGCCATTTGCTTCCAGGGGCTTTGCTGGGCTGTGCAGTGGTGCTGGCTGGGCAGAGCTGCCTTTCTCCCAGGGCACTGCACTCTCAGTGCTCCAGTCCCACTGGCTGTGTCCATCCTCCCGCACTCCCTGTTTGTGTCTCTGCCAGGACACCCACAAGTTCACATTTCTGAAGAGCACCTATGTCATGTGCAAAACTGCCTTGAAACGTGGCTTGACCCAGGGCCTGGATTTATTCTGCCAAACCTGTGAAGTGGTAGAGAATATCAAGGTGAGGGGCTGGGCACATCCCATCTGGTGTTCTGGGGATGGGCACAAGCACCCCTGGCACTGGCACCCTGCGTGGACAGTGCTTGGGTGTGTCAGGGACTGGGTGCTGCCAGGTCCCATCCTGGTTGTGCTCTGCAGGACCTCCTGGAGAAGGAGCCAAGGGACTGGCTGTCCTCACAGATCCGGTATCTCGCCATGATTACCATTGAAGAATTAAGGTGGGCCCCTGCCCCAGAGCTCCGAGGCCACCTGCACGAGACCTCCCAGCACCAGTGTCCAACTGGCCCTCTGTCCTTGCAGCTTGGTGGAGAATGTGCTGGAGGGCAAAACCAAAAGCCTCCTCTCTGCATGTTTCTCAAGCGTCCTCTTGCTTCCCTCAGAAAGGGAAATGCCACACCAGAACACTTCCCTCTACATCAAGGTGAGTGCTGGCTGAGCTCCAGGAGCCTCCAGTCGCTCTGGGCTGCTCCCTGCTCACCCTGTGCTGCCCCATGACCAGAGACCCGAGGCAGGCTGAGCTCTTGCTGTTGCTTTCCCACCCTGGTGGCTCTGTCTCCTTCCCATGGGCCTGGCTGCTCTGTCCCCAGCACTTTGTGTATCCCTGTGTCTCTCCTGGGAAGTTCAGGTGTCCTCCTCAGGTACTGAGAGCTCAGATCAGTCTCCTGGGCGTGGGGGAAAGAACAGCAGAATGTCAGGCTGTCACCACAGGCCCCCAGCCTGTAATAATTAACATTGACAGGTAATAATTAGCATTGACTCCATGATTCCAGAAGGCTGATCAATCACTTCATTATCCTATACTTATTAAGAAACCCGTCGCCCTTATGGACAGTCATGATACAGGTGGACCCAACTGGTCCTTCAATCCAAACACCATCACCAGTGGCCAATTAAGAAACCACCCTTTGGTAAACAAATCTCCATAACACATTCCACATGTTCACAGGAGCAGCAAGTGGAGATAAGAATTGTTTCTCATTCTTTTCTCTGATTTTCTCACAGCCTTCCCCAGGACAGTGCCTGGGGAAGTCTGTGCCTGCTCTCTGTGGCCAGGGAGCTGCTGCCACAACAGGCTCTGCTCTCTGTTGTGTCTGCAGACCCTGAAAGCCATGGATGCAATGCTGAGGACAATGGTGCTCAGCTTTCCTGCCTCCAGCGTCAGCAAGGAGCTGCAGGACATCTTTGAGGTGTGGCACAAGCAGGGTGGGGGTCCTGGGGCTGTTCCTCACCCTGGAGGGGAGAAGTTGCCCAGTCCAGTGCAGAGCATGGTGTGGGGAGGGTGTTCACCTCCCGTGAGGAAGCAGGGGCTGGCACCAGGCTCCTCTGAAGCACAGTGGCTGCAGAAGGTGGCACCTGCCTGGCCAAAAAGTTGTCCTGGGACCTTTGTCCAGGCTTGTGAGGGACCCCAGGGACAGGCACCCCACTGCAGGCTTTGTGTGAGGTTAGAGGAAGCTGTGAGGGATGGTACAAGTCTGGCCCAGGAGCAGAGCTGTGTTTGCTCTTGGTGCTCACCAGCAGCTTCTCTCACCCCAGTTGCTGCTGGACTACACCAGATCCGAGAGAGAAGCTGTGAGGGAGAGGGCTATGGGGAGGATTTGTGTCCTGACCAGTTTGCTGTCCAGCTATTCCACCCTGAAGGTAAGGACCACACACCCTCCAGCCAGCCCATGCCCCCCTCCCTGCCACTCTCCATGCCAAGGCTGCTGCCCAGCTGGTTGCTCCAAGAGATGGGGCCACAGAGCCCTGTAAAGCTTGGATTCACCAGGAATCCTGCCCTGGGCACGCTCTTGGGTACAGGTTCAGCACCAACATCCTTTTCTTAGCCCTTCTCCTCATGCCTCCCTCATCCAGCCCTCTGTCAGATTTGGAAGAGACAGCTCTGGACCTGTGTGCCCTGAAGACATCTCAGTCCCAGCCATGGGGAGGCTGGTGGGACGTCTCATTCTTTTCCGATATTCCGAGGAACAAACAAGATACACAGCTTTCCACGCTCTTTCTTCCCTCGCTGAATTCCTCTGTGAGTAAAAAAGCAAGAGCAGCTGTGGCCTGCATCCCTGTGCACACAGACCTCTCTTGACAGATCTGCTTCCTGACCTCCTCTGCCCCTCCCAGCTGCTTCCCGTGGCATCCCAGCTGTCACTTTGCTGCACAAGCTGAGTGCTCACCTCAAGTCCAGGATCTGGATCTGTTTGCTACTGCTCTCCTTCCCCGCTTCCTTTCAGGACCTTGAACCCCGCTGGTTTGTGGCCCCCACGGCCAAAGCCCAGTTGACTCCCAGGTCCCAAAGCCCGGTCTTCCCCGTTAGAGAGGAGCAAATCCACCACCCTGGCTGGTGCCTCTTGCCTATAGCAAGAAGCTATTCCTGATGGCCCCCAGAAATCTGGACTGATTCTGTCCTGCTGTCTCGCAAGCAGATCTCAGGGTGGTTTGATGACCTTGCTGGCAAAGCAGCTTTGTCCTACTGACTCTTCTGTGTTCGCCCTGCTGTTTAGACAAGTCAAGGCCAAGGGATAGGTCAGACGAATTCTATTGGGAAGCTCTGAGCACATCCTCGCTGTGTTACCTGAGCATTGCAGAGTGTACCCAGGTAATGATCCCCCTCCTTGCTGGGACTCCTGCCCATGGCATCAGCAGAGCGCTTGTGGGGCCAGCAGAATCAGCAGAATCGGTGGGGCCGGTGGGGCCTCACTGCCCTGGCAAGAAGTTTCCTGCCATCCCTGAGCAGGGACAACACATGGGCTGCACTCTGGTGTCCTGGCAGCAGCTCCAGCCCTCCTGGCCCCCAGAAAGCCCCTAGTTCTTTGTAGGGCCTCCTCCCTGATGTGGAGGGCCCTCTCTCCTCACCCTCTGCCATGCAGGGACTGCAGGCACTGCTGCCAGCTTTCCTGTGGGGTCTGCTGCCAGCACTGCCAGGAACCTCTGCCCAGCCATCTGCACCATCAGGGCACTCAGTGGAACATGTCTTCTTTCCTGCCATAGACCTTTGGAAAACACCTCCCCTCTAGTGAGAGGACAGACATCATCCTCGAGGCCATCGAGGCGATGAGAGATGCCAGCATCCTTGACAAGGAGGTGCCCAGCAGCATGCTGGATGTGGTCATGAAAGACCTGGACTTATGGCTGACAGATGTAAGTGCCCTGGGGCTGGATTGCCCTGATCTTCAGCCATATCAGGCCTTGTTCCTCCCTCCATCCCTTCCTCACAAATCCAGGTGACTTGGGCACCTGAAGCCATCCAAAGGCAGCAGAGAGGAATGGGAAGGGCAGCTGAGGACATGGCTGCACTCCAGTGGCAGTGCCATCCTCACCTGTGTCCTTTCCAGGTGCCCAAGATAGTGAACTGCATTCTTGAGAACCTGCTATGCATCACCTCAGAGTCAGGCCGTCTGAAAGTGCAGTCACTGTTTTTCCTTGTGACCAGCGAGTACTCCTCAGCAGCAGTCATCAGCCTGTGCGAGATGGCTCTTCAGGGAGACAGGTACTGGCCCTGACAATCTGAGGGGCTTGCTCCATGTGGAGAGAGGGACCCCGAGACTCTGTGGCTGCCAGATCCAAGGAATGCTGCGGGACATCCCACAGAGCCAGGCTCTCCATCCCACAAACCTTTCCAGCTCTCTGGCACGTTGGCCGGGCTCGCAGCATCCAAAGCCAGCCAAACCACTCCAGAGCCATCCTGGTGCTCCCAGCCTCACAGAGAACTCCCCCTCAGCCCTGACCTGCCTGCTGCAGGGCCCCTGGGGACCCCCAGCACGGGCTCTGCTCTGTGGGGCTGGTCCTGGCCACGGCGCTGTGGCTGAGGCAGCCCCCTGGCTTCCAGCACTTTCCAGGAGCTGTGCGACACTCTGTCCTCCACGCCTGGCATTTTGGACAAGGTCCTAACCGAGTTTGCGACCTTGCTCCAGAACCAGTGGTGCAACCCTCCCAGAGAAGGCACCTGCACCTCTCACGGAGCTGTGAGTCACCAGAAAATGCCCCAGCCCCTGTCTGTGAGCCCTCTGGCAGCACCTCATGGCTGTGTTTGTTCCTCCAGCCATCCTTGGGGCAGATTGACTTGGAGGAGTTGGGTGACGAGCCCAACATCTGGGGCGATCAGGGGCGTCCCAACATGATGGTGGCCTTCCTGCTGCTGGAAGTCCTCGCTGGGCTGTCAGAGAGAATTGACATGGTGAGCAGGGTGGTATTGGGGCAGCCAGGGCCTGGGGCTGAGTGCAAGGCAGTGGCTTGGCCTGGGCTGGGAGTCAGGATGTGGGCTGACTGCTCCAAAAGCCATCCCTGCCATGGTGGGGCCCGGGGTGGCTGCCCTGGGAGATCTCCAGACCTTTCAAAAAAATGGAAACTCTCTTCTTCATAAAGTCAATAAAATTTGAAGCCTTCCTGCCGACCATGATGAAGATACTGGAAGCTGGCAGTGAAGATGAGAAGCTGAAGATCATCAAGGTCTTCCGAAATGTCCTGGGTCAGCTGAAAATGTCAAAGGCCAGCTCCATCGCTGTGGCACTGGTGGGGAAGATCCTGCCCCTCTTTGACTCGGTGAGGCTGACGTGGGAGCCCGAGCCCTGCAGACGGGCACTGCCCCTCATGAAAGCAACACTTGGAGCAGGCTCAGCCCTCCAGGAATGGATTCTGGGCTTTGCAGCCCAATGCTGCTTGTGCCCGCTCTGGAATGTGAGCCCGGAGCACGGGCAGGGAGCTGCTGCTGCTTCAAGGCTCGCCTTTCCTCCCTCCTGGCAGGAGAACGGCCAGCTGCGAGAGCTCTCCCTCTGGCTCCTCAGAGACCTGCTGAGGTGTGTGGTGAGCAGGGATGAGAAGATGATGAGGAGGCAGATACAGGATGCACTGATCCCGCTCCTCTTCCGTATGAACGACCAGCTCCCCAGCGTGGCCAGGGTATGGATTTGAAGGTTGAGCACTGATATGGGGGGACTGACACCTCCCAGGGGTTCTGGACACTGGGGCAAGGGCTGCTCACATTGGGCAGGGCTCCCCCAGTGCAGCCCCTGGGAAGGGGAAGCAGCACAAGCAGGGGTGGACAAGGTGGCTCAGCCACTTTCAACACCTGTCCTGCCTGCTCCAGCAGGGCTTGGCAGCAGCCCGTGGCCACTGAGGCAGCACCCAAGGCCTAAAAATGTGAACTCCAGAAGCCCAGAGGCTTCTCAGCTTCCCCACAAGTGTCAGGGGCCAGGGCTTCAAGCCTCAGTCAGTCACCCAGGCTGGCCCCAAGAGACTCCAAGACATTCAGGCTAGGACAAGTCACAGCTTCCTAAGGGTGGGATCACTGCAGGAATAAAGCCAAGAAGTATCTTTCCCCAGGCCCTGGTCCCCATCCCTGAGCTAATGCTGTTCTGCAGGCTTCCAGGGAAGCCCTTTTTGCTGCTGCAGAGCTTCTCAACTGGAAGCAGCTCAAGCACCTGCTGCAGAAAGAGCGGATGTGGGAGCTTGGAGAATGCTTGGTAAGGACAAGCCACAGGGCCCAGGCTGGCTGGGGGCTGTCCCTGCCCTCTGTCTGTCCCCATGAGAGCCCAGGGGGGCAGAGCCTGCTCCGAGTGCTGCTTGCAGGGCAGGGCAGGACCTGGAGGAGCTTGTTCCTGTCCTGGAGAACAGAGCCCCAGGGGCTCCTCTCCAGGCCCCTCTCGCCTTGCTGTGTCCAGCAATGAGGGATGCTGGCAGGAGGGACGGCTCCAGCCAGCTGGGGGGCTCTGTGACAAGCCTGGAGACATCCTTGGTGCTCCCTGCAGCTAATGATGAGGAGGAACAGGGCTGAAGAGTTCATGCATCAGAGCCTGCCCTACCTGAGGGATGCTCAGTCCTCGGTGCGCCTGGCGGCCGTCAGGTTCATCAGTGAGTCACAGCCCCTCGCCCCTTTTGGGCCAGCGTGGCCACCTGCCTGCACTGCAGTGGCAGCAACCCTGTGGCTACCCCAACCACCCCGTGCAGAGCCTCAGCCTCCCTGTGCCCCCTGCCACAAGCTGGGCTTGGTGGCCACCTTGCCCAGTGCCCTGCTGGTGGCCCCTGGGTCAGCCCTGCGGGGTGGGAGGGTGGCAGGGCTGGGGCTGGGAGCAGGGAATGACAGAGCTCTGTGCCCAGGGTGCGCCGCGAGGCACGTGAGGGAGCAGGATTTGGAGACTCAGGCTCACATCCTCCGTGGTGAGTGGTCTGTGGGGAATCCGGGGGGGCTGTGCAGACACACGGCTTCATCTTGGCTCTGTTTCTTTGGGTCACAGCCCTTCAGCCCTTAGAGAGAGACAGGGATATCTCAATCAGCTGCATGGCAGCCCACACGGGCTTGATCCTGAGAGCTCCAAGGGTGCAGAGAAGATCGTGGGTCGTTCTGCAAACGCTGTGCTGCTGGTGCCGGTGAGCTCAGCAGAGCTGCAGCTTTCTGTGGATTAATAAAGGTGGAGAAACACATCCAAGCCCTTGGTGTCCTTCAGCTGTGTAGTGCCCTGAGTGTGCTGAGCAGACTGTGTCCATCTTGGCCTGCCCCACAGGCAGTGGGATGCTTCCTCCTCACACCCTGCCATCTCAAAATGTCCCACTTGGCCCCAGAATTGCAGGCACAGGGCCCCAGATTTTGTGCAGAGCGTCTCAAATTGCATTCCTGGTACCCCAGAATGTTCCTGTGGACCTTGAATTGTATCTGCAGAGCCCCACAGTGTCCTTGGCAGACTCCAAATTCCATCCCATGTATTTCAAAATGCCCCACTGAGTCCTGGAGTGCAGCTGTGGGGCCCCAAATGGTCTCTGGCAGCCCCACTAGGTATGGAATCAGGAGGGAATGCTCAGCTCTGAGTGGACCTCAGCGGGTCCCAGAGCTCTCTGGGGAGTGCCAGGGGCTTGAAGCTGGAAAGGAGTGAAGCACTCTGTTTTAAATGTGCCATCTCTTTGTTTTCCACCAAAACAAGCCTCATCCACACGCTCTGGGGAAAGCCTCCAGCTCTCCACCACACATCCCGAAGGATGAGCAGGTGATGCCATCCCCAGGCGCTGAGAAAAACAGCAGAGGAGAAGAAGAGCGAGAAGGGATGGGCAGCTGGGGGAGGAACCAGCGTGCCCCTGCCCTGGTTTTGTTCAGAGGGGCAGAACGTGTACAGGCTGCGGGGTTTGGGGTCTTTTCACCAGTGCTGCTGTTACCAAAAAGCTCCCAAATCGTCGGGATAAAGACTCCCTCTAACGCTGTCTTTGAGTGTTAGAGAGTAAGGCATTGCTTTATTTTTGGCCAGCAGGGGTGGCTGACAAGTTCTGGCCTTTGCACTGATGGCAGTACAGAACTTTTCCACTTATTTATACGTTTTTAGCAAACAAAGAATTTCATGTTCATTGGTTCTAAGTCACATCATTCACTTAATTAATTTGTATTCTATCCTCTACTGGTTATTGATTTCTCACTCTTCATGCCACTTTGCAACACATGTTTTCATCCTTTTATCCTCTTTTTCTTGGATGGGGAGTCTCCAGCTTTCCAAACCTTCATCTCCTCTGTATCTTCTTGCTGGTTGTTTTCCCTTGCCGCGCCTCAGCTGTCCTGTAAGTAGTAGAGTTGTCACATATTGTAAAATGCAGGTGAACCCAGTGGGAAGAAATGCTGATGTCTGACTCCAGTTCAGAAGGATGAATGATTTCCTTATGATAACTATGCTATAATACATTAATATACTGTATAAAGGAAGATACTAAAACTACAAACCTAACTACCATATCTAGCTACTAACAACTCATGACCCTCTCTGAGAGTGCAGCCACAGGTGGGTTGGATTGGCCATCAGGCTCAAACAATCCTCACCAGAATCCAACCAAGCAATCCCCACAGGTAAACAATTCTCCAAACACATTCCACATGGGAAAAACAAGCAGCAGAAATAGAAATTGTTTTCTCTTTCTTCTCTCTGTGCTCCTCTATGAAAAATCCTGAGAGAGAGAAATCTGCTTGCCACAGTCACGCTTTGTCACTTAATATTAAATCTGACTTTAGCTCATAGCCTTGCCAGTGATTTTTAAAGTGATCTCAAATCTCTCGTTCATAGCACCCAGGTGAGGGGCAGCACCGTGGGGCAGCTGCTCAGGGGTGTCAGGGGACCCCTCTGCTCCCGGCTGCTCAGCTCAGGGGACCCTGGCAGGTCCCCGGGCCCTGCTCTGCCCCGGTGTCCCTGTCCTGCAGAGCAGGATGGCCATCAAGTGGCTGGTGCTGGGACTGGCACAGGCGCTTTTTTTATCCCAGGCTGCTGCAGGAGAGCATGCAAAATCCCAGTCCTGCTCTGTATGAGTGGCAGGAGAGCAAAGGACTGCTTCTACCCCAATCACTGGGCCAAACTCAGATCAGTAGCTGAGGGTTCCTCTGGATTTTCCTCTCCTGTGCTTGGCCATTGTGAATAAGTCTGTGCTATTAATGGAAACTTAATGACCTGAATCTATCCGCTGTTGACAAAATGTGGTTTACAATTGCACAGGAATTCAAGTAGCATGGCTAAAATAATACAAAACCTAAAGAGTTTGCTTACTCCCAGAATTAATTAAGATTTCATAACTGAAATACATATTATATATACATTATATATATACATATATATAAAAAAATATATATACATATATACATATTATATACACACACACATATATATATAAAATATACATTTATTAATAATATTAATCAAAACTGAGTCCTTTTGATTAATAACAAACCTGGTGAGTTTTCACTTCCTAGAGTTGATCACTTCAGATATTTTTGTAAATCAATCCATTACAAATATTCTATGGAATTTTGGTCTATACATTGCAGCTACAATGGCTTTGGGAAGGAGTTGGAGCAGCCCTGATGGCTTGGGGTGGAGAAAAATGTTATGATTCGTAGGCTCTGGGCTGTCTCTACAAAGAGTAGAAATGGTCCTGTCTGAGGACTTGGTCAGCAGCTCTGACGTCTCATGGATGGGAAGTTTTATTTTAGTCCTTCAGTTAACTTGTTTCTCAGCTTTGGAAATGTTGCTGCTTCTGTTTCCATTAAAGAATCTGCTCTTGTGACAAAAACATTGTGAAGGTCACTTGATCCCTGGGAAGGAAAACACAGGCTTTGCTTTTTGTTTCTCTAAAACAATCAATTTACAGACTCTCTCTGGGAATGTCAAGCATTGTACAGACACCCTAGGCTCTTGATGAAAGTTGATGTTGTTTTTTATGAGTTATATTCTCTTACTCTGCAGGAAACAGACGTTTGTCTATTTAATTTTGTTCTAGAAAAAAAGAAGTAAGTGAGAAAACAGAAACAGCAGAATGTTGGTCCTGTTTTTCTCTGCTAGATGGACTTACCTGTTTCGTTTTTCCTTTTCCTATTGTCACCTCATGTTGTCAATCACCGGGGCAAATCTGGCAGGTGAGTAAAGTGAGTAAAAAAAATAATTTACTCACTTGGTGAGTAAATTTGGTGAGTAAAATGTGAGACCACATTTTAATCTTTAAAAAATAATTTACTCACTTGGTGAGTAAATTATTCCTGTGGGCTGCTGGGGGTGAGGGTACCCAAAAGCTGCAGACAGCCACGGGCATTCTGCTGGTCCTGCAGGAGAGTCTGCTCCTCACCGGTGCCAATGACACCTTCTGGTGCTAATCTGAGCTCAGAAGAAGCATTGTTTCCTGCCAGGATGAGAAACACAGACCCACAGGCTGCGATGCTCGGGCTCTGAAGGCATTGTAAGGCTGCAGACGGTTCTAATTTGCTAAGATTTTGAAATATGTGGATTTATTCTCTTGCCAGCCCCTGGGAATATGCATGTCCTGACTCTCTGCCCAAGGCTCTGTGACCAATAAATGGTCTGTGTGAGGTGGCAGAGCACCAGGCATGCATTTGGCAGGCAGGGGGGTGCCCAGCAGCTCTGCCATGGCTCCTCTGCCACCCCAGGGAAGTTCATTCCCTGTCTGTGCCAGCTGTGACACAGGGCCCAGCCACTGTGTCATGTGCCTGGACACAGAGCTGTGCACTGAGTTTGCTCCAGTTTATTGTTTTCTGTGAGAAAAGAGACAACATTTTAATCTTTAAAAAACCCCCACGCTAATGGAGCTTGATGCTTTGCCCTCCAGGCTTCTCCAGGCTTGCAGGAAAGCAGCTGTCAGAGAGCAACACTAAAAAATAACCTGCAAGTGGGAGCAAACACAGAGTTCTCCAAGGATCTCCCGTACCTGCTGCTAGGGGTGTCTTGCCCTAAAGTGACTCTAAATTGGACAGAGATGGATTTGATGGGTGGTCTGTAAGATTTTTGCTCCAGGGGCAAAAAACTCTTGACATATTTTAAAAACTCTAGACATAGGAAATAGACCTATTATTTCAACTATTGTGTGTGGTGGTGACTGTGGCTGTGTGTCACTGACCATGACCTGAGTTCATTTGCATCAGCTCTGCCAAAAATTGATACAGGTAAGTGATGTCTTTTCCAACTTTATAGCGTGACAAGCAAAGGAAGTAATTGCTCTTGTAATGGCTCTTAAAGTAGATGTGGGAACTTCACAGGTGCAAAAGCTTCAGGAGGGGGTTCCCAGTGCTGATGGCAATCTGTGGTGTGACCTTTACTGATGCCTGAATGCAAACTGCACATCCTTCCCCTCCAGCAGTGGGACCTGCAGCTTTGTCCTCCTGCAGCTCCCTGGGCTGACTTGCCTGCTCTTTGAAGCAGTTTTTAAAACACAAAGATATGGGAAGGCCAGTTTGAATCCCAATGGTCTTTAATTACCCTGGCACAACAGATCCCACCTGGGTGGCAGTGCCAGGTCCTTCAGGGTGCTGGAGCCTGTGCCTCACTGGCCCGTGCTGTTCACAGAGGTCTTTTGGCTCAGCTGGAGCAGGGAGCTGATTTGAAACCTAAAATATGAAATGGGACTGGAAATTCCTGTGACCTGCACAGCAGGACTGTGTGCAACTCCCAGCAGCATCCTGCTGAGCACAGGGAGAAGGGTCCCAGTCACTGATCCATTTTCCCAGAGGGAAGCTGGTGACAGATGTGACACAATCCTGAGATCCTCTGTAGCCCACCAATGAGGCAATTAAAGATCCCCAATATTTTCCAAAGCACTTATCATGTCTCTTGTCTGCCTGATAAGCTGGGATCTGTTGGTGGAGCTCTTTCCAGGGCTTTTTGGAGCAGCCCCATCTCCACTGTGGTTGGTTGCAAGTGACAGCCCCAAGCTCAGCCTCTCTCTGTGTGACAGTGACACATGGGCTCATCCCAGGCCTGGACCCCTCTGGGGATATGGTACATGCAGGGTTTTGAAATTTTCCTGCTCTGCTGTAATTACAACTGGAATTCTGGGGCAGAGATGCCCACACTGGGGATTGCTTTTAGAAGGTGACCTTTCAGATTTAAAAAGCTTCAGTGCATGTGCTGTTAGGGTTGTTAATGAGTTTTTCTCTTAGAGCAAGAGCTTGTTTTAGCATAGTTAAAACAAGCTAAAACCTAACTAAACATAGTTTTAAAATAGTAAACAAAACACTTGAAGAAGTTGTTTTTGGAGGATATATCGATTCTGCAGCAGGATGGTAATTGTAGATTATTTTGTACTCTCTGAAAAATAAACATCCTTGTAGAGCTTTTGTCTGCCTATGAGTCAGCACAATAGAAGGAAATGGAAGTTTAAGAAGTGTGAGTTAAATGGCTGGAGATTGAGGAGACAAGGTGAATACCCTAAACATGTATGTGATAAACATGAAACTCAGCTCTGGATGGACAGCAGTGACTTCTCCCTCAGCTGTCCTTGGTGCTTCATCCTGCACTATAATCTCTTCCCTTCATTCCTTTTATCTATGGGCTCAGGCTCTGGGAGGCCACTGGGAGCAGATCCAGCCCTGGAACTATTTCCCCAGTTTCTCTTCCTGGAGCTCCAGCAGTGGAAAGGTGAAAGGTCCAGGTTTTTTATAGGAAATCAGCCTAATTCCTGACATAATAGAGCAAAAGGAAAGTGTCCCTTAGAGATTCAGGCAGCTGCATTCTCACTTGCAATTTTAAGATCTTATCACATCTTGTCAAAAGTGTTTTCTCACTATTTTATCTCACTATTTATCTCTGATTTTATTATTTTAACATTAATGGCATCAACAAGATGTGTTGATGCTGAGGTTATGTCATCTATCTATCTATCTATCTATCTATCATGTCATCTATTCCATGGCTTTCCTATTTCATTGCTAGAACAACAATCATCTTCCTCAGCAGGGACCAGAGCTCTCCCAGGTGAAGCAACGTGCCTGAAAACAGGCACTGAACATTTTGGAGTCGATGGAGTTTTTTTTGGCTGCTCTATTTTTTTTTTTTTTTTTTTTTTTTTTTTTTTTTTTTTTTTTTTTTTTGTCCTCCAGTCCAGGGAAATTTAAAATTTTAAATTAAATTTGTATATATTTTTAAATTTCTAATTTTAAAATTATAATTATTTTTAATAAAAATGGAAATCTTTGTGCAAAAGAAAACAATGATATTTCTTTGTTGCAAGGGCCAGTTTGAGCTGTTGTTGAACAGTTCTGTGGCCATCTACAGTGAGATGTAACTTGCTCAAGAGCCAGGTTGATGGCTGAGACTGAGTGCTTTTCATCCTGGAAGCTTTAAATCTTTGCAGCTGTGCTCCAGTTTGTGGTGCTCAGCTCTGGATTGGTTCTCAGCAATTGCAAAGGGATGATTTCCTCATCACCTGAAGCAGTGCTTGGTGCCACCGTCCATCCCTCCAGGTCTTCACAAGCTTGGTTACCTTTGCAAGGGACAGTAGGTCACAGACTGGTGAGAAAAAGTGGTATTATTCCTGGTGGAGAAGGGGAGTATTTTAGCATAGAAAAGGATGAGAATGTCTTGTTATGGAATTATTTCTTAGATCTTTCCTTCCTTGGAGCATTTGTGTAAAAGCAGATCTTTTTTGGGAATGTGTGCAGCAAGTCAGAGTTGTGCAAATGGAAGGGATGGAGTAAAGAAACCCTGAAGAGAACTGAGCATAGTCTGATAGAAAAAACTCATAACCTTTCTGGGAATTAATCTAAAGGAATTGTGCGGTGTGAGGTCCTGATGCAGCTCCTGACTGAATGTCTCTTGCCAGTGTTTTGCTGCAATTTTGCATTACAAGTTCCAGTGACTTGGATTTGCACTAGAGTTGTGTTGAAATAAATGTACTCTGCATGTGATTTGGATGTCTCACAAATATTTTTAATTTAGCAATTATTTTTACATATGTTTATGGATGGCAAAATCCAAATACAGTGCCTCTTGGCTAACCCCATTCTGTTCCATCCATAATCCTTTAGAAACTCAGAGCTGTTTGGATTCAGCACCTGCTGCCTCATCTGTTTCATCCACTTTCCCTCATGCTCCTCTGAGCAGAAAAAGGAACCAAGTTAAAACTTCAGGCCCACTTATACTTCTGTATATTTCAGAGGCAGAGAACATCTTGACACTTGTGGAGGGCAAACCAGCTCTGCTGGCCTGGGCTGGATCCCAACATCCCATCTCTAAGGATGACAGTGACTTGCAAGTAGCTGGTGTTCCCTTGGGATGGAGCTGCTGAGCAGGAAGGTGCTGGAGACTCCCTGTGTTGGAGTTCACATCGGAGCCAAAGTGCTGAAGAGCCCTGGTTGCTGCACCTTCCTCCCATGGATCTGTCTAATCCCAGATGTGCTGAGAGTTTCTGGGCTGGCACCTTGTCCTGCAGCAAAGAGTCCTTCTCTCAATCGTTTTAAGCACAGACCACAGTGATGGCTTTTGTGAGCTCCACTTTCTTGTCCTGCAAGGACAGGGGAGGTGACATTCCTTGTTTCTCAGGGTCATTTACATCTTCATGGCCATCTCTTTCACATCTTTGTTGTCTCCTGTGCCCCTGCAGCCCATATTTCCCACATTGCCCATTTCCCACATTTGTGTATTTTTCAGATCTAGTTCATATTACTGGAGTATGAGCTAATGGCACGTGGATATGCTGTGGCTTCAGTTGTTCTTATCTGCGTTTCCTTCCTAACACTTTCTGATGTTTTCAGTTTGACAGAACATGGGGAAATGGCCTCAAGCTGTACCAAGGGATGTTTAATTTGGACATCTGGAAGAATCTGACCATTGAAAGGATTGTCAGGCTTTGGGAGGTGGTGGAGTCCCATCCCTGGAGGTGTCCAAGGAATTGCTCTGGGCTTGGTGACAAGGTGGGCATTGGACACAGGTTGGACTCAATGATCCAGGTCTTTTTTAACTGAAATGATCTTGGGATTCCATTATAACTGTAGGTAGCACTGAGCTACTTTTGGCACATGTGCCATAATCCTGATGTCTCTGTCTTGAAGAGTTGATTGTGAGTTCAGTGCTGTGGTGGTCAGACACTGAGCTGATTAACCACACTTCCTCAATTCAATTCCCATAAGGCAAAACTCCCTTACTGCTTCTGCCTTCACGTCTGGATAATGAATTTACTGCCATGTTAATAGAAGGAAAAGAAAAAAAAACGGTAAAGATTGCTCTATTTCTATGTCTATTTCTAAAGGGGAATGAAAACGTGAAAGGCTTCATTTGTCCCCCAGTTTAGTTTGTACAGTCCCTGCTGCATAGGCAGTCTTGGGGATTAACAAAGCTGTGAGTTGCCAGGGTTGTAGTGCCTGAAGTCATGCTTCTCTCTGAAACAGATCTTTCCTGTGTTGCACAACTGACAAGGCTTCAACTGCAAAATGTTAGCAGTAATGAAAAATACCTGTGGTGCATCAATAAATGAGTATTCTGTGGGACTGGCCTGTAGCCTGCCAGCATCTGGCTGTGCCTCATGGAAGAAAAACATGTCCAGAGAAGACTGAAAGTCAGTGCTGGAGGAAATGGTATGAGTCCTCAGAAAGCACCAGTTACATCAAATGGAGTTGGAAAATTTAATAAAACTGTGCCATAGGGCAGAGACAGACTTTGGTACACAAGAGTCAGTTTAGAACAACTAGAATTTGTTTGGATAAATAGCTTCAAGTCATCCTTGTGTTGGGTGGGAAAGAGAAGCTGTGCTCACATAAGGAAGTCCTTGGTTGCAAACCAAAAACCCCACTGATGTTTCAGAAATGATGTTGCCATCTGCAAGATCCTTTTACACCACGAGCTGAAATTGCTCCCTAGCTGGAATGGAGACTTCAACAGCAGCGTGGTCCAGGAGGGAGGGCTGGGGGTGAGCATAGCAGAGAGGGAAACACAGAGCTGCAAAGGGAATTTCCTCTTGGTTTTATTGCCTTGCCTCAAGCAGTGGAACCAGCGAGTCTTGCTGTAGAGTGTCTGTAGGGGAACTGCACTGCAGAGAATTCACAAATGCCCTGCATTGTTGGGTGCTCCCCACCTGATCCTCCATCTGCAACAGTCACCAAAAGCCCTGGGCTGCAGTGAGGTTAATACCTTCTATCTCCTCAGTGTGCAGGAAATATAATAAAGTCACCAGCCTTCTCCTTTTGGAGAAGGAAAAAGGGTTCAAAATCTCCAGATTCCAGTACAGTAGGGGAGCACAAGACAGGCCCAGTGGTGTCAAGGTGTCAGATGTCAGTAGCATTAAACCCCACCTATATTTATCCTTTGGAACACTCATATGAAAAGTGAAACAGTGGTTCTTTTCCAGCTGGAAGCATTAATCTTATCTCAGTATGAAAGTCCCCTGTGTGACAAAACTCTCATGTGAGATAGGAAATAGGTGTAAATTCCCTGGTCTCTCATGCCAGAGCTGAAATAATTTCCTCTGAGAACAACATCCACATCATGAATCCACCTTGTTATAAATGGCCAAATTAAGGGCGGTGGAGTTACATGCAAAGTCTGGATCATACAAGGAAGAATTCTGAAGGAGGTAACTTTCCACTGTTAATTTCTTTTCCCTCTTCCCTGACCATCTGTGTATATTCTTCTCAGTTTTGCACAGGGCTGTAGACTGTAGCATGTGAACAGTCTGGTTCAGCCTCATGAGATCTTGCAAACTTCTCCTCTGCTGTCTGTGATGCTGTGATTGCCTTCTACTGCTCCTGCTTAATTTTGCAGACTTTAATTCCCACTGGCAGGTTTGCTTGGTGCTGCTGAGCAGCTCGCTTGGCTTTTTGCTAGCCTGCAGTAGAACACCTGCAAGGGAGTAGGGGTGCAAAAACTCCTGGGCTTTGCGTTGGGAGAAATGGTTTAACAACTTATTTCACACATCCTGGGGATGTGGCTTTGGCTTCTGAGCTGTTGCTGGGAGGTCTGTAGTGCTGGGACTAGGACTGAATGTCAGGGACAACAGGATTAAAACTCTGTATGGAGTCTTGAGCTGGTTTTCCTGGTTTGCTATTTGAGCAGTGCTCCCTCCCCTCAGCAAGCAATCTGCTGCCTAGATTTTACCAGATGTGGCTGGGAAAGACGTCTCCTACCATGTTTTTGTTGCCTTATGGATTTTGTAATTCTCTGGGCAAGCCCTGGATTTAAATTCCTCAGAGGGCATATGAGCTGCCCTGAGATACCAGGGAACACGTCAGGTAAATTTGAGTTTCCAATTGTGCCCTTTGCTTTAGGGCAATAACACAACTGTTTGTGTCTGCATCAGTGGACATGCTCTGCAATTCCTTTGGTTCTGTTTTGAGACAGGAATGCCCACATCCATAGAATCTGCATCCTACAGACGGAGACATGAATGTGAGCAAGTTGCTTGTCTTCTAGAAAGAAGGTGGCTGAGGAGGCAGTGAAGTACCTGTCAGGCACACCGACCTAGGAGCAGGCTGGAGCACTTAGTAACCATCCTGGTGGCAGCTTTCCCCTCTGAATCCCAAAGCTGGCTTTGCTTTAGCAGAGGATAAACTGTAATACAGGAAGGGCAGGATGCTCCAGATCCCACTGAGTGACCACCTGGGAGCTGGCATGTGCTGCTGGGTGATCTTGGCTTTTAGGCTTGCAGGCCTTTTGGGTGTTGCAGACTCAAAAAAAAGTAAATACACAAATTTCCCAGTCTACCAACCCTTCACTGTCCAAGAAATGGTCCCAAGGGAACTTGTAGCTGGTTATTTCCCGGGTCTGGACTGGAGGAAGGGAATAAGACTGAAATATGTGGCCTGGGAGCCAGCAGAGCTGTTACTGCTGTTCTTTTTCTGAGTCATGTTCTTTGAGGAAAGACAAATGGGGAAAGCTTGACAGCTTAAAGCTGATTTTGCTCTACTTGAGTATTTCCCCTTGCAAAAGGAAGACCCCATCCTGCTGCTGCAGGCAGCACTGTGTTTGCTTGGCCTCTGGCCGGGCAGGGATGTGCAGAAAAGCACTGATTTTCAGCTGGCAGAAGGTGAATGAATTCCTTTGTGCTGGGGTTGAAAGGACTGCAGCACCGTTTTCTCAGACCTGTGAATCTTTTGGTGAGATCCAGTCTCCTACAGAAGCCAGATGATGGGGTTCTAAAAAGAGCTAAATCTAAAGTTGGGGTATCAGTCATTCAGAGCGGCCCCATCCTGCCTCACATTGTAGAGGCTTCTGCTTTGGAGAACTAAAAGGATTTGCTCATTGCTGTTTCTCCCAGAGAGCTGCTTGTAACTCACTTCAAGCTGGAAGTGCTTTCGATTATGGTCTCAAAGGTGCAACCCCAACGTTCCCAGAAACTGAAAAAATACTTCTAGGCTGTTTTTGTATGAGACATCACTACATCAGTAGTTTTTATGAGCTGGGGCAGGTCGTGGCAGCAACCACTCGTATATGGATCTTTCCTGTATTAGCTGGCTGGGGTTCAGCTATGTTGTGTCTGCATGTATCACATCCAGTCAGGGGACAGTAGTAAAGCAAAGAGAACAACACGGACTCTGCACTAAACCTTGTCTATGCAGTTCAGAATACAACAAATAGATGAAGGAGGATGAGGCTGGTTGCAAATATTCCTCAGTAGTGACTTTTCCAAGGAGTGCTCAAATTAGGCTATTGATTGTCACAGGCTCTAAGAAAAAGTAAAGAAATTAAATTTTCCTCGTCAGAGCGAGCAGACTCATAGAAGTAGGAACAAGGCTGGCCTTGGAAATAAAATCATAGAATTGAGTGGGGAGGGTGCACTGGAAAGGGATGAGTCAGGATGGCCAAGACACAGCTCCTGCTGCTGGGCACAAGGAGAGAGATATGTCCTCACAATCAGATCATGTGGCAATGACCCAGGCTGTAATCTGCCCTGCAGCCATAAACTCAAAGATAAACTTGTGCTTATGTTGCAACAGAAAGCAAACAGTGGGAAGAAAAACAACTGGAGTGCTTGAAGAGGAAGAGAAAATTAATTGTTTTTTTCTGGAGCTCCTTGGCCCCGAGGGAGTCAGAGGGCTGGGCTGGGACGCCCCAGTGGTGCCATTTAGCAGCAGCTTGGTGCCCTCTCTGCTTGGCACGGTGTCAGTTCTGGCCTTGGCCTTGGACTTGTGATTTCCAATGAGCCCGTGGGTAGGCTGCCTCTGTGTGTGTGTGTCTGTCCATGAGTCTGTCTGACTGCACTGCAGGATGGCTGCTTTGGGCTCCAGTGCATAAACCCTTGTGTATTTGCTGGCTGTAGGGCAAATCTGCAAGTTAGGAGTAGCTTATCCCAAAGGGCATTAGGCCCCCTCTACACATCCCTGTGTCTTAGGACAAGATGGCCAGGGAAATATCAAATTTCTTAAAGATGATTTTGAAAGAAGCTGTGTGTCTCCTTTTATAGGCTGCTCAGAGGACTCTTTTTAAAGTCTTAAGATCACACACACGGAATCACTGGGTTGGAAGAGATCTTCAAGATCATCGAGCCCAACCCAGCCCCAGCACCTCAACTAAACCCTGGCACCCAGTGTCACATCCAGGCTGTTTTAAACACACCCAGGGATGGTGACTCCACCACCTCTCCAGGCTCTTTACCACCCTTTCTGTAAAATAATTTTCCTAATATCCAACCTATATTTCCCTCGGCACAGCTTAAGACTGTAGATGATTAGTTAATGCATGACAAGGCATGTCATTGTGTTGTTATAAAGAAGTCAGAGTGCTGGCAGCTGAAAAATTGAATACAGCACCAGTTTTTCAGCTGAGGAGGTGTTTTACAGCCCACTGTATATCTCAATATGTCACTGGGGTTTATAAGATGTTAAACCACAGCTTTTCTAGGGGTTAGGGGAAAGGGCGGGAAATGATCCATTAAAACTTATGAATTTATGTCACCACTGAAGAACATTTATAAGAACATCAAGCTGTTGCTTTAAAGGAAACTTAGAGAAGGGTTAGACATTTGTCTGTCAGTCAAAAACCCTGGGTACCACATCTGCCACCCAGTGGGGATCCCTGGCTGGAGGGGGCTGGGGGAGGATGCAGTGTGCTCTGCCTATCCATGGGATGCTGCAGAGAATTTCAGACTTTCTGTGCTGACAGGCACTGACCCCCAAGAGAACACTGCATTTCACCTGAGGCTGTGGAGAAGGCTTCCAAAATGGAATGATAGAACTGGGATTGTGGGGGTGGAGTTTGAATAGAAGTGTGTGATATCACAGGGGGGGAAACTGGGAGTTTGGGGGTTTATAATATAGTAATATATATAGAGCTAAGATAGAGGTTTTAGGGCAGAGCCTGGTCCTTCTTCTTCACCTTCTTCTCCACGGGTTTGGGTTGTTTTGTGTAATTGGATAAAAAAGTCCCCATTGCAGGCACGGGTGGTTGGTTATTGGGTTAAAAGTGAAAATAATTGAGGTGTCATTCCTTAATTGGACAGTTTATCTTTAAAAGGCCTTGTAGAGAGAGATTGGGCTCCATTTTTAGTTTGTTAGAGTGAAGTGCTGTAGAACTCATGGTTTGTGAGACTGTAAAATAGATAAGAACTAATAAACATCTGAGTCCAAACAAGAAATTCCGTCTCACGCATTTAATCCCAAACGTGGCAAAAAGAAGAGAAAACTCAACAGCTACCCTAGGAAGTTTATAATTATCCAGCATCCATTTGCAGAAGGCAGCTTCCTCCACCTGCCTTTGGGTCATGTTCATCTGATTTTTGATCTGAAAGGAAAGGTGATAGGGTAGAAAGTAGAAAAGCCTGAGCCAAAACCTCTAGGAATGTTAGAAAGGAGGCAGCACCTGGAGTAAAGCTCAGGGTAGGTGGGGGGACGTAGATGTGAGAATGTACTGGGGAGTGATGTTAATTCAATTCTGAGGGTGATTATTACCTGGGGTCTCAACCATTCTGGTTTTGATGTCCTGAGCCTGGCACCTGAGTGTAATGGCAGCCAAATGTCCTGGTGTTGGCTGGAGCATCTCTCTAAGAGCCCTGAGCTCTGCAGCCAAATTTCTGCTCTGGTGATGCAGAAACCTCAGGGAACTGCACCTGGTGCATCTGGGAAAACCATGCCTGACAACAGCTTCCTTGTGTGAGCAGCTGTCTGCTCACAGCTCAGGTACACAGTATTTGACTAGTGAATTGTTTGATCACTTGAATTATAAAGATCACTTTTGTGATATTGCCTTCATTGCCATAAAAATGTATGGCCCTTATTATATTTCAGCCATAAATTACTCCATGCACTATTTTAATGACTACCAGAATAGCAAGGGAGTCCCTTCCAAACATGAAAGTGGCGGTTCTACAGGTGAAATTTGGAAACCAAACACAGCATAACTTATTTGCTTTGTCTCATGGGCTCAGACGCCTGGTGTTCTGGGAGAACAGAAATTTCCTTATGTCCCCTTTAACTGTAGGGAAACAAAGACTTGTTAAGGTCACCGCGGGTTTATTTTTCAGAGATAATCAAAGAAAATGTGGTCCTATCCTGGATTTAATTTACAGCTTCTCTTTTATGGTCTTTCTTTTATTAAAAGAACAGTTGTAACAGCGGGCTTTGGTATTACACAGTAAGTAAACAACTTATTCTGATAAATTGTTTTAGTTTCCTATCACAGAAGGCTTTGAATCTTGTTTTGAACTGTGATGGAACTGCTTTGACCAAAATACTGTTGGTTCACAGAATCACAGAATGTTGGGATCACCCCCAGACTGGGGTGACCCCAGGAGGTGGTAAAGTCTCTCCTCCAACCCAGGCCATCAAAGAAAGACTCAGTAGTCTTCAGTTGTCTGCTCTCAAGGCAGTTTATTGCGTGTTATCTCAAGGCACACACACTCCCTGACATTCTCTCTGACTCCTTCTCCCTCTGTGTCTCTCTCCATCTCCCCTGCCCAAGGGCTGGTGCCATCTTTTATATCACACATTACCTATTAAATGTTTATAGTTTTTCCCCAATGCCTATCACCTATATTGAACAGTGACTTTCTACTCTAAACCAATCTGTGAGTGCCAACATCACCAAGAACATGGAGGACAGGAAGGAGAAAGAAGGAGGACAGGGCACGCCCAAATCCCTCCATCTTAGAACTTCTGGCCCCCATGTACAAAACTCAGACCCCTCTGTACAAGGCCTAAATCCCCCCTGTACAGCACTCAAAGATTCTTCCTTTCATTTTGTGACTACTTCTATTATAATGTCTAAACTTTCGTGATTTCTTGTTCTTCCTGCAAAGTTGGTAAATTGTTCCATGGATCAGATTCAAAGCCACAGGGGTTTCCAGCTGCCTGCCAGGGTCTCAGAGGCTTCTGACCTGGGCCTGGAACATCCAAGAGTGTCTGAGGGACACCTTGGGTTCCGACAGCAGAATAGTCTGAGTTGGAAGGGACTCTTAAGTGAATAGCCTATTTGGGATCAAACCCAAAACCTTGGCATTATTAGCACGTGCTCTGACAACTCAGCTGGTCTCAGGTTGTGTCTCTGCAAAACTGGAGGGGTTTTGGATCTCTGCTTCTGTGTATTCTGCTCTCTGGGATGCTGTTGGGTACTGACTGTGCCATAGCAGTCAAAAGCAGCTCCCTTGGACACACACAGAGGGTGCACAAATGCTTGGAAAAGGGGGCTGTTTCTCCTAAAAAGACATCAAAGCATTCTGAGGTCAGAGGGTCACAAGAGCAGATACAGTTCTGGTTTAGCACTCTTGGAAGAGTGTCCTAGGAAATGCCTGCCTTTTAGAGGAAGCTCATTTCCAGCCTTTGCTGAGGCTTTGGAGCGTTGCTACAGACACTTAAGCTGCCAATGTGTATTTCTTGCAAGACAATGGTTGGTTGCATTCCATACAGTAATTTTCCAAACTCTGGTATTGGAGTTTGGAAAAACAAAACCAAAACTCAGCTATGGAAGGAAGAGAGGTGCTTTATTCACACTTTCTGTCTCCCCAGACAAGATTCCTGTTTCAGTGTGATTCAGCCAATATCTGCAGCTCTAAACAGGTCGACAGTGAAACAGAGCACAAGCACAAATAGGTCATGATCTTGTCTTGTAGGCAGAAGAGCTTCTTGGCAGGCTTCAAAATAATTCTCTCAACCACTTAAAAAAAAAAATCATAAGAGAAGATGCCTAATACTTGGGAAGGTGATTGGATCATCCTGCAGTGAATGAATGAGGGAGTTTTGGGTGGCTACACAGCTGCTGGGCCTGGCAAAAGCTCCTGGCAGCAGGGGCTGCTCTGTGTGCCACAGCACAGGCCTGGTGGGCAGCTGCTGGGTTGGGCCTTGTTGCCTTGTGATGTTCAAGATCACCTTAATTTCCTCCATCCATCCATCCATGCATCCATCCATGCATCCATCCATGCATCCATCCATTCATCCATCCATCCATCTATCCATCCATCCATCCATCCATCCATCCATCCATCCATCCATCCAATTTTGCTGTCAGGTATTTTTGCTGGAGGAAGTGTTATGGTATCAAGATGATGCTGTTTCATCCAGCACCCTGTGGATTTCTGGAGCAGGGGACAGCACATGGGGGACATCAGACCATTTCCATGTTCGTCAGAAGAAAAGCTGGTGCAATGTTGGTGCCCTGGCAATGGGGTCCTGCCCAGTACAGCTGCCCTGCAGCCCTGGGAACTAACGAGGCTGAGAATTCCAGACTTACAAGGGAGATGGAGAGGGACCTTTTACAAGCACATGCAGTGACAGGGCAAGGGGGAATGGCTTCAGATTCATGGAGTAGCTTTAGATGAGAGATTAGGAGGAAGTTGTTTTGCTCTGAGGGCGGGGAGGCCCTGGCAGAGGTTTCCAGAGAAGCTGTGGCTGCCCCATCCCTGGAAGTGTCCAAGGCCAGGCTGGATGGGATTCTGGACAACCTGGTCTAGTGGAAGGTGTCCCTAGGGGATGGGACTAGATCTTTAACTACACCTCTAAGTTCCCTTCCAACCCAAACCATTCTGCGATTCTATGATTTACCTTGTGCCCAGAGCATGAGGGCATCCCTGAGCTGTGCTCCCCCATGGCACACCGAGAGGAGCTCCTGTAGCAGAGGAGGCTCACCCCAGTGGCTGCATCTCTCTTACTGACTATGGCCTTGAAGTCAAAGAAGTTTGGTCAAATGTTGGACTTCATAATTTTGGAACCTTAATGATTTAAGCACATGCAGTGACAAAACCTTTTCCAACCTTAAATATTCTATGATTCTAAGCAAAAGATCAAAATTGTCTACAATCCACCTATCCTTGGGGTCAAAAAGTTAATCTCCTCATTCCTGCCCTTGGTCACTCTTCTGTCTCCAGGGCAGTTCCTGGAAGAGGAGACGTCCTCATGAGGTGTCCATGGGGGCTTAGCACAAGCTCTTTCTGCCTGCAGCATCTTGGGTAGCTGTTGTCTAGGTTTGGAAAGACAGGTGTCTGCTAAGGAAGGCAGGACCCTCCCCTGAAATGGAAAAAAAAAAAAAAAAAATTGTAGACCCCCTTCTCTCCAAATTGTTATAAATTTGAAATTAAGGGGGGCTCTCAGGCAAAAATATGGAAGCAGGAATGACAGTTCTTTATTAGGGAAGAAAATGAAAAGATAAAATAAACAATGCAGTGAACCAAAACAACACTGACAGAGTCAGAATACAACCTGACACCCTGTTAGTCAGGGTGTTGGCAGCAGGTATTATTATCCCATAATTGGGAATTACGGCTGCAGCCCTCCTGGAGTGTCAGCTGTGGTTCTGTTGGAGCAGTGATCCTGTAGAAAAGGGGTGTAGTTTTCCTGCAGTGGAAGAGGCAGCTGCTCCTCTGGGAAATCCAGTGCAGGAAAAGCCGTGCTGGTGTTCCAGAAACTCAAGATTAGATCCAGGTAGGAATGCTTGGCTCCTCCCTCCGGGCAGAGCAGCTCCCAATGGGATGTTACAGTTCTTATCAGTCACCAGTGACATTCAATAGCCCTTTAACAGCAGATGTGTCCCCTGAGAGAGGATTGGTTTGTGGAAGAGGTAAAGAAAACTGCCCAATTAAGACAGGATAAAACTGCCACACCTCTACCAGATGGCAATTGAATGCATCTTGCCTTGCAATCCAGGACACTGTTGATTTCTTCTGCAGCAATAAGAGACATGGTTTTTCACAGTAGCCTCTCTTCTCACATTTCTGAGCAAAGCTGAATTTATACGCTCAGATTTGTAGGGTAACATTTTAACCAAAGCCAGAAAACAGCTTTAGTTTTTCTTGTGGCACCAGACTGGTGAATGGCTTGGCAATAAGAACATTGACCCTACAATGGGTGTCATAAAACACTGGGCTTATGATTTTCACGTTCCAGCCATGCATTACCTTATGCTCTATCTTCTTAATGTACCGCATTAGCAGGGGAATTTCTCAACACCATGAAAGTGGAGATAAGTGAGATTTGGAAGCCAAAATCATGGACAAAGCACACTGAGACCAACAGTCTATTGGGACAAAGTCTATTAATGCTGAGACCTGGGAAAGATCCCTGTGCTGCCTTATTACTTTCAATTTCTCAGAACATGAAATAAGATATACAAGATGTCACAGTTCCTTGAAACAAAAAGGAATAGAAGCCCAAAACACTTCTTGTAATCATGCACATAGCTAAGAAAAACTGAGGTTCTTTTACATTCATAGTATTTGACTTTCATATCTTCTGGTTCATTTATCATGTTGAGTTTCTGGGTATAATTCTGGTTAAAGTTAACATTGGTATTCTGGGCCAAAAATTCTGGATTCAGCTAGGAGGGATTTTGTGCTGTCAGGATGGATCAAAGTATAAGATTCCTTGGCCTTAGGAGAAGGTTCATGTTGGAGGTTCTCTCTCTTGGAAGTCGAAATGAAGCCTTGCTCAGGAGTGGAGTTTGGGGGATTATTGCAATATAAACACAGTTTAATTAACAAGGAGACGCTCCTTACTGAAGGCACGAATTATTAATATTTTTTTCTATTTATCACACAGTTTATAGTCAAAGGATGCAGTGCAAATGCTGTAAAAACTAAAACTTCTCCCAGCAGGTTTTGGGTACAGATGATCTTTGCCTGTTCCTGATAATTTTAAATTAGGCAGCCTATGTTACCCCTGAATTTCTGCCCTATGCTTGCAGAAAGCAGATGTTTGAGGAACTTGGTATCACTCAGAGGGAACACTGAAAATGGAAAAATCACATTATGGCAGTGCCAGGGGAACTCAGTGCTGTGTCTCTATGGAAGAGGTGAATCAGAAACAGCTCTTGTGTGGTTTGGTATTACCAAATCCTGTTCTTGAAGACTAACCCTTTCTGTAAAAATGAATCAAGACAAAAGAAAAATTAAAATTTTGAATCATATTCCCAGAATATCTTCAGTGGTGCCAGCTTGCACTAGAACAGCTGCTATTTAGTTTGGCTGGGTTTGAGTGAAAGATTCAGTCCTGTTAGCAATTCCTCAAATCAAGCAATCTTCTGGAAACCCCAAAACCCCCCAAATTGTGTGTTTTTCTGCTACGTTTCATAACTGCAGCTTGTTTCCTTGTGCTAATTCACATCCCATGTTGCAACATATTAAGGCAGTCCTGGCTGGGCAGCTCAGCCCAGCCCAGCCCAGCCAGCCCATGGCGCCCAGTGAGACCCTGCTGCCAGGGGTTGTTCTGGGATGTGAATTCGGTGTCAGGTGGCTTTGGGACTGGCACAACTTGTTTGTTTGGAGCACGACCCTGCTGTGAAGTCACTGCCAGACTGTGCTGAGTGCCAGGGCAGAGCACTGGAGGACAAAACACTGCAGAACTCGGGCTTAGTGCGAGAGTGACTGCATCACCTTGTGGGGGTCATTCCTCATAATGATTACACACCTCAGGAGTTACTTTTGCCAATATTCAACTTCTCTAGAGATGTAGAGACCTTATCTGTATGGTGAAGGTGATCCTTCTGGGCTAGGGCAGGGTAACAAGGGCACAGGATAAGGGAAACAAGGGGTTTTGTTGTGGGTTTTGTTGTTGGCTTGTTTGGTTTTGGCTGTGTTTGTTGTAGAGATGGTTTGGGTTTCTCTTTGAGAAAATGTCACCAATTTAATGTCCTGAGCCTGAAACATGAGAGTGAAATGGTAGACAAATGTCTCAGTTTTGGAGCATTTTTTTAGCACACAGTTGCTGCCCTGAGCTCGGACTTTAAGAGCAAAGCCCAAATTCACTGGAGGGGCAGTGTGGGTGCACAGCACAGTGATCAAATTGAAGGCTGATCAGTTCTGGATGTCTGCTAAATAAACCCCTGAAACTGAGTTTCCCTGAGGGTCAGCCTCCACATCTTCCACTACAAGGGCACAGGTGCTGCAGTGCTCAGCATAAACCAAGCACGTGAATCCTTCCAGAAACACTCCTTTTATCCCAGAGCAAAATTTGCAAGCAGAAGCTTTTTGTTTGAACTTCCTGGGTTGAGGATCATGTGATAAAAATAGGGACAAAGTGCAATAAAAGAGCACCATGGTGAAAGAGTGAACTGTGGACTGGGAGAAAGCATTGCTATTATGAGACCTAGCTAAGTTCCTGCAAGTTGCAGCATTTCCTGCAAGTGAAAATGCAGTTTCTTGCGACATTACGTTGCATTTAAAATGGGAGGAGCCAGTGGAATGGCTTTTTCTCTGAGATCCCATTGATTTCTCATTTCCTCTGGAAGAGGAGCTGAATGGTTTGGGATCTGGAAAAGCTGCACAGGCACTTGGAGAAGGGAAGAGGCATGAAGGCTTCCTTGGACACAAACAGCTTCTGAGGTACTGTCTTCTTCTTTAGAGGGTCCTGTCTTCCACCCTGTTCTCTTAAAAATTCTTGCTTTGCTGTTTTGAAGTAGGCATTTGGAAACAGGCACTGAAATATCTATGGCAGGAGGGAAATTCTGAGTGTGCTGCACATTTTCTCTGTAGGGAAGAACATGTGCTGCTGGTGCTGGTGATCTTTGTAACTAAATAATACCACATCTGTAGCCCAGACTGGCAACTTCCAGAGAGCTCTGTGTGAACTCACACTGATTGTGGGAATGCAGAAACCCAACAACTTCCTCGTAGTGCATTTATATAAAAGTGTGAGTGACCTCAGAAATAATAGAACAAATGTATTAACAGCATTTTCCTGTTCATGTAATTCCTGAGTAATTTTTCCATATCCATTAATCTTCTTTTGTTTCCTGACAGCTCCTTAGCATGTCTTGCTAATATCTTCTTTTCCAAAAGTTCCATCCTGTCATTTTGCAAATAAGGAAGAATTTGTCAGAAGGGTTGCAGGAGAAATCCCTGCAGCTCTTCTTTTCAAGGAGCTGACTGGACATTTCCCCAAGTCCAAGCTGACTAATGAACAATCCAGCCTGGCAGCTCTGGGTTCAGAATGAAACAAAACAGAACCAGAACACGAAGTATTAGTGGTTTTAAAATAGAAGAAGTAAAACCAGTGAAACACTTCATTCTACTTAATGTACTGCAGGCAGTAAAAAAAAAAAAAAAGTTACCAATGTTTTATAATGCTGTGGAAATTTTGTTTCAGAGCAGGTGGAGGAAAGCCAAAGTGTGCTTTACACTTAGGTTTTTTTGCAGAGATTTCTCAGCTCAACCACAATGTCCTGCTGATTGCTCTGTCTGCAATAGCTTGTTGGAGCTGTAGATACCACCTGCAGTCAAATGCTCACTCAGGAAAGAGCTGCTTTATCTCCTCACATGATTTTGTATTGGTTTTTTAATTTATCTTTATTGCAAAGGCTTGTTGATAGTGGTATACAGCAGACAGTGATAAAGAAACGAGAGGGAAATGTGATAATGAAAGTGATACCAAAATTCTCTTATGAAAATACTTCTCCTTTTCTGGGAAAGAACTTGGAGTAGAAAATAAAATCTGTAGGATCTTCTGAAGTTCCATGAGTTTTGTTCTGTTGCTGCCTTATTTCCTTCAATAGTACTATTTTCTCCAAACTGACTGCAACTTAATCCTTCCCCACAGGACCCCTAGGGTGCCAGGTAAATATTTTAGAAATTCTGGTGTCTTGTTCCACCAAGCTGGTTCTGACCATAAAACCCACAGACTAAATTGCTCCTAAAGCTATAGAGCCCAGAATATGTGGCTGGAAGAGGGAAGAGGGGTGAGAAAATGCAGTGTTTACAGTTGGATTTTGTGTGTCCATGACTGTGCTTAATGGTTGTTTGGAGAGGGGAGGACATGTGAACCCTGGGGCAGCAGCTCTGCTCTGCCGGCTCCTGGGGGTGTTGGGGAGACTCTGCTTTGGTCACTTTGGGGGTTCCCACTGAACTGTGCCAGAGGCAGAAAGTCTGAGGACACACACTGGACAGGCAGTGACCTTGTGCTGGAGTAGGAGGAAACATGGGTCAGATTTTAACTTGGAGAGAGAACCTTTGCTCTGCTAGAAATGATGTTACTGCATTGGAGACTGAATTTTCTCCTTCTCTTGGCAAACACTGGAGTTATTTATTGTCTTGTGTTTGTTATGATGCTATGGGGAGAAGGAAGAGCCTGAGAGTTTCACGTAGTGATGTTTCCCCAGATAGATCCTTTTCAAACCAAAACCAAAGGACCTTGTTAGGGCACTACAGATTTCCTGTCAAATCTTGTTTCTCCTGCTGGTGACCTCAGGTGGGCTGGTTTGTGGGTCAGGTCTGCCCTGGGGGGAAGCTGGGTGTGAGTTTGCTGAAGGAATTCCAGCTCTTCCTGTTTGTTCCTTTATTCACCTACTGCTTGTTCCTGATCTGCTTTTAGGGTCTGACTTTACTCTGTTACAGCTCTGCAGAAAACTTCAGAAGCTCTAAGTTTCTATTACTTTGAAAAAGAAAGAGAAACAGGCAAAAAAAAAAAAAAAAAAAAAAAAAAAAAAAAAAAAAAACGGATGGAAAATATTTTCTGTCCAAAGAATGTGTTTCACTTTAGATTTGAGTGTTTTATTGAAGTAAGTTTAAAACTGACGGCAGGACATGGCCAAGACAGCTGGAGAGACTCCAGATTTTAAGGCAGATCAGTGGGGGCGAACAGAGATTTGGTGGATGGTGTTCTGGCTGAAACTGAAGAGGGGGAGAAGGAGGGAATGTCACCAGAGAGAAGAGGAAGGGACACGTCAATTGACCAGAATAAGGAGAGGGGCAAGAAAACTACACAAGAGAGGACCAAATAAATGAGGATACAAGATACAGACCTCACACTGAAAACTACTGGAGAAACCCCAAATCTTAACCTCTGGGCAAATAAGTCTGCCAGATGTGCTGCAGCTGTTCAGTGCAGCAAACATTCCCTGGGTACAAATCCTCTGGAGGCATTTAAAAGACAAGAAGAGGTGGCACTGAGGGACGTGATCTAAGTGGTGGATTTGGCAGTGCTGTGTCAACAGCTGGACTCGAGGGTCTTTTCCAAATGCATGATTTTGTGATTCCAAGATTGATGTCAGCCCCTTGGAACTCTGCTGGGTAGGAGGGCCAGGTGATGTTAACTGTGCTTTGCAAATCAGGAAATGGAATGAAGCAATGTGTGAAATATGAACGATCAGAAATAAATAATTAAAAAAGACAGGATGAATTTTTTATGTATGAGAAAAGGCAGATGAATTTTTTATGGAAGAGAAGAGATTGTAGTTAATACTTGGTGGGGCCAGAGGAAATCCCTGCAGGACTGTCCAGGTGAGCAGGAGCTCACAGAGGCCGTGGGAGAGGACGGATCACTCCTTGGAGGGCGCAGTGCCAGGGGCCTGGCTCTGCCCAGCATTCCCTGGATTTGCATCCTGCTCAGGGCTGTCGAGAGCCCGAGGTCTCCCAGGTTTTATTCCACAGGAAATTTGCAGCTGGTCTCAAGCACCTGACTGTGTGAGGGCGTGTCCTTGGGTTGTGTTTCTCCTGGCTCACCTGTTTCTGGGAAATGGGGTAGAACTCTCAGCAGATCGAGACCAGCACAGACCATAAGAGATATGCATTTATTAACTTCTGTTGAATGTATAATCAGGAATTAGCGTATAACTAATTCGGAAAGTTCCTCAAGGTACTTCTGAGGAAGTAGTAGCAAAAAAAAAAAAAAATTGTTTTAATGAAAGCTTTTGATCAAAAGCTCACAGGAACAAAGCAGTTTGTGTCTTCCAGAGCTAGTCTGGTGAGGAAAGTTAGGTGAATTTTCTATAATTTTTTTTTCTTATTTGGCAAGTATTTTACTAAAACATACATCACAAACTCGTGACAGTTTCATTTAAATGAGAACTAACTTCTGACTAAATCCAAGGATGTTTTGAAAAGAAATACCAAGTTGTTATTTGTTTGTTCATTTGTCATGAACAGATATTTCCCATCAGATCTCCTAAACTAAAAATATAATTCAATTTGACAATAAATATTTCATCTTAGGCCAAGTGAAACATTCATTCAGCATAATCCATCTTCCTTAGTTAATTTTGTGGTGTGTTTTGGAAAACTTGAGAAAACTTTGGAACTTGGAAACTCAACTTTGGAAAATGTCACAGCAAATCAAGCTGTTATTTGCTGCTCCTGCTGAGGGGTGTGTGCAGGGTCACTGCCTGGAGGAACGCATGGACACGGAGCCTCCTGCCCAGCAGGCTCAGGAAGGATTTCCCTCTCCCTGCAGAAGGACCTCGTGTCCCCTGCTGCTGTGGATGAGCCAGAGGTGGAAAGGGCTGTGAGTTTGGCCCTTGTAGAGTGCAGCAGCAGCTGTGTGAGCAGTGTGAGGGTGCCTCTGCCTTGCTCCCATCCCATGACCTGGGCTGGAAGCAGCTGCCTGGCATTTGGTCGGTGAGCTGTTATCTTTTTGTCTGGACAAAGGGAACAGAGGCACTGGGTGCTGAGCACTGCCTTTAATTCCCCACAGGGAGAAGACTGAGGGAGAAGCCTGCCCTGGCACTGTGGAGGCCTCTGGGCAGCCCCATGGACTCTCCCCACCTCCTGCACGTGGGTTTCCTGCTCCTGGCTCTTGCTGCTCCCTGTCCAAGTGAGTCTCTGTGTTTGACCTCGGTGCTTTTCCCTGCATTTCCATAGCTCAAAACCTCTGAAATGTTAAGAGAAACCAGCTGTGCCCAGTTAAAAACAAGACCACAGAGCCTCTAAGGTGAGAAGAGAAATTAAGGAGGTGAAGGTTGATGTGTCTGACCTGTCACAATCTCCTCTTTTGGGAGGGGTGACTGTTTGGGTCTGTCTGATATCAGATGAGGTGAATCCTCTCCCAGAGGACTGACTCTTTCCTGGGAGGGTCTGAGGGAGGAAACCTGGGACACTGCACCCAGACTGGGCAGTGTGGCAGCTCAGCTCTGAGCTTCAGTGGTCCTGGGATCTGGCAGTGTGCTGGAGGGACACCCGGTGGGATTGTGCCAAGGAGTTTGGGAAGAGAAGAGGACAAGAACAGATGAGCTCAGCAAGAGAAACATCTTTCAACTCACCTCCCAGGCTGCCATTAAAAATACAGTGGAAGTAGTGGGGGAATTCTATCATGTTTCTACCCCAAAAGTTATCCTGGGAACTGGCCCCAATACTGTATAAAATTTGCCCATTGGCAGACAATGTCTCCAAAGCCATGACTAAGCTTGTCCACCAAGACCCATCTTGTTCTCAATCACTAAACATCCAGGGAGAAAACCGGTGGAATTTTTTTTTCTTTGTTTTTTTCTGATTTAGGTATTGCCATGGCCAATGCTGGCCCTGCTAACAGGACACAAGGCAGCAGAAATACGACAGTCTACTACTGCAAGGACTATAAAAACTGCACATGCAAGAAAGACCAAAATGATTTTAAAAACTTTGAAAGAATTACCAAAATACAAAAGAAGATAAATACTATTCCAGCAAATGACCAACAAATGACTCACAAATCACACATCACTGTTTGCTTTGAGCGAGCAAATTCCTCTCTTGAAGGAATTTATGGCCTCTCCTCATACGAAACTCAACAACCAAAAATCTGGTGTGGCATCCTGAATTTTGGAGGTATGCTTTGCTGGGAACCTGGTTATTAACTGATGGAAAACATACTTCTTGGGTAGGAAACTGAACTGTTCTCTATTTGGGCAGATAGCAAGGCTTATGAGTGAATAAACTGGAATGATTGGCTTTCTTCTGTGAAAAAAAAGTCATAAAGTAATTCACAAAAGTAAATTCAGTTCTTTCAGGTCAAACATTGTTTAAAACTGCACTAGGAGAGACACATGTTACTCTGATTTATAAAGATACATTTTTTTAGGTTTTTTTTTTTTAGCATCAGCAATTCCCATGATGAAATTCTGTGCCATGTTGCAATGTGTGAATCCCACCTGCTTCAGCCAGAGCACACCCAGACCTAGGTCCAGCCTCAAGAGCTGCTCTGTGCTGCTCTTCTGTCCAATTCAATAAACACCCAGGAACGTCTTTCCGGCTTCCTCACAAAACTGCCAAAATCAGGAATTCAGGCACCTGTCAGTACCTGGAACAAGTGGCTCCACGAGGGCAAAACTTCCTGCTGGTTTAGGTTGCAGGGGTGTGACTTAGCTGAGCTCCATCCAAGTCAGTGACATTTCTATCTGTAGTTGGTTTTCTGAGAGCAGCTTTTAGCACATCTCCTATTGGAGTTAGAGCATCCTTTCTAATTTTCTTGCTGAAGAAGAGAAGAAAAAGTGTTCTCCCCTTTGTATAATTTTATTTAGCCTAACTATTCCTCCTGTATTTAATTTCTGGCCACCATAAACCATTTCTCTCCTGTATTTATGCTCTGCAAAATATCTGCATGCTGTCACTATGGTGTAAAACACTGGTGACACTGAAATATTCACAGTGAAATCTGGAAATTGCTGTAGACAGGGATGCCTGTATCCCCTGAGAGGGGAAGGGGTGGATGTATAGGTGAAGGTAGGAGGGAGTTCTCCAGATTCTTTCAGAAGAAGAATAAGCTCTATAATGGCACAGTGGGGTGCAGGGTTGGTAGGAGATGCACTCCAGGGTGCTGAGTAGAGATTTACTCAGCTACTACTAGATATTTACAACAAGCTACTTGCTTGTTCCTCTTCTTTGGTTCCTATGGGTAAAAGGCAGCTGCAAAATTTTTGAATAGATTTTTTTTTCTTGCATAAAGGTAATGATAAGCTTTTTACAGATGTTTTGTTATTCTTAACTGCATGTGAAAGATTTCTTACCTTCTTCAAATATTTCCACTCTTGATTCCCAGAAAAACTCATCAGCTTTGGTGAGAGGGAAATCTAATGACAATGGTTGATTTGGACTGTTAGGGAATGAAACATCTCCAACTTACAGCAATCATTGCAATCTCCAACATTTTGTGCAACATTATCCACTTTTTAAATCTATTAACCTCTTCAACATCTTTAGTCCTTCACCGAAGATCTTCTACATGATCCATATTTATAATCAAAACTTTTTTACCTTTCATCTTTCTCAGAAAATGGAGGAGGTAACATCAGTACTGAGGAGAAGAATGTTTGCTGTGAAGCAGAGGCAGTTGTCTGGAATCACAACCCTCACCTGAAGTGCTACATTCAAAAGTCACATCCAAAATCCACTGCACTGCCAGTTGCCATTCCTGGTGAGGGAATTCCAGGTTAATCTCTTCTCGTGTTTGTTTGCTTTTTGCTTTGAGAGGGGTTTGTCCAGACAGCTTGATGTGAACAGAGTTTTACACGGGCAGGGAGATGTCCTGTACATTCATAATTTGAATCCACACATGCTGCAGCCAACCAGTCTCAGAGACTTTGCCCTGGCAAATGGACATGGCCAGTCCTGGACAGAGATGTCCACAGGCTCAGGTTCCTGTAATTACATAGTGACAGACACAGAGATGCTGAGGGAAGAGGGTACATAATGGGTGTGCAACAAGTTCCCAAGAATTGACTTTATCTGTAAGTGCTAAATGAGACTTTGCCTCCAGACTAAGAGGACATTTGTCAACTAAAGGTGACATTTATATATTCCAATTTCTTTCATGGTAGAAGCCCTGTCATCTTCCTTAGGTCATGGACAAAAAGGTTTTTAAAAAACAGTCAAAGTAGATTTCCTTATTTGAACACTTCATCAAGAATGGGTCTCACCACTTGTTGGTTATTTCAGATAAGATTGATGTTCAAAGGTATCTGTTGTGCTGGGGTGACAAGAATTTGCTTTGAATGTTGCTAAAGTGAGCATTATGCCATCTTCTGTAAGACATGATGAGCCAGAGGCTCTTTGTTCTCTCATTCATCAGTTCCTTCTCTCTCTATCAGATGGGGCCAGTTCCTTTGTGTGGTGCTTACGAGACAGCTCATGGCTTAGCCCTCCTGCTTGCTTCACTTGGATGCTCTGTTTTCTTCTACTCTGCAGGTAATCCTGAATTTCTCACCAGCAAAAAGAGCAGCCTTGAAATCTTGTTGGCATTCCTGTTTGTTGGGGTTTGCACAGGATGGGGCACCATGTTTTACTTCTTGCGGCTGCGGCGTCGCCAAGGTACAGTCTGACAAATTGTGTGTTGCCTGTGGGTCCCACACCTGGAAGTGGGAAAAGCATAAAGGGTTTTCCTCCTGGATCTCATCTCCATTGTGTTGTTCCTGTGGTTCTTAATGATGTTCCCTGGACTGACAGCTGGGACTAACTCTCCTTCCGTGGCTGCCGTGACAGTGCCCGCCCGGTGGTTTTGTTGTGAAAAACAAGCACAGAAGGAATTTCCTCACTGCTTCCTCCTGAAACAAGGGGGAAGCACTGGCAGGGCCATGGAATCACAGGGTTCAGCCTTCCCTCCGTGGGATCCTGCTCCTTGGAGCAGTCCCAGACTGCAGCATTGCTGTGCAGTTTCCCTGGCAGGGATGTGTCCCAGCCAGGACATCCAGGCATGGGCTGACAGGACCTTCAGGAGAGTGGTTCCCTCTCCCAGCCCTGCCCACTCCAGAGCCAGCTTTAATTTAAGAACAAGTGTTTCCTAAATGCATCCAGGAGGAAAGTTTGTTTTGCAAACCAATATGAAAGGAGAGAGGTGGGACGGGCTCTGTGGACACTTCTTGAACCTGCCATAATGGCTTTCCCCCTCCATCCTCTGTCCACTTGGCTCCAGTGTTTTTAGCACCTTGTGTATGCCTGAGGCTGAGCCTCCTCTCAGTTCCTGAACTAGTCCATCCCCTGATGCTGGTTGTTTCTTTCTGAGAGCCAAAGGATTAAATTTCCAAGTCTGAATTTTTTTCAGGAGGAGTTGCACAAGTGTGTACACAGCCCAGTACAGGCAGCACAAAACCAGTCTCACTGTTGTTACATCAATAGATTAATGGATCTATCAATGTGAGGGGTAAAAAATTTACCAGTAATGACTGCCCTGAGGTCCTGCCCTGGGGTGCAATGTCCAGTGATGTCTCAGGTCTGTCCTAGAGCCCCTCTAAGGCAGAAGTTGATGGGTCACAGCACCAGAGCAGGGTCACAGCAGAGCCTTGAAGCTGTCCCCTTTGTGGAGCAAGGGTGGCCCAGTAGCAGATGGGGGAGGGGAGGTGCCTGGAGGACTTCACAAATACAGGCATTTTGTTCATAATTCTAACTGGAATCTACCAGTTTCTTTGGTGGCCTCACAGATTTTTTTTTTTCAATTATGCAGCTTTTAAGCAAGACAGACAGGCTTCTGACAGAGAAAAGCTCACCCATTCGTGATAACCATCTACAAAGGAGAAAACCTCTCTGCCAGCAGCATCCTCCTCCTCTCTCATGATGTACAGCAACCAGCGGAATGCAGACTGATTTTCCATGAGAACTCCTGTGTTGGGGAAGATGAAATAGGAAAGCCTTATAAATATGATTGCCTGGCAAAAGATTCGGAAAATACAGAAACTATGAATGAGATTGAGATGAGAACTAGTTTTGAGATACCAAATCTTAGTTACTGAACAACTAGAAACCAATAGATTAGCCAGCTGTAGGCAATCCCCCCTTTGATTAAACAATGTCCTCTACCTACAGACAGCTCCAAAGGTCAAATGGAATGTTCTGTCTCACCCCTCAAAATGTATGGCTCATCCCACACCTGTAACCCTCCCCTGAAGCATCAGGTATCTGTGATCCCATTGGCCCAAGTCTTGTTCCGTGCCCACTCTGAAACCCCTGATAAGGTGTGCCCGGGGGACCCGAGGCTCTCTTGGAACCCTCTCTTGGCATCGTCTCCTGCCCCCACTGCCTCTCTTTCTCCCTCCCTGTCTCTCCCTGCCCTCACTCCCTGGGGCCTGACACGAACTGCAGCTGGCAGCTCCAAACAGGGCCCCACACCCTTTCCAGGACCTGACTTCAGAGATCTCTCGTCTCCATCCATCTGGACCGTCCAGGAGTCCAGCGCTCCCTACACTCCTGCCCTTGTATTCCCCAAGAGTCCTCTTTTCACAAATGTAGCTTCACCACATCCACACCTCCCCTGAGCACGGTGACTCTTGTCCAGCTCCAGGTCTTTGTGAGCAACACAGGCATCACCAGGACCCCCCATCCTCATCCTGCTGGCTGCAGACAGCAGGCACCCCAGGGTGTGAGGCTGACTCAGCAGCACAGGCTGAAAGCAGCTGAATTCTCTCTGTGACAAAGTGGGAACAGCACTGGAACACTTCCCATGCCCTCTGCATCCCTTTCACTTGGGAATGCCACAGCAGCACCTAGGTGCCCGTATTGTTTTAATTCTCAGGTCATCTCTGCATTCACCAAAGCTTTTGCACCACAAGCTGGCTGGTAGGTTGAACTGGAAGAGTTGGGAAGAGATATTTGATTTTGCCCCCACCTGCAGACTGAGGACATGTCTGAGTGTTTGTTCCTGTGCAGGGCTGGGTGGGAGGCTGTGTTCAGCTCCCTCAGGAATGGCATTGGGTCACAGAGGCCTTGGCCTCCCCAGGCTGAACAGAACTCTGGTATCAATATTCCTGGCAAATTAGACCAGTTTAGACAGTGTGAGATGAGTACAGCCCCTCAGGAATCCTACTGGGTACTTGGTATCCTTAAATCATTCCCCATTCCCACTTGATTTGAATAAATCCTCAGCTTTTGCACTGGATCTAATTTAGTATCAGAACTATTGAGCAAAAATCAGTGGCAGCACAAGGGGAGAAGCAAATCCCAAAAGCAGTGGGAATGTTTGCTGACACAAACAGCTATTGACACACAGCTAAACACAAGCACGCACAGGGACAGCTCTTGGTTCATTTCTGCTTTGATTGACTGGATTTTATTTGTAGCTTGTTTTTTCCTCAGTGTGCCTTAACCATGCAGTCAGTAGCAGAGTGAACCTTGGCAACAAACTCTGTTGTGCTGGTGCTTTATATCAAATCTGGATTTTACTGATCCCCTTGCTGGTGATGTTTTAAGAGATCTCCAACACTTGGAACAGGTGTTTCCCATTTGATCCCTCTGCTCCTTGCTATTCATTGCACAAGTGCTTCTTGCTCAGTTTCTTTGGATATTGGGGTCATTGGACAGCTCTAAGGGTCTCATTATACATTTGTATACCTTTGTTTCTCAGTATAGACTGGACTTACATCTTCTGCAATCCTCCTTCAGAGAATCTGTATTATCCAGTTCCCTGATGTTATTAAATGTTTCTATTAAAGAAAAAAAAAAAAAAAAAGTGTGTTTTCTTCTATTCTCTGCCACTTTTCCTTACCTTTGCCTTCCTGATTTAGATCTGACACCAGCTCCAGTTATCGGGCTGAGCTTTTACTGCAGCTGCAGCTTTACTGCAGCTTTTATTTTGAGAACTAATAGGATTTTCCTGGGAATCTATAGATAGAACTACATTTTCAGTGTGAGTGACAGCAGCCACTTTTTTGCCAAGGCCTTTGAAGCTTGGGAAGGTCTGAGCTGAGCTGCTCAGGTCACTGGGCATCAAAGGCACTACAGGTAAGAAATGACATGTCCAGCATGGGGAGACTGAGGTCCATTCTTACAGAGCAGTTCTGTTGGTGGAGGAGTTGGTTTTGAAACCTTCTTTGATATGCTCACACCAAGAGGAGCTCTGATATTACAATTTCAATTGCATTTCTTATTTTTTACATGAAGCAAGTGAACAGTCAAGAGAACATCTATCAATGCTTGGGAGGGAGACTCCATCAGCATAACTTGCTCAGTGTTTCAGGAAATGAACGTTTAATTGTTGGGCAACTCTTTTTCTCAGTGGTCCATTTGGCAAAGATGTGGAGTTAATAAATAACCATCACTGTTTCCATGAAATATTTGGATTATTGTCTAGTAACTTCAAGGGTTCCTGCTGAGTGCCTCAGAGCTGCCAAGGGACTGCTCTTGCTCAGAGCAGCCAAAGATGCAGAAAGCTCTGCCAGCACTTGCACAGGCACTTCCAGTTTCCATAAGGAGATCCCTGAGATGGGAGTGCAACAGGGCTCCCTCCTTGCTCTGCAAAAGTAGGGGTTCAGCTCACAAACAGGGGGTGCAGTGCATTTCCTTTCCCCACTTTCTGGCTGTTCTTTGAGACCACTTGCAGTGAAGAACCAGGACCAGCAGATGATGCCTCAAGAAAAAGGGTTGGTGTTGTCTCCTACAAGGGGTGCTGTGTGCTGGGTACCTTGGACTGGGGTTGTGTGACTCCTGTCACTGTCACAGCCCTCTGTGCCTGCTGTGACAGGGAGTGGCACTGGTATTTTCTCCCTTATCTGCATGTCAGAGGCTATCTGGTGCCATTCCCTGGGAGATGGCATCACACACCGGGCTTCTGTTGGTTTCTTTATGACCTGAAGACTGCCCTGTAGACATGTTTTCCTTCTCTAGCAGCAAGGTGATTTTCCAGGAGGAGTCCCAGGCTGTTTCAGATGGCAGGGAAGGTGCAGTGGGTGGTGGGTCAGCTCAGGGTGAGCTCAGCAGCTCAGCCCAGCCAGCAGCAGTGAGATGTCTGCTGTGAAACCCCAGCAGTCCTGACTGGCTGAGACTGGCACAGGTTTGTTTGGAACAGAGGCTCCCTGTGAAAAAGTCCCTGTTAAAAAGGCTGTGCTGAGAGCCAGGGTGGAAGAGCAGCGTGGTGAAAGGGTGAGCTGTGGGCTGGGAGGAAGCATTGCTGCTCACAGATCCAGCATTGCTGCTCACAGATCCAGCATTGCTGCTCACAGATCCAGCTGCAGCTTATGGCAGCCCAGGGCTGGGACTGCTGCTTGTCACTGGCCAGGAGACAGCTGGCACAGGCTGACAAAAAAAGGTTGGCAGAGGCCAAATCAAGGCAAAGATCTTCTGGATCTGTGGATCTATCTGGGGTAGTAGGGAAGAGGGGAAAGAGGAGGGTCAGGCACTCTCCAAATCACTTCCCTGTTGTAACCATGTGTTTCATTTGCTGAGAGATAAAATCTAATTTGATAGTTTGATTTGCCTCATGCCACCCCAAAAAAAACCCACCCAAAAAAGAGAGAAGAAAGCAGCAGCTCTTACCCTCATCTGCACCCTGTACTTACAGGCCCTGAGCTTACAACAGACCTGGGAGCCCTTGCATGGCCTCTAGTGCCAGACTGGGGAGCAGATCTCAAATCCAGCCCCTTCACATCGCTGCTGCAGTACCTAGAGGGACCTGGTGACTGCCCAGGTACTTCTAAGCAGGTTCCTGGGACGTTTTTGGCTTTTTCCATGTTTTCCCTACTGCGCCGTACCACACATCAGCACGGGCTTGCCTGGTGTCATTGTTCAGTGACAATGCTGACCTGCACCCTAAAAGTGAAAGTAAAAATCCAATTACAGGTAATTAGGCACCAATTACATCTAGTTACATTTTAAAGAAGGGAGGATCCAGTGTCCTGCTTTTCCTCCGGGATCCAAGGGACTTTCTCCTCTCCTGGCCAGGGCTCTGGAAGGGGAGATGAACGAGCTGGGGGCTGGAAAGGCTGCACAGGCACTGGGAGAAGGGAAGGGAAGAGGCACAAAGGCTTCCTTGGTCACAAACAACCTGTGTGGTGCCCACACTGACTTCTTTAAGTGCTCCTGTCTTAGAGCCAATCTCTTAGAAATTGTTGCTCTTTCTACTTGTTAAGAATATAAATGACTTTCTGGGTTGAAGGTTTAATTCTCACTTTGAGAGAGCACTTTGCTATGGTGAAAAAGCTTTGTTGTCCTGTAAAGATTGGAATTGTTTATTGCTTTGCAGTGAAGTCAAGGGAGAAGGAAAAGCCTGAAAGTTTCAGGTAATGATGTTTCCTCGAATAGATCTGATAGTAAAAGGGTTTTAAAATCATGGGGATTTGGGGAATTAGAAGGAAAATTAAGCTTAGTAGGCCCTGGGAAAATACCTGGGAAAGTATAGGCCTTGTACTTGCTAGAAATGCACCTGTGTAACCAGTATATGATAAATGGTATAATTGTTAGATGTGATGATTGTTTAGTAATTAGATAGCATTACTATTTAGTCATAAGAATAATCATGAAAAACTGTGGTCAGGGGCTTGAGAAAGATCACAAGAAACTCATGCTTGAATCAAGTCAATGTATACAATAGAACAATATAAGTTTAATGATTAATATGTAAGTTATGTAATGATAGAATATAAAATACATTCAGCTTGAAAGCCATGTGGGAGTCAGATTTGGGTCTGTACCCCTGATTCCCAGAGCTCTACAATAAAAACACCTGCATGTAATCATATTCTGTGATCATGTGTGTTCCTGACTGCTAACAGAGCCTTTTAGCAACAAGATCAAAAGACCTTGTTAGGCTTCTACAGATTTCCTGTCAAATCCTTTTTCTCCTGCTGCTGATGTGAGGTGGGCTGGTTTGTGGGTCAGGTCTGCCCTGGGGGGAAGCTGGGTGTGAGTGCTGGTGTTTGCTGAAGGAACTCCAGTGCCTCCTGCTTGGCAATTATTCACAAGTATTGCCAAAATACAGATGAAATCTGCTGGTTTGTGTGCAGGGCTTGTACAAGAATTGAGGGTTTTCCTGAAGTAATGGAGCATCTCTCATCTCCTTTCTCCGTATAAAGCCAAGACTTTTGCATCTGCAGGCACCAGTCTAAGCCTGTGGGAGTCCTGACAAACTGAACTGATGGTACCAAGCCCCTGCATTTCCAGGGAAGCCACAACTGGGAGAAAACCGCCTGACTTTGGCACTGTGAAGAGCAAATTTGAGCCTCCCTTTTCTCAGCTGTCTTCAGAGGGGAGGTAGGTGCTCCCCATTGACAACTTTCTACTGCTGCCCTGGGGCTTGGGGGTTGCTCAGCAGCAAGAAAACAAGGGTGGTTTAAGTGTGAAGAAACACAAGGTGCCCCTCCCACAGAAATGGTTTTTCTCCCTCTATCACAGTCATTGTCATACAAAGGCAAAAGCAAAGCTCCGCTGCTTCTTTCATAGGCAGCTCAAGTAACTGGAAGACAACAGTCCTCAGGACTTTAACTCATTGGTCAGACTGAGGGAGCAACTAAAAAAACCTTTGAAAATGCTGTGGATCTTGTGTCTCCCAAATGCATCCCTCTTTCTCCTGCTTCTCCCGTGCTTCCCTGCCCAGGATGGTATGTACAACATCAATGCTCTTACATTTCTTACATTTCAATCTTTTCTTTCCTTTTTTCCAACCTTTTCTAAACTATGTTTGCCATAGCCATGCAGCACTCTCTATTTAATTTTTCTTGCTTTGCTTCTGATGTAGCTTCTTTCAGGTGTTTCCCATTTGATCTCTCTATTTGTCACTATTCATTGCAGAAATACTCCCCCTTCAGTTTCTTTGGATATTGGGGTACTCCAAGGGTTTCATTCTACATTTGTATGCCTTTGTTTCTTAAATAGATTGGACTTGTACCTTCTGCAGCCCTCTTCCTGTACTGAATCTGAGAATCTGTATTATCCAGTTCCCTGCTGTTATTAAATGTTTCTATTAAAAAAAAAAAAAAAAGTGTGTTTTCTTCTATTCTCTGCCTCTTTTTCTCGCTTTTAAATTCCTGACTTATATCTGAAACCCATTATCAGGATACTCTTAGTGAAGTTTGTGTTTTGAGAACTAATAGGATTTTCCTGGGAATCTACAGAGAGAACTGCATTTTCTGTGTGAGTGACAGCAGCCACTTTTTTGCTAAGGCCTTTGAAGCTTGGGAAGGTCTGAGCTGAGCTGCTCAGGTCGCTGGGCATCAAAGACACTACAGGTGCCAGAGCAGGCAAGAAATGACATGTCCAGCATGGGGAGACTGAGGTCCATTCTTACAGAGCAGTTCTGTTGGTGGAGGAGTTGGTTTTGAAACCTTCTTTGATATGCTCACACCAAGAGGAGCTCTGATATTACAATTTCAATTGCATTTCTTATTTTTAGGTGGAGGAAATGAACAGTCCACAGATGTTATCAGTGCTTGGGAAGGAGACTCCATCAACATAATTTGCCCAGTGAATGGTTCACAATATCAAGTGGGGATGTACTTGAGAGTTATCAGACAGAATCTCGATGTGGCATATTTTCCCAAGGAGGAATCTCCATCTGTCAATCCTGCCTTTGCTAATCGTGTGGAGTCTTCAAAGGAAGGGGAGACTCTCAGGATAACCCTGCACAGGTTACAGGAATCTGATTCTGAAATCTACGTATGCTCAGAGTTTTTAAATATCAATGACAATCCCAAAGAGATATATAGGAAGACAACCATAGTAGTGGTCAAAGGTATTGCAAATCCACCTTTTATGTCATGAATTAGTAAATACAGAACTATATTTTAAATCAAAGATTGGAAGAAGGCACAATGGGAGGGTGAGTCTGACAGAATCTTTTCTGTGTCTGCTCAGGTACAGATTTGAAAGAATGTGTGGGTTTGCTCCCTGAAACAATGAAGAAAATGCATGAGGTAGTATGGTACCAAAAAAACCCCAAACCATCCTACGAGATTAATTTGTGACTCATTAATTCCAGCTACAGATTTTCACATGAGTCACAGGTTGCTGCAGCTGTTTGGAAACATTGAGGTCCCACAGCTCTTTCCAAAACGTGTCCAACCTTTAAATATCTAGCAGAGCAAAGAGGGGTTTTTTTTGGTAGCAGTTGTTTTTGCAAATCTCTTTTCGTTTTACTAATTTGTCTTAAATGACAATTTGGTAGTAATTGGGAAGCTGCTGTTAGGCAAGGTTTGCAAGTTGGGCAAGAGTGAGTAAAGGGGTTTTTCTCTTGTTAGTGAGGAGTTGCTGAATGAGCAGAAGTGCTTCTTTTGGCAGGTGTTTCTGGTTGGGGGATAATTTTTCTGTCTTTTTTTTTTTTTTTTTTTTTAATTTTCATTAGAAGAGAGTTGAGTCCACACTATTCTTTGGCAGTTTATTCCTCCATGTACTTGTCCTGCCAATGAGACCTTCTATATAGGAGTTACTTTTCCCAAAGCTTACAGGTTTTCTTCCTTTCCTGGCCCTGAGGCATGTGAAATTGAATTGATTGCTGATCAGCAATAGTCATTTATATCCATGAGGGATTATCATCTCCTCCCTTGGGCTTCTCCTTTCAAACTCTTTGCTGTGTTTTCTCAAATGCATCACATCTTGTTTATTGTGTATTATCTCTCCAAATTATTACATTAAGTTGCTTTATAGCTCTGTTTGATTTTGATCCTCTTCTCTGAAATGCTTACAACCTTCCCTTTACAAACCTGATAAATTCTGTCCTCACTGCCTTATCCACTTTAATGATAATGTTAAAAGGAACAAGTCCTGTCCTTAGAAGAACTCAGTGGAATGTCCTCCCAGCTGGCCAGTGAGTCATTAATGACCACTCCATTCTCACAGACCATTTGAACATTGATGGGACACACACTGTGTGATTTGATCCAGATCTCTCTATGGCTTCATCTCACTTGAGAAAGCAGGCAATGATGCATGGCTCCAGACATGCTGATCAGGCTGTATTCCCTTAGAGGAGGTCAGTATTTGTAATTTTTTAGGTAGATGCAGACCCTTTGCAAACAGCTAAACCTGTTGCTCAGTCCTACTTTCAGATCCTGAGGCAGGAAGATATGCCAGGGTGTACTAAAATATATCCTTCTTCTCAAAGCCTGTGTAAATCATGTTTAAAAATTAATTTTATCAGCATTTCTATGGTCTGTTCTTTCTGCCTGCTCTGTTCCCTTGCTCCCCAGTTAAAATGCACTTTGTTAAGCATGTGATAACCACTAATCTCTCTGTTTTCAGCTAAATCCAGAAGGGCTCTGGAGCAATCACCACTCCATGCCAACCCTGAGCAAGGCCAGTCTGTCAGCATCACCTGTGTGATGAAAAGCTCACCTGAAGACGCGAAGTTCTACTTGCTCAGGACTCACGTGCAGCCTGGCACAGTTCTGTCTGTGTCACATCTCAACCTGTCAGAGGTCTCTCCTGCCTTTGGGAAGCGCTTGGGGTATTCAAGGGAAGGAAACAGAGCTGTGGTAACTCTACACAAGCTACAGGAACAGGACAGTGATATCTACATCTGTGCCCAGGATGTGGAGGGTTCCCCTCTGCTCTCTGCCAGTGGCACCATGCTGCTGGTTAAAGGTACCCCCCTTTTGCTTGTTTAATCATAAATATCTATTGTGTTGTGGACAGAAGGCTTTAGGAACTTTAATCAGGATGTTAGCATTCAGGAACACACATAATCACAGAATATGATTATATGCAGGTGCTCTTATTGTAGAGCTCTGGGAATCAGGGGTACAGACCCAAATCTGACTCCCACATGGCTTTCGAGCTGAACGTATTTTATATTCTATCATTATATAACTTACATATTATTAAACTTATATTGTTCTATTGTATACATTGACTTGATTCAAGCATGAGTTTCTTGTGATCTTTCTCAAGCCCCTGACCACAGTTTCTCATGATTATTCTTATGATTAAACAGTAATGCTATCTAATTACTAAACAATCATCACATCTAACAATTATACCATTTATCATATACTAGCTGCACAGGTGCATTTCTAGCAAGTACAAGGCCTATACTTTCCCAGGGTATTTTCCCAGGGCCTACTAAGCTTAATTTTCCTTCTAACTCCCCAGATCCCCATGATTTTAAAACACTTTTACTATCAAGGACAGGCAAACCTCAGAAAGTTTGGAGAGTGAGCTCAGGCTCCTTTGTGCCCTGCCACAGAAGCCGACTCTGTGTTTCCACCTGCCTTGTACAACCAGAGGGGAATTCAGACCTTGCCATGATCCTGCAGTTTAGAAAAAGAAAAAAAAGTCAAAACAGGGTAACAAACACTTCACTGTGTGCAATCTGTCACTTTTAGGATATGGATAAATATTTTCAGCACCAATTCTTTGACCTTAGCGTGACTTAAATGGCTTTTAGAAACCATTCTCTCTGGCAAGTCTTGTGTTTAGAAATAGATCACACTGGGGAGCACAAAAATCCTCAGGCATTTGCTTCAAGCACCACAGACCACAGCAGAGATGTTCTCACATACCCTTGTTACACACTGAGCACTTTGTGAGCGTGTGCTGCAGAGAGGGGGTTTCATTTTCCTGTGTTCCAAAGAGGGGGGTTGATTTTTCTGTGTTCCAAAGAGGAGGTTTCATTTTTCTGTCCTCCAAAGATGAGGTTTTGCTTTTCTGTGCTCCACAGATGAGTTTTTTATTTTCCTACAGGATGGTGCTGTACCCATTTGCTAAGCTGAAGTCAGAGCCAGCAAGAGAGTGCTTGATTTTGGTCTTACTGGTGAAATTTAACTCTGTGCATTGGGCTTTGTAAAATAAGGTTTACAAAGGCCCTGGGAGTTGCAAAGGATTTTCCTGCAGTCTGAAAAAAGCACCTGTGGTCCTGTTCTGTGCCACCACCCACAGCTGGGGCAACAACTCAGTAAAGTGAGGTGGGGGAAATGGCAGTAGCCCAACAGAGCAGGGGTGTGATTATTAATTAGTGTATTATTAATATATGGATTAACTTAGGTTTCAGAGAGTTGAAACCCTTTCCACCAGCATTATTCTGCTCAGTGCCTTTCATACCACAGCATCCTCCTGCCTCTGTCTGCACCTCTCACCAGCCTGGCTCTTGGATAATTCAGAGCCCTCAGGGTTGCAGCAACACTGCAGGAAATAATTTTCTGCTCCCATTAGGAGAGGGTGGAAGTGGTGTGGAACCTGCCCTTGTGCAGTGCTCCTTGCTGAGCTGCCTGCAGCCACCCCCAGCCTCTGGAAGAGCACAGGGAATGCCAATGAGAATACTAATGGAATGACAAATGTGGCTCTGTAGCTGTCCATATGCAAATTTTTGGTTAAACTGTGAAATTATTTTTTTCAGAACAAAAATAAAATTCTGTGGGAAATAGGTCTGTAGAAAATTCTCAAAACCTGACAGAAAACTCACATAGTCTGCATCTGTGTGCAAACCTGATAAGAAAGACAAGAGATAAAAAATGCTGAACTTAGAAATGCCATGGAATAGGACAGACATTGTTGAGAGAGAAATGGAGCTAGAAACAAGTTTCAAAGGATGGCCTTGCAAATAAGACTAGATACTTTGGAGAAATAGAACTATGAAAGATGCATTGTAGTGAGACCCTTGAGGGGTTATTTTAGATGATTGGCTTTAAGGCATTTACAGCATGGTGTGGCAAAAGCTGATAGGCCAAGAAACACTTATAGTGTATTGTAATTAGGAAATTGTAATTAGGAAATAGTTGGCTTCTGATTGTGACGGCGTGAATTTTAACACCTGCATTGTCTCACCCTTCAAATGAGACTGAAAATAGAATAAAAGTTTTTTAAACACCTCTCAGTTACCCCATCTCTGGGTCAGAAAAAGGCTTAATGCAACAAAATTCTGCCTCTTTGTATTTATAATAATGCTGCTGTAATTTTAAATGCAGAAGTGGAGCAGGCATGTGAGAAGAGCTCCTGGGATTTCTATGCCCTTGTCACGGTGATGGCTCTGCTGTTCTTTGCCCTGGTGTGCTGCATCTTGTACCGTGTGGATGTAAGTACAGTCACCGCAGCAAAACTGGGGCAAACTGATATTATTTTTAAACAGTGCCTGAGTCAAGCAAACATCTGATAAGCCTAAGGAATTGTGGCTTCCTGTTGCTCTCCTATTTGCCCTTGTTTAATGTCTTCCAGCTGTAAACTCTTGCCAGCTAACACAGTGTCTTATACTTCTGCAACCCTTTGTAAATGAGATATTTATTGTGTTTTGATAACAAACCTCGAGTGAGCTGTGTGGTTGACACAGCCATGTGAACAAAGCCCCTCACTGTTCTGCTTTGCTTGCTTTTTTAAAATTTTTTTTGTGAATTGGGACTGGAGCTGTACATAGCAAACTTGTAAGAGATGTAACTTGGAGGGGGGAAATAAGGGCAAGAAAAACTCATAAAATAGCCTGATGTCTGAAAGTAGTGCTGGGAGAAAAAAATTGGCCTCTTTCCAGAAAAAAAAAAAAAAAATTTTTTTCCTTCACTGGCATTATTTCTATACTGCAGAAAGTGCACAGAAATTGTCTCTGATAGATCCTACTGCTGCATAAATATTACTGAAAATTAAGTGTATGATTCACAGGCTCCTGTCTTGTCCCTCCAAATGTGGATCCAGCACTGCTAAAAACCAGTAGTGTAACATCATTCTGTCAAAGCCCAGTGAGGCCTCATGTCCTGTGTTACCAGTAACAGTCTAAGAATGAGAATGAGCCTTATTTATTTTTATTGTCATTTATTATTGATGTCAAAGCTTCAGTTACATCCAACTCTTGAAGGAACTTTTCGTGAAATTGCATCAGACTCATAAAGAAAGTTAAATAAATAAGCTGATAATTTCCACTTGGTCCTCTAAGACATCACTGCATCATGAGAGGAATTTTAAAAGTATGTTTCCTCTTCCAACAGATGATGTAGATGGACTCCTAAGATGGAGAATTACTTCTTGGTTGGGGTCTTTCCAGGCTCTGGTTTGAACGGCTGTTTTCTGTGTTTGGCAGGTGAAGAAATATTTCCAGAAGAAAAAGCCCAATGAGGTATACGAAGACATGTCCTACAACTCCAGGCGGAGCACACTGGTCAGAAACAACACCTATTCCAGAGGTGAATAAACTTCTGCCAGCTGGGACCATTCCCTCACAGGCAGCTCTGAGAGCTGCTTTAACCCCCTGAACTGAAATTGCTATCACCTACCTTCTTCAGTGGAAAGAAAAGCCTCATTTCCAAGGCTGTTTGTACCTTTTTTAACGTTTTTTTTTTTTTTTTTTTTTTTTTTTTTTTTTTTTTTTTTTTTTTTTTTAAATGTACAGAAAATGTTGCAAAATGCAGGTACCCTGGACACATGTATGCAGTTCAGTGTGAAAAAGCAGCATTTGGGGGCTAAATGCAACATATGGGCTTGTTTCTTTGCTAAATAACCCTTTCTGGGATGGAGAGGTCTGGTTCTGAGCATTGCTGTATCTCAGGAAGACCACACGGGTCTGATCAATAATTTGCCATGGATCCACAAAGGTATGGATTCCAGTTCTCTCGTGGACCCTTGCCCAAGAGCTCAGGCAGCTAAAACTACTCAAGAGTTACAGCAGGGAAATCTGTTCTGCAGAAACTTCAGAAATGTGGCAGGGTGAAATGCTGGATCCATGTGGGGTCACCTGCTCCAAGGCCATGATGGTCCCACAAAAACAAAATCAAGTCTAGATTTTAGTTCACTGCCTCTGTCAGAGCTACTCACATGACTGATGGGGGTCTTGATGTGGTTGACGAGAAAAGTGACTAAACTTAGGCCCTGGTGGCTTCCTGGGTGTCTTGGTTTGAACAGACAGGTCTCTGCTAAGGAGGGCAGGAGCCTCCCCTGAAATGGAAAATGTAAACCCCCTCCCTCTGAATTATTGTAATTTTGAAATTAAGGGGGTCTCAGGCAAAGATATGGGAGTAGGAATAACAGTTCTTTACTAGGAAAATTGAAAATGCAAATGTTATAGTACAGACAAAAAAAAAAAAAAAAAAAAACCAAAAAAACCACACTGCCAGAATCAGAACATGCCCTGACCCCCTGGTGGCAGCAGTGCCATTCCATGGGGGCTCAGCCCTCCTGCAGTGCCAGCTGTGCTTCTGCTGGAGCAGGATCCTGGACAAGGCTGGAGTTTTCCTCTGAAGCTCCAGGGCTGCTGGAGATGGGCCTGGGCTTCCTCTGGGAATGCAGTGGGGCAGAAAGCTGCTCCTCTGGGAATGCAGTGGGCAAAGGCTGCTGTGCTGTTCCAAAGCCAGATTGTATCCAGGTAGGAATGCTTGGCTCCTCCCCTGGGTGCAGCATCTCCCCATGGGATGATGGAATTTTCTCAGCCATGCAGGGACACTCAGTGGCCATGAACAGAAGAGATCTCCTGGAGGGAGGGTTGGGTGTGGGAGAGATAAAGCAAACTGCCCCATGAACAGCAGAGAACTGCCCCACCTCTGACAGATGGCACTAGAATACCCCTATTTCCAACCTAAGACTCAGGGACAGCAGAAATATTTGTGATGTTCTGGATGAGTTTCTCCAATCCAGTGACTCCACACTGTACAACACATGGTGAAATAATCCAGGGTGAAGTAAAGCCAATGCCTGCATTCCAACCTGGACATGATCCAAAACCCCTTCTTATCAAAGGGGTTTATCAAAACTCACCTCAGGCAAGAAGAGGCTAAATTTGGTTTGGTAACAGTTTCTAGAACAGGTGGCTGTGGGGATCTGGGCCGAGGAAGGGCTTGGCCTCCTCCAGGATGTTTTGGTTCTGCAGGGTTGGGGCCACTGTGGAAAGTCAACAAACAGAGGAATGTGGAATTGCCTTGGTACAGGGCAGGGCTGAGGGGGGTGGGCTCTGGCTGCTGAGTACAGGGTGAGACTGGAGTTTCTATCAATGCAATTGTTTATTTTTTTTAAGGGATTAGGGTCAGTTTGTCTTTGATGAGTGCATAGCTGGAGCAGAGCCAGGCACAAAGGATAATTCCTCTCCAGAGATGAGCTCTGACAAGATCCCAGCTTGCCAACTCAATCCTGCCCCTCAGGAGAGCCCATTTCCCTCCAGATATTGCTCATGAAATGCTGTGCACCAGAGCTGAGGGAGAAATCCCCTCACTGTGAGGGGTGGATGGTGCAGGTTCACCTTGTGAGCAAATAGGTGTTGTCTTCACATGGCCAGACCTGGATCAATTGTGTCTGCGTTGGGGTTTTGTACAGTTCCTCGATATTTTCATACATATATTAAAACCTGTTTCATATATCTTGCAAATAAATGAGTGTTTCTTTTAGTGGTTTGTTGTGTTTTGTTGGTTTTGGTTTTTTTTTAATAGTGATTCAAGGCTTTTTGAAAATTCTGTATAAACTGCCACTAACAGCATCCCACTAGACAGCATAATAACAGTTTTCCACTTTAATCACAAAATCTGCAAGTGAGGTTATTCTTTTTAAAACCAATCACTGAAGAAAACAGAAAAGAACCCTTCAGACCCTGTGTATTCCATGTCTCATTGCCCAAACTTTTCTTAAATTCTGCTAGACTTGATGCTGGGACCAATTCTGGCTTTGTCCCTGGAAAGGCCCAGCTCAGCGGTGGGTGAAGAGCTGAGGAAGAACCAACAAATCAGGTACCAATCTCAGAACTGAGGTGTTCACAGTCAACCATCTTTCATCACATTTTCAGTTTTGGAACAAGGTGCAGGTTTAGTCAAAAATGAGTAAAAGCTCTGAGAGCCAGCACAGGGAGGTTCACAATGAACAAAGTGACATTTGAGATCAGCTTTCTGTAGAAACACTGCTGTGCAAACGTGACCACGGTGGTGAAGAAAAAGAAAAAAGCTGTGAAAGGGAGCAATAGTAGAGGTGGGTTTTTTTGGTGGTTTGGTATAAACAAATTAAAAAAAAAAAATAAGTAACACCTTTCTGAGGAAAATGACACACACTGAGCCATTTCATGGGCACCACGATTAACCCAAGCAGTGGTGAATGAACTGCTGGGGAATTTAGCTCCAGAGTGTCAGGGAATAATTGGGGATTTAATAAAAATAAATTTTATTTTAAAGAAAGAGGGCTGGAGCATTCTGAAGATGCAGAGTTGTCTCAGATCTTCCCTTGAAAGCAGAAAAAACCTGAATTTTTCACCCCCAGTGCTGCAGACAGAATTGCTCTGGGCTAATTCTGTTGCTCTTGCTTCTTTTTCTGTCTTGTCTCAGCCTCTGGAGAGGGAGATGGTTTTCAAGGAGAGGTGGGAAGTGCAGTTCTGAGGCTGGGATGGGACCTGCAGCAGTGAGAGCAGAATCAGGGTATTGGTGATGCCCCAGCCCCATCCATGGGATAAAAGACAGGAATGGCAGCTGGGAGCAAAGCGGGCTCAGGTGGGAAGCAGGGCTGCAGCTCCAGTGTCAGAGGAACAGGGATGGGGCAAGCCAAAGCAAGCTGAGCAAGGACAGCAGGTCAGAAGCAGAAATCCCAGGAGGCAAGGTACAAAGAGTGTCTGAAATGACTCAGGGGTCTGCAGGGAGTGGCCTGGGCTGAGTGCCTGGGAAGGGGAAGGCTCATCAAGAATACTTCTGGTTATTTGCAGAACTGAAGAAATCAGCCAGCACATGTGGATTAGTGCTGATGGAGCCTGTGGACTCAGGGAAATCTAGGTGGGAAAAGCATTTTAACCCCTTGACTCAGGTGTGTGTGACAAGGACGTGCCTGAACTCAGGTGCCAGGGAGGCTGATAAGCCACGTTGACCCACAAAATGTTTTGCAGGAGGGCAGGAGACAGGAGAGAAGCAGGTTCTGCTCTTGTGGCTTGTGACATTGCAGGACGCTGGGATGTCTCCAGTGACTCCTGCAATCCAGTGTTTCTGTGCTCCTAGCAGCTGTGAGTGCTGCATGATCCATGTCTGAATCCCACGCTGGGTTTGTGGTCTGGAGCCAGTTTCTCCCACCTGTCTCTTGCTGGTGACTCCTTTTCCATCCAATAACTCATGCAGGAGGCATCCTCTTATGGAATTCAGGGGATCTGACCAAAATATGTCCAGCACTGCTGGCTCTGCTGAGGACAAGCTACTGGCTGCTGATTTCTCAAAGTCCCTGTGTTAGTAAAAAACCTATTTACACTCATGGTATGCCAGGTTTTGTAAGCACTTGTTTTCCAAAGCATTTACTTTCTTTTTGAATGCTGTGTAACTCTCAACTTGCATTATATTAGCAGTCAGCTTACAGTCAATTTGAAAACACGCAGGGTTTTTTTTTTTTTTTCTGGTTCATAGATTTGGTTTTCTCGCAGCTTTGAGGTGAATGCTTCATGGGTGCTATTTCTTTAATCTGACATATTTGGTTAATTTTCTCCTGCACTAGTTAATGTGTTCTTTTACTGCTTGTTGTATAAATTTAACAGTATTTATGTTGTTTTGCATAGTTTTTAACACTATTTCAATTCCTTCAGGAATGACTGGTTCCTGGTATTGTGCAACATGCAAGAAACCTTTCCAATTTCATTTGGAGTCTCAACAGGTTTTAACTTATTTTTTAGAAAATCAACACATTACTCATCATACATTACTCTCTCAGATAGCCAGAGCACTCTGCCTTGTCTACAAGAATCTCACATTATTTTTTCATTTAAGACATGGAAATAAAGCAACCAACCTAAATACTGACTAAAGGGAATAAACCATTTTGTCCTAACACTAAAATTTTTCAGTGTTGTCACAATCTGTGTGGTACAAGTAGATTACCTGTCCAAATGTGGATGGGAGGTGACTCCACTCAGTATAATTAACTCTCTGGATGGTGCTAATTCCTTGCTTCACAAGAACCATTATTTTGCTCTTGGCTGGTATTTGACTGCACCAACTGACTGCCATGTGTCTGACACTCTTCCTGGAGAACAAGTTCATGGCCCCAGAGATTTCCAGCTGAGATTTTAGAAATGCTCTGCTACACTCATGTGCTTTCTGTCTGTAATGGGAATAATGTCTGAACACTGCACATGCCAAGTGGAAGACAATCTCTCATTCCTTCTTACTGAATTAGTACCAGTAATTAGTAATTAATAACTCTCTAGGAAAGCATTTAAGTTCATCCCTCTCTGCACCTGACACCCTGAGACATTTGGTCCATCTGCTCTTAGCAGAATCACACAAGTTGTAAAAGTTTATTCTGGGGGTTGTTGTACAAGTGATGCTTTACCAATGGTAGTAATCATTTCATCCTCAGATGGTGGAATTTATCACTCTGCTCTTGTAGGACAGAAAAAAAAAAAAGAGACATTTGGTTTGTGGGGTCTCTCTCCCCACACGTTATTGCCTTACAGCTCGGGGCAAGACTTCTAAGAAGTCACTAAGGCCACTTTTCTGCTGGTGGTTTCCACTTGTGTTGTATTCTCTCCGCTCAGAGAAATTGGCTACAAGCTTGTGGGTGAGTGACATTTAAAGGCCCAATGCAGAGAGGACATTTTGCACAAATGCTCCTGATTTCTGAGAATTAAGGTTATTGAAGGAGCTCTGTAACATCGTTGTGGATTTCTCTGTTACTCTCTCTCTCATACTTTCTAATGCTCACTCTGGAAGCTTCTCTAGGAAGTCTCCTCACAGTAATGGCAGCTGGTGCCTAAACTCTAACAGCTTTTGGACTCAAAACTCTTTATTTAATTAAAACAAAAAAAACCAAAAAAACAAAAAACAAAAACCAAAACAATGCTGAACAGTTCTAGATTTCAAAAAAGAAATCAAGCATGTGTGTGTGCACACTGCAGGTAAAGAAATCACAGTTCCTAATGACTTTCAAGGCTAAAATTAAAAACAGTCCTTTCACACAGAGCACACACAGAAAGCCATGTGGTCCTTCTTGCAAGGGTGTTTTGGAAAAAAAGTTGTAGCATGGATAAATAGCTCATTATATTTCTGTCCTAGCCAAAAGAGGAAATAGAGGAGAATTCCTAGCAGGTTTAGAACTCACAGAAAAACTCAAATGAACAGGCCAAACTGAGGCTTTGCAACTTTTAGACTTGTCCAGGATTAGGTGAACCAGGAGGGATCCATCACTGAAAGGATGGCTGTTGTCCTCCTGATGCTTTTGTGAGTAAATCTCACCGTGGTGGTCATCAGCTTGCAAATTGTCTGAGTGGGCTTGGCTGGAGGCAGAGAAGGGCACTTCTTCCAGTGCCTCTTATTCCTAATGCTCAGACCTGGGGGCACCACTTGGGTGGAACAAAAGAGAGGCAGAAATACACATAATAAAAAGAATTACAATCCTCAATAACCTGTTTTGTGCAGCTGGGCTGCTCTCATCATATCTCATGGTTTTGCGGTGGAGACAGTGAAGCCTGCCTGCTGCAGAGGTGCCTGGGGTGTTATTTATGTTCAGAAGTGCTAAGGGGGGGCTGCTCTGTGGTCTGGCCTGTCCCCAGGGTGAGACAGGGACCTGTGAGCAGGTTCTGGCAGGAGCCTGTGGTTGCTGTGTTCTCAGCAGGGCTGGGGCAGCGCTTCTGCAGAGCATCACCCCCGAAAGCAGCCTGGCTGTCCTCTGAGCTGCCACCTGCCAGTGCCCAGGGTCCCTCGCTGTCACTGCCACTGCCACTGTCACTGTCACACCATGCTCTGTGTTACAGCTGTGACCCCTGGGTTCCCTCACTGTCACTGTCACTGTCACTGTCACTGTCACTGTCACTGTCACACCGTGCTCTGTGTTACAGCTGTGGCCCCTCAGTTCCCTCCCTGTCACTGTCACACCGTGCTCTGTGTTACAGCTGTGGCCCCTTGGTTCCCTCCCTGTCACTGTCACTGCCACTGTCACACCATGCTCTGTGTTACAGCTGTGGCCCCTTGGTTCCCTCACTGTCACTGTCACTGCCACTGTCACACCGTGCTCTGTGTTACAGCTGTGGCCCCTGGGTTCCCTCACTGTCACTGCCACTGTCACTGTCACACCATGCTCTGTGTTACAGCTGTGGCCCCTCAGTTCCCTCACTGTCACACCATGCTCTGTATTACAGCTGTGGCCCCTTGGTTCCCTGTCACTGTCACACCATGCTCTGTGTTACAGCTGTGGCCCCTCAGTTCCCTCACTGCCACTGTCACTGTCACTGTCACACCGTGCTCTGTGTTACAGCTGTGGCCCCTTGGTTCCCTCACTGTCACTGTCACTGTCACTGTCACTGTCACTGTCACACCGTGCTCTGTGTTACAGCTGTGGCCCCTCAGTGCCCTCACTGTCACTGTCACTGTCACACCATGCTCTGTATTACAGCTGTGGCCCCTTGGTTCCCTGTCACTGTCACACCATGCTCTGTGTTACAGCTGTGACCCCTCAGTGCCCTCACTGCCACTGTCACTGTCACACCGTGCTCTGTGTTACTGATGCCTTTTCCAGGCTTACCTAGAAACAGAGGCTGGACAAGGTTAAGAAATAAAAGCAGATATATTTACTGAGGTACATTGAGGGCAGGCCTCAAGCCTCCCCAAGGGCTACACCCAAGATGGGCAATGGTCACCAGTTTTTCAGACAGATATAAGTTTGGTTATTGACATATCAGGGGTTAATCCTCCAATTACAGCTTCAGGTAATGAAGTCATATTCTCCCAGTTTGCTTCTCCCCAATTCACTTTTGTTTGTACTTTTTGGGGCCTGAGGCTGTAGGGTGTCCTTGAGTTTCAGGCCCAGAGGAATTGTTTTGTCTGACCAAAATGTGAAGACAATAGCTGACACTTCATGCGGAGTTTAGAATTATGCACCAATGCCGTGCAAGATCTGAAAAACATAAAAGCTAAAATCTTAATGCATCGTTACAGCTGCCTGTGGGTTCCCTCACTGTCACACCACGCTCTGTGCTGCAGCTGCCTGTGGCCACTCTGTCACTCAGTGCAGACAGGTCCCTGCTGTCCCCAGGGCAGCTGGCCTTGGCTGAGGGGTTGTTAGCAGGTAGAAGTCAGGCCCCGTGGTCAGACACAATAAGGGATTGCATGGACACATGGGTGTCACCACTGAGTCAGGAACAGATAATAAATGACACAGACTCTAGGCCTTGGAACCCCTTCTTTTATACCCTGCTCTGATCGAGGTGGACCTTGATTGGTCATTCAATCAACACCCCTTGCATAATTGGCTAATTAAGAACAACACCCTTTGGTAAACACCTTCTGGGAAAAACAACTTGTTCAAAACACCACCTGCAGATTATTTACCATTTTTTCTCTCTGCCTCCCTAAAACTTCCCAGACCAATTAATGGGAAAGCTTATCTGGCTCTCTTTCTCTGACCAGACTGTCGTATCCACACATGGATGTGTCTCCAGGCTTTCCACAGCCACACTCAGCCCCCGGGGCTCCTGCCGCCAGGGCAGAGCTGCAGTCCTGCTGGCCATGGCCAGTGTGTGAGCAGGGTTTGATCTGCTCCAAGCAGAATTCACTGATTAACTCCATCTTCTGCTTTTCCCAGCTTAAAGAAGAGAAGCTGAGGCACTGGGTAGCTGAAAGCAGTTTTCATTCAATCCCACCAACATAAACACATCCCTCATATTCCTATTCTGCTGTTGCATGGAGAGAGGTAGAAGAGGATAAAGTGAAATCAAACCTGTTCAGTGAGGAGCTGGCACCACTATCATTATTTCACATTTTAAAACTTTGATTTTTTTTTATGAGCAAACCTCATCTACTTCCTAGCACAAAGACATAAGAGAAAGTGCTTCCTGATTTTGCTTGTTTTTTTCCAGCAGGAGGTTTGGCATGTGCCAAACATCTGTAACATCTCTGTCACCACAAAATATGATCAGTGACCTTGCTCTGACAGTCACAGATGATGCTATCTGAGATTTTATCTTCTGATGTGGTTTATTTATTTCAAATCGGATTGATAGTAAAAGGGTTTTAAAATCATGGGGATCTGGGGAGCTTAGTAGGCCCTGGGAAAGTAGAGGCCTGGTACTTGCTAAGAACTGCACCTGTGTAGCTATATATATGATATATATATGATATATATGATAAATGGTATAATTGTTAGATGTGATGATTATTTAGTAATTAGATATAATTACTGTTTAATTGTAAGAATAATCATGAGAAACTCTGGTCAGGGGCTTGAGAAAGATCATGAGAAACTCATGCTTGAATAAGGTCAATGTATACAATAAAACAATATAGGTTTAATAATTAATATGTAAGTTATATAACGATAGAATATAAAATACGTTCAGCTCGAAAGCCATGTGGGAGTCAGATTTGGGTCTGTACCCTGATTCCCAGAGCTCTACAATAAAAGCACCTGCATATAATCATATTCTGTGATTATGTGTGTTCCTGAATGATAACAGGGTCTCTGACATTACAGTTGTGAAAAACACCAATCACTTGTTTTTTAAAATCGTTAATTAGTAATAAAATAGTTATAAAAAATAGTAATAAAATTAGAGTAATAAAAATTTGGACAGTGAGGATAAGGACACTACGAGACAATAAAAAGCAAAGCATTACAGACGTCTGGATGTTTTTGGGCACTGAGCTGCCAAAACCATGCCTTGTGAACGAAGGAATAACCCTTAAAAGCCACAGCCTGTTGCATATTCATATATCTCATACATGATGCATAAATTCTTTACAAATTAAGAGTTTTTCTGGTTTTTGTCAACTTCTTCCCTTTATTCCTGGTGGTTCCATAAAGACGGAGAGAAGGTAGAAGAATGTTTGTATTTTCTGATAAGGAGGCTGTAACTCTTTAGGTTTCCTGTTGCTGTTATCTCTGTGCAAAGAGTTTCTTGATTCTCTTATCCCTTTCTTGAGCTAGTAAAAAACATCTTACATCGCAGTGTTTCTCTTTTAACATTATGTTGTAACCTAAAACTATATTTAACACACTACTTTAAAAGGATTAATACAGTATTACAAATAACCCTCCATAATACATATAGGACTCAATTTCATATTTGCAAAGAGCCAGTCATAAAATACGCCCTTTTCACACAGTGGAGAGCTGATGTGTGATATTTATGGCCACTGATATCCCCTGTGAGCCTCTCAGCTCCAGCACTGCATCACTTTATTTGGGCGTCTCCCCATCAGCCTGTGCACCTCTCCTCTGTGCATTGCTAGCTCAGACAGCAGCAGCAGTCTGGCTCCTGCAGACCCAACTTCTTCTGGGCTCAGAAACTCTGCCCTCAATTAGATTCTCAGGGTCTGGGTGTTGGGATGACCCCAAGAGTGTAAAAGTCTTTTTCTCCCAGCCTGTGCAGCCAAAGAAGGAGTCTGAATGCGCAGGGTCGGCTTCTCAAGGTTGTTTATTTTCCCTTATCTAGAACATTCTCTCTCTGCCCTGCTGAGCTCTGTCCAGCAGCTCGGCCATGGCATTCTGTCTGCCCTCAGGGCAGTGTTCACATTTTATACCAAAAACTCCGTGTGCTGTGTTTACAATAACGTGCCAATATCTGTCATTGATGTTGGACAGTGTGTCTGTGCCTTAAACCAACAGAAAAGTGTCACCAGCACAGCGAGACATGGAGGGCAAGAAAGAGAAGAAGGTCAGGACACGCCCAAATCCCTCCATCTTGTCTGCCTGAACCTTATTTTAAAGAGTTTTAAAATTCTACTTTTTCACCCTGTGTTAATTCAACTATCACACTACTCAAGCCCTAGTGGCTTGTAATTCCTCACACAGAGTTGGCAGCTTTTTCCACGGGCTAAAATGGAAGCCACAGGTGTTTTTGACTTTGTGCCAAGGTCTCTGAGCCCCCTGCCAGGGTCTCGAGCCAGCCAGGGCAGCCAGAGGGATGTCCTGGGTTCTGACATTGGATCACTCCTGATACCTCGTGTTCCAGCTTGTCTGGCTGTCTCAGCTCTCCCAGTGTGGAGGCCGTGCAGAAATGCAGTAAACAATGCTCAACTCCAGATGCAGCAGCGCTGCCTGCCACAAAACTTGGCATCTGTACAGGTCCTGAATAAATCCAGTGGCACCTGGGAAGTTCTGAGCTCCAGCTCAGAGCTGTGCTCAGTGCCTGAGCTTGCTGGGTACAGCCACGAGCCTCAGCTGCTGTGTGGGTGTGCTTGGCACCTTGTGGAATCAGGAACTCCTGTCTGGCAGGGACAAAACGGGGAGAGGGGACCACCAGTCTCTGGCATTAACAAAGAAACTGCCTAAGAGACAGAGTAAACAAAAAATTACCTGCTGGAGAGTTGTTGGTTGCTGATTTTAGGTTTTTCTGCTGGGGGGAGGGGTTTGTTTTCATTTATTTTGGTGTATTTTGGTTTTTATTTCTTTGCATTTTCTTAAATTATTATTTGAGATTTATTTGCTCTTTTAGCTATTGAAAACTGCTTGCTGGCTGGGAAAAGCCATGCTCACACACACAGAGCTATCTGTCTGCTGGGTTCTGAGATGTTTAGCAGTTATACTTGAAGGGTTATAGGGAAAGTAGGGGCATTCCTTGCAGGACTAGGCATTTCAGGCATAAACCCAAGACTCAAAAGATCAGTAACTGGACATAGAAAATGTTACCCACTACTCAGCTCATCTAGGAGCTGTGTAATTACTTTTCTGCAGCACTGATCTGTTGCCCCCATGAAATGTGGTGTGACACGAGCAGCTACTGAACCCTGTCAGCTTTTGGGTGGCCCAGCTGGTCCATACCAAGGTTCCTCCTAAAATGCTGATATAGTCTTGAAATGCTCTTCACTTTGAATCACATATGAACCAACCCACAGAGTATTTGTATCTGCTTGGACAACATTTTATCGGTTCTGAAATGCCCTTTGCTGCTTGAAAGATTCCTTGCTGTTGGGAGTAAGTTTTCCCTAGTAAATTTAAAGGCTTCTCAGCTGTTCATATAATCCTCTTTAAGTGACTCTGATGTTCTCACATTACCGAGCTGGGTATGGAGGCCATTTCACATCAGCAGGAGGCAGGAAATTAATTCCCCACTTCAGGTTCCCTGCAGCTTAGATGGCCAGGTAGTGAGGTGCAGCTGAGCTTTCCCAAGGCACTCAGGGAGCCACGATGTAAAACAGAAGAGCAGGAAGAGAAAAGGTTCGTTTGGCTGAGCCACTTGCCAGGATTTTTAGGTAAGTGCTGTTTTAGTCTTGTTGGAGGTGTTAGAAAAGCTGTGCAAAGTCACTGCCTAGTTCTGTACTATTTATTAGGGCTTTACAGCCAGGTCACAGGTAAGCATCAATTACAGAGCCACAATAGCTGCAATAAATGTTTTTTCACCCCATAATCAAATATGGCTTAATTAGGCAATGCTGAGAGAACAGTCATAATAAATAGAGTGGGTAAGACTTGCCTTTATAACTGAGATTTAATCAGCCAACTCTTGTATGTGCATTGAATAATTGATTATTGGTTGGGTTTTGTGTGTTCTGGGAACTGCAGGTTCTACAGCTCTAGGTTAGAAATACTGATATACAGAAATACAGATACAACACTCTCTAGATTAGAGAAAGCAGCTGGGGTTTTGAGAGAGCTGATCCTGGGGCAGTCCCTGCTGGTATGGGTGCATAGAGCACCAGTGCTGTCCCCCAGCAGAAGCTTGATCTCAGGAAAACAACCCAGCCCTGTGTGGTTAATGTGTGAAACACGAGCCCTGTGGGCAGGGGCGCTGTGAATCTGTGAAGCTGAATTGCTTGTAATTGTCAGATGTCCTGGAAAGAGTGGGAGCCTGCAAAAGGCAGCGAGTGCAGGCATTACTCTGCTCTGAGCGAGGGGCAGGGTTTTGGGGAAGGAGGTGCTGGATGTTCCCAGTGTCCCCAGGACACCCAGCAGCCTGAGCTGGCCTTGTGCTCACTCTGGATGATGCCTCAGGTTTTATTTTTTATATTTTTCAGAATCTGTGCTGCTTTAGTGTGTGGGTCTGGGCTTCATATGAGGAGATGCTGAGCTCTCTGCACAGAGCAGGGAGACAAAACAATTCCTTCTCCAGCTGGGGACCAAGGACAAATGATCCAAACCTCAGGCCCAAGAGCACAAACAACATGGGCTGAAGAGAGAAAAACAAGCAGGATGGGACTGCATGGGCTGGAGCTGGAATGGGACAATGAACTGCAAGGTGCAAATGGAGCAGAGCTGATCCCAGTGAGAGCCCCCGGGAGCGCTCGTGCATTTTGGGACCATTTTGGTTCATCTTGGGTGCAGCCCTGGCTGGGCTCTGGTGCTGCCCAAGGTGGATCCATGGAGGAGATCCTTTTAATAAATCCCTGCTTTATTCTTTGGCTCTGTCCAGCCTCTGTCCTACATCAGCCTTCACAAGGCACCATGGAAGTGCTCTCAGCCAGGCCAGCAAGTGAAGGAGGGAATGTCACAACCTTTTGCAGCTCTGCTGTGGTTTAGTTGCACCTTGTACATCACCTGGCATCCACCCCCAGGCAGCATTTTCTGTCTCTGTGGCTGCCCTTTGTCTAACAGGGGCCTAAATCAAGCCCCCAGGTTAACTGTGGCCTTTTCATCTACGTTGAAAGTCTTTAAATAAAAAGGCAGGCACATGCAATGCCTCAAAAACTCAACTCTTCATTGTGAAGTTTTCCTTAATGTTTGTGCTGGCAGTGTATTTCCTCAGGAGCAAGTTTAGTTTGTAAGAACTAGAAGCTGCATTTTTATTTTTTGGGCTCCTCCTCCCTGCTTTTGTGTCTTTTTTTGTTTCCTTTACATCAAAAACAGGATGTGTCTTCAAAGACCACAAGTACAACACGTGTTAGGTCTGAGGTACTTCAATTTACTACCATCAGATTGTGGTTAAATCTGTCAGAGCTCAGTCAAACAGCCCGGCCAGTTGAGGGGAAAGGAGGAGAAGGGTTGTGAGTCTGACACTCTTTATAGCTAAAGAAAAAGGAAATACCAGTCTAAAAGAAGGAAATCCGTACTTAATGCTCTGTGGCCTCAAATATCTTTTTTTACATCAGTGAAAGCACATTTAAAAGATTTTTAATGGTGAATACTGCAGCAGGAGTTGGCATCAATGCTTAACAGGAAAACATGTGATCACAGAGTGGTGTTTAATGGTTTAATAGTGTTAAGGCTTTTATTAATATCTGTTCCTATGCTTAGATTAGGCACCACCTGCCACACCTCCCTCCATTAATGAGGGAGGGAACTCCCTGGGTTGTTAAAAACAGGCCATTTTAGGAGAATGGAAAAAGTCACAGACTGTTCCTAAAGGGTGGGAAGAGGCACCAGGAAGGATGCTAAAGCAGAGTCATGGGATGTTTTAACCCTGGTCACTGAGAATTTCAGGTTTTCTGTGCTGACAGGCACTGACCCCCAAGAGAGCACTGCATTGACCTGAGGCTGTGGAGAAGGCTTCCAAAATTAAATTACAGAACTGGGATTGTGGGTGTGGAGTTTGAATAGAAGTGTGTGACATCACAGGGTGGAAAACCTAGAGTTTAAGGGTTTAGAATATAGTAATATATATATAAAGCAAGATGGAGGTTTTAGAGCAGAGGCTGGTCCTTCTTCTTCTCCTCCTTCTTCATCTTTTTCTTCTCCTTCTTATCCATTGGTTTGGGTGGCTTTGTGTAATTGGATAAAAAAGTCCCCATTGCAGGCACAGGTGGTTGGTTATTGGGTTAAAAGTGAAAACAATTGAGGTGTCATTCCTTAATTGGACAGTTTATCTTTAAAAGGCCTTGTAGAGAGAGATGGGGCTCCATTTTTAGTTTGTTAGAGTGAAGTGCTGTAGAACTCATGGTTTGTGAGACTGTAACATAGATAAGAATTAATAAACATCTGAGTCCAAACAAGAAATTCCATCTTGTGCATTTAATCCCAATCCCGGCAGAAAAGAAGCAAAAAATCGACATTGAGCTATGGCCAGCAAGGTCTAGAAAGGACTTGCACAACTCCAGCTCATAAAATAATTGAGTCTAGGTCCGGCCCATCCCAGGAGAGGTGTGTGTGCCTGATCTGTCCCTGAAGTCTCCTGCTGGTGGCGTCATTCACACTCTGTGCTCGAATTTAATTCCCTTGTAACTCGTCTGAGCTGATACTGAGCTGTGCTCACACCTCAGCCTGTCCCCAGGAGTGCCAGGAAAACAAAGCTGCTCCCTGTCCTTGGCTTGTCTCAGCACTGGGGTTTGGCCAAGGTCAGGGACCTTGAGGAGAGGGACTGGCAGTAAATCTGGTGTGGAGCTGATACAGCCACCCAAAAGAGCTGTTGTGAGAGGGATATTCCTGACGTCAGTTTGTGCTGAATGAACTGCTTTGGGAATGATGCTTTATGCTAGAACCTGGAAATGCTGCATGTGGAGGGGCGTGAAGGGGGAACAGGGTGAAGGGAGATGGACATCACAGTGAGGAGGAGCTTGTGCTCCCTGGCTGGCAAAGGAGCACAGAAGATGATGGTTGTGCTTTTGCATGGCAAAATCTCCTCATTTTAGACTCTTGGGTTCTGCATGTGTGTGGGAGTGAAGGTGCTCTCCACATTCCACGCTGAGGCTATTCCTATCAAATATTCATCAGAGGAAGAGTCTCATCTGTACATTTTGTATTATTCAGGCTTAGAAATATTTCAGTGACTTTCATGTTGCCTACAGGATTTAGATACCAGGGATAAAACAGGAGGCTCTTTAATTTCCTACATTTAGGATTTCTGCATCATTAAAATTCTTTTGAAGAGAAGTCCTAATGATAAATCTTCAGCTTTGACTCTTCCTCCCAGGAAAAAGCAGCTCAGAGCTGCAAACAGATGGTCCCACTCCAGAGGAATCCCTGCCATCTCCCCTTCAGCTGTGGGTGGAGGATGCAGGTAGCTGTATTTCTATTCAATATATGCCTTACCCCAAAGGGTCTGCATTTAGCCCCAGTGTGAAATAGCTTCCACACCCTCCTCCAAGATAAAAATAGGGGAGTATTCTCCTTAAAGTGATTCTTTCTGAGACACTGTAAAAAAAAAAATATTGAGCCAGTTTGGACTGAGTTTTAAACCATCGGGATTCAATGCTGGTTTTTACACACACAGTTCTGGTTTGATTTGTTACATTTACCTGGTTTTTCAGAGACTTTGAGGCACCTGACTGGCTGCTTAAAGAGACTGTGGGTGTTTGCCATCCTCTGCAAGGCCAGTGTGCTGTTTGCTGCCACCAAACCTGGGTTAGAGGCACATAACAGATGGTTCCAAATTTATTGAGAATATGATAATACTTGGGGTGCTGTGGGTGGAACTTCTGGGTCCAGTTTACCATCCTGGCTGGTAGAGGAGAGAGAAGAGCAGAATTGTTATTTTGAGGTTCATTATAGCTGGAGGAAAAGGGAATGCCAGTGGCTGTTAGATGGAAGTTGGCACTTAATATTCTGTGGGATTAAAAATGGTTTGGGGTCAATATTACGTTCAAATTGTAATTACTTTATCAGTATAATTTACTTATAATTACCTTATAAAGGAACATGCAGAAGTCCTGAGGAGGATCCCTCACTAACAGATAAACCAGGATGTTTGACTTGAAGTCACAGTATCCCTGTGTTCAAGGAGCTCAGATTGTTGTTGCCCCTTGTGCTCCCTTGGTAGCCCCAAGGAGACCAAGAAGCACCAGAGTGGCTGGGACAGTGACTGTGGGTAACACTGTGTGATACTGGGGCTGTCAGTGTTTGTTTCCTAAAGACCAAATGCAATTAAACTTCCTCTGTCCCAGTCAGGTTTTGTCTGGGGCTGACACTGGTGCTTTGCATTCAGCTTTTCAGATTATTTTTTTTTTTGGCAAATTTTCACCATTTCTGGCTTGTAGAGGAAGAAAACCCTGAAGCAGATAATTCCCCGATAATGAACAGATGGATAATTCAATTATGGTATTTTGCAAGTTCCCTTGCTAGGAGGAATCCTGCCTGGGAAAGGCAGGATTTGCTGGCTCTCTGAGGAGCTTTGGGGTGGTTTCTGTAGTACTTAGCAAAAATCCTTCTCACTTCTTCTACTTATGCTGGTGTCTGCTGCAACTACGTCCCACCAGGTTTGCATTAGCAAATCTTGCTTTGGATTAGCAAATCTTGCTTCGGATTAGCAAACACATTTAAAAAAAATATGAGCTGCGCAAGTGCTTGTAATGCTGGCTAGTTAGAGCAGCACAGTTGAATGATTTGATCAGAAGAAAAGGGAAACTTAGAGCAATGCTCAATTTAAATCACAGGAAAAGACAGTGGCTGAGTAGCCTAAACTGCACATCTTCAAACCCTGCAAAAAAGCACCAGAGAGTCACAGAGCTGCTGAGCTTCAGCAGTGCCCTTACATCTCCTTCCAGGCTACCTGCTGTGTGTGTGTGGGAGCTGGTGCTGTGCATGTGTGTGTTCATTTAGGAAGGGTTCACACAGACCCTTTCCTTTCCATTTTCTCTGTTTCTGTGGTAGATCTTACTCTGCACCAAGGGAAATATAGGTTGGATATTAGGAAAATGTTTATTGCAGAAAGAGTGATAAAGTTCTGGAATGGCTGCCCGGGGAGGTGGTGCAGTCACCATCCCTGGGTGTGTTTAACACAGACTGGATGTGGCACTGGGTGCCAGGGTTTGGTTGAGGTGTTGGGGCTGGGTTGGACTCGATGATCTTGAAGGTCTCTTCCAACCCAGTGATTCTGTGATTTTCTGGTACCAGAGTCTCAGCAAGGAACAGGAGTTAAATCCTCATAGCTGAGGGAAAGCAAACGAATCTTGGGCACGCTGTGATGCTCTTCTTTTTTGAACATCTCCAGTTGCTGAACTGGGAGCTGAAACTAAACTGTAGATACCTGGTGATGTCCAAAATCTCCTGCAGAAGGACTCCTGCCATGGAAGGGTTACAAAGCTCTTGTGCTTTTGCCTGTCTTAATTGGAGTTAATTGAAGTGGGGACTAGCACAGAGCTGCCTCTTGGGCCAAGCAGTGACTGGAAATAGCTTGACTTGAAAGGTTTTGTCAACATTTCAAGAAATGGGTGAGAAAATAAAGCTCAGAAGATGTGACTGAACATGTAATATCATTGAGCTGCACTTTCATCTTGCTGACCTTCAGTTGTCTTCAAGGTGGGAGTGCTGTGAGGCTGCTGGAGGAGCAGGATGTTGGCAGCACAAGATTAAAGAAAAAAGTGATGAATAAAAGGAGCTGCATGTGTCCTACAAACAGAACCACAGCATCCCCTGCTAGTGCCTAATCCTCTCCCTGGGCTGGGACAGATAAACACCAGTTCAGGTGTCAATGTCCACACTGCAGAGACCAGTTTGGACTGGTGGATCACAACCCTTGTAGTGGAGACTTTTCAAAGCACTGGAGGCAGAGCTGGGATGGAGAGAGGGGTGAAAACATTTCAGCAGATTCCAGAGCTTTCATTGCTGTCATGGCTTTCCTGGCAGGGCTGCAGAATGCTTTGCACTGAGCTTGGAAGAGTGTTGTTAATTAAATAATTAGCTATTTAAAATGTATTTATTAGGGCTTAACAGTCAGGCCACAGATAAGCATCAATTACAGAGCCACAATAGCTGCAATAAATGTTTTTCACCCCATAATCAAATATGGCTTAATTAGGCAATGCTGAGAGAACAGTCATAATAAATAGAGTGGGTAAGACTTGCCTTTATAATTGAGATTTAATCAGCCAACTCTTGTATGTTCATTGAATAATTGATTATTCTACACATTTATCAAGGATTAAAAACTCAGTGGTAGATATGCAAATCCTCTCATATTAAATACATCTGAAATTCTCAAATAACACTGAATGCCTATTAACATTTTGATTAAATCTAAATGACAAACACATTGTGGATCTCATGCCTGCAGCTGGCTATTTTATTGCTATTTATCACTTACTTTTTTCCCCAAGCTAAATTGCTTCTGTGCTTGTGGCTTTTTAAAGGGATGTAGGAGATGGACAAGAAATGTGCAGGGAGAGTGAAATGGGAGTTGGCACCTTGTGCACTCTGGGATGAGCAAGCTGAGCCTGGATGGGACAGTGGGAAATATTTTTACCCTGGCTGCAAGTGAGCAGACCAAACTAAATGAGGATAACCAAAATCCTTGGAAGATATGGTAATCTTCTGTGAAGGGTTGCTGTCATAATTAGTGCTGTGTGAGAGATGCTAAAATAACCATGGACAAAAGCAAAAAAAGCCAAAACCAAACACCAAAATAATTTTTTTAAAAATCCCAAACAAGCAAACAAAAAAAAAGCCAACAACAACAAAAAAAGGGACAGTAAAACACCTCCCCAACCCCCAGAAAAACCCACCCTAGTCCCAAACAAACAAAAAAAACCCCCAAAATCCAACCCAGTTGCAGAAGTGATGGGGTGAGCACTGCCAGGGTTACTGAGGGACCAGCTCACAGTGTGTCCAGGTGTTTCTGGAGAGATGCCACCTCTGCAAAGCCCAGGAGAAACTGCCCTGGGCCTGCTCAGGAGAAAGGAGAACAGAAAAAACTTTCACTATGGAAAACAGGTTTGCCTCACTCAAGTCATGTTTGCAGAGTCTTTTAAATTTTCTAATTTTTTGCCAAGGATGAAGTGAGCATGAGAAAGAGTGTGAAGTTGTGGTTGGTAGTGACAGCTCATGTTTGAAGCGGGGTCTGAGTGGCAGTTTAACATCTCAGTTTAAAGTGAAAGCCCAGTTTAGCTCACAGGACTGCACCTTGGCAAATCCCCCTTCTCACCTGTACCAGGTGCAGCTCCCACCCATCCCACAGCTCTGGGGCACAGAGTGCCTCAGGTTCTTGGAAAAGTCCCAGTTCTGGAAAAGTATCAGCACACCGAGCTGATTTTGGTAAAAATGGAACTGTTTGTTGCAGAGCACTGGCAACAGCAGATGTGTGAATATTTACCTGCTCTGCACTGATCCCTCCCTGATTTGTGGTTCCAGCTGGCCAGGCTGATGCCAGGAGCAAGTGAGAGCCATGAAGGTCTCTCAGGATGTGCAAGGTTAATTAATATCCGTGTCATTTGACTTGTGTGTGCATGGAATCACTGCTTTTCAGCTTTCACAACTTGTAGAATCCTAAGTGAAGTGGGATTGAGGGATTATTGAATTCAAGCCAGTAGCAGCAGAGCACAACCCTTTCTGCAGGAGCTCTGGCACTAGCATGTTGGATTAAGCCTTTTCCTGACCCAGAGATGGGGTAACTGAGAGGTGTTTTAAAAACTTTTATTCCATTTTCAGTCTCATTTGAAGGGTGAGACAATACAGATGTTATAATTCACACCATCACAATCAGAAGCAAACTTATTTCTTAATTTCAATACATTACAACCATTTCTTGGCCTATCAGCTTTTGCCACACCATGCTGTAAATGCCTTAAAGCCAATCATCTAAAATTACCCCTCACGAGTCCTATTACCATACATTTTTCATAGTTCTAGTTCTCCAAAGTATCTAGTCTTTTTTACAGAGCCATCCTTTAAGACTTGTTTCTAGTTCCATTTCTCTCTCAACAATGTCTGTCTTATTCCAGAGCATTTCTAAATCAATATTTCTTATCTCAAAATTTACATACAGATGCACACTATGTAAACCTTCTCTCAAGCTTTGAGAGTTCTCTATAAATCCATTTCCCACAGGGCAGCTCCCCCATCCTTGCCCTCAGTCTGGAGACCACTTCTCTAAACTGGAGGATTGGGAGCCCAGTGGCCACCGTGCACCGTGGTGATGTGGATTTTATTTCCCACTTTTATTTTTATTTTATTTTCCAGCCTTTATTTTCCACTTTTGCAGCGTTTCTTGCTCGCTTCACTTTGGACACAAGAGGGTGATATTTCCCCGGGAATTTCTCTGTGTTGAAGAGTGAACAGGCTCGCAGGGGAATGTGCTCTAGAGAGAAAATCACCACGTTTACTTTTCCCTTCCCTGGCAATGTTATCCTTGCTCCTGCTTGGCATCACAGACTGGTACTGGAGCTGGGTGGGTGTCAGAACCCAAGGTGTCCCTCAGACACTCTTGGATGTTCCGGGCCCAGGTCAGAAGCCTCTGAGACCCTGGCAGGCAGCTGGAAACCCCTGTGGCTTTGAATCTGATCCATGGAACAATTCACCAACCTTGCAGGAAGAACAAGAAATCACGAAAGTTTAGATATTATAATAGAAGTAGTCACAAAGTGAAAGGAAGAATCTTTGAGTGCTGTACAGGGGGGATTTAGGCCTTGTACAGAGGGGTCTGAGTTTTGTACATGGGGGCCAGAAGTTCTAAGATGGAGGGATTTGGGCGTGCCCTGTCCTCCTTCTTTCTCCTTCCTAACCTCCATGTTCTTGGTGGTGTTGGCACTCACAGATTGGTTTAGAGTAGAAAATCACTGTTCAATATAGGTGATAGGCATTGGGGAAAAACTATAAACATTTAATAGGTAATGTGTGATATAAAAGATGGCACCAGCCCCTTGGGCGGGGGAGACGGAGAGAGACGCAGAGGGAGAAGGAGTCAGAGAGAATGTCAGGGAGTGTGTGTGCCTTGAGATAACATGCAATAAACTGCCTTGAGAGCAGACAACTGAAGACTACTGAGTCTTTCTTTGAAGGCCCGGGCTGGAGGAGAGACTTTACCACCTCCTGGGGTCACCCCAGTCTGGGGGTGAGCCTCGTCAGGTGTGCACCAGGACGTGTTGCCTCTGAGCAGACACAAAACCATTTCATCTGACCAGCAGCAATTGTTAGAGCACTTCCCAACATCCCCGTGAAGGCCCCTTTGCTTCTGTGGTTTCAGGGATCCAAGCAGGTGCCGTGTCTGTGGTGGGCTCTAATAATTCCTGATAATTACAGCTCACCTTCCAGCTGTGGGGCACAAACCCCTGAGTCCTGCTGTTCATTGTGCCACCATGAAATGGTTGATGAAAACAGAGTAAAAGAAGCTGTTTCCACGCCAGAAAGGGATTTAGGATTGTGCACAGAGCAGCGCTCAGAGAAGGAGCTCTGTCCACAATGAACATCCTGATCCTGCACACCAGATCTTGCTCTGCCCAAGCTGGGCTCACCTGCAGGGTGCTGCCTCAGGGGTGTCAATTAGGGGCTGGGGGCAGTGAGGGCTCTGCCAGAACCCTGGGCACTGAGAATTTCAGACTTTCTGCGCTGACAGACACTGACCCCCAAGGGGACACTGCATTTGACCTGAGGCCATGGAGAAGGCTTCTAAAATGGAATGGCAGAACTAAGATTATAGGTGTGTGGTTTGAATAGAAGTGTGTAATGTCACATAGTAGAAAACTTACAGTTTAAAGTTTTAAAATATAGTAATATATATATAAAACAAGATAAAAGTTTTAAGGCAGAGGCTGGTCCTTCTTCTTCACCTTATTCTCCATGGGTTTGGGTGGTATTGTATAATTACATAAAGAAATCCACGTTACAAACCACAAGTAGTTACTTATTGAGTTAAAAATAATTTAAGTGTCATTTCTTAATTAAACAGTTTATCCTTAAAAATCCTTATTAAAAAAAAGAAATACAGCTCCATTTTTTAGTTTGTTAGAGTAAAATACTGTAAAACTCACAGTTTGTGAAACTGTAATATAGATAAAAGCTAATGAACATCTGAGTCCAAACAAAAAAAAAATACCATCTCACACATAAACAAAAAAAATACCATCTCACACATTTAATCCCAACCTAACAAAAAAAAGCTTTAACTCAACAGGCTCTGCTTCTCACTTCCACCCTATTTGTACTTCCAGCTTGGAATGAGGACACGGGTCAGTCTAAACAGCCCCAAAATCACTTGTTAGGAAGTGACTTATGCTCAGCTTGGGAGGTGTTGGTTAAATCTGATGCTGCATGGGGTACCCAGGAGGTGAATGCCATCACTGCTGCTCCACCCTGCTGTGCCAGCCCCTCTTAGAGGGTTTTGGAAGGAAGTTTAAATGAGTTAAAGACGGGATCTCTGAGTTTTGTAGATTATGTGATTTATTGTTTTTATCTTCTACGTAGGCAGGAAGGGTGAGTTTGGCTCACATCTTCACGGCATGGTTTGGAAGGTGACAAGACCATCAGTTACAAGACCTTTTAAGGAGTTATTGACCAATAAAACACTGCCAAGAAGGATATTTGTGGTTTTGACCCAATCCTTCAATATTTCATCTTATAGCCTCATGCTACAGTGTAAGCTTTCTTAGCCAATCATGTTATGACACACAAACCCACAGTACTGCATTCTAAACTCCTTGTTCACCTCTGTAACTACTTTTTTTCTGTATCTTAAACTCTAAAACTCCAAACTTTCTTCTTCTCAACTTAACATGTCTCTGCTTTAAACTATAAATCCACATTCTCGCTTCCAGCACCTGAGTTTGGAAGCCTTTTCCAAGGTCTCAGATCAAATCCTGTGTTTAATTCTAAGCTTTGGCTTCCAGGCCCAAAGTTCTGAGAATTCCATGAATTTTGGATTCCAACATTCTCCCATCTCCCTGGACTGGCCTGGAGCCTCAGCACCTTGGAGGTGCTTCCTCAAGGCCCTTGCTCTGCTTTGGTGTGACAGGTTTAGCTCCAGGCTTAGACTGGTGACACTGCTTGATGTGACAAAGATGAGCTTTAATGGTAGAAGCTTTGGGTTCCTCAGGAGAAGATGTCTCACAGCCATTGGCCTCCAAGTGTTTTCTATCCAACCAAGTTCCCCTACTCAATCTTTCCTTACAAACAAAGTGAAGGATCCTGAGTTGGAAATGTGTTTTTTTTTTTTTGCCAGTTGGAGGTTTTGTTTGTTTGGTTTTTTTTTTTGCCATGTTAAGGATGCTGTGGTGGCTCTTGTGCCTCAGCCTCTCTGCCATGAAGTGCCCGTGACTGTGCCCTGGCAGGTAGGATTGCCAAGGAGCCTCACCCAGTGCCCACAGCACTTCCCTGAATCGGTTTAATGGCAACTCTCACCCTGCTCCACACACACACAGGGATTTGGGATTGTCTCCCTGAGCTGCCATTCAGCTCCTCTGAGTCGCTGTGCTGCTCTGGACCACGAGATCTCTCAACCTCTGGCAGCAGCACGAGGAGCTGAGTCTCCAAAACTCCAGGGTTTCCCAGAGTGCTGGATGCCTCACTGGATACGTAATTCCTGTGCTTGGACCCTGCACAAGACAATGCAAAGCAAATTACTGCAGACTAAATATATGGTCAGGATGTGCTGGAAGTTGGCAGCGTGGCTGGAAGGGATGGCCAGGGAGGGAGGAGAGACACGGTCAGCTTTCTTCTTTTGTGTTCAACTGGATAATGCTTGGGATCCCTTAAAAGACTTTAACATGGGTTTGGAAGGGAAGAGCTGGAGGAGATTCAGCTGTAAAAAGCTGGATGAAGACTGAAGGGTGCAGTGTGCCTGGGAATTGAGAAGGGATCAGCAGCCAGCTCTCAGAGAGGATGAATTTGGGAGTAGGTAATCTTTCAGAGCAGTCCAGAACACGGCTGTGGCAAATTCTTGGACTTCTGCTCTGATTCCATCCATGATCCACAGCTCTGTTCTGATCCTTTGAGTTCTGCTGCACGTTGGCAGCGTTTTCTCCAAGGCACCGTTTTTATCCTCCTTAAACACCAAACTCAAGATCAATGTCTTTCCTGTTTTACTGTAATTCCTAACCTTGTTACAGGGAAATAAACTGAAATTCAGAAAACTGAATTAGAGCTCTTTGCTTTAATGGACTTAATTTTTTTGTATTTCACCTGGTTTGCTCAGTGATATTAGAGAAGACTTGCCTTTTTCTGTTCAGTCACTCTCTGGCCCTTTGCCCAGACCAGAAGAGCCCCAAGCTCTTCAGTACTGAATACTGATTAGAAGTGAGGCCAAACTCTTCTCTAAAGTGCTCTGCTTTGAATAAGGAGACAGCTGTAATGATCACTGTGACCTTTACTTTTCCTCTCCTACAAACTGGAAAATCCAATTTGATGGTACTTGAAAACCTTAACATTTTTTTGTCACTGGGCAGTGCTTGTTAATGTAAGTAGTGATAGAAAAGGGGAATTATGAATTTTATTGGCATTCTGAGGGCAAAAGCCCACATGGGCACCTTGGTTCTGCAACATTTAAGAGCAGCATGACATGTTGGATGGGGTCTAATGGTTGAAATGGCCTCATCAGCTGAGCATCCTGCCTTGGGCAGCACATCACCCACAGAGCTCTGCCACGAGTCACACTCATTGTACTCCTTTTCCTGTTAAAGAGAGAGCTTTGGCTCAGAGCTTATCCCTGAAAGAAACCCGTGTTTGATCACCTGTGTCCTCTCCCTGCAGCTAGAGTGATCTGTCAATAGATTGTATTTTAGGCCTTTAAAGGTAACCTGCAGCTTCTGGAGTGCTGCTGGGGCTGCCTAATAAATTCCCTGCAAAGATTCTTTTTCTTGCTTTTCATCCAGCCTGGCAAAAGGCACGGGGGACTCCCTGTGTGTGAGCACGGGCTCTGATCCAGACCATCCACAGGCACAGCAGCTCCTCTGATAAGCACTGCATCCAGGTGAGTCAGCCCCTCTCCCCGGTGCAGGGAAAGTGGGAAAGGCTCTGGTTCAACAGAAAAACCTTTGTGATCGACCAAAAAAAACCAAGACAAATCTCCTTTTCTATTGCCACTGGAGCTGGGCAGGTTTCCAGCCCCTCAGGCTTGCCTTCTGTGGGCATTTGAAAGGTTCCCCAAGGTGACCCTGTGCTGTTCCCCAAGGCACCAACTCAAAAGCTGTGTGCACAGAAACTTCCTGCAGCTGCAGCCTGAGGGCTCTCTCCACCCCTGCCAGCAGCAACTTCTCGTACATTAAATAATTTATTAACCAATATCAAATAATAATCATTTATTAACCAATAATAATAATAATTTGTTAACCAATATCAAATAATAATTTCTTAACCAATAATAATAATTTGTTAATCAATATCTAATAATAATAATTTCTTAACCAATAATGTGTTAATATCAAATAATATTAATTTTTAACCAATAATAATAATAATTTATTAACCAATATAAAAAATATAAACCATACAACTCTACAAAACAACAATAGATTTTCTTTTGCTAATACATAAACATAAATATAAAGATTTTAATAAAATATATTACATAAACCTGTCTAATAATTCAAAATCTATTCATAGAAACATACAAGTAAAAAAATAGCTAAAATCAAAATTAATAACAAAACACAATTGAATAATCTGCTCAATAAATTAAACCTTACACCATAATAAAAAAAATTTAAATAAATGTATATATATGAATTATCATCATAGTTATACTTATAACAATACCTTACCTACTCCAATACATTTAAAAATAAGTAACAAAACCATCAAAAATATTCTTTCTATAAAAGAATATTTTGTATTTTGCGCATATTAATATTTTAATGTTATTGAATATTAATGTCATATGAATATTGATATTAGTATTATTGAATAGTGATATTTTGTGTGGAGATGCAGGTGGGAGCTGGAGCATGGAAGGGCTTGCTGTCAGCTGCAGAGGTGTCGGGATCTGTGATATTTAAATGCCCCTGAGATTGTAAAGTCTCTGTCTTTCAGCCCCGCTGCCAAAGAAGGAGTCGCAATTTGTCTGTGCTGGTTTTCAAGGTTGTTTATTTCTTCTCATCTAAAATATTTTCTCTCTGACCTGCAGCAGGTCTGTCTGGCAGGACAGCGTGCGGGGCTCTGCCCCTCAGTGGGATGTTACAAACATTCTAGACTGGAAACTACGTGTGCTACATTTACAATAACGTGCCAATATCCATCACCCATGTTGAACAGAGTGTCCCCAGCCTGAACCAACAGAAAAATGCCAACAGCACAGTGAGACACGGAGGGCACGAAGGAGAAGAAAAAGGACAAGGCACGACCAATTTTCCTCCATCTTGCCCCCTTTGAACCCCTTATCTAGAATCCTAAAATTCTACTTTTGCACCCATGCCACACTAATTACTGCTTATATCAAACACTCAGAGCTTGTAATTCACCCTGTAAGATTGAAAACTCTTTTCCATGGACAGAGATCACAGACAGTGTCTCTCAGGGCTCTGTACAGGGGAGTTCCTGACTCCCTGCCAGGGTCCCAGACCTTCCGGGGCAGCCACAGGGATGCCCTGGATTCCCACACAGAGGAGATGGGGTTTGTGCTGTGCTGGGGGCTCAGGGCTCAGCTCTGGGTGCTGGAGGAGAGGTGAAAACAGCACAGAGCTCGTGCAGTTCTTGTGCTCCAGCTTTCACTAGGCTGGGTTTATCTCCAGCTCTGTGTACCTGCCTGCTGGAACATTGAGTAATAATTATAAATGATAGAGTGATAGTCTCTGCTGCTGTTGAAATCTCCTGCTAGCACTCTTATTGTGCTCGTGTTGGTGCATGTTTGCGTGTGTGGTTTGGTTTCCCTCATGCACGTTGAGTTAAACTGGTGAAGGAGGGACCCTTCCTGTGTGTAAATACACACTGTGCTTAAAATGAATGTGTTTTTACAAGGTTATTTCCTTTTCATGAGAGAACAGGACCATACTTGCAGCCATAAATAACATTAGATCTCACTTTATTTTTTGCAATCTGCCCACGTAGGACTGGAAGAGTAAATAGATATCAGGTGTTCTCTCCCTCCATGGCCAAGAGGGCAACAAGAAAGCTTCAAAACCATTAAAAAATACGGTGTTCTGTTATCCTGACTTTCAGATTGCAATTCTGCTAAGGAGAAAGGGCATGGCTGTGGGACTGACTACCCAGAGGACAACTCAAAGCTGGAAAAATCCTAGGAGATATCAGAGGATAAAATTGCTTCCAGCAATTCTCACCAGGCCACAGAAAGCTGCTGAACAAAAAGAGCTCCCCTTGTCCTTAGTGCTGTACCAAGACACGCCATAAAGCAATTCCAGCTTCAGCCAACAGCTTGGCATATCTAATAGTTAGTTTATTAATTTCTTTAGTGGTTCAGCTGGCAGTGAGAGATCAAATCAGGAAACCAAGGAGGGCAGGAGGAAGAGGATTAAGAGCTTAGACTCACCAGCCCCCATTGGGTTTTGTCCCCATGGGCAAGTGCTGATGAGCATTCCCCATTTTGTTTCTTCACTGATTAAACTAAGAAACCAAACCAAAGGACGCAGGAGAGAAGGGTTAAAGGATTAGGAGATGGTCTTTGAACTGCCATGTGGCAAGGTAATGAGGCATGAATTATTAAAATGATTTCAATTATAACTGGCAGCCACATGCTCTGCTTTTGCATTGGCTTTCTTCCTCGCTGTAAAAAGACAGCTTTGTAAGTGCTCATGGTTTCTTGGAAGAGATATGCTCACCCAGGACTGTTAGTTGTATAAACAGTGTGATTTGTCATTGGCCAAGCTGCTCTTATGGTTAGATAAGTTGAAGTGCCAATGAAATGGGCATGGCTCAGCAGCAAGACAGATTTGCTCCTCAAAAACCTGGGGGTTGGAGCCACGCTGCTGAGGGGCTGTGGGTACCAACAGCCTCTAAGTCTTGACTCAGAATGGTGGGCTGTGAGGCACCGGTCGTGTGCTGCTAGTAATAATTATTATAAAAGTGGTTTTGGCTTTAATGGAAGGAGAAATGTGTTTGTAGTTGTGTGTTCTTCTCTTTGTGCGTGGCTTGGAATGGAAGCAGCGGCTGGAGAATGGCTCTGTTCAGACACTGATCAGTCTGATTTATGCTCGACCTCTCCAAAGACAGGCACCACGCTGCTGGCTGCCTTCCCCATAGCTCTTCCTGATAAAAAAAAAGCCTACAGAAAAGGAAATACAATCGCGAACAGCTCCACCTGGTGACTGCTAAAATTTCTGCACAAAAGCCTGTATTCTGTGTCAAAATGAGCAACCTTAGGTCTGACTCCCTGGGAAAACTCCTACGGCCACGAAGACCAAGCAGTACAAGAAAGACTTGAAGGGTTTGGTCCTGCAGATGGCTGTGGAGATGTCCTGGGGAGATCAGAATCTGCTGGATGCTTCAGGAAGAATTATTTACCTAATGCATCCATTTTTTTTTCCTACTCATGAGCAGCCTGAAGGGGGGAGTAGGAGAACTGAATCCACCAGTGCTCGGATCAGTGAGCAAATACTGAAATGTGAGGTGTTTTTGCCATAACACTATCCTGAAGCTGCATCTCGGAGCAGTTTAGTTGAACTGTTACTTTCCACTGCTTTTCTTCTCTCCAAGACAGTATTTACAGGCAGTGTTTATCCTCAGAATTCTGATGTTCAGAGAACAGAATTCTCTGTTCAGAGTTGATGGCTAAAAGCCACGGGCAGGTGGATGCACCTCTAGTTACTGTCTGTAGTTTCAGTCTTAGAGGGAAAGAAAAGGAAAGGTAAAAAGATGATGTTTGTAGTTGATTTCAGCACACACAAGGACCTCACCGGAAAAAGAGCTGCCTGTGCTGCTGGCTGCAGAGTGAAATGGGTTAAAGCCCTTGGACAATCACTACAACAGCAAGCAGGGGCTGTGTCAGTGGGACAGCACCCGAGCCAGGGCAGGAACAGCCACCTGAGTGACAATGAATCCATCAGACAGGGCCACAGGGGGTGAGGGCAGCAGCTGTGCCAGGCTGGGGGCTGGCACTGGATGGAGCCCTCCCTGGGGTCTGACTGCTCTCAGTCCCTGCTCCCCTTGGGAATACAAGTTGTTAAACACAGCAGCAGCAGGAAGGCTTTTGCACTAGGGCTTGTAATGCCCTTTTTACAGTTCCTGTTCCCCCTCTCCTCGGAGCAGAGCTGTTTGCCTTTGGCCACGGGTGAGGTGAGGGTTTTTTTGGAGCCTCGACCCTCCCAGCAGGTGACAGTTTCTGCAGCTACTCCGTGGAGCTTCCCTCCCCAGCCCGTGTGGAAATGGAGGCCAGATCCCCCTGGGGTTTCTGGATCACAAACCACTTTTTCCGAGTGGTTCTGCTTTGCCTGGTCCCGGGAGCAGAGGGGGATGAGGAGGGAGGAAGCATTCCTTGCTGCTACATTCACAAAGCTCCTGGCACCAGCCAGCTCCTCCTGAAACCACTCCAGACTCTGAATCATTTCTGTTGGGAAACCATTCATGCCCCAGCCTGAGCCCCAGCTGACTCCTCAAAGCCCCCCAAAACCCTGGCAGCAGCCTCTGATGCTGCTTGGCTTGTCTTGGCAGGGCTGAGGGGCTGGGCTGACACCACGGCCCTCTGTTGCTCTTGGGCAGTAGTTTCCCTGCATCATTTTGCAGTCTCTGCCAGTTTGTACAGAACTGGACTCAAACCCCAGCTCTGTTTGCTCACTTGCCTTTAATGCTGTGCCCTCAGTGAGGAGAGAGGCAGCTTGGCTTTTTTATGTCCTGTGTTTTCTCTCTTCATCTCTGGTGCTGCTTTACAGGGCCTGTCTGCACCATGTCAGGAAAAAAAAAAACTCCACAGTTTGTAAAGCTGAGGATATTTTAAAGAAACACATTAAAATGAAAATACGTATTCAGGCTCCAAGTCTCTCCAGCAGCAAGGCTGGGATTGTGCCCTCTGGGGGCTCAGAGGGTCTGGGCAGGAACATGGATTGGAGATGTTTGGACTCAAACCCCAGCTCTGTTTGCTCACTTGCTTTTAATGCTGTGCCCTCAGTGAGGAGAGAGGCAGCTTGGCTTTTTTGTGCCCTGTATTTTCTCTCTTCCTCTCTGGTGCTGCCTTACAGGGCCTGTCTGCACCATGTCAGCACAAAAAAAACCCCACAGTTTGTAAAGCTGAGGATATTTAAATAAACCACAGAAGATGAAAATACATATTCAGGCTCTAAGGTGTTTCTCCAGTAGCAAGGCTGTGGGGGCTCAGAGGGTCTGGGCAGGAACAGGGACTGGAGATGTGCTCCTGCACCTCCCTCCTGCCTCCCCAGGCTGTTTGAAGTCCCTCTGAGGTGGGTATGTCAGCCCAGTCATGCAGGTACCTGCTGAACAGCAGCAGGCATGTTTCAGTGTTTAAATCACCTCCCTGCTGCTCTCTCAAGGGATGATTCATGGTGATTGATCACCCTGAGCTGGGTGCAAAGGCAGCCCTGGCTGCTTCCTTACTGGCACAGCAGAGCTGCAGATGAAGCTGATTTTTACCCTTAAAGCCACTGCCTGTTGCAACTCCTCTGTCTTTTAGATTTGCTCCTTTCACTGTCAGTGGGAGATTCCCCAGGAGCTTTCTGGAGCTTTCCAAAGGAAATTGTACCCAACTAATTTGGAAGTCTTGGACTTGTCAGCTTGGGGCTTGTTGTTCATGTGTAAGATGATTGGAAATGAGTTTGGGTTTTGTTTCTCCGCTCTCCTAAATCTTGGGCAGGTATTTTAGCTGCTGCTGGTTGATGGCAAAATGATCCTTTGAAATTCTGGAGTAAATGACATAGATGGAAGATAAAGAGCAATGAGAAATGAAGCTGTGACAGTGCAAGAAAAGAGAAAATAACAGTGGGATTATGTCCTTAGCAAGCAAGGCAGAGACACAAGTGAGGGCTGATGCTGGGTGACAGTGTATCACAGATCAACCTGCCCCAGTTTCCAGGAATATTCAGAGTTTTATGTACAGTAAAAGTCTAGGACTAAAACTCTAGAGCTGGGCTAAACCAGCTGCTTTCTGCAACCCTTTTGTGTCTCAGTTTCCCCACCTGTAAAGTTGGACAATAGTAATTTCCTCCCAAAAGAGCTGCCAGCGCTGGCTGGAAGCTGCTCTGTGTTACAGCACTGAGGAAACAGTGGCTATTATTAATCATGCCTCATATTTTTTCAACCTTCTGCACAACTAAATTTTGTTTGTTTTGATTTTTAAAACTTGGAATCCATGGCTGGACCAAATTATAGCTGGAAGCTGAGAGCTATAAGAAAAGACATCCAAATGCTGCTCCGTTTGCTCTGTAAAGGACAGAACTGCTGAGGCTGCATCACTTGTGGCTTCTGAGCCTGGTGCCAGCACACAGAATTCCCTCCTTACAGCTTTTCCATAGCACATGCCAAGTATCTTCAGTCTGTTACAAATCATCCCTAATTCTGTAATTGCTTTGCTAGTGATTATAGGCAGACTCTGGTTGATCCTTCAGTGGTTTTCCTTTATCCACATTTTCAGTGGGCTCTTTAATTGCTGATTTTATTTTCCAGTTCCTTGCTCCCCTTTCCTAGTTCTAGCAGGCCCCATGGCTCCAGTCCAGTGTTTTCCCTGCGAGAGACAAGGCAGAGCCCCCTCTGCATCTGGGGCTGCTTTTCCATCAAGAGCTGTCAGGGGAAGGGGCACCTCGTGCCTCTGGCTTGCAGACAGGAGGAAAACATGTAAGGTCATGCAGGTAGGAATATGCTCTGAATCACTCTCACAGGGCTGGGAGCTGCGTTCAGGGCTGGATTTGGAAATCGTGGCACACTTGAGCAGAGCTTGCAGCGTGACTGTGCCATTCCCTGCCTACCCAGGGATGTCCTGCACAGGCACAGGAGCAGCCCAGCAGTGGTGCCTGGCTTGTTGGCACGTGCTCAGCCTGCAGCCAGGCTGGCTGGTGCTGCTGAGGAGCTCAGGAGAGCTGCTGCGTTATGGGAATCAGAAAAACAGAAACCTTCAGACACTGAAGGATTTGATCTACAGCCTTGGAAGAAGCTTAGATTGATGTAAAAATGCAATACACAGATATTAAGCAGAAAAATCATAAACTTATGTTCCTGTAGTTGTAAGTAAGGATATGCCTTAAATAAGTGAAACACTGTACCGATAAGATGGTGAGGGGTTTGTAATGTAAGGGTGTTGTTGTATAGAGTAAGAATTTAGAAGTTATAATAGAAGCATATGTGTACATGTGAGACAGAAACCCATTGGGCAAAAATATCCACAGTGCAACAAAATTAAGTGAAGGTGATAGGTTAGAAAAGCAAAATACACCTCGTGGCCAGTGTTCATTAGACTAGAACGTTCTATATTGCCTTGTAACAAAGAACTTGTGTCTACTCTTGAGCTGTGGCCAGCTGCTTGCTCCTCTAAAATCTCAAGGCCTCTGAGACTGATGTTTATCTGAGCAAGAATTCATTCTTAGCCCGAAAATAGTCCCATCCCTTCATTTTTAGCAGTGATACTGTGTGGTGCCTCTACCCCACACCTTCTGTGCCTCCTGCCACTGCAGCAGCCTGGCTTTTCTGGGCTCCAGCACTGTGCCTCTGCTCCCCTTTCCCCATTCCCTAGGAGTGCATGTTCACCTCTCTAAATTGCACTTGTGACAATGCACCTGGGGATGCAGGCACTGGGGGAAGGCCCTGCCCTGGGTTAGGTGTGATGCTGGATGAGAATTAGGGATCCTCTCACTTGGTGGCAAGTAAGATCCAGATCCCTTCCGCACCACTTTGGAAGGACATGACTGACACAAAGCTGAGGTTGTTGCTTAATTCCTGTAGTTTCAACTCAAACTCAGACCATAAAAGCCATAAAGCAGGGTTCTTTATTTGTGAAAAATGGATTAAGCTGTGAGGGGTTTGAGAGTTTGACTTTGACCTGCTTTTGTTTTTCAAACTTGCAGTTAGATTCTGAAGTGCTTAGCTGGCAGTTCTGAAAGCAGCTCAGGGATTTTACAATGATTCTTGGAGGGGGGTGGGGGATGTATTCATGTGGGTCAGCTCATGAGCCACCTTGAAGAGTTTTGTTTTCAGAAACTGGAGCTATTGAAAATGAAAAACACTTAGGACCTTTCATTCAGACTTCCCTTACATTCAGGGATTTTCCTTCCATTGAATGGGTATTGACTACTGCCTTTAATTTTTATTTTGTTGTCTGTTAATGCCCTCTTCAACTTTAATTTCAGGTTGAAGTATTCTCTTCCCTGACCATTCTATGAAAATGGCCATGTGATGTACCTTGTGGTTGAGCAGATGTTATCTTGTTTGGTAATGAAATTCTGCCCTGAGTAATTGGACATTCTTCCTGGTTCCTCATAATTAAGGCAGAAGAAAAGAACAAAATCTGCTGATTTGATATGAGTAATTGCTTCATTAAGCTATTTGCTTCCTTACCATGACCATCATCCCAACGAGAGCAGCCTGACCATCAGATCATACACGATGATCCTTTGGTGCTGTGGGTTTTTGGTGCTTTGTTGTCAGATGGAATCTCAGGGGAAAATGATAGGAAACACACAGCTAAATAGTTTACTTCTTATCCATAGGCAGTTAAGACCACAGAGGGCCTGGCTGTGTCCTAAGCAAATGAATCAACCTCTGGAAAAAGCAGAGAGAGAGAGATGAGGCTTTAGGTCACCACAGCTGCCTGGCCTCCTGCATCTGAGCATTGTGGATTGATGCTGACAGGCTGAACATCTGTGTTCTCCTACTGTGGAGCAAGAAGGGGAGGGAGCTGCATGAAATCCTGGCCAGGGGCAAGAGAATGTGATTCAGGGCTGGGCTATGGCAAGTTTTAGCAGTGGTGGTGGCTTGTGCCATTGCTGTTGTTTGTGTTTAGCCATCCTGGGTTTGGGGACACAGGGACTCACAGGTGGCCACTCTGTCCCCAGTGACACTGAGGACAGGGAAACAGGCCTGTTCACGTGTTAAGTTACAGGGATTTAGCTGAGATCTCGGCTGTGATTTCCAGTAGGAGATTATTCCCCATCCATGTGGACCTGAGCTGCTCCCACACACACCCCAGCACCCCATCTCCATGGTTCAGTGGGTTTGGTGGTCATGAAGAACAGGATACCCCAAATACATCCATAAACCTACCCCTGGTTTCCTAATTGCAAGCTTGAGAGTCAGGCTGCTGCATCACAGCAGCCACATGATTCATATGTGCCTAGAGATGAAGTCAGGGCTTGGAGGGTTTTTGGATGTGAATTCCACTGAATTATCCCCAAGTGCTGCAGAAAGCAGTTCCAGGTCACTGCCAATCAGTCCTGCAGAGCTCTGCATGAACAGCCTGTATGATCCAGGAATGCTATCAGGGACTTTGATCATGGAGCTGATTCCTATCTCCCTGTCCAAGATCTGGGCAGGTATGTTTTTATAAGGCTCCACTGAGCTCGGAGCAGCCAACATTCCTGCAGCTGAGAAGTTTAGGCAGTAACAAGTTAGACAGCCCAGAGTTTTAATCCCAGTTTGGATAACCCTTTCTCAGAGCTGTTAAAAAATGAAAATATGTGTTTGCTTTTTTTTTTGTAATAACTAAATGAGGGTAATGAATGTAAGCAAGCACTGTATGGATTAACTGACTGGCACAAGAGGTGCATTGTGTGAGTGAATGCTCTGCTAGGGCTGCAGGGGAAAGGGAGAGCATCAGAGGTGCCATAAGAGTTTAATTTCCTCAAGAAGGTGGCAGAGAGAAGGGCAGATTCTGCCAGTGTGCAGTGCTGGTTGCCAGGCCTTTGTCCTTTCTCACAAGCATCTCTCTGTCCTGGGCACCAACAATGGGAATTGTGCCCTGCAAAGGGCACAGAGCAGGGCTGAGCTGGGACCCCAGCAGCCAGGCTGCTGGCATGGAGCTCCTCCAGTGGAAGTCAGCAGATCCAGTGGGATGACTGAACTCCTGACCCTTTCTTCTGGCTTAGTGGATCCCAGCTTTTGGATTCTGGGGTGACTCAGGTCCCACTGCACAAGCAGCAGTGCCCAAAGTCCTCCTTGGTACCTGCCAAGGTCTTAGCCAAACCCCACAAGGTCTCAGCTCCTCTGTGGTGGTCTCCTGCTTCCTTTCCCTTCAGTCCAGGGGCTCTCCTCGCTGGGTTTTGCAGGGATCCCCAGGCCAGAGTGCAGTGTCACCATTCCCCTCCTGCTCAGTTTGGCAGCTGCCTGCCAGCCCTGGGGCAGAGCAGGGTGGAGAAGTCCTCTGCATCTCCTCTCCAGCATCACAGCCACAAAAGAGTGGTTGGTCAGGAAAGGAGCTTGGAGGATCATTTGTAAAACAAACAGAGCTGGAGAGGGAGATGGGGGGGATTTATAGTCCTGACACCTGAGGTTCTGCCCCTGTATCAGAGATGCTGTTCCCCAGGCTCAGGTCTGCTCTGCTGCACATGGACAGGTCTTTGCAGTGTAAATTCCTGCTTCTCCTTCTTCTTGGACACCCAGGGAGTTCTGTTCTCTCCATGACAGCCACTTCTGCCCACCAGGCAATGGCTTGGAACCCCAGGAACCCTGAGCCTCACCACACGTCTCCCTGGGAAAACTCCATCCTGCTCCTCTTTTGTGAGAGAAGCTTGGTCAGAGAGATGCAATGAGTCAGTCAGAGAGGCAGTGACACAGCCCAGCATTCCCAAATGTCTCAGGACGTGTGTGAGTCCTTTGCAATTTGCTTTTTCCCCATGGGGCTCATCCTTTCCTTACTTGTACCCTTTCCTCCTCACTCCAACGTGCATTTGTGGGTGCTGCTGCCTCTGCTGTTCTCTCTCTCCCTCTGGCCCTTTCCTGGGCCTCTGGCTGCCGGCCTCAGCCCACAGTGTGGAGCTGGCGGTGCTTGTCTCTCCCTCCTCTCATCCCTGCTCTGTTTAGTTTGGGAGATTGTGTTTCTGCAAGCAGGACCCCCACATGCTGGGGAACGTGGCTCCCTGGAGGAGGATGCTGGGGGAGACACAGCACAGACCCCTTGCAGCTGATGCCTTAAGATTTTAGCTTTTATATTTTTAAGATCCTGCACTGCATTAGTGCATAACTCTGAACTCCATAACTCTGAACTCCACATGAAGTGTCAGCTACTGCCTTCACATTTTGGTCAGACAAAACAATTCCTCTGGGCCTGAAACTCAAGGACACCCTACAGCCTCAGGCCCCAAAAAGTACAAACAAAAGTGAATTTTGGGGGGGTGCAAACTGGGAGAATATGACTTCATTATCTGAAGCTGTAATTGGAGAATTAACCCCTGATATGTAAATGGACCAAGCTTACATCTGTCTGAAAAACTGGTGACCACTGCTTGGGTGTAGCCCCTCTGGGAGGCTTTTGAGTGCCTGAGGTGTATCTGTTGCAGGCCTTTAATAAATCCCTACTTTATTCTTTTAACTGTGTCTAGCCTCTGTTCTAGGAGCCACTCAAGGCTTTTCATGCCTGCAGCAACTCTCACACAGGTGTTGCAGGAAGAACCAGCTGCTGAGGGCACCACAGCTGGGCCAGGCTCAGCAGCTGCTGCTGCAGGAGGTGCAACATCTGCAGCCCCAGTGGCTGCAGGTGCCACCGGGCTCAGAGCAGCCTAAGGCTCATCCCTCCAAAGGTCACTGCTGTGTGTGGAGCTGGGCACCCCCAGGTGGGGACAAACAAGGTTAACACAGCCTCCCTGAAGGGTGGCCAGCTCTGTGGCACTGCCAGGGCTGTGCTGGCACCCCAGTGCCAGGGTGGGATGTGTTTGGCAGGGGGGTGTTCAGGGCTGGGGCAGGACGGGTGAGCGTGCCAGGGCTGGATGTGTGAAGCTCACACAGTGCCTGCCAGGGCTGCAGCCAGGCTGAGCCAGAACTCCAAATCCCTGCTTTCAGGAACAGTAAATTCCCTCAGTGACTTACGAAAGAGCAAGGGAGAAAAAAAAAGCTCTAAATGACTTACCTATTTGAAGCCTGTGGGCTCTGCATTGTGTTAAACATTAACCTGCCCTTCTGAGCCAAGCCACTGATTCTCTGGGCAAGTCTGAGGCCAGGCAGGCAAAGAAAAGGATTCTTTGTCAGGGAGTATTTCAGAAAATTATCCCTTCAGCCATTTTCTGTCTCATGGTGTTTGTTTGGCCCTGCAGTAGGACGCCTGCCCCACAATTTGCTGTTTATATTTGTGCAGTGGAGCTGATCAAACAGCCATGGCTCTGATCAAGCTGCTCCCACCACAGCAGCCCTGGGACGATGGCACAGACACCCTGTGCACGTGTAATCACACCAGTACAGGGCTGGACATTGAATTGCACACATGTAATTGCACACTAAAGCAGGCACACTTGCACGTGTGCCCATATTCAAGAAGGGAAAGCTGCCTTTTGAACTCTGGTAAGGTGTGTCCCTGTGAGTGCTGAGTGTCAAACAGCCGTGCCCATCAGAGAGGTGCAGGCAGGAGCAGAACAGTGGGATCAGTGACCAGGAGTGGATTCTGCTCCTGGCTTTGCCCTTACTTTGGTGCACAAGGTGGGGCAAGTCGTTGCACTATTGTTTCTCCCCCATGACTTGTGACTAATGATTTCAAAAGCACCCGTGGAAAGGGTAATATATCATTACTATTGCCTTAAAGGTGTGCTTGATTAAGCAACAAACCTTCGGTGGTTTTCAAGAGGTTTTCTTTTGATGGAAGTTTTGTTTGGATGACAGTTTTTGCAAACAATTCCCCCTGCAGACCCCAGCACTGGAGCGATGCAGTCGTGTCCTGCAGCCCTGGGTAGCTGTTGTTGCTACAGTCCTGGGAATGTGGAGTGCTCCTGAGCTGTTCCAGTGCAAAGTCTGGCTGCTTAGCACTGAATCCCCCTGTGACTTCAGCCAGCTCTTCCAGTTTTGCACTAAAGCCGGAGAGAGACTCAGACAATCCTTTTGCTCAGATCTGTTACAGAGGAGATAATCTATGACTGAGAAATTGTAAGAAATCCTGATAGGACCATATCCTCTTAATCCAGCTCATCTACTGCCTTTCTCTGTCCTCGTGCAATGCCAGCTTTAGGGCTGGGGACAGAAAACTTTTTTCCCTACTCTGGAAGAGTCTGAAACCAAGCAGAAACCCTTCCTGTGGAATCCATGCCTTCCTTAGAGCTGGTGGAATTCTCTCACGTGAACAGGGCTTGTGCTCTGCACCTCTGTGTGTGGGTGACCCACCAGAGGGGCCGTGGAAACCTTTCCAGGGAGCAGCCTGGCCCTTCCCCCAGCAGTTCAGGCTCCCTGTGCTCACTTCCCTGTGCCCTTAGAGCAAATTAAGAGCAGCTATGACTTTCTTCCTGTCTGTGTTTGCAATGCCCCCGGCTGATTGCATTTGTGTAATTAATTGCCCAACCTGCGTCTCGCAGGGGAGAGATCCGGAGCACGTTCTCCCTCCTGGCACACGAGGAACAGTAAAATCCTTTTCCCCACACCTGGGGCAGTGTCTGGGGGCTGTTGCTGGGGTCCGTGGCTCTCTGCCCGCCCCCGCAGCAGCGAGTAAGCGAAGTGTGAGCCTGCACAAACGTTTTGCTCGTTCGCAGCCTTGAATGAGCCCAGGACGAGCGGGTTTGGAGAGGAAAGAGGCGTTTTCACGGGTCACTAATGCACTTTGAACTAGAGCCGGGAGAGCAGCGCTGACCTGAGCTGCTCCAGCAGCCAAGGGCTGAATCAAACCCATGGGGTGCGCCGGGCTGGGGGCGTGAAATTCCATCCCTTCCCTTTGCTGCGGCGGCTGAATGCGCTGGGATTTGCAGGGCGGGGAGCCGGCAGGGCCGAGCCCCGGGGATGCTTTGCGTGCCGCGGGGGTAAGGTGCAGCCGCGGGGGAGGCTGAGCCCCGCTCTTCCCCTGCCAGGAGACTTGGAACAGCCCTCACCGGTGTGCGTGTGCTGCTGGCAAAGGTGTGTGCTCAGCAGCGGGAGCTGCCCCTCGGCCGGAGCCACGCACGGATGCGGTGGCACCGCGCGCGTCCCCTCCCCGGCGCTGCCTACAAAAGGACCGCGGCACCCCCGGGACCGCGCACCCCACCCGGCCTCGCCCCTGCTCCCATGTCACCGCCCCGAGCGACGGCATGAAGAAATCCTCGTATTCAGGTGAGCCTCCCTCTCCTCTCGCCTCTCCCTTTGTGTCTGTGCTGGGAAAAGAAAAAGGTTAAAAGCCCCCCAGGTGCGACGTGCACAATCCGTCCTGGCTGTGAGCGCTCCGCGGAGGGGCGAGCAGCTGTTTCGCTGTGTATAAACAAGTGGAAAAGGCATAAAAAGCAAAGCAAAAGCAGCGGGGCGGCTTGTTCCAGGCAGAGCCCGGCACTGGGGGCACGGACTCTGTGATCGGAAGGCACCTGTGCCAGCACGGGGTGACATCCAGCGCCGAGTGGCAGCGTGACACGGGAACAGGACTGTGGTGTGTGTGTGTGTGTGTGTGTGACACTGGCTGCCCTGGGCATTCCAAACGGGCTGTAAGAGATGGGATCCCCTCATGCTGGAGGGCTCTATTCGCCCTTCTCCCCCTCCTGGCTTTGCCAGGCTTGCCCTATGAGGAGAGGGCATTGTGCCCTCTGCTCCTCCCTCCTCGGCTAACTCAGAGTGTGCAATCGTGCCTGGTGTCGTTCCTCTGAATTCCCCGTGAAATCCTGTCCCAGGAAGTGCCTGGTGCACCACGGATGGACAAGTCTCCTCTAAGAGGTGCCCTGCTCGCCTTGTAAAGCTCAGGTGCCTCTGGCAGCTCCTCCAGCTGCTGGACTTTGCTCTGCAGCTGATTTCTGCTCTGCTCCAGGCACCAGCCTGTGGCTGTGCTCTGCAAGCCAAGTTCTGCCCCGGCTTTGCCCTGGCCACTGTGGGGACGTGGTGTCGTCATGCCAGCGTCCTCCTAACACCCCAAGCCGTGGGTCTGGCCACCCCTCAGGGGTGCTGGTGGCAGCTGCCAGTCACTTGAGCCACATCAGTGCCACAGGACTCTGCCCGAGCTCATGGGACGCAGGAGCTGGGGGTTTGGCTTCACTCAGAAAATTCACTCTGTGATGCTGCTGCCTGTTTATGGTTAAAATTAATTAGCAACCTTTCTCTCTTGCACATTTTTCTTCTCTCATTAGCGTTGCTAAATGGGCTGCCGGGGGGAGTTTATTAGGGCTTGTGTGCTGGAAACCTGAGGCAGTCTGAGTGTGATGATTAGCACGTTGTAATGGATTAAATTGGGCATTAATGGTTGTGTGCTGTGTGTAGGGAAACCTGTTATTTGTTGTGGCCTGCTGAGGTGGTTGGAGCAGGGAGGAGCAGTGCAAGGAGAGGTCTGGGTACAGCTGGCTGTCATACAGAAATGTCACAGCTGAGACAGCCACGATACACAGAGTGTCACCATACAATTCCAGGAGGCTTCAACCCATACAAAGTGATACCAAACCACTTCAGAAGGCTGCAAGCATCATCCTTCTTGTTCTTCACCCAACCTTTTACACCCCTGATGTCCATGCACTGCACCTGTGTGCCCTCTGTGCCCTGGGGTGGTGGCTCAGCACACCTGGGCACTCCATGGCTCATTGCTGTCAGTGCTGCTCACCTGCTTTTCACAGCTGGAACCACTGGGGATGAGGCTGGGCCACAGCCCCAGTGCCAGTGCCACCAACTGTGTGCCACACACAGCCCCAGTGCCACAAACTGTGCCACACACAGCCCCAGTGCCAGTGACACCAACTGTGTGCCACACACAGCCCCAGTGACACAAACTGTGTGCCTGCACAGAAAAGCTGCCAGCTCTCTGACCTGCTGTTGTGACTCCTTGCAGATGAGGCCAAGGGTGCTTTGCTTGTTTGGGGTGGAGCTGGGGCACTGCAAAGCCACTGGTGTGTCTCTGGTTGGTGCCCAAACCCTCGGTGGCACAGCTGAGCTGACATCTGGGCAGTACCTTTGCTTCAAAGGGGCTGTGGTTGTATTTTGGAAACACTGCTGTGTTTCCCTGGTGCAGCTGTTGAAACAAAAAGAGCTGCCATACCCAGAACACACTACTGGGAAGCAAGAGGACAGTTTTCACTCCTTACAAACACCTCACACCTTGCAAAGAGCACAGGCAGCGCTGCTGAGCTGCTCTGGGTTGCAAAGGCTTCATTTTGGGTGCTGCCCCAAATAAATCTCCCTGATTTACTGGGCAGAAGGTGGAGGAATCACCCATTGCACTGGAGAGGCCACCTTGGAGAGCTGCCACCTCTGTGAGGTGGAGCCAGCCCTCCGTGGCTGGTGTGTTCACAGATCAGGGCACAGCCATGGCCACTTGCTTTGGGGAATTTCCCTGGGAATCCAGATTGCTTCTCTAAGACATAAATGTGCAGGGTGCTGCAGGGCCTCTGGGCTCTCTGCTGTCTGCCAGGGAAGCTGGGGATGTCACAAAGTGACTTCTCAGCTGCAAAAGCTGATGCTGACAGCCTCTGGCAGGCTGGAAATGCAGTGCCTGGTTGAGATGCTCCTGAAAATGATGGCAAAGAAAAAAAAATGAACATCTAAACACCTTTTGAGGCTAGGTACTTGTTATGTCCGGCCTGGTTTGTCCCTCTCTGACATACTTTGAATCTCTTTTGTGGTTTGGCTCCCTCTGAACTTGTTTGACTCCCCAGGGCTGAGCCTCCAGCTCCATCCTCCTCCATGGGCACAGCAGCGCTGTCCCTTGCCCCAGGCACGATTTACCTTCCCCAAAGCACCTCAAGGGCAATCCCAACCCATCTGCTGTGACTTCTGAGCACACACCACGTAGGTGGGTCGGGATGAAGAGTTTACCTTGGCGTGCCTCACCTCCTGGGAGCAGAGAGGCTCAGTGAGACCTTTGTGCCGCAGCCACGGGCACGTGTGGCTCATCGTGGCACTGCTTTTGTTCCTGGAACTCCTGGCAGCAGCAGCAGGAGGAGGGGAGAGCATGGAACAGGGATTTTACACAGCAATAACTTCTACTGAAGCCAGCTCTTACATGTGTGCCTTGGGGATGTCTGTTATTTCAGTTGCTGAAGGCAAACTTGCCCTGGAGTACTACTTTTTAAGGATTTTTTGATTCTCACTTTCCATTACTCAAGCCCAATTGCATCACCAAAGAAGCAATAGACAGGATTTGTGATAAATGACACTACAATTTTCAGGTATTTTCAAGGATGGTGTGAGTAGTTTTGGCCAAGGATGGTTTCAGGTTTATGTGAGATGCTGGCACTCACTAAAATAAGGATCACCAGAATTGCAGTACCACCAGAATTATTTGTAGTGGTTATGTGTCACCCACCCTTACCTGAACTGCAGACTCCTAATTTATTGCTTAGGCACTTAGGGAGAAATAACTCTTCATATATGAGCTAAAGCTATAGGAAAAATTACAGGAAGAACAGCAGGAGCTGTGATTCCATCAGTGAAGGAGGATTTTCCCATAGTGTGACTTGTAAAATGACTCCCTATAAAACACAGGAAAGAGACTATAAATCAGATTGGATTTGCTGGTGCTGTCCAGAGAATTTGTGGCTGTCTCATCCCTGGAAGTGCTCAAGCCAGGTTGGATGGGGCTCTGAGCAACCTGGTCTTGGGGAAGGTGTCCCAGGTCAGGGATTGCAATGAGATCATCCTTAAGGTCCCTTTCAACCCGACCCATTCTGTGATCCCACCTCAGCTGGGAGGTGTGGCAGCACATTCTTCTCTCTCTCAGGATTTTTCATAGAGGTGCACAGAGAGAAAGAAGGAGAAAACAATTTCTATTTCTGCTGCTTGTTTTTCCCATGTGGAATGTGTTTGGAGAATTGTTTACCTGGGGTGATTGCTTGGTTGGATTCTGGTGAGGATTGTTTGGGCCTGATGGCCAATCCAACCCACCTGTGGCTGCACTCTCAGAGAGGGTCATGAGTTGTTGGGAGTTAGATATGGGAGTTAGAAAAGTAGGTTTGTAGTTTAGTATCTTCCTTTAAATAGTATATTAATGTATGATAGCATAGTTATAATACAGAAATCATTCAGCCTTCTGAACTGGAGTCAGACAGCATTTCTTCCCATTGGGTTTGCCAGCATTTTGCATTAGGGAAGCTCTGGGGAAACAGCTCTGTCCTCTGATTGCTGCTTTGTGCCAGGGTCCCCTCCTGGGTGTCCCTGGAGTGGCACCACGGGGCTCCTGCAGATGCTGTGCACCTGTGGGTCGGAGCCAAGGCAGCAGCAGGTAAAGGGGGGGGGGGGGGGGTTGCCCCACCAAAGGGCTCTGGTTTGTGCTCCAGGACATCCAGGGAGGGAAGAGAAGCACGGGAGCTCTTGCTGGGCTGGCCAAGAGCTGTGACAGCACAGGGACATGTGCCACAGTGAGTCCTCATCCAGCACAGTGAGGGAGTTCATCAAAGCAGCACTGCACAGACTTGCCCCCCCCAGAATAATCCTCAAGGGCTGTCACTGGCCAAGCTCTGTCTGTTGGGGGGGCCTCGGTCCATATCTGGCTGTAGCTGGTCTGAAACAGGTGGAAAAACTGAGATTGGGTCTTTTTCAGGCTGATACTGCAGAGAGAGACCTGGTGTGATTCCCTCAAAGGCTTTTAACCACCCTGCCATAAAAGCTGCTGGGTGGGGCAGGGATGACCCGGTGTCTGCAGAGCCCATTGTTTGCTCCTGAGCCCGACCCCATCTCCTGTCACTGAACTGGCACCGGCTGTGTCTGAGCTGGGGAAAAATGAAAAGAGTTGTTAGACCTGATTTTTTGTATTTTTTTTTTCTCTAGTTCGCTGGCCAAACTGCAATATCAAGGAAAAAGTACTGCTTGGATCCAACAAAAACATTCATTTAATTTCAGATTGTCATTTGGAACAGAAATTCAAAATAATTTGTTTGAAAATACATTTAAAAAAAAAAAAAAAAAGCCATTGTTTTTCAGCTCAAACTCTCAGCTAGCTCTTACTCCCCATAACTTGCATTGCTGGGCCAGTGAGATTAAGGGGGATGTGAAAGGGGGAAAAAGGGTGAGGAGAGGGTTTTGGAGCCCAGCAGCAGAGGGAGGGGGAAGGGTGGTGGTGCTGGCAATGCCATGGTGGAGTGATTCCCCAGGAGCACCTGAGGCTGTGCAGGGTGCTCTTGGTGTGGGTTTGGGGTGGTGCTGTCACCTGGTGCTGCTGAAGCAGCAGGAAAACCCCCAGGACTGCAGAATGAACTTGTTCTTTGATAATCCCAGAACAGCAGGAGGCTCCTGCACAGACCAAGGGCTTTGCATTATTTTCAGGATGCTGAAAGCTCTGCAGGTTGGCTGGGTCAGCTGCCAGCAATGATCTGCATCATTCAGATCCATGTGAAAAATGATTGATACCAAACATCCACGGCTCCTCATCCATAACAAACAAAAAGCTGTTCCTGCATGGCAAACCCTTGCTCTTTTTTGAACAACCACATCTCCAACCTGTCCATACTCATCTCTCACATTTTTGAACCAGTGAGGAGCAGCCATGGTGCCTGCTGACATTCTCAACAGTCACACATTTCTCTGATGGGTTTTTATTCCCAACTCCCTTAATGTATTTACTGTTTTTAACCACTTGATCCATCACAGCGTGCTGTTCCCTGCTCTGCCACTTCCCCATTGCTGCACACGTGTGGGACAGTGATTTTGATGTTCCCACTGGCTGCTGCCCTGGGATTGTTGTTTGAGCTGTAACAACATTCAGAGATGCTCAGAGAGAGCAGCTACCTTTGTCCAGAGTGCTGGGGGATCCAGGGAAAAGCAGGCATGTCCTTCCCACCCCACATCCCTGAATTTCTCCATGGCTGGTATGTGCTGGGTGGCAGAGGCCATATTTCTTATATTCCTATAAGAATGGGGCAGTGCTGCTCCCAAACCAACACTGACCAGAGGCAGCACTGCCCAGGTCTGCATTGTGTAGTTAATACCTAAAACAATGATTGCTTTTAAAAAGAAAAGGTCATATTCTTCAGAGAATTTGATTTCTAATACGCCTGTCCTCTCTTGTGGTAGTGAAGCCTGTAATCTTCTTGAGTGTTACAGATGGCTGTAGCCTCTGTTGGATGAAAGCACCTTGATCCCTGGACAGACTGTTCTTCAGGGCCTCACAGAGGGTTTCTGTGGCTTAGCAGATATCAAGAACTGTTGATGGCACTTGGCATCAGTCCTGGCAAACTTTCCTTGCTGCAAAACCCGAGGTGGGGCCGTGAGAAGTCCCATCAAAAGGCACAATTGTTTTATTTTACTCCCTTGCTGACAGGATAGATTGCCAGAGATGTAAATGCAATGTGCCATCACATGTTTCTGATGGCTCGTGATGATTGATGGAACCTTGCTATGAAAAACCCTCCTGTGGCAGCGCTGTGCTGTGCTGGGGTGGCCACATCAGGGCTGTCATGGGTTTGGTTGGGTGTTCTGCTCTTTCCAGGCTTGGTGGCGTGTGTGGGCTGGGGTAGAGCTTTGCTCCAGGTAAGAAAAGCATCCCACCATCTGTTAGAAAACAGTTTGGAGAAGCAAGGAAATCCAGCCTGTGGAGAAAGACAAATAACAAACCACAACACGCAGACATTTGCAGAACACGGTGAAAGGTCCTGTGGGGCCCAGTGGGGTGATTTGTGCTTCCCCAAAACACCCATCCTCTTCCTGTGACCACTGGGCTGAGCAGGGAGAGGTGGTGGCACAGGCAATGGGGAGATGCTGCAGGCATGTCCCAAAAAGCAGCGCTGACAGCGAGAGGGGCGCTTTGCCTGTACCTCTTAGACCAGGGGTCTCTTGGGGTTGGCTGCACCAGGTGTGATCCAAATCCAAGGAAACGTCTGTGGAAAGGGATAGGGCTTTGTATTGCAGTGATCTGTGAGGATTTAACCCGTGGGACAGATGGGTGAGGCCAGGGAGCTGACAAAAAGCAGGCAGAGGTGACCTGCAGGGGTGACACAGGCACACCAGGGAGTTCCCCTGGCATCCTCAGGAGAAGCAGCTGTGCTTGTGCAGCCCTGGCTCCCTGTGGAATCACACAAGCAGTGGTGTGGTGGGAGAGGCAGCAGAGCCACTGGTGACTCAGCCCGTTCCCACAGTGACTGGCTGGTGACAAGGACAGCCCCAGGCACCCTTTCAAGGGTTGGGTTCCAGAGGGGTGCTCACACTGCCTGGGAAGCTGCTTCCTGCTGTGTCACTGCTCAGGTGAGCCTCTCATGGGGCTGGTGTCCATGGGGGATGGCACCAGAGGCTGGGAAAGGAAAGGTTTTGTCCAGTGCTGTGACACTTGTGAGAACAGCTGACTGTGCTGGGCAGGAAGGGGCTCGCTGGGAAGTTCTTGCCTGAGTTTCGACATTGATCACTGCCCTGCACACTCTGAAGCACAATGTCAGTCATTGCCATGACCTGAACTTCTCATTTCAGGTTGAAATCTGATGGCCAGAGCATGTCACTGTCCCCTCCATTTCCCTCAAACACTGTGCTGCCTTCGTTGCTCCCTGGTCACACAGATGGAAGTTAAACTGGAGGGATGATTGCAAGTTGGAACTAGCAGCAAAAGGGTTTTTTTTTTCTTCCCTTTGTCCATGCCAGATGAGTATTATTTACAGGAAACACTTTGTACAGCTTCAAGATTTGTTTAGAGAAGGAGTGTAGGGGAGGAGACAGCTAAAGGCAGAATGGAAATGAAAAAGGTCACAGTAATTCTCAAGAAAATCCATAATTTCCTGGAGTGGGAGTATTGCTATTCTGGGGACTGAGGGAAGAGTGGAGCTTGGGCTGCAGCTTCTGGGGGAGAGTGTGCTGAGGGACAAAATGACTCCCTTTGGGACGAGCTTGGCCTCATGGGGCTGAGCCCAGAGCAGCTGCTGGGGACAGAGGGTCCCTGACACTGCCTTGTTCCCGCAGCTCCTCCAGAGTCACGTCCGTGGTGGCCATGCCAGGGAATCTCAGAACACTCCCGGGAGCAGCCCCCGGGGACACGTTTGCTTCAGCCTAATGTTATCCAGGGAAATGGGGATTGCCTACAGCTTTGTGTAATGGAGAGAATAAACAAAGGAAGCGGGATGAGATGCCCTCAGCCCTGTGGGGTGACTCAGTGCTGAGCTGTGAGTGCCTGGGCACGTACAGAGAAGAGCTGCTGAGGAGAACAGATCTGGGAGCAGGACAAGTCAGGACAAGGGACTTGCACAGGACAGCCCAGGGAGGTGGCAGGGGGCTGTTGCAGGGAGCTAAGGAGGCTGGAGGCTCTGTTTTGCCTGCAGGAAAGGCTGAGGAAGAGCAAGTGTCACCCACCCTGGCTGGTGGGAGCCCTCAGCCTGGCCAGGTTGGGATGGGGGACTCAGTCACCAGCAGCCTGGAAAGGTCTTTGAGCAAAGGTCACCCTTTGCTCTCTGCATTTTCAGCTTCCATCATTCTCCCAAGACAACTTTCAATTAACTTTCAAACTTAAAAGCAAAATCTAGGTACATTTTCATCAGTAGGAATGAGGATGGAACATAATTCTTTGCCAGCATGGAATTTAATTTGAAGCATTGCAGTTGATGATGTCACCAGTCCAAGCCTAATTCTCCTCGTCCTCTTTGCTTTGGGGAAGGTTTTCAAGCTCACTGATTTTCAGTGCTCTGGTGATAGAAGTCACATGTGCTGCAGTGTCCTTATCTGAGGTCACTTGCTAGAAACACTGTGAAATCCTTAAATCCAGAGCTTTGTCATGTGTTCTTGCAGCCCACTCTGCCTCATGCAGGGCTTTTCCCCCTCTGGTGTCCTGCCCGCACGTGTTTTAGAGCGTGTTCTATAAAACTGGTGATCATGCTGAGAAATGTGAGTTTGAGTTGTGCCCAAACTGTCTCAGAACCACCACACCACAGGGTTTCAAGTGCTTGTTTTTTAATTTATTGATCATTTTGGTTTTTTAGCAGGTAAGCTATGACTCTCCGAGCTGTTGAGTATCTACTGAACAGCTCAGACCCAAGCTGAAGGACTGCCATTACTGCAGCTAATTACCCTTTGACATTAATTTCCACTCAGCTCCATCTGCATCTGTGAACACTTTCCCAAATTGCTGTTCTGACAAGTGAGATGCCCCAGTTGTGGAGCCCCACATCTGAGAGCTGGGGAAGGCTCTCGGTGCTGTGGCTTGTCGGGGATGTCGTGGCTTGGGTGGTCTCCTCATCCTGCTTGGCAGCTGCAGCAAGAGGCTGTGAGTTATTTCCCGTGGTGGGTTTTTGTCAGATAAACCTCTCAGCAGTGATGGGCAATGCTCTGACAGCTGATTCCTGCAGTTAGTGCTGGGAGCAGTGAGTTAATCTGGGGAAGGATGAGCTCAGCCCTTGAGAGCTTGATCCATCTGGGGAGGTTTCAGAGCTTCCTCTGCTGTGCATGGTCCTTCATGGACCAGCCACTCTCCAGGAAATCATCATCATGCAGCAGGGTTTTAAATATATCTCTTTTAAAGTGCATGTGGAGGGGAGAGGGGAGGGGAGGGTGTCTGTGGCCGTGTTTTGTGTGTTTGGCTTTGTTTTTAGAGCTCATTGTGGGAAAAGCAAGAGCCCAGTGCTTGAGCTGTGATGGAGAGGGAATAGAAAAAAAGATATTTCATAACATGTGTGGATTAATGTTCAGATCTTCCTGAGCCTTTCATGTCCTTTGGGCCCCGAATACAAATATGGGAATGGAGATGAGGCAGAAAAGGATCCCATGGCAATGTGCTGGGTGCTGATTATTGCAGGGTTTTGCATTGAACCCTTTTTTAGGCTGCACCTCTTCCTTGGTGGATGGTTTTTGGGCTCCTGTTGGCAGAGATTGCAACACAGGAGAAGGATCTGGAAGATTGGTACAGGGCATAGTCACACAGCTCCTGCTGAGCCAGGAGCAAACCCTCACCTTGGTCCTGGCTAAAAATAAGCAGTGTCCTCGTTCCTAGCCCTGTGGCAGGATTTCTGTGTCCAGAACCCCTCCAAGTGATGGGCAGGCTGCTCCTGGGAGGCACACAGGGCTGAGAAGTGCTTCCCACAGGTCAGGTGTACACAGCAGCGTGGGTCAGTGGGTGGGAAAGGACAGAGGACTTGCACAGGACAGCCCAGGGAAGTGGCAGGGGGTTGTTTCAGGGAGCTAGGAAGGCTGGAGGCTGTTTTACCTGCAGGAAAGGGTGAGGAAGAGCAAGTGTCACCCACCCTGGCTGGTGGGAGCCCTCAGCCTGGCCAGGTCTGTGCTGGCAGAGATGTCCCCAGGTATCCAGGAGCTGTGGCTTTTCTCCTCCCTCCTCACCCCCTCCTCTGTGCTGCCTGGGGGCTGCCCAAACAGGCCCTGCTTTCCCCAGGGCTGCTCACGCTCTCCTGCTTCCCATCTGGAGCTGCCCTTGTTTGAATTTCTGGGGCAGCACGGGGTGCCAGGGTGGGTTTGTTTGTGCTTCTCTCTGAGCAAACATGCACAGGTGGCACCTTGTCCCCTTGCAAGGGGCTCAGAGATCCACGGCAGATCCTGCCTTGTGCACACAGCCTGCAGGAGCTCCAGCCCTGCTCGGGGCAGGACGTGGTCATTGACATCCTCATGAGGGGCATCACAGGGGCAAGTACTGATCTCACTCTGGTGACAAGTGACAGGACTCAAGGAAACGGCTGGAGCTGAGTCAGGGCAGGTTTAGGTTGGATGTGAGGAGCAGTTTTCACCCAGAGGGTGGCTGAGCACTGGGACAGGCTCCTCAGGGAGATGGTCACAGCACTGAGCCTGTCTGAGCTCAAGGAGCATTTTCGACAATGTTCTCACATGGTGAGATTCCTGGGGTGTCCCAAGAGGGCCAGGAGCTGGACTCGATGGTCCTGGTGGGTTATTTCCAACAACAACCTGCAAACAAACCCTCGGTCTGGGGCTGCTCTGCTGGCACGTGGAGCCTCTCTGTCCCTGCTGGGGAGCCAGGGCACAGCAGCAGGGGTTGGCAAAGGGAGCAGCTCTGATGGAAAGCATCTCCTGGTCTCAGCTACACCGCTCTGACAGCCTGCCTCCCACCCCTCACTCTGCAGTCAGGTCCATCCCACGTTTACAGGCACCTGCCTGGAGTACCTGTCACCCTCAGCTGTTCCTCCAGCTGATGATGACACAGCCTGGCAATTCAGCCCACGTGGGATGTGATCTTTTATAGGAACCTCCCACAACCACTGTGGGAGTCTGGTGTGTAAATCAGACCTTTGTGCTTGTCCTTGACTGGTCCTACTGTGTCCTGTTTGAGTTTTTTCACAGACTCATAGAACATGCTTAGTTGGAAATAACCCACCAAGACCATCGAGTCCACCTCCTGGCCCTGCACAGGACACCCCAGGAATCCCACCATGTGCCTGAGAGCATTGTCCAAATGCTCCTTGAGCTCAGACAGGCTCAGTGCTGTGACCATCTCCCTGAGGAGCCTGTCCCAGTGCTCAGCCACCCTCTGGGTGAAAACTGTTCCTCATATCCAACCTAAACCTGCCCTGACTCAGCTCCAGCCGTTTCCTTGAGTCCTGTCACTTGTCACCAGAGAGAAGAGATCAGTGCTGATACCTTGGGAAAGCTGCCCTAGAACAGAGGCTGGACAGAACTAAAGAATAAAGCAGGGATTTATTAAAAGGATCTCCTCCATGGATCCACCTTGGGCAGCACAAGAGCCCAGCCAGGGCTGCACCCAAGATGAACCAAAATGGTCCCAAAATGCACGAGCGCTCCCGGGGGCTCTCACTGGGATCAGCTCTGCTCCATTTGCACCTTGCAGTTCATTGTCCCATTCCAGCTTTAGCCCAGGCACTCCCATCCTGCTTGTTTTTCTCTCTCCAGCCCACGCTGTTTGTGCTCCTGGGCCTGAGGTTTGGATCATTTGTCCTTGGTGCCCAGCTGGAGCAGGAATTGTTTTGTCTCCCTGCTCTGTGCACAGAGCTCACCACCCCCTCATATGAAGCCCAGACACACACACTAAAGCAGCACAGAATGTGAAAAATAGAAAAGCTAAACCTGAGGCATCAGTACCTGCCCCTGTGATCCCCTTCATGAGGATGTTAATGACCACAGCCTCCCCTCAGCCTCCTCTTTTTGTTTGGTTGTTGTCCTTTTCCAGAGTATTTGGATTAATTTGAATTCTGATAATCTCTAACGATTCATCCTCACTTGGGATTGCCATCATCTTTGCTAAGCTCTCTTCCCATTTCTGGTGGGATATGGATGTTGTATCCTTAGGTCAAAACACAGCTGGGAGGTCAGACTTTGGATTAAAAGCTGCCTTGACACAGCCCCTAAGAACAGCCTGGAAGCATCCAAGCCCTGTTGCCTATAGATTTTGGGCAAAATAAGACTATAAACCAAGTAGAGACCTGTGCTTTGGGGGCTTAACAGCCTCCTGTGCTTTTCAAGTCATGTCATCATGATCTTTGCAAGATTAAGCACTGTTTCAGCTGCAGGGTTGGTTTGTGGTTTTTTTTTTTTTTTTTAATTTCACTTTCTCATGGAATAAACTAATGGTGACAGATGCCCAGGAGCCCTGGAGGTCACTGCTTTGTTTATACACAGGGATCTTAGGGAGTGAAGGGTGACAGTTGCCCCTGGAGAGGGACGTGGATGTCACCTTCTCATGGAGCACGGGTCTGTGTGGCAGTGACCTCCTCTGTGCCTGTAAACCTGGGCAGAGCCTACAGAGGAGCTTTGTGTTCTTCCAGAGCATCCACTAAATATAAATGGATACATATCTGGATAAATATATAAATATTTCTATATATAAAAATATAAATGGATGAATAGAAGTGGATAAATGTGGCCTTTTGCCTGGGAAACAGAGGAACACTCTGTCTCATTGGGTTTGTGTGGCCAGCCTGGGGCACCATCAGGTGCCCTGAGCCCTGCTCCTCATCGGGTGACTGCAGACAACCAAAATGCTTCCAATTCTGGCAGCTCATTCAGACACTGATCTTACAGCTAAGGGAGCTAATTTCCTGTATTACTGAGGACTGAGGCCTGGAAAAATACAAGGTAGAATTTAATTTTGCCTGAATTGAGCCATCTCAAAGCATCTCTGAATCAGAGCTGGTCCCTGCAGCCTCTCTCCAGCAGATGATTCACCCCCTCTTCCTGCTGGAACCCTGGTCACTGAGAATTTCAGACTTTCTGTGCTGACAGGCACTGGCCCCCAAGAGAACACTGCATTTCACCTGATGCCATGGAGAAGGCTTCCAAAATGGAATGATAGAACTGGGATTGTGGGGGTGGAATTTGATTAGAAGTGTGTGATATCACAGGGGGAAAACTCAGAGTTGAAGGTTTTAGAATATAGTAATATATATAAAGCAAGATGGAGGTTTTAGGGCAGAGCCTGGTCCTTCTTCTTCACCTTCTTCTCCACGGGTTTGGGTGGTTTTGTGTAATTGGATAAAAGAGTCCCCATTGCAGGCACGGGTGTTTGGTTATTGGGTTAAAAATGAAAATAATTGAGGTGTCATTGCTTAATTGGACAGTTTATCTTTAAAAGGCCTTGTAGAGAGAGGTAGGGCTCCATTTTAGTTTGTTAGAGTGAAGTGCTGTAGAACTCATGGTTTGTGAGACTGTAACATAGATAAGAACTAATAAACATCTGAGTCCCAACAAGAAATTTTGTCTCACACATTTAATCCAGACCTTAGCAAAAAAGAAACAAAGATTCCACATCTTCCCCCTCCATCTCAGGCTGGAGGTGACTCACTGCTGCAGAGCCCAGCTCCTGTGGCTGTGGCTTCCAGGTGCTGCTGGGGTGAGGAGTTGTCCTGGATTGAAAAGCAAGATGTATCCATTTGCCATCTGTGTAGCAGTTGTCTTCTCTTAATTGGGCAGTTTTCTTTATCTCTTCCACGACCAATCCTCTCTTGGGGGAGACATCTGCTGTTAATGGGCTATTGAACGTCACTGCGAGACTGATAAAATTTACAGCATCCTATTGGGAGCTGCTCCGCCCAGAGGGAGGAGCCAAGCATTCCTACCTGGATCTAATCTTGAGTTTCTGGAACACCAGCACGGCTTTTCCTGCACTGGATTTCCCAGAGGAGCAGCTGCCTCTTCCACTGCAGGAAAACCACACCCCTTTTCTACAGGATCACTGCTCCAACAGAACCACACCTGACACTCCAGGAGGGCTGCAGCCGTAATTCCCAATTATGGGATAATAATACCTGCTGGCAACACCCTGACTAACAGGGTGTCAGGTTGTATTCTGACTCTGTCAGTGTTGTTTTGGTTCACTGCATTGTTTATTTTATCTTTTTATTTTCTTCCCTAATAAAGAACTGTCATTCCTGCTCCTATATTTCTGCCTGAGAGCCCCCCCCCTTAATTTCAAATTTATAACAATTCAGAGGGAAGGTGTTTACATTTTTCCATTTCAGGGGAGGCTCCTGCCTTCCTTAGCAAACACCTGTCTTTCCAAACCAAGTCAGGAGTCAAACCCTCTGGAGATCTCAGGTTATGATCCTATCCTTCCTTCAGGCACTGAGGCAGGTGGCTGCCACCTTTCAGCCAGTGACAAGCGCGTGGTGGCTGCTTGGTGTGGCAGCAGGTTCCAAAATCAGTGGCAGCAGCATCCCCCCTGCAGCTGGGGCTGCTGCCCCTGACCTGCTCAGGGCACAGCTGGTTGAGGGGCAGCTGGGGCATGCTAAGGACAGGCACTGTCACAAATCTGATGTCTCGGACGTGAAAAATGTTCTTCTCTGGCTCTGGAACTGTTCACAGAGAGGTATTTCAGTGGAGAGGAAGAGGGGTGCCAACAGGAAGCTGGCTGAGACAACAGAGAAACATTTTCTGCTCATGATCTCAGCCTCTGGAGATAAGGCTGGAATTTTGACACCCCCCAGAGCATCCTGCCTTGGCCCCGGGTCAGTCCTGCAGCCTGGGACAGGGGAGGGAGGTTCCTGCCTGGGTGATGCTCCTGCCAGGGGTACAAAAGGTGGTTTGGGCTGGAGGGATGTGGCAGTGCCATGGATCCCCTCTGGTCAGGAGGTGCTGGAGTGCTCAGGCAGCAGAAGATGCTGTTTGTGAAAGGTCAGCTCATGTAATGAGCTCTGACCATGGTGCTGGGGTCATCAGAAGTGACCTGAGCCTCCAGACAGGGAAAAACCTCTCAGGTGTGGCTGGCAGCAGACTGTGCATGCCCCAGGGCAGGTTTCTCACTGGGTGGTTCATTCCCTATGGCACAAGGTGCCTGTTCAGGAGCTCCACATTATGCCTCAGGTTTTGGCTTTTGTATTTTACAGATTCTGTGCTGCTTTAGTGTGTGGGTCTGGGCTTCATATGAGGGGATGCTGAGCTCTCTGCACAGAGCAGGGAGACAAAAAAATTCCTTCTCCAGCTGGGGACCAAGGACAAATGATCCAAATCTCAGGCCCAAAAGCACAATGTGGGCTGAAGAGAGAAAAACAAGCAGGATGGGAGTGCATGGGCTAAAGCTGGAATGGGACAATGAACTGCAAGGTGCAGATGGAGCAGAGCTGATCCCAGTGAGAGCCCCCGGGAGCGCTCGTGCATTTTGGGACCATTTTGGTTCATCTTGGGTGCAGCCCTGGCTGGGCTCTTGTGCTGCCCAAGGTGGATCCATGGAGGAGATCCTTTTAATAAATCCCTGCTTTATTCTTTAGCTCTGCCCAGCCTCTGCTCTAGGGCAGCCTTCCCAAGGCATCACACCCTGCTGGAATCCCTGCCTGGCACAGCGCGGGGGCTCGGCAGTGCCAGGGTCGGTGCACCGGGGTTTGGGTCACTCAGGAGTAGCAGCAAGTGCCTTTTTTGTGGCAAGGATTTGCATAGTGGAGGCTGAACATCTGGATTGTTGGGTGAGTGACTCGGGGGGGCTCTGGATGGGACCCAGGGCTCCAGTGACAGCTCCGTTACACTGAGCGCGCCATGTTCCATGGACAATGCTGCCTTTCACCAGACCCACAGAATAGGCTTTGTGCCTCCTGTGTGAGCCCTCTTTCTCTCTAGAAAGGCTTCCTCAGAGGCTGCAGGCACTGCTCCATGACTTGGAATGGTTTTCACCTGTGCCAGGAGTGATTTCACTCTGCCTTTTGCCAGGGCTGGGCTGTTTGGTGGTGCCAGGACCTTTGCTTTTCCCTTGCTGGCAGCCAGAGAAGCCCATTAGAAGAAGGAGTTCCATTGGGACCTCTTGGTACCTGGAGAGGGGAGTGTGTAATCGTGGAGTAGCATCAAGAGGTGGTTTTTATATCTGGGCTTTATTTAAATGAACCCATTCCTAATTTTCCTGCTGCTCTGCTCTAGAGCTGCCTGTTGGAGAGCATGGCTTGGCAGAAAGGGAGGTGCTGAGTCTAGAATTATTTTTATTCATAGAATCAAAAAATATTCTGAGATGGGACACACAAGGTTCATCACAGGACAGCCCCAAAATCCCACCCTGTGCCTGAGAGCATTGTCCAAACTCTTCTTGAACTCTGGCTGGGTTGAGACCATGATCACTGCCCTGGGGAGCCTGTTTGTGCCCCACCACCCTCTGGATGAAAAATCTTTTCCTAATAGCCAATCTAAGCCTCCCCTGGCACAACTTTTTGCTGTTTCCTTAAGTCCTCTCACTGGTGACCAGAGATAAAAGATCAGTGCCTGCCCCTTGTCCCTTACAAAGATTTTAAAGGACAACTCAACAGGATATTGGCACTTACATATTGATTCTACATCTTGTTTTTAAATGAGCTTACTGCTTCTGTGCTGGGTATCTCTGATGGATTCTGGGGCACAGCATGGGCCATGGGGACCTGTGAGAACCTGGCCCTTCATTAAATGCCTTGAAATGGTTTATAGAGAGACTCTGGGGGCAGAAGGGGAGCACACAAGAAATTTAATCTTGGAGCTGACTGGCCCCTCACAGACAGAGCTCTTTCTTCCATCTCCAAGTCAGAAAGACTGACCATAATCCCAAAACCAGCTACACAAGTGACTTGAGGGTCATCTTGTAAGACCCAGATGGAATTTTACTGAAGTTTGTAAAGGCACTTCTGCAAACTCCAGTGAAAGCTGATCTGCAGCATTAGGCACTCAAATATGTCCTAAGTTTGGCTGAAGTTCTCTTCCAACTTCCCTGCTGCGGCCACTATTAAATATAATTGTAAGATACAAGGAAAAACACCAAAGAATGTTATTAGTTTATGAAACTGGGTTGCCTTGGCTACTTCTGAGGTAGAATTAATAGGAGAAAACCCTCGATTGTATGAGGCCAGGGCTTCATTGTAGTCTCAAGTTGTAATTTCCCTTCTCCCCAGTTTAAGGACAGCGGACATTATCTCAGGAATCTATAGATAGTGTCTGAGTCATTCTTTAAAGTGCAGCTGAAACGTAAAAACATTAAATAATATATCCCTGCAGCTCCTCTGACCAGGGGAAGTGTTTGACACCTCATTTTACAGGCAGGGAAGAGTATGTGGAGGAGGAAAATTACGTGCAGAGAGTCATGTTGGAGTCCTGATGGTGGCTGAGCAGTTCTGACTCCTCTGCTTGCAGCTGGCTTTGCCCCATGGCTGAGCTGGTCCTCCCACCTCAGCATCTGCCCAGGGCAGCATCAGCTCATAGGAGCAGAGAATCGAGACGTGACTGGGCTTGGGGTCAAAGATAAATGTACATTTATGATGTCCCAAAGGAGAAACTGCCATTCTGAGCTCAGTGTAGGGCTGTGCAGGGAGCTGCTGAACCACAGCTCAGAGCTTGGGCTTTCTGACTTTCAGGCAATTCTGTGCAGTATCAGAGCACCCCAGGGGCATCACTGTGTGAGCTGTGTGGTGCTGAGTGTGTGTTCAGGCTGCTGCTGCACTGGGGCTGCTCAGGTGGAAGGGCTCTGGCAGTGTTTTTAGCCTGAAGCATATTTAGAATGTATTTATCTGTGTGGAGGGAAAAGTGACCATTGTCTGCTTGATCTTGGTACTTTTCCAAGGTAGTCTGTTGTTGATTGAGTGGCCAGACAGTTTGTGGATCTTGACCCTGAATATTCATCTGAGTTTCTGGCTAGGAAGGGATTTAGTGACCATGGGCCCTTGGCTGCTCCTTTGCCTGGTTCCTTCACCCAGCTGCTGCCTGGCTGCAGTGGAGCATCTCTCGTGGGGCAGGAAGGAAGAGGAGAGTTTGTCCAAGTCTGGAGTGAGACTGGGACTTGCACCTAAGGCAAATCCCAGGCTGAGCTTTTCCCTTTGCAGCATCTGCAGAGTCAGACATTGCTCTCAGACCCAAAGGCTGCCCTGTTTCTCCTGCAGCTCTCATGGGGAGGTGCTCACTGGGGCTGGGTGTTCCAAAGTGTCTGGGTCTGCTCTGGGTGTCCTGACAAGGACCCCGTGGGTCCCCCCGTGGGTCACCCAGGCTCAGGAGAGCCCTTAACCCCTGCCCTTTGTCGTCTGCTGCCCTTCAGCCGCTGCGCTGCTGCCTCTTTGTTCTGGGCTTTTCTCCTTTGTACGTCCCCACCCCTCTCTGGGAAAAATCAACATTTGCCTTGCAGAGCCTGGCCAACAGAAGGGGTCTGTATTCCATCCCGATGGCAGCCCCAGGCTTGCAGGGCTCCCAGGATAAATCCAGTGGTGTTTGTTGCCAGGGGGACCCTCTGAAACACAAGTTTGGGAGTTCTGTGTGTGTGTGAAACGAGCAGGGAAGCTGTGAGCGGTCACTGGGGCTGAGAATTGCATTGAGGTTAGAAGAAGATGGCGAGAAATTGATTTAAACTCTAAGTAAGGATGACTTTTTAATTCTGTTTTGTTTTTAATCTGAAGTACCACGTTGCTGCTTCGTGTGCTGGAGCAGAGCAGGGAGGCGGATGCTGGGCTGGGAGGTTTGCACCAGGACTTCTCCTGTGTGGTCACAGGCAGAGCACTGCAGGCCTGGGGGAGTGGGGAGCAGAACTGAGGGGTGGCTCAGGAGTATTTGATCCATATGGAAATACCACACTGGGGTTTTAAAATCCCTTTCCCCTCCAAATCTGCCCATGGTTTTCTCCATGGCCATTGCCAGATGAGCCTGAGGGAGTGAGGTGCACCCTTGAGGCTGGAAGCTGTGAATGTTGGGGGGTTTTGGAGGGCGAAGGATGAGCACTGATTATTTGTTTTTCCTTTGTTTCCATAGTGCTCTGAGTGCTGAGTCTTATCCCTTGTCCACTTGGGCTCCTGGGGACACTTGTGTTATTAATGTTAATTAACTAACACGTTTCTAGCTTGCTGGAGCTCTTGTGGCAGCTGTTTAATGTAAGAGTTTGATTATGAAAGTGAGAGTTATTTCCTTCTTTGAGCAAGGCTGCAGCTTGGATGGGTTCAGGTGCCTTCCCTCCTTCCACCTCTGCTGGGATGCTGCAGGTCCTGCAAATGGGGACCAGGTCCAAGCTGCTCTTGCCATGGCTTTACAAGCTCAAAACTCCCTCATTCAGTGAAAATGTCACGAGGCACCCACCTGTTCATTGAGTTCCAGTTCTTGGGTCCTGCCTCTATCTCTTGGATTTTGGCAGATAAGCACTGTGAGCAAGTGAGGAGCGTGGTGAAGACAGAAAATTTAGAGGGACAAGATCTCTCTGGAAATCTGGTTAGGATCTACAGTGAACTTGGAGGGATTTTAGACTTGACAGTGGTTTACCAGGTCCATCCCCAATGAGCAGAACTTCGCAAGAGCAGTTTTTATTCCCACATAAACCCTTTCCCCTTGCCTCCTGCTGCTAAGTAAAAGAATCCCCTAAGCCAGCAGAGCTGACAACACATACAAAAGGCTGGTTTTTGCAGTTCCTTTCCAATTTGTGTGGACATTGGTGGTGTGAATATTCATCTGCACGAGTCATCTGCTGTGGTGACGTGGCACCTTCGCCGCTGCCCGGATTACTGGAACACTCCAACCAGAAGGATCACAGATGATGACTAACACACTTTTTTTTGTATGAAAAACTGCTTGTGCTAATTTTTTTTTTTTTAGTGCTTTCATGATTGTCCAGCGTATCTCTGAATGAGTATCAGCTGTGAGGAATTTGTGGTCAGTAAAGAACAGATGATCATGAGGGGTGGTGAAATGATCTTGTTATTTCTATGAAGTGAATATCTGAGGACTGAGCTTACTCACCTCAGGATAAACTCATGGGGAGGAGGGGGAGTCTCCGTATTGCTTGAAGGCCATTTTAGCTCTTGAACAACTTGCCAAAGCACTTGAAGTCACTCCAATGTTTTAGTCTTCACGCTGAAATTGAACGTCTCCAAAAAGCCAAGATTTATTTCAAGCACGAGCTTGAATCCACGCTGACCAGACAGAAGTGTGCGCTGTGGGGTTTGTGGGTCAGCCAAAGCAATTTTCTGGCCTCTAAGCTTTATGGATGCAGCAATTGATTTCCTGAGGATTACTGCAGTTTAATTTGAGTTAACAATTTGAATCAAATCCTACATTTGAGCCAAAGTTAAAGCCCTGTCACCCTCTACCACCATGTGCAGGACTGGTCCTTCTACCAGCAGACCACTGCTGGCCTTAGGGAAGCCTTTCTAACACTGCAAAAATTGAGGCTTGAGTCTTGCTGCCTCTTATCATCAGCACAAGCTTTTGGAACTTTTTTTTTAGTGTTGGAATGCTTTTGGCACCTGCTAAAGTAGAGTGTTGTGGTAGGAATAGATGCATCTTGCTAATGCCAATTTTCCTGTGGTTTCCTTGAGGATGATTTGAGCTCCAGCCTCGGGCTGGGTTCTTTTTAAGTGTGAACTCATGGCTCCACGTGCTGATGAGCAGGGTTGTGTGGCTCCAGCTCTCATGGGAGGGAAATTGGTGGTGTTTTAGGCTGTCTGTGCTCAGCCTTTAACCTGGACACAGCTTGTTGGTGCATCTAGGCTGTGTTGGAGAAGGTTGTGGAGCACTCCTGAGTCTGCAATCAGTGCCCCTTGGCCACAGCATCCCTCCATCCCTCCTCCATCCCAGCAGCATCCCTCCTCCATCCCTCCAACTTCCCTCCCTCCATCCTTCCAACATCCCTCCCTCCATCCCAGCAGCATCCCTCCACCCCACCAGCATCTCTCCATCCTGGTGGAAGCTCAGGTTGCTGCCAGAGATATTTGATCCAGAATGAAACCATGCACTAGGATTGAAGTTTTTTTATTTTTCTAGCTGTGCTCAGCTCCTTTGTATAGAGTTTCTGTTACACAGAATCTGGAAAAGTGTCTTTTATTCTTCAGTGCATGTTTCTGATTAGTATTGGAAATGAACATGAATTTTTTCCCCTTTTCTTTTTAAACTGTATTCCTTTTGAGGTTAATGTTTCAAGTGGATTTCAAACTAATGGAAGAGAAGCTGTAATTGTGTGGTTCACTGGACTCGGAGCAATAGAGATTTTTCTTCCATTGCTAATCTGCACACAGATGTCCCTCCCTTGCAGTCCTCTGAACCCCTGTGTCCCCAGCTGTCTCCAGTGACACCTCCATGTGCAGGCTCTGCCTCCAAAGGTGATGTCCTGTGTCAGCATTGGAGCTCTGCAGCTCAGCCTGCAGCAGCTGCAGCGTTGGAGGAGCCGTGGAGGCAGTGACTGTGCAGTGTGGATCAACCCACGGGTGGGTTTTCCTCCTGTTAACAGCTCCAGGTCTTCTCCAGTCACTCTTTTTTATCCCTGGAGCTTTTAGAGCCTGTCTGGGTGAAGCAGAGTGAAATGCAGCTGTCGGTGAAGGTAATTCACTGCCCGCTCTCTGGATGGTACCTGTGACATGGGTACAACGAGAGAGATTGCACACCCTGAGCGGGCCTGCGAGTGTTGAGATGGACCTGCACGATGGACAAAGAGTGGAGAACCCTGTCCCAGCAGTCTGCACTGGTACCTGGGCAGGGCAGTGACATCCTTGCTGTCTTTATGTGCTGCTAGGTGACAGCAGAAGGGCCTGAGTACAGGAAAAAAGCGGAAGACCCCGGCTCAGGGAAGAAATGATGACGTCTGCTCCAGATCAGAAGGCTGAAGGATAGCTTTATTAAAACTATACTATATTACATTAATATACTATTTAAAGAGATACTATCCTATTCTACATACTGACTTCTTACCTCTCTAACTCAAACTGTGACTCTGCTGAGAGCCCGAGCCACAGCTGGATCCCACTGGGCACTGACCCCAAACAACCTTCACCAGAATCCAGCCCAGCAATCACTGCAGGTGAACAATCTCCACACCACATTCCACATGGGGAAAACAAAGGAGCAGAGATAAAGATTGTTTTCTTCTCTCTGTGCTTCTCCTGAGAGACAGAATTGTGTCTCTCTGTCCAGAGAATGTGAATGTCACACCTGAGGAGATGGCAGAGGGCAAGATGGGGTGGAGGAGATGGGGCTGGGTGTGTGCAGTGCACAGGGGCTGCAGGTCCTGCCCTGGGGGGAGTCAACCCTGCCAGCCTGTGCTTTAAAAGCTGCTGCTGGTGTGTAGGAGCTGTGAGCCCTCTGAAGGGCTGTTCTGCTGAGGAGCCCCCAGCACCCCAGAGCTGGAACCATCCCGAGGTGACTCTGTGATTTTCCTTGGAGCTGTACGCCCCAGGAAGCCAGGAGGAGTGTGGATATGTCTGGAGCAGTTCTGCTCTTGGATGGAGACATCTCCAGAGCTGTGTGGACACCCTGCAGTGCTGTGCTGGTGGAGAAGGAAGCTGAATTACCTGATCTCAGGCCCTGCAGTCAATACATGTAACAGAAGCAAGGGTCACACTGGCTGCTCAGATGAGCTGGTGCTGCTTTGCTGACTCCAGCACAGTGTGGGATGGCTCCTGCTGGTTTGGCCCATCCCTTTCCATCACCATCTTTGTTTGGCTTGGGTTCTTTTGTTTGTTTGGTTTTGGCTTTTACTGGACTGCGTAGAGAGAGCGAGTTCCTGAGTTGCATCCTCCGTTGTTTGTCCTCACGGCGTGGTTTCTATTGAAAAGGGGAATTGCTCACTTGTCCTTCTGTTGAGTTTTACACCATGTGAGTGTAGCAGCATGGATGGCTTACTGTGAGGAGAAAATCAACCTCACGTGGGCTCTCTCTTCACTGGAACATGTACCCAGAAAGTTTGGTGTGTATCATCCAAAAACTCTGGTGTGTTTTGGAGAATGTATGCATTGACTTTGTTGGAGATGAACATCTCTGTCAGTTCCCTGGTTAGCTCTAGGTTCAGATTCAGCCAACTCAGCTAGAAAAGTCCCACTGGAGATTTCTCCAGACAATCTGGATTCCATCCCCTGCAGCAGGGTGAGCACCCAGAAGGTGCTTCCATTTCAATACTGGGATGCTTTACATCCCTTGTGTTACATCAGCAGCTGCAAGGAGCATGAAGCAGTAGAAAACCTGGTCCAACATTGTCTGTTGGAGCAATTTAAATGTGAGCCTGGCACTGACACCATCACAGGGGCCATTCTGGGCTTTGTCAGTTGTGAAGGAGACCCCAGAGAAGCCCAGGGGTTTCGGGTGCTGCTGCCTTTCTGCTGGGCCATACAGCCCGTGGATCTGGAGGGAGTTAGTAATTGATTATAAAATGTGAAAAAAAAAATTGCTCAGCGAGTGAGCCAAGGTGGGGCTGAGCTGGGCTTTGTCCTGCTGAGGCACATCCGCGGGGCTGAGCGAGCCGCTCTTGGCCTGACTGACTTTTAACTGTTGGGCTCTTCCGTTCTGAATTCCCCCCGATGGGAACGAGGGGCAGAATTCCCAATTTCAGCTAAATAAAGCACATTGCACTCTGGTTCTTAGTCCAGTGTGCTACAGTGCATTTCCAGCGTGGCTTGAGGGCGTTTGCACGGCACTGGGGGAAGGCTCACAGACACCGTGTCTGCGGTGGAAATGTTTCATTTTCATTTCATTTCAAATGTGGGGCTCAAACTGCTGCTCCCAGGCTATAAATAGAGGTAACCCCAGAACAGGCTCAGCAGCTGATGCTCTCTGCTCCTGCCCCCTCCGCCGGCTTCTTGGCACTGTGTTCACAGCAGCATATTTTCAGCTGTTGCTTTCTCGTTATTTATTCCATTTTTTTTTTTTTTTTTTTTTTTTTTTTTTGCCAGGCTGCCAGCTTTCCCTGCTGTTTATCTGCTTTCCAGGACTGTGTCTGGATCCTCCCTCTGTGGAGGGGCAGTGGGGTATCACAGATAGCAAGCTTGGCTCGGACTCTGCAGCTCTCCCTCCTCTCTCTAGCTTTTCTGTTAAGGTATTCGGCTGCCTGGATGAATCTCGTGTTTGCTCCTCATTTTCCCTTTGTCTGAGAAGGGATGAACAGCATTATTATGTATTATTAATGTTGTTAACAGGCAGTGAAGCAACAGCTGTCAGAAAAACCTCCTAACGCTGCCTCCAACACAGAGCAAACCAATTCAGCTTGCTGAGGAAAGGGTGAGAATGGTGATTCCAGCTCCCCAGAGGAAACCTGGGAGACAGGGCACACAAACAAACCCTCAGAAAGGATAAAAGCCACAGGCTCAGCCAGGACATGGATGCTCCCGTGGCTGTGCTGGATGCTCCAAGTCCTGTGTGTGTTTTTCCACTGCTGAAGGGAATAAAGCTTATTTCCTAGATGTGATCCTGTCCAAGCTTGTGAGCTCCTCGTTCAGCTTCTGTCCCGCCCCGCCGCAGACTGAATGAAGGCTTTGAACATGAAAGGCTGCTTTAACCAGCTCAGCATGGCTGCAGATCTGCATTCCTCAGCCTGCCACCCATCAGGGATGCTTTTCTCTGGTTTTTGAGCAATTCTAAAAGCTGGATTTCAACGCTGCACCTTGTCTGCACACGGGGAACTCAGAGGTGGTGTCTCTCTGCACAGAGCAGAGCTGGGATGTGACTGCTCTTGCAGCATGGCTCAAGAAGAGCTGTTTAAAAATCTGCTCAGCAGAGGAAATGGGGCTTTTCATTCTTTGCTAGCATCCAAAAAAGCAGTAGGCATTTAGAGGGGAGAAAAGAATTAAGGAAAAGATTCAGGGACTGTGTTTAATAGCAAAAATATGTTTAAAATTTAAAATGCACAAGTTCCCAGAAGCTTCAGCCCTTGTCCTGCTGTCAGTGATGGAAAGTGAGGCTGGCTGATGGGTGTAGCACCAATCTGCCCTGTTGCAGAGCAGGTAAAGCTCTCGAGCAGACAGGCTGGGTGTTCATGTGTGGGGGTGGACAGTCCTGGCTCTATTTTTGGCTCTCTGGAGGCAGGGAAGGGCTCTTTCTGAGGAGAGGGATGGCTCTGGGTGGTGCTGCCCATGGCTTCTCCCTGTGTCTCCCTTGCCCAGGACCAGCCCTGTGGTTCAACCACATCACGTTGTGGGCACAGAGGCTTTTTATATTAGAAAAGGAAAGGAACAGAGCAAACACACACGTGCATATATATATATATTAAAATATATAAATATATATATACAAGCACAGGGTTCTGAGCATGAAATGCTTTTTCCATGTCCAGCTGCTAGGCAGCTCTTTTCCCTTCCCTCCCTCTATCCCAAGCCTTACTGGTGTGAAAGTTTTCCTGCCTTTTTTCTATATATATCTATTTATTTATAATATATTTTTTTCCTTGTATGATGCACTCTTCGAGCTGACAAGGTTTGCAAGGTTGTGACTCTGTTACAAATCACAGTTTAGAGCTGTTCTGCATCTTAAATTGATGCTGCTTTAATCCCTTTGCTTCTTGTCCAACAGATCTGGTAGATGGTGAGAAGATCATTTAAATAATATAATTGAATGACATCACCACCCTCAAATCCTGGGAGTTTCTTACCTGTTTGCAGGTAGAAACCCTGACCCAATGTTTTTGTGAGCTGAGGCAGGGTTTGGAATGAGCTGAGGAGCTCCCGTGGCTTGGCAGCTCCAGCTTCTGGTGCCCGAGGTGATGGATGCTGTCCTGGAGCTGGTGTCCATCCTGGACACATCCTGCTCCTCCAGCAGGACCCCCAGAGGCTGGGGAGCCACCAGACCTTCTGGGAATGTCCTTCCCAGGACATCAGAACCCCTGGGGGGATTCCAGGATACAGCATCCCACCTGAGGTGCTTCACTGTGTTTATTGTGGCCACTTTTATCGGGGTAGGAAACCAGAAACTGAGGCACAAATCCATGGCTGTGCTTTAACTAAATGGGAATTCTGGGGATTTTAAGGAGAATTCGGGTTCTTGCTGAGTGAGAAGGGATTGCTGTGGCAATCATTGTTTTACAAATAGGCAGCTGGGATGGCAGAGAAATTAAGCAAGTTGATGATGCATTAATTAATTAAACAGGTTGATGATGGATTCATTAATTGAACAAGTTGCTGATGATCTGGAGCTACCAGACCTTCTGGGAATGTCCTTCCCAGGAGGTCTGAACACTTGGGGGGATTCCAGGATACAGCATCCCACCTGAGGTGCTTCACTGCATTGATTGCATTTACCTCTTTTATTGAGGTAAAAAACCAAAAACTGAGGCACAAATCCATGTACAGTTTCATATGGCTGTGTTTTAACTAAATGAGAATTCTGGGGATTTTAAGGAGAATTTGGGTTCTTGCTGAGTGGGAAGGGATTGCTGTGGCAATCATTGTTTTACAAATAGGCAGCTGGGATGGCAGAGAAATTAAGCAAGCTGCTGATGGATTTATTAATTGAACAAGTTGATGATGATCAGGAGCTACCAGACCTTCTGGGAATGTCCATCCCAGGACTTCAGAACACTTGGGGGGATTCCAGGATACAGCATCCCACTTGAGGTGCTTCACTGCATTGATTGCATTTACCACTTTTATTGAGGTAAAAAGCCAGAAACTGAGGCACAAATCCATGGCTGTGCTTTAACTAATGCGAGTTTTAAGGAGAATTCAGGTTCTTGCTGAGTGGGAAGGGATTGCTGTGGCAATCATTGTTTTACAGATAGGCAGCTGGGATGGCAGAGAAATAAACAAGCTGCTGATGGATTAGAAATGTTGTTGTAGTCAGCAGGTGCCGTGGCTTGCCTGGAGTCTGGGAGGCAGGAGGCACCTGGGAATTCCTGAGGACTCTGAAATGGGTGTGGAAGGGGAGGTGCATCCCCTGTTCCACTGCTCCGACCCCATAGCAGGGCTCACACATGATGTGTCCCCAGCATGTGGGTGCAATCCATCCAGAGAGGAGTCTCTGTAAGTGCAGCACTCATGCAAATCCTTAAATTCCTGTGCTCTCCTCTCCCAGCAAGGAAATCTGCCTCAGGAAGTGCTGCACTTCTGTCTAGGATAAGATAGCCTGGAGCGAGAGGTGAACGTGAATGTCCCACGTGATGATTTCTAGAGTCCCCTCTGGTGTTTCTGGAAACCCTAAATACATTTGTGGGTTTGCTGTGTTTGAATAATCATTTCTGACATCTTCAGGGAAAGGTGGAGGTCTCTCCTGAGGTGTTTTTTTGGTTAAAATGACGTGTAACTCCCCCTGGATCTGAGAGGTGATTGTACAAAGCAGATTCCTGACAGAACTGTGCCTTGCCAGACGCAGAGGGATAGCAGGGAGGTGACTCCACACCCCATATTCACTCCTCATGGACTCCTCATTCCAACCTTCTTCTTGCTTTAGGAATCACCCGGACCTCCAGCGGGAGACTTCGGAGGCTCAGCGACCAGACAAGCCCGAGTAAGTGTGTGAATTTCTCTCTTTGGAACCTCCTCATCCAATTAAAAAACAAAAGAGAAAAACAGAGGGAATGCAGGAGATGACACTCACAAATCACATGTTCTGCCATGGTTTGAAAGGCAAAGCTTGCTGCTGATAAATGCAGAGCTCTCTATGCTGGAGAAAGAAAGCAGTACGTGGAAAAACCAGAGTGAGAGTTGTATATATGATATATTTTTTAAAGCCCCAACAAACTGTGAAAAGAGAGAGAATATAAAATATTCCTTACTGTATAATGGGTCCAGAGACAATAATTACCAAGCTCCAACCCAATTCAACACAGGGCAACAGAAAGCAGGAATGGCCTGTGGTTGAAAGCCACTTTAGTCATTAGTAGCTCTTTTGGACTCTCCTTAGCTATTATTTTTTATTGGAGGTGCAGATTTATGGATTATAAGTGCTTGTGGCTAAATTTGCAGCCCTAATTGCAGCTTAATGTTTTTGGAAGCTGCTTCTGATTCAGAAGGAAGCAGGTGGGAGGGTTTGTTTTTCTTGCAGAAGGTGTTTCCCAGCCTCAGGAAAGCAGTAGCAGAATTCCCAGTGCTTGGGAGTACCCGAGGCTGTGTGCTCTGTTTGTCTGTGTGTGCCACGTGCTGGGGCTGCCCAGGGACTGTCCCTGCTGGTTGTCTGCAGGTGAAAAATGTCACCGTTCTTGCCTGAAATACTCCAAGGGAAGCTGAGGCAGCCCAGATCTGGGCTTTTCCTTCTGCTAGCCCTTTTTGCTGGCTGTATCAGCCCCTCTGATGAGCCTGTGCTGCTCCCTGGTTCAGACCCCTGTGGGAAGCAGTGTCTCCATGTCCAGGTGCTTTCTACATCCCAAACATTATTCTTCCTTAGCAGGTGCTTTGTTGCCACTGAAATCTTCCTTCGTGTTTCCTTCTCTGATACCACAGGATCCTGTGGTAATTACAATCCTACCTGTAAATTTCCACAAGATGGGCACAGATAATTCTTGTCACATTTGTTTTGTCTCTTTAAAAGCTGTTGATGTTCCTATCTCGTAGCTGGGGAAAATGGAGCAGCTGAGAACCTGAAAGCTGTGCCTTGAGCACTGCCTGTGAGAATCCTACAATGCTTTGGGTTGGAAGGGACCTTAAAGATCATCTAATTCCAGCCTGGATGACCTCCCCTCACCATTGCTGCCTCATTTTCTCTGCTCCCTGTCCCCCTCAACCCCACTCACCTCCTCAGCACCACACTTAGTTCAGCTTTCACCCTCTCCTGTCCCCGTGGTCTCTCTGCCACTCAGTTGCTCCCTCCAGGCTCGATTTGCTGCTTCAGTCCATCCTCTCAGCCCTCACATCCTGCCTCAGCTCCCAGATGGACTTATCAAAACAGTGCTTTCCAGCTTTTCCCTCGGCGTGGGTGGCAGCAGAAAGCCACCCTGGGGGTGCCTTCCTGGAGCAGCCACCAGCACACGTGGGATGGGGATTAGTCACGGATGGCTGCTTGAACGTGCACTTGAACACCCTGGGAGCTGGGGCACTGCCTGCCTGGCCCTCCTGAGCGCTGCTGGCCAGCGCTGGGACAGCTATTTATGGCACAGGAGAGGGTGGCAGGGGCTGGCACGCTGTGACACTGCCCTGCTGCCGGCATCTGGAGTTCCTTGCGCCATCACCGTCATCAGTGGGAGGATGGAATTATGGTCAGAGCACCCCAAACTGATGTCAAGTGGCAGCAAAAGTGCACTGAGTGATAATTATTGGGGAGTCTTGGTGTTGTGGGGGTGTTAAAGCCTCATGACAGCAAGAGGCCAGGAGGACTGAGCTGCATTTTAGAGCTGATGCTTCAAAAGTCGGCCACCAGCACAGAGCTGGCAGTTGGGAGCTGCACTGTGTGTTTATCTTGTGCATATGCACAAACAAAGCTGCTGCCTCAGCCCTGGCACCGCCTGCTCTCATGTGCAGACAGGACAGAAGGGGGAATTGGTGCAGCTCCAAAGGGAGCTGGGGTGTAGGGAATCCACATTGACAGACACAGCACATTTGTTCAAGCTTGTTTTCCTTAGACTCTAATTATATACTTTTCCACTTTTCTGGTGAGAGACCTTGTAAATTTAAATTTTTCTTCTTTTTTCAAGTTAAAAAAAAAATCAAATGAGCAGTTCAGTCCTTCAGTTTACTTTGCAGTAAATATTTATGACTCCATATAACTGCAGCTCAATTTCCCCTTGTTTCAGGTCCAAATTTTCCCCTCTGCACATCTGGCCTTGCACCCAGAAGCTTTTATTCCTGTAAAAGATAAATTTGGGTTGGGATGACTGAGCAGTGGTTGCAAGTGAAGCGTTGCAGAAGGGGCTCGGTTGCGTTGGGCTCTTTGCCACCCTAAACAAAGGAAGGGGTGACGTGCATTTCCATGGCCACCAGCTCCAGAGAGCTCCACAGGCTTCCACGTGCTGCCTTGGGGTGTGCAGTGAGGGTAGGAACCTGCAGAGTTGATGCTGACCTCTTTCGGAAGCTTCATTCTGCCACTCAGATTCCCTTGTCCCTCTGGTCGTGTGGTGCTGGCATCCAACAGTGCTCAGCCCCGGGGCTGTGGGGCTGCTTTGGTTCAAACCTGCAGTGCAGTCCCAGGTAAGCCCCTGGGGTGGCATTCAAGTCCCTCTCCAGCTCTCCTGGAGCCCCTTCAGGCACTGGAAAGGGCTCTGAGATCTCCCTGGAGCCTTCTCCAGGTCACCCCCTGTTGCTATTGGACACAAAATGAGCACACAGAAGCTTGGTGAGTTCAAGAGAGAAAAAAGAGCCAATTTTATTTCTGACCTCGTAATATATGGAATTCCAAAAGTGACCATGGATTGGAGGATGGAATTGCCACCTCTCCAACCACACTGGCCAAACCAACAGTCCATCAATTCTCTCCTCCCACAAAAAAGAATGTAGAACAATCATTATTTACATGAACAGTGTGTGACAACTCCAGTAGAAATATGTAACCATTATCAGAAGGCTGAAGAAGTTTTATGAGAACTTTAAAACTTTCAAAAGAACTATAAAAGTAAACTTAACACTTTTAAAAATCAGGGCAGCAACTCCCAGCTCTCTCCAGAGCAGAGGGGCTCCAGCCCTTGGAGCATCTCCGTGGTCTCCTCTGGACTCTCTCCTGCACTTCGCACCCTTCTTGTGCACTTCGCACCCTTCTTGATGGCCCCAGAGCTGGAGGCAGCTCTGCAGGAAGGGATCTCAAGGAGAGAGGAACAGGGGGGCAGAATCTCCTGCCTTGACCTGCTGCTCCCAATCCTTGCACTGCAGCCCAGGACACGTTTGGCTTTCTGGGCCAGCAGTGCACCTCGCTGGGTTTTATGGGCTCATCAACCAACACCCCAACCCCACAAGGAATAGTCTTGATCCCTGCTCTGCCCAGCCTGTGCTTGGGATTGCCCTGACCCAGGTTCAGGACACTGCCCTTGGCCCTGCTGAACGTCCTGAGGGTCCCAGGGGCCCGCCCAGCCTGCCCAGGTCCCTCTGGCTGCTGTCCCACCCCTCCAGGTGTTGAGTGCACCAGTTAGGAATGGCGTGTCGGGGAAGTCACTCCCACCTCATCTTCCTACAACTGTACCTGATGAATTTGAAGCGGAGAAATATTTGCTGACATTTGCCATGTGGAGCAGTGGTGTGTTCACAACTCGGCCAGAAAAGAGCCCAGAGCAGTTGGAGTGGAAGGAACAGAGATTGTGTTCCTCTCGGGCAGCCAGCTGTGCTCTACTTTGATTTGTTTCCAGCCTACAACTCAGTTTTTGCTAAAGAGGAAGGAACTTCCCTGGCAAGGGTAACACAAGGAGAGGGCCCATGAAAAGGCAGAGTTAGTGATTTAGCTAAACCAGCGTGTTTCCCCCGTGTAGGTGAAGGCAGGGGGGACGATGCCTTCCAGCTGTGTTTCGGCAGCACTGCTCTGGCCCAGTGCTATTTGTGCCTCAGGTGCTTTGTTCACGAGAGGTCCCAAAGGGGTGGGAGGGGAGCAGGTGCCTCAGCTTTCCTGTTTCACAGCCTTTGTGTGGCTGTGACACTGCCTGGAGCAGGGGCAGCCTGCCAGGGCCAGGGCAGGCAGGGCTTTTCCACCCAAAAAGAGAGAGCACAGCCCCGCTTCTGCCTCGTCAGCAGCTGGATGAGGATCAGCCACAACTTGTCCCGGTGCTTTTTGGAAGTTCAGGGCATAATTTGGAGAGGCAGGAAGTCAAGGCCAGCTCTCTGGGTTGTGTTTGAAAGGGGCACTCACTGGGACCTTTGCTGGAACAGCTTGTTTTGTACTGCCTAAATGCTTCTCCTGGGTAGAAGGGGGAGGGACTCCCATCCAGATGTTGTTTGCACCAGCTCAAGCCCCTCGTTCACCCATCATGTTTATGGTAGCCCAGGTAGCTGGGCCAGAAGCCACGGTGGGTGGACCAGTGTGGGCTGGGGATGCAGGAGAAGAGAGGTGGTTCAAAAGTGCAGATTGTGATTTGAGCCTGTGAGCTTCTGCTCAGGGCACGAGCTCTAGGACCCCACTGACCCCACTGTCACTGCACTGCCACACTGTCCAGGGCACTCCAGAGGTCTCTGGTACCTGGGATTGACAAAAATAAAAATACTATACTCTTACTTGTAAATTTCAACAAGATGGGCACAGATAACTCTTGTCTTATTTGTTTTTTCCCTTTGATAGCTATTGATGTTGCTGTTTCATAGCTGGGGAAAATGGAGCAGCAGAGAACCTGACAGCTGTGCCTTGAGCACTGCCTGTGAGTCCAGGGGTCCTTCCCCATGGGCCCTGAAGTGAAAAAGATGTGAGGCCAGGTGAGTGGAAGAGCTGAACACACATAGCTGTGGGCAGAGTTTAAATTGGCATCATGGCTTTAACAGGGACAGCAGGATTTCAGCAGGGTTCACTCGTTTGGATTGCTCAAAGTGCATGGTAGATATGACAACAGATCTTGCTGTTTCCATCCCTTGACTTAGTACCTTGCCCTGAGGACCATCTCCTCTCTTTGTGCCTGCAGCCTGTGAGAGGACAAGTCTAGAAACTGCTTTCTGTGAGGCTGTGGGTTAGCCAGAACAGGGATAAACAAAAGGAACGTCAGGAGCCCGGGGCTCCCCGCTGGAGCGTGCATGATGGCTGTTACATAAGCAAATCCAGAGTGCTGTAAAAACCATTAGGTGTGCGAGGGGCTTGTCCTCAGGGGACTGCTGTCACAACTGTCACACGGCTGCAGCTCAGACGTGGGCACTGCCACTCACAGCACAGCCCTCCACGTGTCAGGGTGGCAAACTCAGCTTGGCAACCTCCTGTAAACCTTGGTCCAGCCCTTCAGCTTGTCCTGGGTCTGTCTGGAGCTTCCTGCTGGGATCCAGGTGGGAGTGCAGCACCCTGGGACGTGCTCTGTGGTGTCAGCATCTCTTTGGTGTGTGGTGAAACGTCCTCAAACTGCACCAGGGGTGGTTTAGATTAGATATCAGGAATATTTTCTTCACCGGGAGGGTGGTCTGGCATTGGAAGAGGCTGCCCAAGGAAGTGTGGAATTACCATCCCTGGAAATGTTCAGAAGTTGTGTGGGTGTGGCACTCAGGACATGGTTTGGTGGTGAACACCGCTAATGGTTGGACTCAATGAACCCTGGGGGTTTTTTCCAGCCCTCATTCTGCTGTGATTCTGTGTTTGTAGCACCGAGGTGCCTTTTGCTGTGGTGGAGCAGCTGAGGGGTTAACTGGAGCCTGTGGTTGCAGCCTCATGGCTCTGGATGTGTCCTTAGATGAGGTCATACGAATTTCTTCGGGCAGCCTCTATTCCCCTTTGTGCGAGGCACCAAAGCGGCCACCCCAGCTGTGCAGCCCTCCTGCCAGAGTGTCCCCACGCAGCACCCGCTCCCCTCGGGCTCCCCGGGGACAAACCCTGGCTTGACACGTGTCCCTTCATCACACATGGCCTTTCTCCTCACCAGGGCAAAGCTGCAGAGGGTGCAGCTTGGTCGCCAGCTGTGGAGGTTTTGTTTCTTTTTTGTTAAAGTCAGGATTAAATGTGTGACACGGTATTTTTTGTTCGGACTCAGATGTTTATTAGGTTTTGTCTATATTACAGTCTTATAAACTGTGAGTTCTACAGTACTTTAATATGCTAAAAAATGGAGCCCTATCTCTCTTTCTAAAAGGTTTTTTAATGATCAACTGTCTAATTAAGAAATGACACTTAAATTATTTTTACTTTTAACTTAACAACTAACTACTTGTGGCTTGCAATGTGGACTTTTTTATCCAGTTACACACTACCCAAAATGCTGAAGAAGAGGGACCAGCCTCTGCCCTTAAACTTCTATTTTGTTATATATATATTATTATATTCTAAAACCTTAAACTCTAAGTTTTTCACCATGTGATATTGCACACTTCTATTCAAACTACACACCTATAATCTTAGTTCTATCGTGCAATTTTGGAAGCCTTCTCCATGGCCTCAGGTCAAATGTACAGGAAGGGGTCGAAAATTCTCAGTGACCAGGCTTCCAGCAGACTGGGGACTTCCACCAGACTCTTCCAGCCAGCCTGGGGAGTCCCCTCTGCAGGCACAGCTCTGCAGGCCTCGGGGTCTGGCGATTGAGGTGACCCCAAGAATGGAAAAGTCCTTGCTTCCCACCTCGCACAGCCAAAGAAGTCTGGAATGGGTAGGGTCGGCTTCTCAAGGTTGTTTCTTTTCCCTTATCTAAAACATTCTTTCTCTGACCTGCTGAGCTCTGTCCAGCAGCTCGGCCATGGCATTCTGTCTGCCCTCAGGGTGGTGTTCACGTTTTATACCAAAAACTCCGTGTGCTGTGTTTACAATAACGTGCCAGTATCTGTCATTGATGTTGGACAGTGTGTCTGTGCCTTAAACCAACAGAAAAGTGTCAGCAGCACAGCAAGACATGGAGGGCAAGAAGGAGAAGAAGATCAGGACATGCCCAAATCCCTCCATTTTGTACCCTTGAACCCCATTCTAAAAAACCCCAAAATTCTACTTTTTCACTGTGTGTTAATTCAACTACCACACTGCTCAAACCCTTGTGGCTTGTAATTCCTCACACAGAGTTGGCAGCTTTTTCCACGGGCTAAAATGGAAGCCACAGGTGTTTTTGACTTGGTGCCAAGGTCTCTGAGCACCCTGCCAGGGTCTCAGACAGCCAGGGCAGCCAGAGGGATGTGCTGGGTTCCCACACAGGATGAGCAGCCAGGGCTCAGCACACCCCCTCAGCAGCCCAGGGCACTGAGCAGCAGCCTGGAATCTCTCAGCTGTGCACTCAGGCGCTCCTGTGAGCAACACCCAGCTCTGCTGGGAGCACGTGGGAGCCCCACAGGACCCTGGCAGGCAGCTCAGAGCCCACGTGCCAGCGTTACACAAGTCCCTGCGTGTGTGTCCCTGCAGGAATCAGGCACCTGAGCTGGGAGCAGCCTGATTGCTTTAACTTCTTGCTGCCCACAGCTGGGATCACCTGCATGTAGCCAGACCCTGAGAGTCCTGCTCCCTGGGAACACCTCTGGTCCATCTCCAGCCTGTGTATGGCCTCACACAGTCCCCAAAGGCTGCTGAACACCGGGGCTGAGGAGGGAGATCTCCGTGCTTTTCCCACAGCACCTGGCTCTGTGTGCTCTGCTGTGAGGAAAATATAAATCAGTGGTTCAGGAATGATCAGGGCTTAATGCTCTGTGCTGTTTGGGTGCTTCAGCTGCTGACTGTGTTTTAAGATAACAATTTGCTGCGCTGGAGCGTGATGCAGATTTGTTGATGAGTGCTGACAAGGTCCACAGGGTTCCCCCGAGGAAAGGAAATCTAGGAGTGCAGTGTGGCTCCTCCAGGACAGGAGCAGAAGTCCTTGAGCAAGGTTATTTCTCACCTCAGCACCAGACATCTCTTGAGGAAGCCTTGAGAGCCCTTTCAATAGAGCCTGACAGAGTGCAGCAGAGAGGGGGGAGAGCAATGGCAGGGGAGCGTGGGTTTCTCTCATCTGTTTCTCTTCTCCCCTTTTGAAGGATGGAGGAAAGGATCCTGAGTCCTCCAGAGAGAGAAATATGTTCATTGTCACCTCTGCCAGCCCCAGCCGTGTCCCGTGAGGGCACAGCTGTGCTGGCACTCGAGCTGCCTGTGCAGGAGCTGGTGGGCAAGGGAGGGGACCTGTGGTAGATGTCGGCGAACCCAATGGGAAGAATGCTGATGTCTAACTCCATTTCAGAAGGCTGAATGATTTCTTTATTATAATTATGTTAGAATACATTAATATGCTATATAAAAGGGGATACTAAATACTACATGCTACTTTCTCTAACTATCATATCTCAGTAACAACTCGTGACCCTGTTCTCCAGAGCCCAGACACAGGTGGGTTGGATTGGCCATCAGGCCCAAACAATCCACCATGATCCAAACAAGTGCTCACTCTGGTAAACAATTCTCCAAACACATTCCACAAGAGAAAAACAAGGAGCAGAAATAGAAATTGTTTTCCCTTTCATTTCTCTCTGTGCACCTCAATAAAAAATCCTGAGAGAGAGAGAAATGTGCTTGCCACAGGGACAGGACACACTTCCAGCCAAGGTGGCAGTGGGCACTGGAGGAGTGGCACAGCTGTGGAAGTGCACAGCACCTGGCAGGGGAGGCTCCCTGTTCTCTGGGGAACGGGGGAAATGGATGGAAGGAGGTGACCTGTTCTAGGCCAGCCTTGATCAGCCATCAGTTCTGGTGGCCCAGATGGGACCTCAACCCACAGTCCCCATCTAAATACTAGATATTTACTGTTAGGTATTTACTGTTGTTAGACTTTTATCTAGTATTAGATGTTTATTTACTATTCGTGGAGTTCACAGGAAAGCTCTGGTTTCAGGGAATCATGGAATCACAGAATGGGTTGGGAGGGAAGGGACCTGAAATCCCATCCCACACCTGCCACGGCAGGGACACCTCCCACTCTCCCAGGGTTACTCCAAGCCCTGTCCAACCTGGCCTTGGACACTTCCAGGGATCCAGGGGCAGCCACAGCTTCTCTGGGAATTCCATCCCAGCCCCTCCCCACCCACCCAGGGAACAATTCCTTCCCAATATCCCATCCATCCCTGCCCTCTGTCCATGTGAAGCCATTCCCCCTTGTCCTGTCCCCCCATCCCTTGTCCCAGGTCCCTCTCCAGCTCTCCTGGAGCCCCTTTAGGCTCTGAGCTCTCCCTGGAACCTTCTCCTCTCCAGGTGAGCACCCCCAGCTCTCCCAGCCTGGCTCCAGAGCAGAGGGGCTCCAGCCCTCGTGGTCTCTTCATGGTTTCCTCTGGACTCTGTCCAGCAGGTCCTTGTCTTTCTGATGCTGAGGACCCCCGAGCTGAGCTGACCCAGCTGGGCTCTCACCAAAGCTGAGCAGAGGAGCAAATTCAGCAGTGCCCCGTGGAGCTCTGCCTTCCCCAGCAGGGAATGACCACAGAGCTTCAGGTGTGGAGTGCCCCCCCTGTTTGGGGGTGTCAAGGAGGGTCAAGAGGGCAAGACTAATGGGAGGGAGGGGTCCAGGAAGGAAAACATCAGCCGAGGATTGTGGAAGAGTTAATATTTATCTGAAGCTCCTCCTGCTCTCCCAGGAGGGTGAGGAGTGCCCGGTCCTGCCTCTCCTCTTGCTCTGCCCTGCCAGCTGCTGTTAATTCTTCAGCACAGGTGTGTTAAAGAGTGAGCAGAGAGCCTGGGGAGGAGCGAGGGATTTCCAGCAGCTTGAGGCTTTCAGGCAGAGAGGCTGAGAGCCAGAACAGAGGAGAGGGACTGTCCTTAAAGTCCCTCCACGGGAAACTCTGTGGGCATCTCAGGGGGCTGTGTGGGACTGGGGCAGGAGGGGCCGTGTGCTGCTGCTGTCACAGCCATCCCTTGCTGCCACTGCCACCCCAGCTCTGCGTGGTGATGAGCTCTGTGCCTTGGGCGGGGTCCCTGGCTCAGGAAAGGAGTAACTCAGGAGGATCTGAGTGATTTGTGTTGAGCAAATAGAGGTTTTTGTAAGAAATAGCCAGGGAGTGGCAAAATAGTGCTTGGCAGCACATGTGGAGCAGCTGAGGGCTGCAGCCCTGGGCAGGGCAGCTCCTTGTGTGCCCAGCTGGGAGAGGGGGGTGGAGTGAGGAGGCAAAAAACACCTGGCAAAGAGCAGGGCAGCAGCACTGAGAGTGTGAGCACCTCCCTTGGAAAGAGGAGCATCTCCTTGGTTTGGTTTTAAATTTTTCCCAAATGAAAAGGACAGTTTTAGCCAACGTTTTCTTTCTTCCCCATCATCAAGGCTCATAACAATGTAAAAGAAAGGTTTTTAGAGCTAACAGTCCATGGAGGCTCAGGTACTCTCATTGCTGGCTCAGTGCAGCCCGGGGGTAAAAGGCATAGAGTGAATATAATGGAGTAACACTAAATTGAGTTGGAGCACCTGATTGGAGCTGTATTTCCTCATGGGAAAATGCTTCACTAAACATAATCTGATTTAGGAATGCTGCGCTCTGCCACACTGTCCTCTCCCTGTGCTCTCCTCCCAGATATCCAGTTAGCTGAGATAACCTGTAAAGAACCAGCTGAATCCCCATTTCTCCTGCCTCTCCAGGCCCTGGAGGCCTTTGGCTGCTCTGGCTGCTTCCTGCACCTTTCCCAGTGCAGCCTGAACCTCTGATCCCTGAATGGACTTGCAGCATTCATCCTCTTCAGCTCAGGGCTGGGGCTGTGAGGTGATGCCTGGCTGATGTGCTAAAACCCTGGTGGTGTGGTAAATGGATTTGTAGAGAGTTCTTAAAAACCACCTATTTCCTACTTACAAAACACTGTAAACGTTTCTTAAGCTATCAACTTTTTGCCACAATATACTATAAATACCTTAACATTAATCATCTAAAACTACCCTTCATAAATCTTATTACAATACATCTTTCATAATTCTATTTCTCTAAAATATCTAATCTTATTTACAGACTATCCTTTAAAACTTTTTTCTAACACAATTTCTCTCTCAACAGTATCTATCCTATTTTATAACATTTCTAAACCAGCATTTCTTATCTTAAAATTTAAATGCAGATAACACACTATATAAACTTTCTATTAAACTTTACAAACTCTCTACAAATCCATTTCCCACAGGTGGAAGTGGTCAGCCGTGACTGAGGGACTGCACTGAACTAGGCAGGAAAGAAAAGAGCTCAAATGAAATGTCCCAGGAACATAATCCCAGCATAAAACTGGAGAGGCAGACAAGGAGCAGCAAATAGCACCTGCAGGTGTCTGTGCCACTGCTGGGGCTGGTGATGTGGCAATAGTCCTGCACCCTCTCCTGGCTGCCCTGGGCTCTGTGCCATGGCCACAGTCCTGCTTATCTCTGTGTTCATGCCCAGAGAGCAGCTCCAGCCCTGGCAAAGTGTGAGAGAGGAGGCTCCAGCTGAGCCTGGCACAGGGCTTGCTCAACTTTTTTTTTTTTTTTTTTGTGATTTCCTTCCTTGCTTTCTCTGCACCTGGCAGTGCTTCCTGCTGGCTGCCACCTGTGGCAATGTCCAAACCTGTGAGGGAAAACGTGTGCGCCCTGTGCCAGCCCTGTGAGCACGGGCTGGCAGCAGAGCAGGGCTCCTGCTTCATGCCTGCTCGCTGTTTGCAGGTGGAAGTTGGGGTTGTTTTTACAGCAGATCGCAGTGGTTTCCCTAAAAGTGGTTTCCTTGCTCCTGCCTCCTCTCTCTCCTTGTGGCTTTTCCAAAATTAGCCCTGTGGGGTTTGAACCCCAAGAAGGCAGCGCTGGCCAGAGTTCTCTGTCCTCTTCCTAAAATCTGTGCAAGCTTGGCTTCCCCTCAGCCTTTAGCAGCTGTGGTGGTTTTGCATGAGAGATTGTAACTGACAATCTGTAGAACAAAAACCACTACAGCAGTACTACTGGAAAAGGAAAAGGTGTATTTTCTTTCTCTGTATACGCTTGTACAGTGCACAGACCACTGAGCACCCGTTTGAACAGACACTTGAGAAGCTTCTCAAAAACTAGGAAAAACGGGGAATTCCCAGCCCTGGACCATGAGGGTCACTGGAAACACCTCTGAAGGGAGCAAACCCCCATGTTGGTATCACCAGCACGGGGCACCCCATTATTTATCTTTTTGTGCTTTGTGAGCACTGCTTCAGAAACACAAAAAGCTCACAAAAGCTCACGACTGCACCTTTAAAGTGAATCCATTAAAATTTGCATGAGTGCTTCAGGTCTGAATGAGAGCAGCTACCTGGAGGTTTTGTGCATTTCAAGTTCAATTGCATTAAGCATAGTTTGGGTTCACTTCCCTGGTGATCTGCCCTGCAAGGAATGGTGCTTTTTTCCTTCCCAGCCACCTGGGTCTTGATGGGTTAAAGTCTGGAAGCTAAAATGAGCGCTGCCCCCATCTCTTCTTCCTTTCCATTCATCTTCTTCCTTTCTCCATCCTTCCCCGGGGTTTTCCCCTTCCTCTGCAGCCTCAGGAGCTTGGCCGTGGGGCTGCTTGGTGGAGGCAGTGCAGTGGGGTTTGTGCTCCACGGGGCTGTGCAGCTCCCCCGTGTCCTTGCTTTGTGTTCAGCACCTTTGAGATCTGAGGCAGGAAACGTGGTATGAGCCTGTCAATGGGAAAACATTGCTCATTGTCCCCTCCAGAGCCTTGGGCTCTGGCAGCAGGAGCACGCAGAGCTCTGCTAGCAAATCGTGAATGAGCAGGATTTGGGAAGGAATCTGAACTCCTGTGCCCAGGGAATAACAGGCTGGGGGAGAGAGACATTGGAGAGAACCTTCCCGAAGGACTGGGCTGTCTTGGGGCTGCCTCCCCCCGGCTCCCTGGGGATGTGCAGGGCTTGGTGCTCCCTGGGGGCTGGGCTGACCCCACCGCTGGGTGCTGGCTGTGCTCCTCCCTCTGCTTTGGGGATGCTGATACTGCATCTGCTGCTGAATGGGACAAATCCTCAGTGCCGGAAAGTGATATAATGTCAGGCCAGGCTGTGCAAAGGTTTCAGCAGTGCCTGGAGTATTTCCATGGAGGTTTATTCATCCCGCTGGGCAATAATCTGTCCTTCTGCCCATGGCATGGGAGCAGTGCCAGGCTGTGTCACAGCTGTCACACTTGGGTTTTTCCGTGTGAACTTGTGAGCTTTTTGGGGCAAAAACTGTCCCTCGGACCACGCAGATCACACAAGGGTCCTGTCAGCACACCTGGCCTGTGGAACAGCTGTGCCTTCCCTCCCAGCATTGCCTTGGCACGGCGGTTGAGTGATTTCTTTGCCAGCTCTGGGGATGGAGGCTGTGCCCTTGCATCTGGCTGGGTGATCAAGCTGCACCCAGGGAAATACAGGCTGGATATCAGGAAAAAGTTTTTCACAGAAAGGTGATAAAGTTCTGGAATGGCTGCCCGGGGAGGTGGTGCAGTCACCATCCCTGGGTGTGTTTAACACAGACTGGATGTGGCACTGGGTGCCAGGGTTTAGTTGAGGTGCTGGGGCTGGGTTGGACTCGATGATCTTGAAGGTCTCTTCCAAGCCGGTCATTCTGTGAATTCTGTGATTCTCACCAGGAATCAGTGTCGGATGGCTCGGGAGGGTGGTGCAGGGTGCTGGGGCAGTGGGCAGCCCCCGCTGGAGGTGCTAACGCCGTGTCCCCGCTGCCTGCCCGGGCCGGCGGCCAAGTGGAAGTTTCCGTGTGGGCCAGCCCATCTCTGCAGCCGCACATCCCTCCATCCCTCCGGGCACACGAGCAGCGGGCACCAGGCTCTGCAGGGCTGCTCTGCTCCCTCTGCTCCCCCGCGCCCTGCCCGGGCATCTCCGGGAGCGAAATCCGCTCTCAAATCCCACCTCAACTCCGCCGCCACACCGGGGAGAGGACCGAGAGCTCCTGCCCGGGGCAGAGACTTTCACTCCCGCTTCTGGCAGACTCGGAAATCCTGCTGCTCGCTGCCTCGCCGTGGGGAGGAGGGAGAAGCGCTGCCAGGGCCGGCGGGGAAGCCCCCGAGGGGTGCGCAGGACCAGGGAACGCGTGCCGGACTCGGGTCCCGCCTGGTAGCAGCGGCAGCAGCAGCAGCCCCGTGATGCTGAGCTTGGAATGAAGTCAGCCTTCATCAGCCGAATAGTTTATGCATGAATCGAAACTTCAGACCTGGCAAAAGGCGGGGGGAGCGTGCGGGATCTGCGCTCTTTTAAAATGCTGGAGCCAAGGAAGGAGGAGGGGATAGAGGAAATAGCAGGAAAATAAGACTGGGGAAGTGGGGAGAGATTTGAGAAGCTGGATGAGTTGCTCGCTCTGTTATTGTGAGGAGCCAAGCTCCTTAAGCATCTCCTGGTGGATATTAAGAGGGAGCTGTGGAGGCTGGAGCGTTCCCCTGGACACTCGCATGCTGTTGCTTTAAGACTGTTTTACAGAGGACTCGGGATTTCCAGTCTTCCTGCGCCTGGTGGAGTATTTCAGGGAGTTACAGGATTTTTCGGGTCATGTACCCTCTTTTCCTTTCTTCTTCCTCCTTTCCCTTTCTCTCTTACTCTTCTTTTTCATTTCAAAGAGACAAAGCTACTTCAGTTTGGAGCACAAACATATGATCAGCACATGGAAATGTGGTAATTTGGATGCATTCATGATTGCAACAGATTGAAGAAATTAGACCAGACAAAGAGCTTTTTTTGGAAGAGGAGGAGGAGGAGGCAAGGCAAGGAGGGAGGGAGAGTGGGGGAAAGAAGGGGACGCCACCGAAAAAAGGGACGGCCGTGACACGCGGATGCTAAATATATCCCGTAGTAATGGACAGGGACCGGATTTCAGGTAGGCTATTGATCTTTTAATATGTTCTATTCTGCCCCTGCCTTCCTACCTTTCCAGCAGCTTCTGTACTTTGAGGAGAGGAACAGCCCTGCTCTGGGTGGATTTCAGCCGATTCCTTTATTTATTTCCTTTTTTTTTTTTTTTTTTTTTTTTTTTTTGCAATGCTTCCCTTCTGCATTTTCCCCTTTTTTTTTTTTTTTTTTTTTTTTTTTTTCCCATCCTCCTGAGCCCTGAGACAGACGGTGATTCCAGCAGAAGCCGGGAGGGGGGCGAAGGGGGGAAAAGAAGCAGGGGGGAAGAAGAAACTGCTTTCTAGGTCTGGATTTCATTTGAGTGCCTCTCTCCCCCCCTCCGCTCCCATGTGCCGCTCGGCGCGGGGGGATGAATGCTGAGCCTGTTAGCTCAGAGCTGCGAGCCGGGCAGAGGGAGGAAAATCGCCGAGCTCTTGGCATGGAGACGCGCTTCTGCTCTGAAGGTTGGCTCCTGGCTGTGTCTGTGTGTGTGTGTGTGTGTTGTGGCGGAGCTTTTCCTGCTTGCCAGAGTATCTTCCCTGCGTTTCTGCCCTCCCAGCCCTGCCTGGCTGGGCAGGAGCTGCCTGCGTGTCCCAGGGCTGCTCCCTGCTTTCTGCTGGGCTTCACCTTGCTGGCCGTGCGTGGGGGGAGAGGCGGGAGGGGGGCAGGCAGAGCAGTGAATAACTCCATTTAATTCCCCGCTTTGCCCGCAATTCCCGCCCAGTGGTGCATGTCTGAGCGGTTCCAAGAACTGCTCCCAGCTCCGGGGAGCTGCTGGGGGGTGCTGGCGCTGCCGTGAGCTGCTCGGGGGTGGCTGTGGCTGTTTGTTTCTGGTGGCAGGGACAGGGGACAGGCTGCGTGGTGTCCCCCTCTGGGCAGGGTGACCAGGATAACCAGGGAAGCTGAGGGAGGGGTGTCTGTGGCCAGGCTGGCAGATCCGGTGGGTGTCCCTCCTCCGTGCCACCCCAGGGCACAGCCCTGCTCACCCTCCTGGGCACCGGGCCTCTCGTCCTGGGCGTTCCCTGCTGGGCATCGGCGCTGGGAGGGAAACCACAGCGGCCAGAGGAAGCGCTGAAGCCAGGGTGGAGCGAAGCTGTGGCCAGGGAAGGCTGTTCCCACGGCCGGCCCCTTCCAGACCCACCGTGCCCCATGCAGGGATGTGCTGAGAGCACCCGCTGGCCCTGGATACGGATTTACCTGCGGGAGCATCCTGCTCTCCCCACCTCCTCTTCAGAGTGCGGGTGGCACCTTCTCATCCCTCTGTCCATCTCTCCTGCTTGTGCTTTCTCCTCTGCTCTGAGCCACTTCAAAGCATTCCTGAGAGCCGCCTGTAGCTCAGAGCCGGGCGGGTGTTTCAGCAGCTTCGGGCTGGAGAGCCTGTGCCACTGGGCAGGGACGGGAGGGGGTGACAGCGGGGTTGAGCCCATCCGTGGTGCACTGCTGGGGCCGCTTCCTCCACACAGAGGTGCTGGGCAGCTCTGCAAAGGGTGGCTGGGGAGAAAGGGGACTGCCTGGTGGTGTGATCCAGGGCTTTTTTTGTTCTGGAGGAGCACCAAAGGTGGTGATCTCTGAGCCCTCAGGCTGTTCGTCGTGCAAGGAGCACAGAGCCCTGGTGCCCGGGCTGGCTGTCACTGCTCCCAGGGCGGGCAGGAAGACCCCAGAGCATCTTTGTGCAAAGGTGCAGGAGCTCTTGCTAATGCCCTGAAGCAATATTTGCAAAAAACAATGTCCAAGTGCATCTGGAACTGGTTTTCCACTGGTTTTCCCTGCTGTGAGCAGGGATGCAGGGAGGGCACGTGGCTGTGCCTGGTGGCCTGGGCCAGGTGTACATAAATGTGGTGTGTGCCTTCACCTGAGGAGGCTGCCAGGATGATGAACACAACTGCTCTGCCCTCACTCAAACGCTGGGTGGGACCTTGGAAAGGTGCAGACCATCCTGGTGGTGTTTGTGAGACATGACTTTGGCATGAAATATGGGATGGGGAGAAGGTCTGGTCTCTGACCTGCTCCACAGGTCCCTGCTTGAAGGGGTCAGCACAGGCAGGCAAAGCTGCTCAGCTGGGGCAGTGGAGGGAATGACAAACCATGTGTGGCAGAACTGTTCTTGAAGATATTCTGGGCACAGAAGTGACAAGTAATGGTTGGAATTGATGATTTTAGGTGTCTTTTCCAACCTAAGTGGTTCTGTGGTTCTGATATCATCAGGCTGTGCTGCTGACTCTCAGATCCATGGCCCAGTGTGGGTGCACAGGGAGAGTTCAGCTCACCCTGGCCCTGCTGTTGTGCTCTGAGGGTCCCAGGGGCCTTGGGCACTGCTGGAGGAGGGGAGCAGGGAGCAGAGCTCAGTCACAGCCAGCAGCACGTGGGCCCTGCCTTTGGTGACTAACTGGGAGATGATTTGGATGAAAGCAGATCTGTGCCACGCTGGGGGCCCTGTCCCAGTCACTGCTCTGGCCCTAAATATGCTTTTAATTAGTCCTGTGGGTGGGAAGAGCTGACTCCTGAGCCGAGTGTGGGGCTGCTGGATGGGATGAGGGCACTCCAGGGCGGGTGGGATCTGGGCCTGGCCACTTCTTTGAGGTCTGTTTTTCCCACAGCTGCTGGCTGGGCTTGTCCCCTGGGGTGTCCTCTGCCCAGGGAGAGCTCGGGCTTTCCTCCCAGAGCCGTGTCCCTGACGCAGGGACCCATCCCAAACACCTTGAGCTTCAGGGGAAGGCATGGGGGGTGCGAGGTGAGGCTGCAGGGCTGTGCCAGGTTCAGTGCCAGCTGTGGGGCAGCGAGGGGCTGCCTGCTTTGTAACAAGGTGCCAGTCCCAGGGGATGCCTGTGGCTGCTGACAGAAGAAACACAATCTCTCAGGACCCGTTTGTCTCTTCTAATCCAGTTAACTCATCTCTCACACATTGCTGAAAGCTATGAAAGCATGAAAAGCGCTAGCTCTAAGTGGATTTGTGTCTGGTTTTGGGGCTGGGAGCTGTGCTCTGGGCTCTGTCCCTCCGTGCCAGGTTGCGCTGGTGGCAGTGGCCTGGAGATGGCTCTCCTGTCTTTCCCTAGCGGCCGGTCCCTTTGACTAGCTCGGATCTCTCTACGGAGCTTTAACTGTTAATGCCGCGGGGCCTTTTGCCTCTTCTTCGAAGAAAAGGAAGGGTCTGCAGCTCCCTGAGCAGAGGGGTTTGGCTTCTGCCGTGGTGGGGCGAGAGGACGGGTGCAGCACTGATGTGTGATCTCCCGCTGAAATCATTCATGCCACCTTTGAAATTGCACTGGGAAAGCTCATTTGAGGAGTTAACAGATGATGATGAATATGTGATCACAACACCTGACTGCAGTGAGTGGCATGTGTTGGGCAGAGCCAGGCATGGGGGCTGGAGGTGCACAGAAAGAAGATAAAGGGTTAATTAACCCGTTGGTGATCACTCTGAACCTTTCAGTTACATCCACTACAGGTATGTTTATGGTCAATATTCTTAGTTTGGCATGGTTTTATCCACCATCCTGAGCAGCAGGGGCTGGGTGCTCACAACAAAACATCTTTGATATTCTCAGAGCTGCCTGGGAAGCGCTGCATGCCTGAACTGAGACAGAGCAAAGGAAAGCAGGGTGCTCTCTGTGATTGCTGGAGGTGTGAGGGGATGTACTTGTTCCTTCATTTATTTTAATAAAAGTTAATCTTCTAAAGGTGTGTGTCAGGGCAGAGGTTGCTTCTGATGACTTCAGCTATCTTTGCTGTCTCGGGTTTCTCGGTGTCCCTAGGAAATGGCAGATAAAAGCCTGACATGTCTCTTTTTAGTGGCTTCTCGCAGCCATGCACCTTATTTGCCAGAGGTTTTCCTTTTTCTCTTGGCTTGCAGCACCCCACACATGGGACACCAGGCTGTGTATGGTTCCACCTCCTGTCAGATCCCACTGCACTCACCCAGCCTTGGCACTCCCCACTGCACTCACCCAGCCCTGGCACTCAGGGAAACCTTCCCATATGTCCGTAACCCTTTGTCTGCTGTCAGTGTCCCACTGCTCGTGTCCCTGCCTGGTGCTGACCCCGTCTCTTGCTGTGGTGCCCTGTAAAAACCACCTGTACCTTCACCCTACGTGTTCTGTAGCAACCTGTGGTGGCTGCAGGTCCTGTCTCAGTGAGCAGAAGGTCTCTCAGGGAAGGGTCTGGGTTTTCTGGGGCTCTGGAGCTGCCTCTGCAGGCGCTGTGCCCACGGAGAGCTCCGTGCTGCTCCCAGCCCCTTTGGCTGCCTGGCCAGCGGACGCATTCCCGCAGTTGTCTGAGGCATGTCAAGGTATGAAGCATGATCCATTTCCTGATGTCTGCTCTTAAATCTGCTGGAAATTCTGCTCATCTCCATTAAATATGGTCCCGCTGTGGGGCACAACTCATCTCTGGCCTGACAGCTCAGGTAACGCTCCTCGGCACCGCTCTGCTGGACTTGGCCAGCCCCAGGGCTGGAGCTCCTCTGCAGATTTTTTTACTTTGCTGGATGACTTGGAGCCTCCCAGCAAGGCGATTCCCATGCTGCTGGGGTGAGGGAGGACATTTCTCATGCGAGTCAGGGCTCTTCCAAGGTCCAGCATACCATAATGCTGAGTAGAAGCAAGTACGTAGTTAGGGAAGTATGTCTGGGTCAACACATGTCTTGTGTTGCCTTAATGATCTCAGAAGCACAATATCTGTGTCCTGTTGCCTTTTCCATGCAGCACTTGCAGCTGTAACTCGTGGACAGAGGGATTTGTTAGAGAGGAGTGCTGTGCTGGGCTCAGGGCTCTGTGGTATCCCCATGTTAGGAGCAGTAAATGTGGGGAAAATTCCTTGCTCTGCCCCTGGTGTTCCAGAAGTCCTCAGGAAAATGGGTTTGTGCTGCCATTCCCCTTTATTTTGGGTGAGGTTCTGGTGCCTGGGTCTCTGCTGAAGCTCCCTGGCAGTGAAGGGGTTGCAGAATTGCAGCTGGGAGCTCTGAGCTGTTCTGACACTGCAGTGAGGAGAATCCCTAACACAGGGCTGTGGGTGGGACCTGGGGCTGTTCCACGTGGGCTTGGTGGCTGCTCTGGACAGCTGATGGAGACAGCATCCTTTATGTGTGTGCTCAACCAATATCCATGGATCTTGACCCATTTTAAAGAAGTTTCTTGGGCTCTATCCACTGCTCCTTCCCAACAGTGTCTCTTTGCAAGGGCAGCTTCTCCCTTCCTAATAACCAACACTGAAAACTTAATTTCCCCTGAAAATGAGCAGGACACGGCCCTCCCTGTCCTCCAGCACTTCAGGCTGCTGTGGTTAAATTGATTTATCCTGATTAACCCAGGTGCTGCTTCCCTGCCACGTGAGCCCGTGCTGCAGGATGGAGCTGCTGTTTGAGTGCAGGTGAAGTGAAATAGCCCTGCAGTGTAAGGTTTAACTGAGTTTTGGGTTGCTGATGCCAAGAGTGTTGTTAGAGACTTATAAACAGCTCTGGATTGTGGCTTGTGGGGGAGAATGGGCAGGGGTTTACAGGTGAATAAAATGCATTACTTTTACAAGCAAATAATCACACAATAAATCTGAGAGTGTGTTTTCCCCGTGGAATGACAGCCCAGGTTGGAAAGGATGCCAAAAGATCACCTGGCCCAGCCTTTTGTGGGAAAGGGAGCCTAAATGAGATTATCTAGCACAGTGCTCAATTACATCCTGAAAACCTCTAGCAGTGTCCCTGGGAGCTTGTTCCAGTGACTGATTGTTCTCCCTGTAAAAAAATGTCTTTCTTGTTTCAAAACAAAGATTTTTTTTTTTCCCCATGTGAAGTCAGTGCTGCATTAATCTGTGATTAATCTGCATTAATTTTGTGATCAGGTCATGACCAGGTACCTGATAAAGTAAAGCAGCTGTCCTTGAAGCAAATTCTGGTTTCCAGGGAAGCCAGATCAGATTGGCAGGGGGTCAGTGTGGGTGCTTGGATGCAGGCTTTGAGGGGGAGCCTGCCCTCAGCTCTGCAGCATCTCCAGGTTGCAGCTTTGGCCATGATGTCACTCAAGGCTGTGGAAATAATGCTGGGTTTGCATTTCACTGCTGCCTGCTCGGCCTGGAAAATTAAACCCTATTATCAAGACAACCCAAGTTTGGTCTCTGGTACATTGGAGCAGACACTCATAATTTGGTGTTTCTGTTGTCTGATTTTTTTCAGAATCCCATTGGGTCAAGGCATAGAGGTGTGGACACACTCTGGTGTGGCTGCTAATGAAGGAATTGGTCCATATATTCTGAAATTATTCCCCCTGACTCCCCCAAAGCTGGGTTCTCTCTCCACAGCTTCCCAACCTGGGCCAGCATCTGTCGGTGCCAGCAGCCCAGCCCCTGCCAGCTGGCACTGCCTGCCTGCCTGGAGCACTTTCTCCTCTCCTTCCCAAGGCTGCAGGATGTGGGTTCTTTATTCGTTTCAGATGCTTTTTTCTTTCCAGGGTTTTGTGCTTCCATGTCTTGCTCATGGGGATGGAGGAGCCTTGGTTTCACAGGCCTTCCTGATAAGAGGGGAAGCTGACATGAGGGGTTTGGGGGGCAGGGGTGTGTGCTGGATTGGTGTTTTCTGGGTGTTTTCTGGGTGTTTTCTGGGTGTTTTCTGGGTGTTTTCTGGGTGCCTGATCCCAGGCAGTGCCAGGGAGCACCAAACCTGCCCAGCACATGCAGCATGGAGTGACCCACACTGGCTGAAGCAGCTCTGATGAAGCCAGAGCCTCTGTCAGGGGCAATTGTGTGTTTGAATCCATCTGGGTGGTGTAGGAGGGCAGATGGAGAGTTAAAATCCTGAGCTGGCAGGAAGGCTTGTTCCAAAGGACACCCATGAAGCTGAAAAGCAGCTCCTGGGGAGCTGAGTGCTGTGAAGCTGCAGGATCAGGACTTGAAGCCAGGATTTGAGTCCAGGGACAGTTTCTTCTTTAGCTGGGAGAAAAAAAAAAAGGGAAGGAAAAAACCCTGCAGGTAACAGCTGTGTTGGGCAGACACATCTTGGTGTGGCTAAGGCTGGTTTTGGTGCCTAGGTCTGGGATTTTGTTCCTGTGCTGCTGATTTTGGGTGAGCTACAGCAAGTCATGAACTCCCTGTGTTTGGGTGCTTCTGAGATTCTGGCTTGGGCTTTAGGTTTGAGCAGCCCAAACCTGTTTGAGGTGGGGGAGCAGCAGGGTCCTGTGTGAGGCTCTGTCTCTCTGCTCCTTCCTCAGGAGCTCCTGGTGCTGCGTGCCCCATGAGCTGCTGGAGCTGCTGATCCCTGGCTCTCCTCGGGCTGCAAGCAAAGAACTTTCCAGACCTTCTCATCTGAGTGGAAATGCCAAGCATTGTACTGCCCTGACCTGGGGGGAATCAAGGCTTGGGCGGCTCATCCAGCCCACGGTGGTCCTGTGCTGTGCTGCCCACGGGTGTTTTGGGTGGGTCTCTGTCACTGCTGCTGCTGTGACACTGCTGCAGGGACCCCAGCTCTGGTCAGAGGGTTTGGGTGATGATTGCTGTCAGTGTAGCTGGAGGCAAGGTCCTGAGGACTTTTACAGAAACATTGTGATGTCTCTTTACAAGGTGACTTGCAAAGAGTCGATTTGCACAGCCTGGGGCTGTGCATCAGCCTCAGATCTCCCATTTTCCAGTGCAGAGACCTGTTTCCTTGACTACACCATGTGTAAAGGAGTGCAAAGAGGCTTTTCCCACTGCTTCAGCTGACCTTTTCAAACCTATACCCTGTAAATAACATCCTGAAACTTCTGGCTGCTTTTTTAGCACACACGTGGTGGGGGATCCCTGCATGAGAAACACCTTGGTTGCCTTCACTACCCACCAGGATGCCCCTAGGAAATTTGTCCCATGTCAGGTGACAGATCCCTGGGCTGACCCTCTGATGCCTTAAGTTTTTAGCTTTTATATTTTTCAGATCCTGTACTGCAGTAGTGAATAACTCTGAGATCCATATAGAGTATTAGTAAGCTCTCTTCACATTTTGGTCAGACAAAACTCTCCCTCTAGGCCTGAGAACCAAGGACACCATCACAGCCTCAGGCCCCAAAAAGTATAAGCAAAAATGAATTGGGGGGGAGCAAAATGAGGGAATGTGACTTCATTACCTGAAGCAGTAATTGGGCAATTAACCTCTGATATGTAAATATACCAAACTTATAATTGTCTGAAAAACTCATGACTGTTGTCCATCTTGGGTGCAGATGGCAGCCCAATGTGTATGTGTTGGAGGCCTTTAATAAATACCCATTTTATCCTCTCAGCTCTGTCTAGCCTCTGTTCTGTAGCCATTCCAGGGCATCAGGGTCACCCTGCCCTGCAGCAGCTGGATCCCACAATCCCGGCCGGGTGGATGTGTCAGCATCCCCGGAGGCTTTGGTCATCGTCTCTTTGTCACTCCCACTGACTCATCCCCATCCCCAGGGATGTGCCAGGGGCCAGGTGGGGGTGACAGCTGGTGGGATGTTGCCTTGTGTTGCACATGAAAAACAAAAAAAACTTAAACCGTTCACGAAGGTCACGCTGAGCGATGGCAGATGTCAGTCCCATCACCCGGTCCCAGTAAGCTGGGGCCCTTACTGGGAATTCCTTGCCCCATAAGCCTTTTAACCCCATGTTTTTAAGGTCACTCTCAACCTGGCCTCTTGCCGTGGTGCTCTTGAGTCTTCCTTTTAAGATGGGGGTCCCACAAGGTGTAGCGGGTGAATTATGGGGTGCCGGTCGTGCTGTCCTCACTGGCTGCCCACATTCTCCACCATTTGTTGTGTCAACAGAGTTGCTCTGAGAGTTGTCAAGCAACAGAGTTCATCATGTCCAGGGAGATGCAGCTGGGCATAGGAGCAAAATGAGACAGGTCTTAGTTTCATAAAGCTCAAAAATTCATTTATTACCCCCAGGGAGGAGGGGTGGGACAAAGATGAAAGACCTGCAAAGAAAGGGTCATGGGGGTTTTATAGGGTATCACAAGGATGAAGATTAGGGTTTGAGTCAAGGGAGGAGTTACTAGCATCACAAGACGGGTAAGATCAAATTCCCACCTCTTTGGAACGGGAGCACTCCACAGGGGGACACGGTCCGTGTGTGGGACAGGGATGCGCGGCCGCGGGAAGCGGCGCTGCCGTGCTCTGGGGGCTGTAAATGGCCCTGGCTCACCCCCAGGGGTGGAGGGATGAGGTGGGCACTGCCACATTCCCTGCCCCTGCGAGGGTAGCCTGCAAATCCCAGCTCCAGCCTCCTTCCAGCTTCCCCCTGCCCACATCTGCATCACTTCTCCCCTGTCCCAGGGATGTCCCTTCACCCTCTAGGTGTCCACTTGAATTTCTCCTCTGAAAGGCTGCGTGTGGCTGTAAAAAGCAGATAACTGCTGAGGTTTAGAACTGAGGACAGTAAATTCTGATTTATGTCCTTATAGGGAGAGGTTTTATTCAGTAAAATGGACAATGTTTATCACAACAGTGCTGAAAGCTTAGGGGTGCCCCTCTCCTAAAAGCATCAGGGTTCCCCTCTCCTGAACAGATTTGCTTTTTGGCACAACTTTTATTTACTAGTGAGTCAGGACTCAAGCAGCAGCAGGAGGGAATGATCTCGTGGCACTTTAAAGCGGGGCTGTTGGAGTTCCCTTCCTGCTCTTCCACTGAATCGCTCCGTGCCCTTGCGTAAATCACTTAACACGTGTGCTCTCACTTCCTAGATGGAAAATGAGGTGGATGCTTTCCGCTTTTCCTTGGCACTTCAGGATCTGCTGCTAGGCAGCCGCGAGGGATTTGTGGTGATAAAGCCGGGAATTTGACCCTGGGATGTGTCAGGGCTGGGCTGAGGCTCCCTCGGGGCTGCGGGCAGTGCCTGCTGCTGATTTGGGATGTGGGGCTGGGCTGTAGGTGGACATCAGGCTGGAGACACGAGTTGTTCCCACTGGATCTGTCTCTGCTGGGTGCTGTGGGCCAAAGAAAGGGATTTATTCTCTGCTGGCAGTGCCCATTCCTCAGGCTGGCACAGGCAGAACTTGCCCTGGAGAGATGCTGGTGCTGCCAGGGCCGTGTTCACAGCCACAGCACCACTCAGCACTGGCTGGTGTGTCCCTGGCCTGCCCCTCTCATCAGCCAGGGCCATCTGATCTCCTCTGTTCCCTGGGGAGATGGAAGAGCCCATAAACCTGGTTGTCCCTTCCCTGCTGTTTTCTGCTGAAGTATTTAAACTTTGCCCTCTCTTTCCCTGGAAATGAGGATGATCCTGTAGGGCCCTACCATTTCCCCCAGTTCTCCCAACCCAACCCTGAAACATTTAGTTTTACTTAATTGTTTTCCTTCCCCCTGGGGCTTTTCTTGGCTCTGTAGAGTGACAAGGCTGGAGCTGCCATTCCATTCCACTCACCAAGAGGGTTTGTGTTTAATTGTTCACAGATTTGACAAGATAGAAGCAAAGCAGGCAACCTTGAGAGCAGATAAGCTGTTGGGCCATGAAGAGGGCTTCAGAACCTAAAATATTTCCCAGTTCTCCTCTTTCTTGCATTCTTTGATCCATTCAAGTGGAGAACAGGTCAAACCTGACTTTAGCTGCCTGAAAAGCCCTGGTTGATCTCTGTATTGACAGCTGCTCCTCAGGGAGGGGAGCCTGGTTGGAAACCACTGAGGTTGGTGAGCTGTTGGTTGTTTTGGGGTAGGTTTTTTTTTCCAGAATATATGAGAAGTTCCCGGTGGGTGGAGAGGGAAAGTGATCTATGAAATTGTGAGTCTCGTGCTCTGTTGAAACACACCCTGGGGAAGGCATATCCTCCATAAACAGCAGTGCTGGCCACGGACCAGGAAACCCTTCCCTCCCTGCTCCCCTCTGCAGCAGAGCCGAGTGCTGTGGGCGGTGTTTCCATCCAGAAGGGCCATTCCTGGACCCTGTTCCTGTACTTCTTCAGCCCTTGAGGCACCCACTGGAGGAGCCTGTTGGAGTGCAGGCTGTGTCTCCCCTTTGCTCACCAGTTACTGGTGTTACTGGTGGTACTGGGATCCGTGCTGGGGCCTTGTGCTGGCTGTGCTCTGAGGCTGTGGGGGATGTTGCTGAGTCTCACATGGTGCCCTGAGGGCCGATGGAGCTGTGTGGTTTGGATCCTGCTCCTGGCCTTGCTCCAAGATGATACAGCAAGAGGTTGTGGCACGGCACTGGTGCTGTCTTGCTGTGGGCACACCTGTGCACCAGGGCTGTGCAGCAGCTGGGGTGTTCAAACTGCTCTTCAGCTCATGGTTGACACCCAGATTGGGCAAGACCCACCTCTGGTGTCCTCTGCTCACCTCTGTCGCAGCTCCACAGCTCCCTCTTCATCTCAAGACTGCTCAGAGTGGCCCTTTGTCTGCAGCTGGAGAGGAAACTTGCCCTGCACAAGGGCAGAAGTGACAGCCAGAGGCACAAGGGGTGGAGGAAGGGGATATTTGACAGTGGGTGATGCACAGCTGGTTTGGTCATTGGGGCTGAAGGGCTGCCAGAGAGCTGTGGGAATCACACAAGTGCTGCAGGGCTGCAGGAAGAAAAGGTATTTTGGAGAAAAGGGCCTCAGAAGCAGCAGGAGGGGTATCAGGGGTGTTTGAGCAGCAAGGGTGGGGTCTCAGCCTGCGCTCTCCCTCTCTTGGCTCCTTGCCTTTCTCCCCCTCCTCTCTCTGTGTGCAGTTTCCTGGTGCAGGCCAGCAAAGACCCGAACCCTGCTCTGTCTCTGGTAAAGCTCAGCTTTGCCTGCTCGCCCAAGATTTGCTCCTCTGCCAGACCCTGTGTGTGCTCCATCCCTAGAAGTGTCTAAGGCCAGGTTGGACAGGGCTTGGGATAGTGGAAGTTGTCCCTGCCCATGGCAGAGAGGCTGAAACAAGATGATCTTAAAGGTCCCTTCAACCCAAACCATTTTGTGATTCTGTGATAACAAGAAAAGTTTTATTTTGCTGCTTGTTGCTCACAGAGAGATGTGAATCCAAACAAGGGGCCGACTGCAGGGCACCCATTTTTCTGCATTGAAGGATTCACCCTACAGCACTAATTATCCATCAAACCTGAACATCTACTCCTTTTCTTAGCCAGCTCCCGCTCATTCAAGGCTGCAGATTGTTTTGGTGGCTGTCAGTGCCCTCTTTCTGCTGGGAGCCCTCTGTGCCCTGGCAGCAGTGAGCATTGCCCAACATAAATTGTGGGAAATCCGTTCTGTGTTGGACACTCTGTTCAAAGGCACCTTGGCTGCGACTGGACAATCTGCTGACAGGTTTCCCCATGAAGTAAAATGTTGTAGCTGTTGGCATAGGAGTGCATCTGAAGTGTCAGCTTTTCCTGTCAAACTCCACTGTGCTGGCTTCAAATCCAGTGTGAACCCAAGGACAGCTTCAGGGGGCAGAGGTTACCTGAACTTTGGCAGAAGTTCATGTTGTGTTTTGAGTTGAAATTCAGGTTGCTGCTTCTCCCTGCATCCCTTCAGGTGGTGATGCACAATCTTTGTGCAGCTGGGAAGGACCAGCAGAAGCAGGACTGGTCCCTGATTGCCTCTGGCCATCTGGGAGAAGCTGTTTGAGTTAATTGAACTGTCTCTCACGTTTCCTTCTCTACTTAACTATTAAATAGGAATTGCATTGAACTGTGGAGGTCAGCAGTGTCTGGGGACATGCAGAGTGTGGTATCTGTGTGAGGATGGTGCAGATGAGGTGTGGAGGCATCAGCTCCATCTGAAACCCTGCCGTTCCCACCTCTGCCTGCCCGGGGCTCTCAGCTCCCAGTGCCTCTCACATGTTTCACTCCAGGTTCTTTACATGTTGGCTCCCAGGTGCCTGGCTTGTTCTTCGTTCCCTTTTGGATGCTTTTAGTACTTTTCTCATTGTTAGGAAAGTTAATTAACATCAGGAGCTGCCAATATTTGTAAAGCTGCTTTTCAAGGCAGACTGCTGCTCACAAATAAGATTTTGTTTTTCCAAGCAGATATGTCAGATCCATCATCAAAACAACCCATCAAAAACATTCCCTTCACAGCCCTCTCATTGGTATTGCATGGACTTAAGCAATAAAGCCAGGCTGGTTTTCAGTCCTGTTACTGGCTTGGAAAAGAAACTGCCTTTAAAAAAAAATAAAACTAATAACAATGAGCAAACCTGGTGTTTTCCAGCAGAGATGCAGAATTGGCTCTGTGGGGAGCTGCTCTCTCTCAGGAAGTGCTGGAAGTGGCCACTTGAATTTAATACTGTGCTCATCAGCTGCATCTGCCGTGAACAAGAACATCTTGCATCGCAAGGACTTTGCCATTTTCCATGAAATAGGAAGCTGCCCTTTTATTATTGTGAGTTAAGGGCAGAGATCTGGGCTGACGTGGCTGTCAGGGCTCCACCAGCTCCCGCAGCTGAACGCGTTTTCCCGGGCAATCCTGCTGCGCTTGGCGTTTTCCGAGGGTTACATAAACATCCTTCTTTCATACACGAGCCTGGGATGTGCAATCTGCAAACTGCTGACAGTCCCTTGCAAGAGGCAGAGCTGCCCCAGAAGCTTTGGCAGCTCTGTGAGGTTGGGAAGGGATGGGAGCCACGTCGGGAAGGGATGGGAGCCACAAGGCCACGGGGATCCCGCTGTGGGGTGTGAGGTGGCTTCGGGCCATCCCAGTGCCCGCTGCTGCTGGAGATGGTGGGAGCTGACCCACACACAGGGAGAGGTCAGCAGGGCCGTCTTCAGGAGCTTGGATTTGCTTGTGTGGCTCCACCTGAGTGTCTGACCTCCCTGTGCCTTCCCAGTGCCCTGCTGCAGATGTGACTTTCCAGCAGCTCGGGATGCTGCACTCCCGCTCCACCACAATCAGGTTTTTCTCCCAAGGAAGGCGTAGGAGTGGAGGTTTATCTCCGAGCTGGCAGGCAAAGGAGGATGCCACACCTCTGGGAGCTCCTGGGGCTGGGTGGAGCAGCAGGACGTGGGCTTTGAGGAGCAGCAGTTCATGGGCTTGCCCTGAGGCCAGGGCACGCTGAGATTTCCAGCTCCCTCGGGGAAGGAGAGGAGCAATAAATCCGGACCATTTGTGACAGGGCTTGGCCCTCTGGGTGATTTCTGACACTCTGTGCCTTTCTGACAGCACACGGCTGTAATCCACAGGGGATTCCTTGGCTCTCGAGCTGAGGCAGTGCTCACTGTGAGTGGGCTTGGCTGTGAGGAGCTCCCAGCTCTGGGTGTGAAGGTCAGAGGCAAAGGAAGCAAAGGCACGGTTAACACTTAGTGGGGCCCTTCCAGTGGCAGGCTGGAAGATTTTGTTCTCAAAACTGAGGTCTGGTTAGTTTGATGGCTGTGGGGTTTTCCAGTGCTGCTCCAGAAGAGCTGCACACCAAAGGGAAACGCAGGCCAAGGAGATCCTGTAAATGCTGAAAATCTGCTGGGTCTGGAAATTCATCCCTGTGTGACTGGTATGGGCTGGGGGAGCCCTTGTGATAAAAATACAGACACCCAGTCTGTCTTTGGATGTGGTTGAAAGACATAGTTATCATCGTGTAGAAGATCAGGAGTGGTGATAAGATGCAAAGAGGTCCTTGTCTTTGGGGTGGGAAACTTTTCTGGAAGCTCCAGACTGTGTGGAACCTAGAATTGTGTATGGCTTGAGATGTTTCTCCCTGGAAGATGCCCAGTTCATCCCCAGTAACCATCCTTGTGTTGCATAATGTGAACTCCATCAGCCCTTCCCAGGCAAAGCCCTGGCTGTGCTGCTCTGTGGACAGCCTGTGGCTGATTCCTTATAAGAAGAGGGGTTTATTTTACTTTATTCCTTTGTCAGAGGCTGTGGCTGTTTCCTTCTAAGGTGAGAGGTTTATTTTGCTTTATTCCTTTGACAGCTTTCCCTGAGTTTTGCCAGCTCTTCTCTCTATCAGCCTGTAAGACCTAGAAGGAAACCACTGTCTTCAAAATGCTCTTTTAATGCCTAATTCAGGAAAATAAAGAGAATTGTTTGAGAATTGAGAAGAGAAAATAAGAAAATAAAGAAAATAAGAAAATATAAAGAAAATAAGAAAATAAATAATATATATATAAAGAAAATAAGAAAATAAAAAGAAGAAAAGAAGAAATTAAAAAGAATAAAATAAGAAAATGAAGATAATTGAGAGTGTCACTCTGCCTCTGAGTAACAGGCATTGCTGGGGGTGTGTGAGGGATACTGCCTGGTTCTCAGGATGGGGATGGGGTGTCTTCACATCCTCAAGTCTGCTAATGCTCCACACATCTGGCACCGGGAGAGAACTGGGCTGGACTATTTGCCTTCTTTAGCAACTGGAAACAATCCAGCCTGCCAGTTCCTGCAAAGCTCATCCTGTGGTTTAGGGGATAATACTGATCCTTGTTCAACTCCCACACTTGAGTGCCTTGTGAGAGGGTAGGGAAGGCTTTGCAGAGCTTGTGCTGTGCTGGGACCCCAGTTCACAGCTGTGGAAGGCAGCATGAATATTCATTGTGCCTGAAGTGCTTGCTCCATAGTTTTAATAAAACGATTATGGTGACACAGGGTTGACTCTGGTGGCCAGCAGGTGTGAGGCATGCAGGGTGGCAGCAGGAGCTGAGGGGGAAGGGCTGTTTCTTTGAGCTCCAGGAATGTCTCCACGAGTGCATTTCCAGGAGTTTGACTCGTGCTGCCATTGTCTCCCCCGTGCCAGGACATTTCGTGTCTGTGTCCCCTGCAGCTGGAGGTGGCTGCAGGCAGTGCACGGCTGGCTGAGCTCAGGAGGGGCAGGAGCTGCACAAACCTGCGTTTTCTCAAGCAGTCAGCAAAGCTGCTGAGCGACACAAATCAGAGTGACAGCCACATCAAGGCAGATCTGCCAGGGATGGGCACCCAGGCTTTATTCTGGGACTGCACCAACGTGACCAAAGGTGAATGCAAGTGTCCCAAATCCTCAGTAGACTGAGGATGAGGGTTGAGGGGCTTGGAACACAAGCTCTGTGAGGAACAACTGAGGGAGCTGGGGTTGTTTAGCCAGGAGAAAAGGGAGACTCAGGGGTGACCTCATCACTCTCTACAACTCCTGAAAGGTGGTTGGAGTCAGGTGGGGTTGGGCTCTTTCTCCAGGCAGCACTGACAGAACCAGAGGACACAGTCTCAAGTGGCATCAAAGGAAATATAGGTTGGATATTAGGAAAAAGTTTATTACAGAAAGGTGATAAAGTTCTGGAATGGCTGCCCGGGGAGGTGGTGCAGTCACCATCCCTGGGTGTGTTTAACACAGACTGGATGTGGCACTGGGTGCCAGGGTTGAGTTGAGGTGTTGGGGCTGGGCTGGACTCGGTGATGTTGAAGGTCTCTTCCAACCCAGAGATTCTGTGAATTCTATGATGCTCTGATCCTGTGGCTGGTGAGGCTGTCTCCTGCCCACAGAGCTGGGACAGCCCCTCTCTGAGAGGTGTAGAGGGGACGTAGGGGCAGAAAAGTTTCTGTGAGCAAGAGGCGACATGGAGTTTTGATGCTAGATTGTCCCCCGGTGTGAAGTCTTAACTTCTTTTTGCCAGGATTGGGATTAAATGTACAAGACAGTATTTCTTGTTTGGACTCAGATGTTTATTAATTCTTACCTCTGTTACAGTCTCACAAACCCTGCAGTTCTACAGCACTTCACTCTAACAAACTAAAAATGGAGCCCCATCTCTCTCTACAAGGCCTTTGAAGGATAAACTGTCCAATTAAGAAATGACACCTAAATTGTTTTCACTTTTAACCCAATAACCAACCACCCGTGCCTGCAACGGGGACTTTTTTATCCAATTACACAAAAGCACCCAAACCCATGGAGAAGAAGGTGAAGAAGAAGGACCAGGCTCTGCCCTAAAACCTCCATCTTGCTTTATATATATTACTATATTCTAAACCCTTAAACTCTGAGTTTTCCCCCCTGTGATATCACACACTTCTATTCAAACTCCACACCCATAATCCCAGTTCTATAATTTAATTTTTTAAGCCTTCTCCACGTCCTCAGGTCAATGCAGTGTTCTCTTGGGGGTCAGTGCCTGTCAGCACAGAAAGTCTGAAATTCTCAGTGACCAGGGTTAAAACAGCCCAGCCTCTCTGCCTGCGAGGCAGCAGGGCACAGTGCGTCCCCTGGATGGGCTGTACGGGTCTCTGAGCAATGTTATCTGGTTGAAGATCAGCCTGTTTGTTGCAGAGAGTTTGTTATAGATGAAGAATATAATAGTTGGCTCTGGCAGTTAAGAGATGGACATTATGTGGCTTTATAGTAATGTCATTGTAATATGTCCCCCTCATAGTCCTCTTCCCCCTCCCCCTGGTAACAGCCTCAGTAGTCAGGGCATTTATAGAAGGCCAAGATGTGCAGTGTAACAACACCTGACCTCCAATCAAGATATAAGAAGGTAATCACCACCAATGGGTAGCAAAGAAAGAGTTGACTGACAAAACTTTAAGAGGGGCTAAAGATATAAAAGGCAGAACATCCATTTTGTAGATGAGCATGTGGCTGATAGTCACAGGGGCTCCCGCTGCTGTAATTTTTCCTTATTCAGTCCTTTTGTTGGTTTTTTTCTTTGTTAAGGTTTAATAAAACTGTAAAATTTTTGAAAGTGAGCAGTCATTTCCCACAAGTTGGACTAGATAGCCTCCAAAGGTCCCTCCCAACCCCACCACTCCATGATCCCGTGGCAGGGCACAGAAATTTGTCTCCTGGCCTAAGAGTCAGTTTGAGATGAGCCCCATCAAAGCTGCTCGCACAGGAGCTTTTCCCCACCCCTGACCTGAGGGTGCTGAGGCTGCTGCACACCACTGGCCTCCACCTGTGGGTTAAACTCAGGGGAAGGTGTTTGCTGAGGACGGGGTGGAGGTTTCACCGCAGAGCAGGACAGCACAGAGCAGAGAGGGGTTGTGGGCGAGCCTGCCTCGCTCGGATCCCTGGATGTGCAGAAGACAGATGAGGTGAGCAGGTTTTGGCATGGCTGTGGCTGGCAGCAGACACAGGTCATGGATTAAACGTGTGCATGGCAAGAAAGGGGCTTTCTCGAGGCGCACAGAGGCCTGCTGTTGCTGTGCAGCCCCGCTGCTCCCAGCCCCATGCTAACAGCATTATCAGTGTGTTTATACGAAGCTTGGCTGCAAACTGCCTCATCGGCCTCCAGTTTTTTCAAGCTAAATACTCCTTTTATTGTGCTGCCAGAGGCTCTCCCAGAGGCCAGCAAAGGAGGTGGCCTGTTTGGCCACAGTGATATCTGGACCGGAGATTGAATTCCCGCATGTCTTAAATCTGTCTCCAGACTGGCAAGCGACCAAGTGGGCATCTCTTTCTCCAGCTAATTGGCTGTTTATGTGCAAATTGGCCTCTGGCTGCTTCCATGAGGCCTGGCTCACCAGAGCTGCACGAGAGCATCTCTCCCAGAGCTCGCTGAGTGCCTGGGCTGTGCAGGGGATGGTGACAACGGGGACAGCCCAGCCCTGCTCCTGCCTCGGGTCACCAGGCTCTGAGGGAGTGCCCAGGGCTGCTCCGGGCTGTTAGCACTCCTCTGCAGTGCAGGGATTGCTGTCTGGCCTCCAGCTGGCAGGAGATGCTTTCCCAAGCTCCAAGCAGGCGCTGTGGAGAAGGATTGTTTGGAAAGCACCTCCCAAAGTGGAGCAGAGGAGGTGGCCTTGGTTGGGATGTATTGGAACCCTGGTCACTGAGAATTTCAGGCTTTCTGTGCTGACAGGCACTGACCCCCAGGAGAATACTGCATTGACCTGAGGCCATGGAAAAGGTTCCAAAATGGAATGATAGAACTGGGATTGTGGTGGTGGAGTTTGAATAGAAGTGTGTAATATCACAGGGTGGAAAACTCAGAGTTTAAGGGTTTAGAGTATTGTCATATATATGAAGCAAGATGGAGGTTTTAGGGCAGAGCCTGGTCCTTCTTCTTCACCTTCTTCTCCATGGGTTTGGGTGCTTTTGTGTAATTGGATAAAAAAGTCCCCGTTGCAGGCACGGGTGGTTGGTTATTGAGTTAAAAGTGAAAATAATTTAGGTGTCATTTCTTAATTGGACAGTTTATCCTTCAAAGGCCTTGTAGAGAGAGATGGGGCTCCATTTTTAGTTTGTTAGAGTGAAGTGCTGTAGAACTCAGGGTTTGTGAGACTGTAACATAGATAAGAACTAATAAACATCTGAGTCCCAACAAGAAATTCCGCCTTGCACATTTAATCCCAACACTGGCAGAAAAAGGAGGAAAAGAATCAGCAGGGATGTGCCCACCTGTGGCTGGAGCTGGTGGACACAGTGTCCCTGCCGTGGTGAAGGTCCTTCTTGCAGGAGGGTGTTGCTGACAAGGCAAGGCACGTGTTTCTGCAGGAGAGTGCTCCCCAGGGCCCCCAGAGCTGCAAGGAGGCAGCAGGGCCGTTTTATTTGTCTCTCAGGAATGTCATCTGCTTGTTGGACCAACCAGCCCAGGCGTTCTGTGGTGTGGGGGAATTTTCTGGAGGTGTGGGGAGAAGGAAGTTATTCAGGGACAGAGCCCCGGGCTGGCAGTTTATTCCCTTGTGTCAAGGTAAACCTGCCTGTGTTGCTCTGTCTGTGATTACTTGTGTGGGAATAACAGCATCCCCTGAGTTTACAGACACTGCCAGTCCCTGTTGATGCTTAATGTATCCAGCTCTTTCCTCCTGTCATTCCTTTATAAGGAAAAAACATTTCAGATTTAGTTTCTACCTTATTTTAACTTCTCGTAAAAGAGAGCAGTTTAATTCTTTTGGTGGAACATCAAGTCCAATACTCCCTGAGCTGGTGTGGTTATTATGGGCACTTGGTAGAACGAAGTAATAAAAAAAGTCAGCCCTGTAATGCTGAGTTCATCAAAGAGGGAGTGGGTAATGGGGTGGCAAGTGTGCCTGCAGTCTGGGGATGGCAGAAGAGACAACACACAACCTCCTTGTGGCTCTGTGTGATGGCACCGAGCACATCTCCTTGGAATGGAGAATTTGCCCTGTTCCCCTTCCCCTGCTGGGCTTGGCCGTGGGGGTTTATGGGCACAAAAAAGTTGGGCTGAGAGAGAGCCCAGCCCTGGCAGAGGAGCAGGGCCAGCTCTGCTCCCTGAGGACATTTGAACTCTGCTCTGCTCATTTGGAAACACGAGTGTCAGAGCAGATTGCCCAGCGAGATGCTGTGTGCCCCTGTCCAGGAAGGGCTGTGTCCCACAGCTGGGGGCAGCTCAGCTGCTGAGCTTTGCCCTCTTCCAGCCCCCAAACCCGGCCCAGCCCCAGGGTTTTACTGCTTCTTGGGGGGTTGCCAGTGGGAGTTTCTCTCCCCTTGCATTGCTTGCTGGAAATCTCCCCCTCTCCTTCCTGGCTTGGTGCCCTCTCTCCGTGCCTGCTGCTCTGCCCCCAGGGTGCTCACGGGCCCCTTTCCATTTAGGGAAACACTGGATGGCCCCTGCTTTTGGCCTGCTTGCAGCACATCTCCCAGCTGATTTTTTCCCTATGTTTTTCAATCCTCTTTTGTCTCTGGAGGCTGAAATCCCCAGCAGCCAGCTGTATGTGCCAATGGTGGCTCTTGGAAGGCTGCGCTGGGGCAGGCTGGAGGGGGAAGCCCAGGTGTTGTCCTGCTCAGGGAGAGGCTGGGGGTTTGACAGTCTGTTCCAGCAGACAGGCTGAGCCTGAGGGGCTGGTGACAGCATCACTCCTCTCCTGCAGCAATGATTTAATCTCAGCAGGAACAAGTGCCCTGCAGCAGGGAAGCCTCAGGCAGGGTCTGGGCCAGGCAGCAGGGCTGAGCAGGGGAAAGGGAGAGGAGACTGAAGGAAATTCCCCTAAAAACACTGACTCGTTGCTTTTTATTTTTTTACTCCATATTTTTAAATCAGCTGTGAAACTTCTGCATCTGTAGAAGATGCTGAGTAGGCAGTGCTGGGTGTCTGCAAGATGGATTGGGGAACAAAAGCTGCTGTGGGAGACCTGCTTGGAGGGGGCTCTGCCATTCCCCTTGCCATGCTTTTCCTGCAGGAGAAGCAACTGGAGTCTGAGCTCCTGGGCTGCCTCCTGTGTTTGGGGTAGATCCCTTGCACCCACAGCTCAGGGTTGTTTCTTTAGTGGTGCCCAGCACAGCCTGGCTCCATCCATCACTGGATACTGCTGGGGTTATCCTGGGATCTGGTTAGTGGGAATTAACCTTGGAAGTGTCTGGGATTATTCTGGGATCTGGTTAGTGAGAATTAACCTTGGAATTATCTGGGATTATTCTGGGATCTGGTTAGTGAGAATTAACCTTGGAATTATCTGGGATTATCCTGGGATCTGGTTAATGACAATTAACCTTGGATGTGTCTGGGGTTATCCTAGGATCTGGTTAGTGGAATTTACCTTGGATGTGTCTGGGGTTATCCTGGGATCTGGTTAGTGGAATTTACCTTGGAAGTGTCTGGGGTTATCCTGGGATCTGGTTAGTGGAATTTACCTTGGATGTGTCTGGGGTTATCCTGGGACCTGGCTCATGGGAGTTCCCTTGGGTGTGTTGTGTGCAAGTCTGTGACAGACTTTTCCAGAGGGTGGTTTAATGAGGTGTAACAGCCAAGGCAGAGCCTGCCCGTGCTGAGGGCAGCTGCTCCCCAGGGTGCTTCATCTCCTTCCCATTTGAACTCCTTGAGCTGAGCAGTTTAACAACTCCAATCCTGCCTAACTTTATGTTGTGATCTGCCCGTGTCAGGCTTGCCAGGCTCTCCCAAGCAGCAGTGGTGGAGCTGAGGATGTTTCCCCTGGCCAGGCATCCATTCCCATCTGCATGGGGACACCCCATGGACTTTGACAGCAATTCCTGTCCTCTTGTGCACCTTTCCCATCCCTGTGTGGTGGAGCTGGAGCAAAGGGAAGCCACCAGTGGTGCTCGGTGCTGTGTGGATGCTGACAATCACACCTCAGCATCCCCACTGGTGCTTTCACTGCTGTCTGCCAAAACCTTTAAAAGGAAAGGAAAATTGTGCTCATTCTTCCTCTCCTTCCTCTCCCCCTGCCCTTGTGTCCTCCTCCTGCTGTGCAGTGAGCTCCCACACTGTGTCCAGGCTGCCCAGAGGAAGCTGAGTGGGTGTGGGGCTGCGGCTCCATCTGGGAATTGTTCTTATCAAACTGCTTTATGTCAAAAAGGAATAATAATAAAACCTTTGATGGTGAGCAGGGAGATCAGGAGGTACAGCTGCTCCTGAGGCCTGACCTGCAGCTTGTGAGCCTTTACAGGGAGTTTTATGCTGCAGCAGATTTTGCTGTGTGCCTGGAATATCTCGGAGGAGCCGGGGGAAACAACCGGGGGCTGGCGCAGGGTGCAGGAGCTGCTGGAAATGGCTCTCTGAGAAGCAGGGGAGAAGCATAAGAAAAGCAAGTTTCCTGCTATGAGGCTGGTATATTTATGACTGGAAAGTTTTGGGTTGAAAAGGTCACGAGCAGGCGGTTGAGGGAGCAGCAGGGGCCGCAAGAGGCGATTGCCCAGCTCACGCCCTGCCCTGCAGTGGGGTTGGGAGGCTCCCACGGGGGTCTGGTGGCCACGTGTGATGGGAGAGGGATGGGGAGCACTGGAGGGGTGAAGGACAGTGCCCAAGGCAGCTGGGATGTGTGGGATTTGTGCCCGTGGGGCTGCGGAGGGGCTGGGCTGTGCCCGCCTCCTCCCCTTGGATGGAGTTTCCAGCCCTGCCTCGGACACCACGTGAAAATGAGACATGCACATCTGGAAGTGGAGTGCACGCTTGTAGCACTGCCAGTTTATTTATTCCTGCAAATTCTCCCTAATTAGGGGCTGCTGGGAAGTTGACATTGCTGTAAATGGCCTCTTTCCAAGGGGTTCAATGTTCTGACTGACCCTCACCTTCTCTTCCCCTCCTGTAACTAGCAGTGAAAAGGTGTTCCCTACCTCTAGGCCCAGGCACTGCAATTCCTTCTGGAGTCAACCACGCAGGAAGGTTTTCCAAAGGAAACGTGCTGAGCCCTGTGTGTGTTAAACTCATTAAGGATGAGCAATAATGTTTCTGAAGCCTCTTGTTTCTATTAAAACATCTGTGCTGTCATGAGACACAGTTCTGAGCCTGTTTGGCCTTAACGTTAAAAAGCAGTAATTAATAATTATTTTTTTAAACAATTAAAGTAATTAAGTCAGTTTTCTGCTTGGATCCTAAATTGCACCTCCCAGGTGCTTAGAAAAGTCTGACCTGAAACTGAGAAGAACAAGAGCTTGAGGCTGAGTTTGTTTTAACTGCCTGAGGTTCAGGCAGATGCAGTTCCTGATCCTCTTTCCATTTCCTTCCTCTGCAAGTGTGCCCTGCTGTTTAATCCACACCAGGGAGCTGTGCTTCCCTTCCCTCCCCTTTCCCCTCCCAGGCACGTGGGCTGCCATCCCACTCCAGCAGCAGCATGGGGACACCCAGGAGCCCGGGGTGGCTGGGATGATGTGCCTGGCCCAGGCTCGGGGCAGCATTTCCCTTTCCAGGCTCTCAGCACTCACAATAGCCGGAATCACTGCCTTGGCATGAAATGCTTCCAGCCACGGCACTGCTGGGACTGCAGTGAGCTCAGGCTGTGCGTGCACATCTCCAGGTGAGGGGCTGGCTGGTTGCTCCTTGGAGGGGATGAGGCTCAGGGTCATGGCAGAGCTGTGCCCCCAGCCCAGCCGTGCGCCCCTGGAGCCCAGCACAGAGGGTGCTGACCCACAGCCTCCCTCCTGCAGGCAAGCAGTGGGATCAGGCGCCTGGCTGAAATGCCACCTTAGCCCTGGGGTGGGTCTGGGTGACCCCATCAATCCCCAGGGAGGGGTTTGGGACCATCAAGGATGAGCACAGTGGGACCAGGACAGACCCAGCTCTGTTTCCAGCTTAGGAGCTCTGGGTGACCCCATCAATCCCCATGGTTTGGGACCATCAGGGATGAGCACAGTGGGACCAGGACAGACCCAGCTCCATTTCCAGGTTAGGAGGGTGAGGGGAGGGCTCTTGGTGCTGCCCCTGCCCTGCTCAGTGGAACCACACGTGCTGCATCCCTTGTTCTGAGAAGAACAGGCTGGTACCTCCTCTGTGTGCTGATTTAATGGGGTTAAAGCTGACAGGAAGGCAAGCCTTGATCTTCATCTTCTTGATCATCTGCTGGGGGGGGAGAAGAGGCTGTGGTTGTCTGAGCTTGTTCCTCACCCATCTCAGCTCCAGGCTGCCCCAGAACACCAAGTTTGCTGCATGCCTTGTTTGTACACTGAATATCTGAGAAGCTTCAGGGACCTTCTCCTTCCTCATGTCTTCTTTAATTTCTTACAAGCAGAAACCTCTTTGGCCTTTTGCTCCCTGGATTTCACATCAGTCCCTTTACAACTTATCCCTTTAAAAACTTCTCAGTTCTGCTCTTATTGATCCGTTTGTGCCACAACCATATTTGGGGTTGGATTGGGGTTTTTTGTTCCCTTGGCAACGGTGATCTTTGCCCACAGCAGCTCTTCCCTGCAGTGCATCTGTGGTGATGCTTCTGGCAGCCCCGTCCCCTCTCCACCTTCCTGTGGGGTGTGAGTGATGCTGGGTAGCCAGGATGGCTCATGATAGAGCTCTAATGGCTTTTGCTTTGCTGCTAAAATTCTCTAATTTAATATATTTTAGGAGTTACCCACTTTAATTTTATGACATTGGTGGCTTGTGGTCATGCTGGGACCTACTGGGGCAGTGAGGTCCTTTGTGCTGGGGCTCTTTTCATGAGCAAAGTCTTTATTAAAAGCCCTTTAAGTGCTGCCCTTCTGCCATTCTTCCAGATTTTGTCCTTTTCCTATTATCCAGTCTTCAAAGTTACCTGACCTTTTCTATGCTCGGTGGTACTAAGGGATGAGATCCAGCAGCATTTTATTAAAAAAAAAAATTAAAAATCAGTTCATTATCCAGAAATCTCAAATTAGCAAACCTATTTGGAATTATTTTAGCTTTTCCCATGCTCTGGGTTTCCTTGCAGAGGAAGGGAAGTGTGACTAGCACTGAAGTGCGTCTGTGCTCCCTGTGTTTCCTACCCTTGGGAAGCAGGAAGGTCCTGGAGCCTCTTTTCGTGACAAGTCCTGCGCAATCAGGGCAGGACTGACGCCGTCATCCCCGAAACCATGGGCGGAGGGGATGGGAACCGTGTCTGATTTTCCTTCCGGAGTCCCCTCGTCCCCAGACAGTGACAGCCAGGGACTGGGGGCTCCCAGCACCGCTCCCTGCCACAGCCAGCTCTGCTCTGAAGGCCTGCCAGCTCCCTGATGCTGAGTGACATCTGTTCTGTGCCTCAGTTTCCCCACCTGTCATATGGAGATGACTGCAGCTCTTCCAGGTGGGTTTGGATGCAGAGATGGGTTTGGGGTAGAGGCAGGAACTCAGCAGCTGCAAGGAGCAGAGGAGCAGATGGGAAGGTGGTGGCAACAACCTTTATTTTTGGCTTGGAGAGAAGAGCTGTGCCTCACCATTCCTCCACCTTTGGGTGACATAAATCTGTCTCTCCCTGTGACCCTGCCTTGCTGCTGCCCAGGGAATGCAGCCAGAGCTGCCCGGAGCAGAGCTGGAAGTGATGCCCTGAGCACACTGGGGTTGGTGTCTCACGCTGCAAGTGCCTCCACCCCTCCCCTGCACCTTCCCAGAGAGGCTGGGGAGGAGCTTTCACCTGTGACTAGCAGCAAGGAAAGGTGTTTGGCCTCTCAAAGAAACATTGGGTGGTTAATAATAATGATATTTAGCTGCTCCTACATAGTAATTTTGGTCTGTGAGCCTCAAAGCATTTGGTGGAAGAGGCCACAATCAATCAAGAGTTTTGTTTTCTTATTAACATACGAGGAGGAAGGGGAAGATCCTGTGGGTCTTCACAGTTGTCTTCACAGTTGCCCACTTTTGTGTAGGAGTTACTTTAAGGCTCAGGCAGCCACAATGACTCACGGCCCCCGTCTAACCCAGCCTGATGCTCATGACTGCAGCAGATTGTGAGGCTGATAAGGGCTGCTGGGTTCAGAAAAACCTTGACTTGTGGGAGGAAGAAAATCTGCCTGAAAAACTGCATTCTTAGCAGCCTGCAAGGAAAGTGCAGAGTGCAGTTTGAAATGGGTTTGGACAGGAAAGTCCCTTTTCTGCCTTAGCCTGTTAAAGGATCTTCTAAAGCTGATACCTGCCATCTCCTTGTTTGTTTGGGTTTTTTTCTCTTATGATCTTTTTTTCTCCTTGAAGTCTCCTTTCTAAGTCTGGTTGCTTTGTGGTCCCCCATACCTATGCCAGGACAGAAGCTGTGACCAGCACTGGCTGCTTCTGGAAGGGTTTGAGCTGAGGTCTGGAGAAGCCCTCGAGGCACATCCCTGCTGCAGGGCAGGAGAGCCCAGGGATGAAGCACCCAGAGAAAAAAGGGTTAAAGTTTCTTGCATCTGCCAGCTCTTGTGGCATCAGTCCATTTTTAGCTTGGTACCTGTAACTGAGTGATCAGCAGATTTTACAGACTGCCTTTCTGGGCGCAGGAAATCGCTTCTAGGCCAATAAAACAACTTTACAGGAAGTTTCTTGCTCATCTGAAGAGCAGAGTGATGGTGAAGGAGAAAGGGCTAGGAAGTCAGTGGTGGCCTGGTGTAGTAAGGAAACAAGAAATATTTCTACTGTAACGTAACACAGCAAGGAAAATATTTACCTAAAATTCTCCTGCAGCCAGTGCTTTGGAGAGCAGGAATTTTATCTTGGGCAGCAGTTGCTGTGTAGAGGATCCCAAAGGTCTTATCAAGGCAGGAGCTTGAGGGGAGGCTCCTGGTACAGTAAAACAGTGAGAGAGACCCATGGTTGTGTGAGCAAGGGGAGCAGCAAGTGGTAGAAGAGATGTGATCTGCTCTCTTCCTTTTGAAAATGGAGTTCTTTCTCGTCTCAGATAAAAATTAAAATGTAATTACAAACACCTGTGATATGTCTGGAGAAAGGAACAGGGCGGCCAGGTAAGTGACTGAAGAAAATCCCTGCCACAAGGACAGAAGGAGCAGAACCTGATTGCTTTATCAAAGGCAGTGTAGGTGATGTGATCACTGTGGGAGGTCTTTCATCAGGAGAAGTCTCAGGGTCCTCACTCTCCTCGATCTACCTGGAAAAGGCAAAGCAGGGGCTGTGTCAAAACTGCATTTGGCTGAGCAGTACAACGCACACTGGTGCTATGCTGACAGGGAGCCCCAAAAACCAGTTCCAGGGGAGGAGGCAGGTTCTCCAACCCTCTGGGATGGGGGCTCAGCTTCCCAGGGTTGCCTGCCTTTCTAGAAGAAGGATTTGGCTAAACATAAGCTTTTGGGTTGAGGATGCAGGTAGAAAACCAGATGAAGTGGAGCTTGGTTATGTGCAGCTTGGTCAGGGGATGATTTTTCTGGGCTGATGTTCTTGTAAAGCTGACATGGCTCAATGAGATAAAAGGGTAAGAGAGTCCAAGAGAGAAGGATGGGCTTATCTCCCTGGAGGAAAGCTTGCTCCTCTTCTACTAGCAGGAGCTTGGGGTATGTGCTGTGAGATGAGCTGTTTACATACCTTGCTGCCTTAAATATTTACTGTTAGAGCTCTGGATATTCTTGTTATTCTTCAGTTGCTGTAATTTTCCATCTCTCTCTCCCCCTCTCAGTGCCTTAGGTGCACATGGGTGCAATATGACCCAGCTGGTTTTAATGAAAAGGAACTCCTACTTCTAGCCCGGATATTTTATTTCACACTTCTCGGGGCTCGCCTCTCGGCCGCTTGATTTGCTAAACTTTTATTAGATCCAGGATGATAACATTGCCTTTGCTTGGGAAACACAGAGTGACCCGGGGGGCTGGGACTGACCCAAACTGCATCAACCTCTTCTGCTGAAGGGCTTTGAGCTTCTCCACCAGCTCCACCAGACCAGCAGACATCATTGTGATGCTCCCGCCACAGTCCTTCAAGAAGGTTTTGCGGTTTTTTCTAGTGGTTTACTTCTTCTTGCCTCCTGTTGACCTCAAAAAAGGGTCCCCATCACAGCATCACAACAATCCCTATGTGACCACAGTTCAGGGAGTACCACCAAACCCCAAGCAGGGGCTGTCACATTGAATCTTATGGGATTTGCAAGGGGGTAGACTCTGAACATCAAAAAATGTGCTTGGTCCTTTCTCAGATTGCTTGTATTGCTCTTTTAAAATCTTCTTTACAATAAGGATTTTTAGGTTGTCTTGCTTAGTTCATTTTTTTTCCCTGCTTTAAACCCATTCTACAACTTTGTAATGAGGGTGTAGTCAGGATGTTTAACAGACTTTATAAAAGGCTAATCCAGGTCTGTTCTTCCAGTGAGCGAGTCATCCATGGTTTTTAACAAAGTGGGACTTGTTTCTCGCTCAGTAACAAAGTTAATTATTGACAGCTACATTTTTACCTGCTGGAAATGGATTGCTGATGTGACCTGCATAAAACTGCTTGGGAGGAGAAAAATAAAGACACTTTCTTTCAAAAATCAATGCCAGTGACGGGGGTCAGCCCTCTGTGGTAGCGTGCAGTGTGGCAGCAGCCACCACTCCCCACGGTGGGGACTGCAGGGACCTGGCACCCGGGTGCTGAGCTCGGTGTCACAGAGCCACAGGCCCATGGCCATTCCTGTTCTCCTCCAGGCCATCGGGAACAGCAGATGGTGTTCAGCCAGGATGGCACCGAGGAGCTTTACAGGCAGTGTATTGCGTGGAAAGGCATTTTTGTTTGCAGTTGTGATGCAGAGAGATGCAGAGCTGTCCCTCCCCTCACTGCTGTGGTGGTTTCTGACACCACGAGGAGAGCAAAAAATGAAAGAGCTGAGCACTGCTGCCTGCCAGAGGAGAGGAAACCCACTGTACCTACCTTAAAATATCGTACTTCTGTTGTAAAGGTGTTCTCAAGATTATTTAAACAGTTCTCATGTTTTCAAATAATGCCTTTCCTTGGACAACATGGAAAACCTGGAGCTTGCTGAGTCTGGGAAACTGGTACTGTTGGTTTAATTTTCTGGTTCATGTACACTCTGGGGGAGTCCGTGGTGTTTGCAGACTTTAAATGTGTGAAATTAAAAGGGTGACGTTTGTGGTGAAGCTCATACTTTCTGCAGTAACTGTACTACTGCTTTACATCATTTTCCTTTATGGTTCACCCAACGTGGACTAAAAGCCCAACCCATTCATTTTTCTTTTCCTGTTGATGTGCCTGGACACATTTCAGGGGGTATCATCACTTTAGAATGATGCTATTAAAACACAGGGCGGGGAGGATAAAAAGAGGGTCAAGAGGGCAGGATTTGAATCAACACCGGAAAGGGAGAAGCATCAGATAGCGAGATGCTCAACCTGAGAGGGTGTGAGAGGTGGGGAAGGGGCAGCAGTGTCACGGCAGGGGCCGGTGTCCAAGCCAGAGCGGCACCAGGTACCTGATTCGCTGGCTCGGGCTGCAGTGGAGGGAGCTGTGGCAGCATCGAGCGCTGGGCTCAGCATCGGGGCAAGTTTTGCATCCCCCGCTGCTCCTGCAGCGATGATTTTCCACAGCGGGCTGCTTGGATTCGGCAGCGGTGGGTTAGCACAGTGCTGGTTTCATTTTGAGGAGTTTTGGCCGAGTTGTCCCTTTCCAAACAAGGGTAAACCGAGAAGTGAAAGGCTCATCAGTGCCGGAGAACACCGGGGCAGCGACCCACCCGCGTGGGGCCGGTTCCGCCCTCCGTGGGGCAGCGCTGGCCCGTTCCCCAGGCTGCTCCCGTCACCGGGGCTCCGTGCCGAGGGCCGCAGCAGGGCACGGGGGGATGCGGGACGCGCTGGCTGCCGGCACAGCCCGGGGGTGCCCCTCGCACCCCCCGCACCCATCGGGGCGGGGCGGGGGTCGCGGCCACCGCCCCGCAGAGGGGCCGGCGCGGCGGAGGGGGCGGCGTGACGGGCGTGGGGAGCAGCCAGTGCGCGGCGAGGGGCCGTGCCGGGCCGGGCCGCGCTGGGCCGGGCCGGGGGCATGGCTCGCTGCCCGGCGGGGCGGGGGGCGGCCGCAGCCGCTCGCCCTCCGCCATTCGCGCGGCCGCAGCGCGCACCGCGGAGCCGGGGGGCAGCGCCCCGCGCCCCGCCATGGCCGACCCGGCCGTCAGCGCCCACCTGGAGGGCATCATCTCCGACTTCGAAGGTGGGTGGCCCCGCGGGTGCAGCGCGGGGGGTGGAAGGGGCACACGGAGGGAGCCCGGGTGGGAGCAGCCGCTCTTGGGGCTCAGCCGGGAGGAGCCGCAGCGGCGGCGGAGCGGGTTGAGCTCGGCTCGGCTTCCCCCGGGCTCGGCTGCCGCAGTCTCCCCGCGCCGCTGGTGCCCCGGTGGTACCCGGGGGGGTCCTGGCCGAGGCTGGGGTGTCACCCCGCGGGTAGGGAGAGCTGGAAGGAGCGGGATGCCCCAGGGCGGCATCCCCAGGGCTGTCGGTGCCTTTTGTCCGGAGCGGCTGCGCCCGGTGGTGTCTGCCAAGGCAGGGTCTTACGGGATGTTTCTCCTTTCCTGCCCTTCCCGAGTTGATTAATGTAGTTTTTTTCAGCTGAAAAAACTCGCCTGACCAGACTGAAAGTCTAAAAAAAGAAAAAGCCAGGCAGAGCCCCTTCTGTTGATTCCCAACTTTGGGGTGCACACACAGCCCTGGAGTAGCTGGGATGTGGATAACGACCCCAAGTTTCCCGAATCCCCGTAGCGGGAGCTGCCTGCCCTGGAGGGCTCTGCAGTTGTCCCGTGGCAGAGCTCCAGCGGCCCGCGGCGCTGACTGATGGAGGATCTGCACGCAGCGGACCGGGATGGCTTCGCCGTTCTTCTTGCCTGCTATTCTGCCTTTTCCAGGCAAGAAGATAAGCTAGCGGGGAGCGTGCTGCTGCCAGATGGGTCTGGGAGCGAGAGACAGGCAGAAGAGGGCTGGGGGGGTTGTGCCTGAAGCAGGCGTTGAGAGATCGGCTCGAGGGAGCTCATCTTCTTCCCGAGCAGAGTTTTGGAAGAGCAGCTCCATCCCTACGCACTCGCGCGTCCTGGCAGCGACCCAAGCGGAGCTTTGTGCAGCGGTTTCTAGAAAAAAAAAAAAAAAAAAAAAAAAAAAAAAAGAAAAAAAAAAGCCCACAAGATATAGCGGAGATGTTGGGGCCGCGGTGAAAGCTTATCCAGGGGCTGCGTGTGCACCGCTATAGGCTGAGCCTCCACCGCCTCCTGGAGAACCCAGCCTGACCTTCGGGAAGCAGAGCTCTGCTGGTTTTCCTGCTGGGGAGCCGAGGAAGCTCAGAGCGCAGGGGTTCCTCTTCCAGGTCAGGCAGGAAACGGGTGGCAGAGCTGGGGTCTCAGCAGTCCTCGCCGTAGGCTTTAGGCACGGCCACCTCCCCTGTTTGCAGCCCGTGGGCTTTCTCCAGTGCAGCTGGCAGTGGAGGGCATAGCGGGAGGCTCAGGGAAGTCACGTCCCTCGGGAAGATTGGGACTAACAAGTGTTGGGACACAGAGAGTGACCCGAATCTGCCACCCCTTTGGGTTCAAGGGCGCCTCTGTGACTGTCCTTGGGGGACGCCTGAGCTCCCCCACCGTAGGGCTGCGAGCTGATGTAATTACCGCTTCCCTCTCGCCGCCCCAATTGCACGTAAATCTCTGAAGAATGAGTAATTCCCTACTCGGATACGATAAAGGCTCTGCTGTGGGCCCCGGGGCTGCCTGTTTGGGCTGTGTGTGGCACAGAGCAGCTCGGTCCTGCCTTTATTTTCAGTCTGTGGAGCACTGTCTGTGCAGAGGGAGAGGCTGGGGAGAGCTCCCTGTATCTGAAGCCAAAAGCTCTGGCCTTGCCCTTGAGCAGGGATCTGGGCTACTGTTTCACAATTTAATTAGCTCTCAGCGTTGCACAGCAGCTTCCCAAAAAGCATGCAATTAATCTGCAGCCCGTAGGGCAGGAGATGCAGTGTTCCCGTCTGCTGGGTGGGTACCTCAACCCCACGCAGCCCCTGGCCAAGCAGGAAAGATCTGCCAAAAATACCACGGAGCAGAAAGACCAGATCATCCAGAGCTCTCTTTGTTCCCTCCAGTCACACACTGCCTGCCCTCCCCAGTCACCCTGGCTGTTCCTGCCTGTTTTCCTCCCAGCATCCGTGCCAGTTCTCCTCCCAGCATCCCTGCCTGGTTTCTTGTCCCTGCTGTGTTGCAGCAGGCAGGGAGCTGCAGCCTTGGCTGTGGAGCTGCCAGCTCCTGGGGAGGATGCAAGGGCCCCTGGGGAGAGGGAAGCAGCACCAGGTACTTGATTCCAGTTTAGTTTCCAGGTCAAAGCAACATTTGAGAGGAAAACGGAGCACAGCAGAGTGTGTTCTTCCTCGTGCCCGATGCTGTGATGGGGATGCTCACAGTGCCCATCTTGCACTGGCCAGCAGGTCCTGCAGGAGGGCACTAGAAAAGTCCAGGGGCTTCTGCCCCAGGGGAGCTGTGGATGTGCCATCCCTGGAAGTGTTCAAGGTCAGGTTGGATGGGACTGTAAGCAGCCTTGTTTAGTGAAAGGTGTTCTCTGCCCATGGCAGTGGGGCTGGAAATAGATGATTTGTAAGGTCTCTCCCAACCAAACCCATTCTATGATTCTAATCCCCCTTATTTGACTGACAAAAGCTTCCCTGTCTCTAATGGGGCAGAACATCGTTAGGTCTGTGGTTTGCCAGGATTTACAGAGCATAATAGCTCTGCCCCTGGGTTTATAGATTCTGGCAGGTTTTCAGGAGTGTGGCTGGTTCAGCTGTGGTTGCAGCAGTGCTTCCCAAACTCACCTCTGCCTCACAGGGGGCTGTGGGTCCCTCAGCTCCCTGGGGGCTCAGGCACAGACCCTGAGCTGCAGGGAGGGGAGGCTGCAGTGCTAAATCAACCTGGTGAGGCGCCTGTGCAGTGTGGTAACAATCCCTGCACCCCAGAGCTCCCTGATCCAGCCAGGCTGGGTGATGTGGGAGTGTTGGTGTCCACGGTGCCCCACTGAGCAGGGGGTGATGCTCCTGTTCAAGCTTTGGTTGGTTGTGATGCTGCGCAGAGATAATCCCACAGCGTGGAACTCCTCCTCCTGCCAGAGGTGTGGAGCTTTGTGCACTCGGTTTCTGCTGCCTGGTAGTGAGACAGGAGAGATCTGCTCCAGTCCCTCATCCCGGGGGGATGTGGCTGCTGCTGAGCAGAGTCCCAGGGTAACTGAGGTGTGTTTTTGCTGGCAGTTTCTGGTGGAGAGCACTGATGCCAAGCACTCCTTGCCTTTGCCAGTGCTGTCAGTCAGCACCAGATTTGTTTCTCTGTAATTTTGAAACACAAATTGTCACAGTGGGTGTAAACTGTGCCTGCTGGAAATGCCGAGCAGGGCTGTGAGTGTGTGGAGAGGCAGGAGGGTTCCCAGGGGTTCTGTGTGGTGTCTGGGGGTACAGCTTGGTGGGGGCACAGGCTGGCAGCTTTGCTCTGGCAGAAACCATGAGACAGCATTTGTTGATGGCTCCTAATCCCTGATTTTCTCATTGCTCAGAGCCCAGCTCCCTCGGGGAGTGTGTGCTGGCTGTGGGTGAGCCTTGGCAGTGCTGTGGAGCTGGGTGGAGAGCCTCCAGCCCTGCCAGGACATGACACTGCTGATCAGAAGGTTTCTCTGGTTATTTTATTTATTTACTCTTCCTTACTATTGCACACTTTTCAGACACTTCTCTCGCCACCCAGTGCAGGGTATTTTTAGTATCTCACCAGCAGACTTCGTCCCAGTGAGGTACAAACTCGTGCTAAGTTATGTCCCAGTCCCAGTGCCACCAAAAAACCATCACCCAGCTCGTTTTCACGAGGGCGCTGCATTATAAATAGCCTTTTCTACGTGCTCAAAACTCACAGACTCATCCTTAAAACTCCCTTGAGCAAATGCCCGGGATGTCTGTGGGACACGTGGCCGTGCTGCATCCCCAGGCTGCGCAGGGCCAGCGTTCCTGCTGCCCCGGGGAGCAGCTGCAGCCGCGTGCTGCGCATGCTGGGACTCACCCCGGGCTAATATTAGCAGGAACGTGCCAGCGTGGGTGATGTGCCTTGAATTCAGCAGGGTGGAAAGCCCTGGAGGTGGGACGTGCCTTGTTTTTGTGTGAGTGTCCTGCTCAGGTCCAAGGTGTGTCCTCTAAGCCAGCCCAAGGGTTTGCAGGATGAGCTCCAGCCTGGCTCGCGGGCTGGGAGCTGAGCGTGTGACTAACGGTCCCTCGTGTGCCAGGGCTCAATGCCTGGAAAAGGAAACGCAGAAAGATCTTTCCGATTTACATCTTGGATCATCCCAGCCCTGGGAGTGAAGCAAAGCTCCTCAATTGTTGGATTTCCTGGGCTGTCCACAAAAAGTCTCACTGCTGCTGGAGCTCTTCGTGGCACAGCCAGAGCTGCTCACTGATGCAGCTGGTGCTCCAAGACAGCAAAGTCACCTCTGATATACCCTCAAAGCTGGGCTTTACAGCCACTTCAGTGATCTCTCTCTTATTCCACATCTATCTTTCTCTACCTGAGACAAAAGGATGGGCTGGATAGGAGTTTTCTGCCAAATCCTCCTCTGGTGGGAGAAGAAGGAGCCAGAGGGAGGTGCTTGTGGGAAGGGAAGTTTTGTGTCTTCCCCTGCAGAAGTTGTATCTTCCCCTGCAGAACTGGCCTTCGAGCCACAAAGTCAAAAACCTGCACCTGCCTGGTCACAGCAGTGGGTACCTGCTGTTGTGGGCTGGGTTTTTCCCTGGCTGGGTTTTTCCTAAATCTAATTCTTTGGGAATAAAAAGGTTGTGAGGCAGTGGGAAAGGGAAGAACAGGTGATCTCCCTGTCCATGTGAACTGGGCTCTGGGGATGCCTCTGGCCCTGGTTAGGCTGTAGGATCATGCAGGGGTTGTTGTCTACAGTCCTGTCATGCAGGGTGGGCTGGGCTGTGTGTCCTTGGGGCCAGGCACCGAGCAGTGTCCCTGGCTCTGTGACAGCAGGGACAGCTCCTAGGGCTGGCACGGCTGAGCTCCTGTGGGACCAGCCCTGGGCAAGGTGAGCACAGACTGTGCTAGCCATAAAGAGACCTTGCAGAGGAGCCTGGGTGGGAAGGGACAGGGAGGGGATGGCTCTTTGCACCAGAGCCAGGGCAGCTGCTTTGGTTTTGCAAGCACAGTGCTGGTGCCTGGAGGTGAGTCAGGGCCTGGAGCACCGTGCTGGCTCTTCCCAGTCCCTGGGCTCTTGGTAGCACCTTTCCCTCAGTAAGGGACTCACCTAAAATGCTGCACTCTTTGCTCATTGCCCTTGGTGACTGGGGCAGTGGAGTGAGTAGGAAGCACCTCTGGGACACGTTGGGTCAGGTCTGATAGCTCTGAGTGACCACGGCTCTGGCTCTTGGCCAATACATGCCAGCAAAGCTGGGGCTGAATTACTGCCAGGCATTAACCTGGCACCTCTGGGTGCCCCATGGCCTCACGGGGTGCTGGTTTAATTTCTGGTTTGCTGCCCTTCCTTGCAGGGAGCTGCTCAGCCCTTTTTCCAGGAGCCAGGACAGCAGCCACCAAAACCTGGATGGGGACGTGTCATAATCCAAAGACAATAATGGAGACTTCAGAGCCCATAATCACGACAGATATTCACATTTCTGACTTTGATATTTAAGGCAGCATCTTTCTGCAAGAATATAATGTGGGCTCTTTCCCTCTCCCAGCCTCCCTGTCCCCTCCTGCTGTAGTGGCCTCTGGCACCTCTTTGGTCTTTAGCAACAAGCCAAGTGACCCTAAATCCTGGTTAAGCTTGTTTGAAGCCTGTAAAATGAGTCAGTGGGTCTGAGTGAAGTTCCTGGAGGGGCTGTGCCTGCTTGGTGGGGGTCAGGGCCCATCAGGGGAGCTCTTTGTGGGCTGTCATGCCCTTCTCAGGAATGGGGTTGTGTCCTGGCCACCTCTCATTTCACACCTGCAGGGTGTTTGGTCCTGGCACCCCTCTGGTGGCACCAGCAGTTTGTACCCAGCTGCTGTGCTGGTGCCATCGTGGGGAGAGCCCTCCTGGGTGTGGGGGACCCCTCCTCACTTCCTTCCCTGCCACAAACAGTGCAGGTAAGGAGTAGCCTGTGGGCAGGAAGGGGTTTGTTGCTGGCTCAACTCATTCTGAACAGCTCTCATCTCCTGCTGCCTGTGACTCAGGCTTTTACCCTGATTGCTTTTGTGAGGTTCTGGATGCAGCTCAAGCCCTTGGCTCTCCTGGGGACACCTCCAGAGCGGTGGAGTGTCCGTCCAAGGTGGCCCTTGGTTGGTTTGTGTGCCAAAAGGGGAGGTGCCATGGGTGCTGTGTGACCCTGCATCCTCCCAGTGCTGCTGGCACCCAGGCCAGGGCACTTTGGGGTGGAGTGCCAGCCTGCTGCCCAGGTGTAGGCACAGTCAGTGTCAGCCAAGCCTCCTGTGCATTGCAGGGCAGGACATCATCTGGGCCACTATCCTCCTGGCAGTAGAGGTGGCAGTTTGGGACACAAGCATCACAAAACTGTGCAGCCCCTTGCTAGGGTGAGGTGAGTGCTCTGCAGCTCTCCCAGCCCTGAGGATTAGTGGTGAGGGCAGTGCCACTGGTCACTGCACTGCTGTGGGAGACAGGGAGCGTGGTGAGGACTGGGGTTGGGACTCAGTCTTTCTTTCATCTTGGCCAATGGAAGTAAAAAAGCAGGGAAATGTGCAAAGGATGGCTTTGATTTTATTTTCCAAAGCACGTTTCCTAGGGAGGAGGAGAGGTCTGCTCTCTGCCAGCCCTCAGGACGTTTGGACAACAGCTCTGCAGTGCTGGGTGTCCCCTCCAAGAGAGTCATCCGAGCTGGCTGCAGGGACAGCAGCAATCAGCACTGCAGGGGTGAATGGCTCCTGGGTCCCTCCTTTGCCCCTTTGACCAATTCCCCCTTTTTCTGCAGCTTTTTAACCAGCATGTTGCAGCACCACCCATCAAAGCATCTTCCCAAATGGAGACTTCACTGATTTAATCACCCAGTCCCTGGTCACCCACCTGAGTCACTCTCCATGTCCCTTGCATGGGCACTGGGATTGATGCCACCTGGGGATGGCATCTGTGGCACCAGCACGGGGCAGGCTGGGCTCTGCAAGACCATCTGCATCATACTTTTGTCTCTGGGTAATCATTTTGAGGCATTTTAGAATTATTAGTGAACCAAACCAAATCTACAGCCCCATGGGAGGCACAGAAAGGATTTATTTCTCTCCTTCCTCCTCCCCCCATGAAAGGAAACTGGAGCACAGGGCAGAGACAGGAGCTGGAGTGAGCCCGTGGCAGAGCCAGTAATGCAATCTGCTGGGCTGGATACCCTGTGTTTTATGTAATTTTCTGTACAAGTATGAAATGAATATAAGAGATGTAAAATATCCTGGTCTGATCTGGAAGCATTTTGCTGCAAGTTAATGGTTACATAAACCCAAGTGTAATAGAGAATCAAGCTAAAATCTTTTGAGAACTGCATTATGGGGACTGAAAAGCTGGGATTTTGTATTAATCTGAGTGTGGATTTTATTTTTTTTTTCTATTCTTAGTCCTGACTTTGCTTTTGCATGTTCATTTCTGGGGAAGGAGCAGTTTGCTGCATCAGCCTCAGGCTGTTTTATACCTTGCTGTGAGTGAGAGAAATGCTGCTTTGATTGATGTCCGAGCCCTGAACTTGCATTTATCCCCAAATTTCCACCAGAACTCACCTCTTGGTACCATTTACACCATTGAGGAAGGCCCTGCATGGGGACAGCACGTTGCCAGCCTTTTCTTGCCATGTGATTCGTGTCAGACCAGGCACTAATCTGCTGCAACTTCCTTTGAGGACTGTCTGTGAAATCAGAGAAAGGATTTATTTGGGCATAAACTGTTCATAACCTGACCCAGGATAGTGTGAGAGTCAGGGTACAACAGCAGAGTGTCACTAGATATATCTAGAGGTATATCTAGATAGATATAGATATATTTTATATATGTAGTGCAGCAAGGTTGGTTTACTGGTAAAGGAAAGGTGTGAGGCCTCCTGGCACAAGCACAGGGAGGGGCCCCAGCAACCCTTACTTCTCTTCTTTCTTTGGTTAGATCACCAGGAGCTTTGGGAAAGGTGCTTTTAAAATTTCCTGCCTTGCTTTCTGTGGGTGTAAGAGGGGATCTGAGTTTCTCAGGCTGCTTTGAAGCTGTGTGTACTCACAAAATCCTGCCAGCTTGTGCATTATTGGTTGCTGCCTGCACTGCCAGGGATTTTCCATCTCAGACCCACAATTTTGACCCCACTGAGGGGCTCAGGGGAGCTGGGAGCACCTTGTTGTTGAGGATGGGGTAGAGATCTACTGCTCTGGCCCTGCAGCAGGGGTGCAGCTCCCTTCCCTTTCTGCTGTGGGACCTGTAGATTTAATACACAGTGGAAATACCCTACAGGTACGTGCAGAACACCCTGCTTGCCCCCATAACTGAGCCTGCAGTTCACTCCCATGCACCCATCTCTGCTCTGGGTGGTGGCAGCTCTTCAGTGGCGTCACTCAGGGGAGGTTTGGATAAGCCAGACCCAGGTGGCCCCGTGGGCAATCACTCTTTGCTCTCAGCCTGGGCCAGAAAAGCACCAGGAGCACCCTGCTGCCTGCAACAGCGCTCTGGGAAGCTTTAGGGCCGTGAGCAGTGCATGCTGTGTTGGGTTTCCAAGGGTTCCTTGAAAGATGAGAGCTGCAGCCTCCCCCTCTCCTGCCTGGGAACAGGAGGTGACCATCTGGTAGCAGTTTAGAGCGAGCCCTGGCTCTCAAACAGTGCCATTGTGCGCTGGGAAATAACGGCCCCATCAGGCTCCAATGTGTCCAAAAACCCAAGGAAAGCTCTCTGTGCTTAAGCAAGCAAGCAAATGTAACCCCTGGGTTACAGAGACCACGCCAGGGGCACAGGATGTTTAAGGGGAAGCAGTTGGGGGCCGGGGCTGTGGCAGAGCTGGAGGCTCCGGCTGGGAAGCAGGTCCCGGAGGAGCCAACATCCCTTGCTGTTTATTTTGGTCTCCTCCTGAGCTCTGTGCATAGATGTTTCCTTGTATAAAGCCTCCCCTGGCCTGCTGGTGGGATATTCTGGTTGAAAAGGGAAGGGAGGAGGAGCAGATGTTGCAGATGTTCCCTGGCTGACCCCCCCGGGGTGCCCGGGGCCAGGCTGCAGAGCGGGGTGAGCTGTGGTGGCAGCGTGCTGTGTGCTCCAGAGCTTCCAGCTGGGAGAGGCGTGTGCTGGTGCGTTGGTGTGTGTTACCTTGTTTTTTTGAGAGTTTTAAAGTTCTTCTAGAAGTTTTCTATATCTTTTGATGCTTACGTATTTCTACTGATTTTTTTTCACACTGTTTATGTAAATAATGGTTGTTTTGCATTCTTCTTTGTAAGCGGAGAGAATTGATGGACTGTTGGTTTGACCAGTGTGGTTGGAGAGGTGAAAATTTCACCCTCCAATCCACTTTCACTATTCTATATATAGTGGAGTCAGAAAATAAAATCCTCTCTTTGGGTTCTTTTCTTTCCCCTTTTACACCAAGTGTCCGCGTGTGAGTCATTTTGTGTCGCACTGTGACAGGTGTGTGTGCTGGTGTGTGCTGGTGTGAGTGCTTTTTCCTTTTCATGGACAGGACAGGACTGCTGGGATATGTTCCTTGAGCTTTACTGCGGCATCAGCCTCATTGCATGGTTGAGACAATAGGAAGATGGCAAAGCTCACACAAAGCCAGCAGCAGCCAAAGATGTCTTTGTTACAGAGCATTTTAAAAACTTTCTAGCCAATAACATATTGCTAAAGCTTACAGACAGTTGTTCTAACCAATTACACATCAAAGTACACATACACTTACTTCACACCATGTTTACTTGTATGCTTTCTATTGACAATACTCAGTACTTCATTATTAGGCTTAAACCTTCTACTATCCTGCTGAACATATCTTTCTCCAATCTTAAGGTCTATCTTAACCAAACCTAAGACTTAAACTATTATTCATGTCCTTACTTACTGTACTATTGTAACTTTTTCTACCTTCAGGCTTTACAACTGCAGCTAACTCTGAGTTTCTCTACTCTTTCTGTTTCTAAGACCTGCCTTTCCAACTTTCTGGAAGTCTTCTTACCTTTACTATTTCCCACGTTGTGGAGCCCCTGTGCAGGAGCCAGATCCCTCCATGGCATCTGAGCCCCCTTGGCTTGCCTGGGACTCCTGAGGAGGGACTCTCCTCCTGCATGTGGGAGTCCCCAGTGCCACTCACTTGTGACACCTCTGCAAGACTCTGGGCTGTTGCATGAGCTGCTGGGATTTGAACCAGAGCTCTGCCCTCTCTCCCCAGTCTAGAGGATCCCTAAAGAGCAGCTTTAACTGCTGGGGGGTGACCAGGAGGACACAGTGGCCTCACTGTGCAGCCATCCCCAGCACTGCTGAGTAAAGTAGAAAGTGAAATCAATGTTTTCTCCTTTTCATCCCCCGTGCCTGCCCGGGGAGCATTTGAGCAGGGTGAAGGCACACCGTTCTTGCCCCCAAGTGCCTGTGTGGAGTGGAGCAGGTTTGGGTTTTCGGGAGGGCACGTCCTTGTGCACAGCCAGCAGAGCCACCTCGGAGAGCCCTGCCCCCCTCATCCAACAGGAGGATTAGCAGTGCTGGTTTTGAAGCCAGCCATGCAGAGCTGGGTGGTGCTGAGCAAACCTTGAGGGCTTTGCAAAGGTCTGGTCCCCAAAGGGACATGGCAGTGAGCAGCTCCCAGCCCAGACACGATGGTGCTGGGCTGTTGCAGAGGTTGCATCCGATGGGAAGCGCTTGGAAATCTCATTTTAGGGCATTTTGGGCTTTCCCTGCCCAAAAGTGGCTGCCTTCAGCAGTGGTGGGTTGAGCCAGAGATGTCTGAATGGGTGTGGAGCTGGCTGGAAGAAGGATGTGCCAAAGGCAGTGCAGGTTCAGCCCCAGTGCACCTGCAGAGGAAGAAGGAAGGGTGGTGCTCAACACCTCCGCCACTTTCCCTGCCCAGCTGCCCCCAACACCAGCCAGACAATGGATGGATGCTGCTGGTGGGGCTGGGGAAGCCCTGCTTGTGCCCAAAACCCCCTGGAAAACACGACAGTGGGGACAACCTTGCAGCCCAGGCCCTGCTCAGGGCAGGGACACCTTGTTTGGGGCTCTCAGGGATATGAGGGGACCTGGAGCCCTTGGGGACACAGAGAATTAGCCACAACTGCCCATGTGGGACCCTGGCACGGCGGGTGGGAGTGGGGTGTGGGGCCCTGGAGCCCTGCTTTGCCTTCAGCTGCTGTTTTTGTGAGGAGTACAGACACTTCCCTGCAGGAAGCTGGGAGGAGGAGCAGAGGCTGTTTACTTTCCTTTCCTGGCTCTGGGCAGGACACACTATTTATAAGTTTTTTATCTTTTTTTTTTGAGAGCTGCTGTGCTTCCTGAGGTCCTTCTCTCTTCTCATGCAAGGAGGAGAGAGGCAGTGCTGAGCAGGGAGCTCCAGCTGTGCTCGGTCCCTCTGAGGGCCAGCATTGCTGAAGGTGACATTCCCGAGGATCATCGTGCTCATGGCAGTGGGGCTCTGTCTCAGAGGTGGAAACACAAACCCTCGTGGTCACAGCTCTTCTCTCTCCTGCCTGGGATGCCTGACCTTCTCCAGACCACGCTGAATTCAGGGCAGTGGCCAAATGTGCCAGCAGGACAAGCTGGGTACTGAAATCCCTGCGAAGCCATGAGATGGTCACCCCATCCTGCAGAGAGGGCAGAGAAAGCTCCTGGGCTGTCCCCAGGCAGGTCAGTGACCCTGCTGGGGAGGGAATGCCACTGGCACCTGGGGCTCCCCATGATTTTGCTGTCAAACTGTGCTGAGCCATTTCTGCCCCTCTGTGGGGTGAAGGTTCCTTGCCCAGCCCCTCAGTGCCCCCTTCCTGCCCGCTGGCACCGCAGCACGAGGGAGGATTTATCTGGAGGGCTTGGTTGTCCTGAGACTGTAATCGTGGTTCTGCAGCTCTGCCTGGGCCTTTTTAAACCCCTTTGTGTCTGGGCTTTGACCTTTTTCTCTTTTCTGCAACAGGGCCCAGAAGGACCTGGAAAAAAGCCATTTTTGGTTGTTGTAATTCAATCCAGCCCTTTGATAAGGACAGGGGCTGGCTGTGCTCCAGAAAGACCACATGGGTGGCATGGGGCAGGTTTACCCTGGGCTTGGGGCACTTTGTGGGGTTTAAAGTCAGAAGAAAGGGGCCATGTAGGTCAGCATTGCAATCGGGTTACTCACCATTTCTTTGGGAAGGGGCAGCAGGGCTCGGAGGAGTGGAGATGATGGATGTGGCTCATGTGAGGAACCCTTGGAGGTCAGCAGGGCTGTTTGCATCCAAAGCTCATTAGCAGGTCAGAAAGAAATCCCCAAACCACTTGGTACTGAGGGATCTCCAGGGCAACGCTCATTAAGGAAAGACACTCGTCAGCATTTCCTTTGCTGCCGGGTTCCTTGAGAGCATTTACCCCGTTCCTCAAGACACATCTCTCAGGAGGTTAGAGAGCTGCTTGTTCAAGGGAAGAGGTGGAGACTGAGCTGGCTGGAGGAGTGACAGGCAGGTTTGAAGAGCCTGATGTGGACAGAAGTGTGATTCCATCCCTCGGGGAGCTGCCAGTGCTGTGTCCTCTGCTGCTCTTGCCCACCCAGCTTTGCTCAAGGCCAGGCAAGGGCTCCCTGTTGGGTTGTCCCTTCCGCTCTCTTTGTTTCTAGGAAAATGCAAGCTGGGCTTGGCTGCTGCATTGTTTCAAATGTGGAGGTTTTGGGAAAAAAAAAAAACCAAACAGCTAAAATGTTAGTTTCTGGATAAAGTGTGTGATGGAGAAGGGAAAATGTAGAAAATCTGTGCTGGAGGGTCAGAGCTCCAGCTTGGGGTTGGAGACCTGAGAGTTTGAACACATTGAAAGAGCCTTCCATTGTGGGGCTTTATTTGAATTAATTATTCTGGGATGCTGAGAGCTGTGACTTGGACTCAGACCTGCAGTGCATGAGCTGTGCCAAATGCAGACTGCAGGGCAGGGACTGCTGCAGGGAGCTGTCACCCCTGTCAGCAGGTGATGGCATGGCTGAGAGAGCTCCATGGAAGCCAGAAACCAGATAAATCTGAGGAAAAGCATTTTTAGTTTTCTTTATTGCCACCCTCCTTTCTTCTACCAATGTCTGAATATTTCTGAGATGCAAGACAGACCATTTTGTCACGAGGTGCCCTTCGTGGGACCCTTCCTGGGTTTACAGGGGGGGGTGAGTGTTGTGCTTTGGTGCTTTCCTCTCCCCACGGCCACAGAGCAGCCGTGGTGCTGTTCCCATCAGGCTGATTTGGGGTTGGATCTCTCTGTGCATCCCTCCCTGCCCACACCAGCTGGGACCCCACTCTTGGGAGCCCATCCCAGACTCCTGTTGCTTCCCAGCTGGGGTCTGAACCACAGCTGGGGGAATGGGTGTGTGTCCATTCATGTCTGTCTGTCCCTGAGCACAGAGGGGCTTCTGCCAGGTCACCACTACAGAACATCCTGGCGAGGCTCCTGCTCTCAGGCTCCTCAGTGCCCAGCCGGGCTGGTTTTGCAGCCTGGGGTTCATATTGAGGAGTTCTGGGGCGTTCCCCCCAAAAGGGAAAGCAGCCCAAAGTCTGTATCCTCACATTTTAACCCTGGCAGTCTCCCCTTGCCGTGGCTTGTCTGACACGTGAGCCCCAGCTCCGAGGGCCCTGCTTTCTTCACCATCTCCTCTGGGTTCCCTGTGCTGCTGCCAGGGGATGTGACCATGGCTGTCCCAGCCCCTGCTGCCAGGACAGAGGAGGTGACATCTGCTGCTGTCCTGCTGGGTGTTGGAGCAGAGCTGGGTGGCTGCCATGGGTACAGTCCCCCTTCCCTGTGCCACCAGCCAGACCCAGAGTGACCAGTGGCTCCTGCCCAGCCAACGGATGTGTCCAAGGGATGGAGGGTCCCCACGTCCCCAGGCCCTGCCCTGAGGGGTCAGAGCAGCCCTGGGACATGGATGCTTCCTGTGTGGTGGCTCCTCTCCAGCTCCACCCCAGGGGGGGGGAGGACATCCTGGGATGAGGCAAGTCTGTGCTCCAGTTCTCTCCCTGGGATCCTGATTCACAGAATTCACAGCATTCACAGAATCACTGGGTTAGAAGAGACCTTTAAGATCACCGAGTCCAACCCAGCCCCAGCACCTCAACTCAACCCTGGCACCCAGTGCCACATCCAGTCTGTGTTAAACACACCCAGGGATGGTGACTCCACCACCTCCCCGGGCAGCCATTCCAGAACTTTATCACCTTTCTGTGAAAAACTTTTTTTTAATATCCAACCTATATTTCCCTCGGTGCAGCTTGCGACTGTGTGCTCTGGTTCTGTCAGTTCCTGGAGAAAGAGCCCAACCCCAGCTGAGCACAGCCACCTTTCAGGAGCTGCAGAGAGTGATGAGGTCACCCCTGAGTCTCCTTTTCTCCTGGCTGAACACCCCCAGCTCCCTCAGTTGTTCCTCACAGGGCTTGTGCTCCAAGCCCCTCACCAGCCTGATGTCCTGTGGGATGTCAAGCTCAGGTTTTTGAAGGCTAAATCTCCCTGCTACTATTCTGTTGATGTAAAGGATGGGTGGACTCATTGCTATGTTTGTGTTGGCCATTAGCAGTGTGGCTGTCACCACACCAGCTCAGCCTTGCCTTGTGGAGGCTCCCTTGGGATCCCAAGGCTGTGCCTTATCCTGCCCTGACCCTGTGCCTGCCTGGGGGTTCATGGGGGGATCAGAGTGTTTTTACAGCCTGTGGCCTTTTGATGGGATCCAGCAGTGGTTCCCTTCCTGTGGAGTTCAGCCTTTTTTTCCTACCTGGCTGGGTCCTGTAAGGAGCAGGAATCAGTTGTCCCTTTCCTTGTATGGGGGTCTCAAGTCCATGTGCTCAAAACACTTCAGTCTTTGGTTCATGTGGTCTCTAGGTTTGTTTTTAAGGATATGAGCTTCTGTGGCTGCCACCTTTGGTTTCTTGCTGCATTTGTATGGATTTGGTGCTCTCCTGGGATTGTTTTCCTGTTCCTAACTTGGATTGTGCTGGCAATGCTCACAGGAAAGCCTGTGTTTATCTGTGCATTGGATGTGAGAGGGAAAGCGAGGTGTTGGAAGCTGGATCTCTGTCCCCCCCAAACCCAGTGCCCTGCTCTGCTCTGCCATACCATGGTGGGACCCTCTGCTCCCCTCTGAGTGTGGGATGGAGGCAGTGTGGGGATGCTTTCTGCTCTGAGGCTGAATTTCCTGGCCCTGATTTGTTTTATTACTGGGTTTTAAACTTGTCTGAAGAGGCAGGGCCTTTAATCCCCGGCTGCTTAAATGGATTGTGAGTCCTGGGATGAAGGAGCAGAAATGGAGTTAGGAGCCTCGTGCAGTGTCTGTAAGTACCTCTGGAGACACTCAGGTGGATGGTAACTAAATCCTGAACTACTTTTCATGTTTTTCAGCTCTGAAAAGATCCTTTGAGGTCGAGGAGGTAGATCAGTCTTCAAATTCCTCCACCCCACAAAGACGGGCCCCCAACACCCTCCTCAGGTCCACCGTGTCCAGCTCCACGCAGAAGTTTCAGGAACTCGGCGCCAGGAATTCGGAGCCATCCACCCGCCATGCGGAGCCCACAGTCCAAAGATCCCCCAAGCCCCCTCTGAGGAGAGTGGAGCTCTCTGGACCCAAACTGCCCGAGCCGGTGTCCAGAAGAACAGAAATCTCCATTGACATCTCATCCAAGCAGGTGGAGAACTCCACCTCGGGCTTGTCGCGGTTCGGCCTCAAACGAGCCGATGTGGGGCACAAACCCCCCGAGCCCACGGCCAGGAGGACTGAGATCACCCTGGGCAAGCCCCAGGAGCCGGGGCTGCGGCGGGCGGAGGCGCCGGCCTCCAAGATCCCCGAGCTGCCGCAGCGCCGCGCCGAGCCCGCCAGCACCGCCGCGCCCGACGCCGCGCCCCGCCGCCTGGACATCCAGGTGGCCAAAGCCGCCGAGAGCCCAGCCACGCGGCCAGCAGAGAGCTCAGAGCCTGCCCTGCCCACCCAGCCCCACCTGGCAGAGCCAAAGGTGCAGGCGGTGCCCACGGAGAGCCCGCCGAAGAGAGAGGAAGGTGAGTCCAGCCCTGGGCGGGGTGGTGCTGCCGCAGGCGGCACACAGGAGGTGCCAGGAGCTGCTCTTTCAGCTGCTCTGGTGATGCTGCTCTGGGATCTGTGCTCAGATGTGTCTGCACACAGAGCTGTTAGCCTTGGGCTTATCCTGCCTGAAAGCTGTCGAGTTCAATAAGAAATTCTGTCGAGTTCAATAAGAAATTCTGTCGAGTCTAGAAGGAAAGAGAAAAGGAACTGCCTGTGCTGGCAGAGCAGGTCTGAGCAGTGGTGTGGTGCCAGTGTGGCAGCAGCTGGTTCATGCCTGTGAGGAGAGGAGCAGGGAATCATTGTGGGAGCAGCAGGGCTTCATCCAGAGACATCCACCTGCCCTGTGCAACAGAGAGATCTCATGGGATCCTCAGCTGGATGAGGGACAGGTGAATCCTCAGGAAAAGCCACATCAAATCTGTCATGGGTGATCCTGCCACATCCTCCTTTCCACTGTGCCTCCCAAGGTTCTGGGAAATGCCAGCTCTGCCAGCTCAGGCCCTGTGTGCAGACCCACAGGGCCCTGGAAAGGCTCTGAGGTGTGGGAGAGGTGCTGGCTCTGGAAGTGGTGTTGGGATATTGTTGTTTGGTGGTGTTGTTTATGGCTGTGGGGCAGGAACCGCCTCTTCATTAGCAGAAGTCGGGGTTTTTGACCTTGGAGACAAAGTCTAATAACATCATGGACCAGAGCCACTATTAAACTAGAGACCTGGCTTATATTAGCTCTATCTTGTTTTCAATTAATTCCATATTAAAGCCAGCTTGCCAGCTGTCATTTATTCTCCATAATGTTTTGGAGATTTTCCTTTCAGACCTGTTAATTACTTTTCCATTCTCCATTGCCCATGAGCTCTCTCCTGTGAGGGATCCCGTGGTCAGGGGGAGGGCACATCCTCCCTCCCCACCCTGTGCCTCTCCCTGGAGGCTGTGGGATGGGCTGGGGTGGCTGAGCCAGGACCTGGGAGGTCCATGCCTGGCCCTGGAGCTGGACCAGGGGTTCCATCCCCTCTCCTGGGTGCAGCCCTGTGGTCACACTGATGTGCAGAGAGGCCGGGCTGTGGTGTGTGCTGGTGGAAAACCAAGTCAGGAGTCAGCAGGGGAGCTGATGTCAAACCTGCAGGACTCAAGGTTTTTTTTCTTTTTCTTTTTCTTTTTTCTTTTCTTTTTTCTTACTGTGTGTGGTGTAGGCATGGCTTTTCTGAGCTTTTTTTTTACAGGTTGGGCCATCTCCAGCTGGGCACAGCTGATCTCCGAGCCCCGGCCCAAGGACAGGGATTTTGTGGCCCCCTCTCTGTCCCCAGCTGCTGTGTGTGGTGCCCAGGAGGCCCATCCTGCCCCGTGGGTTGGGTGCTCAGCCTCGTCCTGCTGGGTCTGGGCTGCTCTGAGTGCCCCAAGCTCTGAACCCCATGGGTGGTTGGCACTTTAAGAGCAGCAGGCTGGCTGAGCTGCTGAATGTTCCAGCTGCCCAGGGCGGGGAGAGAGGGGGGACAGCTGCTGGGACCAGTGTCACCCTGAGCCCAGCTGTCTGGAGTCTGCCTTGCAGCACGAGCCAGCCTGGCTTTGGTACAAAAGGGGCTTTCAGTCCAAATGTCTCCAAAAATCATCTCAGAATGGTTTGGCTTGGAAGGGACCCTAAAGATCACCGAGGTCCAACCCCACTGCCACGAAGACGAGTTGGAGGGGTCATGAGAGTTCTGTCTCCTTTTCCCTGTGTGTCAGCACAAGGGGACAGCCCAGGGTCACTGCCAGACCACGTCCCCTTCCTGACCATCTCCTCCTCCATTGCCATGCCTTGAGGTTGCCCTGGTTAACTTTCACACCATTTTGGGACCCCATTTTGGGGTGCTCCTCCCCTTGGTCCACAACACCCAGCCTAAGGTGATGCTGGGCAGGTACATGGCCTCTCTCCTTGTTGCTGGTGCAAGGATACAGAGAGATTTGGGGGGGCTGCACAGGGACCCTCAGGATGTCCCACAGATGGGTGCAGGCACGTTGCCAATCCTCATCAGCTCCACTGCAGCTTTGGCCCCACCACAACCCCCCAAATGGAAACGCTGCCCCTCCGATGTCTGCGGCAGGGACTCGTGTGGCAGCTCCTGCTCCAGGGTTTGGGTCACCAGGAGGTGCTCCTGGAGCACTGGACAGCCCTGGATCCCGTGGCTGGTGGCTCTCCAGCACAAACAGCTGAGCAGGGGATGCAGGCAGCTGCCCTCACTCCTGTGCTGGGACCTGCCTTCCCCAGCTGTCAGGCTCAGCTGCCTTGCCCTGCTGCTGAAGGTGTGCAGGAGAGCGTGCTGTGCAGGAAGAGGCCGGTCAGAGGAGAATAACAGTCACAGGGAGCCTGGCAGCTCAGAGCAAAGCACAGAGGAAAGGAGGAATTTCAGTGCTGAGCTTCACTAGGGCAGCGTGGCTGGTGGTGTGGGATGAGCCCGCTCCAGAGCTGGGCTTCCCGAGGTGGGAGAAGAGCACGAGGTGTTTAATGGGGCAAGAAATATTCCTTCCCATCCATGTTCTCCCTCCCTGAGTCTTTGTGCTCTCCTGCACTCCCTGGGGAGCATTTGCTTTGTTTGTGCTGGTGTAACATTGAATTGGGCCATTAGTGACAGGGAGATGGGACATCCCTGTGGGATGGGCCACTACAAAGGTGGGCTTTGTGTCCCCAAAATCTCCAGTGGAGATGTCAATGGAGGTTTTGTGTGGCTGGGCTCCCCAGCTGGGACAAGGAGATGTGATGGGATGAGCAGGTGGTGAGGATTGCTGTAGTTGGAGTCTGCCAGAGCAATGTGAGCTGGGCTGTGCAGTGGGGGCAGAAAGAGGCACAAGCAATTAAAAATAGCCATAAAAACAAGGTGATGGGAAGGGCTGTGGGAGGCTGTCCTTGCTGTGCAGGACTTACCAAATGTGAATATCCAAATCTGAGCTCCTGTGGGAGGGGGTGACCTCTCCCAGGCTCCTGCTGTTCACTCCCAGTCCCAGGGCACTGGGCTGGAGCTGGCAGAGGAGGATGTTCCTGCCCTGTGCTGGCAGAGCAGGTCTGAGCAGTGGTGTGGTGCCAGTGTGGCAGCAGCTGGTTCATGCCTGTGAGGAGAGGAGCAGGGAATCATTGTGGGAGCAGCAGGGCTTCATCCAGAGACATCCACCTGCCCTGTGCAACGGAGAGATCTCATGGGATCCTCAGCTGGATGAGGGACAGGCGAATCCTCAGGAAAAGCCACATCAAATCTGTCATGGGTGATCCTGCCGCAGCATCCCCTTGCACTGTGCCTCCCATCTCTGGCATTGTGTTGGTGTGGTGGAACATCTTGGCCTTCTCTTGTTCCTTGCAACGTGTGGTGGTCGGGCTTGGAGAGGGGGGAAGGCAGAAAAATTAATGCTTTCCATTTTGGTTTAATAGTCTGTTTCTACTTCCCCCAGTCTAAAGCTGTTTGTGTTGATGGCTCAGTGCTGGGTGAAGGCTCAGCTCTGGGATCTCAGGTGGAGGATTGGGAGCAGGCCCAGATGAGAGGTGAAAGCTGGTGTGATCTGATGCTCCTGTCTGTCTCCTCACAAGCTGCTGAGGTTGCCCAGGCCCTGGGACAGCACTCAGCCAGCAAGGCAGGCTCTGTCCCACCACTGCTCCTGCCCCATGGGCCTTCATGGCAAGGATGCTCTGGAGCATGTTTAGATAAACCAAGGCCGATAAAAACACCTAAAACAGGGATGTGACCTCCCTCTGTGTCCCAATGTGGGTCTATGTAAAACAGTCTGGACCATCTCTGAGCTTTCATCTTTGTCAGTCTTTGTCCCCTGGCCCCTTTGGTGACAGCCACACAGGGTGCCAGGTGTCTCTTAAAACTCAGCAGGGTCCCCCCATCTATTTTGCTGCACAACAAGCAGGGCAGCATCAGGAGTGCAAAGCAATTCTTTTTTTTTCCAGCTAGAACCCTTATGGGAAGACTTTTCTTTAGAACTCCCACATAGTTGGTTTAAAATTTAAACAATTAAACAATACTTAAAAATAGAAAGAAGCAAACCCTAAGATCCACTGAAATCCTTGTGAAAACCAAGGACCTGTTGCTGTGTGCTGGGGGCTGCAGTTTCAAGCCCCTGTACTGCCATGGACACCCATGAAGTGAGAAGTGAGGCCACACAAGCCTTGGGGTGACTTTTCTTCTATCCTGTGCTGCTGGGGTGACACCAAGTGTGGGGCTGCAGGGGTTATAGGGATTTGGACAGCTGTTAACACAGCGAGGCTCCCTGGGATGGAGAGCCCAGGGCTGAGTGGAGATGCAGTGAGTCACCGTTTCCAGCTCTGTAACTGTACAAAGAGATTAAAGCTGTAGGGAAATGTTTCCTCCAAAACCAGCTGACAGATTCAGGCTAGGTTATGGGCAATATTTTTCTTTTTTTTAATTATTATTATTATTTTTAATGGGAAAATTCCTACAGCACAGGATTCCAAATGGAGGGGCTGAGTGGGAAACGCTGAGTCTCGGTTTGTGAACGCAGGTGCCAAAAATGAGATCATCTGGAAAAATCTAGACCTGCAGGCCTAGTGACATGGAAGGAAGAGTGGGAGCATGTGTGGGGGAGAGGAATGTGTCCCATCATGGAGACACTGCCTGATCCAGGACACCACGTGCACGGGGAGGGCACTGCCTGCTCCCCCTCCCTGCGTGTGCCTGTCCCTGGCTGTGCAGGGGGCAGCCAGTGCCCCTCGGTGTGTTTTGGGGCTGTGTTTTGGGGCTGTGTTTTGGGGCTGTGTTTTAGGGCTGTGCTTTGGGGCTGTGTTTTAGGGCTGTGTTTGGGGCTGTGCTTTGGGGCTGTGTATTTGGGGCTGTGTATTTGGGGCTGTGTATTTGGGGCTGTGTTTTGCGGCTGTGTTTTGGGGCTGTGTTCTGGGCTGTGTTTTGGGCTGTGTATTTGGAGCTGTGTTCTGGGCTGTGTTTTGAGGCTGTGTTTTGGGGCTGTGTTCTGGGGCAGTGTTTGAGGCTGTGTTTTGGGCTGTGTTTTAGGGCTGTGCTTTAGGGCTGTGCTTTGGGGCTGTGTATTTGGGGCTGTGCTTTAGGGCTGTGTTTTGGAGCTGTGTATTTGGGGCTGTGTTTTGGAGCTGTGTATTTGGGGCTGTGCTCTGGGGTGTGTTTTGGGGCTGTGCTTTGGGCTCTTCTTTGGACTGTAACGTGGGCACTGAGGATGCCAGCAGGAGGCTGGGTGATGTGGCTGTGCTGGTGCTGCACGTCCCTGTCCCCAGGAATGCTGTCCCCAGGCTCGCTGTGTTGTGTTCATCCCTGGTCACGCTGGCACACTCGTGTCCCTTCTTTGCGTGGGCACACTTTGTGTGGATGCTGTCCCACGTGGAAGCTCCAGCTGGGCAGGATGCACCCCAGGAAATGAGGCTGTGCACTGCGGCCAGCCAGACCCAGGAGGATTTGTTTGCTGGAAGTCCCTGAGGGCCTGTAGGAAAAGCAGTGACGTCCCCAGTGGAGCCACATTATGCACAGGGACAGTTTCCCATAGGAAAAAAGCCATTTCCCATAGGAAACTGTTCCCAGTTTCCCTTTGCACCATTCCCACTTCCTTTCCCTGGTATCTGAGACCAGGAGAGGGCGAAGCTGGGGATGCTGCATCCAACATCAGAAGGATGTGGAGCTGCTGGAGCGAGTCCAGAGGAGGCCACAGAAATGCTCTGAGGGCTGGAGCCCCTCTGCTCTGGAGCCAGGCTGGGAGTGCTGGGGGTGTTAACAGAAGAAAAGGCTCCAGGGAGAGCTCAGAGCCCTTTCCAGGGGCTAAAAGAGCTCCAGGAGAACTGGAGAGGGAATTTGGACAAGGGGCCTGCAGTGACACAAGGAATGGCTCCCACTGACAGAGGGCAGGACTAGATGAGATTTGGTATTAAATTCTTCCCTGTGAGGGTGGGGAGGCCCTGGCACAGGGTGCCCAGAGAAGCTGTGGCTGCCCCTGGATCCCTGGAAGTGTCCAAGGCCAGGCTGGATCGGGTTTGGAGCACCGTGGGATAGTGGGACATGTCCCTGCCCATGGCAGGGGTGGCACTGGGTGGTCTCTAAGGTCCCTTCCCACCCAAACCAGTCTGAGATTCCATGCTGAGCTGCAGAGTGACCCTGGCCCTGGCCTTAATACCTGGCAGGTCTCTTCCATGGCTGCCTTGGGTCTGGGCAAGGCTGTGCATCCATCCAGGTCGTCTTCTCAGCTCCTGAACCTTGCAGGAGGGATCCTGGGCTCAGTGTGTGTCTGTGGAGGGCAGAGGTGCAGGCTGCAGGGGGACTGACTGCAGGGTCACCTGGCTGTGGCTCAGGGCTCTGTGCTCCAGCTGGGTGTGAGCCCAGGAACCCTCAGGAACCTCTGACTCCCCTCTGTGATCAAACTGGGGCAGCTCCTGGACAGAGGTGCCTTTGCTGGCTGAGAAAGGGGCGAGTGCTCCTGCCTGCTGTGGGATTTGTGTTCATCCAAGTGGTGCTGAAAGGCACAGGGAGACACAGCCCTGGCTGAGGGGGGCATGTAGGAACCGAGAGTTTCTCTGTTTATCCTGTGTTATTTGCATGTCTGGGGCCCATGGCAGTCGTGCTGGTGAACATACTCCCCACCCATCAGCTCCTTTGGATCCTCCAGCTTTCTCACATTTAGGTTAATCATCCTCCAGGCTGATAAGGCAAATAAAATCCGTTATCTTGACCAAGATAAAACAAGGAGTTTGCTTTGATCTCCTGCAGTAAGGCCTGGCTGCTTGTTTTGTGACTTCTCTGCTGTCTGCTGGGGGAGGGAAGCGATGGCAGTGGTGATGAACCTTCTGTAATTAAGGAATAGTTCTCTTTTAACCTATTTCTAAACTGCTGTCCCTGCCTGAGATGTTTCTGTTGGCCAGTGGTTGAAGGGACACCAGAGGCTGGGTGCAGTGCCAGCTCCATAAACTCTGTCAGAGGACTGAATTGAGATTATAGAGAGATAACTCTGTTTTGACAAGATCAAACGATCTGTTGTGAGCAAAAAAAGATAAGATGACAGCAAGCCATTTGTGTTCTTTACACTCCTCCAGCAAACAAACAGACACAGAGACCCTTCTACAGTGTCCAAAATGCCTTGGTGAAGCTGAAGTGAATGTGGCTATAAATGGAAAAAGCAGCTGGTCTTGGATTACAGCCTGTGCTCAGACTTCTTTGGGCCCAGTTTTTCTTACATCTGTTAGAGGTTTTAAAGGAGGGATGTGGGGAGAGAGCTGCTTTGCTTTGAGTTGGTTAAATTTGGGTCACTCATCTCATTGATCTTCTGAACTGGTCTCTGCACAGAAGTTCCCAGGGTTTCTGTAGGGTCACATGCATCACTGCTTCACCCTCTTGAATCATTTTGGTTTATCCAGGCATGCTGGGAGACAAAGCTGGACCCAAGGGTCTGCTCCAAAATAAATATAAATAAATATATATAAATAAATAAAAATATAAGTAGAAATAATAAAACAACAAAACTTTGCAGATGTTTATACATTTATAAAAAGCAAATAATTTTAACAAACCATCTAAGGTTGCTGTGCCAGCCCTGGAGTGACAGGGTGGGCATTTGGGGTTGCTGGACTTGTAGCAGCTGCAGTTTGTTCTGTGGGGAAGCTGTAGGCTGGTTTTTGCATGGCAAAGGCCATTTGTCCAGCAGGAATGAAGGATGGCTGAAATGAAGCATTTTTCAACACCTTGAAGTTCAGAGGTTGATGATGCTCTGACACATATGAACATAACCTTGGATTTATGTTTAGCTTTTCAAGCCTTGAGAAGATGTCCAGGGTTTGTCTGTGTCAGGTGGTTTTACCAGGACTTCTCCTGTATTATTCCTAGAGGAAAGGAGGTGAAAAGGGATTTGCAGCAGCACAGAACTGGGTAGTGCATTAATCCCTTGTTATCATGAGTGCCTGACAGCCCCCCAGCCAACCTTGGTTGTTCTGTTGCTGTGGATGATCACTGGCTGAAGTGTGTGTGTCAAGCTTTTCTTTGATGCTTATCCATAATACTTGAACTTTTCATGGTGGCTCTGCCTTCCCCCCTTTCCTCCTCTCCTGCTGCACACGGAGTGGGACAGACCTCTTTCAAGGACCTCCCCTCTTTCAAAGAAAAGCTCAGCTCGTGGAGATGTCAGAGTAAGAAGATTAGATGGGAATCCAAAAGGATGTGGTACCTAGGAGGGGAGGGCAGTGGTAAAAGTTAATGATGTGTGAGCTCCTGAAAGGAGCTTCCTCAGCCCCAGCTGGGTGGGAACTCACAACTCTTGAATTGTAGGGCTTTGCTTTCAACTCCAGCTCAAATGCACCTGGGGCGTGTTTCATGTGGGCTCGGTAGATCTGGAGGGACATCACAGGAGCTGCCCTGCCCAGCTGGGGCTGGAGCCCCTGCCTGTGATTGCTTCCCCTGCATGTTATGACTCTGGATGGGGAATTTTGGTCACTCTGCGGGGCATTTGCTCTGATCTGGGAGCTTGAGCTGTTCTCTGCTGATGCCCTGAGGAGTTGGTGTGCTCTGGACCCTTGTCTCAAGCTCTGGCACATGGAGGCACGGGATGAGTCCCTGGTTTCAGTCTCTGAAGCTGGAAATGTGCAGGCTGATGCTCTTATCTCACGTGGGATGCACTCAGGTCACTCACTGGCACCTCCCCCCCATCTGCAGTGGAAATCAGTTCATGGACCAAGAGCCAGAAAAACACTGAGGAGATGGTAAAAGTTTGTGTGGCACAAGAGCCTGGTCAGGACCCTGCCTTTGCTGTCCACTCCTTTGTTGTCTTGGAGGAATCCCTCTCCAGCTTCTCCTTTTGTAACAGCGAGCTGGTGAACGTGGAAAATGCCTGAGGTTCAGTCCTTGCACTGGGTTCTTTCTTCTTCTGATGCCTTGTGCAGGCTGTCCTAGAACAGAGGCTGGACAGAGCTAAAGAATAAAGCAGGGATTTATTCAAAGGATCTCCTCCATGGATCCACCTTGGGCAGCACCAGAGCCCAGCCAGGGCTGCACCCAAGATGAACCAAAATGGTCCCAAAATGCACGAGCGCTCCCGGGGGCTCTCACTGGGATCAGCTCTGCTCCATTTGCACCTTGCAGTTCATTGTCCCATTCCAGCTTTAGGTTATGAAGTCCCATCCTGCTTGTTTTTCTCTCTTTATTTCACTGTTGTTTGTGCTCTTGGGCCTGAGACTTGGATCATTTCTCCTTAGTCCCCAGCTGGAGAAGGAATTGTTTTGTCTCCCTGCTCTGCACAGAGAGCTCACCATCCCCTCATATGAAGCTCAGACCCACACACGAAAGCAGTACAGAATCTGAAAAATAGAAAAGCTAAAACATCCCTTGCAGGTTCAGCTGGTGATTAGGAATTAGCTGCTCCTGCTTCCAGAGGTGCTGTGGGATTGTGCAGGGTGGGAGAAGCCACCCAGGTCACTGGAGTGGCCCTACAAAGGGAGGTCCTGAGCTGTCCAGGAGGAAAGGGATGTATCAGGGGTTTTCTGTATCAATACCTTGCCAGTCTACCTTGCAGGCTTCTAAATTTGAGAAACCCATAGTTTGAAGAGGAAATAAGGATTTGGAAGGCAGATTTTGGAGTGTGGGGAGCAGATGTAGGATGGATTGTGCCTCCTGGTTGATGAGTGTTGGAGACTGCTGGCACTGAGGGAGGAGCAGGGAGATTTGGATGCTCCCTGCCTCATGTCCTCTTCCCCTGCTTCCATCTGGTGCAGGCTGGATGGAGAATGGAGAGTACCTTGGAATTGTCCAGACGTGTCCTGGGAAAAAGGAGTAGATCTGAGCCCCTTTTCTGATAAAACACAATTGTTTAGACAAACTCTGGCTGAACTTGCTTCCTCCTGCATCCCAGCATGCAGATAAACAGGGTGGAAGTGGGAGGCCAAGTTCACAGGCTGCTGGGGCCCTCCCTGGGGTCACGCTGGCCTCAAGACCCCCTGTCCACCCCTTTGGTGGCCTTGGAGAAGATGAGAGGATGCAGTTGAGTGCTGAGGATGATGCCCTGGCTTTGGGTAGTTCAATGCCCTGAGATGTGATGGGAACCTTGATAAGGCAGCACAGCAGGGGTGTGGGTGGTCCTGGGGCAGCAGGGAATCCATCATGGTCCGGCTGCAGAGGCTGGAGCTCGGCTGGGTGTTGCTCTGTGGGATGCAGGAGGTGAATTTGCTCCAGCCCTGTCCTCTCCAAGCCTGGCAGTGCTGGGTGTAGGGTGGCTGGGCAGATCTGTGCCCCTGAGAGATTCCTGTTTGGGCTGGCAGTGGTAGGGCAGTCAGGATTTGGGTGGGATGTGGCCACTGCAGAGGTGTTGTGGCTCCTGCCGAGGTCTCCAGGAACTGCTTTGTGGAGTCAGATGAAATCTGAGATCCTGCCATAATATTGATGTTCCTCCCACCATTCCTCAGGGAAACAGTCCTCCTTGCCCTACTTTGTGTAGTAAATAAGAGTTTATTTACAGCCCAGGAGTGCATGCCCTGAGCTTGGGAGGTGAAGGGTTCCTGCAGGGCCCTGGAGGAGCTCTGGGGTTTCCTTTCTGCTTCGTGGTTTCGGTTCAGAAGAGTCTTGGGAAGGAGCAGCCCTGCGAGTGGGAGCTCAGGGGAGCAGAGCCCTTTGCTGGCCCTTGGGGCATGGCTTTGTTTCCCGTTCACAGCCCCGTGTCCCTGTGTGCCACCTGGAGAAGAACTGAGAGGAGATAAGGAGTGCTCACAGGTGACACGTGGGCTGGAGCAGCCAGGGCCAGCAGCAGGAGGTGAGCTGCCACCCATCTGTCCCCATCCTTGGCTGAGGGTGCTGTGGGGATGGGGCCGAGGGCCGTGGGGCTGAGCTCTGCTCACCTGTGGGGTCTGTGGGGTTTCCAGCTCTGCCCTGGCACTGCCCAAAATTCTTCTGCAGGGCTTCGGGAATGAACATTTGTCTTCTCCTCCACTTGGAGGAGGGGGAAGGGTCTCTTTGGGGTTATTTCAGCCCATGTGTGGGACAGATTATTTATGAGGCAAACAAACCAAAGCCATCATTTGGGCTCCACTGAAAGAGCAAAGCTGGGAAAGCTTCAAATCGTGTCTGCAGAGACAAGGGGAGACACGGCTGTGGCTTTCTGCTGGGGACCAGTGTTGTGTCCCTTGGGAGACGCACAGAGAACATTGTTTGGAGTTTCTGCTTTTCCTTCTCATTTTTCAGACATGCAAGATTAATTGCTCTCTTTTATTGTCCGCAGCAATATTTATTTTGCTGCTCTGCAGCAGCAGGGACTGGATAGTTTTCACAAACTGAATCTTCCCTGGACAAGCCCCTCCTCTGATTTCACACTCCCAGCTGCCAGGCTCGGTTTTAAAACAGTTTGCACCGAGGCTGAAAATATTTGAAGGGCAGAGCAATGCCTTGCAGGAAATGGCTTAAGCTTCCTGCTCCCAAGATGGTGTGAGTGTTAAAACAGAACTGGAGAAATATTAGACATCCTACATCCGGCCTGGCTGGGGAGGGTGACCCTGGGGTGATGGGATGGAAAGCCTGGACACCCCTCCCCCTGCTGCTTGTGCCTGGAAGCTTCCGGCAGGACGAGGGGCCCCGAGGGTCCCCCTGACCCCCAGCTATTGTAAATGCAGGTGAACTTGGTGGGAAGAAATGATGATGTTTGACTTTAGTTCAGAAGGCTGAATGATTTCTTTATTATAGCTATGCTATAATACATTAATATACTATTTAAAGGAGATACTAAAACTACAAACCTACTTTTTCTAACTACCATATCTAATGCACAACTCGTGACCCTCTCGCAGAAGTCCAGCCACAGGTGGGTTGGATTGGCCATCAGGCTCAAACAATCCTCACCAGAATCCAATCAAGCAATCACCCCAGGTAAACAAATTTCTAAACACATTCTACATGGGAAAAACAAAGAACAAAAATAAAACTTGTTTTCTCTTTTTTTCTTCTGTACTCCTCTATAAAAAAATCCTAAGAAAAAAAAAAAGTATCTACCACACCCATCCCCCGACTTTATGGGGGAAAAACCGGCAAATTGTTTCCTGCTCCTTGGGGCTTTGCCACATTTTGGTTTTGTGAGAGATGTGTGGGGTGAAATGGCATCAGAGTGAGTTTCCAGCAGAGGATGGGAGCTGGGGAAGCAGCGGCTCTGATAAAATGTTTATAGCAGTTTATCCACCATCTCCCAGGCTGAAGTGAAAGGTGAAATTCTGGGAGAGCTGGGTCTGAGTTTGTTTGGGGCTGGAGCAGGACCTTCCTCAGTGAAAACCCCCGCTGAATTATTGGCTCAATCGGAGGCAGCAGAACCCTTCCAGCACGGAGGAATTCGCGCTTGGTGCCGGCTGAGCACCATCTACCTGGCCAGGCAGGGAATAGCAGCTGCTGTGTGTCCAGGACAGACGGACAGGGCTGCGACAGACGTGGGAATGTGAGCGTGCAGGAGCCCGGGGAAGGGCAGGCACAGATGGGCTCCCGTGGGCAGGGGGGACCTGGTGCCTGTCACATCTGCAGCTCCCTGGGGGTTACTGCCCTGGTATGGAAAGCTTCTCCAAACCCTGCTTTGCTGGCTGGAGCGTGGAGATTTAGGGAATTTTATTCAGAATGTTGTCGGTTGGATTAAAAAAAAAAAAAATATCTAAGCCGTGTCTGGGAGTCTGCAGGTGCAGGAGGAATGAGGTGGAGGCTGTGGGCAGAGCAAGAGGAGGAGTATGGTCTGAGCTCACTCACAGTCACTTCCTCCAGCAGTCACTGAGAATCCTAAAATTGCTCATAATGAAGGCAAAATTGCAGCCGTGCTGGGAGCTGAGTCCCTTTGGGAGGCGTGTTCCAGCTGCAGGAGCACAGTGAAGTGTGTGGCTGCATTTTGGGGCGGGTGCAGCACGAACGGAGCGTTCTGCCGTGCTCCAGGCGCCCTCCTCCCAGGCTTTCCGCCCTGACCCCTTCCATGTGGGATGGTGGCAGCCCTGGCTGCTCTGCGAGAGCACGGATCCAGAGGGGTGAGTCTCATCCCCAGAGGCAGCTCTGGGCCTGGGCAGGTCAGGCTTTGATGCCCACCTTTCCCCATGGCACAGAACCCCCTCAGCCCTGAGCAGCGCAGCCCTTGGGGCTCGGGATTTGGCGAGGCACAGCCCGTTTGTTTTACCAGGTTTTTCCACGGGGTGCATTTCCTGGGAAAGCTTTGGAAGACCTGGGGGAGGGGAAGATGAGACTGATTTAAATCCCAGAAGCAGTCACAGCTGGCTGAAAGCTGTGTCTGCAGCCTGCAGTACATCAGAGGTGCCCAGCGCTCTTGGGGAGCACTGGGGGAGTGGGAGCCAGTCCTGGGGCTGCCACTGCAGGGTGTGGGGGCAGGAGAGGGGGCCTGGGCTGCACCAGGCAGCACTGGGGCTGCAGGACTGGAGGGGCAGATGCTGGGGCTGTTTGGGGGCAGAAATGCAGTTATTTGCCCTGGAGTCATCCCCACTGGCCTGTGCAGGGACCAGCAGGGTGGTTGGACACCGTGTGGGGCAGGGGATGTGTGCAAAGAGGCTTTGCTGCCCCAAAAGGTGTTCGGGTTTAGGGCTGCTTTTATCCTCCCTGCCCCATCAGCTGGTGAAGGAGATACTCATGCAGCATCCTTGGATCCACAGGGCTCCAAGTGGGGTGGGGGAATTTATGGGGAAAGGGACCATCCTTCTCCAGGAGTGTCCTGGTGCCCTCCAGGCAGCCCCAGAGTGTGCCAGGCAGCTGTGGTGGAGCTGTGGGGCTGCAGGAGGGAGCAGTGCTGCTGTGTAATCCCTGCATGGGGGGTTTCTTTTTCGTCTCCTGGCTGGCTGACCCTCGGTGTGCCCCTGCCAGCCCTTCCCCGCGTGTCACTGCGGGTCAGGGTGTCCCTGTGTGGGACGTGCCCTCCTTCCCACGGCTCCCACAGGGGGACACGGAGCCCTGGGGCTGCAGCACTGGGAGAGGCACAGAAAGGTTTGGGAAGAAGTTTGGAAAGGGGTCCTTGAAAGGCTCTGCCCAGGGCAGGGGGCAGTGCTTATCTTGATGAACCACAGGTCTGCGGGGAGGCCAAAGTTTGGCTTAAATCTTTATTAAAGCTTGTCTTAAATCTGAGATGAATGGGTGATCTGGAGCCCAGGGAGTGAGACTGGGGGTCTGCCTTGCTCTGATGTGCTCTGGAGGAGCATGGATTGGGATGGGAAGGGCAGGGACATAGAGGGGGGATGTGCTGGACATGCCTGCATCCCTCAAGGGATGGATCCAGCACCCAGCCTTTGTCTCAAAAGCTGATTTTCCCTGTTGCTCTTAATCTAGAAAATAAGTTTCCACCACAGCCTTTGCTTGAATGGTCCCAAACTCTGGATCTGGGGTCTTGAAGCCCTCAGTGCTTTTTCTTCAGGTTAAAAAATGTCACTGATGGTTGATAGATTCCCAAGTGTTCTCGTGGGGCTGTGGGGGACCTGGGCCCCCAAGAGTAGGCTGAAGTCAGCAGCGCTCTCTGCTCTCAGCTTCAGGAGGGTGTCAGACATGAGAGCTGTATCCTGCAGAGCTGAAAACCTCAAACCTCTTTGTGGCCCATGACCTTTCAGTGGAAGCGAGTGTCACAGAGCAGAGCCTCCGCCTTTATCTCAGATCACAGCTGGGGAGGAGGCTCTGAGCAGAGCTGGGGAGCAGTGGGGCTGCCCTGGCTCTCTGGGGTGTGTCTGGGAGGCAGTGGGGCTGCCCTGGCTCTCTGGGGTGTGTCTGGGAGGCAGTGGGGCTGCCCTGGCTCCTCTGGGATGTGTTTGGGAGGCAGTGGGGCTGCTCTGGCTCCTCTGGGATGTGTTTGGGAGGCAGTGGGGCTGCCCTGGCTCCTCTGGTTGGTGTTTGGGAGGCAGTGGGGCTGCCCTGGTTTCTTGGGGTGCTGGGGCTCAGCCTGGGGGTCACTCGGTGCCAGCCAGGCTGAGATGAGGGTTTGGGGAGCTGGTGGGGAGCACCAGTGCCACCCAGCACCCAGTGGCACCCACTGCTGTGGGGCAGCACGTGCTGTTCCCTCCTGGGGTGCTCGTGGGGGGCCCATGGGATTTGCAGCTGGAGCATCCCCCTGACACTTTCTCTAGTCCTGTAGGCAATGGAGACAAGGCTGGGAGGAGCCTTGGTGTCCAGAAGAGCTGCCCTGTGTAAGATCTCCAGGAAGTATGACCTGCTGTAACCCTGTTAGGTTTGTGGGTGCTGTAAAGGTGGGGATTAGGTGTAACAGAGCCAAACAGGTACAAATGAACCCCAAAAACACGGACCAAGCATGCATGGCAGCTCTGAAATGTTTATTTCAGTCACACCTGAAGCTGAGCTCTGCTTTCTTAGAGCTGGCTGCCCCAGAAACTCCTGTGATGGTTCCTGATACTCCTTGGAGAGCTGCTGCAGCAGCTTCTAATTCAGGTCTCTCCCTTCCCCAGCAAATGCTTCTGTCACGTGTGTGTGGACACCTGCCCTTGGTCTGAGTGCTGGTCCCAGTCCATGTAGGGTGGATGGCGATGGAGACCTGAGTGCTGAGTGCTTCATCCCCCACTTGGTGTGGTTGTGGTGCAGGTCTGCCCCAAAACATCTCTCAAATATTGGTTCTTATATCTATCTATCTATCTATCTATCTATCTATCTATCCATCTATCTATCTATCTATCTATCTATCCATCCATCTATCCATCATCTATCTATCTATCTATCTATCTATCTATCTATCTATCCATCTATCCATCCATCTATCCATCATCTATCTATCTATCTATCTATCTATCTATCTATCTATCTATCTATTTTCTGCCATCTCTTGAGAAGTTTTACAGCCTAATTGGAATTAGGTGCCTAAATACCTTCTAGTTTGTATGTCGTGGCTCTCCTTGTGCCTCTGAACCCAGCACTGCCCCCTCACCCTGTTGCTGGAAGGGCACCAAACCCCAAGATGTGCTCTGCCGTGGGGAGTGGGATGGTGGGAGCAGCTGGGGTGAGGCAGGAAGAGGCAGGATGCCCCTCTGAGACCTCCAGGAAATGCTAACACAGCTTCTTTCACGCTGTGGTGGAGCCCATTGCAGGCAGACATCGTGTGACAGCTCAGCACAGCTGATTTGCTGTAGACTCCTGTACTCAGTAGGATGAGGTGTTCCTCCAAAGAGCAGCTCAGGACACTGCAGCTCCAGCTCTGCCACCCCACCTTCCCTATTGCTCTCTCCGACAATTAGGCAGCTTGAATCCATCCAGCCCCTCATTTTGAACTCCTCCTTGAGCTACAGGATGTCCTGTGAGATTACCGAGTGCTTGAATGAGGGGCTTTTTAGCTTGGCAGAGGCTGAGCAGACCCCAGAGAGCTCCCGTGCTGGGGGAAGAGGCTGTTGCCAAGTCGTAGGAGGAATTCCCACGTTCCTGTTCCTTCCTGCTGGCTGCCAATGCTTGTCCTGTCCACAAAAGCTGATGTATTTGGTAGGATTTAACCTTTGCTCACAGAAGTGAATAATGGAGATCTTTTACTTTTGGTTTCTGGGTGTAAATTCACAACTCAGCGCTGGTTTTGCATGCAGAGCACAGACCCATGGTGGGAAAGAACAGAGGAGGAACAGAGAGATGCTTCACTTGCTGAAGTCCTCCGTAGCCATAGCTGGGAGCCTGCAGAGAATTGCCCCTCCCTCCCGCCCTGATGAGCCCCAAACCAGGCTTTAGGTGCCAACCAGACCTCACCATTTCAGCAGAAGCACAAAGGCAGCCCTGTGGAAAGCAGAATTTGGGATTTCTCACGCCCAGAGTCACTGCAGGTCCTGCCTGGACAGACACGTTTTCCCTGCTGGCAGCAAGCATGTCCATGGTGCTTCAGGGAGTAGAAATGCTCTGTTTTGTAGCTTCTTTTCATGCCTACAGCAGGAAGACACAGCTAGCACTGTTTTCTCTGCCCTGGACCCTCTTTTTGTTCTCGGGTTTGTGTCCTGTGGGACAGCCCTGGTGACACTGGTGCTGTCATGTCATCAGCAGCACCCAGAGCTGCTGAAATGGGGTGTGAACCACAGCTGGGCACCTCTGTGTGGGGCTGACCTGGTCTGGGGGAGGGGAGAATGACCCAAAGCTCAGCTCCCAAATCTGGGCAAAGAAGAAAAGTGAAAACCAGCAGGTCCAGGCACGGCCTGAACTCATTTTGGGAGGACACCAGCTACGTCCCACAGGTGGGATCAGCAGGAGGCAGCCCTGCACAGAGAAGTGAGGTCTCTGAAATCCCCTGGTGAGGGTTTGGGGCATCACAGAGTTCTGACATGCTGAAGGTATTCCAGAAGATCCCCTCCTTACTTGGGCCCCCGTGTTTGGTGGAGCTCCAGAGGGACTTTTCTGCTCCGTGGTGCTTGGCACAGCCAGGTGCTCCCCATCCTGGAGAAGTGTGGGGTTGTGTCACACTGGACAGGGACAGGCCATGAGGCAAAGCCCCACATCACCCTGCACCCAGCAAGGAGCCAGAAGCTGCCCTGGTCGAGGTCAGCTGTCCATCAGGGCAGTGTGTGGCCTCCAAAAAGCTGGAATGAATCTCCAGTGCTGCTCCAGGAATTGGTTCTAATTAAAGGGACACCCATGTAGGTGACCCCAGGGCACTCCTCCCCATAGGGGTGGGGAGAAGCTGCTGATGGATCTGCTTAGGAGCGGGCTTGCAGTGGGACCCTGGGAAGCAGCATGGAGAGGTCCAACCTTACCAGTATTTGCTGTCCCTGAGCCAGCAATTCCTCCTGGAGCTAAAGTTCTGTGAGATCATCAGAAGCAGGGGTAAAACTGAAGTGGTTTTTTGCTGTGAGCATGTGGAAATCAGACCCACAGATGGATGGGAATTGGAGTAATTGCCCCAAAATGACAGGGTGCTGATTATAAGCACAGCCCGTGGCATTGCAGCTGGCCCAGGGGTTATGACCAGTGCCATAACCCCACAGAATTCTCTTCTCTTGCCTGTGTAAATCTCTACTCTCCCATCAGTGCCTTCCCTCAGCACTCCCTGAAAATTGCCCAAAAATTCCATCTTGGTGCAATTTAGGATACGCTCCAGCCTGCCCCGAGCACATCTGGTATCTGTTGGGTGTTGGGTGATATTAATCACAGCATGAACACGGCCAAGTGTTAAACAGCAGAGCCCTCCCACCTCCCCCCTGCGAACGAGAGTTGTTTCCATGCTCCAGCAATAAAATGAACCCAGCATTCCCGGGCAGGCGGTGATCTGGCAGGAACAACTGCTGTGTGGGATGGAGGGATGAGGAACGCTCTGAAACGGGCCAAGAAACCATGTGCTCCTAAGACTTTTTGAAATCCCTGCGGTGTTTGAAGTTATTTTCTAGTCCTCCTCATTTTCTGGATCCGTGGCTGTTCCTGCTGCATCTGCAACTGCTCCCTCTGCCCCGGAATTTTGTTGTTTTGGGTGTAAATGCTGCTCCCTGTTTCCAGGAAGGTAAACACCCCTCCCTCGCCCTGCTTTGCTGTGCAGATACCAAAATGCTTCACCAAGCAGGGGTAGATGTTGTTTCTATTTTGCAGATGGGGGCCAGGAGTTGCAGAGGCTGCTGAGAAACCCATGGGAATCTGCTCACTTGGAGGGTGCTTGTGGTTTTGCTTCAGGACACTTAGTGGCTTCCTTTAGTGTTGGGCAATGAGCAGGCAGGACTGGCACAAGGGATATTTTTGCTCCCCTTTTCCTGGGGTGACCACACAGCAGACAGTGGGCAAAACCCCACCAGACCACGCTGGTCGTTTTGCCCCCAAAGGAGAGCCTGGCCCAGATTTGCCCCTGAATTCCCCAGTTTGTGGCTGATTTAAAAAAAAAAAAAAAAGAAAAAAAAAGGACAAAAAGAAAGAAATGCAGAAAAAACAAATCAAAACTGTGTTTTCAGCACAGTTGGCGCCTCAGCCACTGAGGTTGCTGTGCTTTCAAGGGAAACAGCCCCAGCACTGGTGCCTGGGAGGAATGGGGGGGTGAGAACTCTTGTGTGGTGCCTTTGATGTTGGAGGCTTTTACCCGCGTTACCCAGGGAGAAACTCGAGTGCTTTTCATGTCTGGTGGTGAGGGAGGCAGAGAGCCAGGAGAGATCTGCTTTGTGAGACCTTTTCGAAGGGAATTGAGGAAAACTTTTCAGAAGTTGGGTGCAGGCTCTCTGGGGCAGCAGCTGAAATAGGTGCTGAAGCATCCTTGGCTCTCGCGGGCGCCGGGCAGCGTGCACCATCCTCATCATCATCCTTGGCTGAGTAAGTCTCTGCTTGAGCTCTGCCCTGCCTCAGGGAGGAAAAACCTGTGGCAAGAGCTGTGCTGGGGTCTCCATAGTGGGGAAGTGGGGATCTGTGGGGTGGAGAAGCTGAGCGTGGCTGTGCAATGAGTGCCTGGGGGTTTGAAGGGTAAGGAGGGGCTTAGCAGGGGGGAAACACCAGGGCTGTGATGCAGGCATTGTCACAGGGGGATGCCTGTCAGGGCCTGTGCTGAGGGAGGTGGCTCTGGGATGTGCTGGGCTGAGCCTCTGCACCACCTGAGCAGGCAGAGAGTGGGACAGGGGAGTCACAGAGGGTGGCATCAGGTCCTGGGGGTGACACGGGGTGGCAGCAACCCTGACATGATCCAGGAGGTGGGGGCTCCCTGGGGTGCCAGCTGCCAGCAGAATGGGACCCTGATGCAGACGGGCCATCCTCACCCAGCTCCTGCAGCCCTGTGGTGAGAAGCAGCCCTGGCTGCTGGCAGTGCCAGGGAAGGGGAGGGTGCTGCCTGTTGTAGGGTCCCTGCTGAGCCTGGGGGCCCTGCCCCAGCTGGAGGGACCACGTGTGGTTTGCATCTGTGCAGGTAACAGGAAATAAGTTTCTAGAAAATAAGTTTCCACCACAGCCTTTGCTTGAATGGTCCCAAACTCTGGATCTGGGGTCTTGAAGCCCTCAATGTTTTTTCTTCAGGTTAAAAAATGGTTGATAGATTCCCAAGTGTTCTCGTGGGGCTGTGGGGGGACCTGGGCCCCCAAGAGTAGGCTGAAGTCAGCAGCACTCTCTGCTCTCAGCTTCAGGAGGGTGTCAGACATGAGAGCTGTACCCTGCAGAGCTGAAAACCTCAAACCCCTTTGTGGCCTGTGACCTTTCAGTGGCAGCGAGTGTCACAGAGCAGAGCCTCCACCTTCCCCAGGTGGGAAGGGGCTGCCACAGCCTCCCCAGCCTGGCAGATGTGTGGCTGCCAGGGCTCTGCGGGCTGCTGGAGCTGCTCTCACATTGCTGTGACATCGAGGGGAGCGGGTCTGGTGACGTAAGGGAGGTCTGGCAGCCCAGGGCAGCCTCCCTCCTTGGTTTCTGCTGCGGAAGTTGGCTGTGAACTGATGTGGAAAAGGAACTTCCTGGTGTTTGATGGCCCTTGCCCCGATGAACGGTGGGGAAAGCCCACCTCCTGAGCATCCCTGTGTGCTCTGGGGGGTGCAGGGCTCCTGTGCCCAGCCCTTTTCTGTGCCTCTCAGTGCCTGTGTGGGAAGTGCTCCCCAAAAGCAGCCTCCTCCCCCCCCCTTCTCTTGCCCATCCTACCCCATCACTTGCAGCAGCCCCCTGAGCTGCAGCCTGTGCCCAGGTCACACATCCCCTACGCACTGTGGGGTGCACTGGCATCACCCAGAGCCCTGGGGACACCCCAGCCCCCACAAAAAGGGCAGGGTGTGGAGATGCCACATGGGTGGGGACACTCTTAGGGTGGGGATGCCTCAAGGTTGGAGACACCAAAGGGATGGTGACACTCCAGGGATGTGGGTGCCATGGGGATGGGGACAGCACAGGGAAAGGGGCACGTGGGGGTGTCATTGGAATGTGGACACCACAGGGTTGGGGACAGGGCTCAGGGGGGTGGCCGGCTGCCTGCCAGGGGAGAGCTGGTCCCTTCCCGGGAGGAATGTTCGCGCTGCTGCGTGGGACAGCCCCGAGAGCGGGGCTCGCCTCCCCCGTCCCGGGAGCGTCCCCCGCGGGTTTCTCTTCAATCGGCTCCCTTGAACCAGCCCAGGCCAAGCCCCTCCCGGCTCCAGCCCGGCCCCCGCGGGAGCTGCGGCCCCGGTGAGTGCGGGGGAACGGAGCTGGGGGTCCCCGCAGTGGGGTTCGGGGGAGGGGGGACACAGAGGCTCAGTGGTCCCTGGGGTCCCGGGGGTGGCAGCCGGGTCACGCCGCACTCCGTTCCCTCTGTGTCCGTACTGTTTGTTCTGTGCTGTGTCTCAGCCCTGGTGCTCTGCAAACCAGCCCAGCTCAGCTCTGAGCCTCACTTTCTTTTTTTCTCTCCTTTTTCTTTTTTTTTTTTTTTATAATTTGAATGGCCCCTCTGCATCCTTGTGTGGCCGCTCCTGACTGTTTGCTCAGTGGCTGTGACACGGATGTTTAGGTGACGCTGTGGGACCACCTGGACTTGCCAAGCACAGGGGTTTTCCCTCTTGCCTTTGCCTGGCAGAGATGGGGGCACTGGGCATGGCAGCCCAGGCTGTGCCAGTGTGAACCCCCAGGAATTGCTCTTTCCCTCTGTATCCCAGTTTCTCCCCTCTGTATCCCAATGTCTCCCTGTCAAACAGCCCTTGGAAGCAGCCGGGGCTGCAGGAAAGGCTTCACGCCAGAGGATTTCAGGCTAGGCTTTTTATATCCATCCCAGTGTGACCACACTTCATTTAGGGAAGGAGCATCCGGGATGGATCTGGGCTGACGTATTCAGGGCTGAGACTATCTCGGCTCTGCCAGAGCAGATCTGGGCCAGGGGAGCAGCTGGGATCCAACGGGGCCGGTACTGCTGCCCTGTGCTGTGACTCCCAGCACACCCCGAGCTGTTTATATCGGAGTTCTTGGCGATTTCATCGGTGTTGTGCCCGCCCTTCTGTAAATAGCAGGTCATTCCATCTCCCCCCTAAACCCTGCTTTGGAACCACGGGTATCCAGCCATCCATGAGCTGAGCAGCCTTGTGCTCTGCACAGCACCCTGGGCTTGCTGCTGCTTCTGCTTCCCAGGGTCAGCCTACAGGAACACACGGAGCAGAGGAGTACAGGAACAGCCTCCCATAGCACCAGGCAAGTTTTGGGTTAAAGTCGCTGAATTTTATTGAATTCCTGCTGCTGTGGATGGTGGGTGCGGTAGAGGGAGCAGACTGGTGGAGCAGCTCTGGGGTGGGAGGGGATTTTGTACTGCTGTTGGACATGTGCTGGCTGAGAGTCCTGGGTTTCCTGATGCTAATTAATGACTGTTGGTTGGTGGACTAAATACCCCTGGGACATAGGTGAGCCAGGCAATGGGGCATTTGTGTGCGCACGCAACACTGGGCTGAGCTTTGATTTTGAGACAAGGTAAAAATGCAAAACAGCAAGAACTGTGATTATGCTTGAACCTCTAAGTGCTGCTGCCTTGTCCAGGTGTGATTCCAGATTGCAGGATATAGCATCCAGGAGGAGTACAGCTGTCCAGGGTGTGTGCCCTGCTGTAAGGGCATCCTGAGTGCAGATAAGGACATGTCACAACAGACAAAATAAGTTTGGACCACACGGAGGACTGCGCTAGCCCTGGGAGCTCTGACCTGTCCCATGCTGTTGTAGTTGCCATCCATGATTTCCCATGTTGAGATAAAAATGCCTGTGGGGCTCGTGGGTAGCTCCGTGGTGGGGTTTGAATGTGTTTGACCCCAGAGCCCCTCAGCACGTACCCTCTCACCGGGATGTGCTGGCCATAGCTCAAGGTATGCACATGTGGCACGGTCTAATGGCTTGGTGGCCAATAACCCGGCAGCAGCGGTTCCTGGACGCCTCTCCATGGGGAATCCAGACTTCCCTTCCCTGAGCACAGTGGAATTTTTATAGCCTGTGGTTTTAAATGCTGTGATTTCCGTATGGCCCCAATGCCGCATGCAGCCCTGTCAGAGCCGTGCTGGGGCTGGGTGAAACACGGGCTGGAGCTGCTGCTCCTTGGGTAACGTGTCTGAGCTTTGCTCCAGTACAGGGGAAAGGCTGGGCTGGGAAAGGGAAGGCTGGCTCTCCTTGGGCTTGAGCCTGCTGTGATCTTATGGCTGAATTCAACTGGACTTTATTTCATTTATCCCCAAAATTTGTCAGGCTTTGTGGAGTAGAGTACAGCAAAGTGACCTTGTTTGTTAAAAAATAATCACCAGAACGGGAGTGAAAGAGTTAATCTTGCAAGTACAGCTCAGTGGCATCCTGGAAATGACTGTCCAAAAATCAGGAGGGGAGTGGGCATGTAGCATTTCAAGATAACAGAGTAGAGGGGCCAGGCTGGCAAACCCCCCTTGCCACAGGGACACAGCTGTGACTCGGGCAGGGACGTGGCACTGTGGGATGTGTGCCCGGCTGGCAGCTGGGAGGCGAAGGCAGAGAGGGTTTCATGCACATCTAGAGGGTGTGAGCACTGTCTGCCTCCCAGCTTTGTTCCCTGGGGTCCCTGTCCTCATGGGAACGAGGCAGAGTTCTGCCATTAATGCTCTGAAAATCTCTGCTGGCTCGTGCTTATCATCCCCAAAATGCCAGGCAGTGCTGAGGTGCTCACAGGTTCCTCACTGTGATCTCTAGCAGCTAGTGGGAAATCAGCAGTGGTGCTTTCTCCAGCCCCTGATAAATCGCCTGAAAACCACTGCTCAGGTCTGGCTGCTCTAAGGATGCTTTGGGGCCATCAGATTTTCCAGGCTGAGACATCCACGTCCCTGTGCTCCTGCTGCAGGGATGCTGCCTGGGTCCAGGCGCCTCCACCCAGCTCTCCCTTCTCACAAACTTGTGGAAAAGTGATTTCCTCTCCTATTTTCTGGCCCCTTCTCAAACTCAGACTGGGTTAACTCTTGCTGTAGATGCAAAACTTGCTGGAGGGCCCTGGTCAGGCGGGGCTGTAAAAGCCACATTTTCTTTGTGAATCGGATTAAGGCCCCTTTTTCTTCCTGCAGTGTGGGTGACATGAAGTCTCTCTTTGTCCTGGATGGTATTTCTGGCCCAGCTGCAGTGGGTTAACCCTTTGTCATCCCACACAGTCCTGGTGATGAATGGCCCTTTGCTGAGCAACAGGGACCTTTTCCTGGGGTGGAAGCACTGTGGGGGCACTCTGGGCTGTGCCCTCCCCCTGCCCAGCTGGGGGATGAAGTGCAAAGCCTTGGTGCCTGGCTAGGGGACGTGTCTGTGGGACAGGGACCTTCACTAACGCTGCTTCCCTCTGCCTTTCTTTGCCATTTTCAGTCTCTATTCCCCAAGATAAATGGATGGGACTTTGCACCCCAGTCCTGCCCTGGCACCAGGGGTGTCTCCATGCTGGGGCAGCCCCAGGCTGCCTGCATGGCACAGAGGGACATGGGTGGGAGAAGGAGGGGGCCAAAGTGACAGTGAGAGCAGAGGCCAGGCGAGCTGGCAGAGCACAAGAGCTGCCTGTGTGCTCCTCGGGGGGCAGTGACCATGTCAGTGGTGCTCCCTGGGCACCAGTGCCCAGCCTGGTGTGGCACTGGGCTGGGGTAGGAGCATCACTTTTCCAGGAGAGCTGGAGGGCTGGATAACCAGCCAGGAGCAGGGTGATGGCAGGCAGAGAGCATCCACAGATATCCCAGGAGCCCTTGGCTGTGGTGCCCAGGATCCAAGGAGGTGTCTTGGTTTGGTACTCAGTCCTGGCCTCTGTGGCCAAGCAGAAATGAAGGTGATTTCCTGGCCACGCCCTGCAGTCTGGTGGCTGTGGGCACCTCACACCCCGGGCTTGGGTCCATTTTGCTTTTTTTCCCCACTGCTGCATTGTTGCGTCACCTTGGATCCATCCACTGCTGCTGTGAGCCTGGCTTGGCTGGTTTATGCAAAAGCCAAATGGTAGCAGGAAAGGTCCCTTTCTGGTGGCCTGGAAAAGCTGCCAGGGGCACACAGTGCTGGCTCCCTGCAGCCTGATCCTGTGCTGTTATCAGGGAGCCTCCTGATAAGAGCAGAGCAGGGATTTCCCCAGAGGGGCTCCTGGACTGTATCAAAGTGGCATCAGGAGCTCCCCAGGCCTTCCAGCAGTGTGGGGGGGAGTGCAGCCCACAGAATTCTCCCTGTATCCCTCTGTCTGCTGAGTTTTAGGACGTGATCACCCTGAGGCTGATGAAGGGGTGCCACCATCTCCCAGAGCTGACCCAGCAGCAGATGGGCACCGAGCAGGACTCGCTCACGGCGTCGGGAACTGCAGGGAAGCAACACATTTCCCTCCCAGCCGTGCTCCTCCTCCCCCCCATCCTCCTGACCTTTTCCCATCAAAACACAAAGCACTATTCTTTGGAGCAAGGCACCTCCATGCGAGGAGACAGCTGGCGCTGCAGCAGCTTGCTGGGGATGGGTTGTTATTAATTAAGCTGCAGGAGACAGCCCAGCAGCTTGAATGGAGTTTTCCTTCTTTTCAGGCTTAGGATGCCCTAAATTCTTTCTTCTTTACCTCCAAACGTTTATAGGTTTAAAAAGGGGCAGGAGACAAAGGATGGAGAAGGGCCCATTATGTGCAGTTTGCAGGGACGTGTATCCCTGCACGTGGCCTGCAAGGACTGTTAGGGCACCCCAGCAACTTCTTTGCAGCTTGGTTTGTGCCAGGGGGGGTTGCTGTGACCCCCAGGGATGTCACTGCCTGGGCATCTCCTCATCTAGAGAGGAGATGCCACTTTGGGGTGAAACAGTTTAAACTAATTGAACAAGTTCGGGGTGACTCAGGCAGTCAAATTTTTCAGTCTCTGCTCTTTTCCCTTGCAAAGGTGATTTTTCACCAAACTCATCCCCTGCCCCAGTTGCTGGGTGTGCTTTGACCATGCTGCTGGTGGTGAGAGGAGCAGAGGTGGTGGTGGGGCTCTCTGAGGTGCTCCTTGGTGTGTGAACTCTGTGTAGGCTCCATCTGCTCCCCTCTCTCCACAGGGCAGGATACAGGGCTTTGGTGGAGTGGGGCACAGGGGTGCTGGTGGGGTAAGGTGCAGAGTTTTGCTTTGACCCTTTTGGGGATAATTTGTCCTTTGTGATAATCTGTGGGAGTGTCTGGGGGAGCAGACCATGCCCTTGAGGAGGAGGGGTGAGGATTACTCCTAAGCAGCCAAGTGTGTTTCCTTGGGCATGGCTGGGCTGTGCCATCTGCAGAGCTGGCCCAGGGATTTGAGCAGCAGCGTTTTGGTGCCAAGGCAGACCTGTCCCTGCTGAGCAAAACCTGTGCTCAGAGCTGAGGCCCTGGCAGTGCCTGAGTGTGCTTTGTGTCTGTCCAAATCAGCATGGCAGTGCCCCAACCAGTGCCCCCTGTGAAGGAAGAGGAATTCGGGAGGAATGGGGTCCTTTCTTGCTTTTTCCAAATGTTTGTGACTGAGGAGTGCCTTCCTAGCAGAGCCTGTTCCCTTTTGGAAAATGCTGGATTGCTCAAGCATGGTGAGGAGCCTCCTGCCTCAAGGGAGAAGGCACTGCAGATCCTTTACAGGAGGAATGTGCCAGAGGAAGGGAGGCTGCTGCAGGGACACTGCTGGGATGTGACACCAGGAACCCAGGCACGGCCTCCCCAGGGAGAGGGTGACTCACGCCAAGGACACGGTGCCAGCTGCGCGTGATGCTTGGTGACAGCGTGTGAAACAATTCCTTCCTTCCTTCCTGGAGAGTGGGAGCGGCCTGGAGATGTCCAGCTGGAGGAGACTCTGGGCTCTGGTGTGGTGGAAGCTGGGGCACTCCTGGGTGTAGTGTGGGTTCAGCAGAGCAGCCACGGTGCAGTGATGCTGGAGGGCCTGGGTGCTGCTCCTGGGCAAGGCACGGAGGGGTGGCTGCTCCCTGTGCTGCCTCCGGATGTCCCTGAGCTCTGGAGGGCTCTGGGATGCTCCTGGCAGTGCCTGCACCCTTTATTACTGCTGCTCCACTGCCCTGTCTTTCCAGGGATATTTAAGCCACCAAAGAGCTGCTTTCATAAAGGAACTGGTGGGATACCTGCAGAGGTGTGCCTGACATGGGCTGCTCAGAGGAGCTGCCAGGTAGCTTAAAAGAAAAAGAAAGTGCATCATCTCTGGACTTGGGAGTTCACTACAGCCAGAGGGGGGGAAATGTCATTGATCTGTGGGTTTTAGAGGTGTTCTGAGTGTTACCCTGCACATGCTGAAGGGACCATGGAGGCTGCCTGCCAGAGCCCTCCCCAGGTGGTAACACTTGCAGACCTGCAGTCAGGCTCTTAGAAAAGCTTTGGGGTTGTTTTTAGCTGTTCCTGGCATTGTGGGATCCTTTCTGTTCCTGCTAGAGGTGATGGTGTCTCTTTCAGTGCTAAAAAGAATTAAATTTTGGTCTTGTGATCTGCAAGCTTGTGTCCTTTTCTCGGTCATGCTACTTTCCATTGAGTTTGCTGGTGCTCTACCAAGGTCTCTGGATGTGCTTTTCATTCTGCTATTGATCTGAGATTATAAATATAGCTGGCAGAATTTCCATCTGTCTGTCAAAGTCACTGGGGACTGGCAGGTAATCAGCATTGCAGCAATATTGAGAGAATAAAAATTATTTCCAAAGCCCTAACGGTGCACTTTTAACTGGGGCTTGCTGAGGTGCAGTAAAATTGGAAATGTCCCTTCAGCATTCCTGCGAGAGAACATGTCCTGCTCGTGCTGCCCGTGCCCAAGGGATTTGATGTTTTCTTAAGAGCTGGGCAGCTTGGGATGAAGTGAGTTTGTTGGCAGGTCTGCCCACAGGCTGGGTAGTGCTGGTGAAGCTGCCTTCATTTGCAGATCTTGGTTATTCCTTGGAGCTGGGGATTTGTGGTTGGAGCTGGCTGAGGGCAGAGAATTGCCTGGCACAGAGGAGTGCTGCTGGGGGCAGTCCCACTGCTGGGCAGTTTTCTGCTGCAAAGGACGGTGGTTGGGATTGTCCCCAAAACTCAGGGACTGTTGAAACCCTCGTTGGTGTACCCCTGAGCATCACGTTTTCCAGTGAGCCCTACCAGCCCTGCACAGTGTGGCTGTGACATGGGGACCCTCTTTCACCATCAGGGATATCCCACAAAGCAGGACAGATCGGATTGTGTAAGCCAGGCAGGAATCTTCCTCAACATTTCAGATTAGTTGCAAGACTAAAAGCTGGGTCTGCAGTTAGTTCAAATCCCTTGATACAACTTACAACAGCAATAGGCCTTGTTAGAATTGCTTCTAACTCTGATTATGAGGTTTTTCGAAGAGAAGAACAATGAGTTTGTGATTTTAAAACCCTTAATTAGGGGATTTGGATCCAGTTCTTGGCTCTGCTGTAAGATTTCTGTGTGACCCTGGGCGAGTCACTTAATCCCTCTCCAGTTCATCTGCACTGGGAGCTGCTTCCTTCCTCTGCCTGTCGGTCCTGCATGTGCTCAGAGCCAGAAATGAGCAGTGGGAGAGGCACAGGCAGAGCATCTTACAGGAGCATCTCCTGTTCTCCTCACAGGAATGGAGATGCTCCTGTAAGAGTTTGTCACTCTGTGAGTGCCTCCTGTATGCAAACACCCCAAAGTCCCCAAGAGCCATCCTGGGGACCTGCAGTGCTCCCAAAGCTCTGCTGCACTTGCTGTGAGGCCAAGGATGACACTTTGTTGTCCTTCTGAGCTCCTCACTCGCCACATGTTGCTCCTGGGGAGGAGGAATATGAGCTGAAACAAAATATTTTCTATTAATTACTCTGGGAAATAACTTGCACACAGTGTTGAGTTCCCATGTGTCCTAATTATTTCCCTGAGGGTGATGAGGTCCTGGCAGGGCGTGTGCAGAGAAGCTATGGCTGCCACATCCCTGGAAATGTCCACGGACCTGGTCTAGGGGAAGGTGCCCATGATTGGTATTAGATGGTCTTTAAGGTCCCTTTCAACCAAACCAGTCTGTGTTTCTGCGAAATGTCTTTGCAGAGCTTCAGTGACCATGGGGAAAACTTTTCTATGGTTTTTTTTATTCCCTCACAGGCAAGACTAAAGTATGGCCATGATTTCAATCTGAAAAAATTAACCCGGAGGAGCGAGGAGTTGGTTCACGTGGTTGAGCACCGTGTTCACCCCTTTGCTGGTCTCAGTTTGGGCACATGAACCCTGTGCTGATGCTCAACTCCTGCACAGCCACAGCTGTGATCAACTTAATGGCAGGGACAGGAAGCCATCACACCTGAGATCTGCCCTTTACTCTTTGTGCAAGCACAGCACCTAAGGGAGCCCAGCACAGCCTTTTCCTGCCTTTCTCCAGCTAAACAAGGCTGGAGTGACTTGCAAACAGACCCTGCTGCCACTCGGGCAAGCCTGGTTTGGCATCTAGCATTGGATTTTCCTGGAGATTAGAGAGATTAAAACACTAATGCCCATTGATAGGGGTTTGAGCTTTAATAAGTCATAAAAAGTGGTGTAATCCGGCAGAAATCTGCACGCAGCTGCAGCATAAGCAGATTGAGGCTGGGTTTCCTGCCTGGGTGCTGGGTGAAGGTTTCTGAGAAATTGGTATTTTTGGTACTTGCTGAAGTAGGGGGATGTGTGTCTTACCCCCCCCTCAGCACCCATCGTTTGCAGAGCAGCCTGTGCCAGCCTTGCTGGGCATCACAGGAGGAGTGCTGCCAGCCCAGCGTGGTGGGGAGGGCTGCTGCCAGCCTGGTGTGGGCTGGCTGTGCTGGGTGGAGGAAGATCTGCCACTGCTGGTGGTCCGGAAGCAGAGAGGGAAGGTGACAGCCAGGCTAGAGCCACAGGCAGGACGCAGAGCAGTGGCGGCTGTGGTGCCACTGGCACAGGTGGCAGGGCTTGCATCAAGTGCAGGAGTGTGGCAGAGGCTGGTGAGGCTGGTAACAGGTCCAAAAGGGAGTACAAGTACTAGCCCTGGGCTTGCAGGCTGTGCAGGGGCTGCTCGTGGGAAAGGGAGTCCTCTGGGTGTTGAAGATTGCAGATGTGCACATCTGTCTTAACCCTTTCATCACTTGCAGGCCTTTCTCTGGGAATGCAAATCTGGGAACTGCAGGGAGAAAGTCCTGAGGTCATAGGGTAGGTCAAAGAAAGGTGTCAGACCAGGAGCCCAGAAGAGTGAGGTTGGCTTCACCTTGGCTGTGACAGGAGTCCCAACAGCACTGCTGGACCTCACAGAGGGGACATCACCCCACACCGGGGTGTGCGTTGGAGGGAGCAGGGCCAGGTGGTGCAGCCCAGCTTCCCTCCTGTGGCTGGCCCTTCCCTCCGCTGCTGGCAGAGGGGTGGGACATTCTGGGATCAAGGTATAAGGCAGGAGGGAGTTGTGGAGGCAGCTACTCTCTTCATTCAGCTTCACTGACATCGTTTTTAGAGAGCAGCCGTGCCCGTGGGGGTGGGTTGACATCTTGTCCTGGCAGATGTGAGACGCAGCCCAGACATCTTCAAGCAGCTGCAAAGCAAAGTGAGCCCACGCTCACAGCACTCACACCCACCCGCGACTGCCCTGGGGCTCTGCTGGAGAATTTCGGGATGCTGGGAAGAGAATTTCGGGCTTCCCTGCGCTCAGGATGGGGATGTGGATGTGGATGAGACCCTGGCCCTCGTCCCTGGAGCAGTGGGTGAACTGGGCTCCTCTTGGGACGGGTCTGCCCCGCTTGTCCCAGCCTCTCTCTTTGCCGTGGAAGTTTCCCCGCACCTCCTGCGTGGAGCCGGGGTGGAACGTGCCCCGAACTCTTCTTGCTCTCACCCTTTGCGGGCCCCCCTGGGCCGGGCCGGGCCCAGAGCGGCGGGGGGATGGAAACCGCCCGGGGGCGAAGCAACTTCCCGGGAAGAGGCTCCATCCCCCCGGGCCGGGCTGGAGGGGGAGGAGGCAGGGTGATGGGGGAGGAGGAGGAGGAGGAGGAAGGGCGATGGGGGAGGAGGCGGAGGACAGCGCGGGAGGAAGCGGGAGCCACCGGCTGCCGGAGCCGCCGCCGCCGCCGCGGGTGAGTCTCCGCTGCCCGGGGGCGGGGGCTCCGTGGGGCAGCGCAGGGGGGATTATGGTGGTGGGGAAACGCTTTTTTTGGGGGGTGAATTATCCCGGGGAAGGGCTTGAGAGAGCGGGGGGTGAGTGCCGCGGTTCCCACGGAGGGCAGTGTGGGGGTTCCCGGCCGGGGCAGGCCGTGCCCCGGGCAGGGGCACCGGGTGCTGAGGGGGGCTCGGGCCTCGGCCCCTTCCGCCGCCGCCGTGCCCCACAGGAGAGGCCGCGGCTCGGCACCGCCTGGCCGCGCTGCCGGCATTGTCCGGGATCCGTGGAGATCAATAGATCAAGCCCTGCCCTGCCCGAAGGGCACCCCCTGGTTCCCTGCCCTGGCCCCGTGGGGACCCCCTTGTCCTCTGCCCTGCTCCGGCTGCTGCCCCCGCTAAAGGGTTCGGGGGGCGTCTGGGGCGCAGCTGCCTTTGGTAAAGAAAGAAAACAGCAGAAACAAACAAAGAAATTAAATAAAAATCCATACCACCCTGCCCGTCAAAGGACAAAACCAAGCAAAAAGAAAAAAAAAATTAATAAGGGAAGAAAAAAATAGGAAAAAAAGCTGAGCTGCAACCCCGAGGATGTGAATCCCTCTGGCTTGCTCCTTTTTTTGCCCCAGCTGCAGCCAGTGCCTCGTGGGACGGGGGCATCAGTCCCGGAGTGCAGCTCGGGGGCTCTGGGCACACTCAGCCGTGCCCGGTGCCCATTCCTGGGCTTGGCCCGACTCGTTCCTTCTGCAGTGTTGTCTGGACAAGCTGAGTTTGGGGATCGCTGCCTGGCTCTTTGTTTACACAGCACAGAGCTCTGCAGAGCACTGGTGATAGGAGTGAAGGGTGCTGTGCCTTGGCTGGGGGCTGGGGAGGGTCCCCATGTCCCTCCTGGGCTGAGTACCATTGTCCAGGCTGGGTGGACAGGGGCAGGAGTGGATCCCATCCTCAGAGCCCCATAGAATCAGTTTTGTGTGTGTCTTTGGACCCTCCTGGGCACAGGCACCCTGAGCCCGTCTGCGGGGAGCAAGGGCTGTGCTGGCCACTGGCATGGACTACATGGGGCCTGTTGATGGAGCAGCTTCTGCTGAGATCTGCGTGCAGGCAGGTTCCTCTCACTGGGGTGTTCCCAGTGAGGGAGGGCTGCTCTGGGGTCAGCCTTGCTCCAGCTCCACGGGAAGAAGCTCCTTACAGAGGGTGATCAGTGGGGCTGCATGGCCAGAGATCTCTGCTTGTCCAAGCTGAGGCTTGGGGTTGTTCATGATAATCTCCTCCTTTTTAAACATGGAGGAAAACAGCCTAACAACTCTTTGCAGGTTTTTGTAAGTGGTTTAGAGCTGCTGTCTCACGTGGTTGGAGGAATGAGAATGTGGCACTGTGAATTGTGCTGCCAGGGCTACACGTGTCCGACCGGGGCAGGGTGGTGGTCAGCCTGGTGGCCAGCCTCACACCACATCCGGGAGCCACGGGCAGCAGTTTGAGGTTGTGGAGCTGGCACCACGGTTCGAGCCCTGGGATGGGCTCCTGCATCCCAGCCCAGAAACGCTGGTGAGCAGAGCGTGCAGCAGCTGAGGGGTTTAAGATGGGAAGGGAAGCAGTGATGGGGAGCCCTGAAGCATCCATCCCTTGTCAATAAAGGAGCCAGGAGGGTTGAGCTGCAGAGGGCAGGGGACTGCTGGGCTTCCGGAGCGGGAGGGGAAGCACACAGTGAGTGAGGACGGAAGCGCACAGCTCGACCTGCATGTGATGTGTGCCCATGACTTGTGCCTCAGGGCTGTGGATCGCACTGGTTGCCTGTGGAAGCATTCACACCACAGCAGGAATCATTGCCTCCTTTTTTAAACTCTAAAAATGGGTTTATTCCCCACGTGAGTAAAATGCTTCAAGCTTGGAGCATCCTGCATGCTCAGGAGGCACCTGGCCACCTCTCTGACAGCTCTTGGGTGGGTTTGGTCCAATGAAGCAGAGTTAAGCACACTTGTTGTGTTGTTGGCACCCAGGTGGGAATGCAAGGTGAGAAGGAAACATAACTGGTTGGTAGGTGGGCCTGGGCTGGTGGCCAGCCTGAAACTGTAGCCCAATGCTCAGGGATGGAAGGGACAGACTCAGCGTGGGTCTGGCAATGCCAGCCAGGTGCTGGTGATTGCAGCTGAATAATAGGAATGTCCCTGGCTCTTTGTGCCAGGCTGAGTCACCCCAGCTTTGGTTTGAGCTCACATTCCCTGGCACCCACACTTCCAGCAGGGACCTGCCGCCTTCAGCACCAGGGGATCCCATGGCAGCTGAAAAAACCAGCAGTGCCTGGGCCATGCTGGGATTACATCCAGTCCTTTCTTTGCTGAGACTCGCCCAGTCCTCTCAGAGGGGAGAGCTGTGCCTCTGCCACCTCCTCTGCAGGTTGGATCCATTTCCACAGCCTGTGGTCACTGGTTCAGCGTGCCAAGGGGAGAGGCCCTGGAGGCCACACGTGCTGCAGTCCCCACAGCCAGCTGTTCTTAACCAGGAGCTGTAGATTCTCTCTTTGGAGCTACAGATGTCTCTGTGACATCCTACTGGCAAGATTCTCCAAGAGAGCTGCTCCCAAAACTTGAAGGGGGTTAAGGTGGTTCACACTTCTCCTGTGAAAACATCTGTGAATACTCAGCTTGGTAGGCTGTGCTTTCACACCCTGATACACCACTGTTCACTGCTCTGAACCTGCTCTCTGTGTTTGCACGAGCCCATCCCACAAATCTGGAAGCCCATGGTATTTCCATCCTCTGTTGTGTGGAGGCAAGGCAAGTTATCCAGTGTCCTGCTCTTCTGGGTGCTTGTAGCTCTGCAGAACTGGCTGCAGCATCATTGAAAGGTGGCCAGTGCTTGGTGTTCCCGGCATCCAAAGGGTGTTTCCTGGATTTACTCCCCAAACATTGCCATTTTGCCACTGATTGTGTGTGCATGCCTAGAGTGTGAGGTGGTTTGGATCTGTTGATGGGTGGCCATGGCAGAGGTGCAGCCTCCTGGCCTCTCTCTGGTTCCTCTGTGCAGCCACTGAGCACCAGGTCTGTCACCAACCCTGCTCCAGGACCAGCTCTGCTCTCCCAGATCACCAGCAGAGCATTGGAGCTGCTGGATTTAGCCAGGACCTGGGGTGGCTGGGACATTCCCAGTTCAGCCTCTGCAAGGGTGCTTTAACCCTTGTGTGTCTGCAGTGCAGCCCAGTCTGGTGCAGATCCCTGTCCCAGACCCTCAGGGAGGATTACCAGCCCCTGGCTTCGGGGTTTTGGGGGGCCCATGGCTGTCCTCACATGCCCTGCCCGCAGTGTCCCGGGCTGTGGCAGCCTCGTGGCACCAGCACAGCAGCTCCTGCAGCCCCTGGCCAAGCCCATCCCACAGCACACGGCGTCCAGCTGGCTGAAGGAGCAGGAGGGTCCCTGGGGGGCTCCCAGGGGCTTCCCTCCCCGCGGGGTGGCTTTCATCTGCTGCTTCACAGATGTTGGCTTTGGCTCGTGTCTGACATGCATCAATTACAGAGCAACAGCCCCGAGCCTTTGGCAAGATCAACTTTGGAGCAGCTGTCCTGAGTCAGCCGTGCCCGAGTCGGAGCTCTGGCTCTGTCCCTGCTTGGTGCAGCACTGCCCTGGCCATCTCCACATCTCCTGTGCCCACGTGGACAGGGTTTTCCTGGCAGGGAAGGTCTAAATATGGCACAAGCACTTGTTCCCATGTGCTTAATGTTTATCCAGGAACACTTTAGTGTGAGAGAACTGCAGACTCTGAGCTCTCTGCCCCATCAGTGCAGTGATGGCCCCTTGTGTGAGGGACAGCAGTTGGGTTAAGGTGACAATGGGGAATCATGTGAGGTCTGGTCCTGCTCTTGCCAGGGACTCAGTGGCACTCAGGGATTTCAGACAGTAATGGGGTTTGTTAACCCATCCCTCCTTGCAGTGCTCCAGAAGGGTCAGCTTGGTGACACTGGCTCTGACAGCACAGGTTTCAGAGCACAGCAGGTCACACAAATCCAGGATGTGCCCATGACGCATCCCAGGCACTGCTCTGCTGCAATTTATTTCTAAGATCTTTATTTGTTAGACAAGTGACTCCTGGGAGTGGTCCCTGCCACCTGGCACAGCATCCCTGTGTGCCAGTGAGTGGTCCTGTGCTTTGGCTACACCCTCCTTCTGCTGGCACAAACCCCTTAGAGCCAAGTGTGACACTGGAGTTTTTGGTAAGAAAAGACAATCTCAGTGCTGGGAAGCTAGGAAAAAAAAAAAAAAAAAAAAAGAAACTGCACGTTTGAGTTGTGGCATTTCCCTTGGGAGTTTGCTGGTGCTGCTGGGGCATTGATGGCTTTGCATCCCTGCTGTCCTGCAGACACTCCTAGCTGCAATATACTGATTTTGTTGTATTTTAACCCAGTCAGGACCCAGGTGCTTTAAATCACAAGTTCCCCACAGACCAGCTGGAGCACATGGGCTGCCCTGCCAGGCGTGCTGCTCTTCACATGGCTTTGGTCTGGCTGGAGCCTGGCAAGCCCTGAGCCCTTCTCCTCCCTAAGGGCAGTTTGGTGAGGAGTATCTGCTCCCTGTGCTGGGGACAGTTTTCCTGCACATCCTCCTGCCCAGGGACAGGTCAGCCCTGCTGCACGCTGCCAGCTGCTTCTTGAGGTGCTGGAGATGCTCCTGGCTTTTATTAAGTGGAGGATGGCTTTCTGCTCTATTTAATTTCTTAATTTCTCTGCACCTTAGCTGCCCAGTGTCCCAGTTTGCTATCCCATCCTTGGGGCTGTCCCATGCACACAAGTGGTGCCTGGAGGAGTTAAACCCATTGCATAACCCATTGCTGCTGGTGGCAGCATATTTTCCACATGATTTAGTTGTCGTTTTGTTGGGGTTATTTTTAATGTTATGCAGGGATTTTTTTTTGCTACTTTTGGCCTTGCCATTTTGGAACGGGGCTAATTTGGGATTTGTGGTGAGGCCTTATGCATGCTGGGCTGGTTGACCTTGTGAGGGGTAGCGTGGCAGTGCAGTTCCAGCTGTGCAGGGTTCCTGCTCCCAGGGCAGTGCAGTTCCAGCTGTGCAGGGTTCCTGGGAGGAGTGGGATGCTCCCATGGCCATGCAGTTCCAGCTGTGCAGGGTTCCTGTTTACCATGGCAGTGCAGTTCCAGCTGTGCAGCATTCCCAGGAGGAGTGGGATGCTCCCAGGGCAGTGCAGTTCCAGCTGTGCAGGGTTCCTGTTTACCATGGCAGTGCAGTTCCAGCTGTGCAGAATTCCCAGGAGGAGTGGGATGCTCCCATGGCCATGCAGTTCCAGCTGTGCAGAATTCCCAGGAGGAGTGGGATGCTCCCATGGCAGTGCAGTTCCAGCTGTGCAGAATTCCCAGGAGGAGTGGGATGCTCCCATGGCAGTGCAGTTCCAGCTGTGCAGGGTTCCTGCTCCAAGTGGCAATGCAGTTCCAGCTGTGCAGGGTTCCTGGGAGGAGTGGGATGCTCCCATGGCAGTGCAGTTCCAGCTGTGCAGCATTCCCAGGAGGAGTGGGATGCTCCCATGTCTCTCAGGGACAGCATGTTTGCTCTCTAGAAGCTCTATGAGTAATGCTCAGCTGCACAGCTGGAACTGAGGGCTGGAAAAAAGTGTTCTAAGTGACCCAACAGTCTTTGGGATTAGTTCTAGGCTTTTTTTTCCCTTTCTTTTTCTTTTTTTTTTTTTTTTTTTTTTCTGCTTGACCTGTATTAAGCATGTGGAAGTGTGCTGTGCTTGCAGGAAGAGTGTGGTTCCACCTCACAGACCCCAGCAGGGTCCAGTCTGAGATGGCCAGAGGAAAAGGGATGATGGGCTTGTGTTTGGAGGAGCCCCTTTGGCCCAGCCACACTCCTACAGAGAGAGGGAGGGAGAGAAAAGCAGGCAGCACATCATCAAAGGCCAGGAATAAGTGGAGTGAGATGAACTGAAAGCTGTGTTGCTGTCTGGAGGGGTGAGGACTTTGCAAATAATAATGTTTTTATTCATAATAATAAATGATTAAAGAATAATAAATAATCATTGCAAAACACTGAGCAACAACAAAATGCTCACTTAGGCTGGTGGCTGCAGGGACCCAGGCACTGAGCAGCAGCAGCCTGGGGTGGGGAGGGCTCTTAGAAGTGTGTTTTCCTAAAACCTCCCTCCCTGTGCCTGCATCAGAGGAGTGTGCTGCATGTGGCTGATGCCTCCAGGAGCTTGCAGGGGACTGTGCTGATCTTGTGCTCACTCTGCCTTTGGGATATTTGCTGAATCTGCTGTGGGTGATGCAGAGCACCTGGGGCTGGCAGGGGACAAGGCCACGTCACCCCGGGGCACTTGGGGCACTTTGTCCTTCCTGGCAGCTCCTGCCTGGTGCCTGGGGGAGTAGATAATTCCCTGTTTTTTCTTTAAAAGCTGATGGCTGAGGCAGTAGTTTTAAATTTGCTCCTCCTGAAGAATTTTGTTGGGCTGGAGCATCTTGCCGGGGAGACAGGCAGCCTGTCTCAGAGGGAAGCTGAAGGGTTCGGGTTTCTGAGCAGATATGGACAGAATGAGAGCGAGACCACAGAAGCTCCGTGGCTGCGTGGGTGTTGTCTGGCACAGCCCGTCTTGATGCAAATATTTTGGGTTTTCCACAAGCCAGGGCCGGCAGCCTCTGATCTGCGTCAGCTGGAGCTCGAGGAGGGCACGTGGCAGTCGATGCCAAGGACTCCCTGTGTCTGCAAAGCCAGCCAGCTCCCCCCCAGAACGTGGCTGAGCTGTTCACACCAGCAGTGTGCACAGTGCTGTGATTCCAGTGGTGTGGAGGAGTGGGATGTGTAGGTCTGCCAGCCTTTAACAGCAGTGCCCGGGCACGGGGCTGTGGGGTAAAAGCCTTTGTCACTCCCAGGCGTGGGCTGAGGACTTTCTGGGTGCTGGGTCCTGCTCTGTGGCAGCAGATCAGCTGCTGGGGGATCTGGTGTGCTCACACCCCCACAGCAGCATCCCTTTGCTGTGCCAGGTTTGGTGGAGTGGGCAGGGATCGAGTAAAAACAGTAAACAGAGAAAGAAAATCCCAAATTTAATGTAATTATTGTGGAGGAAGATCCCACACACCTCTTCCCTCCCAGCCTGCTGCTACCGTGAGTCTCTGCACGTGCTTTACTCCTGCTCTGGATGCAGCAGGCAGCTCCTGTGATTCCTTGCCAGGAGTGATGCCTTGGGAAGGCTGCCCTAGAACAGAGGCTAGATGGAGTTAAAGAGTAAAACAGGTATTTACTAGAAGGTTGTAATGGATCCACCTTGGACAACACAAGAGCCCAGCCAGGGCTACACCCAAGATGGACCCAAAATTGTCCCAAAATGCACGACCGCTCACGGGGGCTCTCACTTTTATAAGTTCTGCTCCATTTGCATATTGGAGTTCATTGTCCAATTCCAGCTTTAGCCCATGCAGTCCCATCCTTCTTGTTTTTCTCTCTTCAGCCCATGTTGTTTCTGCTCTTGGACCTGAGATTTGGATCATTTGTCCTTGGTGCCCAGCTAGAGCAGGAATTGTTTTGTCTCCCTGCTCTATGCAGAGAGCTCACCATCCCCTCATATGAAGCCCAGACCCACACACTAAAGCAGCACAGAATGTGAAAAACATAAAAGCCAAAACCTGAGGCATCAGGAGCAGCACCTCTGAGCAGGCTGTGTTTCCCCCCAGGTCCAGAGGCCGTTCCCAGCCACGCTCCCGCCATGACGGACGCTCCGCGGGATGCCGGCCCCAAGCAGGCGGCGCCGGCGCGGCCGGACAAGCCGGCTGCGGACTTCGGCTACGTGGGCATCGACGCCATCCTGGAGCAGCTGAGGAGGAAAGCCATGAAACAGGGCTTCGAGTTCAACATCATGGTTGTGGGTGAGTTGTTCCCCCCGTGCCTGCTGCCCGCAGGGTGCTCAGCTGGGTGTTGTCATTGTGCCACCACAATGTTTGTCCCCTTTGGAGCCTCCTTGGGAACAGCGCTGGTGGCTCTGCCTTGGCAGTCAGCAAATCCTGCTCTTGAGGAGCTGGCCTGGGGTCAGCTGGAGTTAAAGCTGTCTGTGTGATGTGATCCTCATCCTCCTGCATATTGGGGTGCATTATCCATAGGCACATTCTGGAGGAAAGCACCTCCAGGGGTGTCAGGGCTCACAAGAGCTCCCTTGACAGCTCTCCTGGGAGTCCTGCCCTGGTTTGAGCAGTCAGGAGGCACATTTAAGGGCTCAGGGGGCTGCACTGCTGCTGGTATTCAAGAACCCTCATCCCTGCTGGTACCTCCATACCTCCAACAATTGGGGTAAAATTCCTGTTTGTGGGGTCTTTTTTGTGTTCAGGCAGCCCTGCTACAAGTACCAGGGAACTAATGCCAAAAGCAGTGATTTACTGATGGAAATAAAGAGCAGCAGGAGGGGTTTGCATAGCTCTGTCATTTGGCTCCTTTGGGGACCTGCAGGGTGGCACAGCAGGGATGAGAGTGTCCCAGGGGGTGTCCACGTGCAAGGAGGGAGGGCTGGAGGGTTGTGTGCCCAAATCCTGCTGCCCACCAGCTCCTGCTCATTAGCACTCCTGGGATAATGACCACTGGCTGCATCACTGCTGCTCTGGCTGCAGCTTCAGCTGTGGGGATCTGTGCTCCTGCAGCCCCCAGGCCCCAAAGCCAGGGATGGCACAGCCACTGACCTGCAAAATGCTGGAGAGCTGGGCAGACACTGTGGGACACCAGCCAAGGGGGGAAAGGAAAAGAAATGAGGATTTTCTGCTCTTTTCCAGCTATTAATGTCTGACCTGATGCTGTGGATCCCTTGTGTGAGCTGGGCTGTGCTCCTTGGGGCCAGGCTGGTCAGGTAGCAGCTCTCCCTGCCTGTGTCTGCCAGGGGAGCTGCAGGGGGATGAGGGGAGTAAATCCAGGCAGTGACCAGTGGTGTGGTGATGGGGCCTCACCATCCCTTATCCTCCTGGGAGGAGCTGTGTAAGGCTACAGGTGTGGTGCCTGTGGGATATCCCACAGGGCATCCTGCAGGTCTGCTTGGGGTTGTGGAAGGGTCTGATCCAGAGTTTTTGCTAATTCTGTTAAAGATTTCAGTGTGCTGGAGCTTTCCAGCAAGCTCTGTGGATGCTCAGCCTTTCCCATTCTGATACTTCCATTCCCTCTACGGGGAAGGTTCCCTGGGTTGGGTGATCACAGCAAGGCTGGTCAGTGCAGAGCTGTTAGAGCCCTGGATGCTGAGAATTGTAGACTTCCTGTGTTAAAAGGCACAGACCCTCAAAAGAACACTACATTTGACCTGAGGCCATGGAGAAAGCTTCCAAAAAACCAGAACCAGTTCTTGGGAGGTGTTTTAACAAATCCAGTTCTTTGCTGCAAACAGAGGAATCACTGCACTGGTCCTGGGAGCCTGAAAGAGAGATTACCTGTGCTGAGCTCCCATTTCCCTGCTGGAGGGGGCTCCCATCCCTCCAGGAGAAGGCTCCCATCCCTCTAGGAGCAGGCTGTGCTGCCTCAGCACCTCAGCAGTGTGCTGTGCAGATGGGGAGGGATGTTCAGGAGCAGCTCTGCCTTGGCAGCACTGTGTGTGGTAGGGAGGCCCGTGCTGCGGCGCCTGGAAAACATTGTTCTGCCCTTGGCAGGAGCTGGGCTGGCTCTTTACAGGCTGGGAATCCAGGGCAGCATAAACAAGTCGAGCTCTGGCCCTCCCAGAAGATGCAGGAGGAGCAGCACCTCGGGGAAGGGGCAGCAGCCAGCCCTCATCCTGCTGTGCCTCCCTAGGGATGGGTGTAGCTCCATTACTCCCATCCAGTCTAAGCTGCGAGTCCTTGAGTTGGAATTGTTCCAATCTCTGTCTTACAGGAGGGAGGTGACTGAGCATCACTGCCACGTGCCACGCTGGTCACTCCTCACTGTGTCCCTGTAATGGGGCTTTGTGAAAACCCTTTCCCCTCTGTAGCAAGGTCCCCATTCAAAAGGGTTTCACAATCCCAGCCAGAGCTGAGAGGGGGCTGCAGGCTGTGGTCAGCTTAGTCCCTTGTCCTCTAAAGTTGCAGAGATGAAGAGGAATGTCTAAACTTTTAAAAATCCCAACCCCAGAGCACAACTTTTGCATTCAGTTTTCTGTGCAAAGCAGCTGGAAGGAGAGCAGAGGTGGCCAAGCTCAGCTGCGATTTTCCCACTGGATTTCAGTTGTGGGAAGGTCAGTGGGCTGCAAACCAGGGCTGCTGGAAGGGAGCTCTGCCCTGTGCTCAGCTGCCTGTGTCACAGCCTTAGGGTGCCCAGCTGCACCCCAGTGTGGCTCAGCAAGGTCAGCCTGTAGCTGTGGTGCAGTGGGACATCACATCCTGGCTGCTGGTGGCTCTCACCTCTGGTCTCTTTCCAGGCAGTGCAGCTGCAGCAGCTTGGACAGACACAAAGAGACCCACGGCAGTGTGTCACCCTGATTTCATCTGTCCCCAGTGTGTCACCCTGATTTCACCTGTCCCCAGTGTGTCACACAGCCTTCCCCTCTCCGCAGGTGCTCCATTTAATGGTGAGCAGTGATGCACTGAGAGCTCTGTTTCGGCTCTGCATGCCCAGCTCCAGGCCTGTTAGTGCTTGGCCCTGTGTGTTTAGGCAGCAGAGGACTGGGAACACTTCCCCCCAGCCTGGTCCTTGTGTTTCTTACAGCCCCACGGTGACATTCAAAGAGAGTTTTCCTGTGCTGGATTGCAGCCATTGGTGATGTTGCAAACTCAGCTCTAAAGTTGCTGTTTGATCAGGGACTGGGGTGATGCCAGGAGATGATGCTGGTTGGTCCTACCTTTGGCTTTGGCAGCCTGGATGGGCCAGGACCCTGAAGGATGTGGGTGAAATCCTTGCTGACTCTGCTTAGGGACACACTGTGGGACAAGGGACATGCTGGTGGCAATGCCATGACAGTTGCCTGTAACGTGTCTTGGCAGAAAGTGGCCATTGGGTCCCTATGGTGTGTGCAGGATCTCTGCAGTGTTTGCAGGGGGCCCTGGGTTTTCAGGAGTTAATATTTTTCTGCTCCCTGGGTTTTGAGGAGTTAATTCTGTTTTCTGTACTCTGGAAAAATTGTTCTCCAAGCTCATGGGACAGCTGTTCCTGGAGAGTCAGGAGCTGTTGGTGTCCTTTCCACACAGATCAGCATCAGCTCTGGGATATGAAGCATGAAAATGCTTTTCTAAAAGCTGTTTTTTCTAAAGTTGTGGAATCTCATGTGCTTCTTGGGCTGTTGTTTGTGGGATTCAGAGAAGCTCCTGGCGTGGACCTGTGTCTGTGGAGCCAGCTGGGCCGATTGCAGCAGCAAGTTTGTCAGGGAAGCAGCAGCAGATGCAGCAGGCCTGAGGTTTGGAGGATTGTTGCTGCTGTTAGTCCTGTCCAGATAAAGGCTTGCCAAGCTGCTCCAAAGCCTTCCCTGTGGAACTGGATAGAGCAGACTGCAGGAGAGTAAAGGCACATTTGGGATGCTTTTTTCCTGGGGTTCCCTGGTCCCCGTGCCCTGCTGAGCATCACCACAGCCTTTCAAACATCCCCAGCACTGTCTGCCTGTCCTTGGGGTTGCTGGGGTTTTGCCTGGATGCAGGGCACCAGCTTTTGATTTGCTGCTTTGGAGCCAGGGAGGGGATTTGCTACCTGCAGCATCCTCCTGGCTGGGCTGGACTGGAGCTCCTTGGCTCGGGGGAGCTGCAGGGGAGCAGCTGCTCCTCATCCCTCCCTCCATCCCTCTGGCAGATCTGGTGCAGGCTGAGCCTGTCAGCAGCCCCATCCCCTCCCCCTGGCAGAACAGGGAGTGCTGACTCTGGGTTATCCTGCTCTCTTCCAGGTCAGAGTGGCTTGGGGAAATCCACGTTAATCAACACCCTCTTCAAATCCAAGATCAGCCGGAAATCTGTACAGCCAGCTGCTGAGGAGAGGATCCCCAAGACCATTGAAATCAAATCCATCACTCACGGTGAGGCTCTGCAGGTCCCACCTGCTGCTTTGGCTTTAGGTCCTGCTCTGCCTTGTGTCTCTGGGGACTCACAGAGTTTTGGACCTCCATAAACCTCCACTCTTATCTCTCTGAGTAGGCTTTTAGCATCCAGAGATGCTTGCAGGGCTGAGAAAACATCTGGTTTTTATTTATTCATCAGCATTGAGTTAATTGTGTTGGAAGGGACCAGTGAGGTGGCTGTGGGGGTGGCATTTCAGGGTGGATATGGGGCTGGATCCCTTTGGAGGGCTGATTTGTGCCTCTGAGGAGCTGTGAAGGTGCATTTCTCCCCTGGGAGCAAGCTCCAGCCCTGCAGCTGATTTTGGGAGGGTGGGCTTGGCCAGAGCACCCATCACACCCCAGCTTTCCTCTCTTCCAGAGATTGAGGAGAAGGGGGTTCGCATGAAGCTGACAGTCATCGACACGCCGGGCTTTGGGGACCACATCAACAACGAGAACTGGTGAGCTGCCCCTCTGCCCTGGGTGCAGGGGGAGGGCAGGAGAGCCCCAGCACACCCTGACCCCATGCCCAGGGCTGGAGCCTGGCTCTGTGCCCCCCTGCTCTGCTGGCAGCAGGAAGGAGGTTGTTGTGGTGGCAGAGCAGTGCCATGCTCCCCGTAAGAGCCACAAACATCCTGCTGTTCCAGGCATGAGACAAGCTTTGTTTGTGGCTGGGAGCAGCTATGTGCCAGCAGGGCCAGTCCCCAGACCCTGCTCATGTGGCTCTGGAGGCTGAGCTCTGCCCAGGATCCCTGGCACAGTGTCTGGCTCTGGGGATGGCCCCTGGGCTGGGCAGGGCTGGCTCATGGCACGGACCTTGTCCCCATCACCAGCTGGCCTGGGCTTGTGGGCTTTGATTCTGCTCATGCTCCTGTGCTGTGGCACCCTGCAAGGAGCCAGGGCATGGTCCCAGCACTGTGCTGGGTCCAGGAGGAGAGAAGGGAGCATTTTTAGCCACTTGCTTGTCTAAAGCAGCCAGTAAATCCCCTCCTGCAGCAGTGCATGGAGCTGCTAAGCAGCGAACACCTGGGGGTTGTGATTTAGGAGATGCTGAGCATCCCGAGCTCTGCAGGCTCTGCTTCATGCAGAAGGTCAGGGTGGTGCAGGTCCCTCACACCATCCTGTGTTGCCCTCTCTCTGCAGCTGGCAGCCCATCATGAAGTTCATCAACGACCAGTACGAGAAGTACCTGCAGGAGGAGATCAACATAAACAGGAAGAAGCAGATCCCTGACACGCGGGTGCACTGCTGTATTTATTTCATCCCAGCCACGGGCCACTCGTACGTACCCCGCTGTCCCTGCTTCCCTTGGCCTTCCCTCTCCATGGCCCAGCAGCTCAGCCCTCAGGGCACTTCTGCCCGGGATCCTCCCATGGTTTTTGGGGCTTGAGGAGCTCGAGGACGGCTTGAAGCCATCCTCAGGGCTGTATCACCTGGAGGCCTTGCAATAAAACAGCAGAGCTGCTGTGCTAACAGTACCCCAGAGAAATGTGGTGTTTCCTCTTCTGAAGGGCCATGAAATCCTCTCTAAGCTCCTGGGAGCTGCTGCATTTGCCGTGGTCACCTGGCTTGCTGGACCAAGGATGGACACAGGTCTCAAATTGGATGGAGAGGCTACTTTTGCAAGCAGAACATTCTTTTTTTTTTTCTTTGTCCCTGACATTGTAAGGGGAAGAGCCAGTTTTCCATGTGCTTCCAAGGCAGCAAGCACCCTCACCCTGTAAGGGTATATTGTAGGTTGTTTGACTAGTCTGCAAGTGGGATGCTGTTTATTCAGCCCAGAGTTCTCCTGGCTCTGGCACTTCTCAAATGACAACATCAGAAGGCCCAGATCTCACTCTATTTTTTTTTTCCTTTTCTGGTTTTTTTTTTTTTTCCTTCCTAGGCACACAGCCCACCCTGAAAATCTGGGGCACTTAAAATGTCTTGAAAAATGTGACTTAAAGTATCACAACAGAAAATGAGACCTAAGTTTCCTTTTGATTTGTGTCAATTCCTTCCACTTCTGGCTCTGTCTGCATTGGGGATGTTTTTGGGTCTGTTTTCAAAAGTAAACTTAAGCCTCCAGCACTGTATTAATGTCAGCCTTTTCCACTTCCCCATGTGGAGATTTATTCCAATAGAAAAGACTTTGTTTTGCTTCTGTCAGTGGGTAGACCAAAAATGCATCCTTCAGTGGAATAAAATGACTGCATGGGCCAGTAATGCCCCTCTTGTGTAACTGATCAGGAGCAGAGGGGCTGATGAAACATTTATGGTTGAATACAATAAAACAGAGAAGGTTTCAAAGGGAAATGACATTTTTAGGCCAGTCTAACATGTTGCTCCCACCAATCTCAGCCCAGATCTGCAGCCCCTGCCTCGGCAGGTCTGACTTGCAGCTTTAGCTGTGCTCCAGCTTTTCCTCACCCCTCTGGCTGTTTAACTCTTTAAAGAACACATCAGATGCTCAGAGGGCTGGGCGTGCTGGGTGCCTGGCAGTGCAGGCAGGGATGTGGAGCCCTGTTCCATGTCCCCCGGCGGAGCCTCTCCAGCCGCGCTCTGGTTTCTCTCACCCGCCGGCCAGCAGCAATTGTGTGGATTTTCAGCTGCCTTTTTTCCTTCTCTCCAGTGAACATGTGTTTCCAATATCCGAGCGAGCCCGGCAGTTGGGGGCTGTTGTTGCTGAGCCCTGCACTGATCCTTTTTCCCTGCAGGCTGAGAGCCTGGCTGGGGCTATCCCCCCTGTCACTGGCTCACCCATCCCCTCCTGCCACCTGAGGGGCGAACCCCACTGAGAGGAGAAAGTTGATGGGAAATTTTGCTTCTCTGAGAGCTCAAGCAGGCATTGGAGTTCCTTTCTGCCCTCTTGTGAAGTCCAAATGATGTTTTCCGTCATGGTGGACAGGCTTTCCCCAGCAAAGGGTGACGTGGGCACCTCTCCTTCAGGGGGGAGCTGCTGTGACAGTGCTGTAGCAGAGGATCCTGTGGGGCAGCCTTGTCCTAGGATTGTCACACGCAGCTGGCTGCAGGTTTGTGCCCTGGCCGAGGCTGCAGGTCCATGGTCCCTTGCAGCAGGGTATGAGAAGGGCATTGAGGTCCTTGCTGTGGTGCCTCTGTGTTCTCCAGGGGTGACTGGGAGGATGGCAGTGGCTGGTAGAGCTGTAGGGACCTGCACCGGGCACGTTGTCACCCAGCTTCAGAGAACCCCAGCACGCCCCCATGGTGCCATCCACATGCTGCACTCGCCATCCCAGGTGCTTGGTGCTGCCCTCCTGGGGTGTGCCTGCACGGGGTGGTTGTGTTGCCTGGGGAGATGCTGCTGGTGATGTGGGTGGGCATGGCACAGGGCTCCCTGTGCCTGCTGCAGGCTGCTGGGTTAAGCCTGGGGTGAGAGCTTGCTTTTTCCTAGGGAAATGGAGTGGGGAAAAAAAGAAAGCAAAGCTGGGGCAGAGATCTGGAGGCTGGAGCAGAGGATTGCTTGGCTCAGTTTCAGTCTGGCCCTCCCATCCAGGCAGCTCCAGGGTTAATCAGCAGAGAAGTTTCTGCTGCATGAGGGAGTTCACAAGGGAGTTCAGGACAGGCTTTGCAGCCCATCCAGTTCACACACAGCCTGTAACACTCCCATGTAACCGTGCCTGTGAAGGCTGAGGATGGTGCTGGCAGGGGCTTCCAGCTGCAGCTGTGCAGGCTGGGCTCTGCCACCCAATAAATATCCCTGCTCTGACCCCTGCAAAGCTCTGTTCAGCTCAAGAATGGCTCTGGAACTCTCCCTGGCCTCATCAGCACCTCTCCTGCCTCTACCAGGGCTGGTGGCTCAGGAACTGCCACCTACTCTCTCTTTGCCCTCTGGCTGCCCCTCTCAGGTGCCCAGCAGCTCCCTGGAGCAGGTGATGGGGTTGGGCAGCAGCTGGGTCCTCACTGGTGTTTGCTTAACACACAGCTCAAATTCCTACTGTTAGTTTGGTCTGGGGCACAACCAAAAGGAAATAACTTCACAGCTCACTGTGGATTTTGATTCCTGTAACAGCATTTCAGGGGAACCAGCAGGAACGAGCCTGTGCTTAGATCCTGTCTGTGCACAGTGGCAGAAATAATGTGTGTCCTGGGCACCACAATGTGTGCCCAGCCCTGGCAAGGTGTGCCCAGCTGCACAGCCGCCCCCAAGGCCAGGGCAGGAGGGGATGAGGGAACAATCAGCACCTGGAGTGGTCTGAGCCCCTGCTGCACCTCCTGCTCCAGCCCATCCACTCCCCTTTGAGCTCCTCCACCCCTCCCAGCAAAGCCCAAAATATTTATGTTATAAGTTAATAATATCAGGGACCATTTGGAGAAGGGGAGGAAAATAGATCAGGTTTTTTTATTGAGCCTTCCTTTCTCTTCTGCGATGTGCTTGGAGCAAATAGCACTTGTCACCACCTTAATCCATGGTGTCTTCACATGAATGTGATGTGTAGCTACAGGCAGACATTGTTCTTAGTGAAAAGGTTCACTTCCTTTTACATAATTAAGGTTTTGGGGGAGCTACCTACCTAACAGGAGTTGACAGAATATCTAGAAACCTGCAGAAAACCCTAAAAACATACAGTTTGATCTGCTGGGGAGTCTCAGGGTGGTGCAGGGAGGTGACCTCCGGGGATGAGGCACTTGCAGGAGCCCGTGGGAGCAGAAAGTTGTGTCAGAGGTGCCTGGGTGCAGATGGGACACAGTCACTGTGCCTGGGGGATGCTGTGGACACAGCAGGGGTGTGGGCAGGCCCTGGCTCTGCCTCCTCTCCTGGCTCACTGCGGCATCCTCGGCATCCTCGGGATGAGTGAGGGATCTGAGGGATGGAACTCAGCTTTTAACATGTAGATTGAGCTGAAACTCTAATGTCTGCCTGATTGTGCATTCATCTGCATTGGCTTCCTATGCATCCTGGTCTTTAAAGGAAAAGCTGATGAAAGAGACAGGAACACAGGCTCAGTAGGGAAGAAGCTTTTAGAGGAGAAAAATTGTTTGGAAAACAGCAAAGAGAGAGGAGGGGAAAGAATTCTGCTGGGAAAGGAGCATTACTGCATTACTTCCTTGGAGGTCTGGGAAATACATTATGCAGAGCTCCAAACAATGTTTGCCAGCAGCAAGTCAGCTTAGATGTGTCCATGGGGGGTTCCTTGTGGTTTTTTCTATTCTTTTTTCCCTTTAATAGCCAAAATCTCTCTTTCCTGGGGCCCAGGGTGATCTGTGACCCTGTGTTTGTGTTAGGACCTCGTTTGTCCCTGTGCTAATGACGTGCTCGGGGCTGTGTGTGTTGTTGGTGTGTGGGGACAGGATCCACCTGGCACAGTCCAGCTCCATCCCTGGGAGAGGGGATGACCAGGGGAGGGTTCAGCTGGGTCAGCAGTGCTGACTGCTCTGGGGCACCCTTGAGCTGCTGTTTTCAGGTCAGCTGGAGCTGAGTGGGTCTCTCTGGGGCTGAATGTCCCTCCCTCAGCACTGGAGCCATGCAGAGGTGTCCCCGTGGGGTGGGGACACTGCCAGGTGGCTGCTGAGGGGCAGGATCAGTCCCTTCCCCTCTGCACTCCTGTGCCTGGGTCTGCAGAGGTCTCTGAGCCCTTTGTAGGGCCCGAGGAGACCTTGGTGGGGTTTGGCTTGAGAGTGTTGGCAGTGGGTGCTCTCCTGGCCCTTCAGTGAGGGCTCGTTTCAAACACCTCCTGCCCAAAGGTGATCCTGGACCCTGGGGGCCTCCAGGTTTCCTTTTCAAGGCAACACCTACTCAGCTGTGCTGCTTGTCCCTCCCCCTCACCTTCTGAGCCACCAAGGGGGACCTGCAGCACCTGGAGGAATCCCAAGGAGGGTTTTCTCCTGGTTTGGGACCCCCAGCAGTTAAAACACCTTCAGGAAGGACTGAGGAGCAGCGGGGGGATGATGGCCAGGTGCCTTCATCTCTGTCTACAGGCCTTGGACGTGGAGCAGTGTGGAAGTGGAGCTGTGTCAGTGCTGTCAGCAGGGAGGGATTTCCCGAGGTGCTGATCACTGGGGTTATGCAATCCCTGCAGCTTTCCTCTGCTGAGACTTTTGTTGTAGAGATTTTCTGACATTCTTGCCCTCTGGAACCAGCAGCATCTCTTCTGTGCTCTGTGAGCCCCTGGAGAATGTCCAGAGCTTTTTTTAATCCCAGCTGATGAATGTGAGAGGCACTCCCAGCTTGTACATAACCACAGACTTTAGGGTTTACTTAAAGTAAACCCTTTCTTACAACCTTTTTGTATGACCCTTTGAAAGAAATCTAGAGACCAATATGAATCACAAATTATTGTGTGACATTGATGGAGAACTTAAAGGCTCCCTAAATCAAAATCCTGTGCAGACATATGATAAAACTTGAGCATGAAGTTTTCTGGGTAAAGTATCTATATCACTTTGAACAACATAAATATTTTCCATAAATATTGATTTACATTTTATCGCTTTTGTTCCACCAGTGTAACAGGTGCTTCCAAATACTCTGGGAGCAAATGATGAAGCAGATATTAAATGGGGTATGCAGAAATACTCTCATTAAACTGTTCCAAGCAACTGGTGCTCAACACAGGGGGGAATGTGAGCAGGGACAGTCAGCTGTGGCCATTTCCACGCTGTGTTGTCCCTGGATGGCTGGTGACAGCTTGGCTAGAGCTGGAGCAGGTTTTGATTTGTGCATGGCAGCAGGCTGGCCCTGCAGCCAGCATCGTCCTGCTCTCATCCCAGCTCCACCAAGGACGCCAGTAGCTCTGGGCAAGTTCCTGCAGTCCTCGGTGGCCCCGCAGAGATAAAAGCCCTCTGCCACTTCACAGGGCTCTGGGAGGGTTCACAGAGATAGCGGCAGCTTTGAAAGGGAAATGTTTAAAGTGTTGTCAAACCCTCTCTTTGCTGTTGTGCTTTTAAGAAAATGTCTTTACTTGTCCTATCTGAAAGGAAGCGATTCCCTCTCTGTCTGCTCTTCAAATGCCCCTCCCTGCCAGGGGATTGCAGCAGCCTCAGAGTGCAAATCCCCTTTTTCCTGCTGTTTTCAAATCCCCTTTTTCCTGCTGTTTTCCAGGAGTGCAAATCCCCTTTTCCCTGCTGTTTTCAAATCTCCTTTCTCCTGCTGTTTTCCAGGCTCCGGCCGTTGGACATCGAGTTCATGAAGCGCCTGAGCAAAGTGGTCAACATCGTCCCGGTGATCGCCAAAGCCGACACGCTAACGCTGGAGGAGAGGGACTACTTCAAACAACGGGTAAGGGGCTGCTGCCCCTTCCCCGGGCTCCCATCTGTGCTAGCCCATCCCCTGCTGCCCCTGTCCCCCTCGTGGCTCTCCTGGCAGGGCTGTGCAGGCAGGGCCTGGCCGGGAGCCCAGCGCATTCCTCCGGCTGCAGCTCGGAGCGATCCCGCGTGGCCGCAGGGTAGGCCTGCTCTCCAAGCACTTCTTGTGTTTCTCTTGGATCTTTGTCAGTGCAGGATAAGTTTGGAGCTCCAGGCCTGCTTCCCCTGCCTCCTTCGTTGTTGTTGTTGTTGTTATTTTCAGGCTGGTTTCTGTTATTTTGGGAGGTTGATGCACGTAGGGGCTGGAAAAGTCTCCCTCTGCAGCATCGTGAACTGATACAGGAACCAGTCAAAAACGTGTGGTTTGCTGAGCTCAGCTGGGTGAGGTTTAAGAGGGAAGCAAGGTATGAAATTCCCGTGGTTGGGAGCTGAGGAGGGGCTGTCTGAATCCACAGCAAGGCATGGGCTGTGCTCTGAGAGGTGGAGGTGGCCCGTTTGGGGGTTTGGTAAGGGACTGTAAATCCGTTTGTGTGGGTGGTGGATGTGGCTGCAGGCGTGATGGCCTCAGCATTCCCTGCAGAAGTAAAAACCACCAAGCTCCTTGATCCATGAGTCTGACCTGGGAGAAGTAAAAGGAAAGAGAGTCTTGCCAAAAGGGTAGTTTTAGGGGCCACTCCTTTGGTTATGGACAGCTTAGCCAGGGGTGGTTCCATGCCCCGTTGCAGGAGAGGGTGAGCTGCTCCTTCCCACACCAGTGTGGGAGCCCCTCCTTCCCAGTTCTTAACGAGCAGCATCAGGCACTGAAATGCCCAGTCTGGTTTTGGGGGCTGATCCAAACTCTCCAAGCAATTTCCTTGGCTGGAGGCTGGCTGGGAATGGAGCTGAGGGGTGACCCAGGCTGGGCTCCCTTGGCTTGTCAGGCTGTTTGCACAGAGCTCTGCAGGGAGCTGGTGAGGGGACACGGAGGGGTGAGTCCATGGTGCCACATCTGCTCTCTGTGGTGGCTTCTGTAGGCTGCTGGCTCCACTCAGAGGTTACCAGTGCTCCCATCCCTGTGTCTGCAGATGACTGGATGGCTCTGGTGCTACAAAGTCAGTCCGGGACCTCAGATGTCACCTGGGCACCCTTGGCTGCTGGTACCATGGAAGACCATGGGGACAGTGCCTGGCTCTGCTGCTCTGCACTGGCTCAGCACAGGACAAGCTCACCCTATCTCTGATTGCTTCCTGATTATAACCAGACCTCCCAAATCCTTTCAGATGGAGGGAGAGCACGTAGCCACATGGTGTGTCTGCTCCCAGCAGATGAGAGGGCAGGAAATCAGGCCAGCTGGGCACAGGCTGGGATCTGTTCCATTCATTCATTCCAGTGTGCCTGCATGTGTGCTTCCAAAAGCAGAGCCCTGTCTGCATCTGGGGTGTAGCTGGTTCAGAAAGATGATAAGTTTTGGGTTTGGATGTGGTGGGCAGGGGATGTGAAGCACCAGCCTGGCTGCAGGTTGGTGGCAGTGCTGTGTTGAGGGAGTGGAATGTGCTCCCTGGAGTTGGCTTTGTTGGGTTGTTCCCCTAAACTCAGTGTGGGGTTTGGTGAGGGGTGGGAGGCCCAGCTGGGGACATCCCCTGGGCTGGATCCACTGCTTTGTCAGCCTGCACTGTAGGACTGGTGTGGAGTTGTTTCCATCGGAAGTGATGGGAGCTGCTGCCAGCCTGGGTTGGGGTTTGCAGCATTGTAGGAGAAGGCTGATCCTTCAAAGCTCCCTCTGAGCTGAGTCTCCACCCAGGAATCAGATTTCAGCATCTCTTGGCCTTGCACAGAGGCAAAGTCCTTAAAGTCTGCCCTTCCAAGCCGTGTCCTTGTCCCCCCAGATCCCGCTCCTTTTCCAAGGAGTGTAAACAAACACCAGAGAGCAGCTTTTCATCTTTGTGTTACAAGCCTGGCAGCTGTGTTCCCCTTCGCTTGGGCAGCTTGGGTTGTCTTGTTGTATTTTCCAATCCCCAGAAAACATCCAGCTCATGTAACTTCATCTCACTCTCTGTCTGAGCTGTGTCTTGGCACCAGGACCTTGCAGAGGTTCCAGGGCAAGCTCTTGGTGGGTGTGTGTGGCACAGGTCTCTGTCCCCCAGGTGGGCTGAGTTTAGGATGGAGAGGGAGGATGCTGCTGCTGTGACTGGTGGGCATCACTCAGAGACGCTTTTGGCAGCAGCTGCTGTGGTGGGAGTGCATCTCCTGTGCCTGCCTGTCCTTCACCTGTCCCTGTGCTCTTCCCTCCTAGATAATGGCTGATCTCCTGGCCAACGGGATCGACGTGTACCCCCAGAAGGAGTTTGATGAGGACTCTGAAGATCGGCTGGTGAACGAGAAATTCCGGGTCAGTGCAGGAGCTGTGGCTGGACAGATCCTGCAGCTCCAGGGGCTGGGCATGTCCTGGGAGTTCCCTTCCAAAAGGCCTCTGTTTTCTTCCCAAAGCTGCTGTGCCCTATCCATGGGGTTTGCCCAGCAGCAGGGATCCTGCCAGAGCTCAGGGCAGGGGTGGAAAGAGGATGGGAAAGGCTCCTTGGGAAGCCTTTCCATACTCCTTCCCCATCTCCACCCTGCCAGGTGCCCTCAGCAGAGGGTCCATGGCCCCTTCCCCTGCCTCAGGCTCAGGGAACAGAGGGGCCTGCCCATCCCTGGCTAGGGCAGCAGCCTTCCCAGCACTGGGATGGAATTTCACCTGTAGGCTGCCTGCAGCTGGCAATTCCGTGCTGCAGGAATCAGCCAGCATTTTTTTGGCACAGTAAAGTGGATTGGACAAATTCAAGGAAGAAAAATGTCTTTTAGGGACTCTGAAGTTCAAAGACACCAACTTGGATCAGGAAATGAGTTGGCCACAGGTTGCCAGATGCTGGGGGCAATTCCCAGGGAAGCTTTGGGATCCCTTTGCTCCAGCTGTATCTGGTGCCTGCCAGTGAGGGACTGGACTAGGCTGGGTTTGGGCTGGTTTTAGGCTGGGCACATGTGCAGGAGATGCTGGTACCCAGTCCTGGGCTGGCTGTGGGCCCTAGAAGGCAGCACTGCTCAGGAACATCAGGGGCAAACCAGCTCATCCCATGAAAGCCCCCTGGAAACAGGAGGATGTAGGACTTTGCTCACTGGTTTGGTTTCCTGACCAGTTCTCAGAAGAAATCAAACCCTTGTTTTTCTCTTTCCACAGGAAATGATCCCATTTGCAGTGGTGGGCAGTGACCAGGAGTACCAGGTGAATGGAAGAAGAATCCTTGGGAGGAAGACCAAGTGGGGCACCATTGAAGGTACCTCATCCTTGCCTCCCCACCTGAGCCCACCTCCCTGCCCTGGCAGAGGGCAATAAAGTCCAAGACCAGCAGTAGAAGTTGACCTGGATGTGGTGCTTCCCTGCCCCTCAAAAAAAAAGATAATTTTCCTGATGTTTAAGGACTGGAAACACCTTGGCCAATGCTCCTGTGCTGGGTTCCTGGGCCTTTGTGTGTCTTGGGGGGCTGCTGAGTGCTGGAGGGGACATTTCTGGGGGCCTCGTGGCCTGCCTTGCTCTTCTTGCACATTTAATTGCCTGATGGCAGGATTTGAGGGCACACCAGTGACATCCCCATGTCTCAAGCCCCTGTTGGAACGTTCCCCTGGGATCTGTACCCCCCAACATGCCTTTGGTTCGTGCCTTGTGGGATCTCTTCCCTCTTCCATTTCCCATCGGCATCTCCCTTTTTTCTCCCCCGTTTTACAATCATGGTTTAAAGGCTAGATGAAAGCTCCTGGCTCCAGCACATCTACACATTTCCCTGTTGATGGTTTCTGGCAGCCAGCTAGCTCATCTCCAGTGCCACCCCTCTCATCTTCCTCCCCTTCACTTCACAGGTTCCTCTCATTTACGAGTCTTTTTAATAGGAATCCTGTGTTGAGGGATGGTTTAACAAAGCTGCCAGGAAAATCAGTGTCTTTTGAAGCTCTGCTGCCCTCTCGTGCTGTGTCCCTGAACAGTCTGAGTTCAATGGGATTCATTAAACCCTCACCTTCTACTTGTGAAGGCATCTGCCTTCAGCACAGGGAGACCCCCCAGGACACAGCCATGGCCACAGGCAGCCTTTGCACAGCAGTGTTGTTTGTGTTTTGCCATTCCTGCATGATGTTTAATGGTTGGGCTCAATGATCTTAGAGGTCTTCTCCAACACAAAGGATTCTACTATTCTATGTACAGGATTGTTTGGGTAGGAAAAAAAAATTAAAGAGGAGTTCTTCCTCTAAACTGAGTAAAATTAGAGGTAAAATAGCAGCTGTCAGACTGATTGTGGTGGAGCAGCACCCCATTGATTTTTCCCTATTGCAAGCACTCGCCCCTCTGGCAGCAGAGGCCTTTGACAGCAGGAGTTCATGTCCTTGCAGAGCCCTGGCAGCCCTCAGCAGCGTGCCTGGGATACTGCAGGATGCTCATGGCTGAGCTACAGATGAAACTTCTGTGGAGACACGCCTGGTGCTCACTGCACACTCACCACAGCCCTTCCCCTGTCTTGTTTGGGGTTCTGGGGGTTGTGTTGGGCTGCTGCTGGGAGCTCCCTCGTTGGTGGGACATTGGGAAGGGGCTGTGGATGCTCAGTCAGACCTCACCAGGGCTGAGCTGGGGCAGGGACCTGGTGCCAGCTTTACAGCAGCAAAGAGGACTCCTGAGTCCTGCACTTGTACCCCGGGGTGTCAGAGCCCATGTGAGCCCTCCACACGCTGGGGAAGCCCCCAGGTGCTGCTTGCCCCAGGTGGTGGCCATGGGGGCTCACTGATGGCTTTCTGTCTCTCTTGCCAGTGGAGAACACAACACACTGTGAGTTCGCCTACCTGCGGGACCTCCTCATCAGGTCAGTGCCCTGTTCCCAGAGCCTTTGGTCACCAGGTGGCATCCAGGGAAAGGGGACAGCCCAGCACAGCTTGAAGCAGCTGCTGCTTTGCTCTGCTGCTCCCTCCCTGCCTTCCCTCCTGGCCTGCTGCCACTCTGCAGCCCCTCTGCAAGGGTGGCCCCACTCTTTGGGGCTGAGTTCAGGGGGGAGAGGAGCAGTGGAGGGGTCAGGACATACTCCAGGATTGCTGGCAGTGTGGCTCCAGCTCATCTACAAGGAGCTTTTGGCCTTAGTGGTGCCTCACCAGTGCCAGATCTCACCCCCAGTTGAAAGACATCACTCTTCACTGGGGTTTCGTTGTGGGGTCTGGGTGATGGCTGGTCCCTCTTGAAAGAAGTGTCCCTGCTGTGGGGGAGAGGGAGGCTGAGCCCCCTGGGCTTGCTAGAGAGCGGGCATTGGGCTCCTCCCCAGTTTGGCTGCAAAGTAAACTCTGGACACGTGATCTGTTGCTGGCAGAGTTGTGTGGGGCTACAAAACCTCACCCCAGGACTGGCAGGGTGGGGATCTCCCTGAGTGGGTGTTCTGCAGCCACAGGTCCTGTGTCCCCAGGCACAAGTGAAGGCTTCAGCTCCTGCTGCCCAATAATGCTGACAGTTATTGCCTTTACTTCCCTCCTGTGCCCTAAAGGCCCCATTAACCAGCAAGGCAGGAGGGACATTGGGACTGGGGGGTGTTTGGGGTGACGAGGGTTGGGGAACAGAGGCTGGGCTGGTGTGATCGCTCCATCTCCCTTCCCTGCAGGACACACATGCAGAACATCAAGGATATTACCAGCAACATCCACTTTGAAGCCTACAGGGTGAAGAGGCTGAACGAGGGCCAGAGCTCTCTGTCCAACGGCGTGGCTGACAAGGAGCTGGTGGCCAACGAAATGTAACCGTCCCTCGCCGCAGCCAGGACCTCCCTCGCTCACGCTCGCTATTTCTCCCCTCTTCCCCCTTTATTTTTATATAAATCCTCTGCCACTGTCCCTCTTGCCCTGCTCCCTGACCCCCTGCCATGTAAACTGACCAAATAACCAGACGTGGAGCGGGGTGGCTGCTCTGCCCCTGCTTTGTGCCCTGAGATTTGTGCTCAGCCCCCGGAGCGGCGTCCCTGGCCCGGGGACCGTCCCTCTGTGGAGGTCGGGCTCTCGCTTGCCCCCAGCTGTGGCCCCACAGCCGAACCCAGGGCAGCAGATCTGTGGGGCCAGCAGGGTTGGGGTGCCCTGGGAGCCCCTGCAGCCCCTCCATGCAGAGGCTCCTCTCCGTCCATTGAAGGCGAGGGTTCCTCCAGGTGAATGCAGCCTTCGGAAGCAAGGTACGGTGGGATGAAGAGAGCAAGCCAGTGCCATCCTTGTCTCCTGCTGCTCCTCCGAGCCCTCTGCAGCCCTCTGGGACCCGCCAGCCCCCAACCCAGCCCCTGTACCCTGTCTACATGCAATAAACTGGGAGTGTTTAGGTGTCACCTCGCCTGTCACCGACCCCCGGCCAGGCAGAGCGACCTGCTTTGGGAGAAGTGCCTTTTCAGACTGAGACCTTGCAATAGCGTGGGAGAGGGGAGGGAGGGTCTGCCTTGCCTGTCTTTGCAGCCTGCAGAAGGCTGTGAACCTCCACAGAGACTCTCCTTCCCTCTCCCTCAGCCAGAGCTGTGGCTGATGTCCTGGGAACACTTGTGTATTTATTTGTCACTCAGTTGGGTGGGTCTTTGTCCCCTGAAGGCTCCGAGTGTGTTTGTCCTGAGGGGGCTGAGTGTGGAACTTTGTCTCTGCAAAGCAGTGGTGGGAGGCAGAGGGTTGCCTGTCTGACCCTTGTGATTCTTGGGCTTTTCCCCACATCAGAGGAGGCTCTTGGGTATCTGTAAATTCCTTTTCATTTCCTGGGTCCCCTGTGTGTACAGGGAAGATGCTCCTGTTTTGCTGGTCCTTGTGCAGGGGGTCTCTGCATGTGCTGACCGAGCCCTGCAGCTGTGGGGGGGGGGGGGGGGCTGGGGGGTGTTTGTGGGTGCTGCTCCCCCTGCTCTGCCCCCAGACCCTTCTCTTTCTGTGTGTCTCCAGTAAATCAGACCCTGCAAGCATTAGGTAGCACTGTGACACAGGAGCAGGGGGTTCTGGAGCAAAGCTCTACAGTCCTGCTCCTCTCCCCAGCTCCCCTTGCCTTTCTGGTGTCTACCAGTCTCTCAATCCTCTCTAAGGGAAAAAAAAAACTTTTGCAAATCACCCATTTTTGGGGGCACACACTGAAGTGGCAGCGTGTCCCATCCTCTAGCACTGGAAGGCACCTGCAGAGCCCACGGGGGCAGCCTGGCTCAGCACAGGTGACCAGGAGGAGGGAGGAGGTTGCTCTCCCCTTGCTGGGGATGCCCAGGTTTTCAGGGGCTCCCCAGGGGTCCCCCCCAGCAGCCAAAGGGGTGTGGGCAGGGGGGTGCATTGTGAGAATCCCTTCTCCCCTTCACTCATATCCCCCCTCCACGACAGCCCCACGGAGCTGTTGGGGAACAGCAACTCTCTACTTGCTGACTTGCTATATTTTAGCAAAAGCAAAAATGAATTAACTGAAAAAAATATATGTATTTCAAGTGTTAAAAAAAGACTGAAAGGGGAGAAAAACCTCTTGTGTGAGGCACTTCTGCAAATGCCATCTTAAACTTTTTTTTTCCTCTAGTTGGTATCTCAAGCTGGGCCAAGCAAGTCATGCCGCTTTCTCCTTTGTAACCTGACTTTTTTTTTTTTGGAAGGAAAAAAAAAAAAAGAAAATAATACAATAAAAGAACCCTTCATCCAGATCTATTAAAATGGCCTTTTGGGGGTTATAAGCATTACGAAAATTTAGTCCATTTTTGTATAAATAATAGTGTTTAATATGTATTTCCCAAAATAAATGTTTCAAATGCAAATTGAAGGAGGCTCATTTGGAAATGTCTGTTCCCAGCCTTGATGCAATTGTTGCTGCATGGACCCTGTAGGGATGGGGGTGATAGGAGAGTCCAGCCCCAGAACTGCCCTGTTGAGGGTGAAAGATAATTCCTGACCCCTTGACTCGTCCCACCTTGGACACCTGCCCCAGGTACTCTACAAACTGCTGGAGCTGGTTCTGCTGAGCACCTTTGGGATGGAGCCAGGCCGATCCCGAGGGAGGCAGGTGGATTCTGTCCCTCTGCTTCCACGGTGGAGCTGTTCCCACTGTGCTTCCTGGTGCTTTTATGGAGAATTGGCTGCCCCTAGTTCAAAGGCAGGCAGGAGCTTGTCTTTCACACCAATGTGCCTTTGGCTCCACAGGCAGGTGGAGCCTTCATGGCTGCAGGGTTGGCCTTGGGATGCCCTTGGAAGTTGGCTTCCCTTGGGAGATTGGCCGTCCTAAAACCACGTTTCTCCCTGGTGCCACAGATCTGACACTGTCTCACATGTTTCTTGTCTTTTTCCCCTGAGTAGCTGAACTCAGGAGCCACCTGGAGCTCTAAGTGACCCTGCTTAAGCTGGGGCTGGATCAAGTGACTTCCAGAGGTCCTTTCCAGCCTCAGCCCCTCTGGGATGTGGGGGGCTGGATGAAAACAAACCCATCAGGGCAGCACTTGGGTCGGGTTCCTGTAGGGCTCTAGAGCACAGGACAGGCTTATCTACATTTTAACTCTGCTTTTCTGCTGGCACCTGGGTTTTGGTGCAGTGAATTGTCTCACCTCACGTGGCATCCAGTGAGGTGTGCAGTGAGGCCCCCCTTTGCCCCAGGGCCAAACCCATCCCCATCAATACCCTTTCCTTTTCTGAGCTGCACAGCAGTTCTGTGCTTGCCCTACCCCAAATCCCCCTCACCCCCACAGCTCACAGAGGATTCCAGGGTGAGAAGCAGCAAAGTCAAGCTGTTCTCACTGCTGTAACCAGAGCAAGACCCAGAACAAAAGCTCCTAGGGAGGGAGCAGGGAAAATCAACGTGTAGTAACCACAAACATTTGCCATGGGCCTTGCTCCTAGAGGAGCCTACAGCAGTTTTTCCCCATGTTGTGGTTTTTCTTGTGCTGGGATTTGAGGATTTTTTTGCAGTTTTCCTCATTGTTGGTGTCTGAACATGAGAGGGAGATGGGACAGACGGACAGAGGATGCTCTGGGGCTCTCCAGGCAGAGGCTGGAATCTGAGTGTGTCCATGGAGGGACAGGGGACAGAGGATGCTCCAGAGCCTCCCAGGCAGATGCTGTCCCGGTGACACGTTGAGAAATGGTTTGTGGATGGAGAGAGGGGAAAGCAGGCAAAATTCCCCAGCTCAGCAGTGAGGGCAGCTTTTGTTTAGGCCGGAGGAGGAGCTCAAGGGGTCGGAGGTCCCTTCATGGGAATGGTGCAGGGAATGGCTTCCAGATGTTGGGAAGCTCCAGAGAGGTGGGGCTGGTGAAGGGAGAGAAGCAACACCAGATGCTCTGATGGAACAGGGCCTTGTGTGGTGCTGTGGGAAAAATCCCAGCTGGGGGAAGGGCTGGCCATTGCAAAATTCCCCCTCACTCCCCAGAGTGTCCCAGGAGTGACCTGGGAGGGGCTGGATGGGGAGGGTTTGGGCAGAGGAGGGGGCAGGCAAGGAGCTGCTCCCCCTACCCCCACCCTCCAAGGGAAATGTGCCTCAGGATGCCTTGGCTGGCAGAAAGGACCTTGCACTAATGGCTTATTGAGTGGCCTCACTTAAACAAATGAGGGAAATGAAGATGAGTGAGAGTTTAATTACCGAGCTGAGCAGCTTTCCACAGCAAGGATGGGCTCTCCTTGCCTTGTCTGGCCCTGGGAGGGAGAGGGGTTCCCCCAGCACAGCCGGGCTCTGGGGGTGCCTGGCAGCCCTGGAGGAGGCAGCTGCTGGGCCAGGGAGGGCTGGAGATGGGTCAGGTTCCAAAGAGCATCTCCATCCAAAGAGGAGGACTATAAATAAAAAGAATAAAAGGGAGTATAAATAATTAAAGCAGCTCATAGCGAGTAGTTCCCGAAACGTCTGCCTGATTTAAAAACTAATTACTTGGAGGGTAATCACCACCAGAAGTGCACATATTTACCCACAATGCTGCTCTTCCCTCCTCTTCCTTTCGCTCCCTTCTCCTGATTGCTTTCCCAGGCACTGGCACAGACTTATCACTCACCCACAGTGCACAATAAATGGGGTTGTACTCGTCCATCTCCCTGATTAACACTGTCAGTGGAGACCTGCTCAGGGAGGAGTAAATCCTCTCTGGGTAGGAGGCAGGAGGGGAAGCTGAGCTGTGTGGCACCTGCAGAGCCCAGAGGAGCTGGGAGCCCCAAAGGGCTCCCCTGGGTGAAGCTGTGCTGCCCAAAACCAGGCAGCAGCGAGCCCAGGAGCCCCAGGGGGATGTGGCATCACCTGCTCGGTGTGAGCTGCTGCTCAGGGGCTTTGCTGGGCCGTCACTTACACACTGGGGCGTGCAGCAAACCCTGAATTCCCTGATGTGGGAGCTGTCCTCTGGGAAACATCTCCCTTTGATGTGCTTGCCGGGCTGCAGCAGGCACAGGCAGAGCTGCAGAGCTCAAGCTTTAATTACAGGGAAGCTGCTGCACTGCAGCTGAAAGCTTGGGGGGGGTTTCATCATCTTCACTGTGGCTCCAGCAGAAAGGAGGATTTGTCCCTCCACCTCCAGCTCCTCACTCACACAAGGTGCTGGTCCCAACCCTCCAGTTCCTTCTCACAAACCCTTTTCTTCCATGCTCACAGCAGGCTCAAGTTTGTAACTCTCTCACGCAGTTTAGTTTGTATTTATTTGCCTGAGCTTCTCTCTGGACCTTCACAAATTAATAAATAATTCTCACCATCAGCCTGATTTAGGAGCAGCATTGCACGGCGCTGCTTCGTTTAGGAAAACAGAATAATTTACTCCTAACTTATGGGATTCGGGAGACTTCCACCCGCAGCCCATGATATTTTCTCATTAACATTACCCAGCTAAGCTAAAAACTGCAATTTCATAAGTCATACTTCCTTCAAAAGCACATTACCAGCTTCCCAGGGACTCCAAAAGTTTACTGAACCTTAAAGACATACCTCATAGTATACAGAAATGTGCCAAAGTCCTCCTTCTTATTACTACTGAAACCATCTTTCCTGCAGGTTTCCCTCCCCTGAACTCTTCCCATCAGGAGGATGTTTAAGTGAGTGATGCTGGGCAAAAGAATAGCACTGAGTTACTCTTTAACAAGAAGATAAAATGAAAATATTTAACTGGGAAACAAAATAAAAGCCCTTTATCCTCTGCTCTAGGGCATATTTGTAAATGACATAAGCCAAAATATTCCCTTTTTGTGGGCCAAAATATCCCCTTTTTGTGGGTTGTTTTTAGTGCTGGGGGTTGCCCACAGTGAAAATGTGGGGTGGAGGACTGGGATACAGGGAGATGGTGATTCTGTGGGAGATCCTTGTCAGTTGTTCCAATCTGTGCACCATTTTTTAAGGAGGTCGGTTTGGTTTGGGTTTTTTTTGGTCAGTCACAGCTGAAAGCTCTTGCTGGCAAAGTTTACAGACCTTGTTCTTTCAAAAGTAAAAATTGTCACCTTTTAAGGCCCATGTCCTGAAACAGCTTTGCAGAGGACAAGGACAGGGAAGCAGAAAGAGCCTGGAGCCCCTGGGTACATCCAGCCACCCCACACTGCATCAGCCCAGGGCTCAAACTGTGGGGCAGCAGAGGAGAGCCCCACCTCCAGCATTCCCCCTTCCCTGCCCTTCTCCTCTCCTGCCACCAGCCTCGGAAAAAAAAAAAAGTCAAGATTAAAATCATATTCCTAAAGCAAAATTACACATTGGAGACTCCAGGGCCCTCCCGGGAGGATCAGGGCACTCCTCTATAAATATCTGCCTCGATATGTTTAATTTGCAGATGGAATTAAGCCTGGGAAGAAAGGGAAGGATGTCTTTTCATGTGTGGGCTGTCCAGCTTTGCCTTGAATATCAAAGTGAGGCACGTTACAAAGCAGCAGCTCCACGGGATTATCTGAGAAACCTTGTAGGTCCCAGGTGGCAGAGATTTCGGGATCAAAAGGTGTGGGACTTATGCAGAAAGCCAGAAAAAGCCAGCCCCAAAGAGCCAAATCTCAGGTCAGTAGGCAGAGCTCAGAGATTTCCAAGGAAACAAGAAGGTAGGTGAGGAACCAGGAGAGGCTGGGCTTTCACGTGGACTTTGGATTAAATATTAACTCTCTGCAGTGAGTTATGAGGATAAATATTTTCATTAATCATGTATGTGCTCATTATGATGGTGAGAATAGACTATTCAAGATTCATCTGCATGGGATTTTCAACTCAGGCCTCCCATTTTCTGCCTGTAGCTTTTGGTAAAACATCATCTTCTGTGCTTGCTTTCTTCAGAAAACTTCCCCCACAAGCAGTTTTATTGGTTTCAACATTTTATTGGTTGGGCTTTGAAAGCAGCAGATGAAAAGGTTTAGCCTGAGGGTGAATGGAGAGGAGAAAATGCAGCTCTAGTTTAAACAAGGGATGGTTTTGAAGTGTCCCATGGAGGTGGGAGCCTGACCTGGGCTGGGAAAACAGAGCTCACCTTCCAGGGATCTGCTGCCATGTACCAGTGACACCTCGCCATCCATTTCATTAAAAATCAGAACTTTTCCTGCTTTCCTCCGATTTTATTGAACTTTTCAATCATTATAACTTTCCTTAGCTTTCCTTCCTTTCTGCTTTTAGCAGCTCTTTTCAATTACTTGGTGCTTTCCTTTTTATTCCAGTAATTTTTTTTTTTTAAAGACTTGTCTAGGAGGAAGAGGGAAGACAGATTAAAATTTATACTAGAACAGAAAGTGAATGTATGGCTGAGAGTCTAAAACCCTGTCATTAGCAATATTTAATAAAGAACAAAATTACTGGGCAAGATGAGATGTCACCAAATTACTTCTGAAACTCCCCAGGATGGAAGGGACCTTCTCCAGCAGAGAGAGCTGACTGATGGATGAAGATACAAAGGATTTGGAAGGAGCATCTCTAATGTCCCACTAAAAAGATTTATGGATGTTCAGCACAGCTCTGAGGGACCCATCTCTGAGGGTGAGACCAGGGGTGACACTTTGGAGGTGCCCTAAAAATGCCCCCTGTCCTGCTGGCACCCTCTGTGCTGCCCCCCCGGGCTGGCTGCAGTGGCTTTCTTTGTTCCACTGGCACCAAGCCCAGTCTGAGCCCTGTGGAGGGAAAGAGTGTGCAGTGTGCCTTGGTGGCCAAGAAGGCCAATGGCATCCTGGCCTGGATCAGGAATGGTGTGGCCAGCAGGAGCAGGGAGCTCATTCTATCCTCGGCGCTGGTGTGGGCTGTGCCCAGCTCTGGCCCCTTGTTGTAGATGTTGGTGAACCCAATGGGAAGAATGATGATGTTTAACTTTATTTCAGAAGGCTGAATGATTGTTTTATTATAATTATGTTATAATACATTAATATGTTATATAAAAGAGGATACTAAATACTACATGTTACTTTCTCTAACTATCATATCTAACTCTTTACAACTTGTGACCCTGTTCTCCAGAGCCCAGACACAGGTGGATCTGATTGGCTGTCAGGCCCAAACAATCCACCATGATCCAACTAAGCGCTCACTCTGGGTAAACAATTCTCTAAACACATTCTACAAGAGAAAAACAAGGAGCAGAAATAGAAATTGTTTTCTCTTTTATTTCTCTCTGTGCACCTCAATAAAAAATCTTGAGAGAGAGAGAAATGTGCTTGCCACAGCCCCTCAGTTTGGGAAGGACGTTGAAACACTCGAGCGCGTCCAGAGGAGGCAACGAAGCTGGAGAGGGGCTGGGAACACAAACCCTGTGAGGAACGTTTGGAGGAGCTGGGGTTGTTCAGCCTGGAGAAGAGGAGGCTCAGAGGTGACCTCGTTGCTCTCCACAACTCCCTGAAGGGAGGCTGCAGACAGGTGGGGTCAGTCTCTTCCACCGGGCAGCACTGACAGAACAAGAGGACACAGCCTCGAGCTGCATCAAGGGAGGTACAGGTTGGATATTAGGAACAAAATTCTTCACCAAAAGAATAATAAAGTACTGGAATTGTCTTCCCAGGGAGGTGGTGGAATCACCATCTCTGGATGTGTTTAAAAAGAGACTGGACGTGGCCCTTGGTGCTATGGTCTAGTTGAGGTGTTGGGGCATAGGTTGGACTTGATGATCTTAGAGGTCTCTTCCAACCTCATTATTCTGTGATTCTGTGAGAGGCCATGGATGTTTGATGTTTCCTTCTCTGAGCACTTCAGGGAGGAGGAGGGGGCAGATTTGGGGTTGTGCTGGTGGCTGTACCTGGCTTGGTGTTGGATTAAGCCCTTTTCTGACCCAGAGATGGGGCAACATCTACAACCTAAACTTCCTTCTCTTCCAATAATTACTAATCTCTTGTTATCATCAACTTTAAAGGTTGTTTTTTCAACATTCCACTGCATCCAGAGGATGCTCCTCAATTTACCTTTTCAATTCCAAACATCAATAAAAGAAAACCACAACTCTTCAAAAAAGAGAAGCACATCACTGTGCTCTAAAAAAACCATTTCTCCTCACACAAATCACCAATTTATCAAATTAAGCCCTTTTCTAACCCAAAAATAAAACAACTAAAAAACGTTTCAAAAACTTTTATTGCATTTTCAATGTCATTCAAAAATTAAAACAATACAAATGTTACAGTTTGGAAGCTCTGGGCTTGGACCTCTCCTGTCTCAGTCTGGCACCTCTGGTGTTTATCAGAGCACAGCACACTCTCAGTGCTTCCTGCTGCAGGAGAAATCTGTTTAAAACTGGCCTTTTTGCTGCTGCCACTGTGCTGATCATCAACCCTAGAGCTGGAATAAGTGTGGTGTGGGAACAGTGGGCTGGGTGAGGTCTGCAGGAGCCAGAGCTCAGGGAGAGTGGTTGTGCCACGAAAAGGGGCTCAGAAACTCCTCCTGCACTCACAGAGCCACTCTGGTGCTTCCCTGCTCCTGCTGGGACATGGAGGCACCCCCAGGACCTGCTGCAGGTCATTGTCACAGTGCAGGGGCCAGGGTGTCACCACTGGACATGAAATGGGTACACAGAAGCTTGGTTCCAAAGAGGAAAAGAGCAAGTTTTATTAGAACATCTGGTATTTCTAGAATTCCAAAGGTGACCGTGGGCTGGAGGATGGAATTACCACCTCTCCAACCACACTGGCCAAACCAACAGTCCATCAATTCTCTCCTCCCACAGAGAAGAATGTAGAACAATCATTATTTACATGAACAGTGTGTGACAACTCCAGTAGAAATATGTAACCATTATTAGAAGGCTGAAGAAGTTTTATGAGAACTTTAAAACTTTCAAAAGAACTATAAAAGAAAACTTAACACTTTTAAAAATCAGGGCAACATCCGAGGTGTGCTGGCCAGCAGTCACACAGTTGCTCCCCTCTGGTGCAAAATTAGCTTAATTGAAGAGCAGTGAGTGCCATCAGCTGCTGGAGCAGGTGCTCCACTCCTAAACCCTCCCGAGGGCTAAAAAGCAGCAGCTGTTGGCTCTTAGGAGTGAGGAGGCATTGTCTGGGGTCAGGATGTGGGGCTGGGCTGACCCTGTCCTGCTGCAATGTCTGTGGGAGCTGGAACGTGAGGAGAAGGAGGTTCAAGGGGATTTTATCCTGCTTTAACTCTAAGTGCAGCTTTGTGTGCTGTGGCCCAGCTTTCTCCCAAGGCTCACTCCCACAAGTGCTTTGCCTGGAGCAGGGATAAGGTGGGGTTTGATTATGCAAAGGGGGATATTTGTGGGGAAGGGGAAAAATTGTTTTCTATCTGGTGGAACATTTATCTGCAACCTGAGCTCAGACTAAGGGCTAGCTCCAGAGCTGCAGAGGGAAGCTGAGCCTGGAAAGGCACAATTCACAAAATTCACAGAGTTCACAGAATCACTGGGTTGGAAGAGACCTTCGAGATCATCGAGTCCAGCCCAGCCCCAACACCTCAACTAAACCCTGGCACCCAGTGCCACATCCAGTCTGTGTTAAACACACCCAGGGATGGTGACTCCACCACCTCCCTGGGCAGCCATTCCAGAACTTTGTCACAGTTTTGGCCTCTGCAGCTTCCCAGGGGCTGTGGTGTGCCAGAGCTGGGTGCTCTGAGTGTGGCACCAGTTTGGCCCTGCAGTCAGCAGGCTGGTTCTGGTTTGGCAGAGACTGGATTAACTGGTGGCCTCATCCCTACTAAACCAGGGTGAATGTTAGAGCAGACAGGCTATTATTTGTCACAGCTTATATACACAGACTTCACACTGGTTTGGGGTTTTGTTTCTGTCAAGGGTTTTGGGTGAAACCTGGTGCAGATGGATGTGAGAGTGTGTCTCTAAACCCCCAGAGCTGTAATCCCTTAATGCTGGGCACTTTCTCAAGCATATTGGTGGGGAATAGAAACTGATCCCAAGTCAGGCCTGTGTCTGGTGTGAGCTCTGTCCCTTTTCTTTGGGGTCACTTGTGGGAAATGGAAAGATGGAAACTTCTACAGGTATGGGAGGGTTTGATCTGCTGCCTTGGAGGGAGCTTAGATTGTTGCAAAAATAAAGTATACAGACATTAAGTAGAAAAATCATAAACTTATGTTTCTATAGTTGTAAGTAAGAATATGCCTTAAGTAAGTGAGAAACTGTATTGATAAGATAGCAAAGAGTTTATAATGGAGGGGTGTGGTTGTATAGAGTAAGCTGAGAGTTTAGAAGTTATAATAAAAACGTGTAATCATGTGACAGGAACCCACTGAGCAAAAGTATCCACAACACAACAAAATCAAGTAAAAGTGACAAGTTAGAAAAACAAAATAAACCTTGTAACAATTATCTATTAAATTAGAAAGTTCTTGTAACAAAAAAACTTATAACTACTTTATAACTGACTGATTACTCCTTTAAAATCTCACAACCTCTCAAACTAAAGTTTATCTGAACAATGAATCATTCTTAACCCGACAACAGTCCCATTCCTTCACTAAAAGCAGTGACAATAATAGTCCTGGTCCCCCATGTCTGTGTCCTCTTTAGTGACCCAAGCTTTTCCCAGAGAGCAGAGGGAAGCTGGTGACTGAGGTTACTCTGGGCTCTGCACACCTGCACTGGTGAGTGGCTGCCCCAGTCACAGGGCTGGGCTGGAAAGTCCTGTATTGAAGTTAAGTGCCACATCTAAAGGACTTGGAGGGCTCTTGTCCCTCTGCTTGCTCTGCTGCAGCTGCTCTTGCCTGGGACTCGTGTGGCTGCTGCTTGGCAACCAAAAAGCAGAGGCTTCATGCTGTTCTGCAGGAAAGCAAGGGGCTCACCCCTGCCCAGGACTGCTGCAATTCCCAGATCTGTTGGGGCTGGAGCTGTGACACTCACCAGGTCAGTGCTGGGTGTGTCCAAGGTCCAGCTGTGGCTGTGTTGAAAATCAAACCTGCTGAGCTGGGATGGGTGGGACTGTAGTCACAGGTACCACCAGAGCTCTGCATCCCCTTGAAATAAAAAAAAAAGGTTTGAGTTTAGAGCACAAGAGCTGCACTGATGCTGCTAAAACCCCCAGCAGCCTCCTCAGAGAGCTCTGACCACAGCCATGGTGAGCTGGAGATGGTCTCCACAGCCACAGGTATGGGCAGGGATGGAGATTCCTCCTCCAAGGTGACTTTCCTGGAGGATGAACACACACCCCTCCATCCCTTCCACTCCTTTGCTTGTGAAGAGTGATCAAAGTGCAGCTCTTGGATTTCATAACACGAGTAAATGCTCAAAAAAAAAAAAAAAAAAAAAAAAAAATCACTCCCAAAATATCGCAGGGATGGTGTTTTGAGTCTTGGCTGCTTTGCCTGAGAAACAGTCTCCTCTGATTCAGCTTGTTCAAATCATCTTAACAGTTCTTAGCAAGAAAAAACCCTCTGTATCCTGAAGGCAAGTGTATTTGGGCAGAGCAGTAAGAGAGACTTTAAGAGGTTTGGAGGTTACAGTGGGAAATAGCAGTTATTCCCAATAAGCAGTGTTAAATGAAGTGCTGCTGACAGTAGCCTGAGGCAGGCTCAAGAGTTCCAAGATTTGCAACTAAGAGATTAACCAAAATAGATGTCTTATTACAGGCAAGTTTGTATCTAAATCATTTAAAGTACCTTTAGATGCTGCAATGTTTTTCCTCCTAAGTGCTCGTAGTGTATCTGCAGCTTCCTCCTGCTTTTCAAAGAAAGAGCCCTTGATCTCGGTGAGTTTAAGACCCTGTGATGAGGGAACAAGGACCCAGTGCATTGGCAGGTTCCCTTTTGATGGGAGGTTGCTTGAGCAGTGATCTTGTTTTCCACAGAGGAGGGATCCTGGCCCAGCTCCTCCTGTGTGGTGGCTGACAGGCTGGATGGGCCCTGCAGCAGGATTTGCCAAAGCTCTGGGTGTAAAATTCCTCTGGAAGAGGAGGAGCAGCATGGCTGGGAGCTGGAGTAACCTGGCTCGTAATTTTCAGAGGCTGTAGGTTTTCAGGAGAGTAAGGGCTGTGTTAGGGGGTGTAAATAAGAATGGCTCAGGTGAGTATAAAACATCTTCAATTTTGCCAAGGCCTGAATCCAGCTGCTGATATCCAATCTCTGCCATCCCGTGGGACTTCCAGGTGCATGGGTCACCCACCAAAATCTGTTTGGGATGCAGGATGTTGGGTTTTTTTTCTTCTGTGCTGAACTGGAAGGAGATTCAGTGTAGGGCCAGCAGCATGGGGGTTACTAGAATAAATTATCTGCCACCAGCATGGGCAGTCACTGGCACAGAGCCTTGGCTGCAACCTGGATAAGATAAATTTAAATTTGATGGGTGAGAAATCAATATGTCCAGGGAAATTCTCTGCAAAAGAGGGACAAGCTCCATGTGCTCAAAAATAAAGTAGGGGAGAAGGTCAGAGGGGTTTCAGGGGAGCTGGTCTGACCCTGAAGAACAGCCTGGGGTGCTGAAGCTGAGAGAGGAAAATGGGTGCTGGTTATTTGGACGAGATTCCTGCGCTCCTTGTGTTCGTTCAGGTCGGCAGCACTTGATTTCTGGCAGCTCTCCAAAGCTGGGCTGCCAGCTGGCTTTGGCAATCCCATTGAAGGGTGGCTGCAGCCCTCTGCAGTGACAGGTGTGGTTCTGTCAGAGCTGGGGCAGCTCTCTGCTGTTCATTGGCAGTTTGCTTTATCTCTCCCACACCCAACCCTCCCTCCAGGAGATCTCTTCTGTTCATGGCCACTGAGTGTCCCTGCATGGCTGAGAAAATTCCATCATCCCTTGGGGAGATGCTGCACCCAGGGGAGGAGCCAAGCATTCCTACCTGGATACAATCTGACTTTGGAACAGCACAGCAGCCTTTGCCCACTGCATTCCCAGAGGAGCAGCTTTCTGCCCCACTGCATTCCCAGAGGAGCAGCTTTCTGCCCCACTGCATTCCCAGAGGAGCAGCTTTCTGCCCCACTGCATTCCCAGAGGAGCAGCTTTCTGCCCCACTGCATTCCCAGAGGAAGCCCAGGCCCATCTCCAGCAGCCCTGGAGCTTCAGAGGAAAACTCCAGCCTTGTCCAGGATCCTGCTCCAGCAGAAGCACAGCTGGCACTGCAGGAGGGCTGAGCCCCCATGGAATGGCACTGCTGCCACCACCCTGACCCACAGCCTGCCACGGCCTGCTCTGACTCTGGCAGTGGTTTGTTTTCTCTTTTGTACTATTGCATTTGTATTTTTAATTTTCCTAGTAAAGAGTTGTTATTCCTACTCCCATATCTTTGCCTGAGAGCCCCTTAATTTCAAAATTACAATAATTCAGAGAGAGGGGGTTTGCCTTTTCCATTTCAAGGGAGGCTCCTGCCTTCCTTAGCAGACACCTGTCTGTTCAAACCAATACAGAGGCAAACATCCTGATCAAAGGATCCCCCAGCAGAGCTGAAACCAGGGAAATGACTGGAGATTCAAAGAGGATTTCAGCTCTTAAATATGTGTTAAATGTGCTGAAACCATTCTGGAGCAAGCTGGTGGGGGCCTGGCAGGGCTGGGTGGCACCATTCCATGGGGAGTTACTAAAGCTGAGCTCTGGGAAATGAGTCCTCCTGTATGAGGCCACCTTGAGCCACACTCAAAATATAAAATACTGCTCTTCCTCTTTTCCCTTGCTTGCTTCCAGATTCTCAGATTCATGACATTTCTGTGTCATGTAATAGACCTGAGATTGCAAGGTTTTTTCTCCATGTGAACAAGGGAAAGTGTCACCAAGTGTCATTGCATTATTACCTTTTTTTTTTTTTTAAGTGAGTCCATGTCCCTCCAGGCAATCAGATATTCTTGGTGACCTGGTGACAGTGGCACCTCCAGCAAGTGTGCAAGATGTCATTTGGAAAGCAACAGAAAGCAAATGAGAGTTGTTTCATTTTCAGTCTCACATGCTGGGCAGGCTGGTGGCAGTCACCTGCTGCACGTGGACAGAGAGAGGTGGCAGAGTGTGGCCTCACCTCCCCTCTGGTGGTAATGGCTTTTCCAGGGGTTGCCAAGGAATGGTGCAGGTGTCAGGTATGAATTGTAGCACCTCTGTGAACTGAGGAAGGGTATTGTAAATGCAGGTGAACCCGGTGGGAAGAAATGCTAATGTCTGGCTCCAGTTCAGAAGGCTGAATGATTTCTTTATTATAACTACACTATAATACATTAATATACTATTTAAAGGAGATACTAAAACTACATACATACTTTTTCTAACTACCATATCTCACTAACTCACAACTCGTGACCCTCTCTGAGAGTCCAGCCACAGGTGGGTTGAATTGGCCATCAGGCTCAAACAATCCTCACCAGAATCCAATCAAGCAATCACCCCAGGTAAACAATTCTCCAAACACATTCTACATGAGAAAAACAAGGAGCAGAAATAGAAATTGTTTTCTCTTTCTTCTCTCTGTGCACCTCTATGAAAAAATCCTGAGAGAGAGAAGAATGTGCCCGCCACAGAAGGGCTGTTTTATCTTTACCTTGGTAGGTGAGCGAGCTGCATCCCAGAAGTCCTGTAGCCAGTTTTCCCTTTCAGTGCAACAGAGCCGTGGATGCTGTGCTTTTCAAGGCTCTTCCATGGAATTTACAATGGATATCTGGATGACAGCCATGCCACCAACCCTCTTTAAACGTAATGGCAGGCCCTGTGCAAGAGGATGAAGGAAACAAGGATGAAATGTGTGCTGAGTGTCCTGTTTCTGCAGGACTTTTGCCAGTTTGAAGGACCAGGTTGCTCCAGGTTTTTATTTCCTGCAGTGGAAGTGCAGACTCCAAACATTAACGGGAACAGATGGAAACCTGGCTTTCCTGGGGGCTGCTAAGGACCTGCCCTGACTGCCACGGTCACTGCAGCTCTGTGGGCTCCCTGGGCTGTCACCAGTTTCCCCCTTTGAGCTGCCTTCCCATGTGTGGTCCATCTCCTTGTTGGTGTGCCTGCCCCCCTCATGGGGCTGAGGGTTTAACTGTGGAATGTTGAGTTTTATCTGCTTTTTTCTTCCTTGGTCAGGGTCGGGATTGGAAGCGCTTGAGATGGTATTTCTGCTGGAGACCTGACATGGACAGAAAATCTCAAAAGGGCTTGTCCACCTCAGGCTCTCCTTTCTGGCCTTTCCCATCCAATGTTTGGGAGTAGGAGCTAAGACCCCTGCTACAATCTGCCTGGAGGAGAGGTTTGTCCCAGTTAGGATCCAGCAGGTTTTATCCTTTGCTTTAGAGGAGTATTCAAATAATTTAATGGTGGATGTTCTCATCCCTCATCTGCTGGCAGAGTTGTTTTTGTGGCTCTAATGCTTGCCTGACCTCAGTAATGTCTCCTGCGAGTGCGTTGCCCAGGTTAATTATGCATTAAGTTTACATAAGGCTTTTCCGTTTTTAATCAGTTCCAGCCCCGCCGCCTTGGGCTGTGCTGGATGCGCTGGCAGCGGGGGCTTGCAGGAGGGCTGCACCCAGCTCCCCGCCCTGCCAGCTCTTCTCTGTCCCCTGGGTGGCTCCTCTGTCACCATGCTGTTTGACACTCCTGAGGCTCTGCTGTCACCTGCGCAGCTGCTCTGCCACTGTGAGGGGACGTGGTTGCTGCTGTGGTTGAGCTCGGTTGTACTCAGCTCCCTTTCCTTCTCCATGGCTGGAGATGTGTGTGTGCACTCTGGGAGAGGCTTGGGAGGTTTTTTTTTCTCAGACTCAGTCTTTCCCATGAGGCCTGTGTGAGTACAACAGAGTGGGTACAAAGATGGTTTTTCTCTTTCTCCTGGAGGTCTGTTTCTCTTCTCTTTGCTTTTCTCTGGGTCTTCTCTTTGGTTTCACTGCAATCTCTTCTGAGCTGGGTGAGCTTTCCTTCTCTAAGACCTTGAAAGTAAAGGTTATGGGGAGGTTGCATAGGAGAAGTTGGATAACGTGATTCTTCCTTCAAGGCAAGTGCTCCTGTTTGCAAAGTAACTTGGCAGCCTTGTGTATTTTGGATTTAGGCATCCTGGTGCATAAGCCAAAGCTAACAGATATTAATTAGCTGGAGGACTGATACTGTAATGAGAGCAGTTGCTCACATAGGTTGGCATTTTTATTTTTAATGCAAGTAATTAAAGGAAAAATTGTGTTGAAGAAGTCAATGCTTGGAGATGTTGTATAAATAACACACCCTGGGTGGTGAGAGCTGGGGAGGAACGTGAGGGGAGAGAAGAGCAGCTGAGCTGCTGGTGTGGTGGCTGCTGTGATGCCTGGCTATGGAAGGAGGGATTACTCCTGTAGCGGGGGAAAAAAAGGAGCAAAAGAGAAGTGTGGTTTTAAAACCACGTCAGAGGAGAAGGATGGTGAGTTGGAAGAGCTTTGGAACTGCACAAGGGTGTTGTATTATGCAGCCTGGTGTTTAAAAGTGGTCCCCTAAAATACTTCCCAGCCAGTCATCCTGCTGAGAGGATTCAGGAAGAAGTTTGCAGGGAGAAGTGCTGAGTGAAACCAGTTAAACACTGGCATGACCTGGGAGACAGGGATGGATCTGTGGGGCTGCTGGAAGCACAGCCACACCTTTGGTTTGTGGTGCCAGGAAGTGTGTGCGATGTGAGGAGTGAGGAAACACTCGGGTCTGGATTTGAATACCTGGCAGGGGTGTCCTGGAGATGCCCAGAAGGTCTCTGGATCAGGGAATGATGGTCCCTGTCCTGTTAGCCCAAGGAAGTGCCAGCTGGGTCTGCAGCTGAGTCTCTCTGCCCTGCTGGTGATGAAACAAAGCCTTGGTTATCTCCAGGGTGTTTGTCTCCAGCCTTGAGACAGAAAAGAGACTTGAAACCACACCCAGCCCCCCTGAGCAGCCATGCAGGGGAAAAGCTGCAGTGCTGAGCTCCTCCCATTGCATGTGGGCTCTGCAGCCTGCACTCCCCTGTCCCTGGCACCCACTGCCACTGGCCAAGGCTTGGCAGAGCACGCTTCCCAAGGGATCTTGTCCTTCCCACAGAGGTCAGGGTCTGGCCACCCCGGGCTGCTGAGCAACAACCCAAAACTCATCTCTGAGCAGGCTGAGCTGCCCCAGTTCACGTGATGGGGACCAGCATTTACCCGAGGTGCTGTGATATGAGGCTGGATGTGCTAAATCATGCTGGACGCTGCAGTCATGGATGGAATTTTAACCATTTGTTTCCTTTCTCCAAAAGCCAGCTGTTGGCAGTGATGGCCAAGTCCTTGCTCTTCTCTGGGTGGCGTATTGTGAAGGAGAGAGTGGGTGAGGAATGCAAATCAAACCTAAACCATGCGCTTTGCCATCTATTTTTTTTTTTTTCCTTTAAGAAGCTTAATATATTAGCTAATCATGTGTGCAAACAATCTCAGTATGCAAACTGAAAAGGAGCATCCATTCCCCAGCATCAGCTGGGTTGAGCTTCCCCATTAACCTCTCCAGAGCAAAAAACCCTTCCCAAACAGCCATTTCGGAGTGTGCAAAATTGATTTTGCATTCGGCCTCCGCAGTGGGAGAAGATGGCGGCGTGGAGCCGCGGGTGCCTTTTCCCTCCCTTGTCATTTTTTTGGGATATCCTCCTTTCCTTGGCGATGGAGGACGGGCAGGTCTCGTGCCAGCGGGTCGCTCCCACTGCCTGGGCATGCAGGTCCCCCCATGGCGCCTTCTCCTGAGCAAAAACAATAAAAAACAAATTTACGGCGGCCCCTCCTTGGGTAATTTCCACAGCGCAAAGACCCCCTGCCTCCCACCCCCTTCATGTGCGTCTTCTCTTAATTAATTAATACTGCATTCATCACCGCTTAATTCCCGTTTCCGTAGCACCCGGGGAGGGGGGCTGCCAGCTGAGGCGGGTGCTGAGGCAGTCTGGAGCTGCTGCCTTAGTGGAGGAGCTTAATTAGCCCCCGTGACAATATGGGCTCGTTTGCCACAGCCCAGGAATGGGTGGCTTCAAACGGCTCCTGGTGCCCAGCAAATGCAGCTCCCTGTCCCCGTGCCAGTCCCAGGCAGCTGGGCTGAGCAGGAAGGGTGATCTCCTGCAACAGGCGTCCAAATTTAAAAAAAAAATTAATCATGATTTGGTCTCCTTTTGAGCTGGATGAAGGACAGGAAGCAAAGCTGCCAGGTTTGGTCTGTCTCGGTGGTTTTGGGGACCCAATCCCTTTGGGTTGTACAGGGTGCAGTACATCCCTCACTGCTCGTAGCTGTGACTGTTGGTGCTGCAGGGGTCCTGCTCTCATTTTCTTCATTTTTTTACCTTAAACACAACTTGTTGGTGCTTGTGGTGCCTCCTCTGCTGAAAACACCTTGTTAAATTGTGCTACAGCCCTGGTGGGACATGGCTGGAGAGCCCTGTGGTACTAATGGGGCAAACCAGCAAATCAACCAGCAAACATGAACTGCTGGGGTGACTTTAGCAGAACAGAACTTTTTGAGGACTGCCTGGAAGGAAAGATAATGTGCTTGCCAGTTGGCTTTGTGGTGTGCATCAGTTTAGATGGGTGACTATATTTTTCAGGGTTTTACCTCCCAGTCTTTGAGCTCTCCTCCCCTCCACAAAGAGGAAAAACCCTTGTGCCCCCACAGCTCGCAGGGATGGTGACCACAGGTGTGCTGTGCTCATACCCACGCAGCTCCCACCTGCCTGGGCACCACGCTTAGGGTGAGATGGAGAGATCCAGAGCGTGTCTGTGTGAGGACAGAGATCCAGAGTGTATGTGTGTGAGGACAGAAGATGGAGAGGGAACAAAAGCAGCAGATCCACCGCGGTGCCGGGTGGGGCTCCTTGCCAAGAGCGGCTGCAGCAGCAGCCCTGGCCAGGGTGGTGGCTCCCTGCTGCCAACACAGTGATGTCCCTGCTGCCCTCTCCTCTGGGGCACAGGCTGAGGGTGAGCTGGGGCATGAAGGTGGCTCTGGGCTGGGATGAGGGGTGGTGATGTCGGGATGCTGGTGTTGATGTCAATGCAGGGATGTCACCTCACCCATGCCCTTCCCATGGCGTGTCCCTCATGACTCAATGGCCACAGCACAGCCATGCTCAGCCAGTGTGAGTATTGACACCAGGCAGGGGCTTGGGGTGTGGGGCGTTGGCTGTGGGGGGGTTTTCTGCTTGATTTTTTTAATCTTTAATTTCCGCTTCCTGCCACTCTTTTATTTTTCCACACTGCCGGCATTGAAACTTGGCTGCCTCGTTGGTGGTGGTTTTGGGAGGGCCGGGGTCAGTTGGCACAGCAATTGCTACTTGGGGACAAAAGGCGGCTTTTTTTCTTCTTTTTTTTTTTCTTTTTTTTCTTTTTTTTTTTCTTTTTTTCTTTTTTTTTTTTTTTTCTGCAGCGACAGTAGCAGCTGCCAGCCAGAATAGCAAATCCGTGCGACTTGGCACCACTCCAGCTTCCTTGAGGGTTGCAGAGGGATGGTATGTTGGAGGGTAAGACTAGCTAATTAATCTTCTGGCAGGGAACAATGTAATATCAGACAATTACAAAGGCAGAATGAAATTGCTATAGTGGGAAGGCTGGCATATGAATTTCTCAAAGGGTCCATCCCTCAGTCCGCTGCCGTGGTACTTTGTATGCGGGAAAAGCACCCACTGTACGTGCGCTTTTCTGTGGTGCGGGGGTTTCTGTGGGATTTACATTGTGGGTTTGGAGGAGGGGCGAGGGGAGGCCGGCTTGCTCACGGGAGAAGCTTTCTGAGGAGCAAAAGAGAGAAAGAAGAGTCCTTCTGAGACATGTCCCCACCGCCCAGCTGTGCCCAGAGCACAGACCTGGTGCATCGCCCATCCTTCGGGCTCATGGCTTTGGCGATTTTTTCCCAGTTCTTTTTCGTGATTGCACTGTGGTGTCTGATGGCTAGGGCTTTTGGAAGGAAGGTCTGACTACTGGGCAGAGGGGGAGGGATTTCCTACAGCCGTTCTTCACAGAGAAACCTTCAAAGAGCTTTGGAGCTGCTGAAAGTTCTAGGGGGAAAACACCTACTAGCTCCGCGGAGGTAATTGCCGATAATGAGCTGTAATCACAGCTACCTACAGTCGGGACGCGGTGATGGATAGGGCAGTGCCAGCCGCATGGTGCAGGCTCCCCGTCTGTTTATTTGCAGCGGGGAAAGAATTAGGGAAGTCTCATTTATCCCGGAGCACCGGAAAGCATCATCGGTGGGAGATCAGCCTGTGCAGGATTAGCATAGGAGAGCCCTCCTCCCTTCTCCTTGTCCTCGTTAGGGATGAGCTAATGACTCTCCTCCCTCTGCATCTCCCTCCCAGGATGAAACTTAAAGTGGTGGGATCTCTAGCAGTGTCATTAAGAAACAAAACAAACTAAAAACAACCCCGCAATACCAAACGTGGAAACTGCATCAGACAAATTCTTTCAGCGATTTTGCGTCTGCGCGCCAGAGCTGCTTCCAGCCAGGACGGGAATTGGAGCAGCTCCAGCTTCGTTGTTCTTCCTCCTAAGGAATTCGAGTGGGTTTTTGTTTGGTGCCTGCACACATCAGATGGTGCAGGGACGATGTTTAGAAACCACTGCGAGCCCCCCTGGCCGCCTTGGCTGCTGGGCTGGGCTGCCAGTTGTCACTGGAGCCTTTGGAAGGCTTAGGCTGAATAAGTGGCTCCTTTTAAAGGAGTAGCAATGTCAAGAGCTGGATTGGCAGGCTGGGGCCCTTTTCCAAGATGCAGATGAGGAGGAGCTGCCCACAGCTTAGTCCTTGACCGGTGCCCTGAAAGGCTCCCTGGCGGGTGCCCATCTGTGCGTGTTTGCCTGAATATTTTTCAGGGCTGGCTGGATAGGAGGAACATTTTCCATTGGGTTTTCTTAGTGGTGAAGGTCCCAGGACTGGGTCCCATCAGAAGTCCCTTGGTGTGGTTCATGCAGATGTGTAGCTCCTTCTCTGGCCATATATGTTCCCTGTGAGACACCACAAAGTCCCCTGCACACCCAAAAGAGATAGATCCCAAAACCCAAGCCTCTGTTCCCACCATCCTTGTGTTTGCTTTGAGCATCCCAAGCACTCAGGGAACAGTGTTGGTTCCTTCCCTGGAGGCACAATGGATGCATGGCCTCTCTCTGGAGGATGCAGAACTCAGCCCAGCCATCCCTTGAGTTCCTGTCCTCATCCACCCACCCACAGCCAGCCACATCTCCAGAGCTGGAGGAAAACTCTTTCAAGACCAGCCCAGATAATGTACCTGCAGGAGAAGACCCTGGAGACTTCCTGTCTGGACAGTCATGGCTCTATTAATGGATGCTGATGAGCAGGAGTGAAGAAATTGAAGTTATCCCAATCATTTCATAAATTATTTCAGTCAGAAATGATCACATTCAGTCCTGCCAAGGACTCTCCCTCTTTGGTCTTGTGCCCAGGCCCAGCCTTGCCCTCAGCTCTGTACAAAGTCTGAGCCAGCAGCTCCTGCATGGAAGTGGAAGAGACAATCTGAACCTCTTCACAGTCAATAATTGACACCAGGGATGTTTTCGTAAATTAATGAGTAGATCTTCTTGACTGTACTTCAAAGTACTCACTTTATGAATCTTTTATGGAATTCTCTATGATGGGAAAAAAAAAATAGAAAACAACAGACTCTTGTAGTACTGAAATTTTACCTTTGTAAATGATGCAATAAAAAAAAAAAAAATTACTTAAACCCCACCCTTTCACAATCACTTGACTTGAGAAAAATCATCCAGTGGGTCATTGTGTGCATACTGTGGGGCTGAATTTGCCCATGAAGGTGGGTACATCCAAACAGCCTTGTGTGCTGAAGGGTTAATAATGGTCTGGGCACTCTGACCTGAACATTAATGCTGCCAAAATTCCCCCCTTGCAGCCCGGTATGTCCCCTCCCAGGTCGTGCTGAGGCTCTCCAAGGAAACTTCTGGAGTTAAGAAATTTAATTTGTAATAAATCAGCGTTACAGTACAAGTAAATCTGCTTCAGTGGCTATAAAAATTAATTCCTTATCCTAAACATTATTATATAGCTTTCAAAATGAATTGACTGTGGTTGGTAGTCTAGTATGTGCTATTATTGGTAATTAGTGTAACAAAATAACGTTGCTGTAATATTTCCTGTCTACCCCTCCCCCAGTTGGGAGCTGTTTCGTATTAGAGAATCAGAATTGCAAATGCAAGGCTTGTGTGCAAGCTGCTGGCTTTGATTTTTTTTTTCTCCCTTTTTTTTCTAATAATTTTGTGTGTGTTGGAAGTCAGTCTGTTCCTGTCTGGGTTTTTTTGGGAGCATTTCCTTCTGCAAAAGCTTTGGAATGTCACAGGGCACCACCAGAGCCTGATGCTAGAGGGGCTGGGTGCAGCCCAATGCCCTTGGATCCCCTTTTGAGCTTTTCCTTGTGTGCAGTTGCTGCTGAGATCCGAATCCCAGGATGGGTCAGGTTGGAAGAGACCCCAAGTGGGATCATCTGGTCCCACCTCCCTGCTCAAGCAGGGTCATCCCAGGCTCAGGATTGTGTCCAGATGATTCTGGAATCCCTCCGTGGTCATTCACATCTCCCAGGATGTGCCATGTCTCACCCACAACTTATGTCTCAATATTTTTTCCCAGTGATCCACCACATCCTTGTCTTTATCCAGAAGCTTGGCTCATCCTAGAACACCTGATGGATCTCCCCATGGAGACACTGGGGCAGCTCTGAGCCTGCCAGGAGGTGCAGGAAGCAGAGATTCCCTTTTCTGAAGCAGGGCAGGTGAAGGATGGGCTGGGGCAGTGGTTTCTGGAGCTGTGTGCAGCAGGAGGATCCCCACATGTGGGAGGCAGAAAGATCCTGAGGAATTCTCTTGGATTGAACAGACAGGTGTCTGCTAAGGAAGGCAGGAACCTCCCTTGAAATGGAAAATGTAAACCCCCTTCCTCTGAATTATTATAATTTTGAAATTAAGGGGCTCTCAGGCAAAGATATGGGAATAGGAATAACAGCACTTTACTAGGAAAATTAAAAACACAAATGAAATAGTACAAAAAAGAAAACAAACCACTGCCAGAGTCAGAGCAGGCCGTGGCAGGCTGTGGGTCAGGGTGGTGGCAGCAGTGCCATTCCATGGGGGCTCAGCCCTCCTGCAGTGCCAGCTGTGCTTCTGCTGGAGCAGGATCCTGGACAAGGCTGGAGTTTTCCTCTGAAGCTCCAGGGCTGCTGGAGATGGGCCTGGGCTCCCTCTGGGAATGCAGTGGGGCAGAAAGCTGCTCCTCTGGGAATGCAGTGGGGAAGAAAGCTGCTCCTCTGGGAATGCAGTGGGCAAAGGCTGCTGTGCTGTTGCAGGAGTCAGATTGTATCCAGGTAGGAATGCTTGGCTCCTCCCCTGGGCGCAGCATCTCCCCAAGGGATGATGGAATTTTCTCAGCCATGCAGGGACACTCAGTGGCCATGAACAGAAGAGATCTCCTGGAGGGAGGGTTGGGTGTGGGAGAGATAAAGAAAAAACTGCCAATGAACAGCAGAGAACTGCCCCAGCTCTGACAGATGGGAATGGAATACACACCCCCATTTCCAACCGAAGACAGGAATTTCACTGGGCTTTTGCTGCTTTTCACACTTTGTTGGCCTGACTAATAAACCTGAAGAGGCTGAAAAGGGGGATGGAAACACGGGAGGAGCAAGTAAAAATGAGTTTATACATTTCTCCCCCTCTGTGTGAGATGGACACTGCCCCATTTTCAGTATCTCCAGTGCCATCCTGCCTTGGGCTGTTCCTTCCCACTGCGTGGCCAGGAGTTATCAAACGCCAGTGCCCACCCCAAATGTCCTGGATAATCCCTCAGGAGCACACATACAAACACCTCAGTGGTGCTGACCAAAAGAACTCCTTCCATTTAGTTTGTGGAGTGTCCTTTTGGATTTTTTTTTGCCCCCCACCATGATAGTTCTGGGTTGTTTTTTTTTTTTTTGTTTTTTTTTTTTTGTTTTTTTTTCCTCCTCTATTTTCAGCTTGGAGTGTTGCCTTTTGAAAAAATCCTCATGGTTGTAAACTTGATTCTCCATGGAATCAGAGAAAGGATTGGGCTGGGAGGAACCTTGAAGGTCATTCAGTGCCAAACTTCTGGTACGGGCAGAACTAAACCAGGTTTACCAAGCCCTGTCCAGCCTGGCTTTAGGGAAGGAAAGTTCAAATTTTCTTGTAATTTTCTGGCTCTGGGATTTTTTTTTTTTTTTTTTTCTATGAAATGACCAAATGAAAACTTAACAGCTGTGTCATGAGAACCTGGGAGCAGAGAAATGGGGAGCTGTGGGGATACTGGATTCTTTGTGCTGTCCCCAGCATGGAGCTATTTCTGGAATTCTGATGACATGACAGCTTCAGAAATCTGGAGATATGCCCAGTATTCAGCCACCCCATTTATCACAGAGCTGAAAGATGCAGAAACTAAGCAGTAAAACTGAGCAGGAGATGTGTTTGCCATCCTGGAAAACATTAAAGATGTCGATACAGAAATAATAATAATAATAATAATAATAATAATAATAATAATAATAATAATAATATCAGTATCACTGTTGGCCCAGGCGAGGCTGGTAAATCATAATTCCAAATATCAGCAAGTTCCAGAGTGAACAGGCTGTGCCATCTGAACCCTTTGATTTGGTCCAGGCTGGGTTTGGGAGCTGAGCCTGGGGTTTGTGCTTTGGCTGCAGTTGGGCAGATGCAGTCAGCTTAAGCTGCAGGATACAAATTCCCTCCAAGCTGAGGGAGGAAAATAAATTGCATGTTGGAAGCGATATAAACATGATTTCAGGACTTTCTCCAACTTTTTTTTTTTCCCCTCGGGGCAAAGGATATTGAAATGATTCAAACCAGGACTTGGCTGGGAATGAGCTGATGGATTTCTTTCAGTAGAAATCCCCACACTGGTACCAGTAGAGTTTGAAGCCTCCACCCCATTTGCAGGATGAGAGCAATGCTTTGGGTGGTGTTGGGACTGGCCAGGAAAATCAGGATATTTTCTCCTAATTTCCTCATTGAAAGGTCTATATCTCTGGAATTAAATATTTTTAATCCCTTAGACCAGCTCCTCCCATTCTCTTGATTCTTAACTTAAAAGTAACGTTAAAAGTTACTTTTCTGTGCTGTCAAACAGTTCTTCCTACCTGGGAGTTGGGTGGGATTTTATTTGCTTCCCTGTCTCATGCCAGTCAGCTTTGCTGAAGTCTTTGTGCATAGACTTCAAAATGCTCAAATTTTTCATCAAAGTGGGAAATATCTGGTTTTTTTCACATGCATATTTCTGCAGTTCTTCTCAGTTTTCTTCCTCCCAACCTCAAATCTCTCCCTCACCATTGCTCAGCTCTTTCAAAGGACCCCATTAAATTTATTTCAGCTTCATCCTTGGTGTGGGACCAACATTTCTGTATTTTTTTAATGAGCCGTGGAACTGTGGTGGAGAGAAATTAAGTGAATGAGTCCTTACTGGAGATAACAGAAAGCAGATCTCCTGTCTGTATGAAAACCTCTGCAAGTCTGATTTCTCAAATGAAACCACTCTCAGAGGTTAAAAAAAACCCAAAAAAACAAAAACTGAGACAATATTTTGAGTCAAATTAAATATTTAATTTCAATAAAATCAAAGTATTTCAAACAGATTTCTTTGTCCAGTTAATATTTTATGAGAGAAGCCTAAAATTAAACACAGAGTTGTTTCTCTGAGGAAAAAACAGAGGTTGTTTTTGTATGCTTTAAAGAAAAAATATATCCATCTAGTAAAAGTACTGTTCCCCCCCCCCCCCCCCAGAATGTGGGGGTTTTTTTTTGGTTTTTTTTGTTTGTTTTTTTTTTTTAACAATGTGAAGATTTCAATGTGAGGTTGTCACTGCATCCTTTGCAGAAAGTTGGTGTCTCTGTGGCTGCCAGGTCTCCTGGTGCTCCAGGGACAGAGATGAGCCTTGGTGCAGCAGTGGAGTTTGGAGAAATAGATTTTCTGTAGAATTATCCCTTTACATGCGAGGTCCTGCTGCAATAGGGTAAACAGGAAGAATTAAGATGTGGGAGAGGATGTGGCATCTCCCAAAATCTGTGTGAAGGAGCTGTGGCTGTTCTGGGCTCTTGGAGATTTTCATTGATTGCTTGGAGTTGTTAATATAAGATTTTTTTTTTTTAATTCTGAGATTTGTTAAATCAATGTGTTGATGAGTGTGGTGGGTATTAGTGTTGGTTAGTTATTTATGTATTTATTTTTTTGTTGTGAGGTAGGAAGATAGGATTAGGAGAAATGTAAAGTAGGTTTAAAATTTTAAAAGGGTATAAAGAATTTTGTTATTATTTTATTAATAGTAATTAAAAGAAAAAAAGTAGTAAGAATGAAAATAATTTTTTAGAATATTTTAAAATTTTTGTTGATGATGTAAAGAAATAAATTTAAAATTAAGTTTGATTTGTACAACCCTCTCAGAAACAGCAGCATGTGGGGCAAGAAACCTCCCAGTTTGTTCCATTTTCAACTGTGCAAGTGTTTTCCTTTATTTTCTTTGTGTGCACAAAGGCAGAAAGGCTTCTGATAAACTCCAAAACCCAACAAGGCATGTTTGGGCTGTGACATCAAAATCTGTGTGTGCTTCCAAGGGAGACATCTCTGCCTGGCCCAGGTTAATGGATGCATAGGTTTAGGGTTATTATTTTTTCTTTCTTTCTTTTTCTTTTTTTTTTTTTTTTTTTTTTTTTTTTTTTTTTTTCTTGAATATTTGAATATTTAAAACAAGGAGGTTGTGCTTTATTATCACTATGTAGATTATCATTATATTTATTATCATTATGCTTCCTAAAATCATGTTAATTGATGGAACAATTCTTAGTCTCTTGTCTGGAATTTCACTGTGGTGACTAAAAATCCAGGCTTTTTGGAGCATTAATAATGGGCCAAAGCAAAGAAATTCAGGACTAGGGCAATGCAGAGCAGTCCTTTAATGCTTCTCATTTATGCATGTGCTCGTCTGGTGCTGTTTCTCCTCTGCTGTTTGGCATATGTGCTATTTATCTGTTTTCTGTGACCCTAAATCACTCTGTCTGCACTCAGCTTCCACTTCTGCTGGCAGATTTGCAGGGGGAAAGCAGCTCCACTTAACCTTTTGTTTTCTTCATCGGGTTTCTGACAATATAAATAGTTTGCTGGTCACCAGCAAGATTGTTGCACTGGCAGAAATAATTTTGTTTCTAAAGGGTGTGAATCCCCAGGCTCTTCCTGCTGCTCGTCACTAAAATGGTTGAGGTGTCCCAGACTCAGCAAGGATGGGAGTTCATGGACCTCTTCTCGTTGCTAAAATGAGCTTAATTTCAACAGGCACAAGGGAATGGGGATGAAATTAAAGTTATTGCAGCCCCCTGGCTTGGGAGTGCTCAGGCACCTGCGGCGGCTGCACTGGGAAATTCAGATTTGGGGGAAAATTCAGATTTACGGGGAAAAAAGTGAGGTTCAGCTATTGTAACTGCAGGTGAACCCGGTGGGAAGAAATGATGATGTGCAACATCAGTTCAGAATGCTGAATGATTTCTGTATTATAACTATGCTATCATACATTAATATACTATTTAAATGATATACTAAAACTACAAACCTACTTTTCTAACTCCCATATCTAACTAACCCACAACTCGTGCCCCTCTCTGAGAGTCCAGCCACAGGTGGGTTGGATTGGCCATCAGGCTCAAACAATCCTCACCAGAATCCAATCAAGCAATCACCCCAGGTAAACAATTCTCCAAACACATTCCACATGGGAAAAACAAGGAGCAGAAATAGAAATTGTTTTGTCTTTCTTTCTCTCTGTGCTCCTCTATGAAAAATCCTGAGAGAGAGAAGAACGTGCCTGCCACATTCAGCTCGTCTGTAACTTCATTCAGGACACTTTGTGTGATGCTGCCTCTGCTCCCCACGTGCCAGGGAGCGAGATGTGCATGTGCTTCCAAAGGGAAGCGATTTCCCAGGATTTTCTGCTGACATGGAGCCACCCACTGTCACCTCGGGCAGCGGCAGAGCAGAGGAGAGCCCCACAAGCAATACAAAAAATTTACAGTCCTGCTGCAAGGATGCTGCAAGGCGTAAATGGGCACATAAAGGGAATCCGGGAGGGAGGGAGTGCCCTGACAAACACAATTCTCCCTTAATTTAATAGACCGGTCCATTCAGCAGAGAATATATTGTAAAGCACTCTCAGGTTGGATGGCCTCCTATTGTGTCTGGCCTTTGAAGTGCTGATTAGCTGGGCTGGGAACACGCTGATAAAAAGTTAATTTCTATTTGCTGTTGCTTTGTAATTGGATGAACACGAAAGCAATTAAATATTAAAACATACAAACAAATAACGAAGTCACTGTAATTAGCCAAAGTTTGATCACTGTCATATTTATTTAGGAGGAGATGATACGTCTCAGCAGGTGACATTTTAAATACCCTTGGCTGCTTTGGTGTTGTCTTCAGAGAATGCTGAATAATGTACGGAGGATTTAATTAAACCCCATTGTAAATCAGCTGTGATGACAGGGAAGTGACAGCCACATGTTGAAGAGAGAATTAGGCTGCAGCAAGAGAGATTAATTAAGTATTTTCCACAGAGTTCAACCTAGGGGTTGTGCAGGGAGTTGGTCTGAGGAGGAGAACTTGATTTTTAAGTTGTTCCACTTGAGGCTGGAGCTGGGTGTGGAGAAGGATTCTCTGTACCCAGAGACATTGCAGGCCCTTAAGGGGGTGGCTGGGATCATTCCTGGGTCTGGAGTGGGAAACTGAGGCACACACACAGGGCTGCAACTTGTGGCTCTCCCTTCCCTTTGGGACCATCCCTTAATGCAGAAAATTCTTCTGCCTCGGTGGTGAACCACAGAAATCCTGAAACATCCTGGGAAGCTTCTTCCAGCTCTGGAGCAGGAGGGGAAGGGAGGCTCGGGGTGTTTGCTCAGGGTTGGCTGCACCAGAAAACCCCAAAGTTTCTCAGCCAGGGTTATCTGAGCTCCCTGGGCAATGCTTTTCAGGACAGGATTCCTGGAGCTCCAGCTGGCACTTGTGAGTGTCAGTAACCAGAGATAAAGCTAACCGTGGTGGGACTCTGCTGGGTCCAGCCTGGTGAGTTTTAGGTGAAGAGTTCTTGCTGGCCCTTGCCTTTGGCAGCTCTTCCTTGCAGCTTGGTGGATGTGCTGCTGCTGGGAAAAGCTTCCAGTGCCCGGGAAAGCACAGGAGGAAGGTGTTGGTGTCTCTGGGAAAGGACAAGATGGGGAAAGGAGCTGTTCAGCTGGAAGGGAACATGAAAAACCTCAAAAACCCTCCACGATAGCTGGAGAAGAGTCAGGAAAATGGGGAAAGCAGTGTGAGATGGAAATGAGGGAGAACAGGGAAGAGGGAATGAGAGGAACTAAAAAGTCAGAATGAGGGGAGAAAGGGACACAATGTGTGGTTAATCAGCAGTATTTGCACTTGGAGATTATCAAGGCTGGGGTGTAATACCCTTAACTAATTTGGACATTTCTAAAAGTGCTGTTGCCTTTGCATGGGCTGTGGGGCAAGGAGGTGGCTCAGCTTTCATGCCAGGCAAGACCTGGCAAAGCATTTTATCTCTCTGGCACCCCCAAGAAGCTTGTTGGGGTGTATAAAGCACTGGCTGCTACTTGCAGGAGGTATTAGACCACACAAGGCTATTCTTACTTTCTTCTCCTATCAAAGAACAGAATTCCCACCGTGAAGTGAGAGAAAACTTATTCCCAGCTGCCAGCTCAGAGTGGGTTTCATCCATGTTTATGCACTCAAAAAAAAAAAACCACAAAAAACCCCACCAAAAAAAAAAAAAAAAAACAAAACAAACAAAAAAAGCACCTAAATGTAGTAATGCAGGAGGAAATTGAGCTGAAGAATCTTAAAACAGCAAATTGGGCTGAAAACCCCCAGACAGTCTCTGTGCAAGGTTTTCCTCCTGCTGTGCTTCGTGCTGGGGACGTGGTTAAGAGCCCTGAGCTCGGAGGTAGAAGTTTCAAATGACAAATGACCTGCATAGTGGAGATAAGGGGGGTAAATTGGAGAGCCCTGCAAGGGCAGCATGAGCCACGTGCCCATTTTCATGGGATGCTGCTGTGTTTTGGGAAGGCACAGGGGGCTTTGGTGAAGGGTTCCATTCATCTCCTGTGGCAGAGCCACTGCTGATCCCCATGCCCTGGGGCAAGGACGAGCCTGGATGGCTCCTGTGAGCTCCTTCCCTCACAGGTAAGATGCTGCCTCACCTGGGATCACAGCACCGGGGGAAGCTTTTGCTGCTGGAGAAGATGATTTGCACAAACGACTTTGCATTTCAAAGCCTCAGTCTCCCCTTCTCTTACCAATGAAAACAGGGGGTAATTGTACACGTTGCCAGGAAAAATCCATTTTATTCCCAGGGGTGCAAATTAATTGATTCAGCCCAGGAAAAGGACCTGGGCACTGTTACAACCAGCTCCCTGAGGGCTTTCTCTCGGTGTATGGGTCTGATCAAAAATGCAAATAAGATGTTAGGAGGGCTAAGGGACTGGAAAGGATGAAAAGTAAAAAGAAAATATAATAGTCATGATGTGATTAGTTCTTTCTTCCTTAAAAACAATATAAAATATTGACTTCTGGTCCCCAAAATGGTCTTGTGATTCTTCTGGATGAAATGAAACTAGTGACCAGGGGCTGGAAAAGGCCCTGGCAGGACAGAGTGAAAGGCTGGTTCTGCCATGATGAGACTCACCAGCCCTGGAGCAGGGGAACTGAAGCTCTGCCTCTGCCAGAAACGTGGGGATCTGAAGCAGCTGGGGCTGAGCTCCACACTCGAGGGCAGCCACAGCCTGAGCTCTTCCCTTCCTGGGTGGCTGTGGTGGCTGCAGCCTGACTGATGTGTCAAAGGAGGGACTCATCCTTTCCCCTGCTCTCTCCTACGATGGGCTGACTCTGTTCTGGATCTCTTTAGCATCTCCTGAAGCCTGGAGAGCTGCTGTGACAGTCTGACCACGTGCCCTGGCACCATTCTCTCCGTGTGGGGTTGCTGTAACTGCTCACATGGGCTGGGCCATGCTGCTCACTGGATTTAGAGGTGGGATAACACATTTTTCCTGCTGGACAGGGAATATGGATGAGCTTTTTGCTGTCTCCCCTAGTGCTGTATTTATGGGTTCTCCTAATCAACAGGGACTTATTTTTGGTGGCAGGGCCCCTGTCTGTCCGTGTTGCTCCTGCCCTCTCCTCCTTTGGCACATTTTTGATGTGATTTCTGGTCTTCTTACCCAAATTTTCAGCTTGCCAGGGGTGTGTGAGGAAATGTTTTGTGGTGGGCTGTGTTATGGGGAAGAGATGGTCTCTGGGAAGATCCACAGTGTAAATTTGGCTGCCCCAGGCTGAAAGGATTCTTTAGGCTGTGGTCAGAGATGACCATCCCAGAGGGATGTGCTGCTCCTGGAAAGCCACTCTGCTCCACAGTGGGTTTAAGAAGAGCCAGGGCTATGCAGGCTTTTTGTACATTAAAGCCAACAGAAGGTTCTGGGTCTCTCTGGAGCTCCTGGGGCAGCCTGGAGGACTGCAGCAGAGTCAGACAAAATGTGGAGAAGCTTCATCTCAGATGAACCCCAGAGCTGCTGGGCTCCCAGCTGCAGTGCCAGATGGGGTGGGGAAAGCTGGGGACTCGCAGCCAAAGGTGGAGGTTTGTTGCAATGTATTTGCAAGGGTTAAACCATAGTGTGCACCAGCCATCCTGCTTCTAAATTTGTTATCAAAGCCTCAGGAATTCATCAAGGCTATTAGAACATAAATTGTGCTAAATTAAGAAAGAAGAGGCTGAAAAACTGAATACCAAGACTGAAGAACTAAATGAGAGGACTGTGAATCACCTGGACTGTAACCAATCACACACTCTGAGGAATGCAAGCAGAAAATGAGTGAACAAGACAAAAGCACCAGTCAAGAAGTGTGCACTTAGTAGTTTGTAGAATTTATAAGTAAGTGTGTAATGTAAACAACAAACAACTTCTGCTTGATCATATTGGTCAGTTGTACAGGAATCCTGGATTTCCCACGACAGAGGTTGTGGATGTGGTGTCCTAAAAAGCTTTGACATGCACAGCTCTGAAAAATGGGTCCTTTCTGCATCTCAGCTGGAGCACCCAAGCCCAGGGCACCCTTCTGGTTTTAAACTGGCCGTGCCTCAGTTCTCCATCTGCACAAGAATAATTCCACTCTCTTGCAGGGCTGCTCTCAGGCAAATTAATGTTTGCAAACCACTCAGATACCGCGATAATAAATGCTGTGAAAGCCCAGGAGAAAATTAATAGCTCATTATTTAGCCCAGGACTTCAATAGCATGCCATGCCCAGGACACAGGACTACATATTGAAGGATGAGGATAAAGAAAAATATTGAATAGCTGCTCATTAAGGGAGCACTATCCATCTGGTGTACGAAAGGGGCTTTTTCCTGCAGGATAAAAAGTGCTCCATGATCTTATTATTCCACTGTGTGTTGTGATGCACCTGTACAAGGGGACTGGCTTGGGGTTATCTGGATTCTGGCATTTTTCAGGAGCTTGACTGCAACCTCAGCGCCCTTCTAACACCGGGGTCGGCTTTAATTTACAGCGAAGAGACAGAAATGCCAGTAGATGGCACTCCAGAATATGGACCGCCACTGCCGGCTCCGGGAGACCGATGAAACCTGGTGGAGTGTGCCACAAATGGCTTCCCTGCTCAGCTCTTCCTGCAGCCTCTTCTTCCACCTTCTTCTGGCTCGAGTTTGGGGCACAGAGCAAAGGAAGAGCAAGTGGGCGAAGCAGCAGACGTTGTTTAGGTGGTCTCTGTGCTCTCCTTTGATCTCAGTTTTGTTTCTGCCCTTCGGGTTTAAATTACTTGTCTGGAAAGCCTGGGCTCTGCTCTCCTCAGCTGACCCTTTTTTTTTTGCGCTTTGCTTACAGCTTGTCTGTAAAATGAGATGAGAACTTAATTTGAAAGCTGTAGTTAATTGACCTAAATAAGCTAAGAACCTTCTGTTGGCTTTAATGCACAAAAAACCTGCATAACCCTGGCTCTCTTTAAACCCACTGTGGAGCAGGGTGGTTTTCCTGGTGCATTTTCCAGCTGCTGCTGTTTGCTAGCAGTGGTTTGTGGTGTGGAAGTGTCTGGAGAGCCCTGCCCTGGGGAAGCTGTGCTGCTCAGTGCTGCTGTGCAGAGATGGGGAGGCAGCACCAGCCTGGACCAGCTCCATTTGTCTGGGCAGGACAGATCAGGGCAAGGGGTCTAAATCAGGAAAGGGTCTGGCTACAGACTGCTGATGGAAAGCAAATCCTAGAGCTGCAGGAGGATCTCCTCACATCTGCTTCCATACTTGACCTGGCCACAGAGTCCTGTGCAGGCAGATTTCCCCACCCCATGTGTTGCTGCAGGGCTGTCAGAATTGAGGGAGGAGCAGACCCATTGCTAGAGGGGGCAGCTGCTGGAAAAGCACCTGATTTTCCAAGCAGGACCTAAGGCTGGCCTTTAAGATCCAGGATAAGCTTTCTGATCTGATACCTCCTCCCTACTGGACCTGCAAGCCCACGCTGCCTCCTCCTCTGCCCTCCCCAGCCACAGCTGCCCCTCTGTGCCTCACCAGTCTGTCTGAGCCCAGCTTTGAGAAAACCAGTCCCAGGGTGAGCACACAGCTCCAGCCTGAGCAAGCAGGAGCTCTTTAGCTTGCTTCAGGGCTGCCTGGAATAGCTGGAGCCAGAAGGAGGAGGACTGTGTCCACACCTGGATCAGTGGAGGGATCCAAAATGCTTTTTGGCTGCGTTTACATATTTTTTCTAATCCAGACAAGTTCTTGGACTAGGCTGGGGAAGTGCAGAGAAGAGGATGGGAAGATAAAGGGCACAGCATTAGCCTCCAGCTCAGCTACCTGGAGCACTGTGGAGCTGGGCTCTGGGCTTTGGCCAGGGATGGGAGACCTTGGTGTTCACCTCTGGGGCTACTGGAAACCCGCTGGGTGAGCTTGGTCAAGACAGGAATCAGCCACTTCCCTTCTCTGGGCTGCAGTTTTCCTCTTGGAAGACAGGTCAGACAACAGCCTGGCTCCTTTGTGAAAGCTCTGGCAGCTCCGTGACTGAGGTTTCCCTGCTTCACACATTCCTCAAGTGGAACACTGGGAATGAGGCGGGAAAATGAGATTATGGATTGAGACCCACAGTGCTGACATGGCTGGGTCTGGCTTTCCAGGACTGTGCTTTTCAGCAGAGCCTCTGCTCCGTGGGTGTTTGCAGGCTCTGGGGGTTGGAGGGACAGCCTGTGGTGCTGGTGGAGGAGTCTCTGTGGCACAGGCTGTGTGCTCAAGGTGTTGGTGGCATTGCCTTGGGTGCAGGGTCAGGATGGATTAAGTGACTTGAAAACAGAGATAAATGTGTCCAGGAATAACCAATTCAGCAGTGATTTGCTGTCTGAAGCCCCTCCTTCGGTGCAGTGCAATGACAGCTGATGGCACTGCTCACCCAGGGTGTCATGGAGGAATTGCCAATGCACTTCTAAGCTGGGTGGGAGCAGAGAATTCTGGAATATCCTGATATTGAATATTTGAAAGGGCCCTGTGAGGATCAGAGTCCAACCCCTGGCTCCAAACAGGGCAGCCTGGAAGTTGAACCATGTATCCAAGAGGGTTGTACAGGATGTGCTTGAGCTCTGGCAGGCTGGGGGCCATGGCCACCTCCCTGGGGAGCAATTCCAGTGCTTGATCACCCTCTCAGTGAAAAGTTCTTTCATCACAGCCAATATGACCTTCCTCTGATGCAGCTTTGAGCCAGCTTTTCCAGCCTCTTGTCCCTCATCCTACACATACAGCCGGGTTTGCACAGTCCCAGGTGCAGAATGTGGAAATTGTTAAATTTAATTCAATTCCTGCTTGCCCAGAGCTCTGCTGTAGCAAGATCTCTCCATAAGGCCATAATGTCTCTCCTCTGCCTTCAAGGGAATCAACTGGACCTTCTAATATAACACTGTTGGTAAATGTACTTGGTTTGTGTTCATCTCCTCTGCCCAGGTAACTGATAAAACACAAGAGCATGGGCTCCAAAACTGAGAACGGTCCTGATGGCCCCCAGCCCCATTTGCTGGTGGAGCCTGAGCCTTCACCAGCTGTTTTGTACATGTCTAGCTGCCTGCTGGACGCCTTGTCCCCAGAGTTACTGTCAGAGACAGCATCAGGAGCTCTGCTAAAATCCCCAAAGCCCACACCCACGGCCTGCCTCTGCCCACTGGGAGGGTAATTTTGTAATAAAAGGATATTCAGGGAGTGTCGGGCCTGACTGCCCCTTCATCAACCTTGGTTTTGTCCACGGACTGAATTGTCTCTCAAGTGTTTTTCAATAACTCCTGGAATGATCTTCTCCATAATTTCACCAGGCACTGATGTGAGACTGACAGGCCTATAATTACCAGGGTTTTCATTCTTGCCCTTTTTGAAAATTGGAACGACATTTGCCAGCTTCCAGTTGACTGGGACTGCTCTGGGTTCCCAGGACCATGGACGGATAACTGTGAGAGAGCTCACAACAACAGCAGCCAACTCCTTCTGTCCCCTGGGATGAATTTTATCAGCCCCATTGTCTCAAATGCATTCAGTGGCAGCAGCAAATCCTGTACAATTTCAAAGCTAACTGCTGTCTTATCACTCCCTGAGTCAGGATCCTCCAGCCTGGGGCTCCAGGCATCCCAGGGAGGATAAAGAGAGAGGTGAAGGAGTTAAATGTCTCTGCTTTATCTTCATCCCTTTCTGTGAGGTGCCCAAACACCAATGCTTGGGGTTTGGAGGGGAAGGGATCACAAACACTGGGCTGAGAGGGGTCCTGGGGGTGCCTTGAGCCAAACTGCCAGTGGGGTCACCTCAAACCTCCTCTCTGCTGGGAAATCTGGCCAAGGATGGCACCTGTTGCTGCGGGGAGACGTCCCTGCCATGGTAATTGAAATAATGACAGCAGAGGGGAAATCGCTGGCCAGGGACGTCGCCTGAGCCAGCAGAAGGAAGCAGATGTTCCCCACTACATTTGCTCTCTAAGTGAGAGCACAGCAGATGCAAACCAGCATTAAAATGGTAGCAAGGCTGTAAATACAGCCTCTAATTACTGCACCAGGTAACGTCAGTCACAACAATCCAGATTTCTCCCAAGGATGCTCTGAGAGCAGGTGGGATGTATAAAGGCTTTCAAAAAATGGATTTGTTGGGTTTTTCCTCTCCCTTTAATGGCACAGAGTAAAACTTGCTCACCTAGGGCAGCAGAGTGGAGCGTCACAGCCTCTCTGCTTGGTGTATCTTTGGTACGTGGTGCTGAGAATAACCGAGGAGATGGGAACAGATCATCAAACACAGACTTGGGGACAGGGAGAGGTGGGTGGAGGAAGCTGCCTAGATTGGGAATAGTGAGAGCAGGAAGGGAAAGGAAGGAGCAGCAGTGAAGAGCTCTGAGAGACAGCATGAGTGACAGAGGCAGAAAATAGCTCTGAGCTGGGTGGCCCCAGCTGACTCCCTGGAAGTTACACAGAGGAGCAATTTGGGATTCTCTGGGCTCTGGCAATTCCTGAGTCACCTTGGTGGGGACGTAGTAAAAGGCAATTGATGGAAATGTTCCCCCTGGTTCTCTGCTGGCCACTCTGTTCACCAAGTCTGCTCAGGGGTTTATGACTGCTGAACGCAGATTCAGCATCTGTGACACCCTCACAGCACTGGAGATTCCCCTGCACATCCTGTGGTCCTCCCCTCCCCAGTTTGGGACATGCAAGTCCAAAGGAGTTTGGTCTGTACTTCATTTTTCTTCTAAAACAGGAATCACTCTTTTTTTCTGAAGTGACTTAGTTTGGAGGGGTTGGTAAAGATCTCTTGTGTCACAGTAGTGTCATTTTTAAGGTGGAAAGGCCTTTCCAACGTGGCTGTCACAGCTGTTCCTGAAGCTGGGAGGGTTATGGCTGCCCAGGTGAGCTGTTGGGTGCTTTGCAGCTCCAGATGGGGATTTCCTGGGGCTTGGTGTTGCCTGCTGGATATTCAGCATTAGCATCATCCTGCTGGGGCTTGGGGCTTGTGGAGGAGCCAGCCTTGGAGTGGAATACCAGCAAAGCCATGGGATACCCTGGACAGGAGGTGTGAATTGGCATGGACACACCTGTGTCAGCTTCTAAAAGAGCTGGTTGGTGATTCCTGCATTGCTTTAACGAGCTGGGCAGGTTCTATAGAAAAATATTGATTATAGAAAGATATTTGGAGTCTAGATAGATCATGAAAGGAAGAGGAAAATGCATTTCCTTCTCTTCCTTCCTGTAAATGCTTCTCTAGTTTTGTTAGTCTCTCTCTGCTGTTGGTGGGAATAATGTGTGGGCACTGAAGTGAGAACCTTCAGGATAATCACATATTACAGGCAAGTGCGAAGAGCAGTGCCTGCCTGGAGTTTATTTTGGATATTATCATGTATTACAGATATTTCTGGAGCTGATGCTCAGCTTTCCTTTTGCTCCAGAGCTGCCTTGCCCACCCACCTGCCCGCAGCCCTTTGTGTGGAGCTGGGCAGGCAGAAAGAAGAGGCTGAGCCTGAGGGGGTGTGGGGAAGGATGGTCCTCCTGCCTGCCTGGAGAAGGCAGGGGACACCCAGCCTGTCCTGCCCCTGGCTGGGACATGCCACAGCCCCACGGGAGCAGGGACGTGGCACCACATGCACGAACCAGCCCTGTCACAAACCAGGAAACAACATCCCTCCCCTCTCTCCTCCCAATCAAATTAAGAGCAGAGAGCAGCAGAAAGTGCATTAACTAATCAAACTGTGGTTTCAAATTGATTATTGCAAATTGCCAACCATAACAATCCTCCTAATGGCAGTGATTTAAAAATAAAAAATAATAAAAATAGAGCCTGCCTTAGGCACTGGGCTAACCCTGTCCTTGCTGGTGGGGAGGGCTGGCTGTGCATCCTGACCCTTGTGCAGGGCTCTCTCCCTGGCTCTGGAGACTTAGCTCAGCCCCTCATCTGGGCACTGTGGGAGCAGATGCTTGGCTGGCTGCTGTTTCTGCTCTTTCCACCCTGGCCTGGCAGGGCTGCAGGCAGTGGGATCCTCGCTGGCAGCCGTGGTTTTGGTGCCCAGATGTGGGCAGCAGCCCTCTGCACTTTCCCAGTGGTTTCCCTGGAAACCAAGTCATCCTGCCAGCAGCCTGCAGTGCCAGGAAATAAAACAAGATGACACTACAGCTCCTCAAAAAGAAGAAAAAAAAAAAAACAACAAAACAAGCCAGAAGAACATCAACAACTGTGTCCTCTTTTCCACAGCCCATGCTTTGGCCTCTCCTTCCTGGCTCCCAGCCTCTGTTGGTTTTTCCTTTGTCTGTGGAGAAGCAGAAAGCACTTTGAAGGATTTCAGTCTGCTCAGGAAGATGCTGGAGGGCTGGGAAGTGGCTCCTGTGTAAGCTGGGGTAAAGGCCCTGGTTGAATTTTGGACAAGTTCCTCCATGCTTATTCCCTGGCCACCCGAGTGCTTTGGCTGTGAGTTCTGGGAGCACCACGGGGAAAGGAGCTTGAAGGGACCTGAGCTGCTTCAGATCCTGCTTTGGGCACAGGTAACAGCAGCAACAAAGATGGTGCGTCCATCACTTCCTGGGCTCCCACTCCTGTAGTCATGGCCAGCCTTGTGTGGCCTTTGTGCTGCCTCCAGTGGGTGTGAGAGCTGAAGAAAGGGCACCTTTGGCCTTTGGTTCTGCCCCAGATTTCAAGGCAAGATGTATCCATTTCCCATCTGTGTGGCAGTTGTCTTCTCTTAATTGGGCAGTTTTCTTTATCTCTTCCACAACCAATCCTCCCTCAGGGGAGACATCTGCTGATAATGAGTTATTGAATGTCACTGGTGACTGATAAGAACTGTAACATCCCACTGGGAGATGCTCTGCCCAGAGGGAGGAGCCAAGCATTCCTACCTGGATCTAATCTGGGTTTTGGGGACATCAGAGACAGCCTTCCCACAGGTTTCCAAGAGGAACAGCTTGGGGTTTTCCACTGGACCTTCAGAGGAAGACTACAGCCTTCTACAGGATCACTGCTCCCACAGAACCACATCTGCCACTCCAGGAGGGCAGCAGCCACTCCAATTTGGACTGCTACCAACAACACCCTGACCAACAGGTTGTATTCTGACTCTGTCCATGGTCTTCCTTTTGTATTATTGCATGGATTTTGGTTTTTTTTTTCCCTTTTCCTAATAAATTGTATTTCTGACTTGGAGTCTCCCACTGGTTTTGCTTTCAAACCAGAACAGGCTCACTCAGCAGTGAGCTGGCTGTGTGCTTTGTGGGGTACATGGTCTGTGTGGTGGTGGCACCATCAGGAACACCCCTAGAAGGTGTGTGAGGTAGGTCCATGTGTTGGACACCCACCTGTGGTTATTTTGGCTTTAACCCTGCTTGCTGCCCAGAACAGTAGGTCCCAATTCTTTCTTTTGGATGAAGTGAGTTGATCTTGTTGGGCAAATGAGATTTTCCTCTCACATTGCCTCTCTCCTCCTTTCCAGCTCTTGCCTCAGCAAAGTGTTTTGCTCCAAGAGCATCGGTACAAAATCCAGAGCAGGCATTTCCCACCCTGTGTTCCTTTCCAGCTTTGTGAAAGCTCTTCCAAAGACCTGAGCTCCTACTGAGGTCACGAAAAATAGCTCTGAAGACTAAACATGGCTCATAACAAAAAATTAAATTGTTTAGACCTGTTTTCCTGTTTTAAACAGTAATTAGGTAAGCCCTTGAGTAACATGCATGGCCTTCCTACTCTGAGCATGCAGAGGTAAGGCAGGGGTATATTTTAGATCCACTTCTGGGTACAACTGAGTATGTAGGGATTGGAAATATTAGAAAGTGGGATAGAGATCTCTGTGGTGCAGTCTGTTGTTCCAAATAACACCTCCAGGGCTGGGTGTGTGTGGACACTTGCAGAGATGCATTTTCAGGTTAAAATAGTGTTGGGGATTGTTTTGTTTCTTAGGCCATGACATGATGTCTTGGGGTTTTTTTCCTACTTTTTTTTTCCTTTTTTTTTTTTTTTTTTTTTTTTTTTTTTTTTTTTTTTTTTTTTGTCTGTTAATACAAAGCATCTGTCTGCAGGCCTGTTTGTCTGACTTTGCCCAGCACTGTGTTCCTTTTCTGAACTGCTTGGACAATTCCTGCAGATTTTGCAGGACAGTCTGCTTGTGTGCCTTGTTTCCTGGTGAAGCAAAGCAAGACTTTCCTTACATTATAAACTGCAATTTTGTGTAATATAAAACTTCTAACCTCTATGAGGGTCTTCTCCGAGGCAGTTACACTTCCAAGAGTAAAACTTCAAAACCCCTCCTTTCTCTGGGAAACATGAGGAGAGCTCCTCAGTTGCACATGTTGAGTAAAGCATGTGCTCATCAAATTTGTTTATCTAAAGCAGTTTTGCTTGGATTGATTAAAACAATCCTCTGCCAGAGTTGTGTTTGGGAACAGAGGTCCTACTTTCATCTGCTACTGATGCCTCTGTTTATATCTAATTGCCTTTATTATTCCAGGAGCTTATAATCATGAGTACTTGTGCCCAGGTTGCCTGATCCTTGTGCTCACCCACTCGGGTCAAACGTAATCACCATCTCCCTTTGATTACCATAAACATTTGATAACCTGGCAGTTGGAGAGGTTTTATCACTGTTCTCCAGGGAGTTTGTTCCTGTGGCTTGGGAGCACCCAGCTAATGTCAAGGAGATAATTTCTATGGAGAAGCTTATCCTGTTTGTACAGGACAAGTCTTGGGGCTGCAGAGTTAGCAGGTAGGTTCTGTTTGTCTCCGGGTGAGCAAAATGCTTCTGAGATGGGCAAACCATTGCTGCCCTTGTCTGATTATGTTGAGGGGCACTTGGAGGGTCCCATCCTCCTTTTCCTTGTCTCTTTCCTTCACAGAGGCCTGGAGATTCCCCCTCAACCAGGAAGAATGGCATCTCTCCAGGGAAGGCAAATGAACAGGTTTGGTGACCCTCTTCCAGTACGTGTCCAGCTTTGGAAAGACCAGATGATTGTCCCAATCATGTCCCATCAAAAGTTGTCACTTCCTTGTCACACATCCTGCTCCCTGCCCAGGGCTGGTGCATGCTGCCTCCTCCAGCTCCTTGCCCTTGAGATAGAGCAAAAAGTCTGATTTGTGAGGAGCAGCTACTCCTGGAAGAATGGCAATGGGGCCATCACTGATTCTGTTTCCTGTTTATTTTATTCTTTTCATTCCGTGGCTGTAGAAAGAAGGGGAAAAAAAGTGAAGGAAAGAAAGCAAAGATGAGGTGAAAAATCTGAAGTAATAAATACAAATTTCTCTGAGGGGAATATAGAAAATATTGTCCAAAAAATTTAAATAGTGGTTTATTCAGAATACAGACAACAAAACCAGCATCTTCATCTAGTCTGTGGTATTTTTTCTGGTTTCCTCCTAGCTCCATTAAAACCTCAGTAATATACAGGAGTCCATTAAAGATTTCCAAGATGAAACCAAGTTTGGTCATTATCACAAATGGCTCTTTGGTGGGCTGTATGAGAGGAGTGAATGGTCTCGCTGTGGTTCTTAGTGCAAACATGCCTGAACTGCAAACCCGGGATCTCTGCTGGACTAGCAGATGCTGCAGGGAGCCAGGGGTGTGCCTGACTCTCCTGCTGGCCTGAGCTAAACCCCTGTTCCAGGACCAATTCTGCCCCAGGCCCTGAGAAGGCAGCACCACTGGAGTCTGTCTCTGGGGTTAATCCTTTCAGTTTTATTTCTGAGAATCCTCGGGGAAGTCTGAACTGTGACCACTCCTGCTGCTGCCACAGAGCTCTCCTGGGAGCTGGGGCCCAGCAGCTTTCACCTGCACTTAAATCTGACTATTAGCATGTATTTTTTAAGCCTGCACATCTCTTCCCCATGCAAAGAAAGGCTGATGAATGCAGCATTTCTGGCAGACTTTGCTCCCTTGTGCCTGAGTTAGGACTGTCACCTGTGGAGTGCAAACCTTCCCTTGGAGCTGGGGGCAGCCCATGGGGTGGTGATGGAACCTCCCACCAAAACCTCAGCAGCCCTTAACCATGCTCCCCATGGCCAGGATTCAAAGCCCACTTGTCTTCCTACTGGTTGAAGAGACCCCAAATGCACCTCCGGGATTGACTGATTCTTGGAGAGAGTCTTTTTAATCTATGAGACCAATCCCTCTGTCACTTTGCCTACTGAGAAGATGGGAGAGCCAAATTTAGACCTGAGAATGAGGCTTCTCTATGGGATAGCAACAAAACCAACTCTGCCTCTTGGAAGTGAAAAAGAGAGGCAGCAAGATAAGAGATTTGCTGGGATCTGGGAGTTTATACTGTCATTTTATTTGGTCTATTGCCAAACAGCCACAGTCTGTGCTTGGGGAAAACACAGGGATGAGTCACTTTTCTGCACTCAGGTTGTTACAAGCACTTCTTGCAGGCTCCAATTTAGACTCTGCTCAGTGGATTTCAGTGCTCATTTCCACAGTCTCCCACTGCCCGTGGGAGGACAGGTCTTTGGCCACAGGGTCTGGCCACCTTCACACAGCCAAGGCTCATCAGAGAGGGGAAGTGAAAATTTCCCTCGGCCGATGCTGGGAAGAACTGCCCATTGCTGAGTCAAAGTGATGCCTCAGGTTTTGGCTTTATGTTTTTCACATTCTGTGCTGCTTTAGTGTGTGGGTCTGAGCTTCATATGAGGGGATGGTGAGCTCTCTGCACAGAGCAGGGAGACAAAACAATTCCTTCTCCAGCTGGGCACCAAGGACAAATGATCGAAATCTCAGGCCCAAGAGCAGAAACACTGTGGGCTGAAGAGAGAAAAACAAGCAGGATGGGACTGCATAACCTAAAGTTGGAATGGGACAATGAACTCCAAGGTGCAAATGGAGCAGAGCTGATCACAGTGAGAGCCCCCGGGAGCGCTCGTGCATTTTGGGACCATTTTGGTTCATCTTGGGTGCAGCCCTGGCTGGGCTCTGGTGCTGCCCAAGGTGGATCCATGGAGGAGATCCTTTGAATAAATCCCTGCTTTATTCTTTAGCTCTCTCCTGCCTCTGCTCTAGGGCAGCCTTCACAAGGCATCAAAAGGAGCAGCCAAATTCCCCTGCTAGGGGCAGTCCCTCGGGAGGGATCTGGGTCAGTGGCAGGGGCATGCCATGCCCGTGTGACTCTTGCCATGCCTGGTTCTGGGGCAAGGGGCTGGGGACAAGGATGCCCGGGGTCAGTGCTGCTGTCCCAGGGCTCAGCTGCCCAGCACCACTGACAGCTTTGCTTTGTGTCAGGTCCGAACCTCCTGATGGGGCAGGGCCAGGGCCTCTCTGCAAGCCTGCTGCCTACTGCTGTCCCTTCCAGGAGCAAAGTCAAGAGGACTACAGTCCAGGAGGGATTTCTTAGGGCTTTTTGTGCAAGCCCCTAAGCCAGCAAGGCTGCCTAAGAAATGCAGCCTCACGGCTGAGTCACCCTGCTGCATTCAGGTCATGTTGGGCGCAGCTGCTGCTCTTCTGAATTTCACCTCCATGGGCTCTGGAGGGGTCAGTGCCCACCCTTTTGTGGAGGGAGATGCTGTCCAGACCTTGTTCTGACAGCTGCTGTAGAGTCTTTTGTGGTTTAGGTGATTGTTTGCTTGCTAAGAAGGAAGAATTTTTTTTTTTTTTTTTTTTTACTACTTTCCCTTACATTTTAATGGCAACCAGCTGGTAGAAAGGATAATGTGGACCTGTTAGGATGCTGGTTGTTTGCACCATCTGAGCCTGCCTAGAAATCCTTATGGGAAGCTCCCTGAGTAAATATCCTAGTAAATTTGGGGAGCTCAAGTAGGTCTGTGTGCTCTGTGCCCCCACAAAAGCCACAGCAATGGGCGTGCTTGAACTGCAGGGCTCTGCATGTCTGCAGCTGTGCTGCTTGCTCTGAACAAGGGAGCCAAACCTGAGCCTGTGTGGAAAATTTTCCAGACTTTTTCATCTATTACTCATAAAGTTTTGATGAACAGATTGTGATCCAGAGAGCTGCTGTTCTCTGCATCACGCAGCAAGTCAATGGACAAGGACAAAGTTCCTGCCTGGCCAACCTGCTCAGAAAATGTACCTGGTTCCTTTTGTGCTTCCTCTGAGCTTTTCTTTTCTGTATGTACAATTGTAGCTGCTGTGGGTAGAAATAGGAAATTATCTCATACAGAGTATGATATAAAATAAAAATAAAAGGAAGGGAAAAAAAAAGTTTCATTTCACTGTTCCCAGCAGAGAACTTCATCTGGCATATTTTACTGCAAATAGCAATTCCAGTGGACTTACAAAAAATAATTTTCTGAGCTTAGTTTCTGCTAAAAAGCAGGTCTGAATGCAAGCTGTTTTTTTAATTAACTAGGTGGTTTGTAATCAATTCTACCCTGCCAGAGACGAAAGTGGCTGATTCAGTGTCATGATTGTGAAAATCCTAGCAGGAAAATGTCTCTATACCCAGACAAAAGAATTCTCCACAAACAAGCACTCGTGTCCAAAGCTAATTTGAATGTTAAACACAAAAGATATTAAGAGGGTTTTTTTTTTTTTTTTTTGATGTTTTACTCTTATTTGGACACTTGTGCTGCTTAACTCTGCAACTACCTGTTTGTTACTGGGCTGAATTAAGCCCTGCTGCATTCGTTAGCGTATGCAAGAGCTTAGTAATACAATCAGGCACTAATGCATTCATTTTCTACTTGACTGCTCATTCATTGAGATGTTAGTACATAGGAAGAATATGATCAGGGTGACTGTGGGATGAACTAATCAATTCATAATGAATAATCCAAAAATACAGATGTCCTCGGCACAGACTGAATTCAGCAGAGCTGGAGGAGAGCAGCTGGAGGAGACCCCAGCAAGGGAGGGATGTTCAGCCCTGAGCTGCCACCCCAAAAAAAAAAAAAAAAAAAAAAAAAAAAAGGCAGAGCTCAGTGAGAGCCAGTTCAAAAGCTGCAAACTGGAGGAGTCTTGGGCTGCACAGACCTGGTGACCTTCACTGGAGCTGCAGAGATCTTTATTTGCAGGGGCTGGTAGGGGACACCTGCCAGGATTTCCTCAATGACAACCACTCCTCCTTTCTGTTTGCCTCTCCTCATCCCAGCCCCTGCCAGGAATTCGTCATCTGTTGTTTTGTTGGGTTTTTTTCTGGTTCTTAGCTGCTTGCTCTTACTGTTTTCACTTTAACTTCTCTCCCGGGAGTTAATTATTACAGATAGTTCTGTGTAATCCCCCTGACTGCAAATAAGAAAGCTGAGCTGTGGCCAGAATCCATTTTAAGCTGGGGCAGCACAAACATTTGTATGGCAATCAGAGTGGGTGCAGGTCATTGTATCTGTGTGTCTCAAGTGACAGCAGAGCTTTGGAAAGCCACATTTTAAACTGCTTTAGCAACTCTCATCCAGCCAGCTGAAAATGCTGTCGTGACAGGGACTGAGCATTGCTCCTTCATCACCACTTTTCACTAGAAGATGGGGAGAACAGAAAAAAGGGCTGGATGATTTCCTGAAGCTGCCTGGATGTGTGCTACAGCTGATCCAGGAATAAGGGGGATTTTTTCCCTGCAGTGCCCCTGGATCCTGGCTGCCTCTCGTAGGAGTCTCCTGCTCTTGCAGGAGAGTTGAAGGCAACTATTACAGTAAGGCTGGGTGAATTATTTGCCTGTTTGCAGATTTTCATCCCTCTGCTTTGCAAACCTTGGACTTCCATTCCACACTCAGCCCTCTCAGTACTGCTGGTGGCTGCTTTCCCCCCCTTGGACTAGAAAATCTCCTTTTCATTTCAGCACCTCTGGTTCCTAGAGACAAGAAGGTCACCTGGGTTACTCTGACTGGAAAGTGGATGTGACTGGAAGCGTTTCCCTTCTTGAGTCTTGGTGTGTTCTGGATTTCTTGGGAACAACCAAGATTAGGACCTGTGCCTCACAAACACTCCTGTTTCCTACAAGTGCTACACCCCAGTCTGTTTGTGCAGGGCCATAGAAGGGATGTGGCAGCAGTTGAACTGCCTTTGTTTCAAAACAAACCAAAATTCACTCTGGGAATGGGGTTTGTGATGGCCAGGAGCAGTTCAGGGGTGCTGGTGTGGAATGATTCCTGCAGGCAGGGATTGCTGAGGATGGTGGTGAGGGGATTAATGTCTCTGTGATCAACCCCAGAGTGATGTGCAGGGCTGCCCTGCCCTCCCTCCTGTGTGTTACACCCACAGCAGTGTGAGCACTGCACTTCTGGGTTGCTTTCCTAGAGGGATGGGGTTGCAACCCGGGTCACTGAGAATTTCAGGCTTTCTTTGCTGACAGGCACTGACCCCCAAGAGAACACTGCATTGACCTGAGGCCGTGGAGAAGGTTCCAAAATGGAATGACAGAACTGGGATTGTGGGGGTGGAGTTTGAATAGAAGTGTGTGATATCACATGGTGGGAAACTTAGAGTTTAAGGGATTAGAATATAGTAATATATATAAAGCAAGATGGAGGTTTTAGGGCAGAGCCTGGTCCTTCTTCTTCACCTTCTTCTCCATGAGTTTAAGTAGTATTGTGTAATTAGATAAAAAAGTCTGCATTGAGGCTCACAGGTAGTTAGTTATTAAGTTACAAATAAAAATAATTTAAGTGTAATTTAGAAATTATTGTGTGGATAAGATTATCCACTTGGGGAGTGAACCCTCTCCTATCTGATGCTTCATTCACGTTAAACCAAAAGATTTGCAAGTAAATTCCAATAAATGCAGGGGTGCATCTGTCTTGTAGGGTGGAGGCTGCAAGGTCAGGGGCATTGTGGGCTCAAGGAGAGAGATTTTCAGTAAAAACAGGGGAAGTTCAGCCAGAGCTGTGTGTGCATCTGAGCGCTCCCCACGCCTGCACCGCTCCGTGTGTGGGATTTTTCCTTCCCCTTCTTTCACCGCCCAGTGTTCTTTATTGTCTCTTGCAGGTAGATCACTCATTGCCATAAATTTTCTTATCTCTAGTGCTTTTCCAATTATGGATAACAACAGGAAAGCAGTCATTGGTTTCTAAAAGGTCATCAAGATATAGGGCCCGATTGGGAAAGGGATGACTTATGGAGTTGGCTTGTATAAATCTGGGGAAGTTTTATGCACAAGTCAGGCACGAAATGTAAGTGAGATTCATAAAAAACAGAGATTTACATTGGTTTCAGTTAGCAGGAATCAAAATGGTTATGAAAATTTGCCATTCTCTCTCTGCCTGTAAGCTTTAAATGTGTTCTTTGAGTGCCCGTGGTACTGGGGAAGGGCTGTCCTGCCCCTCTGGGTGATGGACCAGTGCCTGGCCAGAGGATGATCAGGGTGCAGAGAAGTGGAAAATGGGAACTTCTCCCACACCTTGCCTTGCCAATCATCCAGAGGTGACCTCCTCCATGCAGGAGAGGGAATTTGGTCCCATCTGAGTGTTGGCAGCACCCGGTGACAGTGACAACTGGGGCAGAGCCACTTCTCAGGTTGATGCCTCAGGTTTAGCTTTTATATTTTTCACATTCTGTGCTGCTTTAGCGTGTAATTCTGAGCTTCATATGAGGGGATGCTGAGCTCTCTTCACAGAGCAGGGAGACAAAACAATTCCTGCTCCAGCTGGGGACCAAGGACAAATGATCCAAATCTCAGGCCCAAGAGCACAAACAACATGGGCTGGAGAGAGAAAAACAAGCAGGATGGGACTGCATGGGCTAAAGCTGGAATGGGACAATGAATTCCAAGATGCAAATGGAGCAGAACTTCTAAAAGTGAGAGCCCCCGTGAGCAGTCGTGCATTTTGGGACCATTTTGCTTCACCTGTAGTATAACCCTGGCTGGGTTCTTCTACTACCCAAAGTAGATCTATTGAAGCCTCCTAAGAAATCCCTACTTTATTCTTTAGCTCTGTCCAGCCTCTGCTCTAGATCAGCCTTCACAAGGCATCAGATGACATCAGGATTATTGCTGCTGTCTCTCTCTGCACCCACAAAGTCACTGCACGTCTGTGGGGCTCCAATCATTGCATTTGCCAGGTTTGTGGGGGGTCACAGCTGCAGACTCCTGGTTTTCCATCAGGTGCAGGGCTCTGGAGAGTGCTGGAGCCCTGGGGGCTGTGGGCAGAGGAGCCAGTGTAATCCTGAGCAGTGGCACAGTGACATCCCAAAGGGCTCTTTGCCTTACACGTGTGCTGACAGCGTCCATCACCTCTGCAGCACGGCCACCACTCCTGTCAGGGACACAAGGTGACAGCCTGTCTGCCACTGCTGGAGCAATCCCAGCAGGGTGGTGCTGCAGGGCCTGGCTCACCTCGAGCGGTGCAGTCCATGAGAACAAGGGTGAAACATCTTTTCCCATTTTGTGTGGATGTGACAACCTGGTCAGAGCATGAGATAAGTTTTCCCAGAATCAACCTGAGAGACTTTAGGGAATTGAAGAGAAACAACGATAACTTATTATTATAAACAACCTACAGGTGGTGTTTTTCCTCTTGTTTTTCTCAAAGATTTTTTATAAAAGGACATCTTGTTAATTAGCCAGTCAGGTGAAATATATTAACTAAAAGACCAATCAAGTACACCTAGATCAGAACAGTGTATAAAAAGGCAGCAATCCAAATTAAACAGTGCATTATACCAATCAGCCTTCTCGTAAACCTGTGTCATTTCTTATCCAACAGGGACATTTAGTGTCCTGACTTGTCCCACAGCACCCCCAGAAATCAGATTCTCCTGCTTCCCTCTGCTGCTGACCTGCCTCTCCTTGGTTTTCTCTCTCTTCTTGGTTTTCTTCTGGTTGCAGGAGTTCAAAGGATGCCAAAGTGTGAATACTTTCATGGAAGAACTCCTGCAAGCAATGAGCTTCCAAGCTGTAAAATTACGGAGTTTGTGCAAAATGCAATAAATAACAGGCAACAGTTGACGGGAGAAGGGGGAGGGCTGCTGAAAACTGGTCCATTTGAGGCTCTTAGCTGAGGTACTGAACTTGAGAACCTCACCAGGTCAGCTACTGGAGAGTGAGAGGGGAGGGAGGAAATTGCCCAAGAGCCACTCATCCTGTCTGGAGACCTAGATGTGTGTCTGGAGATGGTTCTTGCTCTGCTTCCCAAGGAGGGGTCTGGGTCACAGTCACCTCAAGGGAGGAACCTGGGCTGCAGGGCTGAGGTGAGGGGTGAAGGTACAGCCCTGCAGAGCCTCAGCAGAGCAGCACATGGGCACTCCCAGCCTTCCTGAGAGGCTTTGAGGTCTGCAAGACAGGCCAGGTCCAAGCACAGCACGTGAGATAAAGACCAGGCAGAAATGCAGGTGCCTTTTCCAGACGTGTAGTTTTCCTCTTTTCAACAAAAATGCCACTAGGCACGATTTCCAAAGCAGCTGGCATGGCCAAGGGCGGGGAGCAGGGCGAGGAACCAGAGGTTTTGGCAGCTCTGACCATGTGGCCCCTCAGCACCCAAATATGATGTACAACACAGCAGATCTGTCTGCCCCCTAAAACTGCTTCCAAATCCCAAAAAGTGACTTGTAGTCAGTACAGGGGGGCTGGAAGCAAAAAAAAAGGTGTTGGGAGCTGCCATGAGCCACTTAACCTCCTGACTAATGCACGAAGTGGTTTCTGTCACAGCCGTCTGAACAATACATTTGCCAATTACGTTAATTCAATCAAATCCCTTGTATCCAACAGAAAGGGCAGAGCAAATCCAGGTGAGGGAGAGAGAACAGAGCCAAAATTCCTCTCTGTGTCACACAAAAGCAGAACAAAGGGCGTGTGTGTGTATAAATATTTATGAATAATTGCACTGTGTAACCAGTGCATAATTGACAACTCGAGAGCTGGTTCCTGGGATGTTTTCTCCCAGCCTGGGAAGTGATGGAGTGACCTGGGGCACCCTGCTGAGGGCATCACTCCCACCTCAGTGCTTCAAATACAAAAAGGATGTGCTGGAGGCTTGTTGGCCCAGCAGAGCCCTGCGCTCAGGGATGTGATGTCACTCCCAGCTGAAGCAAATCCATGTGCAGGCGCCAGTGTCCATCCCCAGCTTGGAGGGCAGAGGGGTGGTTGTGATCAGGGGTGGCCATCAGCACTCTTGAGTTCCTGTGCTTTTCAGTGTTGAGGTTCTCCATGTGATAAATGAGTAATGAAATGGTTGACTCTCACAATTAAAAGGCAAATATCATGTATTTATGTTAGGAGAAGTTTTATAGATTTATGGTTCTGTTTTATCCCCCTTGTGTTGTTATCATGGGCTGGCCTGGGTTTGGGACATTTGGGAGGGTCGATTTGTCACTATGGCAGCACCTGACCTCCAATCAGTATTTAAGGACGTGATCTCCACCACAGGACAGTGAAGGAGGAGTCGATGGACAGAACTTTGGGAGGGGCTAAAGGGTTAAAAGGTGAAACCTCCACTCTGTGGGTGAGCACATGGTGGGAAAATCCTTTGCTCCCAGTGCTGTAATATTTTCTCTATTCAGTCTTCTGTTGTGTTTTTGATAAGGTTTTAATAAACCTTTCTAAATTTTTGGAAGTGAATATCATTTCTCACATCCAGGTACCTCCAGGTGTGTTTTTCGGCCAGACATCCCCACAGGGATGTGCCCATGAGGTGTAGCACAAGTTTCAACAGCCACTGACAGATCCAAGCACCAAAAGGAGTCCCAAAAGAAAGGATGAAGGCTGCTGGCAAGACTGGAATGTGCAGAATGTCAGAGCTGTGCCTGTCCCGGGGGGAATGTCCAATCCATTTGGAAGCAGGGCACAGCCTGCTGTGATGGGGCAGGGAAAAATCAAACCAGGCTCTTCTCCCTTGACCTGTTTGAGAGGAGTAGAGGATTTGTCTTTGCAAACAAGCTGTGGGTCTGCTGCTAGATAAAACCAGCACTGAGAGATAAAAGAAACAATGGGGAGGATTCCACTGATTGATGAATGGAAAAATATATTTGCTTTTACAAATAACCTTTAAGTTTGCTGATAAATGAAATTGGACATTGTAATATGAAAGAAACAATGGGGGAAAACCCTAAATTCCATAAGAATTAAAAATGAAAAGGGAGGGTTGTACATTAGAGGGAAATCTCTGGTATCAGGCATTTCAGGAAGTCTGTACCTCTCAAGTACCTCAGGCAAAGGGGAAAGAGAGAAGGGAAATGCGGCCGGGAAATTGGGATAAAAGAGGAGGCTGCGTCCTCCAAAAAATTGGAGAGAGCCCAGGGGAATGCCCCATGGCCTCTCCCTTTATTGGAATAAAGAAAAAGGACTCCTCTGTCTCCTTTTTGGACATAAACCTCTGATGTTTGTGGATTGATTTTCCTGACATGTTCAATCCTGCTGGGGTCTGCCTAAATGAGGATGTGGTGCAGTCCCGAGGTGGGAGAGCTCAGCAATCCTGCCTGCCTGCCGCTGGTGCACCGATGATTAAGCCGGGCTCTGCCACGTCGGGTTGCAATTTGGCAACCTCGTGCAAATTATTCTCCTTACCCCGCGCTCTCAGAAAAGTTTGTAGGAGTGGTGCTGGTTGCAGCATCCCACTCCGACCCCGGGGTTTCTGTAACATCCCGGCAGTGGCTCTCCCCTCCAGGGAGAGAAAAATTGTCAGTCCGTTTCTTTTTTTAAATTTTTTTCCCCTTTCTCCTCTGCTTTTAAGGCTTGTTGGCAGGACAAAGAATGGCAAGTGAGCCGAGATGCCTGTCCCAGATTGACACCCGGTGAATACCGCCGCTCGTAATCACCCGAGGAGCATTTATCACCTCCTCAGAGCGTAATGTGGGGAGCAGGTGTCTGACCTGCGACGACAAAAGCACGGAGTGGCGGCAGGAAGGCAGGAAATAGATAAGATGTCATTTTTTCAGCGCGATTTTTCTCTCTTTAATGTTCCCCTAAATTATGGGAAACGATCACGGGATGGGGGACGCCGGTGTTTTATGGTGTCAGAAGGGTTTAAGGTTTTAGGTGCGAAAAAAAAGTGATGTTGGATCTCGCTGTATTATGGGGTATTTATAGGACACGCTAAGTTGGGGTTTTTTCAATTTATTTACTTGAGTCAGGAAAGATAAATGGGCGTCTGGATCCGAGTACTTGTATCCAAAGGAAATTAAAAGAAACACAGTTCTCTTGAACTTGGCCTCCACTTAGGGCAGAGAAATGACACCGAAATGACCCTTCTTAGATTAAAGGACTGCTCGCGCCTCAAAGGAGGTGGTAGAAATTAGTCTGTAAAAATCTTTCCTTCCCATATTACACATTTTCTGCTTTTCTTCATCTCTGCTTTAAGAGATATAAAAATCCACCAACTTTGCTGTGCTCTCCTCCAGTGCCATTTCTGAGCACACTCCTCTGGGTGACCCAAGAGTGCTGCTTTGATGCTGACTTCACTCTTCCATCGATGAGCACATTTCAAGATGGAAAACGGTTTTAACTTTCCTGATCTGCAGTTTTGGGTTTAAAACCTCATCTCTCATTTTAATAATAGCAATAATCCTGTTCTGAGCTGCTTTCATGTTTTCCATCTGAAGAGCTGGCAAATGTCCTACTCATTTAAGCATCACAACATCCTAAGGGCCAGTGAGTGCAAGCTGCCAGGATTCAGATCCAGTTCACTGCACAAATCAGAGCTGTTTGTGTTTGAAACCTTGTTCTAGACTCATTATTGCCATGTCCTGATGGGAGTGGGGAACTGAGAGGCAATGGGATCCCGCATTGGATAAAGGCAGAGTCACAGAATCATTAAAGCTGGACATTTAATTCAATGAATTAAAATCATCAAGTCCAGCTGCCAGCCCTGTACCACCACCACGTTCACCACTAAGCCATGGCCTCAAGTCCCACATCCATGTGGCTTTTGAACACTTCCAAGGAAGGTGACTCCACTGCTTCCCTGCACAGCTCATTCAAATGTGTTACCACCCTTTCTGTGGGAGAAGAAAAAATGAAAATCCATGAAAAGATGAAGGAGCATCTCCATATCTCTGTGCTCAGGGCAGAGAGAGCTGTTTGCAGGTCAGCCTGGCTGTGAGAAATGCTCCCTTCAGCCCTTGTGCTGTTCCCAAATGCACATGAGTTACTCCAGGGCTCTCTGGGAGGATTTGGGAGCAGTTGGAGCTGCTGTTGAGCACGGGGAGAACTTCTGCAAGGAGCAATTTCCTCCTCTGTGGTTTATTTGATTGATGGAGATTGATTAGCGTTAACTAATCCTAGAGATAATTTGGAGCCAGAGGCTGCACAGCACATATGATGGGGCTCTCTCTTCTCTTTGTGAGATGGGAACAAACCAGAAAACTGGATGGATGGATGGATGGAAGGAAGGAAGGAAGGAAGGAAGGAAGGAAGGAAGGAAGGAAGGAAGGAAGGAAGGAAGGAAGGAAGGAAGGAAGGAAGGAAGGAAGGAAGGAAGGAAGGAAGGAAGGAAGGAAGGAAGGAAGGAAGGAAGGAAGGAAGGAAGGAAGGAAGGAAGGAAGGAAGGAAGGAAGGAAGGAAGGAAGGAAGGAAGGAAGGAAGGAAGGAAGGAAGGAAGGAAGGAAGGAAGGAAGGAAGGAAGGAAGGAAGGAAGGAAGGAAGGAAGGAAGGAAGGAAGGAAGGAAGGAAGGAAGGAAGGAAGGAAGGAAGGAAGGAAGGAAGGAAGGAAGGAAGGAAGGAAGGAAGGAAGGAAGGAAGGAAGGAAGGAAGGAAGGAAGGAAGGAAGGAAGGAAGGAAGGAAGGAAGGAAGGAAGGAAGGAAGGATGTTCACTCAGGGGTGAAGAATTCCATAAAACGCTGTTTTTAAAGGAGAGGGGAGGCAGGGGACAGAAAGGAGAGGTGAATGTGAGAGACAAACCCTGCAAGGGGAGTTGTCTGCACCCAGAGGTGTTCTCTCCCCTGGGAGCAGCAGCACCCAGGTCCATCAGCACCGTTCAGGTCCTCTCTCTGCTGTGCCACAGCAGATCACAAAGTGCTCCCTGCACATCCACATCAGCCTCCAAAGCAGATCTCCACAGCCTTGAAAGTGAACCCATCAGAACCAACAGCACTGAGGAAGAATTTACAATCCCACCTCTTTTTGTCCTTGATGGGGTGCTCTTTGATGGGATTGCTGTGGGACAGAGGGTTTTCCTCTTGTGCTACCAAAACTAAATAAAAACAAGGACAAAATTTTGGAGATGATGGTAATGAAATTAAGGGGGTTGCTTGTCTCTATCAGTAACAACCTTCTGGCTCATAATCTGAACAGAAATAATAATTTGAAAGGGAAGATAATTGAATTAAACAGGCAACCAAACTGGAGGAATGAGACTTCTGATGAAGAAGGGCAGCTGGGGGAAAAGTAGAGGAGGCGGCAGGGAAAAGAAGCACGTCTCTTTAAACTGTCAATCTCTCAGGGCAAGGTTGCTGCAGACATAATGAGTGTCCTAGTGAATTATCTCCCACTTTTATTGTCTGTTGCTACCATGGAAAGATGGGGAGGTGGGGAAACTAACTTTTTTTTTTCCTTTTTTTTTTTTTTTTTTTTTTTTTTTTTTTTTTTTTTTTGAATTTGGACAGACTTAAAGAAGTGGCATCAAATTTGAAGGGCACCCAATCAATCTGTTGTCCTAGCTGCATGAAATTGTATTTCCTTGCCACTTCATATCTTATTTGCAGCAGCTGGGCTGTAAGTCATTGGTGATAACATTCTTTATTATGCAGCCGTGTTTATGAACTGTGCCTGGAAAGAGATGATAGAAATATGCAGCAATATGCAAAGGGGGGGATGCAGGGGGGAGGGGGAATAAATGCTTGTTGCTAGGGCAACCATGGGGCTATTTTGGGCATCAAATTTTGCAGATGATGAAAAGCATTTTCATGTGATGGTTGGTCTCTCTGGGAGGAGAAGGGGAGAGAGGGCACACAATAAACGGGAAGATAATATTCAAGAAGGCAGTCATTTAATTTTTTTCATATATAAATACATCTATAGTTTCAGCTGCACTGAAAATGCATTAAAACCAAAGGAGTCGCTGCCTCAGTTAGGGGGAAGGAGAGAGGTTTTAAATAACTAAATAGGAGATGGAATGCTGGTGATTTGGGAGGCTTTCCTACACCACTTGGCACAGCCTAAATCCAGCTGGTGGTTTCAGGAAGTTCCTCATGAGTCAGGCTGGTGTCTGCAGCCACCCCTGCTTGCCCCTGGTCCCTCTGGACACAGGCAGCCAACAGCTCCTTCCCCAAAGTGTTATCCATCTCTATCCCAATGGAAATGGAGCCAATTCATTCACAACCCCTTCTGTCACAAGTTCAAAAGTGCCAAATTTTCAAAGACTCTTGCAAGTACCTAACGATGCCCATACTTGATACCCATTAAAATGCTACATTCATAAAAAATGGGAATTGCTCTCAGGCAGTTGCCCTCAGCCAGAGATCTCCCATCTGGAGGATGTGAGCTGCTCCCACCAGCTGACATGGGAAGGGCTGGATGTCCCCTCCGTGCAGTCAGGCTGTTGGAGAGGATCCTGGGGACTCTCAGGGTGAGGTCACAGAGTGGGGGACAGGGTCAAATCACCCTCCTTTGCCCCATCTAGGACCAGGGCAGGTCCTTCTCTGCTGGTGGGAATGGAGAGGGTGACCCCAGCCAAGGTTTTGCACCTTCACCTGTGGAGCTCTCACAGCACTAAGAGGGCAGGAGAGCACAGTGGGGGTGCTTGGGAACGCCACCGAATCGTCGTGGGCAAACAAAAACTCTCCAGAAGCATTTTTTTAGTGTTAAAGAATTAAGGCATTCCTTTATTCTGGCCAGGACGTGCAACCGAAATCATTTTATCCACACATAGCCCGGGTTGTGCAGAGAAAATAATTCCATCGCTCCTGGTTCTTTACTAGATTTCCCAGACACTCGTGCAGACAAAACCCAGAGAAATTCATTGGTTCAATATTCATTGGTCCCAAGTTACACAATTCTTGGTGTTTGGTTGCCTATTGGTTATTGATCCCTTCGCCTTCGATGCTAATTAGGCCCTGGTTCTTGGTTCTCTTATCGATCTTCCCCCAGAGCAGGTGGCTCAGACCCACCGGGGGATCCTGGGGCGTTGATGTTCGTTAATCGCTTTTGTCCTGCGCATCTTCTCGGCCACCCCCAGTCTGTAGATGTTAAACTCATCAGGCCTCCTCCAGGGAACAGAATCTTTTGAAAAGAAACTTCCACTCCCTTCCCCCTGGGCGAAGGTGAACAAAATTAGTTAAAAAAAAAAAAAAAAAATTAGAAGCTGTATAATTTCCAACAGGAACAGTGGAGCGGGGTAAGAATTTGTCCTCATTTCTCAGCTTCTGACTTTTCCGAGCATCAGGTTTTATGTTCTACACCATCTCTGTCGCAGCGCTGCTTTTCTTAATTTGATCTGAGTGGAATTGCTCCAAGCAAGAACAAGCTCATGAGCGTTGTTTGCAGCCCCTGGATGATGACTGCTGCTCGAGCCATTCTTAAAATCCTTGGGACTCCAAATATATTGGCACATTAAGCCGGTTAAAATGAACTGCGCATGTTTACAGCAAGAAATCTATTTCAAATGCAATATAATGTGACTCTCTTATTGCTCTAAAGTTGTGTTTTTAATTAAGTAGTTATCAGTGGCAGTGAGATTCTTCTTGAATAATTAAATCAAGGTAGTTTAGTGAGTAATTGTAAAGCGAATTGCTGAGACCATCAGGCTGCTGTTGAGACAGTCTGTTTTCTTTCGGAAAATTAATTCAAGTGACGCGTGTTGCTAAGAAAGTAGCAGCACATTGTGCTGGGTAATGGGCATTTGTCTTGGAATGCTTTGTGTCTCTTTCTCATTCTGCCTTCCCAGCTTTCAGCTGTCTTCTCCAGAAACAAATGCTGATGACTTTCCGCCCTGCATCTCCTTTTTCCCTTAATCCGCCTCCCCGGCTAGTTCAGCAGAGAAGAACGAAAAGGGAGTGGGTGATAATTGAGTTTCTCAAGAATACACCCACAGACCTGTCTGAGCAGTTCTTGTGTGAATGAAGCAGGACTTTGTGAGCTCAATTTCTGAACTTTGGGCCCAGGGACAGCGAAGCCAGCCCCGTCTCTTACACTCCCGGCATCTGATTCAGAGTTTTTCAGAAATGGGGCGTTAATGGCTCTTGAATTAAATTTGGAAGAGCTGAGGTGAGTCAGTGCTGCTGAAGGACTTGGAAAGAGAATTTGTTCATTGAAGCTTTGGCCCCTCTCCCGCTGTGAGAGATGTACTCACTTCCAAAGACTTAGAAAGGTTTATTAAACCTTATCAAAAACACAACAGAACACTGAATAGAGAAAATAAACACAGCGCCGGGAGCAAAGGATTTTCCCACCATGTGCTCATCCCCACAATGAAGGTTTCGCCTTTTAACCCTTTGGCCCTCCCAAAGTTCTGTCCATCGACTCCTCCTTCACTGTCCTGTGGTGGAGATCACTTCCTTACATCTTTTTCGGAGGTCAGGTGTTGTCATAGTGACAAGCCGACCCTCCCAAATGTCCCAAACCCAGGCTGTCCCTTGATAACAACACAAGGGGGTAAAACATGTGAAAAATGCATATTTTATGGTTGGCTTTTCGCAAATATTAAGTTGAATACTATATGTATTATGTTATATTGGTTAGAAGGGCTGTATTAACATTTTAATAGTGTGGTAAATATAGTTTTGTAGTTAACATAGAAACTATGTATGTGGGGTTTATTTAAAAGAATGAGATAGTTGCTTTGAGAGAACAGTCACAGAACACCTACATCTTCCAGAGAAGAGGAATTTATGGTTTTCTAAACAGAAGAAGCAAATTTCTTCAGGCCTTGCTCAGACTCGAAGACGCCATGGGGATTAGGAGTTGACATATTCCAGACAGAGTTTCTTATTTTAAACAGAATGTATGCAAAGCCATGAAGTATGTATGAATATGCAACAGTGTATGGCTTTTAAGGGTTATTCCTTTGTTCACAAAACATGCTTTTCGTGACTTAGTGTCCGAGAGCATCCGGACATCTGTAATTCTTTGCTTTTTATTGTCTTGTAATTGTCCTAACTCTAAATTTTTATTATTCTAATTGTATTACTATTTTTATAACCACTTTATTATTATTAAACTTTTAAAATTTTAAAAACCAAGTGATTGGCGTTTTTTACAAACAGAACTATAAAACTTCTCTTAACGTATATACATGATCTTTGCCTTTTAATTGTGATTGTCAACCCTTTCATTACTCATTTACCACACCGTGTTCATTGATGAACATGGGGGGTGTGCCCTTTGCACTGCTGGTGTCATAATGTGAGATTTAAGGTGTCTTGCTTGGCACGCAGTAATTCTCTCTCTGTTGGGTATTCCGAATGCAAACAGCTGACAGATATCTTCCATCGTATTAAACTTTATTTGCCAGGAGATCAAGGGGAAAACCCCTGTGCAAACCCAACATGTACAGCTGCCTAGGGCAGGATGTCCAAACAGAGCCACAGTGAAGAAAACGCTGTAGAAACAATATTTTTGATGCATTAAAAAAAAAAATAAATTTAAACCTACCTCATGTTCTCTCAGCAGCTCCCCTTGCTCTGCCTGAGGAGCACATCTAACAATAACAGCAGCATCACACAAGTTCTGAGGGAGCTGGGCTCACTCTGTAGCAGCTTGTTGATATTTTCCAAGGCAAAGTGAAGAATTAAGTGAGGAGAGTCTGGCCAAAGTCCTGACTTATCCTCAGGCTCTGGCAATCACACAACAATTTACCAGCTGATGCTTTTTAAGGATGTTTATTCTGTCGGAGCTGGGGAGGGCACTGATATCTTGAGGAATTACTTCTGCAAAGTGGGATCTTTCTAAAGCACCTCAATAATTTAGCAGTTCAGCTAAATTATTATTATTTTATTATTTTTATTGTTATTTTTCATTATTATTATTATTTTTAAAGCCGGATTATTACCAGCTTTAAAATAATATTAAATAATATTTTTAATAAAAACAATTAAATAATATGATTAGTAAATTTTATTAATTGTTATTATTTTCAAGCTGGATTATTCCCAGCTTTTTTTACAGAGAGGGGGCAAGTGAGAGGCATTTTAAAAGATTTTCCTCCATTATCAGTCTCAATGAAGGCTGAGACATAAGAGATGTAAAACTCAACGCCATTCCATCAGAAGCCAACCTATTTCCTGGTTACAATACCTTAGAAATGTTTTTCAGCCTATTGGCTTCTGCCCCACAAGGCTGCTGTTACTTCTAACACCAATCACCTGTATTTTTACCCCATGTGTTCCTGCTACAACGCATCTTTCACAGTTCTAATTCTCTAAAATATCTGGTCTTTTTGCAAAGCCATATTTTGGAACATTCTCTCCCTCAACAATGTCCTTTCTATTCCATGGCCTTCCTAAGTCAGCACACCTTATCTCAGTGTTTGCACACAGATGTACAAGACTGTGTGAGCTTTCTGTCAGATTTTGAGAATTCTTTACAAATCTGTTTCTCACATCTTCGTTCACTTAGTTGATATTTCTCAAGTCGTGCAGTAATCTCCAGGAATCAGAAGTTTTCTTGTGAATGACAAACACTGGGGAATTCAAAGAGCTATTTGTGGGCTTGATGTGACCTTTTCGTCTTTGTTCATTTACTAATTTTTTGAGGGCTTTTAGTTCTTTCTTTGCTTGAGTCCACTGACTCACCTAGACAAGGTTGTCAGCTGTGGGCTTTTTTGGAGAAATCAGCTCTTTCTCTCTGTGTCTGCAGCTCTAAAATAGAGATATTGGCACAACAGGGGTGAGGATGAAGCTTTTGGGGTGAAGAGAGGCTGCCGAGCTGCAGAGCATCCTCAGCTGTTAATGGCTGCTCCAATTTTGATGAAATGTCAGACTTGAAAAGTTTTTGGAAAAATTGTCCCACTTCTTGCTGCAGGACGTGGCAGATATATCATATTTTTCAGTCTTCTTTTTTTTAAGAGGAAGTTAAGACAGGAACATGTTTTCATTTTATTCTGTTTTTAAGGCTTTTTCTGTGCGTTCCCAACCTCTTAGTCCCCCAGGAACAGGCTGTCTTTTGTTGTATACCCAAATCAGTGTTGAGAAACTGGAAACTTTTATTTCTTCATTTCTGGTCTCACCTTCACTTGAGTCACCAGGAACTCTGAGCACAAAGCTGAAACCCTCTTTGTTCCAACAATATTTACACTACACAGGCACACAAGCAGGTATCAAATTTAGGAATAACACAAATAAAGGCTCTTTTAATGTATTTTTTCCAGGACATGGAAGATTCTGCCTGTGGATTTAATAGCAAAGACAAAATCTTCGTGAGATACAGAAGGCCAGAATTTTAGCTTTGTTTATTCCAAGTCTAAATCGTGCCTCTTAAGGATTGCATTGATGCCTTCTGCTTTCAAAGCTTTGTGCCCTGGTTGACAAAAATGAGACTTTACCATCACTGGGATGATCTGGAGGCAGTGATGGTTTTGTCATGTGTCCAAAACTGCGTCAGCAAAATTAATCCACAAACATCAGAGCTTTATGTCCAAAAAGGAGAGGAGTCCTTTTTCTTTATTCCAATAAAGGGAGAGGCCATGGGGCATTCCCCTGGGGTATCCCAAATTTTTGGAGGACACAGCCTCCTTTTTATCCCAATTTCCCGGCTGCATTTCCCTTCTCTCTTTCCCCATTGCCTGAGGTACTTGAGAGGTACAGACTTCCTGAAATGCCTGATACAGAGATTTCCCTCTAATGTACAACCCTCCCTTTTCATTTTTAATTCTTACGGAATTTAAGGTTTTTACCCATTTTTTCTTGCATCTTTCAATGTCCAGTTTAATTTATCAGCAAACTTAAAGGTTATTTGTAAAAGCAAATATCTTTTTTCCATTCATCACTCAGTGGAATCCTCCCCATTGTTTCTTTTATCTCTCAGAGCTGCTTTTATCTACCAGCAGACCCACAGCTTGTTTGTACAGACAAATCTGCCAATCCTCTCAAGAGGTTTCAGCTTTATTTGAAATTAATAATTAAATAAAAAAATTAGTAAAATTTAAATAATATTATTAACAAATTTTATTAATTATTATTTCAAAGATGGATTATTCCCAGCTTTTTTTACAGAGAGGGGGCAACTGAGAGGAGTTTTAGAAGATTTTATTCCATTATCAGTCTTGATGAAGGCTGAGACATAAGAGATGTAAAACTCAACGCCATTCCATCAGAAGCCAACCTATTTCCTGGTTACAATACCTTAGAAATGTCTTTCAGCCTATTGGCTTCTGCCCCACAGTGCTGCAATTACTTGCAATCACCTATATTTTTACCCCACATGGTCCTGCTACGATGCATCTTTCACCTTGTGACAGCTCTGGTTCAACATATGGAAGTGGATGCAGGTATCGTGGTCTGGTTTTTACATCTGGGAAGGTAAAACTTCCCTGCTCTCCTGGACTCGCACAAATCTCCCTTGGTAACACAAATTCCTGCTCCGTTTTTTGAACAGAGAGAAAAGAAATGGTGTTTTATGACATTCTGTGTGGTCTGTGGGTCCTGTCTGGAGTAGGACAAGTATTTAAAAACAAACACACCCCTCTCACAAATATTTGTTTAAATGTTCTGCTTTTACTGTTTCTACTCCATGTGGGATGTGGAAAGACACATTTAAATCCAAACAGGGACAAAAGGAGATGGTTTTGCCATCTAACATCTCAAACATGACAACTTGAACTTTTCTTTTTCTTAAAAATAACCTTATTTATAACAGAGGAGTGTAAATGGGGGTAAGAAAGATAATGCATTTTCCTGTGCCAGTTTCTATCGCCTCACTTCCAAATTTAGTTTGCTGCTTTAAATCAGTCCCTTTTCCCTAGCAGGCCCTTTACCTCTTCTGTCAAAGTTTGTCTCTACCCATGCATTTGTGTCTGACCAGCCTCCAATTAAAATAAACTGCACTCCCAAGGCATCTCAGAGTGTCACTTGGGGAGCTTTTAGGGGTTTTGAGGAGTTTTTATGTGTATATACATGTTTGATGGATTTATACATATAAAATACAGATGTATATTATTTCAATATGTATTTGGTAGTAATCTAAATGTCAGTCCCCAATCTGTCAGTTCTCCATCCCATCTATTTCATTCCCACCCTGGACAGGAACAGTGTGGTTACCCCTCAGCAAATGCTGTTAATTGTCGGTACCAAAGCCCACAGGAGTCCCTGGAAGTTTGGATAAGAGATTTTTGATTTGATGATAAACGAGGCAGAAAAATCAAACACGATATCTGAAGGCTGTCCCTAGGCAACAGCAGCACAGCCAGAGCATCTGGTGTTCCCTACAGCAACAAGATGGTTCAAAAGAAAACGCAGTGAATATCAGAAATCACTACTCAAATAAGGGGCAGCTCCAGGGTTTTGGTTCAAAAACAAAACAGAACAAACAACAAAACACAAAACCACATTCTTGCCCCCACCATTCTTGCTCAGAGAATGTTTCCTTTGCTGCAGTGACCCCCCCTGCAGCCACCAGTCTCCACTGGGCAGGTGGTTCTGCCTTCATGGTCCTTCTGTTGCAGGGCAGAAATGGGGGTTAAAGACTCTTGAGTGAAATTTGGAAGAGTTGAGGTGAGTCAGTGCTGCTGAAGGACTGTTTTCCCAAAGGCCTTGGAAAGAGAATTTGTCCACTGAAGCTTTGGCCCCTGTCCTGTGTGTGTCAAACGTGGTTTATTGGCAAGGGTACAAGTGGGGTGTGTCTTTTGCACAGGCAGGTGCAGAGCTGGAGAAAGTAGAAAAGTAGGGAAGTAGAAGAAGTGGAGAAATGGCATCCCATCTGAGACAAGCTTCAGAAGGCAGGTATTACTTTAGGTCACACCAGCGTGAGGAAAAACCTCAATGCCCGGGGTAAAATGGGAGGATGGCTGCTGCGGGAAGGAAGGGCAGGCATTTAAAGCAGGACACAGCCCTGCAGAGCAAGCAAAGCCCAGCTTTATGCCCTTGTGGATGCTCAGACCCAAAGGACATTGTGGTGTGTGCCTGATTTTTACCCAAGCCTCAGCTGCACAGGGCTGGAAGGAGCCTCAAGCACTGCCAGAGCTCCCCTCCCTCCTCCAGTGATGGACCAGCTGTGCCTTTCCCTATAATTTCAGCTCCTAATGCCTTGTCCAGGTTCAAGGGGGCACAAACTTTTCCCTTTTCATTCTGAGCCTGAAACAATGGCTGAGCTCTGGCCTCCCGTGGGGGTGAAGGAGGTAACCTCCCTCCTCATGGTGCCCTCATGAATAATTCCACCGCTCGCCCACTTGATATCAGGTTTCCCAAAATAACTGACACTCTTCACACTGAGAGCAAGCAATCCTGGGGAAAATAAAATACATTAAACTGCTACACCACCTTGAGAGAGCCCTGAGCAAGTCTGTGATTAAAAAAAAAAAAATATATATATATATATAAAAAAATGCAGGAGAGGTTGAGAGTTGATAGCGAAAATACCATATCCCTCCACGCTCCCATTTACAGTGAATATCTGCCTTGGCTCCTTTTTTTGGGAGGATGTGACTGCATTCCGTGAACGCACATCTATGGCGCTGGATCCCTGGGAAGATGGGGAGGGCCGGCATGGGTGATACTCACAGCACAGCTTGATTTGCCATCGGGATCCATCCCGCCTGCCTGAGCAGCCTTTCCCCTTCAGACAATTCAGAATTTCCTTTCCGAGTGTGACTCCCCCTCCTCAGATGTGCTGTACAATGTCTCTCCACTGGATACCCACCAAATGCCTAATTTTTAACCACTCTGTCTGTCAGATCCACAAAAGCTGTTACTGGAGGTGTTTGCATAAAAGAGCTCCACTGTAGGTATCTGAGAGCAGCTGGCGATGCTCTAGACAGTCTCCAGCCGTGCTGAGCCAGGCAGGATGCTTTAGTCTCCCTGGCTTAATGGCTACGTGCAGTTCCTTAATGTGCCCTCCCCCTCAATTGCCTCCCAAATTAGCATGCAAAACGTGTCCAGCCTCGGAAAGCAAAGAAGTTTGGAAGCTCCTGGATTCAGGCAAGATAGGTTGGGGTATTTTTGGAAATCAAATGTAACTCTGACAGGGGATGGTCAGCACAGACCAGGGCGTGTGGGGAAAATGATGGTTTTGCCTTGGATAGTCCTTCTTGGCACTGTGAGCCCAGCCTGGGCTCTGCCTCTCCTGAGGTGAAGCATGTCCACGATGGTTTTATCTGGTCTGAGCCCCATTAAGAGCCTTCAGGAGTGGTTCAACCCACTGGGCAGTGCTAGTGTGGGGCACTGCCCCACCCTTCCTGTCAGGCAAAATGGTGGAGAAAGGGAGAGTGCCTGGGGAAACAGTTCAGTGATGGACTGAGCAGTTTTGGGCCAACAGTTGGACTTGAAGGTCTTAGAGGTCTTTTCCAACCAAGATGATTCTATTTTTCAGTTGGTTGTTGCAGCAGGAGACTCAAAACTTTGGATTGACTCTTGGGGGTGACAAAGTCAGTAGAGTTCAGTGCCCACAACCTGCTAAAATCTTCCAGTTGCCCGCTGTGAGACGTGGCCTGTTGGGTGTGAATGAGGCTCCCTGAGAGTCCTGACCACTACTGAGCTCCTTCATGGCTTCGTCCTTTAATCCTTCATGGATTAAAGCAGAGCAAGGTGCGTGAGCCTCCCAAGTTACTGAGATGTTGTGTGGGAGAGGCAGTCAGTGCTGCCCCAAGCCCTGTTCCACACCTTTGGTGGTTGCTCTGGTCCCCAGTGTCGATTCTTTTCCTTCTTTTCAGCCAAGGTTGGGATTAAATGCACGAGACAGAATTTCTTGTTGGGACTCAGATGTTTGTTAGTTCTTATCTATGTTACAGTCTCACAAACCATGAGTTCTACAGCACTTCACTCTAACAAACTAAAAATGGAGCCCCATCTCTCTCTACAAGGCCTTTTAAAGATAAACTGTCCAATTAAGAAATGACACCTCAATTATTTTCACTTTTTACCCAATAACCAACCACCCATGCCTGCAATGGGGACTTTTTTATCCAATTACACAAAACCACCCACACCCATGGAGAAGAAGGTGAAGAAGAAGGACCAGGCTCTGCCCTAAAACCTCCATCTTGCTTTATGTATATTACTGTATTCTAAACCCTTAAACTCTAAGTGTTTCCCCCTGTGATATCACACACTTCTGTTCCAACTCCACCCCCACAATCCCAGTTCTATCATTCCATTTTGGAAGCTTCTCCACAGCCTCAGGTGAAATGCAGTGTTCCCTTGGGGGTCAGTGCCTGTCAGCACAGAAAGTCTGAAATTCTCAGTAGCCAGGGTTCCAACACTCAACTCTGTGATTTGAAGCTCACATAATTCTTTTCAGGGGCCGGGTAATTTCTCCATCAAACTTCTCTGTGTGTTTAAAGACCACATATAAAATTGTAGCAGCATTTGTGGCGTTTGATGCTGTGTTTTCTTCTTCTCAGTCCTTTCTTCTCCTGTCCTTCACCTCTCCTGCCTTTCAGTGCTGTGCTTTTAAGTCTTAAATCAATCTGGCTTTTGGTTAAAGATAATCCATAAGATGCAAGAGCAGAAATCACACAGGAGAGGCTGTTCTGGGCAGGAGATCCCCAACCTGCTGCTGACACCTTCCCCCGTGATCTGCCCTGGTCTCACTCCTTGTTCTGCTGTGCTCACCTGTGATGCTCACCAGTAACACACCAGCTTTGTGTTAAAAACGGCTGCAAAATTCCAAATGCCTGCAATCACAGGTGTGAAAAACACGGTTCACTCTCCTGTAAAAAATTCAAAGTTTTATAAAGGACAATAGGAGACAGTGGAGCAAAGATGTTCAGATGTTGGCACTCAGCCAAGAGCACACCAGCTATTTTGGAAAGACCCTTTACAGACCATTTCTATTGTATCAGCCTGTTACATATTCATAAACAATAGAAATATAATAGTAAATTTTTAAAAAATTATAAATATAAATAAAATAGTAAACTTTTCCCCAAACTAGTTTACATGTTCCAAGAACTGTTTAGCATGGCTGCTCCTCAGCTCCACCTTTTTAGAGCATGTGTATTCCTTGGCTGTGGTTTTAGTCCTTTTTTATCATCACCTTCAGTTTTTGCCCCAGCCCACAGTGTCTTCAGACAGTGAGTGCTGATAGTTGGCATATCTGTAGCAGTGTCCTCATCCTGTGTTCATTGGGTGTTATCCCATCCAAGCAGCATTTTAACACAAGCACACTTATACCAGCTATTTCACTACTATGTCTAAGCTTAATCAACAGCAGAAATAAAAACTATATCTTTATAACAAAGTTACCTCAACTCCACACATATAAAATCCATTTTGATTTTTGTGAAAAGCCAGTATTACAAGATGTACCTGTAGCACAGGTTTTAGAGGTGTTGGTGCCCTCAGGAGCAGGGATGGTGGGGCAGGAGCTGTGTTTCCCTGGGACAGCATTCAGCCCAATGTGGGTTTTTCGTTTTGCTGGAAACCTCTGGCAGTGCTGGAAACTTCCAGATGAGATGGGATAATGATGACAACAGGGGAAAAACGCTAAGGGAAATTTGCTTTAATGAGTGCAGCTGCCCAGGGAAGCAGGTACTGCTTTGGTCTTGTGGCTGACTGAAGAACCACATAAGGAGCTGTTGGTGCTGGCGGGGCTCGGAGGAGCAAATAACTGATTCCAAAGTTGATATAATCAGAGAATAAAAGAAGATTGGGTGTTATAGGTTAAGCTGTTGTAAATTAAAGCAGCTCTGCTGAGCTCATTGCAGTTGTTCTGGGTTATTGCAAATGTAAGTGAGAGGAGTGTTGACTCTGTTTTTCCAGCGGTGATTGCTTGGAAAATGGCATTTTCTGGTATATGAGTAAAAGTGAGTGGGGCAACTTGGTCTTCATAAAACAGAATATTTCCTGTTAGGGTCTTTCTCTGTGTACTGTAAGCCAGACAGACCTGTTGTCCTCTTACAAGCTGCAAATTACACAGGCAAATGTAATTACCCATTCTCTTTGTTATTAGTGTGCAGTTGGAAGCTTCAAGCAATCGTCCCTTTCTTGGTATTTCAAAGCTTACTCACAAGATGCATCCTTGATATTGAACACAATGAGATGTCCTTTTTTTTTTTTTTTTAAATTCAATTAAACATTTGCCTACTGTGACTCTTTATTCACTGCAAATTGTCTCTGTAAATAATCTTCATCAAAAGTCAGAACCAATCCCCATTAGTTGTTTAGATTAATTAATGAGTCCCCCTGGAGCCACCCAAATGAATTCAATTTAAACGTCAACAACTTGGCTATGGAGTTTCCCAGGTTGGCATTAAGACAATATTAAACCTGCAATAAGTCACATTTAAAATGTTAATTCAAAGAAGCTCTCCATTTAGAGCATTTAATTAAATCCTTAAATAAACTGCATGGGCTCAATACCAGATGGTTCTGCATTTTCATTGCAGCACAGAGCCTTGAAGTCATTGAGGGAAGTAATATTGGAGGCATGGTGAAGATAACCAGGATATATAGTGTAATAAAATCTAATCTTGTTTCCAGCAGGGAGATTCAGTGTATGTACACAACCTAGGCTAAAATTGTAAGTTAATTACATTAACCCCAGTGTACTCTGGTATCTGAGCAGCCAGAGATGAAATTAGTCTTTTTCCTATCATAAGATTCTTTTCAACTTCACTATATTAATTTTTAGCCAAATACTTACTCATAAGGAAAATTGAAGTTAATGTAACCAAAGACAAAGTAATGCAGTCTTAATATTCTGAAGGGATTATGGAGGGCCGTGAAAATACACTTTGCAAATGTCACTCACTTTGAATGGATTTGTGGTGGGAAGGTGGGGGAAAAAGAATTATGGCTGTGATCTGCACCATGCTGGGGTTTAATAAAAGTCATGATTTAAAAAATTTGGGCCTTGGGGAAAAAAAAAAAAAAAGGAGCTAAAAAAGAAAAGAGGAAAAGAGATAAATACCTCTGTCCAAAGGCCCAAATTGCCAAGACATGGTGAGTGTCCCCCTCTGCCAGATGACAGATCCTTGAAATCAGGTTGAAATTCTGGGAGGTGATTCGGGTTGGGAAATCCTGTTCAAATATCTGTATGTTTGGGGATTTTTTTGGTCCTTGTTGCAAGGAATATCCTTTTACACCACCCGTTTGTGTGATAGAATTTTCTGCAAACAAGGAAAGGCAGGCCGTTTTCCTTTGGCAGAAATCAAAGTTATATTGGCACCATAAAGTGGGGTTTTCTTTTTGTTTGCTTGTTTCTTTAAAAGTTGCTTTTGCTGTCGTTTTTTGAGTGCCAGTGAGATGATGCCACTGGTTCAAAAGTTGTCCTCCAGATTCTCTCCTGCCCCCAAAAACCAGACCTTTTCCCAGTGCCAGGTGCCTCCTCTCTGGGTGCTCCTGGAACAGCTCAAGGAGCAGATCAGCCCTCTGGGTGTCAAATCTAGGGCTGAAAGCCACCAGGAGAAAATTCAGTCTGTTCCCTCCCTGCCAGTTGTAAACCAGGGGTATTATTAATGCAGCTCAGCCAAGAGAATAACTTTTTCTCTTAATATTCAAGAAACTGTAATTCAATTTCCAAAAATATGGGTTTCCACCTGTTGGGTAATAAAGTGCATCAGGGAGGAGAAATTACTTTGCTGTCGTAGCAGGGCAGATTTGCACTGTTTGGGCTTTGCTGGGAGCCCAGGGAGGGACCTGAGCCACGTCAGCAGCACCAGTTTCCTGTGTGGTGGCACGAAGAACCAGAGCTGGTGAGCAGTGGCCTCAGCCTGTCCCTGCTGGGGCTGAAAGGAGCCAGAAAGGTCCCTTCAAAACATTGGCACAGGGTGCCCAGAGGAGCTGTGGATGCCCCATCCCTGGAAACATTCGAGGCCAGGTTGGACAGGGCTCTTGAAGGTGGAAGGTGTCCGTGCCCATGGCAGGGGGTGGGACTGGAGGAGCTCTAAAGGTCCCTTCCAGCCCCCATTCTGTGGTTCTAACTCTCCATTCTGTCCCTGCCCCGTCCCACCCCATGGTGCTGGGGTGACCTGGCCTCGTGCCCACGTTCCTTTCCTGTTGTCACAGCTCTGAGTGACGCTGGTGGCACCCAGGCTCTGCACACCAGGATGTGGTCACCCTCCTCCAGCGAGCTGAGCTCTCTGTGCTGTGCCTGGGGGATGGAAACACCAAAGCTTTGCTGCTTTGGTAATCCTGAGATGCCCCCAAAATTGAAAGGATGGCTGTAATAACCCCTCTGGTGCAGCCCCTTGTGGTCAGAGCCACTTCACTGGTGGCTCTGAAATAACGAAAATTTATTTTACATAACTCAAAGGTAATAAAAAAACCCCAAATTTCCTCCTACATCCCTGCCTGCCTTCTCCTCCTCCCTTCCAAGGAAACTGGAGCTATTTGGTGACCTGGAAACAGCTGGGGACAGTGAGTGACCCAGCCTTGTGCCACTGCTTGCAGAGCCCCAGCCCTGCCAGCCTGCAGGGAGCTGCAGCCCTGCTGCTGTGTGGGGTCACAGCCAGCTCCCCCCTGCGGGGTCAGAGGGGACAGGGGCTGGTTGGGGTCTAAAATGGGCCAAATATCTCTCCAGGCTCGTTTACCCGCACGTGCAGGAGTGACAAGATGAATTTGTCAAACTTTCCATCTCTTCTAGGCTTAGAGAAGCCTGAACTGAAACACTCTGGAAATCCCCCAGACCTTGACCGACATGAAAAGCCACTGCAGTTTAAACACCCAGAATGACAATTTCAGAATCACTAAAACTGAAAGTTTCTGGCTGCAGTGCTCTCCCCACTCAGTCCCTGTGCTGGGAATGAGGCCAGCAGCACAGAGCATGGAGGTTGCTTTGCAAGGGATCCCCTGGAGGATTAGCTTTCCTCTTGGTGTGTGTCATGGTAACTGGGAGATGCTCTCCACCAGGGAATACATCAGAAAGCATTTGTGAATTTTACCTGGTTTCTTGCCTTCTCAGATCGTTTGGTTTGATTTTTATTATCTGAGGGTTATCATGTGTGTCCTGGTTTCAACTGGGATAAAGTTGATTTTCTTCCTAGCTGGTGCAGTGCTGTGTTTTGAATTTAGCATGAGAATAGTGTTGATAACACACGGATGTTTTAGCTCTTGCCCAGTAGTGCTTGCCCTAATTCAAGAACTTATCAGTGTGCTGTGCTGTGCCAGTGAGGAGTTGCACAAAAAGCTGTGAGGGACACGGCCAGGACAACTGAGCCAAACTGGCCAAAGGGATATTCCAGGCCATGGAAAATCCACGGAGCCCAGTGCACAGACTGGGGGAGTTGGCTGGGAGCTCCCAGCTGCTGCTCAGGGATGGGCTGGACATCATTCAGGGGGTGGTGAGCAACTGTATTGTGCATCACTTGTTTCTCTTGGGTCTTATTCCTCTCTCCCTCCTTTTCATCACTATTATTATTATAGTTTCTATTGTTTATTATTATTGTTTCTATCGTTAATAATATTAGTGTATTTTATTTCGTTTCAATTATCAAACCAAGAGAAGAAAAGCATGAGACTGACTCGGTGGCTTGGTCATTCACAGCCTGGTTTTATTTATTGCTTAATGAGGATTCATTTAACAGCAATGCTGGGCAGTTCTCCAGGTGTTAAAGACAAAACCTTGCCCTTCCCTGCCTGGTGCCTTGGCACTGCTGGGCACCCTCACCTTCCTGCTTGCTCTGCGTTGGCTCTGCTGCATTTTGCTTTCCATCCCATGGTTTGTGCTCTGGGGCTTGATTCAGTTACCTGGGGCTGTGGGGACACAAAGCCCAAGAGAAGCAGAAAACAGCCCCAGACTGATGCTTCCATTACCAAGTGAGCTGTTTCCCCAGCAACACAAAGTTCTTGGTGGCTGCTCTTGGATTGCCCTTCCCTGCCCTGAAATGCCCTCTCTGGGCTGCTGAGAGGGTGAGTGCTGCCCAGAGGCCATGAGAAACACCACTCTTGGTACAGACCTGGGCTGGGAAGCAAAAGGATGAGCTGTTCGTGGAGCTGTTTGAGGATTTTTTAAAATTTTTTTAGAGTTAGTTGTGGATACTGAGAACTGGTCAGAGAAGAAAGTCAGATAAACTTTCCCAGACATTCCTCTGGGAAGTTTTGAGAAAACTCAGAAAAAGAATTAAAGCAATCCTGCAGCTAGTGTTTTAAACGTGTTAATTATAAGATGTTTACAAGAAAGGTGTTATTCCTAATTAACCAATAGTGTAAGGAGTGTTAGTTGGAGACTAGTCAAGCTCCCCTCTATTGTACTGCCTATAAAAAAGAACGTGTAATCTCTAATAAACTCAGCATTTACCTTCTGAAAACCTTAGAGTCTATGCATCACTTGATTCACCCATCCTCAACAGCAACAGTTATTTTGCCTTGTATGAGTCCAGCTCTGCCCAATTCCTCCCGGCCAGACCTGTCATTGTGAGCCCACTCTGCTCCAGGTCCCTGCCATGGGACACACGTGCCAAACGTGTGGTAAAATGTGGTGCCAGCACGTTGGAAGAGGTCCTGCAGATGCCACTCATGGTGCTGGCTGGAGGCCTGAAGAGCTGGCAAGCTCTGCATCTCCTCACACCATTTTTAAGCGTCAAAGCTGTATAAAACCCATCCAGCACTGCAGTCTCAGTGGCACAGCTCTGATTAACGAGCCATCGTGCATTTAGCAGTGCCTTTTACAGCCCTGCTTGACCCCTGCGCCTCCACGTGGAGCCACCTCGGGTTTTGGGGCAGTTTTTGGAGTTTCATCCAGCTGGTATTTACCTGCAATTTCCTCTGTTTGACTCCAGCAATTATGTTTGTCCTTTCCTCTCAGCTTACCCTCCGTTCTGCTGCTCCCCTTGCTCTGTGAAGTGGTAGGATAGATTATATTTAAAGCCTCTTTTATTTCTCCAGGGCTTGCTGGGCAAGGATTTATGAGTGTCTTAATTCCACAGTACTTGAGGCAGGGGAATGCTTGCCTGTTTCTTGGTGGCCAAAATGACTTCTGGTTTTGGATGTGTTCTTAGTTTTTTTTTCAGTTATTGGTCTTCAGGATGTTTTTTTTTTAATTAATCATGCAAAAGAAGCAACGTTGTGCACACAACACTGCACACAAATAACCCAAAATCTCATAAAAATGAGGACCCCTGCAAAGTCACTCTGTCCTGTTCCCTCACCTCCAAACAGCACTGAGGATAAAATACCAGTATAATTTCAGCTTTTAAGCATAGCTGTGGCTCTGTCAGCAAGATTTCATTGGTCAAAGGGAAGGGACAGGCTGGCACAGTAAATTCAGTCACCAAGTCACTTCTGCTGGCCACCCAGCCCACCAGGCACTGATTTCATGGGCGTTCCCAGGCTTTCCTCATGGTTTTCCTCACTTCTTAAATAAAACACCCTCATGTTGGTGATTAAGAATTGCTGTGGGTGTGTAACAGCCATGTATAATTATTTTTTTTCATGTAGGTGAGCCTCAAAGTCATTTCAAACAAAGTTAAAGAGAGCAGATCTTGCCTGTTGAACCCCATGGTGCCAGTGCTATTATTTGTGGGAGGGGTTTGGAAATGTTTTCCTGGCTCAGTTCTTTCCTTGGAGAAGTCAATGGCAAACCTCTGCTCGCCCTCAGGGCTAACAATGATCTGATGTTTTGTCCAGCTGAAAACCTCACCCCTCCTGGGTCAAGGCAGGGTGTCTTGCTGCTGTGTGGTGGCTGTTGCCTAAACAAAACACCTCCTGAACTATTGATAGTAAATAATAATATTTTAGCAAAAGAAAAAAATAAAAGAATATTTTAGCAAATGCGTTTTTGCTGCTTTAATGTCTTTTTTTTCCCCCATCCCCGCTGCATTCTTCTGAAATGAAGTAGCAGCAAAATGGCAGAGAGATGAATGTTCAGCTAATTTTCCTCCTGAAAATTGTCACAAGGAGCAGTCCTGTTCACCTCATTCAAAAAGAGGTCCCATGGCTCGTGTATGGAGCTCTGTGGGATGTCCAAAGGCAAATGGAAAAGTGGAGAGCATAATTCCACTTGGCTTGGCACTTGGGGTGGCATTGACTCGCATTATATTCTGTGTGCTCAGCTCCAAATGAGATGTAAACCAAAGATTCTCCTCACCTGTGGTCATTAAATGTCTTATGGCATTTTTCATAAGACCAGGGGATCTTGGTGAAATCCCAACTCGATTAATTATATCCTGCTTCCCTCAAGTTCTTCCTGCGGTTACGAGGAGATGCCGCATCTTTCCCTCCTTCCTGTGTTGTCAATTAGAGTGCAGGCTTGTTAGCTGATTTATTATCTGTTTCCTTTCTAAAGAGGCTCAGAGGTGGTTTTGTCAGTGCTGAATGAAATACAGAGTAAATAGTTTGTATACTGCAACACTGGGCTTAGAAAAGACTTTGGGAGATCTGGGGATGAAAATGTCTCATGTGCTGCTTTGCTTTTTTTTTCCCCCCCTTAATGAGGGCAAGCATAGAAAATGTATCAAAGGTATCAACCACCAAGCACTGAGTCCACCTGTGGCTGGAAAAAACAGCCCAGGAACTCATCAGTAAGATGTGACTGCCTTGTCAGCTTTCTTTTTGTCCTCCTATGCTTGCATCCTCCCTAATCCGTGTGGTGGCAGGTAATGCCTGGCTCCCAGGGACAAATCTCAAGGGGTTCTGCCCAGCATGATGGAAATGGTGAACAGGGCCTGCAGCAACTACAAAGACCTCCTGTTGTAGCCTAAAGGTTCCTACACAACAATTCTGGGGGTCTCCAGAAAGTTTAGCTGGCAGTTCTATTAAAGAAAAAGAAAAATTCTGGAAGTTGAAGGTAAAATTGGCAATTACTGCTGTCATAATAGTGTGGTAGATGTGGGCTGCCCTGTCCTAGGCAGAACATGGTTCTTTGCTCTTGGAATGGGAAACTGGAAGCACTGGAGCCCCTCACCCTGGGGCCAGTGCCAGCTGCCTGTGGGGACTTTGTTCAGGCAATGCTCCCAACTGCACAGCCACAGGCAAACGGTGACCATAATGTGGTGAATGCCAGTTCTGTGCTTTACCCTTCCCTCCAAACCTTGAAGTCCATGAAACACACGGATCCTCGGCTGTCTTCTCTCATTGCCATCAAATGCTCCTGTGCTTGCACACGTTCCCCCAGAGAAAAGAATTTTTTATGGATTTTCCTATTGTGGGAATCAGAAAAACAGAAACTTCCACAGACATTGAAGGATTTGATCTGCAGCCTTAGAAGAAGCTTAGATTGATGTAAAAATACAATACACAGACATGAAGTAGAAAAAGCATAAACTTATGTTCCTGTAGTTGTAAGTAAGGATATACCTTAAGTAAGTGAGAAATTGTATTGGCTAAGATGGTGAAGGGTTTATAATGTAGGGGTGTGGTTGTATGGAATAAGCCAAGAGTTTAGAAGTTATAACAGAAGCATATATGTGCCTGTGAGTTAGAAGCCCATTGGACAAAAGTATCCGCAGTGCAGTAGAAGTAAGTAAATAGGATAGGTTAAAAAAGCAAAATAAACTCTGTGTCTATTGGTTTAGAAAGTTCCATATTGCCTTGTAATGAAGAAACTTGTGACTACTCCTGAGCTATGGCCGAATGCTTGCTCCTCTAAAATCCCACAGCCTGAGACTAGTGTTTATCTGAGCAATAAATCATTCTTAGCTTACAAAGAGTCCTATCCCTTCATTTCTAGAGGCAACAATGATATTCTGTTGCACCTGTCACGATCTTTCTTACGCTGGACTCGCTGCTTTGCTTTGTGGGCCAAAACAGAAGCGAGGTTTTAGCTTCTTGAAAGGGAGAAAACACCTCAGAGTGTGTGTTGGGTGACCAAGAGATGCTGCTGCCCACGGCTGGGAATAAGGCTGCTTGTGGTGCTGAAGTCAGAGCTCTGGGTTAGAGCCAAAGCTCTGTTCTGCTGGCATTGCCTCTTGCCCTGACTCTGTCCTTAAGCCTTGTGGTAAGGTTGGCATTTGCCCGTGGGGAGCCCTGGTGCCTTGGTTTGAAAAGATAGGTCTCTGTTAAGGAAGGCAGGAGCCTTCCTTGAAATGGAAAATGTAACCCCCCTTCCCCTGAATTATTATAATTTTGAAATTAAGAGGCTCTCAGGCAAAGATATGGGAATAAGAATAACAGTTCTTTATTTAAAAAATTAAAAATACAAATGAAATAATACAGAAAAGAAACCAAACCACTGCCAGAGTCAGAGCAGGCCGTGGCAGGCTGTGGGTCAGGGTGGTGGCAGCAGTGCCATTCCATGGTGGCTCAGCCCTCCTGCAGTGCCAGCTGTGCTTCTGCTGGAGCAGGATCCTGGACAAGGCTGGAGTTTTCCTCTGAAGCTCCAGGGCTGCTGGAGATGGGCCTGGGCTTCCTCTGGGAATGCAGTGGGGAAGAAAGCTGCTCCTCTGGGAATGCAGTGGGGAAGAAAGCTGCTCCTCTGGGAATGCAGTGGGCAAAGGCTGCTGTGCTGTTCCAAAGTCAGATTGTATCCAGGTAGGAATGCTTGGCTCCTCCCCTGGGCACAGCATCTCCCCATGGGATGATGGAATTTTCTCAGCCATGCAGGGACACTCAGTGGCCATGAACAGAAGAGATCTCCTGGAGGGAGGGTTGGGTGTGGGAGAGATAAAGCAAACTGCCAATGAACAGCAGAGAACTGCCCCAGCTCTGACAGATGGCAATAGAACACACACATCTCTTACAACCCAGGACACCTGGCCAGCCCGGGGCAGCTGCACAGCTCTGGGTGGGGGTTCCAGGCTGTGCCCTTTGCCCAACTCCTCTCAAAGTCTGGGACCCAGGGATCTGGGGCAGCCTTAGGGGCTCAGGAGCTGCAGGGAGGATTTGGCAGGGCTGATCTTGGCAGCCCTTGGGGTCCCGGTGCTGACCTGCTCATCCAGGGGACCCTGGCAAGGGGAGGCTCTCCACACGTTTGTGGCATGTCAAGCACAGCTCAGTTCTGGTAGCTTCTCCCACCTTTGACTAATTGCTGACCTGACATCTTTCTGATAGTGACCTTGTTTCAGCTAGTAATTCAAATATCTTTCAGTGTCAGAAATAATAAGTGCCACAGTGAGATGAACAAGCAGAGCTTAAGTTGAACACAGATTAATGGGGTTTTAATATTCCTAATTTAATCACTCCTTTCTGTCTGAATGTGTGCAACATGATGTAGCAGCTAATTATTTTTTTAACCATGATGAGGATCTTTCCTAATCATTTTTATATTTAACATGAATGAAGGGAGAGCAGTGATTAATGAGGGAATAAATCTTATGAAACAGAAGCAAGCACATGATCAGTTAAAAATACAGCTGTCTGATTATTTTTTTTCCCTTTTCCTGTACTGCAAATACTTAACCAGCTGCACCTTCTCAGCTCAATAGTGAGCTGTCTTCAGCCCTAAAGAAAGACCTGAAACTTTGCTTATCCCTCCAGTGCTTCTGTTGGCATCTCTCTGCGTGATCATCTTTGTGATGAATGCAGAATTATTTTTCTTTCAGGAAAAAAAAAAAAAAAATTGCCCCACTAGATACATTAATGGTTGGATAGATGTCTTTTCAAATATTTGTTCCTGACAGGGTGTTTGGAATTGCAGATGAGAAGCAAACCAGCTCTCAGAATCTGTCTGTTGCTACTGTACGTTTCCATTGTGTGAAGCAGAGACAAAGCCAGGCAATTCAAAGCTTAAGTGGATGCTCTTGAGATCTTTTATTTCCCCCACTCTTCCCTCCTTTTTCCCACACTTGGCTGCATCTCTTCTGTCTAAATTCCACTTTCCCTTCCATCCCTCAATCCCCGTGTGCTGGTTTGAGGAGTCTGTCTTCTCCCTGACATTTCTCCCCTCCCTCCCCCTTGAGTCCCTTTGTGCACCCCCACTGATTTAGGGGTTCTGCTGATTTAGGGGTTCTGCTGAGCTCTCGGGCTGCAGGATGGCTCAGAGATGAAGGCTGTGATTATCAGAAGAGGTTTTTCCTCACTGTTGGAGTGAGTGCATCTCGATGGTCAGTCCATGGCACAGACTCCTCTGGGGGCTGTTGTTCCAGGGCTGGGCTGTTCCAGGGCACCCTTCTAGGGGCAGGATCACTGGAACTGCAGCAGCTGTGCTGGAGCCCTTGCTCAGCCAGGCAGTGGGGGCTCGGCAAACTCAGCCTTGGGCTGAGGACCTGGGGGTTACCCATGGAAAGCTGCAGCTGTGAGCCCAACAGGGCCCTCTGTTCCCTATGGCCATGGATAATCTGTGGCACAATCCAGAAAAGATTGGAGGGTTTTGCTGGGATGGTTTGATTTTGGATCTGTGTTTTGGTTTTTTGCGTTTTGGGGGCTCTTTTGGTGCCGTTTGGGTGGGGAGACTCTGTGCACAGGCTCCATTCAGCCATGGGGATAATTCACTGGGTTTCTCAGCAATGTGGGGTCATTTTGGATGTGTCTCTTCTCGCCAGCTGACAAGCAGAATTTTAGAAACCAATCAAGATGAGCTGTGCCCGAGCAGTGCTGGCAGCTCCCCTCTAACCCTGGCGTCTTCTGCAGATAGTAAAAATTATCTAATTGGCTAAAAAAGAAAGATAGGCTTAACTGCAACTTCTGCTGCTTAACACCTTGTCATTCCTTCTTGTTGAGCAGAGAGCAACCAAGCTCAGAGAATCAGCTTTTCAGGCACCAGTGACACATTCCACTGGCTTGATGGAGGCTCGGGAATTTTGGGGATCCTGTCACGCAGTGCAGGCAGGGTCCTGGAGGGCTCTGGGCTAATGCAGTGCAGAGGGATAGGAGAATGTGAGGAAATAATAGCATGTTGGACCAGTTCCTAAAATTAGTTTGTTTTTTTTTTTAATTTTTTTCTGGCGAGTCACTTAATTAAAATTTTGCTCTTGCAGATCAGATCTGGTTCTTGCTGTGCAAATGTTACTCAGTCACAGGGAAAGCAGAGGGAAGATGGTTGTTTGCAGATCCAAGATCAGTAACGTGTGCTGGGAGCAGATGCCAGCTGGGGGGATCCTGTGTATGTGCAGCCTGCAGAAAAGATCCATCCTCTTGTTGAGAGAAGAGACAGACTCAAATCAGGAGCAGAATTCTTTCTAATTTTTTTTTTTCCCCTAAGACTTTTTTTCATGAAGTTTCCTCAACCACTTTCTGTAGCACTGCAAATGACTGGCATAATTACATTTGTCTTCCAAACTGCCTTTCCTTGAGGGCAAGCTCCACTTTGGCCTTGATTCGATTGTGTACTTTTAATCTCAAAGAAAAGCTAATGCATAAGTATTCATTACACAATTGCATTTTTCTATGGTCAACATCCCCTCTTATAATTACAGGTTCCAGCTGAATGTCATTTCTTTTCTCTCTGCTTCAGCTGCCTCACAGCACAGGCGTCTCCTACTCCTGAAGCTTCCCTGCATTTGTGTAATAAATAAATAATCACACCTTTTCTGCTGTCAAAGCTGAAAGCATGCACAGCTGTGAGCCACAAGATACACTGGGACTGCAAGGTACAACATTTCTTAATTAGACTGACCTGAGGTTGTTGGGTTTTTTCTTTTCATTTTTCTGGTTTTTTTTTTTTTTTTTTTTTTTTCAAAGCAGCTTCATTAGCTCAGGAGCTTAATTGCAAATGACTAGACAAGCTCTGCTCATGGTTATTGGGAAAGGTTAGAGTATTTCTCACTGGGGATTAGATCCTGGGAGATGTTTTGCAGCTTGATTTTGTGAGGAAGGTTTTAGGTGTGCTCAGAGCATCTTAGCACTAGGCTCAGAATTAGCAAAATAATTAGAAGTTCAAAGCAGAGAGGGGGGATGGGGCAAAGCCCAGCCAACCTTTTTGATCTTACAAGCCACATTGCAAAATCCACATGGAATTTGGAGAAACAGGCCGTGGAAAGTGAGCTCTGGAAGCAGAACTGGGGGCTGCCAGGTTTCCACTCGTTGTGTTACAGGATGGGGAATGCAAAAAGCCAGGCTGGGCTGTGGGACCAGCTGCCAGGAAATTCCCACAGACTGTTCTGAGCAGCTCCCTCCAGCAGTGGGGAGTTCATGGCCCCCCAGGCATCCAGCCAGCACAGCTCTACACCAGTGTGCTCCCTGCTGCAGGACATGGTTGAGGTAGCTGGTGGCCAGAAGTCCTGGTGGCCTCTGTCACTTGGTTTGTGTCACAGACCCCATCTGTTGGCAGCATCTCTGGAGAGAGATGGCTTTTCATTGGCATCACTAATGCAGCAACTTGGCAGCTTCCACGAGTTTTGGGGGGGTCTTCCTTGGCCTCATGGAGGAGTCACCTTGCCACAGGATTCCTCAGGGAAAGGGGGGACTTGGGGCATCACTGGGAGAAGTTTCCATGCTCCTACGTGGTGTAAAACAGGTGAGGCAGCTCCCTGCCACACAGGGGGCTCCCAGGGGTCAGAAAAATTTGGAAAAGGGATACTTTGTGCTGACTAGTGTCTCCTGTCCTTTTGTGCTCTGTACCTGGTGCTGATCCAGGTGTGCAGCCCCATCCCTGGAAGCGTCCAAGGCAGGGTTGGACAGGGCTTGGAGCACCCTGGGAGAGTGGAAAGTGTCCCTGCCCATGTGGAATGAGATTATCTTTACAGCCTCTTCCCACCAAACCATTCCATGATTCCATGACATTAGAAGCATTTCAAAGACCTGCATCCAAGTGGGTATGGTGATGGTGAAAAAACCATGGCCAGCAGGTTGAGGGGCTGATCTGTCCCTCAATTCCACTCTTCTGAGATCCCATTTGGAGTATTGTGTCTACATCTGGAATCCTCAGTACAGGAAAGGCACGTTGGACCTGTTGGAGTGGGTACAGAGGAGAGCCACAAAATGGATCAGAGTTGTGGAGCACCTCTCCTATGAAATTCATCATGAAGAGAAGGGTCCAGTGAGATCTCATTGCAGCCTTTCAGTACTTAAACAAGTCTTATAAAAAAGAGGTAGAATGACTTTTTACACCGGCAGATAGTGATAAGAGAAGAGGGTGACTTTAGGAGGAGGTACTTAGATTGGATGTAAGGAAGAAACTCATTGCTCACAGGGTGGTGAGGCACTGGAACTGGGTGTGCAAGGAAGCTGTGGGTGCCCGATCCCTGGAAGTGTCCACAACCAGGCTGAATGGGGCTCTGAGCTTTTCCCTCCCACAGTTCAGTTGCATAAAGCAAGGTTTGGGTGTCTGCTGACCCTCACTGCCCCTTCCTACCCCCATCCTGCACTCGGTTTTGCGTGTGGAAGCAGGGCTCCTCTCTGTGGGGAGGAGCTCTGTGCCTGGAGCAAGGAGGCAGCACTCGTGGTGGGAGGCTTTGGAACCCAGCAGGTGTAAAAGTGTGCTGAGAAAGGTGCAGCAAAAGCACCAACAGCCCCTGCACTGCCCAGCCCCGGGCTGGCCTGCTCAGAGCAGCCTCTCCCAGGGTCACCCCTGGGGACAGGAGGTGCAGTGCCCCTTCCCACTGCTCCCCGTCCTCTGCAGAACCTTGCAACGAGATCCCTGCTGGGATGGAGCACATTATGTTTGTGTTCTGGCAGTTGCAATGTCACCAAGCTCTTCATGACCCTCTGCAAAACTGAGCCCAAAAACAACGGCAATTTTTAATCTCTGTCAGCCAGAGCGGTGCCTCTGCAATTTGTCTGAAGGCAAGAGGATCTGTGACCTTATTTCTCCCCTCCCACAGTCTTTTGGCTCCCAGACTGTAAGAAGGCCCCAGTAATTCATGTCCTTTATTAGTCCATGCTGGGGAAAAGAGGGGTTTGAGTTGCTTGTGTGACACCTGAGTTCTGCTGCACAGCAAATATACCTGAGAGGCTTTGTCGTATATAACCCACTCGAAGCGAGAGCATTCAGGTAAGGAAATGAAGGGCTGCAGGGCTCAGCTGTGCAAGAGGAAAATAATTAGGGCATGTTTATCTCATGCTCAAGCCTGCAGAGGTGAAAAGCAAGGGATGGGAAGGCTGCTTCAGAGGGAGCTGGGAGTGGGGAGGGCAAGGCAGAAAGGACCTGACAGGGGAGTGAATTAAACTTCTCCAAAAGACTCGGATCATTGGCATAAATCCCCCTCCTTCCCTGTTTCTGCTCTAATGGAGGATGAGCTCTGCCTTGCTGGCTCTTCTTTTCAAGGTCTCAGAACCTGTTGTTTTCAAAATGTTAAAGCCCTCGAGCTAGTGAGGGAAGGGAACACTCTTTAAAAGATGCCAGGTGAAGAACATCTAGATTTCATGGGGTTTCAGGTTTGCTAGTACAAAAGGGAAAACCAGATTCCAAATGTGAAATAAACCTTTGGTTCTTTTTTTTTTTTCTTTCTTTTTGTTTATTTTTTTTTCTTTATTTTTTAAACACAGCTGAGTTCTGACTCCAATGAGACTCCTGCCTCCCTCCCAGATATGAAGATCTGAATGGTTAAGATGAGGTAAAGCAGTTCCAGGGAGCCATGGCTTGTGCTGTCCCAGGTCAGGTGATGGAGACTGCATCAGAGCAAAGGAGGGTGAGCAGTGTGACATGAACTAAAGGAGGGTGAGCAGTGGGACATGAACTAAAGCAGGGTGAGCAGTGGGACATGAACTAAAGGAGGGTGAGCAGTGGGACATGAACTAAAGCAGAGTGAGCAGTGGGACATGAACTAAAGGAGGGTGAGCAGTGGGACATGAACTAAAGCAGAGTGAGCAGTGGGACATGAACTAAAGGAGGGTGAGCAGTGGGACATGAACTAAAGCAGGGTGAGCAGTGGGACATGAACTAAAGCAGGGTGAGCAGTGGGATGTAGAACTCTGCCTCTTCCTTCCCCAAGTCCCCTCCCCACTGACCCAGAGAGGAGTGTGGAGTTTGCAGCTGCTCTTGCTCGGATCAGGACGCTTGGCACATCTTCCTCTGTGCTGTTTGCTCTCAAGCTGCCTCTTCTCTCTGGGCTTCAGACCTGGCTTTCATGATTTACACAGGCACAGATCAGAGCACACACAGCCCTTGCCAGTCTTGCAGCTCTGCTTCAGTGGAAGAACCCCAGGGAAAATATTTGCAATCCAGGCTGTGCCACAAATCTGCTGAAGCCCTGAAGGGTCTGTGGTTTCTCTCCTTCCCTTTGCCTTTGCCCCTTAGGGTTTCACATTCTTCCTGCCCCCAGCACGTGCAGGTGGTTCCTCTGGCACCTCGTGGCTCTGCTCCTTGCTGGTCCCTGTGCTTGCAGAGGGGTGCAGGGAGAGGAGCTGGCTCCCCCAAGCAGGATTGCTGCTGGATGGGCCGTGTCCATCACATCCCTGGGGCCAGGGGAAGGTCTGAACCGCTGGTGTGACAAATGGTTCAGAGGCAGCCCTGGGTGAAAAGCTGACAGCTGGTGCTGGGACTGCTGTGAGTTTGGAAATGTGGTTACTCCTGTCTTTGGGTAACACTGAGAACGTGAAGAGGAGGAGGGGATGGGATTTTTAGCCAGAAGGATTCTAGCCTGCTTCTAGAGAGTTTTGCTTTGTCTCCTCCCCAGGAAGCACAGTTTCCATGCCCAGTTCTGAGGTTCTGCCTCTTCCCCTCTGCCTCCTGGGCAATAAAAGCAGAACTGGGTGTCTCTTCATTTGCACAGCTCACCTTTTTTTTTTTTTTTTGGGGCCAAAAGATAATCTATTTAATCCTACCATATCCTCCATGAGACACAGCTTCCTACATCAGTTCTGTGCCCCTCAGGGTAAAGAATTATTCAAGGCATCAAGCCTGACCTGGATTTTGTGTGATGTGATCGTATCCAGAGCATGGAAATCCATGCGATCAAATGGCAAATCTCTGAGCCTTGGCAGATATGCCTCCTGCTCTGCAGAACTGTGTTGCCATGGCTACATCTCAGTGTGAGCATTTCTCTCCTTATCCCAACGCTTTTTCTTCTGCCAGGGTTGCTGCCCGTGCTCAAAGCCCACCCTGCCATGGGCAGTGCTGGGCTGGGCACAACAGCAGCACAGGGGCAGCGGGGAGTGGGTCACAAACTCACCCCACGTGTGAATCTGCTGTGGGTGAATTGTTGCCAGCGACTCCTTAAATAGGAAAAAAAAATCAACACAGTGAGGGCTTGAAAGACCTGTCAAAAATGCTGCTTCTGTTTATGACTTGAGGAGAGAGAAAGTGAAAAGCAGGAGGGAGGGGGCTGCACGGGGAGCTGGGAAACCTGAGCTCCAGCTCTGCCCTTCCTGGTGCTCCTCGCCCTGCTGCAGTCCCCTGCACCAAAGGGGTGACAGTTACCTGCCACCTAAAGGCAGCTGGAGATTTAGAGATGAAAGCCACTGAAAATACATTTGGGCTCTTACACTTGCCTGAGAGCTGCTCCTCTGTCACGCAACAATGGCTGTGGGTTTCTGTCACAAAAATACCCCTGGATGTGTTTACAGGCTGTAAAGCAGAAACAGAGGAACACTGCCAGAGTAATGGGGTGGGTTTGGGGGATGTCACTGCTGGGGGACCTGAGTTCCCCTTGGCTGAGCATGAAAACTTTCTCTAAGACTGTGGGACCCAGGGTGTCAGGGCTGGAAAGCCCAGGGTGGCTCCTGGCTGGGGAGAACAAGAGCCCCCAGTGCTGTACTGGGAGGAGGGTGAGGGGTTCCCACTGCTCTGCTTAAGACAGCTGGAAGCAAAACTCAGCATCTCCACAGGATGTTTATGGTGCCAAATTCGTCCCTATTTGGTTCTAGGGTTTGTATTTTTCCAAGCTTTCCCCACTGAACATGTGTTATCTCATTTGGGGCATTGGTTAGAAATGAGAAATCAGTACATTTGCTGGCCAAAAGAATTGTGCACGGAGGAGAAATCAGGCTGCCCCTGGTTAAACCCTACTAGCTGCATTTTAAACTGCCCTGTCCTGTGGCACACATGCCTCATCCATGCTGGATGTGCCACCAGCTGCCCATATTTTGCCAGGCAGCCTCTTTCAGTTCTAGGGAAAGCTCATGGCTTGTGCCCCATGCCAGCCAAGTCTCTAATTTGTGTCCTGCTCGTGCTGCAGCAGGGGGGCAAAGGCTCTGCACGGGCAATCTGATCTTCAAGAAGCTGCTTTGGGCATAAGTCTCCCCCAGGAAGGTGTCTGTAACCCTGATCTAGGGGGCTGCAGAGCCAGAGGTGGCTCCTCTCCTTTTTTGGCTCAGTAAGAGCAACAATCCTGGCTGCAGTGGCAGAACTGGGATGGCAGTGGCAGAGCAGGGATGGCAGTGACAGTGCAGGGATGGCAGTGACAGTGCAGGGATGGCAGTGATGGTGCAGTGACAGCAATGAGGGTGCAGGGATGGCAGTGACAGTGCAGGGATGGTAGTGACAGAGCAGGGATGGCAGTGACAGTGCAGTGACAGCAATGAGGGTGCAGGGATGGCAGTGACAGTGCAGGGATGGCAGTGACAGAGATGGGATGGCAGTGACAGAGATGGGATGGCAGTGACAGTGCAGTGACAGCAATGAGGGTGCAGGGATGGCAGTGACAGAGCAGGGATGGCAGTGACAGTGCAGGGATGGCAGTGATGGTGCAGTGACAGCAGTGACAGAGCAGGGATGGCAGTGATGGCAGTGACAATGCAGGGATGGCAGTGATGGTGCAGTAATGGCAGTGATGGTGCAGGGATGGCAGTGGAGGTGCAGTGGAGGTGCTGCAGAGCTCCCATCTCCTCTGCCAGCATCTTCTCCACCTTGCTGTGCACAACCAAATTCCATGCCCAGCCCTCAAACGCATCCCCAGTGTTTCAGGGCTGGGGATGGAAGTTCCCCAGCATCAAGGACAAAAGAAATACAGGTGAGCACTTTGGCTAGTTAGGATAAATCGGTTTCCCCCCACTCCCCAGATTTCTGGAGTTTCTCCTGAAATCCAGAAGGAAGGTAGGAAGGATGTGTGTTTTCTTCCTCTTCTGGTTTTAATTGTGTATTCTAATGAGAAACTGCAATGCAGGCGCTTATTAAAGTCCCCTTGTGCTGCCAGAGTTGCTGTGTTTGATAGAAACCCCAGAAAATCCCCTGAACCGCAACGTGGGAATCCAATTCTTTTCAGTTGATGAGACTGTAAACATATTTCCTTGGATTTGCAAGAACCATAGCAGGAGTTTCAATCATATGAATAAAGCAAAAGAACATCTGATAGGGAATATTCCTGCTTTTCATATTCAAAACTTGCAGCCTTATTCTTAGGCAGCATCTTTTCAAAGGAATGAGCCATAAAGAGGCAAAGATGCATTGCCCAAGGGATTTAGGAAAAGAGCCTCCAAAATTAGCACAGTGGGGGGGTGTCTCTCCATCAGCTTTAAAATGTCCAAGTTTGATACTGGATTAGGAGCCCAGGTGCCACTGCTGGTGGCCAGTGGTGCCCCTGTGCTCAGCTCTGCTCCCAGTTCAATGCCCAGTGACCAGAAGGATCTTCAGAATTCAGCTTTGAACAGCCTTGGGTTGGGATGAAGGGTCTGTGCTGTTGGGGGTAACCTCGAGGGTAACTCTGCCACTCGAGTTGAGCTGAGCCCCCAAATTCTGGTACTTCCCATTTCACTCAAACTGGGCGCATTTCCCTCTCAAGCAATCTGTCCTGGTGGCTCTAGTAGAAGAGAGCTCTAAATATAAAAATAATCTGACCCATTGTGTTTGCTTTTGAATGAGAAATCCCATAATACCAGATGCCCAGTGGCTTTTTTTTCCTCTTTGAACCCTAAAAACAATTGACAGCAGCTGATTCTATAAATGAATCCTATTTTGGTGAGAAAGTTCTTACATTTCTGAGGTAATTTTCCTGTCTCTTGTGTTTATGTTCCTTTACCAGCTGCCTTTGCAGAGTCGCTGTGTGGCTGGTTGAAGAATGTGTCTAGTTACACTTCCCTTCTCTGTGCCCTCTGGGAATGCTTTTTTAAAACAAAACAACCCTTTTCCAGACTTTCACCAATTTTCTTGGTCCAAGCATATTCCGAAAGCAAAGCTCTCATCTCAGTTTCTCAGAACTTTATGAAAACAAACACCAACTCAGCTTTTCGTTTATCTGCACGCAGAAATCTGCAGCAATTTGACAACAAGTCAAAATATTTCCCTTTTTAGTACCGTGGCAAGTCCTGATGAGAGTTCTGTTTATTCCATGAAGACAATGAGCAGGGAACAGCGTGAGGAAGTCTGGCTGCTGCTGTGATAACTCCTTCCCAGATGAAGCAGCGCTTCTATCTCGGCTTGGCACTGAAGTGCTGACTTCAAGGCCTGTTGGTATCTCTTGCCTTTGGTGTACAAACTCCTTAATGTGCAAGAAATTGTACATATGCAAATCAGGGGGTGATAAGCAGCCGGCTGGCCCTGCATTGATCCCCTGGCATTTTGGCTCCTTCCCACTTCCACCAGCTCTGCCCGTGCCACTTTTCTGGAATCCGCTCGATCGGAGCATCTTACAAAGCCTTAAATGGGAGATAGTAGCATTTCTGATCTCATTTTCCAGTATTTCAGCTGTGCCATAATCTATTTACCACACAATTTGTGTCACTTTGATAAGCGGCTGCTTCAAGACTGCATTTATTAAAATCAAGAGCAGGGAGAGCTTTCAAGTCTCTCAAGTGTTGTAATAAATGTTTGAAATTAGTCATTACAGTGTTTGCCATGGTTCATATCATAGACTCTATCTAAATGACAAATGATCACAGCCTGGACATGCACTTTTTTTTTTTTTTTTGGTGGTGGTAGTGGTGAATTTGCAATGGGATGGGATAAGGCTGGGATAACCCAACCCAAAACTTCCTAAGTTGGAGCAGGATGGAAGGGAGGAGTGGAGAAGAGGGAAGGTTTCACTGGGAAGCCTTTTCAGAGGCTCAGGGCAATGGCCTTGAGTAGAGAAGTGCTGGCTCAGCTCTGACTTTCCTGGCTAAAAATGAAATAAATCTGAAAAACAGCCAAAAGCCCCAAGAGGAGGCCGGGTAGGGTTTGCAGTGCACAGCAATGGGCTGGTGTCTGGATTATGCAAAGTTCAGCTCTTCCCCCATCAAATAGCTCCAGGATGGAAATTCACCTTGTTGCTCTGCTACAGATGGCTTCTTAATGTGCTTGCCTGGCCATAGGATGTGCTGATGTGGTCATTTAATATTAAAAAAAAACCCAAAAACCCCTCAAAAATCAAATTAAAAACCTCTTTTCTAAGTACAGTTTTGTGTGTGTGCATGTATATATTCAGACATATATAGGCACAGACATATTAAACACATACGGCACAGAAAAGAGACAATTATTAAGACAAATATTCTGTCTCAATTCATTTTGTTCTTCATTTTCCCATCAGGAGTGTAATAGCTGAATTTATAGTGTTGAGCCTGGGCTATAAATTCCATTATTTTCAGTGACTATATCAATTACATCCCTTGAAAGGGACCCTAAGGCAAGGGGAGAAAATTGGAGACAAAAATCTTCAGAAGGGAGGATGCAGGAGGTAGAGGGGAGAATCATCCCCTATTTTATCCTCATTGCCCATAACCAGCACCTTGTCCCTACATAAAACCTTGCTGAGCTCCCTGGTGCTCCCGCTGGCACCCAAGACAGAGCAACCCTGGTGACAAGTGTGTCACTGAGGAAATAATTGCAGTGCCACACACACAGGTGCTGACTCAAAAGTGGAGCAGGAAATGGTTTTGTCTGAATATAAATGGTATTTATTTTAGAGAAATTCAATTGTCAGGGAGGAAAACAAAGCTTTTTTTTTTTGCTTTTTTTTTTTTTTTTTCTTTTAAGGAACTGAGCAAACTACTCATCTCCTGTCCTTGAGCTGAAAATGATTTTTTTAAAGGTTTCTTGCACTGGGACAGGCTTGGAAAAGGGAGAGCACAGTTTCAAAGAGCAGAGTGCTGAGATGAGAAATTGTTTCTTTAGCAACTTTTTAAAGAGTTTCTACTATTCCCCCTTCTCTCTTGGTGCAAGCGATGGAGTTGGCTTGTTTTGTTTTATTTTCAGTGCCTCCCACCACATCACAGAGCTGTGAAAGGCAGAGCAGATATCGAGGGAGCACCACAGCAGGAACCTCCCTTGTTAACACGCAGGAAAAGGAGCCTGTGCCAGGTGCTGAAGAACTGGATGGTGCTGCAGACCCAAAATGGTTTAAAACTTTGTCCCAGGTGTATGCCAAGCTCAAACTTCTAAATGTTCCAGAAAAATAGCTCGTTAATCTATCCAAATGGCAGAGGCTGCTGGGCTTCCCTCTCACTGCAGAGCAGAGATGTGCAGGGTCCAGCTGTGTATTTATTTTCTGCACTGGAGCTGGATTATCTCCATGTCCATCTAATGGCACTCAGCATTGCTGCCTAGCTCCTCACCCAAAGATTTACACCCTCAGTACATTTATTGGCACTTTCTTCTGTCATTTAAATGGCTGCATCACTTTAAACTGCTTTAATCTCCCTCCTTCCTTCATAGACTGTGCCTCTTCTAGTGACTTTCATGGACAGATGTACCTTTCTCTACTGGAAATGCTCAATGATGCCTCCAGGCATCATATTGGTTTTCCAAATGGTGAAATCCCCAGTTAGAAGCAGAAGTTCCTGTTTCTCCCCAGTGCATCCTCTCTGTGTCTGGTTGTGACCCTGGGAAATGGAGAGCAAGTCCTGGAGGAGGAGGAGGAGGGAGGTTGTGTCCCTTGGAGACAGAAGCCTCAGGAAAGGCAGCACAGTCTCAAAACTTGTGCTCCAGCCCCTTCTCCAGCTCCATTCTCTTCTCTGGGCACACTCCAGCCCCTCAATGTCCTCTTGCTGGGGCCCAAAACAACCCAGGGTCTGAGGTGTGGCCTCACCAGCGCCCAGCACGGTGGGACAGTCACTGCCCTGGTCCTGTGGCCACCTGAGTGCTGCTACAAGATGCCATTGGCCTGCTTGGCCATCTGCCTGGGCACTTATCCAGCTCTGACCCTGCTCCTGAGCTGTCCTGCTGTGACCTGTGTCCCTTCCAGCTCTCTGCTGCCCTGGGCCCCTCTGCACCTTTCCTTGTGTGCGTTTATTTTAATTATATGGTCAAACCACTAAAACACATTGAATAAGAAGAGTTATTTGCTTTCTCCATCAATAATTTGCTTCCTCCTCATGCTGTGCCCTTCAGTTGCTGTTGAGACTTTCACCCATGTCACAGATTCTACTAAATCCTGTCTTCTCAAGCTTAGCTAATGACAAATGCTCTATGGAAATCTGGATGAAACCTGCTGCATCTCATTTGCCTAGAAAATCTTTCAGGGAAAGACAGCAGGTTGGGGGGGTGTGGAATGTTGTGCTTGTGATAAATAGTGAACTTAATGAAGATTGCTGATGGACAGCATTGTGTGCTGGAGCCTTTTGTTTCCCCCAGTATAAGATGGATGGTGGGATGCAGCATTTCCTCGGTGTTTCTGCCTCGCAGGATTGTCCACCCTGTCGTTCAGCCCTCTGCTCCTGAGCAGGAGCTGCCAATTTGTGCCAATAGCAATTTCCCTCCTCCCCCATTCCTCCTTTGAGGGAGTGGATCTTGAGATATTTTTTTAATACATTAGTTTATAATTAAAGGATATTATATTAAGAGCATTAAGATATGACCTGCCTTACCTCCATAAATACTTTTTCCCCCCCCCCTACTTGCTGGGAAGACTTTAAAAACATCCACTTGGAAATTCATGCAGATGATATTTAGACATGCAGATATGCACTCCTGTTTTGCATGAATGTTTGACCTTGGGCAGAGCTGTTCAATGCAGGATGGATGTGTTGTGGCTGCATTTAATCATCTGAAGCAGAGATGAAGCCTTGAAAAACCACATAGACCCAATTCCCAATTCCCAGCCTCTGGATGGTAATGAACTTCTGAGAAATAGCTAATCAATAAATTGAACAAAAGACTCAGGCAGCTAAACCACTTTGTCAGGGCCTTAATTACAATTGCAGAAATAAATCGGGAGGGGGGTGGTGGTGCTTGGGAGCCTCTGCCAGACAAAACGAACCCTTTACTCTCTCGAGGTAACCCTTTGCAAACTGAGCAGCCTGCCTTGGTGTGAGCGCTGTGCCTTTGTGTGTGTGTTCACAGAGGGGTCTCCATGGGGCAAACGACCCAAAAGAGGCTGCTGCAGGACAGGCTGGGCTGTCCCTGACCTCTGAAGCTCCTGCAGTGAGATTCTACTCAGCAGGACTGAGTGGAGGGCTTCTACTTCTCCCTTCCCACAGGGAGGGGATGAGGATGATCCAAAGCAGCAGGCCATGCCAGGGCAAGCTGGGCTGTTTCACTTGGGGAGAAAACTGAAGATTTAGCACCAGATGCAGCCAGCGGGATCAGGAAGGACATCTGAGGGCAGACAGGAGAGATGGGAGCCAGGCCAGGGTAAGATGGGAGCCCATCCCACCCTGCTCTCAGCAGTGCCAGCAGCAGGAGGGATGGAGCTGGGGAAGGCAGAGAGGAGGCTGTCAGTGAAGCCCTCGGAGGCTGGCTTGTTCCTGCTCAATTATAGCAGCAGGCATTTCACGTGCGTGTCTCCTGGCAGCGCGTGCTGCCAAACAAAGGCGCGGATCCCTGGGGATTGCCTTGTAGACGCGGTTTTGCCTTAAGAAATATTGCAGGGTAACAGAGAGGCCGGGCTGGTGTGAGCGTGCTGAGGGTGGGTGGTGGGCTAGAGGCTCAGGGGCACACGGTGATGAGGGAGAACAAAGATCTCGAGGGGATTTGGGCTTTTTGGGGGGTCACTCAGGAGTCTGGGCACTGTGGTGCTCAGTTGCTGCTTGGGGATCCAGAGAAGTGGGAATGGCTCAAAGGAGCGTGTCTTTGGGAGTGTTTAAAACTGGACAGAGCAGAACATTGTTTTGTGGGACAGACTTAAACCCTGAGCAAGGTGCAAGGAGATGGATTGTATCCCGTGTGAGCTGCGTTTCACCCTTGCAGGGGAGTTGGTTGGTAACAGGCTCACTGCCCTCCTCTTCCTCACCCTCCACACCCCTTGGGCTTGGCGGAAAGGAGCTTGTTTTGTTTCCTTAACAAAAATCCCTTGAAAGACAGGGTTTCCTCTAGGGCTGCTCACTGCAGGTGGGTGGCTCCAGCTGCTGGGATCCTCAGGGCTAAGTAGGGCTTGGCCACCTTTTACTAGAGGGCAGCCACCAGCTGCAGGAGCTCGGAGTGTACTGGGAGCACAGCACCCCATTTTGCCGTTGCAGGTGCTGGGGATCCCCATCAAACAGCATCCCAGAGCCCAGGTGCTGTCCAGGGGGGACAGTTTTGAGGCAGGGGTTGTGTCCTGCAGCATCACTGTGATTCCCAGCAGCACGAGGCTGGGAGCAGCTGTGCATGGCAGCAGAGCAGGCTGCAGGTGCTGCACCTCCAGGATGCAGCTATCCCCCAAAGCAGGGTGAGGACAGCCCATTCTCCTGCTGGGAGTGGGTCAGCTCATGCTGGCCTGCAGCAGTGAGAAACCTGGCTCTGTGTGAATACTCTTGAACTTGTGAGAGATCTCCATAGCTGGGGGAAATGTGAATTAATTTTCATCTCGGAACCGCCCCCCCCCCTCCAATCCTTAACACCAGGGTCTGCAAAAGAATAAACCCCCTAGCATCTCATGTTGTCAAACCCTGGTATGTTTTAGGGTTTTTCTGGCTCAGGGCCTTGCTGAAGGAGCATTTAGCACTTCTGCCTCCCTGCCAGCCTGGCTCCTGTTCCCTGCCTTTCCCACGGAATGGGGAATGGCTCTGTAATGAGGCAGCAGCCGCTGCAGTGACATGAAGCTGCTGGGAATAAGGATGGCTTTCTGTGAGCTGCTCTGCCTTTGTGGCCAGGTTCTCCCTGAAGCAGCAGATAAATCTCCACCTCGGCACAGCGGGAGTGCTCGCAGAGCAGTCCCCGGGACATGAGTGAGTTGCTGCTGTGTTTACTGCACAGATAAAATATTTACAGCTCCATCTTTGGTGTGAGATGTGGCTCGTCCAGTCCTCATGAAGGTCAGAGGAAAGTCAGTAAAATTTATTGATGGTTTATGGCACTTGTGTGCTGGAAAGCAAGGTTACAGTGTTATACACCTGCACTTGGCAGGCAGAGAGAGATCGAGGGAGAGGAGAGAGAGGAGAGAGCTCAGTGTACATCACTGGCTCGGTCCCCCAAAGCTGTGTGCTATTTTTAATTAAATGATAAGCTCCAAGTATAGAGCACGTGCAGGGCTCCTTACAGGCTGCAGTCCCACATCCCAGCAGCTGAGCAGATGATGTGTTTGCTGTGCTGGTGCTGAGTCCTTCAGAGGGAGCAGGGTTTGTGTTGGTGGCTCTGTGTGCACTGGTGTTGGTGTGGGGAAGTCGAATTCTGCGTGGAAAGAGTGGTTGAGCCATGTCTGCCTCTCACTTCTTGTTAATTCTGATTTCTGCCAATAGCCTAGAATTAGGATTGCATTGGTAGGAATAATTAGAATGAGGGTGGCTTCTGTCCTGGAGAGCTGGGATCCCTCTGGACACACAGGGACCTTTCCCAGCAGAGCTGAGAGCAGCTGGGACAGTCTTGAGTTCTCTGGTGTCTGCAGCCAGCTGTGGGCAGGGAGAGCATCTTCCTTCCCTCTGGGCTGGTCCTGCACCCAGGAATTCTCTGCTTCATTCTCCTCTTGCCCTGAAATGCTGTGTATGAAGAGAAATGGGGAAGACTTTGAGGTGGTCAAAGAATCTGAATTTATTGTGCAGTACAACTGCTTTATATACTCATTCTAGGAAGAGTAGTAATGTTTTACTACAGTGAAAACATACTACAGTGGGTTAATCATCACATAAACAAATTTATACATTTTAAATATCTCTTGTTTGCAGAAATCTGATGTAATTTTCTTTCTCCTGGTAAAGCCCTCTGATTTGATCTTCTTGCAATCTTGATTTAATTCTCTAAGTCCTGTTTGCTCTTGCCAAGGTACCCTGTTATCATATCTCTTATGCTAACCAGGCCCAAAGTCCATCATCTGCCTTGTGTCCCAATATCCCAACAGCTGTGAGCAGGTGGATGGGCATTTGTGCCCCTCTCTGCATGGACCTGCAGGTGCAAAGAGCACTGAGACACCGAGGCAGCCCTTGGAAGCCTCATTTCAGGTGTGTTTTCCAGGAGAGCAGGCAGGATGGAACAGCCCTGTCAGATGTCACAGCCCAGCCCAGGTTTGGTGTCTGTCTGCAGCAGTGGAGAGGTTGGATTTGCTTTGCACTCCTTGCATTTCCATTTGGCATCTCCTGTCCCCCCATGTGCTTTGCCTTCCAAATAAAAGGGGAAAGTGACCTGTGGGAGAGGCCACAGGTTCCTCTGTTCCAGACACAGCTGTTCCAAACCTCTCCTGGAACGGGGCAGCTCCCAGATTTGTTATTTTGCAAAATGATTTGCATTTCAATGAAGCACGAAAAAAACTTGTTTATCGATGTTTGTTTTACCTTGGGACCTTCTGGGGGCTCCTTAAATAGGGGGGAAATCTCCTGTAACAGTTCTGTGCCAGGAAGAAGGAGACACAAGGGACTTTTCGGTCTTCAGCTTCTTGCTCATTGTTATCTTATCTAAAACTTTGCACGCTGTCGACACCAGGCTCAGCACGCTGGAAAAGCACCGCAAAATGGCCCCAAAATGTACAGTTTCAAGGCATTTTAAAGTGGTTTTATCCAATTAACTCTTAAAACAGACATAATTTCTACTTATCTACCAATAACTCATCCCTTGAGTGTCCATGTAACCTCTGCACTGTGGCTTTCCTCACCCAATCACCCTGTGCCACCAACTCTGCAGAAAATGGAGTAGAGGAAGAGGAAGAAGAAGAAGACAGGGACTACACCCAAATTCCTCCATCTTGCTTCCTATCTAGACCATCCTAAAAATCCCAAAACCTAAATTTCTCACCCAAGTGACATACTATTCTACTCTCTATTATCTATTTCACACTTTTGTAGACTCTAGTCTATCTCGAAGTCTTGGAAGTCCTCTCCATGGATGAAGGTTAAAGGCAGCGTTTCTCTGGGGGTCAGGACCCCTCAGAGCAGACAGAGCAATATTCCCTGTGCCCTGGATTCCCACAGTGTTTGGGGCTCTTGGTTTCTCTCCTCATTGGGTTCTGTGGCAGGAATGAGCTCAGAGGTGGCTCAGGCAGAGCAGGTGCTGGCCAGGCTGGTTTGGGGGTCAGGGCAGAGGAGCTACAGCAGCAACAGACACAAAAACCTGGCTTTTGCTAAGCCAGACACACCGGGCTCTGGTGGTGGCTGTGCTCCACACCACTGTCTCTCCCCTTTGAGGGCTATGAAGTGTTGATTTCTGAGCCACAGCTTTTCATTTAACAAGGAAGGCTGGAAGTCAGATCAATGAGAAACGCAGGAAGAAGCTGGGAATGAATTGCTGCCTGCTCCTATCAGCTCCTGGGCCTGTTCATAACCTGATAATAGAAAGGCTTCTCTGTGATCTTATTACTAAGAAGGTTTGAGTCTGAGCATGCCATAAAAACCCCAAGCAGCCCCAAGTTATCTGGTGGTTGATAACACCCCGCGTTCACCAACGTGGGAAGTTAAAACTGGCCAGGAGTTCCCATTGGGATGTGGGCATATCCCTGCAAATTCCCTCTCCCTCTTCCCCTGACCTCACCCTAAAGAATGATCTGCTGGAAACTGAAGGCGTCTGTCTGATCTGCTCCTGGGGAAAGGAAATCTTGAGAACATTTGACAAAGAACGCAGAGTTGAAATTAAATATCGTAATGATATAAAACAGTAAGCAGATCTGCTTGACAGCCTTGACAGCTATTTGTTATAGAAAACAGCGTTTATGATGTCAGTCCTATAAGGGAATGTGTTTGAATTAAAATAATTACAGCAGATAGTACAACAAAGACTCCCTGTAGTCAATCATCCTTCACAAATACGCTGTACAAAACCTTCCCAAATGAGTGAAGGAAACGTGGGGACTGCAGCCTGGCAAATAAATACCAATAAGAAGCTGAACTACCGAGCCAAGAGGCTGCTTTCAGTCATCAGATTTCCTTCTCTCTTCAACCCTAAGGGAGACAAATGAGGATTTTAAAATATATTATTATTATTATATATGATAAATTATATTATTTTATATAATTTGCCCTTTCAGCTTCCACCTACTTCCAGACAGGGAATTAAAAATCTTTCTGGAAGGGATGCAAAGGCTCTTTCAGCTTTTGGGATATTTCTTGTGTTCCTCCTCTCTGTGTGTCCACTGCATAGTTCCATGTTTTCAAGGACATCACATTGATGAGTTTTCTGATTAAAAAAAAAAAAACCTTAGTACATGCACACCTCATGCAGCAGTGGCTTCTGGGCAGAACTGGTCAGAACAAGATAAAATTAACATTTCCCAACAGTTTCCAATTTTGAGTATAAAATCTTGGCCTGCTGTTGTAGAGGCTCTACTTCAGCTCTTATCAGATGTGTGGGTTTCCTTTAGCTTGGGAAAAATAGTTCAGTTACCTTCCAAGAGGGTCGGGGGGAAATTTTTACTCTACACATTGAGGGGAAAAAAGAGAACTAAAGAAAACAAAGAAAACAAGAAGAGGCAGAATACTGTGGTGTCCAATGTCTGAAAATCTCCTGTCTGTCTACAACACACAGCAGAACCCAAGCCTGGCCAAGGGAGGGGTGATCCTGCTGCTCGGGATGCAACTGTGATTCTCCACTGAGGAAACCACTTGTAATTGCAGCTTTTTATGGTTTCAAAATAATGCATTTTGCAATCTTCTCAGAGAAATATTAGCGTTGAACATCCGAAATCAGTGGAGATTTTGTCTTTGCCAAGCATGCTTGAGCTTTGTGTCTTGTTTTTGACTGAGTTTTGGGATGCTCTGAGTATTTGTGGATGTGTACACACCCAAAAATTGATGCATCAGGGGCTCTTTTGATGAGGAGTTGAGTCTAGTTTTGTTAAAACCCCTAAATTTTTACCCTTCCAACTTTTGGGTTGCATACATGAGAATTGCTCAGCAAGTTGTATAAAATGAGGCAGCAGAGGTACTTTTTTCCCTGGGAATTTCAAATGTTCTGCAGGTTTGCAGCACTGGCACTTTTTGTCAGCACTCTGGAGCTCCTGCATAAAAGCAATTACCGAAATTCCTTCCTCTCCTTTCTTTTGTTCAGCTCGTGGCCAGCCCTTCCCAGCTCAGATGTGAGCTCTGGGCTGCCCAGCTGGTGTTTTCACAGGTGTGTTGGGCTGGAGTGCAGAGTCCAAGGGAACAAACCAGGAGAGAACAAACGGAGCAGAAAGGAGCAGAGATAACATTGCATTGTTTTCCTTCTGCATTCCTCACCCTTCCCATTCTTCCCAAGAAATGCTGTCCCTGCCTCTTTTGCCTCTGCATGTCTCCTGCCAAATATTCTCTTTATGGCTTAATCCTGCTCTGGAGGTTTGACAGATGAAAAGAGACACCAGAAAAAAAAAATAAATCGGTGCAACCCTGTTTTCTCTGGGTGTTTTAAAGTGAGAGAGCTTCAAACAGTGGCCTGGGGATCTTCTGGGGCTCTTCTGGTGTTTTGTTACCCAAAAGGAGGGAGCCTGTCCTTCTTTCAGCCCAGAATTTGCACGGCTGACACCTGCAAAGAGGAGTTTCCTCTACTCCCCTGGAAGCTGGGAGGGTTGGCAATCTGCCTCCCATCTCAGCTCTGCAAAAACCAGCAGAGAGCTCCATAACCAGCAAAGATATCCTGCCTGGCTTTGCATTTCTTGGCTGCACGTAGTTCCAGTGAAACCCTCAATGCTATTTGAACACTGGGTGGGATTTTTTTAGCTTTTTTCCTTTTTTTTTTTTTTTTTTTTTTGGGTGCATAGTTTAATTACAGTGAGGCTGTGCACTGACTCTCCATTAATATTACAGTAAATTTCAGCAGCAGATTAAATTTCTCTAAAGTAGTAAATTGCAGGGGAAAGAGGAGGAAAGTCATGGTGGAGGAAAATAAGTACATTATAGGTCCTTTATTAGATAGAAGCCCATGGCATCAGGCAGACGGGTTCTTACAAACACACACATATGAGAAAAACAGGGGCTGCATCAATCAGCTTATCAAAATCACTTAAAAGAAATGGGCTTCTGCTGAATGTGTGGAGTGCAATAAAACATCAGTGTAACGCTGGACGTATATTAACTGGCACAGAAAGATTATGACATGTCCATTACTGAGCTTCCTTTTCCTGCTGGCTGCAGAGAGGGCCAGATTCCTCCATAATGTGTTCCTCAACCCCTGCCTCCCCTCCCAAATTTATTTTATTACCCTTGTTATGGGCAGGCACACTATAAAATGACATTAGAGGCAGAACAGCCACATGAGAGATGCTGACTCTGCCCTGAACATCAAATGTACTTCATAAGGGCTATGTAAATACTTTGCTAATCCGGTGCCATCTGAGAGCACAGAAGAAATGAAAATGGGTGAAAGCCCTACTTGAGCACTTCTTATCTCCTGCTGGTCCCCTCCCAGCACCCCTGGGCCGTCCATCCTGCCCTGCTCTGGGATTTGGGGGGGCCTTGGGATGGCCAACAGCTGCTCCCTGGGCAAGGTTTAATGGGGATGATGGCAACCCCTAGAGCATGGGCAGGTGAAGGTGTTCTGTGGGAGCCACGGGGTCCCAGTGCATTAAAACTTCAGTTAATGTTAGTACTCAGTGTGGTGTGTGTGCACAGAGCTGGGAGGGGAGGGAGCAGCTGGGACACCCAGGGCTGGGGCAGCAGCTCAGGCTCTGAGCCCCTCTCTCATCAAACTCATTTTCCGTGGAGGTGCCAGTGCTTCATGGATGAATAATCCAGATGATAAAACACCACTTAGTATCTTTAACCATTTGTGCAGGTATTGGAAGGGAGAACTGCTTGGTCTATTACAGCCAAATGGGCTGTGCCAGCAGGGACATGGGGACACGGCTCCAGGGGCCTTGGGACAGGCAGGAACATGTGTGCTGGATAGATGAGATACCAGAGGGGATGTGTGTGTGTGTGAATGTATATATACATATATATATATGGCAACAAAAACATTTTAAAACCACTTTTTGGCCCCAGCAACCGTGCTGAAAATCAAATAAGAGATGAAGGAATTTTTCAACCCAAATCATAAGAGACCCTGGGGGGGGGGGGGGCATAGGATTATGGACACTTATAACTAATGCAAAATAAACAAGGCAAAATTATATGTAATTACTCCTAAAGTCGTTTGCTTGTTTCAGTAATTGACCTGTGCATTCTTTAATCTTTAATGCTCCTTTAAAATTCAGCCTCAGGGACTCATAACATTTATTGACGTTTGTCATGGTTAAGGCTCTGGAGGAACTGGGCTTTATTAGAAGTCTTCAAAGAAATATCAATTTAGGGATAAGCAGCATTAATATTTTGTACACAACATCATCTGCTTAGAAAGCTGTACTAGATTTCTTTATGTCTCAGAAAAAGATGGCAAAAAAGGGCAGTGCTGGGAGTGGCTTCATTTAGAACCTGCTGCTGCTACTGTAGTGGATTTTATTAATAAAAATACAAGGCTGTGTTTTAATAAAATTAAAAAGGTTGGTGCAGGAGACACTGATGTGTCTGTTCATGGTGGCAAGAGAGTTTTGTCTCACGCTGGGTGGAGAGAGGAGCATCAGGAGTGCAGCTGGGGGAGCGATTCCCTCTGACACAGACTCGCTGGGTGACCTTGCCAGGTGTCACCTGCATTTTCCTTCTGCAGAAGCCGTGTGCTCCTCTCCCTGTCACAGGGGGTGAAGTCCACAAACCAGCTTCCCCCCAGCCTGGAGGCTCTGCACGTTTCTGAGTGTCCACAGGGCTGGTGGGAAGGTTTTTGTTGTTGGTTCCCACTCAAATTTTGTTGTTGGAGAATATTGTGCAGAAAAACCCCAACCAAACTGGGGAGCACCAGCACTGAGCAGCCTGGCTGAAACCTGTTCTTTTTGCCATTTGGGAGAGTGAAAAAAATGAGTATTTCTCTTATTTTAGTATTTTTCATATGGGGGGATATTGCAAATAGCTCAGAAAGTTTGTGCCATTGCCCCTTTCACAGGTGCTGCTCTTTCCCAGGCACTGCAGATCTGCTTTGTCGGGTAATGGCTCAGGAGCAGCAGAGTTCAGAGAATCCCACAATGGCTTGTGTTGGAAAGGACCTTTAGGATTCTCTCATTCCACCCCCTGCCATTCCACCACCTTCCATGATCCCAGGCTGCTCCAATCCCATCCAACGTGGCCTGGACACCTCCAGGAATGGGGCAACCACAGCTTCTCTGGGTACCCTGTGCCAGGAACCCACCACCCTCACAGGGAAGAATTTCATCCCAATATCCCATCTAACCCTGCTTTCTGTCAGTTTGAAGCCATTCCCCCTGATGAGTTCTCAGCAGCAGCTGACATTTGTGCTTCCCTGAGTGGACCAGGGGGACACGGGATCCTCTCCAAGCAGCCACTGGACTGTTCCTCCAGGAGCAGCCCCTGCCTCCTGCCCAGGCTGCTGTGGCTGCTCCTCAAAGGCTGCATTCAGATGCCAGAGGTGCCACTGTCCCACCTTCCTAAGGCTTCCTCTCTGGGCAAAGGCTCTTACTAAAAATGGTTATTTTGCCATCCACTGTTGCTGGGTTGAGTTTCCTCCAGCTCTGGCACAAAGAACTGATTTTCTCTTTCCTTCCTGGGCTCAGTCAGGCCACCCACAATCATTTGAGCTTCTTGTCAATTTTCCTTCTCTCCCTCTGTCCTTGGATTCCTTCTCTATTAAACCAGTGAAATGATTGTGGGCCCAACTGGAAACCCTGTGAGCTGAAAATGGGGCTCAGCAAAAGCCATTTCTGAGGAATTTGTCCTGTTTTTCTTTGAAGTGAAAAGAATCCAAGTGTTCTCTTAAAGAAATGAGAGCTTTAACAAGTGGTGTATCTATGGTGCTGTTGGAGTAAGGGACTTGTGTTTAGATAGGGGCCAGATTGGAAAGCCATGTGACTGAGTAGTCATTTTCAGAAATATTTGGGTCGCCGCCAGCAAGGCTCCTGGTGGGTGTAAGGTTTGGGGACATCAGCAGCATTCTTAGGGAGCTTAAATTCAGTCTCTCTTTAGCTGTCCCCGCCTCTCCACCTGGTGTGACAGCAGATAAGCTGCCATCAGGTGATGTTTTTGAAGCGAGGTATTCTTTTTGTCTTTAACGGAGACAGCCTCCCCCGCCCGTGCCTCAGCCCGGGCTGTGCCAGAACAAGGCTTCCAGCAGAGTGGCAGAGTTGAGCTGCCTCTCGCGTTAAACACCAGAGATTTCATTAAATGGCAGAGGAGGGAGCTTGTGTAGAGGGGAGGCTCACCCCAGAGACATTACAGATTGTCTCATGCTATTTAAGTGGGCTAAAATTAGAGGGAAAGAATCTGCGGCTAATTGGACTTGTGCATTAATCATAGTCTGCTGCTGGAGTACTTCACCCATTAGAATGTGTTAATTTGGTAATTACAAGGTGAGGGGGAGGTCTCTCTTTGTAATCCAAAGCCCTTCTTCATGCTTACCGCACATATCAGAAACAGGTAGAGTGAGAGGTTGGAGGCAGGATTACGGCGTGGGGGTCCCTATTACCACCTCCTACCCCACCTGTGAGCACACACAGGCTCCCCAGCTCCAGACACCTATAATTAAACCGGGTTAGATATTGGGAGCAGGAGGTCCTTCATTCCAGTTAACAGGTAATTAATTGTATCTCAGTTTCTATTGCAATTCCTCCCCGTCCCTTGTTATGAGAAATAATGTAAATGTTCAGTGGCCTCCCGTGTTTGGGAGGGAGGAGCTTCTCCTCGCTCCTCTTTTTCTAAGGTTCCTTTGAAGGGTTTGGGGAGCTCGTGGAGGGCCTGAAGAGCTGTCCCTGTCCCTGTCCCTGTCCCCATTGCAGAAGGCACAGACATGCAGGCATGATCCTGCAGCTGAGATGAAATGGGTTGTTCATCTCACGTATCCCACAGATATCAGGAAGAAGGTTTCACAGTGAGGGTGGTGAGGCCCTGGGAAATGTTGTCCAGAGAAGCTGTGGCTGCCCCATCCCTGGAAATATTCATGGTCAGGTTGGGTGGGCTCTGAGCAGCCTGGTCCCGTGAAAGGTGTCCCTGCCCATGGGAGGGGGATGGGCTCAGGTGACCTTTAAAAATCCCTTCCAACCCAAACCACTCCGTGATTCTGTGACTCCAATTTGTTCATGGATTTACCTTGCTCTTAAGGGCTGCCTTGCCTCCCTCCTGGCAGGTTTGCTGCATTCAGAGGTGCTTCATGAATCAGGGCAGATTGGAAAATAGAGAAGAGAATTAACAAGACGGGGAACAGGCAGAAAACTCAGGCAGGGAAATGTAAGAGACTAAACACTGAGACAGCTAGTGCAAAATATGGATTTTCTGAGGGATGTAAAACACTAATGAGTAAAAACACTGAGATGTATGTGCTCTAATGAGAAGCAAATCAGACTGGAGCTTGCAAAGCAACGCTGCCTCCAGTGCCTTTATTCTGGCAGGAGGCTCCTTTCCCAGCTCTGCCCTCAGAGATGCTCAGAGAAGAGAAATCTTCATGTGAAATCCCATTTTTCCCTCTCCCTGTCCATTTGCTGGTTTACCTGTGGGGCCACCAGCCTTTCAGGGGGGGCGGTTTCCACTGCACCTCGAACCTGGGCAGGGCAATGTTCGCTGGCAGGACCCTGCTGCGCTGACAGAGCCCTGCACAAACCCTGCTGTCGTTGCCAGCCCATTTCCCAGCCTATTTCCCCGCAATTGCAGCTGCTCCCTAATCTCTGCAAAGGTCGCAGCGCTGGCTAGGAGTGACTTCAGCTGTGATATATTTGTGGGCAGCCCCGGTGGTTGCAGGCAGCTCTCACAAACAGTGACCTGAAGTGGTGACCTCCACAAACCACATCATTTTCCACTTGGGCACCTCCAGATTGGCTCTCCGGATCTGCAGAACCAGAAGGCCAGTTTTGACTCCAGCGCAATCATTTGCTGGCTCATTAGCACTAACTCCTTAAAGGGGCACCTTTAATGTTACTAAGCCTAAAAATGTGACCCGTTTCCCCCTTAGTGTTACAGCTCCTTGCAAATTCCCCGTCGTTAATCTGTGTGTACTCTCATCCTTCCACACCTCCTGAAAGATCAGGAGTCTCCCGAGCAAAATAAAAATCCTGCCCTCAGATGGGTCCAAATGCTGTGTCACAGCCAAACTGGAACCTTGCGGAATATATTTCATTTACTAATGAAGGAACTGGTGGTAGAGGGACACAGAGGGGAGCTCAGCATTCTTCTGAGGTCTGTCTGCTCTCTGGTGTCACAATCTGGGACCACTGAAGAGCATTTTGCAGTAAAATACTTCACAATAAACTGACAGCAGGTACTAAGGACAGGAAGAGTGTTTACACAACAGATTTAAATTTTATTAAACTTGTAGAGAGTTGAAGTAAACTACAAGAAAAGCAATTGTGGTCGAAACAGACCCATTTTTATTAAAAATTATTTGCATTTTTTGAAACCAACACTGGAAGCTGGAAGTGTGAGAAGGATCCTTTTAGTGCTATAAACTGTGCATGTGGGCTACAGACTGCGCCCATTGGAATAAAGTGATTACCACCCTCATTAAGTGGATAAAGACCATTCACTGCCTTCTATTTCGGGGATGACTAATGTGAAATCACGTTCAACACAGCGGATGCTAAAGGGATAATTTTGTTGGAACAGATCTATAATGCACAGTGACTAGGTGTGAAAGGCACTTCTCCTGTGCGAGGCGCTTTGCACATCCAGCCTGAGCTCCTGGATTAATTAGCAGCACCCGCAGCCATCCCGAGGAGCTGGTGCTGCCAGGCCCGGCTCACACGTGATAATCGAGTGCTTTTAACTCTCTGATCACAGAATCATTTCGGCTGGAAAACACCTTTAACACCATGAGTCAAACCACTGCCGAGGCCACCAATGAACCATGTCCCATTTTTGCATGGGTTTTAAATGGTGGGGACTCCACCTCTTCCCCTGGCAGCCTCTTCTGGTGCTCGACAGTGCTTTGGTGAAGAAATCTTTCCTGAGGTCCAACCTAAACCTCCCCCGGTGCTGCTGGAGGTTATTTCCCCTTGTCCTATTACCTGGGAGAAGAGCCTGGCCCCCACCTGGCCACAACCTCCTGTAGAGGGCAATAAATTCTCTCCTCAGCCTCCTTTTCTCCCCTGAGGTTCCCCCAGTTAACATCCAACACTTCACCTCAGTGTGGTTGAAGCTTTGACTTTGTATCTCCAGATATAATATAATATAATATAATATAATATAATATAATATAATATAATATAATATAATATAATATAATATAATATAATATAATATAATATAATATAATATAATATAATATAATATAACAATATATTATGTTCTATTTTTCCAGATATAATTCCATTCATTTCTTCCGTGAAAAAGCTTTTTTTTTTCTTTTTTTTTGCCTTTTTTTTTTTTCTAGAATTGAGTTTCTCAGAATGACTCAATTCTAAGAAATTCATTTCAAAACTGAAAATGAAATTTTGGAATTCTGAATATTCCATTTCTCTTCCGTATGCTTTTATTATCCATCTCCCGTATCTCCGTGTTTTGTTTCATGCCATCAAACTGGCAGATGTCTGTTACAAAAGCTACAATTCTTTGCAGAAGACAAAAAGTTGTTTTGATCAGTATTTGGTAGATGCCATTACTTCAAAAAACAGCAGCGTTTCACCTACTACTCACCTACTATTTTGGTAGGTTCACTCTAGTCACAACAGAGAAACTAATGCATAATTACCATAAATAAGAGATTTAATGCGTTTCACTGACATTTGGGGCTGTTCTTGAACAGAAGGCTTTACAAAATGCCATCTTTTCACGGGGAAATAAATCAGTAATCATTTTCAGCGACTGTTTTCCTTACAAGAACTCCTCCCTGTTTGCTTCTCCCATGAACCTGGAGGCAGTGTGGGATGCCAGTGGCTGCAGAGCTGCCCTCGGGTGCCCGTGTCTCTCGGAGAGCTCTTTGTTCCTGTTGGGTTGCAGAGCTGGTGGCACACCAGAACAGTTTCTTTTGGGTAAAACCTTGCTGCCATCCCATAGCTGAGGTTAGGCCGGGGGCTCTTACAAACCCAGCTGTGTTGGGCTGAGCAGTTCTTGAGCCCAGCCCAGCTGCTCAGAGGTGCAGGTGACTTCTCAGAGCTCCAAGTGACCACTCACAGCTCTAAGTGACCGCTCAGTGGTGCAGGTGACCACTCAGAGCTGCAGGTGACCACTCAGAGGTGCAGGTGATTGCTGAGATCTGCAGGTGACCACTCAGAGCTCCAGTTGACCACTCAGAACTGCAGGTGACCACTCAGAGCTGCAGGTGATCACTGAGATCTCCAAGTGACCACTCAGAGCTGCAGGTGATCACTGAGATCTCCAAGTGACCACTCAGAGGTGCAGGTGACCACTCAGAGCTGCAGGTGACCGTGTCAGCCCCTCTCCCTGCCCTTTCCTTGGGCAAGCACCTCTGAAAGGCACTGTGCCCAGGGGCTCTGCATTCCCACCACGCCCCACCCAGGCACCTGATCCGTTGTTGGCTGGGATGATTGCCATGGGTTTATGGACAATCCAAGCACACGGGAGGAAACTCTTCTGTAAAGTGCTGGGCTTGTTTATGCAGCTCTAGCTCCAGGTGAAAGGGACTGATTTGGCTTTGGCAATGAGAGGAAACCTCCACTGGGCAGGTGATAGAGGAGCTGTGCCCTCACATGAGCTGTGCCAGCCCCTCATCAGCTCCTGCAGTTTGCCCAAGCCCTGCTGCCCAGGGGCAGGGGTGGCCTGCGTGGATGAAATGGGATGGCAGCACTTGGATGAGTGTGCTCTCAGTGCACAGACACTCACCTGCTCCCTCAGCAGCTGAGACACTGAATGGCTCCAGCTCCTCCCCTTGTCCCAAGACATCAGAGCTGTTCTGGGGACTTTTCTTCCCCAGCAGGCCCTGATTTGGGCAAGGGCCAGGCAGTGCAGTGGCCAGGCTGCCCTGCAGGGCACTGCCAGCCCATGAGGAGCAGCCCTAGGACTGAGCCTGCCCTGCCTGTGGTCCCAGAGAGGATGGTGACTGAGCTGGGGCAGGAAACAAATGACCTGACAAAGCCATGTAGATATATCTGAAGCATATTTGCTGTTTTTATTTAGGTCAAAATTCAAACAAATGCAAACAAAATTCATTTTTTCCTGTTGGTATCAACAACTGTCAGCACAGACGTGTAAAGTCAGTGTTTGGGTTAAGCTTACAGCAATAATAAGATTTTAGTTGCATTGAAAAAACAGTTCACCGTGGCACTAAGAAATAGTGATGACTGCTCAAGAAGTGTTCTGTGTGTTTGGTTTTTTTCCTCCAGTTAAGGTTGGTTTTTTTTTTTTTTAACTGCCTATTAAAAGTGTGTCTGGGCATGTTTTCCATACAGCCACACTGCTGAGCTGGTACTGGGTGCATGTGAGCATTTAGGAGGGTGTGTGTGCTCCTTGGGGTGAGCTGTTGGTGTCTTTAGAGAAATGGCATTGAGAACCTGTTGTGTTTTCAGCATTTGTGCAAACACCTTGTCTTCCACAGATGTCACAGCGTGTAAATCCACAGGAAGCCAGTGTTGGTGTTGCTCTGCTCCTAATGTGTCCCTTTTTTTGGGAAGGCCATTGGTAATTTACTGGGGGTGCTGGATTTTTAGCTGCTCAGCACTGGTGGATATTCTCAGAGGGAACAGAGGGATGTGAAATTGGCCTGGATTGGAAACCTGTGATGATGACTGTGGTCTGTGTTTGCCTGTGGTTCCCATTTAAGCACCCTCAGATCTTCCAGAGCAGATATTGCACCAGATCTTTGGGAAGTGTGGAGCACTGGCCTGTGCTGGTTTGCCCTACTTGCCTGTTCTCTCCACATTTCTGATACTAAAATGAAGCAGAAAGACTTTATTTGCTCCAGCTGCAGTGGAAGGCAGTGCTGGAAATGCACCACTGAGCCCTGATTCTTCCTTCTTTCCCTTAATTGTGTCCTTCGAAAGCAGAGTCCTCTAGTGCTAAAAGAAGATGATGGCAAACTGCCTTGTTAACCTATTTTAAGTAAATCTGTATTGAGTTTCCTGCTGTGCCTAAAAGCTGGAAGTCCCAGTAGAGTTTTATGTTTTATCCCTGCACTAGCTTTCTCTCTGGACTTTAATTCCTCACTTCCTTTTTCTTCTACCCCAAAAGAAATGCAAATTTAATTTCACAGGAAATAAGGATATGCTTGAATAAGACAAGATTTTTTTTTTTTTTGCCAATATCTTTGTGTCTCCCACTGGTTAGGAGCTGATTTTGAGGGATCTAACATTTTGCCTTTCTTAAAACAAATCCTTTGCATACAGCAGCCTCCCACAGACTCCTTTAGCACAGAAAGGCAAAAGAATTTTAGCAGGGAAAATTCTGCATGGAAGAAAAGGACAGCACAGGCCACCTGTATGATATTAGGAGGAGACAAGCGAAAAGATATTGCTGATCTGTATTAATAATTAATTTAATTTTCTATAGCCCTCTTATAAAAGTTCCTCCACAAATTTGCAGAGTGTATAATATATGTATCACTGAATTGTAGCTATTTCTGGAGTACTTCATCTGTTCCACTGCTGACATGGGGATGGTTTTTAATAGTTTAGGTCAGTAAGTCATTATGAAAGACTCCACTGAAATAATACTCTTGAAATAATAATATTGGATGTGGGCTATATTGTTAAAAGGTTGGTTTTTTTTTTCCTTTTCTCCTTCATTATGAGTTCCTGCTTTCTTTCTGTTGTGATATGACATATGGGTGGCAGCGATAGCCACTGGACCTGTGTGGAACACTGAGAAAATATTTAACTTTTTCTAAAGGGAATTTAACATGAGAATATAAAGAATGAGATATAGCCATGGTCTTCTAAAAGGTCTTCCAGCCCATGTGTCTTTACCAAATGAAAACATCCAGAGAGATCCTTATTGGGGATCTTTCTTACATATCACAGTGGCCCAACACTGGCAAAGTTCTTTGGGGAAAAAAAAAAAAAAAAAGTGCTGTTTGCTGGTGTTACTTGCAAATTGTACCTGAAACACCTTGCCTGGAAGCAAACAAGCCCCTCACCACCACCCTGCTGTCCATCCACGCTGGCTAATGCCCACCCTGGAAAGATATTTTCTGAACTGGGGTCTGGCTCTGCCCGGCCAAGCCCCAGGCTGCAGCCCAGACCTATCCTTGCCCTTAGGCTCGTGTTTAACTGCTTTGCTAATTCAGGGCAGGAATCATCACCACGTCCTGTAAGAGGCTTGTTTATCTTTTTACCTTCTTCTCACCAAAGCTCCAAGCTGGCTCGTTCCAGGGGATCTGGCAAAGCTCTCCTCCAGTGGTGTGGCTGGCAGGAAGATCTGGGCAGTGGGACATAGCTGGGAAATAGGGTCTAAAATGCAAGAGCAGCAGCCCAGGGTGATGGGAGTGTGGCTAGGCAACAGCATGGGGAGAGGAGAAATGATCTCTCTTTGTCAGACAGCAGAGCTGTTAGAGGTTATGAGATTCTTTTATTGCACTAATTTGCAGTGCAATGTGCTGACATTCTCTCCCTGTTGCACAGAGAATATATAAATTATGCCTGCAGGACGATTAACTGTTTGTCCAGGCTAATTGTCAGTATTAAATCTTGCTCAGTCACAGTTTTAAAGCTTAATTTAAACTCTCTATCTTTAAGGAATCTGCACTCCCACTCCCCCTCCCACCACAGGGAAAAAAATAATAAAGATTTAATGGTTTAAGTCAGTTCCCTTTGTAAGAGCTAAAGTTATAATTGGGTGTGTGGATGGTGGAAGCATCTGCACACGATGAGCCTGTGGAGTTTTCCTTTTGCTTTGGCCGATAATGTTCATTTCAAATCCCATTGTCTTTGCTACCCTGTATTAATTTCTGAATTATGTATTATTGTTCTGAGACCCCGGAGCCACAGCTATTCCCCACATCTATTACTGCATAAATCTTCGCTGTGTGCTTAAACCAGCAATGATTCATCCTGAAAGATGGGGAGGAACACCAGCGCTAGAGAAAAATCTCTCTCCTGGTGAAACGGGCACAAATCCGATGCTCAGACCTCAGAGGGTGGCTGGGGAGGGAGGGAAGGCAGGGAGGGCAGTGAGGAGCTGCAGGACAGGCAGGACAGGGATGGAGCTCACTGTGGGATTGGGCACTGCATCCTCACACCCTGCAGGCTGTGACCTGCTGCCCCAGCAGGGACAGGCCTGGCTGTGCAGGTGATGCTCAGGGGGAATTCTCAAGCTGCACCAAGGGAAATATAGGTTGGATATCAGGAAAAAGTTTTTTACAGAAAGGTGATAAAGTTCTGGAATGGCTGCCCGGGGAGGTGGTGCAGTCACCATCCCTGGGTGTGTTTAACACAGACTGGATGTGGCACTGGGTGCCAGGGTTTAGTTGAGGTGTTGGGGCTGGGCTGGACTCGATGATCTTGAAGGTCTCTTCCAACCCAGTGATTCTGTGAATTCTGTGAATTCCTGCTCTCCTGGCAGAGCCTGTGTGAAGGGCCAGCCCTCTGGGTGAGGCCCATCCTCATGGTGCCACAGGAGATGAAGATCACTGGCCACACTGGCAGAGATTTTGCCTTTTTGATTACTTGTGTTTTCTTCTGTGGTGATTCTTAATTTAGCCTCCTGTAAAGACAGACAGATGTATGAAGTTGGCCCATCTCCTCCTAAAATTTGTAGCAGCAGTGCTGAAGTGTCTGTTTCTCATCTCTCCTTGTCCCTGGGTGATTTTCTGCAGCTCTGTGCCAGCAGCATGGATTTAGCTGATGGTTGCCCTGCCCTTGTGATGCCTCAGGTTTTGGCTTTTATATTTTTCAGATTCTGTGCTGCTTTAGTGTGTGGGTCTGGGCTTCATATTAGGGGATGGTGAGCTCTGTGCACAGAGCAGGGAGACAAAACAATTCCTTCTCCAGCTGGGCACCAAGGACAAATGATCCAGATCTCAGGCCTAAGAGCAAAACAACATGGACTAAAGAGAGAAAAACAAGCAGGATGGGACTGCATGGGCTGAAGCTGGAATTGGACAATGAACTCCAAGGTGCAAATGGAGCAGAGCTGATCCCAGTGAGAGCCCCCGGGAGCGCTCGTGCATTTTGGGACCATTTTGGTTCATCTTGGGTGCAGCCCTGGCTGGGCTCTGGTGCTGCCCAAGGTGGATCCATGGAGGAGATCCTTTGAATAAATCCCTGCTTTATTCTTTAGCTCTGTCCAGCCTCTGTTCTAAGTCAGCTTTCTCAAGGCATCACTTGTTGGAGCCAAGAGCTGGCTGCCAGTGGCTGTCACTGCCCTCAGCACTCCTGGGCACCCCACTTTAGCTGTGTGTGCTGCGGTTCCAGCAAATGAAAAGGTGGATCACACCTTGGTTTTAAATGTACCCGATTGCATTTTTCCTGGCCTTGGTTCAGCTTCACATCCCCATGGTCTGCCACGAGCCTGGTGCTGACCCCACAGCTCAGGGACACCTGGCTGGGTGGGCAGCACTGAGGGTCATGGAGTCACAGAATGGGTTGGGTTGGAAGGGACCTTAAAGATCAGCTCATTCCACCCCCTGCCATGGGCAGGGACATCTTCCACTAGCCCAGGGTGCTCCAAGCCCCATCCAACCTGGCCTTGGACACTTCCAGAGATGGGGCAGCCACAGCTGCTCTGGGCACCCTGTGCCACGGCTTCACCAACCTCACAGGGAAGAATTACTTCCCAATAGTCCATCTAACTCAGCCTTCCTTGAGTTTGAAACCATTCCTCCTTGTCCTGTCCCTCCATCCCTTGTCCAAAGTCCCTCTCCAGCTCTCCTGGAGCCCCTTTAGGCCCTGGAAGAGGCTCTGAGCTCTCCCTGGAGCTTCTCCTCTCCAGGTGAACACTCCCAGCTCTCCCAGCCTGGCTCCAGAGCAGAGGGGCTGCAGCCCTTGGAGCATCTTTGTGGCCTCCTCTGGGCTCTCTCCAGCAGCTCCGTGTCCTGTGCTGGCTGACCTGACTTGTGCCAGAACTGAGGATCAAGGCTCCAAAAGGATTTCAGGGAGATTCTATTTCATGTTGTGAGTTCTGTAGGACACAGTGTCATTGGAGAGCCTGGGGGCTTCAATCTTGAACCCTTTTGGGTTTTTCTTGATCTCTTGAAAGACTTTAACAGGACTTTGCTTTCTAGAGAAGAGCAGGAGAAGAAGTGCTCCCTGTGCTGTTAATCTGTGCTGCAGGATTTGTTCTTGTGCCGCAGGTCAGAGCTGAGCATGTTCTCACTGGGTGAACGAGGTCAAGCTCTTTTTGACCTGGGGCAGGTGGTAATTGAAAATCAGGCAGCTGTGGGTAGAAATGAGCCTGGTGACGTGGTGACATAACCAGCCTGGTCCCTCTGTTCCTGGAAAATGACAGTGGTGACAGCCAGGAGGGAGAGGTGAGAGGCTGGTGCCTTGCACAGCTCCTGACCCCAGCTCTGTGCAGTGTGATGGGGATGAGACGTGGGACTACTGAGCACAGCATCTCTGCTCTCTGCCTGGTGAAGGACCAGGTTGGGGATGTCCCTGCAGAGCTGGGAAAGGTGAGCAGGTCAGGAGCTGCAGGAGAAAGCAGCCACCTGGGCGCTGAGGAGGAAACAGTTCTCACCAATCCTGCTCCTTCTGACATCTCCTACAGAAACAAAAGGGCTCGTGCTGTTCTGCTCTGTTAGAGCCTCCTTTACCAGTGACAGCTTTCCTCACTTCTTCTCTCAAATCTGCAAAATTAGGGTGAGTGAAAGGTGGGGGGAGGAGGAGAGAGCCAAGTTAGTGTGGAAGAGGAATGCCTGACAGAAGCCCCCAGGTAGGAGAGGAGAATTAGCAGGTGAGAAAGGAGGAGGGCTGATCTCCAGCCAGCTCAGCCGTGGGGAGAACCTGAATCCTTGGCCTATTTTGCAGAGAGAGGGAAGTAGGGGAGGATTTCAGAGCTCTGTGCAGGGCAGGGCAGCCTGTCCCTCTGCTCTGCCACTGCCCCAGGAGCTTTGGTGTGAACAGAGAGGTGACAGCTTCCTGCCTGGCCCAGGGACTGGGCTGCAGGATTTGTCAGTTTGGGTGCCTGGGATATTAATAATAATGATTTGCTTCAGCCAGTCAGGCCCCATGGTGCACCATTCCTGCTTCCAGGTCTGGCAGCCCTGCACACAGGTATGGGCCCATGGGATTATTTTGGGGAAGCCACTTCCTGTGACTCTCAAGAGGAAGTGAGCATGTTCTGTGTGTGAATTTGAATTACCCTACTGTAAATTTTAGCATTTTTATTAAACCAGCAGAATGGGAGAGGCTCTGGAGTCACTATGCAGCACAATTCCGTGGCTACCAAGAGCAGGACCAAGGCTCCTTCCAAGGAGCAGATCTTGACAAGAGAATTCTGCCTAATCCCAGCACCTAGCAGTGGGTCTATGCCTCCCAAAAGATTATTCTTATTTCTGGCTCTTATCCCAGTGATCATCAAAGCAAATATTCCCACTCTCCATCAGAAACCTCTCATTCCCTTTTTTGTAACTCAGATCTGATGTCAGCCAGGTTTGACTGCTCGGGTGTAAAAGCAGGAGATGGGGCAGCAGTGGTGGCAGGGCTTGGGGTTTGTCTGCAATCCCTGACTGCCTGCACAGGGAGAAGGATTTCACTTACCCCCTCCTGCTTGCTTGTGCAGTGGGAGAGGGTGAATCCAGGGGAGGCAATCCCATGCTCCTGCAGGCTTGTTATTTCAGGCAGCTTTTCCATGGTGTCTCGTATTTGTCTTCCCTCTGAAGGGGGAGAGAAGTTAGGGCACAGCTCTAGCTGGAATATATTTGTAAGCAGGAAGTAACAGGAGTCCTAAAAGCAGTGAAAGCAGCGTGCAGGGAGGAAATAAAAATAAATACCTCTCCTAGGAGAAGAACAAAAGAGAGGGGCTGAAATACCTGGGATCACAGCCTGTGCTGGGGGAGAGCACGCAGGGGGAGGGCTGCTGAGCTTAGGCATATGCTGTCTTTAGCATATGCTCTGCATATTTTACTGCCAGAGAAGATGTGGCGATGATTTAATATGCAAAGGTAGATATGGCATTGATATGCATCCACACCACATAACATGTGCATACATATTTCAGAGGTGCTACAAGAAAGTGCATCGCTGAAGGCAAGCATTTATCAGGCTCCCGGTCAAACGTTTGAGACCTTCACAGCCTTAGGAGATCCTGCAGGAGGAGGAAAAATAACACAGCTTGATTATTATTAGTGTTCTAAATACAAAATTGTCAGGGTGCTGGGGAGCAGGGAGAGCGCCGAGCACTTGAGATTGAGTGATGTGCTGAGGAGCAGCCGTGCGGGTAAACAAAGGCTGCGGAGGCGGCGGCGGGCGGAGATGGAGCGAGCAGCCCGAAAGGGACAATCATTCACCTGCGGCCCCAGCTCTCCACTCCTCCGTTTGTGCTCAAGCCCCAGGAAACGAGAGGAGCCTGTCTGAGAGATCTGCAGTTGGGTTTGCCTGTAGGTTTTTGGTGGGTTTTTTTTTTTTTGTTTGTTTGTTTTGTTTCGTTCTGGGAGCAGAGGAAAAGGGAGGTTTGGCACACACGGATGTGACCAGCACAGGGGGACACAGCCCTCACCTCTCACCTCTCATCTGGGGCTGCCTCCTTGGTTGTTTCTATTTGCTCCTTGTGAAAAACGCTATTCACTTGTGTTAAATTTTTAGAAGTTTAATAGTAATAAAATAGTAATAAAAATAGTAATAAAAATTAGGACAATAAGAATTTGGACAATCAAAGTTAGGACAATAAAAGACAATAAAAAGCAAAGAATTATGGATGTCTGCAGTGTCTTGGGCACTAAGTCACAAAAGCATGGCTCTCTAACAAAGGATTAACTCTTAAAAGCAATAGCCTGTTGCATATTTATATATCTCATACATGATTTAAATATTCTTTTTAAACAAAGGGTGTTTTCTGGTTATTGTTGACTTCTTCCTTCATCTTGTAAATCAATGTTTTGGCTCTTCGAAGTTTGGGAGAAGTTTGGGTTTTCCCAATAAGGAGGCAATAATTCTTCTCTTGGAATATTGGTGTCTTGTTGTTGCTATCTCTATGCAAAGAATTTCTTGATTATCTTATCTGTTTCTTGAGTTAGTCAGAAAAAGTATTTTACATCGCATAGTTTCTATTTTAATATTATGTTATAGTTTAAAACTATATTTACCACGCTACTTAAAAGGATTAATACAGCACTACAAAAAAATTAATACAACATAACTTTCCAACCTAACACGTAGAGTATTCATTTTAATATTTGCAAAAAGCCAATCATATAATATGCATCTATAGCACTCCTCCCTGGGGACAGCAGGCACCCACAGCCCTCAGAGGCTGCACCAAGCTCAAACCAGGCCAGCAGCTTCCTGCTGCAAGAACAAACTGGGAAACACCTGCTTGCTCAGAGCACGTGAACGTCACACTGTGGTGTGCCTCGGGTGCTGTTGTTGTCCCCAGCCTGGCACGGTCCCTGGTGGGGCAGGATGCAGGATGCTGTGCAGATGAAAGAACAGACAGTTTGTGTTTGTTTTGCTAAGTGACAGCTCTAGATTTTAAAGTTTGATCACAGCAGGCAGGGAGGTCCTGCAGGGATTTCAGGATACTCTGAAAAGATACTCTGTCCTCATGAACCGACATGCATTTTCTTTACATTAAACGAGTGCCTCTCGCCTACCTGGCTGGAAAAAAATAGTTTGGGCTTAATGCAAATTAGGCTCAGTATGAGCATTTTTGCACTGGGAGGGATCTGCTCTGTTGTGTCCCCAAAGACTCTGTCCACCCGTGCTACAGAGGCACCAGAGCTCCAGTGCCAGCGCAGAGGTGCAGGGCCCTGCAGTCCCCACCGAGGCACACGGGTGACACCCGCCCTCTGCCAGACTGGGGTCCCATCAGGACTGCCTGCTAGCCCATTGTTAGGAGCTTGCAGCTCACTTCAGCACTCATTTCTCTGCTGGGGCCAGCCCAGGTTTGCACTTATCCTCTGATAGTAGGGGGAGATGAGCTGGTTGAGCTCTTGGCTGGGGCCACCTGAGGTTTGGAAGCAATGCCACGGTGGCTGCCCTCACCCCAAACCCCGTGTGCCCGGCTGTGAGGAGCTGCCCCCACTCCATGGGATGGGCTGATCAGCTGAAGCACAAACCTGCTCTGCTGTCCTGCAGTTTGGCTCCTGAGAGCTCGGGGTCCTCCTCCTCCTCACACCTTCAGATGGCAGGAGAGGGACGGAGCTGGGTTTGGTGGCAGCGGTCAGGGACAGCAGGGACCACAGCTGGGTGGCCCCTGGGGAGGAGGACAGAGCCAGCAGCGAGGTGTGGAGAACAGAGAGGGATTTTCCAGCGCTAATGACAGCGGGCTGCACTCCCACCGCCATGGAGGCCACTGCAACTCCATCTCTCCTTAATTATCTGGAATTATAGCACGGCTCTCGCCCTTTTTATGTTACGGTGGAAGAAATCAGGACATACATTAATTATCTAATCCGTATGTAAAGTGTCACATATAATTTTCCCAGAGCAAAAGGTTCTAGCTTTAAGACCCACATCGTCTCTTAATAACCATGTGCGAGGGAAGAAAATAATATCCAGATATATGATTATTACAGTGCTGGTTGGCCACTGTTGCTCCTCTCCCTGCTTTTGGGGCAGTGTCTCTTACAGAGCCTTACACTTGCAGGGTGACCTTTAAATAGCCCCAGAGTGCAGCCCATGGCTGGCTGGGCTGCAGGGAATTGAGAGCACAAACCCCAAGCTTCTTGTTGTTGTTGTTGTTGTAGAAGTACAGTCTGAATCAGAAATACCTTTGGTGCTTGTTGGTTGCTTTTTTTTTTTTTTTCTTGTCTGCATATGGAAAAGAGGGGAAGACCCCACAGCATCCCTTTGACTAAGACACATGGCAGCTGAAGAAGTCGATTAAGAAAATCAGTATTGCATTTATTAGCCTCCATCTATGATGCATGGTGTTATGCTAATATGCATGAATTAATTACTGTTATTAATTCAATTGAATTAATTTGATATAACTGATGTGTGCAGTGAAGATTTGTGGCGAGAGCTGCTTTCAAAAGGTGTCTCAGACGAGGGCTGGGTTGATGGGAGTGGGAGGGAGGACAGGCTCTGCAGCAGCCCCAGCACCTGATGCAGCACAGGAGCCAAGAGACCTTTTTATCCCCCAGCTCCTTCCCCTCCCTCTGTGGTCTGCTCACGACTTCATCCCCTGCTGCAGTTAGGAGCATCCTAACGCTGCAGAGATTGCTGCTGAAGGCAGGTAAAGAGTAAAGCTGCTCTTTGGGTAACCTGAAAGGAGAGGAGAGAAGCAGAGGATGCAGCCACATCTGCAGGAGGGGCAGGAACACAGTGTCCAGCCACAAGGAGCAAAAGGCAGGGAAACAGAGTGAGAAGGGAAGGAGCACAGAACAACAATTCTTCCCTGTGAGGGTGCTGAGGCCTTGGCACGGGTTGCTCAGAGCAGCTGTGTCTGCCCCATCCCTGGAAACATTCGAGGTCATGTTGGAACAACATGATCTAGTGGAAGGTGTCCCTGCCCATGGCAGGAGGTTGGAGCTAGGTGGTCTTTGAGGTCTCTTCCAAAGCAAACCGCTCTGTGATTCTGTAAATCAGCAGTTCAGAACAGGAAAGGATCCCCTTTGCCTGGTTTTGGGTCCCTCTGAGGGTTTGCTGAGAATTCTCCGCAGCCACTTTGTGCAGGAAGGCAGTGAAAGTCCTCAGCTCCTCCAGAACACCTGCAGGACGTGAGGGTTAAGGTGTGATCACAAATACCAGCACAGGAAACCAGCTCCCAAGTGTGAGGCAGGGAAACGTCCCAGGGCCCCTGCCTGCACTCAGAATGTTGCAACACGTAGTTTGTGAGCTGCTGCCAGGCTGTGAAATATTTGCATAAATTATTAGGGGGAAAATTTAGCTCAGCTTGAGAAAGCTGCAGCTCGCAGGCTCCTCCCGAGCAGAAGTGAAACCTGTGGTGTGAATTATTTGTCAGAGATTTGCTTGCCGGTTGTGGCGCAGAATCTGCCCGTGCAGTTGGGGAAAAGGGGCCTCAGTGTATGATCAGAAAACAAAACTGATCAGAAAACCAAGCTGCAGATACTGTTTAGGTTGTAAAACCCAGACGGGGCTGGCAGGGATGGGACTTGGCATGACAGGATGTCCCCAGGAATGAAGGATGGGCTGGGACAGGAGGCCCTGTGGCCAGCACAGGGGATGGGCCGGAGCTGTGCACAAAGCCTCCCACAGTGGTGCTTTAAGCCATGAAACTAATTAATGAAATTTCAAAAACCTCACCCCAGTCCTGCACACCCCCTGAAGCCCAGCACGGCCCCCTCGAGCAGAGCCTGGCATCCTTGAGCTGCCAGGGCTGTGTCATGTCTCTAAAATGACTGTAATTGGTATTCCACCAGACAAACTGCAGCACCCACAAAGGCCATCACTCCTCCAGATCATTCAATCATGTTGAAGCCCAAACTTGCAATTGCTCTTAATGGAAATGCAGAGCCCAGGAGTTTTTCCTTTAGGAGGGGATAACCTGTAGTTTTCAGTGACCTCTTTTGGGTAGCAGAGTAGCAGCTAATTGCAGCTCATAGAGTTGACAGATGTCCCTGCTTCATGCAGCAAATCGGTCACATCTCCTGATAAATAGGGGACTTTCTGCTGTTATAGATGAGCCCCATGCTTTAGACATCCTCCTAATTCATTTCTGTTCAGCTTGCCAATAGGTTGGAGATATTTCACTGAAATTTTCTCCCCCCTCCCCACCCGCTGCCCTGTGTGGAAGTGGTTTTTTGCCATTATTTACAGGATCTTGTTCTCCATTTTAGTCACCCATCAGCTGCTGACAGTCTTTATTAGGTCCTTTGCCCGTGGCTCAGCAGAGGAGGCAGACTGGTTTCACCCTGAGGATGACTCCCTAAAGCAGAGAGCTGCTGTCTCCCAATTCTCTCTGCCCTTACTGGGATTTCAGGGCCATCCCAGTCCAGAGCAGCACTTTCCTCACTTTCCAGCCCATTCCTGGTCCCACTCCTGCCCACAAACCACCCTCTGCTTGTGGTTTGGTGACCCCCTCCCTGTTGGTGCCTCGGTCACCAGCTGCTCCCCTGCCCAGGGCTGGATTTGGCCCTGCCTTGCAGGGATGCAATGCTGTTTCTTCCCAGCATCCCCATTTTCCTCCTCCTCCTCACCCTGCAGGGAAGCCTGGGGAAGGGAATATGTCCAGTGCTGCTCGACAACCATAAATGAAAGAATCACTGATACTTTGGCTTGGAAGGGACCTTACAGATCATCTGATTTCACCCCTTTCCACTATCCCAGGTGCTCCAAGCCCCATCCAAGCTGGCCTTGAGCACTTCCATGGATCCAGGGGCAGCCACAGCTTCTCTGGGAAATCCATTCCAGTCCCTCCCCACCCTCCCAGGGAACAAATCCTTCCCAATATCCAACTAAACCTTCCCTCTCTCAGTGTGAAACCATCACCCCTTGTCCTATCACTGCATGCCCTTGGCAAAAGGCCCTCTGCAGGAAAACCTTCTCTGTGCTGTGATTTCAGCTCTCCCTGGGTCAGTTTCTCTCCTCATTTTACCCGAGGCAGGTGTTTGTCCTGTCCACCATACACAGCTTTTCCCTGCCCAGTCCAACCCTGATGCCCTGGCTACGGGTGGTATTTAGCACTGCCACCCTTTGCTGAAGTTTGTTGGGGTTTGAGTTTTTTTCTTTATAAGAAAACATTTTAAAATGGAAAAAAAAAGGGTCTGGGATGGAGCAAATTGGGATGGGGCAGAGCTCTGCAATTTGCACAAGCAGAATTGTCCTCCAGAGATGCTCTGAGCCCTCAGAGGGGGCACTGCTGAGATGCTCTTGTCCCACCTGCTCTTAAAAACCTTCAGAGCAGCCAGTCCCACAGTTCTCCCTCCCCAGTAGCTCTGGGACTTCGTCAGAGCCACCAGACAGAAAGGGCTTTCCTTTATGTGTACGTGTGTGTGCGTGTGAAGATGCATTAATTATACATTTATTAAATGTATTTATTATTCATCCTGAGGTATTAAGGTACTTTATGTTTATTAATTATACAGTTAATATATACAGGTGAAAAGGCACTGAGTGTAAATATATATATATATATATATTTAACATATAGGTGCAAATCTGTACTGTATATATATTTTAATTCCTTTAAGTCCTTCCTGCAAATGAAGCTGATGACTTTGTGATGCCCCTAAGGACATGAGAAACAATTGCCTGCTGGCTTCATTATAGAGCCTGGATTATCCCATCCCCTCTCAGCCCTTTGCAGAGCAAACCCAGCTCATTCAGCCTTTCTCTGCAGGTGGGTCACGTTTGTACAGCTCTTACTTGTCCACCCCAGGGATGAGTGGCACCAGGTGTGTCTTGGTTTGAACAGACAGGTGTCTGCTAAGGAAGGCAGGAACCCCCCTTAAAATGGAAAATGTAACCCCCCCTTCCTCTGAATTATTATAATTTTGAAATTAAAAGGATCTCAGGCACAGATATGGGAATTGGAATAACAGCTCTTTACTAGGAAAATTAAAAATACAAATGCAATAGTACAAAAAAGAAAACAAACCACTGCCAGAGTCAGAGCAGGCCGTGGCAGGCTGTGGGTCAGGGTGGTGGCAGCAGTGCCATTCCATGGGGGCTCAGCCCTCCTGCAGTGCCAGCTGTGCTTCTGCTGGAGCAGGATCCTGGACAAGGCTGGAGTTTTCCTCTGAAGCTCCAGGGCTGCTGGAGATGGGCCTGGGCTCCCTCTGGGAATGCAGTGGGGAAGAAAGCTGCTCCTCTGGGAATGCAGTGGGGAAGAAAGCTGCTCCTCTGGGAATGCAGTGGGCAAAGGCTGCTGTGCTGTTCCAAAGTCAGATTGTATCCAGGTAGGAATGCTTGGCTCCTCCCCTGGGCGCAGCATCTCCCCATGGGATGATGGAATTTTCTCAGCCATGCAGGGACACTCAGTGGCCATGAACAGAAGAGATCTCCTGGAGGGAGGGTTGGGTGTGGGAGAGATAAAGCAAACTGCCAATGAACAGCAGAGAACTGCCCCAGCTCTGACAGATGGGAATAGAATACACACATCTCTTACAACCCAGGACAAGGTGTCCCCAGACAGCGACAGCTGCTCTCTCTTGGTGGCTTCTCCAGGAGGATGATGCTTCCTTCAGTGGGGGACAGTGACACCAGCCTGTGCCAAACCCAGGTGTGATGGGACCCAAAGCAGCCCCCACGGCTCTTGGAGCTGCCTTGGTGGTTTGTGTGTGGGTCAGGAGCAATGAGCTCCAGCAAGCTCAGCCCATGGCAGAGGCTGGATGCATAAGAGCAAGAAAAAATTTTCCCTTTAAAATTTTTTTAATGTTTTGTTTGCTTGTTTGTTTTTGTTGTTGCTGTTTAGTTGGGGAGATTTTTTTTGTTGTTGTTTTTTGATTATCTGACTTAGCTGGAAAGAGCATGGGGTTTAGTCACATCAGCTGCTCCTCCACTCTGAACTATTTCACTCCAGGGGCTAGTTTCTCCCTAATATCCTCCTTCTGGGGGGCTCCAGGGACAGCTTTAAATCCTAAAGACTGCTGTATACCCACAGCACCCAAGCTCAGTTCCTTGCACACCCATGCCCCAGCAGGGCCAGGAGGGTCCTTGGTGGAATTTTAGCTGTGCCTCCTCCAGAATAACTGCAGAGCAGCTCCCAAAAGTTCCTTGCAGAACTTTTGTACCCACTGCTGGGTGTACCTGCCCCTTCCTCCTTGCAGAGCAGCAGGCCAAGGTATAAACGAGCCCCCTGATACCTCGTGGTAATTAGTAGTGGATTTCACTGCTTTTTCCCATATATTTCTTCCCTATTCCTTTGTTCTTCCGCTGTGTGACACATAGGAGACTTGTAAGACTCCACTCTCTCTCACCTGGATTTGCTCTGCCCTTTCTGGTGGATAGGAGGGATTTGAGTATATTAACTTAATTGGCAAATGGATTGCTCAGACAGCTGTGACAGAGCTGCCTGCCTGCAGTAGCCACCGGGTTAAGCCGCCCCCAGAAGGTTTCTGGCACCTCTTGTTGTGTTTTGGCACCTCCCCACTACTTCAGGGTCACCCAGCTTTGAACTGGGCTTAAGGGGTACTGCACTCAGGGCTTGAAGAAAAGGTGCTTTGGGAAAAAGGGGGAATAAATGGAAAAATAAGATAAAATGCAAGTTTGACATGTGTGGGAAAACTCAGTGTGTGGCACAGGGGGTTTGGTAGGGGTGTTGCAGAACTGGCCCTGGTGTTCCTATTGGCATTATCAGCCATCCAAATCCAATAAACAGGTTCCTAAACCTCATCTCATTGTCGTTTTGTGCTTAGAAAAATGGAGCTGCAGTGACCTTTCATAGCCCAGGCCCCTTCAGCTCACCTGAGGCTCTCTGGCTTACAGGGCTGGGTGGTCCCAAAGGTCACAGCAAAGATGAAGATTCCAGTGTTTGGGGATGGGCCTGGCACCTTGAGAGGTGATCCTCAGGTGATTATTCTGGTGGCAGCAATCCAGAAAAGTGGTAGTTTTATCCACTGAAGGCTCTTCCTGGAGCTGTAGCAGCCCTGGGATGCCGGTGTGGGATGTTATGAGAGTTCCCACTGGATAGAGAGGTAGAGTCTGGCAGGAATTTCAAGGCTGTGATGGAGGCAGAAATGCCTCTTCTCTGATTCCTTGGCCATGGAAAAGCTCGAGTGCATGCAGTGGTATTGGCATTTCTTGGTATGGAAGCAGATTTCCAGCAGGCAGCAAGCTGTGACAAGAAAAATAGCTAAATTGTCCAACGGTATTGATGGCTTCCCAGAGAAACTCTGTCACTCCAAAAATGAACCGTCCCCTTCAGTCAAATGTGTCTCTAATGAAAAATATACACCCACAGACTTTCAGCCTGTGTTGTTAATGTGACCTTTACTCAACTGTTTCCCTCTCCTTTTGATTTCTGGGAATAAATGTAATTAGGAAGGTGCGTGTTCCTCACACCGCCTCGCTTCAGGAGAGGCTGAGGAGACGGTTCCCAGTTAACTCCTTCTGTAATGCAAAGGCAGCGGCAAGGGGAGGCTTGGCCTGGGTTTTGGAATGCCCTTGAGGAGGTGGGATGGGTGGTGCAAGGAGGCATAAGCTGGATCTGGGAAGCAGCAGAGCTTCGTGGCACTGGGGAGCTGCAGAGGGGAGGAAAGCATGACTGAGGGTGAAAGATTTTTCCCAGAAATATTTTCCCTGGAATTGTTCAAGGCCAGGTTGGACAGGGCTTGGAGTAACCTGGTCCAAGGAAAGTGTCCCTGCAGGGAGGTTGGAACGAGATGATCCTGAAGTGCCCTTCCCACCAAAACTTTCTGTGATTCCATGAAATAATTCGTTTCCAACACTGCACAGAGAGGTTCTCTGGCTCGTGTGAGGTAGAGGGATGGGATTTTTGCATTAGAAACACGCAGTTCTGAATTGCCCCAAATGTGCTGTTTGGAACAAACTCACACCTTGCTGTGAAAGCTTTAGCAGCCTGAGAATTGATGGCCCAAAGGCAGGATGGAGGGAGAGTTTGAAACAGTCTGAGCCTGAATCCTGCTAGGAGTGAGTCTGGCTTTAAATAAAAAAACAGTATTAAAAAACAATCAAACAACCAGCCTTCAAGGCAGCAACTTTTGCATGTTTGATTTGTCCCAGGATAGTTTCCACAGGCCAGAGGAGCATGTGGGTTTGATAAAGAGCTTGCTAAAACAGAGCAGGAATTTATGGCACTTGGCAAAGTTTAGGCAACTCACAGGAAATGGGTGACTGTGTGTCCCCCTTGAACAACCAGCACCCGTGGCCCCTTGAAGGTGGGAATTCTTCCTAGAGCTAAGGGCACCTCCTCTCCTCCTGTTTTGGTTCCAGTCTCTTAGGATCTCATGTGTCCATAATCCTTCCCTCTCCTTTGCACCAGAAAACAAATCCTGCAGCTGAATAGGAGGAATCAGCCTTTCCTTTGCAAGCTGCTTTGCTGGAGCTCAGTCACATCCAGCAGTCTTCGAGGTCCTTGGGCATAAACACACCCAAAATATTTTAGAAAAGTTTCCTGGAACATGGCAGGAGCTGACTTTTGTGGAAAAGCGCTGGCTGCTCTAATTTTGAGCCTTTGGAAAATCAAAATTTACATGACACGTTGTGGAAAAGCACTGGCTGCTCTAAGTTTGAGCCTTTGGAAAATCAAAATTTACCTGACACATTTGAAGTCCCTTGGCCAAACTCTCCACTGACAGGCACTCAATTATGTGTTCCCTTTTTTTTGGCTTGGGTTGCTGGGCTCTTGGCTTGGGGCTGAAGCTGGCAGGATATATCCCCTGGGCATGTGCACTGCTGTCTAAAGCTGCTACCTACCTGGGAAAAAAACCAAATATCCTCATCACAAATCCCTGATGCTTTTCTCTCCTGAGTCTTTGTTCTGTGCCTGTACAAATAAAGGCTGTGGTGTGAATGCTGCCTGTTGTGGCAGATAATAAATTCATTCATATTTCTGAAGCACTAAGTAGCGTAGTTGTAATGCTGTGGGCAGGCCTGTGAAAAATGAGTAATTCTGTCTTCAAAGCAGGGTTGATTTGTGTGAAGGCACGAGTTTGCCCATAACAATAAGGAGAATACTGAGGGGTGCTCGTTGTTAAATGAGCATCCTTCCCCTGCACACGGTGCCCCTGGACTGAGGGGCTGCTGCTGGTGCACAGCCCATAATCAGAAGATATCCAGGCCCAGGGTACCCAAAAATCTCATTTCTGAAGGCTTGCATTCACACCCCTACTTCTTGCAGCACCTCGGGGTAGAAGTTGTGAATCCAACAGGAGGGTGGTGCTAGATTTTAACATTTGGTGCATTGGCCCGGCCTGCCTGGAGCTTCTTTTCCACAGGCTCCCGAGCAGTGGGGAATTGCTGGCAGGAGTCAACTTTTCAGCGGGGCAGAAGTGGACTGGCAAAAGCAACTCCTCCTCCCCCAGCACTCAGAGCAAGGCTGGGAACTGCAGCATCACCCATCCCCGGAGAGGGGCTCGGTTACAATCCAGTGGTGCCACAGATTCCTGATAAACACCGGGAACCTGGCGGCCGTGCACAGAAGGAAAGGGCAGAGGGGCAAATCACTGCATAAATTCCTCACCATAAAGTATTTGCTCGGCTTTAATGTGTGTGGACAGGGGGCCTGTGGGTGCGTGGGGGTGTTCACAGTGACACCACCACACAGGCCACGGCCGAGTTGTGTTTTTGAGTCCTTTGGTGTAACCCATTAGGGTATTTTTCTTGCCTTCTAGATCTAATCACAGCCAGCAATGCAGGTTGAAGCATTTCAAGTGGTTTTTTTTTTGTCTGGCTGCCCTTTTCCCGTTGTTATCGAGCGCGGGGCCGTGTTGATTTGCATGCCATTTTGCTTTTGATCTCCATGGCAACTGCTACCAAATGGCCTGAGAATAATAGAGGTGCTTTTTGGAGCTGTAAGCAGGCTCTGCACAGAGCGCTGACACCGGAGGTTTGCACCAAAATAAATAAATAAATAAAATGGAAATTAAGATGATGGCTGTGGCAAGGAGCCTCCAGAGCGGGGCAGCTCGCTCCCCTCAAATCCCTGCATATGACAGATGTTTCTGACAGCAACTCGAAAGAAATAAATACACAGAGAGAGGGATGTGGGGAGGGATGATCCAGCCCAGTGGCCGGCACTTCTGGCACCAGGCTGGCAGAACACAGAATCATAATTCAGGTTGGAAAAGCCCCATAAAATCATTGAGTCCAACCACTAACCCAGCACTGCCAAGCCCTGCACTGACCCATGCCCCCAGGTGCCACATCACACATCTTTTAAATCCCTCCAGGGATGGTAGATGAGGCTGGTGGTTGTGACAGTGCCATGCAGCCCCCGAGCCTGTTAGCCCCTCTGGAGAGCTCCTGCACAGCCCCCACGGAGTGGGAATGCTCACCCCTTGCCTGGCTCCATCCCACTGGCTGCTGCTGCTGCTGCTTGGGTGCCCCTTTCCTCTGCAGGCAGCAGGTGAAGTTTGGGATTGCTTTAGTGTTCTCCTGATATTGGATATTTTCTCCTTTAGTCATCTTTAAGTTGCAGTTTGTTAGCTCGGGCTCTCACAGGGCTGGGAAATGGGGCACTGAGCTGTGCTGCCCTGAGCAAGCCCCTTATTTTCTCTCCTCTGTTGAAGCCTGAGCTCACCATGTGGGTGGGAGGGCTGGGGAAGGCTCGAGGGGGACAGCAGCCTTTGGCTCTGTCACTGTGGTCACTCAGATCACAGCATCCAGCCTGTGCTGTCTCCAGCCCCTGAACAATGTCAGCAAGAATAAAATCATCCTCATCCTCCCCCACAGACCTGAGCTGGTGCTGGGCAGCCAAGCACCACTGCTGGGATTTGTGTGTGAGATTCTGTCCTGCTCTGGGCTCCCCCCACGTTTTAAGGATGCTGATGGAAGTGCTCTTGCCTGTCTGACTCTTTCCCACCCCTGTTAGCCTTTGGAGGCTGTGCTGCACCGTGGCACAGGAGGATTTGTACAATTTCTTCAGGTTCTTGGACACGAGCCAGCGTCAACAAACCTCAGGGCAGAAACTCTGCAAGGAGCAGGAAATGAGGGAGCTGTTGGGCTTAGTGGCTGTGTTAGATCACTCTAAAGCATGACTTATATTCAGGATTGCAATTTCCTCCCTTTCACCTCATCTGCCATAAGCCCCAGTACTGCCTCTGCATCTAACCCAGAGCTTGGGCTCGTTTTATGAACCTGGGACTGGCCACAGTGTTAAAAGAGAGAGGGAGGGGAGAGCTGATGGACACAGGGAGGGATAAAGGGAGCTGCAAGGATCAGCAGGACAAGAGTTTGAGGTTTTTTTGCTCAAAACCTGCCTCCTCTTTTTGCTGCTTTCAAGCAGCAGAGCAGCGTTGGCTGCTGCCGGGAGCTGCAGTGAGCGAGGCTGCCGGGAGGGGTGGAGGATGCTGGAGGAGAAACAGCCCCTGGAGCATCTTCCAGCCCCTCCAGCACGCTGCTTGGATCTGGCAGAAGATGAGAGAGGTCCCTTTCCTTCAAAGCCAGAGAAACGCCCACCCAGGTGCCAGTCACGGTGCCCAGCATCCCTGTGACAGGGGTGGCCCCGGAGCTGCTGTGCCAGCGAGTCCCTCCCGCTCCTCCCTCCTCAATTAACACAGCAACCACAACTTGGTTATCCTAGGCATGAAACAAGGCTAATGAATCATGTCGCACTTTGAAGCCACGTTAGATCTGGAATTTGACACAAGCTTTTACATCTATGTCACTCTGCCCCCTCCGCTCCCCCCCAAAGCCGGGCAGGCCAGCTCACTGTTTACCTGTCAGTCAGCGCAGGAATTTGCATGTTAGTTAAGCTGTTAGCATGAGTAATTACCGAGTGGGTCAGGGACTCCTCCCAGCAAGCCGCTCTGAAATGCTGCGCCTTGCCAGCGACATCTCCATCGCGGCAGGACGGCGGCGGCGGCGGGGAGGAACGCGAGCGGTGACTCCGGGCTGATCGTGCCCCGCCACCTTCCCAGGCTCCATCCCAGAGAGCATCCAGCGGGAGGGAAGGGCTGCGAGAACCCCGCCTGGGACTACATATCTTTATCCCGTAATTGAGTAAACAATTAAAAGCATTAACAAAATATCTAGGTTTAGGTCATGTTGTGATAAGTCAGAGGTTGTTCAGTGTGCTCTCATGACATAAATATATATAAAAAACAATTCTGTGGCTCTCTGTGAAGCTAACCACCACAACATGTCACGATTTTCTGAACTAATGCTTTGTTTCACAGAATTTTTGCACACTGAGAAAAAAATCCCAAAAAGCAAAAACATTTTTAAACTCTCATTTTTGACTATGCAAAACTGGAAATTAAGGAAACAAAAGTTTCCCCAAGATTTCTTGCAGGTGTTTGTGCAAAGCTCCTGCAGCCTGTGCTGGGCTCCATGTGCAGCTGCAGGACCTGGCTCCCACACCTGAGTTACCTGTGGCCCAACAATAGCATGAACACACAAAATCTCCTGCTTCCACAGAAAATTTCCACTCCTGGAGTCCTGCCTGCTGTTGTCCCACCACAGTCCCCTGGGCAGTTTCCTCCCCAGCTGATTTTTATCAGCCCTTTTGATCCCCTTCCCAGGGGGAAGGGGAGCTGCAGCAGCAAGGGGGGGGTTGGCAGAGATGGAGGTGGTCAGGCTGGAAGCAGAGGCAGCAGTTCGCCTTTGGATTCACGTTCCACCAGCAGTGAGCAGGAGAGATGAAGGGGCTCTTTCACAGAATCACAGAATTCACAGAATCTCTGGGTTGGAAGAGACCTTCAAGATCATGGAGTCCAACCCAGCCCCAACACCTCAACTCAACCCTGGCACCCAGTGCCACATCCAGTCTGTGTTAAACACACCCAGGGATGGTGACTGCACCACCTCCCCGGGCAGCCATTCCAGAACTTTATCACCTTTCTGTAAAAAACTTCTTCCTAATATCCAACCTATATTTCCCCTGGTGCAGCTTGAGACTGTGTCCTCTGGTTCTGTCAGTTCCTGGAGAAAGAGCCCAACCCCACCTGGCCACAGCCACCTTTCAGGAGGTTGTAGAGAGTGACAAGGTCACCCCTGAGTCTCCTTTTCTCCTGGCTGAACACCCCCAGCTCCCTCAGTCGTTCCTCACAGGGCTTGTGTTCCAAGCCCCTCACCAACCTCGTTGCCCTCATCTGGATGCACTCAAGCCACCTTGCTTGCCACCTTCTCCAGCAGGAAGGGCCATTCCTGCCTGACCAGGGCCCTGCAGACCTCACGGTGTCTGCAGAGCTCCAGTCCTGAGTCCTGGCTTATTTCCTGAATTTTTATTGGGATTTACCCTCCTCTAAGCTCTCTTGACACCTTTAGTGCATTCCTCTGCTCCACATCTCTGTGAGAAAAGGGGGTGCTGGTCACAGAGGGAGTGAGTGACACACAGCATCACAGGGGAGGTGGACACCAGAGGGAAGGAGGTGGACATCAGAGAGAAGGTGGACACCAGAGGGAAGGAAATGGACGTCAGAAGGAAGGAGGTGGACACCAGAGGGAAGATGGGCATCAGAGGAGAGAGGGACATCAGAGGGATGGAGATGGACATCACAGCACCTCAGGAGGTTACCCTGTGTCAGCCATGCTGTAACTGCTGGAGGATTTTGTCTGCAGACCCCCAGGTGCCATCACACTGGTGAGGCCCCAAGTTTTGCAGAAGTCTGTGACCTGTTCTCAAGCAGCCAGGTCCATGTCAGCTGACTGAAATGCCAGATTTGCCAGGACCATTCCTAGACAAAACCAACCCTCACCTCCCCAGAGTTCACATCAGCAGAGTGGGCAGGGAAACTTTGGTTCCTGATGCTCCTGCTGCTGATGTTCAGAGACATCTCAGCAACAGAATAAATTCTCAGGTCACCCTGGGATCAAAAGGGCTGATAAAAATCAGCTGGGGAGGAAACTGCCCTGGGAACTGTGGAGGGACAACAGCAGGCAGGACTCCAGGAGTGGAAATTTTCTGTGGAAGCAGGAGATTTTCTGTGTGTTCGTGCTATTGCTGGGCCACAGGTAACTCAGGTGTGGGAGCCAGGTCCTGCAGCTGCACATGGAGCCCAGCACAGGCTGCAGGAGCTTTGCACAAACACCTGCAAGAAATCTTGGGGAAACTTTTGTTTCCTTAATTTCCAGTTTGCATTGTTTTGGTATAGTCAAAAATGAGAGTTTAAAAATGTTTTTGCTTTTTTGGGATTTCTTCTCAGTGTGCAAAAATTCTGTGAAACAAAGCATTAGTTCAGAAAATCGTGACATGTTGTGGTGGTTAGCTTCACACAGAGCCACAGAATTGTTTTTTATATATATTTATGTCATGAGAGCACATTGAACAGCCTCTGACTTATCACAACATGACCTAAACCTAGATATTTTGTTAATGTTTTTAATAGTTTACTCAATTATGGGATAAAGATATGTAGTACTATTTGAAATATCTCCATGTCTAGGTCACGTTTGCTCAGTTGTATGACAGTGACTTTGGGGAGTGTTTTCATTCTCCTGATTTTCATGTTGTTTTCTGTCAATTTTGACTTTTTATTGCATCACAAATGGGAATCTTGAAGAATTAGATTATATATTTCAGTCAGGGATGAGTAACAGATAACCTGGCTGGTTTAAAAAGCAAAAATACCACGGGTTTCAAGCCTTACATTGTAATGTCATTAAAACCACTTGCTGCCACTACTTAAATGTTAAGCAGTAATGTAAAATTGAAATAGAAAAATGGTAGAAGAAGAAAATTTAAAAAAACCTCTCACCTCAGGTTTTGAATGTTTTGGAAATTTTGTTAAACTCAGGGCTATTTCAGAGGGAAGATTTTGTAGGATTTTTCCAAATATTAAATGGGTTCCAATTACACTTTTTTTCTCCAAACATCAGCACTCAGTGAAGAACACAAATCCTATGTTTTGACTGTCTTTGGTGCTGACTGCACTTACCAGAAACCCACTGAACAAAGTCCATCCCTTTTACAATTCACAAAAGCTACAGAATAAATCTTTTCTACGGTAATGTTTGTTCTGAGAATAAATCGCGGTTGTTTGGAATGCTTAAACTTTCAAAAGGACCTGCTCTAAAAGCCCAATTTTTAAACAATTGGATCGTGAGTGTAATATGAATGTAGTTAAGATGATAAATGCAGCTAATTTTCTCCCTCTATTAGCCCCTTTCACATGCTACTTACAAATGCCAGTCAAACTCGGCAATCCTTTCATTTTATTATGCAGTGACGAGGCGATTGGATTAAAAATACATGATGGCATTTTCTAACTTGGATTTATAAGTGCCACTGCCACATCTAATATTGGGCTGACATTTGCTGGGCGCAGGGGGAAGTGTGGTTTGTTGGTGCAGGCTGGGGAGAGCTGCCATCCCCTCCCTGGTGAGCCAGCAGGGATGGGACCAGACCTCTCTAATCACGGTTCTTGGGGCAATTAATGCCTCTGCTGAGGGAGGTGGGCTGTGGGGGTGGCGTGGGGGGTGCTTGAGGGGAGTTCTTCACTCTGGAGATCAGCCTGATGTTGCAAGAGGTTTAATTTCTTGAGTTTCCACCCTAATGAGAGTTCTCAGCCTTTTCTCAGAGCAGTAGTTCCCCTCTGCTCGTTCACCCTCCAAGGACATCTCTCTTGGCCACTCCTTGCAGCTGGAGATGTTTTCCTTTTGGCTCCGAAGCTGTTGTGTGGGGTTAAGTGTCTGGCCTGGCTGGTGTCACGGCCTTCCCAAAAACTCCAACCTCCATCCACCTCTTCTTCATCAGCCTGAGGCTCTGTTTCTCCAAGCTCTGTCCTGGTGTAGCATCATCCAGATGCTGGGTTGCTGACAGACAAACACCCAGCTGTGGGGGCATCTCTGGTGTGTTCATCCGCTGCATCATCATCATCATCATCATTTTTATGATTATTATTGTTGTTGTTATTATTATTTCCATGCAAGTGGGGCACTTGCTATTCTGGGTTCATCCAATTACAGTCAGCTCTGTGGCTCAGGTCCCAAAGGTGAGGTGTCCCTGCTGCCCAAGCCATCCACTCTCCAGATCAGCCATTGTTCCTTTAAACGAAAGGGACACTAAAGTCCAATTATTGCAATAGAATGGGCTGCTTCTTTAAACTGAAGAATTTGACTCAGCTCAAGGGATATTTGTGATTGCCTCTGGCTTCCCTGGAGCTAAAAAATTATATGCTTTCCCTCTTCACTAAATTAAAACATAGTTGGATTGGTAGTGGGACTGAAGGAAGTCCCTGTCTGAAACCCCAAGTGTCAGCCTGCTTTGCAAACTCTGAGCTAGTAATTGGTTTGGAAATACTGAGTGAATAGGTAAAGAGCCTTCGGAATGATTTGTGCTGGATAATACAGAGTGCCTGGAACAGCAGGGTTTGCCTTTCCTGGGAGATTTTGCAAACGTTGAGTTGTTAATTTCAGGTTTGGATTCGTAAACACAATTAACATTTGTGCTCTGTAAACAGTAGATGTACTTCTGTTCCAACAGCACCTTATCCTCATTTAAGTTCTCAGGAAGCAATTCCTTTGTTTCCCAAACACCAAACTCGAGGCAAACCCACGGCTGCTGCTCCCTCCACTCACAGCCTCTAAAATGTGTCCTGGCACCTGAGCTGGGGCTGGGCAAGGCTTGAGGCAGTGACCATCACAGCTGAGAGGAGATGAAGCTCAGGGTGATCCCAGTGGGGCCCAGGGAGCCCATCCTGCATCTGCAGGGAGCTGCTGGTGGTGAGATCCCAGCTGGCACCTGCTGTGAGCACCCTTGGTCCTCCAGATCTGCTGTGACATCTCCATGTGCAGGATGATGGGGATGTGGTCCTCTGAGAACTTCTGCTGTTGGCAGCAAGCATGTCGCTATTGGACATGAAATGGGTACACAGAAGCTTGGTAAGTTCAAAGGAGAAAAAGAGGAAGTTTCATTTGAACATCTGGTATTTATAGAATTCTAAAGGTGACTGTGGATTGGAGGATGGAATTACCACCTCTCCAACTACACTGGTCTAAAGATCAATTAATCATTTCTCTCTACCCACAGAGAAATATGTAAACTATTCTATTTATACATGAAATTGTGTGGGAACTCTGACTCTTAAATATGCAAACATTATCAGAAGGCTATAGAAGTTTTAGGAGAAATTTAACACTTTCAAAAGAACTATAAAAGAAAACACTTTTAAAAATCAGGCAACACAAACATAAACCTTTATGTTTGATTCTTGGCTGGCTGGTACAACCTGAGCACCAGGCTCCTGTTGTCACCTGCCAGCCTGCAGACAAGGACACCTGGAAAAGGGACGAGTTCTCTGTGTGGCACCTTCTGATCAGATGTGTGTGAAGCCATGGCCAAAATGAAGCTGCTCTCCCTGCGTGGTGCTGGTGGTGCTTTGGCATCCTGGGGGTGACTGTCTGATGTGTGGCCACTAAAGTATTGCCTGGGAAATCACAAACCTCTGCCTGAACCAAAGTGCATTTTGAGAATATGGTACAGGACCTCCAAGTTATGGAGGTTGCCTCCAAGAGCCAGGTGATGGAAAAGAATGCTCAGAAGCTGTTTTAGATGCCTTCAGAAAGATGAAGGCAAGATCTAAATCCTGGTCTGCAGATTTTGCACAGGAATATTTCCATGTGGAGCCTGAAACTCTTGCTCAGAGGTTTAAATGGCACCGTTCATCTTGGCTGAACTCGCTCTGGAGAGCCCTGCCCTACTTCATCCCAGCTCTGCACTCCATCCCACCATGGCCTGGATCAGGGGGCATCGTGAGATGATTTGGGGAATGGAAGAGTTGGATTAGCTCCCCTCCCAGTGCCAGTGATCTCTTCTTCATCCCCCAGCTGGGACAGTGCCCACAGGGCAGGGAGAGAAGCTCCAGACAGGGATAAGACACGAGCTGGTTTGCAAATCTGCTGGAGAGTGGATGTGGGGAGCAGCAGGAGCCCTGGTGCCGTGTCCTGCAAGCTCAAACACAGCAGCCTCTGGCTCATTGTACCATTTACTGAGGTTATAACATAATGGCTATGCAAAATAATGTCTCCTTTTCTCTTTTTTCTTTTCTTTAGTAAGTGAAAGTAAGTCTTCTAAGCCAAGGTTAACAATATATATTTATGAGTTGTAGCCAGCTGCTTCTATGTTTGCACATGTGTTTGTTAATGAAGGGTAACCTAAGGGTCAGGTTATTATGTAAATAACCATTGTCAAGGGTAAAGGTGAAGAACCCAGTAATGAGTTGTGTCTCTCTGTCTCTCTCACAAGCCACTAATGAATATTGGATATTGCCATTTGCAGGGCTTTTTACCCTCATTTTATCAGGGGGTGAGGGGCAGGGATGGCAAGAGAGGAAAGAGAAAGAAGTAAATTTGTAATTAAGCTGTGACAAGTTATTTTTTTCCCTCTCCCCAAACCAACTAAAGCGAGTTATTTCTTCTGTAGGAATGATATTTAACTGCCTTGGCCTGTGTTTGGGCAAGAAAACACCTTCCTTCTGCAGCTCTAGGCTGCACCAACCCTTTTGAGCCTCTGCAGCGCTCACTTTAGAAGATGCCCACAAATCAACAGTCTGCATCTTTGCAGATAATACTGAACTGAGGCGAAGCCAGCACGCCACTGAGCAGAGTTTCCATCAGGAAGGTCACCAGCAAACCTGCCTGCCCGGGATTACTGACAGAGTGTGAACAGAAGGTGCAGTCTCATTGCATATGCTTTTCACCACGGAGAGGGGAGCCTTGGGCTCGCAGACACCTGACACCAGAGCTGTTGTTGGGTAGGAGTGCAAACAGGAGCCGGGGCTGGATGGATTCTGTGTGACAGCACAGGGGGTGCTGGAGTTCTGGATGCTGAGGGCTTTGGGCTTTTTGTGCTGAAAGGCACTGACCCCCAAGAGAACACTGCATTTGACCTGAGGCTGTGGAGAAGGCTTCCAAAATGGAATGATAGAACTGGGATTGTGGGGGTGGAGTTTGAATAGAAGTGTGTGATATCACAGGGTGGAAAACTGGGAGTTTGGGGGTTTATAATATAGTAATATATATAGAGCTAAGATGGAGGTTTTAGAGCAGAGCCTGGTCCTTCTTCTTCACCTTCTTCTTCATGGGTTTGCGTGGTATTTTGTAATTGGACAGAAAAGTTTGCATTGCGGGCTTTGAGTGATTAGTTACTGAGTTAAAAGTGAAAATAATTCAGGCGTCATTTCTTAATTGGACAGTTTATCCTTGAAAGACCTTGTAATGAAAGACAGTTAGCCATTTTGTAGCTTGTTAGTAGAATGCTGTAGAACTCACAACTTGCAATATAAATAAGAAATTATAAACATCTAAGCCTGAATGTGAAATACCATCCTGAGCACTTCAATCCCGACCTTGGCAGAGGTAGAAAAAGAAGCCAAAAACCAGCAAGGGGGCACAGCCTGGGTTTTATTTATCCCCGTGGCCCAGCGTGCTCACCTGGGAAAGCAACACAAGCCTTGCCCATGGGCAGTGTGTCCCTGCCACCCTCCATGTCCCTGCTTTGCAATTCAAGATGGAACCCGGCCGCCTTGGAGTGAAAGGTTGGATGTGATGGGACAGGGATCCCCCTGCTCTGCTCCCTGGGCCCTTGGCCACTGCACTGGGGTCACTGTGAACCCGCCCACGCAGAGGGAGCAGGGACCAAGCACATCCATGGCCTTGCAGAGGACTGTTACACCCAAAGCCAGAGTGATCCCATAGATTCCCACATTAGATGCCCAGCTCCCAGCTCTCGTGGTCTGGGTGTCGAGGTGACCCCAAGAATGTAAAAGTCCTTTTGTTTCCCAGCCCGTGCAGCCAAAGGAGGAGTCTGAATGCGCAGGATCAGCTTCTCAAGGTTGTTTATTTTCCCTTATCTAGAACATTCTCTCTCTGCCCTGCTGAGCTCTGTCCAGCAGCTCGGCCATGGCATTCTGTCTGCCCTCAGGGCGGTGTTCACATTTTATACCAAAAACTCCGTGTGCTGTGTTTACAATAACGTGCCAATATCTGTCATTGATGTTGGACAGTGTGTCTGTGCCTTAAACCAACAGAAAAGTGTCACCAGCACAGCAAGACATGGAGGGCAAGGAGAAGGAGAAGGTCAGGACACGCCCAAATCCCTCCATCTTGTCCCCTTAAACCCCATTCTAAAAAGCCCCAAAATTCCAAATTCCCAAAATTTTTCACCCTGTGTTAATTCAACTATGACACTACTCAAGCCCTTGTGGCTTGTAATTCCTCACACAGACTTGGCAGCTTTTTCCACGGGCTAAAATGGAAGTCACAGGTGTTTTTGACTTCGTGCCAAGATCTTCGAGCCCCTGCCAGGGGCTTGAGCCATCCAGGGCAGCCAGAGGGATGTCCTGGACTCTGACACCCTGCTGGGATCAGCTCAACTGGGAAATCCCAATGGATTCCTCTCATTCCTCCATGCATCGTTTGACTCTGTGAGAAATGATAATCACTTTCAAAAAATTTAGAAGGCTTATTAAAACCTTATCACCAGGAGCAGAGGATTTTTTTCCCACCATGTGCTCACCCACACAACAGAGATTTCACCTTTTAACCCTTTGGCCCCTCCCAGAGTTCTGTCCATCGACTCCTTTGCTGCCCAGTGGTGGAGATCACTTCCTTACATCTTGATTGTAGGTCAGGTGTTGCCATAGTGACAAATCGACCCTCCCAAATATCCCAAGTACCCAGGTCACCCCCATGATAACAACACAAGGGGGGTAAAACACAACTATAAATTGTAAAAATTCTCTTAACATATATACATGATATTTACCCCTTAATTGTGAGAGTCAACCATCCCATTACTCATCTGTCACAGTTTGACTGCTTGTGAAACCTGGCATTTAGAAACCCCTGGCCAGGGAAGGGTGAGTGTCAGATCTGTAATTCAGGCACGGATAAATCCTCCAGCACCCTTTGTGATGGTCAGCGAGGCAGAACCCCAGGGGGCATCTGTAAAAAAAAAAAAAAAATAGAAAATAAATAAATGAAATGGTCAATAATCACCTGCTAGGCAATGACAGCATTTGTTTTAAAACCAAGTTTTGCTTGTCTTCCCCAAATGTCACAGCCAGGAGTTGGCAGTAATGGGGGAGGCAGGAGGAGCAGAGGAGCCCCAGGGTGCAGGGGGAGATTCATAGAGGTGCTAGAGGAGGCTGCAGTGCGTGCACAAGCCCCATTTGGTGGCTTGAGTAATGTCGTGTTGCCACTAGGGTGTCTCTGCAAACAAGATATTGCATCTCCAAAGAGTTCCTCACACAAATAAAAAGCTAAATAGAAATGATGGGCTGACTAGCTGAGCCTGTGCTTTTTACTTTTATGATTGAGAAATAGTTGTTGAAATTGTCAATAAAAATAAATAAAATTAAGTTTCTCTAGTTAGGTGTGGAAAGGCAAGCCTACCTGTCTTTGCTGACAGGCCTTTTTGTTCTGTGTTGGCTTTTATATATGTGAAAAAAACACCATTGAGAGCTTCCAGGGAGCTGCACTGGGGCGGTTATTGCCATTTTTACATCCTTTATATGGGCTTAAATCCATTTACAGATGTGCTGTAGACAGAGAGACATTTTTTACAAGTAATTGTCATGTATACAAGGGTCCTTATGTGTCACAAAAAGATCTCACTTAAGAGAAATAAATGTGCTTTTCATCTTTTGTTGGCAGGAGCGGTGGTGGTTGGGAAGAGGGTAATTGGTGATCTTTTCCAGTCTGATAACCAGGACAAATAGGGGGGAGCAGAGAGTGGCGTTGCTCTCCTCCCCGTGCCCTCTCTCGGTGTCAGCAGCAGGGGTGACAAATGCCACCGGGGGCAGGGGACAGGAGAGCCGCGCTGCCCCGGGGTGACCTCGGGGCTCCTCCCCGGCACAGCCGCGCTTCTCCTCCGCGCACGGAGCGCTGACACCGCCTTCACCCCTCAGCAGCTCCTCTGAGCCTGCGAGGTGCGAGCGGGATGCAGAGGTCTGCCTCTTTATTGCCTTTATTTGTAGGTTAGAATTTCCCTTTTGTAATAACTCCCGTGTGGGTTTTCTATTTTTTTTCTTTTTTTCTTTTTTTCTTTTTTTTTTTTTTTTTTGAAGGTTATTGCTCTTCTCAGGGGCTGAGATTTAAAAGACTCCCCGGAGGCAGATGGAGCTTTGATAACATTCTGCATCACCTGGAGAGGCTGTGAGGCTGCAGATCCTCCTGCAGGGAGGCACTCACCTCGGGAAGGTGCAGGTGGTCCAGGGCAGAGCTGTGATGGGCATCCCTGGTTTTCCCCAGGGCCCCTCAGGGGTGCCATTCCACGATATTGCTCCAGAGGAGGATGTCAATAACGCAGTGCAGGAAGCCGTGGTGAGCACTCAGCAGCCAGTTAGGCTGGGGCAGTAACAGATGCAGGCACCCCTCGCTGATGGAGGGTTAAAGCAGGTCACAACTCAGGCCAAATAGCAAAAGGCAGGTCCTCTGTTGCATACATTTACTTATAAATCGTTTTCCAGTCAATAAAAGGCAAAGCAGGAGTGGGGCTGGAGGCCTGAAGTGGAGAAAGGCTTAAAATGATACCAAATTCCTGTCTGCAGCACAGCAAGCTTCACTTCCAACGATTCACAATTTCTGTTTAATAGCTGCTTTATGCCAGCAGGTGCCTCGTGGCCCAGGCAGGGGCTGAAAGGTGCCTGGATGGAGCATGGCCTTGAAATCAGGGACAGGTGAGCAGTAAACCTGGCTTGATAAATAATGGATGAATTGTGCTAGGTTTTGCTGATGATGTAGTGACCTTTTGGGAGGCAAGAAACAAAGAAACCAGCAAATGACCAGCAATACTGATGAACAGGCTAAGTGAACTGGACACATCATTAACACCAGCATACCAAAATAATTACATGCAACCGGGAGTCACACGGTCAGCAAAAAGTGAAACGAGGAAGTGGTTCTGCGTAAATTTGAGCTCTCCATCTCTCAGCAGCCAGGAGAGCTCGGGGGGACGTGGGTTTGGGGTGCTTGGTGCAGTTGGATTTTGGCCTGGCTCGCTGGCAGGAGTTTGAGGCTTGCACCAGAGCAGAGATGGCGTTTAGATGGTGGGAGCTGCTTCCTATTGCCCAGTAAGATTCTCCTGTGGAAAAACCACTTGGGGAGGCATTCAGGTTAAGCAGTCAAATCCACACACCACACTCACCATGGCCAGCTCAGCCAAGAGAGGCAGAAGGGCCTTTTGTAGGATAGATTCCAGTGAAGGTTTATTCCAACACACCAAAGGGAAATCAGGGACAAAAGATGAAACCATGTGGTGTGCACAAGGTTACGTGTGGGGTCAGTGGCCAAAGCTCTGAGGGCACGGGGGTGGCACAAAGGGCAGGGCAAAGGGAACTGGCTTTCAGGGAAGACCAGGAGGACACCAGGGGTACCACAACCAATGAGGAAACATGTCACCAGATGACACAAGCAAAAACGACACACCACAGCCTTGGTCATGATGAAGAGACTAATTTATTTTTTCTGACTCCAATCTTTTATAGTTCTCAAAAGGTGCCAGTGGATTGGAGGGTGAACGTGCCACCTCTCCAACGACACTGGACAAACTACCTGTACATCAAATTTCTCCGCCTCTATGAAAGAATGCAAAACAATAGGTTGTTTACAGAAAGTTGTGGGGGAAAGTTCTCTACAAGAATGTAAACTCAGAAGGCTTTAGAAAACTCTTGATAACCAGGGTGACAGAAACAGGGAAAGGAGAAACCACGAGAATTTGGGACATCTGAGGAAAGGAGCTGGGGAGGGTCACAGTGTTTGCAAGGCTCCATGGGGAAAGTCAGCCTAGTGTTCAGCCCAGTCGTTCAGCCTAGGTGGAGACTCTGTGGGGTATTCTTCCAGGGCGAGGCCCTGGGGATTTCCCTGAGGGGTTCAAAGGATTCCACAGTGGGGTTTGCAGGAGTGCTGTGGACTCTGAACAGATTTGTCAAGATGAGGTGTTGTACACAGAGCAGGAGTTATCCTGTACTGTAGGGAGAAAAGCCCAGAGTGCCACATGACTGGTTAACACACATCTCAAAGACAGGCACATTAAACTTTTTATCATCTTACCTTTGTAAAGACAATGGGTCAACCCCAGAGCAGCCACCTCCTCATTTCAGCAGTTGTGTAGTGATTCTGGTAAGACAGTCAAACTAGATTTTGTGAATGACCAGATATTTGGCTGTATCAAGAGTCTGCTTGCTCTGCCCTGTTGGAAAATATAATCAGTGGGGATCTGTTGGCAGGAAAGTGGGGAGAGATGCTGCTTTTCAGATGCTCATCTGTTTTCACACAAAAAAAACATGAGTACTCATTACTGATTATTCATTATTCCCCCATCTAATAAACTTTCTGCCATTCAGGCAGCAGGCAGAAACAGCAACACGCTGCTTTGTGTAGCCCCTCACACATCCAGAGTAACAGATAATGAATGGGCAAATCAAACAAGCTTCCCAAAAACTCCATCTGAAAATTATTCAGCCCTGTGAATGCTCCTGAATAACAAATATATCTGCAGGAATTTTGCAGTGGACTTGCAAACAGCATCAGGACCTGGGTTTGCAGTGAGTGATGGAAGCAGCATTGCTTGGCACTTTCACTTAAGCAGAAATTATGATAACTTTCACTTTGTTTAGCACCTTCCATCTGAAGGTCTCCAAATGCTTTACAAACTCAGTTCATTGGTTGTGGTGAGACCCCTCCCCCGTTAATTTTGGCAGTGCATGCACGTGTTTAATGCTGAATATCAGAGTGAATTTCATCCATTTGCACCCAGCAAAGCTCTGCTGGGGCTGTGGGCAAAGCCCAGCTCTCCTCACTCCTCAGCCCTCCTAGACCATATTTCCTTTCTGTTACTTGAACTGATACAAAACTTCATGGGAATCTTAAAATTATATCCAGTGCACACTTATTAGCACTGTATTAAGCCTACTGAAAAACAGTGCAAAATACTCTATTTTAACATTATCTATAATATTATTATAGTTGAATTATTTTATTTTTTATCTATTTATTTATCTAGCTATCCATTATTTATGCTAATTATGGATTGGACTTGATGATCTAAGAGATCTTTTCCAAACCAAATAATTCTATAATCCTAAATGGGCAAAACTGGAGGGGGGAAATTCAGCAACTTTAAAAAAACAATTCCTTTTGCATTAAAGCAGCAAAAATGTCATGGTGGTTTGTTTCATTTTGATTTTTTTTTTCTTTTGAGGTTTCCAAACTAAAAATAAGCCAAGGAATTAATTCCATCAGTCAAAAAGGAGCAGAAATATTCAGTGGAAAACCCACTTGGATTTCTTTTGATTTCTCTGCATGTTTAGAGCACAACACCAGAACTGGTGTACATTGCTCAGGTCTGCTCTCTGGTCAGAGCAAACCCTCTGTTTTTCACCATCCCCATGGTCCCTAACCCTGCACAAAAACAAGGAGCATTTTCCTGCTGCTGGACAGGCCTGGGGCTGTTGTTGGGCTGGGACGAGCACGGCTGAACAGCCAGCTCTGGCCACATTGCAAGAAGAGTTAATCCACTGCCATCTGTCTTTATTATGCTCCCATTGTTGGACACCACAGCCTGGAAATCCAGCAATGAAACCCAGTTGTTCGTTGCCATTCATCATAGTTATTGCTGGAGTTGTGTAATGAAGAGGGGAAGTGCTGTTTATTGCTCTCCCCTCTTTAGAAACTATCCTTAGGGGTAGTTATGGATGGTTATTGGAATCAAGCACAGGACTCTGGGAGGTCCCCTCTTCACTCTGTTTCTATGTTGAACTGTGAGGTTTAATGGGGTTTTATGTCTGCCTCTGCTTTGAGCATGGTCTGCTGCCTGCTTTTGTTCTCGGAGCCCTGAAGCTCGGCGACTTCATTGCTGGCATGAAGGTGAACTGAAGGAAAGGAGGACTACTAGGATGGTAAAAAGGCAGGAGGTGGGTGCCCTCTGGGGCAGGGACAGCTCTGCCACGCATAAAAGCAGCAAGTGTGCACAGCAGCCAGAGTTCAGGCATTGTCCTGCTCAGGAACAGAGCCCTTTGAGCCTTTGAAAATAGCTGATTACCAGTACAGGTGCTTTAGGATACAGCTCTTCTCTCCAGCCATTTCTGGAGGCTGAAAATCAGACAAGACTCCAGCTGTGCAGGTGAGGGATGGAGGGGACAAGGGAAAGGTGCAGGAGGTGAAAGAGCCAAACATAATTCTCACTGGGCAGTGCAATGCTTCTCGCTGGGGATTACAAGGATAAAAATGAGAATGCACTCAAATAGATCTATAATGAAGATCCTTCAATAAGTCATCATGCCTGCACTGCAGCAGACAGATTTTGGAGATTTTGGGGTGAGACATATGCCCTCTGGGTTTTATGAAGCAGTTTCTGGACTGCAGGATGGTTGATCCCACTGAGATAATGTATTAAAGGACCTGAACTTCCATGCAGAACTCAAATTGCCTTGTGATTAGCTCTTCTGTTTTTATAATTTATTATTCTTGCAATTACACTGGGAAACAAAGAGATGTGCTTGCACTGAACCTCAAAAAGGCACCAGTTCCCCAGCTGCTCTGCTTCTGCTGCCACGCACCTTTGGTGGTACAGGCAGTTCACAACCTGCACAGGCAGCTCCTTGCTCTAGACGGGGAATTTTGCAGAGCCCCAAAGCTTATGGACCAACCTGGAACAAAAATGAGGTCCTGTGCCAGCAGTAGCACCTTTGGAAGGCGCCTGGTGTGCAGATAGACAGCCAGCACGGCTTCATTATCAGCAATTTATTTGTGCTGGCAACAAGGGAAGGGAGTAAGGGGCCTGTGGGATAAGAAGCTATGGAGGAGAAGAGCTGCCTATCCAGGTATCAGAGCCTGCACTCTGGCAGTGCTTCTGGGCATGACATGGAATAGGTATGAGATGAGCTTCAAGGGCTAAAGACATGGAAGGAGTTAGAGATCTCAGTTGTATTTCCAGATAACATATAGCCTGTGCCTGTCAAAGCTGCTGCTGATAAGGGGATTCTGCAGAAAGTAATTAAAACTCGAGCCCCTGGTATTTATTTAAAAGGGAAACTCTTGGGATTTGATAGGATTTTGTTGAAATGGACCAGGAAGCTGATTCTTAACGTGCCATGGAAAAGAGTGGAGAATTAAATCTAAAAAGAGAGGCCAAGCAAGTTTCACAGTGCCCTCACACAATCTGTAAGGCTGCAGAAGCTGTGAAGGTCTCTCTTACATGCTGAAAATGCAGGATAAGTCAAGCAAAAAAGAAAACCCACCCTCTTGGTGACACAGGAAAAAAATGTTCATGGAGAAAGGTGTAGATCTGCATGTGTTGACTTGGAAAGAAACATGTGCTGTTATTTTGGACTTCATGTCTCTTTTCCCTGGGGTGGCTTCCCTGGAAAACAGATAGATCTGAGCAGACAGCTTTGCATATTAAGTACATTTTTTTGCTAGACACTGGTTGTCTGAGAAACTAATTTGTGACAATATGGTTTAGTAGACATTATCTTAGCCAGTTTGCAGCAAAGTGTAGGTTCAGCGATATCACCCTACTGCCTGTGAAGTCTCATCCAGGGCTTGGTGGAAAATTATGCCCAAGTAATAAAGTACTTATTGATGGGGTTTGCAGGCTCCAAGTCTGATGTATGGCTGGCTCTTTCAATTATGGAATGGCAGCAGTGAAGCATGGATTGTTATCTGCTGACATCTTGTAGAGCAGAAAAATGAAAAGCTGGAATTCCTGTGTCAGAGTCACTCGGGACATGGAGAAGTATAAAGAAACAGATGAGGCAAAACAGAAAAAAATCAGCGTGGCTTAGGTCCCAAGAGCTGCCATCACTTCATAGTTTTCCATGGAGTCCCAGAACTGGGAAACAAGAGTTTTAAAGGAAAGTGGTGTCACCTGAATTTTCCCACAGTTGTGTGGACTTTTTCCCTCTGGCAGATTTAGGAAGAGTGTCAAGTGATGCTGTCACCAGTGCTGGGGTGGGAAGAGAAGTCAGTGGTGTGAAGTGGCAGAGCCAGCAGCCTCTGGGCTGCTCCCAGACAGTCCCAGTGCCTGGGTCAGGAGGGTGAGCCTGGAGCCAAGCACAGAGCCAAGCACAGAGCCAAGCAGGAGCCCTGCAGGTGCTCAAAGCTCATTGGCAGCCATGACAGCAGGGATTTCTTCTCCAGAGCTTCTGCACATTTTGGAATGGGAGATGATGTTGTGTGGGAATCCAGGGCATCCCTCTCTGGCTGCCCTGGAAGGTCTGGGACCCTGGCAGGGGGTCAGGAACCCCCCTGTACAGAGCCCTGAGAGACATTGTCTGTGATCTCTGTCCATGGAAAAGAGTTTTCAATCTTACAGGGTGAATTACAAGCTCTGAGTGTTTGATATAAGCAGTAATTGGTGTGGCACGAGTGCAAAAGTAGAATTTTAGGATTCTAGATTAGGGGTTCAAAGGGGGCAAGATGGAGGAAAATTGGTCATGCCTTGTCCTTTTTCTTCTCCTTCATGCCCTCCATGTCTCACTGTGCTGTTGGCATTTTTCTGTTGGTTCAGGCTGGGGACACTCTGTTCAACATGGGTGATGGATATTGGCACGTTATTGTAAATGTAGCACACGTAGTTTCCAGTCTAGAATGTTTGTAACATCCCACTGAGGGGCAGAGCCCCGCACGCTGTCCTGCCAGACAGACCTGCTGCAGGTCAGAGAGAAAATATTTTAGATGAGAAGAAATAAACAACCTTGAAAACCAGCACAGACAAATTGCGACTCCTTCTTTGGCAGCGGGGCTGAAAGACAGAGATTTTACAATCTCGGGGGCATTTAAATATCACAGATCCTGACAATGTTGGAACCACTGCCTCTCAGGGCTGAGCTCCCTGTGTGATGAGTGGCCAGCACGCTTAGGACACTGCAGTATAATCTCATTTGGATACAGGCACAGAGGAAAAAAACCCTTTGCAAGAGCTCTTGAGTCACTGGGAATATGCTGAACTTCCTGGGAAAGGCTCTTTTGAAGGACAGTCCCTGTAGGAAGGTGATACATCACAGATCCAGCTGGAGTCCAAGCTGGGAAATTTTCTATCTTATTCCTCTTTGCACCCTAATACTTCATTCTAATGAAGTACACCCCAATATGTCATTCTAGACTTCAACTTACAGGAAAAATTCCCCAAGTGAATGGTCCAGCTTAGTAAGGCTCCAGTCACCGAGAGATTCAGGTGTATGTTCATCTTCAAGTCTATCTTAACCCTTGTAAACTTATGGCACAAGTCATGCTTCAGGTTGCAGCAAGATTTTTCCTTTTACTCATTTATCCAGGTTACCTTAAAATTAAAGAAAGAAATCTCATCAGAAATTGTATTTAGTTCACACCCAGACAATCTGAGAATGATTTGAATACAATCTATAAGTTACTGTAATTTTAGAGAATTTATTTGATAGAATCCACTGGACTATAGCTTCCTGACACCTTAATTAATAATAAAATACATTGTTTCATGTACATGTAGAATTATCACAGAATTATGGGGTGGTTTGGGTTGGAAGGGAGCTTAAAGCTCAGCTCATGCAAGGACACCTTTCACCAGACCAGGTGGCTCAGGGCCCCTGACCTTGAGCACTTTTAGGGATATTATATATAAGCTTGGACCCCAGTTTAATATAATAATAATAACTGGGGACTTGATACTTGCAAGAAACACCCCTGTGTGACACAGAGACAGCAGCTCTGCCACGATTCTTTCCTCTCAGAAGAAATTGCTTGTCTTGTTAAGACAATGGTCCAAACTACCATTTCCAGGGGAAAATCATGGCATAATCAGCTACAGCTGTGGAAGGGAAAGGCAGTGATTTTTGTAGGATGTCAGGGATGAGGTCTCTGTGCCCTGTGACCACCTTTGCCATCGGGTAACAGTTCCTCCATCATTCTGCTGTTTGATCTCACCTCTCCTCAGCCTTCTCATCTGCGAGATTCACTTAATTACATTACTCAACTTCACTGAGGTGTCTTGAAGCTTAATTAAGTTCTGGAAAGCCCGTCAAGAGCCGCTGGCAGAATGCTCTGAGGCAGTGTTGAGATGAGAAATGGACATGAGGGAGGGAAATGTGCTGCACTGTGTTTGGGTGAGCAGCATGGGATGGAGCTGTCGATTCCTGCGACTGTCACGCTCTCAGGGCACGGCCGTGAGCTCTGGGGAGATCCCTGCTGATGATCTTCCAGCACAAACATTCATGTCCCAGTTCTATGGGATGTGAGAGTGTTACTTCCATTCTCATTTCCAAACAGCTGACTTGGAGAGGGGGATGTGCTCACCAGTGCTGTGCATGGAAACACAGCAGACACAGCTCCCTTTTCTCCCCAAACTTGATGTAACTTATTTTGTAGGGTTTTAGGGTTTGAAAATATTTTTTTAATAATGATGGGTAACTTTAAAAAAAAAAAAAATAACACCAGGTGTTCTTATAGTGAGTTGTTTGATGTTATATGGCTATCTTTTAATTTTTGATGCTATATGGGTTACTTTTAATTTTTACTTTTGATTCTCCCTGAGCCTTGGCAAAGCCAGCCAAGCCAGTGGGTGGAAGTTGGTCGGGGCACCTGTGGCTGGTTGCTGTCAGTTCTCATTTCACCCTCAGGAGGGTTTTCACCTGACACACCCCAAGGGGTGAATTGACATTCATCGCTCCTCCAGGGGAAAAAACATATGGAGGCTCCACCGGGACAAACCCCGTGCTCGGAATTGCCAATCAGTGCATGCCTGAGCCTCAGCTGGGAAAACCTTGCCACTAACAAGGCTTCACGCTCCTCCAGCTCTCCTTGCTGCCTGTCAGCTGCTAAGGATGGTTTGAGCAGTGCTGGGGCTGCTGAACAACCTACAGCACCAGCTTATTACGGAGAGGTGGTAACCTCTGCATATTTTAGGTGCAAGCAGTTCCTATTAGAAGCACCCATCAGGTATTCCCTATAACTTAGCAAAATTGGATGGCCTCAAAAATGAAATATTTAGCTGGGAAGTAGAGGGGGGAAAAAATGTTTCTGCTTTTTTTTCTGGAGGAAGATTTCTCAGATTGTTGTATTTGCAGTATTTAAATACGCCGCTCTCCTTTGGATCACTGAGTTTTGTCTGTTTGTTTACGCTCCTTTTGCTGGGAAATGCCTTATTATTGTTTCCTTGTGCTTTCCACAGGGCTTGAAATTACTGGCTGTGCAGGAGGAAATTAGTTGGTAATTAAAGGCAAGTTAATAACGATCCCCATGGAGTCTGCTTGGTTCTATTGCTGGGAGGAAGACACTTTGCCTCTGTGGTCAGGCACTGCTGCCCAAGCAGCAGGTGTGACATCGAGGGGTGGTTGTCACACCTGGAACTCACACAGGCAGGACTTGAAGCCTTTCAAACCCCAGCAATTAGAGATAATGGCATGATATCAAAACAAGACAAGTAACGGAGCAGCCTACAGCCAGCAGATTATTTCTGAGTGGTTCAGAAAAGGTAACTTGAGGAAAGAAAGCCTCAGGTTCAAACTTGGGGTGTGCCAGTCTGTGCTTTTACCACATTTGTAATTATTTTAGGCACCATTAAAATTGGAAAATGCTTGGAAATTCTTTCTTGGAAATTGAGTTCAAGACTCTCAGCTCCTTCCAAAGTGCCCAAGGCACAGGGCTGTCTGCACAATCCAACCCCTTGGCCAGTGGACTTGAACTCTGAAGGAATAGGAGTGGGACGTGTTTTGGCTTTTTACAGCTGGAGAAAACCAGAGCACTTGCTAGAGGGAGTCCCTTGAATTTTCAGTGTGACTTGAACGTATTTTTGAGGTAGATTTTGAGATTTTGATGCTTTCAGATGGTTGAGGATGAAGTCATGAGGGAAGCTGAATGTTTTGAATGAACACTTTGTTTTTCAAGGAAACAAATCTCAGACACTCAGGTTTCTCCTCATGCCTGCCTGTTTCACTTATGACACTTCAAAATCTGTTTGGTCATTTCCCAGGCACGGTGGATGTCAAATATGTGAATTCCCTGTGTAGAGCTGACCAGCAAACCCCTTACCATGTGCAGAGGCCACAGGCATGGTTTAGTACCTGAGTGCAATGGCAGGGAGGAAGGAAGGGGAGCAAATGTCTGGTCTGAGCTCTAGACTGCAATAAAAAACAGAATAAAAAGTCTCAGCAGAAGCCCAGTTTCACCAGTGACCTCAGCACCTGGCCAGAGTCCAGCCCTGATGTAAGGATTTCATCTCCTCCTGGAGTTGCTGGATGGGGGGCACGTGAAGTAGCACCACACACGTGCAGGCTTGTGCACAGCTGGGGCTGAGAGCCCTGTCAGGGGGTGTTCAGTCTCCTGAGTGTCCAAGTCACTTCTTGAGAACAGGATGTGGGCTGGATCCAAGTGCACCCAGCAATCTGAATATCAGTGATGATACTGAAGACTTCTGCCAGCTCCTGCTGTACCCTAAAGGCCCCCAGCTCCGTAGATAACGGGTTTTTTTTATCTTGAAACTTCCTGGAGGTGCCTACCCAGCAGTGCTGAGGGGCTGGATGTTTCCAGGGGCAAAGCACATCCCCAGCAGCACCCTGAGCATGGAGAGCTCCATATCTGGTGGGAAAATACTGCCCTGGAGGGCTTTTCCTTTCTCACAGAATCATGAAACAACCAAGGTTGTTTCATGAGGTTGGAAGGGATCTCTGGAGGTCATCTTGTCATCTCTGGTCCTGTCATTCTGCCCTGCCTGAGTTTTTGTCCTTCACACCACAGAAGAGCTTGCACCCAGCCTATGAGAACCATTTCTGATAGGCTGAGCCCTGAACAAAAGTTGTTCTGGGCTGGGTTGCCAAATAAAACCTTGAGCCCTGCTCTGTTCTGTGGAAGGAAAGACCCAGGGCTCTCTCACCATCCCCTTTGACAGCCCAGCTGCCACAGCCTGTGAGGACTGCCTGCCCAAAGAGGGAGAAAGACCAAGAGACACCAAGGGCAGAAACGAAAACTGGGAAAATTCCTCAAATAGTTAAAACAAACTCCTTAGGGTATAAAAAAAAAAAAAAAAAAAAAAAAAAAAGAAAAAAAAGAAAAAAAAAAAAAAAGAAAAAAGTGCCTCTCGTTTTGAAAGGCTGCAATTACTGTGGATAGGATCCATCTCACCTGATGGCACCCAGGTCTCGGCATCTGCACTGAGCACTCAGATCTCATTTACCATCAATGGAGAAAAATGGGCACCTCCAGCAGGCAATTGCTCTCATCTGGAGGTAGTTGCCTAAAATAGGTCAGACAAATCACTGCAATTTCTCTCCACTTACACATTTAAGAGACTCACTCCTGTACAGACACTTGTCTTGTGGACCTGTGACACCAGGTGAGATGAATCCCCCCTGAAGTGACAAGACCCATCTTCTGAAAGCAAGGAGGGAACGACGGGGGCTGTCCCAAACCCTGCACTGATGGCATAACGAGTCCGTGTGTACAAAAAAGTGAATAGCTCCCCAGAACACGTCAGCCTCAGCTCTGACCCTCTGGAGGGCTTGGGAACATTTGAAGGGGTGATTAGGATTAATCCATTTACCTGAGTGAGTCACTTGGAGAGCCTTAGCTGTAAAATAATATTGGTTATCAGCATCCTCCTGCGATGATGTTCTGGGAGTTCTGGAAAGGAGATTTTTTTTTCCTCTGAAACAGCCTCTTCACATTTTCCCCGAGTGAAGTATTTTGCTACTCAGATTTGTGATTTAATAATCATAAATAATAGAGCCCTTAGTGCTATATTTTTAAATGACTGAATGGTGAGAATCTACTTTAAAAAATTGTATGAATGCCTATCACTTGTGTGCATATAAATGTATTCAATTAGCACTCAAATCTTGAGTTATCTCCTGATGGAAGGCAAAACCTTTTGAATTCAGTCCCATGCAAGAAATACTGTGTCATTTAACTCACAAAAGGATGCCATGCACTTAACAGATAATGATTGAAGAGGATTTTGCTGTATTGCTTGTTCTGCTGCTTGTGAGGACAAAGAAAATAATTCCCTTTTTAGGATCCTGTGGGGTAATGAGTGAACCCTCTCCACACTGAGTAGGGGAAAGGAAAGAGCCCGATGGGCTAAAGGGGCTGCAGTTTCATCGTCATGGTGCCCCATGTGCTTTCCATGTTTTGTCTGGGGTGCTAAGCCAGTGGCTAACCTGTCTCTGAACCTGCCACCAGCACACGGAGATTACTCACCCTGGATACTGCACTTCAGCAAATGCAGAATTAGCCCTGGCTAAGTAATCTTGTTAGCGTGATTCAGTGTTAAATGGATCTCGATTAAATGGGCCTTTATATTGTCCCAGCTGGAGATGATAAGCCCCCACAAGGAAATGGCAGGAGACCGAAGGAAATTGCTTTACTTCAGACTGGGATGTTTAACCCCATAGAACACTTTCTGGTCCCCCTCTGCTGTTGCTTCTGCTCACTTGTGTGGCACTATCTACTCTGACCTCGGCTGTGGGGGACAGGAGAGGCTCAGGGCAGGGGCTGGAGCATCTCTCCCTGACACCTGTTGGCCAGGACAAGAGCAGGGTGCTGGAGATGCTGGTGAGAGGGCAGGATGGCTCTGATGGGTGTCTTGGTCCTGCTCTGTGGCTCTTTGCTGGAATTAATAATCCCTTGGTTAGCACAGTGCTTTGTCCGACCCCTCACTCAACACATTGGTGCTGGCGCACCTGAGCATCCAAAGGTCAGAGCCACTGCTGCCACCAGCAATTTATTAAAGCTTCAAACAGCACCCAGGGAGAATCTGCAGTCTCATCTTAAAAGAAATGGATTGCTTAAACGTGCCATGGGACTGGTTGGGAATGGCTTGGGGTTTATCAGCGTGAGATGGGAATCAGCCCATCAGGTGTGTCAGAACCTGACACTTCATTTCCCCTGCTGTTAGATTTGGCAGTGTGTGCACAGCCTGGGGAAGAGGAAAAGGGCATCAAAATCCCCCAGGGACTGCAGGTGCAGAGGCAAACTGAGGGGCACTGGTGGGACTCGGCAGGACCGAAGTTTCCTCCTCTGCAGTGGGAACCAGACTCTCCTGGTGGTCTGAAGCCAGCACTGGGGGACATGTGGTGTTGCAGGTGAAAGCAAGATTACAAAGAGAAAAAGAAAGATAAAACACTTCACCTCTGACCCCTGCTAATGGTCACTGGTAGGAAAAGGCTTCTGGGGACAGATAACAAGGTGGACATCAAACTGCCCACTGTGCCCACACGTCGGTGTGTGCTCTCCTCCTGCTTCTCTGCTCTCCTCCTGCTCTCTGTTATCTAATAAATATTCTCTCTCCATGTCTGATGTGACTTCAAAATATGGATTTATCCTCAGAGAGTCAGAGACCCTAACAGGACTCGTGAAAAATCTCTGCTCTATAGCAAGTCAGATGATCTGATATCTTTTTTTTCCCAGACCTTTGACAGAAATATGGTAAACATGCAATTATTGGAATTTTTCCATAAATTTTGCATCGGAGGTGGATTTACATGCTTGTGATATTTTCCAGACGTGAATCCCAGCCCTGTGAAGCAGCGAGTGGCTGCAGATAGGCAAGAAATGATATAATCTATTAGAGATTTCCTTCATTATCCCTCTAATCAAGGCTTCTATCAGTCTCCTTTGAAGCGCTGCTGGAAAAAAAGATCTTCAAGTAAACTGATGCTGGAGATAATTAATTAACTTGCCATCCTCTTGCCTTACAGACAGAGACAGTGTAAGAAAGAAGAAGTGTCCTTTGCAATTACTGCTCTGTGGTTTTCCATCCTAGTGCTGACAGCTTGTAGGACATGAAGTGGAAAAGCATTTTACCAAACTTGGAGGCTTTGGCCATCAATTCCTTCACTTGAGAATATTTTCTCCTGCTTGTATTTCTCATGTTGTTGGATAACACTCCTGATGGTGAAAAATGGATTTAATACTTGAACAGTTAGAGCTGGATGTAGTCTAGCCTGGTAATAATATATTCTTTATGCTTTCCTGGCAGCAAATACCCCCATCTCTCCTATCCTCAGATTATTGTACAGGAATTCCTTTGTTAGGATAGAATGGAACATTGAGAATAAGAGCTGGGTCAGTGGAGTAATATGGGTACTGCAGGTTGCCACAGGCATTCCCAATATTTTTTCTAGGGCTTGGCAGGAATGGGGAATGATTTCTGCCTTGGAAACCCACCTTTTTCATGTGAACTCTTTCCAAATATTGGTGCAATCTCAAGTAAATCTGTAAAGACATGGTTTTCCTTTCTAGTATTTTAAAGGATAAAATTTAAATTTCTCTGCCATCTCAGACCAAACCTAGAGCAGGAGGAGGTCTGCAATCCACCAACCTCAGATGATTTTTTTCTTTTACAAATTATGGCCCTTTTTGCTAAGGTTTTCCTGTGTTTCCACTTCCTTGAGTCCTCAAAACAGCATTTCAAATTCTAACTAGGTTAGCTCTCCTTAAATTTCTCCTTTTTGGTGCTGCATGAGCAGCTAGACAGGGGAGAGCATGGCTGAGCAGGCAGACTGACAGAGCTTTAAACACTGATCCCAAACACCATCAGCAAAACACTGACAAGAGCCTCTTTCCAAAGGAAATCTCCCCAGAAATATCAAGTAGTAAAGCAGAGTGGGAAAAGCACATAATAAAGGCAAGACTGAGTTCAGAATGTTTCCCAGCAAAATCAGGGATTTTGCTGATTGTTGTGTACGTGCAGGGTGGGTTTATGGCAAGGAAAAACCTGTTTAGCTTGGGTTTGGTCACTAGGGGCTTGTAAATTAATTAATGCTTGTAGGAGTCACTAAAGGCTAAAGAAGTGAGGGATAGTGTTGCTAATGCAGCACAAACTGGTTCTTTTTTTTCCTGGGAAAAGGCTGCAGCCTGACAGAACCAGGTTTCCTTCTCAGAAGACCAAGGAGTGCCACCATGCATTGCACAGTATTTCCTCATCCATATTTTTTAATGCATTTCCTCCTCTTCCAGGTGCTGGCAGACACTGAGCTCCTGCTGAGACAATAAATAACTTTAAACAGCATTGTGGTGCTTCACTTCCAGCAGTGATGGGTCTTCTCTTGCCCTAGGGAGTGGATGAGCAACCTTAACTGGTGGATGAACAACTTCAACTGCTGGATGTGTCTTCCCAAATGCTGTATCTGCTTTTTTTTTTTCAAAATGATTAGCAAATTAATGTGAATTGTGAAGCATAAATTATAAAATTGGTGTGAATTAAGGCTGTGGGTTGGTGGTGGTTCTGGTTGACCCCTGGTGAGGCTGGGGTGAGGGTGAGTGCTCTGGAAGGTGGGCTGTGCTGGCAGGGTCTCCATCACCTGCATGCACCTCGTGTGGGGTTGGTTTTGGGGGGAAAAGTGCAGTTCCTGGTAACCACAGGTTCAAAAGCCCACTCCAAGCAAAGCCCCACCACCACTTTGCCTTTTGAGAATCATTCTGTCAAGGCCAAGAAATTAATCAATCCAGGAGCAAGTGTTTGAAGAGTATTTTTTATTTTTGAGTGATTTGCTTAACTAGGCAGATTTCTCACCATCTCCCCATGGTTTTGGAGCAGCTGTGGCAGGTGCTGTTCCAGAAGAGTCTCAGGAGATGTCCAGGGTCAGCAGCAGCTGAGTCAGCTCTCAGCAGCTGGAGGTTGTGATGATTTGCTCATTGGAAGACCAAAGGGAACAGATTATTTTTGGTAAAAATGCATTTTTCACCTTTAGAAAAATCAGAAAACCTCCCCCTTCCTGACTGTCTTTCTGGGAAAGTTGGGAATGTTTTCATCTTCAGGCCTTTAACATTGAAATTGCCAATTTTGAAAGTAACTGTCTTGCAGACTACAACTCCTCATCTTGGCCTGTAAGCCCTGAAAAACTCCTGATGAATGCCCTTTCCCACACACTCCTTGTGTGCAGAACTCTTAGAAAAAAAAAAATCTGCTAATTAATTTTAAGCCTCTTTGTGGCAAAGCCTAAGAACTGGATTTACCAAGAGACCAAGGGGGTCCATCTGGTGCAAAAAGCTCTCTCCTATGCCAAGGCACTTGTTTGATGGTGGGGTTTAGGTCTGGATATCTCCTTTGGGCAGCAGGTTGGTTGTGCTGACCAAGTGACTACTGGCACATTCCTCAGCGTGGTGGGGGATGGTGGCAAAGGGCCTCAGCCAGAAGTCAGAGGGGTTTTCCTGCAGGTCCCATGCTTGGACATGTGCACAGTGGCCTTTTCCCTAAATAATGGGATCACACCTGATGGCAGTGCTCAGTTTTAGAAGTGGGGCAAATAAAGCATGGTGTGAGCTCAGTGAAGCTTTTGCAGGCTTCATCCTCCAGGTTCCCTTGAAACTCCTTTAAATAAAACCAATTAGATGCAGAATCGTTTTACATCACCATAAACTCTCCTGAGCCTGTCTGCTCTGTGTGGATGTTCTCTGCAGGTGCCTGTAGCTGAGAGGACAACTTCCCACACCTCTGCCCTTCACCAGCCAAGCCAGATTTGGCCAGGAAATTCAGAGTTTGGATAACATAAACATGTATTTTGCATCTCCCATTTTCTCTGTCTCTCATTGTCTCAATCCCCTTTTCTCTCACACAGTTTCTAATTCAGATTTTTTTTTTTTTAAGCGCACATTATATCCATGTTAATGAAAATTTGCTTGAATTCCCCAAAAGATTTGCATTGATTTTTGGGTTGGAGAGAGGCAGGGAAAGCAACAGCATCAACAAGGAGACCTATTCATTTGAACTTAATCTGTTCCTCTGTCCTAATTAGCAATACATTTGCTCATGGAGAGAGAAGATTTTGATGATTGGCAAAATAAAAATAAACTGGGTGGAGAGAATTTTGCAAGTTTTTAAATGAGTGAAAGGAGAAAATGAAATGAACGGGAGAGTAATGAAACTAAACACGCAATGCATCTTTTCTCCCCATACAGGAACATTTCATCCTTTCTAACTCAACTGCAGTTTGGCAAGCACTTGTTCTTTGCTTTTCAGGTCTTCCAGCAAAGCACAAACCATCAGCTAAGCCCTCACTGGGAAGCAGCCCTTGAAGGAGTCTAGAGCAGGTAGGGATTTTCCTTCAGATGAAATCCACGAGCAACATTTCTAGAGCAGGTTTATTTTCTTCCCCTTTTTGGATGCTGCTAAAGGATTTAGTGGGCCAGGAAAGATGCTCCATCCCATGTTTGTGTGTGTAAAAAGCAATGCACTCGCAATGGGAGTGATGTGTTGTTATCTGCTTGCACGTGGTCACCTTGAACACCTGAATTAGGAGAAATCGGATGTTGTGCCTTCTGTCCTTCAAATGATTATTTCAGGTATTTGCAATCTTGGCAAGGTTTCCCCGCAAATTCGATGATATGAAATAATTTTCATTACATGCCCAAAACAGTCTGTAAAGCACTGAAATCATTAGGAACCTAGTCATGCTGCTAAAATCCAACTGATTATGCTCTATTTTGCCTGAACTTTTAATTCCTCTCCTGCTCTTTTCCCTTGGTTAGTGGTCAAGTGTAACTTTACCTTGAAGCTCAGCCCTGTGAGACACAGCTTGTGGCTGATTGCATCTGATGGGGGAGAAAGAGGGGCTTTTACTGGAATATTCCTATTAATTTTTGTGCATAAATTAGGAGAAATTAAGGCTGTGTGTTGCCCGTGTCATGTCGTGGCTTGGCCATGATGTGATGCTCAGTGAGCACCACACCAAATAGTGCTGAGTGGCCAGAAAGGGTCTGGTGGCTCTGCTGGCAAACCATTCCCATGGGAACTGAGGACAGCTCTTGGGAAAACCTCTGGTAGTTCACAGTGGACGTGGAAATGGAATAGAAAGATCACAGTCGCTGGTTTTCTGGATTTCATTGCTGGTTAAAACTTTATTGTTTGAGCTTTTCTTTCTGAAACAAAGTTAGGAGAACAAAAGTCAGTTGAATACTGGTCTTGCTTAATGCAGGTTCTAATGTGCTCTCCCCATATTCCAAGACATCCAGAAATGATGCAAACATGTTCTGGCAATGCTGAATTGAAAGGCAATCAGCTGTTTGAAAGGCAGAGTATTTTAACTTCAGTCAAGTGCCGCGTTATCACATCCTCATTTCTTCAGGATGTGGGGAAAGCAGGCAAGAGCTGGGCCAGCAGTCCTGGAATGATGGGATGGGGAGGGCATTCAGTGGCTCTGCCAAGAAAACGAGGCTGCAGATCCACCTTGGGGACACAGCTGGAAAGCCACAGCTCGTCCCTTTGGCTCAGCATCCCTTCCTCCTCTGGGGCTGGAAGCAGGAGCCTTGCTGGGCTGGATTAGATTGCTCTGCTGGAGTTTCGTGTCTGTGCATTACCCAGACACAGCCCTGTGCCTCGTTAGCTGCAGGCTGGTTCAGCAGGGCTGGAGCTGTGCTCTGTCAGCAGGACATGCCCAGGGGTGCCAGGCCCTGCCCGGGTGTTTGCATTTCCATGGGCCTGCCATTGCTCAGCGCATCCAGGGATAGGTGCAGCTGATAAATAAGTCTGATAAATCTGTTTAATGAACAGTAGCCAGGGCCCAGCACACTGTAATGAGCTGCTCATCTCTGGAGTTGCCACAGCATTCTCCTGGCAAATATTCTGACACTTGATCACAGTCCTGCTGTGAGCTCCCAGGCCATGGGAGCAGAGAATTTCTGCAAAAGCTGGCCCATTTTCTCCCACATTCCATGCCACCCATAAGCCCAGGAGTTCTGAGCTTCTGGGCACCCCCAATATCTGGTCTGTCTGAGCTGAGGCTGGGGGAGCAGTGCAGACCCCCTGAAGATCTGGGTGGCACTTGCAGAGTGTCACTTTGGGGCAGGTTTAAATGTTGCTATGGGGGCAGACTTGGTGACAGGTCATGTGAGGGCAGCCTCAGTGGGTCGGGCAGATTGCCTTGGCTGCCTTTAAAGGGTTTATCCCAAGGGGCAGCTGTCCTGTTTGAAATCCTGCAGCCAGATAGGATCCAGCCTTCTCCTGCTGTGCCCAGGCTCTGCCCAGCCCTCAGCCTGCTGGAATATTCACAGCAGCTGCTGGGAATGTGGCTGGGTTTGGTGTGGGGCTGGGCTCTGCTCAGGGCCCCATCGCCTCCTCCCCACCCAGGCAGGGTGTGAACCTCCAGGTTTCCTTCCAGGAGGGCACTGCTGAGCTCTCAAAACCTGTAGCAGATTAGAATATGCTGAACTGTGAAGACTTGTCTTAATTAATGCTTTATAAGGTTACAGCTAGAGCTGGGGAAATAATCAATAGTGAATCACCTACTCGGCAAATTCAGCTCTTTTCTGCCGGCGAGTTATCTGTAAACAGCTTGCAGTTTTCTCCATTCATTCATCCATTATTTACAATTATTTCCCAAATAATTCCTTCAAATTGCTTCTGGTCTGCAGCTTGTTTGCAAGCAGTGCGTGGCAGGTGCCTGCTCCTCGCTAGTCCAGCTCTGATCATTAGTTTTTGGTGGGACGAGCAGGTGATGTGGCCTCACGCTGTGTCCCCAAACACAGCAGCCCAGCTCTTGCCATCCCCCTTAATGAATTCAGAACGGCTTTGGGCAGATATTCCTTGCTTCTCATGCAGCATCCCCGCTCTCTGCCAGCAGCCTCGTTAGTTAAATCCTTCGTTAGGAGCCTTGTCAGAGAGCAGCGGCTGCAGCACGGATTCAGAGCCCATCTCATCTGGGTTTTTCCTGAACTGGTCCTTATTGGCCCTATTGGCCATATGAGTAGCAGGATGTTCAAAATTAGCAAGTCTTAATGACCACTGGTGTTTTCACACTCAGGAGCCTGCTTGGACCACTGGTCCAAGAGAACCCCAGAGGTCACCTCTGGGCCCAGTCTGGCCCTTACTGCCCCAAATACACCCTGCTGGTGTCCAGGCTCACACCAAACTGGTCTCTGCAGCCAAAGACCCTCATTTAAACCTGTCACTGGGCCCAAAGTGACTGCAACCCTGGAAGAGAAAATCACCTCCAATTCCAGGGCTCTTTCCATAGCCCTGGCTTGCAATGTGCCTTTCCCTGTTAAAATCACCACACCATCTCAGCTCCAAGGCAGCCGTGGCAGTTTTGATGATTAAAAGGATTTCTTCACGATAAGAACTGGAGTGAAACTCATTTCAGGTAGCAGCCAAACATCTGCTGGATGGTACACAGTTTCATTTACTGCTGACATGAACTGGATTGTTTTAAGCAGAGGACCTAAATAGGCTCTGGCATAAATCAAAGAAAACACCAGCTGCGGGTCAGCCGCACTCTGGGGATTCACTGCTGTGGATCTGTGAGGAAACCAGGCAGAGGAGCCGGCTGCTCACCCACATCACTCAGGAAGGGTCTGCCTGGGCTGCAGGAAGAAGGATTGCCCCATGCTGGGGAATTTTGACAGGTTCCTTCCTCTTCCAACACTATTACAGCCCCTGGAAGGCAGATCTTGGGATGCAGCTCTAAAAGAAAAGTGCTGGAGGTTGGTCCGAGGTCTCTCCTGGCAGGGTTGCAGCCCCGTTTCAGGGGTCGAGCCCCACTTCAGAGCGTGGTGGTGCTGTCAGTGACAGGGATGCTCTGGGAGGGAGCAGGTCTGTGTCCCCACCCAGCAGTCACACCAGGCACTGCCAAGGGACACTTGGGTGGTTGTGAGAGAGACTCCACAAGAGAAATTAAAGAAAAGATTTTTTAAATGGTCTTAATTATTCCTCTTGCCACTGTAATCATTGGTGGAGGATGAGTGGGTGCACCCTGTGAAGTAGGAATGATCTTCAGGCAGGGATTTGGGTCTGGAGTTTGATGCCTCCCTTCCCTAGCCATGAACCCAAGTCAGTCTTGTCTGCTGGGAAGGGTCTGGTGCTGGCATGGGAGTCTGGCCCTCTCTGAGAGCCTCGGTCATCTGATAACTGAACTGAGCTGAAATTGTTGGCCCATGGGACACACCTGTCACCATCCTGGCGCTGCCACTGGAAGGGTCCTTCACCCCTCCGTGGTGGATCCAGCACTCGCCCCTTTGCCACTCCCGAGGGCTTGCTGGGCCTGGCATCACCTCTGCTGCAGGTGGGGATGCAGAGAACTTGGGGAGGTCACAGAGGAGGGCTCAGTGTAGAGAGTGACACAGTGCAGAGATACACATCACTCCAGCTGTCTTTTCTGGGGAAGAAAGACAGAAGGAAAAAGGAGTTCTGCTTAAAAAATTTAAAAATCCTGACCTCAGAGGAATCACGAGCCCAGAGCAAAAATCCACTGAGCACCTGAGCAGTGCTGCCTGCAAGCTGGGAAGCATCCCCAGAGCCAGCAGCGGTGTCCTGAGGCTGCAGACTCGTTCTGCTGGGTGCAGCAAATGCTCCTGGCGTGCTGCCTCCACAACTGAGACTCAAGAAAAACAGAAGCAGCCCCCTTGGCTCCCTCTTCCCTGCTCCAGGTCCCTGCAGCAGCTGTGCTCCACCACCCTGGTGCTGCTCATGCAGGGGGAGAGGGTTGGGTGGTGGTTTTTTTCCTCCCCTTAAGTCAAAATCAATGATGATGACAGAGTTATAAGGTGAGCAATGGGAAAGGAGAAGAAAGCACCCAGTGTCAAATTTGATGCAGGAGGCAGTTAGAGGAACCTATTACGAGTTCTGTTGCCTTAGGGTATGTTGGTGGGTACATAGGAGAGTGTAATGTCAGCGAAACAGGAGAGCAGTCTCTTTCCCCTTGAACCCTTATCATTAATGTGGAAGGCATACATTGTCAGCTATTAGTCTGGAGGGGAGGGAGAATAACACACGAGATGTCTTAGTTTGGAAATGGAGTCTGACTCCTCGTCTGCTGGGTGAAGGATGGAGGGATATTGCAACCATAATGTTGTTGTTGTTGCTGTCATTATGGTGGGTGCTACAGGATTTGGGAGAAGATGGGGCTCTGAGGGTGCTGCTGCCTCTCAGGGTGCCTTTGGAGGAGGGAAAAGTGAAATCACCCGTGTGGTGAATGCTCTGGGTGATTGGAGCCCCACTTCAGAGCGTGGTGGTGCTGTCAGTGACAGGGATGCTCTGGGAGGGAGCAGGTCTGTGTCCCCACCCAGCAGTCACACCAGGCACTGCCAAGGGACACTTGGGTGGTTGTGAGAGAGACTCTGCAAGAGAAATTAAAGAAAAGATTTTTTAAATGGTCTTAATTATTCCTCTTGCCACTGTAATCATTGGTGGAGGATGAGTGGGTGCACCCTGTGATGTAGGAATGATCTGCAGGCAGGGATTTGGGTCTGGAGTTTGATGCCTCCCTCCCTATGAGCCCAAGTCAGTCTGTCTGCTTTGCACCTCAGCAGCACACCAAACATTTAGTGCAGCCCTGGGTGAACCTGTTCTCAAGGCAGCAAAGGATGCTGGTTCCTGCAGACACAGGGAGAGAGTCGCTCTGCCAACCTCAGCTTCCTTCTCTGCCTCAGCCACTTGATAGACTTTCCCTCATTTAGGAAATGTAAATAATTCCTTGGACTCTGCTAATCCCAAGATTACACGGGTAATTCCTGTTTGCATTAATGGGAGGATCTCTCTCAAATTCTCTGCATGTGAATGAGCATCACAGGACTGGCTCTCTGAGCCATGTCTGGTGCAGACACTTCCCCTCCTCCCCTCCCCTGCGCTCAGGCAGGATCCAAGAGGAAACACAAAATTAGCTCCTTTGCCTCAGGACCTTCATTTTTTTGGAAGCACATTGCAAATGATGTCTATTATTAACTCTGGCCATTAGTCCCTTCCTTCTCCATCCAGCTCTGCCATTGTGGCTGTCACAGTTATCTCACAGGTGCTGCTGGAGATGGAGAACACGGGCATGCTCCATGAGGTGTGAGAAAAAGGGTTTATGAGCAAGTAAAGCAAATCCATCCCTTCTGTGCCTTTTCCTGCTGGCATCTGGCATGTACTGACTCCCAAAATCCCAGGTTTGGGGTGCCTGGGATGCACATCAGGGATGCTGCACTACCCCAAGGTTTTTATTTCCGCCCTCTGTGTGGGTGGGAGGAGATGAGGGTATCTGCAGCTCCCCAACTCCACCTGCAGCTCCCCTCAAACCCCAACCCAAAGCCAGGGAAAGTCCCAAAATCTGCCCCAGCACCAAGGTCATGGGAGCCCTCGGCTTCCTGCCCCAGCCCCGTGCTGCTGCCCCTGACTGCACCTCCCACTGCTGCTCACTGGGGAAAAGAATTAATTAAGCCAATTTATGAAGATGAACTGGAGTAGCAGCTCTGGAAAAATACCATTGATCAGCAGCAGGCCGTTCCCTGGGCTGAGCCCTGCCCCTTCTCCTGCTGGCACCTGCCTGGCACCGCTCACATCCCCTCCAGGAGGTGCCACAGGCTGGGACAGCCACCCCAGTGCTGGCAGCCAGGGGCTCTGGGTGGGGATGCTGTGCTGTCAGGAGCTGTGAGCATCCAAGGTAGTTACAAAATTAAAGCAGGGAGGGGAGTGAGTTAAAAAAAAATTGAAGTAATCACTAAAATACTCCCCTAAACTGTCACACATCTGTCTGCACCCCCAGCACAGTCCCTTTGCTTGGCACTGGGGCAGGCCAGCACCTGAGCATGGCAGGGACGCTGCTGAGGCACCTCAGACCTCCTGCCTCGGGGGCTGTCACTCAGCTCCTTCATTAGGAGGGGAAAAAGTGCTGGAGAGCCCTTGCTTCCTACAGTGGTTTTATTTCAAAGCTCTTTCAAATCAGGGTAAAGAGGTACGAGGCTCACTTTTGCACATGGGTTGCTGAATGAAAAATAAAAAGTGTGTTCTTAATTTGGGGAATGATTTGGTAGTTGTAAATGGGAATCCAGATGGGCTTGGGGAGTTTGGGGAAGTTCTTGGGTTTGGGATGAGAGGAAGGTGGAAGAGCCAGAAAAACCTTTATGCTGCTGTGAAATCTGTGTGCCATCAGTATCTGCTGCAGAAAAAAAAAATGCAGCAGTTAGCTGAGCAGCAAGATTTGTGTTCTTGTATTATTCCAAAAACATAGGGCTGATATTTATTTCATTAGAGTAAGCCTTCCTGTAGCTGGCAAATGAATTCCAGAAAGTGAGAGGAACCCCAGGATCAGGGACTTTACTTCATTTGGGATTGTGTGCAGCTAATATTCTGGTTAAATAAATACATTTTACTAATTGGATTACTCAGACAGTGTAATATACTGCTGGATTTCCAACAAGATGCTAATAAATTGTGTGAAGAACTTAATCATGTTAGCTTCCAAAAAGCTTGTAAGAGATGAAATTAAAAAATAAGTAGAAGTTGACATCTATTGCATTTCACAGTGTCTTCATTTTCCTCATCCTTCTTAGAGTTCTCCTTTCCCCAGCATGGCTGATGTGGATTTTTTTTTTAATCTGCCTGTGATTAGGGAGGATGCAGTGTCAGAGTGGGACTGGGGGGTGCTAGCACCTGCCTTGTGTTTGGCTCTTCTCCTAATGCTGATCCTGGCAGAGATAAAGGGAATGAGGCCTTAACATCCCCTCCTGGAGGGCAGAGAGCTGTGGGATATTCCCCTGGACTCAGCAGGGAATGAGGCTGGAGAGAAGCACCTGATGCTCCCCGAAGGTGGAAAGGTTGCTGAGGGTGCACAGCGAGCGTGTGATGGGCTCTGTGCTGGGGGAGAGGACGTGGCCTGGGCTGGGAACCCCACCAGGAGCCTCCCAGAGCTCAGGGGAGCACAGGGAGGTGTTGGGTGGCCCCTGCTGTGCGTCCACCTTCCTCCACATCAGCAGGATGATGGAGCACGGTGCTGCCACCACAATTCATCATCACAGGCACAGCACTGCTCAGTTCACCTGAGCTCCCCACCAGAGAGGGAAAAGGCAACACAGACTTCTCTTTCCTTAATTTTCTTTTTATTTCTTTGATAGAAATGTACAGTGAGAGAGTGAGTGGCTCTCCCTCTCCAGCGATCTGACAAATGGACACTAAAAACAGATAATTTGTCCCCCCCTCCCCCGTCAATAGAACAGCACTTGGGTCACAGAGACAGCTCAGATGTGTTCTTTAAGCTGCACCCAGCTGTCAATAGGGTCTGCTCCTTACTGGGGAATAAATGCCAGGCAAAGGGAGTGATGTGGTTTGAGCCAAGGGGCTGGGGAACCTGAAGTGGATGGAGCCCACTGCGAGTGTCTGGAGAGGACAGTGCCTCTCACCCAGGTCCAGCAACCTGGCACTTTCTGGGGTAAGGATGCTCCCAACCTGAATTATGCCCCAGCTCCTTCCCCCACATTTTCTGGCATTTTCTGGGATTCTCTGGCACTTTCTGGGGTAAGGATGCTCCCAACCTGAATTACACCCCAGCTCCTTCCCCCACGGGTTCCCTCTGTTGTGTATGAACCTGTCCCAGCCCCCCAGTGCAGGACAAGGTTTGCTGCAACATCATGTGAGCTCAGTATGAGCACGTCCACATGATGGAAATCATCAGTGTGAGTCTGCCTTTGTGAGCAGCTCAACAAAATGAAACTCCAGCACTCAGGCCTCAGGGGTTAAAATACCCTTCCCTTGCTCCCAAGCTGCCTGTTTGGACTCCCCTAATTTTTTCGGACGTATCTGATGCATCAAATGGTGATAATTGTTGTATTAAAGGGGCACATGGGGGAATAATTTGCCTTTCTGAAGTGCTGTGAGATCTTCAGATGAAACACTCAGCTTCTGTGATTGGCACTAAAAAGAAGGAATTGCCAGTTCCTGTTACAGAGTTGGCTCCCCACAAAGTTCAGACGTGTGGCTTGGTGTGTGCATTTTGGTACCCAGAACTCCTGTCCCCCATCCTCCTGGTGTCAGTGGGATGCACAAGGAGTGGGTGAAGGCAAGCTCAGGTGATTTTCATGGAGGCAGGCAGGAGCCAGCTCCTCCTCCCAGCTGAGTCCAACCCAAACCACTCAGATCAAGCAAAGTGCCTGGGAGCAGCAGCGACTCAGAAATCCAAAAAGCACTTCCCAGCCTGGCATCCACAGTGGGTGCAGCCCCTGGCTGAGCAGCCCCGTGTGCAGTGCACCAAAATCTCTGCACTGCTCTGCCTTCCCTCTCTTCCCCTCACTTCTATATCCCCTCCTGATCAAAGTTGCCTTATTTTTTTTAATTCCCCATATAAAAGGAATATTGTCTGCATGAGGCCTCACCCTGCATTTATTTATATTTTCTCTCACAGCAGGATTTAAAAACAACAAACCAGCCCCTGAAATGGCAGCAGCTTCCCTGTAACCTGAACCTCATTGAAATACTAATAACTAGGTTTTGATGCAGCTTTGTGGGTATTAATGCAAATGTTTTTCTGACTCTCCAGGTTTAATAGCAACAGCTTATACAACTCTAATTAGCATAACGAAATTCAGTGATGAGGAGTAAAATGCTTGTCTTGTTTGATGTTTCCTGGTAATTAGCAAGAATAATGATTTATGCAGGGTTCGTGGTTCCCGGCTCACAAAAGACGGCAGAGAGCACTCTCAGCAGTTAACTCTGGGTTTGTGGGGAGGATGGAGCTGCTGGAAAGTGCACGTGGAGACCCGGGCAGGCTCACACAGTGTGTGTGTCACCACACACCTGAGCACAGAGCACTCCGAGGGCTCCGGGATTTTGGGGTTTTCCCTGCACATCCTCCCGTGTGTCCCTGTGGAGCTGTGTGATTCGGGGTTGTGTGGGCACGTGGGCCCTCACCCATTCCAAACAACTGCCCTGCCTTTTGCACAGGGGTGGGCAGCACTCCCAAAGAGCCAGGACACTGATTTTGACCAGGAGATTGGATTGGTGCCTTTTGGAAACACCGAGTTTTCCCATCTGTGTGTGGCTGGGAAGGATTCCTTCCCTTACTCCAAGTGTTGCAGACAGGGAGCCCCTGGAGCAGATCTGTGGAGGAGAAGGGAAGTTTCTCAGTGCCAGCATTTCCAGGATGAGACGAGGCAAAGCTGCTGCTGCACAGCCCACGCCTGCTCATCCCCAAAGAAACCTCTCCTCCATGCCTTGGGCTGCGTGTTTGATCCCAGGCTTTGTAAAACACAGCGGCGTGCCTGGTGTGCTCTGGTTTGGGCCAGGAGGAGGTAAAGGTCAGCAGAAAAGAGGCTGTTGCTGCCGTGTCAGACACTGGCATTTCCCAGGTTGCCCAGCCCGTGTTTGCAGACACAACGCTCGGCATCACCTTTAATATTTCTCCCTGGCTGTGAACTCTTCTCCTTGGCTCCACGGGGAGCTGCAGCCTCTGCAGGCAAGAGCCCCCTCCATCCCTCCTTTGCATAAGATGGGAAGGATTGAAAGCTGCTGCTGCCTTCCCCGCCGGGTGCAGCCCCAGAGAAGCCTCCCCGCTGCAGAGCTGGTGGGAATGGCTGTGTGTGACCCTCTGGGGAATGCTCAGCAGTCCCTCTCCTCGCCTGTGCCATTAAATGTGCTATGAGTTATGGTCCTCCCGTCGGGCCGGGCGTGTGGAGCCCTGCATTAGGCACACACTGTTATCTTTCTCCTCTGCGAGCTCCTGTCCCACTCCCCAGCACCATCCTCTCTTTACAAAAGCTTTCATTGTATTAACAGCTGTAAAGTAAACCGTGCAGGCCAGTAAATTCTGAAGGAGTAAAAAGAAACCTCCTTTTATGTGGTATGCAGTCAGCTTTATGGAGGGCAGTGCCGAAGGCACTTATTGAGATAAACGTTCTGGCTGAGTTTTAAAAGGACTAAATAATGTTGGCCATTTGTGGGTCTGTAAGATGACAAAATTAGGAGAGAAGTTAAACTACCTGCTACTGAGCATCAGATGAATTTTTGTGGCAATCTGGAAGCAATCTCTGGCTGTGTATGCAGCTCCCCAGGCAGGGACTTGGCCAGCACAGCCAGAGGAGGGAGAGCTGCCGCGTTTCTTAAGTGCCAGAGCTTGGATGCAGCAGCAGCAATGTCGGCAGCCTGATCCAATACAGCAAATCCTTTGTTTCCTTGCTAAGAAAGCTAATTTTGCAAAGCAAAAGACTGAATGATGCATAATCTGTGAGTGCCTCTAGTCTGTGGTGCTCTTGGGAGAGGGAAATTGTCATCTGAGGAATAGGACAGATGCAAACAGGGCTGCTCCATTGCATTTTCTCCTTCCCTCCACCCTCCCAGTGTTTCTGAAATGGCTTCTACCATGAGACACCCCGAGACAAGATGCATTCATTCATATTAATAACATTTGAGTATCTGCATGGGTAAGGTGGCTCAGAGAGAGGCATTCATGATGAGAAGAATAATTTGGTCCAGCCAGTCTTTGCAAACTACTCTGGGGAAAAGCTTTCCCACCCTGGGCGCAGTGGGAAGCCTTCGCTGTGCTGTTCACATAAGAAAGCAAAAGCTGATGTGACAAGCTGCAAATGCCAGCGTGGAAACGTCCCCTTCGTCCCCTCCATCCCTCCCTGCTACCCTGGGCTGTGTGAGGGGCTGAGCCCTCCCAGCTGCTGGGGACACAAGGCCAGCAGATCTGGGGTCGCACTTTTCCAAGCAAAGCACAAATCCCTGGGCTGGCAGTGACTCCCACTGATGTGGTCACCCCCTGAATGCCTTGGGGTGCTCCAGCCCCATCTGGCAGCCGGCTGGGGGGAAGCCTCTGCTCCAGGAGGTGGTCACAAGGCACCAGAGCGTTTTCCAGTGTCTCCCACAGAGGAAATTCCTCTGGAGTGAGATCATGTTCTCCTCTGCAAAGGAGGGCAGATCTGCTGGGGAGCAGGGAGCTGGGGATGGGGGAGATCCTGCCTGCAGCCTCTGAACTCGCACTCACCCTGCTCCAGCAAGGTTTAACAGCATCCCTGCACTTTTAATAGGGGAGATTATTTGTTAGCAGAGATCCAGCATGCAGGGGCTCTGAGCTGCATTGCTGCTTAGCCTGCCCCAGGGGCTGCTGTGGCACATTTTTCTGTTTGTGTCCTGCTGAAGGGAAACAGCAGCAGTGAGCACAGCCCCTGTCCTGGTACCCACCCCCTGAAGACGTGCTTTAAACTAGAGTCTAACCCAGTGCAACAAGCTTTATTTACACTGCATCTCACTACACAAATATTTGTTTCAGGCAGGGGTTTGTTTGCTGTAGGAATAATGAAATTTTCATACAATGCCTTTAAGATCTTGTTAGTGCAGAGCACAACTCTGGATCGCAGCTGGAGCCAAGGTTAATCAGGAGAGCTCAGTGCCAGGACCCTGGCAGGCAGATGGACAGGGAAAGGTGTGACCCAGCAGTGAATGCTCACACAGACATGGGTAGCTAGGATTGCTCAGGCTTGGTTTGGACAGGGCATTGAGCAACCTGGCCTAATGGGAGGTTGTTAGAATTTTGGATGCTGAGAATTTTAAACTTTCTGTGCTGAAAGGCACAGACCCACAAGAGAATACTATATATGACCTGAGGCCATGGAGAAGGCTTCCAAAATTGATGGGTAACACTGGGATTATGAGTGTAGAGTTTGAATAAGAGTGTGTAATATCACAGGGTGGAAAACTTAGAGATTTAGGTTTTAGAATACAGTAATATCTATAAAACTAAGAAGTTTTAGGGTGGTAGCTAATCCTTCTTCTTCACCTTCTTCTTCATGGGTTTGGGTGGTGTTTTGTAATTAGACAAAAAAAGTTCACATTATGAGACGAGAAAGATTAGTTATTAAGTTAAAAGTAAAAATAATTTAGGTGTCATTCTTAATTAGATAGTTTAGCCTTAAAAAGCCTTGTAAAAGTAGATAGTGAACCATTTTGTACCATATTAGTAAAATACTACAAAACTCACGCCATGTAAAGCTATAATATAGATAAGAAATAATAAACACCTGAGTCTAAACATGAAATATTGTCATAAGAACTTCAATCCCAACTTCAACAGAGCAAAAAAAGAAACCAAAACCCAACATTTAGTGGTGCCCCATGTGAGGAACGAACTCACGACCGGAGGTGTCTGCCCGTGGCAGTGGGGATTGGAACAAGATGAGCTTTAAAATCCTTTCCAAACCAAACCATTCTATGAATCTATGGTGGGAGTTGGTCTCTTTCTCCAGGCAGCACTGACAGAACCAGAGGACACAGCCTCAAGATGTGCCAATGGAAATACAGGTTGGATATTAGGAGAAAGTTTATTACAGAAAGGTGATAAAGTTCTGGAATGGCTGCCCGGGGAGGTGGTGCAGTCATCATCCCTGGGTGTGTTTAACACAGACTGGATGTGGCACTGGGTGCCAGGGTTTAGTTGAGGTGCTGGGGCTGGGCTGGACTCAATGATCTTGGAGGTCTCTTCCAACCCAGAGATTCTGGGATTCTGGGATTCTGTAATTCTATAATTCTGTGAATCCTATGACTCCATGATTCTATGGTTCTGTTATTCTGTCATTCTATGATTCTGTGACCTTATGGTTCTGTGATTCTGTGACTCTGTGATTACATGATTCTGTGATTTTGTGACTTTGTGACTCTGTGATTATACGATTCTGTGATTCTGTGGTTCTGTTATTCTATGATTCTATGGTTTTGTGATTCTGTGACTCTGTGATTCTATAATTTTATGACTCCACAATTCCAGCTACATGGCTACATATTGAAAAAGTTCCCCTTGCCACTGTGTGCCAGCCAGCAGACAATGGCACTCAGTCAGCTTAGTGCCACTTTCTGGGGTCTTTCCAGAGGGCCACACAACCTGCTGCAAAATGTATTGTGTAGCTTGTTGCTCCTCCAAATTTCAGCCAGGACACCCAAGCTCCCAGAGCTGCAAGGAAGGGTTGCAGTGGGGCTCACAAGCATTGGTGCTCAGGGGTTCTGTTAGAGTCCTAGATGCTGAGAATTTTAGACTTTCTGTCCTGACAAACTCTAACCCCCAAAATAACACTACATTTAACCTGAAGCCTTAAAGAAGGCTTCCAAAATGGATTAATAACACTAAAATTAAAAGTATTTGTTGAGTCTAGGGGACAATGCAAGTTGCAGCTGCAGCTGGAAGAGCTCTGACAAGCCCTGTGGGCTCCACACAGTGTGTGGGGGCTGCATCAGACTGGCTTTTACCCAAAATGATTCACCTGGTGAATCCCACTCTCTTCCACGGGCTGAGCCAACCCTTTGGCAGGATCTGTGTGTTTTAAACTCTCCAAAAGATAAATGTGTGGTCTGTGGGACTCATCTCGGATTTCCTCCCAGGTGGTCATCCTTGAGTGGGTTGAGATTTCCCTGCAGACCCAGCCAGTCACCAGCTGCCCCTTTCCTGCTGTGTTGAGCACTGCCAGGTCACAGAGACAACCCCACTGGGAGTGTGGACCCAGTGCTGGGACCTCCCTGTGGCCAGAGGGTGCCAAAGGGGCTCCTCAGGTGGACTTTGGAGAGGGGATTCACAGGAAACTGTTTCCAGCATGGCTTCAGCAAGGGCCCAGCAGCAGTTTCGGTGCCAGGTGACAGCAGGAGACAAGGTGGAGGGAGGAGAGCCCCAAGGAGGTGCTGCTGTAAAACATTTCCATCCCTTTCTGCTTGGAGAGGCTCGTGCAGGCTTCCCAGCGCCTGCCTGTGTGTGGATGGGAATGATATAAATGTAAAATTGGCCTTCTCAGGTTCTGAAGAGCGCAGTTTGCAGCTGGAGATGGATCACCAATCTTCCAGGGAATTGTGCTCTACAAGGTTAAGTATGTTTGCAGAAGAAATATGGATAATGCTCTTATCATGTATGACCTTTACTATATGTGTAACATTGTCAGTGACAAAAATGCCATTTTTTAAATGGTTTTCACACTATGGTATCCAGCCATTAATCATGATGTATGTGAGCGACTCTATATTGTTTCTCTGAAATTGCAACATTAGATTACTTTCCATCCCGGCTGCTCACATGAATTGTACCCCCTGTTACCATGAGCAAGGCTCCTATTTTCCATGCCTAATGTCATTGTGGCCCTACATTTACCCAGAGGACTGGAGAGAACTTTCCAAGGCACAAAGAGGGCAGACAATTTGTGCATATGTGCGTATAAATGGTGCACTTACTTTAAGATGTCTCTCTAATCCAGGAGTTGATAAATGACTCTTTCAGACACCTCTGCTGATGTTGCATTTTTAATGTAGACAAACTGTGGCTCTGGCTCCAGCCTGTGCATCCCTGCCACTGCCATCCCCACTCTTGGCGGGTTAATGTTTCATCTCGCCTGGTGTAATTGGGGAGGTTTTACTTCCAGAGTGTATTTTGATTTACAGAAGGTAAAAAGCAGTTGGCAGTTTGATGTTTACTCTTTTGTGAGCTTTTTTTTTTTTTTTTCTCTTTTTTAATGCAGCAAGCTTTCAGGTGCAAGTGCTGCTTCCTGCTGTACATAACTGATATTTATCCTGCCTGTCTGAGGGATGATGCTACCCAAAAGAGATGCCAAACAAAGCCCCCACACCCTGCCTGAGCTGTGGTTTTGGGGACTGAGTTGCTCTAACTGCTCACTGTGGTGCAGGGTGGCACACAACATCTGCCAGTGCAGGACTTGTACAGGGATCAAAGGGCAAACAGAGCTCACAGAAAGCAGCTGAGCACAGTCAGTGCTTGCAGCCAAACAAATCCGTTTCTGCCATTCCTCCAGTTAGCATTATCCATAGTCCGGGCTTCTTGGGAGCCCATTTCCTTCTGCTGCTGGAGCAAGAGTGATCAAATGAGTCAAAGAGGAGCAAAGACTTTCAGATGGAAGGAGCGTTCCCGTCGAGGACGCTGCAGCGCCGGCGCTGGGTCTGCTGAGCAGCGATGTCCCCGAGTTCCAGGGGGAGCGGCACAGATTCACTGGGTCGGATGCCCCCTTTTTATCCTGTTTTTTGTTCTTTTGGATTGGTTTCTGTTGGGATCCTTCATTTGCATGAAGGTTTTAGGCCCTTGATTGGCTCATTACAATTCTGTCCGGGCTGGTTCGTTTCGCCTGGGGGCGTGGTGCACTTTAGGTGTTCTTATAAACCTTTTACAATATAATAACCAAACTAACAGTACGTGCTTAACAATGATCAACTATTTTACAGCAGTTTCTAACCTATTTCTGACAGGCATGCTGATCCATGCAGAGCTGTGGGTATCTGTGGGGATTCCCAGTGATTCCTGTCTTCAGAGGGAACTCAGTAAGGTCTAATTTTGCCCATTCTCATCAGCACCAAACCAGAGCGAGGTCACTGAGATCACTGAGCTCCACGGCCCAGGTGGGGAGCAGAGAACCAGTCTCTTGGGATGAAAATATTTTCGAGTAACAAAAAGATCTGTGTTGTTGTAGCCCATTGCTAAATTTTGAGCATCCTGAGTGACCTTGGGAGAACAACAACCTTTGTCACTGGGCTCCTGCTTCGAAGACTTCCATCTTTTACTCCGTGCATGTGTTATGTCCAGTGCAGTGGGGACTGGTTTCCTCTACAGCACTTCCACAGGGCTCTGTAATCTCTTTATTCTGCGTTTTTACATGATCTTCAGTTCTGCAGAGGCAGCAGGTCCCCAGGTACCGAATCTTCCCAAATGTGCAGCCTGTCCCCTCTGTCTGATCCCTCCTCTGTCCCCACAGACCCTTACAGGCTTTGCTGCTGTCCCCAGAAATCCCTGTCACTTCTTGATGAGTTTCTGGTGGCAAAGTGAGTGCCTGTGGCTGTAGGAGCCCTCCCTGAGCAGGGTTTATGGGCTGTGAGCTCTCACAGGGCTGAGTGCTGCACCCCTGGGACAAATGGGGACAGGTGACAACCAGGCACAGGTGACAACCAGACCTGGTCTGCAGCACCCTGTGACTGCCCCTGTCCAGCCTCCCCTGTGACTGCCCAGGAGCATCCTGAGATGAGTCGATTGTGGGTGTGGGAGCAAGTACAAACCAAACTGCACACGAGAGCAGGTGCCTTGTCTCTGTGCCTCCATTTCACTGGGCCTTTCTTCCAAACTCTTGCTTTTCTGAGGAGTTTCTCCATGTCACATGCACTGGACTTTGATTATGCTGCAAGAGCTTCCTGTTCGTTGGTGTTGTTTAAAGAATAACGTGGCTGTGTTTGCCTGCCTCAAACCCATCCTAAACTAATCCCGATTTTCTCAATTTGCCTTGCTGTTTCTCTTCCCTCATTGTCTAACCTTAATGATAAGCCCTGGAGAGTGGTGTGGGATCATGGCATATTGCCCTGATTTTTAAAGGTGTTAAGTTTTCTTTTATAGTTCTTTTGAAAGTGTTACATTTCTCATAAAACTTCTATAGCCTTCTGATAATGTTTACATATTTGAGAGTCAGAGTTCCCACACAATTTCATGTATAAATACAATAGTTTACATGTTTCTCTGTGGGTAGAGAGAAATGATTGATTGATCTTTATACCAGTGAGGTTGGAGAGGTGGTAATTCCGTCCTCCAATCCACAGTCACCTTTAGAATTCTATAAATACCAGATGTTTGAATAAAACTTCCTCTTTTCCTCCTTTGAACTTACCAAGCTTCTGGGTACCCATTTCGTGCCCAAAAGCGACAATGGCAGGCGTGCCTGCTCTGGCTGCAGTGGGTGTAAAGGCATTTTGGGGAGATGGGCCTCCCCCCTGCCTCCCTCTGTGGAAGGGTTGATGTTGCAGGCATTACCTCATGTTCCACGCCACGCAGTGAGTCAAACTCTGCTAAGTAACTAAATAAAGATGTAATTTTAATGATGATTAAATTGAAGCACCTCATTAATTTCATGTGAGAGGTGGGGAAGTACACGGCAGCTCTTTCCCTAAATTCATTGTTTGTCTGGCCGCGAGACGTCCCCTCTCAACGTCTGGTTGAGTCTAATTTAAGTATGTAAATTTAATGGTTCAGTAAGTAAAATTGCCTTTATTGTTTGGAATGGTTTGCACAGTAATTTACGAGCTAGCAAGGCTCATTTGATAGGAGGGTATGATGGAGTAGGTGACTACAGTGAAGGACATGTTTATCTTAAGGATGCAGGAGAAGAACACAGATCTGGACCATCTGTAATCGAGGACCTTGGGATGACTGCACTGCTGGAGACCAGCCCTGGGACAAAGCAGCCCTGAGGGCTCGTCCTGGGGCACGCTGGGGCATGGAATGGGATGGCATCGCTGCCCCATCACACCCGGGGCAGGGCCAGCAGGAGCACTGTCAGCCCCACGCCCCAGGAGGATATTTTTATCATCAAAACAAAGGACAAGAGACCTCACAGGAGCAACAAAGAAATGTTTTCAGCTGCGTTCAGGTCTTTTTTTCCACCCACAGTGCTGCTTGGAAAACCTTTCTTTTCAAGCAGCTGCATGCTGGGCTCGGGCAGTCCCTGTTAGGAAGGGAAGGGAAGGTTTTTCCCAGCACCATCAGCTCAGGTCTCATCTGGGGATGGATCCATGGTGAAGCCAGGCTGGCATGTGGGTGGTCCCAGGGAGCCCTTTAAGCCACCTTGCCACTGCTGTGTGTCACTGTCCCTCCTCCAGCTTGTTATTATCTGGGTTTCATTGAAAACTGCTTGTGCTGAGGAGCCTCAAGTGCTTCCCCACTTTAATTAAGCCTCACTACACACTCACAGAGCTTATCACTCTTACCTTGTAGGCTGATCTGGGAGGTAGCAGGGCTCTGCCCAGGGTCACCCAGCGGGGCAGTGCCAGGGTTGGGAAGAGGACACCCTCCTTTCCAGCCCCCCGACAGCATCCTTGCTATCAGACACTGCTTCCCAAAACTGGCATTCCAACAGACACATTAGGGTACTCTGGCTTACAGAAAATCTGTGTAAGGCATGTTGCAATCATAGAAAAATAAAAATAAAAATCGAATGGAAGTGTTATAATAAGCAACCGTGCTTTGTAAGGAAATGTGGTGACACAGGGATAGGTAGGAAAGCCTAATCCCTGGAATGGACAGGGAGTGAGTGCTCAGTGGAAGGGGCACACTGTCATCATTATAGATATAACCCAGAAACACTCTCCACAGATCCTGTGTTCCAATTTTGCCCAGCTGTCCCAGCCTCCCTGGCTCAGGCTGGACAGATGTGTGCACCCAGAGGCTGCTGAGGGTTTTCTCCCACAGTCTGGGTACAGAGCAGGAGCAGGTACTGGGGCAGAGCTTGCAGGGCAGAGCTGGAGATTTGCCCTGCACCCCACTGTGTCCCACTCACAGCTGCTGCATCTGGGGAAGCTCCCTGCTTTCCCTGCTTTTCCCTGGTTTTCCAGCCGCAGAGGGGTCTCTTCCCCATCCCAGATAGCCAGGGACATGCAGCAGCTCTGGCAGTGGCCATGGTTTCAGGGGCTGTTCAGCCCAGTGTTTTACTCAGTGGTATGAAATATAAGACATACAAGGAGTATTTGTGGTCCTGCTTTTATTGCAAAGGTGAGAATTCAGAGGGCAAACACCACCAGGACAGGCTTTGGCCCTACAAGTACCTTGTGGGTGGCCCAGGCCACCCAAAAGTCACTTCCATAAAAGCTGTCCAGGCTGGAGATTTCCTTGCTGCTCTGCCTGAACCCAATCTTTGCTGGGCTCAGCTCCTGGTGATGCCTTGGGAAGGCTGCCCTAGAGCAGAGGCTGGACAGAGTTACAGAATAAAGCAGGGATTTATTCAAAGGATCTCCTCCATGGATCCACCTTGGGCAGCACCAGAGCCCAGCCAGGGCTGCACCCAAGAGGAACCAAAATGGTCCCAAAATGCACGAGCGCTCCCGGGGGCTCTCACTGGGATCAGCTCTGCTCCATTTGCACCTTGCAGTTCATTGTCCCATTCCAGCTCCAGCCCATGCAGTCCCATCCTGCTTGTTTTTCTCTCTTCAGCCCACGCTGTTTGTGCTCTTGGGCCTGAGGTTTGGATCATTTGTCCTTGGTGCCCAGCTGGAGCAGGAATTGTTTTGTCTCCCTGCTCTGTGCAGAGAGCTCACCATCCCCTGTATGAAGCTCAGACCCACACACTAAAGCAGCACAGAATGTGAAAAATAGAAAAGCCAAAACCTGAGGCATCACTGGAGCTGCCAGGATCTGTTTAACCCCGTGGCTGCCGTGTGGCAAGGAGAGCCCATTAGCAAAGCCAGCAGCCGTTCCAGCCCTCGCTGCTGGCAGCACAGCCATTTATTCTGCTAAGTAGACAGTGTGTAGTGAAGAGTGTGATGAGAAAGGAGGGAGGGCTGGGCACTGTGGAAAAGGGGATAATTAAAAAAACGAAGGGAAATCTACCCAGTTGTGCAGCCTGTTTTCAGGGAGTGCATTCCTCAGGCTGTGCTCGGTGTCTCAGGTTCCTCTCTGCTGATGGGTTGAGTGAGGGAAGGGGCAGCTTCAGCCACATATGGAAAACTCCTTTTCTTCCTCTCCCTCTTCCCACATTCAGCTGGTGAGCAGGACCCACTGGCTGTGGAGTGTAAAAGGAAATAATAGATCTTTTCTTGTGGTCTTCTTCCACTGAAGCCAGCTGCTACTTTCCTCTCAGAGACTTTAAAAACTGACTTTTGGAGGTTGATGCATCCCATCTTCCTTCACCTAATGCCCATCCAACAAACCCCCTGCTGTCAGTCAGCTTGAGCTGTGCTGCTGCAAGGATTTTCCTCTACTGAAGTGCATGTCAGGCTAAATCACAGCACTGGTTTGTTGTTGTGGTTTCCCTTCACTTTCTTTGCTCCTGAGCCTCAGTCATGAGAAAGGCCAGACTGGGGTTGTGAACCTCTGTTTGTTCTTCACAGTTTTGTCTCGGGTTGCTTTCTAAGAGCTTGCAGAGCCCAGGTGGGAGATGCTGCTCTGGGCAGGATCCCTGCCTGCTCCTGCCAGAAATGGACCTTAACACAGCAGAAATACTGGGGAAAGGCAATATTGGTGTGGGGAGTGCCACATGTCCACTTTTCAGCACTGGAATCACAGAATGTTTCAGGATGGAAGGGATTTTAATGCCCATCCACTTCCAGCCTCCACCTGCCATGGGCAGGGACACCTTTCACTGGACCAGGTTGCTCCAAGCCCTGTTTGACCCAGCCTTGAACACTTCCAGGGACAAAAATGTGCAATTAACATTGAAATCAGCCAAATTTATTCCTAACAGACTTTAACAAACTCTTCCTGCACTCAGTGAAAAGCAAAGAGAGGCTGTACCTCCTGCTGGCAAGGGCAAGCACTGGGGAACTCCAGCTGGGGCCCCCAGCTCATCCCAGGGGTGGTGGTGGATTTGATCAGGACACTCCTGATCAAATGGGGTTGGGTTTTTTTTTTTTTTTTCCCATCAGCATTACATTTTGGCTGAGAGCAAAGGCTCCCCACTAGGCACCCATGCAGATTTCCAGCCTTTTGTCACCAGCACCAGCTGCAGCGACAGCACCTGCTTGTCCCTGTCTGTCCCTTCCTGTCCGTCTGTCCCTCCTGTCCTTGCCTGTCCTTGCCTGTCCCTGCCTGTTTTCAGACAGCCCCTCCTGTCCCTGTCTGCACCTGCCTGTCCCTGCCTGTTCTCTGTCAGCCCCTCCTGTCCTTTCCTGTTCTCTGCCTGTCCCTCATGTCCATGTCTGTCCTTTCCTGTCCCTTCATGTCCCTTCATGTCCCTTCCTATCCCAGTCTGTCCGTCCTGTCCCCGTCTGTCCTTCCTGTCCCTCCTATCCCTCCTGTCCCTGTCTGTTTCTCCTGTCCCTCCTGTCCTTGCCTGTTCTCTGCCTGTCCCTTCTGTCCATGTCTGTCCCTCCTATCCCTGCCTGTCCCTTCTTGTCCTTGCCTGTCCCTGCCTGTTCTCTGCCTGTCCATACCTGTCCTTCCTGTCCATGTCTGTCCCTGCCTGTCCCTCGTGTCCCTGCCTGTCCCTGTCTGCCCCTGCCTGTCTCTGACAGCCCCTCCTGTCCCTCCTGTCCCTCCTGTCCATGTCTGTCCCTCCTGTCCCTGTCTGCCCCTGCCTGTTCTCTGACAGCCCCTCCTGACCCTCCTGTCCTGTCTGTCCCTCCCGTCCCTCCTGTCCCTCCTGTCCCTGTCTGTCCCTCCCGTCCCTCCTGTCCCTCCTGTCCCTGTCTGTCCCTCCCGTCCCTCCTGTCCCTCCTGTCCCTGCCTGTCCCTCCTGTCCCTCCTGTCCCTGTCTGTCCCTCCTGTCCCTGTCTGTCCCTCCTGCCCCTGCCTGTCCCTGCCTGTCCCTCCTGTCCCTCCTGTCCCTGCCTGTCCCTCCTGTCCCTCCTGTCCCTCCTGTCCATGTCTGTCCCTCCTGTCCCTGCCTGTCCCTCCTGTCCCTGCCTGTCCCTCCTGTCCCTCCTGTCCCTCCTGTCCCTGCCTGTCCCTCCAGTCCCTGCCTGTTCTCTCCCTGCAGCCACCTGAGCACAGCAGCTGAGCAGGATCCTCGGCAGGACAAAGGAGAAGTGCCAGCACTGAGGACTGCACACAGAGCCACTATCCAGGGCCTTGAGACCAATTAGTCTCTATTAATTACCTTTTGAGCTCGCCTGCAGCTTTTTGAAATTCCAGCATCGTTTCCTCCACGAACACCTTTTAGATCCTTCAAAGGGCCAGGGCTGCCCAAACCCCGGGCAGGCTGAAATCTCCTGAGCTGCCCAGGCTCAATTATGTCTTTCAACACAGCTCCTCACCTCTAATCCTGTGTCCCAAATACGAGGGCACTGACCTTTCCAAGTCTTGGGAAGGTTGTTCAAATGAAGATGACAACACAAAAGAAAAAGAAAGGGAGGGGAAAGGAAACTCCGTGTGACATGGAAATAATTTCTTGTGTCCGTGCAAAGGGTTTTGCTCTGCCTTCGTGGTCGTAATTTATCAATTTTGAGATTAGTAACATTGCACAGCCTGCGAGGAGAGGCAAACTGGGGCTTTACAAAGCTTTCCAAAAGGTCTGTCCTAACCAGGTTAGGAGAGGACGAACTTCCACTCCTGGACAAAATAGTTCAGAGCTGAAAAATTACGTCAGCTTTGGCTTTGCCTTAATTTTATGTTTCACTCAATGGAATGAGGGAGATTTCTACCAGAGTCTTGAAATGGTGGTAAATATTTTCAGATTATTCATTTTAAATTTATGGGAAGGGGGAGTTATGGACATAGTGAAGGGTTAATCTTTTGTGGGAGGAGGTTGCAGTTATTTGTATTATGGAATTAGGGTGCTGAGAGGGCTGGTAGTTCAGTTGGTTTTGATGGAGAAGATATAAAAATTTAATGCTGGAAAGCAGATATGCAAAGCAACAACAAATTATCTGCCTGAGTTGCGCTGCTTTTTCCTGGGCAAAACACAAATAAAGAAAATGCATAAACGATAATGAACTCAAATGTCAATAATTGAAGATCTGAGTCACATGGGCAAGGAAACTTTTGTACTAATTATCCAAGTTTCAATGTCTCAGTATGTCAGGAGCAGAGCAGCTTTAGCTGTTTGAGTCGTTTCTTGATCATGTGAACATCCATTGAAATAAATTCATTTTTCTTCCGTGCTTTTCAGCTCTTTTTCCATAGCCCTGGGATGTGACTGTCTTTATATTAATAGGAGCTGCTGCCTGACAACCATTAAATGTGCATTTAAGCCTTTTGCATACCCTGAACATGCTATAGCTGTTCCATGTCATGACTGCTGACGAGCGGGGTCAGGCCCTTTCCTCAGTAGATATTGCTGAGCCTATTAGGTTCGAACGGGGTTAGAACAATTGATATTTACAGCCCTGCAGCACCAGGGGTCCCCCACTGGCTCAGTGTGAAATGAGGGGGAGCAGGTGGATGGATGGATGGATGGATGGATGGATGGATGGATGGATGGATGGATGGGATGAGCATTGCTGCTTTAAGATTTATCGACAGCGCCAAGTTTTTCAAAGGAAGTCTTTTGGAAATGCCATTGTGGGAAGCTGTGGCATGGTTTGCCAGGCAGGGAAATCTCCTTGGGGTGCAAAGGTGCCTTTGGCCTGGGCACTGAGCCCTGCTCCCCTATGGAATGCATGGGATGGCCTTTCCAGGTGCATCCTGTGCTGGGATGGGCAGAAGAGGTGCTGGGCACACACCCAGCAGTGCCCAGTGCCCTGCCTGGCCGAGGGGTTCGCTAGAGCTGTGCTTGTAACACGCCCAGGGAGCTTTGGTTCGTGGACGATTTTGGGGAAGGCACAGGAGGGTCAGAAACCCAGCATACACAGGAACTGTGTAACTAGAGACTGGTTAAAGCTGTTTTAGACTCAGTTTGGAGGTGTTTTTTGCTGCCCTGCTCACACCATGCTGGTTATTCCTCAGGGCTCCCCAGAGGCTGGAGCTATTCCCACCCAGGTGCTGCAGCAAAGACCCAGGAGGACACTTTGAAAAGCAATCAGTTGGAAGTCCATTACTTGAATTCATAGTGGGTTTTTTCCCTTTGGCTTCAGACAAAGTGGAAACCAGAGCAGACCCTGACCTGGTTACATAAGAGAAAATGTAAAAATAACCCATGAGCGTGAGAAGGGAAAGCACAGGAGAAGTGAACTTGAGTGACAGTTCCTGGAGCTGTCCTGGCTCCAGCAAAGATTCTCCCTCTCCTCAGTTGGACAGCTCTTGTGGGGTGATTATTTCAGCCTACAGAAGCCTGTTGTTGCAATTAAACACTTAGAAAAGTGCAGGAAACAGATGGGAGCAGAGGGAATAGAGAGGTGAAACTGCCTTGTCACGCTGAGCATTAAAAAATTATCTGCTCTGAAATGGTTTTGGGCCCAGAGACAGAGAAGGAACATGATGAACCTTGGTGCTGGGTCTTTGGAGGGTAAGAGGGCCAGCTCTGCAAACCAGGATTCAGGTGGGTTTTTGGGTTTCAGAGTTAGGATGAGACTCAAGAGAGAACCAGCTCGGGGTACCTCTGGTTTGTGCCTCACATCTGCTGCTTCTCCCGTTCAGAGACATCACTTAGGGGAAAGGATGAGGAAAACTAAGCAGGGTCTGGTATTTCCTTTCACCTCAGGATGCTGCAGGGCTTTGCAGAGATGGGCAAGTGCCGCCTGTTAAAGGGAGATCTCGGAAATGGAGCAGCTTAAGTGCCCAGCAAGGTGAGGCATTTGTTTCTTAAGGCAAAAAAAAAAAAGCATTGTTCCTGAACTGCAGGCTTCCTGCCCCATCCAAGTAAACAAAAAAAAATACAGAATAAAACTCATTCTTTCAGCCAGCTGCATGTGACCACTTTCCCAAGGTAGCTCTTCTCTTTTATTCCACTTGCTTTAGCATTCACGGTGCAGGAGCTGCCGGCTGGCTCCCTCCCAGCAGGGTATCAATGTCAGTCAAGACAAGGAAAGTCCGAACCCCCCGTCACGGCATGACAGGGAGTCCTGTGTGGTGGTTAAGTGAAGAGAGCAAAGGCTGATTTAGCACTCTCCCTGCTAAGAAGGCTTTGAACGGGCAGGGCGGTGTCAGCACAAGGTGACCGAACAGCAACCCCGGTGTCCTTAGGGTGCACTTAGTGCTGCAGCAGGAGCTGCTGCTGTGCAAGGGGCTGGCTGGAAGCGCCAGGCATCCCACAGAGATGCTGGGGTCGCTGCTGCTTTGGTTTTCCCCCTTTCACTTTTAAAACCAGGTGTGTTTTGGTGTAGTCGTCAAGGTGGAGATGGGAAGCTGCACAAAGAAAAAGCACCCAAAGGCTGCTGGGAGGTGCCTGAGGCAGAAGGATGTGCTGATGCTCACGCTCCCAGCGCTGCTGGTGGTGCTGCGAGGATGGGGCTGGGCTGACTTTGTGCCACCCCGGCGTTCACTGCAGAGGAGAGCCCGGATTTCAGCTTCAGCCTCCTTCCAGCCTCCTGCCGCTGTTTTGGCTGGCAGTGCGGCACCGTGCCACATCGCCGTGCCTGGTGCCAGCTGGGCAAACAGCAGCAGGGTGGGCGTGCAGCCCTGGGCACCCACATCCCCCTTGCAGCCCCTTCCCCAGGCCGGGCAGCACTGCCCGCCCCAGGCTGCCGGCACCGCCTGCTTTTGTCTCGCTGGCAGCGCAGGGGACGACTGGCTTTGATTAATATTAACACTGCGTCAGCGGCTCCTTCCCCGCCGTTTCAGCAGCTGACTTCTCCTTCAGCACTGATCCGCCCCGCATCCACCGAGGGGGTGAGGAGCCACGGGCGGAATGCGGGCATAGCTCGCCCATGCCTTTATTTATTCCTCCCTCTTATTTATTTATTAGCTCATCTGATTTATTTCCTTCCCACTGCTTTCATCTCTACCTCAGAGCCCCCTGCTCCGGCTGGGGGGGTCACTCAGCCACTGGGCCACGGGGATGGCTTGTGTCTGACAAAATTGTGGGTGAAGCAGTGCAGCCCTGCATCCCAAAGCCCTGCATCCCTCAGCCCTGCATCCCAAAGCCCTGCATCCCAAAGCCTGCATCCCACAGCCCTGCATCCCAAAGCCCTGCATCCCTCAGCCCTGCATTACTCAGCCCTGCATTACTCAGCCCTGCATTACTCAGCCCTGCATCCCATGTCCCACAGCCCTGCGTCCCAAAGCCCAGCATCCCTCAGCCCTATATCCCAAAGCACTGCATCCCACAGCTCTGCATCCCTCAGCCCTGCATCCCAAAGCACTGCATCCCTCAGCCCTGCATCCCAAAGCACTGCATCCCTCAGCCCTGCATCCCTCAGCCCTGCATCCCTCATCCCTCAGCCCTGCATCCCTCATCCCTCAGCCCTGCATCCCACAGCCCTCAGCCCTGCATCCCTGAGCCCCCATCTCCTGCCGAGCACTGTCACTCTCCCGCTGCCGGGCAGCCCCTCCCCGCCGCGGCCCCGCTCCCCCCGCCGCCGCACGCCTCCTCTGCTCGCAGCATCTCTCCCCTCCGCATCCGCTATAATTGACATTTTCCATCTGACAGGTTCTGTTTTCCCTTCCCGCAGTTGCTAAGGAAACCGGAGAGAGGGCCCGGGAGCCATTAGCTGCCGTCATCGCCTGCCCGTCCGCAGAAATGTCACTTCTGCTAACGAACACCGGAGGGAAAAAAATAAAGGGAAAAAAATAAAAAAAAAGAGGAAAGAAAAAAAAAGTTAAACCCCCGAACAAAACGCGGCACCGAGCTGCTAAAGAAAGGGCTGCTGGAACGGCCCTGCCTCGCCTCCCCATGCAGAAGTGCTGTGTCCCCACCCCGGTGTGGATCCCACTGGGCTCGGCATCCTTTGCCTGCTCCACCTTCGCCCCTGCAAAACATCGGCATGAGGGGTCCTCCCGGTGCCCACGGGCTATTCCCAGCCACGTGGAGGTTTCTGACCCCCCAAAATGAGGTAGCAAAGGCCCAGGTGCCCTCCTGCACTGTGCATCCCACCCAGGGCAGGGACTGAGGGGCATGAGCAGCCTCCTCAGCTGCTTGCTCCTCCCTCCCTCCCTCCCTCCCTCCCACTGCTATGTTGTGATTTTAACTTCACTTGAAGAGGTTTATATTACAAACCAGACAGTTGCCCTTTGCCCCTTCCCGATGGGATGATGAGGACAGGGGCTGTGGCAGCCCTTGCAATTCCCTGTGGAATTAAGTTAACAAAAAGCAAACGCCCACTGATCAAACCACTGTGGTTGTGCATCACACCACGCACAGGTTCCTGAGTCGTGTGGGAGTTGGAGTTTACTGCTGACTTCATAAAGTCCTGGGGTGTTCCTTCTTCTTCTTCTGTTTGGAAACTTTTATTCCCCATCATGTTCTGTTCATTCCCTTCCCCTCTAATTTAGAGAAATGCCAATATTCTAGTAACTGAAAAATCAGATACAACGTGATCCAGCAGCTTGTTGGAAACCCCACATGAAATCCCTGGTGGAGGTGGAAAGAAAGCTGAAATTTCCATTTTGGAACATCTTCTACGCTACCGTAATTCTTTGCTCAGTCATCAAGATACAAACCAAAGGAGGCCCAGCTCCTTGGAGACACTTCCAGGTCCACACACCCCCCCGGACTGTCCTCCACAAGCTGCTCCAAATGAAGATAGAAATCCTTCTCCGTTCTCCCAAGCCTGCATGACCAATGGGATTACTGTAGATTCCAGGAAAATGTGTTTCTTTTGCTGTGGAAGTGCTCACATCCAGCAAAGCCTTCGGGGACTTTTGCCTTTTTGTATGACATAACTCAGTGCACAATCACTAAATAATGATTTCAAATATTAGTTAAAAGCAGGTCTGTTTTGGGTGAGACTGTGCTTTGCCATGATTGGGACCAAGAACTGTATCTTTGCCAAATTTTAAGTTTCAAGAAAAGGTTGAATTAATTGGAAGTGCATATGACCCCTGAAAAGTTTGAATTTCTGGTCTCTGGGGAGTTCCTGTTTGTCATGTTGGGTTTTATCCTTCTCTGCTCAAGGTGCTTTGTGGAGGACACAGAAAAGCAGCCTCACAGACAAGCACCAGACCTGCCCCTCTATTTCTGAAAACCTGTCAGAAATGTCAAGTGAATGGTTTCAGTCCTGAATTCCCTTTTGCAATGTGTGGCAATAGAAAACTCGGAAGCAGAGCTTTTTGTAGGGCTCTTTGCCCATTCCAGCAGTGAGCTGAGGATTCATTTGGGATGCTCTGGCTGAAGGCAGCACCTCAGAGCTAACCCAGGGTTTGTGGTGAGTGCTGAGAAGCAGCCAGAGGTGGTGCCACCAGCATTGTGTAATTTCTTGTCACCGTCACCCAATTTGTGTTTCCAGCCTCCCCGTGTATCTGGGTGCTACCTGTTGCAGATGCACAAGAAATAAAAGCCTCTCTGAGCTTCTTCAGGATGGGCACAGCATCCTAGTGAGGCTCTGTGGCTCTGGAGGGAGCAGAAAGGTTCCTTGTGAGGTCTTCTCTGTGTTTTCAACACCATGAGACACCTCCTTGTAGGCTGAACCCCGTGCTGGTCTTGGGACTGTGGAGCCACTTGGACATTCCGTTGTCCATGGTTACCTCTGGGTTGTGTTTCCCCGATTTTAGAGCAAGAAGTGGCCACATAAAATGGACTCAAACAGAATCACAGAATCACAGAATCACAGAATAATGAGGTTGGAAGAGACCTCTAAGATCATCAAGTCCAACCCATGCCCCAACACCTCAACTAGACCATAGCACCAAGTGCCACGTCCAGTCTTTTTTTAAACACATCCAGAGATTGTGATTCCACCACCTCCCTGGGAAGACAATTCCAGTACTTTATTATTCTTTTGGTGAAAATTTTCTTCTTAATATCCAACCTATACCTTCCCTGAGTGAGTTATGCAGGTCCTGGCAGCTGCAGAGCTGCTGGGGTGATGTGCAGGAGGAAGAGGAGGGACGCAGAGTGCCAAGCTCCACCACCTGCCTGGAGAAAAGAGACCCCAGACACGACTGCTCGGTGGTTTGGTGCTTTGCTTCTGATTTTATTTATTTTTCCTTTGCTGGGAGTGAGCGAGCCCCAAGGAGAGAGCTGGTGTGGAGAGCTTGATTTCTGCCCCCTGCCTGCTTTCTGGTCTCCTTCCTCACCTCTGCGGTAAACGCCGGCTCTTTAGTGGCAATGACTGCATCTATTATGCAGGGCTGAGGAAGTGGTGAAATAACAGCATGAGAAATGTGCTCGAATGAGTATTCAAATGTGAACATAACGAGTGCAGTCAGTGTAGCACCGAGTCCTGAGGGACGTGGGAGCTTTGGTTCGACTTTTATTTCTTTAAAAAGAAAGCCTTAACCCTCCCACCCCCTGGGTATTATTTTCAAATTAATTACTCTCATTACATTAATTGTGTGAGTGCCTGTTCCATTTTCCCCCCTTTTCAGTGGGTTAGGCTAGAACAGGGCTGCTAAAAAATATAAGACCTAGGAATTACATGGCAACAATTAATCCAGAAAAAGGAATGCTATTGCTGCACACACTGTCCTTGTTTAACAGATAATAAATAACAATTAATAAATGATCCTGTGTTGGAGCACTCCCTCCCCCCAGATGTAATGCTGATAAATTTCTCCCTCGCTTGGGGGTTAGGGAACACTGGCTGTTTAAAGGCAAACTACAAATCTAAAATGAAAATTGAGTTCTGCCTTGTCATATGGCTCAAATGCCCTCCCGTCTCGGCTGGGCTGGGCATTCATCGCCCTCGTGATGTATGTTTTAATTTACCTAGTATATGTTATTAGATTATAAGCCCCTCAGGGCAGGGATCTCATGTTTTATACCTCTAAAGCACTGCACACACCTATTGAACTATATAAATACCTTTTACAAAATGAATTTGTCCTCCTGCTGTGAAATCCTGCCATGCCTCCTGGTTTGCATAAATATGCCAGGACACAGCAGTTTGTGGGGATTTTTGACATGGGCTGGGGTGGGTCTTGTGGAAATTCTGGTGGTGCTGATACCCCAAATGCTGTGACAAACCTGGCTGTGCCAGAGAGGGGAGAAAGGTCTGACAGATTTCAAACTGATGTGGTGGTAGGATTTTCTAACCTGTTTTAAAGGGGGGATGCTGGAAGCCTGATAAGCTGGGAATTCAGTGAGTATTTAATGTCTTGGCTCTGTTTCCATTTCAGTGCTGTGTTTTGTGGGGCTTCCCAGGAGAGGCTGAGTTCTCCTTCCAGGGGTGCTTTCCCCTGGTTTTACCCTCACTCTGAAATGTCACCAGCAATAGGTCACACCAGACCCATTTTCACTTCTCCTATATTTTTCTTTAAAAAAAAAAAATATATCCTGCTTCTTAAATTTGTTTTACTGCCCTTGGTGCAGTAGAGCAGAGCCTTTTCCTTGAGCAGCTTTGTGCCATAGCTCGGTGGAGTGCAGTGGCAGATGAGCCCAGTTATTGCTCATCTTCAGGTAATTCTGCCCAGTTCTGGGTGCAGTAAATGGATAACTAGGCCTATAATCCACAGAGGTTGTTGCATGGTCTGGACTCACCTTCCCTGACTCAGTCCTTACCCCCAAGGATGCCACTCTTTAACTCCTCTGCCAAGCTCACAGCTTCTGCTCGAGCTACAAAATACCTCAGTGGAAAATATCCAGGCTGCAAACACTTGAGAATCTACTGTATCTCACAAGTGGATTTTCCTAGAATTGTAGAATTTTCTGAATTGGAAGGGACCCACAAAGATCATCGAGTCCAACCCTTGGCCCTGCACAACCTCAAATTTAATGGGACTCTAGGGTCTTTACATTAATATGCATCTCTGTTGTGGTAGAAACTATTGGAGGTTCTTTTTTTTTTCATCCATTTAAATGGAATTAGTAAGAGGAACAGGCAGACAGATTCATGTCTCTAAACTTCATCCTCTGGCCACTGCCAGATGCAGGCATGGTGTCCCTAATATAGAAGTGCTAACTCAAAAAAGGGTGTTAGTTTGTTCTCATTAAGTCAAAATATTTATCATTAAAGCAGAGGAGTCTGGAGTTAATCCCTGACTCCGAGGAGGTGTTTGCTATTTGCGTTGGTTTAAATGTCATAAAACTTACCAGGTGCTCATATCTCCCTGCCCCCAGCACCACAAGGAGTGACTGACTGCCCAAACTACTCACAGGATACACAGGATTTCCTACTGTGTGAGAAGGGCAGAACAAAAGGTGAGCCAAGAGCTAAATGGGATTAGGTGGTAAAATATTACTGCTTTCTGTGTGTCTGTGGCTGTGACTCATGTGGGTTTGATATCCTGGGAGGGATGAGCTCCCGAGGGCAGAACTGGAGCCTGCTTTCCACGGGTGCATCTTGGGCACAGCCCAGCTCGTCTCCAGCCACCAGCAGAGCTCCCCCAGGGGCACCCTCACATCTTGGGGATCCGCTGTGTTTGAGGAGAGACCTCCAGGCAGCAAGATTCCACAGTGAATCAGACAATTAAATAATCCTTGGGACATTTTTAGGGGGATTTCACAGTGGTGATTCCTCTCTAAACTCCAGCTGCTCTCACCATCCTGGCTGCTGTTTGGAAAGGAGCAGGAGAGGAAACAGCAAGAGCCCAGACATGACATCCCCACAGGAATCCAGTCCCAGGATCTGTTCCCCACTCTCTGACCACTCCTGCACTGGGGGGACAAGGGCTGGGATGCCTCAAGGCCTGTGTGTAAGGGCAGGGTGATGCCTCAGGTTTAGCTTTTATATTTTTCACATTCTGTGCTGCTTTAGTGTGTGGGTCTGAGCTTCATATTAGGGATGCTGAGCTCTCTGCACAGAGCAGGGAGACAAAACAATTCCTGCTCCAGCTGGGCACCAAGGACAAATGATCCAAATCTCAGGCCCAAGAGCACAAACAACGTGGGCTGAAGAGAGAAAAACAAGAAGGTTGGGACTTTATAACCTAAAGCTGGAATTGGACAATGAACTCCAACATGCAAATGAACCAGAACTTCTAAAAGTAAGAGCCCCCGGGAGCGCTCGTGCATTTTGGGACCATTTTGGTTCATCTTGGGTGCAGCCCTGGCTGGGCTCTTGTGCTGCCCAAGGTGGATCCATGGAGGAGATCCTTTTAATAAATCCCTGCTTTATTCTTTAGCTCTGTCCAGCCTCTGTTCTAGGGCAGCCTGCACAAGGCATCAGGGAGAGTGAACCAGAGTGTTCTGCTCCCCCAGGGCTTTGTGAGGGGTTATGTGGCCAGCCCATGGTGTCACCACTCAGCTGGAGTGGGATCAGCACCCCTGCTGCTGATACTGAAGGAAAAGTGTTCCCTTTGGTGCTGGTGAAGGACAGAGCTGAGCAGAGCTCTGCAGGGCACCCCACAGCTGCTGCTTTGGCTTTGGTCCCTCACAAGTGTCCCTGCTAGAGCTGGCCCTGATCCCTCTGGACACGTGTCCATGGGATGCCACTGGTGGGGCTGCGGGGTGAGGGGACAGCAGGCTGGGACTGGGATCAGCAGCCACGTCACTGCCTGGCCCTTCACACTGCACAATGCAGGCAGAAAATTATTAATTAGCTCTCCCTTGGCCCAGCCTGTGTGTGCCTTGGAAAACTGGACAGGCCTGGCCTGAGCCCAGGGAGCCTGGAGACAAACCGGGAAGATGGAAGAACTCAAAACAAAACACGACCCAGCAAAACAAAGGAACGTTTCCCAACTTCAGATTGTTAGAAAGGTTCACTTGGGATTCTGTTTGGCTGGGAGCGATGGTGAAGCATTTCCTCTCCAGCTTCAGGCCATGGACAGATGTCCTCTCCTGGGTCCAGCCATCCCCACTGGGGCTGGAGAGCTGCAGCTGTTGGGGGTCCCCATGAATGTGGGATTTTTCACACACAGGGCTCATTTCTGGCCCAGTGATGCCCCAAAAGCCACCCATGGGGGTCCCACCCTCCCCAGCTTGCTTCTGTGCCAGGCAGGTTGTGGCAGGGCCAGCACCACTGACACGTGTGTGACCATTTCCAAGTGGTTTGCACTCCAACTGCCTGGAGAGAGATTTTCCTCCTGTCTTCTGTGATTCCATTTGGATTCCTTTACAAGCAGCTCTGCTGCCGCCCCAGAGAGGAAACATCAGCTGGGTTTAATGCCTCAAATAAGAGCCTGGGCTGGGGCAGAGACCCCTTTGGTGGTGGGGTCATGCCCCGAGCCCCTGTGCAGCACAGGGCAGAGGCTCTGCACAGCACCAGTGCCTGGGCATCTCTGAGACCTGCACGGTGCCCAAGGGGAGGCAGGTGACACTCCCAGGGTCACTGAGCTGCAGCCAGAGGTGGCTGTGCTCTCTGACCATCCTGCCTGCAGAGCAGGGCCCAGTGCTGCAGGGAAGGGCCAGGCACATGGGACTGGCTTTGCTCCATCCCCTCAAAGGGCTCCTCAAGCTGCCTCCCACCCCCTCTGCAGGAGCACTGGAGCTCAGATTTTCAGATTTTATGGAGTGGGAAAGCACTGAAATTCAGGTATTTCACAGAGTGATGAACACATGGCAAGGGAAGGTCACGATCCCATCCTCCAAGCACCATCCAGCCCCTCTGGCTCTGAGAAGTGACTCGTGGCAGAGGTTCCTGCTGCCTGCAGGGCTGGCACGTGGGGATGGAGACACCTCAGTGCCTCCACAGCCCAGATTTGGGGTGGGGCTGGCAGCCAAGGTCTGCTGGCAATTCCAGCCCTGGGGGCAGGGACACGCAGCAGAGCTGTTCCAGGGAGCCCTGTGCTGCTTGGAACACACTGCAGTGCCCATCCCTCCTTCTGGGGGGGCACCAGAGCTGCAGGGTTTGTCTCTGGAGTCTCTCTGTGCCCTGCACTCCCCTGGCACCAGGCTGGTCCTGAGGGAGCCCTCTGTCAGCCCACGGGGATGGAGGCAGCAGCACTTGGGAGCACCTAAACCTCTGAGCTCTCACACCCGTTGTGCTTTGTGGATACGACAGTCTGGTCAGAGAAAGAGAAAGCTAAATAAGCTTTCCCACTAAGTGGTCTGCGAAGTTTTAGGGAGGCAGAGAGAAAGAATGGTAAACAAATGGTAAATAATCTGCAGGTGGTGTTTGTAACAAGTTGTTGTTCCCAGAAGACGCTCACCCCAAAGGGTGTCTTGTTAATTAGCCAGTCATGTGAAATGTGTTCATTAAATGACCGATCAGGATCAGACCAGGGTATAAAAGAAGAGGTTTCTATAAACGTGGGGTTTTTGCCTCTTAGCCTTCTGACCTAGAGTCTGTCATCCCTGACTCAGCGGTGACAGTGCTTCCCTACAGAGGTTTGGGGCGGCTCCCCGCAGGCAGGAAGGTGTTTTTTTTCAGGTGAGCTGCTGTTTATCTCGGTGATGAGTGTGCGGCTTTACCATCCCTGCCCGCCGTGGCATTGTTCCCGCAGCCGGCTGTGCTCACCAAGCTGCTGCAGGCTGTGCTAAAAATAGGATGTGAGCATCATCATCCCTCCAGCACCAGCCAGTCAGTGGCACAGCACACGGGGACTGTGTGCTGCCTCTTCCCTCGGCTCCCAGGCTGCCCAGAGCTCCGGACACACCGGAGAGGGGCATGGTCCTTCCAGGAGGAAAGAGCTTCTCCCAAGAGCTGCGTTTCCCACGTGGCACCGACTCACACCAAGCTCTTCAGTGCCCCAAAGCTCTGTCCCTGCTGCTCGTGTTGGGAAAGTAACAGGGAAAGGCCACAAGTGAAGGTGAAGAGTGAGATCACTTCCAGGGCTGTAGCCAGAGGTCTTACCTGTGGTGGCAGAGTGCAGATTCGGTTGTGAACAAGCAGGGTGAGAGGTTTGCTGCTCTCATCTGCAGGACAGCCCGTTCTTCCAACATGCTGCCATAACCTGGAGTCTCCCAGACCTTGTTCTCTTTCCCATGAGCATAACTGTGAAGCCAGGTTTTGGAAAAACCAGCCGGGGGGTTTCAATTTGACAGCGCTCTTCTCATATGTGCTGTTAAGCTTTACTGAGTTGCAGATCATTTGCAGCAGCAAAGGGCAAAATCCATTTTTTTTTCTTCCAAGAGGAGTTGATTCAAAACTGTTATTCCTCTCCCATAATTGTTCTGTCGATAGCGCTTTACAGAATATTTACAAGATCCAGTAAATGCCATAAAGCACCTATAATCTTAGACAAATACAATATACAAGCCATTGCTCCAGATGCAAGAACCTTTTGCTAGAAATGTAAATCAAACCTTTGCTGAGCCTCAGAATATGGGAGATAATATTTAGGCTTTATTAGGTTTCATTTCTATACCTTCTGCACTTTCCGGGGTTGGGTTAGGAGTAGATGTGCCAAAATCCTAAGGGGGAACCTGTAATTATGAGATTCACAGCCTGTTTATTCAGGCTGATGAAACCTGACTGGGTCTGACAGCTCCTGCCTCACTTCCAGACTTACAACTGTATCTCCCATCCTTGGAGAGCAGGGAGTTTGATCTGCTGCTGTGGCAGGGTGATGCTGCAGTGGCTTACTCTGCAGGATTGTCCCTGTACACATTTTTTCCTGTTGGTGAGGGTGGGAAAGGGTCACCTTTCCTCGCTGTCCCAGTAATGGGGTGCTTCACTTGCTCTCCTTTATGTTGTTTGGAAAGCTGTTCACAGGAACTAAAAGTGGGAGAGCCTCGTTTGCTTATTAGTCCAGACCCAAAAATTGTAGAAAGAAACTTGAGAACAGGGTTTTAAAAACAAGGGTGAAGCAAGCAGAAGATCTTAGAGTCAAAACTGTTGATATTAAAATCCTTACTCTCAGCAAACGAGTATTTAAGCAAGAGAAAATTGTTCATTTTAAACAGAATTTTGATTTTAAAAATCTCAAATTTTGTTTGAAGACTGGACTGTGAGGGTCTCCTGGCAGGCTCAGAGGGTGCAGAGCTCTGGTCTCTCCCTCATCCTGTGTGTCATTCTCATAACCCCCAGTGGAAATTTGGGAATCCGCACCACAGGAACACTCAGCAAAACCAGCCAGAGCCAAGAGAGCTCAAAGGATCCCAGATGACTCGGTGGACTTTCTCATTAAAGTGTCTTTCCATCGGCCTCTTGGGTTTGTTTCGGGTGTTTTTAAGCCTTGAATCTATGCTAAGGTTTTGTGGTGCCCGGAGACAAAGAGGGAAGGACAAACCCAAAGCAACTCTCGCTGCCCCACTCCAGGCAGGAATTACAGCCCATTATAAAAGGGACTAAAAAAGCTGCTCTTTTCTGTCCACCCCGTCCTCCTTGGCCCACATCCCGCAGTTGCCAGGGCTCTCTGCCGAGATTTTGACTAGATTTGGTATTTGAAGACTTCCAGATGTCAGGACACAGCTGAGAGCTGGAGCTCCATCCCTGCAGGCTCCAGCACCAGGACCGTGCTCCTGGCCCAGCTGCGAGGCAGCCACAATATTCCAGCCTGAACAGATCTGCCTGGGGGGAAAGGGACAGAATCCATCCTGGGCTGATGCTGCCAGACTTGGATATTTTGCAATTCCCACGGGGGCAGAGCAGAGACATTTATGCTCATGGGTTCTGCCTTGAGTGGCACCGCAGCTCCTCCACCCTTCTTCCCAGGAAATCCCTTCCTGCAGAGCCACATCCACACTCAGCCGAGCTCTGACCCATCCAGGTACCCCCTCTCTGCCTTTCCCAGCAGCTTTTCCTGGAGCAAGAGGAATCCTGTCCAACTCCATGTTTGGGTGCCTTTGAAAAATCCGTGCAGGGATCCCAGTCACCCCAGCTCCACCCAACCCTTACTGCTCACCAGGAAATACCTTTCACTAAACCCCTTCCCCCTGGGGAGCCTCTGCGCTCTCTTAACACAGGAAATGAATATTTTTTTTTTCGTCATTCCCGGGCCTTTTTCCTGCCATGCTCCAATCTTGCCCTGGAGGCCTCCTTCCTGCATTCCCCCCATCAGTGGCACGCAGCAAACCCAGCTCCATCCTCTGGCCCTGCTGCAGTATCGGTATCCCGGGATGGCTCCCTGCGAGCAACAGGCTCCATCCACGTGCTTTATTTCCCTCCGAGTTACGTTAGAAGTAAAATAAATTATAGTAAAATAACATTATCTCACTGCATCACATCTCACCGCGCCAGGGGCTCCGTGGCTTTTCTGCGATGTCAGGGCAAGAGCCAGGGACGGGCTCGGTGCTGAGAGGGGAACAATGAGCGTTTTAAAAAATCACCATTTCTTTTGTGTTAGCCGCATACTTTAGCAGGGTCCTTCTCACCCTTTTAAAACACTTAGTTCCTTGCGGAGCAATTAACATTCCCCAAATGACAGAAGCTGCGAGTTGGATCTGTGGAAATGGGTGCTGGTGGAAAGACGTATTATACTAAAAGGTTGGTTTGGTGGCTGTTTTTTAAAGGGAGGATGTTTTCTATTAATTATCTTTTATATACTCAAACACTGTCTCCCATTACTCTTCTAAGTCAGAGACGGTGAGAGATGTGTCAGGGCTGGGGAACAACACACAAGCTGTAAGATTAATTGACACTTAGGAATCAGATTGTGATGAATAGATCCCAGCTTCCCGAGGAGATCCATCTTCTTTAGGGTGCATTTAGGGCTCGGGCTGCCTTTAATATATGCAATGAAGCATCTTTACCTTGCCTATGACACTGCTGCTAACCCCATGGCACGACGTCCTCGCTGTCTATGGCTGGCTGGCGATAGGATATCTTACAGTCCACCGGGCAGCAATATCTTGCTTTTTTAGGCACTTTTTAAAGCACTAAAGCACAGTGTACATGAATCCAGCGGCCAACAGCCTAAGGGCTTCTGAACCTCCGCAGGGGCCAAAGTTTTTTCTCTTTTCTTTCCCACTCTTCAACAAGGATATATTTCATTTCAAGTGTAAGAGACGTTGTCACCCTCAGGCAAAGTGCCCCCTCCCCAAAGTACTTTTTAATCAGGCTGTTTCCTGATGGCCTGCTCTCAGTTCCACCCTCAAAGCCCCGCAGATGCTGCGGTGGAAGCGATTACAGTTTCATTAGTTGTACAAGGCAGGCAGGAGGGGCTGGAGTCAGCACCGGGAAGGACACGGGGTATGGCTGTCAAGGAGAGCACAGTAAAATATGTGCCCTGGACGTGCAAATGCACATGGATTCAGAGCCGTGCAGAGAGAGAGGAGCCTGCAGGAATAAAGCCCGAGGGAGAGGCTGGCACGGGGCACACCTTGGTGACCTGCCCTGGCATCCTCAGCTCATGCCCAAGGCCCTTAGACACATCTTTGGTGTCTTTGGAGCTGTCCCCAGCCCTCCCTGGCTGTGAAGTCGCGGAAAGAAAGGAGGAGGGAAACCACACTGGTGCCATCTGCCTCTCTCCACAGGGACACAGCACTTCTGCCATCCTCTCCCAGCTCTGCACCAATTGCTTATTCCGCTGTGTACTCTCCTGTAACTACCCCTTCGAAAAACAAATAAGCGGTTGAAAACAAACACATTTAGCCAGCCGTTTACATGGCACTTGACAAACACAGATTACAGCCTGTTCCTGCCCCCAAAGACTTCACAGTCTGAGGAAGGCAACACAAACATAAAACAGCAGAGCCCGGGAGGAAGAACTGAGGCAGCTGGTGATGATGAAGGAGAGAGGATGGAAAGGGAGAGGAGAGGTTTCTCCTGGCATTTGGGAAATACCGGGATGGAGCCCATGCCAGCCCATGTCTATGCAGGGTCAGCACCAGCACCTCATCCCAGCTGTGCCTCAGCAGCTTTCCAGCACTTTGGGTTTCGGGCATTTTTTGGATATTTTCAAGAGTGCAAAGGTGACCTGACCTTCCGTGGCATCGCCCCCGCCCTCAGAGGGACAGGCCAGCATCCTGTCCTGCCCTGGGGAGGGAACAGCAGAAACCTTGGAGACAGAGAGAGCAGGAAATGCCCGGGAGCACACCAGAGCTGGAGGAAAACCTCCCCTCAGCCCTCGCTGTGCAGACCCAAGGGGCCCTCCACACGCAGGGATTGTTGCTGCAAGGGGATGGAGCATCCCCAGCACATATTTTCTTTTTTTAATAACGTCGTGCTTTAAAATCCAGCGGTGACAAGGAGGGAGGAGAAGGGGATAGAGCATTTCAGCATTAACACTGCTCTTCTGTTGGTAATAACATGCTGGTACTTTTAGGAGTGTCTCGGAGCTTAAGGGGTCAAAGGTGAAGTTATCTTTCAAGAACAGCACTAACACCACAGAGCTACTTAATGCGAGCTGGGAATAATACAGGGCTGCGAGTTTAACCGGACAACGTTGTATTGGGCTGGTTTCATCCTGCCTGCTTTGGATTGTAGTGTTTTCCCATTGATTTGGGGCTTCAGTCTTTTTTCCCGCCCCCCTTCCTTTCTTCACTTCTCTCCCTCCTCCCTTCTCTTATAGCCAATTAGCATCTCTGTGCTGGGCGGATGCAGCCGTGGCTCCTGCTGCTGCCAGAAGCCTCGGGCTGTGCTGCAGGGGTGGCTGGGGCTGCAGAGCCCTTCTGCCACCTCCCGAGTGCCAGTGGGTGCCCGGAGCACAGCCCCGTGCTCGGGGTGTGTGTGCCTGCATCATTCCCACTCCTGCTGCTGCTTCTCCTCTCCCGGCTGCCTGGGCTGTGACAGGAGAGCAGGGGCAGCGAGGGCTTTGGTACAGGAGGGAAACTCTGCAAGTCTTTCCCTATTTATCATTTTCCCCTTGTTTATCATGGCATGATGCACAGACTGCCTCCAGCGGGTCTCCTTCCCTTTCCTGCAGCCCAGGTGAGGCTGGTGGCTGTCAGCAGACTCCCAGAGCTGTCCCAGAGTGCCACTCTGGGCAGGGAGCTGGGATTTTGCTCTTCCTTGCAGTGGAGGATTCATCTGCATCAGCCATGGCTGCCTGAGCAGACTGAGTCGCTGCTTTTGTAACCAGCCTCATGTTTCTAGGGGTTGGGGCAGGTCAAAATCTTGGGAATATTTCCATCTCCCTGCCTAGGACATGAAAAAAAGCAAAGGAAAAGCCCAGTGATGCTGCCCTCCTCTTACAAAGCTTCTTTTCTCATTTTTATTTTGCACCTGGGCAGGTCGTAGGCAGCACCACGCTGCGACACAGCCTGGATGCAGTGGAATTTGTGAAGATGGCTGAGGCTTTCCATGAAAAACAAGGGCTCTGTTTCCAAATTTGGGGCCACATATTAAAGCTGCAGGCTCTGGGCAGTGGAAAACAAGCTGTTCCTTGAGCTGGAGTTTGCCACAGACATTGGAATTTCCTTGGTTGGTGCCAGCAGCTGGCAAAGCAGAGTGGTCATGGCTGGGAGAGGTGAGGGCTGGTGGGGAATGTCAGCATGTCAGGAAAGCAAGAGCAAGGATTCACATCAGGACTTTACACTTGTTTCACCCTAAAAAAATACTAGAGCTCCTATTTCTACAGCTTTTCTGTGTTATTTTTAGACTGGGGCCTAAAGAAGCATGGCTTAGGTGATTGCACTCCTTGTGCTCAGCTGAGAGTGGTTGTCAAGCCTTCCCTATTCCCTGCTCAGCTCAGGGCTTTGCTCCACTGGGATATGATTGAAAGAGTCAGATCTCAGAGATTTTAACTACACATTTCATAAAGGCTGCAGAGCAGGTAAAGGAAAGAGACCTGAACAGTGGAAAACCCCACTGAGCAGGGCTGCAGAGTGGATTCAGGCAGTGTGAAACATCAGAGCACCCACCCAGGGAAAAAGATCTCAAACCCAAGCAGAAAATACAGCCACATTATGAAATTTTGGGCACCAGAGCTAGAAACCACCAAGGTTCTCTAAGTGATGAATGGTCTCACATTCAGGATGGTCTGACAAGTTTTCCCATGGTCAGGACATTCCCATCTGTCTCCCTTCTGGATCCTTTAGAGCCTGCTAAGGGGCTGAACCCACAAACTGCCTTGGATAAAATGCCAAGCAGTGAGACAGGACACAGAGGAGATCAGTCCTCCTGCTGGAGGAATTGCTTTCCTGAGCCAGGGGACAATGTGTGTTCAGCAGGTGGCCACCACCCTGGGGCCCATCCTGGCTGCTCTGCAAGTGTAGCCCTCTGCCCTGTGCTCAAGATGTGACCCCAGACACAGTGAGAACAGTCCTGGGACTTGTGGAGTGGGTGTAAAACCAACAGTGCTGAGAGAAAAAGCACTTGGCACAATTTTCAGTGTCCTGGAGCAGCAAAGGAGGAGTTGGCTGATTTATTACTCAGCAGTTTGGCTCTGAAACCGCCTCCTTCCCCTTATTCTGTTGGCTTCTTCAATAGAAAATGAGACCAAACACTGGGAAGTTACCAAGCTACCACAGTTTTGGAGTGTGGGCAGCACCAGCAGGCTGAGTTTTACTGGAAAGCTGGGCTTTTGCTTCTTCAGACTCTCTGTGCTAGAAAGCAGGGTAGCCAGGCAAATATTTGTTAACTGACTCCCTTCCTCCTCTTCACTGCGCAGCAGGGACTGTGTGGTTTTGATTTCAGTGTATTTTGGGAACGTGCCTTTCCCACTGGCACCCTGCAGCAGCAGCCCAATGCCGAGAGGTTGGGAAGAGTCAAACTGCTCAGTGGCACGGAGCTGAACTCCAGCTGAACAGTGCTGGAGGAGGAACAGCTGCACTGGGCTGGAAAGGTCCCCTTGAGCAGCAACTACAGTGGCAGTGTCACCAAAACACAAAAAACCCTCCAACAACATTTTTAAAGTTGGACAGTCGAGGCATTGCTTTATTATCTGGCCAGGATGTTGTTCTGGCCAGGATGTACCACAGAAATCATCTCATCTGCACACAGCCCGGGTGTGCAGAGAATCATTTTGTGACACAGGATTTAACTAGATTTTAACTAGATTTTTCAGATCTTTTATACAGTCAAAACCCAGAGGAACGAATTGGGTCAGTGTTCATTGGTCCCAAGCAGTTCTTAATATTTGGTCTCCTATTGGATCTGGATTTCTTCCCTTCTGATGTTAATGAGATCTTCAGTCCTTGATTTTCTCATCAGTCTTTTCAGAGGAGAGGTTTCCAACCCTGCCGGAGGCAGAGCCTGGGGTAGGTGTTGTAGATGGCCCTAAGGACCCTTTATCTTTTGGGCTATTCCCAGTCTGTTCATCAGACCCACCTGGTGGAACAATGGCCTAGAAACTTAAAATCCTTTTTCCTGGGGCAAAGGCAAACAAAACCCCTTGCCTAAAGTTACACAAAAATTTTGAAGCTGGTATGTTTTCCAGCAGCAGGAGATTGCTCCCAGGTGGAAGAAGTAAGGAAGGAAACGATCACGGAGTTTTACAGCTCTGAGCCTCCAAACTGGCCACTCCCTGTGAGAGGAGCACACAGGGGGCACTCAGAGCTGTCCCTTGCCATCCCCTCAGGCCCAGCTTATAGACGTTCCTTTCCTGCCCGGTGCCAAATCTCTGCAGTGACAGCTGAGGGACTGGGCACCTGGTGTCTGCTGGAATCTGGCTGGGATCAAAGAGCCCTGGAGGAAGCACAAAACCCCCAGTGTCAGTGTCCACTGGCAAGGATGTCCCATGTGGTCTCCTGTGGCAGCAGTGATTCCCTGCAAGGCCTCCCTGTTTCCCTGGGGTCAGTGTGGAAATACCATCCTCATTCCTTACCAGAATGCCTTTGGCAGCCTCAGGGTGCTTAGCCAGAGGCTCAAGGTCAGACTCACTTTTCCCTTGTGTGCCTGTGCCTTGGGATTTTCAAACGCCCAGGGCTCAGCCTTGCTCTGGGCTGTGGTATCTCCTGGGTGCCATAAATGCCATCGAAAGAGATGAGAAGCACATTTGGGAAGAGGCTGTGGCTGCTCCTGCTCCCAGGTGCTGCTGCAGGGGCAGCAGGATCGCCCTGTCCTCACTGGGAGGCTTTTCTGAGGAGCAGGAAGAGACTTTGGCTCTTGTTCTGGCTGCTGCCAGGAGAGATCAGCTCTCCTCACACAGCTGCTTTGGATAATCCCTCTGATGCTTCCTCCTACCTGCAGCTGGCTTTTAATGAGCCGAGGCGACAGCAAACTGCATAATGAAGGGTAAAGACTAATTGAGGTTGATCTTTACTTTGCCAGCCTCCGTTTTGTGGCTGTGAACCCCAAGCCAGGCTCTGCCTCGTCTGCTTGTCCTTGTGGATGGGACGAGAGGAGCTGCTGCCTCAGGAGAGCCCGTGGCAGTGCTGAGCAGCTTAAGGCAGATGAGGATCCTAATTCTTCAGAGAGTGATCTTCTGATCTCCTTCCCTCCCTGTCAGTCAGCTCTGCAGCCCCACATCTCAGCTTCCTGCCTCGGGTGGAGGTGACAGCTGAGGTGTGCTGGCAGGGGAGCTGAGGAACCCACGGCTGGAGAGGCAGGGAGGGAGGGTCATTGTTAACCTGTTAACCGGGTGGTGGTGCGTTGGTATTACCAATATCGAGACCAGGACGTGCCTGGCCTGTCTAACCCTGCTGCTGAACCAAATAGCAGCCACTGTGGTGTTTCACCCCAGAGACACTTTTGGCTAGCTGGATGTTGCAGCTGGGCACGTGGGGACAAGTCCAGACATGCTGGAGCTCAGGTGGCAGTGGGATGGAGCCTCCTCTCGCAGAGGGTCTGCTCCTCAGGTCACCCTCCACCAGAGAAGCTTTAAGGCGGTGGTGAAGGAAAGGAGTCGGTTCTGATGGAGGGTTTAATCCAGAGCTTTTATTCTGGCCTGCAGGCCTCTGAATGCAGCAAATCCTCCATCAGAACTTCCTAGACCGTGTGGCTGCTCCCTCTTTTACCTGGGGGAGGGGAAGAGGGAAGGGATCCGGAGCCCACCAACCAGGTACGGGAGAGGAGGTCTCAGGGGACAAAGGGCACCTGGATGGCCCAATGCCCCCCCGGGGGTGGAGGGCATCTTTTGAATCTGCCAATCACTCGACGCACTCTGGAATGCCAGCAGTGACAGACAGTGCTGGCAGGGGTCAGGCTGGAGAAAGGAGGAGTGATTGACACACCTGGGCTAAGCCCAAATACCTCCAAGGTGGCATCACACTGCAACAGTGGTGGACACAACCTTCCCTGAGAGGGTCTTGTGCCAACGGGCAGGAGCCACGAGAGCAGCAGCAGCACACACAGACAGACAGACACACCAGGACACACAGACATAGAGCAGCTCAGCAGTGACAGCACAGGAGGGCCCAGGCACAGAGCTCCAATGTGCTTTACTTCACACAACGCTGAAGGAGGCCACAGACAAAAGAGGGTCCAGGGTATAAATGCAGGGAAAGAGGGGGCGGAGCAGAGCACCCGGGATCCAATGGGCTGAGGGCTCAGGGGCGGTACACAGCACAGGAACCAATAGGGAGTGCCAGGGTGATGGGCGGGGTCACACAAACCAATGGCGTAACAGGGAAGGGAGAACTTTCTAGAACTTGGACATATAAGGGTAAAAGGGGCGGGAAGACCAACGGGCCAATGGGGAGGACAGAACTGGGATAAATTACCATAGTGCCGCAGGGCACCATGGGGGAAGCTTCTTTCTTTATGCTGTGAGGAGTTCCTGGGGTGCACCTCTGCAGGGAATTCCCACTGCCCTGGTGCACCTTTCCAGGGAATTCCCACTGCCCTGGTGCACCTCTGCAGGGAATTCCCGCTGCCCTGGTGCACCTTTCCAGGGAATTCTCGCTGCCCTGGTGCACCTCTCCAGGGAATTCCCGCTGCCCTGGTGCACCTCTGCAGGGAATTCCCACTGCCCTTCCCGGGTAGGCTCACAGGCCTCCACAAGTCATTCCCAAAATCCCAGGGTGTTTGTGTGCCACGTGGGGTTGGCTGCCCACAGCCATGAGCTGGAGGTGGGTGATGGTGGATTTTGCCATGCCAGCAGGGCACCAGCCTGGCTGAGTTCCCCCCCTCCAGCTGCCTGGTGATCATCCACCCTGCTCCTCCTTCCTTTGGAGGTGCCTTACACACCATGGAGAAGCAGAAAGATCAGACCTACGGCCAAGGAATGGGATGAGGGCTGGGAGTTCCTGCTGCATGCCCCGGCTCTCTCTGGTGGCATCTCAACTCTGAGGAGTTCAGTGGAGCAAAACTGCCACACATGGAACAAAAAATGGCAAAAGGTTATGGAGATAGGGGAGTGCAAATCAGTGAAAAGGGTTTTGATGGGAAAAGCTATCTGGAAGAAGTTTTAGGGAGTAAATGCAGCGTGAAGTGCTCTGTAGGAAGACCCCAGCACGTGGCTGGGATGTTGCTGTTCACGTCCCTGGATGGGTCTGGCTGGGTTTGGTCTCTGAGGGAGCTGGGGGGGTTCAGCCTGGAGAAAAAGAAGTTCAGGGGGGATCTTCTCACCTTGACAACTCCCTGACAGGAGGCTGTAGACAAGTGGAGGTTGATCTCTTCTCCAAGGGAAAGGGGACAGGGCAAGAGGAAATTACAAGGGGAAGTTTAGATTGGTTAGTGCAAAAAATTTCTTCTGGCCCTGGCACAGGCTGCCCAGGCAAGTGGTGGAGTCCCCATCCCTGGAGGGATTTAACAGATGTGTTGATGTGGTGCTTAGAGACATGGTGGCAGACTTGTCAGTGCTGGGTTAACAGTTGGGAGTGATGATTTTAGAGATCTGTTCCAACCTCAATGATTCCATGAGGTTTTTCCCTCTTGTTTTTGAGCCACACACCAGCACAGTGGTATCTGCATAATCCCACCGTGGACCCGGAGAGCTCTGGGGTTGAGAGGGCAGAGGGCTGTGATGACACTTAAAGCTGTCCCCAGCTGCCTGGGGGATGTGGCCATCATTCTTGTGTCCTGGCAGCTGCTGGGTCCTTGCTGTGAACCCAAAGCAAAATAAATAGGCTGCTTTCCCCATCGCTCTGCTGCTTGGATCACAACTTTTGATTTTGTCATAAAGCTGCTTGACTTGATTGAGAGCGCCATAATAATGATACTTACTGAGGAGGTTTCATCCAGCATTCTGAAATTGAGGTCCAACGATCCCCATTAATGAGCCTTTTATTGCACCCATCTGGCAGCTGAGGGGACGTCCCTGTCACTGCTGCTGGAGCTGCTCCTTGCTGCCACATCACTGCACCTCCTTCACCCCAGCACGGCCCTGCAGGGCCCCAAAATCCTCTCGACCCTGGGGTTTGTGTGACCTGGGCATGGGGCTCTGTCTGCTTCTGTGGATCTACTCACAGGAGACTGGCTAAGGAGGTGGGAAATACTGCAGGAGTTCCCCAGGGAAGGATGCTGTGGGTGTTCCTGTCGCTGCACCAGCTGGATTAATATGTATTTAAAAAAAGAACAGGGAAAAAAAAAAAAAAAAAACCCTTGTCACTCCTGTAAGTCACAGACATCCTCACTCTCCTTACAAGCTGGCAGCAGCAAGGCTGGGCTTCCGTTTGTGCTGGATATTTCAGGCACTAATGAATCTCTTTTTTTTAATAAACTATCCAGGACTTTTTTGTATTCCTGCTGCTAGTCCTCGCAGCTCCCTAGGGACTGCACACAAAGGAAAGTGTCTCCTGTTCAGCAAATTGATTTTTATTATCCCTTTAATCCTTGTCCACCACAGTGGGGTGGCAGCTCTGTGTGCATCACCTTGCTGGGGACATGGGTGACACCGTGGCAGGGTTCCAGGTGCCATCGAGGACCAGGTTCCCAAAATACAAGTGTGAGGGGTGGATGGTGAGCAGAGGTGGGAGCTGCTGAGGAGGGACAGCTGTCAACAGGAGAGCATGAAAGCTGTGAGTACAGCTGGGGGAAAGAGCAAAGAAAGAGAGAAAAGCAAAGGGAGGCAGGAATGGCTTTGCTTTGTGTTGCTTGACTGCAGGCTGAGGGGGTGGTGGAGATGGTTCATGTTCCCCCCAGCACCTCGTGTGCAGCAGCGTGGGCTGAGGGTCCCTGTGCAGCCACAGCAGCTCTGCTGGGTGCTGGACAGAGTTTTGCAGTGCCCCCAGCAGCTCCTGGGGCCGACACACACAGGTGTGGCATTTCCAGCCATCCAGGCTGTTTTCTGAGCTCATCCCTGTGGCACTTCTCCTGGTATTTGGGTGAGGAATCAGCTTTTGTGCTTTCACAGGCCTTGGAGTTGTGTTGATCATGAGTCATGTGCAAAAAAGCCCCAGACTGTGCTTGTGCTCCCAGTGCTTCTCTGAGTTCCCAGCTCTCCTCTCCACTTCTCCCATGGTTGCCAGGCCCAAGCAGAATTCGGGTGAAGCCATGGAGAGGCTCCTTGTCCACAGAATTTGACTCAGCCCCTTGGAAAGAGAGCTCTGGACCAAACTGAGACATCAGGGTTGTTGCTGTGGTCTTGTCCATGGTCACAGATCCCAAGCTCTGGTGAATGCCACTTTCACTCCTCTGGCTCCCTTCTTTCCACACCCTGTCCTTGAGGGACTGCAGGGTAAACCCAAATTCACCCCTTTTAGGCTCAGGGTGCTCCATAGCCCTGGGTCCAGCTGGCAGGGAGGACACCACAGAGCTGAGGGTGACACAGAGGCTGTCCAGGTGCTGCTCACAAAACCTGCCAGTTCCCACTGGACACAGGACACACCTCTGATGTGACCACGCTCCTGGCTGGCATCTTTGCCCAGACATGCACTGTACCAGCCACTGTGACAGTCTGATGACCATGTGGCATTATAATAGGATTTGCTCCATGTCTATAAACTGTTACCCTAAATATCATCCCAAATCCTTTGATGCCCAGTGACAACCTGTCTCTTTAAATCTTTTCCCCCCTCCTGAATAAGGCAGTGTGCTCTGAAGTCATTGGGAATTCCACCTATCTGCCATGTAATTGGATTATATTTTATATGTCTGCTAAAATAATGATAGAGCCACATCTCACTCTGCCAGTGGAGTGACTGGGCCGGAGCAGGGCTCACCCTGGCTGTGTTAGAAATAACGCTGCCAAGCTGGTCGGGATTATCAGCACAAGAACTTGTTAGCTTCTTGCAGAGCAGATGCTTAATTAGAGCTGGGGGACACAGATGGGTGCCTACTAAAGGGGAAATACCCATTTTGGGCTTTGAGAAGTACTGGGACCAGTTGGGGTGGCTTTTTACAACCTTTTACTTTATGGTTTGTCCAGCTACTTCTCCTCTTCCCTCTAGTGAGGAGCCCCAGGTCCAACTCCAGCATCATCTTTCGTGGTGGAGATGAGATTTTAGGTAAATTGAATGTCAGGCTGAGGTTGTTACCCAAGTCCTCCAAAATCATTGGGATAAATAAAACTCCCTAAACTGTCTTTTTAGTGCTAGAGAGTAGGGCACTACTTTATTCTTGGCCAAGAGGGGTGTGTGTGGCTGACAAAGTTCTACCTCCACACAGATGATGATAGAAAACTTATTCATTCATTTATACATTTTTAACAAACAAATAAATTGATTTTCACTGGTTCTAAGTTACATAATTATCTTCATTAATTAGTATTTTATCCTCTACTGGTTATTGATTTCTCACTCTTTGTGCTACTTTGCTCCCCATTCTTTTGTGTTTTTATCCCCTTTTTCTCAGATGGGGAGTCTCCAGCTTTCCAGGCCTTCATCTTCTCTGTGTCTCCTGGTTACTCCAATGTCCTTGAAGCACCATAAATTTAAGATGTCAGATGTCCAATCTTCAACTCACTTTGGCTTTTTTTACTGAAGCTTGTCAGTGTTAGTTTAAACAAAAGTAAGATTTTGGTGATTTAATCATCAAAATAAAAATAAGGGCCTGTGAAGGAACTAGTGCTTGCTTAAGGTGGGCAGTGCCCACAATTAATTAAAACAACTAATTAAAAACTAGTTAGAAAAGTTACATCATTTCCAACAAGGTTCAGATACTGCATTTTGTGTTTCCAGAAGCCTCTTAGTGTTTTGGGAATAACTTTTCCGAAGGCCACACACAATGGATTATGGTTGGGGCATGACAAAGCTGAAGGGATCCCTGGGGAAATAGGAAAAAAACCACATTTTAAGACTACCCAAGGAGGATTTTTCTTTGATATGGTTTGGTTATTCCTATAGAGGATGTCCACAGGAAGTGAAGTTAAAAACTTGTCAAAATTTGAGGTGCTTAGTGACAGAATTGGGGTGTCCACATGATGGTGGGAGACAGGACTTGTGTTTTTTCAGATTTAAAACCTCTATTTCTGCCTCCGTTTGGGGTCTGTAGTTTCGGGTTACCTGCAGAGGGTGGAAGTTTCTGGTGTTTGGGGCCGCCAGTGGTGGATTTCTCTCAGCTCAGCTGCTTTCACCTGTGATCCCTTGGGCCTGCCATGAGAACCAGAGCCCTCCTCATTTCTGTCTGCTGGGCAGGACCAGTGCCCAGCACAGGGCCCCTCCAGCTGGGACACTGGTGGCCTGGGCTGCAGGAGCCCACCATGTTCCCATCAGTGGGGTGGTCATTGCTCTGCACTCCCAAAAACTAAACTCCTTTTCTCCTGCGATGACTCCAAGTGGAGGCAGCCAAAATCCAGAGTTCAGCCATGGAAACAGTGATCCAACAGCACCATCCAAGCACATGCTTGAAATCCTGATGTTTCAGCCATGCAGGTCTGAAATGTTCCCCCCTAACCCTGCTCTTTTGGAAGCACAGGGTGGCTTTGTGTGGCTGTTTGCACTGGGCAAGAATCCCAAATTAGATGTCTTAAATAAATGGCAGGAAGAAAACACGGGCAGAGAGCCCCTGTCCTGGTTTAAGGGCAATTTTGGGAGAAAAACCTCTAAAGGGGTTTCCTCTAGAAAGCAAATTCAAGCGGCCCCTCCCCAACTCGTTGGGGGAAAAGATTTCTGAAAACAAATTGTGCTCTTCTTCTTCTCCCACCTTTGCTCTCAGAACCAATCTTAAAGGTGCAAAACTTACTTCTGGGCTAAACAGAATGGGGATATGAGCACCATGAAGTCACCCCAGGACAGCCCCTGTGTGTGCCATCCATCCTGCTCTGTGTCAGGAGGGAGCAGATGGGTGAGGCGGGCAAATGAAGACTGGTGGGATGAGAGGTGTGAAGTGACAACGGGGTGACAAAGTGCCACCGGCCCAGCCAGGCTGGAGGAGAGCAGAGGATCTGTCCCAGCCCACATAACTCAGTTTCACACTTTTTCGGTTGGTAACTTCTTAGAGCAACAAATCGCTCCTTTATTCCACTCTGCTTTGCTTAGAAATAAACTTTCCTCTTGTACAGATAAATTAGTGTTTAAATCCTACATAAAGATCTGCAGAACCTGGAGCGTGTAATGTCAGCATTTTGGAAAATGCTGGCCCAGGTCTTCCTGCCTTTTAGAGTAACCTGACAAGTCTGATTATCTCTGCAAGGGTCTAAATTTTGCTCAGGCCTTGATTGAGAGGCGAGGAGTGACTTTTGGCTCTCTAGTGAGCAATCTGGAGACCCAGAAATAAAATCCTCACAGCGCTTTTATCTGTGTGTGTTTCAAAACTAGGGCTTTAGGAATCACAAAAAGCAAAATAAAATCAAAACATGTTTTCAGGAGTTTGTAGTACAAATTACCCCAATAAGAGTACCCTGTTTATACAAGGAAAAAAAAAAAAAAAAAAAAAAAGACATCACCGGTTTGAGGGAAGAAGTGAGGAAAGTATTCAGCAGTGAGTGATCTTCGCTGAATATATTTTCTCTGGGCCACTGTAACTGTAGAAACTTATCAAAAGAAATGGTTATTTTGATCATAAATGTAGCGGGTGGCAGGTTTTTCTTGGCATTTATTTGGCTTTAAGATGAACAAATTTTTCCAGTGTGAAAAAAAAAAAAAAATAAAAGCCCAAACCCAGAAAGGGAGATAATTAGCGTGCAGTAGTTAATGGAGAATTTCAAAGTAAATGAACAGAGCTCATCCCATAATTCTGAACCGTGCTTGTTTTAGCTGAACATATTTTCTGTTTCTGAAAATGAATTTTGCTGCCTAATTCTCACTTTGGTGATGTGTTGTTCCCAGTGAACCCCGCAGATGTCCCTGGCTGGTCACTTTGTCTCTCTGGACACTCTTCTGTGAAAGAAGGCTCTTCCGAGTTTGGATTTGGATACTGAAAGTGTGAAGGTGAAGGAAGTGTAGTTGAATGAGAGATTGATTATTTAGTATTAAACTTAAGAGAAGTTAGTGTCGTAGCTGGATTTTTTATTGGGAGTGGTTTTGTAATAATTTAAGAAAGTTATGAGATTAGTAGTTTGGATAAAGGAGTTGTATAAGTCGTTAGAAAATAAAAAGTGGAATTTTGGGTTTTTTGTTTTTTTTTTTTTTTGTTTTGCAGAACCTCGCACTGGTTTGCCCCCATGTCCGTCCCTTTTGCCGCACTAAACCCACGGAAACCATTTGGTTTCCCTACCAAAATGACAACTTAAAACTGTTGCTTAGTAAATCAGGGGCATTTTGCGAAGCTAGATTTGGCAGAAGAGTTTTGCTTCCTGCGGCTAATGCACGACAAGGAGGAAATTCCGTTTTTCCGTCCCTGAAAAGCCCTATTATCTTCCCGACTTTAGGTCTGGAGAGACTGGTTTTCTTTGATGGCCCTGGGATGAGGGTCGCTTTGCATCTCTATTCAGACCCATCTGTTTCTTGCGGAGGGAGATTTTCCATTCATCGCCGCCGCAGCCCCGTGCTCCGGAGCCCAAACCCCGAGCACAGCCCCAGCCTTTGTCATGGACTTGCTGGCCATTGGGAACACAATGGCCCCGATGGGGCTCTTTACCCTGCGAGCTGCAGGCTGAGCTGCCCTTTGGGCTTTTGAAAAGCCTTTTTTTATCTTCGAGCAGCCTGATTTCCTCTGCCCCGCGGTGCTGCCCCCGTGGCACCTCCAAGGACAAGCGGGCGGAGCAGGGTCATCAGCTCCCGCACAGCCCGAGGGCTGCTCGCCTTTATGCTGTTGACTTTTCAGCGTATAAATAGCAGAACAATGGAGTCGGAGTTATTTTTATCTATCGCCCTTAACATCACAAGAGAGTCTGGGAGCACAATCGGGGCTGGTCTCGCCGGAGAAGTGGAAATTTCAGGGCTGGCCCTGCTCAGATGGGCTCATTGCGTCAGGGTTTGTGATGGGAGAAGGGGGGTTTGGGGGCAGTGCTGCGGAATGAAAGCTGTAATTGGCATTAAAATGCCTCCCAAGGTGGTACTGCTGGGCATTAAAAAGCATATTGTCTTTAAGCATGGGAACGATTAAATCTTCGCTATCAGTGTTTTTCTTCCTGGGTATCTTGGGTGGAGAAAGAGTGAAACCTCTTTGCAAATGCTGAATGCTCTGGCAAATAAGCCCTACCTATTTCCTATATTTGCTGGCAGTCCTGAACGCTTAAAACCATGGTTTGTTTTATCAGCTCAAACTGGAACCGTGCAAATATTATCACGGAGACAACAGAGACCTGCCCGAGCTGTCTGCACCAGAAATGACCGCAGGACCCCGTGTCAGGGGCTCGGCCATGCAGCAGAACCCCCCGGGGCACGCTGAAATCTGCTTTCTCTGAGCCACATCTGGCTGGGCTGCAGGAAAACGCCTGCAGCAGCTCCAGGCCTCCAGCAGAAAGCTCTCCTGGGAAGGAGGATGGATAAGCTGCCTTTGGAAGGATGCAGCCAGGGCCATCCACCCCCTCTCTAATCGGTTTGTGGGCAGCTTCCCTGGCAGGGTGAAGGTGGAATTGAACTGAGACTCCACTTTGGAGTTAAATTCCCTCTGTTAGACGAATTTTTACTCCTCTTCCTCTCTGTTGCAAGCCAAAGGCTGCAAAGCTTTGTTCTGATGGGCTTTTGCTCTTTGAGACCCTCCTTGCAGGCACTGGTGGGGCTGAGTTGACTCTTCTGCTTCTTTCCATGGGAGTCCAGTCCCAGAAGGGGGTGGGAAGGAGCTGAGGGGCTGTGTGGAGGAGAAAGAGGACGCAGAACACCAGGTGATCCCTGCAGGGCTGCTGGAGACCAGGCTTGGCCTCCTGATCTCATTCCCCAGGCATGGACTGAGTTCCTCTGCCCGTAATGCAGCCAGGAGAAGGATCTGTCCCTTCCACTGATCCTGTACATGAAAATTATGTTTGAAGGCAGGAAGCCAGGAGGGAAAAAAAAAAAAAACAACCAACCAAAAAAACCCAAACCCGAGGTTCTCAAGGTGGGTCAGAGAAAAATGTTCCTGCAAGGACTGGCCCAGGTGCTGTGAGCAGAGAAGTGCTGTCCCTCTGCCTCTCTGCCTATGGCCAGGCTCCAGAGCCACAGCTGGTCCTTCAGGGAGCTCAGCTGTTGGAACAGCTTCCAGGGGAAAAGGTTGTTTCAATTCACCTGGAGTTTTTCATAGAATTACACTGAGCTCAGCAAAATCTCATTTCAAAATGGTTGGCAAAACTTTTCTCTGAAGGGAGGAGGAACAACATCTGTTCTGACATTCTTAGCCCACTCCAGACTTTTTTCTTTACAGTCAGATTTAAAAAATATTATAGTTATGTTTTAAAAGCTTACAAAGGCTCTCATTAGCAATACTCATTGCTGTTTGCTATTCTCTCCAGTTTTAAATTTTGTTTTACACACAAAACTGTAGCTTTGGCTTTTGTCTCCATGTGAGTATTTTTGGTGGCAGAGAGAAGCACCCTCCTGACCAGACCAGCTGAGTTAGTCCTGCTTTTCTTGGAATAAATAGGGAAAAAAAATCAGGCCTTTGGTATCCAAAACAAAATGTAAAACCGTAGAACCTTCCTGCACCATTAAAAATGTCATGTATCTGTTGACTCCTGGAGTATTTCCTCACTGTTAGAGAGCACTGGGGCTCCTGCAATGGATGCCTTCAGCTGCTCATTCCTGTGGGCAGGGACCCTGCAGCTGGGGCTGATGTCACATCCACGCTCTGCAGTGAGTCCCTTGCTGGCATCTTGTCCCCTTCCACAGAATTCACAGAATCACTGGGTTGGAAGAGACCTTCAAGATCATCGAGTCCAACCCAGCCCCAGCACCTCAACTAAACCCTGGCACCCAGTGCCACATCCAGTCTGTGTTAAACACACCCAGGGATGGTGACTGTACCACCTCCCCGGGCAGCCATTCCAGAACTTTATCACCTTTCTGTAAAAAACTTTTTCCTAATATCCAACCTATATTTCCCTTGGTGCAGCTTGAGGCTGTGTGCTCTGGTTCTGTCAGTTCCTGGAGAAAGAGCCCAACCCCAGCTGAGCACAGCCACCTTTCAGGAGCTGCAGAGAGTGATGAGGTCACCCCTGAGTCTCCTTTTCCCCAGGCTGAACACCCCCACTTTGTGCCATATCCTCTGTGAGCTCAGGCACCAGCCTTGCTGATCCCACAGCTCCCAGGCAGCTGCAGAGCAGCCCCTGGGCCAACATGAGAGGCTCTTTGGTGCCCTCTCCATCTCAGCCTCCCCAGAGGCTTCTGCAAGAGCAACAAGCTGGGAGAAGCAAACACAGTTTCATATCAGGAGGCTGAAAACATGAGCTGGGCTTTCTCATGCCATGAAAGTGCATTTTCCCAGAAGATCCCCCTCTTTAGAGCTGTCTGGGTGTTGCAACAGCATCTGTGCCAGACACAGTTCTGATTATGCTTTCAAGGACATTTTAATTTTCATCATCTCTGGGATCCACTGCCAGAACTTCTGCTAGTGCTTTGGATTGCCAGATGAGCATCACCTCGTGCTTTCCTTGCTCTCTGAAAATAACATCTTAAACCACATTTGCTGAAGCTGCTCTTCAACAGCTTCTCTCGAATGCCACCGGGGCAGTCCTGTCTGAAGCAATGTGGTGATGACACAGAGGCTGCTGTGGTGCCAAAGGGCTGTCCTGGCAGGGAGGATCCCAAAAGAGCTGTCCTGGCAGGGAGGATCCCAAAAGAGCTGTCCTGGCAGGGAGGATCCCAAAAGGGCTGTCCTGGCAGGGAGGATCCCAAAAGAGCTGTCCTGGCAGGGAGGATCCCAAAAGGGCTGTCCTGGCAGGGAGGATCCCAAAAGAGCTGTCCTGGCAGGAATGATCCCAGCTCCAGGGCTGCTGAGAGGGGGAAGATCCACCCTGATAGAGGAGCCCTCCCTGATGAGGTGTTTGACCCCTGAGCTCAAGGTGCTCAGCTCAGGGGTTTGTGCCCTGGAACTGGGAGTTACCAAGCCCTGTGTCCGCAGGATTTGGGGCATTTCTCAGTATCATCCTGTGGGTTGTTTGGATGAGGGATAAATTTGGCTCTTGGTGGCCCCCAGGCTGTCCTCTGACCTAGCTGCTGGTTTCAAACATTGCCAGTGGAGGAAGGGAGGTGACACAGCTTTCCAAGCCAACACCCTCACGTCAGGTTTTGCCACCGCAGTGGGTGGGTCCCCACAAACAGAGGAAATGATGGGGAGCAGCACTTTTCTGCTGGCGCAGGTGGGGTGCCCACAGCAGGGCAGGAAGGCTCCTGGCACTGTGGTTGCCCCAGAACATTTTCCCCAGCACATGGAGGACCATCCAGCTCCCACCAATCCCATTTGCACCCCCCTTTTTAGCAGACTCCCTCGCTGAGGGACAGCATTGCAAGCATTTGTGCAGACCTTGAGTCAACTGCAAGGAGTGTCCTGGCAGAGCAGGAGGCTGGAGAGATGCAAAGTTAATGTATAATCAAACAGACAAATCAAGTGAGCTGCATATGCTTCCCTTGCATCCTTCTCTGCAGTAGTTCCGAGATTTAATTACCAGCTCTAAAGCACTTAAAGATTTTCAGGTGGAAACTACTACACAGAGGAAGGAGAGAGCACAAAAGCAGCCTACATAATTAAGTGCTGCTTTTTTAATTTAATTTTCTCCTTCATTTGATCCTCTCCTAGAATCTTGAAAGCAACAGTCTCAATACCAGCTGTGTTCTTTTGCATTCCTGTTGCATCCACACGATGATCACAACAAGAGGAGCAAACAATAGTTCAGGAGGTCTGTGTGGTGGTGCCAAAGAGAGATGAGCTCTGTGCTGTGCTGCTGGTATCCTGTGACAGTGTAAAGGTGATGGTGCCCACCCAAATCTTGGAGGGACACTCATCTTTCAAAGTAAGGCCAAGAGGGGTGCAGCCCCTTAGCTGAAAAACTGGGATTTTGGAAGGGATTTCACATACCAGTGCACTAAAAGGGTTTGCCAATAAAATATCATAAATAATTTGCATTTGGTAATCCAGATGAGAGCTGTAAAGAGAAAATACAAATGGGTTAAGCTGTAAATTACTGCTGTTCTTTTCTTCCCTCTCTCCCTATTCCCTTGGAAATTAGCCAGTTGCTCTCTGGAATCACTAATTCTTACAAGCTGCCCGTGCCAGTCTTGCATCAGAAAAACAAGGAGGTTTATTTAGTATTTGTTTCTTTGTTTAACTGTCCCTTCTTTCCAAATATTTTTAAATGAAAAAAAAAAAAAAGTACAGACATTCCAAGTGAGAGGGGTTCCTTGCATGGTGCCTCTTTTACAACCCCAACCCCATCTGGATAGAAAAATGAGAGTGTCATAGGCTGGGCTATTGTGATTATTTGCCAGAAATCACCATGGGTCAAGGCAAGGGAACTGGGGTGATGCTTGGGGTCTTACAAAGCTCCTCTGATAGTGCCTTTAGTGCACAGAGAGACACTGTGGTCTCTGGCAGTAGCTGGGATCTCTATTTTGGTCCAGATCACATTTATTTGACTTGGATTTTGTGGTTTTATTCACTTACCCTGACAAAGAGGTGCAACTTTGAAATGGATGTGGTGCTGCTGCGTTGAGCAGGCCGAGCTCTGAGTTGGGTTTTGCAGTGCCAACCCAAAGCCAGGAGCAGGGGAGGGCATCAGGGCCACTGGGAGGCTGGAAATGTTCTTTTGCACCTCTCTGGGTTTGGATGGTGAGGGAACTGGAAGTTACCAAGTACCTGAAAGCTTTCCCTTCCCTCTTCACAGAATCTCAGAATGGTTTGTGTTGGATGGGGCCTTAAAGCTCAGCTGGGTTGGGACAGCAACAGCATCTGTGCCAGCCACAGTTCTGATTATGCTTTCAAGGACATTTTAATTTTAATTTTAATTTTAATTTTAGTTTTCCCTTCCCTTTTCACAGAATCTCAGAATGGTTTGGGTTGGAAGGGGCCTTAAAGCTCAGCTGGCCCCAGCCCTCACTGCCAGTCCAGAGGAGGCCATTGGGAGGATTAAAAACTCCCTGGTGGAACAAAAAGGACCTGAAGTGGGATGAGAAAGGCAGTTCTGGAGGGATATCCCTGGGTGTGAATCCTTTGAGGCTTCCTGTCTCATCCCCCTGGGGGTACAGAGATCTCCATACTCAAACGTGATTCGCAGTGGATTCGCAGGGGTACGAGGCCTTTGGAGTTGTATGCAGAGAATTAGTGTTAATTAAGAGTAATAAGAGACAAGAATGTGCTGAAGAAAAGCAGGGAACAGGCTGGATTTTCAGCTGATTCCATCTGCCATTTGGAACACAATTCCTGCAGCTCCAGCGCAGGCCTTGCAGCTGAACCCCATCTCCAGCTGTGGCCCCTCTGACCAGCACAGGGGTCACCACATCTGCCCGGGGTCACACCTGTGGGAGGTGAAGCCACCCGGGTTCCCTCCATCCATTTTGTGCATTCCCATGAACTATTGCTTCCCAGCTGTGGTCCATCAGTGCTCAGTGAGATTAGCAGTGAGGTTATTGGTTTAAACTCTAGGACGTTGGGAGCTTTGGCTTCCAAGGTTTGGGTTGCTTTAGAGAAGACCATGCACACGTGGGTGGGGTCCAATCCTCACCCACCTCACGGTCTCCAGGGCAGGTTTCAGGCTGCTGCTCCCACCCAAAATGTTAAAGGGGTGGGGAGACACAGGCTCAGGGCTTCCCCAAAGCTCCTGTGAGGGCTGGAAAATGCTGCCTGGAAGCAAGAGCAAAGCTGACCCTTCCAGGTGGATATTCTGAAGGTTAATGTCACATTTTGCTGATCAGAAAAAGCCTCAGACAGGAAATGTGAGGCTGCAGCTGTTCCCCACTGACAGGGCCAACCTCACCAGCAGGGATGGGGAGGGACAGGTGTGTCCCTCTGATCGCTCCTGACATGTGAAGCAGTTCTGATGGCGGGGTTTTCCTCCTCTCATCCTCTCTTTCCCTTCTTTTTTCCCTTCCCTTTTGCAGTGAAATAGAGATCTGGGATTGCTTCCATGTGGAATTGAACCCTGCTGGGAGCAGGAGGAGAGGGAAGCAGGTCCTGCTGGAAACCCAGACCTGTGCTGGCAGCCCAGGGCTGGCACAGAGCAGATCCCCCTGGGCCATGTCCATCCTCCTTGGAGCTGAGCAGGAACACACTTTTTCCCCCCACAGCTCCCATTTCCCTGTATTTATTTGAGGGGTTTGTTGTTGTTGTTGTTGGTTGGTTTTTTTTTTTTTCTTGGTTGGTTTTTTTTTTTTTTTTTTGTAAGCTAAGATCCACAGGATGAGAAAATGGCTCTTCTCTCCTTTTTTCCTCCTTCTCCTTTCTCGACTCGCTGAGCCAGCTGGGGCAATGCCACAATTCAAGGCGTCTGGAGACAGAATCCAGCTCGCTGCCTTGTGATCTGCATGTCAAGGTGAAACTGCAATAAGATAATAATGTCAGTATCCCCAGAAGGCAGGCGGTAAAAGATACTAATTGCATTTCACTGAAGGCTTCAGAAACACTCAGCAGCTGGAAAGCTGAGGAGAATTTTGATGCTATTCTTATAAGGGAAGGTTTTTTTTCCCCCCTTACACTGTTTGTAAATCTATTACAGAACATGGGGAGTGGAAGAGGGGGAAGGGAATGTATAAAACCAGTTAAAAGCTTAATGTTTCCCATTATATTTTGTGAGCTGTAGGTGGTCTAGAGCTTATAAAAATGTAGCACATTCCCTTGTAATCAACCATAATAATTTATTATTATTATTTATTATGATTTGCTGTTATTTTGCACACATAAAGGCCCCTGCCAAGGCAATGGGAGCTCAGCACAAATAGTTAACATTTATTATAGCAGTAGTAATGTTTAAAAATATTAACTAAATAAAATAAAAATACCAGCTCTAAAAAGCTGAGGACAGCTTTGTTATTGGGAAATAAATGCAGGAAGGCAAATATCTCGCAGAATGGCTGATACTGATTTGAATAGAAACATGTCTGGAGAGGGGGGAAACACATTTCCAATTCTTGGAAAAACACTGAGAGCTTGGAGTGGAGATCTGCCTGCAGCAGCCAGTTCTGCTCCCAGCTTTGCCCAGCAGGAACAGGGGCCGCCTTGCTGGGCAGGATTGTGGGTGGAAGTGGGGACATGCATCTGCTGCCCGGGCTTGGATGCAGACAAGGGAGAGGTGGCTGCACGGAAGGACTTTCCTTGGAGAGTGGCTTTATTCAGCCCCAGGTGCTTGTGATCCTTTCCCCTGCGCTTGATTGCTGTGGTGGTGTTCTCCAGGGAAGCTGGAGCCCAAATCCAGGGTCTCAGATCAGTGTTGCCCACCCTCTTCCCCATCCTTTGTCTTTGTTCTGTCTGAAATCTTAAATCCCAGGGAGGACAGAAAAGCTTTCAGCCTCCCCATTGTGGCCTCACCAGGGGAATCCTTAGTGCCCTTTGTGCCAGTCGGGCTGAAAATGGGAGCACTGGGAGAAGGGGAAGCCACTGATGGGGAGAGAAACCATCTGAAAGCCAATGGGAAAAAGAATTTTGCTGCAGGTTTACCAGAGGGATGTGATGGGGACACGGTGCTATGTAATGCGGCCGTTTATGAGCTGGGGGAAAAGAGAGAATGGGTGAATTGCAAAACTTGCAAGTGCCTTTGGTTTGTCAAGAGAAGAGGTGGAAAACCTCCCGGGGGTTTTCCCTGATAAAACTGGAGGGCTGGGCAGCGCAGAGAGGCAAATGCAAAGCATGCTGCCGGTGGGAAGGAGCACATGATGAGCTCCAAATTAGCTGTGAATGTTTGGAAAGAGGGGAGAAGCACCTGCAGAGACATCCAGGTGCAAATCTCCACTCTCGGTTCAGCCACCACCAGACAAGCAAAGGAAATTTGAGGAAGAATGGAGTTAAAAAGGTTGCTGAGCGTATTCTAATGCCAGCACATAAATCAGTGCTGCGGTCCTGCCTGGGATGGCATGTTCCTTTCCAGTCAATCCATCTCCAAAAGATACAGCAGGAATAGAAGGGGTCAAGAGATAGGCAACAAAAATTATTGGAGACACCGCAAGCTTTGCAGATGAGCAGAGACTGAAGGATGAGGGGGAACATTTATTTTGAAGATGAGATAAATATGCGGGGATATGATCCATGCACATGAAAAAGGAGGCAGTAAGTGGCACAGGGAAGGTAAATCAGGGGCTGGAAGTCGCCCTTTCTTGTGAGACACAAACCACTGAGAGAATCCCTGGGGACTGGACTGGAGGGGTTTGAATGGTGCCCCGGGACATCTGCAGCACTGCTGGGGTGTTAACAGCACTCAGGGAGGCCTGAAAGGGCACCTGGGTGCCCAGAACACCCAGTTCCATAACTGGGGAGGAGATACAAACAAGGAGGGTACAAACACCTCGGACCCTCAACCTCAGGGGGGTTTTGGCATTTCCCTGGCACCTCAGAGCTGCATTAAACAAAGTGGGAGGCGGCACAAAGACATCCTCCCCTCTCCCCAGGACACCTGCACCTCTCTGGGGCGAGGGGCATCTTCCTGGTGCTGCTGGAGTTGTTTTGGGCGGTGCAGTGATGCTGCAGGGGCTGGGGCAGGTGCTCAGTGGGGATGGGGGTCCAGGTGCCCTGAGGTGCTGCATCTCCAACAGGCCTGAAAGCACGAGCACCAGGGTGAGCCCACCAGGCTGGGGCAGACACCGAGGTGGTCTCTGCTCGAGGATGAGGAGGGATGGAGGCTCGGTGCCGGTGTGAAGGCAGGCGGCTGCACGCTCCGGATGAGGCATGAAAGGCAGGTGGATTATGGGGCTGGTGGAGCTCTTGCTGAGCTTATCTGATCTCCTCTCTGCCCTGCCAGCTCTCCCCCGTGCTGCCCTGGGGCCGCTGGTGTGACACAGCCACGCTGTCACCCCAGCCCAGCCGGCTGCGGGAGCTTCAAAGGCCGGGTGTGCCTGCGCTGACCCCAGAGGCTGCTGTGACCTCCTTTGCTGCGCTGGGCACGACGAGCTTGGCTCAGATAAGGCTCTGCTCCTGCCCCAGGGGACAGGTGGAGCCCCAAGGAGTCGGCAGGATGCTGAGTGAGGGCATCCCTGCCCTGGTACCCCATCCCTCTGCCAGGGGGCTCCTGCGGTCCTGAGCGATGTGCTGTACCCAGGCCGTGTGTGACTCCACAAATGTACAAATCCTGGCGTGTTGGCTCCACGTGGAGCTGTGGGATGGCTCAGCACATCACAGCCCCTTCCTGCAGCAGCACCCTCAGCAGGGTGACCTGCAGCACTCACACAGGTTTATTTTGGTTTTCCACCATCTCCCAGGGGGAGAAGTGCATGCAATGGAGTGTCTTGTTTGGGTACAAGTCAGGGTTCGTTTTTTGTTGTTGGGTTGTTGGTTTTTTTTGGGGTTTTTTTTGGGTTTTTTTTAATGCTTTAAATACCCTGCTTGCTGTGTGTTTCTGTCAGAGAAAGCCAGGGCAGGGCTGTGCTGAGGCTCTGAAGCAGAAGTGGGGGGTTTTTGCAGCGAGTCTCACTTTCTGGTTTGCTCTAGGTTTGGACTCCCCCAAATTGTTTCCCCTACAGCGAATCTCTGTTTTCAGCGTGAGAATTTCTGTTTCAGAGGAAAAAACATTGTGAAATGCTGAGTAGTCTGAGTTTCTTTCCCTTGGGACCGCAGCTGGGCTGGTGTCACAGCTTTCCCCAGTGGCAGCGAGGGGAGCAGGGCTGATGGAGGGGGGGGATGTGGGGCCAGGCAGGTGTGAGTGCACACCCAGTGCTGTGGGGTGCAGGTGTGGCAAAGCCTTGGCAACCACAACCAGGGTCTGAACCCAATGGGAGAACACCCAGCCCTGGGGCTGACAGGAGAGGCTGCCAGAGGGCAATGCTCCCTGAAAATGAGAGTCAGCAAAGTGCCCTGAGCAGGGCAGGGCCTTCCATCCTTGGAAATTCCCCGAGGCTCAGAGCTGAGAACAGTCCCCCTGTCCTGCTGGAGGTCACTTCACCCATTCCCCACGCCCAGCTCATGCAAGCACATTTCTGGTCTCCCCGTGGGAGCCCTGCCTGTCTCTGCATTTCTGCTTGACCCGCTGCCCTCCGGTGACCCCAGTGCCAGGGGAAGGTCACAGGTGCCAAGCAGGGATCTGGCCTGTACCCAGCAAGGTGTCTGCCCAGAGGTGCTGCAGATCCAGGCACCTGATCAATGGCATTTCATAAAGCACCATGGGAAGGTTGTAAAAATCCGTGGGACCTCTGGAGCTCAGGTTTTTGAGGTAGAGTAGCACAGTAGAGCATCTTTGATGCACTCAAAGAATAAAAAATACAGGCTCCTACGTGGAGGCCCCCACAGGTTCCTGGTCTGGGGACTGTGTGCACTAAAACCACTCTTCATAGATTCATTCCAGGCTGGGGTAATGCCCCTTTTGACTCCTTAGTCTGTATCCACCTGCCTTGACTTAGCAACATGGCCATCAAGGTGAGCTGGTTGTGTAGACTGCCTTTAGTCATTGGGAAAAACAGGGTAATTCATCCCAGTCTGTGGTAAATCAAGTGATTACTCTGGAGGGATCCTTTTTTTCTCTTTATTTCAGATGGAGCTTTCGAGTCCAGATTTAAATTAAATGTCTAACTTTTGAAATCCATAGCACAAATCTCCCAGTGAAGGTGGAAACCATTCAGGTGTTTATCCACTGCACAATCCCTGTGGGACAATGGCCTTCAGAGGATCAGGCTCCAGTTCATTAGAGGGAAATTCTGAGGCCATAAGCTGCTAGCAAGGCTAACAGGAATGTTCCTCACTGCAGTGTTCTGGGTCTCAGTGGCTGAGTCTTATTTGGCCAAGCGTGACCTGAAAACGCTGAGCATCCACAGTGACCGTGACCAGCCTCAGGCCAGGCTGCCCACGTGTCCATCTGCACCTGGGAATCAGCCCTGCAGGTGTGTCCAGGAAAACCCCACACCTGGGATTCCAGTTCCATGCACAGGCAGATTTTCAAAGGTATTTATTTGCCTAAATTTGCAGAAGGCAACTTTAGGCAAATAAATATCATTCATTGTACAGGCTTTGGATGAATTCACAGAAATACCTCAGCTGTTTGATTTTGGAGCCTGACTTCCTAAGAGATGTTGTAACCTTGTGTAGGAACCCTCTTACAGCTCCAGGTACCTCTGGGAATTTTCTGCTGAACGTCAAGTTATTGTCCTGGTGAAAACGTTAGCATTTGGTTTAACAGTAGAGGGTCTTTTGTGGTCTGAATTACAGCAAATTTACTTACAGTTTTCATTATTGGAAAGTTCAGGAGAAGGAATTATCCCACCAGGGAGTGCTGTTTAATTTCTGAGGAATAATTTTCTTGTCCTGATATAAATTTGATTGTAATGACAGGTAATTGTAGCAATAGTATAACAATGATAAACCGTTATGGAAATGGCAGTATTTTCAGTGCAACTTCGTGAAAATCCTTCAGAATGTAAACTAAATTAAACCAGAAATCCAGCTAATAATGGACCTAGTGTTTTATGCCATGTTTTGTTCACTTTTTACTCAATAAAGGCTGAGATAAAAGAGGAGGGACGCTGATTCTGGGTCGTGGCTGATGTGCAGTATTTGAACTTAGACAAAAACGGAGTATTTAGTCTTAACCTTCTGTTTCATTAGGGTGATTATAATCCACTTAGAGATTACAGAGAGATCTTAAAATGTCAGGAATTGCCTTTTCCTATGTACAGCAGAAGCAGAACAGGGCAAGAAAGGGTTGATGAGGGCTGTGTGCATTGTGGCTTCGCAGAGATGAGCCCTACATGCAGTCTGCTCTCTAAAAAAGTGGCAGTAATGCCATTTTAGACTCTAAAAAACACACTTTTTTGTTTGTTTGTTTGTTTTTTGTTTTAATCCAGAGTCCTTGGTGCTTTGAATCCCTGGTTTTCAGCCCTTTTTTCTCTAGAAGAATCCAGGTTCTTTCTATCTGATTTGGATCTCATTTGGGCCACAGATATCATCATGTTTTATCTGGACTGAGTGAATACTTTGCTAATCCCTTTCTTTTAGCTTGGGCTTTGCAGCACCATTTCCACCAACTGTTCCCCTTGCTGTGCCCTGAGAGCACTGCCATTGCCTGCATTTAAATTTCACACTGGTCTAAATGTCGGGGGCTGAGCTCTGGCGTGCAGAATCGAGCAGAGATTCACATTTTTAAATTAGCAGACAGTGCAAATGAATGACTGGCTCTTCCCTGGGGAAATATTCTGATCTGCTCAGTACAACAGCTCTGAAAAGGGGGCTGCTGCTGGTAATGACACAGCCTTGGCTGGGGCCTCTGCAGCACAGGGAGCTGGAGGTGTTTGCCAGGGCAGGGGGAATGAGCTCCGTGCGCTCCCCCGGGAGAGAAGCGCGGATGTTTGCAGTCACTCCAGATCTTGTCTCCCAAGGAAACAATGCAAAAGCCAAACCTCTCTCCAGCTCTCACCCCTTGCTTTCTGTCTCACAGTGGGCTCTTCCCAATTTCTAGGTCGGAAAACAGAGGAGCACGATGAGCAGCAGTGCCCCAGCTCCTCATTGGATGCGCTCCGGTGCTGCCGTGGCTCAGGCACACACGAGCCAAGCCCAGCACCAGGATGTGCTTCCCTCTTCTTGAGGGAAGACTTTGGTTTTTCTCCCTGTTTTGCTGAACGTGGCTGTCTTGGTGGCAGCTGGCCAAGCTGGGAAAACAGATCTGTAAAAGGGGTACATAAATATATATATTTATGTATATATATATGTATATATATATTAGATATAGATATAGATATAGATATAGATATAGATATAGATATAGATATAGATATAGATATAGATATATGTATGGACTTTGGCAGCCTGTGTAGGCATTGGCCAGGTCCCTTCTGCCACCCTTGTGTTAAAGTCACCATCCCCAACCCCATAATCTCCTCTGCTCTGCATCCTTCAGGGCAGCCCAGTAAAAATGAGGAGGTCAAGAAGAGATTGCTGAAGCAGGAAATCTCTATTAGAGGTTTTTTGGTCTCCAGCTTAGAAAGAAAAACCGAGAAAACCTGAATTTTTGGAGAGGGGATGGCATATCCAAGGCATGAGAAATTGACAGGGAATTATCTGATCAACCTCTTTGATGGGATTAAATAAAAAGTGAAAAATAAATGCTTTTCTCTATGTATCATTGTCACTATTGCTAAAATATTGAAGTTTAAACAAGGAGGCTTTTAATGGAGGGTTGTCTCACAGGGTGTATTGTATTCACTGGAGTTTGCTCTTTCCTTGGCTAATTATATATATTTATCCATCTTACTGAAAGCTTCTCCAGGGCAAAGAGATGCTGGTTTATTTAATAAAGGAAATGCATAGTGGAGAGAGATCTATTAAATATCAAGGCAGTTCAGTCTCTGATACTCCTGCTCTGGCAGGGGCTGGGAGGGGACATTGCAGAGGGGACATTGGCAGGAGCAAGGAACTCCCCCCTCCAGAGGCATGGCTGAGGGCAGGAGGGAGGGAAAGCTGGGCAAGGACATCTCGTTTGTGGTTTGGGCTGAGACTTCCTTGAGGATTTTGAGGGGATCCCCCATTTCCTTAGGACCCACTGATGAGTCAGGTCCAGCCCCTTCCCTGCTCGTTGCTGCTCCAGGTGATTGCCCTGTAGCTGTTATTTCCCTCCCCCTTCATCCACCCAAACTGACTTCAAAACTCTGTCCAGGTTTCAGTAAACATCCTGTCTCTCCTAAAAACCTGATAAAAATGTGATCTCCTGTGCAGTGCCCCAGCACTTGCAGCATCTTTGGAAAAAGGCTCCAAACCAGAAGCCCCTGGTGCAGGTAGGACCAGCCCCTCCTGATGCTTCTCCATGTGCCATTTGCAAGGGTCATTTGAAACCAATCAGTGGAGGAAGAGACCTCAAACATCCCCTCCCCAGGTAAATCTGAGCTTGCCTGCAGGCTCTGCACCCTCCCAGCTGCTCCCTGTCCAGTGCCACCCCTGTACTCAAATGATGTTGCTGTCACACCCCACTGGGGACAGAGAGTGGGCTCAGGGCTTGTGGGGAAGATCCCAACATCCAGCACACATTGGTCTGGGGGTCACCAGCTGCCTTGCATGAGGGGCTCTGGATTGTCAGGACACTCTGGACGTGAGCAGAAGTCCTTTTTGCAGTGCTGGAGGGGCACACCAGGGCTGTGCCAGGCTGTGCTCCTAATCTCAGGGACCTCAGCACGCCCAAAGCAGATCTCACCCAGCAGCAGCCTCGGCTCCTTTCTGTTCGATGAAAGCATTTCAGACACAAACCTGCTGTACCAAATGTGTGGCTGTTCCATTAGTGCCTATTTTAATCACAGAAATGGAACGCTGTGAGAAAAATCACAGCGCTGCACAGACAGGGACTGGCCCGGGCAGGCAGGCGTCCTTGTGACATGGTCACAGCAAAGTGTCATTATGGCCTGCTGGGGAGCAGCACTCATTTTCCTGCCAGGAAGGGTTGTTTCTCTGCTTGCAACTGTCAGACTCATGAATCCATGGAAATGGCACAAATACGGGGGGTTATTTTCTATCTTATCAATTTTGTTTTGAAGCTTGGTGAAAAATGTGAGATCTTCATTTGAAGCTGCTGCCAGACAGCGATGTGCTGGCTGCTTGGACTTTTTTACATCCTAATGATGCTGCTTTATTTATTTTTCTTTTTGCTTAGCTACCCAGCCAAGCATCATGTGTTTTCTTCTGCAGGAAGATGAGCTCTCAGGAGTGTCTTCTGCTTTATGGCTTCATGCAGATTCTGCAGCTCTGGGCTGTCACTTACTGTCACTTATGCATTTGCTTTTTGAATCAGAGGGGGCTGTGTGCCTCATGCCTGGAGCATTTATTTGGAAATAACTGCTCTAGGTCAGGATAACTGCTGAAGGGCTGCGCTGCTCTTTGGATTCATGTGTTGGACTGGCAGCACCAGCACAGGGATGACATCATGTGAGGTGATGTGGCTCCAGGCTTGGGCTCCAACATCCATCCCCCCTCCCAGCTCTCTCTTTCGTCCTGGCCAGCCACCCTCGAGGTGTGCTTTGTCTTTAAGCATCTCCTTCCCTTCACATGAGAAGCAGGCGAGTGAAGTGGTGCAAGGTGAGACAGCTGGATTTTAGTGGAAGGACACAAATGCAGCAAACAAAATTTTGGCAGTTGTTTCTTTGTGGAAGCTGAAGTGGATCCCTGGGTTACAACACCCGGATCTTCAGCTGAGCTGTCCCTCCAGATTCCCTGTGCAGCTGCTAGGCAGTGCTAGTGCACAACTGAGCTCCTCCTAAGGTGCATGTCAGAAAATAGGTCAGATGGATTGTGCTTTAAATGTGCTCATTTTCCTACAGGCGGTTGTGCTGACGAGCACAGATGCAGATACTTCTGCATGTCTGGAGTGGGGGGAGCGCCCACCCTGGGGAACCAGGGCCATTGTTCTGTGGGAAAGGATGCTGATCTCATTCCTGTTTTCCCCAGGTAGCATCAGTCTCCCACAGCTGTCTCGGGGTTTAGTAACAAGCCCCAAACCGGTGTCAGGTATCCTGAGCACGCTGAGCTGCCAGGGTGCAGCTCCTGCCACGCTGACCTGTGTCCCCAGGGCCCCCTGAGCTTGGGGACTGATGGCAAGCTGCAGAGAAACTGTTCACAGTGATTCCTGCCCAGGGGAGGGGTGGGAGAAGCCTGAGCCTGGTGCCTGAGCATCGGGCTCACACCTGAGCCCCTCTTCACACCTGGGGCACCAAACTCTTCTATGAATGTTTTTCAGAGAAAACAGCACCTTGTGCCCTGCTCACCCTGCCAACAATTGGGCTGGTTTCAGGGGCACTGCTAAGGGGCTCCCGTGAGAGAGGAGGGCTGGGGAAGCCTCTTTTAGGGGAGATGTCAGCAGCCAGACCCAGCCTGAGCAGCCCCTTCCCAGCAGCTGGAGGTGTGAGGTGCAAGGGCAGTGTGTGCAGTGCACTCTGCTTAGGGAATGTACTCAGTTTTAACATTTCTGATTGGGGCAGGAAGCACTGAGAGCTGTGCAGCAGTTCAATATTGCTGCCCAGGAGGGGGAATAACCAACACAGGGAGATGATAATGCCAGAGACTGAGTGTAAGATTTAAGAGGAGATAAGCAGAGTTTTCAGTTTAGAGCCATTCCCCTGACCTGTCACTGCAGAGCCTTGTCCAAAGTCCCTCTCCAGCTCTCCTGGAGCCCCTTCAGGCCCTGGCAGGGGCTCTGAGCTCTCCCTGGAGCCTTTTCCTCCCCAGGTGAGCACTCCCAACTCTCCCAGCCTGGCTCCAGAGCAGAGGGGCTCCAACCCTTGGAGCATCTCCATGGCCTCCTCTGAACTCTCTCCAGCAGCTCCCGAGCTGGAAGCAGCTCCAGGTGGGAGGTCAGAAGCAGAAATCCTCACTCCTGGGCACAGGACAGCAGAATCACCAACCCAGCAGCTGAGCAGAGCCTGCAGCCAAAGCTCTGGGTGTGCTCCTTCCTTCCTGCCCTGGGATGGGAAGGGAGAATCTCACAAATCAAGGGGGGTGTGTGTGCTGCAGCCCCGCATCAGCACAGCCTCAGGCTGCTGGAAGCGTCTGCAGAGAGCCGAGCAGACGGGAATTTGGGGAGACAGGGAGAAGAGGGAGGGCACGGCGGCCTGATGGAAAGCCCAGCAGCACCTTGACCCCGTCAGCAGCGCCTGGCATCACCCACCACGCTGATGGGAAGTGGCACGAGGAGGAGATGCTTTATTGGGCTGGGTTATGGAAGGGGCAGGCAGCTGAAGGCGACGGGCTATTGTCTGAGAGGGGAAATTTATTACAGGGCACCACACAAAGCCTAAATTAGGCTGCCCAGGAAAAGGGGAAAAAAAAAACCAAACCAAACCAAACCAAAAAACCCTCTTGGTGTGTGTGATATGTATGCAGAGCTTGTCATATCGAGTAATGTAGTGCAATAAGGCTGAACCAGGCAGTAATGGGCTGTGAGGCTGCTGCTCTGCCTCTCTCTATCTCTTTCTGTGTTTTTGTTGTTGTTGCAGCAGGACCTTAATGGTGTTCTTTAAACAGATGCTTGAGGAGTCGTACTCCAGCGAGCAGTGATTAAAAAAAAAAAAAAAAAAAAAAAGAAAAAGAAAAAATAAAAAAAGAAGAGAGGGAAGAAAAAGAGGAGAAAGAAAAAAAAGGGAGGGGGGGAATGTTAAAAGCACAAGATTGGCAGAAATCATTTTTCAAAAGAAAAGAGCTTGGGGGTGGGGACAAGCTGGGAGAAGACTGTCAGGCTGTGGAAAAGTTTAATAAATTCCATGTCACTCTAAAGACCGTCATGTGCAGAGTTGCCCAAGGCCAATAAAACCCGATAAACCTCTGATAGGCTGGCTCTGTGCACGGGCACGCGTTATTGCTTTGATACCTTACACAAAAATAGGGTGCTTTTTGCTTGTTTTTGATATGGTAAGAGGCCTTGCAGGGTGCTGTTCTTTATAAGAGATATATATAAAATCCACGATAAAAACACCAAAGGATTTAAGTGTGTAGCTGTCATCAGTTACTATTTAACTGAGCGAAACATGTTAAAAGCAGCAACAATACAATATAGCAGTGAACGCATGAGAGCTCAGGCAATCTTCCTCCCACATTTAAGAGAAAGTGCTTTTTAAAACTGTAATCTTGGTCGGATTCGCGGGGAGGGGGAGAAGGCAAGATGAAGAAAGCGGGGAGAAACATCTCTTATTTTTGTTTACCCTCAGCAACTCATTTATTTGCCTGATGTGGCAAGCCTTGGAGTATTTGTTTAATTTTCCTCCCAGGAATGGCTGGGCTGAAGGAATGGGGTAAGGCTGAGGCCAGCCTGGCTCTCAGAGCAGGATGGGGGTCTCAGGTGCCAGCCTGGGGAGCAGCAGCATCAGCTCTGCTCCCACCTTTGGGTGGTCCAGCCGAGCTCTCCCAGCCTTTATTTCCCCCTGTGGGAGCACAGGGATGATGTTCAGGGCACGTTGGCACCTTTGCACGCTGCTCAGCACATGGCAAAGGGCTGCTGGAGCAGCACATTCCTTGCTGGGAATCAAGGTGGTGTTTTCAGCAGCGTTGAGGCAGGTTTAGGTCCTTGCCTGTGATCCCTGAGCTTTGAAATGACCTGGGAATCACCACTAAAAATGGGGTGCAGCTGGTGCAGCACCCAGCTCCTGCCCAGTTTCCTCGGTGTGTCTGTGAACCCCAGTGAAAGCAAAGGATATGGAGAGGGCAGGGAAAACAACCCAGATGGGCAGCGTGGGGCTGTGGTGGTGGGGCAGGCTGCCCCCAGGGTTTCCGTGCCAGTTTTCCAAGCCCTTTTCCTTGCCCTGGAGAAGCTGGATGGCAGAGCTGGGTCCCCACAGGGCACCACCACCACTTCTCCATTTATTACCTATTTTTTCTCTATTTATTACCCATAATGTTCTCTATTTATTACCATTTTTTCCCCTTTTGCTCCTATTTGTTGTGCTGGTACCTGGAAGGCAAATGGGTCACGATTCAAACACTCCCAGTGCCAAACTGGTTGGCATTTGGGGTTTAATGGTTGCCTCTCTAAGGAACTGGAAGTCACAACCACAAGTCTGGAATGAGTGCAGGAGCCTGCAGAGAGCTGGGAGTGCCTGGACAGGGCAGCAGCTCCCCCCAAGCCCCGCTCTGAATTTCCACAGAACTTTTCCACACATTTATCTCCTGGGCAAGCTGAAGTTTTGCAGGTTTGGGTGTCTCTACCAAGCTGAAAAGTTGGGATATTTGGGCAAGGGCAGTTTGGTTGGCTGCAGCAGGCAAGGCAGTGTAAGAAACCCTTTCTTTTTTTTATTTTTCTTTTTTTTTTCCCAATTGTTATATGAGAAGTACTTGCAGGGTGTCATTTCCAAAGATGAAATTTGGCCCAGGAAGAGCTGCTGTTGAGAAGTGCTTCTCGTTGTTCTGCAAGAAATTGTCTGAGTTATGAACCTTTGATAATCATAAGCTTACCATAGCCAATACATTTTTCTCCTAAACTCCCAGCTGTTTTCTGTAATTTTCTCTCTCATCCAGACACACATTTCACAGGGAAAAACACAGTTCCAGAAAAATCCTCCTCTTCCCTCAGTGCCACAGTAGGCAGGAAGGTGCTCACTTACAGGCTTTTTTGTATTTGTCTCACACACAAATACAGGCTCACTAAATGAGGGGGGTTTGCCTATTTCCCCCTCTGGAAAGTACTGATCTTCTTCCTGAAGGATCTTCAGAGCAAAAAGTTACAGAGCTTGAAATTTAATTCCAGCAATGTGGAAGATCCAAGTTGAATCTCCAGTTCTTCTGGGGAACTTCGGGTGAGTCATTTAACCTCTTGGCCTTTCCCCGGCCAAACAGAGCCAGGACTTTGCCTTTTTTTTTTTTTTTTTTTTCCCACAACTCCCTGCTTTTGCCTATCAAAATATAAAATATTTTGTGTCTGGAAGATGCAGTCCTGGATCTCTCTCTTATATTGAATTTGCAGCATCTGTCTGTGGAAGGACAATCCATGGGCACTCCAGCAGCATTTTACAGAGGGAGAAAATGTGCCTTTATCCAGCATGTTGTTTCTGGTGAGATAAACAGGCAAAATTTCTGTTTGCATAAGGCTTTGCCTCCTCTGGCTTCCTTCAGAAGGCCACAGCTCAGCTCAGTGCCAGGAGGATGTGCTTACACAGATACCTGCAGAAGGGAGGGGTAAAGAAAAGGATCTGGAAATGTTTCATGTTGCCCACATATCAGCAGAGTTCACTCTGTTCATCATAATCCCATTTTCTGCCTCAGACATGTCATTACTGCCCACCGGATTTGGGGAGATAGCAGCAGGAAATGAGCTGGAAAAACATCAGACAGTTTGGGTCTTTTTTAAAAAAGTCATTAACACCTCTAATATATTTAATGAACTGCAAGCAGCCCTCGGAGTGGAGAAGGATAAATTCTCTGCGGGTGAGACAGTGAAGGGAGGCTCTGCAGAAAGGCAGGAGGAGAATTCTGGGTTTATTTGGGCTGGAGGGCAAGGAGAGCTGAGGGCAAGCCCTGTCCAAATAGCAAAGAGAAGAAGGGAGATGAAAAAGGCAGGAGAGTGGTTCTCTCTCCTCAGGGCCCTCCGTGGGCACACAGAGATGTGCAAGTGGCTCCCACCCGTGCTGCCCTGCGTCAGCAATATTGCAGTGCTGGCAGAGGGGCTGTCACCATGAAGGTGCCAGGGGTGTCACCATGCCCTGGTTTGGCTGTTTGCACCTCTGAGAGGGGCACACCATGCCCTGTTTGTGCCTCTGAGAGGGGCACACCATGCCCTGTTTGTGCCTCTGAGAGGGGCACACCATGCCCTGTTTGCATCTCTGAGAGGGGCACACCATGCCCTGTTTGTGCCTCTGAGAGGGGCACACCATGCCCTGTTTGTGCCTCTGAGAGGGGCACACCATGCCCTGTTTGTGCCTCTGAGAGGGGCACACCATGCCCTGTTTGTAACTCTGAGAGGGGCACACCATGCCCTGTTTGTGCCTCTGAGAGGGGCACACCATGCCCTGTTTGTGCCTCTGAGAGGGGCACACCCTCACCTGCCCATGGCTCGCAGCAGGCAGGCTCAGCTGAGCCCAGCCCTGTTTGCTGTTCTCAGTTCCAGACCAGAAAAGGGAGGTGAAGCCGAGGTGTGATCCCAGGCTGAGCCGAATTCCTCCCTGCCCACAGTGCTCCAAAGTGGCAACTGTAAAACTCAACCCATTTAACTACTGTTAGGCTGGGCAATGCATCCCAGGGGAGCCCCTGCTGCAGCTTCATGCTGGCCAAACTCCAGCACTTGTGTTTTGGCACCACCAGCTACGAGCTGTGCCCCAGCCCAGAGCCCTGGGAGCTGCACACGGGCTCTGGCACTGCCCTCCCTGTGCCCCCAGCCTTCTCTGACTGTGATAAAGCACTGGAGATATTGTTCTTCCTATGTACCAGCAGTGCTGTCTGCACACCTACGAGTGGATCTAATTTGCAGCACATCTCTCAGGTGGGGAGAGGAATTTATCCTTCTGACAGGCAGAGAGGGGCCAAGTGCCTTGTCCAAAGCATGGAGCGAGTGTGTGAATTAACAGGGACTCAACCCAGACCTGAACTGGTGCCCCAGCTCCTGGCACACACACCCTGCCTGCTGGCAGCTGCTGAAGCGTGAGAGGAGAGCAGAGCAATTTGTTTTGCAGGTTGCTTATTTATAAGGACAGGCTGGTTTTGGGTTTTGCAGCTCTTTATCATTTAAAATTTTCTGGGCTGTCATGTCCCCCGTCCTCAGGGCTCCCGGGGGGGGGCAGAGGTGGGAAGCTGGGATGAAGAGGTGGCACAGGCTGTGAGGGGCAGTGCTGGGGGCTGCCCGGGGGCTCTGCTGCACAGCCCTGCTGGCACTGAGTGCTGGCTCCAGGCAGGAGCCCTGGGCTCCCTTCCAGGCCCAGGAGAGCTTACAGGATTTAGCAGGCATAAGCTACAGAGCCACTTCCCTGCTCTCTTGACCCTTTCCATATTGACCCTGTCAGCCTGGTACAAATTTGTCACCCCTCCAGTTTGTCCCAATCACTGCATTTCCTGTCCCATCCCAGCTGTTAGGGGCACCTCAGCCTGGATCTTCCCTTCCCTGACCTCTGTCCCCTTCTCCCTTTCCCCACCCACCCTGCCAGGCTCAGTCCTCCCTCCCTGGCTCTTTCCCAACCCCTTCTCTGTGCCAGGGCAGTCCCAGCAGCCAGGGGACAGCCCTGCCTCCCTCCTCACCTTTGTGCAGCTCCTCATCAGCACAGTGAAAAGCACGTGGCAAAGGTAAAATGTTTTAACCCTGGTCACTGAGAATTTCAGACTTTCTGTGCTGACAGGCACTGACCCACAAGAGAGCACTGCATTTCACCTGAGGCCATGGAGAAGCTTCCAAAATTGAGTGGCAGAACTAAGATTATTGGTGTGTTTGGTTTTGTATTTGTATTTGGTTTGTGTATTATTGGTTTGAATAGAAGTGTGTGATATCACAGGGTGGAAAACTTAGAGTTTAAGGGTTTAGAATACAGTAATATACATAAAGCAAGATGGAGGTTTTAGGGTAGAGGCTGGGTGTTCTTCACCTTCTTCTCCATGGGTGTGGGTGATTTTGTGTAATTGGATAAAAAAGTCCCCATTGCAGGCACGGGTGGTTGGTTATTGGGTTAAAAGTGAAAATAATTGAGGTGTCATTCCTTAATTGGACAGTTTATCCTTCAAAGGCCTTGTAGAGAGAGAGATGGGGCTCCATTTTTAGTTTGTTAGAGTGAAGTGCTGTAGAACTCAGGGTTTGTGAGAATGTAACAGAGATAAGAACTAATAAACATCTGAGTCCAAACAACAAATATCATCTCATGTGTTGAATCCCAATCCTGGCAAAAAGAAGTTAAGACTTGACAGTAAGGGCTCGGCCACCATGCTCTGAATTTCAAGTTCTTCCCCAAAGCATGCAAAATTGTCCAAAAATGTCCTGCCAACACAACTGTCCCCGTCCTCCCCACAGAACCAGCTGGAGATGGTGCTGGGACAGCTGGAGAAGCACACACTTGCTGCAGAAAGTTTCAACCCAAACAATTAAATCCCTGAAAGAATTTCCAAAAGCGCCTAAGCAGGTTACATGCCTAATTCTCAGAGCCCAATGGGACTTGGACATCTAATCTTCTTAGCTGCTTTTGAAAATCTTTGCCAGGTGCCTGTTTGCATGTTTAGGTGCTCTAAAACCTTTGTGAGTCTAAGCTGTAGAGTGTGGTCAGTTTGGGTCAGAGCAGAATAGCAGCAAATCCCATCTGGAGACATTTATTTGGGATAAATCCGAGCTGGGCAACCAGCGGGGTCCCCAGCCCTGCTGAGGGACACCATATGTCCTTGATCATTTTGCTTTATTCTACTTTTGGCAGACTTATCATGGGTAAGGCAGAAAGGCAGAGCCTTCCCTGCCCAGAGAGCCTCAGCTCTGTCTGGTACCACAGAAAGAGACTCTGCTGTCAAAACACTCCATGTGCTGTGGGGTTTTTTGGGGCAGATCTGGCCCACAATGACCATTGCTGTGTGTGTGGAGCTCCAGGCCAGCAGGAGCAAAGAAAAAGCCTCCAAGCAGGAGCATTGCCTGGCTGGAACTGGAGCAGAGCAGCTCCTGGTGGAACAGCAACGCTTCTGTGCTTACAGTGCTGCTGAAAATCAGAAACTGCCTGTGCAAAGCCTGAGCTCCTGGCTGGAAGGAGAAACACGGATTTTTTTTTTTTTTTGGAGCTTTGGAAAATCAGGCCACAGGTTTTGAGTGTGAAACACAGACCTACAGGAAAATCTTGGCTGTAGGACAGCAAGGACAACCCCGATCTGTGGGAACAGAGGGAGCTGCTCCAGCTGACAGCATGAGAAGGACTCAGAAGTCCTGTCTGCTGGCTCCTTGGAAGCTCAGGAGATCAGCAGCAGTGCCCAGCACCCCAGGGCATGCCCACACTGCCACATCCACCCAGCCCTGACAACCTCTCCATGCTGGGACTCTGACCCCCCCTTATTCCAACCCTACCCCACCCCCAAAAAGTGACCCCATTTTCTGGGAAATTATTTCCAGCACAGTAATTGCAGGCTGGAAATTAGACCCCAGCCTTCAAAGAGCAGGCTCTGAAGTGCACATTAGCTCTCTGCCAGGATGAGCCATCGTACCAGTCCCTGCTCCTCTCCTGCCTGAAATTATGTTTGACTACAGGGCATGAAATGTTATTCATCCTTCCCCATCTCCCTCCCATCCGTTTCTATTCAGATTCAGCACCGAGTGGTAGCAGCAGCAGGTATATGAATAGGATTTTCAGGTGTTCATGTGTCTTTTATTTCTTTTTTTTCCCCCAGTTCCCCTTTTATACATGAGAAAGCAGCATGAAAGGCAAAGCAAATGAGAATGGGGAAGAAAGTGTTGGATTTAAAGCAATCTGTGAGCACGGGGCTGTTTATTATCTGCAGGGTGAGTGGCAGCGTGGCCCCAAGAGCCACCTCTCTGATGGCCATGGTCAAGGCTGGCGTGGAAAGGGTGGTGCTGAGGCAGCTGATGGGCACGAGGTTAATTCTCATTTCACTCCCTGGCAGTAGCAATTTCACGGATCTCGTCATCTGTGGACAGTTGCAGAAAGGGGAGATCAGAAATGACAAATATCTACATTACCTTCAGAGATTAAAATGCCACCAAATGTTTTTTTTAATATGAAACCGCTGGTGGTTTTGGGATTTGGTTGGTATAGGGGACCATTGTCAGTTTGGGATTTATTTAATTTTATTTTATTTTAGAACAAAACACACTGAGAAAAGCATTTAAAAATGGCAGAGGCAGCTGGAATTTGGAGGCTACCATGAAAAGCAGACTGGATATCTAGGCTGGACATCTCCCATCTGCATGGATAATTTATAATCATGTGTTTTTCTCACCAGTCAAAAACAGAGTTGGTTTTAAACAGATAGAACTGGCTCTTGCCATTTTCTTGTCAGCGTTATCTCATTAGGATCAATACTTTTCTTTGCTTTTCTGTAAGCCTGGGAAAATCAGGGGGATGGATTTCCTCTAACAGGATAAAATCCTTGCAGAGGACTTTGGAGAGGCGAGATAAGAAATTAACATTAAGAAACGTGATCGCTATCGTGTGCAGAGGTTTTGCTGCTGAACCCCACCTGAAGCTTGTTTTCCAGCACATTTACATTTCCAACAAGCTCCAGCTCTTGCTGATTTGAAGCTGCGGGGTGTAAAAACCCCGCGGGGCTCTGCTCGGCTGCGAATTGCCTCTCCCTGCACGTAGGAAATCCGCTGTGATGCCGACCTTGAGGCTCCGACGGGACACGGGGACAGGGGGGTGTAGGGGACGTGCAGATGTTGTGTGCTTGTGATCCTGCTCAGGGCAAGTCACAGCGCGGCTGTGCGAGGTTTTATTTCGTTTTTCCTGTTGGGAGCAGCAGTGGAGGTCCCTGGTGGAAGAGCCATCCCTGCTCCTGTGTGACCACAGCGTGCTCTGGGTTATTTTCCCTCGTGTCATTTCTTCCCTGCGCCTCTGTAGCTGCCACCAAGTCTCTTCTTGTGCGGTGAGGGAGAGAAAAAGAGCGAAGGAAGCAGTGTGGGGTCTGGATGAGGTGCTGGGGTGCTCGGGGGAGGAAGGTGAGGAAGAGGTGGCTGGCACAGCAGCATCCCCTCGCTGCCCTGCTCAGCTCTGCTCTCCAGGCTCTCACTGCTGCTCACTGCTGGAAGCCAGGGCAAGCCATAAATCCAAAGTTTCTTGTGCGTTGCTGGTGCCCTCAGCCCGGGAGGGGGTGGCAGAGATGGATCTGCTGCAGTTGGCTTGTGGGGGGCAGCGTGGGCATGGCTGGGGCAGGACAAAGGGAGGTTCTGTCACCTCTGCCAGGTCAGCAGCTTGGGAAGCTGAGAAACAACCCGGATCACATCTCTGGAGGTGTGGCAAGGGAAATTCAAAGCGTTTAAAGAGAAGAGACAGGGTGATCTCCAGGTATTTAAGGAGAGCCCTTCTGGTTGGGCTTAGAGAGGATGGAAAATGAAATGGGAGGGTGATGGAAGCTGGCTGGTGGGGGTGGGACCTGACAGCTCAGGAGCAAATGAGACATGACAGAAAGGGGGGAGATAATTTAACAGGCTTGGCCTGATATTGTCCTTCATAGTCATGTCTTGATTTTCTCTTGCTTTAGGTTTGTCAGATCTGATTTTGCAGAGGATGAGGGGGGGACTGGTCTGCCCCACATATGCTGAGCAGAGGTGCCTGCACAGCTGCCTGTTGCTCCTCCAAGCCACAAGCATGCAAGAAACATTCGGTTTTAAATGCCTGGAAGTATTTTCACGTTGTTAAAATGACCTCTTCTTCACCATGTGCCTTCTTGAGAGCTGTTGTGCTATTTTTGCTCCAAATTTCAAAACAAATCCCACCCCTAAGGCAGAAACCAAGAGCAGGAACCATCAGGAACTGTCAGCTTTGCTGAACTAACCAAAAACTGAGATTTCCAGCAAAAGCCTTTGACTTCTGGTGCTCACCTCGAAGCAACAGGCTGCAAGCCCCACGCCTTCACCCTGCTGCTGAGGCTTGGCAGCTCCCCCACTGCAGGAGGTGTTTGTGGTGGAGCAAGGGGAAGGTTTGGGGGGGATTTATGTCCTGCTGGAGCCTCAGGCAGGCCCAGCCTGGCTTCATCCCACCAGGCTCCTGCATCAGCTGCTGGTGGGGTCTGGAGGCTGAGGTATAAATCTGTGCCCTGAAAGCTGCTGGACACCAACTCTTCCAGCGAGAGGGGATGCCATGAGCTCCCCTTCAGGGCAGTAAATCTCCTGTCATTCCTGGGCTCATCCTCACTGATTCAGCCTGCTGTGACACTTTGGGGGGGGACAGGACACACAGCTGGCTGTGAGGATCAGCCACAGCCCCTGGGCACTGCAGTCAGAGCCCCACGGGCTGGGAGAGCCAGCTCAGCTCCAGGAGCCCACAGGATCCTGCTCCCAGCCCTGCCCAGTGCAGGTGGGTGCTGAGCCAACCTTGTGCTGCTCCACGAGGACCTCCCAGGCCTTGATGGGTGCAGGGTGGTCCCTAAGGATGGTGCAGACAGCCCCAGGGTCACCACAGGTTGGGTGCCTCTGTTCCAGCTCCACATAATTACAATAATAATAATAGATTGTTGGGTGCCCTTCTTGCAGCTTTGTGAATAACAATAATCATCATCATCGTGTTTTTAATTTTTAACCCAAGTGGCCACATAAAATAACTTCTTAAGCCTTTTGCCCATGGCAAATGCCTTAGAAGGACATAAAAGACAAGCTCTAATTTTCCTCCCTGGCCTTTTTTTTATGGCTGTGGCCTGGCACAGCTCCTAGGGCACAGGTTCTGGCAGCTTTGGAGGCTGGTCTTTCCCTGGAGGAAAGGCAGGATGTGCCTACATCCCCTGCAAAGCCAAAGGCAGGGAGCTGCTGGCAGCCAGGAGCTCTCAGGAAAGGGCTGCTGCTCAGAGAGGCTCTAATTACCATTCCCCTGCAGATATTTGCTTTGGTCTCCTCAGGCCAGGCTCTCCTGGGCTCCTACTGGGCTGTGAAGCTGCTGCCCAGGGCACACAGCACAGGCTGGGCACGGCCCTGCAGCAGCTCTGAGGGGGCACACATGGATCTTCAGCAATTTAAAAACCATTCCTCACATCCTCACACCCCAGCCCCCAGGACTGAGGCAGATGGGGATTAGAAGGCTTTGCCACAGAAAAAAAAAAAAAAATCCCAAGGCATGTCCTGGTGGTGAATTTAGTGATCACAGGGGTTGGTAATTACAGGGAGGGGGTGAATCTTGGCTCACAAGGGTTTTGGCTTTTATGTTTTTCAGATTCTGTGCTGCTTTAGTGTGTGGGTCTGGGCTTCATATTAGGAGATGGTGAGCTCTTTTCACAGAGCAGGGAGACAAAACAATTCCTGCTCCAGCTGGGCACCAAGGACAAATGATCCAAACCTCAGGCCCAAGAGCACAAACAACGTGGGCTGGAGAGAGAAAAACAAGAAGGATGGGACTATAATTGGACAATTAATACTAATGGTCCAATATACAAATGGAGCAGAACTTATAAAAGTGAGAGATCCCATGACCAGTCATGGATTTTGTGACCATTTTGGTTCATTTTGGGTGTAGCCCTGGCTGAGCTCTTGTGCTGCCCAAGGTGGATCCATGGAGGAGATCCTTTGAATAAATCCCTGCTTTATTCTTTAGCTCTGTCCAGTCTGTTCTAGGGCAGCCTTCATGCCCTGCAGTGCTGGAGCTCTGTTTGCTGGTGGAGTGCTCAGGGTGACACTGCAGGTGACACAGCCAGGTCACAGCTCACTGCAGCACCAGGGGGTCCTGGGGGTGCTGTCACACCCCCGATGAGCTGTCCTGGCACTGGGGGACAGCTCAGGGGCCGTGTCCAAGTGTCTCTGCTGAGCTCTGGGTGTGTTCAGCCCAGGGGGGAAGCTGCCCTGCCCCTCCCTGGAGTTCCTGCAGAGACTATGGAAAAACGCTTGTCCTTCCTTGGGTAAAGGCCACCTCATCTTTCCCAGGCTGGGGAGGGGGCTGGCCCTCCACCCAGGTCTGAGCTGCCCTGTTGGGCACAGTGTGAGGGACATCATTCTCAAAATTCTCAATACCATGGCCCTGGGCAACCAGATGTTTCCACTTTTCAAACTCCAATTTCCGCCAGTTACGAGGTCTTGGGTAGCGGATTTTGGGAGCGGGGACCTCCCATTCTGACAGGCCTTCATCACCACCACCAACAGCACCTTCTGTCATTGGAATAGGCTCCCAGATTGGCGGGATGGACTCCTTCTTCCCTCCGGAACGTAACCACAGCTTCTCAAATAACCATTCCAGATGTTCCTCTCTTAAAAAGCCCACCAGAGCCTCCTCTGAAGACTGTGCCAGTCTGCGCAATCTTCGCGCCTGGATACTTGGAATGAGCGCTGCCAGCTTGATGATGTCTAAACCACCATCCTTATAACTCAAATACAAGATTGCATCGCACGTACACGGGGGGAGATGCAGCCACTCCTTGACTGATTTTCGAATCAACAAGTCTAGGGATTCTAGGAGCCTGGCACTCACTTCAGTATGGTCAGCCAAACACGCCAGTCTCTGGATGGTATATGTTCTAAGTATCAACCTAGGAGGCCCAAAGGCAGGGTGCCAGTGCTGTGCACAAAGCTTCTGACTGGGAAAACCTGCCCAGCTTGAGCCTGATATGAACTCCTCTTTGATACGGACTCCTCTGTGGCTCTCTGTAGGAGTTACACGCTGCTCTGTGTGTGTTCAACACTGCAGAGCTGTGACCAGAGCTGCAAAAGGACCCCCAGAGCCATGGCCAGGCAGGCTCAAACCCTGTTTGCCGGCCCTGAGTCTGCTCTAAGCCTCGTGTACATCATGCAGGGGTGAGGCGCTGAGGCTCAGACCTTTTTCCTCAGGGAAAATCAGGGAGAAAGGAGCTCCACAGTGCCCAGGGCAGGGATGGACATCACCAGCCAGCCCTGCCAAGCTGCTTTCCCCTGTGGCAGCCCCAGTGCCACTCAGTTTATCAGCAGCCTGGTCCAAGGCAAATTTTAATTGTCCACATCCCTCTGACGCCCACTTCAAGAGGCTGGGTAGGCTGCCCCAGGATCCAGCACATGAGGAAGGTGAGATGATCCTTTCTTAAAAGCATATTGCCCAGTGATTTTTTTTCACAAGGCTTTGAACAGTTTTTGCTGATTCTTTTATTTTTAATTGGTTCCCCTTGGAAAACTCGTGCTGGAGTCTGTGTCCTTTCATCATTCCGTGCCGCCGTGGATGCCAGCAGTGTGCACGGGGCACGAGAGGGGCTGGGGTCGCCTCAGACATCCTGTCCATAAACTAGGTCAGTGCTAACAAAGGGATTTTAGCTGGTGCTGCCATCCCAGTGCAAAGCCAATGGGGATGGTTATGGGGAGGTTGGATTTGAAGAGCCCCATGGAAAGGTTTTCCTTGCCCTGAGCAGTGTCCTTCACCTCTGGGGCAGGTGGTGTGGGGTTGTGGGGGTCTGCAGCCATTCCCTGTGACCAAACCCCACCTGCAATGACTGTGTGGGGCCAAACCCCACTTGCAATGACTGTGTGGGGCCAAACCCCACCTGCAATGACTGTGTGGGACCAAACCCCACCTGTGTGTGGGTCTGCTGTGTGGTGGGGAAGGGGAAAGGCACAACTGCCAGCCTGCTGCTGGGGTTAGATGGGGCTGGAGCTGGGACAGCAGATCTGGCACCCACCACCCCCTGGCAGGACCCTCCAGCCCAGGGAAAGTGTTGCTGTTGAGTAAGAAACAACACAGGCTCACCCAAAGGCTGGCACCTTGCTCTACTTTGAAATTTTCTCTTTTATGCACTGTTCTGATACAGACAGACCAGGTTGGTCAATTAATCAATGCATTTCACTTGATTAGCTAATTAACAAAATGCCTTTCTTATAAACAATCTTTGAGAAAAACAGGAAAACAGAGAGTAGGAAAACAACACCTGCAGGTTGTTTATAATAATAAGCTATCATTGTTTATCTTCTACTCCCTAAAGTCTCACAAGCCGATTTTAGGACAACTTATCTAGTTTTCTCACTCTCTGACTAGGCTGTCACATCCAAGGAAGGCCCTTGAGCAGCATTTTGGGGTGGTGTCACTGGGTCTCGTAGCTCCTCGGTTCCACACTGGCTCCTGTGGGAAATCTGCCTGCGCCATCCTCTCAGCCAAGGGGTGAGACCTGACCACTGCCACAACAGCCCCGGTCTGGCACCCACCACCATCCTCAGCAACCCCAGTCGTGGCCTCAGGGCCACAGTTTATGAGCTCCTGTCCCCTGCCAGGCATGAGGGTCACCCATGAGAGCAGCTGGAGTCTGGCACAGAAGGAGGGAGGGAGAAAAAATACAAGGAGATAGAAATTTTCTTTTCATTTTTAGCAAACAATGATATGCAAAATGCCCGATTTCCTTCACTTGTGCTGGGGTTGGTGCAGTGCAGATGTGTGTGGCTCACCAGTGTGCTGAGCATTACCTGAGCAGGTGCAATGAGGCACCACCCACACACCAGCACTGCCACTTTTGCCTTTCCATGAGCTGAGAAGCCCAGCTGGGCAGTGCTTCCCTCACCCCTTCCCCTCACTGCTTCCCCTTTGCTTGTTTCTTGCTCCTGAGCCCTCCTCTTATTTAACATCCCACCCTTTGAGCTTCACCTTTCTCTGGTTCAGTGCAGCCTTGTCCTGGGGAGCAGAGCTATAAGGGACAGATGTGAAGGGGGGTTTTGGAATAGAATCACAGAAATCCCAGAATTGTTTGGGTTGGAAAGGACTTAAACATCTTGTTCCATCCCCCTGCCATGGGCAGAGACTCCTTCCACCAGATAGCTCAGGGCCACATCCAACCTGGCCTTGAACACTTTCAGGGAGGGGACAGCCACAGCTTCTCTGGACAGTCAGTGCCTTAATAAATGTAATAAAATATTGCTGGCAGTCAGGAGTGGACCATGGAGAGAACTGGGCAGTGCTGCCCATGCACAGGAGCAGAGCTGCTGTCCCACACCCTGCTCAGCTCCAGAGAGGAGGTTGATGTGAGGCTGTGCCAGGGCAGGGGTGGTTCCCTGGGGACACAGACCTTCACCCTGACCTCTGCTTGGGCACCCGTGTTGTCACCACCTTTGAGAACAGTTTCATATCCTCATTCATTCCTCAAAATAATTTGGTCTGTGGCTTTTTAGAGTCCATTTAGGGAAGTTGTAGATGTTTTCCAGCACAGGGCAGGGGAAGTTTTGGTGGGTCACAGCAGTGCCAGATCCATCGGTGTTTCTGGGGATGCTGCTCAGAGCTCAGGAATTCAACTGGGCTCAAACCCAGGGGGCTCAGCACCAGCTGCTGTGACCAGGGACAGGTCTGGAGAGGCAGCACCAGGGAGCAGAGCACCCCCAGCACCTCTCAGCAGGGCTGGAAGCAGGAACCCACCGAGGGAAGGTGCTGGCCTTGCAGGTGTCACCCCAGGTGAGAGAAAGGGGGTGACTGTGCTGCTCAGGATGGCAGCTGGCAGCCTGGAGTGGAGGGAAGAGCGTTCTAAAACCCAGCAGGAAAACAGAAATCCTCTGCACAGCAAACTGCCTCCACTTCCACCCTCGCTCCCCTGGTTGTGCTTCCCTCCACAGTTCAAGACAAAGGGGATGGTGACACTTCAGTGACACTTGTCACTTTTTTCAGCTGCTGTGCTCACCAATGCTTCTCTTTGCTCGGGGCAAGAGGAGGTGATGGGTGTCCCAGCAGTAGCTCTGGAGCTGGCTGGGGATGAGCCTGGAGCCCAAAACATCTCCGAGCCCCTCCACCTCCCCCAGGTAGGCTGCCTGCCTCCATTCTTCCTGCTGCCACAGACCTGCCTTTTATGAGTCTTTAAAGATAATGAAAGGACTTACAAAGCTTAATATGAGTCAAAGTGTTTTCAAGAAATGTCAGCTGCCACATGTCTCTATTTAAATAGGGAAAAGGTTTTTTTTTTCCATCTGTAAAGCACAAAACCACACTGCTGCGTTAATTCATGAAAATGCCATGGAATGTGGCGGTGAGAAGTACAAAGGGAAAAATGACCAGGTCAGCTCCACTGCCAAGGATGAGTGAAGTGCTGAAAGGCTGAACAGAAAATGTGGTGTTTGAAGAGATTTGGTGCCTGATTTAAGGCCGTCCTTCCCTCTGTAGTTCCTGTGCTATTGTATCGCACACGATGGGCCCTGGAGCAGAGGCTGTGCTCCAGCCGGCACATTTGTACCTTCAGCAGCAAAGAAATATGCAAAAAAGGATTTCTTTTTCTTTTTTTGGAGGTGAATGACATTTTCCTTTAATAGCCTTTATCTCCTGTCCTTGTGCAACAAATCTTCTCGTGCCCCTCGAACTCTGCAGCCCCCGGTTGTTTCCCAGCACAGACCCCAGACCACAGGGCTCCCTCCAGCTTTGTCTGCATGTGGAAAAGGGACTTGCATCTCCCTCCAGGGAGACTGGATGTTCCTGTGAGCAAGAAAATCCCCCCTCTGTGGCAGGAAGGACCCCCAGTCCCCACCAGCTGTGTGCTCCATTGCTGTATGCATGCCATGGCAGGAGCCAGGAGCTGGGAGCTGGCATCCAGGAGCTGGGAGAAGGAGCTGGGAGAATGAGCTGGAATCCAGGAGCTGGGAGCAGGAGCTGGGAGCAGGAGCCTGCAGCCTGTTTGCACAGTGAGATTCTATTAGCTGAGTTACTGCTGTAATTTCCTAATGGGACGGGGAGCACGCAGGAAATGATAGAAGTGTGCAATTAAACCAAGCCTATCTGAGGATCTTCCATTACACCATGGTAATTTCTGAGTCTCAGCATCCTTCTCTCCCTTTTTTAAAAGTGGGAGAGGAGGGAGGTGTGAGCGTGGAGCTTTCCCCTTGAAGCTGTAGGTAGTGCACCTTTATGGTCATAAATTCCTGCTTATTTATGATCCAGGGAAGTTAACCTTCCAAATCAGATTACACAGATAATTCTGTGTCTTGCCTTTGCCTGGCTGGCAGGAAGAAGAGCTGCCAGGGAAGAGGCACTTATTCCAGCAGTGGAATCTGTTGGAATTTAGCAACATCTTTCTGAATAAATGGAGAGCTCTCCTTTGGGACTCACTGTTTTTTATTGCAAGAGCTATTAAAACACTATGAGAGCAGCAGGGATCAGGGCAGCAGGTTTGGTCTATTTGCAGAGGGTAGTTAACCTGGTTATTTAGAGTCCAGCTGTAGATGTTCCTCCATATTCCTGAACTGCAAAGAGTAAAAAGCCACAGCAGTTTGCAAATTCTCCTTCCACACTCCACTTCCAGGACTTGCTGTTCTCTGCCGGCGGCTCAGGGACCTGCTCCTGACACTCAGGACAGGTCTGCCAGTACCTGGTGTGATCAAACACTGCCAGACCCAGCAAAACACCACAGCACAGATGCAAGGCTGCCCACTGAAGCCAACATTTTAAAGACAAAGCCAGGCAGCCCAGGTTTTGCCCCAGAAAAAGCCCCACTGGAAGATGCCAGGAGGCTGACGATAGGTGCTGTGCACAGAACAGAGATGTCTCCTTCAGGGGTTATTCTGGGCACAAGCCCTCAGGTGGTTGATGTCTGACACCTTCAATGCAAAATTTCCTCTTCACTGGGTCTGGGTTTTGACATTTGCTGTGAGGTAAGCACAGACTTTGCTCATCCAGGCAGCCCAGGATAAAGCACTGAGGAAAGTGCATCTGCACTGGGAATAAAACCACCTTTGCCTGGCGTTTTTAGTGAGCCTGATCTTCAAACTGCTGCATTAACACAGTCCCATCCTCACTGGGAATATCAGCTTTCCTTACATCCTTGTCCAATTTACAGTGTTATTGTTGGGACGGGGTAAACAGTTACTTAATGCAAGCAGATATTTTATGGCAAGGAGAGACCTGAGATACAAAGTTTAGACAAGAAAGCAAAACATCCCTAGAGTTGCACTGAACTGGATTTAAGGCTCCTGGGGTTATAGTGGGACTGGAAGAATGACAGATTCCTACAGCCCTTCTTCAGTCAAGTATTTTGTCACTTTGATGCAAATAAGTGATCTGTGACCAACTTGCTGAGATCTGTGCATCTCACTGGCAGCTGGCAGAGGTGTTTATTATCCTGTAACTCTTGCACCAGCACCCCACATCCCTTCTTCTCTTCCTTTGAAAACTTTGGCTCTCCTTCTAATTAAATGGCTCTGCTCTAGCATCAGCATCCCTTGGTGGGACAAGACTCAGCAGTCATGTGAAAGGTGAAACCTGGAGTGTTTTTTTTGAGGAGATATTGGGTACACTGGAAATTTGAGGTACGTTTCCCCCTCTCTGCTCTATGTTAGTTTCAGACAGGTTGGAACACAAGTAGAAATGCAGAATTTTTCCCTTCAGAGACAGAGCAACCACCCAGCAGGTCAGACATGCAAATCTGAATCTGTGGTGCTCCTCACAGCTGAGGAACTCTGCTCTTCACAGTTCCTCACAATATTATTCTTGATAATATAGGCTAAGGGTGACAGAGAGGATATTCCTCACACAGCCTCTGCGAGTCAGTTCTGGAAAGGAACAGATCCTGATGCCTGGGATTTCCTGGGCAGAGGCTGCAGCCTGCCAGATTTTACCACAGAGGCATCCAACTACCAGGAATTGGTTTAAGTCAAATAAACAAGATCCTCAAGTGATCTAAGAGCCATTGGAGTGTGGCTCTCCAGAGATGATAATGAAATAATTTAGGTCAGAAAAAGCCTTTAAGATCATCAAGTCAGACCATTAACCCAAGGTCCAGGCCACCAATACCCCACGTCCCCAAGCGCCACGTCTATATGTTCTTTTAATACCTCTGGGGTGGCAACTACACCACTTCCCTGGTAAGGGACAGGAAAGATGAGAATCTGACAAAAACACCTCCCTGCTGCATGAAATGAGTGTCACTAGCTTAGTGCTAAGAAGGATGGGAGAAATAAAATGGAAACAACCCAAACATGCAGAACTCTGTGAGGTCTCTGGAATCCCACAACTACTTCAGGCCTGCCTGTGATGCAGAATTCTTGGAAAAGACAAGATCCAGGCAAGCAGGATGTTATTCTGCATTCCTATCAGAACATTCAGAGGTTTGTATCCTTAGGTTATTGGCAACCTGGGACTGTGGATTATGGAGCTATAAATTACCACCATTAACTGTCACAGACGTGACTGAAGTGCCCAGCTGGAGACAGCACACCCCAGTCAGCTACTGCAGCACCCAGGACCTGTTCATCCAACATAAAACATCAGCAACTGGACCCATCTAATCACTTGGATTAATGCAGTAATCCTGGAAGGATAAGTTTTGAAACAAAGACTTCTGGCCTTTCAGCAAAGGGTCCCAGCTGGAGGTTTGGTGGTGGCAGGAGCTGTGCAAAGGGGCACCTTCCCCACTGCTCAGGCACCTGCTGTTGCTTTCTTAGAGATGTGCTGTGAAGTCTGTAAGCAAAACAAGTCCAGATTTCAGTGCTGGTCCATGGTGACTCTGCAAAGAGCCTGCAGCTCCTCGTGGTCTTTGCACAAAATCCTCCCCTCCCCACAAATCTTCAAATTTTGCTCGTGCTAAGGAGGCAATGAGTGTGATCCATGCTGCAGCCTGGCCCTGCAAAGAGAGCACCCACTGCAGGGACTTCATCAGGCTGTGGGACAGCAGGGGGGTCAGGGAGGCTGGTCAGGAGGTGAAGCTGACCAGGGAATATCCATTGCAGGGACTTTTTCAGGCTGTGGGGCAGCATGGGGGTCAGGGAGGCTGGTCAGGAGGTGAAACTCCTTAATTTAAAAATACCCAAGGAAGGGAGAGCAGAGCAGCGCTGCTCTGCCCCACAGCTGCTCCAAGGACAGCAGCGAGGTAGAGACGAACAAATCAGCTATGAAAATTACACCCTTGCTTTTCCACTTAGGAGAACATGATGTGTGCACTCTGGTGGAGGTCTGGCTGATGATAAATGGGTGCTAATGGGGAGGAGGGAGTAGATGTGCCACTCATGTTTTGTGTTCCCCATCCCTTCCCCAGCTGCACGGGGAGCCTTCGTCCTCTTCATCACCTGGGTTAGGAAAATGAGAGGCACACCTGGGCACACAAGGGCCCCTCTCATTGCCAGGGAGCTCCTGACACCACGGAATTTGCAACCTGTGATTTGGATGCAGCTCACCTAAGGGCAATTAAACTTTTTAATTAGTAAAAGCTCGTAAGCAGCAGTGAAGGAACACGTTGTTGGCATTTGCTCGCGACGTGCTTTGTGTGCCTGTGCTTTGCAGCTCAGCCTTGTTGGAGTTTTGGTTCCCTTTCTCTGCATGACTACAGCAGTATCTTTCTGCAAATTAATCTATTTTAGTGCTTTTTTTTTTTTTTTTTTTTTTTTTTTTTTTTTTTTTTTTTTTCCTGGAGAAATTCTCAGCATCAAAACAAACCTTGTATGTGGGTAAGGGAGTGATGAGGAGTGAGGTCTCTCAGCTGATCCTCATCATGAGCAGAAAATGCCTGAATTTTGGTACAGTTTTGATCCAAATCTGCATCTTATTTTGGATTGGATTAGCCAAACCAATCCCTCCAATCTCCAGGGCAGGTTGTAACTCATTGAAAAAAAGAAAAAAAGGAGCAGTTACTTTTTTCCTTTCTCCTTCACTAAACATGCAAACTCCATTCTTTTAACCATTCATCTTAAACATATTTTTTCTCTTCTCATCTATTATTCCTTAGCTGAACAATCTCCACCTATTGTATGGTGCTTCTTAGATCAGACATTAATGTGTTACTCAAAGGTAATCCTTAAATACCCAGGCAGATTTTGTAAAGGGGAAGATGTTGTTGGTCTTTTCTAAATCTTTTGTTTTGAGGTAGGAAAGGTTATATGTATTTATTACGAAAATGCAATAACATTTTAATGAGAAAACGTTAACTATATTTCACGTGTATTTATTTCTCAGAAAACTCATATTGTTCAGTCTTTGGGTGAAAGCCAAGCACTTGTAACAGTTACCTGGCATGATGTGACCCCGTGACAGAAAGTCTAATGAAGACTTTCTTGATAGGGATGTAATTGTAAAGAAAAAAAAATGATTAAAAAATTGGTTCCAGTGCTCTGTGATCCAAGAGTTCATTTGTTTCCTCATTCATGCACTAAACAAGTCCCTAATTAATCTTGAACCTTGGAGAAAGGAGACTAGATTGGCATCTTCTGAATACGAACGTACTTCTCATTTTGGAAAGTTTGAAGAGGCTCTTAAGCATTCTCTTTTAATGGTATTTTTGCAAGGGTTTAAAGTGGCTTCATTAGCCTGCCAAAGCCACTAATTGCATTACCATATTTTTAAACTTAGGAGATTCCTTTAAAAAAAAAAAAAATAGATTAATTTGCTGGCTGAAAGCGCCTGAAGTGTTCAGTGGCTGTCACAGTCCTCAGCTGGAACCAGCGTGGCACTGAGCAGTGTGTACCTGCTGGGGCTGCCCCCAGAGCTGCCACCCCTGCTGTCCCTCCTGGGCAGTCCAGGCAGCAGGATCTCTCACCCTGGGCACGGCTCTGCCCATGGAAACCTGTCTGAATTCCTGCCAGCCTCGGCACCCGAGCTGGGCACAGGAAATCCTTGTGCAGGGGCAAACCTGTGCTGGATCTGTCTGGGGTAGAAATGCAGAACCAGCTGATCTCTCCCACATCGGCTTTAGATGGGGAATAAAGAGCTGATGGTGTTTTAAGCATCTCTTTTCCATCACTGGGGGATTCTCAGCAAAAGCCCCCCCAGCTCTGGGGGTGCTGAGCACTCACCCTTCCACAGCCCTTCCGTGTCCAGTGGCCAAAAGCCTCCTGTAATCCCTGTTGGAGGAAAAGTGGCAGTGCTGATTAACTCCGGCTCCTCCGTTCCTCTGTGCTCTGAAGTGTGAAAGGGATCCAGTGAAAGCCTCAGATGGAAAGTGCCAGCCAAGTTCAAAGTGTGGCTGTGTTAGTCCAGCTGTTCTTATTACAGTAAATAGGCACCTGAACTGTAATGAGGTCACTTCCCTGGATGTTGCTTGTGTGCGGCCCCAGGTGGCTTATCTAAGGTAATATGAATAATACGAACAAGATAAGATAAGGCTGTTAGCCCCAAACAATATTATCAGCCTGTGATTTTAGCTGCCTACCTACTCCATCCTGACAGTGAGGGATAAAAGAAAACCTAAAACTGCAGCCTTGGAGACTTACAAAAGCCTTGTTAAAGCCCATACGAGAGCTCCGAAGAAATATTACCCTGTCTGGGGGAAGGGGGTGGAGGAGAATCAAGGGCACCAAGAAGAAAATACAGCTCACGGTTGAGGGAGTTGGGTTTTTTTCTTCCTTTGCAAATGTGTTCTTGCTCATTTCATTGTGAGCACCACAATATATTATCAGCTTTCACGGAAGTGAAGAGTCGCCGAGGTTTCATTAGTTATGTTTATGCCAATAGAAATAAATCTCTGCAGTCATCAGAACAGGTTTGTTCATACTCCCGGTCCTGACTGGGGAATTTCACTGGCCCCATCCCTGTTGTGCTGGTGGAGCAGATATAGTTTGAGATATACTTTGGCCTTATTGATTTGAAGGCTTCTTCATTACTTCTCCAGCACTGCAGATCAATAGCCATGCCTAGAGCAGCATAATAGATTTTTTTAAAAAATCAATTAAACAGAATATTTTTAACAGAGCCTAGTGCAAAATTCTGCTGCATTTTGATATGTGTGTTTTAAGCCTTGCTGCATTCACCTGCAGACCCTGATGCCTTGCTAAGGAATGGGAGTCTTTGTTTCAGCATCCCTGTGCTGTGGTGTTCAGCCTCCAAAGGAGGAGGAATGACTCAGGATTAGAAACAAGAACCACCCAGCTTTTCTCCTTTGAAACCCATATTCATCACTGCAGCCTCGCCAGAAAGTGAAATAATGTTTGTGGTCTTGGCTCAATCCCCAGTGGACAATAATTCAGTTAAAATATACCAAAATCTGTCATGCTTTTTCCTTGCTCCATGTCTCTGAACACCAGGAGATGAGCTCCTCTTAAATTAGCTTTCATGCTCGAGGGGTTTCCTTGTGCATGCAGAGCCTGATCCTGGCCCCTCTGGGGCTGGTGACAAATTCCCTATTGATTTTGGTGGCCCAGGACTGGGGTCAGGCAGCAGCGTGGCCGAGGGCAGCCCTGGGTCTTGCTGCCATCCCAGAGCTGGGAAAAGCAGCTGCTGCTCTCCTGGGGTCCAGGGGGACTGAGGAGGGGGTGCCTGACCCTGGAAGTGGCTGGGGATCTTCTGTGGCAGATTTTTGCAGCAGTGCAAGCGGTTAACATAGCATATCAGAGGCAGGTAAATCCTTATGGGAAGGCAAACACTCATATTTCAGAGGCTTTCCCCCAGCAGAAGGGTGTAAGGAAGGATTCTGGTGATGTTCTGGATGGTGATGCTCAATAAGACCTTTTCCCAGTCACAGTCCCTCAGACAGGGACACTTAAGGTCACCCCACAGGCAGCCAAAACAAAATTTCCCCATTATTATTTTTCCTCCTCCCTCCTTCCCACCTTTTCCAGCTCCATACCAGCTGCTCTGGGCTGCCTCAGCCACTGGCCACTCTCCCACCATTTCTCCCAAGCCCCAGATTGAATTATTTCTTCGAATTATTTGCATGGCAAATGACACAGGTGGGTATTTTCAGAACTTGCCTTGTCACATCCCAGCACAGCAGCTGCAGCCACGTTGGGTTTGTTTGGCTGGGGCTTTTTTCCTTTGCAAAATGCAAATATTTGTGGCCACAACCCCTGATGCACTTGGAGCTGCAAACTGTGAGGGTTTCTCAGCCATCCAAGGCAGGTCTGCACACTGAGGACCCCACACAGCAAAGCCTTAGGGCAAGGTGCAGATCCCCCTCCCACTGTCTGAGTCCATCACCAAGCCAGGCTGCTCCAGCCCCATTCCCAGGGAGATGCTGTCCCAGGGGAGGCTTTGGAGGAGACAGACTACTCTGCATTGCTGTTCTAGGAGCAGCTTGTTGGCCAGGCAGGGAGCTGAGAGAGGCTCATCAGACACAGCCAACCCCTCAGATGTCTGCAGCTGGGAGGTCTGGAAACCTCCTGGTTTTCTTCTTCCTGTCATCCACACGTGTGGGGGATGTGAGAAACACTTCCAGAAAGCCATGTCTTCCCTCTGCTCCCCTGGTTTTAAGTTTAAACATCTCATGCAGTCCAATCAGCTTAAAAACATCGTTTAAACCTGGAAAGGGAAGTGGAGTGAGGCAGAGCCTGAGCACACGGGTTGGATCTCACCCAGCCCATCACAGCCCAGGCAGCTCAAGTTTAAAGGCCAGCGAGGTGTTTTGTGTGTGGATGTGAGCTGGGGAAGGGGCAGCAATGGCAGGGAGCTGCCAGGCCTGCCTGGGGCTGTGGTGGTGGCTGGGGGCTGCGGGAGGGCTGGCTGGGGGCTGCCAGCCGGGGTGGGCTGTGCCAGCAGGGCAGGTCTGGGCGGCAGCGCCCGCACACGCACTCTGTTCATTCATTTTTCATGCCTCATTTTCAGGCCTGCCTGATTTATGAACCTCATTCTTCCTTCCTCTTGGTTTAAATTTATCTTCAGAAAACAAAGCCGGGGTTTAGAGCAGACCTTCCCTTCCCTTGAGACGGAGAAGCCTGAGTTGGTTTAAGGCCACCAGCTTTAACCAGGGCACGAGTGATGTCCTGGGGACCTGGAGCCTCTCGGGTGAGCAGCTGCTCCCAAAAGTGATGTTCTCCTGCTCCAGGTCCTGCCTTCACCCTGAGGCCCATCCAGTCCTTGGCAGGAGCTAAGCCAGCAGAAAACCACCCCATCAGCCAGCCCTGGGTTTCCCTGGGAAGCACCAGAGCTGGAATCTGGAGTGGGCTGGGAAACCAGGCAAGGAAAGGCAGTGAGACAGGGAACATGGAGACAAGGGGAGTGGCTGGATGCTGTGGGGATGGGACATCTCCTGCCCACCTCTGCCACTGCTCCTTCTGTCCCACCAGCCTCTGGCTGTCCCCACTGACCTTCAAAAACCCAGCAGGGACAATCACAGGGGCTGCCCCAGCCCTTCCCTCCCAGAGCCGGGCAGCTCCCATCCCTCACTGGTGCCAGCATCTCACTCTGATATCCTGCACTGGCACAGCTCCTCTGGAATTGCCCCATGGAGTGGGAACAGGCACAAATTACCCACCTTTAGCGCTCATGTATTTCACACAGACATCCAGGGAGCAGAGTGAGGAGCCAAAGGGCTCTGGATTAGGGGGAAAACACAGCCCATGGAGCTGGGATGGGGCTTGCAGCCAGTCTGTGATGGTGGCATTGCTGGAGCTGAGCTGTCCCCTGGGCAGCCACACACGAGGCCTTTCCCTGATGGCTCAGGGCCACCTGGGCTTTGCCTTTTCACAGAATCACAGAATTCACAGAATCACTGGATTGGAAGAGACCTTCAAGATCATCGAGTCCAGCCCAGCCCCAGCACCTCAACTCAACCCTGGCACCCAGTGCCACATCCAGTCTGTGTTAAACACACCCAGGGATGGTGACTGCACCACCTCCCCGGGCAGCCATTCCAGAACTTTATCACCTTTCTGTAAAAAACTTTTTCCTAATATCCAACCTATATTTCCCTTGGTGCAGCTTGAGACTGTGTCCCCTGGTTCTGACAGAGTTTCTGTCCTCAGGTTCTCCTGGTTTTCCATGCTGTAGGGCTGAGTGAAGTCTCTGGCCCTTCCAAGGGTCACCATGATCCCACAGCATCCTTGTCTGCCACCAGCTGCAAAGTGTCAGAGCTGGGGACAGCAATTCCCACGGTGGCACTGGCCTGGCACAGGTCCTGGCATGACCATGGATCTTCTGCCGGGCATCACTGACCTTCCCACGGCTTCAGCAGCGCCAGCACTGTGGGTAATTACTCAGAGAGCTAAGAAAAGACCTTGTTATTAGGAAGCTTTCCCCCCCCGGGCCCCCCCCCCCCCCCCCCCCCCCCCCAGTTATCTTTCAGCTAATTTTTCCCCAGTTCTTAATTTGCGCCTGGCTCCTCCTCGGAGCCGTTTCAGATCTGTCAAGTGCTCTCGGTGAAACGCTTGTTTTTGTTTGACTAACACGTTCAGGGGGAGGGGGCCGGCGCTGCTTTGGAAGAGCCGGTCTGTTTGCTTTGGTGATAGCAGTGATATTTGGGAGAGACAGATGGAAGGCACTTTTTATTTTCTGCAGACACTTTATGATCCAAGCTGCTCATATTGTATAAGAGAGGCCAGATGCCTTGTTAATTCATAGACATGTTTACAGCATGGAGCTTCTAATAGGTGAATATGAATACTAAATAGTGATTAGTGCTTGTCTGACAGACGTCTCCCTCCTGACTGAAATTGGATCTAAGTTTGACCTTTGGTGAGGGAGGAAGGTATTCTGGTACATTACAAGCCTTTTTTTTAATATAAATATCTCTTCTCTGCATGTAGAAAGACAAATCCTTCACAGACAAATCCTTCACAGACAAATCCTTTTTCTTCCCACTGAAGGATGTATTTGCCCTAAAGACAAGCCAGCCTGCCAAGCTGGGCTGTGCCCTCTGTCCCCGTGTCACTGTGGAAATGGAGGGGGAACCTCTGTTTGAGCATTAAGAAACTGTTAAGTGGGGTGATGCCTTGTGAAAGCTGACCTAGAGCAGAGACTAGACAGAGTTAAAGAATAAAGCAGGGATTTATTCAAAGGATCTCCTCCAAGGATCCGCCTTGGGCAGCACCAGAGCCCAGCCAGGGCTGCACCCAAGATGAACCAAAATGGTCCCAAAATGCACGAGCGCTCCCGGGGGCTCTCACTGGGATCAGCTCTGCTCCATTTGCACCTTGCAGTTCATTGTCCCATTCCAGCTCCAGCCCATGCAGTCCCATCCTGCTTGTTTTTCTCTGTTCAGTGCATACTGTTTATGCTCTTGGGCCTGAGGTTTGGATCATTTGTCCTTGGTCCCCAGCTGGAGCAGGAATTGTTTTGTCTCCCTGCTCTGTGCAGAGAGCTCACCATCCCTAATATGAAGCTCAGAATTACACACTAAAGCAGCACAGAATGTGAAAAACAGAAAAGCTCAAACCTGATGCATCAGGGAGGCATCAGCCCAGTGGTGCTTTATTGCCCTTGGGTGGTGTTTTGGCTTTGTGAGAGGGACTGAGGAGCACCATGGAGGAGCCCCCTGCAGCACCAGGCCTTTCTGGGATGCTCCTGGTTGGACAAAAGCTGTTGCAACCCCTTGATGTCTGTGCAGCCGTGCAGGAGGAGAGGCTGGAGCAGCAAGCCAAACACACAGGACAGAAGGGTTATAGACAGGAGAAGGGAAGGGCAATGGGGAGAGAGAATAATTAGCCACAAGACTCATTTTAAGAAGAACCCCAACACTGCTGGTGGAAGGGGCCACCAGCTCTTTCAGAGGACAGACCAGGGTGCCAGGACTCTGTTCAGCCCATCCATGGGGCTTCACAGCACCTGCCTGCAGGACCCAGAGCCTCATGCACATGGAAAACCCTTTGGGGAGCAGCATCCAATGCATGTTAAATTGTCCTTGAAGAGATATAACACCCAAAAACAACAGGGTGGCCAGCACCCCGGGACTGGAGCACTGCTCTGGAGTGTGGCTGGGCTGCTCCAGAGGCAGCAGAGGGCGGGGGAGGGGGTGGTTTGTGGAAGAGAAAGCAAGGAAAGAAGAAACAGGTCTCAAGAGTAGGTAGTATTTTGGTAAACTGCTCTTTAAAGACGAGCAAGCACCGACTTCTCCTCTTTCCTTAAGGAATCATCCCCACCTGGGGAATTGCAGACTGTCTTTGGGAGGACTGCAAAGCTGAGGGGGAGCTGCAAGGGGTGGCTGGCTGTCAGCAAGGTCCCCACACTCTGGGGCTGTGCCACTTCTCGCTGGGGACTGCTTCAGTGGCACTGAACCCAGGGGACCCGGGGTACACAGCAGGGCACCTGCACAGCCCCAGGAGTGCCCCAGGTGACCTGTCCAGGGCTTCCCAGGAGCACCCCCTTGACCACACTGCCTGTCATGGGGACCAGGGAGAGCTTTGTGATGCTCAGAAGCCTGGTGAGGCTTTGGGAGGAAGTGAGGATGCTGAGGGGAAGCTGAGTGTGCAGCTTCCAAGCCTTGTGGCTGTGCTGAGCAGCCATGGTGAGGCACACTCCTGTGTGCACATCCAGCTGGAGAGATGGTCCTGAGCCAGCAGGAGAGCAGAGGGAGCCTGCTGAGCAGCAGGGTGGGGAGTGAGGGGAGAGGGGTCAGAACCTGTGTCCCCAGCCAGGCTTCCCACCCCCAGCCTGGCTCCCTACAGGTACAAGGCAGCAGCACTTTGGATGTCTCTGCATCGCCAGAGCATCCTTTAAGTGGGTTCCAAGGCACTTTTAAGGCGACTTTGGGACAGAGGGACCATGTATGGATTGTCACCCAGGAACCACCCCACTAACCTGAGTGGGGCTGCACCCAGGAGAAGGGAGACTGAGCTCAGTCCCTCACACCCAGCACCCACGGTGCTCCAGCTCCTCCCAGCACGCAGCGGTTCCCAGCTGAGGCTGCTCACTGTTTTCCACCGTTTCCCAGGTTCTGGTGGTGGCAGGCACGGGCTCCCACCAGCTGTATGGGGCAGAGAAGGGCCTGACTCCTGCCCCAGCCCCACTGACTCGGAGCACATCAAGGCAGAGCTGCTGCTTCCTCTGGAGATGCAGCCCCAGCCTGCTGCCTGTGATCACGGCTGGATGCAGCGCTTGCCTCGACTCCCTTTCATCCCTTTCCTTTTCACTTCACCCTTAAAATTAGATTTTAAGTTTATTCCCCAATTAGACCAGGAAAGGATAAAGTGTTTGGTTTGGGGGATTTTTAGTTTTATTTTTTCCTTTAAAGGCTTGTTCTTGCTGTGAATTTATTGGGTATTGCTGACAGCAGAGGAAATCCTGTGGTTTTTGCTTTCCCTGCTTGTTGTTCAGATGTGAAGGTACAGAGGATGCCTCAACCCTTGAGTGAGCTCAGCTCTCACACGAGGCAGAGAGAGCACAAGCGATTGAGCAAAATCAGTCCCTGACTCCTGTTTCTGATCTCAGCCTCCCCTCTGCTTGGACTGGGAGCTGAAGCAGGAATGTGGTTTTGGCAAACAACCTTAAAAAGTAAATTACTTGCTCTGTGGACTGAAAATCACACTCTTTCTCCTCTAACCAGCTCCTCTCTGCAGGGAAACAAGCTGATAAATGAACAAGGAAAGAGACCTGGCCTCGAGAGCTTAGCAAAGCAAGGAGGTGGTGGGTCATGGAGGCTGTTCCTGCAGGTTGGTGAGGCTGCAGCTCCTGCCCTGCTCTCACCCCAGAACCAGCCTCTGTCTCTGGAGAGGAGAAGAGGGATTTACCACATAAAACACCATTAAGGACTTTGCTTTAGATACCAGCAGAGTGCACTTTGGTGGCCATAAGCCAAATGATGTGTATCTATTATGTGTGTACGTATGGAGCATAGATAAGCTTGTTGCAGGTTCTCTCAAGGCAGGCTCTGCCTCCTCCCAGCTGGAAGGGAGGGAACAAGCCCACAGCCTCTTGCTCTGTGCCTTGCCCAGAGCAGGCTCCCTGGGATGTTGCCTGTGCTGCTGCGGGTCTGGTGCTGCCAGCTCAGGAAGGTGATGCTGCCTGCTCCCATCCCAGAGCTGCTTTGGGTCCAGCCCATATCCCTTCCCAAAATGATGGTCTGGCAATTCCAGCACCCTTGTGTGCCCTGGGCAGAACAAAGAGGGCTCTGGCTCCAGGGCAGAGGTGCCAGAGGGGTTGCAGGTCTCCCAGTGATGCCCTGCATGTATTTAAACCCCTCCAGTCAGCAGGCAGCAGAAATATCCTTTCCTTCCAAAGCTCCAAGTGACTCCTCCGTTCTCTGCCTGTGACATTTCCAGGAGGGCCCTGGCTGCCACGCAGGTCTCTGGCCCTCAACTCTGCCAGAAAAAATGATGGTGTTTGGAGCTGGGGTTTTGGCTCAGACCCATCTTGAGCAATATTGTTCCTCTTGTTTTCGAAACCATAATGCACTGCACTTGGTGGTGATGTCAGGTACTTGTGGATTGTAATTACTGTGTAACCCAGCAGCCTGGAGAGGGATGTCTCAGGAGGGGCAGCCTGAGGGGAAGGAAACTTAGTCCTTTATGAAATGCAGATGTTTTTAAAGGGCTATAATTAACTGGATTGGATGCAGAGTATTGAAAATATAAAAGTTTAACAGGCTTTTGATTTTAAATATTTGCTGTGTACTTCCAGGGGTCACTCAGCTCTGTAGTGCACGATCTCAGTCCTGTCCGTGCTGCCCTCAGAGTCACCCTTGTGCTTCAGGTTCAGACCTTGCCCTGGTGCTTTTTCTTATCCACCCAAAAAACTGAGGAGCACCTAAACTCTCTGTGCAGGGCTGTGTCCTTCAGCTGTGTCCCTCAGCTCCTGGGCATGGCACAGGCTGGAAACTGGCTTCAGGACGATGTGGAGAATGAGGCAAGAGGGGCAGCATGGAAAAGAAAAACAAAACCCCCCAGCGCTCGTAGCTGAATAGGAGCGAGCTCTCCAACCCCAAGTTATGAATTTTGTCAATGAAATTAGCCAACAATGTTTGGGAAAGAATAAAAATAAAGCAGTGAGGGCTCAAAGAAAAACCAGCCGAGCTCTGGGAGTGAATGGGGGCTTTGTTCGGGCTCTGGTCCCTTCAATAGGCAGCCTGAAAGCCCGTGAGTCACGGCGCTGCTGCCCGGGTGCGGGGCCTCCCGGAACGGCCAGGGGGAAAATCCGCCCCGCTCCCATCCGACAGCTGACCAGCAACAGAATAAAGTTAATTTACTGCTAAAGTTAATTTGCTGGGTGAGAGAAAGGAAACGAGAAGCATGTTATAATAGACGCAGCAGCAGAGAGGCTGCGGGAAGTGTCGGAGCGAGGGCTCTCCCCCGTGCCGGGATAACGGGGCCCGTTGTGGCTTTGGGTCCCACGGTGCCTCAGGGTCTGAGAGATGCTACTCACTTCCAAAAATTTAGAAAGGTTTATTAAAAATACAACAGAACACTGAATAGAGAAAATATTACAGCACCGGGAGCAAAGGATTTTTCCCACCATGTGCTCACCCACACAATGGAGGTTTTGCCTTTTAACCCTTTGGCCCCTCCCAAAGTTCTGTGCATCGACTTTTTCTTTACTGCCCAGTGGTGGAGATCACTTCCTTACATCTTGATTGGAGGTCAGGTGCTGCCATAGTGACAAATCGACCCTCCCAAATGTCCCAAACCCAGGCTGTCCCTTGATAACAACACAAGGGGGTAAAACTATATAAAACTTCTCTTAACATACATCCATGATATTTGCCTGTTAATTGTGAGAGTCAACCATTGCATTACTCATGTATCACAAGGGCACAGCCCAGGGATCCCAGTAGCACTCTCTGCAGGGAGAAGCCACCTTCACACGGGAACGCCCTGGAGCAGCAGTGGTGTGATGCCAGCGAAGGGATGCCCTGCCTGGGGACAGCCCTGAGCCTGGCACTGGGGACAGCCCTGAGCCTGGCACCCGAGCCCCAGATCCGTGTCAGTCCCTGCTGGCTGTGAGCCCGGGATGTGTTTTGGGGGTGTGTTTTGGGGGCTGCAGCACAGGCAGGGGCAGGCAGCACCTTGGCCACAGCAGCTGTGGTTTGCCCACGGGGTGGGTGGGCTCTGTGGGGCTGCACAACGGGGCGCATTCCCAGGCTGTGATTTCATCCCCATCCCTGGCCATACACTCCAGCCTCTGGAGAGCCAGGATATGCTCCCTGCACAGACCTGTGAAGGTGAGGATAGCACGGGGCGGGGGGAACAGGGACCATTTTGTGCCAAACCACTCCTGTATGTAACATGGGGCTCTGCAGCACAGGGCCCTGTGCCTGGTTTGGTGGGAGTAGCTGCTCTTTCCAAACAAAGGGCTCCTTTCTTCCCAGCAAGCAGAGGTAGCTGGTGTGAGCTGAATACAACCTGCCTCCAGCCTTTGTTCCGTGCTACCTCGCCCATCCCAGCACTTGGTGCTCGGCATTGGACAAATATACAGCAGGAAAGAGATGGTCCAGCCTCCACAGGGCTTGGAGGGGCTGCCTGGCTTTGTCCCACCACTTCATCCATGGCCTTTCCTAGAGCCAGGGATGTCCCAGCTGAGGGTGGTGGCTGTGCAGGGTGAAGGACTCCCCTCCTGGCACTGGCTTGGTGTGCCAGCAGCCGTGCAAGCACCTGCCCCCAGGCTCCTGCTCCTGCCCTGTCCTGGCCCTGGGCACATCACCACGCTGCCGTGCTTGCAGACAGGCACAGCTTCTCTTGGGAGGAGGCTGCTGAGCAGGGGAATTAGGGCACTGCTGGGGCTGTCAGGCTGGGGACTGGGGCTGCAGCAGGGGGAGCACAGCAATGGCACTGCTCAGCCTTTGAAGGTGGAAAGCTGGTGCCAAGAGTCATGGACTGGTGTGGATGTCCAGGCTGTGACCCTGTGCCATGGGCTGGTGTGGATGTCCAGGCTGTGACCTTGTGCCATGGACTGGTGTGGATGTCCAGGCTGTGACCCTGTGCCATGGAATGGTGTGGATGTCCAGGCTGTGACCTTGTGCCATGGACTGGTGTGGATGTCCAGGCTGTGACACGGTGCCGTGGAATGGTGTGGATGTCCAGGCTGTGACCTTGTGCCATGCATGTCCAGGCTGTGACATGGGGCCACAACGCAGTGCAGACATCCAGCTTTGACAGGGCTCTCCTGTGGTCCGAAGTGCAGATGTCCATATCAGCTCCCTCACCATGCCAGCCGGTATCTAATGAAGCAGAGAGGCACCAAGATCATTTCTGGCTGACACATCACTTGGGAGGCAATTTTAATGGTATGTTACAGTGTTTTAAAATCTGGGTTAAGCCCAGAAATGGCACAGCAGAGGTAAATGTCAAACAGCAACAAAACGGTGCCATCTCCCCTTCCCAGCTGCACAAACCATGTCGTGACCAAAGCAATCCTCCTTTCTGCTCACATCACCTTTCTGGATTTATCATTTTAATGTTCTCTGGGCCACCAAGCCCCACAGCTGTAAATTAATTTTTAAAGTAATACAGGTTTTAAAACTTCCATCTGCTTTAATGAGCTTGGGGGAATCCTGTTGTATTAAAAAACATGCATGCAATTATTTTTCCATCTTGGGTTTCACCAGTTCCCAGCACCACTCGGTGATGACATCTTCTTCCCCTCTCCAAAGTGTTTTCTTGTGATAATGTGGCATTGTATCCTGATGGTGTGTGTGTGTTTTGCTGCACGTGGGCAAGGCTAGAGAGGACTTCTCTAAGGACGCAGCAGTATCATTAGCAGGTCCCTGGGTGGCTTCCCAGTCACCTTTCCATTAATCCAGTTCTGCATCACAGAATTACGAAGCGGCTAATGAACAGCTCCAGCGCCGGGAGCCTGGAGGTACCGCATTAACCGGACGTCTCTTTGAACTGTCTGATTTCTGGTGGGAAAACTTCATGGAAAAACGAGATTGTGTTTGTTTTCACAGCCTTCTGCATCTGTTTTTAAATATTTGCTCACAGTAGTTCTGGGCTTTTTTTTTTGCTCTTTTTTTTTTTTATTAGCAATTAGCCTAATAAGGCACCTTTTCATTGCTTTGCATGTAGATTAACCACTTCAGAGAGTACAAAATAAACATTTTGCAATGCATGCTTGTATCTTCTGGAAAAGATGAGTAACTTGCTTCCACTGAGACAAAGTCCTCTTAACATCAGGGTTTTGCTCTAATCATTACTGCCCAAGAAGATTTTTTTTTTTTGCTCGTTCCCCTTTATTTCCCCTAAGACAACTCCTTACAGCATTTGCTAACCTGAATTTTAAACACAATTAATTCTTATTTAGCCAGTGCATTTACAATTATGTTCTCTATAAGTAACAAATAAATCGCCTGAGATTGTGCAATTTCCTTCTGGTATCTGGGCATTTAGAAGATGCATCTCGATCAGCCTGCCTGGCTCTCAGTCGAACAGGAGCACAGCCAGCGAGTTGTTGTGCACTTCGTGGAGAACCTCCTCTAGTTCTTCTCCCCCATATTTGCAGGATCTAAACCTTTTCCTGGCTTCTCTGTAGATGTGCCCGCAAGGATGTGTCCCCAAGAATGCCCCGCCAAAGATGTCCATGCAAGGATGTGTCCCCAGGATATGCCCCCGAGGATGTACCCCCGGGACCTACTCCTAGAATGTCCTCCCAAGGATGTCCCCCAGGATATCCCCCAGGATGTCCCCCATGGTGTCCCCCAGGATGTCCCCCCAGGATGTCCCCCATGAAATCCCCCAAGGATGTCCCCCAGGATGTTCCCCAGGATGTGCCCCATGATGTCACCCATGATGTCCCCCATGATGTCCCCCAGGATATCCCCCAGGATGTTTCCCATGATGTCACCCATGATGTCCCCCAGGACGTCCCCCATGAAATCCCCCCAGGATGTCCCCCAGGACGTCCCCCAGATGTCCCCCGGGAGGTGCTGGCGGCCGCTGGCCCCTCCCTGGCTGGCCCCAGCTCTAATGAGATCAGCGCTGCGGCGCGTTCCCCGAGCAGCGCGAACAATGAGCCTCTGTCCCACACGCCGCCTCAGTGAGAACAAGAACCAGGCCGAAAAACAGAGAGCAAAAACAGGAGGAGGGGAGGAGAAAGATCTTCATTTCTGAGCTAAGCTGTGCCCGTGTTCACCTCCTGCCTGGGCGAAGTGAGCTGCAGCCACAGCATCGCTTACCAGCGCTGCTCAGGGACAGTGTGGGGTTTTCCATTAGCCACCCCCTCCAGGGACCCTTTGCTCCTCTGTGCCCACACAGCCCCTTTCCAGAACGGGTGACAAATTCCACATCATTGCAAAGGAATTTCCTTTCACTTCCCGAGGTACTGGACCAGGCTGGGTGCAGCAGGGTGTCCCTCCCCAAACCCCATGGGGGGTTTGCTGTGCTGCCCAGGGGGCAGGGAATGCCTCCTCCTCCTCCTCCTCCTCCTCCTCCTCCTCCTCCTCCTCCTGCCATGAGGAAATGGGGTCAGTGGTCCAAACATGGGGGATAACCAAGCAGTGAAATGGAGATGGATGCATGGACACCACACTGTCCTAAATCATGGAGTCACAGAAAGCTTTGGGTTGGAAGGGACTTTAAAGGTCATCTGGTTCAACCCTCCACCACGGGGGGTGTTGGAACTGCTGTCACTGTTGTTCCAGGCTTTTGCCTAAATGACAGCTGCAGGGTCTTGGGGAATTTGATCTTCCTCCCACTCTCAGGGCCAGGACAAGCCCAAGGTTTCCCACTGAGCTGCTGTCCCTGCTCCAGGCTGGCACCCCTAAACACTCCTCACCCGCCAGGAGTGTGGCCACAGCAGAGCCCAGGGCTGTCAGTGGGACAGCGATGACCTTGGACCAGCCAGGCTGTGCCGGCCCCACAGGATTAACAGAAAACCCACTGTGGGTTTTCTTTGGAAAGGTTTTTCGGAGAGAAGCTCTCAGGAGAAGGTCCTTCCAACGAGGCAGAAATCGTGCTCTTCCCTGCTGCTTTTTTGCCTAAATCTTTCCCATGGGCCAAGCAATTAGTTGGTGTGACTCAGTGGCTTTGATGGAGCACTGCTGATTTACACCAGTTGATGAGCTGCTCTGATTTTCTTATAGAAAATCACAGTTAGGCTGTTACACTTAACCTGTACTAAACTGTGCATGAATGATTTATTGTGAACTTCTCATGCAAATGACATTAATAGACTCTGTCATACACAGGAGAAGATGCTAGAAGATTACTAAAAGCTGCTGCACTTAAAAATGTTTCAGAGGAAAATAATGTCTTATATTGTACTACCTGAGAAATCCATCTGATCTCCCCTTGAAACATGAACATGAGAGAACAGTGAAGGTTGTGCTGCATTGTGTGTAGTACCTTGAGGCTGTAACAGAAAAGCTACAAGAAGTATTTTAAAGGAATATATATCGATACCCAGAGCTGCATTACAAGCAGGGAGAGAGCTGTTTTCCTCACGCACATCCTTCAACCCGCCTCGTGATCCAGGAGTGTTTGATGACTTCAGGATCAGACTGCAGAGAAGAAACAAACCAAAAGCAGTCCTGTCTAATTAACTGAACATATTTACATGTGTAAAACTCTCCTGTAGTCCTCGTAATGACTAATGCATAATTATGCACAGACAAATCCCCACAGTAAACACAAATATTTTTGTTTGTGATTATTTATCTCAGGAGAGCTTGGCAATTTGTGAGGGCTTTGCTGAGCTTCTCAGCTGAGCTGAGTGAGGTGTGGGCTGCGGGTGGCTGCTGTGGTCACCCCAGGAGCCCTTTCAGCCATGCAGCAATAGAGGAGGGCAGCTTTGGGCTCCCAAAATGCCTTTGCATTGAGAAATGTAGATTTGTGGAATCACAGGATTGTTTAGGTTGGAAAGAACCTTCAAGATCAAGTCCAAGCACTAACCCAGCATTGCCAAAAGCACCACTAGACCATGTCCCTCGGCACCACAGCTACATGTCTTTTAAATACTTCCAGGGATGGTTTGGATCAAAACAAAGTATTTTGCAAGTTTATTCCAATTCCATGGAAATCCTATGATTTCTCCCAGTTTTAGGCAACATTCACCACCTTTTCATTTGACAACCCTCTTTCTTTTGCTCTGTCTCCCTCAGACTGCTGGGATGGAACAGGCTCATGTGTGCTCATCTTGTCTAGATGTTACCAGGTGATGTTTACCCAGAAAAAAGCCATGTCCCTGTGGCTCCTTCCTCTGTCCATGTTCAGTTATCTGAGCTGCAGGAGCCCAGTAGGTTTTGTACTTTGACTTCAGCTTTTGCTGTCGTGGCTCATGCCAGGGCCTTTCACAGCTCAGCTGCAGGGACAGAAAAATCTCCCCTATGCAGCCCCTGACCAGGGCCAGTTTGACATCAGCCCTGATCCTCCTGGTTTCAGTGGGGCATCTGTACCAGAAAATCCATCATGTTTTGACCCTACACAGCACACTGTGGTGCTCTGTGGAGAAGGAGAGCATGGGGCAGCACTGCAGCAGGGACAGGCAGCTGTGGGAGCACCTGCCCAGTGCCCTGAGCATGTGTGGGAGCTGTGACCCACCCCACTGGTGTCACGTCTCCTCCCTGACCTGCCATCACCCTGCCTGGGAGCCGTGTCACATCTCACCCCATACTGCTCCTGCCTGAACCCCCCCTGGGCCACCAGGAGCTCGGTCTGCTCTCCGAGCCCTCTGTGCCATGTCATCTTAATCCATGGAGCCAGGCAAGCCCCAGTGATAAATTCATCACTTAGTCACTGGCTTTCCTCCTAAAATCCTCTTCAGGGAACAATTCTCCCATGTCTGATGCAGTGACTAATTGATAACTTTCTTTAAGGGGACTGCACGATAACTTTCTTTAAAGCAGTATATTATGATCAGTGGGTTTTCCAAGGAGTGTGCTGATCTCTTAATTCTCACCTTCATTATTTTAATACCTCTGTAAAATAGATTTCTAATGGATCTATATTGCCATAAAACTTTAGGGATGGTGGGTGGGTGTCAATAAATCCTTTGCAATCAGAGCAGCTCCGCCAGCCGGGTAGGGAGCAGAGTGACAGGCTCTGGGGACAAGCCAGGTCTTGACTCAGGATTGCAGCTTCCAGCAGCATGACCTTCCCTGATTTGACCCCATCCTGCTGTTTCTGAACACCTTGCAAAACTTCATTAAGCAACATGACTAGTATCTGTCACAAGCAATTCTTTCTCTCCCACCTCCTCACCCCAGGGATAAGTCATATCAGCTCTGTCAGGAATACAGAAGCTGCCCTAGGTACAATCCAGCCTGAAGTGTTGATCCCTGGTGAGTCTGTACAGCAACAGTCATCACATCACAGCGTTTCCACCCAAAGTTCCCAAGGCAGGCAATAAATGTACATTACACTGGCATCAATCCCCTTCAAAATGTCCTCTGCCACTGACAGAGAAGGAAGGCAGCAGCCAGGATGCCCAGCTTAATCAAAGAAAGAAAGAAGTGGATGTTATGGCCCTCTGAAGGTTTTACAGAGGTCAAATTATTCCCATGTGTATTAGCCAGCACATTGGGAAAAACTCTTTCACAACTGGGTCCCTCACATGGTCCCATAAAACTGCCCAAGAATCTCATTTTTGTCTCATCCATGTGGGCTATCATAACTCATTTTTACCTCGAACACTGAAGTTGCTGGCCCAGCAGTGCTCAGAAAGGAGCTGCAGCTGTAAGCATTTGCCATTCTGCCATGCTTTACCCTGAAGAGTTCCCAGGCCTAGGAGGTGATGGAGGGAGGGTGATGTCCACACTCAGCACATGTGATATAAAGAAATCCTCTGACAGAAATGTTGGAGGCTGAAATCTGTTCTGTTGTTCCACTGCCAGCACTGGATGACTGACATATATTATAAAGTCCTGCTGCAAAACCCCACCAAAGGCTGGTTTGTCCTAAGGAAATGCTGTTGGGCTGCCACAGGCACTGCACAAACCAGAGTGGGAGCAGTGCCTGGCCCAAGGACTGGGGTTTATTTTTTAACTCAAGTATTTGCGAGTTCTTTCACCACTGCTTTAATGGCTGGTGGGGTGCTAGAATGAAATTCTCCCTTGCCCTGGTTTCTGAGAATTTTCATCCCTTAGTTGTTGCTTGGGTGCAGCTGTTTGAGCTGCCAAAAAAGGTCAGGCTGGTATATACAGCAAATTAACCTTTTTTGTGGCCCCAAATCTGCTTTTTTTTTTTTTTTTCCACTGGGGTGAGAGACTTGCAAACAGGTAGGAAAACCAAAAGCACCCTGACTTTTGAGCACATCATGAAAACAGCTCCAGTGCTTGCCATATGTGCAGGAGGCTCTGTGTGGGGTGAAGATAAAAATCTACAAGCTGAAGGAGACTTGGAAAAAACTTTTTGGAAAGGCTTTTTTTCAGCAAAGAAGCACTGGCAGCTTCCTCCCAGTTCATTGAAATGTTGGGTAATCAGGGTTTTTTCCCTTTCTGCTGCAGGATTTTTATTACAAACACTTGGCTTGGTGCTCCTGTCAGTGCCAGAGGTGAAAACTCCAGTATTTCACTGGGGGTTCACATGCTCAGCAAGGGTTTTCTGTGCAAAACCAGGGTTTTCTGTAACATTTGCAGCCATGCCTGGATGATCAGCACTGTCTGTGCCACTGGAACACTCTGTGTCTTCCCTCTGCTTGTTCCAGCCCCCTTGTACCAATAAGTGATGACCTAAAAAACTGAGGAGGAGAGGCTGATTAATGGCAATAATTTTGCTCTCAGAAGTACAACGGGAAATTTGCATCTTTGCACATTCCTCCAGCCTATAGACTTAACTCAAGGTGCCATATACACTGGTTCCAACCTCTAAACCATTGCTTCCTCTCCCCCAAAATAAGCTATGGGGTGAGCTATGGGGCAAGCAAATCCTGGGCTCTGAGCCCTCTGTTCAGGGCAGATTATGTATTTATTGTAAAACAGCTATTGATAATAAGCAGAACGTGTTATCACTGCTGCTGTGGCAGGCAGGGTAGGGAGTCATGTGCTTCTTGCTCGCTTTTTGGCCTCAGGACACTTGTGTTCCTGTTTGTACAATAGCTCTGCTTGGAGAGCAAGAATAAAAAATACCATGTTTTCCCCCCTGCCAGATTGCTGTTTAGCATCGTGCTACATCTGTCTCGTGGGAAATACAGGTTGGAGACTCTCGGGTTGGGGAGGGAATTGAATCCAGATGTTGTGTTTTCTGGTCAAATGTTTCAAGTATTTGGTTGATACAAAAAAAAAAAAGGGGAACCAGCTCATCCAGTGCAGGGTAAAAGGTGAACTGTCAGACTCCTGTGATGACGCTCGCCACAGCGGGTTTGCTGATATGAAATGTTTGTGCCAGACATCAGGGGGACATGGGGTACCAGGTTTTCAGGAGCCCTTTCTGCTTTGGGCCAGTGCCATGGAGAGGACATTTCATAGCTGGGTACAGCCACAGCAGGGCATGGTCCCAGCAAGTGGGAGGAAAATGTGGGGAGAGACATGAGTTATGAAAGTGAGTTTTTCCGATAAAAAATTATGTATAAGTTCAGTACAGCTCATGAATGGTTGAATCAAAGACCTTTGAAGTCTTTTCCAATTTAACAATTCTATGATTCTATTTTAGACACCATTTGTGGTTGGGTGGCCAGGAGGGATGTGCATGCATCTTCAGAGGGACTTTGTACAAATGGCTTGTACGTTCATATTTTCCTTGGAAAACTTGAGAAGAGCCTGTGGTGTCCTGGATCCTGGCTTCCCTGAGTGATCCTGCCCATCCAACCTCTGAGCATCACCTCAGGAAAGGGAGAGCCTTGGAGCTGTAGCTTCACTTTGTGTGGGCTCTGGGAAATCCTGTTCAGCATCAGAGAGTGGATTCTCCTTAAGGAATGGGGTTGTTTGTGTCACTGGAGCATGGCCAGTGCTCGGGCTGGGCTTTGACTTTAATTTTGTGTGTGCTCGTTATTGCTGGGCAAGAAGTGCAAGGAGTGCTTGGTGACAATTTTGTGCTTGGTTGGATGATACAAAACCAACCAAGAGACATCTCTAAAGTCTACAGGTGGAGGAATATTTTGCCTGGGTGTGGTTGAGCCACCCCAACACAGCCCTGAAGGTGTGAAGAGCTTAGCTGGGCTTTGTCACTCTCAGCAGAGAAAACGCAGTATCTGTGTGAGTGCCTGGCTCTTTGTGCTCAAAGCCACCTACTCAACACACCCCGGGGACACTTTGGTCACAGCCCTTTCCCTGACACGCAGGCAGGCTGGGCAAGTGGAAGTTTACAAGGCAGCAGTGGAATTCCTCCTGCTCTGCGAGCACTCAAGCGCTGGCATCATCTGTCCCTTTGCCTCCCCTTCACACCAGCTCACATCTGTTCTTACTCACGTGTGACAACAGCCACTACCTGAGCACTGGGGGGAAGGAGAGCCTGCAAAGGCAGCAGCAGCTGCCTGGAGCGATGGCTCCTGTGCTGGAGCAGCTCTGGGAAAACACAGCTCAGGGAGAAGCCTGTGCCCTGCCAGGGTTCTGTCAGCTCAGGGCAATGCGGGGACAGATGTACCATGCGTGGTGACAGCAGCCACCAGCTGCTGCAGAGCCTCAGCTGATGGTGCTGGGGGGCCAAACCCACCCGGATCTGTGCGAGCCCCCAGGGAGAACAACCAGGGGAGTGGGAGGGCAAAACCCCAGTGGGAGACCAAAGTAGGGGGAAAAAAAAAATCAAAATTACGTTGGATAAAGCCCTGTATTCAATGGTAAAAGAGCTCAGGTAAGACAGGAGAAGTTTACTAGAATGTGTTTTTATCTGTTAAGGACAGTGTTTTAGAACAGGGGTGTCACACACAACCGGCTCTCTGTGTCTGTGGGGCTGTGGTTATATCATACTTTTGATAGCAATTTCTCCAGGGCCAAGAAAAGAGATTAGTACAGAAATCACTTTCAGTTTTATTCCATTTTGACATTTCAGGGTCTCCAGCAACTTGGCATCACTCTGCGAAGCCAGAAATATTTGTGTGTTAAAAGTATGTTTTGAATTACAAATATTTCAACGTTCACAACACGTAATGTAGGGGACCAGGAACATTCCTCGGCACAATTGCCAAGCAGAGATTTTGGTGCAGGGCAGCCTCCTGTAGGTGCATGTTGTGCCATACGCATGGCGTGTGGCTTCTTCTGTTCTGCCTCTCTGGAGTGGCTGGCTTATCAGGAGAGCAAAAAATCTCCTTGGAAAGCAGCAGTGGCGAGCTGCTGCAGCTCCGGGGTGGGTTGGGAAGGAGTCTATAGGTGCTGACCTACAGTTAAGTAAGGAGAGTGAGGGGAAGCTCAGCTGGCCCTTGGGATGACACAAGGGCATTTTCCCTGCAAGCCAGGTCTGTCACCATCCTGGCGTATGAATTCACTCCCGGTGAAAGGTGCCAGACTGACATTCAAAATATGGGGGGGAGGAAAAAAGAGGCTTGTTCTTAATAATTCTTTCTATTCTTTGTGCTGATGAAATACAATGGGACATTTAAATCTGATTTTTATAACATTTTGCATTGCTATAGATCACGGTCTGACCTGGAGAAGACACTTTGTTCTGACTACAATGATCTGATATTTCATATTTCAGTCTTTTTTTTTTTTTTTTTTTTTTTTTTTTTTTTTTTTTTTTTTTGTGTGTGTGTGTCTTCCCCGTAGTGTTTCTGTTGCATTCTGGCACAATATGGGCTCCCTCCAGTGGTCAAGGGGCTCCGGGCTCCTGGTGTCGCTTGCCCAGAGGCTGGCACAGGGTGGCTTCGGGGCTGGCATCACAAATGCCAGCGGGAATCACCCCGGGACTGTGCTTGTTTGCCCGCAAATCCCCGCTGCGGGTGCCGTCCCCCGGCAGCAGTGACAGCCCTGCTCTGTGAGCTCCACATAGATTTCAGAGGAACAGCCCGAGCAGATAAACATTCAGGCTCTGGATTTCCTTGCAGTTCCCAAAACGTTCGCTGCAGAAAGGGGAGAGGAAACAGGAGAGGAGAGAGAACCGGAGAAGATCTGCTCAAAGACCCAGACACAACAATTTTTAGCAAAAAAAAAAAAAAAGGACTCATTTTTTGCATTCCACTCTTCCCGCGGTATTTGGAGACCAGATCCTGACTTTCTCCTGACAGAAAGAGTTAATGTGGTTGTTGTGGGGGACAAGTCAGCCGCTGCCACTCTGAAATGTGACATTTCCATCTCCCTGCCTGACGTGCACAACTCCCCGGGCTTGCTCAGCCACGGGTGCATTTAAAATACCGGGATTATTTTTGGAGGTACCTGGGTAGGACGGGGATCCCCTCCAGTGATGGCCCAGAGCCCTCCATGGGTACCCCGGGAGTGTAAGCCAGGTGTGTCCCTGCAGGTGTGTGCTCACAGCTGGCAGAAAGACGGGGGGGCTCTCGGCAACTCGGGGTGCAGCAGGAATGTGTTTAACCCCTCTTTCCACTCCTGGACCAGCCCCCGCAGAGCCCCCACCCACGAGGGTGTGTGAGGGGGGCTGAGGCACCGACCCCCATTAGCCCGGGGTGGGGGGGAGCCCCCTGCACCCCTTTATACCCCTTTGGGGGGTACAGCCCTCCTCCCAGCGGTTGTGAGGAGGGGGTGGGCGCACCTAGCGCCGTTTGCCGGTGTGCGGGGGTGTGTGTGAGTGCACCGACACCCATTTGCACGGGGGTGGGGGTGAAGCCCCTCTGTACCTCCTGGGGGTGGGGGGCACAGCTCTCGCGTCCCCCCCACTCCTCCGCGGGGGTGTGCGACGGAGGGGTGAATGCTGCGACGCCCATACGCACGGGAGCGTGTGTGCGTGCATGTGGAGCCCTTGTGCACCCCTTCCGGGGGGACACAGCCCCTCTACAGCCCTTTGGGGGGGACACATCTCTCCCGTCCTCTCTCCCCCCACCCACGGGGGGGGGTGTGCGAGGGAGGGGTGCGTTGCCGTTCGCCGCCGTTGGCACAGGGGGGTTGTTGTGTGTGTGTGTGTGTGTGTGTGTGTGTGTGTGAAAGCACTGACACTCATTTTTCGGGTGGGGGTGACCCCCCTGTACCCCTTCGATTTGGGGGGGGGGGGGTGCACAGCGCTCTGCCCCCTCCCCCCGCGGGGCGCGGGCTCGGCGCGCGGCGCTGGCGGGAGGGCGCGCGCGCGCCTCGGCGGGGGAGGGGGCGTGGCCCGCGGGGCGCGCGCGCGCGCGCGGCCTCGCCGCCGTTCGGCCGCGGCCTCGCCGCGCTCATTTGCATATCGGCGGGGGCTCCCCCCTCTCCCGCCTCCCCGCCCGCGTCACGTGGCCGGAGGGCCGGGGTTGGGTGGGGGGGGGAGGGGGCAGCGCGGCACTTCCTGTTGGCGGCGGGCGCGGGAGGGGGCGCGCGCGCGGAGCCGCCCCGCGGTCTCGCGCTGCCTGGCGGGGCTCTGTCAGTCAGCGACAAAATGGCCGCGGCGGCGGCAGCGGCGGCAGCGGCTCCTCGGCTCCCCAGGGCGGCACCGGCGGCAGCGGCGGCGGCGGCGCGGAGGAGCGGGGGACCGGCCCGGCAGCACTGAGCCCGGCACCGCCTGCCCTGCGAGCGGACGAGGCGAGAGCGAGCGGGAGAGACGGCGAGCGGCGCTGCGTTCTTCCCCCCCCCCCCCTCCCCCTCTGCACCCCGGCGGACCGACCGACCCTGCCCGAGGCGCTGCTGCGGCTCCCCGGGGACGCGCCGCCGCCTCGGCTGCCCCGCTCCCCGCCGCCCACGCGGGTCCCTGCCGGATCCCCGCGGAGGACACGGAGAGAGCCGCGGGATCGCCCCCCTCCCGCCTGCCCGCGGATCCCGCTGCGAGCCAGGCACGCCGACCGTCGGGTTTCCCCGCTCCCTCCTCCCTCCGTGAAAGACTTTGCTGGATCCTCCTCCCCGGATCCCCTCCCCGCGCTCGCTCCTTCCTGCGGGAGCGGCCGCTGGATCCTCCTCCCGCCCCGGATCGCCCGCGGGGTCCCTGCGGAGCCGCGGACCCTCCTCCCCTGGCAGAGACGCCGCTGGATCCTCCGCCCCCCCGGAGCTCCCGGCGGGATCCTCCTCCTGCCCGCAGCCCCATGTGAGACTCCGCATCCCCCCCGTGCCTCCGCCGTGGTGGTTTAGGTTTTTTTCCACCCCCCTCCTCCTTTTATTTTGAAGGGGGGATCCATCTTAAAACTCTCTTTTCTGGATCCCAGTTTCTCTTTTTTTTTGATTTGCACTTTTTGAAAAACCCCTCAGATGCTCCTCCATGTGGACTGAGAACCCATCAAGACACACACACCAGAACTCATCCCGATCAACTCCAAATCCTGGCTTTCCGTGGGTTTTGCTGCAACACATGAAAGCAAACTTGTATTTAAGACACACTCGTGCAGAAATTTAGCTGGGGACTTGAACGTGTATTTTGTCTTGGTTTCTTGGTCTTGGTTATTTTTTGTTGTTGTTTTTTTTTTTTCTTTTTTTATTTTATTTTGCTTCACTGGAAATCAAAAGCTTGTTTTGGAATTGGACCTGCTTTTGCTGCACTTCTCCTCTGGGCTGGATAACACTGAAGCTCTTTGCTTTTCTACTTGGATAGTGTTTTCCTGTTGATCTGTTGGGTTTTTTTTCATCTCCTGTGTGGCAGACTTCTTTTTTTTTTTTTCCCTGAGGGGGGTAAACAAACGACGACAACAACAACAAAAAACTTGATTTTTTTGGCCGTGTGAGATTTTTTTCGTATTCATATTCGTGAAATTACGGGTACATTTACAAAAAATTAAAAAAAAAAAAAAGAAGAAGCATTAAAAATAAGAAAGGAACACGTCAGAAAGACCCCTACACAGTAGACAAAATACTCACTTGTTTCCTTACAGCACGACTGAATCGAAAGCTGCCAAAGAGCCCCATAAAGAAAAGACTAAAAGGTAAGAAGGGGTAAGAGCCTCTCTTAATCCGGGCACGGTAGAAGTTAGCAGGGGAAGAGACCTGCAGAGCCGGTGCATTCCTCCTTTTTCACAACTCTAAACTAGATTATTATTATTTTTAAACTGCTTATTAGTCAGCGAAGCAAGAAACACCCCCAAATATTTCGAAATCCCTTTTATTTTTATACGATTTTTTAAAAATGTGAACAACCTCCTTTTTTTTTTTTTTTTTTAATGGTAGAATTAATTCGGTATTTTTTCTCTGTCCGGAATCGCTGTTTCGCCACGAACAGCGAGCAGAAAGTGCCATTTGTGAGCATGTTGTGCCATTCAGACATGACACGAAGGCAGCTTCTGCTGCAAGGCATGACCGTGTGCTCTTGCTTTAAAACTTAACACGTGTGAAAATTATCGCAGAGCGGCTTGGAAATGGTCCCAGGGCTGGGAAATCGTGGGCATGGCCAGCAGTGCTGCCCTGTGGGCGAGCACATGAGCTCCAGCTTTGTCCTTCATGGCTGCTTTCTCTTAAAAGTTAAAATATTTAGCTTTGGGTTATTTTTTCTCTTTTCCCCCCGCGTAATGAGATTGTGAGGATCCGCGGTAATTTTCTCCTGAGTATTCACAGAGAGATCTTCGTCTAAACCTGGAATGTCCAGGGGGAGAGAGAATATTAAACAGAGTTTATTCCTTTAACTGCGACGCAGAAGGGGAGGAAAATGGGGAGGGCTCAGTTGTTAACCTGAGAAATCTTGAAACACTGGAAGTTTATTAATTGTTCGAGGCTTCTTTGTTTGTATCACAAGTTTGTGTCAAAGGTTAATCTTCTTAATATGTAATTAGTTGAAGGTTCAATTATGGGATTTATTGAACTCAATTGGGTTTCCCCCCCTCTTTTCCCATTAAAAATAATGCTGCAGGTCTTTGTGAGTAGTTTATTTTCTGTTACAACTCGAGTGTATCTGCGAGACGATATTTATTCGATTATTCTAACAGCCAGTTTAAATTTAGAAATAATCTTTGGGACGTCATACCCGTGTCTGTTGCATATTTTTCCCTCTCGTTTGCATATGTATGTATCTGGCGAATTATGCTAATTTATGTACAGAAATTTGCTGTGGACATTAGGCCGGTTAAGGTAATTAAAATTCCAATAAATCCCGCTGTTAGTGGGCTGGCCGGTGGTGCAGAGCTTTAAATCAGGTGGGTGTCGGTGGTGCTGTGGACCTGAGGACAATGCCAGAGCGGAGGAGCAGGAGAACATCTGCACTGCTGCTGGATGCGCTGGGAGAGCCTGGCATGGCTTCCAAATCCTGCCCTCGTTCCCGGCGGTGGGTGGGGTTTTTTTTTTTGGTGTTTTTTTTTTTTTTTTTTGGACTCCCCGACGACTGAGAATTTAAAACGAGTTTCCTCTCGGATATTACATTTTTTTTTTACAAAATAATAATTTCGAGAAGGTAGTGGGAAGGTGCACACGGGTTCTCACTGCTTCCCCTGGTGTTTTCCAAGGAAATAGGAGGTGACTTGCAGTGGGTGCAACCTGTGCTTAGCATATCACGGAGTTTCCTTCCCGCAGCCGCGGTTCCTGGGGTTCAGGAATCCCTGGGATGTCTGGCTGCCTGCTCCTGTGTGTTGTTTGTGAGCTCAAAATGGTGTGCTGAGCAACAGCCCCCGGATGCGCTGGCGTCCCTGCTGTGGCTTCTGGAATTCTTTCCAGACGTGAAAACATCAGTGTCAGCCCTGGATACCCCATGAGGAAGCTGCTCCAGCCTCTGGAGGCTCGGGCCGCTCTGGGGAGCACTGTGGTGCTTTTTGGCTGGGATTGCAGAAGCCCGGCTGGTGGATAACCTAACCTGGCTGCTTCCGAGCCCGGGACTCACAGTCTGTGAAAACAAAAAGCTGTAGTAAATCAGATTAATTTCAACTTTTTTTAGGGAAAATGAGTGCTTAAGGGCAGCAGCAGCAGTGTAATAATGCCTTGTGTGGCTTTGTCCTTATCTTCAAAGGGGAGCGGATCATTTCTGCCTGGCTTCCCGAGATGAGGAAGGTTGGTTACAGTCCAGCCCCCGGAGAACAGGTGCTGCCGTAGGGAAAACTGCTGCAGCCAGGACTTGCTCCAGGGCGAGAGGGATGGCTATTAGTCGGGGCTGTATTTTAGGCAGTGTTTTGTACTTTTGTCTAAAGGTTTCGTTTGTAGCAATGAACCTTTTTATTGAGAGCTCATCTGGATTGCAGCAGGATGTATTTAACATACATTAATGTTCCTGTTCTATGTGTGGATTCCCATATTGACAGATTTAAGTCTGGTATCCATCAGACTAAGAGCTGTTGTGTTACACACGGGTGGTTTGTGTGTGCTGTACATCAGCTTTGCAGCACATGGGTTATTTTGGAGCTGTCAGTGGTGCAGGGTGTCAGTCGCAGTGCCTGGGACTGTCCTTGTGGGCAGCCTTGGGCTGTGCCATTTCCCCGCTGGCCACAGCAGAGTGGACTTTGCTCTGGGACACTCCCCTCGGGCTAAAAACCATTTGGGGACTTGGGGGTTCAGCCCTCAGCCTTGGCATCTTGGCTTCCTCCAAAATCTGTCTCTGACCACCTGTGGGTGGATGGGTTTGCCCATTGCAAAGCCTGCTGGACCTTGCTGGGATCAATGAAAACCCCACCTCCGCCTGAATTTCTGGTTTCTTCTCCAGGAATTGTCTTTTCTGATAAGATAACACACTCTGCTTTTGATAAGTTGAGATCTTTCACTAATGTTTGAGGGAAGTCAGGTAATTCTGTACTCTTTTTGCTTGAAAGAGGTTTTTAAGACTTTGAAAATAATGAGATGGAATTTCCTAAAAATGAGAAAAATATAATTGGCCATAAGACTACTTTTAATCTGAAGATTCTTTGTTGAAGTTCTCAAAGCTCCCATGTCCCATACCTTGCCAAGTATGGACCAACAATAAAACAAGATAAAGTGAAAGGTTTTGTTAAGGGTTTATAATCTCCTTGTGTAGTGGAGCAAACTGTTGCTGAGTGGCAGTCTTATAAGAGAGCATATCCTTAAATTAATCTAGAAATAAAACCGCTTATTTTTCAGTTTTTCATTCACTTCATTCAGAAAGGCCAGGAATTTTATTGACAGAGTTACTGCCTGCTGTTCACTCAAAATGACCTAGACCTCTGCAGCCCCTCAGATGCTCCATGCCATGGAGACTCCTTTTCTCTTTCGTGTTACATTTATTAAAAGCCCAATGGCAGCGTTTACTTTCAGTTTTAGCTGTGAAGACTTAACCAAGAGCGGGGGATGTGGGAACGGGTAATATGTTAACTTAGCAGCTGGCCTCGCCGAGATAAACATGCGCTTTTCCAAATGCTGTCATCTGGCCCCTTTCCAAAACAAGCTGAAGGAGGAGGTCAGGGGTGGAGCCATCCCCTGCTTCAGTAAAAAGAGGCTTTCATTTGGAAAGAATTGCCAGATCGTATTGACTAAAAGAACTGCAGATTTAAAATAAAATGACCAAACCTTTCCTGAGTAAACCAAATGGCCTCTCTTGATGACTGATATTTAAGTGTGCTTTGTTACAGTGCTGCTTCTCTTAGAAGGTTCATCAGTTTCAATGCAGAGTGCATATTTCTGCTTTTTTAAAAAAAAATCAGTGTTCTATGTAGGCCTTTGAACATGACAACTGATAAAAAATGTATCATCTTTGTAACAGTAGAGATCTGCAACACAAAAGTGCTATTGTTTTAATTGTTTAAAATTCAGATTACAAGATAATGGTAATACCATTAGAAGGTTTCCCCTTGGCCTAGAAGCTGCAGGTAGGAGTGTGTCGATCCCTCAGTATTAAAGATGAATGATAAGGAAACCTCTTAAATGCCTGTGACGCTGCAGTCTAGCCAATTTAGGATCAGCTGATGCCTTCTAGTGATAATGGCTTGAGGTTTTCAGCTGTATTAAGAAGATATCAGCCAGGGCAAATAGTGTTTAGAAGAGAAGTATACTTTATTGAATGGGGAGATGATCTAGAAGTGACAGTAAATTGCATTACTAAATGATCTATGTGCTCTGTGCTGTCTCTTCACTGGCAAATGCTGTTGGTAAAATGAAGGATGGTTATTCTTAATGTATGAAAGCAGAGGAATCAAAGTATTATTTGATCTCCCTTTAGGAATCTGTGCTAGTTAGGAAAATTGTCAACTGAAAGCATGGCTAAGTTGTACATCTTAAATGCCAGAAGGAGATGTACTTAGGCTTATTTTGTCATTACTTAATCATGGTTAACTTCACTGTGGATTCCCAAATGCAGTTACAACTGTGTTTTCCAAAACTTCATTTGTGCTCCTTCCTACCTTGTCACTAACATGTTTTAAAATCTCCCGCCCAAGATACAAATGTCTGGATTTGAGCATAAACAAACTGCCTGCTCTGGCACAGAACAGTCACTGTGCTCTTTGAGGTCATGTCAAAGATGGTGGAAAATGCAGCCCTACTCTAAAATATGCATCTGATTCTTTTGTCTGTTTTTTTGAAGAGAGTAGCATGTCTCTCTCTTTCTTCCAGTAAAAAGGCTTCTGTCACTGAAGGCAGCTGTAAAATAACTGGCTGTTCTTGCATCTCGAGGTTCAGGGTACCAGGCAAATCCGAGTGAGTTTTGGTCTCTACCCAGGTGTGAATCAGTGCTGTAATTTTTCAGCGCTGAGGTCTCGAACGTAGTTGTAATTCAAGTTCATAAAATATTAGAAGCTCTGACGGTCCTGAGGTCTGGTTTCTGGAGCTCTTCCCCGTGGGTTTGCAGCCAAGGATGGCTGAGAGGGAGAACAGTTATCTGTGCTGCAGCAGTGATGGTTTATGGCTGGGTGCCCAGATTGTCTGGCTTTGCACACAGCTTTATAGTTTGCCTTTGAGGGCTGTGGAGGAGGTGGAAGTCATTTGTAATAAACAGCTATCTGCAGCCTGCTTTTTCTGGGGTTTGAAATGTACAGCCATTTAAGAAATTGCAAACTAGATGTACATTTACTTAGATTTCAGTCTGGAACTTCTACGTTTTAGGAACTCGGTGATGAGAAATGGTAACAATTGCTTATTGCTTTGTATTGAAAATGCCTAATATTTATCCCTTGGATGTTTGGACTGTTTTTTAAGCTCTGCATGGGTAGACAATGAGATTTTTCAGGTGTTTTTGTTTTTTTTTTTTTTTTTTTGTTTTTTTTTTTTTTTTTTTTTTATTTTATTTTATTTGAGAGAAAAATTGACTTGTCAAATTGGTTGGCGTCCTTTGTGGTAATTAAGCCCCAGAGAAAAATATGTTTATATATCTCAAAATAGTTATCATGCAGCTACCAGCTATAGGCTCATTTAGGAAAAGATAACAGCCACCCCCTTTCCACCGCAAGGAAAACAACCACCCTGGGCTATGTTTAGTTGCTGCCCATGGGTGTTTTCAGGGGGAGATCCATTCTTCGCTCTACTTCTCTCCTCCAGCTTCTTGTTCCTGGGGTCTGTGCATGTTTTCTCATGCTGATTTTCTGAAGGGATGGTGCCTTTGTTATGGTCTTGCCCAAGAGGAGTCTCTTAGAATGGCATTACCTGATTTTTCTCAATGTGCTGTTTTCCTTCCTATTCCTTTCTTCCCTTCCTGTATTCTGTTTACACAGAGTTTACAGTTTTCTCTCTCATGCCACATTTCCAAAGCTTCCTGATGGGAAGTGGGAGAGCTGTTTGTTTTGGTGGAGGGATAGGGAGTGCTTATCCATGGCTTGAACACGTTCTGGGTGGTCAGTGTGTCCACGGATCGATTGTTAGTCCAGGGTGACCTCTGCCAAATCTATTTTGAGCTGAGCCAGATATCTGTGTTGTGTCAGTGTCATTTCAGTCCTGCTCAAGCCTCCGACTCTCAGGTCTTTTAGTTCTTCAGAATTCCAAAGTGTTTTCATGGCTGATGCTCACGTCATTCATTGGTGCTGACAATGGAGATCCTTGTTTTTAAACAGTAGCTGGTTACTGGTAAACAAAAGAGCATCAGCCCAGTGCTTTAACACAAACCATTCTAGAAAAAAGGAGCAGTTCAGGGAGAATGCCAAGGGAAAAAAAAAAATCAGCTGTACACATGCATAAAGTGCTGACTGCCGTTTTCCTGTGTTCCTACAAGGTCATTAATAGATCATAGAAGGTGGTCTTGGTGGTGTTTGTAATGTTTTTGCTTGAACTCAGTGTATGTTCACAGTAGTCTTGAGGGTGATCCTGCACATGAAATATGAAACTAAAATCTTTAGTAGCACTGCAGGCGTAACCTAATGGGGTGTGTGTGTAAATCAAGTAAGTCTCTTTACACGAGTGTGTTGCCAAAGGCAGGAGCAGGATTCCTCACTGTCCCTCTGCTAACATCATTCTGTCCATCTGCAGGGCACAACTTTCCTCTTCCCTCAGTGTTTTTAATTGCGCTTACCAAGTGCACAAACTTACTTAACAGAGGAGAATTGCTTCCAGTGTTTGTGTTGTCTGAATTTTGTCAGCTTTGAAATGGGTGCTGCCTTGAAATTCTTTCTCTTACAAAAGGTGCTCCATCTCTGCAAATGTAATCATCCTTATCTCCTTATGGTGGAATGCTGTTAAGTGCCCAGTACTCATTCCTGTTTTGTGATGCAGAAAAAAATGCTTTTAGTTAAAAATAACCTGTTGGCTTACGTGTGTTGTTCACATCTTCCTGTCTATGAAATGATTTGGTTTCTCTTTGCTGATGTAAACTATAATGAAGTGTATGTTAATCTTGAATCTCTCAAAAATGAATTAATATGGGAGATGGAGCATCCTCTGATAAGGAGGGAGGAGAGACTAGTAGCAAACTAAATGCTATTTAATGTTTAATGTTTTCTAATCATAATAAAATATATGTCTGATCCAGGTGTGCAGCTAAATTTGGTGTCTCACAGTAATAGAACTGCTGCTGTTAAGGAGCAGAGTCTCTGTATAAATAGCACTGTTTCAGGTGAAAGATTTATTATCTGGGACTTGCTGGAGCTTGGTGAATATGTAATTTTTACTATTTCTGTTCTTCTAATCAATCTCCTAGAACTCAACTCCTTCACTTGAAAAAAGAATGGTCCGAGTAATCTCATTACACCAACAGTGCATTAGAGATGTCAGTCTTTATACTCTGCTACCACATTTACATGTAATAATTGAATGAAGCAATGGTTGGCTTAGTGGATGGATGTTTACATAATGATTTGCCTAAAAAAAAAAGACCCTCACCTTTAATTTCTTCTTACATTTGTGAGAATGAAATGTACTTCACCAGTTTCTAGGTGAAATACTGCAGTGATGACAAAACTCATTGCTTTTGAAGCCAACAACCCAGACTGATAGATACAATCTTTTTTTATCTGGGTGATATTGCAACACTGATAGTCCAACTGCACTGAAATTGTGCTTCCATCCTGCCCCATCCCCAATTCCTCAGTCAGCATCCAGACAAGCAAGAGCTGATCTTTCTGGAATTCTGTCTGCATCTACTGATCAGATAACGTGGAGACATATTGGATATATTTCTGAGAATATTTGCTCCCCTGGGCATTTCATGCACTAAATGAAGGCATAAAATAGTTATTACTAAGATCATAATTGACCATAAATTGATTTCCAAAGTGGTATTTACTGCAACTAGTTTTCCTGTCCTGGAAGATCATTTATGGCTATTTCCTTTCCCCATCTCTCCCCTACCCTGTCTCTCCTCCCCCACGGAGCTGCTATTCATTTGCTAAGTTGAAAAATGGATCATGGCCCATTCTGATGCTGGGTCTGATATTTTAATTTATGCTTTTACAGTGGAAAGTGAAGAGAGGAACAGAGAAGTTTATTTCCATTAAGTTCATCCAGTTTTAAGGATTGCCCTTTCAGCACTGCAGAGCTAATCTTTTAAACTCTGGTAGGTTTGTGGAAGGAAAGGTGGGTGGATTATGCTGTTTCCTTTTTGGATTTTGGATGATAGGATAAACCTTTAACTGAATCCAGTTTCCAGCCTAAAGATAGGTACAGAGTAATTGTTTCTTATTTTACTCAAATTATGCTGCCATCTTAATTTTCAAAACAGTCTTGCAGCTGAAGATGCAGTGGAACAAAAATTTAAAAGTGTCAAAATGTATTAAAAGCTTCAAGAAGTATATTTTCTTGAAGTTAAATGACATGATTATGGTGAACAGTGTGTTTTGATTTTTGTAGTGAAATATTCGGAGTGTATAAAGTGCACAAACCAAGTAGATTTTCTTCATTTGTGTTTAAACTTTCAGAAATTTGCAATGCACAACTTTTAGTACAGTTTATTAGTCTATAGTGTGTTTTGTCTTCCTTGACTGGATCAAATTTGGTGTTAACCTCCTGCCGAGAATTCCAGGACCCCTGACATTTTATTGTGACTCTTGATTAGCTCACCAGGGTTCCTGCTAAGAATTCTTCTTTCATTCATTTGATAAATTGAATTCCCTATTCACAGTGCCTTTAAATAGAATGGTATTTGGAAAACTTGAAGACAACAGCTTGAATGTTCAATGAGCTCACTCAGCAAATTTAAAAATGCAGAAGAAGGAAATTATGGGTTTGTGTATTCTGACATCTTCTAAAAGAATAAACATCTTACAAAAACTTAGATCCTTGTCATCATATTTGCTTTAAGTGTATTTCCCATTTGGTTTCTAAGACAAGGAGTTCTTTTGACATCTCTTTTCCCTTTTTCATCTTGTTTTGCCTTGTTGTGTCAGGAGCTGTGTGTTCAGCTTACCTGTCCACGTGGGAGCAGGTATGATGAGGTGACACAGCACAGAGGGACTTGAGCTTCCCAAGGCAGTGTGGAGACAGAGCAGCTCATCCTTCCCACCCTGGGCTCTACAGCATGAGGAACAGTGTCCTTATTTTTTCCTGACTGTAGCTCTCGAGACAGCCCTGCCCTGTGAGGCTGCTGTCCTTCGACTCCTCTGCCCAGCTCTCTCCAGGAGCTTCCTGCAGTGGGGGCTGCAGCCCTGTCCTGCACCTCACACCACTTGTGCCTCCAGGGTGGCACCTGGAGATCTCAGTGCTGGGGTAGCTGAGGCCCACCCCCTGTCTTCCTAGAGACTGGCTTCTCCAGCTTCTCCCACACATTAGGAAATGATTTTAGTATCACAGGAAAGCCCAGGCTGGAGGGGACCTTGGGTCATCTCAGATGGGCAGATGAGTGTTCAGGTCGGGTGCCACATGTGTGTGTCAGGTCTCTGCTGCTCCTCGCTGTCCTGCTGGTGTGCTGGTGTTATTCTTGGACATGCCTGCTGCAGCTTCCCTGCCTGTGGCTAGGAATGAGGGCGGTGTGTGTGCATTTTTCCACTGTGCCTGTGGCACCTCTGCCTACGGGGAGGTGTTGCTCACCTTCCTGGGCCTGTGTAATCACACTGGAACCACTCATGAATGTGGACACCAACAATGGACCTGTGTGCCTGTGGCTGCTGTAAGCTGGGGATCTTTTGCTGAAGATATTTGCACCACCTTATTCCTAGAATAAGCAAAAGGGCAGCACCATAAACACTGTCTTCAGGGTAAATTCGGTTTCCTTTTTTTGGTGCTGTAGGTTTTGTTGTCCAGCCCCACTTGTGTGAAAGCACCAACCTGGTCTTCAGCTCTGGCAATAAATAAGTTCACTATGCTTTCACCTGCTGCTGACAAAGTGACTGGGCTCAGAAGTAATTGAGTACTGGCACCTAACTGTGATGGAAGGGGAAAGGAGGATTAGGCGTGTTGGAAATCCCTACAGGCATCATTGTAGTTACACAAACTTGCTTTTCAGTTTTTATCAACAGAGGAGCATAAAGGCTTGTCTGTGCTTGCTGGAGGGCTCTGAAGGTTTGCTGCACAGTGCTCCCAGCTGTGGCCTGTCCCTCCTGACCCCGTTGTCCCTTCAGGATGACAGGTGACTGACTGGCTCCACCAGCCTCCGTCCCTGGGAGTGGTCAGCTCTGAGCCTGCGTGGCAAAACATCCTGTGGAGCTGCTGCTCCTGTTCCTATTTCCTGGCCTCCTACCTTGCAGTATCCCTGTGCAGCTGCCCCAGGAAGCAGTGCTCCTCTAAAGTGTTCTTGGAGTTCAGCTAAATAGAGCCAGCAGCTTGTCTGTGGGTTGTTTCTGCTCCTGGGTCAGCTAAAGGGTGACACTTGGTCAGTGAGGGGGACTGGCACAGGGCTCTCATCTTCTGAAGTATTCACAGAAACCAAAATAGCCAACAGTATCTGGAGAGACAAACATGCTGTGCTCTTGCTGAGCTGCTGGATTCCAAAGCTGTTTTCCTTTGTGCTCCAGGAAATTGGGGACGTCCCCAGGAAGATTGGGGACGAGCTGTGGAGCAGATGCCAGATCAACTGCTGGTAATTATCATCAGGCCTGGGAGGGAGGCAGTGCTGGGAATGTAAATCTGGTTATCTGCACCCTTCACAGTGTGTAGCTTAATTTTTCCATCAGTCCATGTTTGCTGGGGAGGAGAGTTGTTTTTCATAGCATGTTTCTTGCTGTTTGTAGCCTGCTTTGAGTGATGAATTTAATGCAAGCTTTTTCTTGGGGGGTTGTGGGGCTTTTTTACTTTTGGTCCTTGCGTAGCCTGAGTGGTGCCCATGGTGGAGCACCTGGGGTGTTGTCAGCAGATTGAGGGAGCAAATTCTGTTTTGGTTCATGCCTGAAATGCATAAATGGCTGAGGTTTGGTGTACAGTTCTAGCTCATGCCCAGATTTACCTACTGACTCCTTGAGCTGCCCCATATTGGAGCTTGTATGTACACTAATAACCCTGCACTGTGGAGAGCAACACCTCCACAGGAGAGGGGGCGAACCTGTGGGATTATCTACATGAATCTCTTCACTTGGATTGGAACTTCCATGATTGATCAGGTGATTGTCCCCACTTGCTGTGCTTTGATTGGCGTCATGTGTCTTGGAGTGCAGTTATCAGATTCCTTTTAAATAAAATGTCACTGGATGATGAGTTCCAAGGGTGCAGTTAATGCTTTCCTGCTGCATGGGAGCAGACTGGAGCCAGGCTCCACCTGAAGCAGGGACAGTGACACTGCAGGATCTGCAGTGACAGTTTTGCTCTGCAGATCCACTCTAGTGTGCACTACTTAGTAATGAAGGGGTAACACATCTGCAATATCCCTGGTTTTACTCCAGTGCTCTCATCAGTACCCATCCCTCTCAGCTAACACACCAGGAGAAACGGGAGTGGATAACAAAACCAAAAGGAACTCTCTAGATGAAAAATAAACAACTCCAAGCCCTGCAAACATTTACTGGGACTTGGCAGTGCTCAGATATGTGCTCTTCAGACTTCTGATTTATCAGTCATAGTTCATCTGCATCTTTAGTTTATAAAACTTTTTCTTCTCTGGAATTTCTCCCTTCTTCCAGTCATTGGTAATAACCAGTAGAAGCTAAAACAAGGGCAGGTCGGTGTGCTTTTGAAAAATATCTTGAATTGAATTATAGTAACTACCTGTTCTGCTTTATTTTTGTTCTAATCTAATCTGCTTGAGTGGTTATTTACCTTATGTGTACACAAAGGAGGGTCGCTGTAAGTTAACACTGGGTGAGCTGGAAACTTCCAGTGGGAGCCCAGCTCCTGCAGCACACACCAGCTGGAATTCTCCTTTTCACTCTTTGGGGTCCTGCCAGGATTTTATTGCTCTTCAGCCAATATTCCAAAGTGGCATCTTTGAAACACCGTGTGCTACTGCTGGAAACACGGCCTTGAGACTGTGTTCCAGAGCATGGAACACAGGAACTCTTTTTGATCCTGGAATTTCTATTTTATACTTTGTAGGAGCAGGATTATCAATTTAATCTCTTGGACAACCTAAAATCTGCCTCTAGTTTTCACCAATTTCAATTGAATGTGTTGCTTTTCATCAGCTTTTTACATCAGCTAATGCAGAGATGTTCTTGGTTGGTTTTAAATGGCAGCTAGACTCTGCTCCTGCAGAGACTCCAGATTTGGTGGAATTTCTAAGTGGCCTGCAGGAATCTGGCTGCTGCCCCTGTTCAGGAGATCAGTTTTGTCTTAGACATTTCAAGATAAGTTCACTAGAAACTGGAGGTATCAAAGTCCCAGCCCACATCTGTTAGAATGGATGATATCTTGATATTTCAGAGGAAGGAATCTCCTGTCAAGGCAAATCGTCTATTAATGAGGCTTAATTGCAGGACAGGGACATAATTGGACAGTGAGAAACCCCAAAACATGGGATCAAGAAATCATAAATTGAGGTCAAACAAAAACTCTCATTGAACTTCATTTATGACTCCCCACAGGAACAAATTTTATGCCCAGACTTTCAAATTTTACAGGGTGTAGTTTCAAGCTGTGTGCTCACAACTGTACATGTAACTCCTCCATAGACTTATCTTGTCCACAGTGGTGTGACTGGGGGCTTTTCCCCCACTAATTCCCTGGAAAGGAGATTGTAGGATTTCACTTTGTAAATGGGTAGAGGCTTCCAGTTCTCTAATTGTTTTTGTATCTAGGGGTTGGTGTGGCTTTATATCAACGTTGCTTCATAAAACATAAATCTTCTTTTCTTTTTATGTTTTTCCTCTTCTCCAAATGTATATTTATAAAGACTTGGTATACATTTTAATGTTGGGAGTTTTAAAAATGTTTCAGTGTGGAGGATTTTTCTTTACCTAATCCAAATCTTCTTTGTTGCAATTTAAATTCAGTGCTACTTACTACAGCTAAAGGAGAAAGATTTTACTCCCTGCTTCTCTACCTCTGTCTTTAACACCTTTTTGAATAACAGGGTTGCCATCTCTTCAGATTAAGTGAAGTTTTTTCCAAGGGCCTGTGCTTTTTTGATTTCCTTGGTGCTGTTTTCTGGGCTCTCTCCAGCTGACTTGTGTCTCTCTTGCTGTAGATGGTCCCAAACTGGACCCAGCACATCAGCTAAAGAGCTTTTGACCATCTGTGACACTGTTTGCCTTTGGAGTGAAATCCACAGGAGAACCTGCTTTTTTGTCTCCCCAAAACTGATGTTCTGCCACTTGTTCCCTATGCTGTATTTATATAGGATTTTTCCTGCCAAACATGGTACCCTGTGCTTTTTCTCACTGATTCTCTGTTTTTTTTCTGCATTTTGAGTTCATCAGGATGCTCTGAATATTATCCCTCCTTAATTTTTTCCAGCCCCGTGACTTGATATATTCTGGAAACTAAGTAAGTAACATTTTTCCAGCAGTCAGGTGGTTAATAAAAATTTTGCTGCTGGACATGTGGCACACTGCAACATAAATTCATCAGGTGGGAGGGGCTTTGTGGATTTTTATTGTAATTTTGTTATATATCTTAAAATTATCAAATAATAGTTCTTAATACTATTAAATAATAAAGCAATCATATTCTTACTAACAAAAATCTCCATGTGGATTGAAAAGTCAATGATGTACTTTGGTTGCTTTTCTTTCATCTTTTCCAAAAATACATGGGACTGTGCTGTAGGGGGAAAAAAAAAATCAGGCTTTTTTTTTCCTCCACAAATCCATGTTAGCTCTTGTTGATGTTTTTCTCTCTTCCTTTGTAAGTTATATGCACAGTCTTTGCCATCTGCTGCTCTTCCAGAGTGCCATCCATCCACCTGCTCGTGCTTTGAGGTAACCTGCAATGACTTAGACACGGTAAAATGACAGCAAGCCCAGCCAGTGGGGGAACATCCCATTTCTCTCAGGAATTTATAAGCTGTTCTTACCTTTGCTGGCCTGATTTCCTCTTTGGAGTGGTAGCAAAATGTTTAGCTCCATCTCCTTTTCTTCCCTGCCATTTCATGTGATTTTTTCTGAGAAGCCAGATCATCTCAAATTTTGGGCAAAGGGACTTTTAAGCACATCTTGAGGGTCTTGCCTGGAGCTGTATTCAGCAGCTCTTTGGGAAGGAAGCCAGAATGGACCATTGCAGGGGTGGAGGTGGGGCAGGAGCAGCCTGGCTGTGAGTGCTTTGCTGCCCCTGGCACCAGCTTGGCCAGAGCCCCATGAAATCCCGGGGAGAAATCCCTGGGAGAAAGAAGTGTCGTCATCTGCGGCTCGCACCAGGGCCGGCGGTTGTTGGCCATCTGTTCCCTGCTGACCTCTTTAGGGAGGGCTGAAGCAGGAAGAAAAGTACTGTCACTTCAGCCCTCCCAGGGTCATCTGTCACTGCTCCCCCTTCCCACCAAGAATCAAAACTAATATTTCCTCTTGCATATTAATGAAGCACTTAAAGGTTGATTTGTTGTTGCTTTTTACACTCACAGTGCTCATATTTTTCTGGCTTCTCTCAGTTTGTCCCCGTGTGTTTGCGCTGTTTTTTTTTCATATTTCCTTCCTATTTATTTGACCTAGTTTTGCATGCTGTTTTCTTTTTTGAGGTGATTGGAGAGCTTGTAATTAGGGACCAGCTTGACTCTTTTTGATTAATGACTGAGCCTGGATATCAAGGGAACAAAGCTGGCACTTTAACAGTCACACCAGCTCCTTCCCTTCACCCATATTTACTCTGGAAAGGTCACAGAGCTGGACTGTGTAAAGACAAAGCAGGAAAGAAAATTAGCAATAGGCAAATACAGAATTTTAGTTTATCTGTTCCAGCACTTGTGAAAACAAGGATTGCAGATGCTCTGGTGACTCTTGCTCGGTGTAGGATTCCTGCTGTACGTGTGGGTATCTGCACTGTTGTTTAGATTCCTGGTGATTTCCAAGAAACAGCACCTGCCTCTTCATATGGGTCTGTATTTCAGGTGCCCTGAAGGAATCAAAGCCTGCCTTTCCAGAGTTTGATGCTCTTATTTTGATGTTTATTTTTGATCCCATTTCATCACCACCCTTCAAGCTCTTTTCCGCCTTCAAGATTTCAGCCACTTCTTTCTTACAATCAGATCTTGAAGAATTTCCTCAGTAGTCATTTTCTTCCTTTCTGTTTGAAACTGTATGATACCAGATTTGGAGAACTTGTCTTTGAGAGCTCATGTCTGTGCTGTCCAAACCCTCTGTTATCACCTGTAACAATGCATGGATCTATTAATTCCTTCCATAAAACCTGCACAGCCTGCATTTGGGTGCATATTTGCCAGTTCCTTACAATTCTAGTTACAAGATTTTCTTTTTTTCCATTTTTTTCCTTTCCTATCATCACTGTTAGGAAAAATGCCTGTGCAGGAATGCATGATGGCTTCTTGTATGGTGAGGGAAGTCAAAACCAGAGCAGTGCTTGAGCAGCTGTGTGCAAGTTGTAGGATTTCTGTCAGTAAGAGCAACTTCCACAACTGTCAAGGGAGTTTATTCCAGCATAAAGTAGGATTTAAGGTGCAAGAGGTATCTTGGAATTGAAATCTGGTTGCTAAACCAGACAAAGGCATCTGCAGGCAAAGATTAGGAATGCTGTGCTGAAAAGGCAGTTTTCCTACGTTATTAAATAAACCTTCAGTTTTTTGCTTATACAACAAAATTAATGAGGTTGTTGAGGTTAGGAGCAGTGTGACATAGAATGACAAGAGAGATAGGTCTGTGTTTAGCCCTCAATTACTGCAGGAACTTCTGAACTCTAAAACACTGGATGGGCAATTATACAAATAGACTCTACCTGAAGGTTGTTGAAGAACACTATTCCCAAAAGGAATATTGCAAAATGCATCCAGAATGTCCCCTCAGCACTGATCCACAATACCAGCTGTGCCTTAAGCTGTGGAAGCAATCCAACTAGAAAACTCAAGTTCCTACTTAGCTTAAAAAAAAAATCAGCCTAGATTTGTTAATTTTTTAAAGGGATTAATAAACCAGCAGCAGGCACTGACAGGCCAGAGCCACAGTGCTGGAGTTGTTGTGGCCATGACCTGCAGCTCCTCTTGCTTTCCTGTTCTGAGAGAGCTCTCAAGCACATGCACTTTAAAGATAACCTCGGGTTAGGCTTGGATTTCATAAGTGATTTGCAATCTGTGAAAACACGACTTCATTCTGTAGTAAAACTCCTTGCTCATAAAAACCCCTCCCCATTCAGATCCATATGTAAGAACAAGGCAAACTCCTACAGGGATATTCTGAGACACTCCTGCTTTTGAACATGAGCTTTGTATTCATAAATGTTTTAGCCTGTTTCCTGCAATAAAGATTAAATTGTCGCTCAGGAAGTAAAGCTGCAACATGTGCCTTTGACAACGTAATCAAACTTTATATAGCCATGTTTTTATTGTTTTCCTTTTGTTTTGCTCTTAGATGACTAATTTCTGCCTAAAAGTGACAGCAAGAGTTGCCATCTGAGAGGCTGCTTGGAGCTTTATTTCTATTTTAAGCATATTTAAAGCGCACGTATTCAGAAGTGTCATTATGTAAATCAGTTTTGAAAATGGAGCTCCATTAAAAATTACAGTATCATTTTCTGAGCTAATCCAAGGCTATTTTAATCTCAGAAATGAAAAAATAACCCCACAACCAAACCTCATGTTTTTGTGAGGAGTGGCACTTCTACCTCTGATGTTGTAATTGCTGTGCTAATATGGTAATAAAGTATGTTGTATTCATAGAGGAGCAAAATGTTTGCTCTTCTTCCATTTGGAAAATCCACTGACCTGAAATTTGGAATATTTGGAAATTCCACTGCATTGCCTGGAAACAAAAATTGACAGTGGAGTCCAGTGTAAGGAACAATTTTGGCAGAAAGTTGATCTCTAGGACTGGACACTTTAAAGGCTTGGCTGGACCAAGAAAGGTTGGACCAGATGATTCTTAAGATCCCTTTCAACCTGGTATTTTAGGAAAAAAACCTTGATCTTAAAATATAAGATCAGAACTTGATCTTATATTACCCAACTTCCTTGTTAGGAAGTTTAGAAACTTCCTTGTTAGGAAGTTGGGTAATATATACTTTTATAGCTTAAAGAAAACTCTGCATGTTAGGCAAAGTGGTGGTGGTGGTTTGTTTTTGTGTGTGGTTTTCTGTTTTTGTTTTTAAATACTGCCCTGAGTATTGAAGGGGATTTAAATGTAACTGTGGTGTTCTGGAATTGCTGTAATGGCGTGGGGTTTCTTAAGTACTAACAAGAGGAAACCAAGAAGTTTCTCATTTTACATGGACTTGTTTCATTCACCTGCTTTCAAAAACCAGAAAAAGCTGAACTTCCTCTGGCAATAGTGTGAGAGCTTGGGGGAGTTCACTGGAACAGGGCCTTTGTAGAGTCTGCTGTGACTTGGGTAGGGAGCACAGCAAATGAAGGGACTGGATGTTGTTTCTTTGTAGTTTCTGAGGTCCTGGGGACTTCTGTTCTCCACTGAGCTAACAGGGATAAAGGCAAATCTATCACAGTTTCAACTCTGTTTCTTTTGGCAACCTAAGTCATCACTTTTTGCAAAGTCCTACAAGAAGCCTTTTAAAAGTACAATTTCAAGCACCTTTGTCTTAAGTGTGATTTAACTTTTTTTTAGTGTAGTGCAAATCCCCACCTGCAGTTCCTAAGGGCAGGTGTTTCCCAAACCTCAGTTTACAGTACAGGGTTTAAAAGGTGGCCCTTTGGAACTGGCATAAGCTGAGCAGGTGGTGAATTTTTGGCCATGACAGAAGGTGAATCAGTATTTAAAAAACAGATACTTCATGCCATTTCAGCTGTCTGGACCTCCAGTGGTGCACCAAGAGCTCCCAGATGTGCCCAACCTCTGGCTGCTATTCCAGACCCTGGGTCTTGCCATATCTCTCACTTCTGTAAATAGTCTGAGTGCTGTAAAGTGCCTTAAAAAGGCACTAACACCTAAGTTGAGAGCTGTGAATTGCATTCTGTAGTGTTTATAGTTTGGGGTGACACAAGGGAAGGGAATCTGCTTTTAATTTAGTCTGGAGTTCCACACAGGATCTGTGTAAGCATTAAAGCATCTGCAGTGGCCAGGATCGGTATTTTCAGGCAAGCGAAAAAGCCAAATCCCAGAGTGCCCTTCAGCACCAAAAATATCAGAAGGCTACAATGTTCCCTTTTTTATAACAAAGGGAAACTATGTAGAAAAATGCAAACTTGTTAAGAGGCAAAATGTTTCATGGGGAATGTTTGAAGACACAATGTGCAAAATCTGAAGAATGGTTTCTCCTTTAGGTAAAGAGCAGTCTGACAGACTGTGACCAAAAATAAAGAGTTTTGTAACTAAAAAACACTTTTTAAAACAACAACAAAGATCCAAACAAAGAAAGGGGAGGGGGGCTGCAGGCTTTGGCAAGTTAAATGTAAAGCAATAGTAAATTAGGCTAAAAGTGGTCTTGAGGAGTAATTGGAAGACCTTGAATCTAATAATAGTGATGGTAATGGCTTCAGCCCATCAGAAACAGCCTTCTCAGAAGATCTGTAAGGCTGATAAATGATCAGGACCTGAAGAGCTGTCAAGGAAGATAAAGCAGTTGTAGAGAAGTAAATGAATTATTTGCATTGGTATTTATTGAAAAGGATGTTGGGGAGGGTCATTGCTCTAACCATTTATTTCAGTGATGGACACAGGAAGCAGAGAAAAGAAGGTTTCAGATAGGTTTTCTTCTTGATTTGGAACGATTCAGGTTAATTTTTAATCAAGATGATACTGGAACAGTCTTGTTTTGCATTAATGCAAATTCTTCAGCTAGAATTTATAGGATGAGCACAAAATATGATTATTGGAATTCATCTGGGCCTTAGTTTACAACTCTTGAGAACAAAATTGATGCGTATGGAAAATTAATGCAGCATGTGTTTGATCAAAAAGAGAAAAATAGTTGCAAAGTAATGTACTTGCTCATGATCTTCAAGGTATATTGTGAATCACAGCTGCTGAAAGCCAGCAGAACTTGCATTAATTACTTGGGTTTGTTCCTTTTTTTTCCACTTTCAAACTTTCTTTCCCTAGAATATGCTAATATTAAGCAACACTTATGAGTGATTGTGGAAAGAGGTTCCAAATAAAATCTATCCTTTCTGAATTCTCACTGCCTGCTATTTTATTTGTTGTGAGTTTCAATTTTGGAACAGCTCTTTTTTAGTGCTTTTATTGCAGCATTAGAAGCAGCCTTTTTTAGACACGAGATGTAGAAAGTTAGCAATGCAAATATGGATTATTCACCTTCCTAGAGAAACTTCATCTTACTGAAAAGCTCTTCCTAACATTTGTTTTTATCAGGGAGAAAGAACAAGAAACACAAGAAGAGGAACATTTGATGGAAGAAAAGAAAAAGAAAAAGCAGGAAGAAAAGAAAAAGAAGGAAGGTGCTCAGAAAAAGGTTTGTTCGTGTTCCTGTTGTAATTGATCCCTTCACTTTTAAATGTGAGTGTGGGTACTGATGCTGCAGCTTCACTTCTGGGAGTGAGCCTGGCACTGGACCACTGCCACTGGCTTGGGGAGAGGCTGTGGTCACAGAATCCTTGCCCAAGCAGCTGTGCCAGGGCTTTGGCACTGCCCGTGCCCACCGTGCCCTGCTGGGAAGGGGCTGCTCCCACGCCTGGCTCCCGTGGCCACTCCTCAGCCAGAAGTGCCTGGATCAGTCCCAGCAGGTGCTGGAGGCACTCTGGGATCCCAGGCTCATTTCCACTGCTGGGCATTCTCCTCCCTCATTTTCTGGATTGCACAGTTAGTTTTAATTTGAAATAAGAATTGATCGTCTTTTGTGGTATAAAAATCAGGCATCATAAAAAAAAAAAACCCATATATTCCAAACAGATTAAAAAATAAACAGGTCTTCTGAGAAAGCTGATAGCGTGGGTGGATTCAACGGGATGCTGGACAAAGTCACAGAAGTTAATTCTGCTGGGTGCTTAAGGGTTCACTCACACAGTGGGGTCCAGAAAGCCTCTGCCCCTCAGGAGGGTGGATGGGCTGCTGCCCTCTCTTGTCATTCTTTACACTTCCTCTTTGGCATCTGCTTCTGGCTTCAGGCAGACAGAGGTTGCCATTCCCACATTCCTATCACATGGAGTTAAACTAACATTCTCTAGTCCTTAAATGAAACCAGTGCCTGATTTATGGTAGCAGCTTCTGCAAAAAGTTGGCCCTATAATTACTAGGTATAATTTGCAGTATTGACAAGTAGTTGATTTGTTTTGTTCTTCTCTTCTTTCAGGCTGCTGAACAAAAAACCAAAGGTAAATTCATGTTTATTCTTTCTGAAATGTTTGCTATTTTTATGAGCTTGTTTAAAAAATGTGCTTGTACTTTTTATTCATTGTGTCTGTTTAATGAGGGGAGTATATCTTACTAGGATTGTTATGTTCCTAAAGTTTTGTTGGGATTCTCAGCATAAGCTTTGGCTTATCTTGCTGGGTATTCTATGGCAGCCTTTTGACAAGAATATATGGATTAATTTTCTGTGAACCATAACACAGCATGTGTCATCTCTTTTGTCAAGACAGATGCAGTTTTCCATTTAGTTGTTAGTAGTTATTTATCTGTTTCAAAGACAAGTAATTGCCCCTTTCCCCTTGCACAATTCAACTCAATTCAATGTGTAAACTCAATTCATGGAGCTTAGGAGAAACTATTTCCCCCGCTGCCACCACTGCCTGTTTTTCTTTCTGTGTGGGTTTTCTGCCTGGGAAGTGAGTGGAGCTGCTTTGCAGCAGGGTCAGGAAGCAGCAGAGGTAAGGAATGCCCTCCCCTTCGGGGCCAGTGGGCTGCCAGGTTCCCTGGGAGAAAAATTAATGAAGCTGTAGCTTTCAGAAGGGTGAGGAAGAGAGGCAAGGTAATGTCTTTCTACTGCAACTGATGGCTTACAGATGTTTTTGTGTCTCACTTCTGAGCCAGCTCAAATGCATTGTCATTTACTGGTGGGTAATTAGGTGACAGACAGGCAAATGGAGCTTCCCAGAGTCCCAAAGAATCTGAATTAGAGAAGAGCCAAGACTAACATAAGGGCTGGACTAAACAACTTATATTTCAAACACTTCTTATGATTTATACAGCAGAAATTAAATATTACTTCAGTAATATGAATTCAGGAAAATAAAGTAATAGCTGCATGATGAAGATTCTGTAACACTAATTTATTGAAACTCTGTCCTTTTCTTTCTAAGATTTTCCTATGTAGAAAGGGAGAGGTCAGAATGTTTTTAGTTTGAATTCTGTAGCATCTGCACTGTGACATCTCATGTTTCTAACACTCAATTTTACTTTCAGGAGAAGGGAGCAGAGGTATGTGAGTCCCACCAAAACTTATTTACATAAAAAACATTGGAATTATGATACATAAGAACAATTTCTATCTAAATGGAATATTTCTGTTTTCACAGTATTGCTTATTTTGTTCTCTGTATCAGCTCATTTCTGTGTGAAAAGGTTCCACTGTTCTATAATGGATTATAATGACTTTTTAATATCACAATTCAGCAGCAGATGTTTTTGCTGTCAGGGTAACTAAATTCATTTTCACGTGGTAATGCAGTGGCTCTTCATTTCTGTTACGAGTGAGACACAGAGCCTTCTGCTTTCCCTCTGTGGGATGTTACTATTTCTGTCTGTGTTGTGACAGCTTTGCTTTTAATTGCTGGAAACTGCCACGGTTAAGTTTCTAGTTAATAACTTCAGTTTTTCAGGTATGCTTGTGAGTTTGTTTCTTTGAAATTTAGGGACTGCATTTCTCCATCTGTTGATTTTTTTTTTTTTTTGTTCATTATCCATGTATTTAAACATCTTCTATTGCTATAGAATGTGGATCAGGAAGAAGACAGCAGTGGATAAGGATAGTTATGTTAGAGATTAAGCAGCTTTGGTGTTTATTGTTTCATCTGTCAGAAGCAGTGGTGCAGCTTTTTGTGGTTCAGCATCGGAGGAAGGGGGGACCTGTCCTGCAGAGAGCCCAAACCTTCTGCTCATGCTCAGGACAAGGGTCAGGGGTTGTTTACAGTCCTGTAAGTGACCCTTCTTTGAATTTCCTTTGTCTGGCAAATGCTCATTGCTTTTCAGGTTGCTCTGTGGAAATGTTTTATTTCCACTTTATAGTGCAGTTCCTTACATTTATCTTTAGGAGGGATGTGCATGAGCTTATGAGAGGTAGCAAGAATTTCTTAAAATACAGAAAATTTTAGTACAAAATTAATGAGAGGAAAAATCTGAACTTTTTTCCTACGATATTCAGACTTGACTGTAAACTTTATTGCAGTGCTGCACCAAGTGCTTTATTTGGATACATTTTCAAGGATAAGGGACATGTGCTACTAGAACTAAAAAGCAACACAGGGATTATCATTGAATTTAGTCAATTTATTTCCGATCTGGGACACAGGAATTAAATTAGTTGTGATGACAGGATGGCACAGTAAAACTGAGTGAATGGACTGCAGCATGCCAGTGGGCAGGATGTATTAAATCAGAGATTAAAGCTGGACTGAAACTGCACATTCTGCAAAATGTAGATTTTGGTAGGTGAGATCTTTATAAATATGCCTTAATGGAGCTCTTTGTGGTAACTTAAAAAAAAAATTATGTGTGTGCCACTGAATTCTGCAACTGGGTTGCCATGGCAGTGAGAGGTGCTTGCACTAGTTGGGTCCTAGTGGAGAAAAAGAAATCATACAAGTGCAGGTGGGATCTGGAAGGGTTTTTCAGTTTGTTTCTCAGCTGACTGGGGCAGGGTGTTTGTACAGCCCTTTGCTCTCAGCAGTGTTTGTGGAGGAGAAGGCACTTTGCTGAAGTGGGTAGGAAGGGCCAGGTGGTGAGGCTTGAGAGGGAGGGAGGGGTTGTCTTGTGGGTTGGCTTCTTCTGTGCTAGAAACCTGTGACCAAGGTCTAATTCTTTTTGATTAATAGCTAGTTTTTCATGGATGTGTCTGTGACAGAGGTGTGGAGTTGCTGTCCTGGCCAGTAATGAGCTCGTGTGTTTTGTACGTGTAGCTCTGAGCTGATCTGGGCTGCTGCAGGCTCAGTCGCTGGTGAGGCCTCAGGACAGAGAAGGGAAGTAAGAGGAAGGAGGTTTCCTGTGGGGGTGTGTTTGTGGTGTGTTGTCAGTTCAGTCTTGCTCCGAGGCCTCAGCCCCAGCTGAATGTTTCCATTTGTGATGTGGAGCACAAACCCTTCCAAAATAAACACGTATTTCCACCCTTAGGGGAAAGGTATGTGGCTGCTGCTGGAGTCCAGGGCTGGGAATGCTCCCTCACACAGCTCTTGCATCCACTGAAACAAATTATTTTCTCTTTTTTAACAATGATCCAACCCTTTAAATCTTCTCTACATAACAGCTCCTTTAGTTTCTATTTTTTTCCCCTGCAATGTTGTTTGCCTGAGTATTTTTATGAGGCTGGATCTTTTATAAATACCCTGTTGGCAACAATTCTAGGGAATGTGAAAAGAAGAAAGATTGGAGAGCTGGTAAAGACCTGAAATGTTTCTGAATTACTTAAAAACAAATGAAAGTAGTCTTCCTGTTCAGCTGGAGAGAAGCACTGCAGAATTAGATGAGGTGGGAAATGAGCAGGTTTTTATTGCACATTCAAGTTGTTGTTCTTTTATGGTTTGTTTTTTTTTTTTTTTTAGAGCAGGACTATTGAGCACAGGCTATTAGTGTTTATTTTACATGTATAAACTCTTGCCAGTTTATTTGCACTTGATCAAGAAACTTTGTGTATAAGGGCTTTTCTAATGCAAACATTCAGCTGTGATTGTGAGCTGTGTTCTGTATGGTAAAGGGTCACTAGTATGGGAATGGCTGTTATTTAATAACTACAGGGGCTTTAAGGGAGCTGTGCTTGTCATAAATACTATCAGGGTGGGTTTTGCTGCCTGCTTCTCTTCTAGCCATCCTCCAGCAGCTTTAGTCAGCACAGGTGATCAGTTCCTTGTCTGCTTCACTCCCACCTCTGCTGAATGTATTTGTCTAAAGCTGATATAAAATAGCTTAAGTGGTTTGTTACTCAAACATCCACCCTGGTAATTGAAAGGCAAAGTATCCATACAACCCTCCAGCATTATATGAAATAAAGGTAAGTGCTAAATCTGCAAACAGAAGTAAAAACAGTTAAGTCTATATACTGCAGTTAGTCTAACATAGAAAGTATTTTGGTAAATATTTTGATTAGAAATGTTAGCTGGAAAATATTTTTATCCCTTTACTGTAAATCAGAGCTGGTCAATCTGTGCCTCTTGGACCTCCATGATCCTTGTAGGTCTGTCTGGCATGTTCATGGCAAGGGACCAAGAAGGGAGAGGTGGGCTTTCCAAGGGGAAAATGGGAATTTCAGCTCACTGCTGGGGAATGATGAAGCAGGATTGCAGAAGCTGGAGTGGCTGCAGTGATCCTGGGATTCAGCAGCCTGTCCAGCACTGCCTGTCCTCTGTCCCAGTGCTGCAGTGGCTCCTGAGCTGAGCATCATTCCCTTCCATCTGTGGTCTGGTGAGGAGCTGTCCCCTCCCCCAGGCTGTCTGGGCTGTGTGCCTTGGGACTCCTCAGTGTGTGATGATTTTAACATGCAGCTCGCAGAGTCAGGGAGGTTGTCTGCAGACTGGGAGATTATTCTGCCAACGTTTATGCTTTCATACATTTTATTTTGGGGGACTGAACAGAAAACATTTAACAGTGTGCTGGGTAAACCATTGTGGTGTCACAAATGTTGACACAGTTCCTTCAGGTTATCTGTTATCCCACAGGCAGAGCTGTATATTTTACCTGGAGGAACATGGTTTGCTCTAGTAGAAAAGGGAGTTAAAAGGAAAAAAAAAAAGAATGGATGAAAATATCTGAGATCCCATCCCCTGCGCTGGCATTTCTGTTGGGATGGCAGGAGTTGCAGCATACCTGTTTCCAAAGCTGGGTTATTTTCATTTCCAAATCAGCCATGCAGATTATTGCATATTTTTAAATTGATTCTTTACTTATCCTGCCCAATTGGACTGTTACAATGTTCTCTGCCTGTGTGTGTGTAACCTCCATTCTGCTCATACAGAAATGAAGTTTGTGTTTATTGATAATGTGCTCCTTCTGGCTGTGGTAGATGTCACTGATGTTTAGTGGTAGTTCCATAGGGAAAAAAGGGGAAATGAAACTTTTTTAGAGAATCTCATCAGGATTTTAAATAGAATTATGACAGTATGTGACACAATCAGTATTTTTTAAAAAGAAGTCTTGAGTTTTTCTGGTTCGTGTCATATTATTGTAGGAACCAGCAGAGGCTTTTTCCATAAGATTAGAAAATGTGTTCCAGCCTACAAATCAGGTATGATTTACAACAGATTTACAACCTCTGACTCATTTGAGTATTTATAGCTTGTGCTTGAATATCTGCCTCTGTCATCTTGTTAGTTAAGTGCTGTGTTTGTACTGAACTGCTGCACATTGTAGTGACAAAATGTGCCATAAATCATCATTGCAGAAGGAGGGGGAGCCCTGCAATAAGTTCTTCAATTAGATCTTAATATGCAGTCACTTGATAACTTAATGATAACCTGTGGCCATACATTAGGGCTTTGTAACACAAAAATGTTTTCTTTTTGATAAATGTTAGCATGGGGGTGTTCTGCTACTATAAGTATCTTTAAACAAACATGAATTTGTTCATAAAACCCACTGAGATATCACTTCTCTGACAGAGGAATAATTACCATTTTACAGCCTGCAAAGAATAGAGGATGGAGGTAATTTGTGAGTCCAGTACTGGGTGAAGAGGAGTAGAAAATGCAAAAAGATCGAAGCAAACAGGAGGAGCAATTTGCATAGTCAAGGAGACAAAGCAAGAAGGATGAGCTGGGAGAATTGCAGTTAAAATACTAAAGAAAAAACTTTGGTTTCCTACCTGCTTTTCTTTCAGCTGGAGTGACTGTGACAGGCAGTAGTTCAGTGGTATTTAATAAGCTTTTTTGCTCTCACACAAGAAATATTACGAGTATCTTCAGCATTGCCATTGTGAAGTGAAGGAGAACAAGGTAAACAGTAAATGTATGAATAATCTTTGCTGAACTTTATTTGGGTTTGTAGCTTTTTCTCTGTGTGTCTTGCTGGTTTGCAAGTCAAAGGTGCCCAAGGAGAGATTTGCATTGGGAATTTTTGCAGGAGAGAGGGTTTGTCAGGGCTCGACAGCCTGAGCCCTGCAAGCAAGCACTGACACTTCTGAAGGTTTAAATCTTCTGTAGCTCCTGGGAAGCTATAGATTGCCCAGCTTTCAAAGAAATGCTCTTTTCAGACAACACCACACCAAAGCAATTTATACAGGTTTTTGGGAAAAAAATATTTATCTCTTAAAGAAAAACAAACAAACATATAACTCTGGGGTTATTTGAAAATAAAAGAGGTAACCATGAAATACATTCTTCCTAATTTACACCAAGCTTGGGCTGGATTTACAGGACAGCTGCCCCCTCAGAGGGGCTTTGATGTCCTTGCCTGGAGTTGTACCTCCAGTCCTGGTGATGCCTTGAGAAGCTCCCTGGAACAGAGGCTGGACAGAGTTAAAGGAATAAAACAGGGATTTATTAAAAGGCCTTCAGAGGATACACCTGGGGCAGTACAAGAGCCCAGCCATGGCTCTACCCAAGATGGACAGCGTGTCACGAGTTTTCACACTTTTATAAGTTTTGGTTCATTTCCATGTTGGCGTTAATTGTCCAATTACAGCTTCAGGTTATGAAGTCCCATCCTCCCAGATTGCTCTCCTCAGTTTGCTGTTTATACTTTTTGGGCCTGAAACAGCACAAAAGCTCCAACGGTGTTCTCTGGCTGGAAAAGGATTGTTTTGTCTGACTAAACTATGAGGAGAACTTGCTAACACTTTATGTGAAGTTCAGAGTCACACACTGAGGCAGTACAGAATCTGAAAAATGTGAGAGCTAAAACTTAAGGCATCACTGGTCAGTGCTTGCCTTGTGAGCTTTGCAGATTCCTCATCTGAGAATGGAAAAGCAGGTAAGGGCTCAAGTAGGTACTCCTAGTGCTCCTCAGGTAGTTTTATTCTCCTTAGGGATTGTCTGTTGTAGTTTGCTGTTATGCAAATTTAGGCATGTGCTCATAATATAAATACAGGCAGAATATTGCTTTTTTCTGGTTCCTCAGTTAGGAATGATATGGATTTATCAGGTTGAAGATGGCAAGAACCTGACCTGCAAGTAATTAGTTCTAGAATTAGATAAAAATGGGAGTTCTCCAGCACTAGACACAGTTGGTTAAAAGCACTTTTCAAATGCTCTAGGTTGTAAGGGTTGATAACCCTGCTTGAAGGCAGCAGGACAACATGTACATCATCAGATTTCTCTTTACATGGTCCTTTGTCAGATGCATTTCTAGCCTAGGACATCATCTCTCCAAGAATACCCTTTGAAGAGAGAGCAAGCACAGCCTGGGTAACACCAGCTAGGCTTTTCTAGCCTTGACGAATTGTCAGGGTGGCCCTTGGTGGGAAGTGCTCTCAGATAAATCCCAGTTTGCTTTCCCAGCAGCAAAGCTGCCAATACAGTTGTGGACAACCGGGTATTTTAATAGATAAATTTTAACCCAGCTGCACAGTGATAATGGTGTTGGTTATGATCAAGCTGCACGCTGGGTTATGGGTATTTATCTGCCCACAGTGAGTACTTTGCTCCCTGCTGCTGTTCCCCAGTGCAGTGTGTGGAGCATGTGGGCTGTGAAATAGTCAAACTGCTGCTCTTTTGGCATTGCAGCAGCTCAGGCATTGGCAAATGTTCTATTCTTCTGTCAGTCTGCTTGTAAAATAACTGTTTTCCAATTATAAATAGAATGTTGTCTGATATTTGCCCCCCATCAGAGCATACATGCCCCAGTATTTCCTTTGTAAGATGCCACTTTTGTATCTACTGATAGTAACAAGCACCCATCCGACATCTCCCCACCCTGCAGAGTCTGAGATTTGTTTCCTTGGAAGTGATTTTATAGCAAAAATATAAGTACACTGTTCATCAGTGTGCTTCTTTCTCCCATTACTTTCTGAACTGTAGTCTGTTCTTCACTTCTATTCTTCTTTTAGAGAAACATGTCCACGAAGTCAGTTTTTTCTCTGTCTTGAGGCCTGGCTCACACGTGTTTTCATGGAGAAGGCAGCTAACAGTTCCCCATGAAAAAATGACCCATCAGCTTTGATTTATCTGCAACGTGCTGACCACTTTCCATTATTAGATTATCATCTTGCTACCTGGAGGAGGCTTGTAAGGCATATAAATATAATGTCGATAAGATCTGCAAACTGTGAGCTGGAGGAGAGGTTCATCAGGAAATGCATTAGCTCTCTTTGATAATGATTGTTTTGAGATACACGCTGGGTTTCTAAAGTTACCTGATCCCTTCCTTGGGAAGGATGAAATCCACTTTGAACTGTAACACTAGTAGGTGCTCCTGGAATAGTTACTGTACAAATGCTGCAGAGGGTTATCTTGGGAAAAGGAAGGGAATGAAAACGTGTTTTTGATTCTTTTACACTGTGTGTGAAGCGTTTGGCCTGAGGGACCTTGGTGTTCTCTTGTTGACTATCTGGTGTTGACATTCCTCTACTCTGAGAACCCTTGGCTTCCTGTGTTTTGCTAGATTATTTCATTGTTTCTCCCGAGTTGTTAAAGGTGGTAGCCCATACTTTACAAATCCTACAGGATTGTTTAAAATGTCTTTTTAACCAGCTGACACTCTGGTAAATGCTCCAAAGCTTCTGCTCAGGTGTGCGTGGTGCACCTGATCCTTCAGGTTCTTCCTGAACTGGTTCAGGCACTGCAGTGTGCATTAGCATCCGGAGAGGAGGTGATTTTCCCTGCAGGCATCCTGCCCCTGTGGGGTGGCAGCAGTGGCTCACACTCAGCTCTCTCGTGGGACCTGTCTTTAACAGCAGCACCGAATCCTGCCCTGGGCGTGGCAGCCACTGCTATTGTCACTTGCCCCATGGGAACAGCTGAACTTGGTGTGACTCAGGCTCCTGGTGGCCTCTTCCCATGTGAACAGAGGTTGTTCTCTGTTTTGGCAGAGTCTCCTGAAGACCTGTCCTCCTGTTACCAGGATACTCTTTAACATTTCAGGCATAATTTCTGATCTGGCTACTGTTACTGTCTTTTTTTTATAAGCCAGACCTTTTCACCTTTAGGAGGCCAGACAGGCTCTCATGAACTTCTGTTTTGAAGCACATGAGTTACTAACTGAGAGAACTGATGATTCTTCAACTCTGTTAAGAATTCAAATGCCACCTTGAGGTCTTACTACCACAGCACTAGATATATCCCTTTAGATGAGCAAAAAGGGATGGTCTTAACCCTCTCCCCTCTCTCACACAGGCCCAGCAGACATTCTTGAAAGATGTTTTGATTATTCTTTGAAAGGCTCCTTCATATTCAGTCTGTCTTTCCTATAACATAAGCCCCTCTTTGTTGACTGCTTGGCCCAGGAGAGTGGATCTTCCCCTCCACTGCAGAGGCCTTTTTGTGTCTCCTTTTTTCACTTAACAGCCCATCCAGTTTTCCCTGGTGCTACTGTTTTCAGACTGTTTTTCAAACCATGATAATTTATGTTTTTCTTCCTTGCAAATCCTTCCAGTTAGTGGAGAATTATTTTTTTAAAATGCAGTATCTGTATATCGTGGTTTAACCCCAGGCAGGAGCTGGGGCTCACTCCCCCCTGGCAGGATGTGGGGAGAATTGGAGGAGTAAAAGTGAGAAGACTCGTGGGTTGAGATGAAAAAACAGTTTAATAAGTAAAGCAAAAGTCACGCACACGGGCAAAGCAGAAGAGGGAGTTGATTCCCCACTTCCCATGGCAGGCAGGTGTTCAGCCATCCCTGACAGCAGGGCTCCATCAGAGGAGCAGTGCCTGGGGCAGACAAACACCACCACTCCAAACACCCCCATCTTCCTCCTTCTCCCCAGCTTTATGTGGTGCTCATGGCACCATCTGGTGTGGAATATTCCCTCGGCTCAGCTGGGGTCAGCTGTCCTGGCTGTGTCCCCTCCCAGCTCCTGGAGTCCCCCCAGCAGCGTGGGCTGAGGAGCAGAGCAGAGCGGCTCTCTGTGAGCACCACTCAGCAGTAATGAAAACACCCTGGGTTTTCAGCACAGATCCAAACCACAGCCCCACACCAGCTACTGTAAGAAAATTAACTTTGTCCCAGCCAAAACCTGTGCACTGTCATTGGAGAGTTACTAAGAAGCCCTTGAGTCAGCGTGTGGACAGTAACCTGCTGCTGTTTACAAATAAAACTGATTTTTCTGTGCCTTTCAGGCTCACCCCATTGCATAGCTCTGTGTAATCCAGGCTGTCCAGGGCAGTGCTAATTCTTCTCTTTTACTTTTCTGTCCCTAAACTCGGTTTGCTATGAAAAACTCCCAAGTTTCAGATGCCTTATTCCATAAAGTGCACTTTCTTTTTCACTCCCCATTTCTCCTGTTTAATCACTACCCATTTTCCCCCTGCAGGTAGTTCCCTGAAATATACATTTAAATATATTCCTTGCTTTAATTTCCCCAAAGTTTCCACTGCAGTAGTTTAGGCTTGATTGACAAACCATGAGAACCCTTCCTGCAGGTGCTGGGGGTGTCAGGCTGTCCTGTCCTGCACTGGCAGCTCTTTCCTGCTGTACATGTGAGCACCTAGCATTTCCTTTTTCAACAGGAGAAAGTCTTCAGAGTGAAACAGGAAGAAAATAATGTGTTCAGTGCCACCTTTCTGACATAGGCTCCATCGTAATTCATGTCTTGCTACAGCTTCCATATCTTCCTGCCCGTTTCCAAGAGTAATAATTTAATTTTTTTTCTTTGTTGTATAGTTATCTCTAATCTTGTCCAGTGATCACTGTGAGAAATCAGGCGAGAAGTTGTCTTCAGCCTCCTCAGTTGTTCAGCTATTCCTTCCCAGAAAAGATCTGTGGAAAACTTTGTGATTTGCTGCCTTATTACAGCTACTAAGACTTTTTTAAAAAAAGATAAAATTCTAGCTTAAAATCTGTGGATAATAACTTAGATGCATAGTAACACTGAACACTTAAATCTATAATCCCATTTTACTGATACCTGGAATGTAGGTGGGACGTTGAAACTCATCTTGTTCCACCCCACAGGGTTGTCACTGCCTTAACTCACATTTGCTGGAGATTCAGGGAATGTTTTAATCCTTTCTACCATATTTACCATATTCTTTTAGTGGCAGTGCTGCCTGTCCTCAGGGTGTTGAGCTGAGCTGGTGATTGGGCTGATGTCATTGTCACCCTGTGGCCAGTGGCAGAAGTGACAGCTCGGTGTGCTCCCTCTGCTGTCACCAGCTGCCTTCTCAGCACAAGCACAGCTTCTTCCTGAAACCTAAATAATGGATAAAACGGAATCACTTCTCATAATTCTGAGAAGTGATTATTGTTACATAGCCCCTGCTTTTGCCAAAGTGTCTTGGTGTGTTCTGAGTTAAAGTCAGGGTGGTGGGACAGCACAAACACCATCAGCTGGCAATTTTCACTTTTTATTTACATGAGAAACTGGGAGAATTATAGATTTGTCTCACAGCTGTCTGTCCTCCAAAGTCAAGAATCTACTTTAAAAAATAAACTTAGTAATGCGTTGTTAGATAGATCTGCAAAGCCATTAAAGAGCTGTTATTTTTGTACCCTGCCTAGGCAGACGTGCTGTTTTCCTCTTTGTTTGCAATTGGCTTTACTGCAAGACATTTTCATTTTTTTTCTGAAAAAAGCAGAAACGAAACCCTTTGGAAACTGGACACACTCATTGAAAGTGTGGAGTTAACCCAAAGTGTGAGGGGGGAGGAAGAATCTTAGGATGTCGCTTATTAAAACAAGCTGTATTTCTTCCTTAAGTGCTGGTGTTACTTCTTTTAGCTAAGTCTAAGCCCATTTCTATGGAAGAACTGTGTGTAATGCATGTGGAGTAATTAGGTATTCCTTCCTAGTGAGGGGAAGACATGTGTCTAAAATAAACTGAGCAGAATTTTTGAATTAAAATGAAGTAATAATATTAAGTTATTATTAGTAATCTTTATTAAAACATCTTTAATTTCTTTTAACATTCATGTAATAGAATCTGATTTACTGGGAGTGGCATTTAATTAATTTAATTCAATTTAGAGAGTTAACTCTATTACATATTAGTACAGAAAATTACCTCTGAACAGTCATTTCTCACTGGTGACATGCAATAAGTTAATTTAGCTCGGGGTTCGTTTGGGTGCATTGTGAGTTCTTGGTGAAGGTTGCTGTGGTGACACAGGGCTGTCACTGGGACAACAACCCCGCTGGAAACATGGGATGGATCCTTGGGCTTCCCCTGGCCTTGTTCTTCCTGCTCAGTGTGGGTGTGCAGTCTTGGGAAGAGCTTCCCTGGGCACTGCTCGCTGAAGGGCTGGCCTGCAGGCTGGGCTCAGTGCATGAACTCACTTGGAGTTTCCTCTGGTTCCACCTTATCTGCAGGGAAATGATTGCTGAGCCCCCCATCAGGTTTTAGTCTGCTTTTCTTTAAGAAATTTTCCCGAGGAACCTGAACAGAACGTGTGTAAACTGCTGGAAGTGCTTTCTTCACATTTCTGAACAATTTAATCCTGTTTTTCATATGTGGCATTAATGCACAATGGCGCTGGAGTTATAAAAAAATCTGTTCAGCTATAACTGAATGAATGAAGAGTTTGCTTCAGATTTGATGTTGAATCAGAAATGAAGAGTTTGTTTTTGACTCTCCAGGTTTGACTGTCAGGTAGATGAGCTCAGAGTTCCAAACAAAAACCTTCCAGGAAAGAGGCCAGCATTGAGAAGCTCATTCAGAAAAACACTGTTGAATATGAAATGTCATGTTTAGGTTTAAAAGGAAGTTTTAAAAAAACTGAAATATAATTTTTAAGTTCAGTGCATTTTCTTCCTCTCCCCCCACTGCAGATCTGTATGCAGACTTAAACACTCATTTGTTTGTTTCATCTCTAGAGCACGATTTTAATTTAATTTGGTTTAGCTGAATAAGGGATCACTCTTCATTTTGGGCTTCAAGTTCTTCTCACTGCTCCTTTCTGAAGGCAAGGGAAGGATGTAGAACCCCAAACAGGTTTTTATGATAGAAAATGTGTGAAATTGTATTATTACAGTCCCCTAAAGTGATAATGATGTCCCTACGGGTTCTGTATGTTAAAGATCCACTTGCTCAAAGCAATGATTTTCAAAATAATTCTATGAAATATAAATGAACGCATCTTCAGTTATCCTAATAAGGGCACAAGATTCTAATATGTAAGGCCAAAATATTTCAGGTTTACCTTTCATTGAGTTGGCTCCATGCACAATTTCTCAGGGTGATGCTACCTGAAACTTGGAATAAATCCACACTGCCCAGGAGAGGAGGAAGCTGGTCCATGCTGGACACTCTGTTGGCTCTGCTTCAGTTTTTCCTGCTGATTGATTTAAATTGATGGCTCAGATAGCTCTACACTATCTTTAGAGCTGTAGTATAAACATATTAAGTCTTCTTTTGAGATAGAATGTGAACTGGAAGGGTTATGCCAAAATTACAGAGGCCTGTTTCTGGTTGCTCACAGAATTGCTGCTATTTTAGTGTCACACATAAAATATTCATTTGGTACCATAAAAGTCCATGGCAGGAGGGCTGAAGCTTTGTGTTTGCACAGGCCTTTAGTCAGTGTGACATGTGTGCCCAGTCCCATGGTTCCAGCAGCACAGGCAGTGTCAGGCAACATTACACTTCCCATCTGAGCAGCAGCCCTGTCATCTGCAGGCAGTCACAGCTTGCTTCCATGGGCATGTCTGGAAGGAATTAAATATCAGTGCAGGCAGCTCCTGCTCCCCCAAAACAGAAATGAAATACCTGGAGGAGCTGTATTTCTGGGTTCCAGGAGAAAAACGTGCCTGTGTGTAGTGATGTGATGTGTCTGGGCTGTTGGGCCCAGGCTGTGTCCATACTCCCCAGCCTGGGGCTCCCTGGACACTGATTTGGGGCACAAAAAGTCACACAGGCTGCCTGCACACCTGGCAGCCCAGAGGTGTCCTGCACTCATTGATCTCTCTATCCACGTTAGGATATTGATCCATAAATACACACTGGCAATTTCCAGGCATTCCAGAAAACACCCAGGGACTCCTTACCTTCTTTCCAGCTCAAAAGTCAAAGTGGAAAAAGAGGTGTTGTACCTGCTGTAGCATGAGTGTTTAGTATTCCCTGTTGTCCTGGGTGGGATGCCAGCACTGACTGTGCCCTGGGACCCCTGGAAACTGCAGGAACACCCACCCTGCATGGACAGCACACATTCCAAGGGTGACAGAATCTGTGCACTGTGTGCCAGTGCTGAGTGGTCTCTGCAGAGGCAGCCCCAGGCAGAAATGATGGGGATATGGGATATGGGGTATCTTGACAGTACCCAGCCACATCTGTATGAAACTGGAATCCCCCTTTACACTGGGATTCACTCTTCAAGCCCCAGCTGAAGAGTGGGCTGTGCATGTAGATCATCACTGTTCAAGGCGAAGGAAATTTCAGGCTCTTGTATCCAGTAAATCAGTGGATACTGAGGCTATCCTCATTTTCAATTTCTTAAGAATGTACTATTTACTGGGAATTTGCATATTTATCTGTTTGTGTGTGTGGTTTAACAATTGGGTTTCTGCTGTAAAGAATATTTACTCCTCAGTCTGTGCCTGGAAGTGCTCTGTGGAAAGGAGGAAGAACATGTCTGGTGTGATGGCTGTGCCATTTGTAAATTTGTTTTTAAAAAATTCTTTTGCATATGAAAACTGTAAAACATTGTCTAATGAGATTAAATGCACACAGTCAGTTTAAAATGGAAGGATTCACTTCCTAGATCTGCCCAGACTTCTTATGTGGCTCTGTATGAAGTTATTTAATCTGTTATTATATGCTTGAATTTTCCCACTGGCACTTGCAGTGATGATAGTGTTGGTTTTGTGTGATTTAACTTTCAGCTGTTTCCTGTCTTCTCTGACTCTTTTATTGTGTAGTTCCTGCTGGGGGTACCTTGCCTGGAGCATCACTGAGGAGGGTTCGGAGTGAAGGGGGAGCACATGCCCGTGGCTGGCTCCTGACATCCTTTGCTGTGTTCCTGAATTGTTTGGATTGTGTTTGTGATGCTCTCATGTGCTCTTGGTGGGATAGAACTTACTGGTTTTCTCTAGTGGGTCTTTATAGTTGGTGGAGTTCAGATGTTCCTAAATACTCTGGGAAGGAATACAAGATGTGAATTCTTGGTGAAGAGTTGTGAACACTCTATAGGAAAGTCTTACGAAACCTGAAAAGATGCTGCCAGCATTTCTAACCACTTGCTGAGAATCCCTCTCTTAATTCTCAGCTGCCCTCTCACTTAAATTTCACAGTAGTATTTCCTGCACCAGTTAATTCATCTCAGCAATGACTCTTATCTCCCTCCTGTCCTTTTCAGACAGTTGTTAATGCTGTTGTTTCTTGACATTATTAATATGAGTGATTAAAAACTTCTAATAGCTTCATTATTTTCCTTTAGAATAGCCAAGTTCTCTTTTCTAAGGCCAGTCTGTTGCCCTGCTCTGGAAGTGGGAGTTGGGTTTGCAGGAGTCTGAATTCCAAGTTGAATGTGTGATATGTTAAAGGAAATACTTCTGTGCTGAGATGTCAGAGGCTTCAGGACAGAGAGCAGCTTCTAGTCAGGTGAATTCATTCATTTATTTATCTTTTCAGGGGGTAGCATTTGGGCAGTCTGTGTGCAGAGGTGTCCATGATTAGTGCTGGTATTGGAGTTCCCAGCGCCTGCCTGTTGGAGAACTCTCGCTTGAAAGGAAACAGATGAATTGTTAAGTCTTGAAAGTTACCATCTGTTATCCTGCAGGAATGCTGCTCTGTGAATTTAACTGTTCCATTGCCCACTCCACAGCCCTGGTTCCTCGCTTGGGCTGCTGAGTTTGAGGTCTGATGTGTACAGTCCAATTTCTGCTCGTCAATTAGCTGATGGCAAACCCCATGTGTGTGCACTCAGAGCTTTCAATAAACATGAGAGAGTTTGGCTTGCAGTGGGAGAGCATCATATTTACTTTGGATTATCAATCTATTGTTGATGACAACCTATCAACCTAATTAGCTGTACCATTTTTAATGGCACAGCTAATTAATTGTGAATTTAAAATTAAAATTATAATCAGTGTTAACATGGAGGAAAGCAGTGAGGAAAATATTAAAACTGTTAAAAGTATAAGTATTCTTCACAAGATTGCTGCATGTGACACCGACCTGAATAATGTAGAATAGGATTGAAAAAAACTTAAAAATACATGTTGAGTCACCCAAAACAGGTTTTGTATCTTTCTGTCAAAAGAAGTATTTGTCACCATCTCTGCTGACAGATCTGAAAGAAAAAATGTAGATGCTGTTCCAGAAAGGGAAACAAAATCCTGTGTCTGAGCTCTGAAGTACTCAAGAATCTATGTTTTTGTTAGGAACTGCTCCAGCTCTTAAGAAAAGTTCAGTTTGTGAATAGAGTTGTGCTGTGACCCTTTGCTGCACAGACGTTCTGCCTCAGGGTGGGCTGTGCTGGGCTGACACAGAGCATTCACTGTGGTGGTGAAGGGATAAAATGTCACTCGGGATTGATACAATTTCAAATTTACATTAATCAAGAACAAAATGGAGAGGATCTGCAAGTAGGGCTGGTGAAGAAAGGCCACATCTGAAACTTATTTAAAATCCAGCAGAAGCTGGGGAGAGTGCTGGGACTATCAGCCTGAGAGAAAAAGGATTTCTTTGTCATGGCTGAGTGAAATGGGAGAACTGAGTAAGATGGATTTGGAGCTCTGTTTTACATGTAGAGTGGTAGAAAATGTGCTCTAAAGGTTCTTGAGAGGTCATTTATTCCATCCTCTTGCCCTGAGACAAGATGACCAAACCTGTATCGTGTCTGCAGATAACCCTTGATCATCCTTATTGCTGGAAATGTAAGTCTAAATCTCCCTGACTGCCATTTAAACCAGCAAGTCTTGTCTTATTCACTGTGGAGTGGAGCAAATTATTTAGTCTTCTTTCTTTGTATTTTTAAAAATTTGTGTACCCAGTGTCTTGTAGCCTGACTACTCCCTTACCTCTGCCTGCTGTGGTGGTTCCCTTTTCCAGATTCCCATTTCCTTTGTGCCCTTTCCAGGTGGTGCAGCTCCTTCTGGAAGAGAGATGCTCAGGTGTGGGAACAGACAGGGCAGGCTTTGTGATGCCAGGCTGGAGTGGATGGGTTGCTGGGTGTTTATCCCATTCCACCAACTGGCTTTTTACAATCTTCTTATTATCTTTTCCTCCTCTTTGGTTTATGATCTGCTAAAACATTGCTTCTTTTTCTGCAGAAGTGCTGTGGGGCGAGATGTTTGCTATTCTTCATTTAATTCCTCCTGCTAATGACGTGATTTTCCTTATTGAATTGTAGTTTTGTCACATTGCTTCTCCAGTTCCTCACTGCTGAGCTCTGATCCTGTCACACAGCGATCTGACCACCCCCATCTTCCTTCTCCCATCTTGGTGTCATTTGCAGATTTAATAAGGATATTCTCTAGTCCATCATCCAGCTGTTAAGGAAATATTGAACAGCGTAGGCTCGGATCAAGTCCCCGTGGAATCTCTCCTGAAACATATTCTGTTTTGACAGCAAGCCATTGATTCTCCCAGAGAACATTTCAACCAATTTCACATTTTGCTCCCATTTCCCCACTTTGCTTATGACACTATCAAGTAAGAGTGTCATTTCAGCAGCCATGACATAGTTAAGATACACAGAGCTTTGGCTGGTGGGACATGGGTGGGAAATGTGGGCAAACAGAACTTGTTTGAACTGAGGTGAACGACAGGGTCTGAGGGGAGGGGGGAACAAAGGAGCGCCTGAGGTCAGCTGGATTTGTGGATACATTACTTTAAGAGGTGGGGAATGAAGTCCTCAATGCTTCTCTATTTCATACCTTTGCATAAAGCCAGCAGTTAAGAACGTAAGAAATTCCAATAACTGATCTAGAAGTTTTCCATGAACTTTGCAGCTTTCTGTTAATTCCTACTCAAGTTCTGTGTAGAAGGTCCACGTTGGTAGAAGTGAGAAGTCTGTCAGGAGAAGTGGATTATAGATGAGATTTTTGAACTGGGGTGGTGAAAGACTAAGGAAGGAAATGTTGTAAAGGACAAGAGAAGAAAGTGGAGAGGAAATGTCCGGAAGAGGAAGCAGAAGAAGCTGCACCATGGTCAACTGTGAGGGGGGAAATGAAGTTAAACCAGGAAAAGACTTTATTTGTCCTGAGTATTAGATAAATGTTATCATCAGGAATTAGCCCAAGGTCAAGGCATTTCTTTAAATAAATGGTGACAATTTTCTAAAGCCACAATAACTCGTGTATTTTTACTTATATCTCTCAGTGTGGGCTTTGATGTCAAACAGCAGCTTCTGGTTACATTATTAAAGCTATTATCAGTTTTGGGATTATCTTGCCATTAGACTGCAGTTTTTTTTCTCCCCAGAAGTTCGTGATTTTGGGGGAAGGGATGATCCAGGCAGAAAATTTGGCATTCTATGTGTAAAAACATTAGGAGTGGGTTTTATGCAGTAGTTCTGAGCACCTTTGCTGTTGCCAGCAGATGTCACTGTGGATAGCAAATCCCAGCACTTAGGAGACAAAGGAGGTAATTTGCTAAATGAAAATTCAGCCTTTGAAAGTAGATTGGGGGGGAGGGGGGGGAGGCAAGAATATTTTCCCTGCAACAGACTTCTGTGAGCAAATAAAAATGGGTTTCTCACTAATGAGACTTGTGGTTTTGCCCACTCTAATGCTGTGTTTGGTGGCTGTCTTCACCCGACTTGGGTAAGTTCCTGGTGCTCTGTGTGACCTCGGAGGGGGTGTGTGTGGGATTGTGCTCCTGCTCAGCTTTATTTGGCAAGCCTTTAGCGTTTGGAGGGAGCTTTAAGCAGCAGTGATGTGCTGCAGTGTGTGTGTGTGCAGGGAACTGGCCGTGGAGGAAGTGGCTTCATTAAGGTTGATTTGGAGGGGGGAGCAAGATGAGAAAAAAAACTGCCCAAATGATTGGCTGGGAGAATAGCTCTGAATTATGGGATCCATCTGTTTCCTGTAATGAATTCATAAACCCATCAAACAATGACCTGAACGAATTGCTGAAGGAAAAAAATAATACACTGGCATGATATGTTTAACGCAGTGAGGCATTGGCATTGTATAATCAAAAATTCTCCTCACATCCAGCACTTTGTAATGGAGCTGCTGTGTTTAATAGAAGCTGTAAATAAATCCTGTCACAGTAGCAGCCAAGAATGCATTTCTGGGCTTAACTGTTTCTCTTCTGGAATGTCTGGTCCTCGAAGGCTTTAGAAATGCAAGTTTTACAGAGCTGGAGTGCGGGATTCTGAAATACAGAGAAATGTTAATGAGGTGAATGAAAGGAAAAAGCTGCCATAAATCAGTATTATGTGGCTTAACCAGTTTCTTTCATTTATGCATGTTCTTTCCTTATGTCATAGAAATGTACTTAAAAGCTATTGTTGTAATTGAAATCTGTTAGACTGATCCTATTCATTATATTAATAAAATCCACCTACAATTGCTTGTAACACTTTTTTTATGCAGTTGGGATTCCCGAGATTGTAATCATCAAAAAGCATATGGAGTAATTATTGGATTTGTTTGGGTAAAATTGGATTAAGAAGTTTAGATACCATTAAGTACTGATAATTATTACAAGCAAGCTCATTGTTTAGTGTGTGTACAGCTCGGAATGGAGAGTAAGCAGATACCCATCACAAACATCTTAAGAGCAAGCAATCTCAAGGCTTTCATTTTACGCCTTTAATTGTATTTTTGCAAGAGCCTTTCCACTTAAATGTTTTTTTGCTTTAGCTCTTTAATCACGTGCCGGTTATGAAAACCACTGGGTGTTAAATCCTTTCCCCCACACGATTTAAACAATATTTTTCGCATGCAGGCAAATTTAGCCATAAAATGGCTAAATTCTGTGTTTTAATCCCTGGCTTTCCAGCAGCTGCCCACATGCCATTAGCAGTGACAGTGGATTCCTTGCAGGTGGAAGGGTGGGCAGGCTGCTCCTGGGGCTGCCAGGGCTCTCCGTGGGCTGGCAGCTCTGCCCTTGGGGCTGATTAAAGCAGAGCTCCCAGTGGGAGAGGCTCCTGCTGCTCTGCCCCTGTGCCCACAGTGGGGAAAGAAAGCCCTTTGTGGGTTCTGCAAGGGACACCCACGGTGGCAGGGTGCAGCCCTGCAGGCAGGGGAATGGCTGGAGGCTTTGTAAAGATGCTGTTATTGCCAATGTCGCACGGCAGTTCAGAATTAGGACAGCCGGGGCAGACACTCGGAACATTTGGTATTTCTCACAGTGCATATCAAGTGAAAATTGCTGGTTAAACATTGCTGAGGATGGCTTTCAGAACACAGTCGTATTGTCTTTGTAATATATATTCTCTAAATATTCTTGCTGTGTTTGAAGTCTAAATTCCAGTCTGGTAGGAAGCTGGAATTTAGGGCTCAATCCCATTCGTGTGATGTTGTTCACTCTTCTTGCTTTATTCCCTGTCATTGGTGTAATTAAACAGTTCTTTTCCAGCTACCATGGTTTGTAGACATAGTATTCTTGCAAGAGCTTCCATTTAAGTGCTCTTTAAAGAGATTTTGATGTACAAAATAAACATTACTTTGCTGTGTTGATTAGAGAAAAAACAGTAGCATGAATATGCAGAAATATTTTAATTCTAAAGTACAGCGATATTTTGATTTTCTTTGTTCTTTTCTCTCATCTGTGATTCAGATATGTAGAGGGAACATTGCCTCTATCACTGGGTTTCTCTGGCCTCACCTTTGGGATGAAACACCTTTGTTAGTTTACATTAAAGTGAAAAGTGTTGTCTATTCTATGACTTAGTGATAGAATAGTGATTAGTGATTTTTAAAAAATGAATATATCTATATGCACACCTCTTTGGAAATATCAGATATGATTTATATATACACAATATTGAGATTATAATGCTTTTTAAAAAGCGGCCTGTCTTGTTCTCTAAAATATGCTTCCAATTAATTAATATTCCTCATGAAAATCTTGGGGCCAGACAAATCCCAGCTCTGCTGGCATCGTGCCAGCGAGTGGTTTCCATTCTCTTGTCCTTTTCCTCCTCTTCCCTGGCATTCCCTCTCATCTGCTGGCACCAGGGGGTGTGTGCCTGGTCTGTCAGCCGAGCTGGAGAAGCTCCCTGGCTGCCATGGTGGGTTATTTTTGGTTGATCAGCCTGTGTCTGCAGTGCTCTGGGTGAACCTTGTGGTAAATGACTTTGCAGAAATCCTGAGTCCTTCAGCTCTCACTGTTTGTAAATGTTTGCATCTCTGTGGTGCTAGTGGTAGTAGAAGTAAATGCTTACATTGCTGTAACAGTAGTAGCAGAAGCAGTAGGAGCTAAAATAAACCCTTTACAATGAAGTCAGACTTATTTTCTATCAGGTGAATGATCTATTTGTATTGTGGAAATAGAATAGTTTTCACATGCATGTTGAATGTGCAGATTTGGTATTCGAAAATAATTATTCTGTATTCCACAATACTTTATATCTGCTTTTTAAATTTCAAAGTAAGGATAGACTGTTTGTTTCCAAAGGTGATTGTGTATTTTGAAAAGCTAAGGAAGGTTTGTTCTCTGCTCTTCAGGTATTAGTAGTACTTCAAAATTTTAAATATATTTAGAGTTCCTTTTTTGTTCAGATGGAATCACAGGTGAAATTATTTAGGCTTCCAAAACAAATAGCTTGGAGAAGTGAAGTGCTGATGGTTGTGCCAGACTTTTTGGCCTATTTTTGCTTGGTCAAGTCCCAGCTTGTTTTGAACCCACCCTCGGCATTCCCTTGGTGCTGTTCACTGCTGCAGCTGTAGAAGTTGTTCTGTTTTCTAGGTGTGTCAGAGCCTGGAGAGAGGCAGAGTGTGGGTTTGTGGTGGCTGTGACAGAGTTCAGGCTACATTTGAACAGCGTTCTTGGGCACAAGGTGTGACCCCTGGGGAGGTCCTGTGTGGGGCCAGCCCTTGGGGGATGATCCTTGTGTGTCCCTTCCCACTCAGCATATTCTGTGACTGAATGAGCTGGAATTTTGCACTTGTTGGACCTGGCTTGTGATGAGCTGGAGCAGTGCTTGGTTCTGTTCATCCCAGAAGCTCAAAGAGTTTCTCTGGGTGGCCAAAGAGCTCTGGCAGTTGCTGCCAGGTGAGCTGAGCCAGGGCTGCCATCCTCCAGCACCGTGCCCACTCCCTCCTGCCTGTCCCTGGGACCTGGCACTGCTGGTCACTCGTGCCAGGCGTGCAGGCATGTTCCAGGGTGGCCTGGCTGGCTCGTTGCAGGCTGGGTTAGCGTGGGAGGTATCAGATGTATGCCTGGAGTGCAGATGTTGGTGGCTGAGATGTCCTAAGTGTTTGATGCAAAGGTTTGGATAAAGACCACAAGAAACCCAAAGTTTGTGTGAGTGCTGAATAAGCTGGTGGATCAGGTGTTTTAGCTTGTTTTTTTGGGAGCTTATTAGAAGACTGAAAGTGTTTGTTTTCATGGCTGTAGGCCCTGGGATTTGATGTTAATATTGGCCGGGTCGCCCCCAAAACTGCTGAACTAAAAAGGCAGTGGAGGCTCAAGGTGGATGCAGCAGAAAATAGCATTCTCTTCCATACTGAATTGTCAAATCTTTCTTTTGTCCTCCCTCCTGTTTTAAACCATACAGATGATTTGTTTCAGTAGGGCATAAAAGCTTCCAGTACCACCACAGAAAGTAAACCTACGCAAAAACTAACACACTCCGCCAACTTTTCGGTGGCTGCAAAACGTCGGTTTACCAATTACAATAAAAAAAACCAACCTGATAGCTTTTCAGATCCTAAACCAATGATGATTATTTTCTTTTGTCCTAGTGCCAGAACCTATTAAGACCAGTTTAAGCCAGCCCCAACCTGCCGGTACCGGTACCAGTACTTCCACCAGCACTCTCACCAACAGCAGCAATGGCAAGCGCGCGTCTGCCAACGGGCAGCAGCCTGCGGCGTCCCGATACCTGCCCCGAGAGGTGCCTCCCCGCTTCCGCCAGCAGGAACAGAAGCAGCTCCTAAAGCGGGGGCAGCCACTGCCCGCCGGGGCTCTGAGCGCCCCCGGCCCGGCGCCGGGCACGGCAGCAGCAGCGGGAGCCAGCCCTCCTCCTCCTCAGCAGGGAGCAGCAGGACAGCAGCATCCCGGCAAGGCGCAGCCAGGTAAGAGCGCGGCGGGGGAGCAGCTGCTGCTGCTGCCGTGCGGAGCTGCCCCCCTCACTGCTAGGATGGTTTTCAAATGCCGTTCTGAAATTCCCGTTTCAAATGCCATTTTCAAATTCTGTTTTCAAATGCCATTCTAAAATTCCGGTTTCAAATGCCATTTTAAAATTCTGTTTTCAAATGCCATTTTCAAATTCCGGTTTCAAATTCCATTTTCAAATTCTGTTTTCAAATGCCATTTTAAAATACCATTTTCAAATGCCACTTTAAAATTCTGTTTAAAATGCATTTTAAAATTCTATTTTCAAATGCCATTTTCAAATTCCATTTTCAAATGCCACTTTAAAATTCTGTTTAAAATGCCATTTTAAAATGATATTTTCAAATGCCATTTTAAAATTCGTTTCCAAATGCCATTTTCAAATTCCGGTTTCAAATGCCATTTTCAAATTCCGGTTTCAAATGCCATTTTCAAATTCCATTTTCAAATTCCAATCCTCACCTATTACTCAGTCTTACTCATATATCCTCATATTTGAGGATTACTCCTAATCCTTGGCTATATACTCATTCTGGCACAATGTGCCATTTCTGGCATCCACTTGTAAAAGATTTTATTGTTGCTGTGGGGTCTTTCTCCTGTTTCTTTTTATCCCCTTGTGTCTCTCTGGTAGCTATAATGGATCTTCAGAAAGTGTAAATATTTAGTGGTGATTCTTACAGAAGCATTGCTAATTTGGGTATTTACAAGTTATATCTATCATTCTGATAATTTTGATGCTCCTTGAACAGTGGTTTGCAAGTTTGTAAATAAGGAATAGTAACTTCACTTATGTTCTGTTATAATAATTTTATGCCTTTGCTTGTTTATGCTCTCCATTATTATTTTAACCTTAGGAAAAGAATACTTTGGGAAAAGTAGTTGAGTGTCTTAGGCCTTTCTAGCACTTTATTCTGTCCTTTGCAGGTCACGGAATGGTCTGAGTTGGAAGGGACATTAGGGAATACCTATTTCCAGCCCCCTGCCATGGCAGGGACACCTTCCACTGTCCCAGGTTGCTCCAAGCCCCATCCAGCCTGGCCTTGGACACTTCCAGGGATCCAGGGGCAGCCACAGCTTCTCTGGGCACCCTGTGCCAGGGCCTCACCACCCTCACAGGGAAGAATTTAATCCAAATATCTCATTTAATGCTGCCCTGTGCCAGTGAGAAGCCATTGCCTCCATCCCCAGTCCCTCTCCCAGCCTGGCCCCAGAGCAGAGGGGCTCCAGCCCTGGGGCATCTCCTGGCCTCCTCTGGCCTCTCTCCTGCTCTCCATCCTTCTGATGTTGGGAGCCCTAGAGCTGGACACAGTGCTGGAGGTGGGCTCTCAGACAGACACACGGGCCTTTCTTTGGCTGGTGGATTTAGGATGTTGAGGAATGTCTCTTAGCTAACTTCATTTTCCTGAAGCTTCTTATTTGCCCTTCTGTGCTAGAGGTGGTGTGAGCTTTGCAGTGGAGATGGGCTCAGTGGTGCACATCCCCTTTTCCATCTCTGCTTTGTGTGGATGTCAGGCAAAGCAGGGGCTGTTCTGGCATGCAGTTATCCATAGCTTAAAAAAGTGATCTGGACTAAATCATAAAGGAAGGGTTTGATATCTTGAATATTAGTCATTTCTGTGTGATCTCAAGTGTTGCTCATTATCACTCATTAGCACTGTCAAACATCACAAAATTTGGATCTGAACTGTCTGCAGTTTTTCGCTTTGGGCATTTGTGAATTTTTCACTATTTTTGCTGCTGAGCAGAACTACAACAGAGAAGATTCTTTGGTGTTGTCCTTAGAAGTTTTAGTTAGATAAGAGAATAATCTGTCTCTGAAACTACAGCTTCTATGGTTATTGAAATACATTTGAAAATCTCACTCAGCTACTCCCCAGAAACCTAAAACTGAACAGACAAAATGAAATAATTTATTATTTATTAAAGTGGTTCTTTTTTAGGAAGGGAAGAAGTTCTGCTTCTGTATTCTCAAGTATTTGGCTTTAGTGAGATGGAAAGTAATCATTTCCCAGCAGTTGTCTAACTTTTCTGACAGCAATCTTCCTTGCAAATCCCAATTCATCAGGGATGGTTCTGACATTCTTGGCTTCTTCTGGATTGGGAAATGTTTGTTAACTGTCAGACCAACATTCTATGTCAAAGATATGTTTATTATTTTATTTTCAGACCTCTGGAAGCATAGAAATCATAGCATATTCTGAGCTGGAAGGTCCCACAGGGGTCACCCAGTGCAGCCCCTGGCCCTGCACAGACCCCCCAACAGCCCCACCTGGGCATCCCTGGCAGCCTCGGGGCTGTGCCCATTCCCTGGGGAGCCTGGGCAGTGCCAGCACCCTCTGGGGGAAGAACCTTTCCCTAAATCCAGCCCAAACCTCCCCTGGCCCAGCTCCAGCCGTTCCCTCAGGTCCTGGAGAGCAGAGATTGGAGCTGCCCCTCTCATCATCATTTATGTGAGACACACAGAGCAGCCAACTGCAGTGGCTCAGGCTGCCTGAGGGTCAGGAGCTTTCTTCCAGGCATCCTTGTAGATGTATACGAAGCATCTGTGTTTGAGTTTAATGAAACAAAGGCCACTGTAAATCATAACATAACTCATAAAAGAACTTTCCTTGTAAGAGTGTAGTACGAGCTGTCTGACTTTGATCTTGCCAGATGCATTTCTACCTTGAGGCTTTATTTTGTTCCCAATTCCTATTTTAACTTGCTATATATGTAGTATTGGCAACCCTCAGCAGATGTTTTACACTGTTGAATTCATTCAGGGGTTTTTATTTATTTTTTTTTTTGCTTCTTTTATGTTACCATTGGAAAAATTCAGAGGACAGTAAAGGTTAGTAGAAATGAGAGGGAAAGAAACAATGTAGCAGCTTTTCAGCTTCATTTTATATTATTGCCCCAAACAAGTTAACCCAGCTCAAACTCTTTGTGAAGGTGTTACTTAGCATCATAATCATGGAAAGGTTTGGGCTGAAGTAACCTTAAAGCTCATCTCATTCCACCCCCTGCCACAGGCTGGGACACCTTCCACCAGACCAGGTTGCTCCAATCTGGCACTCGCCACCTTTAGAGTGGAAAATTTCTTCCTAATATTTCATCTAAAGCTACCCTTCTTCAGCTTACAGCCATTCCCTGTGTCCTGTCCCTCCATCCCTTGTCCCAAGTCCCCCTCCCGCTCTCCTGGAGCCCCTTCAGGCTCTGGAAGGGGCTCTGAGGTCTCCCTGGAGCCTTCCCTTCTCCAGGTGAATGTTCCCAGCTCTCCCAGCCTGGCTCTAGAGCAGAGGGGCTTCAGCCCTTGGAGCACTTCCATGGCCTCCTCTGGCCTTACTACTCTCTGAGTAAATAATTTCTTCCTCGCTTCAAATCTAAAACTGCAGTTTTAATTGCTCAGTAGCAGTTTGTCCATAGTGCCACAACTGTCCTGTTGCTCTTTAGTCTGTAAAAGTCAAAACAAAAGGTTTCAAAGGCACCACGGGATCTGCACACTGAGCAGACCCCTTGGAACAGGATCTTAAACAAGCTAGATCTTGGCTACCTTTTTGTCTGCTGACACAAGGTGGTGTTTGGGGATTTCAGTGATGGCCTTTTCCACACAGAAGGAACTTGCTGAATTCTGGAGCTCGCGTAGTTCTTTCCAGCAGGTGGAGCATCAGCTCATTTACTGACTGCAGGCACAGGAGGAAAAAAATAAATGTCCAGCTCAGCTTATAAGGACAGCAGCTCTGTGCCTGGCTGCCCTGGGAGGCCAAGGGAGGAGTATCTCTCTCCTGAGAGACCTCTGTAGCCATGAATTGCACATATCCACATTCTTACTCAGCCTCTCATACAGGCTTTTGTTTTCATCTTGTTGAGCATAAAGAGCAAAGAAGTAGGAAGAGTACCCAGGGAAGATGAAGCCTTTTCATCTCAGCTGTTGGGATTTGAGTGACTATTAGATTTAGGAAAAAATAGGGAATTTTATATCCTGTACATATGAGAATTTTCCCAGAAATCTTACTCAAACTGGTATGCTGGTATGTTTTTGTGAATATGAAAATGAAGAATTTTAAACAGGAGAATTCTCACTAAGAAATATTTTATTGAAAGGAAGTTTTTTTGTCATCCTCCTCTTAGCATCAGTAGGAACTGTTTTCCTTTAAATGTCTGTCTCTGGTTCCCTGGGTATTTCACTTACTGAAGAGTCTTTGCAGGTAAAAGTTGTCTGGGGAAATGATGGGAAGGAATAAAAAAATCAAACTGGTCCAGAAGAGTTGGTGTAGGTACCTGAGCCACATGGGAAGAGGAATTTTGTCTGCCTGAGCAGCACCTGAAGTGTGGGAGAGAGATCCCTGCCAGGAGCATTATTGGACATGCTCAGGGTGTAAAGGCAGTGATGCAGCTGTGCTCAGGGCTCCCTCCCTGTCCTGCCCTGCCCAGAGCCCCTCAGACTTGGGCTGGCTTCTTTAGGCTCATCATGAACCACAGCAACACATTTTATTGCTGATCTGGTGTAATCAAAGAGTCAGGATTGCCCTACATGAGCACCTTGGTGTGAGTTCATGTCTGTAGCATTTCTTCTTACAGCATCATATCCCTTCATAGTTAATTTGTAATTATGCCTCCACGCTCCTTTCAGACCTTATTTATAACTACCCAGGTACAAGGAATACTGTTAGAGAGTCACTGCCAGTCTCTCCACTCTAAAAATCACACTATTTTATCTCTTTATTCTCTTATCAGCAGCCTCTGTTATCTACTGCCTCAGCCTATCCAAAACACTTATCAGAACTTTAACTGCAATGTCATGAATTAAAAAGGATGCTGTGCCAATGTAAGGCAAGTGGGAATTAATGGCCACTAATATATTCTTTGTCAGGTTTATCACCTGGAAGTATCAGTGAAGTGGATGGGAGTAGGGATGTTTTGTTTCTCTCCTAAGGTAATCTATAAAACATTAACCAGACAAACTGTTATGAAATGAAAACATTTCTAATTGCATAGAATATTTTCGAAATCTTACACCTTGAAAACAGTCTTTTATTCATTGTTAACAATTATGGAACTGTTTTCTGAAGCACTTTGGAGTAGAATAGTTACTTGTCTGGAATGTCTGTCTTGAGCTACAGAGCTTGTTCTTGACCTGCCCCCTCTGTGATCCTTTCCAGGATTACACTGATGGAAAGCTGTATCTCTAATTTATGAGCAATATTCTATTATCTAGTCTAGTTTGTTATTTTAAAAGTTGTGACTCTTTATCTGTTCCCTCCCCACTTTGTCATCTAACTCCACTGAACAGGTGAGTAGTTAACTTCCCTCATTAAGGTGTGAGGCATTTTCCTATTAATTGAATTATTGCAATGAGCCTTTGCCACATTATCTAAAAGCATTTGGATAATTTCTGGAAGCTACCATGGGAGATTAAAAATAACAAGTACTAGAGATTCCTTAGTTTCTTTACAAATGGTGAATTTTATATAGGAGTCTCTAGGCAACCAGTGTGTTTGATGATTATTAGAACAGAGATCAAAAGCAGTAATCAGTTCTCCTCCAAGATGCTTTTGACTTTCCTGAAATTCAGCAATGTGAAACCAGCATTTGTCAACTCAAAAGCAACCTACCACATCCTGCAGGAGTCAGGGTGGAACTCGTGCCCATCTTTTTATTGGCAAGTAGAGTATTTTGCAGAACGTATCCATATTATCTGCTTCCAAAGTCCAGAAAGAAATGAGAGCAAGTAACTCCTGCAGTAAATCAGAAAGAGTAAACACACAAGTGTTGTGGGAACTCGAGTTACACTCTTAATTTGTTCTATCTGTTGTTTGTTGTGAAGTGAAAATTTGACAGCAGTTAGAAACAGAGATTTATTTTCCATGTGTGGGCTGATGCCAGATTTTGTGCTGAACTTTATTCTTCTTCTCTCTGGAGCTGGAAGGTTTATTTTGTGTTTGATGATTTCTTTAGCTGCAGTTGAGAGATTCATGCTCATGGCATGGTGTGGTGTGCACCCTGAAGTGGGCAGCTGGAAGTTGCTGAGTGCTCTTCTGTGACAGGATAACTCTTCTTATAATCTCTTTGTATTAACTTCCATTTTGATATTTTTTTAGCAAGCAAGATTACAATATGCTGATTACTGTTAAAATCATGCCTGACAATACGCATTCCAAACATCCGATCTTTTAAGTGCAGTTACTTTAGAATTCCCTCAGAATTTTATATGGTTGTTAAGTCAAATTTGGAGAAAAGTTTTAGAGAGAGGATTATCATGCCTTCAGTCAATATAGTTGGAAAACACTGCTAAGCTTTGACATACAGTTGTTCATCAGATCCAGCAAAGTAATGGAGACCTTTCTGCTAAAGCCATGCTTGAAGAATTCAGCTTGAGCAGTTCAGCTCATTGTGATTTGTGATGGCTGTAGGTGAGGCATGCACGTGCCAAAGCAGTTCTGAAATGTATTAATAAAGTTTAATTTCAAAAGTCTGAAATAAGATTTAGCTAGATCTCCTGGAGGCATTGCAAACAGGCTGAGCTTTGACAAACAAAGCCCATGTGAAAAGTGCTTTTATGGAAATGATTTGCTGAACTTCACCTCTTTGGGCTCATATTCTGCAATTCCATTAGCAGTATATCCTTGCTGGCAAAACATTACTGTGTTTTTGCTTTTAGTTGGAAAGTTACACAATTAAAACCAGAGACTTTTAAAATGGATTTATTCTGGATCTCCCAGAGCAGAGTTTTTAATATGTAGTAGTTAAAACACTAAAAGCTTTAAAGTAGAAATTAGGTAATCGTTCATTGTGTTTGCCCACTTCCCATGTATATAATTTCATACTTTATATAGAAAATACACTTAAAAAAAATTCTCCATAATAACCTGGATTCTGTGCTTCACGGTGTCATGGCTGTTGATCTCGGATGAAGAAAGCAGCATGGAGATGTTCCTTTGGAAACACAGGAATTGGCTCTTCATGCTGCTTCAGTGGAAGGTGACTGTGTATGACAAACACAATTCCATCCTGCAAGAAACTCCTGACAGCTTCCATCCTTACACTCCTCTGTTGGCCATGATTTGCAGAGCAGTCCACTGTACATCACTGTACACACATTTCTGTAACGTGGCTGTGGGAAAGTTTTCTACTACTGGGATCAAATCATGGGGAAAATTAGCAGAATTTGGCAAATTCTGGTTATTTGAAAAATTACCAGAAATTTGAAAAACTACCAGCATCAAGAATTTGGCTTGTTTACGTTTTTTGGCACTAGTCTCACTCAATTAGTGCTGTAAGGGGATATTCAGGTGTAGGAGGTGATTGTGTTTCTGTCTTCTCATGTTGTTTCTCAGGGCTTTGTTCAGCATTTGGTAGCACTTGATGTGTGATCTGTGGCCCTGGGATTTCCAGTGTTCCCAAAGGTCACTGGTGCCAGGTGTAGGTTTAGACAAAAGGAAGTTAAAACATCACACAGGGCCATAAATGTAGCAGATAACACAGAGAAGGGATCTCACCTATGGTTCTTTCTCCTGGGTGAGGAACATTTTCTGAACTGCAGTGACAGGAAAGTTGTGGGAAATGAGTCTCAGCTAGTTTAGAGTTTTGTCTCCCATCAAAAACTTCAAAAACTCCTTATAATGCTTTGAAAACAAGGAAGTGGCAATCTCTGTGTAGCCCAAATACAGGCATTAGGAATGAAAATTATGGTAAAAACTCATCAGTAAACTAATCTTTGGAACGAATTTTTCTGTATTGTGGATGTTATCTGACATCAGGCAGCAGCGCATGAAAAATAAATCTGCTGCTTCAAATCTCTTTGACAGTGATTAGAGTATTGCACAGGGAGAAAGAAAAAATAGAAATCTGTGAAGGATAAATAACTGAGGTGTTTTTTGCTGTCCTCAGTTTCAAAGAGTGGGGCTGTGCAAAAGCTTGATGGCTCAAAAGTGGCTGCTTTTGCTTCAGGAGCTGCAGAGCTGCATCTCACAGCTTCACTGTGGATGGCTGTGCTGCAGGGACAGCCAGGGACAGGAACTGCCCAGGTGTCTGTGAGGAAGGAAAGGTCAGGAAACAGCCTGGCAAGGTGGTCAAATGTGCAGGTGGCAGTTTCTGACAAAGTATGACCAAGTAGCAGGACCTGTCCTGATGGTGGAGAAATAAAAGGTACAACAAAACTATGGTCAAAGTGACCAGGGATAGGTGGGAGTTCAGTCCTGGGGAAGAGGAGAAAGTCCCAGATGCTAAGGTCAGTGAAAATTACAGGAAAGCTGAATTTTTACAGCTCAGGAATTATATACAATGCTACTAGAAAGAAATAAAGACATTAGTAGCAGTTTTGAGGAAAGGAAGCCCCAAAGAACAAAAAGCTAACTCTTTCATAAGTGAGTCAGTAGTAAAAGCAAGGTCAGTGGGACAGAGGCAACCACTGATGGGTCGCATGAGGAATACTTTAAATACCTTTCCCTTTCATCTGTAAACTTAGAACTAAAGCTGCAGTGAGTTAGAGACTTCAGGAAATAAGAGTTTCCAGTTGTCTGGAAATAATGTCATGGCATCATGTGCATCCTTCAGCATGTAGCAGACTAAGCAGAGGATGGATTGGAGCAATGTGGTCACTTTAAGAGTATGAAAACTACAAAAGAGAAAAAAGCCAAACAATGTTAAGAGGTGAGAAAGTTAGAACTAAGGAATTGTAAATCAGTCAGAGTAACTGTTAGAATGATCCTAGGGAAAAAAACCCCAAAGCAGCCATTTCTGTGCATGTTGAACTTTTCAGGAGAGAAATGCAGAGTCACTGGGGTTTGTGGAGAGCAGGTTATGCCAAAGGGGTTAGTTAAACAACAACCTTCCATAAATTTTAGATCGAGACCAACTGGAGAGGAGTGCTAGGGAATAGAAAGGCAAAATTACAGTATGGAATAGTGGTGACACTACTGTGTAATTGGGTAAGAAATAAAAAAATATGAAAGTTTCTTTATTTTGGCCAGAGCAGCTCTGTACCCAAATACACGTGTGGATCTCACAATGCAAAAACGGGGCTGGTCACAGGGTAAACTTGATTAATGTGTTAAAAAAAGAACAGTCACTGAGGGATAGAGGCAGCACTGCTTCCAGAGGGACCTCTGAACATTGCAGCTGGAGGTACTGTGCTTCAGAAGGAACCACTTGGAAGAAGCAGAGGAATGCAACAGGAATGGGTAGAGATCTTTGAGAAAAGCCTTGCAAAGAGGGAAGGAATCAGAGCTCCTCAGTGAAAAGATTGGAATTATAGACGCAGAGATACCTAAATGGCTGCTGCAGGGAAGGAAATGATGCCTTCTGTGTGCCTGTGATGGATCAGATAAGAAATTATGGGCTAAAATTTCAACAAGGAAGATTGAGGGTGGACATTAGGAAAATCATGCTGGTATGAAAGTGATCTTGAGAAGTGAGATAGAGCATTTGGGAATGTGCAGGCTCCATTGCTGGAGGCCTTCCTTGCTAGGTTGGGATAACATCACCTTGTGTGCATCGGGAATAGTTCCTTAGACCAGGTGAGCAGGCTGCATCACCTCTCAAATCCCCATTTTTAATCTTCAGGTATTAATAATTACGAATTTCAAATTTATGAGGCACACTCCCCATCAAAGTTGGTCCAAGACAGGAAGGGAAAGGATGAGCTCTGCCAGCACAGTTAGTTGGAAGCTGCACTTCATTTTGCTCCCAAGCTTTTTAGTAGGCTCTGACTAATTTCTTGGGGTTCTTTGCCTTTCTGTGTACCCTGACTGGCAAAAACAGTCCCCTTCAATAGGTGCCTTATGTAAGTACTTGTCTTCATAAATTGAAGTTGATTATAGGAAGTTTGTGTTATTTATAGGAAAAATACAAGGAGCCCAGTTTTGATGTATCATTTTAACTAATGGAAATTTCCATCATGTATAGTTAGTTTAAAGGAATGTAATATACCACAACAATAGTTCCACTTAAAACTGTTCTTGCGAAATTGGCTCTCAAGCCTAGTTCCTGGGTGCATTTGAAATCATTTTCTGAATAGAAACAAAACCAAACAGATTTGGTTTCCATTTATCTGTTGTTTCTGAAATGAGGTTGAACCCGACCAGTATTCAGAGACTATTGCAGAGAAACAGAAAATAAATGTCTTCAGGAGGAAACCAACTATTTTCAGGAGTCCTTCAGTGGAGAAGTTCTCGAGCCAAGAATAGCAGCAGCGATTGTGCCTCGGTGGTGAAGTGGCAGCGACCCTGAGAGTGTGGCCAGAGCTTTAAAGAGCCATCGTGGTGAGGTCCAGGACAGAGGGGCAACACCGCTCCGATGAGCCCCTGGCAGGAGCTGAAACAGCAAAGTTGAAACGTGCCCCATTTACCACATCATTAATATGTATTTGGGGCAGGTAGGAGGGGAGATAATCATAAAGGAGTGTATTGGACATGCTGGGAAGTTTGTGTGAATTAGCCTTCGAGATTTGCATGTGGGCACTGATAACAGCCCTCTACGTGCAATCTCAGCATTTATGATGATCTCTAGGCCCTAAAAATGTAAGGCTGACCCCATTCTGCTCACTCTGTGTGTTCCCGTGCCTTGGAGGGAGCCGAGGCTCCCAGCCCAGGGTGTTCCAAGATGGTCGGTGCCGCTGTGCAAGCGCAGCCAGCGCCCGCTGCTGCCGCATTGTTCGGGCAGCTCTTCCCTGCCTCTATAAACAACTGCGCTGCTGATTAATGCGCTCGCATTTGCCACTTAGAGCTGGTTTAGATAGAGGCAGGGAAGTCATTAAGGGCTTGGCAGCAGTCCAGGGTACATCTGGGACTTGGGAGCTGCCGCTGGGGCAGGGAGGAGGGCGGCTGGCGGGAGCTGGGGCAGGGGAGAGGACGCTTGGCACAGGAAAGAGCCAGGGCAGGGAGGAGAACGATGAGGCAGGAGCTGGTACTGGAGCAGGGAGGAGGGTGATGGGCAGGAGATGGAGCTGGGAGAGGGAGGAAGGCACTGGGCAGGAAGCACAGATGGGGCTGGGAGAGGGAGGAAGGCACTGGGCAAGAGGCAGGAGATGGAACTGGGAGAGGGAGGAAGGCAATGGACAGGAGGCACAGATAGGGCTGGGAAAAGGAGGAAGGCAAGAGGCAGGAGAGATGGGGCTGGCAGAGGGAGGAAGGCACTGGGCAGGAGGAGGACACTGGGCAGGAGCTGGGGCAGGAGGAAGGAGGAGGACACTGGGCAGGAGCTGGGGCAGGAGGAAGGAGGAGGACACTGGGCAGGAGCTGGGGCAGGAGGAAGGAGGAGGACACTGGGCAGGAGGCAGGAGCCGGGGCAGGCGTTCGGCAGCGCCCGCGTCTTCTCTTGGCTGACTTTCAAAAGCGGCAGAAAAGCGGCTACGGGCGCTAATTGTAGCTGGGTCCCGAAGTGAAAATGTTTTGTGACAGTTGAAAGAATTTAAAGAGGAAGGAAGATCGGTTTAGTGTCAGCTGCAATTAGATAATCAAAGCTTAAAAATCCTGCTCTGTTGATACCTTCACCTAGAGCCGGGGAGCGGAGCTCGGCGAAGGGGGAGGAGGGCTGTGCGTGGAAAGGGCATTTCCATAGCCAGTGCAGCCGAGGCCCGGCCGAGCTCGCAGGTTGTCTGGGCGCGCGCTCGCACAGAGAGATTTTCTTGGCAGCTCTACAGGATGAGGCTTACACTGTACACAGCCGACATATTGAAGCCGGGAGCCCTGGAGAACGTAGAGGCAGGAGTAGAAACAGCTCTGCACACAATGTAGCGTCTCCTAGGATGGTTGGGCGGCTCCTTTCTTCAGGTATTTTATTACCCATCAGCCCTTTTTAGAGCCAAAAAAAGAGAGAAAGTAACCCTAACCCTGAGAAAATAGCATCTGCTTCTGTTAAATCAATTTATTACATAACATTTCAGCGAGAGAGCAGCAGCACAGCGTCCTGAGCTTTTGGCTGCGTTTCAGGTTTGATAAAATGGCGTCTTTGCAGCGAGCTGCTTGTAAAGATATGTTGCACTGAGCAGAAAAATGCAATGATTTGGTGTTTTCTACTGCTGCTTTTGTGTCAGAGAGGTAGCATTTAGTGGAATCTCTACTAATAATGAAAAATCTTGTTTATTTTTGCTTGTTTTCTTAATGCATTTGAAAGCTTTCAGCATCAGAGGGAAGGAGCTACGTTTGAATGTCGTAGTGCAGAAAATGAAAAGGGGATAACAGGCTTTCCCCCGTGTGGGCTTAGCTATGGTTTAGTTTTAAAATAAATAAAGCTGCTTTATTCAATGCTTCCATCTCTTTTCTGCCTTTCCACATTACGTGTGCTGTGCAAGATTTCAGCTTCCTCAATCCATGAGACTTGTGAGTGAGCTTTTTAGAGGTTTCAGATAGATGCCAGTTTTCGAATCTGTCTCTATGCCTAGAGACATAGCAGGTAACCTGAAATGGTAGCACTACAATGCCCAAATTTTCTGCTTTATTATATTTTGTGCTTCAGAACAGATGCTTATGTCATGTTTTCCTTATGAAATTAGGCTACATTTGATTTAGCACTTAAAATGTTCCTGGCAATTCCTATTTAATTCAGATTTGGAAAAACTCATTTATAGTATTTTAAAGATCTGCTCATGTTGAATTGAAAACTATATTTTGATGGGGGGAGAGAAAGTAATTTGCCCGTTTTTTCCTCATATTCTGACTCAGGATCACTAACCTTTGTGAGCCAAGGAAAATCCCCAGTGGGACTGTCAGTGGCCCTTGGGATTTTTCTGTGTTCTGCATGTCAGAGCAGGGAGCACCGTCTGTCATCTGTCCTTTGGGCAGCACAGGGCGGGCCAGGGGGTCTGGTTGTTGTTACGTGACGAACGTGGACTGAAAAATAAAACGAGTAATAAGAGAAGAGTCGCTGTTAGATCTGATTTAAAATGGGGTGAGCACAATTTATTAGTAATGTTCCATTAAAAGTTTATCCCAGGCTTTGCCATTTCGTACCCTGTCCATACTTTGGTTCCCAAGTCAGCTGAATGTTGTGTTATAGTTGGGGAGACAGGGTTTTACTGCACAGCACTTGAGCTAATTATTGCAATGGAAGCTATGAAGACACAGTTACTTTCAACTCACCTGAATAAAAAAAAATTGAATGATTGTAAATGAGATTTTCAGAGGAGGAGGAAAGTTTGGGGTCCACTGCTTGTGCAGGCAAATTATTTTGCTTTTCTAAGAAATGCATGCAACAGCTTCTCCCATTTCACTCTACTCATATTTTGCATTTGTAATCTATGTAAATATTAAACTGATTTTGCAACTAATTATTCATTACCCAACACAGCCAAAAATGTTTTCTGTTTTTAATAAGTACTGAATTGAAGCTGGTCAAGTATGTTGGCTACAGTACGTAATAACACCAGCAATCTCCTCCCACCCCATTAAGGATATTATGTAAAAACACAGCAATCCAAAACAAAACAACCCCCTCGTGCTATTGGTTATACTGCTCAGAGCTGTGCATTTTCCAGGGCATGTGTATGGTTGCAGTTGGACAGAAGTTCTGTGCTTGTTAAAAACAAATTTGAGCAATTATCCTCAAGTTAATATTTCCTTCCTGATGGCTAAGGAAATGTTGTTGATCAGGGGAACGATATTTTATAAAAGATGCATAATTAAGATATTGAAACACAAAATATTAATTTAAGAATAGTTTTCACTTTGTGGTGTCTCAGCACTAGGATTTGCTAACATGGAATACCTGTGGTTCCTGTTCCTTGTGCCTTGTTTACAGTCTTTGCTCAGCTCACAGAGTAGGGATAGAAATGCTTCTGGTGGACTCGGTGCTTTTATTTCACATCTTTGCATATATAAAGAGGAACCGATTCTTAAGATTGAAACGGGTTTCCCATTTAAATCTTAACAACTTTGAAAAGAAAATATTGTGAATTTCTGTGAAGAGTTAGTTTCCTAGAAAGTTGGAGGAAATCTGCATTTTCAAAAAAAAAAAAAAAAAAAACCCAAACAAACAGAAAAGTTCTCTGGCTTTAATCATATAAAATATTTTGCATTCATTATTTTTACCAAATGTTTAAGGTGGTTACAGATTAAGTGAGACTGTGCTACTCATTATTTATTTCATAGCAACAAGCCCCTTTTAGTTAAAAGAAAATGGAAAGACACCTATTTGTTATTGCTTCTAGAGGCAAGAATATAAAACTTACTCTCTTCAAGATCTGTATTCAAACTCTTGGTTGGTCTGACAGCTAAGCCCCATTTTTTGTGGGTTTCTGTTCATGCTGTGAAATTTTTTTTCCCCATTTTCTTCATCTGTCCTTTTTCTTGCGAGCTTTATGACAGCAGCCTTGGTGTTACGACCGATTGTTCCAGTGGGTGTTGTTGGACACTGAGGTTACTGCATAGTTTCATCTCTGATTTTTGAACCATGGCTTGTGGAAGGTGCCAGTGGGATCCTGCTCCCTGCGGAGCAGGGAAGGCGCAGCACCAGGAGCTGCTGCTCCGCAGGGGATCGCTGAGTTCACATCCCCTCCATGGAATTACTGCAACCCCACCAAAGTCACCACTTCCAGATTAGCCACTGGTTACTGTTGAGGGAATCATCTGAACCTCAGGAAGAACGACTGTGCTGATGAGACAGGAAAGGGAGCACTTGGATTTGCAAAGCCTTGGGAAGCCCAGGGGTTGGAGCTGCACATTCCTGGTGGGATCCTGCCAAGCTGTGTTTGGCCAAGCCCAGGGACTTGGCCATTTTCTACTCTTAATATGGACATCTGTTGGGTTTTACAGTTCTTCTCCATCATAATTTTCTTTTCTTCTTGGCTTCTCTTACTGCTCCTGAGGATCTGGTCTCTTATTTAACAAATTGTTTTGCTCCCTACTCTCAGCAATCATTCTAAGCTATTTTTTCATCTTCAATCCCACCCCTTCCCTTTATTTTGTCTCCTAAGTGCTCTCAAATTTGAGCACTGCTTTAACCACCATCTTTGGGGGAGAGGAGAAGGGAACTGATTAAACAAGCAGCTCCCTTTCATCTCATCTTGTGAGCCGTGGTGCTGTTGCTGTGAGTGTGGAGACATCCTGGGCGCTCTCCTGATCCTCCTTCCCCAGCCTGCCCTGCCGGGCTCTGCTCAGGCAGCACCCACACACAGAGCTGAGTTTTCAGCCTTGAGGAGACCTTTCATTGGAAAATTGTATTTCCAGCCACTTTCAAATCCTTCTGTCAAGGCTCAAATGCAGCCCCGAGTCGCACCACCCACAGGGTTGAAAAAAATCTCTTATAACTCCTCTTATCTGATTCCTTGGTTGCCTCAACTTCTTATCTTCTGGCCTGGCCTGCTGCTGCTTTTTTCCCTTTGTTCATTCCTGCTCTGCTAAGAATGTTCCTCGGCTCATTTCTCTGACCCTGCTGACCCTTATTAAGTCCTTGCACAGCCTGCCTTCCCCTTCAGTGTCTTATCTGGGATTCTGGTCTCTGTTTAACACCTGTGTAGCAAATCTAGATCAGGTAAATGTTCAATGTGCTCCCCCAGCTCTGTGCTGTAGCAGTGGCTGTACCCAGGAATAACAGGATGCTTTCTTCCTTTCCAGCCATTGCATGTAGAGGAAGGAATCCAGGTAAATCCAAGTGGTTCTGTTCACATTCTTTCACATTTGTCATGTGCTTGTCAGTTATGGAGGAAATTCTTCCCTGTGAGGGTGGAAAGGCACAGGGTGCCCAGAGAAGCTGTGGCTGCCCCTGGATCCCTGGAAGTGTCCCAGGCCAGGTTGGACAGGGCTTGGAGCAGCCTGGGACAGTGGGAGGTGTCCCTGCCCATGGCAGAGGGTGGAATGAGATGATTTTTAAGGTCCCTTCAAACCCAAGCAATTCTATTTTCTTTGATTATTTAATAGTCTTTCTCTGATACAGGCTTTTTCCTGGTATCATGAGAAGATAGGTGATGAACTAAGAGTGTTTTTCCTTTCTCTAAAATCCTTTCTTCTACTTCAATTAATTTAATTTTTTTAAAAAAGCAATTTGGGTTGGTTTAGCATGTTATTTCTTCATCTTGCAAAATCTTCATAAGGCAACCAAGTCATCACCTTAAAAAGCTACAGGTAAAATGTGTGAACAAGACTTTGTCAGAGAGAGAGAGCTTTTTCTAATCTTGGGAGTAATTCTGGCAGTATCAGAACACCTCTAATTAGAGGAGCTAATCACACCAACATATCTGTGATTTAAATTAATTCATAGTAGGCATTTGTTGTTAACAACTTGTTTGGGGGATTTGTTGCATCCATCTTCCCCACAAAAATATTCATTTTATTCACAAATCACAAGGAGTAGAAGCCATGTTTCAGCAGATTTAAAGCAAGTAAAAATAATTGACATCCAAAATTGGTTACTTTGATATGTGCAAGCAGCTAAGAGGAGTTCTTCTGCAGATTGTCTCCCATACAGACCTCTTGCATCAGACTGAAATGCTTGTTATCCAATTCCTATCAAAAGAAAGATAAATAATCTTGTACAGAGCATTTGGGATGGAAGGGAAAAGCAAAACCTTGACCAAAGCTTGAGTTCTTAACATGAGACGTGTTGTGCTTTCCAGTTTATTGTCATACCCTGGTGAGCAAGCAGGTGCTCAAGAGCTTTTGGTTAATTTTTTGGGTTAGTGTTTGTGCTTGAGGATGTGACAGTGCTGAAAAGGCACAGCATCACTTTTCATTGGCCTGGGGACACAGGGGATTGTGTGTACAAATGCAAAATGATGTATAAACCACAAGTAAAGCTTGTGAGAGGTAAGTTTCCTGACAAAACTGTCAGTTTTTTCAAGAGCCCAAGTTCTCTGCTAAAATATACATTGGTGGTGTTTATAATTGGCACCTAACAGTAAAGGTTGCTGTCTGTATTTGTTTCTTTGTTTCCAGGAAGGGTTGCAAACCTAAATGCAGTATGAATTCAGTGTGTTGTGATATGTGTGTGTATGTAATATCTCAGGGCAGGCTGACATTTTACATTTTTTTATTGGATGCTCTTTCATTGTGTTTCTCTGAAGAATGAAAATTGAGTCAAAATAAATGGTAAAAGTCTGCTAGGTACTCTTCTGTGTTTTTTCCAAATTTGCTTTTTAGACTTTTCACAGAGATTAGTATATTTGCTCTTCTTATTTATTGCCTGCTTATTATTTTTACTGGTACACTGGGGGCTACAAAACACTTGCTGTGTTCTAAAATGAAATTGTTCAGTTATTTTAATTGAGAGTTTTGCCAGACTAAAAAAAAAAAAAAAAAGCAACCAAACAAGTTAATACGAGCATTGTGCTCCATTGTAGTGAGGAAAATTGCTGTATTATGTTAGAGAATGTACTCTAAATTTTAGCAGAATGTAGTGTTGTAACTAGTGATGTAAAACAGTGCTTTTAATAGAGGACTTTTGCAGTGCTTGAACAAGTGGACTCATTTTTAACCTTGGATCCTTTCAGATCTCAGCCACAGTGGATTGGGAGACCATTATGAGAATTCCCACTGGGGACAGCAGCCCGCTTTCAGGAGTGAAGGCAACTGCAGCTGGGATAAAGTGATAATAGACAGGACTGACAAGGAAGCGTGGCCTTCCATTACCGGAGCTGAGACTGAGTCTGCCTCAGAATGTACTACAGACACTGACTCTGCCTCCAACTGTGGCTCAGAGAACAGTAGCATGGCTACAGGGAGTGCCCAAGGCAACTTCACTGGACATACAAAGAAAACTAATGGCAATAATGGCGCCAACGGAGCACTCGTCCAAAGCACTTCTAACCAGAGTGCCCTTGGAGCTGGTGGAGCAAACGGCAACGGCGGCTCGGCCAGGGTGTGGGGGGTGGCTGCGGGCTCCAGCTCTGGCCTAGCTCACTGCTCTGCCAGTGGTGGGGATGGAAAGATGGACAACATGATGGGAGACGGTAGAAGTCAGAACTGCTGGGGTGCTTCCAACTCGAATGCTGGCATTAATCTTAACCTTAACCCTAATGCCAATCCAGCTGCCTGGCCTGTACTTGGACATGAAGGAACTGTGGGAGCAGGCAACCCTTCCAGTATTTGCAGTCCAGTCAGTGCCATAGGTCAGAACATGGGCAACCAGAATGGGAACCCAACAGGCACCTTAGGTGCTTGGGGAAACTTGCTGCCGCAAGAGAGCACAGAACCACAAACGTCCACTTCTCAGAATGTGTCTTTCAGCGTACAACCTCAGAACCTTAACACTGATGGACCAAATAACACTAACCCCATGAACTCTTCACCAAACCCTATCAATGCAATGCAGACAAACGGACTGCCGAACTGGGGGATGGCCGTGGGCATGGGGGCCATCATCCCGCCCCACCTGCAAGGCCTTCCTGGTGCTAACGGAACAGCGGTTTCTCAAGTCAGCGGGGGCAGTGGTGAAGGAATGGGCAGTTCAGTATGGGGCATGTCCCCAGGTAATCCTGCCGCAGGAAACAGCAATTCTGGGTTCAGTCAGGGGAATGGAGACACTGTGAACTCAGCATTAAGTGCTAAACAAAACGGATCCAGCAGTGCTGTGCAAAAGGAAGGAAACGGAGCGAACGCGTGGGACTCGGGGCCTCCCTCCGGCCCCGGGGTCCTGGCATGGGGCAGGGGTGGCGGTGGGGTTGGCAGTGTGCATTCTGGAGCCTGGGGCCACCCCAACCGCAGCGCCAGCAACGGTGTCAACGGGGAGTGGGGCAAACCCCCAAACCAGCATTCCAATAGTGACATCAATGGGAAAGGATCAACAGGGTGGGATAGCTCGAGTGTTGCCAGTCCGAATCCTGCCATGCAGCAGGGCAATGAACAAATGAACTCTTGGGCCAAAGCTGCAGCATCTGGCACCACGGCTAGTGAAGGAAGCAACGACAGCGGTGGGAGTCAAAATGAAGGCAGTACTGGGAGGGAGGGGGCTGGAGAGGGCAGGAGGAGAGACAAAGGGATGATAGACCAAGGGCAAGTTCAGTTGCCAAGAAATGACCTTGACCCCAGGGTCCTGTCCAATACGGGGTGGGGACAGACCCCTGTGAAGCAAAACACTGCCTGGGAATTTGAAGAGTCCCCAAGGTCTGAACGGAAGAATGACAATGGAACTGAGGCCTGGGGTTGTGCAGCTACTCAATCTTCAAACTCAGGGGGGAAGAACGATGGGTCCATCATGAACAGTACAAATACCTCTTCAGTATCTGGGTGGGTCAACTCTCCACCGGCAGCTGTTCCAACAAATACAGGTTGGGGAGACAATAACAACAAAGCACCAAATGGCCCAGGGGGGTGGGGAGAGTCAGCAAGCTCTACTACTGTTAATAATGCTGCTGCTGCCAAAAGCGGCCACGCTTGGAGTGGGACCGCAAATCAGGAGGACAAATCACCTACCTGGGGTGAACCTCAGAAACCCAAATCTCAAAACTGGGGAGATGGACAGAAATCAAATCCAAGCTGGACTTCAGGAGGTGGAGACTGGACAGATTCATCATCTGTTCCTGGACACTTGGGTGATGGGAAGAAGAATGGATCTGGATGGGATTCTGATAATAGATCGGGGTCTGGCTGGAATGATTCCACAAAGTCTGGGACCAGTGGGTGGGGGAATGGCACAAACAGCAAGGCTAATACAGGTACAAGTTGGGGGGAATCTTTAAAGCCAGGCCCCCAACAAAATTGGGCTAATAAACCCCAGGACAACAATGTGAGTAACTGGGGAGGAGCTGCTTCTGTAAAACAGACGGGGTCAGGGTGGGTTGGTGGGCCAGTGCCAGCCAAACAAAAAGAGAACTGTGAGGCAACTGGCTGGGAAGAGCCATCTCCACCGTCCATTCGCCGCAAGATGGAAATTGATGATGGTACCTCAGCTTGGGGCGACCCAAATTACAACAACAACAAGACTGTAAACATGTGGGATAGAAATAATCCTATAATTCAGAGCAGTACCACAACCAACACCACCACCACTAGCACCATTATCAACACCAACATGGTTGAACCTCAGCCATCGCACCAGTCAAGTGCCCAGCCGAACCGGTCCCCGCTGCTTGGCCCAGGTATGACAACAGTTTTGTGAAATACTTCATAAAACAGGTTTAAGAGATACGTTATACCAGTACCAATTGCTGAATGCTGTCTGTTCTCTCGGTGTGTTGGGTAGAAATCCTGTGTTTATGTCCAGAAGAGGTTTATTCCTTTACTCTGAAGCTGTCTTGTCTTGAGGGAGGAATCCATGGAACCTGACACAAATTTCCATGATTGAAATGAATGTAAGAAAGGCTTGAAACAATATTTGGTCAATAGCGTGGTAGGTTCTTAGATTGTGGATCCATGTTCACTTTACCATCTCTTCCACAGTTATTTAACACCTTTTAATTCAGCCATTTGAGAGGCTGGGGGCTTTTGGCAAACCTTTCTTCTGTTATTTGTCTGCTGTCCCCACTGCGCAGGCTCGGTGTGCTTAGACGGTCTGCATCTGTTTCTTTTCTGCAAAGCATCTCTTGGCAACAGATGTTTGTTAACAATTGAATGAATTTAGGCAGCTGCTGTTTCTCTGTCCAGTTTGTTGTCTTTTATGAAGAAATGGTTCTCTTCTCAGGGGTCGGGCACAGGCAGCATCCTGGATTTTATGTGGTTCTCAAAAAGCAGGACTGATTCAAGGTGTTAATATTCAGGGTGGCTGAAGTTAGGTTATCCTAACTTCAGCTGTGTTTCAAAGACAAGGTTTTAGGCATTTAGGAATTTTTCTAATCAAAGGCAAGGTGCTGTTGTAGACAAGCAGCAAGGAATGAAAATGCATGAAAAATGGGAAAAATGCTTAAAAGAGAGATATTTAAATAAGAGCTACACTAGCAGCCTATAGCTATATCATGACCACTGACCTCTCCAAAATAAATCTAATCATGCAGTTCTCTTTCAAATCCTCCATCTGAGTTTTGTTTGCAAGTTTTTGTTTCATCATGGTCATGGCTAAATACTGACTTTTTAACCACATTTTTCTCCAAGTGGGATTTGTTCTCCCATTCCCATTTTTTCTCTTTGATGTTTCAGAATGATTCAAATTTGCTTTAATGTCTGTATAAAAATAGTCTTACGTTCCCCACTCTGGTCAAATATGTTAACAGTAGAGGGTACCTATTTTAATAAAATAACATGCTTCAGAAGGAGAAATCTTTAAATGGCTTTGCATATGGTCAGCCCAACATATGTGACTAACTTATTTAATCCATATTTAAAACTTTACCCATGAAACAAGAATTCAGATTCCTGAATTGTAATAAAAGTATCATGAAAGTGGATTTTTGGTTGGGTTTGGGTGAGGTTTTGTTTTTCATTAAGGTGATTTTTGGGTGATTACATTGGTGCTTGTGAAATTGTTCATACACAGCAATGCATTGTTAATGTTATTCACATAATTAACACCTTATAGAGGAAAACTTAACAGTCCTGAGCCCTTCAGATTTTGGAAATGGAATTTAAAAGCTGGTGTTAATCTGCAGTGATTCCTTTGGAGCATGGATAGCAGCAAAGGAAGGGTTTCTTTGAAGCAGCATCTTTACGTATTCAGAAAGCTGCCTATGAACACGTAACCAACCTGCTCATGCTGCCCCCGACCAGGTTAAAGTGAGTGTTGGGCTGCTTGAAAAATGTCAGCTAGAAAGATTCTAAGATCTTTTAAGATAAGCAAATCTTTGATCATCTCTCTTTTTTTAATTTTCCAAGATAACTAAAGCCAGCTCTCAGAATATACTTAAGTCAGTGTGCAAGAAAGTACAAAATGAGTAACAGTGAAGACAATTTAAAATACAGTTCTGCCATTAAAATTTAGATCAAGTTGTATCAGGCATAAATTAAGCCTTATGTTTTGTATTTTCGCTCCATACACTTAGTACAGTACAAGTATAAAGGTCAAACATGGAAATACTTTGAAGGATTTTTGTCTAAATGGAAACGAGGAGCAGTCCCTTGTGTCTTGAGCTCTGCTGTGTTTACTTGTGGCCGTGCCAGAGAGGGACCATTGCTGTGCTTCTCTCACACACAGAGCAGCAGTGCACTTCCAAGGGATCCCAGTGCCTTCCCTGCAGGCAGGAGTGCAGGAGCCCCCTTTTCCCAGCGCAGGCAGCACGTGGCAGCTGCACAGCAGCGTCCTCGTGCTCTGGGTGGAAATGTACACAGACCTGAGACATCTACAGATATCTCCCATCTGGGACAGCCAAAACATGGGAAGCAAGCAGTGAGTGACCTGCCTCCCACGCAGACAGGGCCCTGCACTTTGGAGTTGTGCTGTTTAACTCTTTTCCCTACTCCAATTCCCTCTCCACTCGGCTGTGCATTTCCAGCCTCTGCAGAGAGTCCTGCAACCAGGAGACTTCTGCAATCCACAACCAAAAGTTCATCCAGCAGCAGTTCTTTTCCATGCAAAGCATGATTGTGTTATTAGAGCCTGTGCCACAGGGCACAGTTAGTGCTCATCTAAAAACCTGCAACTCTTGAACTCTGTAGTAACCATGGGCATTTTGTCACCTGCGTGGGTCATGATGGGCTCTGCCAGTCACTTTCAGGGAATACAATTAATCAGGAATCATGGATTCCATTCCTATGTAAGTAGGGAGGAGTGGTGCAAATTGAAGTTGTCACAGTCACACGTCCTGCAAGCAAAGAAGTGGATTTTAATTTTGCTGCACAGCCCTAGTTAGGGGTTCACAAAGGATTAACAGTTCCTTTTGGGATTGAAGTGTATGCTTTATTAGTTTGGAAATAGAGGCCAAGTTACAGTCTTGTTATTCAAGTTGTCACCCATCCCCAGAAGTTCTCCAGATCCTTTGAAGGCAGAACTTAAAAGCCATTGATGGGAAGCAGATGTTGGTAAACACTTGATGAAAATGAAGAATGCTCTAAGGAGTTTCATTTTCCATTGGAAAAGAAGGGGGAAAAAAGAGTGGGGAATGGGATAGATAATGTGATAGATACAGTCCTTGCTGGTTATAGGAGCTTGTTCTCAAGGCACTGGTGAATTACTTAGAAAGAGGAGCAGAAAGCTGGTGGGTTTGAGTTAGCTTGGGGTTTAGTCTAAATTACTTGTGCATAATTCTTCCTAGCATTTCTAACTCATGCAGCTTTGATATGAGAGGAATAAGAAGTGAGAAAAGGTTTTGCAAACAGAAATGATTTAAAGAGATTTTTGGTTCCCAAACAGCATCAGATCCTCCCTCTAAGTGCTGAGGAGTGGGTTTAATGCCTTGCTGTTCTTGTTACATCAGGAGAGCCTGGCAGGGTTCCAGCATCCTCCAGCTGAGAAAAGAAACAACAGAAGATAACACAGGTTTCCCTGTGGGGATTGTAGGTCACAAATTAAAGTCTTTGGTTACTAGAGAATGAGGAGCTTAAGTTTGAAAAACCTGAACTGGGTCTAAGTTCTGAAAGCTCTAAACATCTCTGTTCCTTTTATAATCCTGTGCCACTAACTGGCAGCTCACATGGCAGTGTTTTTCTTCCTTTGAACTTCCATCAGAATGGATTTGAAAGCAACTCAGCTTTGGGCTCCTTTAGGGTGCTCATGTGAAAACCTAAAACCCTCTGGTGGGTGCTCAGCCCATGAACAGCCAGCTTTTGGGGACAGCCAAGTGATGCTCTCAATTTTCACACAAAGGTGATGCCACTGCTGAAACCCAGACTTGAGCTGTCTGAATGCTCAGTGATGAACTGGAATCTCTTTCAGAAAATGAGGATTTGAAAGACTGAGGCTTGTAGGTGGCTGTTAAATGTATATATAAAACCCAGAATAACTAGTGTGTAATTAGTAAACAAGCTCTTTCTGCCTAATATCTTCTTTTTTTAATCTAGGTTCTAACTTTTGGTTTGCCTGTATTGTGCTCATGTGCTCTGGTATTTATCACAGACCGACAACTTGAAGGAAAACAATTTCTGCCATCCAAATAGCTATAGGGTTATTTTGAGGGAAAACAACTGCATCCTGCCACAGCTTAGTTAACATTTCACTTTCCCTTGAGGATTTCCTGTTGGCTCTGGCCCAATGTTAATTATGTTTTTATTTCTATAAAACAAAGCTCTGCCAATGTGTCCATGTTTATTACTCACTGTGATCTTTTAATTTCTTGCAATTCTAACAATGTTTAAAAACTTCAGTACTAAAACCTCTCTTTCTTGCCAAAGAAGCCTTTAAATGAAGCATGTTCTGTTGTGAAACAACATTTGTGTAGATCTGGGTGGGTTTTAAGGAGCTTTTTACCAGGAGAGCCTAAATCTGTATCATTTTCATCAGAAAATAGGAAGTTTTCTTCAAGCAGAACTTTTGAAAATGTTTGGCAGGTTCAAGTTTTGAGACTACTCAAACATCTTGGTTTGCCTTCCCAACAGCCATGGGGAGTTTTGCATCATTAATTCAAAAATGTAACTTTATTCACCTTTAAACTTTCTAAAACAGAATCATTTGGAGTCATAGGAATGCTACAGAGACAGTAGCATTGGGACAGCAGTGTTTACACAGAGGGGAAACAGGTTTGCAATTGAGAAGTGCTCCAGAATTCACAGACAGGGTAGTTTTTGCAGTGTAAAGTTTATTTTTCCAGCAGCCTTCAGGTTCTATTTACTAATTTCCTGCACTTAATTTTATCTGTTAAGATAGTTTGGAAAACTTTTTGTTGATTTATTTTGTTTGCTTTTATGTACATGTACTATTTTCCATTAGTAAAGGCAGTTCCCCCATTATTTGTAATCCCATATTATTTCCTGCTCAGTGCATTTAAAAGCACTTAAAAATAATTTGGACATGACACATCTGTGGCCTTTAGTTGAAGTTGTTGAATTTCTAAGAGCAACAGAGGAACCAGGTTTTTTTTGAGGTTTTTATTCTATAACGTAGCACACTTTGGGTTTTTAATACATGAATTATGTTTTAAGGGTGATTTCATAAACTGAATTAGATAGAGTTTCCAGTAGAGGTTGCATGAAGTCAGGGACATGTTGATACTCTGCACTGTCCCTGTTTGCAGTCTGGTTGGTGCTGTGGAGATGTTTTGTTTTCTGTTTCATTTGCCTGCAGTTAATCTTTTTCAGCTGCCAATATGATTTAATACACGCAGTTGTCTGCCAGTTGCCTCCTGAGCAGTGAGGCAGAAACTCAAATAAAGCCTCCCTTAAATAAAGTTGGCTTGAACATACAAGCAGGAACCTTGAAATAAGCATTTCAGGTGCAACACCAAGGAAGCTGTCATGTTAAGTACAGGTTCATTTAGGTACATCTGTGGATCTTCCAGTTTATCTTCTTTACACACCTTAAAATAACCAGAAATGTAAGGTACGTTGATTGAGCCTAAACCATGGTATTTTTGTTTCAAATGGAAATAACTTGAACGAAAGAGTGACATTTTGGGTTGTTGCAGGAGCTTGCTTTAAATTCAGTGCCTCTTGCTGGTAGAGAAGTTTTATGAAGCTGCAACACACCAGTGGAGAGTTTGACACTCACTGTGCCATCTGCACTTGTATCAGTGTCTGAGAGAGCTGCAGTGGCTGTAAGGAATAGAGCCTAAAATAAATATATAATGCAGGAACACAGGAGCAATGCACAGCTCTGGGCCCATCTATTTGATTGTTCTCTCTGCCAGGCAATGTTTGAGTTGTTACTGGCAATGGATGTTGCTGCAGTTTCAGGTGACAAGAATTCTGTGGAATTCAGTGAGTTCTGCAAGGGCTTGTTGCTCAGTGAACCACTATTGTTTGGTTATTCCAGTGCATTTCAAGGTACTTTTAGACACTCCCTTGCCATTGCCTACCTATTCTGGGTGTCAGTTTATGGAGAAAATGTTGTTCCTGCTTTTTGCAACCTTTCCACAGTATTTTTACAGATACCATTGTGGAGCAAAAAAAGGAAATAATGCTGTGGCAAAGCAGCATCTGGTCATTCACTTACAAAATACTCAATAACATTCATCTCCAATGAAAAGAGAACAAGTTCCTGATTTAGCAGCCTAATTACCAGTGGAAGTTTTAAGCAGACCAAATTCTACAACATTTGTGAAGATTTCAGCTGTCATGTAATGGGATGTAATTTTTTTTTACAATTGTAGAAAAATAGGTTAGTGTCAGGTGTCTGTAAGAATTTTGTTTCCTTGCCTGTTGTGCCACTCTTTGTGCTTGTTTACAAAGTACCTTGAACTCCATCTGTGATCCAAGTCCTCTCTCCAGAAAATCTCTGGTAACAATGGCTGTAAATTCAGTTTACCCTTTTGCTGTGTTGGTCAGTGTTGCTCTGTAGGCTCAGGAGCCCTGTGGCTGTTGCTGCCACGTTCAGCTGCAGGGCTAAAATCCTGTCAGATGGATTTAAGAGCATTACATTCAAGCCCAGCCAGACTAAGGCTGTTTCTTTGGAGTAGCTTACGTCTTCCAGTGAGTTCATGTAATACTCTGTAGGAAAACAATGGCTTCCACCTGCCATTCCCCGTGGTTTGATTATGGATCCTAATTTCAGTCTTGATTAATTCCCCTTAAAATAATATTTATTATAATGTAGAGGGTCAGTGATGAGGGATAGGTAGGTAACCATGAGTTGTAATAAAAGTTCTAAGGAATACATTCAGCACAGATAATCTTCACTCAAAGTGGGAACAATCAAACAGCATCTTACTGCTAGGGCTTGAAAAAAGAGATTTTATAGTTTGTAAACACTGAAAAGGAATTCAAATAGGTTAAGATCTTACAGTGAAGCAAGGCCCAACTCAGACTGGAGTCCTGGTCTCCAGAATGCTGGTCCTGGGCAGCTCTTGGGACAAGTGGTGCTCACTTGGCAGCCTGGTTGCTCCTGCTGTGGAGAAAAACCCTCTTTCTGTGTTGACAACTTGGCTTTAGTACTGAATTAAGGAAAAACTCTTGAGATCAAATTTAAGGGATTGTTTTAAACACACTTAACTACAATCACTGTATGTACTTACTGATTCATGCTCTTTCCAGAGAAACTCTGGAGTAAAATTTAAAGCTTTTTGGAATGATTTGATGAAGAAACCTTTTCTCTCATCACTGTTCTCCTTGCCTTGCTCCAGCAGGCTGGGGAGAGATGCCTGCTGTCCACACCAAGAGCGAAGCTTCCTGGGGAGAGCCCTCCTCCCCTTCTGCTGCAGTTGATAATGGCACTTCGGCCTGGGGGAAGCCCCCCAGCAGTGGCACCGGGTGGGGAGAGAATCCTGCCGAGCCAGCAGGGACCTATGGAAGAACAAACGCTCCAGCTGCTGCCCCAGCACTGTGCAAACCAGGTACACACAGGGCTGCCACTGTGCTGGCAGGGGAGGGGGTTTGCTTCTGCCTCTTCTGCTTTTCCGTGCGTTTCACTCACAGGCGGCCTTCATGATTTCATTCTCAAAACTGTGTTAGCTGTCACAAGGCCACGTTAATCCAAATACCCAGTTAATTCAAAATATGAATATAGTGCATCCATCTGGAAATTTAAAGGAGAGTAGTTTTGTGTGTTTGAAAAGCAGCATAGCAGAGGTGCAGGAAACTGTGAAAATGCAGAAGAACGTGACTAGGACTTCAACCCTTGGTGTCTAAAGGAAACCTGTAGTGGGATGAGAAGCAGTGGAGAACAGTCAAGATAGAATTGATTCTGGTGGGAAAAGCAACACCTGAGAACCAATAAACATAACAACCTCATGTTGGATTAAACTGAGTGGGTGGGTGTTTTCTTCAGCCATTAAAACTGTTGCCAGGTTCAGGAACATTCTGAACTACTTCCCACTTCGTGATTTCTAACTCATAGTATTTAATAAATATCCTCCATCTCTGAATGTCCTGAGGGCCACTGTGATTGCTTTAGACTCTCCTCTTGGCTGTGGAGGTTGCCTAGAGATTCACTCCTGCAAAATACCATTGTGAGATGTAGTTAGAAGTCCCAGAAAACATACAAGGGGGAGTGAGAGCTCTTAAGATGAGTAATCCCAGCTTCAAGCAGAGCTAACAGAGTAAAACAGACTGAGGTGACACAACCTCATCACTGAATATGAAGCATTCCCTGCAGCCCACGAGCTCCTTTCAGATTCGATTCTTCAAGATAGGAATGAGTGTCTGAGCATTAATGACTTTGAAATTTGGTTTGTTCATGGAAGAATGTGGTAGGTAAAGCACTTAACAAACGTGTGCTCATACTTTGGTTCCTTGTTCCTGGGAGAGTGGATTGGCCATGACCACAGATCTTACTGGTTCTGGGAAAAGCAGGACTTGGAAGTTGCTGGATATTTTCTTCTCTGAGTATTTAGAGAACTTGCCTTTTTTTTTACTAGCTTCAAAGAAGACATTCTTACCATTTTAATGCCAATTAAGATATTTGATGAACCTCTTTATCTCTTGAAAATACTCATGTTAGCATACTAGATATGGCACTAAAGGCTATTTCTGTAAAATTTGCAGGAAACTGAGTAAGATTTTTCTTCTCCCACTTTCCCTCCAGCTTCAAAATCTATGCAAGAAGGCTGGGGCAGTGGTGGGGATGAAGTGAATCTCAGTACTAGTCAGTGGGAAGATGAAGAAGGAGATATGTGGAATAATACTGCTTCACAAGAGAGCAGCTCCTCCTGTAATTCCTGGGGGAATGCCCCGAAGAAAGGACTTCAAAAGGTAATACAAAAATAAAGACACTCTCCAGCAAGAGTGGAATTAGCATAACATTTGTAGAATAAGTTGTCACAAATTTGCTGGTGCATTACACCTGAAATTAAACCTCTGACGCCTGAACACAAGCACAGCTTGCCACTACAGTGGTTCAAGTACAGCCTACCTTGTTTCCAGGGGAAAATGGGAGATCTTTGAATTTAGGCATGTCAGAAGCTTCGGGAGTTTTGTTGTTATTGCCTTTGTTTTCTCTAAATTTTATAAGCTTCCATGTACTCTAAAGAAATGATAATGTATTAACAGAAAGAGAAGAAGGTGTTAAGGGGGCTTTCAGACACTTCCCATGGTGGTGGAAAAGCAAACAGTAGTTTGTGATGGAGTTGTTTAACACAAAAAGCTGTTTTCTATTTATGAGGACGGTGTGTGTGTGTGTGTGAGAACAAAGCGAACTTGTGTTAATGCTGCACTCAACCAAGAACCTAGGCAATTGTGTGAGGAAATTTTCCATTGCACAGTCTTTATTTCAGGACAAGGCCAGGCTGTAACTTAAAGGAATTGGGAATGCATTTAGCCACTTTGTTTGTTAATCCATTAGCCAACAGTTAGGCCGGTGATTTGATCAAGTATGGTTGTTTCTTGTACTGTCCGCAGCCCAAAACAAATCCGCGCTTGTCCCTTGGTACTTTCTGGAGAACTGAAAGGAAGAGACTTCTTAAGGATTTTGTGATAGAAAAGCTGCACAGAGATCTTTTAAAGGTGTTTATCTAGACGCTCTTGTTTGTTTTTAAGAAAATACACTGAGTAACATTCTTAACTTCAAGGTTGCAAACTTGTTTTTGGGAATGTTTTTCAGGAAGTGTTGTACTATTTCAGCTTTTATTTCATTATAATTTTTCTGCCAAGGATTAAAATGAAATACGTAAATTCAAAGGTGGCTTTAATTCAGTGGCCAGCAAATCAAATACTAAATAGTACACTGAACACCTATTCAGCTGAGATAAATTTTTACACTTTTGGGGGAAGAGAATCGTAGTTGCGTTGCTCGGAGGGTTCTTCAATACTTTCTGAATTAATGTACTAATACATCTTTCAGTAGCATGTGCTATTAATAAAAACCACTTACCATTTCTTTTATGTACATCTCACTACAATGAACGTGGCAACCAGCCCATTAATGGAATCTCCCATTTATTTACTAAGGGCATGAAGACATCTAGCAAGCAGGATGAGGCCTGGATCATGAACCGTCTGATAAAACAGCTCACAGACATGGGCTTCCCTGTGAGTAGTGCTCAGCCAGCACACTGTGCCTTAGCTTTTAGCTTGTATTTCTGACTGTGGCTGTTTCAGACTGTAGCTACACCAAGATCTTCAGTCTCCAGGCCAAGAAGTAGCTCTGACCAGCATTTGAACACATACTGTGATTTCAGAAATCTGCTCTAAACCTATAGAATGCTCTGAGATTAATTGGGATAATATTTTGACCTTCATAGTTTTATAACAACAGGTATTACTTTGAACTGCAGTAATAATCCCCTCCCATTCCTCTTTTTTTCATTAAACAGGTGAAATGAGAGTATAGCTGGGTTGTGTCTTAGAGAAAGTCTTATCATTGTGATATTTGAGTTGTTAATGGAAAACAGGAAGGTGTTTAAACAGAACAATGTGTTTCACCTTGTAGAGCCAGTACTTCCTTGACAAACTGAAACACCTGAATTGTGGGGATTGCTGAGAGCAGAAAAAAACACACAAAGACATTACTTAGGCTGCTGAGTAAACATTAAACCCAGGATTTAAGAGATGTGTCTGTTTTCTCAGGTTACTTTGAAATCACATGAATGTGATTACTTTTCCTCTTAACATAATTCCTGTTTTTGACAGAGAGAGCCAGCGGAAGAGGCCTTGAAGAGCAACAGTATGAATCTTGATCAGGCCATGAGTAAGTATCTGTGTAAGTAACTTTTTTGTCTTTAAAGCAACACAGGAACCCTGCATGATTATAAGCATTTGATTATACTCAGACCAATTGGATAATATTTCTTTTCTTGCCTTGCTTTTGTAAGCAAGATGAATTTCTCTGAACTGCTGTTGGCAACTTTACTCCCTCTGCCTCACCTTTTCCAATATATTTCCCTTTTCTGTGCAGGTGCTCTGCTGGAAAAGAAGGTGGAAATGGACAAGCGTGGAATGGGAGTGACCGACTATAATGGAATGGTCACCAAACCCCTTGGCTGCCGCCCACCACCAATCTCCAAAGAGTCTTCCATGGACCGCCCCACCTTCCTTGACAAGGTGAGTTCAGCAACAGGAGCATGGTGCACAAGTCAGAGTGTGCACAGTGTAGAAATGCTGATGATTTTCACTGTCTGCTTAGAAAGCGTAGAAAGAAATGTGATGGATATGGCTTTGTTCCTTTGCTTGTATTTTTTTCAGTCTTGTGGGGATTTCAGTCCTTGTGGAAAGGAGCAATGATTTGATTCTCACATAGAAATAAAGAATGATCATCCCCAGTTTTACACTTGAAAACTTTCTAAGGAATCAGTAACACAGTGGAACTAGAAATGGAAAAAAAAAAAAAAGAGAAAAAAAATTAAGCACAGCAATCTGTGAGAGTGCAGCCAATGACCCTTGCCCAAATTCACAATCAGGCAGGCCCAAGGCCAAAATCTTCCAAGAATTAGGCTCTTAATTTCTCTTCTTCTAGTTTTGAGCTTCTAAGAAATTTCAGTGGAAGTTCAGTACCTAAATACAAAGGAGGAGTTCAGGTATTTTTGTTAAGTCTCAGAGCAGACATGCACAGTCATAAATAGCTTCTCCAAAGAGCTTCCCTTTCTGTGATCACATATGACAAATTTTCCAGCACTATTTAATGACTGAGGAAAAGGCTCCAGAAGTTTGTGATGTTCAGGATTCAATGTGACTAAAGAAAAGAATATATGGAAAAGTGCAGCCAAATCTTCAGTAGGAAATGAGATTTACAGCCTTGACAAAAAATCCTGCAGAAATTTACCAAATCACCTAAGAATCCCCCTGAAAATTATTGATAAGTAAAGAAGAATCTCAGATGTCATTCTGTATTTCACAGGGTATTTAAAGGTTCATACAGATGGGTGGTGGAGGATTCTGACCACAGAAATCAGTGCTTTGAAACTGTGCTGAAACCAATTCATTTCACATGAGCTGTGTACAGGTTGTGAGGCAGTAATGATATCCACTCATATAAAGCTCATTTTTTGCCATGGCAGACTTTAAAGAATGTGTTAATTGAAGGCCACAAAAGATGCATGCATGCCAGTTAACCTTTCCTTTTCTTGGAAAACAATACCTTCAGCAGTAAAATTCTTGCCAGAGAGAGAGGTGCATTATGTGCAGCATGATGCATAATTCTGGAAACATATGTTAAACACAACTATTGAGAAGGGAGTACTAAAATCATTAATATTCATACAGTAAGTAAAATCTATCAGTCTAGGCATAATCTGTCACAGTGACTTGGCTCTAACAAAGGAAATAATCCCACACTGTATTTGTTAGCTATCACAGTGTTGAGCAACTTGCTAAGTGAATTAAATAAATACAGTTTCTACTCTAAGAACAGAGAGTTTTTATTCCTCCAAAGAAATTCTTTCCAGATTTACAGCTCATGCTAGTTAAGCAATTCTTCCAAAACCTTTTTGCCCTTTGAGGTGCTGTTTCAGGGCATGAGTCTGGAGCTGTCTTGTTTCTGCTTAGGTCATCCTCAGTGAGGAACAAGCTCTCCACATGGCTGGACAGAGCACTCCAGCCAGCATTCCTTGTTTTACTTACTGCTTTATCAAGTCATCATCCTTTTGCTGGCTTTGCTGAGTGTTCAATAAGTTCTGCAAAGTTCCTCTTCATGAAGTTGTAGTTTGAGGTGGTGTGCTCATTGTTTCCACACTCTCAGCTCGCCTGCATTGAAACACCATCATTTTTCTCTAAACAGCTAAAGCCAGCACTTAATATTTTTTTAACTTTATATATTTGAGGAGGGAAATTTCCCAACCCTGACATTTGCCTCTGGACCCACTGAACTCCCTGTTCTGTCTGCATCAGAAATGGTCTGTGCAATTCAACATCACCTTTGAGTGTTTGCTTTCTCTGCTTGCTGCAGGTGCTCTTTATTCCGTGTCACTCTTGAGTCAATCTTCAGCACTCGGTGCTTTGTTAATTTATTATTTCTCAGGATGTTATCTTGACCTGTAGCACCATAAAAGGACAAGGGAGAATATCCAGTGGCCTTGAGGGAATAAAGATGCAGCCCTGATACGTGATCTCAGCCACATTATGTCACACTTGGTGGCAGACATGCTGTGCTTAGGTGTCAGGTTTGCCTGAAGATGTTACCTGGTGCCTTTTGGAGCCATCAGATTTGTTAGAAAAACATGTCAGATTTTCCTGTAAGCATCCTTAAAATACCAGAAATAAGCCTAGAGAAGGGATCTTTTATTCAAGTATAGAGTTTGGCTTGGGATTCTGAAATTCTCACCTTGCAAAGGGAGTGTCCTTTCCCCCTACCCTCATAGTCAGTGATCAGCTCCTCTTCTCTACTACTGCAAAATCCAGCTCTACAAGCCTTGATTCCTCTTAGCTGCAATCCTGTTCTTCCAAAAATCTTCTCACTAGAACTTTTCCTTGGTCCTGATTTGAACGTAGTGTGTGTTGGGTTTTTTCAGCCTCTTCCTTCACATTCTGAGCCCAGTAATCTCTGGAGGCTGAGACTGGTTTTCATCTTTGGGACAACAAGGAGGATATTGTATTAATATGGAGAATTTTTTTTTAGATGTCACAATTAGATAATGATCACTAGGATTTTAAAGTTATCTTTAAAATTCTTCTTTCCTCCACCTCTGCCACCTGTGATCCAATGACTGAAACCATTTTCATCACCCCTTGTATGATGAGCACTTCTTTGAGTATTGCACTTCCTCCAGGTTTCTTTTGCCTAATTCCTGTTTGATTTGAAGATAACTTTTTTTTTAGATGAGATTTTATTACTTTAACTTCCTATTTTAGGAAAGGATTTTTTTTCAATCTTTTTTTTAAGAAGTCAGTGTGTATTTTCTGCCAGGTAGTTCTGTAACTGATTTTGTCTTTATACAAAGAATCTGGCAGATTCATCAGCCTCTCATCTGCCCGTTGAGACATTTTGATTCATGAAGTGGCAATTGTTGGCAGGTGACTGCCAAAGTGTCCAGGCATCCTCTGCTAAATTGTCCATATCTCATAGAACTAAAAACCTTTGAGTAATTCCACTTGCATTCTGTCACATTTGATATGTGAGACTATTGTGAGAGGCTTCCCAAAATCCTAAAAAACACCAGTGTGGTGCTTAGAGTAAGATAACTGTAGTAGGAAACACTGTTACCAGTAGGATTTTATGGGTGTGTCAAGTCCCTTCAAAAAAGTTGAAAGCAGTGCTGGATTGAGCATTAATGTTATGATTCAATTTTTAATTGTGTAGCCTGAGGAAGAAGTGTAGCATAAATTTGTAAGAAAATAACTGAAGAGGGAAGGTTAGGTAGAAAAGATTGTTCTTCAGGAAACAATTATTACATAAAAGATCCTGAGAAATAATGGGTCAGAAACCACTGTGAGCAGTAAAATTGTCCTCTAGTCTGGCTTGAAAATGGCTAAAGGGTGCTTTAATTTGACCAACTAAAATACTTCATGTTAAATGAATTGATTTTAGTTCAGTTATAGAGCACGGATTTGTGCAGCACAGTGCAACAAGTTCAAATTAAATGAAATAGAACCAGGTGAATATGAATAAAATGTTACAAACTTACACAAAGCCATTTGATGCAATTCAGCCAAGGAACACACTTGTGAAGGAGTCTGGAAATGAAATGCCTGAGTCTCCAGTGTGCTTGTCCTTCACCATCCTTGGCACTGCCTATTTCCAAATTGGGAAAAAAGTGTCTGTAAGGCAAGACTTGAATAAATTTGGGGGCAGGGAGGGTCTTTCATGGTCAGTAGGTCTGTTCACATAGGGAACAATGGCATCTGAAGGGGAGAGCGAGCACCAAGCTTGAAATTATTTTCACTTTGAAGGGGGAAGGGTAGAATTGTAAACATGTGTCTGTGATCTAAAGAGAAATCCTTGAACCTGTTACTGTCATGCAAGCTGCAGTTGTTTGTGGAGTGTGACTGATGTCCAGTAGAATGTAAAATATCTCAAGCTGAAAGGCCTTGGGGATATCATTAGAAAATGTCAGTGTCCCCCTCAGGATAGTCAGATAGGATGTCAAGTGTCACTTTGCCTGATGGTAAAGAAACTTTTCCTTTGAATCAAAGGAGAGCTGTAGAAAATGCATTTTTCAGGATTGACTTAAAACTTACAATTCACTGAGCATGCTTGCTGCATTAGGTCATCTGTTTGGGTATGTGGCAAGCAGACTGGGCTTCTTTTTCAACAAAGGAGGTTCACCAATATCTCATAGTCTTTTGGGGTACTGAATTTATTGCTTGAAATAACCTAGCTCCTCATCATCTCTTTAAAAAACCTTTCCTTACAATGATCATACTGCCTGAAAAACACCAACCCAGCACATTGCAAATTAAAGCTTTTTCTCTCTGCCTGTTTTTTTGGAGCCCTACTTTGTGCACAGTGTTATTTGATCATGCTTACCACAGGCTTCCCAGACATCAAAGCACAGTTTGAGATAGAACTCAGTGCCCCACTGAAACATGAGCAGAGATCTACCTGTTTGGTTGGGGGTTCTCTAATTTATTTTATTTTCTGCCTTGCTGTTTGCCCCCCGTGGGAGCTGCCTCCTGTGCAGCAGATCCACACTCAGCTGTGCTTCCTCACAGCCCAGTTAGCAGAGAGGGCTCCTCCTGCCTTGCTAAAATCTGCCTCCTCCTGGGGATGTTCAGCAAGGCTGCCCAGCTGATATTGTCATTACTGGCTTTGATGGTTTGTGTTCATTGGCTGCCTTGCAGTGTAATGTTTCAGAGCGGGGTATTAATAACTCAGCGCTATGTGAATATTAAAAGAGGCTTGTGTGTCTCAGTTAGGAAAGGGGATTAATGCAAAAATGCTTTTTTAAGAGCAGAGCTGTGATGTGGAACCAAATCCAGACTGGTGTCAAATAAGCTGATGTGGCCTTTCCCAAGTTTTGGGTTTGTTAAAGTGCTGGTTTATGTCTGTGCTCTGCTGCTGGAGTTTTCCAGACAGACAGAGGGGCTTCCCTGAAATGTGCTGGGCCTCTCCCCCTTCCACCTTTCAGTCTGGTGGAGAAGAAAGCAGAAAATCTAAGTGGGGAGGAGGCAGTGGCCACATGATAGCTCTGCAGTCAGCTGCTAAAATCCTTCCTTTCCTCTGGAAAGATGGGTGAGGGTGATTGTGCATTTGGGGATTAAGTACAACAAAGTTGCCAAAAACAGTACCTTAATCCTGTTTCTCTCTTTCTTCTCCCTTCACTCCATGCTTTCCATTCCCTGTTATTCATCCCTTTTTTTATATATCTCTTTTTACTCATCCACACCCTTCTCTGTCTCCATGGGACTCTGTGTTGTGGCTGTGGGCTCCTGGCACCGCACGCAGCTCACCCTTTCTTTCTCCAATCAGGATGGCGGCCTAGTGGAAGAGCCCACTACTTCACCATTTTTGCCTTCACCAAGCCTGAAGCTCCCCCTTTCAAACAGTGCACTCCCTAATCAGACCCTGGGCGGGATTGCCTCAGGGCTGGGCATGCAAAACTTGAATTCTTCTAGACAGGTAAGGCTGTTGGGGGAGATCCCGAGGGGAATTTGGCTCTCTTGGAGTAGCTGCTAGTGCCTGTCAGCCTCTTCCCCAGGAAAAGCTGGTTTAAACTGGAAGTGCAACAGCTTTGTTCATGTGAAATATCAGACGAGGAGCTATCTGCTGTGTAAACATTTCACCTTACAGGACATAAAAGAACTGTGTAGTTGTAATTAGCCTGCTGATGACACAAATCCATCCAGAGAAACTGTAGTGTTGTGGATTTATACCCCTGAACCCTGGTGTGGCTCTGCCTTCGTTGATGAGAAATCTCTTTTTCTGAGGCATTGCTAATTGTCCCAGACTGTAAGGCAGTGAGATTGCTCTAATTCATCTTTCCTGGCTGGTATAATTATTCTGTGATGAGATGGAGGAGAAGTGATGGGGGCTGTTTTATTCCTGCCCCAAGTGTCAAAGCATCTCAGAGTTTTAACAAGTGGCAAGAAAGAAACTGGGCTTCCAGCACCTGGGTCAGGTAGAGCATCCCATTAAGGGGGTGTTTTGGCCCCTGTGTAGAACAGGCTGAGAGGGAAAGAAAAGGAGAAGAGATGAAGGGGGGTGATAACTGATAACCACCATGAGAGTGAGAAGCCATTAAATACTGTTGATTGTGGCAAGGTTATTTTTGCCATCAAACTGAAGTCCCAGCAAAGATACGAAATAACAACACAGAAAAACTTCATCATTCTGTTGTGGCTCTTTATTATGTATATTCTTTTAAAGTCAGTTTTCTTAAGGCAATACTTGTCCAGCACTTACAGCCCATTAAGCACATCTTTCCAAAGCAGTCTCCACTAATAGCATGTCCATTATCAGTAGCTTTGTAAAATGACTAAGTAAAAAAACTGCTTAGCCAGCTGGAGGATGGGGTTACTGGGAGTTTAATGCATCCATTCTGCTGTCCCTTGCTATACAAATACAAACATTTTTGGCAAGTACTTTTGATTGTTCCTCTTGTGACCCTCTAGGGTTCTGCATCCTTATAAAAGCCATCTTCAGCTGCCTTTTGTTCAGGCAACTCTACAAAGTTTGGGGGGTGTGGGATGTTGGGTACACGGCAATCTTTGCCCTGCCCAATTCTAAACTTTGCATGTGCTGGTCTCTTGATTTGTGCCTGTCATAATCACTAAGAACAAAGCCTGCAGAGATAGGTAACACGCAGGTTATGTGCTGAGGGGTGTCACTAAGTGCCTGTGTCACTCTTGTCCTGCTGCAGATACCGAGTGGCAATCTGGGTATGTTTGGCAATAGCGGAGCAGCACAAGCCAGGACCATGCAACAGCCGCAGCAACCGCCAGTGCAACCTCTTAATTCATCCCAGCCTAGTCTTCGTGCTCAAGTGCCTCAGTTTCTATCCCCTCAGGTCAGACAACACCGCACTCATACGTTTTCCCTTTCCCTGGAACTCTTCCCATGTGCTCTGTCATGCTCCTGAGGCTTTGCAGCTGCTGCTGCCTGGCTGTGTCTGTGTTATTTGTTTGTTTCCTAGGCAGGAAGATGTGGCATGGCTGAGGTGTTCTCACATGCATATCATATAATTACCTCTGGGAGCACGTTCTCGTGCTCCTTTTTGCACAGTGGTGTTTCTGAGGCGTTTGTTCTCATCTCTTTTTTTATAAATGAACACTTGAGTATTATTATGATTTTATTAAAGCCTCTTGCTAATTTTTTTGATAGTTCATGGTATTACTTCTGGTGATAATAACATTTTCCAGCTGATGTGACTCTTATTAATGGCTCACAAAGTTGCCATTGTTAAAAGTAAATGTACAGTGTTTAACACTCTTCTCTTCTTTAGGTTCAAGCACAGCTTTTGCAGTTTGCAGCAAAAAACATTGGTCTCAGCCCTGCACAGTTAACCTCGCCAATTAATAATCCTCAGCATATGACGATGTTGAACCAGCTCTATCAGCTGCAGCTGGTAAGTTAAAAGATGTGGCAGATAAGCTCTAAATCAGAATTGAAGGCATGAAGATAAAATAGGAGAATGACTAAATTTTTAAATGACATGACAGATCTTCAAAACAATCAGCCGCTGATTTCTTTGATAAAGTTTCTTTTTAAAGAAACACAGTCTTTTTTTTTTTTTTTTTGCCTCAGGCTTTATAAATAATCATTTGTGGAATAATTATCCTTTACAGCTGATCAGTGGAACTAAAAATCAGCTGTCTTCATACTGGTATGAATAACACAGGGTGTTCTCAAACAGCACTGGCCTGTGTGTTATATGTCAGTAAAGATTAAACTGGACACGTGTCACAACAAAAACAGAGAGATCTTGGCAGTGCTGGTCACCTGAGTTACCTACAGAACTTCTTCACTTGCCTCACTGAAAAATAAAGTGTAGGGTGAATTTCCTTTAATTAATGGGGTGTATATTAAACACATCATGTGATAAGAACTGCTTTCTTCTGTGTACTTTTGCTGTGCTTGCAAATTTTGCATCTATAATTTTAATGTATATGAAAATACTTAGTTGGATTTTAAGAGTATTTTAAAAAGAAATACTGTGAACTCAGTATTGGCCAGGGTTAAACATAAAATTACAGATGACAGATTATTTCAGTTGCTGATCTCAGTGTGCTAGTCAAACTCTTTTTATTCAGTGTTTGATACTATTACTCATTTCTGATTATTTTCTCTAGTTTTGAGGAGCACAACATTATTCTCATACTAATTGAACGGTACCCAGCTACTTGAAAAATACCTGTATTTGGATTTTGAATTCATCCAAATGTTGATGAATTCATCAAAGTGTTTCAGAGAAACTTACCTTGCAAAAGAATTTGCTGTCGAGCCAGCTACTTGAAAAATGTGGATTTTTGTTTTCAGGAATAAAGCAGCACAAGTGATTTAACTAGAAAGTGTTGGCAGATCTCAAAATGGCCAAACCAAAAATAACAATTGGTATTTATAGTATTTGTATGATATCACAAACTTCTATTTTAATTTTTGCATTATGTTACAGTTATTTCAGAAAAAAAGTAGGTTCCTATCTTTTATTAATGACCACTTTTTGCCACGTGGAGGTAGTACTGTTTTTTTTTTTTTTTAAATTAACATGGGACTTAAGCAAATGTATTATAAAGTGCATTTGCAACAGGATTATTACTGTTGTTTCGTGGAGTGTTTTCAGAACACTGCAGTGCTGGCTTTTTCTGTGTTGTGGTGCAGCAGAGCAGTTGAAGGAGCGTGTTGAGCTTGCTGTGTGTGCTGTGTCTGACTGTCCCTGTCCCTGTCCCCGCAGGCGTACCAACGTTTACAAATCCAGCAGCAGATGTTACAGGCTCAGCGTAACGTTTCCGGACCCATGAGACAACAGGAGCAGCAAGTAGGTGTCCCTGCCAGCTCAATCTCTGCTTTAGGGTTTGGTTTCAGTAGCTTGGAGAGGCTCAGTGAAATTACAGCAAAGCAGCTAAAGCATCCTTAAATCAGGAATGCGGTGCATGGCTTGAGGTCTGGACAGGGAAGGTGCTGAGTAAAAATAAAATAAAAAATAAAGCTGATCCACAGCCTTGCTGGAGGAAAGCTCTTCAGCCCTTTACACAGCCAGTTTGTACTTGTAAGGAGATGCAGTGTGTTGTTTCACTGTGAGAAAGGCAGAGAAATGCAGTGTGTTTCTGTGGATTGACCACTGACAGGTGTGTGTTGGCTCTCTCCCTGCAGGTTGCACGTACAATCAATAACATGCAGCAGCAGATCCAGCAGCACCAGCGCCAGCTGGCCCAGGCCCTGCTTATGAAGCAGCAGCCTCCCCCTCCACATCTATCTTTGCACCCCTCTGCAGGCAAATCAGCCATGGATAGCTTTTCACCCCATCCCCAGGCTCCCGGCCTTCCTGACCTGCAGACCAAAGAGCAACAGTCTTCACCGAACACCTTTGCTCCTTACCCTCTTGGTGAGTGTCCTCCTGCAGCAGCTCCACACAGGGAGTCCATCTCCTTGATTCACACCTCAATATTTTGCTCCACAGTGTAACAAATACAGATATATGTATATATATATCTAATCTCTCTCTCTCTCTCTCTCTCTCTCTCTCTCTATATATATATATATATAGATATCGAGAGAGAGAAACATATTTAATTATAATTATTTTATATCTATATATTTGTTTGTTTATGTATTAAATAGTGCTGAAATCACAGAACAAAATCGTGCCTATCTGGTAGCTGTACCTACCTACTCACCTGTGTTCTGCCTACAAACATCAGAACAAATTTGCCTCATTAACTATTTATGTATGCTGCTGTTTATGAACGAAATATAAACAGTGTCATGTTGTAAAATTCACAAATGTCCTATTGATAAACAGGAATATCATCTGGTAAAAGTTGTGCAAAGTCATCTTTCTGCTGTAATCAGCACTGGTGAGACATCAGTTTTGGTCAATGTATTTCAAGAAATATGTGGATCGGTTTGAAGGAATGCAGAAAGATTGTAGGGGTGATTAAACGTTTCAAAAACACAACTGGTAAGGAAGAAGTGAAATCCTCTGCTCAGTAGTCTAAAGAGAAGATTTAAGACACATGCAAGAATCTTCAAAAATGTAAAGGAGAGCTAGGAAGACTTTTTTTGCATTTCCTAATGCAAGAGGTAATAAACTTAAGTTTATTAAAAGATCTAGTTAGGCATTAAGGATCACTTGGCTTAAGCAGAGTAGAGTACTGGAATAAATTACCTAGGAAGTTCCTGAAATCTTCACCAGCATTTTATGGTAGGTGAGACATAGATCTGTCAAATATGATTGAACTCAAAATAATTGATTGGGCCTGGATACAGTGTGAACAGAGCAACCTTTCAGACCTGTTTGCTCTGTGATTGTTTGATATATGCTACAGGCTTCCTTTCTGACATAAAGGAATTAATTTAATCTCTTTGTGACTCTCTTTATGCTGAATACAATAGTATTGCCAAGCTTTATCTGCCATGCAGCAGTTAAGAAGGTAATTCTGACTGCTGTGGTGAGCTGTTGTGGCTGGGAGCATTAGAATGCAAAAAAATTTGTGAATTAAAGGCCTATGTCTGAGAGGTTCTTATGATATCTCAGCTTTCTGTGATCTGCTAACATTCGGGATTATATATCAAGAAAAACCCAGATTCATGTCACAGAAGCATTTCAAAATCATTCCCTTAATAACAGTATGAGTGATTGTGTTCTGTGTATACAAAATAGAAGCCCAGTTAGTGCAGAACCTGCTCTGATAAACAGCAGCTGTTTGTCTGACCTTTAATTGGTTCTTTTTTAGGGGGATTTTTAGCAAAATGAAGTGGCAGACATTAGGAATATTTTGGCTTAGCCATGGAATGGTGCAAACTGGTTTAAACTCAACATTCCAGTGCATTCTTCTGAGACAAGTGAAGAGACTGCAAGTAGAAACACTGACAGCTTTAAAATATTATCCCTATATCTTGTTTCCCCCCTTTTTTTAGCAAGGTTTTAACTTTTTCTGAATTCATGGGAGTTCTATTGGTGTTCCATAAAAGCAAAAGTTCTTGAAAATGTGCATTGAAAATGCCACACATGCATACAGAAACCTGTAAATCAATGTTGAGTAATTCCTGTGGCTGGATTTCAAACCCAGCTTTTCAATCCCTCAATATATGATGGATATCTAAGAATCTCTTTCCCCCCGCAGCTGGACTGAACCCGAACATGAATGTAAATAACATGGACATTACTGGTGGTTTGTCAGTGAAGGACACTTCTCAGTCCCAGTCTCGCCTTCCTCAGTGGACACACCCCAACTCAATGGATAATCTGTCTAGTGCTGCTTCTTCTCTTGACCAGAACTCCAGCAAGCACGGTAATGTCCCCTGGCACGCCCTGCCTGCCTGGCTTTTGGTGACTCCAGCCACAGTGCAATTGCAATTATTTCTCTCATGTTCCTTTTTTTTGTGTAAGTGCTCACAAATGGTTGGTACCGAGCACCTCTGAGCCCGTGAGATTTTATAGGTGATTTCTGCAATGAAGGGCTTGCAGCTGTTACTCCCTGCATGCAGTGTAGGAATGTTTTTTTCATGTGTTGGATTTTGTTGCTGAGAACATGGAGTTCAAGTAAAACAAGCCTTTAGTGTTGGCAAAACAAGTCCCACAATCTTCCCCTTATTCCAGACCTGCATGCCTTCAATCCAAAAAAACTTTACATTGGCTTTCTCCCACAGTTTTTCCAGTATCATCAACCTCTCCCTGTACAAAGGTATGATGGATTACACAGTTACTCAGCCTGGAGTTAGGGGCAAAAACTTCTTACTTTTCCAGAAGTGATTGCTAATCTGTTTGAACACCTTTATCCCTATCCAGTATCCTGAGCCAGTTATTCCTTTATCTCCTGTATCAAATTTATTCTGTTAGAACATGGGGCTCTGTTAACTTTATTATATCCTGGATTTTATTCTGAGCAGCATGAATTACTTCTTCTACAGCAGTTTTTTATTCTGCAAGTAGCTGCACTGCTGATGCCAAATTGTTGTTTGATAGTTTGTAGGAACATAAGAGCAGTCATTTCAAATCATCCATCCTGTCAGCACTGAATGCCATGGGCAGGATGAGATGAGGGATACTCCTTGGTATGCTGTCTCAGCAAGTTCCTATTTACCAACAGTGTGATGATTTGAATTACTCAGTCTCTTTTTGGCAGGAATTTAATGCAGAATTCTTTAACTTGAGTGTCTAGATTGTACCAGCAACGTGTCTCTCAGCTGTAATACCTGCTAAGGCTTCAGATGCCAGGAAGCTTGGCTTACTGTGTTTGCATTTTAGTTTTCTTTTTATCTTTGTAATACAGAAAGAAAAAAAAAAAAAAAAGCAAATAATAACAAAATACATCGTGCTGAAATTTCAACCCCACAATCCCCATTTCACTGCTTGCAGGTGCTATCCCTGGAGGTTTGAGTATTGGTCCTCCGGGAAAGTCCTCCCTCGATGACTCCTACGGCCGCTATGATCTGATCCAGAACAGCGAGTCTCCTGCCAGCCCACCCGTAGCTGTTCCTCACAGCTGGTCACGTGCCAAATCCGATAGTGATAAGATTTCCAATGGCTCCAGCATCAACTGGCCACCAGGTAACTCAGTGCAAAGCCTTGGTGTTGGGCTGGTGTCCCTCAAAGCCTTGGTGTTGGGCTGGTGTTCCTCAAAGCCTGGGTGTTGGGCTGGTGTTCCTCAAAGCCTTGGTGTTGCCTCAGAGCCTTGGTGTTGGGCTGGTGTCCCTCAAAGCCTTGGTGTTGGGCTGGTGTTCCTCAAAGCCTGGGTGTTGGGCTGGTGTTCCTCAAAGCCTTGGTATTGGGCTGGTGTTCCTCAAAGCCTGGGTGTTGGGCTGGTGTTCCTCAAAGCCTTGGTGTTGGGCTGGTGTCCCTCAAAGCCTGGGTGTTGGGCTGGTGTCCCTCAAAGCCTGGGTGTTGGGCTGGTGTCCCTCAAAAGCATTGTTGAGTCCTTCTGATGCACAGGAGCTTTGGAGAATTACAACCTCACACACTTCCCTCTTTATTGTGTTGGAAACAGAGTTTCACCCAGGAGTGCCATGGAAAGGACTGCAGAATATTGATCCTGAAAATGACCCCGATGTTACTCCTGGCAGTGTTCCAACTGGGCCTACCATAAACACCACAATCCAGGATGTGAATCGCTATCTGCTCAAGAGTGGAGGTAAACACACAAACTGCTTCCACATCTGTGCATTCTTTCTTTTCCCTTCCAAAAAAGGGTTGACCTCATTTGTTACAGATATATTTTTTTCATGTGCTCCTAATCTAATGATGTATCTGCTCAGAACTGTCACTGAATATCAAGAAATAATTGTTTTAAAAGAAGGGATTAAGAAGTGTCTTGTTTTCCATGGGAATGTAAATACTTTTATATTGGAAAAGGCTGTGAGATGTAATTTAAACTTCTTCGGTCACTGAAAGTTTTTCTGACCTGTATCACAAGGTTTTGAACAAGATTTTGCTCTCCACATTGCCCACCCTCCTCCATACACTTCATGAGATTCTCAGAAGACTGAATACAAGAGTTCCACAGTTGTTGCTGAGACAGCAGGCTTCTGGCACACTAATTAATTGTAGCTTTGTTAGAAGATCAATAAGCAAAATAAATTAGAACTAGTTTATCTCCAAAACCATAACAGAAAAAAATTGGGAATTGACTAGTAAAGTACTATTTCCCAGTGCTATTTCCATTCCTTTTGTCTCGGCAGTGCTTACTTCAGAACAAAAAGGAAAGTCTGTAAAACAAGAAAGCATTCTGACTGTGCTGCTTGTTAGCTACACGTGCTGGAAGTGGATCAAGGGAAAGGTGGCTTGGTTAATTGTGATCTGAGTGCCAAAATAGCCAAGTTATCTGCACTCTGCCAGAGCACTGCAGTTGGCACAGGAATAGCACTACCAGGCTGTTCAGAAGGACCTGTCAGGATTAAAAATGTGGGGTTTGTTTTAACAGTTACATCTGTGATACCAGCACAGATTGTAAATCAGGGCTATCCTTGAAGTGGGGGTCCAGCTCTGGGATTGTTACCTCAGGTAAGGGATGTGAAACATAAGGGAAAGGAATGCAGAGTGCTGATTGCCTGCAGTGATTTTAGTTGTCTCTTAGCAAGAAGTAGCTTTTCTTTCAGCTGAAACATGAAGTATTTGGGTAATGAGTAAGGTTGAATTAACTTCTAGTGACTCCAAAGTGCTTCCAAGGTGACAGGCAGGTTTGAAGTTATAAAAAGAAGAGCTGTAAGATGCAGTTCAGTGACACTTCAGATCCAGTGCACACAATAAATACTCCTCAGGCCAGGAGCCTAAACCTCCAGAGCTTTACCTGTAAAATCAGATGATATCCACTACAGGTCTTGCTGCTTTAGAGAAGGAACATTAGCTCTGTTGGTGCATAATCTGCCTGTGGAATGAAGGAATAACTCCTCTCCTTAGAGAAGGTCTGCAGAGATGATTTTAGCCTAAGTAAACAGGCTCTCAAGAGGTCAGACCTTCTGAAAAGCAGTGCCTGTGGGGGTCAGTGTGTGCTTCTTTTCCTCATTAGCTTTTTAGCTTGGTAATAATAAAATTTAAAAAAAACTATAGTTGCAGAATCTGTTTCTTTATGCTTGTATAACTGCAGCCTGAAGCACAGAGCTTGTGCTGACAGACACAGCTGCTCCCCAGGTAGAGGGTCAGGCTGTGGGGTGTGCTGTCATTGCCCTGTGCACTTAAAAGCAGGTAAAACTTAAGCTTTAGGGACAATTTTTGCTTCACCCTGTTTGCTAATGAAGTTTTGGAGGGTCAGCTTCTATGAGCTGAGAGCTGTAGCCATGAGGAATCAGGACCATCTTCAGTTCTGTGGGCTTTTGAATCTGCTATAATTCCACAGTTCCTGCCTGGGGAATAGATTATTTCCAGACAGGGTCTGATAGAGAGTTGTGTTGCTCGAAACTGATGTCAGTATCAGTGTCCCTTGGAGCACAGGGAGTCTGGTTAAGGTGAAGTTTGGTTGGTTGCTGTTCCAGTTGAAAACAAAGCTTGTGTTTTTTATTGAGCTGTGAGGGATGAGATTGTCCTTTTACTTCCTCCCTTCTAGCTCAACACAGTGCTTTTTGCTACAGAGCTCACCTGTTTTTATTAGTCAGTTAAAGATGTTTCAGTATCACAGCCCATCGCTGTGTGTCAGGAATGATAAATCACCCAGGATACACGCTTAATTTTGTTGGTGGCTAGAGAGAATATTTCCAGCTCTCCTGGTCTTTGCAATGAAGATTTTTGATTTTATGTTCAGTTTCTTTCATTTGCTGCCAGTAAGGAAATTGTACGTGTGCTTAGATAGCTGCTCAGATTGTAAATGATTTACTGAGGTGGTTTTGTGCTATTTCATTTATGTTATCAGTTTGAGAAGAGATTGCTGAAATATATCCTTGCTTTTACTGAAAGTCTGCAAAAATTTAAAGATACTTGTGGGCATTAGGATGTAGGGGAAGTGTTTACCTTGAGTAATTTAGGACAGATCACCCGTGGTAAGAGGTTAGTTTATCATACACATCTCTGCTCATCTACAGTTGCCATTGCCTAAGTTAGCTGGCAGAGAACCTTTATAAATGAAGCCTGTTCCTCTGAGACTAAACACTTTAACACTGACTTTTTGAGTCATGTATCTTAAAGGAAATGCAGAATTTACCTTCTGCACTACAATTGTTCCTGTGCCAGCTTTCTTCTCTTTCCTTCTAAAGACTTCTGCCTCACTTTATCACTCTTCCAGCAACATTTCATTCCTAGACTTCAGAGACCAGGCTAATTAAGGAGAATGCCTTGCATGGTTTGTATTTGCACATAACAGATTTGCTTATGTCACACCAAACATCATTATGCCCATCTTTCTTAGTTGCTTCTCTGCTGGTTCTGCAGGGTCATCCCCAACATCATCTCAGAATGCCACGCTGCCTTCATCGAGTGCCTGGCCGCTTAGTGCCTCCGGCTACAGTAGCTCTTTCAGCAGCATTGCATCTGCACCTAGCATTGCAGGTACGGCCTTTCTGCTTCCACAGCTTCTGCATTCCCAGGAAAAGGCCCTAGGGAGTGCTCTCCCAGTGCTCCCAGGAGTGCTGCCCCAGGCAGAAGTGCGTTTGGAGCCCTGTGCTAGGTGGCAGCTCTCCTGGCAGCTCTGCGGTGGGGAGTGGTGGATGGTGAGCCTGGGATTGTGCTGAGGAAAAATGGATTTATTCCACTTGGTGTCACTCAATGCTGGCATCGAGATCTTTGGGGGAGGAACACTGTCCAGGGCCTCAGCAGGAACAGACCCTTCTAGGAAGAGCTGATGTGAAATTTGTGTAAAAGTACTCACTGTTAAAAGTGAAACACCTTCAGCTCAGAAAAAGCTTCATTAGGACCTCCAAGGGGTACTTTTTGCATGGCTCTGGGGCTTGGGTTTGGGGCTCTTCAGTGTCTTTTAATAGTCAAGCCAAAGCCTCATGCTCCCCTATATGGCTGAGCTTGTGGGTGAGCTAAATAATTACCCCATTTTCTTTACTGAGCTCTAAATTCTGGAGCTTCTTTTTGCAAAACATGGAAACTTTGCTTGAAAACTAGTTGCCTAAATATGCAGTTTGTCCCATTATAAAATTGTGTTGGGCTGTATAGGTGGATTAGATAAGAAAATGCTGATCCACTGAAACTCCTCCACTCCTCTGAAGGTGCAGCCTCTGGGTAAGGCTGTAGAATGCAAAACAAAAAGGACTTGTTTGGGATGTTTTCCTCCAGTGAAAGGAAAAGAAAGGAGTGGCCTGCTTTTCTTTATCTGCCATGCATTTCTGCTTTATTTTCTGCCTTTTTGTTGTTGTTGTTTTTGCAGTGTCATCTAATGTTTGTGTTACCCCCATGAGAAGTAGTGACATAGCAACACCTGGCCTGTGGTGCTGTGCCTGCATTGGGTGCCCCATCACAGGCTGGGCTGCTCTGAGCTCTCTAACTCAGACTTCCTCCTCTCTTCTCAGCATTTTACACTCATTAATATTGTCATTGTCAAATTATTTTTGTTGCTACAATCTGCCAGAAGATGGGAGAGTGGTTGCCCTTTCACATAAATTGCTATGATTCAATATGAAATAATTGAGTTAAATGATTTAGATAAATGGAGGCAATTTGGGGAATGTGTGTGTATGTAACTGAGTCTGGGATTTTGCAACTGGTAAATTTGGCTTTGGGACTCATCACTCAGTGCCTGCCTGATGTCTTAAAGCACTGCTCCAGTATAAACTTAAATCTGCCAGTTCTAGTTTTAGAAAAACTCACAAGATCTTTGCATCTTGGACTTTATCAGACCAAATGTTTTCTTATTCTCTGCAATCAGCATTAAAACATTAGGGCAGCACAGTCACAGCATCATTTGCTGGGGCAGCAGATGCAGGACTGTATCCCTTTCAGTCCATTCCAGCCCTCCCTGTGCTGCCAGTGTTGGTAACAGCAGCAGCTGTGACTGGGAAATTGGGCTCTAATTGCACAGCACATGTTGGTATCAAGGGGAAAGGCTAAAGGTGAATGAAGATTTGTTTTGTTTATTTATTATTTAAATCAATTCAGTCTTCCCCTCTGAATGCTGTAATATGTCTGCTGTTCTTGGGTTTGTGTTATTTTATAAAACTTTGAATTGGCTGGAACAGCAGTAAGAGTTTGAAAACTGATCAGGGAAAGAACAAGCAACAGCAGAAAGTTATAAAGACTGAAGGGTTGTGGTGTGGTCTGATCTTCTGAAGACTTAGTTTTTCTCAAAGATACTTGGAAAAAAGAATATAGGTTACTTCAAATATTCAGAAATAAAGTTTTTCTTGGTCTTTGATCTTTAGAATTTTAATAATACATCAGAAGAACATATGGATATACTGAATTCTTTATATTAGGTAAAATGAGTTGTGCAAGAAGAAGTGTTTAAGTCCTGTTAAACCTTTGAGAGAGACAATCTTGAAGTGTTTCATTATAATCTTGGTGAAATCAGATTTCAAATACCTACATCCATTTTCTGGACTTCTTTCCATGTATCATCTTTTACAAGAAAACAAAACAGTAGATTTTCAAAAGGGAACTTGTATGTAGCAGGTAGTGTGAGGTTCACTAAACACAAATGTACTGAAAATTGTGAACAGTAGTTTAAGTAGGTTCAAAGAATGTAGGATTTATAGCACTGGGTGGTACAGAAAGTTGTTCTTTTCCTCCTGAGAAGCTGGGGGGATGTAGCCCATGATGCCCATTAGTGAAGAACACCCAAATGTACTGCTTTTCTGTTGCAGGTAAACTGTCAGACATCAAGTCCACGTGGTCCTCTGGCCCGATCTCTCACACCCAAGCCTCTCTGTCCCACGAGCTCTGGAAGGTACCCAGAAACACTACAGCTCCGACCAGACCTCCTCCAGGCTTAACCAACACCAAGCCATCCTCCACGTGGGGTGCCAGTCCCCTGGGCTGGACCAGCTCTTACTCCTCTGGTACTCACAGCTCTCTCTTCTGCTTTCTTTTCAGCATTGTTTGCTTCCACTCTGCCTGTGAGGCTCCAGAAACCAGAGCTTTAACACAGCTGGAATGGTTCTGTGCTGGGGATGCATCTCCTGTGTCTTTATTTCACTTTGAATAAGTTGTAAATGAAGCATCTTTCAGCTGGTCATGGTAGTGATTTTACATAGGAATTTCCCAATTTCTTTAACTCCCAATTAGGATTTTTTTCCCCAGTTCCTTAATTTCTAAAAATGTCTTTCAAACATGTGTCCTGTTCTGTGGTGTGATCTAAGACTCCAAAAGGAGCCCATGGAATTTAATATGGAACACATGGATGTGAAGCATTAAGGATGTGATGGCATTGCAGGGTCCTCAGGGAGTGCCTGAATTTTTTCATGCAGGCCCATTTTTTCATATGCTTTTGTTCGCTTTAATACAAATATGAGAAGCCATGGATCTGGCTAAATATATATATATCTATATTTAGATATCTCTATCAATATAAATATAGATATATATATATGCAGATAGTACTGCTTTTTTACAAAGCTGTTTTTATAATCTGCTTACACTAAGTTGAGAATTAAATGTTCTTCCCTCTTCCTGCCATTTATTTTGAATGTTTCTTCACCAAACCCCCTCCTGGGAGGGCAGATAAAGCTGCTCCCAGGATTCTCTCTGGAGCACTCAGGATGCACTGTGATTCTCAAATGCCACTCACAAATACCAAGCTTGTGCAGCTTCTTACTGTAAACCACCAGGCTGAGGTTGTTAGGGCAGGTTTTGTTGGTTATGTCCTTGTATCTTCAGTCAGGACACTGTCGGTGCAGAAATACCTGTTTTGAATAAGTCATACACATTAATCTGTCACTGACAAGAGAGCAGAGTGCTGCAGTGCTATAAAAATCTTTATTAGCAGGCAGCAGTCTGAGCTTGGACATCAGAACTGCTTTGAAAATGTCTCTTCCAGATTAATTCTAATGCATCCTGAGGATCCAGGTTGTTGCAGTGCCATACCTGCATCTGTCAGTCCCCTAATAGTTACTGTGGGAGTATGAAAAATGCCACAGATCTTTGAAATGTAACAAGAGCAGCTTTTCATTCAGCAACCTTTCCTTCCAAGGGAGGCAGTAAATCAAGATGTGAGGAAACTGCTGTAGGATTTGTTTTCAGCAGCACTGAGGCTTGTTAGTGTGTTGTGATTCCAGATAAATTTGCCTGTAAGGCGCTCTCCAGAGACTGTGATCAAATGTTTTGTTGTGGAATTTGTGTTGCAGGTTCTGCATGGAGTACTGACAGCTCAGGGAGAACAAGCAGCTGGCTGGTTCTTCGGAACCTCACCCCCCAGGTAACTGCAGTTGTACAAAACTGGGCAGGAAAAAAACACTTGAATTTAAGAGATGACGAGAACAACATTTAGCAGCCTTGGCCATTTGATTCATTTGAAAGAAGAATAAGTATTCTGCATTTATTGCAAGTATCTGTCTTCTACAGGGAATTTGCTAAGCTTTCAAAGTGCTGTCAAATCAAGTGTGAACTTTCAAGCCTGTAATTAGTCATTCGGTGGGCACCATTTCTGTGTGTGGAGGTTTGGAGGTGAATGATGTTGTAAAGCACAGACAGAGATGTAAAATCTGATTTTCCTATGGGTTTTTTGGGTTCTTCTCATCTGTCTGTCACATCCTCTACTTGTCCTCTACAGTGTCATTCCAAAGGAAGAGCATTAGCCACAAAGCCTTGGATGCAGACATCCAAATTAATCTTGGGGAAAATATAATTACATTCATGAAGTGTGTTTTCCCTTTGACTTATTTCTTGATTTCTATGGATGTCTAATGATAAATATAATTTGTATAACCTAAATGGAGAAAATTTGTGCTCTGGACTGTAGGGAATTCTTAAAAAGACAGGATATCTCCCTCAATGAAGACAGCAATAAGTGTGTCATTAAGTACTTCTTTTTTCCTTTCACTTGTGCTCACTCTTTAGCTTTTGAACAGTTGTTAAGGAAGCATTTAAGGTAAGATGACAGCAGCACAGGTAACCTTTGCTGCCCTTGCCTCCTCGCAGATCGATGGTTCCACACTGCGGACACTGTGTTTGCAGCACGGCCCTCTCATCACATTCCACTTGAACCTGACCCAAGGGAATGCTGTGGTCCGATACAGTTCCAAGGAGGAAGCAGCCAAGGCCCAGAAGTCTCTGCACATGTACGTTCCTGCTCCCTCTTTCTTTTGTTACAAAGCCAGTTCTAGCTCAGAAAATATTTTCTTATGCATAACTGACCACTAGTTACTTCAGTCTTGATTTTCAAGATTACCTAATGAGAGAGGAAAAAGTTGACTGTGGGTAGATATTGAATAAGAGGCCATTAGAAAACTTTATTCAGCATAAATAATATCCTCAGTTAGGACATGTCACTTGTAAGGCCACAAAGAAGTTGTAGGACTTGATAAGGATTCCAAAGAAAGCTCAGGGAGAGCACAGGACAAGGTTTTAGCTTTAGAGAGAAACAGAGAGGGTAAAACTCTATGCTAAATGCTAAATAAGGAATGTGTTCATTCATGGTGGTCAACTTTTTTTTTAAAGGAGTTATGAGAGAAGTGTATGAGAACAAAATCTGCTCTTTAGGAGCTTTAAAATCAGTGGAACTAATTGGCATAAGGGCATAAGTGGTAAAATCAGTGCCACTGGGCAGGATGAAGAATACAGAGAGGGATGTTTCAGGAGAATTACTTGGGTATTTAGAGTTGGAAAGCAATTCCCTTTATCAAGAGGTTATAGCATGAGCATAATGAAAGTACTGAGGCAGCGGGGGCATCATTTGGGTGGAGAGCTTCTGTCCTTATTCCTGAAGAGAATTGAGGCTCCAGGACGTGTCAGTTAGGGGAGGTGGTCTCCACATGTGTGGATGTAGAAAGGTGGATAGACAGCAGGACAGAGCAGGCTTGGTTGAAGAGATGGGGATTGCTCAAAGTGAGTGGATGTGGTGGAAATGTTCACCTTGATTGCAGCTTGGGGGGAGGTGGATCCCTGTCACAGAATTGCTTGTGTTGGGAAGGATGCTAAAGCCCATCCAGTGCCGCCCCTGCCGTGGACAGGGACACCTCCCACTATCCCAGGCTGCTCCAAGCCCCATCCAGCCTGACCTTGGACACTTCCAGGGATCCAGGGGCAGCCACAGCTTCTCTGGGCGCCCTGTGCCAGGCCCTCCCCACCCTGACAGTGAAGAATATTTTCCTCATACCCCACCTAACCCTGCTCTGTGTCAGGCTGAAGCCATCCCCCTTTGTCCATAGTCTCTGTCCACGTTCTCTGGAGGCTCCTTCAGGCACTGGAAGGCTGCAGTTAGGTCAGGCTGGCCAATCCCAATTCCCTCAGCCTTCCCTGACACAACACCCACCAAAAGCCACCCTTTACACCCCACACCTCACATCTTGCTCGTGCCCTCAGGTGCGTCCTGGGCAACACCACCATCCTGGCGGAGTTTGCTGGTGAGGAGGAGGTGAACCGTTTCCTGGCGCAGGGGCAGGCGCTGCCGCCCACCTCCAGCTGGCAGTCCAACACTGGATCCACCCCGAGCCGCCTGGGCTCCTCGGGCAGCTCCCACGGGCTGGTGCGCCCCGACGCCGGCCACTGGAACCCCCCGTGCCTGGGGGGCAAGGGCAGCAGCGACCTGCTCTGGGGGGGGGTGCCCCAGTACTCCAGCAGCCTTTGGGGACCCCCCAGCGCCGACGACGGCAGAGTCATCGGGAGCCCCACGCCCCTCAACACCCTCCTGCCGGGGGATCTGCTCAGCGGGGAGTCCATCTAGGAGACACAGTGGAAGTAACAATCATCAGCACTAAAGGATAACAAAAAATTAAAAAAAAAAAAAAAATTAAAAAAAAAAAACAAAAAAACAAAACAAAAAAACAAACAAACGGTAACCCTTTCCAGTCCCGGGCTTGATGAAGAATCCAGCTTTAACCCATGAGACTGGCAGCCCTCCTTAGTACCTCTGTCCAATATTGAATCCGAAACTGCAGAAGTCCTTGTGAACTGTTCCTGAAACAGTATGGGCTCCTTTGGTCAGTGTCACATGCTAATGACAGGTTTTACTTTTTTCATGGCTTTTTTTTTTTTTGTTTTGTTTTGTGTCGTCTTTTTATGTTTGTATTGTGATTTTTCAAAACCAAGTATAAAAGCTGCTTAGAATAGGTCTATCATGAAGGGCACTTTTCAGAATTTGGGCTGGAAAGGGTTATTTTATCAACTGGGGGGGGTGGGAAGGGGAAATGAAAGCCTATTTAAATGAGCCTGTGACTATTATGCACATTACAGAGGCGGACCCAATAATCAGAAAGGGTGAAGTGTGATATTTTACCATTGGTACAGAAAAGTGACGATTCCGAGTGGCAACTCTGGACTGTACAGGTTGAGAGGGGGGGAGGGAGGGCAGGGTTGGGGTATCTCTGTGTCCACTACTCCCATGGATCTGCCTATGCACATTACCCTTGTTTCATTACTTTTTCATGTCATTTTTTTAATCCCAAAAAATATAAAAAGTAAAAAAAAAAAAAAAGAATAAAAAAATCAACAAAGAAAGAAAAAAAATACTTAAAAAAAAAAAAAAAGCAACAAACCATATCAACATGCAAATACTTGAATCCAGCAGGCCAATAACAAAATGTGAACACTTTCTAAGTTGAATTATTACACTTCCAGGTCAGCATCAGTACACAAAAAACAGGCTCTAAGAATTTTGTCTTTTAAAAGTTCAGACTCTATGTTTTTGTTGGGACAGATGTGAGTGTGTGTGTGCGTGCGTGTGCCCACGTGTGGTTTAACTCAACGTGTGAAGTTTTTTCCTTTGGTTCAGTATATGCTTTTTATTTGCTCATTGGTCAAATGTTTAATTGTTATTAGCTTCTAACTTTGCACTGAGTGTCCGCAGCCCTTCTTGTAGCTAATCCTGTAATGGTAAAAACACACAAAAAACAAAAAAAGAAAAAAAAAAAAAAGAAAAAAAAAAAAAGGAAAGAAACTGATAGAAGGGGCCGGCGACAATTCACGTGTAAATGTTTACTCAAGGACTCTTATTGCATTTTAAAAATTACAGTGTGTATCTCTGGAGAATAATATGTATATCTACCTTTAGCGGCTTTTTATTGTGGACTAATGCAAGAAAATTATTACCGGAGTATTGCACCATTTTTCCATTCGGAATATAAAGTTTAAAAAAAAAATACTCTTGTTGAACTGTGGCCATAGATAATTGTAAAGAGTTGATAGTTCCCTTGCAAGCAGGAACAGAAACAAGCACTTGGACATAAGTTTTGACTGCTTTTGGAGGAGCCAGGAGTTTTGGCTCCCACCTGTTTACAGACCTTTTTTTCTCCTTCAAACTTTAAAATAAAAAAAGGAATTTAAAAAAAAAAAAAAAAAAAAGAAAAAAAAAACAAAACAAAAAAAAAAAGACTTCCATCGTAAAGAAAACTATTTTCAGAATGAAGATATGCTACTTCAGAGCTCTGGGATTGAACAGTGTTGTTGTATTATCCTTTTCTTTGGCCATTGCTGTGTACTATTTTTGTTGTTGTTTTCCTCCTCTTCGTCAAAGTGGCGAAAACTTTGTGATCACTATCTTGCACATGGTGGAAGATGTCTCAGGAAAGCCGGGTTTCCCGAGGAGCAACTCCACACCATTTCATGTATTTTTAAAACCCAACTCCTAGCACTGAAGATATTATTAAAAAACAAAATAAAATAAAAAAAAAAAGACAGTAAGAAAGAAGAAAATACCTAATCTAATGTGTAGCAGTTACATATTTACCAAATAATGGACTCAAAAGAAATAGATGTTTGAAGAGTGCTTTATATATTAAAAAATCGCTTTATGTTTAAAAAAAGATCAATGTTTTTGATTGTTTTGAAAGGAAGAAAGACAATGGAATAACATACACTTCAAGTATGTTTTAAAAATTATATGAACATTGTGCTCCCTGCCTGCTTGGATCAGGAAACTTGTGCATTACATTTTTTTTTTTTTTTTGGAAGATTAGCTTTTTAATGGTTTTATCAGATTTAAAGGGTCCTGCAAGATTGCAAATTAACAAAAGCTGGTTTTATAGAGGATCATGAACTATGCACAAACTGGGTTCAAGACTTGTTTTTGTTTTTTTTTTTTTTTCCTCAAGTTTTAGTAGTGTATTTAGCTGAATAACCTTTCCTCAGAGTAATTGCATCTCATTGCCATTACACGCCTCCTACATATATATTTTATATATACATATATATACACACACACACTTATATAAAATATGTATGTGTGTATGTGCGTGTTTACATACAATTTTCCATGCTGAAGTTTAGCATTGAGTTGTAGAAAAACTCCTGATATTTTCAAATTGGGAATGAAAATTTCTGTTGGAGGGGTTGGGGGGGTGGGGAACGGGTGGGTTTTGTTTTTAGGGGCTTTTTTTTTTTTTTGCCTTTCCTTTTGAATTAAAGATGTCTGTAACTCTGAGATTAAAAAGAAAACCAACAATTGTGGCTTTTAATGTTTATTCTCCTCATAGAATGTGATTGTTAAAAGAACATGCACCGAAAGTTGCTTTCAAGAGTACGAAGATTCTTTGAAACTTAATAAATTGCAGTTTTTTCTTGGCTGTTGAAATAATGTGTATTTTTCTTTTATGCAGGGGATACTAAATATATATATATATTGTTAAATCTGTGAAGCTATTTCATGGAAGGATTTTAATTTTGAATGAGAATTGCCGTGTACAGACAGGCAAACCCCTCCTGTTGTGGTCACCCCTCTGCTCTCTGCTGGTGACACTCATGAGCTTTCCATCAACGCTTTGCACATCTCATCCAGGAGCAGCAGAACCCATTTTTGCCTTCAGATTCTGTTTTTTTTTCTCATTTATCCATGTCTTCAGTAACACAGTAGGTGAGTTTGTTACCCCTTCCAGCCAGGCTGGGGGCTCCCCCAGCCCCACCCCAGTTTCTGGCCAGTTTCTAAAGTGCCAGTTCACTGATCTTTTTGAGGTGAGCAATAGCCCTTAAAAAGGAGAGAAACAGCAAAATGTTTTAATGTTTGGCCTTGCAGGGTTTGAGTTTAGGAAGATGTTTAGGAAGAAGGTTCTTTTACCCCAGAGATGCCAAGCTGAGGCACAGAGAACCATCTGGGGTTCATGGAGAGATCCCAGCCTTGCTCCATTCCCTGGGTTTTCCTGCCTCCCCCAGACCAGTCCCTGAGCCCTCGCTGGCACTGGGGCCGCTGGTGCTGGGGGTGATGCTCAGCAGGGCTGGCCCCAGGTCTCAGGGGTGTGAGGTTGTCCAGAGGAGCTCATTCCCCCCCATCCATTTGGGAAGGAGAATCTGGCATGAACAGCTGGGTTACTGAGAGTTGTTCCAGCCCTGGAGCACCACCCACACTGTTACTGAGATTCTCCATGAGCTGGAATTCCATAGGAAAGACCCAGTGGGCAGTTGGGTCTGAGTTGTGCTGGCTGATATAATACAGTTAAAATACTCCAATCCAGCTTTGGTGGTAACTTCAGTTGTGGAAACAGCAAAAACTCCCAGTCTGGAGCCTGCTCTGCCAATTGGATTGATCTGGCCCCAAAATCACACAGCTGTTTTTTACTGGAAGCTGCTTCCCCTCCCACCTCCTTTTTTTTTTTTTTTTTTTTTTTTTTTTTTCCCTCTCTTCCAGGTGTTTGTAATGAAACTTAAAAGAGAGTTGCCTTTTCTTTTCCTTCTCGGATTCTTTCTTGGGTTTGTGTTTTGTTGGGCATGTTGTCCTTGGCAAGGAGGGCTTTCAGTTTTGGTGTCTCTGGGCTTTGTTGCCAAGACACTTAGGTCCCTTACGGAGTCAGATGTTTTATTCTTCCATGAGGTTGGCAGCAACAAGTTTTTTTAAACCAGATGCACTCTTAAAATTCAGAAACCCCCTCCTGACACATTAAAGGAAATTTCAGCTCCTGGCCAAAATCAATCTTTCAGTGTTTGTGTAGCTCTATTTTTTTCAGTGTCATTCTTCTGCTTCAATGCCATCCAGTATTTCTTAAATTTAAATTGTAAAGAAAGCTCCTGATGATCAGGATTCACCCTCTGGCTGCAGAATCTTTACCAGAAAACATTTTTAACACTTTGTGCTTTTCTGTATATTGCGTCTGCTGTACCCTCCATGGCACCTTCACCGCATGGCTCCCTGTCTTTAGGCCAAGAGAATTTCTCTTTCCTAAGTGATCTGAAACTGTCAGATTTCTTAGTTCTTTGTCTAGTTTGTGGGTGGCACTGGCAGAGCAGATGTTTTGCTATTCTCCAAGAAATATATTATTGTTCTTGCTAATTCAATATATGATTGTGTATGTGAAGGAGCTTTTTAATTAAAAACAACAAAAAAAAATGTATATGGCTATCTGTATATGTTAAGAATTACTGGAGTTGGAAGAGTCTGGAAATGGAATTGGAAAACATTTTAGGATTTGGGTTGTGGGCAGCTACAGCGCGGAGCTCACCTGTGCCAGCGGAGGCGGGGTGAGCCGAGCATCCCCCGATGTCGCACCTGAGCTGCTGCCGAGCCCCGTGCGGCTGTGCTGCTCTGAATGTCCGCTCCGGGGCCGGGCAGCTCTGCAGAGCGGAGCTCGAGGACCTCTCGGTGTCACCCGCCCGGTGTCACCCACCCGGTGTCACCCACCCGGTGTCACCCGCCCGGGGCCACCGCGGCTGCGGCAGCGCTGGAAGCGCCCGCGGCTCCCGCGGCACCGGCAGCTCCCCGCGGGCGCCGGGACTGTCACCCCCTCGTCCTTGTGTCGCCTCCTGAACGCTCACCTGCGGGAGCTGTGCTGTGCCCTCAGCTCCCCCTGCCCGAGCCCGCTGCCAGGAACGCCCTCCGTGTGGCCCGCAGCTCGGGAGAGACCCAGCACCACCCGCCGCAGCTCCGCTGGGGGAGGACGGACTCACGCCCACGTTCCAGCGGGCTCCAGGTGTTTTCCCTCCCCGCGGTGGCACCGATCGCTCAGGTTTCTGTGCCAGCCCCGGCCCCAGCACGGGCAGCCCGCGGTGCCCGCACCGGCCCCGCTCTGCGGGAGGATGCTCCATCGAGAGGAGATGATTTGTGTCCTGTGTGTGCCCCCCGTGTTCGTTCTTTGCTGTCCCATGCGTTGGAAACGAGTCGCTTGTAAATGGAAACGTGGTCCCGGTGCAGTCATGATTTCAGGGTTATTAAAATGGTATAAAACATGATAAGCTGCTTTGCTTTCAATAAATGTGGTTGTTAGTAAAGGGGTGTGCCTTGACCTACCTGTGGGGCTGCTGACTCCTGGGAGAGGTGTGTGTGTCCCGTCTGTCTGTCCTGAGTCAATACTTCATGATTTTAAATGTTCATTTTGTTCAAGGGACGGTCTTGATAATATTCACAACTGTGGCAGATTCCTCTGTAATTTTTCTGTTGTTCCACCTCCTGCATCCTTTGTCCACTTCTTAATTTATCTGAATTTATTCGTCCTTTATACTGAAAACATATTCAGGCAGGCTGCAGACTTGTGTGACTGTTGGAAAAGAGCAGATCCTCTTTCCATTTTTGCAGTAGGCCTCCTTGTTGTGGTTGCAATATTCAGGCTTTACAATTATGTTTTACTCACAGGAATACCCCACAAGGGCAGGAAAAGCTCACGTTTTTTCATTATTTTATCCCATTTCAAGCGGGACCCACTTTTCTGCCTTTTCCTGTCGCTTGTCTCTCTCCCTCCCATCTCTTCCCTACCTACAGGTGCCAGGGAACTTCTGATAAAGGCAGAGGAGGTGATTATTCCACAGGTAAAGAATGGCAGCTTCTGCCTGTGTGAAGTCTGGAAGTTGCCTAATTAGAACTGTAATCCCAGTGGGAGATTGAGCAGAAGCAGAAAATACCTGAAAGAGAGAGGAGGGGACTGACATCAGCCCCCACAGCTCAGCAACCCTCAGGTCTTTGCTGGGATAATCACAAATCCTGAAGGAAAAGATTGCAAATAGCTCTGATCACCCTGTGATGCCTTTATTGATGAGTATTTTCCAAAAAACTGCCAGGATTGGGTTTCCCAGCACACTTCCCCAGCTGCCTGAGCCTGCAGCATCCAAAGGGGGATGCAGAGCCCAGGGACAGGGCTGGAGGGAACTGCACAGGGATTGCCTGATTTATAGGGAAGTCTCGTTTCTGAAAGAATTAAAAATTATTCAAATTAAAAAAACTAAAAAAAAAAAAAACCAAAAAAAAAACAACAAAAAAAAAAAAAAAAAAACCAAAACAAAAAACAAAACAAAAAAACAGCAAAACCCACAAGAAAACAAAAGCATTTGTTTCCCTGTTGGCTGAGTGATGCATTTCCCTACAGCATCACAATGTAAACATGAGCATGCAGTGAGGTGGTGCTGGAGCTGTGTCCAGCTCACTGTTGGACTCTCATCCTTTATTTCTTGCTCCTCAGCTTTCTGTGCCTCTTGGTTTGTGAATGATGGGTTCCACAGTAACCTGGCTGGGAGCACAGCTGGGAGTAGTTTCAAAATCATTTCCCCAGGCTGCTTCAGCACCTTTCTTGGAAAAATCCCTTTTCTGGGGGCTCTTCTGAAACACAAGACACAAAGTTGGGCACTTGGGACCAGCAGTGAATGCAGCCTAGGAGAAGTCTTTGGACACCCCTTGGTGCTGCTTTTGAGCACAGACATTCAGAGACTCAAACTGGGTTTAATGGAGAATAAAGCTTTAAAACTCTGTCTGCCGCACAAAACTATTTTTTTTTTTATTTAGTGGGAGTTAAGCACAAAACACCAAACCCTCCTAATATGAAATTTAAGACACAGTGTAGGTAATTTTTGCTTCTGTCCTTAATTGGGGCAGGACAGAAGGAAAAGCAAAGTTATTAAAAAATAACAGGACCCAGTACAAAGGTGAGAGGTTGTTTCATCAAGTACAGACATCTCACGGCAGAGATAGTGATCCTTATGCCCTTGCAGCTCAAACACTGATTTTTGATCTGTTTTAGAGAATTCAGGTATTCTAGGACATTGGAACCCACTGTGGGCACTGTCTTTAGATGAGAAAGGAAAACTTTCTGAAGTGAGTCTAAAGGGAATTGGTTGAAGCCTCCTTTTCTATTTGGACCTTCAACAAAGTTAGGAGGCCAAATACCACATTTTTCAAATGGGGTTATTCCTAGCGTTCTTGTCCATACAAGACATCTAAAGTGCAGCACTGCCCTGGCATAGCAAGAGTTGATGCATTCCTAAAAGTGCTCTGCTGGTTTCATTGTCACCACAGAGGGATCAGCTGTGTGTCCTAAATCAGAGAGTTTAGCAAGTCTTTTACTTTTTTTCTTTTTTTTTTTTTTTTCTTTTACATATTTGTCATGGAAATCTCTGAAAGTTCATGGACTGCAAAACAAGAAATGGTTACCAGCACCTTGGCATGTCCCATGGGTTCCAAGGCTGCAGCATGAGGGACATCAGGGTTTCTACAGCGCAGACAACGCTGGATTCTGCTGCCCTGGGATTAAGGCCAGAGCCAGAATGGGGATGATCAGCTCTGCAGTGAAAAGCTGGGCAGTCACTGCTTGGAGTGGAGATTCCTGTGGTTTTGGTGGTGTTGCCCAGCCCCAGGAGCCACTCTGCCCACTGAGGCTCAGAGGGGCACTGCCCTTCCACAGCTCAAGGCACAGCTTTGTACCAGGGGAACAAACCTCACTTTTCCTCTCTTTCTCTGCAGCAGCCCTGTTCTACGAAGGCACAACCATGAGCTACAGGACCAGAGCTCTCCTGAGGGCTGCCTGGATATTTTGAAGGATGCAGGGCATGAGCACAGGTGTTTGCAGAGCAGCTGGGGCTCCTCACTGGAGCCTCTTGGTTTTGAAAAGCCTTTGTGTCAAGCAAAGCTCAGCATGCTGAGCTTTGAGCTGTCAATTAAAAGGCGAAGGACTGTAAATCCTCTTTGCAAACACTTCGAGCCCTGCAGTGGGTGGTTCCCTGAGCTCCTGCAATCTGTTCTGTCTGGGGAAGAAATCTGCAGTGGCCCCAGGCCTGAGGCACGTCACAGGGCTCAGTGGTCACAGGGGTCAGTGGTCACAGGGCTCAGTGGTCACAGGGGCTGGTGGTCAGAGGGGCTGGCAGCCACAGGAGTCAGTCAGAGGGGCTGGTGTTCACGGGATCAGTGTTCACAGGGATCAGCGGTCACAGGGATCAGCGGTCACAGGGATCAGTGGTCACAGGGATCAGTGGTCACAGGGATCAGTGGTCACAGGATCCAATTGTCACAGGGGTTGGTGGTCAGAGAGGCCACAAGGATTGGTGGTCACAGGATCCAATTGTCACAGGGGTTGGTGGTCAGAGGGGCCACAAGGATTAGTGGTCACATGGGTCGGTGGTCATAGGGGATTGATGATCTTGTGGTCAGTGGTGGCAGGGGTCATTGATGAGAGGGGTCAGTGGTCCCAGGGGTCAGCAGTCCCAGGGGATTGATGGTGGCAAGGGTCAGGAGTACCAGGGATCAGTGGTCACCGAGGTCAGGGGTCACAGGGCTTGGTGGTCACAGGAGCCCACTGTCGCAGGGCTTGGTGGCCACAGAGGGTTCAGTGGTCACAGGAGCCACTGTCGCGAGGCTCGGTGGTCACAGAAGCCCACTGTCGCAGGGCTCGGTGGCCGCAGGGCTCGGTGGTCACAGGAGCCACTGTCGCAGGGCTCGGTGGCCGCAGGGCTCGGTGGTCACAGGAGCCACTGTCGCAGGGCTCGGTGGTCACAGGAGCCACTGTCGCAGGGCTCGGTGGCCGCAGGGCTCGGTGGTCACAGGAGCCACTGTCGCAGGGCTCGGTGGCCGCAGGGCTCGGTGGTCACAGGAGCCACTGTCGCAGGGCTCGGTGGTCACAGGAGCCACTGTCGCAGGGCTCGGTGGTCACAGGAGCCACTGTCGCGAGGCCCGCGGGGTCGCCGAGTCCCGCCCCCGCCGCTGTCCCCGGCTGCAATTCCCGGTGTGCCCACAGGGTGGTGCCAGGGAGCCGCTCCGAGCCCCGGCCCGGTTTTTGGGGCGGTTCTTTATAAAATTCTTCGCTTGGACACAATTCCGGGTGGATTCCGGGCTGGTGTCGGGGGAGTTCCGTGTGCTGGAGGCTGCTCTGCCGCAGGGGTGCAGAGCAGGGGGTGCTGGGGCCGCGCTGCTCCGGGCTGGTTCCACGGCAAGCAGAGGGCGAGCTGAGGAGAGTGGGGCAAGCCCGGGCCGTGAGCCGTGTTTGGATCCACTCATGGAATCAGAGCTGGAAAAGACCTCCAAGGCCATGAAGTCCAACGGTCAACCCAGCCCTGCCAAACCCACCTCTAACCCGTGTCCCCAAGTGCCACATCCACCCATCCTTTAAATCCCTCCGGCCATGGTGACTCCACCGCTGCCCTGGGCAGCTGTGCCAGGGCTGGACAAACCTTTTGGAGGAGAGATTTTCCCCAATACCCCACCTAAAATTCAGAATTGAGGTGAGCAATCCTCCGCTGGAGAAACTTGAGGCTGTTCCCTCTCATCCTTCACTTGTTACCTGGCAGAAGAGGCCGATTCCCCCGGCCCCAGCCTCTTCGGGGGCGTTCCTCAGGCTGAAGCCGGGAGGTGCTGCATGTCCGGGCTGCAGCTCGGGATGCTCCCGCTGCCCCCTCCAGCGCAGGGAACTCGGCGACCTTCCAGGCCTTTTCCAACCTAAACAACTCCACAATTCCCCGAATCCCAGCCCGCCGGGAGAGCCCTAATGGGGCTCATGTGATGAGGTTTGCTCTCTGCAGAGCACTCAGCGTTTCCCCGGCGCTGCGCCTCGCTCGGCCAAATCTCCTAAAGACAAACACCCTTAATCACCCCCTCAACGAGTAAGTGCCGCTTTGGGCTTTAAAATGTTTTGCTCTGCCCTCGGGTGTCCTCGGCGTGGGTGTCGGTGCCGAGGCCGCCCATCAATCAGGGGCTGAGCAAAGTGCAGCGGGCAGAGCCCGGGCGGCAGCTGCTCCCTGCCTCGGCCGGGCCCGGCCCCGTCCCCACGATTGTTTGTGCACACAAACGAAGCGCGAGCATCTCGCGGCCCTTCGATGGGATGTGCTACACGACGTTGAGAGGAATGAGGGATTCGTCTCCACAAACAAGGCTGGTAGATAAAACCAGCACGGAGAGATAAAAGAAACAGCGGGAAGGATTCCACTGAGTGATGAATGGAAAAAAAGATATTTGGCTTTACAAACAAACTGTAGGTTTGCTGATAAATGGGATTGGATATTGAAAGATGAAAGAAACAATAGGGAAAACCCATAAATTCCATAAGAATTAAAAATTTAAAGGGAGGGTTATACATTAGAGGGAAATCTTTGGCATCAGGTGTTCTGGGAAGCCAATTTGGATACTGTGAAATGAAAGAAACAATGGGGGAAACCCTAAATTCCATAAAAATTAACAATTAAAAGGGAGGGTTATACATTAGAGGGAAATCTTTGGTATCAGACATTCTGGGAAGTCTGTACCTCTCAAGTACCTCAGGCAATGGGGAAAGAGAGAAGGGAAATGCAGGAAATTGGGATAAAAAGGAGGCTGCGTCCTCCAAAACTTGGAGAGACCCCAGGGGAATGCCCCTGGGTTATCTGTAACCCTGAGCACCCAGGGTTACAGAGAACTCCTCTGGACAACCGAGTGCTTCAGGGCAGAGCTGAGCCAGGGGGAGCCTGGCTGGGTGTCTGGATGGATCCTGCTCTCCCCAGGCTTTCCCCCAAAATCCCAGCTGCCCTCTCCTCCTGGGGCAAGCAGAAGGGCAAATATTGCTCCTCTCTTAGGCCTGTGGCTGTGTGATGTCAGCAGGGACAGCTGTGAGTGCAGGGCTCAGCTGCCACCCCTCCATGCCCTGGGCTGCAGCTGTGCTGGGAAGGAAAAGCCATTTCACCTGTTGCCATTTGTGGAAACAGGAACTGCAGGTGTTCAGCCCTTCAGCACACTCCAGGACAGACACACAGCACAGCTGGCTCCACACCCCAGAGGGGATTTACCCTCCTTGTCACCCCAGGGCCTCCCTCATCTGCACTTTCCTGCTAAAGCAGAGCCTGAGCACAGGTCACACACAGACCCCTCGGGCCAGGAGACATCAGACCTGCCTGATTTTATCCCCACTCAGCAGGGCCACCTCTTGCCAAGAGAAGGAGCCCCAGCAGTGCGATGGGCACAGGCAGAGGCTGGGACAGGGCTGACACTCGCTGAGCCTGGCACAGATCCTCTGGGATGGGCCCCAGGCACTGCTCTGGGGGCATTGTGATATTGGAGCTGCTCTCCAAGCCCTCTGCAGCCCAGCCTCACCCTGCACCTCACACAGAGCCTTGGGGATGAGGCATCCCGAGGCTCCTGTCCTGCCATGGCCAACCCCAGCCCCACACCATGGCCCTGCACGGCCAGAGCTGCCTGACCCAAGGTCCAAGCAAGCTGAGCACAACCCCAGCAGAGCCACCCCTGCCACAGCGTTTCATGGGAGTGATGAAACCCCCTCTCCCAAACCCACAATGCCCAGAGAGGGGCTGTGCAGGTGGGGGCTGAAGGGCTGGGGATCCCTGCACCCCATTCCCCCTGCACCCCTACAGCATCCCTGCATCATCTCTATACCCCTGCACCATCCCTGTGTCCCTGCACCATCCCTGCACCGTCCCTGTGTCCCTGCACCGTCCCTTTATCCCTGCACCATCCCTCTACCCCTACACCATCCCTTTATCCCTGCACCATCCCTCTACCCCTACACCATCTCTTTATCCCTGCACCGTCCCCGTGCGCTGCCCCGAGCCCCTGCCCGGCCGGAGGAAATGGGGCTGGGGGCGGCCCTGGGGGGCCCGGGAGCGGGCGGGAGGGGCTGTACAAGGCTGGCAGGCATTGGGCGAGGGGCAATGGGCGCTGGAGAGCTCCTCCAATGGCTCCGCTCTTTGCTGGAGCCCGGCGCTGCGGGGCAGGAGGTGGGCCCGTGGAGAGGGTCCAGTACCTGCGTGCGAAGCTCCTGCGCCTCGTGCGTGTCCCTCTGCACCTCCAGCATCTCCTGCATGTCCCTCTGCAGCTCCTGCGCCTTCAGCAGCAGCTCCACCACCTCCTCCTGCAGCTCCGGCACCTCCTGCACCTCCCTGTGCATCTCCCGCACCTCCAGCGTCCCTGTTGCTGCATCTGTTGCAGCTGCAGCATCTCGGTCAGGATCCCATCTGCAGAGCAGTGGCTGCTGTACCCCGCAGGTCTTGGGCTGGGGCTGGCTGGGAGTTGGGGTCCTGGAGCCCCCGGGGGTTCCTGCTGTGCCCAGGGGAGGCAGAGATGGGGCGTGGGGGAGAAGCTCGGGGGGCTCTGCCAGCCTGAGCCTGGGGAGGCCGCTGGGACCCCCAAGAGGAACAGTTTCCAGGCCATACCATGGACCTCACAGGAGGGGCTGGCAGCCAGCCTTGCCCATCCCAGCTTCCTCTTTTCACCCTGCAGAGAGATTTTCCTTCTGTTTTCAGCACAATGCTGTGAACCGAAGGGCCCTGTGCTCCTGATTGTGCATCACCCGAACCAAAACCCGGCCTGGGAGGTGCGGGACTGCTGCAGGGCCGGCTGGTCAGTCAGAGGTGGGCTCACGGCGTGGCTGTGGCACCCCTGGCCGGGGCTGGCAGGGACAGCCCTGGCAGGTGTCTCCTCGTGGGCACATCCCTGTGCATCCGTCACGCCCAGCCCCGCTGCGGGCGGGGGGCACCACGCCGGGTCAGCTGCCCAGAGTGAGCTGCTGCTGTTCATTCCCGCAGGCAGGAGCCCCCTTTCCCCAGGAAAGGCTCCATCCTGAGCAGCTCTGCGTGTCCTTGAGACACTGGGCAGGGACAGCCACACACCTGGGCAGAGTCATGGTGGCAGCACGAGGTACACGGCTCTGAGACAGAGGTGAGGGCAACCTGAGCCACCACAGCAGGTCCTGGTGGCACCTGCCTGTCCCCTCTGCTGCCTGTCCCCCCCGACCTGTCCCTGCACTGGCTGTCCCCAGCCTCGTCCCACGCCAGACCCCAGGAGGAGGGTTTTGCCTGCCTGGAGGTCGCTGTCGTGGCTCCAGTGCCCACGGGAGAGGTGGCAGCAGGGTGTCCCAGCAAGTGATGCCCACGGGGAGGCTGGGCTCTCCCTGCTGGCACCTGCTCCTCTGGGAAGGGGCTGGAATCCCCAGGTGCCTCCCCAGCTGATCAGGGACCCACCATCCTGTAGGGCTGGGCTTCTGAAAGCTGCAGACCCCAAAGTGCCCATCCCCCTTGGGTCTGGATCTGGGGGGTGGCTCTTTAATCCATCAAGCTTTGATATCTCTTATTTCTGGTGTGTGTGTGTGGCTGCTGAGGTTAAGTGCTCATTACAGCCAGGCTGGGCTGTGTGAGGGGAGGGTAAATCAGTTCATGGCACACTCGGAACAGCAAACACGGCTCTTCTGTGCCTCCCCCTGTGCCATTTATTATCTCCTTTTAACATGTTTGTGTTTTTATTTCAGTGGATCAGCTGTCTTTTAATGGCTGGGTGTTATTTTCTGTACTCAGAGGTGAGAAGGTGTTTTATTGTTGGTCTCTGCTGCTTGGTAAAGACTTCAGTGTGGGTAAATTATTAGTAAAATTATAACCCTGAATGTCCTGGCACTGCCAGGGGAGGCTCCTCCAGTGCCAGGACACTCCACATGAGGCTGGAGCACAAAGGAGGGAAGACAAAATGCAGTGATAAGAGCATAAAACACTGATGGCAGGCACTGCAGCACCTGAAATACAGGAGAAAGAAACCGAGACATTTTCCAGCTCCACTTTGCAACAATTTATTGGGAATGCTTAAAAAAAACCCAAACAGAAAGAGAACAGAGAAAACCAAACTGATGCACAGACCACCCCATCACATGCTCTACACCAGGTACAGACTCAGGACTGCTCGGACACTGGATGTGCTGTGGGTGCCAGAGCCATGCCAGGAGGTTGGAGGTTCTTGGGACGAGGTGACACCGGACCTGAGTGCCCTGGGACAGCGGCACTGGCAGGGCTGGTGCCCACATCTGTCAGAGCCCTGGCGTTTGTCCCCCCGCCCGTGCCTGCCAGCTCCCCCTCAGTGCCCCGGCTGACCCACGGCTGCTCCCCAGGTGAGCCTCCTGCTTTTTTGGGAATTCCCCACGCCCATCCAGCAACCAGCATCCCTTCCAGCATCCCACCTTCTTGTCAACCCTCCTGTGGGCTGGGTGGGGAAGAGGAGGGAAGGGGTGGGAGGCAGCAGGGGAGGTTTTGGCCGAGGCAGTGCCTCTCCCACCCAGCCCACCTGAGTTTCCAGCCGGTGCCGGTGCCTTCCCCGGGGCCCCGGGCGGCCGGCTCAGCACACGGAGCAGCTGTTGGTCTTGTTCATGGGCGGCCTGAGCGCCTGCTCCTTGGGCAGCGTCTCCCTCCTCTTGCAGAGCGCGGGGCTGAGCCTGCTGGGCAGGTTGACCTGCTGCAGCAGCTCCCTGAACACCTCCAGGACGTTCTCGTTGTCCTTGGCCGACGTCTCCACGAAGCGGCTGTTCCAGTCCAGCTCCACCAGCGACAGCGCGTCCTCCACCGGCACCTGCCGCTCGCCGCCGCTCTCCGCCTTGTTGCCGACCACCACGATGGGAGGGAACTTGTCCTCCTTCACCTCCAGGATCTCCTCCCGCAGGCTCTTGACGCTCTCAAAGGACTCGGCGTCATCCACGGCGTAGACCAGGGCGAAGGCGTCGCTGTTCTGGATCGAGAGCTTCCTCATGGCCGGGAAGGAGTAGCTGCCGCTGGTGTCCAGGATCTCCACCTTGACCGTGGCCCCGCACACCTCGTACTCCTTGCTGTGCAGCTCCTCCACCGTGCGCCGGTGCTTGGGCTCGAAGGTGTCCATCAGGAAGCGGCGGATGAGCGAGGTCTTGCCCACGCCGGCAGCTCCCAGGAAAACCAACCGGACGTGGTTCTTCTCCTTCACCACCAGGGACATGGCTGGCACGGAGGGGACAGGATGCTCCGCAGCCGGTGCTCACCCCGCAGGTGTCCCTGGGTGACTGCAGCCCGGTGCCACCGCTCCACAAACTTCTCCCGCCTGCTTTGCCGCGGACTCTACAATCCCCAAGTCCGGCTCATTTTTTTATCCTGGTTCCTCTCTGCCATGTGGCACCAAGCTGTCCAATCTCTGTGGGTTGTGGGTGCTGGAGGAGGGAGGGCAGGGAGGGAGGAGAGCGGGGTGCTCCGGGCCAATCCGCAGAGTTCAGTCCTGGGAAGCCACTCCAGCCCTGGAGTTGCAGCAGCAGCGCTGCATTGCTGCCGGTAGCGCGGGGAGCCGCCGGCACCGCGGCCGTGCGGCACCGCCAGCTCCCCACAGAGCCACGGGAGCTGCTTGGCGTGGGCTCGCTGGCAGGGGGACACTCAGTGGCCATCCCCACCCGTGGCGTGGCTCGTGGCCAGGGGCTGGACAGTGGCACCCGCGGCGTTTCCTGCGCCTGCCCGGGGCTGGGCACTCGTTTGCAGACGGGGTCACTGCGAACGTGCCCAAGTCTCCAGTGAAGCGATGAAATATTTGGCTGGAGGGGGAAAATAAGCTCTCCCGTCTGTCATAACCTCCTCATTCAGCTGTCAGTTACCAGTGATTTTTGTGAAATATTTAACCACAGGGGGAAATAAAATCTCCATGAAGACGATGCACGGCGCTCTCCGGGAGCAGATGCCGGGAGCCACGGGGAGCAGTGGCCCTGACCCAGGAGCGGGGTTGCTCTGGAGGTGCAGGCTGCCCCATCCAGGTGTGTTTGCTCAGCACTCACCTTCCATCCCATGCTGGAGCTGTCTCAGAAGGTGATTCATGCAAAGTGCAAACACAAAGGGAACTTGCACAGAAGTTCAAACAAGTTTCTAACCTAAATTTGTGGATCTGTGGGTTTTTGGAGCTTTAACACAGGTTTTCCTTCCATAGCCAAGTACCAGTTCTAGAATTTAGTTCTGGATGAATTTGTTCTGTTGATTCCAAAACCCTTTTCACTGGAATTATTCCTGCCTTTTAATTCTCCAGTTATTGTACATTTTAGCCATGTTAGGAGCTTTCCCAGCTAATCTTATTATCAAGAGAGCCAAGAGATTATATCAGGATGAGCAGAGTCCTGCCCTGTGTCAGCCTGCCCTGGGAGAAGGGAAAGGTTGGGTCCCCAGCAGGACTGACAGTGGGATTGGTGTCCAGTGCCCCACAGCATCCCCTGGTGATGCACCTTCCCTCACCAACATGAAGCTCTCTCTGGGGACACTTCCTGAGCCATGAGGAGATCCCAAATGTCAAGGACTGAGCTGTGGGAGCTGGAAGGAGCTGGGGATGCAGAAGGATTGATGGCAGGCTGAAAACCAGAAGTAGGAGCAGAGGGTGCATGAAGGAAGCAGTGATGGGGGTTTGGTGCCAGTGGAAACGAGGAACTGAACTGAAGGCAGCAGGGCAGGACAAGTAATCTCAAGCCAGCCCTTCGAAGCTGTTTAAAGCCAAACCCCTATTTTTTTTTTAATAGGAAAGAATTTGGTTAATTCCTCTTTGTGTTTGGTTTTCAAGAGAGATGAAAAGGGTTTTCCACAGTCCCTCCCAGCTGCTACAGCAAAACTCTGCAGGCTCTCAGGGTGTGCTGGGGGGCTGTGGTGCCCTTGCTGCTGCTCGTTTTCCCAGCATTTCATTCCAAAGGACCTCAAAACATAGATCTGTTCAATCTCACAACATCCAGCATCTCTCTCACAGCTGTAGAAATGATGCCCAGGTTAAAGGAGGAACCCATGGCAGGAGGGAATGGGATCCCCAGGCTCCAAGCACCCCATCCTGACTCTAAACCGTCCCCTTTATTGCTGGCATCCAGGGAAGGATGCCAGGCAGCAATGCCGTCCATGGAGGGCTTCCAGAGCTGGGCTTGGGAAGGGGACCCTGGCACTGTGGGAGCCAGGACTGGGTCACATCACGACTGCTGTCCTTGGTCTGGGTCATTCCTGCAGAGGTGGAAGTGTCCTGCCAGGTGTGGGCAGGGTGAAGGGCCAGCCTGGGCTCTGAGACAAAGAGCGTGGCACTGTGGGCACAGAGTCACACCCAGAGTCACACACAGTCACACAGAGCCAGGCTCTGCAGCCCCCATGATTTTTCACATCACTTGTCTCCCCTCGGTTCTCACATCTGTGCTGCTATGGTTACCGAGAGCCTGAGAGGTTTTAAATCTCCCTCAGAGCAATGGAGGATTTCAGGGTAATCTTGTTAGGAGATGAGCAATGAATATTTCCAAAGGCCTTTTGCATGGATAGCTCGTTCCCTATGAGCTTATGGCCCCTGACAGCAGGGAAAGCAAAGCACGGGGGACTGAGCAGGGAAGGATGAACACAGTGACTTGTTTTCCACTGTGGCCCTTTGTGCTCACAGAAATGTCCCTAAATTCTGAATTTTCCAAGGCTGGCCAGCTTGGGTCAGGTATTGCCCCCCCCCCCAAAAAAAAATCATTTCAGTCTGTGTTTCCCCCAGGGAAAGACTTTATGGCACTTATGGGCACTTGGAGATGGGGACAGTGATGGATGAGCACACAGAAGAGCCCTGTATCCTGCCCAGTGGGGCTGAGATGGCTCTGGGAGTGCCCAGGATCCATCTGTGGCATTTTGTAATCCAGGTGGAGTTTGGATCCTGCAGCCAGGGCACATACTGCACCCACAGGAACTGGAGCATGCCAGGGGCAAAGCCTCTGCCAGTGCTGAGCCAGAGCGTGCCCTGGGCTGTCCCCAAGGGAGAGGGGACCGTGATGCCCCAGGGACAGAGGGAATGAGGGAGGGAGGCAGCAACCTGCCTGCAAGGGAGCAGAGGGGGAAGGAGCCCTGAGCAGGGCAGGGAGGAGGGCAGGCAGCAGGAGGAAGGGTGGAGGGATGACAGCAGAGTTGGGCAGGAGCTGGGATGGAGCAGGGGTCAGATGTGGGGTGGGTTTGGGGCGGGTGGAGTCACACCCCCAATGTTCACAGGCAGGTCTGGAGCAAGGGGTGCCTGTGGTCATCCTTACCCCAAAAAAGCCAACCCTCTGCAGGGCTGACAGCCGTGGAGCAGGGGGGTACCCCGTGGGAGGAGAGGGATGGTCCCCAGGGTCCCAGTCAGTGCCAGGGCTCAGGCAGAGCCGTCAGCCAAGCCTGGGGTGCTGGATGGTTCCTGCCTGAGCGAAGCCCCCGTGGGCTGGGCAGCCTTTGGCAGTCAGGAGAAGGCAGTTTGGGTCAGAACGCTGGGAAATGGCGTGTGGGCTGCTGCTTCCCACCGTGTGCTGCTGGGAGAGAGCTGGTGCAGGGGCCGGGGAGCACAGGCACAGAGGAAGGGGCTGAACCCCTGCTCCTGGGAAAAGCCAGCAGCACTCAGTCCAGGAGAAGCCCTGGATCTGCTCCCCTCACAGGGCTGTTTGCCAGCGGGAATGTGGAACAGTGTGGTGCCTCTTCTGTCCCTGAACCAGCCCACAGAGCTGGAGAGGTGTGAGTGAAGCTCTCCCAACAAACACCCTGATGTCCTGACAAGGTTTGCGACATCTTTTACAAACATTCATTTTGTCTCACTTTTCAGTTCATGTCTGGTGCCTGAAAGTGACTGAGTGAGGGGAAAGCCAGCAGAGCACAGCACCCCTTCCCACGGGCCAAGTGCTCCCCAGCTCTGCTGCTGCTCCCAGACAATTTGCACCCTCAGAAACAGCCCATGCTGTGCCTGGATGTGCTCTGGGGAGCTCCTCCTTGGTGCCCGGCTGTCCTGGTCAGAGGGAACAGCAGCTCTGATGTTCTCAGCACAGAGCTGCTGGTGCTGGGCACTGCTCCAGCCCCAGATCAGCACTGCTGGTCACACACGGGGTGACAGAGCCCTGGCCTGGCCCATTGCTCACAGGCAGTGAAGCATCACTGTGAGTGTGCTGCTGAGCAGTCTGCAGTACCGTGGGGCGTTCCCAGGAGCCTGAGCCAGCTTCTGGAGCTGCTGCAGGGCTGAGTCCTGCTGCAGTGCCTCAGCAGCCTTTGCACCCCACAGCAGCACACAGGCAGTGAGCACAGCCTGGGTGGATGCTCCCACCCCACCCCACTCGTGCCCCTGCCTCTGCTTCTCTCCTTGGAGAATTCACAGAATCACTGGGTTGGAAGAGACCTTCAAGATCATCGAGTCCAACCCAGCCCCAACACCTCAACTAAACCCTGGCACCCAGTGCCACATCCAGTCTGTGTTAAACACACCCAGGGATGGTGACTGCACCACCTCCCCGGACAGCCATTCCAGAACTTTATCACCTTTCTGTGAAAAACTTTTTCCTGATACCCAACCTGTATTTCCCTTGGTGCAGCTTGAGGCTGTGTCCTCTGGTTCTGTCAGTTCCTGGAGAAAGAGCCCAACCCCACCTGAGCACAGCCACCTTTCAGGAGCTGCAGAGAGTGATGAGGTCACCCCTGAGTCTCCTTTTCTCCTGGCTGAGCACCCCCAGCTCCCTCAGTCGTTCCTCACAGGGCTTGTGCTCCAAGCCCCTCAGCAGCCATGAATTCATGGTGGACGTGAGGCTGGCTGTGTTTCCAGCTGGGTTTCCCAGCTGAGGTGCCAGGAAGGAAGTGGCAGCAATGGGAACCCCACCTGCACTGCTGCTGTGCCCCCAGCTGCTGCCCCTCACCGCAGGCCGTGGCCAAGCAGCAGCCGTGGGGTGGATCATGGCTTCTCCCGCCTGGAATGAGCCCTGGGTGGGAGCCAGGTGAAAACAGGAGAGGAGGAGAAGCTGCTGCCTGGTGTGGGAGAGCAAAGGGCCAGCCTGGGCTGTGTGAGGCAGAAGAGGAGACAGGGTCAGTGAGGCAGGTCCTCCCCCGGCGTGGCCACAAGCTGCACCCGAGAGGGTTAAACCTGCCTCTCCGGAGATTAAATCCAAATGGCCTTTGATTCAGCGACAGGTGAGAGGAGAAATCCGAGCCCCATGGCTGCCCCCCCCTCGGAGGGGCCGGTAGCCCTCCCGGATGCACGGATGGACCAGCCATACGTGCCGCTCCTGTCTGGAACAGCGCGGACCTGTTCCTGTTCCCAGCAAGGGCCACCTGCCACTGCGAGGGGGGACAGCCCCGCTCGGGGGGCACCGGGGCTGCCGGCCCTAGAGAGGGCCACACAAACTCCTGCCTGGTGAGCCCAGTGCCAGCTGGGCTCAGAGCAGCTGGTTGGGAGAGGTGAGGGCTGAGGTTTGGTGTCAGTGGGGAGGGAGGAGAGTGGGGCTGGGTTTGGGGTCCTCCTTGAAGGGACGTGTGGGAGGAGATCCCTGCTGGCATCACTCATCACTTCGGGGAACTGAATCCTCACGGCACATCCTGCTGGTGTGCTCATGGAGATCAGTGTCACCTGTGCTGCCACCAGCACAGGAGCTCAGGCCCCGGGGTCACAGCTGTGGCACCCACTTTTAGGCATAGGGGCACTGGGAGCTGACCCTGGCATGGGTGCTCTGCCCCTCTTCCCTCCTCCAGATGACCTCTTCCATGCCATCTGGGGTTTGGAACCCTTCCCTGACCCCAGCCCCTGTCACAGCCCCGGGGGAGGGCAGGGAACCACGGACAGCCTGTACTGAACCACCTCGGGTAACAGAACCCGGTCTCCCCGTAAACAAATATCCTGCCAGGGACTAAAGGGATTTAGTGTAGCTGTTCTCAGGCTCAGAGGAGTTCCTATAACATCTCTTATCTCGCTCTGGCTGGATTATTGGCTGGAGAAAAGAGCTCTCTCTTCAGGCCACCAGCACAGCTTTTCCTTGGGTGACGTGGGGTGACAGAGAGAGCTCTCAAGCCATCAGGAGATGAAATGTGTGATGCCGAGGTCTCCTGCAGCCCTGAGGTGCCAAGGGGGAGCAGAGCCCCAGAGCACCCCACTCTGCAGCAGGCTGCACTGGTCCCAGTGCCTGGCTCTGCCTGGCTTTGCCCACTGCAGCGGCATCGAGGAGGGAAGCCCAGACCTGACAGGTGCCTTAACCTCTCCAGGCACAAGATAAGGTTAAATATTAGTGCTGATCTGCTCGGAGAGCCAGTAGAGCCAGTAAAGACTGATGGGATGTTACCAGGTACACGGACAGCCAGTTTTAGCTGTTTTTCTGTACGCTGCTCCAAGCCAGACTGAGCCTCCTCCACTTGGGATTGAACCCTGAGCCTCCTCCATGTGGGATTGAGCCTCCTCCATGGGGGATTTAAACCTGAGCCTCCTCCTCGTGGGGCTGCAGCCCCTAGGCAGTGCAGCACCCCTCCATTCACCCTTGGCCACTGAGATTAAATCAGTGCAGGCAGGGACAGGAAGCTCTGGGCTGTCTGGCTGGTGCTACTGTAGGCATGAAAACCCCAAATCAAGACCTTGCTGTCCAGTGGGGAGAGGGGAGGGAGGAGAGCCAGGAGCAGGCAGGGGAACAGGGATGCTGAAGGATCAGTGGGGCTGAATGTGAGAGGCATGAAAAGAAATGTGCAAAGTGTAACAGCTTTCACCAGGGCCAGGTTGCAGGACGCACTTGGCCGTGCATCTCTGGATGACTGACGCAAGTCCTAAAGGCAAGGGATTTCCAGGAGAAAAAAAAATGGCAAATTAGGTAAGAACATCCCTGACATACACTATGGGGTCCAAGAAACTTAAATATGAAGACAGAAGAGGAGCTACTCCAAGGCTCAGAGAAAGCCTGGCACCCTCGAGGGATGGCTGGGAGGGATTTGGGGGCCAGGAGTGGGTGTGTGGCTTCTCATGGCAGTGTCAGATGGAGATGGGACCTTCAGCAGATCCACAGCATTAACAGAAGGTGCAGGGGGGGAGTCTGGTGCTGGCAGGAGATGCCCAGCACCCCAGATTTGGGAGACAGGAGCACAGAAGTGGTTCTTCACTCATCCAAGGTACTCTGCAGCCCGGACTGAGCCAGGATCCCTCTCTGCCAGGCTGTCACCGAGGCTGTCAGGGACACTGCTCCCATCCCCACGGCCCAGCCAAGCTCCCAGCAGCCGGGCTGTGCCCCTGCCCAGGGCAATGCTGGCAGCTGAGCCTCCCCTGCCCGTGTCCTGCTGGGAGCACTGCTCCATGCCATGCAAAGCCAGGCAGACACAATGCTCTCACCCTGAAAACAAACTGCTGTTTTTTTTTTTTTTTTTTCCCTTTCCAGAGTGTATGAAAATGTCATTTTGTAAACATCCCCCAGTGCTCTGCCTGCTCAGGGCTGCCTGTCACTGCCCGTGGGGCCCTTCCCCACTCACTGCATGGCCTTGACTCCCTGGGCTTTCATGCACAGCTCCCAACTCTTTCCCCAGTGACTTCTTGTCCTTAAATAACCAAATAAACTTCACATGATGGGGCAGAAGTGACCTCAGTCTGTCCTGGATCTGAGCTGATTATTGCCGTAGACACATTCATGGTCAAACTGCTCCTTCCTTCTCAGGGCAGGAGCAAAGGACGGCTCTAGCCAAAAGCAAGGTTAAAATAAAATGAGGCTTGCATTCATTTTACAGCAAGTTTGATGCTCCCTGTGAATGTGCCAGGCCCCACAGTGTGGGGGACAGGGTGGCAGGTCCTTGACTGCTCCTTCAGCTGTGGAGTCTCAGCATTTTGGTCTGGCTGCCCCCAAAACCTCTCCTCTTTTGGGTTCAGAGGAAGAAACCTCTGCCCACCCCCAAAACCTCTCCTCTTTTGGGTTCAGAGGAGGAAGTCTCTGCCCACCCCCAGTCCCCACCAGCCCCTCAGTGGAGCCACTGTCACCCTAAGAGCTCCTGACAGCCCCGCTCGGGCAGCGCCGTCGCGGCTCCGCAGCCTCTGCCGGGGGCTCCGGCGCAGCCGCCGCCTGTCAGGACATCTCATGTTTGTGACATATTTCCTGTCGGGGAGGATCAGCAGCAGCCAGGCCTGGCCGTGCCCAGGGGCACTACCCTGCTGAGCCCGGCTCCAAGCTGGCTCCCGACTTCTGGCATGCACACAGCTCTGGAGCTTTTGGTTTCCCCAGGTTTTTGCTTGGGAGGAATCAAAGTGGTGCTGGTGAGCACATAAATGGCACCTTGCCCTGCCTGCCTGGGGCTGGGGCTCTCCCTGCCCTGAAGGATGAGCTGTGCCATGTCTCAGGTTTGCAGGACACTGCAGTCACCTGTAAACCTGCTCCAGTCCCCTCCCGTGACTGGGAACTGAGCAAGGGCGTCCCTCTGCGAGCAGAGACATTGGGGACTGTCCCCAGCAGGACAGGCTGTCAGCTGAGCCAGGAGTGACCACAGAATCACAGGACCACGGAATCACAGAACCATGGGGTTACAGAATGGGTTGGGTGGGTAGGAACCTTACAGATCATCTCGTTCTAACCTCCTGCCATGGCCACCCACTAGATCAGGTTGAGCAGGTGATGTTCTGGGACTAAAAGATGAAGAACCCAGAGTAAAATTGCAGGAGGGGGTTGGAGAGCAGGGGACATTGCCAGCCTGGGGACATGGCAGGAAATGGGGGCTCAGTGTCCCCTCCCTGCAGGGCTGGAGGGAATGGCTGCGAGCTGCATCAGAGCTGTTCCTAGGTGCCTGAGCACAGCTCTGTGGCTCTTCCCTGGCTCTGAAGATGGGAATGATGTGCACTTCCATCAGCCTTCTGCAGCAGTGGTGTGAAACAGAGAGAACTGGCTGGGGTGAGTTACCCTGTGCAGCTGCTTCATGCTCAAATTCAGGTCTCATTTCTGTCAAGACCAGCGTGGCCCCAAGTTGCACCACGAGGGGAGGGGATGCTGCTCTAACACCAAGACCTGGATACCTCTTCCCATGTCCCAAGCAGGGCCACGGGTCAGCCAGGCCCTCCCAATGTCGCTGCAGTGTTTTCCTCGTGCAGTGACCCGTGTGGGTGCTCCTGTGCTCCCCTCCTGTCCCTTCCTGCAGGGCTGGGAACAATTGGCTGTATTTACCCAGTGCTGATGGATGTGGCTGCTGGTGCTGGTGCTGGCCAAGTTCCTTCTGCTCTCACAGCAGGAATGTGGGAAGGGAAAATCAACAATCAATCCACAGCTCGAGTTCCTGAGCTCCATCCCTCTGGCCGAGTGCTGCAGGCTGGGCAGGGAGCTGCTAAGAACCTCTGCGAGAGCAAGGGCAAACCTCTGCATGTGCACAGAGCTGAGATTTGTCTTCACAAGGTAAACTGAAGCAAGGAGGGCAAAGCACTGCTGTGCCCCCCCCTCCAGAAGCAGCTTCTCTGCAGGTAAAAGTGCAAACCTGCAAAATGCTAGCTGTTCTCTGGGCTGCAGTGGAGACATGTCCCCAGGAGCTGGACCCCACTGCCCCTCAATGTTCCTCAGTGCCCCCCAACATCCCTCAGTGATGTCTGATCCCTCAGACCTGCTGGGGGCAGGAGGGGTGACCTGCTGGACCAGCTCTGTACTGGTTTCCTGGTCCACACTCAGCACTGGCACCTCTGGGAAATCTGTTCCAGCTTGGGGAGGATCAGAGAGGCAAATTCCAGGAGAAACCTGGTCTGCAGAAGGTGTTCCTGCCCTTGGCAGAGGGCTGGATCTAGATGAACTTTGAGATTCCTTCCCACCCGAACCAGCCTGTGATTCCAGAAACAGGGGCTGTGCTGGGGGCTCTGGGGGCAGGCTCACACTGGGGAAGCACTTTCTTGGCATGGACAGGGAGAAAGAACCCCATGAGCACAATAAATACAGATACAAGAGATAGAACCCCCCAGGATTTCATTTCCCAGAGCTGACTCTGCCATTCCAGCCTGCCCATTGCATGGAGAGGAGCAACCCAGTCCCTTCCAGTACCATCCTGCTTCCCAGGGCGATGTGCTGTGAGTCACTGGAGCCCGGGAGGGGGACAGGGAGCACCCCGGGATGTGGAGAGGGGCAGGGAGCACCCCGGGATGTGGAGATGAGAAGGGAGCATCCCGGGATGTGGAGAGGGGCAGGAAGCATCCCGGGATGTGGAGATGAGAAGGGAGCATCCCGGGATGAGGAGAAGGACAGGGAGCACCCCGGGATGAGGAGGTGAGAAGGGAGCATCCCAGGATGTGGAGAGGGGAGGAAGCATCCCGGGATGTGAAAGGGGACAGGGAGCACCCCGGGATGTGGAGCAGAATAGGGAGTACCCTGGGATAGGGAGGGGGACAGGGAGCATCCCGGGATGTGGAGAGGGGCAGGAAGCATCCCGGGATGTGGAGAGGGCAGGGAGGACCCCGGGATGTGGAGATGAGAAGGGAGCATCCCGGGATGAGGAGCAGGACAGGGAGCATCCCGGGATGTGGAGAGGGGCAGGGAGCATCCCGGGATGTGGAGATGGGAAGGGAGCATCCTGGGATGTGAAGGGGGACAGGGAGCATCCTGGGATAGGGAGAGGGGCAGGGCAGGATCCCGGGATGTGGAGATGAGAAGGGAGCATCCCGGGATGAGGAGCAGGACAGGGAGAACCCGGGATGAGGAGAGGGACAGGGAGCACCCGGGATGTGAAGGGGGACAGGGAGCATCCTGGGATGTGGAGGTGAGAAGGAGCATCCCAGATTCTGGAGGGGGACAGGGAGCATCCTGGGATGTGGAGGAGTACAGAGAGCACCCCGGGATCTGGAGGGGAGCAGGGAGCACCCCGGGATGTGGAGATGAGAAGGGAGCATCCCGGGATGAGGAGCAGGACAGGGAGCACCCCGGGATGTGAAGGGGGGCAGGGAGCATCCCGGGAGGGTGGCAGGGCAGGATCCAGCCGCACTTGCCGGGTGTGACACCGAGCTGTGACAGCCCCAGCCTTGCTTTTGGATGTGGGAGCACGTCCCAGTGACCGAGGCTGCGTCAGGAAAGCTCACAGCCGGTCCCCCCCACCACGGCCACCTCCAGAGCCACCGTGAGCGGCTCAGCCCAGCCCAGCTCCCGCTTGTTTCACACAAGAGCCATCCAGACCTTCGAGGATGCTGCTGTTTGTCACTCTGTCACACCCGCGCGGCGCTGGGGCAGCGCCATGAAGCAGAAATGACACGTTCTGGCAGCTGACATCTCCAGGAAGGGTTTAGCATGAAGACAAACCGAGCCTACGGTGAGCTCACGCTCCCGAGCTGCCACCCCCCAGTGCCCAGGCCGCTGTGATGCCCAAAGAGCAGCAAACAAAGGCGAGGCTTTGTCCCGGATCCGTGTGACAGCGCCAGCGGTGCGGGGTGACCTGACACAGCCAGATGTGTTTGGCAATCCTCTGGCTCACAAACTGGACTTGCTGCCGCCGTGGCACGCTCCAGATGGCACAGAATGTGTGCCCCAGTGCCAGGGAGGGGGGCACGGCGCGGGGTGAGCCTCAGACAAGGGCTGGGATAAAGGGGGGGCCGTGCTCACCTGGGAGTGAGGGGTTTGCACACACGTGGGGGTGTTCGTGCAGAACAGAGCCCTGATGGCAAGGCCGTGGGGCCAGCGCTGAGCAAAGGCCAAGGCGCCCTGCCTTGGATGCTCCAGCTCCAACCTCCTGCTGAGTCCTGGGCAGCAGCTCCAGCCCCTGCTTGCCAAGATCCTGCCTCATTCCAGGTGGGCAAAGCTGCTGCTCGGATCTGGAGAGGTCTCCTTGTCCCAGTGAAGGGATTTTCCATTCCTCCTCCTCCTCAGCTCTTTTCAGCTCCTCTCAGCAGCATCCAGGGTCCAGATGGAGAACAGGCCCCCTCCCCTCTAAGGCACAGCACAGCACCAGATATCTTCAGAGAGAATTGCTCAGGCAGCTGCACCCCTCAGATGCTGATGGTTCCATGGGGCCCCAGGAGCTGCAGCTCTGTTGGGGTGAGCAGGGCAGAGTTACTGAGTGGACTGGAGGGGCCCAGTGACCTTGCCCTGGGTGATGTCCCTGGCAGTGCTGGGCAGTGCCAGCCCTCCTCGAGGGCAGCTCACATGATCCTTCCCTGCTTCTTTTCTTTTTAAGTTCTCTGAAGGATGCATAAACACCCGGGGGTGTGGCTGCCCAAGGCTGGCTCAGGCCAGCAGTGTCACCGTGCCACTGTGTCCTGGCTGCTCTTGGGGAAGGCTGCAGGCAAGGCTGCAGAGGGGCTGCTGGAATGGCTGATGGAGAAATGGGCCCCTCCCTTGCTCAGGAAATAGGGGTTTTTAGGGGAAACCGTGTGGAGGCAGCCTCCATCTGCAGCTGGCTCCTTTGCAGGGTCAGAGCTGCCCTGGGAGCCTTCATCCCCAGAGTGACTCATGTTCCAGCAAGACAAATCCTCAGGCTGCTTTGCTTGGGTCTGCTCTGGGTGTCGATGGGAGCTGGGGTCCTGCAGGACCCCCACCCCCAGATGTGCCGGCTCTGGGGGGGCTGAGCCCGGGGTGGGCACGTGGCATTGGGCTGATGCCAGTGGCCAAGTGTGGCCACAGCCTGGCCTGGGCACCTCGTCCTGGCAGGTCCCTGGGCAGCCTCAGCCCTGGGGCCACCCTTTGGAGCCAGGCAGGGGCTGCACACACCGTGGGGTGTGGTGAGCCTGGCAGTGCCCTGCTGGCACAAACTGTGTTGGGAGGAGGTCTCTGGGAGCTGCTGTGGAACATCCCTCAGTGCCTGGGGAGGGAGCACAGCTCCTTCAGGGCTGCATTCCCAGCAGCCCCTTCCTGCACACAGATGGGGGCTCTGCAGGTCCCGTGGGATGTGGCTGGAGCAGCTGGAGCTGTGTGGCCTCTCCAGGCTGGAGGGAATGGCAGAAACTCCAAGGAGAGGGATGCACTGCTCTGCCCACCGCTCCCCAGGGCTGGAAAAGCCCCTGGAGCTGGCAGTGCCAGTGCCAGCCCTGGGGACAGGAGCAGGTCCTGCCCTCCCTGCTCTGCCACACACATTTTGGACCTGGGGTCCTCCCCACCCTTTGCTGCTGTGTCAGCACCTCCAAGAAGAGGCAGCATGTTACAACAATAAATATTATAATAAATAACTATGCAAAGGCAAAAATGCTTGAGATAAATTTTGTTTTGCCAAACAAAGGCTTCAAAGAAGAGCTTCAAGGCTCTTTTTTTTGGAGAACTTGCATTTTCAGTTTCCATCTTTTTCACTGGCCTGCTCCTCTTCTCATCTCCCTGTCCCTGGTGAAATCCTGCTCATAATTAAAATTCAATGTTTGGATACAGCCCACAGCTTGTGGGCCAATCCATACTGGAGCCAAGAAATAAGCAGGATTTTTTTTTTTTTTTTTCACTTCTACAGCATTTCTCCCAGCAGATCCTCAAGGGTTTTCTCCAGTGGTGATTAAGTTTCTCAGGACTCTTGGGAGATTGTGACTGTTCAGGAAGATTCTCAGCAGCGGGAGGGCAAAGCCACAGCCAGGATGGTGCCTGGGGTCAGTGCAGCATCCTCTGGGATGTGCAGGGCACAGGGGGGGCTGGGAGTGCCCCAGCCCAGCACCCCGTGGGTCTGGAGTGGCGGCTGCTCCATGAACAATGTGCTGTCCTTGCTGGGGGTGATGCCTCAGGTTTTGGCTTTTCTATTTTTCACATTCTGTGCTGCTTTAGTGTGTGGGTCTGGGCTTCATATTATGGGATGGTGAGCTCTCTGCACAGAGCAGGGAGACAAAACAATTCCTTCTCCAGCTGGGGACCAAGGACAAATGATCCAAACCTCAGGCCCAGGAGCACAAACAACATGGGCTGAAGAGAGAAAAACAAGAAGAATGGGACTTGATAACCTAAAGCTGGAATGGGACAATGAACTCCAAGGTGCAAATGGAGCAGAGCTGATCCCAGTGAGAGCCCCCGGGAGCGCTCGTGCATTTTGGGACCATTTTGGTTCATCTTGGGTGCAGCCCTGGCTGGGCTCTGGTGCTGCCCAAGGTGGATCCACTGAGGAGATCCTTTGAATAAATCCCTGCTTTACTCTGTAGCTGCATCCAGCCTCTGCTCTAGGGCAGCCTTCTCAAGGCATCAGGGAGCGGGGTGGGGGTGTCACACGGGGGTCCCCTGCCCTGCTTGTGGCTTCCAGTATTGAGCAGTGCTCCAACCCCAGCTCCACGCCAAGCCTGTGGCACAAGGGACAGTGTAGCAGGGACAGTGTGCCCCGGCAGCAGGGACAGTGAGGACATTGTCCCACCTCCTCTGGCAGCACGGACAGCGTCCCTCGGCAGCAGGGACAGTGGCCCTTGTAGCAGGGACAGTGTCCCCCCCAGCAGCGGGGACAGTGGGGACAGTAGGAACAGTGTCCCTCCCTTGTAGCAGGAAGTGCCCCAGGTGGCAGCAGGGACAGTGGGGACAGTGGGGAGAATGGGGACAGTGGGGACAGTGGGGACAGTGGGGAGAATGGGGACAGTGGGGACAGTGGGGGCAGTGGCGAGGATTGGGGACAGTGGGGACAGTGGGGATAGTGGGGAGAATGGGGACAGTGGGGATATTGGGGACAGTGGGGACAGTGGGGACAGTGGGGACAGTGGGGACAGTGGGGAGAATGGGGTGAGTGGGGACAGTGGGGACAGTGGGGAGAAGGGGGACAGTGGGGACAGTGGGGACATTGGGGACAGTGGGGACAGTGGGGAGAATGGGGACAGTGGGGACAGTGGGGGCAGTGGGGGCAGTGGGGACATTGGGGACAGTGGGGACAGTGGGGACGGTGTCCCCCGGCAGCGCGGGTGCCCGGGGCCGTGCGCGGGCTGCTGGCACCATCTAGTGGGGTTGGTGCGGGGACAGACCCGTGTCCCTGCGCTGTCCCTGGGGCACCAGCACGGCCCCGGATTCCCCTCGGGGGTCTCCCCCAGCCCTTTACCGTCCATCCTACACGCCGGGCTTGGGTGGGTGGGTTTGTGCCCGCTATCCCCCGTGGGTGCCCACGGTACCACGGGTGACAGACGGTGGATTTGGGGGCACGGGGCAGAGCTGGGACCTCCCTGGATGGGCTCAGCAATGCCCTGGTCTAACCCTGCTCACCCCAGGGCTGGGAGCCCCCACGGGGGTCTGAGGGGTCGGCGGGGGACACTGGGCTGTGGGGTGACACCTGGGTGAGGCACTGACCCCACACGGTGGATCCAGACCCTGATCCTGGGCTGGGCTATGGATCTTCTCGGGGGGGGTCACACAGGGTCCCCCCTGCACTTGCTCTTCAACACCCAGCTGGATGTTTCCTGCACAAAATGCCTTTAGGAGAAGTGTGAGTGTGCAAACCAGGGGCTCGAGGCATAGCTGGGGGCTGGGACTGCCCTGCACCTTTTTTGTTGCAGGCTGTGTGACGTTAACTCCTTTTTCCTTTTTTTTTCTTTCCCTTTTTCTTCCCCTTCTCCTCTTTCTCCTCTTCCTCTCCTTCATTTCCCCTTTTCTTTGCAAACAGCTCAAAGAATTGTCCCCAGGTGTGGGGCAGTGCTGGGGTCACAGCAAATCCCAAGTCCCACCTGAGGGATTTTGGGATCCAGGACTCCCCTCAGGCTCCCCCATCCCAGGAGAAGTGCTCTGCTAAGGTCACCCCACAGCACAAGGGAAGGTTCCATCAGCAGCAAGGAAAGCTTGAGATTTATTTCTTTGTGGGTTTGTTAGGCCAGGAGGAGGGTTGGGGGAGGCCCAGCTCTGTCTCTCTTAGCCCCTGGATCCCCTCCTGTGCACAGGGGAAAGGGCCCCAAATCCAGGGTCCCTTCCCTGCTCCCCTTGGCCTGTGGCTGCCAGGGGACCACAGAGGACCAAAGCTGATGGCACAAAGTGGGAGAAGTTCAGTAGTGCTCCTAGGGAAGGGAATAAAACAAGTTGCAAAATCCCATGCTTTTATTCCTCAGCATCCAAACCCTTACACCAGCTTAAGTTAGTGAAATAGAATAAGTGCCTTCCTGCCCTTCCAAGAAGACCCAGGAGATGGCAAATTTTTTTTTTTTTTTTTTTTTTTTTTTTTTTAGAGCCTGAATAATAGAGCTGCCTGCTGCTGACTTTGGAAAGCCAGCCAAAACCTAACTCTTCCAGCGAGGGTTTGTCTCTCCCGGCAGCACAAAGCAGCCCCCGCCCTGGGAAGAGCTTCTGGGATGCTGTGCTGGGCTCGCACCTTCCCCCGGAGCTGCGGGATGCAGGATGGGCAGCAGAGCACGGAGGGGAGGGCTCCGTGTGACCTTCTGTGCATCCTGCACTGCCCGGGCCTTCCCAGGCTCACAGAATGCTTCTTCCCATCACCGTGTTAACCTGCCTGCCGACACCGAGCACGGCACCAGCTCACCCTGGAGGGGGTGGAAGAGCAGAGAGCCTGGGGGCTCCTGCAGGGCCTGGGTGTTGCTGTTCGGGCAGGGCCAGCCGGGCCAGCTCCTGCTCCAGCGGGACACACTGGGGACACTGGGGAACAGCAGTTCAGGATCCTTCCCTGGCACTTTGCAGGCTCGATGGCAAGGCAAGGCTGCAAATGGAGACACCTAAAGAACAGGGAGCCCTCAGCTTTGTGGGGAGGCAGGGGATGCTGGTGGGGGGGGAAAAAAAAAAAAAGAGGTGAAATTTCTTTCAGGAGTTTTGCTTTGTTTCATAAAAATCCATGTTAAAAAAAACCAATAATAAATGCCCAAACCACACAATTCAGACTGACACCTCTCCCAGAGGAGCTGTTTGATGCAGTCCTGGTCTGCACCATTCTCACCTGCCCAACTCAAGCAGGGGCTGAGGCTCAGGTTTGTTTAGTTGCCATTTCAGAGAGGGGCACTGGCCACAAAGGCAGCTCCCCCACGTCTCCAGGCACAGCCCAGCTGAGCAGCAAAGCCACCTCCTTGCACAGCACCTTCTCAAGGACTGCTGCACTCAGCGAGCTCCTGAGCAGCAGAGAGCTCTCCACTGCTATGTGCTGGCATAGAAATATTGACCACGTGCTAAAGCTTGAAGTAGGTCAGGCAGCCATCTGGTCTTGCTGACAGACCTCCATGACCATGGTTAAAGATTCTCATTTAGAGAAACTTCACAGCTTGGATCACATTTGAAAGACCAACCATAAACATGCTGTAGCCTCTGCTCCAGCTCCAGAAATTAGAAAACCCACAGTTTGACCTTTATTGGCTCCTGTTTCTAAAATAGTTGAAGCTTATTCTACTTCTAATTAAAAACCATCATTTCCTGAGTGTGACTGTCTGGGCCTCCTGCCTGAGGTGTCAGTGGTGGGGGCAGCCAAGGAGCCCCTCCCTCACCCAGCACTGGCAGACCTGAATCCAGCATGTAAAATAACCCAGCAGCTTTGCAGCAGATGAATGAAATAAAGAGACTGCCCCCTCCTTTTTTTTTTTTTTTCCAAACAGTTAACATTTATTGATAACAATAAAAAAATCTTTTAAAGACTATCTGTATTTTATTACCAAGAATGAGGTATTATGTATACAAAACATTTACAGAATTTGATATGCAGTTCATGAGGAGGGACAGGGAAGTGAAGGACACTGATAACAGGAAAGGTGCCAGCAGAAGAGTCACTGGCTGAGAGAAGGAAGAGCAGTATCACACAAAGAAAGACCAGGGTATGGGAAATTTAGTTAGACTGCAGTGATCAAGTCATATTGCCACAGCACTTTGCTTACAGGAAGATTAACTATTGTTTTTCTGGAATTTTATCTCCCTGCTTGTTTGTGCTGTAATGTGCTTTGAGCTCTAAATGATGTGTTAAGATCAAAAGCAGGAATAACCCAAAGTGCCACTTTTGAGCCAGCTCAAGTGAAAAACAAAAATATAGATCTTCAGACTTGAAAAGGGACTGCAATTCAAAAAGGTCTACAAAGCCAGACACCTGGACAGATGTGGAGTGTTGAATGGAGCAGATTCTTTACAGTTGTCAGCAAAATCACCATCTGAGAGAGAGAGAGGGAGGGGGAGAGAGGGAAAGGAACCATACTCGGCCCTTACAGCCTGGTGAATGGGAAGAGTGATGATGATGAAGAGGATGAGTGTCAGCAGGTGAACCTCACTGTGCTCCAGCTGCACTCCCTGTGCTGGGAAGCCTGGTTCCTGGGGTCAGCTCCTGGGAGCAGCCCTGGAGCCACAGCCCGTGCAGGCTGCTGTGCAGACACCGGGTGGGAGCTGTGACACCAAAGCAGTGACCTGTGTCACTCTGGCAGCCTAACTAACAGCCTAACCTCCATCTTCAGCTTCTGAGTCCTAAAGGAGCTCCAGAGCAGATGCATTTCATTCAGTTTAAGGAGGCTGGTCTCTGAACAGCTCTGTCACTAAAATATCTGTCAGCTCTGGCACGTGCCACAGCCAGAATGAGGCTGCAGCAGAGCTGCTGTTGTCAGGGGTCTGTCACCTGCCTCTCCAGAACTCTGCAGGCATAAAAAAGCTTCACACTGAGTTCAGAACCAGCATTCCTCAGGCAGGGGATCCAGAATCTCGAGTGACTTCTGATTTCCAAGTGCAATACCTCCCAAAGCTCCTCCACTGCTTACCCAAGGCAGAGCCTATCCCACTTCCTAGCAGAGACTGCAGCCAGCACAGAAGCTCCTTGTGCCTGCATGGACATTTTAGCTCTACCAAGGATAAGGAAAGATCAAGAAGGGTCTAACTGTGCAAATCCTGCTGCATTTCAGACCAAAATCTTCTCTGCTCCACTGCCAGGTGTGCTCTGTGTTTGTCTGACACTTCAGTCTTTGGAGCCTTTTGCTGTGCATAGAGAGAGCTCGAGAGGGAAGAACACCTGAACAGAGTTCAGCGAGGGTCCAACTTGGGCCTGGCCAACAGGGACAGAATCCCAAATGGCAGATCACCTCTGGCAGTGGCAGTAGTGAAAATGGTGGAGAAAATCCTTTTCTAGGAAAAGTATCTTTTCCTGTATGACTCAGAGGGAAGATCCCTGTGCTCCCTGCCCACAGGAAGGCTGCAGAACTGAGGTGCTCTATTTCTGCCAGGCACAGGGAAGGACAGGAGGGAGAAGTGCTCAGGAAGGATGGAAGCCACACCTCCATCAGACTGCTTTAAGCAGCAAGCTGAAGCACTGCATAAATTCCTGACAAGAAGAGAATCTCAGTAAAATCCATTTGCTGGGAATGCACTAAGGAAGCAGAGTGAAGCTCCAGCACAGAGCTGGGGACAGAAGCTCAGAGCATCTCTGGATGAGCCCAGTGTGACACAGTAAGGGAGAGCCTGCTCTCCACCTCTCTCTCCACAGTGCTCTATGCACAAATCCAAGGAAAGAACAAATTGCTTTAACCCAGCAAGACCCAGAGCTCAAATTCCCCAGAAATGTGCTCATACAAAAGGTATACTCAGTGTTACAGCCTGGCCACAGCTCTGTGGGCATGCTTTGAAAAAAATGGACTCACAAAGTCAAGTATCCAGCAACTGCTGTTCTTTGTCTCGGACATCATTAGTGGCAACAGGAGAACAGTTTGCAGCACTGGAATATCACAGGGGATTTCTCAGGATGGCAAGGAATGTCCTGACAGGAGACTTGCAGTTGATCTCTAATGCACTACGGAGCATTTTTGGTAGGGTTTTTCTTTTTCCCTTTTTAACATCTACACAGTTTTAAAAAAAAAATCATTCTTAACTGATGCACTGGTTGTTTTTCCTTTTCAGTAAGAGCCCTTGTGTTCAGAGTTAGGATTTGTGCAAGCACACTTGCAAAAATATTTATGGCTGATTTAGGGAAAAGGGTTAAAGTTAAGAGACAAGCTGTGGGATCTAACAAAGATCAAAACCACTAAGTGTAAAATTCAAACAGCTACTTTACTATCTATAAAAGGCTTTTTGGGGTGGGGTTTTTTTTGCACAATTGCCAGTTGAATATGCTGTATTGCAGTCAACTGCCACGGGCGAAGGTCCAGCCATCACATCCATTTGCTTTTCAGCTGTTGTGGCACTACCTGGAAATCATGGAGCTGGAATGGGACTGGCTAGAGGAGGTGGTGGCAGCACTGAGCTGGGAGAATCCACTGTGGCTTGATTCAAGGCTGGTCATAGATCCCCTGCAGGAAAAAAAAAAAAAAAAGAAGAAAGCAGTTTTAAGCTTCAGAACACACAAAGATTTTGATTTCTGCTCTGTATTTATACTGTATTTGTTTGCACACTGAATAAAAAGCAAGTAACAGCTTTGGTGCAGATTCTCAAAATCTTTTCTGCCTCACCACATAAAGCAATGAGGACACTGCACCCCTTTCAAAAACCAGATGCTGTTCAAAGAGACAGAGATTTAATTTCAGTCAGGTTTATCCACTGGCAGAAAATGAAATTCAACAACTGGAATTTGAATTGCACTTCCTTCTACAGGACAACCTGCCAAGCCCAACAAGCTCTCAAAGCAGAGCCAAGTGACCAGTGATATTGCCACAAGACAACTAATTAACCCCTTTTATACCTTTGTTGCCCTCAGTGCAACTTTTTAAGGCCCTCACAAATTACTTGTATTTAAGCGAAGCTGACATTGACCTGATTGTCCAATATAGTCAGAAAGGTTTGACATTGGCTGCCCTTGGCCAGACATACCTGAAATCTTCAGATCCTATCACTTCTGTATAGTACATCACTTTACATTTGTGAGAGGACACCTGTAGAGATGCCAGCACATCATCCACACGAGGCAGGTTGGTTGTAGCACAGGCAGGCATGCTGTGGAATTTCCACTGTAAAATGTAGAAGCCAGGCCACCTGGTCACATGAGAGCCCTGCAAGCAGACACAACAAAAATCAAAAATTAACAAAAATCTAAAATTAACAGAAATTTGTAGGCTTGATATTTCTTTTCCAAGCTTAGAAAAAGTGCCTATATGCCCAGAATTTTTGCCCAATGCCAGTATTTCAGCTCCTCAGGCAAATGGCAGTCCTAGGAGACTCCCCACACAACATTCTTATCAAATCTGGGATGGAACACCAGCAGTTCAACAGTGTTGAGGGGTTAGGATTTAATATGCTGAAAGGACAAGTTCTGCTTTAAAACAATATCCATTTTTTTCCATTTTTTTTCATTCACAGCTGTCATTTGAGACTGTGAAAAGAGCAGTCAAGGCTTCTGCCTCACAGTTTGAGAGGTCACTGCCCATATTTCCAGTTTAACATTTCCATCTTGGTGACTTAAGGAGCTGCTTTTTCAGAGGCTGTTTGAGTAATTTCAAGTCAACAGGAACAGCAGTGGCAGGGTGTGACTATAAACATGCTGCATGTCCTATCAAACTTGGAATTAAAGGACACGTTGTAAATGGCATAAAAAATCCTTCAGGAGCTTTGGCCATCAGAAGCTCTTACACTGCCCATTAGAGGGCTCAGACTTGATTTCCAGCCTTCTCTTATTACTGAGGGCAAGCACTGTGATATTCCTCAAACACAGAACATTTGCTTCAGTAAATAACTGTCAGAATTACAACCCAAAGTGTGTTTTGTTACTTTCTGGATGTGCATTTTAGGTGGCCTCCCCATGTTCCTTGCTGATCCATCTCAGTCCCTAGCAGACCTGATGCAACTTCCCCCCCCAGCAGATCCCACGTAAATCCCATCCCTGCTCCCTGCAGCACCCAGCCTGGAAGAGCAACTGAAATGCTGGCCAAAAGCAAGCCCAGCACTGAGTCACCACCACTCAGTTGTCAGCGCTGTGAGTAAGAACAGGCAGTTTGGGCTCCATCTGCCCCCACGTGGGCTCTGGCTGGCTCACCTGCACACTCTCCCCTTCTTTGCAGATCAGAGGAGACTCCACCATGCTGTAGTCACGCCCCAACTGCCAGACTTTGTCTATCAGCTGGACATTGTTCCCACCAGGAGATGTGATACTGTGAGCTCCTAGAGAGTCCTTTTTGGGAGGCTGTGGGGCTCTTTTGGAATGGAAGATGTTAAAAACAATGTCGCCCTTGCACACATCAAAATCCCACGTGATCACCGACGAGGCGTCCACGATCTGGATGAGAACCTGAGGCAGGAAAGACACATTAGGCAACAGCAATTTGCTCAGTAAAGGCAAACTCCTACAGAAAAAAAAAAAACCACAAAGAACAGAGCTTTTTTGTTGCTGAGCTTAGTTTCTACTATTAAAAAGGCTTTTTAATAGTCAAAAAAAAAAAAGGCATTGCAGATACAAATGCCCCCCTGATGGGGTGTCTATCCTTCTTACTTTCAGAAGCTTTCAAGCAGCCTCTGAGAATTTTGCTTGCTTTGCTTAGAAGAATATGGCTTTGAATAGAATGAAAAGCAGTGATATTCTCTAAAAGGCAACAAAATAACAGGAGGAACAATCACAAACTTCAGGTATTAAAGCATCACCGTGCATGAGCTCCAGAAGGTGGAAGCACAGGAGCTAAATAAACAAGCAATAAAGCATTCCCAGGCCAAGAGATCGAGCCCAGAGCAGAGGGCTGAGATGAAAATGAAAGCAAAGGGCAGCTGGAGCTGTACCTCGTGTGGAGCTCCTTTGAAGACACTTGCAGACTGGTAGATTGTTTCAGTCCAAAGCTTGATGTCTTCATTTTCCAACTCTTCTGCTGTCCGGTAGAGGGACTTGGGTACCAGCCCACCCTCTGGTACTTCACACTAAAACCAAAAAAAACCATTAAAAATTATCTCCTGTGACCATCCCATCATGTTCTCTGCCTTCCAGCTTCAGAAACAAACATTCAGGAATACTCTGGAGAAGGGAACAGTCTAAAAGCAATTTTATAGCTCACACACGAGACATAGGTAATTCTTTTTCAAATTATCTGGGTGAGGTGTTTGCAGAACTGCACACCAGGGGAACAGATCTTGTACATCCACAACAGCCAGCACCCCAGCAATGGACTGTGCAAAGGCTGCAATTATCATTTACACCACCTTACACTGAAGAAAGATGGGAGGCACTTCAGAATCCTGAGGGAAGTGGCAACAGTGACTAAGTCTGAAAAATAGAGCTACAGTGACCTGAAAGAACAGTAGTAGCTAAATTTAAGGATGGATAGTGGGAACATACAGAAAGGTATCCAAGCAGGTAAAAGGAGACTGCAGCCAGGAAAGTTAACAGTTTTGAAGTTACAGCTGCTGACAGCTCAGTACTGAAAGTGATTACACAACTTCCCTAAGCAAACTTCTGTTTTAAGAAGCCTGTAGCAATGAAGTTGACAACAGGTTCCACAGAAGTGTCTGGGGAAGTAGAAGTGTTTGGTAACTGAATTACAACAGAGAATTGAAAAGATCTCAGAGAAATCATTTTTGTTCAAATACCCAGAAGTAAAGAAGAGAGAGACTGCCACTGCCTGTAACTAGCAGGAAGTATTGTAGCAATTTGCTTTCTGGTAACATTCATTTTGCTTACTTAAGCAGTGGATTTTGCCAACTTTAAGTTCCAAATTAGATAACACTGAAAGCTACTGCTGCAACAAAAACCAGCCCACTGGAGATAAACACATGCTTTACTCCAACACATCTAACTGTACTTCATTATCATTTGAGACTCTATTGGAACTGACACAGATAAATTTTCAAGAAGGGTACAGAAATTAATCTAGAGAGTGTACAGGGGCTGAAAACACACCCAGCCTGTGTTGTCAAAAGCATTAAACATGAATGTGTAATAATTACATTATCAGCAGGATGTTAAAATGCCAGATCCAACTGACACCCAAGGTCCAGGCAGGAAACAGCTGCATTGTCACAGGCATGTGACAAGGGACTGAGAAATTACAGTATCCTGCAGTAAAACCACTTTTCTGCTTTGTTGGGGCTAACTGCACACTCTGTGTGGGGAGACTGGGCTGTTTGCTGAGCCCTCTTAGCAGATGTGCCTCATGTTCCTTGTGCTCCTTATAGGATCAGATTTTAAGGTGACACAGACTCCAGATCAGCTGGTGCTGACAGCTCTTGCTCAGAGCTCTGCTACCATGTTTGCCTGAACTTTCCAGGGAACAGACTGTGGCTTTTAGCTGTGCTTGGCTGTTTTGATAAGGTATTTGATCAAGATGCTCATCCCAGAGAAGCATTGTACTGTTCTTTTTAAAGTGGATCCAGAAAACAGCACTGATCCTGGAATTCTACATCATAGCCCCCACCTCCAAACTACACCAGGAATCACTCTGTGCTTACAGATTTCTTTGCTTAGAGGAGAGGAAAAATAATAATTAAAAAAAGCCACAAATAAGTTGCTATATGCAATAGTTTATATTCATACCATGCACTCTCCACCGAGGAAATCAGGGATAATTTCTTTATCAATGTAATCCAGCAGTCCCCCAGGACCCTGGTAGTCATTTCCAGCATAAATAAGGAATTTCTTTCTGGTGTTGTCATCAATGAATGGACTAACCTACAAAGAAAGAAAAACAGAACAGATCAGGCCCTCACTTTTTTCTCAAGTCAATTTACATTGTTTTCAAGTCAATTTTGGAGGAATCAGTTTTGATCACACCGAGTGTTACCATCCTGGCTATGCAAAGTCCACACCACAAAGAAGCCAAATTAACCAACTGTGTAATCAGGTTCTTAGGTGGTGTTTTTTAATCCACTCCAGGAATCCTACATAAAGGACATGCTTCCAAATGGCAACATCTGCTGCACATGCAGCCTGATCTCTGGGTGCTTTTACAAACTGAGAGAACTGAGCAACACCTTGGATTACACACATACCAGTGTCCAGAGAACTGGGAATACTCGAGGTGCTCTTAGGATAAGCAGACGACCCAAGGTCTCAGGGTAATTAGCTTCAACCACCTCGATGATTCTCAGCAAGGCCTTGACACCAGGTCTCCATAAATGCCTCATGTTTAAGCCTTCCAGATCTACTAGACAGGTCCAAGAGCTGAATTTGAGAGAGATAAAAAGAAAAATCTCAATAACATCGAAATTCTCCTTGCTTATGCAAGTGCCCAACACACTGAAATGTGGGGAGCTTCTGCATGTTTTGGTTTGGTCTGTTTTACCTCCTTTGTGCTGCCTGTAGACACTGGAGCTTAAGGGGTGTGCAATGATCACTCTGCACACTCCCCCACAGACATTTTAGATTCTAGATAAAAATTCAGTTCTTATGAAGCCAAAAAAAGATCCTGTCAACAGTCAGCCCAAACATTAAACCATTGCTTTTACTGGGAGATCATTTAAGTGGCCACAATGCTGCTCTGAAGCAATTTGACATTCACAGAACAGATTTTCTACTGCACAAGTGCCAATACACGTCAAAGCTAATTCTGTTGTCAGATCTGAGGGAAGGAAGCTTTTTCTATAGGAAGAGATATGTTCTTAATACTAACCACTGAGCTGCAGCATGTGTTTCAGTTTCTTTCCAAGTTCAGGTCTTGCCCTGGGCAGGAATTCAAGATTTACAGCTGTGCTGCACCAGCCAGCAGCCATTACATTATGCATAAGGCTTCTATGAAACACCAAACCCTTCTTTGTTGCACTTTAAATGTTTAATACACAGCCCTGTAGGATTATGGCTACAAATGAAGATCCAGTAGGCAGCACCATTCAACTGTTAAACACATGAGACCTCTCCCTTGGATTTGACCTCCCTCAGGGAGCTCAGCCAGCAAGGTCTGTAACAGGGAAATGATAAGCAGGCACACCCCACACCCCTGGACCTTACAGATTAGGGGAAGGAAACTGGAGAGAGTTCAAGAAACATGGCATATTTTCAGGGCTGGTTCTGCCTTCATTCCATGCCCTTAAATCCATTTTGCAGTTGCCACTTTCACAAGTGACCCCTACAATGACTTAAAAGATGGGCTAGAAAACAATTTTTGACTGAACTTCACGTGAAGTCATGCCAGAACCTGGAAAACTAGATCCCAGGTTTTACAAGAGCCTCATGACCTCACCTTGGATCAACAGCTGAGCAGCCACACATAATAAATGGAGAATGCAAACCAGAACTGAGCATAATGAGCCTTGGAGTGGACTATGGATGAACAAGTGACATGGAAGCCACACCTTAAACTACTGGAACTGTTACTCATGATACTAGCATGGCCTGATTTTTTTGGCAACCTGCACCAATGCCCAGTGCCTGTAAAATTTCCCTCCCAAACAGATTTGGGAGTTAGGCTGCAGTGCTCTGCATCAGAAAGGAACAGAAGAGAAACAGCCCCAACAGAACCATTATGAGCACAAGACCAAGGCTGCTGGGGCAGGCGATGTGTGTCCCTCAGGCTTCTCCAGGCACATTGCCTCTAGCCCCACTAATTGGGGAGGCCCTTAATTAACTGTATGTGAGACACAGCCTAGCCTCTGCTTGTTCCACTGCCTGACAATCCCCCCCACACCCCATGAAAGCAGCTCATTCCCACTGAGCAGACTTTACCTTATTGGCCTGCCAAATACTTTTGTATTCTCCTCACATCGCCTCAGCCCTTCTTCATTTATTGAAAGAACCTGCACAAGGAAGAGTGGGGTTTAGAAAAGACAGTCTCAAACTCAGTAGGTATTATAAAGAAAATATGTTTTTATCCAAAGATTAATTGAAACTACAAGATCAAACCAGCATAAACTTTTCCCCCCGCCAAAGAATTCATTAGAAATCACTACAAATACCCTTAATTACTCAGAAATTAAAGCCCCTTTTGCCTTTTGAAATCACAGAAAGTAACCTTGAAACAGAACTAGGGCAAGCCAACAAAAGTTAGTGTCTGCTTGGAAACACTACTAGGAGAGAAAAATAAAACCCACTCCCTGCTTTTAATAGTCACTATGGCTGTTCCTGTCATTACCAAAAGTTAGTGCAAACCTGGAATTCTGCCAGCTTTCTGCTTGGAAGCTGAGCAGATCCACAGGAACAGTCTGAGCGATGCCTTTAGAGAAGGCAGAACTACAGGCAAGCACTCTTTCTTTAAAAATACATGATTCTTATCCCTGGAGTACAAACTTGACAAAATCCTGAGTGTGGCGTTTTCCCTTCTGTACTAGAGCAGAGACTGGGGCCTGAAGCCCTGCACAAGTGCAGAAGAATCTCTGCAAATGCCCATCAATAACAATGGGAGCTGCCAGGAACTCCACCTTTCCATCAGCCTGCAGAACACACCAGGAACAGCTACCAGGGGCTTTCAGAGGTATTCCAACCAAAAATTGATGGAAATGTTACTCATGATACTATCATGGCCTGATCTTTTGGCAGCCTGCACCAATGCCCTGTAAAATCTCCCCCCCTCAAACAGATTTGGGAGTTGGGCTGCACTGCTCTGCAGATACCCAGCAGTAGAAGGGAGCAGAAGAGAAACAGCCCCAAGGGAAGCATTAAGAGCCCATGAGGACAGCAGGGGGGTTTCTAACTGTTGTTGTTGAAAACCTGCTCTTGTTCTAGGATCACTCACGTAGCGCAGCAAGGCCTCCTCCCCCAGCGCTCGCACCAGGCCCTTGGTGTCCATCTGGCCCAGCCTCAGCACGTACAGCGGGCGCCCATCTGCACAGACACAAACCACACAGCAGGACACATTTGAGAGAGCTGCTTCTAAAAAATTCAGATGGAAACAAACCATAACAGTTAAACCTCCCCTGCATCAGGAAGAATCAAGAGCAGCCGACAACATAAACATTACTCTGTGCAGCCACACCAACAGATCACCTGGAAATGAGCTGCAAAATTATCATATCCTGATTCAGAAATAGCTCCCTGACCTTCATGGAAAGTTCAAAGGACTTTGAGTACATCAGTACACTCCAGACCTTGGTATACACAATTAATGACACAGACTATTCTTAGCTTCCAGGACAGCTCAGGTAGACCACTGAACTGAAGCTTTCCTGTAACTGCAGAGCTGTAAGGAAGGCTCTAAGGCTTTTGTCACACATGATGCAACAGTGCTCTGGAGAGTTTACAGCAACATTTCTGGAAAAATAGCCATCCTGATATCTGAGAATTAATGAAACCAAGTGTTCACCCAGAGCCTGCCCTCTGCAGAGTCTGCTGGATGGAACCACACTCCAGCTCTGTCACTGTGTAATGCACAGTTCTGCATTACACTGTGCAGAACTGGCACACAGCCCTGCTAATGCAGGTTAAGCCTGGTGAGAACAGGCTCTGCCCCAGAGATCAGCTTCAGCTGGACCTTCTGCTCTAATGAGCCCTGCCTTTCCACAGTCAGCCTGCACACTGGGACAGCCTGACACTGGCAGGATACTCAGGCATTAAGGTGAATTACTGTGTTGGCTGAAATTGAGAATCAAAGTTTGCATTTCTGGCTCTTAGTTGCACAAAACAGCTCCCAGCCTCCCTCTAAAGTTGTGATGTACTTGTTAAGTTTTGCTTCATCTATTTTAATACACAGGCTAAACAATCACCAGCTTATAAAAGTGAGTATGTTAGCATACAATATAAAAAGAAGAAAAAGAGGAAGCTTTCTACATAAAAATCTCCCTCAAGTCTTGTTGTCTGTGCAGATTCATTCCCCTCCAACAGCTGCAAGAGTGGTTATCAAATTATCATTAAGTCCTTTGGGACACAAGGAGAGAAACTGCAAAAAACACACTATTAAAAAAAAACAACAAACAACCAAACTGCAGAGTCAAGGCTAGTTATTTATTTGGCAAAGACACTGCCCCCATGGAAGTTCAGAGTGTTTTATGTTTTATCAGGTGGACTAAAAGAAAATGTTATTTTAACATCGACACACACTTATCTTGGAATGTACTGTTTAGCTTTTGAAACACTAAACAAAAACTGCTATTAAGCTCCATAGCAGGTCTCCCTCCCTCCCAGACACAGATGCCTCCAAACCCAAACTAACAGCTCAGTAACCCTGGTCCACCCAAATGACACATGAAGGAGACTCTCAGATGACAGTGCTTTGTTATCACTGTACAATTTATATTCCATTAGAGCTTTGTGGTTTTAAAAAGACATTAGATTGAAGCATTCCTGTCAAAATAAAAGCCATTCAGATGTATAGAAATCTGTGCTAATTGCAAGCCAAAATAATAACTTCTTTTCTTTAGCACTGGTAGCTCATTCTAGACAACATGCTTCATTGTCACTGCTGCCCTTGCTGTAGCACTAGAAGCCACACAGCATTCAACCAGCTTAAGTGTGGCACATTTAGCAAAGGAGCAATACTAGAAAAGAGGATTTAAAAAAAGAACCTACCACTGTAAAGTTTTAAATTATAGAGAACTGCTCAGTTCTGAATTGGTGTTTCCATTATTGACAAAGCCGTGCTTTACTTGTGGGCATGCTGCAAGAGAGATCAAAGGAACTGCAGGGGAAGGGAGGGGGCATGAAGTTCACCACAAGACTGCAGAACTTCTCAGGAGAACATTAAACAAACCTTTGATGCATTCTGCACCTTTCTGCTCACTGGCAGGACCCAGTTGTGTGCAATTGACAGAGGAAGTATTTGCAAAGGACAGACAAGGAACGGGCTGAAAGGGAGAACTTATTAACAGGTCTTTTTCCCTGCAATCTTTACGAGCACATTCTCATTTTCCATTTTCTCAGTTTGAGGTCTGTCAAACCCAGAGCAGCAGGGAAGAGCCATTCAAGCTCTGTGATTAAACTTCTGCTATGTCCTCCCTGTCTCCTGGCCACCACTGCTGACAGCATCCTGCCCTGTTTCATATGCTGCTTGGAAAAGGAAGAACTGAGCAGAAACAATGGTGCCTGGTGGGAAAAGACTCAATCAGAGCACAGATCGCTCACAGTAAGAGATCATTTCCTTATCTAAAGAGCCCAGCTTGCCTCAAGTCACAAATTCCAGCGTGTTTCATTTCTATGTATGTATTAGGAACTAGAGATCAGTGCACGATAAAGCAGAGGGACAGGGGAGCGTGTCAGGCTGTGGCTCACAGCACAAAGGGAATTCAGCCAAAGCTTCTTCTCTTCTTAAACAAACCTGCTCTATTTGATGTTTTTGCAACATTCCACTTCTCATCATTAAGCTGTTTGTAACACCAAATAAATATTCATTTATGCCATCAGCAGACTTCAGAAATAAATTGATTATGAAGATATACTTATTTATAAACACCTTTTAATCACTGAAAGAGCACACTCAGCATTTGCCTAACACCCTTCTAAGCACCTCAGAGCACTAGAGAAGCGCAATTAATCACTTTTTTTAAGGCAAAACAGATTTAAGTATGTCAGTATTAGTGAGAAAGACTCTGATCCAGGACTCTGCCTCCAGCAGCTAAGGGCTGGCAATGCACTGGAACAGGCTGCCCAAAGAAGCTGTGGATGCCCCTGAAAGGCAAGGGTTTAAGGTTAAAGTGTTTAAGGTGAGGTTGGACAGGGCTCTGAGCAACCTGGTCTAGTGGAAGGTGTCCGAGCCCGTGGCAGGGAGATGGAACAAGATTATTTTAAATTCCCTTTCGACCCAAAACATTCTATCAATTTAAGTGTCTTTAGTACATAACAACTGAGAAGCTCTAACCAGCCACCTCTAGTTAACAGAGGGACAACTATCACCTTTGATTCAAAAGGTAAAAAGGCTGTTCAATACATATTTTGTACTGAAACCATACCTTTGTCATGGTGATGCCAGCCTCCTGCATAGTAATCCTGGAGCACCTGGGGAGGATTCCAGGTGTCCAGAATATAATCCACCTGGTGCTGCTTACGCCAAGTCAGTGACTGGCAAAGGATCTCTCTTGCTTTGTCGATGTTGAAGTCCCGGGCACGCAGGAACCTTAAAATGTGTTCATCCTTTGGGATCTATTAACAAAACCAAACCAAATTTTGTATTCAAGGTTTGAAACAAGAACAGAAGTCCAAACAATAGAAGCTGAAAAATGTGCAGCCCTGCACCAATGCATGAGGATTGTGTGTAACACTGGGAATTACTCAAGAAAATCAGCCTTTGTTTGAAACAAAATCATGAGCCCTGTCAGGCACTGCAGCTACCTTCATAAGGGATATAAAAATTTCATGAACTCTAATGTAATCATTTCCACCTGTATGACCATACCAAGCCAGTCCAATTTAAATAAATCAGGACTTAACACAAACTGTGTTTTATTGTTAAGTTAGAGGAAGCTGAGACGCACATGCAAATCACAAGGCACTGGAAAAACCCCAGCCTTGCTATCAGTGCTCCACTCCTACCAGTGTTTCAGTATTTAAGACTATGATGTTTGGCCAAAACAAACAAATGTAAAAATAAGGTCATTGTAGAAACCAGGAAGACTTATAAAACTGATGCTATTCCCCTGTGGCAGTTTAACTGACAGTCTGAGAGGCTTTGAAACTAATTAGCAAAGTCAGCTGGACAGTCACAATGAACTCCTCCTATTGCCACTGCTTAAATTCAGGTTTTGATCATGGAGAGCCAGTTAGGAGAGAGTCAGCCCCAGGGGTGTGGCAGGAGGTTTCCTCAGGCCCACTTTGTGTGTCACACACTCTGAGGCAGGGGACACCCCCAGGAACTCACCTTGCCTTTGTGCGTCTCCTGGAGCCACTGCCGCAGGCGGATGAGGCAGCTCTCCTGCATTGGGGTCAGGTCCCCCAGGTACCTCTTGATGTAGTCTGCATCCAACTTATCTAAAAAGAGATGACAGGTGATCAGAGTGATCCTGACCTCACCAAGCACCACGTGATCTGATTTGTTGCTGTCTCAAAGTGGCTGCTGTGTTTGGCTGGCATCAGAACTGAACAAAGTTCTTCTGAATCAATGAAAAGATGAGCAAGGCAACAAACACAGTCATCTTCATGAAGAAGATAAAATTCTCCTTCTGCAGCTAATGAAGGAGCAAAAGTAGACATTTGTAAAAGCATTTTGCCAGTGTACTCAGATTCATCAATCCACAGCACCCCCTGGGCTTGCTGCATCTAGAAATACTTAGAGAAGTTTCAATCTCCCAGTGCAAGAATTTTCCCAAATTCCCAGAAGACTGTCTAGGGACATTTCAGCTGTTTCCTCCCCATCATTCCTATAGTTACACCCATCCCTGAATTTCAGGGTAAGAGCAGACTGTTCATTTGCAACCCAATGAAAAGCAGAGTTCTTCTGCTCATACCTGATCTCTACTCACGAGCTCAGCCTGTAACAGCTGCCTGAGCTCTGCCACATGTCACTGCTTGGTGAGCACACACTTGAACACTGCATGTCATCAACTCAGGAGCAATGTGGAGCTCCTCAGCTGCCCAGGAGTGCTGCCCAGTGCTGAGGGCCTCTCCAGTACAAAGCTTCCCAGTAAAACACATCAGACCCCCCCCTACCATCAGGCGTTCCTGCGGTGGGCTCCGAGGGGCTGCTGGAGGTGTTGAGGATCTCCTTGTTGCTCAAGCCCTCCTTTGTGGCAGACTCTGGGATATTAATGGCAGGTGACACTGGTCTCCTTGGGTGGCACGTGCTGCTCTCTGATTTACATGCAACAGGAGGAGTCCAGCGAGGGACAAAGGTTATTCCTTCTTCCTCCAGCTGCTTCAGGTAGTACTCTATTATTTCTTTTCCCTTCAAAAAAAGAAAATTTACTTCAACTACTGAAAAACCCACACATTTAGACACAGAAAGGATTGGGCTGAAAATTAAGTGATCAGACGTCTAAAGATTTCACTTGAAACAGCCCTACACAGACACACTGCCCCAGGCCCTTAGCAAGGCAGCCCAGGTTTCTGAGCAGAGCAGCCTGTTACTTAGCAGCAGCCTCATTGTCTTTTGGTAACTTGGAGCCAGGCACATCCTTCCCAACTGCAGGCTCACCTTTTTAATATTGCTGGTGTATTGCTTCATGGCAATCTTTTCCACTGTGCTTTCAAAACCAAAAAAAGATTTGATATCCAGACTGGCCGACTGTTCAAAACAGGTCCAATCTTCATTGTCAGGATGAACCTACAAGTCAAAAGATCATACAGCTCAGTTATCCATTTAGGGTTTTTTTGTCCCTCACAACATTTGCAATGTTTCTTGTTTTACAGGTTCACACAGTCAAAAACATTCAAGTGGAATTTGCAGTGTCTTGCTTGCCTTGATTCACAGCTGGGAAGAGGCAACACCAAAGGACAAAAAGCTGAGAAGCTTTTGGTCCCACAGCTCCTTTTTTTGTTGGTCTTAACAAGAAAAAGGAGGGTGGAGAAAGACAAGTGCACCAGCCAAGAGCCAGAGGAGTGCACATTTCTACAGTCTCTCAGTCTAGATAAGGGCTGGGACTGCAGGGTGTGTGTGGAACAGGGTAAAAGCCTCCACAGGGAACTCTGCTGTGGCTGATAGCCCAGGGCCAGCTCAGCCAGGCTGAGCCCTGCAGCAAGGGCAGGGGCAGCACTCCCAATATGTTTCCAAGGGACAGCCAAAACACTGATCCCACACTGACCTAGCAGGTACTTTAGCATTCTGTAGAATGAAAACTGTTTTAGTTTGTTCTCCCATGATAATGCCACAGAAAGAAGTGCACACTCCTCACTCAGCTAACACCTTCCCTCTTAGCTTATCTCTTCCTTTACTGACATGATCCTGAAACAGACTTTTAGTTGGACTCCATTTTAAAAGGATTTTCCAACCTAAACAGTTCTACAATTGATGCTGATACTGTTACAAAAAAGCTGTTTTTTTAACTCTCTTCAGCTGTAATAGATTTGTTCAAGCAGTTCCTAGGCTGGGCTCTGAATTTATCATTATAAAAACATCACAAAAGGCTGGATTTCTGAGCATGTAACTGGCCTGATGCCTTAGGGTTCCCTTCTCCCTCAAAACATGCTTAATTTGACTAAGAACAGGATCAACACTTCATGAGGAGACAACTGCAGAAAAAAAAAAAAGACCCTCTTGCCTTCATTTTCTGTTTCTGCGTTAGGGAATGGGAGGTACAGGAATAGCTTGTGCAGCCTCAGTAAATACAACTCATAATAACATCATTTAAGAATCTTCCTGTATTTTCATAGATTCAATTATAAGTTACCTTTAATAAAAGTGAACTTTTAGAAACAATTTATTATTCCATTAAAAACTGGGTTTGTATTTACCTAATTTCTCAACTGAGTAGAGCAAATGGGCATAGAGAAGTACTGTGTTTTGTACATATTTACCACATGCACTTTTCTGTACAGCATTTCCCCTGTTTAAACAGAGTTTTCACATAAAAACTGCAGGTAAGTGGAAGAGTATTCTTAAATTTACCCTGGAAGCTATGGCAGAAATAATTATAAAAATATTAGATAATAATGTCAAGTGGCTTTGGCACCCAGTGATCTTTTAACCACAGGTTAAACACAACAGAAAATGTTATGACCTAGAAAGAGTGCTACAATACAGATAAATCAGTCACATTTGTTAGCTCTGACCTGACCTTTAACATCAATTTGAAGCTCTACTGCTACAGTACATGCTGTAAGAGCCCATGAGGGTGAGCTGAGTCATTCAGAAATAAACCATGACCAGAGCAGAGCAGCAGGCCTGCCACCAGACTCCTCTGCATCAACATTTGCACTGAAGACCAAGAACAATGAAAAAAGGTAGGTTAAAACACATAGCTGACTCAATGAACTCCTGTCTGAGCTGAGCAGAAGGCAAATCAGCTGAACTTTCCTCTGGCAGTTCTGTCAGGGTGTCAACAGCCTCATCAAGTCCCACACTGCTGCTACAAAGCACAGATTTGCCTAAACAAAGCTGTCAAACACAGCAAATTATGTTGTGTTCTGCTCTCTGAGAAGATGCTCATGCAAGAGGGTGCCAAACATGTCTCAGTTTTTGAGGCAAGTGTATTACATTTAACACGAACAATTATCACTCAGGGCAGTGTGTTGGTGCTGGATTAAGCTCTTTTCTGACCCAGAGGTGGTGTAACTGAGAGGTGTTTTAAAATCTTTTATTCCATTTTTAGTCTCATTTGAAGGGTGAGACAATACAGATGTTATAATTCACACCATCACAATCAGAAGCCAACTATTTCTTAATTACAACACACTATAAGCATTTCTTGGCCTATCAGCTTTTGCCACACCGTGCTGTAAATGCCCTTAAGCCAATCATCTAGAATTACCCCTCGTGGGTCCTACTACAATACATCTTTCATGGTTCTATTTCTCCAAAATATCCAGTCTTATTTGTAAGGCCATCCTTTGAAACTTGTTTCTAGCTCCATTTCTCTCTCAACAGTGTCTCTCCTATTCCATGGCATTTCCAAGTCAGCATTTCTTATCTCAAGGTTTGCATACAGATGCATACATTCTCTACAAATTCTCTACAAATTCATTTCCCACATGTTGGCTATTTTTTTTTGCAAGGCAAAAGCCAGGAACAACCCAAGCTCTGTTTGAGTCCTGAGATCTGAACAGTGCCTTGGCTCCATCTGCAGCCCCACCAAGGGCCTGTTGTTACTCACTGTGTAGGAGCAGTGCTCATTAATGATGACTCTGTTAGAGAAGGTTTCATTGTAGGCTTCTATATGCAGAGTCCTTTCTCGCCTGTTCAGAGAGTTCTTCTGGACAAAATAAACGTAGTCCACTCCTGCAATCTGGGGAAGGGGCACAGACTCTGTTAAGGTACATGTCTTAGGTTGGAAATAGGGGTATTCTATTCCCATCTGTCAGAGGTGGGGCAGTTCTCTGCTGTTCATTGGCAGTTTGCTTTATCTCTCCCACACCCAACCCTCCCTCCAGGAGATCTCTTCTGTTCATGGCCACTGAGTGTCCCTGCATGGCTGAGAAAATTCCATCATCCCTTGGGGAGATGCTGCGCCCAGGGGAGGAGCCAAGCATTCCTACCTGGATACAATCTGACTTTGGAACACCACAGCAGCCTTTGCCCACTGCATTCCCAGAGGAGCAGCTTTCTTCCCCACTGCATTCCCAGAGGAGCAGCTTTCTTCCCCACTGCATTCCCAGAGGAGCAGCTTTCTTCCCCACTGCATTCCCAGAGGAAGCCCAGGCCCCTCTCCAGCAGCCCTGGAGTTTCAGAGGAAAACTCCAGCCTTGTCCAGGATCCTGCTCCAGCAGAAGCACAGCTGGCACTGCAGGAGGGCTGAGCCACCATGGAATGGCACTGCTGCCACCACCCTGACCCACAGGCTGCCACGGCCTGCTCTGACTCTGGCAGTGGTTTTTTTATTTGTACTATTACATTTGTATTTTTAGTTTTCCTAATAAAGTACCGTTATTCTTATTCCTGTATCTTTGCCTGAGAGCCTTATAATTTCAAAATTATAATAATTCAGAGGGAGGGGGTTTACATTTTCCATTTCAGACAGTACAGTATTCAGGTGAAGGGATATCCAGAAGTACAAACCAGGCACTTCAAAGCTCATCACCTTTTTCAGCAGCCGTGGTGCATCGATGTCCAGCTTGCAGCGCCGCTCAATCACATGGATGGCCTCATCCTCACTCTTGTACTCATTTACAGTGTCACTGGCTACAAACATGGGGATCAGAGGGCACGTAGGAAACCTCCTTTCATATGCCTGTCACGATGGAAAGAGAGCAAACAATCATCACCATTAATTCCTGAGCGTGTGGAGAGTTCCTCCAGCATTTGGAAGCTCAATGCCCTTCAGAGCTTCCATGGAAGGGGCTGAGCCTTCCTGAATCCACGTTACAGCTGAAAGAGTCACAGTGCATTCCAAACAATCCATTTATTAATGGATTCCTTGCCAGTAAGGCAGTTTTTAAACCACACAAAATAACCCATTCCTCCCCTCCCTCTGAAAAGGAAGTTATTCATTCTGTACCATGACAACCCCCTTGATAACAGGAAAATCAGACCCTCCAGTTCTAAAATACCACAAGACAAAACAATTATGTCTTGGATTAAAAAAAACCACTTACTAATTACCGGTGTTTCACCAAACTGTCTAGAGGGATTTCATACAGCTCCCCAAGGTCTAATAAAAACATTTCAAAAGCTATTTCTTAAGCTAATAGAGCTCTCAAGCTCCCTGGGCACAGAATGTTCCTAATGATTTCACTGCAGTTTATCAGTTCCCAGTTTTGTCCAACAACAGTCAGTCTAATACAATGAGCTCATTTCACACTTCTGAAAATGTAAAACTTCTTGCAACAATGCAGAACTAGCAACAGCTTTGATTTTGGCTAAAAAACACAGTCATGTAAATAATTTCATCCCTTAAATACCTGACACAGAGAAAAGATGGTATTAAATCAGACATAGACAAGAGAGTTAAGGATTTGAAGTCAGTAAAATAAGGAAGAGGAAAATGGGTGTTATCCCCACTAGCAAACTTGTTGAATTTTGATTTTAAAACCACTGTGGCTGGAGAATACAAGGCAGTTCTTTTTTTTTTTTTTTCCCTTTTTTTTCACAGTCTCTGACGTATCTCTGCTTCTCTTTGGCTTTTTTTTTTTTCCTCATGGGGTAGCAGTGAAGCAACTAATTCTTTAGCCTGCTTTCCATATTGTGAATTCCTTCATTTTTGCTACTATAAGAACCTCATTGGCTTTGGTGAAGAGGTAGGATTTTGCAAGATGTCCCAATGCAGAAGAAAGCTTAGATAAAGTAAATCTGAGAGAGCATCATGAAAGAAATGTTTAAAGGAGGTGAAATATCTACTCTGTCCTTTTAGATTATTTCAACTACTCTGAAAACAGCTGGGCTGCAACACCAAGAGGGAGAGGGTGGGGAACAAAACAAGCAGCAGCTGCACAAAGTATGCAATGGTGGGGCTGGAACAGAAAAGGTCTCTTAATTCTCCCTATAGAACAATTAAAATACTTCAGTTTATTACCAGTGTTCAAACCTAGTTTGAAGGCAGTGTTACTATGGTGACAGTGGTGTAAGGCACTAAAACAGTGTCAGCTTTTTTCCCCCGTGCATATTTTTAAACCATTTTTGCAGCATGACTGTCCCGAGTTCATCAAGCTGCTCTGTAAGGCAGCAGAAGTGCAGCCAGGGAAGGGGTCACACACACTCCCTGCTCCAGACCTCATCCGTGCACAGCTGGCTCGGTTTGACTGAAGAGCAGCAATCATTCCTGGGCTCAGAGCTGTGTGCACAACAGCAGGGACACAGCATTAGTGTTGTAACACAATAGTCAGCGCTGGGGGAGAAAATCTTTCACAGCTCCGAGACAAAGGCAGGATGGCTCCTATTAACATGGAATAAGAAGGCTTTTTTGCCCTGTTGGTATGGCAAAGAAGCTTTATTTCTTTTACAAGGCTCTTGTTCTGGACAGAAGGCTGTACATTTTAGTTGCTCATGAGTAGCTCAGCCCTCTCCCTGAAAAAGTGTCAGCATTCTTCATCAATTAATCCCTATTTTAACTGCAATGACTGTAGTTAAATGTTGTTGAAGTCAGAAAAAGAAAACATGTCTAGAAGAAGCAGAATTTAGAAGCATTTCTCGTTTTCAGATTGCTTCATTTAATACTTTTATTTTGAGGACCTTATGTTACAATTATTTTATAGACAGGAGAGCAAGGGCAGTAGATACCTAATAGGTAGGTATCTAGTGAGTATCTATTTTTTTTTTTTCACTTTTTTCAAAGTCTTTTTTACCTTTGGATGACAAGTTTTCCCCATCTGAACAGCCCCCTTTATGCCAAAGCTTTTGCAAGTCTCCTGCATTGCACATATTGACACTTCCCATCTTAGTCCTCCAAACACTTCATGTTTGCCCTGTGAACATTTGCAATTCAGAGCATTACCTGCTCCTGAACTGTGAACAAAAAAATGCCCAAGAATAATGTGTTGTTTTAAATGGCAAGATTGAATTGAATGTATTCAATTTGGAAGAGAATGAAATAATTATCTGCCAAAAGCTGGCAAGCTGAATGCTCACAGCAAAGTACTTGAGGGTTTCCAAGAGAATAACAGCGACTCAGGATTCTTTCTCCCTGTAGAGAACATACACAGAGAAAACTGTTCATAGTCAATTTTACTGGGTTCTTAAATCAGATTTTATTTATGTCCCACTGCTAATACATCCTTGTAATGCACCATTCCTCAGCACAGCCCAGTTGGAATAAATAAAATAACCATGGCCACGTCAAAATATTCAATCTGCTTCAAGCACAGCTGTGTCTTCCACGAGGGACAAACTGCATTTTCACAGTGCAGAGTGGGCAGGAAAAAGCTGCCAAAGGCTACAGGACACTGACACATCTTTCACCATGAACCAACACAGCACAGGAGGAAAACCTGTAATTTGTGGTACAACACAGCAAGAGCCACGTGAGGCAGAGCAGCACATGCATGGCCACGACTGGAGCTATTCAAGGAGCATGAGAAAATTAAAGAAAGATCAAACACTGCTTTTATTTTCCAAGAGAACTGAAGGGATTTTGCTGCATTATTGAAGTGTTTTGAACCAGAAATTTTGTCTCAAATCCAGCTTTGCAGACAGGAAATAACCGAACTGCATGATGCAGTATTCCTCCAGCAGGCTGATAAAGCAGTTTATTATAAAATATTGCTCCTTCCTTGTATGACAGCGTTGTGGTGAAACCTGGACAGATGGGTCTCTCTTCACAAATAAAATCAGATATTCCAAACCTTTGTCTCAGTGTTCCAATTTCACTATGCAGGTACAATCAAAGACAATTAGTTCCTCAAAAGAGAAGCAGCTGCAGAAAATCCTGAAGGGCTCCATGCAGGAGTGAAATGCTGGTGCTGTAGCACTAAATGCACCCAGGAATGGTGTTTCAAGGACGTGACACTGTTACTGTCACATTTAACACACAGGGTGTGTGGAGATTGACATGGAGCACAAGGCAAAAGCACAGATGTGCTCATCCCCAAAATTCTGCAGCTGCTGCTGGGCTTGATGTGAAGTCACAACACCTCTGTGGCTGAGACACCTGTGTACACATCTTACAAAAAGTGATTTTGAGCCTGCAATTCTGCAGTTCCTCAATAATGTACTTTTACATTTCCCACCAGCCTCTGGAACATTTGTGTACTCTGATCCATTAGAAGCTGCATTGTGCATCAAGAAAAACACAGTCTGGTGAAGCAGCTTGAACCACAAATTTAACTTTCTTAAAGCATGTTAACGGCAAGAGCACTGACAAGCATAATTTCAACCAAAATAGCACTGAAATAAAGCATCCTTTCCAACTGCTTCCCTTAGCAACTCATGCTCAGAGTAGAGTCAAAATAACAGGATTTATTCCACTTTTATCCTTGCTAGTATTTCAGTTGAATATGAAGACATGAAAGCAATTCAGAAGTCAGACTATTTTAAACCCATTGCAGTCGTTGTTCATAGCCAAGGGAATTGTACTTGCCGCACCAGCCCTTAGATTTTGGAATTCTAGTATCAGGAATAACAAGTTTCTTTCAAAATACCATCTTTAAAACAGCACTTAGGTATGAACCCCCAGCCCAGTTTTCAAAGATTTCTGCCTTTTTGCTTCTCAAACCATGCCTAAGGCTAATAAAATACCTTGATAATAAGCATGTGCTCAGTTCCTCAGTAGGGAGAATCAGTCAGTCATGCAAATAAATTACTCAGTTTCTCTGGCCAGATTAATATATTCCCAGTCTCCTGCCTTCCAGGACAGGGATTATTTAGTATTTCCATTAAATTACTAAAAACTAACTAGTACACTTTAAAAAAGAAAAAAAAAAATATTCCAAACAATCTTATGCTATGCTGTTTTGGTAGGTGAATCTTCCAAATAAAAGTATTAAATGAAGCAATCTAAAATAAGAAATTCTAACCCAGTGAAATACAGAGGATTTCAATTACCATTTGGAAAATCAAGCATATTGAGTGTTTTAACAGCTTAATGGCATGAATCAAGCTGTTAAGATGTTTTATTTCTTTTTGATGCTTTCTGTCCAAAATTACTGGCTGAATAAGATTCCAAGAGCAGCACCACATTCTCCAAGGGCACCTCAAGAGAACCCACAAACAGATTCATCCTGGCAGTCCAATCTCATCTGCAGCACTCAGTGCTAACTTCAATTCCTGCCTGCAGAGCCTGACCATGGGTGGGGACCAATGTGCAAGTGCATACCAAAGTTCACTGTGCTCCCCTATCCATTTCCAGCGTGGGGGATTTCTGAATTATTCATAAAGACAAGAAAAAAGAAGGGTCACTCAAGCAGGATGCTGCCCTGGCTCCACAGGCTGCATTCCAGGAGCCTGATCATTCCTGCAGAGCACTGTATCCCTTCCTCCCCTTGCATTAGAGCACTGCAGATCAATAGGAAAAGCAGTGACCCATGGCAGGGCAACCAAGAGGTGTCAAATTCTTGGCAGCTGAACTTGAAAAGAAACAATTCTGGATTGTTTCTGGAACTCTCACAGATCAGCAAATAACTTTTCATGCCCTGTGTTCTGCTGTTCAGAGCTCTCTATCACTCCCTTCACAATCCATACATATGTATAAAAATCATGACACTTGTTCAAAGCAGTATAAAAATCGTGAGACTTGAACAAAGCAGTGTGATCTCAGTGCCAGTGGCTCTGAGGGATGTCAGCTCACATGGCAGTGATCAGCTCGGGGGCGTGCATGCAAGAGAGCAGATGGTTACAGTGGATACACCTCAAAGAGCTCCAGAAATAGGGTTTTGGTAAGGTAACACTCCCAGGCACCAGGAAGAGGGAACGTGAAGCAAACTGCACGTTGGGGAAGCACAAACATCTTTAACACACAGGTAGTCAGCTCTCTGGGAAGAGCCTCCTCTGTAAGGCCAGCTCTGCAAGGACAAGTCCTCCAAGGACAGGTTCAGGGTCCCAGGCAGGCCCTGCTCCAGCAGCACAGCTCCCCTTGGCTTTGTGCAGTGACCTTTCCCTCAGAGCAGCTCTCCACAGCAGCTCTTGCTCAGGAGGCTTAAGTGGTTTTTCTCTCCGTTGTGTTTTCACCTCATTAAACGTTCTCATTTACAGAGAGAGGAGTTGTTTTCTTATTGCTGGGAAACAAAGGCTGCTTTGCAGGCACTCAGTTCTAGAACTCTCTCTGGAAAAGATGGAGAAGGCTTTAGTTACACAGGCTACAGCTGGGACTTGTGGGGACTACAGACAACCCAGAAGGGTCAGGCCTGTCAGAGAATGGCTGGGTATCATCTAAACAAAAATTTCCTTTATGTACCATTTCTGGTCCTCAACAAATCTGAGGTTGTTTAACAGTCCTTTGACTTCTCTGTAAATCTTAGCGCAGTCTATGCCATCAAGATATGACTAGCCAGAGTGTAAAGAACACTATGACTTATTTAAATGGGAAAAAAAAAAGAAAAGTTTAAGCCTTCCATTACAATTTCTACTTTTAAAAAGTATTTAAAAGTGTTCAAATAGAACTAGAACAAACACACTATAGCTTTTCCAGAAAGATTCACCAATGGTGAACTTGCTGGCAATCAGAGCAAAATCAACAAACAAAATGTTTGCTTAACAATTTATCACTGAACTGGAGTAAGCAATTAGAAAGTACATCAGGAAATACGTCATGTGGAAGCAATTTGAATTAAAAATTATAACTCTTCACCTGAAGGAGAGCTACTGCAGAGATTTTAAGAATTAAGACAGATGAAGCAGGCAGCAAGCATTCATTAAAAAGGAAGGCTCTGGTCCATCTTGATTTGTTAAAAGAGAAACTAAATCACAATGCCCCACATTCAAATATACCTTTGTTTAAATACTTTCATTTTGCAACAGGAAGAAGCTCTTCCACTCCATGCAGAGCACAATTCCACAGAAGAGAGGAAAATCCTGCCTTTCCAAGCAGAGCTGTACTTGGGCAGGGTGTGAAGAGCAGAGAGCTGGATCCATCTGAGAGCCGTGCGAGCAGCTCTGAGGGTACGGCTGCTCCGTGTGCATTCCAAAGGATTCCCAAAATGAGAGCTGACATTCTCCTGGCAAATGAGAGTGGACCCTTACTCTAAGCTACAGGGAAAAAAAAAGTTGCACAATTCCCCTTTCTCCCCATCACACCTTCCCACAACTGCATCCTGACCTTATTTTGCTTTGTCCCTCCATTACAGTCCAAAAAAGCATTTTACCCTGGAATGGCACGAGTCATTCAAAAACACAATAGATTGTCTTCACCCTCTGTTCTGGTACAATGAAATTTGGCCATGTCAGTATTAACGATGGCTATTAAGTGTATCCAAGATAAAATAAATAACCCTTCTGTAAGTTACACCGAAAAATCAATAGGACAAGTCAATATTGGTAAGACAAACATTCTGCTCCATTTTAGAGGCTAAAGAGTTCCTGTTTACTACAAAAGTGTAAGAAGTGACCTAGAACTTTCTAATTAAATGATCTTTAGTGCATTAAGAGTGTAAGTTTACAGCATTGTTCATATCGAGCCTTCCAAAGAAAAGCATTCCCAAATAATTACCTCAAATGGCCCAGCTCCTTCTGCTTTGCAGAAGTACACTCCCACCTTAAGGTTCAGAAACAATGGAGTTAATCTAAAATTTTCATAAAGGAGGCTGTAAAAGTTTTATATAATCATGCATCAAATCCTTGGACTACAATTACAATGGCTTTTTTCTTTTTGAAGTTCTGAGGTTTGTCTTTTTTTCTTTTAATAAACCACACAAATGCACTATTATACAAATCAGACAAGTACTAACAAGAATCTACTTTGCACAGATGTTGTTCATGAGTTGTAATTGAAGGCTAATTATTTCTCAAACAGCAAGAGAAGCAATCTTGAAAAACAACCTTGGATGTTCTCCAAGGCAGAGATCAGAGCTTTCAGGTTGAGTATCTGGAAAGAGAAATTGTCAGCGGTTCAAAAACTTACTGCAGCATGATATTCAGATTCTTCAAATGCTGTATTTATAATACTGCACTGAAGCGGTGCTCAAATTTACAGCCCAGATCTACATCTCTTCTCAGAAGATCCAGGAGAGACTTCCCACACTGAATGAGTCCTGACCTCCCAGACGTTACAGAGCCCTGCACAGTCTCTAGGCTCTCCCTGGGCTTCCAACACCCACAGATGTTAAATAACCTGTGCTCTTAGCTGTCCTTACACCCAACAAACAGTGCAGGTCACAGCATAAACCTTTTCATTAACACCGCTAGGGCTTCCCTGGGACTTGTTCAACCATGAAGTGCTACAAGGTTCTTTTCAGTATCCTTGTCTCAAGAAAGCATCTGAAAGCATAACTGGCTTCGCAGCCAGCAAATTGAGCTTTCTCAGCTCACCTCTCCTTCTGTGCAATGGAAACGAAATTCCTGAGAAATTCTCCATGAAAGCAGGAGTTGAAGAAAATGAGGTGAATAAGAAAACATTTCTTTTCCTGGCATTTACCAAAGCCATTAATTCTTGCCCTCAACAGCTCCTCTGTCACTCAGGAGTCCTGCGTGGAAGAAAAGGTTTTATTAAGTGTACAGAAAAGCATAATCTCTACTTGTCCTCGTCTTCTCTTGGTGTCTATACTTGTTTAAGAGGTTCTCTTGATTTAGTCAGGTTTCACTGGAAAGGATTTCAGGCTCTACACTGCTATGAACAACCCACTTGTGCCTTGTGAATGTCCATAAAGAAAGAGAAAGAAAGGATGAGCAGATTTATTCTAACACATTTAAATTCACCCCTAGCTTAACTATATAAAGCCTCAGATTTTATAACTTCCTATAAAAAGAAGAGGGCAAGACTGCTCTGTCCATTTTTACATTTAGCTGTACTAGAAGCCCACAGTACTTTCAAGTTAAGTAAATACCCAAGTTTCTTGGACATTTCAAATAGACTCTACCTGTTAAAATGATCTTGTCTTCAGTGGATGTCACCACTGAACAAACAATATCTATTTGTTCTACCAAATAGGTTAACAGCCCTACCCACATGCCAAGCAGGCAATTTGCTGCTCAAATCCTAGAAAAACACAGTGAGAAATCTCTCAGCTTCACATCCATTCTGCAAATTCCTGAAAACAATGAGGACATTGCCCATAACCACTACAAAATAACCCAGTATACAGACTAAACTCAAATTCAATAACTGCTTTGAGATCTTGTATGAAGGGCTTTGATTCAGTAAATTAAAAATCTCTATGGAGACAGGAAGCAGCACAGAAGTTCTCCTCGTGCTTTGGCTCCACTAACTTACTCTGAGGCCATAAAAATGTAGAGACAATTTTTTATTGGTTCCTGGCTTCAAACAGCCGTTACCACCACTCATCCAGAACACCAGGGATGTGCATGGGGAAGCAAAGCAACCTTTCAGAACAGAGCCAGAACGAGCTTTATCTCCGCACAGCTCTGCAGACACAATCCAGGCTACTTCACACCTATTTAATCTCTTCCAAGTCTTCTGCAGTGCAAAAGGAACAGCTTCATGTTAAATTTCAGGCATAACCAGAGCTGATACACACAGCCAATAACAAAAATCATTAAATACCACTGAAATGGTGTTATAAAGGAAACTGCAGCTCACAGAGTGCTGCTTACACATCACACACCACCTTGGCTTTCTGATAGCAGCATCTTTCACGTGTTAAACTGCTACAAAGCACTTCCAAGTGAAAGCAACTGCACCAACACACAAATACAGGCATTTCTGTTCCTCTCTGTGGTTCAGGCAGCATTTCCATGGTTACAGTGTTGATCAGTTATTGGCTTTAATTACATTCCAAATCCAGACCAAATGCATAGCTTGGCATTTTAAACAGCCTTACAGGCAACCCTGCAGGCCAGTTCTTGTAAGCTGGCTTTGAGTCCCGTGAGGTGGAATGCACTTGGAATCATAAACTCATTCTGGTTGGAAAAGACTTTAAGACCATTGAGTGTAACCATTAACCCAGCACTGCCCAGTCCACCCCTGAAAATACCACACTGCTCATTACATGCTCCAGGTCATTGCAAAATGTCACTGAAACTGGACAGATCTCCAAGGATACTCAGCACAGCATCCACACCATCTTCCCAAAATTTGGTACCCATTTTAGTTTGTCTTGCTTGTGTTTAAACTTCTTTCCTTTGAGGTCATCACACAGAGAAAGCATTCAGGAAACCAAAACATTGTTATGCTTATACTGAAACCAAAACATTCTTACTGCACGAAACATGACCCCAGACCACGAGGACTTTGGGACATTATCTCAATTGTCAATCACAGGACACTGCAACAAATTCACCTCTGGTAGCTGTTGCACAGAATGTTTTGGAGAAATTCAGGCTAAGAATCAACTGGATAGGATTATGCATATTAGTATCACTTTCAGGAACAGGATTTAGAACTGATTTTCTACTGCTGTGAAGTTACAGCAGACATCAAACCCTGCCTACTATCAAAAAGATAGTAACAATTTCAGGGGGAAAACAGCACGTTTTCTTGTAGTGATTTTAAAATTTACACACATTTCAGAGTTTTAGATTACAGTCTCTGCAAAGTAAATGTGAAGCAAAGAAGTGCTTGTTTTTCTATCAGCACACACACCAGAAATCAAAAGGATTTCAGAGGCAGCTTATTGAAAGAATGCTCCATTTAGACAGCACCTGTAACTAAATATCAGTAAAACTCTCAGATAATCCAAGGAAATACTTGACAATATATGTTCATTAAGCATTCTTGACAAATCTGAGTTATACTATAAAAAGCATAGATTCACTTAAGACTGCCTAAAACCAAAAGCAAGGGAGGGGATAGAAGCAAAGGCAAAAAGCAGGAGCAAAAAATGGAGTTTCTGGGGACAGGAAGGTCTGCAGCAAACTTCCTCTTGTATGGCAGCATAAATGTGTTGGCTACAGAGCTAAGGAATCTCAGCCTTGGTGTTCAGGGTTTTCAAGCATGCCTAAAGTTACTTTAATATTTCATTAAAATCATTAAGGCCTTATAAATAAAGCAGGAGATTTAGAACAGGTTCTGTTCTAGGTAAGTGGAATTTTACTGGTAGTTCACTGTTGAGTTGTTCCACTGTGGTCACCAACTTAGCAGAGCAAGCAAAGAGCCTCTTTCTGCACCAGAAAGAAACAGCCAGACACAGAAACCTCAGTTCTCATCAGGGCTGGGACCAGTAAAGCCACCCATGCAGGCTCTTTCTACTCTATCCCCCTCAGTGCTCCCTTCCCATTCAACATCTGGGCATTTTCATTTCAGAAAAGTGCTCAGAGAAGTTTTACCAGCAAAACTACAGGGGCCTCATGTTGCATGGAATGACACTGGGAGGGAACTGGCTCATAACTACTTGAAAACCACTCTGCTACACACAGAGATTCCATCTTCTTCCAGATAAAAATGAGATCTTTGATGATTTAATGCAATTTTATTCAAAGTTTTGATGGCAAAAGGTACACCAATTCAGCACGTAGAACAAATTGGGGATAAAGGATGCAAAAGAATGTGAAGACAAGGGTTAACATTCTATCTGTATCTTCTATCTGTAAAAGATGATCTTCAATAACCACAGACATGCCTCAACATGACTTTAATTTGAAGAGTGATTACTTTAAAACAGATCTGAGTCATCTGTGGTTTGCTTAAATAAATTTGCACAGGTGGAATTGTGTAATAATTGATTCTTGTATGGGAACCTCATGTCCATCTTCAGAAGACACCTTAATATGAGGGCAGGACAGAAGAGAAAGTGGACCTGTGTAGGAATTAGAGTTACACCTGCTTTGCCTTCCAGGCACACACAAGAGAATCCTTCATTCTCCTCCTCCCTTTGGGAAGTCCAGAGAGCCCAAAGTGCCCAAGTGCCACTCCACTGAAGAGTGAGCAAGACAAACTTCAACTGCAGCCTCTGCACAATCTTGAAACACAAACCTCTAAAATGAGAAGCTGGAATTGAGAAGTCAGGCAAGTACCACTCCTTCCTCAAGGAAAACAAAAGGTTAAGGATAGAAAGCCCAACAACCACACTGAATGCAAATAAAATAATTTTAATCTTCCTTTCCTTTGGAGTAAACTGGGAAAGCCTGACCATTCAGGTTAGGCTGGCTTATGACTGAGAGGCCAAGATCAAATTGCTGGTTAGAAAACAACTGACATTGCTCTGGTCTAGACTGAAGGTGGAACACCGAGGACACACTTCACAGCCGTGCTGCTTCAAGTTGCTCTTCAACATACACAGATCTTACCTGGCCTTGTGGGGGCAACAGCAGTCCCAGATGGACTTGCAATGTCACTGTAACTTGTTTGTATCAAATGCATTTGCAACACTATTGTCTATTCGGAGAGAAATGCCTTCCTTGCCGGTGTTCCAAGCAAGACAGATGGAAATCAGTCTGGCCCAGAAGCCACGTAGCTCCGGGCACAACACTTTGTCTGACAGAATGTGCCCTGAAATTAAAGTCAACTTCAGTAGTTCCTCCGAGAGGAAACTTGGCTTCTGACCCCAACTGCACAGGACACGACTGCTTTGGCTCAAGGTTAAAGTACTCCGGAGAAGAGGCTGACCTCCAAAAGAGCATCACAGCAGAGGCTGGCGACAGGCCAGGAAAGCTTAAATGCCTGGAGACCGACATGTGATTACTGAGGAATGTGAGCTATTCCCAAGCACTTCCTAATTCTCTGCAACACTGGCAATACGCAGCCCTTTACATAACACAGGAACATACCTTCCTGTGAATTTTTTAAGAGACACACATAAAAAAAACCTGTAAATCATTAAGCTTGTCCTACCGTTTCTTCTAATTACCATTCCTTGTCCTACATCAGCTGAACAATCACAAGCACACTCTGTGTTGCCAACAGGCATTTCACAGGCACGGGTATTGTCACACTGAAAGCAGAATTTGGTGCTTGGCTTCCTCTTTCCTTTTCCAGTTCACCAAATTGCGTGTCTGGCTCCTCCGCAGTCAGTTTTTTAAAATTCAGCTGCAATTTCGCTGTGTCCACTGAGGATATATTTTTAGAACAGTCAAATATTCCTTGCTGCTCTATTGTACCACGCTTAAGCCTCACGTTTATGAGTCCTATAATTAGTATTCATCACTTGTTTGGTCTTAGAATCACAGACACTTTCAATAAGAAGGTCTGTTACAACGTGTTTAACATCTGGAATATGTTAAGCTATTTTAAATAAAATTATTACTATGCAGACAAAAATCTAATTTATGAGTGGAGGAGGACAGGATGACTACAGCACTGCTACAGTGTGGGCACAGAATTCCACATTAAACCATTGCCTGAGAGGTTAAAGACTTGTACTAGCACAAGGAAAAAGTCTCCAGACTTTTCCCCCCCTCCATGAAGGTTCAGTGGAACAGGTTTGACTTCATTGTCTCAGACTTCACCCACCAGGTTTTCATTTGGCCCAGAGGCAATTTCCCTCTTCCAAGACTGTCAGTACAGTGAGCTTTAGCAGAAGAACACAAAATTCAAGATAAATAGCAAGGCCTTTGGTTTGGCTTTTGGACCAGCAAAATATCAACTGCCAGGGAGAGAGCAGCCATATTATGTTAAGCAAACCAATTAACAAGTTTTAAGTACATCATATTAAGTCTTGACCATTCATTAATGCCAATGGAATGTCACGAAGATGCAGCATGATAGGGTCTGGAGCCTGCAAACTATTTATCTCAAGCTAGGAAGTGCAACAAAAAAATACCTTACATTCATGTCTGATGTATCAGGAGACCCTCAAAAGGTAAAAAACTGATGATGGAAAACCAAGAGTACAGAGCAGCAATTCCTCATGTGAAATCATAAACTACTGAACTAAGAGCAGCACCATGAAAATGAGTCACTGAAGACCTGAGGGAGGGCAGGCAGCACAGAGAGCCTGGGCCAGGCTGTGCTGCCTCTGCTGACACAAGGAGCAGGAGGTGTGAGCTGAGCAAGCTCTGCCAGGCTCGAGGGAAAGGATCCATCTCTTCACAGAGCGTGTCATGAAGCACCAGCTCCTGCTGGAGGGTGTCACCACAGAGCTCACTGGGCTCCAGAAAGGATTGGGAGCACAAGAAATCAAGCACATGAGATGTTATTCCTGACAACGGCACATTCTGGACCAGAAGGGCTGTCAAGACACATTGCTGGAGGATGAGAGAGTATCCTAAGAGAGTGTTACCATATGTTTATCTCATTCCTATCCTCTCCCCTGGAGGCAGAAACTGCCCTTGGCCATGCCTGAAAGGCAGCACTATCTAGAGAGGCCTCATGGTGCAATCCAGTTCTGTGCTTCTCATTAAGAGACAGAATAAAAATCCTAATTCATTGTCCAGATCTCGATAACCAGGTAATACCAGTGCAAGATCCATCACTGGCATGGTACAGCTTCTGCACCCCTGCATCTGCTCCCCAATAAAACACAGACAGAAAACACCTCCTAGCTTCAAAAGATAAACCAATAATAATAAAAAAACAGTCAAGAGTCACTTGATTTTTTTTTTCTGAAAAGAAATTAAAAGTCAGAGATTATAGACAATCACTTCTTTGTTCTTCACCCTCCTTTACAGCAAAGAAAGGCAAACAAAAGCATGAATCAGTTTAGTCAACACAGAACAAACAAGTTCAAGTGAAATTGCTTTAAATCCTGTTCATTACAACTTCAGTGGCTGCACCATGCACACCATGAAACACTTCAGTAGAAATAAGTAATTTCATAGTGCCTTGAATTCAGTAATGAAGAACTTATCTACAAGCCAATGAATTGCACAGCAAAGAGAGTTTTGCAAATTATACAGTATAATTTACACACTGAATGAAATAACCTGAAAAAAACATTCTCTGGAAAGGCTTCTGCTGCCTGGTATGCCTGAACAGGACTGAATGTCTGTGACATTTGAATTTTACACTAAATGAGGGGACACAATACACACAAGAAAGGAAGTGCTCTCATCAGGAAGCTGCTCCCTTCTGCTGTGGCATAAACAACTCGAAATGGCACATTGCCACCCTGACCATCACCAGGGAAATAATCATTTTCACAAAATGAGATCTATTATTGTCACATCACGATATGATCTAATACTACAGCAGCAGTAGGCACAGCAGAAAGTTATCAGACAGGCTGAGATGGCGAGGTTTGCAGTGCAGCTTTCAACTCCTGCACAAATTGATCTGCATATATTCCAAAAAGCATCCGTACTCAAATTATGAGAGCATAAATACCAACAAAATGAAAACAGTTGTAATTATCCAGTAATCCATAACCCCACAGATTTAGATATTTAAATTCATCAATCTGACCATAACAAAACCTTGAAACAGTAATTTAAGAGAGCCCAAACATGTATAATTAAGAATTAAAACAGTTTAAATAAAAGTTCATTTTTAATGCAAAAGAGTAGCTTCTCTTTGCTCCCTCCCACAATCCGTCTGCTGTTGCCAGAGTTAAAGGTGATATTTTTCTTTTCAAATCTGCATATATATAGATTCCAAAATTTATTATAATAAAGCAAAACCCAAGAGAAGTCCAAGATAGAAAATGCTCAGACATGAAGTTTTATACATGAATACAAAGCAAGACAGGCAGCCAGTCCATTCACATGTAATTGTTCCAGCATACAACATAGAAATTTTTAATTTTCATTATTCTGAAGCAAGGATAGAGCCTCCTTTATGCCAAAGCAACTCACAGAATCCACAACTCCAAACCATTAACTGCAATTTGCAAGTACTTTGCCCTGCTAAATAATACCTGAAGACTGCTGAATCAGGTTTCTAATGGCCCCTTCATTTAGCGTTACAGTAAGCAGCTTCTGCGTTTTCCAAACTGCAGATCCCTAATTATTTCCCAACGGAATCGAGGGCTCCCAGAGTGCAGCCCTAGTGACAGATGCCCTGCTGACTCCTCTTTCTTGCAGCCAGCTGCCAGCAGCTCACCCACAGCACAGGGGGGCGAGCACCTGCTCTCCCACAGGGGTGCTCAGCAGCCTTAAGGGAGCCCAGTGAGGAAATGGGGTTGACAAGGAATTTATCTTCCTTTCTTCCATGACAGCTCTGGCCCAGCCTGTGTCCCTAGGCTGGCTTGCTGATCAACTCTGCAAGAAAGCAAGAGCAGCAGCCTGGTGCATCAGCTCAGCTACAATGGGAAAACACATATTGGTGATATTCCTCTGACCCTTAGAAGACAGAGGTCATGAACCACAAGCTGAAAAACTTTGTGGACTGGGCTAAAATCAGCATGACTTGAGCAAAAGCTGTGCAGAGAAAAGCCCAGAACTTGAGAGCTGATGTCAAATTGCGATGGCTCACTGCTGGCTTGTGCTCTTTTGGCAGTGCTGCTCCACGCTGCAGTGGAGCCCAGAGGATGCCAGGCTGTCCTCCCAGCCATGCTGCCACCAGCGTGGGTCCTTGGCAGGGCTCTGATCTCAGACCCCACTGACTGACTGCTGGTGGCTGAAAGCAGCTGCAGTTTGACTGTGAGAAAGTCAAATTATTAAACTACCTGTAACAGCCCTTACTTAACATTTTACGTGAGCTGCTAACATAACTCTATCACAAAAATGAAATAAAGTGTTAAATAATTTAGCTTAGCATGCTAGTTCTTCATTTAGAATACATGCACAGTATTTTTAAACTACATGAAAAAACTGGAAGACCAATTCACTTGGGGGAAAAGGAAATAAACCATTTAAGACCAACCTGTAATTAATTTCAACTTGAGCTAATTAACAACTTTCCTTGCATATTCTCGGAAGATTCATTTTACATTCAGAATGCAACAGCTTAAAAATTCCATCACTGGCCTCCCTCCAGGAACATACTGACTCCAAATGAAGTTCAAAGCAAAAGCAATCCTGGTTACAGCAAATACCCCCTCAATTCTGGGTTCCAGATTCTGGACTCTGACTGACAGTGATTTATGGGATTTCCTTGGGCAGCACAGACTGCCCAAGCAATATGAAAGCACTTCATTCTGATGTCTAAGCAACCTCTGGCTTCTCACTGGATATGTTTTCTTAATCAATCCCATAAAAAATCACCTTATCTCTTTCCCACAAGGTTTTGAAGGCTTTTACACGTGCTTCTTACTGCCTAACCACACATTAGACCATGAGCATGAAGTTATTATACCTTCTCCAGACTGTAACTGTAGAACCCCGAGTGTCCAGGACTCTGCAGGATGTGTAACCAGTTCTTTTCTGCCAGATTCCCACATATTTAAGAGTTTGAACTCAAAGGCAACATCACTTGGCTGGATCAACAGATCCTGGAGCAGCACTTCACAGCAGAGCTAAAACACCTACCTGCAAGGGTGAAAAGCTTGGAGTGCTGTCAGAACAAAACACAAGAACTGTTTTGATACATATTTTCCTTCCTCTAACACCTTTCAGAGTGTGACAGTAGCCGTGGCTTAGCTTTTAAAGTGTAAAGGACTTGTTAAAAACTGACTCAAAGCATTTGGTGAACAAGAGAACTGCAGCTGTCAGCTACAGTCAGGTCATGTGTTTGCCCAAAAACACCCCCAAAAAAAACCCCAAAAACAAAACAAAAAAAAACCAGGAAACCAAGCATGGAAGTAGCTAAGCAGGTCACAAAATAACACAGAATAACACATAAATTGCACTGTTAGCAGGCTGCTAAGTCAATATTTTTCCATAGTGCTTAAGTGAACTCTCCCATTTGTTACCCACAGCTCATTCCAAACAAGTGGCCAAAAAATCATTTCTCCTTACACCGTGTCTAACACAGGAATCACCACCATCATCAGCCAGCAGTGCAACTGCAGGCATTTAACATAGATTTAGAAATTCTACACAAGGCTCTGCTCCACCACAGCTTTACCAACAGATTTCCAACAGCAAATAAGGCTGAGTTTTCAACAAAGACAGGAAGCAAAGCAGATGAGACTCAGGGAGTTCTACAGCAGAAGGGAAAACAGCTCACAGGTTTTGGGAGCAAACACTCAAGTTTATTCCCTTCCCCAGGATTTAAGTATCCAGGACAAATTCTCAGCGAAGTACACTGCACCAGGGGGATAAAATACTCCTCTATGTATTTAAAGCCTACTTTGTGCTTTCAAAAGCACTTGCAGAAGAGCTTCCTTTTCCTCACCAGCCTCTCAACCCCTCTTCACATGATGTGTGAAATGCATTTTTTCCGGGAAAACAGAATGAGATTGGAAGGAATAAAAATGGCAAGTATTTATGGGCAGGTGTGGCACTTAGCGTGATACAGTTTGAATTTTTTTTTAATGACTTTTTAAAGTAATAACTTTTATAGTGAAATAATAATGTACTGCTGATCAGGAAGCTCATTATTACCTAGATCAAGAGATTATACGTTGATTTGTCAACCTGGAAAAACAGATAATTTTTTTCTAATCTACTCTTATCACTGAAGTGTATTTATCCCATTTACAATCTTACTACTTACCTGTAATTTAGGGATACTTTAACTCATGAGATACACCTTAAGAACTATTTTTTAGATCTATAAAGCCAAAGAGAGTCACCCTGATGTCCAAAAGCAGCTAATGTGAACCATTAAAATGATAATATAATCAGAGGCACTACACATTATACTTAATAGGAAAGATTCATGCTTGAGATAGTTCAGATATTCCATCAGAACAGTGGAAAAATGAGAGATCGATTTTTAAAAATTCGCATTATTTCTGAAACTAAGTAATTTTGACTGTAAATAGGACATTTTCTAAATGGGCTGAAGAGCAATACATTTTCCACAGAGCTTTCAGAAACTTAAAAAGAAAAATCCCGCTGGTCAATGGTTCAATCCAATCTGTGCTTTTTCAAACATCTTATTTATTTTCCATTTGCATAAATTCCACCCTTGAAATGCCATTGCAAGTGATTATTCGTTATTTAAATTTACTTTGGAAATTAAACTCAAGGGGAATTATCTAAAGTATGTCAGACTGAAAATGAGCTGCAAATCTCCAAAGTTAATTTTAGCCTCATGTGTGTTAAGGAAGATTCAAGTTCTTAACTGCCTTTTAATATTAAGAACTACTTATTCAGCAAAGTCCCTATATTACTTTAAATGTAAACCTCTTTAAGCTAATATATAAAAAATTGAATCTGTAATCTTTAGAAGTTTTATAAAAGCAGCTTCTCAGTTTTTCTCCAGTATATTTAACCTTGGTAACTTGACAAGTGAGTCTAAGTAAACAGCCATTTTTCCACATTTCAGCTGCTTCCAGCATTACGTAAACTCTGAACAGGAGGAGAAGCAAAATTCTATTCAGTCTCCTGAACAGCTGTGCAAGCTGCTGCTCTGGGTGCTTTTTTAAATACATATCCACTAACACACAGAGATTCCAATAAGTTAATTATGACAGATATTCCACAGAGAAATCATTATTTCAGCTTTGGAAACTATTTGGTGAAATCATCTGGCCTGGGTTAGGCGTGTCAGACTAAAGTGTGGTAATTTCTAGCCTATGATTCTAGAATCTTTTCAAGTTCAGGAAACAGTTTCATTAAAAGATTTGCATCTTAAGCATTATCTGGAGCCACACAACCTGCCAGCAGAAGGAAATCTTCAAGGGAAGTAGCTTATATTAGATTTTACACAGCTGGACTTTAATGATGAGGGAAGGTAGGAAGCTTTGAAGCAATGGATGTCCCAACTCTCTCAGAGCCTCAGCTCCTCACCAGTCCCCAGCTGGGATCATGCCTTAAGGATATTGTCATAGAGATATATTAGGGCTCAACACATGAGTTTTAGATTTCAGTGGAGGAAGCATATCAGAGAAACTTATTTTCAACATCAATTTAACTCAGGAAAAGAATTTTGACTCTTGTCTGTTTTAGAAGTCTTTATATCATAATTGCCTGCAAAACACTTTTGTTTTGACAATCATGGCTTAGATCAAAGTGGAATTAAATTCAGTTTTTTATCTTAATATAGAGCTGAAGTCACCCTTAGCAGAGAACAAAGTTCCCTGGGAACACACTAGAGCTGCATGAATGGAATGCTGATTGTGCTCCATTCTCCCTCAAGTACCTCTTGGAAACCCAGGAAGGGGAAAGTGGGCAAATCGGAAATTTGCACTATAAATGACCCACTCTGCAAGTGGCATTCTCTCAGTGGCTTCCAGAACAGAAGAATTAATGCTGATTTCTCTGTCTGAAAGCTAGATATTAGTTTGGCTTAATGAGTTCCAATTTGCAATTGCATGTATCATCCAGGGAATCTTCCCAGTGCACATGGGCTTCATTGACACTGGTGAACTTCATTACTGCTCCAGAGACAGAATTACCTCTGGAGTTCCACAGAATGCCCAGGGAAGGGAGGACAACTGGCCAAATAAATTTTTTAGAAGTACTCATCACCTGAACACAAAGATGAGATCTCACACAAGAGACAGGCTAAAACAGTGATTTTTGTTAAGACAATTCAGCTGCCACACTGACCAAAGTTTTCTCCAGAGATATTTTACTGACAGACGAGTATCTCTCGGTGTGGGTTTAAACCTCTGCTTGAGGACACATTCTCTCAAGGGCTGGGTGCAAATAAAAGAGAGGGGCAAAGGAAAATCAAACACAATACATAATGTTAAGTCATTTCTTGGGTGCTTTAAATCCAAGCCTGGTGTATGCCAGACTGTTCCTCGTTTCAGAAGAGCTGCTGGCACTGTTAAAATAACATTACAGCACTTTTTTTTTTTTTTTTGTTGAGAATATGCAAGGTAGTGCTTCCACTTTAGCGAGCACAGAATTTGACACAAGTATTCCTCCCAGAAACACTTCATGAACTTATGCAATCACTGTTCAACCAAGAGGAAACAGTAACAAAACAGTAACAAAAAGCATCAAGCTTGTATATACTGTTTATACTCCTCACAGAATTTGACTCATGGACTCCTCCACACGCTCCAGAAAATTCTGATGGACCACCAGCAGGAATTTTACGAGTTTTAAAAATCAGTAACAGCAGCAACATGGCAGGGGGAGGATGTTCATCCAGCACTCACATTCTGAACAAGTACAAGTGATAACCCACTGTTCTGACACAGACTAAATGAATCAGATGTATGATTGCTCAGCTAAACTTCCAGTCTCTGAAAGGATCCTGTTTGGCTGATTCTTTTTATAAGCATTCTTCACCTCTTAATTCACTTTTAATTTTTAACTATTATTTCATCCTGGTTGCATACCTACTGTAGCCTCTTGCTTTCTAAAGAGAAGCTTTAATGTAAGGGAAGACTTTATATTTATTAAATATTATTCTTCAGCTATTATCCCCAAGACACAGAACAGTTTGAGAACTCTCAGTTAATACTAATAGTCAGAAGTGTTTCTAATTACACCCAGCAAAGCATTGTGGACAATTCTGATATCAGCATTTTGACTCAAAATATCCTTAAAGAAATAACTCAGGAAGAATTTTTGCCTTCAATTCAGTAGCAAGGTAAAGACTCATCAGTTTAGCAAACAGCCAGGGAATTTAAGAAACTAATTTTGGCTGCTTGATCTAAGAAGCAGTATAACTTCACTGAAGGCTTAAGTTACAGACACCATCAAATTCCACTGAGGGACCACCTGAAGCCCAGCTGTCAGAGCTACTGAAGTCATAAAAGACCTTACACATATCACAGTTGGCTTCTTCACTGCTCAGCAAAATAACAACTCTGCCTTGAAGTGTCTGCAAGAGCAGGACTTACATGTGTAACACTGGAGGCAGCCTTAGGAATAAGATAAAAAGATATGCAAGTATTCCCTGTAGAGTGATCTTATCCTTTTTTTGCCCTGTGACTGCAAAGGATCACTTCTGTAAGGAACCCTGCACTCCAAACCACATGATCTATCCAAATATTTACACTATGAGCACTATTAAAACTCTCCTCTGAAGCCATTAAACATAGTATTTTCAGCAAGTGAAATCAAACAATTATTATTTAGATTGCAGTTCACTTTTAACTGTTTTTATCAGAGAAAAGCGCCTTAATTGCTCTCTGTAACTCATAAGAGCCCCACAGCTGTGGTTTCAACCAAATATACTTTAAAATGTCAAAGACCTACTTCCACTCTGTTTTCTAAAAGGAAAAAAAAGGGAGGGAGAGGAGGAGAGAGCGAAAAAAAAAGAGAACCTAATTAAATTTCTTTTTTTTCATTACTATTTGTACCACTATCACACCAAATAGCAACATGCACCAAAAGGCCTTTTGTTCATCTCTCTGGCCTCCCTACCAAGGTTTTCCTTCCCTTCCCTCAGAATGTTCCCAGAGTCCTTTCTCCCTTTTCATTCCGGCATATCCTTGCTTTCATGGCTTCTCTGTGCTCTCTAATCCTATAAACTCTAACTGCTGAAGACACAACCATAACAATGTTTCAATCAGTGTACATGACATTTCCTCCTGTTCTAGAAGAGTCTGGCCCCAGTAACCAACTCCCAGTACACTTCAATCCTACTTTTGCTCTAACTTCCAAATACATCTACAAACACTATCTAAACTTTGGCAGAAAAGGAGAGCACATTCTGCTAAGAAAATATTCTGGGCACAGAAGAAACCATTGAAACACACAGCTCTCATATTTTGCATTTTGCTTTCAGCTTTGTATGTTCTACAGTACCTATCAAACAAAGCCCAGCAAGCACTCAGCAACACAAGGAACTGTCAAGAAGGAAATTGAGCAAAAATTAATACTTACAGCCATAATTAGCTCAAAAGGGTGTTTATACACCCGTACGGGGGACTGGTACTTCTGCACCATGGCTGCAGTTTAGTGAGATCAACTCAAACCTGAAAAAGAAATTTTTAAAACCATCTGTCAGACGTAGGAAGCCATTTTCAATTCTCTCTTACAATTAGTCTGTGCGTGGTACCACGCTAGCAATTCCACAGGAAATCCTTCACAATTCCCTGACAACCTTTTTTAAGACCCAACAGGGGCCCTGAAAAGCTATATATATATGTATATTTTTTTTTTTTCTGTCAGAAATGACTTATTTCTTCCAAAGACAAGATAAAATTAGCACATTTTTAGTCCACTTTTAGTAACATATCTTCAACATATTTTATGACTCTTTGTCAGGATGGTGACACTTCCTGTGCTGTTGCTGAGAACCAAACACTGACACATCCCAGCGACAGGCAGAGAAGCATTTCCCAGTCCCCCAGCATGGTATGTGGGTTGCCCTGCTCAGAGCAGGGACTGGGGAAAAAAAAAAAAACCCAAAGAAATACAGAAAGCACAAAAAGAGGTTAAAAAAAAAAGTATTAAAAGTGCTTGTTTGCAGAAAGAAGGAAAAAAATGGATTACAAAAGCACACTGATGAATCAAGGGCATTCCTTGATCATCTCTAGAAAAACTGAAACTTTTGAGAGAGAAACTTACAAGATAGCTGGGGGAAAAAACTTCGAGAAAAATTCCACTATGCGGCCAGAAATGATTCACTGGCAACACGGAGAGGAATTACTCCAAAGGCTTCGTGCCTCTCTACCCAGCAAAGTGCTTGACCCGAACTCTCTCGACTGCAATTACGTTTATTGAAAAATCCTGGCAGTAACACTCGCATATGAATCGCGGGCTGCGCGCCAGCCTCATTTTAGCGAGAAATGGGTTTACTACAGCAAGTTCGCTTCGCTTTTCTGTCCGGAAGGCGCTGCGGGAGCGCTCCCGGCCCCGGGGCTGGGGCAGCGCGGCTCAGCGGCTCCCCGGCCCCGGCCGGAGCCAAGAACAACCCCCCGAGCCACAGGAAAGTTCTCCGGCATCCCAGCCCCGAGAAGAATTTACCCATGACTACCCCGCAATTTTCCTTAAAAAAAAAACAAAAAAAACCAACAAAAAAAAAAAAACCACCTGAATCAGCACAAACAGCCGCAAACAGTCTCTAATCCCCGGACAAAAAGAGTTACACAACAAAGAAACTCCGCGTTCCTCCCGCCGCGGCGGAACCGGGACACCCCGGGAGGGGACGGGATGGGGGACACCTGTGACAGCCCTGAGCTCTCCCGGAGGGATCCGGAGGTGAAGGGACACCTGTGACAGCCCCGCAGCGACCGGGACACCGGTGACAGCTCCGCGCTGCTCCGGAGGGACCCAGGACAGCCCGGGAGGGGACGGGACGGAGGGACACCGGTGGCAGCTCCGCCCTGCTCCGGAGGGACCCAGGACAGCCCGGGAGGGGACGGGACGGAGGGACACCGGTGGCAGCTCCGCGCTGCCCCGGAGGGATCCGGCTAGAGCCGCCTGTCCGGGCCGGCCGGAGCGCAGCGGCGCCGCCGTGACCCACACGAGGACCGCGACCCCCGCCCCACCATCACCACCACCACCCGTACCACCACCACCACCACCACCATCACCACCACCATCGCCATCGCCATCACCACCACCACCCCCCGTCCACCACGGGCAGCGCCGACCTCTCCTCGGGGCTCCCCGCAGCCAGCGCTGAGAGGAGCCGGCGGGGAGCGGGCGGACAATGGGAAAGTTGCCGCGGGGCAGGGCGGCGGGGCTGGGGGACGCGGGGCGCGGGCGGGGGCCCCGGGAGGCTCGGCGCCGTCCTTACCGCCCGGAGCCGGCCGCGCTCTCCCCTCATGCCGCCGGGGCAGCGCCGTCCTGCGCGGGAGGGGCGCGCGCGCCGCCGCCCGTCGCTCGCGGGGCCGGGCGGGGGCGGGCCCGGCGCCTGCGCGCTGCCGGGGGCAGGGACGCGCGGGGCGCATGCGCGGTGGGCGGCCGGCGGCCGGCGGCCGTGAGGGCGGAATGGTTTGGGTGGGAAGGGATCCTAAAAGTCGTCGAGTTTCACCGCCTGCGTGGGCAGGGACAGCTTACACCGGAGCAGGTTGCTTCGAGTACTGTCCAGCTTGGCCTTGGACGCTTGCAGAGCCACAGCTGCTCCGTTCCACCGCCTCACCGCCCTCACAAAGAATAATTTCTTCCAAATCTCTAATCACAGAATCACGGGATCAGTTAGGATGGAAAAGACCTTTGAGATCACCGAGTCCAACCTATGACCTAACACCACCTTGCCAATTAGACCATGGCGCTAAATGCCACTTCCAGTCTTTTCCTAAACACCTCCAGGAATGATGACTAAACAAACCACCCAAATCCAAACCTCCTCTCTGTCGGTGTGAAGCCATTCCCCCTTGTCCAGTCACTACCTGCCCTGATACATTCTCTTCTCCCCATGTTTCTTGCAGGCTCCCTTCAGGAGCAGCTGGAGCTGAGTCAGGGCAGGTTTAGGTTGGATGTGAGGAGCAGTTTTTCACCCAGAGGGTGGCTGAGCACTGGGACAGGCTCCTCAGGGAGGTGGTCACAGCACTGAGCCTGTCTGAGCTCAAGGAGCATTTCGACAATGTTCTCACATGGTGAGATTCTTGGGGTGTCCTGTGCAGGGCCAGGAGCTGGACTCGATGGTCCTGGTGGGTCCCTTCCAACTCAGCCGATTCTGTGATTCTGTGATTCTATACTGGAAGGCTGCAATTAGCTCATCCTGAAGGCTTCTCCAGGCGGAACAATCCCAATTCTCCCAGCCTGTCCTCATATCGGAACTGCTCCAACCCTCCAATCATCTTGGTCCGATCATCACAGGTCCTGTGCAGGAGCCCCAGAGTATTCCAGGTATACTCACCTGAGTGGAGCAGAGGGGCAGAGTGCCCCTCAAACACACAGAGTCACAGACACACACCGCGGGTGCAGGAGGGCATGGACAGTGGGACATGGCACCTCCTGCAGGTGCCTCCCCTGCTCTCAGCCTCCCCTGAGCGTCCTGTGATCCCACACCCCTCGTGGCCCCCTCGGCGCGGGGCTCTGGGGAGTTCTGGGTGGGTTTCAGGCACCATCAGGGGCAAGGTCAGCTTAGGGCGATGGCACAGCACGGTGCTCCAGGGCCATGGGGCAGCGGGAGCACAGGGACCCACCTCGGTCACTGCTGGAGCATCTTTCCACCTCTCCTCTGTCTCTGAACTCACCCAGCTCAGGGTGTTTGCAGTCTGGGACGCCTCAAAGAGCTCTGTCTCACACCATGTGTGGTTTAAATGTGATGTACTAAAAGCAAGAAGTACAATTGTGGTTTTTACAGTACCAGAGTATCACAAACAGTGTTAAATAAGGACTGGAAAGTTAGGAACCCATGTCTCTGCTCCCTTCAGCAGCACTATTGAGGCATTTTGTTTACCCACAATATCTTTTATTAATGACTCATTCCCTCAGAATATAAATCTACTAAAATTCAGAGTCGTGTCCTGACATTTTGATGCAATTCTTTCCCTAGGAAAGCTGAATTTGTGGTTACCACTAATGAAGGATTAAGCTGCCATTCTTTCTTATACAGATCTTGTGTCTTTTTAAGTTAGTCAAGCATAGCCTCTTGTCTGATCTGAACTAGTCCTTACAAGAAGTTGTTTAATGTTGAGAAATTGCTCCTCTGAATCTCATTTCTGTTGTGGCACTTGGCCAGTTGCCTTCATGTAGCTGGAATTAACTAGTTAACTGTAATTAGATTTAGTTATCTGATTGATATTCCATGCCATTATGCCTGCAACATCCTTTTCCTGCTCTGAAAGCCTGAGATATAATCCTACTGGTGTAGCAGGGCAAGGAATTTACGCCCACTCAGATTCCATTTTGTTCATAACATTTCCCTCTTTAGATTCTGGGCAATGTTTTAATTCTTACTGACTGCCTTTATTCTACTTCACCAAATGGCCAGGTAACCAGAAAAGCTTTTAAAGGTATTTGGAGTTTATTGATAGAGTGAAAATCCATAATTTAATGTCACAATCAATCTTAGTCTCAGCTGTTTTCTGCAGAAATAACAATCTTAGCAAGATAGACAAAGAAGAGGAAAGTAATATAGGTTTAAATTTTTCTGCTGTTGTTTATTTTCCTGATACATCTTCTCTTATGGAAGTTCCAGTTAGGTGGAATGTAATGAATAAATGTGTGGGTGAAATGTTTCAGGAAAGCTGTGAGGCATGCTGGAGACTGAAGCCCAGAGGACACAGGCTGAAAGTGCAAACCGTTGCATATTTTTGGAAAATCAGGAACACAGCCTGCAAGATACGAAGGGAAGTTTGGCCTTAGGGAGGTTACGCAAGGTCGGTCTCTTCCCTCCATCGGAGCACTTTCCCTGGATTGCATTCCTTCACGTTATGAACTTCAGTTACACAACTCGAAGCAACTGTTATCTTGATTCAGGCAATATTGCCATGGAAATTAATGACAACTATTGGTAGTCCATCCTTTACAATTAATAATAACTCACTGTAAGTGCAGTTTCTCGGGAGCAGTGCAGGGCTGATGCATATGAGAAAAGATTCAAAATGCCTCTCAGCCGTGCTGGAATGCAGCTCAAACTCCTGGAATTTTAACATGCAGGAACTTGCTCTGGTTTCTTTCCTTTGCATCCCAGGCAGTGAAGAAAAGTGAAGTGATCCTGACTTCTTACTGTCCATAAAGTCTCATCTTCAGAGATGTTGTACTAAAGAGAGAAAATTGTCAGCAGTTTATGACAAGAGAGAATGTGTTTACTCAAGGTCTTGCTGCTAAGCTGTATATTTATTAAAGTATGTGGAAAAGGGATGAGAGTTTGGGTTCAGACACACTGAAGTGCTTCAAGAGCTATTCCCTCACAAATCAGTCCTGTCTGAGTCAGTGGAATTTTTTATGTACTGCTGGCTGCATTGAAATAAATATCTGCTTCCTAAACTTTCAAAGCCATGGAAATGGTCCCAAATGATAACACTGCCAGCATGATGGAAATAATAATAAGCATGATGAGTGACAAACAGTTAATGGAACAGAGTTGTGCCCTGGGGACAGTGATTCTGGTTTGCACAGTTTTTATTTAATGCATCACAGGTATTTCACTAGGTGTCACCATTTTTACTTTCCCTTGTCAGTCTAGGGAGAGACAAACTGGTAAAGCTGGGTGTGAGGATGTGTGAACTCCTTCACCCCTCTTCTCTTAAAAGTAACTGTGACCCTCCAGACACAGACCTGGATGTGCCCATCCACTACAGTTGTACATATTTTTGTAAGCTCCCTGGACAGCTTGTACTGAGAAAACAGTGAACAGGAGGAAAAATTTCTCCACGTATCTCTGGAGATCTTAAAGCCCTTTATAATGGCAGGGAAGACACTAATAATCCCAATATGCAGTATAAATATTGAGGCTCACAAAATGCCATAGGGTAAATCACACAGGAAGTCAGTACGAGAAAGGAGACCAGAGCTCCTCACTTCCTGGGTGGTTCCCTTATTTCCAGGTATTATTTCCTGCCTTTTAGCTCTGCAGTAGTTTTCCACTATTCACCAGATTGGGATTAGGTTACATATCTCCAGACTGGCCTGTGTTCAAAGAGGGGATGTTAATGTACGGTACCTAGAGGGTTTTACATTCCGTGATGAGATTTTTATTCAGGATTAAACCAGCCTTAGTCTACCGTAGTTTATTGCACCATAAGTGAAGGTGTATTAACCTTATACCACTATTTGATTTATCTGAGTTTTCCCATAAAAAAGCCTTAAATGACCTTGTAGACTGGAGCCCTTTATTTCTTGATGCCACAAACAGGCAGAAACATGTTTTTTCCTGTCTTCTCAAGTGACTGGTAGGAAAATTGAATTGTAGCCTGGGAGCTGGCCAGGGACACCAGCTGCCAGGGCTCAGAGTCCAGCAGCTGACATCAGAGCACCGGCCCCATTGACAGCAAAGGTTACGTAGACAAACATTAGCAAATAGGACCAAGTCCTGATTCATAAAATAGATGAGTCGGGATGAGCATGGCTCGTGTCCCAGCCCTTATTCCCAAGCTCTCCCTGCAAAGCCTGGACCCATCCAAGCTCCCTGCTTCGAGTTCTGTGTCGCTGCTCAGGAGCCGTGCCATGCTAAAACAAAAGTGAGCAGGTGGTGCAGGGGGGGCTGCTCGTAGAGAGATAATTAAATGTGAAGAGCTGGTGGAGTGGATACTCTGGGTGAAGAATCAGATCCAACATTTATTGTAATACCTGTGTTGGATGTTTGTAACACCTAAAAGCCTGATAGCACTGTTTTCTCGGGGGACTGTGAGGAGCAGGGGACACCCTCTGGGGCTCCCACTGGGTTATTTTATCCCTTAGACATCAGGAGGTGGCACAGGTTAAAGAGAACTCACCCCTATGACCTTTTTTTCTAGTAAAGGAAATAAAGGTATAAGGAATAAGGGGAAAACCACTTGGAAAATAATTACTTTGCTGAAGTGTTTTATTGATGATAAAGATGTCAGGCTCATAATATAGGGAGCTGGAGTTGTGAGTGAGGAAGGGTTCATTGGGCTGTTGAGAATGCCCAACTTTTCTACTTGCCTTTGCAAAGAGTTTTGTGTCCATGTGTCTGGGAGCTGCCTGGTACCTGCCTTCCAGGGAACAGCCTGTTTCCAGTTGTCTCTTTGAATGAGTTAAAGCACTGCCATGATCTGATCACTCATTTCTTAGAAAAATAGGAGTCTCAGCCAAAGGCTCACAGAAATGATGAGTAAATTTCCTATAAAAATAAAAACAAAGGCTGTTTACCATCCCTCCTTCTAATGAGTCTGACAGTGCAAATACTCTCAGCTGCTTCAACAAGCACTGAATCAGGCTGCTGGGTCACTCACTGGAGACTTTGTCCCTATGTGCCTCTAATATGTTGATAATTATTATTTTTTTAATACAAGAAGAGTAATAAGAAATAATTACTTACTATTTAAAGTATTGCACAAATCCATCTTCTTTTAAAGGACACACTGACCCCACTAGAGCTGGGTGTGCACCCTGTGGGCAAACACAGCACCTTTCAGTGGAGCTCTGTCAGGACAAGTTGCCTTTGTGACTGCTGCTCCTCCAGCATCACAGTGCCTGTGTCTGTACAGCTTATTCCTGTGCCTGGAGGAAAACGAGGCATTATGAGGCATTTGCACACCAAAATAACTACCAGTATTGCTATTTTAGGGTTTATTTTTTAACTTGCAGTCTGTGGATCAGGCCTGTGCTGGCAGCCTTCGTCCACGCGTGTCTCAGAACTTGAGAAATGCAAGTTTCGTGACGCTGTTTGCAGACCCCAGAAACGCCGCTTATCGTCTCTGATCAGCATCATGCTTTGCATGAATTCCGGTCCTGTATCCAAGGCAATCTCATTATTTGCTATACACGCTCGATCTGCCGGCTAATTTCTTTCTCCTTCTCATGGGGGAGGAACCTTCCTGTGCTCCACAGGCGTGCCTGTGTTTAGGAGATTGAAGAAAGCAGGCAAGACGCATGAAAAATGTCACCCCATCGCGGCGGCAGCAGCCTGAATGGGAGCACAATTCCGAGACAGATGTTCCTTGCAATTGAATTGTCTGTGTCAGTGACTGCAGAGTTCAGCTCCAGAGAGGTGTGAGGTGGAGGGCATGGCCGAGCAGAGGGCTGGCTGCAGCCGGGGAGCTGGCACAGTGCAGGCAGCAGCTCTGCTGATTCTGACACGGCTGCAGCATTAATCAGTCTCGGCCTGGAGCACTGCTGGCTGGCTGTCCTGGAATTAATTTGGCTAATGTAGCGCGTGATGGAAAGCCACGTTTGCAATCTCTTTGCCAGGCAAGGCTGGACGAATTGATAGCATCCTCTGTCCCTGGTTAAGAGAACTCACAGCAGAGCTCCACTGAAGGGACACCCTCTGAGAGTGTGGCTCCATCCCCCGAGGGCTGAGAGAGAAAATGTTTAACACCTCCTGGCTCTGGTGATTGTCAGAGGGAGCCTGGGGAGACAGGGAAGAGGTGGCATTGTCACAGGGGTGGCCCTGCAACCCCTGTGCAAGTGGGAGGTGTCAGGGCTTTTTCTGAGAGCAGGTTTCAGTATCAGCCTCCAAATAACTTGTTTTGACAAAGGGGATGGTCTCCAGCACAGGATGCCTATTTGCAGTCATGGTTACAAGCTGGTGGCTACAGACTAATGTGTGACCACTAAGTATTTAAGTTGTCTAATGAACAGCTGTTTGATTTGCCTTTGGTCACAATCAGGCTTTCATTGTCTGAAATGCCCCCAGACATCTCTCTGCCCCATCCCAAACACCCCCCCACCATGCACCTGGGCCCCTGTGGGCCTTTGCTGCACCACTTCTGTGGGGAGCAAGAAAAGAGAGTGTTATGAAGCACCCACGAGGAGACAAGAGACAGGTGAATATGACAGTGGTGGCAGAACCAGCCCAGCAGAGGCTCCAGAGAAGCAGAGGACAAATCTGCCCAGCAGCTCACCCAGAGACAACATCCAGCTTGGAAAGCAGATGAGGGTGCACAATAGACAGGATGACATGAAAGGGAGACCATCACCTATCCACCAGAGCTCCAGCTAAATTAATTTTGTGTCACAGTCAGCAGGAAAGGACTTTTTGAGGGAGGCTGAGCACGCCTTTAGCAGCAACCACTCTGTGAGATGCCCTGGGTGAGCAGCTGTGTGCCTCCCCTCCCCACCACTGCACTGGCACATTCAGGAACACAGAGAGAACTGGAGCTGATTGCAATAAACCCATTAGCAGATGGATGTGAGCCACAACATGGCACTGTGCAAACTAACCCAGAACATTTGCAATGTAGGCAAGTTAATTGCCAAAAATAACCCCCAACCCACCCTGGCTGCTGCGCTTTGCCATGGGAACAATATTGTGCATGTGATCACATTCAGCAGGGCACAAGCAGCCTAAGGGTCTTTTTACATTTGGCTTGAAAAGGCTAAAAATAGACCCCAAACCACATTCCTTTTTTGTATTGCCATCTCCTCTGCCTCTTCCTATTCACTGGCACTTTTACATGCAAAGCAGGATTTGGGATCCAAGGCCCCATAATTAGACTCCAGCCTGGCAGCTGCAAGTGGAACAGCTGGAGGTGTTATTTTTACGGGTTATTAATTGACTCCATGAAAGCCCAGCAAACAGAGCCAGCGAGCTGCAGTCCACAGCCACATGACAAGGTCTTAGTGACAGGAAAAGATAAAATAAAAGAGAGAACGCAGAATCCTAAAGCCGATTAGTTATAGCAATTTCTCCAAAGCTAAATATAGGGAAAAAATCCTCTCCCATGTTCAGCTCCGTTGGCGGAGATGAGAAAGCACAAAGAAGGAGATAGACAGAAATTTCATTTTTCACATAAACCCCCATGGGTTGCAGAGAGAAACTGCTGCTTTGGTGACACTCTCAACACTTCAATCCAACTGTCCCTGGCAGCTGCCCCCGAGCAGCCCTTTGCTCAGCACTCACAAGTGCAGCTGCACTTGCTCCAGCCTCACTGCACTGGACAGGGGAATGACCCAGGGAAGCTCCCGGTGCCATCCCAGCACCCAGTCATGGCCAGGCTGGCACAGTCCTGGTGCCTCTCTGCCAGGCACAGGGTGAGCCTGCAGAGCCACTCAAAGGGGCTGAACCACCCACAGTGCCCCAAACAAAAGCAGGACAGAGCCAGGAGACTTCTTGCCTCCAAGTCTCCTTCCTCCCTGCCTTTCCTCCAGCTGGGGACAGATGAGGCTTGGGGACAGCTGAAGTCACCTGGGGCCACAAGAGAAACTCCTCATCAAGAGCTGGAATAAGGAAAGGCTCTGGGTGCTGACAGCATGAGGGGATGGGATTGGGTCATCACCTCTGCAAAATCTATTGTACATCTAAGACCTCAGGGAAAAAATAACAGGCAACTCCAGCAGAGGTGCTGAGAATCTGGGAAACTGGGAGAGCATTTCAGATTTATGGGAAATTAATTTAGCCCTAGACTGGATGCTGACAGCCAGCGAGGCCCTCTCCCCAGGACAGCCCATATTGCTGGCCCAAGCTGTGGGGTCTTTGTCAGACCTCAGGTTTAACTTATGAAAATAAATCAGAGTTGTACAGCAGAGGTGAAGCAGCACATCTCCCAGAACAGAGTGTCAGGATCCTGGCACTCAGCATCCCCTGTTCTGGCAGTCAAAGGGGAAGGGAAGTGGAAAGGCTGTTGCTGCTTGGAGGCCAAAACTCAGCCAAAGAAAGCCCCTTCCTCGTCAGAAGGCAGGACAGTCCCATGTTCCACAGCTCCAAAACAGGGACTTCTTCCCACTTTCATCACCCACACAGCAAGAGAAGCACCAAACTCCCCTTCCACATGTGTCTTTACAACGTTCAGTCATAGGCAGTGGTTAGAAGAGGGGAGTATTTCTCTCCAACCTCCATCCTTGACACTAGATACCCCTCTGGGTGGGTTTGGAGAATTTCCAGTCCCTCCCATATTGCCAGCTGCACAGGCCCTGTATCTGGAGACAGCTGAGGGAAGCCCATGTTTTGTAATGTCACCCTCTGGAGACCATTTCTGTGATAACCAATCCCCTTAGACATCCCTTCAATATGAGTGTGCCCTCCTGGCCCAAACTCACCCCTGGGCTTGCTGCCAGGGCTGTTTTCCACTCCAGCCCGGCACTGCTGGGACTGTCCTTGGGCACGAAAGCTCCTCTTCAAAAGCCTCTTCTGCCTTGTGCTGTGAACTGGAAAAAGCTGTCAGAGCTCCTGTCAGGGGCCAGCACTTCATTGCTGTAGGATGGGGTTGTGGGTCAGGCCTCTCTTTGCAGCACAGTCTGTCTGCCCAACCACCCCCCCCCCCCGAAAACACAGCAAAGCCATGGGGCTTCCAAAACTTGGGTTTCATACTGTGATGGAGCCTTTCCCTAGGCTGGGGGTCCCCCAGGAGCAGAAGTGCCAGGGGCAGAGGGACAGCCCCAGAATAGGGTTCCCATGGGGCAGGAAGGGCTGGGTATCCAACCTCAGGGCTACAGAGACCTTCCCCTCACCCAGCACTTCAGCCCAACCAGGCAATTGCTCCGTGTCTGACAACACAGGAGCTGAACCCCCCCACTGCAGGAGAGAAACCAAACATGTAACAGAGACAGCTGTGGCTCTGCCAAGCCCTGTGTCCCTGTGGTGCTGTACAGAGCCCCTCTCCACTCCCTTTAACCCCAGCAGGTGAGCTGCAAGCACATTGCCACAGCAAGGGAGCTCAGCATCACCTGTGTGACCCTGCTCAGGCCTGGGGAGGTGCATGTTGCTCCTGCATCCACAGGTGTGGCAGTCCCACACCTCCCCAGGCTATGTTCCCTGCTAAGGCTCAGTCTGGGCCATCTGGGCTACCATCACACCTCTCCACAAGATCCAAAGCCGTGGTTGCACAGGGATAGACAGCACTTTGAGGACAGCAGGAGGGGAGGAGGCTTTTTCCAGGGGGTGTCACAACCACAGGTGACAGTGCTGGAGAACAGAGAGCTGCTGGCAACTGCCAGGGTTGTGAAAGTCTTTGGCCTTCATGGCGTGGGATGGGGATTTGGGAGCAAAGCACATCAAGCGAACTGAAGAGAGTGACATTCTCCTTCCCAGCTGCTCCATCCATACCCACACAGCCGGTGGGATGATTCTGTGCAGCTAATGATGCAACGTGATTAGTAAACAAATCATGCATTTGCACCAGGAAACAAAAAAAAAAAGGAGGAAGATGAGAGAAAAGAAAGAAAACGAGTCACATTCTGGGCTGGCAGCAGGCAGCAGTGAGCTCTTTAAAAATCTGCTGAGGAAGGCACTTGCACAGCACATGGTTTGGGCAGATCAATGAAGCTGCAAAGCAGCCTGGCAGGCACACAAATCCACTTTCTAATGAAATTTACAGCAAGTGGAATTTAGGTCACTACTCGGAAGCATTCAGTTTATTCCAGGCAGCTTTTAAAATATTTAAGAAATAGCTGTCAAATTAAGCCTGCTCACCTCTGACTGCAAGGTCCAACGTGGAGCCATGGCAGATTTCTTGCTATGGCTTACAAATATATATTTTTTTAAAGCTTTCTTTGCTTGCCCCCTCCCTTCATCACCACAGCACAGTGATGGGCATCAACTGCTGCCATGCAGTGCTGGCTCTGGTGGGAGCTGGGAGTTCTGAGGATGCTCAGGCTGCGCCCAGCCTCATCCTTCCCCAGGGTCAGGGCAGTGAGACACCAGACGTGTCCTTCCTGCAGCCTGTGCCCAAAGGACTTCAGCTGCTGCTGAAGGAAGAGCAGTGCTAAAAACAGACCTAAAACAGCTGTCGAGGGAACAGCTAAAAGCAGCCTCCTAGCAGAGGTGAGGCCTCACCAGGGCTGACTGATGCCAAGTGGAAGGGTCTGGGCTGCACTGCGGATTGCCAGCGCTATTCCCAGATGTCACACTCCAAGAGAGCTGTCAAAGCATCTTCAGTGGGTGGTGGAGAGAGAGGCAAACAGGCAGTGCCCTGGCTGTTTACCCAGCAGAAGTGGCCACAGCCGTCAATCTCCACACTCACAATTCCTGCAGAGATCAGAGGCGGCCAGACATTTCTGCTTCCAACAGGGCAAAGTTCAAACCCTTACATAACACAGGCAGTGGGACCTGATGGCTGCCTCAGCTTAAGATCCAGCCAGGCACAGAGCTCAAAGTTCTTCCAGCCTCAGCACAAACCAGGAGCAGAGCAGAAGGCAGACCTGGAGCGGGGCCAGGCTCAGTGCAAGGGGAGACACCACAGGCACAGCCAGGCCCTCTCTGGGCTGTGCCCTGGAGGACAGAGAGTTTTCCCCATAGCTCACCAACCTGCCCCACCTTGGCAGCTGCCCTCAGCTTGTTCCCCACAGCCTGTGCATCTCCCCTGCCCACATGGGAGCTGCTCCCCTTCCACAGGGTCCGACCAGATCCCAGCACAGCCCCAGCACTTGGAATTTGGCCTGGTTGCAGTTGAGGCATAACACAGGAGCCTGTGCAAACACCTCTGCCTCCTTCCCCATTATACACATAAATATCCATTTCATGCTCAGCTGATGGAGGATTTGGTTGGCTGGGTTATGATCCTGGCTGCTGCTCCACAGCTGGCTCTGCACCAGGAGCTGGCACCCGGGACACAGTCTCTGACCTCCCTCCCATCAGCACTCCTGGCCGTGGATGAGTACATCAGAGCACACTCAGGCACCATCCCGGTATCTTCCACCTCACTGACTCTCCTGACAGAGTTCCATGTCCATCCCTGCAGCTCTCCTGCCCCTTTTGCTCCATTCCTTGTCTATAGTGATGTTACTGAGTCTGGAAGAAGTGATCCCAGCTCTCTGGGACCCCTCTTCCCTCTAGGGCATTTACCCATAGGATTCCTCCAGGAAGGTCCCTGGAGAAGCCAGTTAGCTCTTCCCATGCCCAGGGACATGGGACATCCCTGACTGGACATCCCTGGCAGCATGCAGAGGCCTCGAGGCCTCCTGACACCACAGAGCTGCACATCCCACCTGCCTGTGGAGCTGCTCCCCTCCCAGGTGGATCCAACCCCAAAATGTCTGCAGGCCCACACGGCACCAGCAGCTGGAGAGGAGCCTGTGTTCCTCCACATGCCCAGCCACAGCATCACCTACTCACCCAGCCAGCCAGCTCTCCTCTGGGTGCTCCCTCAGGCACTGAGTGCTGCAGCAAGGATCCTTCTGCTCAGGATTTCGTTCTTAACGAGACACTTGGAGGCAGAGTTTAGCAAGGAAGAAATCCTATACCTGGCCAAGGAGCCAACCTCAAGCTGAGCAGCGCATCCTACAAGCACAGGGAGCACACACAGCCCAGCAAGCAGCACAGGCTTATGGAATTTCACAGCACACTGGTGTTGGGCTTGGCTTGGGAAGGTTGCAGAACAAGTAGAAATTCCCTCCAGGAAGGGAAATCTAGGAGCCAGGCTCTTGTGCAAGTGAAACATTTGTCCTTGCTATTTAGATACGTTTTTCTCCCCAGGAGAAAGGAGAGGGAACTTGAATGTGCAAGTTGTCCCTCCAGGAAACCTCGTCCAGGAGCTGGGCACCACCTGATCCAACCTCCAGCAGAATTGCCTCCCCTGCACACTCCAGCTACTCCTCCTGGTGCTAGCCAGGGACATCCCATGGAATGCTCCGAGCTCGGCTGGCAGTTGTGTAATGCAGCCTGGGCTGCTGCCAGGGCACACAGCAGGGATCTCCCGAGGGATGTAATCCTGCCACGGCCTCGCTGCCTGCACATCCGATAACAGAAAGGCTCCCAGCTTTCCCTTTTCCGTGAAAACACAGGATTCTGCGGAGCTCCACACCCTCTAGTGGAGGTGGGAGCTCGGCACACCGAGACAATCCCAAATCCCACAGCAATGCCGAGCTCAATTCAGGATCCGACTGCCTGACAGCTCCCCAAGCAGGGCTGGGCACTGCACATCTGCAGGGTGTGACAGCGCAGGTGTCACTTCAGCACAGCCACCTGCAGCAGGTAAACACCTGCCTACAGCATTCAGGCACAAAAGGATTAAACAAGAAGAAAGTCAACTCTGAAAAATTGATTTTATTCATGTTCACCATCCAATTAGGCAAAACTGCTTTCTACAACCTACAGGAAAGCTGGAGGGGGACTTTCTACAAGAGCATGGAGTGCCAGGACAAGGGGGAATGGTTTCAACAGGCACAGGAAAGGGTTAGATGGGGTATTGGGGAATTAGGGAGGGTGGGGAGGCCCTGGCACAGGGTGCCCAGAGAAGCTGTGGACATACTCAAGGCCAGGCTGGATGGGGCTTGGGGCAGCCTGGGATGGTGGAAGGTGTCCTTGCCCATGGCAGGGGGTGGAAGGAGATGGTCTCTATGGTCCCTTTCAGCCCAAACCCTTCTGTGATTCTGTGATAACCCAAAAGGACCACACAGGTATTACCAAACTGCAAGAGCAGCTCTCACCATCCTGCAGAATCACCTCTTGGTCCAGCCACCTGAAAATAAATAACTAAGATGTCCAGGCAGGAATGCTAAAGCCAGAGCCCCTGTCCTACACACACCCATCTCCTCTGGATCAGTGTTAACTGAAGCATCATCCCACCCCAGCTCTCCCTAAAATCCTTCCCAAAGGCATCTCCACCACAAGCACTTCCAGGGCCAGATCACCCATCCCACAGCAACAACAAACTGGAAAAGCACTTGTTGTTTTGGCAAGGATGTTTGCCAGCAGCCGGGATCACTGCCAGGTTCCCAGCCCAGGCCTTCCCCTCTCCCACAGTCCCCTGAGGTGTCCCCAGGTGAACCCCCCGCTGCAGGAGAGAAACCAGACATGTAAACAAGAGAGCAAAGTACACAACTTCCAACAAAGCCTTACATTTGCTCAAGTGCAGAAACCACCTCATCACTACTCCCTGCTACGTGGGAACAAAGTTGCAACTCAAACAGTATCTAGTGATAAATCAAGTACCCAAATTCTCATTTCCATACCTGAGAGAGCACCAGTTTGATTTTGCAAAACATTTTCAAAAGAAGACTCAGCACACATTAAAAAACCCCAGTCTAACCTGTTTTTCCTTGGATTAGGAGTGCAGCTGTTGTATGCAGTATCATACATGACCATCAAAATGCTTCATGAATGTTCACACCTGTTACTGCACAGGTGAGCCCAGCACGGAGCCCACCTGGGAGCTGCTCTCGGGCACGGGTGAGGCTGGCTGGTACCACCCAGCAGCCCTTCCCCAGCCCACAGACCCTGTACCCCTGCCCAGGAGGGGCACACGGGGCTCCCAGCACTCACCTGCTGCTCCCTCACCTCGGGAATGGAAGCACTGAGTCCCACCCCTGTCACCATCTGTGGCTTCTCTGGGGCTGAGCCCCGGCAGGAAACCCTGTGACACGCAAAGTTCTGGGACACTCACAGCAAAAGCAAAGTCCTGCTCTGGCTGCTGGCCCTGGGGCTGGCCCTGCAGCCCCCTCCCCACCACACAGCTCACTCCTTACACACCACTCAGCTCTCCCCCTGCTCCCCCACCCTGCTGTGGGCCCAACACCTCCCCAGCCGGGGCTGTCCTTGCACAGCACCCCAGCCCTCCTACCGACCTCCTACGCAGTCCCAAAGCCCCCAGAGACCCCAGACCCTGCCTCCCCCAGCCCCCACTGCAGCCCCCTACATGGCCCCCAGGCCCTCACTACCCCACACCCCCCCCCCCAGCCCACCACAGAACCCCACACCCTGTCCCCCAGGCCCTCACTGCCTTCACTGCATCCGAAGCCCCCCAAGCCTTCTCCCCCGGCCTCCTCAAGTTCACCCCTGCCTCCCACAGCGTCCTCCAGCCCCACTGCAGCACCCCCTGCAACCCCACACCCTTCCCCCCGTACCCCAATACCCGCCACCCTGCGCCCCAAGCCCCCTGTGCACCCCCGCATCCAGCCGCCCCCAGCTCCCCCCAAACCTCCATATCCTGCACTCCGCACCCCAAACCCCGAGTCCCCCATGTCCCCGCGCCGCCCCCAGCCCCTGCTCACCCATTACCGCCCCTCCTGCACCCCACACTCTGCCCCCGGCCTTCAGTACCCTCAGCTCTCCAGACGCCCCCTACTCCATCTCCCCCAGCCCCCTCCCCGCACCCAACACCCCACTGACCCCCAGCACCCCCGTGCCCGCCATGCCCCCAACCCTCCTCAGCACCTCCGTGCCCGCCATGTCCCCCCACTCTCCCTCAGCACCCCCGTGCCCGCCGTGTCCCCCCACTCTCCCTCAGCACCTCCGTGCCCGCCATGCCCCCGACCCTCCCCCAGCACTCCCGTGCCCGCCGTGTCCCCCCACTCTCCCTCAGCACCTCCGTGCCCGCCGTGTCCCCCCACTCCCCCTCAGCACCTCCGTACCCGCCATGTCTCCCCACTCCCCCTCAGCACCTCCGTGCCCACCATGTCTCCGACCCTCCCTCAGCACCACGCGGCCGGAAGAGCCCCGAGAGCAGCCGCGGGCCAGAGCGCCGCGCGGGGCACGGCCCGCCAGGGACAGCGCCCTCGTGCGGCGGGAGCTGGGACTGCAGCGGCGGCCGGGACCCTCCGGGAACGGCCGGGAGCGGAGCCCGGGAACGGGAGGGGAACGGCCGGGAGCAGAGCCCGGGAACGGGAGGGGAACGGGAGGGGAACGGCCGGGAGCAGAGCCCGAGAACGGGAGGGGAACGGGAGGGGAACGGCCGGGAGCGGAGCCCGGGAACGGGAGGGGAACGGGAGGGGAACGGCCGGGAGCGGAGCCCGGGAACGGGAGGGGAACGGGAGGGGAACGGCCGGGAGCGGAGCCCGGGAACGGGAGGGGAACCGGAGGGGCCCGCCGGGAGCGGAGCGCAGCGCTGCGGGCCTCGGCAGCGGCAGAGAACGGGACCCCGTGCAGCTCGGAACGGCCCGAGCGGGCAGGGCTCGGCTTTTGAGCTGCTGGTGCTCCAGGGCTGCAGCCCCTCTGCTCTGGGAGAGCCGGGCGTGCCCGCCTGCAGAGGAGAAGGCTCCAGGGAGAGCTCAGAGCCCCTGCCGGGGCCTGAGGGCGGCTCATGAAAAGATGGAGAGTGACTTTTTATACGGGCAGATAGCGATAGGACAAGGCAGAATAGTTTTACACGGAAAGAAGTGAGGAAGAAGTTCCTCCCTGGGACAGTGCTGGCACAGGCTGCCCAGGGAAGCCGTGGCTGCCCCATCCCTGCAAGTGCCCAAGGCCAGGTTGTCCCACCTGGGACAGTGAAGGGTGTCCCTGCCCATGGCAGGGTGGAATGAGATGGGCTTTTAGATCTTTTTCAACCCAAATAATTCCATGATTCCAATATTATAATCCCCCCCAAAGGCAAAGTATCTGCACACAGAGGGTTCAGAGGCCATTCTTGGCTAGAGCTGAAACCACAGGGCAGTTAATACAGAGTAAATTAGTATTTTAATTTAATATTCTGCTGATGGTTCTCAAGGCTGCCTGTTTATATTGAATTGTGCTTCACTTTCAGCGACTCTGACAGCCCCACTCCTGGCTGAGAGAGAGGCTTTCAGCACAAATACAGGTATCTCTCAAGAAATTTAATCACAATTTTCCCTCCAAGACATTTTGGTATAAACAGCTTGGGAGCAGAAAACCACTCCAACAAACAAGCAATAACTTGCTCCCTGATGGCTCATTAAAAATGAAGCAGAGTTTAGTTTTATTTCTGCAGTAACACATTTTAGCAGACCTCTTATAAAATATACATACAGGTCCAAGCTGTGCAAAACCTGGATGGGAGGAGCAGCTGGGAAAACCAAGCACCACACCACCAGCAAATAAAAACTCATTTTTGCCCATTAAAGCTTAGTGTGGCTGCTGGGTGCTGGCACATCCACACAGGGACAGGTTTGTGCCACCAGCCCAGCCCCACGCTGAGCCAGCTGAGCAGGTAATTCCACACTCAGATTCCCATGGAGTGGGTGCTTTTACTGCTTAGAGCCTGCTCTGAATACTGAACTCTTCATTTCCTCGTGTTTTTCCTTATGCCACTTGTAAATAGACAGCAGGAGTGTTCTACAAATACCCGGGAACATTTTTCCAGTCCCTGTGAAAGCAGAGGGCGCGATCCCTACTTTGCACAAAGAATTGTGATGCAGTGGGATGAATGAAAACACAGGTCTGAGGAGCTGACTCTGCAAAAGCTGCTTTTGTGCTTCTCAGAGTACAAAGCCCTTCCCTGCTGCCCCTTGACCAGCCCAGGGATCTCCTCTCTCCCAACACAACCCTGCTTTTCATGCCTTGCTGGTTTAATGCTGAAGTCATAATGCTCAGTGTTCTTTTTTTCCTTACAGATTTGTAGAATCTTTGAGGCTGGAAAAGACCTCCAAGATCATCAAATCCAACTGTGATTGCAGTGAAATCCTTTAGGGGTGCCAGTTACCCAGAGCACAGTGGGAGAGCCCTGATGATGCCTCAGGTTTTGGCTTTTCTATTTTTCACATTCTGTGCTGCTTTAGTGTGTGGGTCTGGGCTTCATATGAGGGGATGCTGAACTCTCTGCACAGAGCAGGGAGACAAAACAATTCCTTCTCCAGCTGGGCACCAAGGACAAATGATCCAAACCTCAGGCCCAACAGCACAAACAACGTGGGCTGAGGAGAGAAAAACAAGCAGGATGGAACTGCATGGGCTAAAGCTGGAATTGGACAGTTAACCCCAATATGCAAATGGAGCACTTAGAAAAGTGAGAGCCCCCAGGAGCGGTCGTGCATTTTGGGACCATTTTGGTTCATCTTGGGTGCAGCCCTGGCTGGGCTCTGGTGCTGCCCAAGGTGGATCCATGGAGGAGATCCTCTTAATAAATCCCTGCTTTATTCTTTGGCTGCATCCAGCCTCTGCTCTAGGGCAGCCTTGAGGCATCACTGGAGCCAAATGTGCAGTGGTTGATGAGCCGGCCAGGCTGTGCTGGCTCCCCAGGCACTCTCCGAGCCCTCACAGCCTTGTTTGCCACCAGCCTGGCAGGGAGGTGGAGGGACAATCCCAACACCCCACTGAGGGCAGGGACAGCCACCCATTCCCTCCCTGGCCCAGGGCACGGGTGTGCAGAACAAAAGCATTTCACACCCTTCCTCGAGTTTTATTTGGGAAGGTAAAAGCATTTCACACCCGTTGCTGCAAACCCTGCGTCCTGCTGATCCCTCTGTGCCCCCCTCATACTCAGTCCTTTGCCTCCGAGGGAGCCAGGGCTGCCCAGCTGCCACACCCCGCAGGCTTCCATCCCTCCTGGGTGCAATCCTGCCCAGCTCTGGCCGGCTGTAAACGCTGTGAATCTCATTGTACAGCCGAGCTCGGGCTGCCTGGCTGACGGCAGGGACACTGCTGAAAACAAACAGGTTTTTTTTTTTTTTTCCTCTTTGATAAAAGAAAACATTACCTCGCTGAGATTTACACAGCAGATCAAGCATAAACCTGAATTATCTCCCTCCTCTCTTTCTCCAGGGAGCAGATAATGGGTGTATGTCTCCATCCCTCTGCTTTGTTCCTCATCATCCAGCTTGGCAGCGTTTTGGTTGCTATTAAACCATGCTCACACCCCTTGACATTTAAAGGGCTGTTGTTTGATCGCTGTCACAGTCCTGTACGTGGATCCTTCAACAGTTCCCTCCTCCTCTTCCTACCAATGATGGATTTTCTCGTTTACTCCACAGTAATTTGCTTTCCTGTGCTCCAGCAGAACACTTTCACTGTCAGACGTGTGTTGTAGATGCTGGTGAACCCAATGGGGAGAATGATGATGTCTAACTCCAGTTCAGAAGGCTGAATGATTTCTTTATTATAATTATGCTATATATAATACATTAATATACTATATAAAAGAGGATACTAAAAACTACATGCTACTTTCTCAAACTGTCATATCTAACCAACTCACAACTTGCGACCCTCTCTGAGAGTGCAGACACAGGTGGGTTGGATTGGCCATCAGGCCCAAACAATTCACCATGATCCAATCAAGCAATCACCCCAGGTAAACAATTCTCCAAACACATTCCACACGGGAAAAACAAGGAGCAGAAATAGAAATTGTTTTCTCTTTCATTTCTCTCTGTGCACCTCTATGAAAAATCCTGAGAGAGAGAGAAATGTGCTTGCCAGAGATGTGGGGTTTGGTTCTTGCCCACGGTGCCACATCACACCCGAGCAGCTCTGGGCACATTGGAGCTGCCCTGGCTTTGAACAGTGTTGGGAAAACTGAACAGCACGTGGGTCTGGGAGCCTGGTCCTGCTGGGGCTGGATCCTGCTGCCTTTGGGGTCACTGCTGTGGTGTGGGATGTGTCAGACCACAGATATTCCTGGTGGGGTCACTGCTTCCACAGCTGATCCATTGCCCCCACATGGAATATCCCACGGGATGAGAGGACACGGGCTCCAGGGTGAGCAGCACCTGGTGCCTGAGCGTGGGGAGTGGAGCCTTTCTGCCTCCTTGGGGGCAAAGCCCGGGATGCACAACCAGCTGGAGGGTTTGCAGCTCACCCACTGGGGGAGGATGCACAGAGAATGCACAGTGGTTTGCTGCCACCAGGGCTTTGCTGATCTGCAAAGGACAAAGCACTTCAGTGCATCAAGCCCTTAAAATCCCTTTGGGTCTCTCTGGGTCCTCCTCTTGGCAAGAAATGCTGAGAGTGGTACCCAAAAGTTGGTCTCACATGTTCAGGTGTGGAGTTCCACAGGTAAAAGTAAACACAGGTAAAGTTTTTTTGCCAGAGAGTTTGAAATAAAGCTGAGCCCTTGGCCCGTGCATGTTTCTACTCTGGGTGTATCTGAGGTGAAAGCTGGCTCTGTACCTGCTCCTGGCCTGCTCCCACCACCCAAACTCCTGCTGCTCCCGGGGCTGCTCACACTGAGGCACTTGAGAGAATCATGGAATTGCCAAACTTGGAAGAGACCTCTAAGATCACTGAGTCCAACCATTAACCCAGCACCACTGTGTTCACCACGGAAACATATCCTCAAGTGCCACATCCACACATCTTTTAAATCCCCCTGGGGATGGTGACTCCCCTCCATCCTGGGCAGTCTGTCCTAGGGCTTGACAACCCTTTCAGTGAAGAAATTTTCCATAACAGCTGATCTAAACCTTCCCTGGCCCAGCCTGAGGCCGTTCCCTCTCCTCCTGTCCCTGTTCCCTGGAGCAGAGCCCGACCCCCCTGGCTGTCCCCTCCTGTCAGGAGTTGTGCAGAGCCACAAGGTCCCCCCTGAGCCTCCTTTTCTCCAGGCTGAGCCTTTCCCAGCTCCCTCTCATAAAACTTGTGCTTGCAGACCCTTCCCCAGCTCCACTGGCCCTTTCTGGACACACTCCAGCCCTTGATGTCCTTTCTCTAGTGGCCATCTTGTGGTGGCCCTGGTTCATAGGGACCATCACTGCTCCTGCTGCCTCAGAAATGGGCTGTGAGCTACCCTGGCCCTTCTCCCACTTGGAAAGGCACCCAGCAGAGACCAAAAAGCAGGTGTCCCCCCTCGGGAAAGAGTGCCATGGCTGGTCATGTCACCTGGACACCTCAGCCCGAGGCACTCGGAGAGCACACGTCCCTCCCACCCCAGTGAAGAGCTGAAAGCTCAGAGATCTCTGCCTTCACCTGAAAAACAAAGTGAAAATTCCCTGCTCCACAGAGCTCAGTTGTATCTGGAATTACTGCCATCAGCATCTCCTCTGTCCCCAGACCCCTGCTGCAGAGAAGGCTGAAGAGGTTTGTGTATCTAATAAATGGTTATTCCATTTATTCACACTTGCTTGTCTAGCTTGCAGAGAAACATCCCTGAGAAATCCAGCTGTGCCAGGGAAAGGAGTTTTCTCTCTCAGGCACTTGTCACTGTCCCCAGCTGGAGGCTCCTCTCCTCTCAGCCTGCCAGCTGGGGAGTTTGTGTGCACGAGCCCTGGGGCCAGCTGGGCTGGTGTCCTCCACTCTGAAGATGACAAATCCGAGAGCTGGTGACCTGCTGAGGAGCACTGCTGTGGCCAGGAGTCTGCTGATTGCAGCACGTCCCCATTGCCACAGGCTTCTTTTTTTTTTTTTTTTTTTTTTTTTTTTTTAATAATAACTCATTATGGCAAAATTTCTTCCAGATCCAGTTCTGTGTGGCTGTGCTCTATCAGAATAATTCACACGAGACTCCATTTTCTTCATGGTGGAAAAGCCCATTCTTTATTCACATAACTCCTTTTTATCCAGTGTGTGACTCCAATTGGTCAGGAGCTTTCTTGCCAATTACTTTATTTGTTAGTAAAAGGTATTTTACTTGTCCATCAAATCTCCATACTCTTAAATTGTTTACATATTTTCTTCACTGCTTCTCATGGGACAGATTTAATGTTTATACAGGCGCTAGTTGTTTTTCACCCAAGAATAGATTGTTATGCTAACTAACTGCTCACACCAGGATTGCTTGCACATGTGCTGGCATGATGAGACCAGCCACTGATACAACAGAGCAGGCTTGATTTTATGAGGTCTTTTTCTTATAATTTTTCCACTTTACTGCAGTTTTTCCACTTTACTGCCACTGTGGCTCTCCTCACATCAGCTGTACCAGGTGTGATTTGTCCTCTGCACAGCCAGGAGCAGGCACTGTGTCATGGAGCTGGACAAAATCCTCAGGAACAGACCAAAGTGCCCACCCTGAGCTGCTCTCTGCTGTCAGACACCTGCACTGCAGCATCCTCAGGCCTCTCCACGGAGCTGGAACACACCCCAGAGTGGGCTGGAGAGTCCCCGTCAGGAAAATTAATCCACCAGCAGACCCACTGTGGCAAGCACATTTCTCTCTCTCTCAGGATTTTTCATAGAGGTGCACAGAGAGAAAGAAAGAGAAAACAATTTCTATTTCTGCTCCTTGTTTTTCCCGTGTGGAATGTGTTTGGAGGATTGTTTACCTGGGGTGATTGCTTGATTGGATTCTGGTGAGAGTTGTTTGAGTGTGGTGGCCAATCCAATCCACCTGTGGCTGGACTCTTGAGAACAGGGTCACAAGTTGTGAAGTGTTAGATTTGGTAGTTAGAGGAAGTAGCATGTAGTTTTTAGTATCCTCTTTTATATAGTATATTAGTGTATTATAGCATAATTACAATAAAGAAATCATTCAGCCTTCTGAACTGGAGTTAGACATCATCATTCTTCCCACTGGGCTCGCCTGCATTTTACAACAACCCACAGCTTGTTTGTAAAGACAAATCCACTATTCCTCTCGTCCCCAGACCAGCACGCCTGCAAGGGTGGCACTGTTCATGCCACCGGGTGCTGGGATCTCTGAGATGACATTTCCTGGCTCTGTCCATGCCTGCAGGATGGCACTCGGCACCAGCAGCCACTCAGCTGCTCCTCCTGTGACCCCTGTGGGATGGGGACAGCTCTGGGCTGGCAGTGAGGGCTTCAGTGTCCCTTGATTTCGGGGAAATATCCATTTCCAGCCACAGGGGCAAGGCTGGGCACTGCAGAAGTGTTGCCCTGATTTTTAAAAGTGTTAAGTTTTCTTTTATAGTTCTTTTGAAAGTTTTAAAGTTCTTTTAAAAGTTTTCTATGTCTTCTGATGTTTACATATTTCTACTGGAGTTCCCACGCACTGTTCATGTAAATAATGATTGTTTTACATTCTTCTTTGCGGGAGGAGAGAACTGATGGACTGTTGGTTTTACCAGTGTGGTTGGAGAGGTGGCAATTTCATCCTCCAATCCACTGTCACTTTTAAAATTCTATATATTGCGAGGTCAGAAATAAAATTGGGTCTTTTTCTCTTTTAAACTTACCAAACTTCTGTACACTCATTTCGTGTCCAATAACAACACAGAGGTGACTCGACAAAGGACCACAGCAATCTCTTTTAGTCTGTGCTCAGGCAGCCACGCTCTCAAACATTCCAAAGCACTTGGGAGCTTCCTGTACCCTTCAGAGCCAGGCCAAGGCACAGCCACAGCTCTGGCTGAAATTATCTGCTGAAATTATCCAAGGAAGTGCCTTATTGTATCCCAGGGATCAGCTCTGAGATGGTTTGCTCTGACACCCTCTTGTTCCACCAAACCCACATCCCTAAAGATCCTAGAGCCTCAGCCAGGCATTGGCACCGTTCACAGAGCTCCCACAGCCCCGGCTGCCTCCCCACCACCCCAAAAATCTGCTTAACAGGGCCACAGATGCGCGGGAGATGCTTCCAACACAGACGTCAAGGATGAGTTGGTGCCCTTTGCAATCTCCTTCTGCTGCATTCCTATAGAGTGTGGCCAATTTGCATAATAAACATGAGCTATAAATGTCAAAATCGGCCACATCCATATCTTATTTTCAGTTCAGACTCTGATTGCATCTTTTTGACTCTAACTTGCCTTTGCAGAGAGCTGGAGCCTGGCTCTCTGTGGCTGCTGCCTTCCTGGATCTGTGGGGCTGGGCTGCAGAACCCAACATCCAACGTCCTTACGGCCACCCCAGAGCTCCTGCCTCCCCTGCAGATGCAATTTTAGTGGCTCTGTCTCTGCTGCTGCCACAAGTGGGCCCAGGGAGGAGAAAAAAGTGTTGGGCCAGGAGGCAGAGCTGGATGGCAGTCTTTGGAGGTGAAGGGCTTCCTCTGCATGCCAAGAGGGAAACTGAGGCAGAACCAGCCAGGGATCTGACTCTCCGTGGCAGATCCACGCTGCAGATCGGGGTCTGCAGTGCCACCACTGTCTCACCTTGCTCTGCACCGTGTCAAGTGCCACGAGAACGGGAACATGTGGATTTTCCAAAACGGTGTTTTCACAGGTGCAAGGTGAGGAAAGACAGCTTCAAATCCTGGCATCTTCCAGACTTACCCGTGCACTCAGCTCCTCCTCCTGCTGAGCTGTGGATAAACCCCGTACAAATCCCATATAAACCCACCTGCTGCTCTCCCTGACGGCCCCACTCTGGGCCTGCATGCCATGGCTCCTGCGGGACACGTTTGAGCCTTGTACCTAAATACTCCCAGATCCCTACAGCACGACAGCAGGGCTCCTCATTCCACTCTTCAAATGCAAATGAGGATTTGCAGGAAACCATTTGATTCACGGGTTCATCCTTTATTTTGGCAGATAGCATCAGTTAAACGCCTGCTTATTTCTGCTTTCTGAGAACAATATAAACCACTTAAGTACACATGCAAGACAGACTGAGCCCGAAGTGCTTATGAGCTGTTTGATTTACCGAGGTGTCTTTATCTTTGTCGAGTATCTCGCAAAGTCATTTATTATTTAGCAATAAATTAAAGTAGAGGGTTTGTGATTTTCAACAACAGAAATTAATATCCCAGCACTCCTTTGTACCATATATATCTATAATTTACAGCACTGGAGCCGGCCAGACAGTGCTGCAAGACCATCCGTTTCCTTTCTCCCTTGTTACCTGCTGATCACTGCTGCATAGCAGGAATAAAAAATGGACTGGCAGGAGAGACACTCCAACAGGAAAGGGCAGTTTTAAATTAAAAGTCCAGTTTTTGTGGTTCTCAAGAGGCCCCCTTTGCTTCCCACTGCCCTCCTGCACACATCACTTATGGCTAATAAAGTGAACAGGCAGCAATCAGGCCTTGAGTCAGCTGAGTTTTAACCTCACTGGTTCTGTGTTTGGTGAAAAATTGCAATTACTAATATAATATAATATAATATAATATAATATAATATAATATAATATAATATAATATAATATAATATAATATAATATAATATTTATTATTAAATTAGTATTATTATTATTGTTATTATTACTACTACTACTACACCTGCAAGCCTTAGAAACACACGTTGTTGAATTCTTTGCCCGCTTGTCCACAGTGGAGGGGTGGCCAGGGGTGGTACAGAATCAGAATTCCAGAATAGTCAGGGTTGGAAGGGCCCTCTGGAGATCAATCCTGCTGGAGCAGGGGACATGGAAACACATCCAGGTGGGTTTGGAATGTCCCCAGAGCTGGAGCCTCCACAATCTCCCTGGGCAGCTGTTCCAGGGCTCTGCCCCCTCCATGGACACAGCCCTTCCTCGGGTTGAGGTGGGACTTGTTGTGTTTCAGTTGGTGCCACTGCTGCTCGTCCTGTCACTGGGCACCACTGAGCAGAGACTGGGAGCAGTCCCTGCACCATCCCCTGCAGAACTGGAGCAGGAGTGGCTATCTGGAGGCACAAGTGACAGCAAGGACAGAGCTCTTCCTTCTCCACGGACTCGTAAATGCCATGGGTGACTTTAGGAGCAGAACTGAGGGTGTCACACTGGAGAGCAACACATGCCTGGAGCTCCAACCCCTTCCTTTGGGTCTGTGCCAGCTCACCATCAGCGGCCTGGTGCCAGGTTCAAGAGCAATATCATGGCCAGAAAGTTTTATGGGCTGTGTCGGGCTCTGGCTGACACAAAGCAGACAATAATTTATAGCAATCTCATGTACTACAAAGGCAAAACATGTCCCTCTTGGATGGAGCCCTGTGAGCCAGAGGGATAAATCAGCTCCAGCAGGGAGGAAAGATGAGAAAAGCAGAAAAAAGACCCAAAATATTGTACTTGGATCCTTTAGAAGGAGGAGAGAGAAGGGGCCCTGCGAATGCCCTCCTGCTGTGGGTTGTGTGGGCTGGCCTGAACAGGCACTGGGGCTGTGCTGTGGTTTCTGGGCACTGCCTGGACCTCCAACATCTCCTTCCATCACCTTTTGTCCATGCCCACATGAGCACCTCATCCTCCTGGAGCCCACCTGGGCTGCAGAATGAGGAGGTTTTGTCCCCCAGAGCTGTGGAGGGGCTGGGGGCTGTGCCCCAGGAGCCGTCTGTGGCGTGGCAGGGGCACACTCAGCAGCCACTCCGTATTGCTGTCTGGAGGGGAGGCATGGCCACAGCACTGTCCTCAGGTCTGGCACAGGGTTTGTGCTTTTGGCCAACAAATCAATCCTCTGGAATAATCCCAGGACACTCCGCTCTACCTTAGATGCTGCCAGGAGGAGCAGCACCCACAGGAACTTTCTCCAAGCACCACCTGAACCCACACAGAGCAGCACAACCCAACCTCCCAGCACCTACAGAGGTGTTTCACTGCACCAGCAACCAGAGCCCCTCACACCAGGACCAGCGCCACTCTTGCCATGACAGTTCTGCCACAAGGACCAGGCTCCTTGGCCTGCTGATCCCTCATTTCCATAAGTGTCTCAGGCCAAAATGTGTAGCTGGGTGTGTATTCTATTCCCATCTGCCAGAGGTGGGGCAGTTCTCTGCTGTTCATTGGCAGTTTGCTTTATCTCTCCCACACCCAACCCTCCCTCCAGGAGATCTCTTCTGTTCATGGCCACTGAGTGTCCCTGCATGGCTGAGAAAATTCCATCATCCCATGGGGAGATGCTGCACCCAGGGGAGGAGCCAAGCATTCCTACCTGGATACAATCTGACTTTGGAACAGCACAGCAGCCTTTGCCCACTGCATTCCCAGAGGAGCAGCTTTCTGCCCCACTGCATTCCCAGAGGGAGCCCAGGCCCATCTCCAGCAGCCCTGGAGCTTTAGAGGAAAACTCCAGCCTTGTCCAGGATCCTGCTCCAGCAGAAGCACAGCTGGCACTGCAGGAGGGCTGAGCCCCCATGGAATGGCACTGCTGCCACCACCCTGACCCACAGGCTGCCACGGCCTGCTCTGACTCTGGCAGTAGTTTTTTTATTTGTACTATTACATTTGTATTTTTAATTTTCCTAATAAAGAACTGTTATTCTTGTATCTTTGCCTGAGAGCCTTATAATTTCAAAATTACAATAATTCAGATGGAGGGGGTTTGCATTTTCCATTTCAAGGAAGGCTCCTGCCTTCCTTGGCAGACACCTGTCTGTTCAAACCAAGACAAGCACACTTGCTCACCACGGTCCTACAGGCTGGATCGCTCCCAAATTATACATGTGCCCTTCAATTTCCTAGCTAAATTAAGAGAGTTGTTTTTCTTGCAGCCTGCCAGATAAAAACACGGAAAGACATAGGAAACTCAGCCTATAACAAGTCACACTTTTCCTCTCTCTTCTCTTAAATGTAGAGAAATTTCCAAGGAGAGACCATGGCAGTGTTGTCTTTGTTTTTGGGAAGAAAAGCAAACTGATTAAAAGCAAACAAAAAGCAAGAGCTGTGGAGTCCCAGAGGCTCCCTTGCAGGAATTCCAAGGGAAAAAAGGGAATAAAAAACTGGAAACATTAGAGCAAGACATTTAAGCTTTGAAGACCATATCAGTTATGGGTGAATTAAAACAGACAGTAATTACCACTGAAAGCTACGATACCTGAGGAGATGGGGAAAATTGGTTTCTTCATGCTCTTCAAGCCCTTCCAGGGATGCTCCTGCCAGGATGGGTTTAGGGGCCAGGCTCTGTGTTGTCACTGGCAGTGGCTGAGCTGGGACAAGGGTTATCATCGGGAAAAACGCTGCTGCCTGCATGGTTTGGGATTGCAGCCCACCCTGGGAGCCCAGCCCGGAGCAGGGATGGGACAGCAGCCTCTGTGCTCCCCCAGGAGCTGTGCTCATCCCCGGGATGATGCCACCTGGAGGTGGAGATAAGGAGGGAGCAAAACACTCCAGGAGCCTCGGGAGGCACCTGAAGTTTATCTGCTCGGTGTCTGCTGGCTGGAGATTACAGGCTTTTATTTTCTTCTTTCCAGTGGCAAGAGGAAAAAAAAGAAAAAAACAGTAAATAGGAAAAAAACCCATCCTGCATGCAAAGCATGATCCTCAAATAAATACCACGGCTATGTTATCCCATTAAAAAAGCATTTAGCTTTGAGCTTTGCACACCTCGAGCCACAGGAGCCGAGCTCTGGCTGTGGAGAGGAAGGGAGATCAGCGCCTGCCAGCTGCTCCTGCCTCCTTGGCAAACCATTTCCTCCCGGGGCAGCAATAATTTAACAGAGCCACTCGGCTACAGACCTGCCCAGGAGTTAATTTACTTGAAAACCAACAAATTAGATTAGGTACCTCTGTAGATCAGGAGTCCTGAGCGGGGATGGGAGTCCAGCTCTCCAAGAGTTTCACCTTTCCTTTATAATCCTGTCAGGCTCCCCTTGCTCTGCCCATCCTGCCGTGGAGCTGGGAACGGAGCTCTTGAGCTGCACATTCCTCTCCTGGTTCTGCAGAAAAGGGATGGCTGGAAATGGATTTGTAGAGAGTTCTCAGGGCCTGACAGAAGGCTCACACAGTCTGCATCTGTATGCAAACCTCGAGATAAGAAATGCTGACTTGGAAATGCCATGGAATAGGACAGACACTGTTGAGAGAGAAATGGAGCTAGAAACAAGTTTCAAAGGATGGCCTTGCAAAAAAGACTGGATACTTTGGGGAAATAGAACCATGAAAGATGTATTGTAGTAGGACCTATGAGGGGTAATTTTAGATGATTGGCTTTAAGGCATTTACAGCATGGTGTGGCAAAAGCTGAATGTTTTGGAAGCATGGTGTGGCAAAAACAGCATGGTGTGGCCAAAAAACACTTATAGTGGATTATAATTATGAAACAGTTGGCTTCTGATTGTGATGGTGTGAATTATATATCATCTGTATTGTCTCACCCTTCAAATCAGACTGAAAATAGAATAAAAGTTTTTAAAATACCTCTCAGTTACCCTATCTCAGGGTCAGGAAAAGGGTAATGTCCGACAGCCCTGGAGCTGGGAACTCTTGAGCTGCAAATTCCTCTCCTGGTTCTGCAGAAAAGGGATGGCTGGACCATTGTGCTCTGATGGTCCTCCAAGGGCAGCAAATCCACCCAGCCTCCAGCAGATGAATGGGAAGGAATTGCTTCCCTGTGAGCACAGACCACACCGGGCAGAGATAAGGATGCTCGGTGGGAAGAAAAGAAACCATGGAGATCTCTATCAAATAATGTGCTCCTGTGTGATTCTCACACTGGGGAGGCTGTGCTGGGCTCCCTGGCACTTTGGGAGGGAAATTCAGGATGGTGGAGATTACACAAAGCATAAAATTCTGTTTGCACTGCAACAGTGTTAATCAAGTTGCTTTTTTTTTTTTTTTTTTGGAGGGGGAGGTGGTAAAATGAGGCAGCAAGGGCCAGCTCCAGCCCTTCCATCCGTGTGGGTGCTGAGGGTGGGTTGCACTGGTGGCTGCACCAGCTCAGGTTTTACAAACTGGGTTTGCAGGTGCATCCCTTGTCCTTGGTGGGGTGGCAAGACCAGGGGATGTGTCACCCACCTCCATCGAGAGAAACCCCCCTCTGTGGAGCCCCTCTGCCCTCAACATCCCCACTCTTCACAGGTCCCTCTCCTGCTTCCTGCTACCTCTTCTTTATGTTTTTTTTTTACCCCCCCTCCTATTTTACAGCTTTTATCTCAATTCCAGCAGATCAAAGCTCACCCATCGTGCCAAATATTCATTCCTTTAGATGGGAAAGATGTGAGACACCCCCATGACTGGTGCCTCCAGCAGCACATTTCAAACCCTGCCTCGCTCAGGAGAGCAGCCGTGCTCCCACTGCCGAGAGCTGGGGAAAGGGCGTGTGGGAAATGCTACTCACTTCCAAAAATTTAATGGTTTATTAAAACCTTATCAAAAATACAACAGAAGACTGAATAGAGAAAATATTATGGTGCTGGGAGCGGAGGATTTTCCCACCATGTGCTCATCTACACGATGGAGGTTTTTCACCTTTTAACCCTTTAACCCTTTGGCCCCTCCCAGAGTTCTGTCCATCGACTCCTTTGCTGCCCAGTGGTGGAGATCACTTCCTTACATCTTGATTGGAGGTCAGGTGCTGCCATAGTGACAAATCGACCCTCCCAAATGTCCCAAACCCAGGCCAACCCTGTGATAGCAATGCAAGAGGGGTAAAACAGAACTATAAATCTGTAAAACTTCTCCTAACATAAATACATGATATTTGCCTTTTAATTGTGAGAGTCAACGATGGCATTACTCATCTGTCACAGGCAGCACAGCAGGCGAACTGCAGCCAGAAGGGTTTGCTGTGGTATTTAAGCTCTGGACCAAGCATTTTAGTCCTGGACCATAAATTTGAAAAGCCTTTTCACCCTGGAATATTTAAGCCTCCTGTTGAGTGCCTCAGATTAGCAAACACCCTTCACACGAGGGAGTTTGAGGATTCTCCTCCCATCATTTCCCCCTAATCTTAGGAGAAGAGGATGGAATCAGGCAGGTACAGGGCTCAAAGCCATGCACCCCTCCCTACTCCATGTCCCCATCTGCAGAGCCCAGGTGGTGGCAGGGACGCTGTTTGTCCCCCTCACGGTGTGTGCCGGGGGTGGCAGTCCCCCGGGATGTCATCCCAGCCAGGATGGGGAAGGAAAGGCTGAGCCTTCCTTGTGGCTTCAGCTCTGAGCGCCCTCAGTGCCACTAGATGTCAGTGGAGACTGGGAATGGGGAGGGAGGGAGGAAGGATCCTTGCACATGGACATCCCTCTGTACCCCTTCCTGCAGCGCTTGGGGACACTTGGTGTGACCTGCCACCCCCAGGCCTTGGTTTGGAGGTCTCCTCTACATGTCCAGAGAAGATTCAGGTGTCCCAACTCCCCATCCCTGGCACTGAGCAGGGAGCATCCCTCATCCGAGCAGGCAGCTGCTCCTGGTTAGGCAATAAACGGGGTGTGGAAACAGCAGGGGAAAGAAATCAGGGCCTTTCTTTGAAGGGTGTGCTACATCTCCTCGTTGGTGTGCAAGGGGAGCACCCTGTGGCATGGAGTGAGCTGTGGGGTCAGCTGTGCCCCCAGCCTGAGCTCCCACTGTCCTCAAAATCCTGTCACTGGCAAGAATGCACTGGCCATTTAACCTCCCCCTAAAATCACCCACCCCTTCCCCCTTCACCACCTCTCCAACCTTCCCCTAAAATCACCCACCCCTTCCCACACCACCTCTTCAACCTTCCCCTAAAATCACCCACCCCTTCCTACACCAACTGTTTAACATCCCCTAAAATCACCCACCCCTTCCCACACACCTCTTCAACCTTCCCCTAAAATCACCCACCCCTTCCCACACACCTCTTCAACCTCCCCCTAAAATCACCCACCCCTGTTGAACACCCTCCTAAAATCCTCTGAGCCGGCCAGACCCTTTGCTTCCCTTTGTTTTGCCCCACAGGTGAAGGATTATTTTGGTTCTGCCCAGAGGATGAGGCACGTCACAGCACCCAGCCAGGCTGGCATGCTCCAGGGCAGAGGGCAGCCCCCATCCCGACCCCTCCAAGCTGATTCTGCCTCCTCCCTCTCCTCAGGTCTGCACCAGGAGCTTTGCTGCTCCCCCACTGCCACGTCCACCTGGGACCCTCTCCAGACAGGCTGAGCTCACTGACAGCATTGACACGTAACAAAAACAGCAAATGCCTTATTTTCATGGAAAACGAGGAATGGGGATGTTACCAAGCAGAGAGATTTGATTTTGTGCTCATTGAATTATGACACATCAGTGGCAACCTCCCAATGAGATGCAGTTTCACATCACCAGTGGATGACTATTTAGACAGAGTTTGAAGTAATTCCCCAGCTTTTCCCAGCAAAACACTTCAAGATCACCTTTTCCCAGCAAATATCTCCTGCAATTTCCATCTTCTAGTAAAAAAAAAAAGTGCTTTGCATCAAATTCTTAACTATTTCTTGTTGTGGGCTGAAGGTTCACAGATATTAAATATCACAGGAGGATAAAACTCCCATTCTCTTGCCAGTCTGGGGCTCCCTTTGTCCTCCCTGTTTCCAGACCTGGCATCCATCCCTCAAATACAAAAAGTTCCATTTTCAATTCCACTTCTGTTCTTCCAAATATGTTCCAAGACTCAGAGGGCACACACCCCAAAATCCTCCTGAAAGCCCACACTGATTAAAAGATTTCAGTTTCTTTCAGCTTATTTTTTAAATTTTGGTTTGGTTTGATTTTTGTTTTATTAATAAACCATTTTTTTTTTCATGGTTTATTGGCTGAAGAGGCAAAGGTTGCCTTGCACCCACAGAGGGGTGGATGGAGAGAGGTTTGCTGGGCTGGAATCCCCTGTTGCCAACTGAGGGCAGAGTCAGGGGGGTGTTCTGCTGCATTTCCCAGGATTTTAGGCAGCATGTGCATGGATGGGGGTTTTGGTGGCTCTGAGCTCTGGGCTGCCAGGGTAAAACCATCCCTGAGCAGCTCTGCCAGGGTAAAACCAGCCCTGAGCAGCTCTGCCAGGGTAAAAACCAGCCCTGAGCAGCTCTGCCAGGGTAAAAACCAGCCCTGAGCAGCTCTGCCAGGGTAAAACCAACCCTGAGCAGCTCTGCCAGGGTAAAACCAGCCCTGAGCAGCTCTGCCACATCCACACCCAGGCCTGGAGGTGCTCCCAGGGTTGTTACAAACCCAGAGAGGGATTTGCAGTGTGTTAAACCCCCCCAAAGATGCTTTTGGAGCCACAGGGGCCGGGGAGGCTTTAAGAAACATGTTTGGCCAGATCCTGGCTGCCACATTTCAGGGTGGCAGGGGGACAGAGCGAGGCCAGCCCTGAGACCCCTGGCAGAGCCACCAGAGCAGCCCTGCCCTGGCTGCCTGAATAATTCATAAACACCAGGAATAAGAGCTCCATCCCAGCAGCTCCAGCAGCCCCGCTCCAGGCTCCAGTGCCAGCCTTTCTTGGGAAGGGCTGATACAAATCCAGCCACCATCCCGGAATCCACGGAGCCTGGGCGGGCTGGGGGCTGCCTCAGAGCTCCCAGCAAGCAGGAAAACAGCTATTAGGCTTTTTGAAGCCTTCTGAAGGGAATTAAAAAGGAATTAAGTTGCTCGCTTTAGCTTAGTCCGTACAAATAAACCTTCAGCTGTTGGATTAGCAATGCCAGAGCAGGAGCGGTGGCTGCTGGAATTTCTTTCTTTCCATTCCCCCCCCCCACCTTTTTTATTTTTTTTCCTCTCTTTTTAATTTCATTCTTGTCATTCAGGGCAACAGAGTGTCAAAGCAGGCTGGATTTTCTCCAAGCAAGCTCAGCCTTTGCAGTCACGGTGCTACTGCTGTCATCCCTCATGGAAATTAAGGAAGAAGCAAAACCAACCAAACCAAAACCTTAATCCCAATTCTCACTGGTGCCTTTCACCCCCACAAGAGCCCAATGCAGATCTCATTTTTCATGTATTGGAGAATACTTGGGAAATTAATGAGCAGTTGGCTCTGAAATCCAGAGCAGAGCTGGCACAAAGGCAGTCAGGGTGATCCATCCCTGCCCTGAAATACTGAATTAATGTGAGGAGCACTCATTTTTTCAGGTACATGACAGCCAGCTTGGGCCTCAGTTTCCCCTACTGCAAAATCTCACTGCTGATTCCTCCAGTGCATGGATGCACAGAATCATTTTGGTTGGAAAAGACCTTTAAAATCAAGTGTAACCATTAACCCAGCACTGCATGACTGGATATCAGCTTGTAACTGTGCTTATTTTACAAATACAGATATATAGACAGATATAGTGATATAGATATAGATATAGATATAGATATAGATATAGATATATATTGACATAGATATAGATTTAATCATGGAAACAGAGAATCATTTAGGTTGGGAAGGACCTTTAATATCATTGAATGCAACTGTTAACCCAGCACTGCATGATTGGGTATCAGCTTGCAAATCTGTTTGATTTATATAGAAATGTATGCAATTATGGAAGCACAGAAAAGTTAAAGTTTTAAAAGTTAAAAGTCTTTAAAAAAATAAAGATAATTGAGTCCAACTGTTAAGCCAGCACTGCAGGATTGATATCAGCTTGCAAAGCTGCCTCTGTATCTATAAATGCACACACACACATAAATGCTATTTCTAGTGGGCAAAATGGGAATTTCTGGCTATGATGAAGGACTGACACACTCAGACAGGGTCACAGCATTGCAGCCTGGAGCTGCATTTCCTGAGTTGAACGAAGCAGGAGGCAGGACAAACAGCCAGGAAGGTGACTGCTCTCAGGCCACAGTGGGTGCTGGATCCGAGCGGGATCCTGTGAGCCCCAGGGTTTTCCATCACTCCACCTGGACTGGGTGCAGATGCTTCATTTGGGCTCTCCCCGTGTGCAGGACACCAGCTGGGCCCACTTAAGCTGGGTTTTTGTGGTTTCCCCAAGAGGGTTTTAAGCAGAGCTTGGAACCCCAGCAGCATTGGTAAAGCCCGTGGTGCTGATCAGGTTTATCCACCTCCCATCCCCTCCCAGCTTCACCAGGTCTTGGGGTCTGGGTGTCGGGATGACCCCAAGATTGGAAAAGTCATCATTTCCCAGCCTGTGCAACCAAAGGAGTCTGAATGCTTAGGGTGGACTTCTCAAGGTTGTTTATTTTCCCTTATCTAGAACATTCTCTCTCTGCCCTGCTGAGCTCTGTCCAGCAGCTCGGCCATGGCATTCTGTCTGCCCTCAGGGCAGTGTTCACATTTTATACCAAAAACTCCGTGTGCTGTGTTTACAATAACGTGCCAATATCTGTCATTTATGTTGGACAGTGTCTGTACCTTAAACCAACAGAAAAGTGTCACCATCACAGCAGGACATGGAGGGCAAGGAGAAGGAGAAAGTCAGGGCACACCCAAATCCCTCCATTTTGTACCCTTGAACCCCATTCTAAAAGCCCCAAAATTCTACTTTTCCACCCTGTGTTAATTCAACTACCACACTGCTCAAACCCTTGTGGCTTGTAATTCCTCACACAGAGTTGGCAGTTTTTCCCTCGGGCTAAAATGGAAGCCACAGGTGTTTTTGACTTCGTGCCAAGGTCTCTGAGCCCCCTGCCAGGGTCTCAGACAGTCAGGGCAGCCAGGGGGATGTGCTGGACTCTGACAACCAGGGAGCCAAAACCCACACCCAGAACAGCCCTGCTGGCACTCCCTGCTGCTGGAAGGGGCTCTGGGGCTAACCAAGGGCCCAGAGGACACCCAGAGGAACACCAACAACTCACACCTATAACCCCCCGGGCCTGGGCCTGGCATTTCCAACACCAGAGACTGAGAAGAGACTGAATAAACCCAGCTGCAACCCACAAAGGGGCCTTTTCTCAGTTTATCATCTCTTCTGAAGCAACAAGAGGTTTTATTGTTTAATATCATTAATTTCTTTGTGCTAATAAATGCTTTACCTATTAAATAAACAGTTTTTTCCACTTTTCTCCATGGAAATCTTTTTCCCAAACCAGTTGGGGGAGGGGCCGCTTGAATTTGCTTTTCTAGAGGAAAACCCTTTAGATGTTTTTCTCCCAAAATTACCCTAAACCATGGCAGTGGGGTGAAGAGGTGTGCTCTTGGGACAGGGAAATGTCAGCATGCCCAATCATCCTGGCTGAGCAATGCCCTGGAACCCCATCCCCTGCAGGACAGATCTTGCCAAGGGTGGAGAGAGAGCTCAGGGAGCTCCCAGCACCCACACCAGGGTGGGCTTTTGTCACTTTTATCAGGCCTGGGGTCTGGGCTGGTCTTTTGGGTGGTCTCAGGGACCACCTGGCTGCTATATCAGAGCAGAGGGAGCTCACCAGGTGGGGTTTGCAGGATGGAGCTGCAGGTTCCACACCTGCTGTGACACACGGGGAGCCCACACACCACAGAGCCTCCCTGCCTCTGAGGCAGCAAGAAGCAGGGGCACAGCTGAGCAAATACCATCTCCACACGCAGCTATTAATTGGGTAAACCTCATCTTTTGCTGTTTGCAGAGCTCTTTCAGGGAAGGTTCAGCAGCTGGGAGGTTTTTCCTCCTCACCCAGCTGCTCTGGGTGCTGCAGGGCGTGTGGGGACCCTGCTGCACCAGGAACTCAAGGAGTGAAGGATCCCCATGGCCCTGACAGGCTGCATCCTGCTGCCCCCAGCATCCCAAATCCCCCAGGCCCTTTCCCAAAGAACTATTCCAGCCACTTCCAGTGCTGCTCCCTGCTGATGTCCCCGTTTGCCCAGAATGTTTGCCCAAGCACCAGCCCAAAGGAGAGGTCCAAAGGCAGCTGGAGCAAACGCATTTCAAAGGCTCAGGGAAACATTTACAGCCCCGAGCATTTTCTCTGGGTGCATCACCCAGTACAGGCCCTGCCTGTGCTCTCAGGCACCCTCCTGCTCTTCTCTCTGCCCCCTCTCTCTCCTGAGAGCCCCTCGTACCCCAAAAAGTTGGACAGTGGGCTGAGAGCTGGATGGACCAGAGAGAAAACTCTAGGAGAGGTTCATGTGGCAGGTCAAACCCTGTGGCACAGTCTGGACTGGACTCTGCACTGCCTGGATGCCCCAAAGCACCTCAGAGCTGGCAGGGGAAGGTTTCCCTGCCTGTGAGGGGGCTTTGGACAGGGGAGAGTCAAGGGCAATGCTCAGATGAAGCAGGAAGGGAGGGAGATGCTGAGATTCTCTCTCCAGAAAGGTCCCACACATGGCACAATGAGGCACAGATAAGGATGGGCTTAGGTCAGCACTCCCAGCCCTGATCCTGGAATCCTTTCACAGAATTATTTAGGTTTCAAAAGACCTCCAAGATCATTGAGGCCAACCTTTGCCTGATCTGCTGCCAACCAGACCATGCCACCATGGGCCATGTCCAGCTGTTTTTTAAACTTCTCCAGGGGTGGCGAATCCATCACCTCCCTGGGCAGCCCATTCCAATGCTTGACCACCTTTTCCATGAACAAACTCCTCCTGATAATCAACCTGAACCACTGGCCCATTGGCCCAAAACCATTTGCTGTTAGCACTGAGCTGCTTGAGCTGAGGGCTGAGCTATCAAACCATTTTCCTCTTGCAGAGCTTGGAGATGAGAAGAGGGATCAGGAATTTCAACCCCAGTGTGCCCAGGGAGGGGGCTGGGAGCGGGTGAGGGTGGCAGGGCAAAGGGGACAGACAGATCCCACTTGGAATATCTTTGCTGCACCAAAAAGTGCTGTGATTGCTGGGAATAACACCCAGGAAAGTGTTCAAATGGGGTTAAAAATTTCCCCCGCTGGCAGCCTGGGGCTGGCATCACCCTAGATGCGGGCAGGGACTGACTGGCTGCAGCAGGAGCATCACCCCAGGGCTTTAACAGAGGGATTCCCCCCAGGGAGAAGAGCATTCACCCAGTGCTGACCTCTTACCACGTCTTTACACATCTCTTATTTTCCAAACTTCTGCTTGCTTGAGTGTGAACAACACCCAGCCCCTCCAGGGCTACCCCAGAGGGAGGAGGTGTCACACACCTGGGGACAAACCCCAGAGCTGCCACTTCCTGCAGCCCAAGAAGGAGCTGATCCAGCCAGGCATAAAACCCCAGCACAAAGCACCCATCCAGCACTCCCCAAAATCAGTGGGACTGACCTGCCAAAATGAGTGTGGGAGCAGCAGCTCCTTCAAAGCAAGACTTCGCTGCTGCTACCAAGATGCTGAGCCCCGGTGCCTCCCCCTCTGATGCTATTCAGCTCGACAATGTCTCTTACAATAAATTCTCTGGCTTCCCAGGCCCTGTGCTGTCTGGCATGTCATACTTAGGCTGCTAAGAGGATGTTGCATCCCCGCTTTCCTCTCCTGCTGCTCACCTCAGGGCAATGTTGAGTGGGTTCCTTCCCCGTTGGCTCCTCCGGCCAGTCGGGGTCAGGGTGGGAGCAGCAGGGCCCTCATGGGGGCTCACTGGGCTCCTTTGAGGAGCCAAATTTTATACAAAGAGACCAAAACTGCTTTGTATGAACCCTCTGGGATGGGTGGTGCAGGAAAAAAAAAAGGATAAAATGTATCTGGGGAGGGTCCTGCCCCTGAGGGTTCACCAGCCCGGGTGACAGCCCCTGAGTGGGTTTTGTCTTTGCCTTGGCTGCGTGTGCAGGGAAAGCAAAGTACGAGCTGGCTCCACCTTCAGACACACATTTCCATTGCTGCAGGGGCCATGGAGAGCAGGCAGAGCCTCTGGACATCTGGGCACGAGAGCCTCATCCCTGCAGAGCCCAGAGCGTGGACAGGATCCCTCCCGGGCTGGAGAAATCCAGCTCAACAACTGCTGTGACAGCTCCCACAGGCTCTGGCTCAGGGTGTGTCCGGACAAGATGTGCTGGGACACAAACTGGACAAAGGGACAGTGGCAGATGGGACAGGGAACACGCCAGGCAGAGTGGGATCTGCCGGTTCCCCACAGGAGCCTGCTTGGATTGAGAGCATCCCCTCCACGTCCCCAGATGCGCAGGCACGGCTGCAGAGCTGCCTGGCAGGTGATGAATTTGGCCCTGGCCTAAAAACGTCAGTTATGTTCTCCTTCCCCATGACAAACGTGCTGGGGTTTGATGATAATCAAACTGGGGGCACAATTCAGGGAAGCTCCAGACACAGACACAGCAACCGAGCTGTCCAATAAAACTTAACCCTTGATCATCCTCTCTTCAGAGAGATCATTTGTGTTTTTCCAAAACATCAGAGGAAATAGGGAAAAAAGCATAAGAGGAAATAGAAATTCCTTCATTTCAAGCAGCTGCTCTGTGGTCCAGGCCAGTGGAGAAGAAGAGGCAGCTCAGAAGCCCTGGGGAGGGTGGACAGGGCTGGAAAACGTGGAGCAAACAGCATCCAACCCCCCTGGAGCACCAAGCTGCTGCCCCAGCCTGGAGCTGGTGCACGGAGTCACCGGGGTGAGCCTCATCCTGCTAATGAAATAATTGACCATGACTGCCTGCCCCACTGGGACCATGGCCAGCGCCCTTCACAGAAACATCACCCACCAGGAGATTTATTTGTTACTCAGGAAGGGAAAATAACAGCTCAGTTCTGCTGCCAGACATGGCCCTGGAGCTCGTGGGGGTTTGTGTGGAGTGAACTGGGACCGGGGGGCACTGGGACCAGTCCTGGGGGGCTCAGGCTCCTGCTGGACTGGGGGTGAGGGTTTAAAAGAGGCTGAATGGGCAATGTCCCTGTTCCCGTTCTCTGATTAATGGGGTTTGCTCCCTGCACCTCATTACCTGATCAGGGCAGAACAGCTCAGCCACTCCTAAGGAAAAACAAAGAGCAAACAGAAAGAGAAAAATGCCTACAATAGACCTTTGCTAATAAAATCCATGACAAGGATAATAAATGAACCTCTCCTCAGCTGTCCTTCCTGTCCCAGAAACCATCCCTTGCTCTAAAGCACCAGTGAATTTTTTCTCTTTCCCACACCCAGAAGGTCCAGCTGCCTGGCACTGCAGGATTCTTTCCCAGCTTGGAGCAAAGCATCTGAATCTGATCTCAGGGACCAGATCCTCACAAAGGCTGGAAATCTGTAAGCAGCTGCCGCTCTTCACTGGGATATCCAGGCTGAAAATAAAATGTTTTGAGGGATTTAGATTTTGATATTGTGTATTAATTCTTCCTGGATGTTATCAAAGTGATAACAGTGAGCTGGGATCCAGGAGCACATCCCACATCCCTGGGCTGCAGGGGGAAAATCCCTGGGCTCCAGGGGGAAAATACACAAGCAAAGGGAAAACCTCAAGTTTTGTTTGTATATGTGCAGAATCTTATTTTTCACTCCCTGAGCATTGGGCAAAACCTGGATTTGCTGGAGGTGTGGGCCAGCACCCCAGGGATGTCACTCTTGGGGCTCCTGGGATGGGCCACAAACCCCACAGACAGCAAACACCCTGAGTCTGCCATGCATTAATCAAGATAAACAGGATATTTCCATGGAATTGAATCAGCTCATCAACCATTTGCAGATGGAGCAAGGGCCAAACACCGACCATAACCACGGAAACTCCTCTCTCCAGCCCTGGATTTTGACACATCCCCTGTCCCACAAGCACCCTGGGCTTTGTCCCCGCTGGCACTGCAGGGTCACATCCCTCCTCCAGCCCCAGCGTGGTCAAGGCCACAGGCCACTGGTCACTGAACAGGTTTGAAACACCAAACCAGACCTTCCCCTTTCCCAGGGCACAGGTGAACCCCTCCAGGTGCTGCAGCCCCATGTCCCCAGCTCCCCTCATCCCCCTTCACTGCTGACACCAAAGGCAAAACCTGCCCAGGACCATTTCTCCCTCTTATTTTTCACATTTTTGCCCAGCCCTTCTCCCTGGCAATGTGCTTCCACAGAACCGAATTTGGAGGATCAGAGCGTTTAAATCCATTTCCACAGGATAGATTTAACTGGACAGGTTGTGCTTTAAACTCAAGTACCCTCCTGGGGATTCATTACCAAAATCCATCCACTTCCCATTTGTTGCTAATGGGAGGGAAGATGAGTTTTGAATAATTAAAACGTGGCTCCTCTCTGCCTGCTGCTGGACAGAGCACAGGATGTGCTGCTGCTCTGCCCCTGCTCCAGGATCCCAGCCCAGCCCCTCAGGTAACCCTGCAACCCTCCTGAACTATTTACCAATCCTGCAACCTCCTTAAATATTTACTGAGGCTCCTCTAAACTCTTTAGGAACCCTACAAAACCCCAAACTAATCACAGAAACACAAATGTGCCAGTGTTTCACCATCCCCATCATAAAGAAGTTTCTTCCTTATATCTAGTCTGAATCAAACCTCTTTTAGTTTAAAAACATCTTTCCTGTCCCATCACAAGCTCTACTAAAAAGTCTGAATCCCACAAACTCCCAGCCAGCTCCTGTTTGCAGGACACAAGCAGGATCCTGGCTGGGGTGTGGATTCTGGGCTTTGCAGTGCATCAGGTGCACATCAGACTGAGCACCAGGTGAAACCAGACCTAAAACAAAAAAATCACAGCTTGAAATTCTTCCACATTCAGTCTGGAGCTGCTGGATCTCCGGAGGGCTGGGCTGCCCAGGCACTTTGGATGGCACTTGCTTCCCCTCGCAAGGGCAGGGGGAACGTGATGACAAATTCCTCCAGTTAATTAAAAAGCCCCACTTCAGCAACATGGCAGAGCTTTTGAGCTAATTTATGAGCGTTTATTCATTTTGTCCCGGCACAATCTCTGTGGAAATGTAAAATTCAGCTCCTGCTTGATTTTTTCTTTGCATTGACTGGAAGGAGAAAGAACGAATAGATTCTGCTAAATTAATTATCAGCATTGATTTCTTGCCTTTTTTATATTTTTATCCCAAGACGGAGCCCTCAGTAACTTTGAAGAATCTCCAGCACTCAGGCTTGGAAAATTGATCTAGCAGTTTCTGTGAAGCAGCATTTCCAAGCTCCCCTTCCTCAAAATACACTCTAAATGTTAATTTGCATGCTCGAAAGGAACCAGGTGATTTGTCATTATATTTGCCTCCTCTCCCAGATGTAGCTACTCGTTCCCTTCTTAATTGATTTTCATATTTAGACTCAGTTCTCGGGAAAGTAATTTGGGGACTGAATTGGGGAGAGAATTAATAGCTGACAACAAATGGGAACTTGGATGGGACTTCATTAGGGCCATCCGAGTGCCCAGGCTGGGCCTCTCTTCCTCCAGCACTTTCATTTTCGTCATCTATTATAAATCATTATGGTGAAAAACAGCTACAGAATAGAGACTCCTCGCTGCTTCTGCAAAGCTGAGGTGAAAGCTGCCAGAGAAGGGAGAAGAATTTGCAAACATTCATTGGAATAAAAGACCTGGAGGGTCCTTCCTGACTTCATCCTTTGCTGCTGGTGGGAGATGAGGTGTGCAGGACCAGGGAATCCCTGCAGCCAGACCCAAAGGCCATGGGGCTCATCCCCAGCAGGGTGTGATGTGTGTCCCCAGCCAGGTGTCACCTTGGGATGTGTCCCTGTCTGTGGCTGCAGTGACCAAGATCTAATGAGGAGGGGAGAGGGGCCCAAGGAGGTGCCAGGACTTTCACAGCAGAGATCCCGTGTCCCAAAGGCACCCAGGGAAGTGCAGCTGCAAAAAGCAGCATGGAAATCTCCTGGGATAATGGCATGCCAGGCCTCTTACAGCTGCAGCTCCCTGTGCCCACACAGGACACACAGCAGCGCTCGTGTCCCCTCCCTGCCTGGGGACCTCAAAGCCAATGAGATGCTCCTGGTGGCCAAATTCCTGTGACTTTTGGCTGGGAGAAGCCTGAAGCCCAAGAGCTCCTGGTGCAGCTGAGCCCTCCTGCCCCTGGGACTGCTCTGAGCATCCCAGGGCAGCTCCACAGGGATGCCACAGCCCAGGAAAGGCTTTGGCAGCCTCACCCACCCCAGAGCTCTCCTTGGCATCACTCAGCTGACAGCCAGGAGGGCACCAGGCAGGGCAGCAGTGCTCCAGCTGATGGGAATCAGCAAAGCAGCAGAAGCTCCCTGGCTGGCTCAGCTCAGGGAGCTGCACTTCCCCTCCACTTACACTTTTAGCACCTGAATTTTAAAAAAACATGCCCAAACCAACCCATCTTTTAAGGAAGAACTGTTTTTTTTTTTTCTATCAGTATGTTTCCCAGCCCTGGCTGACTGCAGAAAGTTTCATCCTCTCTTCTAAACACAGTTAATTCTCTTATAAATTAACTTACAGTGTCACAGTACATTACCTCACCTTGGAATATTTTTATCCTGAACTTGCTGTGGCTGATGAATGGAACAATGCATGGATTTTCTCTGGGGGTATTTTACCCACAATGGAACTTATTAAAATACAGCTGACTGCAGAAGAAATAGCACTTCCTCAACAGGGCCAGGGTCATCTGGTGAAACCCCAGATAATAAAGAATGGTTTATGGCAAAACTGTTAAATCAGCAGCTCTTGTATGGACCAGCTCTGGGATTTCCTGTAGTCACTGGAAGTTGCCAGGCAGGGTGCCATGGACCAGCTGGAAAGCAGGGCCCCCAGAATGGCACAAAGCCACCTGAAGTGGGGGACAACTGGGCTGAGCCCTGACAGTGACGATGTCCCTGGCACCTGCTGAGGCCAGGGAGCTGTACCTGCTCTGGTGGCTGCTGTGATTTATTCCAGCACTTCACCTCTGGCTGTGAAAAGCTGTTTGTTCACAGAAGGGGCCACCAGGCAGAGCAAGGCGGGCTCACTTGTGTGTGTGTTTGCTTTGTCCCCTGTGCCTGAGGCACCAGTGTGACCCTGGGGTCTCTCCATGTTCCCAGAGACAGGTTTCCACATTTCCAGGGCAGACATGTGCCAGTGGCTCCAGCTGAAGGCACCAGGATGCCTCCAGCAGCACAAAGCTCCTCGGGAACGTGGTGCTGGGGAAAGCCCTGGGCAGGGGAGATGAAACCCATGGGAAAGCCCTTAACCCTACACTGCTCACCAGAGGCACCTCCTCCCTCCCCCAAAACAGAAAAGAGCTGTAAACCCCATTGTCTTGGTTTGAAAAGACAGGAGTCTGTGAAGGAAGGCAAGGGCTTCCCATGAAATGGAAAAGGTAAACCCCCTCTCTCCGAATTACCACAATTTCAAAATAAAAAGGCTCTCAGGCAAAGATATGGGAATGGGAATAACAGTTCTTTACTAGGAAAAAAAAAAACTAAAAAAAAAAATGTAATTAGGACAAACAAAACTACTGATAGAGTCAGAACCTGACACCCTGAGGAGTCAGGGTGTTGGCGCTAGTCCAGTTAAATGGTGGCTGCTCCTGGAGTGGCAGATGAAATGCTGCTGAAGCGATGGCCCAGTAGAAGGGTGTAGTTTTCTCTGAAGGTCTGGTGATAGAGTAGATGGGCCTGGTCTTCCTCTGGGAATCCAGTGAAGAGGCTGAGCTGCTGTCTCAAAAAAATGCTGATTTTATGCAGGTAGGGATGCTTGGCTCCTCCCTCTGGGTGGAGGATCTTACAACGGGATGATGTAACTTTATCAGTCATGCAGTGAGCCATTCAATGGCCCATTAACAGAAGATATCTCCCCGGAGAGAGACATTGTTCTTGGAAGAGATAAGAAAACTGCCCAACAGAAGATACCTGCCCCACCTCCGACAGATGGCAAATAGAATATATGCTTTTCTTACAAGCTAAAACACCCATTTCCCTCCCTTTTACAGCTCTCTGAGTCAGGGAGGGGCCATTAACTCCTTCCCCACCCACACACCCTCCACTGTAGCCCAGTTGCCTCCCCCAGCTGGTGTTTCCATGTTGGTCCCACCCCATTTCTTCCCTTCCCGGCCCCCCATCACTTCCCAGGGTGGTGTTTGGCTGCTGCAGGCAGCGCTGAGGAAAAGCAGGTGGTAAATAGAGACATTTTCTGGAGCAAGGTTGGAAATGAGCATCAGAGGAGCAAAGAGAGCTGCTTAAAGGACAGAGGAGTTGTGGGAGATGTGGGGGGGACTTGGTTTGAACAGACAGGTGTCTGCTAAGGAAGGCAGGAGCCTCCCCTGAAATGAAAAATGCAAACCCCCTCCCTCTGAATTATTGTAATTTTGAAATTAAGGAGCAATCAGGCAAAGATACAAGAATAGGAATAACAGTTCTTTACTAGGAAAATTAAAAATACAAATGCAATAGAACAACAACAACAAAAAACAAACCACTGCCAGAGTCAGAGCAGGCCGTGGCAGCCTGTGGGTCAGGGTGGCGGCAGCAGTGCCATTCCATGGTGGCTCAGCCCTCCTGCAGTGCCAGCTGTGCTTCTGCTGGAGCAGGATCCTGGACAAGGCTGGAGTTTTCCTCTGAAGCTCCAGGGCTGCTGGAGATGGGCCTGGGCTTCCTCTGGGAATGCAGTGGGGCAGAAAGCTGCTCCTCTGGGAATGCAGTGGGGCAGAAAGCTGCTCCTCTGGGAATGCAGTGGGGAAGAAAGCTGCTCCTCTGGGAATGCAGTGGGCAAAGGCTGCTGTGCTGTTCCAAAGTCAGATTGTATCCAGGTAGGAATGCTTGGCTCCTCCCCTGGGCGCAGCATCTCCCCATGGCATGATGGAATTTTCTCAGCCATGCAGGGACACTCAGTGGCCATGAACAGAAGAGATCTCCTGGAGGGAGGGTTGGGTGTGGGAGAGATAAAGCAAACTGCCCAATGAACAGCAGAGAACTGCCCCAGCTCTGACAGATGGCAATAGAACACACACCCCAGCTTCAGACATAGGGACAGGGAGGGAAGGAACAGCATCCCTCAGATGGAAGAGGAGCAGTCCAGCCAGCAGGATGTCACCCAACAGCAAAACTGCCCTGTGTCCAGGACTTGGACGTCCTGGGGTGCTGCTGGCACAGCCACCGGCTCTGCTGGGTCACGCCAAGGTGCCACTTCAGAGCTGTGCCTCAGTTTCCCAGCTTAGACCCACGGCTGCTCTGCACTGTCACAGCCTCTGCGGTGACTTGTCGCACACATCCAAAGAACAGCGAGAATCTCTGCTGAGGGATGTAAATCCAGGTCAAACACTTGCTCTCCGTGTCTCCTGGGGAGAGCAGACGGCGATGAGCTCTGGCAGCAGAGCCCAGCTGCGGGGAGGGCAGAGCCGCTCCCAGCCGGAGCACCGCGGTGTCCCCGCGGCCGGGCCGGGAGAGCCCCAGGGGCTGCATGCCCGGGCTGTGCTCGCTGGTCAGCCACCCTGAGCAATTCCTCCTGGCTTCCCTGCCGGGGCAGCAGGCAGCCACAAGGGTGATTTGAGGTGCCAGGCTGCTGGAGGAGAGAGGGCAGCTGCCCCACGGATTTCATGGGAATTCCCCCTGCTGTAGGTGCACAGTTTGTGTTCACTGGGGCTGGGGCTGTGTGTGGCACACAGTTTGTGACACTGGGGCTGTGTGTGGCACACAGTTGGTGTCACTGGCACTGGGGCTGTGTGTGGCACACAGTTGGTGGCACTGGGGCTGTGTGTGGCACACAGTTTGTGTCACTGGGGCTGTGTGTGGCACACAGTTGGTGTCACTGGCACTGGGGCTGTGTGTGGCACACAGTTGGTGTCACTGGCACTGGGGCTGTGGCCCAGCCTCATCCCCAGTGGTTCCAGCTGTGAAAAGCAGGTGAGCAGCACTGACAGCAATGAGCCATGGAGTGCCCAGGTGTGCTGAGCCGCCACCCCAGGGCACAGAGGGCACACAGGTGCAGTGCATGGACATCAGGGTGTAAAAGGGTGGGCTAAAGCACAAGAAAGAGCAGATGCTTGCAGCCTTCAGAAGTGACCTGATGTTATTCTGTATGGGCAGATGCTTGAAGCCTTCTGGTACTGTATGGTGACACCCTGTGTATCGTGGCCATCTCAGCTGTGACATGTGCTGTGACACCTGACACTCCAGAGCCAGCACAGCCCCTTAACCTTCACCCCCTTGAAATGAACAGGGCTAATGCCTTTATTAATGTTCAGCTCTTTATTAAAAAGATCAGCTGGGCAGGGGGCTCGACGCAGAGCTCGCCCCCGCAGTCGTAGCTTTCCCAGGCAGCCAGAAGGAAGGCGGCGTGCAGAGTCAGTCACTGGAGTCCCGAGCAGCAGCTGTCCTTTCTCCTTCCGTGGCACACCGGTGGCCCGAGGATGAGGAGGCATGGTGTGCAGAGTCTGTTGCTGAAGTCCAGAACAACAGCTGTACCCGCTCCTTCCATGGTAGCAGCACCAGGGCTCTCTGTCTCTATCTCCCTGCTTCTCAGAGCCTAATATAGTCTGTTCTTAGGTGATGGCGACGGTTAAAAGCCAGTCAGGGGATGTGTTTCCCTCTTCCTCAGCTAGGGCATTTATCTAGACTCCTCTATTGTGTTCAGTTTTTGATTTATATTCATTTTTATCTCCTAAAAATACTCCCATGATCCTAGGGGTTTTTATTTGCATGTTAGTCCCAGAATGGCAGCGTGGAGGGGTGGGAGGCCAGGTAGTTTAGAGAAAACAAACAGAGCAATTAGCTAATTAGCATTTCAATATCGGTACTTAGCTAGAGTTAGTTGTTTTCTTTTAGTGTTGCTATGGGAACTAGGAAAGCCCTGCCCGTGTCTCTGGGGAACACCTGGAAACTGTTCATAACACCCTGACCTGGCAAGGCTCAGCTTGCACCACCCCAGACCCATCCAAAACTTTCCCATGTACTGATCATCCCTGCCCACAGCTCCCTGGGACCATCCCTCTTATCTTTAATAAACACTTCCTTTTCCTCCAGTGGCAAATCTGCCCAAAGTCCCCAAGGCCCGATGGCAGGAGCTCCCAGGACAGGGCAGTGCCAGCAGCCACTGCTTCCCAAATCCCTTCTTAATTATGAACGATGAACACTTGAAAATCCGACCCGAGGTGGCTGTCGTTGAGTCATCCTCTCTTTAATTGCTTGCAAATATTGCACTGTCTCACAGTGTGGGCTGTAAATTACCTTCAAATAAAGCGTGGAAGCTGTTTTACAGCTAATATATTGTTTCTTGGCAAAGTCTGGGATTAAATGGATCTTCCTGCTGAGCTAACAGCCCCTTTCCCTGGGAATTAGGCTGTGTGAGTGCTGGGATGGGGCTTGCTGACCTCTTGCTGGACCTTGCTTGCCCCTTGCAGGTAGGAAGAGCCATAGAGGGTGGGAAAACAAGAACTGGAGGTGTCCAGTCCATCTGCTGTGACGATATTGGTGCCTCTCGCTGAGAACCCCAGGAGTGCCAAACACTATTTATCAATATTTCCCAATACCCCCTAAGGTGAGTCTTTCTGAAGATTTCAACATGAGGGTTCATTAAGTGACTTCAAGTGAAAAAAGAAAAAAATAATAAAAGCTGCTGTTCAGCAGTACAGATTTCCCCAGAGGCTTCTGTTATTATCATCTTCCCAGTTATGAGTGATTTATTCTTAATGTTCCTGGCTTGGAACTGCAAATCATTGCTCCTGTTGTGAATCCACTGCAGCTCTCCTGGGATAAAGGGACACAGCCACCACAGGTGCCAGCATCTCTGTGCCTTCCCCAGCAGTCCCCAGGGCCCGGGCTGTCCCTCTGCTCCCCTTGCTGATGTCTCTTAAACCCCAGTCCTGGGGCATTAAAAGTCATGCAGGATTTTTTGAGACGGGGATGGAATTTGAATTTGGGGACGGAATTGCTGTGGGGTGGGGAAGCCTTTGGGGCAGTTTGGCTGGTGCCATGTGGAGTCAGGCAGGATTCCTGCCAGCAGCCAGCCCTGCCAGGAAAATCTCCAAGAAAAGGCTGTTAGAACTGCCCCCAGATCTAACCTCATTTATTAATTCCCAACTCCAGACTCTGAGGGAGCCTGTCCATCACCAAAATATATCTTAAATCAATTCCCATCTCTGGACTCCAAGGACATCTGTCCATCATTCCCCTGTCCCAGGGGAAGGTGGTGGGAATTGTTTGGGAATCTGAGGAGAGGGGATGAAAAGCAGAAAGCAGCAGCTGCCTCTCTGGAGAGGTGCAGAGCACCTTGCAGAACAAATGGTGGCCAAGCAGAGGAAGGAAAAGGTGCCTCCCTTCCATGCCTGGGGGTGTTGGTTTCTTTTCCTGGCACAGGATCAGATGAATTACAGAGGGGCTCAAGGCTGAGCCACTGCAGCAAAAGTCCCAGCAAGGATTTGGCCCTGGCACCAGCAGGTGACAGCTCAGAACTGCAGCAGGATCTCCAGTCACATTAAAATGACAAATTTCCAAGCATGAGGCGATGACTTGGATGTGCTTGGTGTATGACTAACAGAAAATTAGATTTCACATTGTTTCTAGAGCATTCTCATAGTCACCCTGGGAGGAAATGGAAGGAATTCTTTGAAGCAAAGCATTCCCTCCCAAGAAATCAAGGTTATTTCAGGGGTTTATAACTTCCTGTTGGCCCTCAAAACACAGGAGGCAAAATCCACTGCAACCTTAGTCAAACATCCCCCAAGCCACTGTGTCCCTCTGATTACCTAGAAAAGGCAAATTAAGAGTTAAGAAATGCTACAGCTTTTTTCCCAATCTTCCTCCATAACTCCACAATGAAGGATAATTAATTGATGAAGGCACTTGCTCTGCTAACTAAAATTAGCTTCTTTTTTTTCCTTTCAGTGTGTGCAATCCACCAATTCTCAGTGATTCCAGGGGCTGCTGCTGGGGGATGGATCCTGGGCAGGTGTGGGGCAGGGGGCAGTCCTTCAGGCCTTTCCACAGAAGCTCATGGAACAAAGCAGGATTTTTCAGGATCAGCCAGTGAGTTTTGCTACATTTCAGCTCCAAGTGCTCTACAACTCCCTGAAAGGAGGTTGTGGACAAGCGGGGTCAGTCTCTTCTCCCATGTGACAAGCACTGGGACAAAAGGAAAAGGCTCCAAGTTGCACCAGGAAAGGTTTATTTCAATACCAGGAAAAAAAACTCTTCATGGAAAGGTCAGGCATTGGGACAGGCTGCCCAGGGCTGTGGTGGAATCACCATCCCTGCAGGAGCTCAAAAATGGTGCAGCTGTGATGCTTAGGACATGGGTTAGTGGTGGGCTGGCAGTGCTGGGTTAATGGTTGGACTCCATGGGTTTAGAGACCGTTTCCAACCTTAGCAATTCTGTGATTCCACCCTAAGCAGAGGCAGAAGGAATTGATTCCACCCGGAGGCAGAAGGAAGGAGAAGTGGCCGTGGTCTGTCAGTCCTGCACCACTGCCAGCTTTGAAAAGCCCTGCACATTCCCCCTCCTCCCCATCTGCTTCAGACACCTCCACTGGAAACTGCAAAGGGAAACCACAGCTCCTAAGGTACACAGGGATGAATTAGATTTATGTTTATAAAAAGGGATGATGGATGGAGAGACTGTGGTTGTTTTCTGGGGGTGCCCAGTTGAGCTGTTCCTCACCCAGCATCTCCTGCAGAGCAGTCCCCTCACCAATGCTTAGAAAACATTACCCACCCCTCAGGAAAAGCCTGGTGCAGTCAGCAAACCATTTCCTCCACCAGAAATACCTGGAAGAGGGTAAAAGAAGTGGAGAGGAAGGAAGCTGTAAAGCAGAGGAAGCTGGAAGGCATTCCCAACCTCGGCACAGGGACACTCAGGAGCTGGAAGGGCATAAAAGAGTATTTGGTGTTTGTTCAACCCTGGAGCCACAGCACCGGCAAAGATGAGCAAGAACAATAAAAATTCCACCAGTCCGAGGTTTTCCTGGATGAATGTTAAGGCTTTTCTCAGTAAGAACTCTGAATAGTGTGAAAATAACAACAGAAAACATTTTTGCTGTCTCCAGGGAGGAAGACAACATAAAGGGGGATTTCCTGGCCGGGTTGTGCTGGGTACAAAGAGCTGCCACTCTAATCCAAAACCCACCTTGAAGGAATGCTGGAAGGAAATGTGTCCTTCCCTCCTTCCCTCTCTCCTTCAGCTAATTTTATATTTCTCTTTCTGGCTGTGCTGCAGAGTAATGAACGTGGGTGATTTGCCATCAGATAAATTGCACACCATTAGCTGCCTGTTTAGAGACCATATTTCCTCTTTGTGATGAGAGCTCAATATCTTTCCAATGACTTATGACTTGGAGATCTTCTAGACCTGGACTGTAAGTACCAAGCAATTACTGTGCTGTAATTCCAGGGCGTAATTCCAGGGCTGCTCGCCTCCCTGCTGCTCAGAGTCTCTTTAGCCTCCTCAGGTGGACTGGAGGAAGCTTCTCTAGGTTTAAAAGAATGGCTTAATGGCAGCTCTTTTCCAGCAGCTCCCTTTTGCCTTCTCCTTTTCCATCCCCTGCCCGGCGATGCTCAGTGGGCTCCAGGGTTGCACTTTGCGGTAGGAGTGGGTTGGAAATCACAGGAAAGTGCACAGAATCCGGTGCCTACACACAAATTAAAGCCTGGTGCTGCTGGCCCATGGTGCCCAAGCTCCCCTGGAGGGACACAAACCTCCCAGGGATGCAGCCCTTCACTGCCCTGCTCCCTGTGCTGGGTGCCAGCTCCAACGCCTTGGGCAACCACCCCCCTGCCCAGGGCCACCTTCCTGTTTGCATGATGCCTTGGAGTGGCTGTCCAGAGCAGAGGCTGGACAGATTAAGAGAATAGAGTGGGTGTTTATTAAAGGCCTTCAATAGATACACTCTGAGCAGTCAAAAGCCTCCCAGAGACCGACAAGATGGACAACAGTCACGAGTTTTTCAGATAATTTTAAGTTTGGTCCATTTACATTGGTTAATCCCCCAACTACAGCTTCAGGTAATGAAGTCATATTCCCCCAGTTTGCTCCCCCCACCAAATTCCACTCTTCTGGGCCTGAGGCTGTGTGGTGTCCTTGGATCTCAGGCCCAGAGGAATTGTTCTGTCTGACCAAAATGTGAAGGCAGTAGCTGACACTTCATATGAAGTTTAGAGTTATGCACTAATGCACTGCAGGATCTGAAAAATATAAAAGCTAAAATCCTAAGGCATCAGTACAACAGAATTTCCCTTTAGGAGAATCTCTGTGCCCTGGGACATGAGCCCACAGTCACGTTAGCAGCTTTAATAGAAGTGATTATTGAGCTCTGAGAGCTCTGGGTAGTGGAACCTTCCCAAGCCCTGCTGGGAGCAGAGTCAGGAGCAGGGCCCATCTCTGGCAGCAGCCCCCAGCTCCCAGCAAACAGCCTCATTCATGGATGATGGATAATATTAATTAAGGAAGAACATTGCTGATGAGCAGTGAAACACCAGAGTAACCTCAGATGGATGAATGGATGGGTGGGTGGTGAGCACCACAAACCCCTGATTTACCAGAGCTTCCCTTTCAGTAAAAATTATAAAAATGAGCTAAGCAGGAAACTTCCTGATCTTCTCTCTTTTTTATTTTTAACAGCTCTTCTCACTCCTGACATCACTGCACCATCAGGCCTTGGAAACCCTCCCAGTACACTCCCAAAAGGATCGAGTCCCTGATAGGCTTGGTGGGGTGACCCCAGCTCTTCCTGGCTGGGGAGCTGCTTGTTTGAATCAAAATTGTTCTGTTCTTAATACTTTAATCCCAGGTGAAGAACTCCATCCTGAGACAAACCAGGTTCAGATTTGTCTCTCTGTTTCCCTTCTCCGGGGAAAAAAAAAAAAAAAAAAAAAAAAAAAAAAAAAAAAAAAAAAAAAAAAAAAAGGATTATTCTTCGCCGTGAATTTTTTTTTTTTTTTTTTTTTGAATGATAAGTAACAGCACAAACCTACAGGAGATATTTCAGCCTCCCAAACTGCTGACGTTGAAATGTATCCAGGAGACCATACTGTGAGTATTTTAAATAGATCAAATAATCCTCGCTTTGCAAAGCCAGATTTTTGTGTCCCAGGCCCCAGGCAGGTGGAGTTCAAGTGAGTTTCGATGGAGCATTAATAGTGTGTTAATGAAGCCTCCACCCGCTCGCAATCTTCAAAGGCACTCTTGGTTTTGAACTGTAATTGTCCACTGAGAAATGACAAAACAAACAGCAATTACTCTGGAAAAGGGGTTTTTAAAAAAATGATGCCAGGAGGGCTGGAGCCCGTGAAGCAGCATTAGTGATAGATACACATGAAACTGCTGCCAGTGCTGGAGAGCTGGAAGCACAGAAGTGCCTTGTTTTCGTATTTTCCTTCTTTTGCCTTTTCTCATTATTAAATTTTTGCAGCGGGAGCGATGCCCAGGGACGGAGGCAGATGGTGCCTCTGCAGCCAGACCCACGAGAAGCTCCCAAAACATCCCCGGGATGCGATGGGGACCGGGGCTGGTCCTCTGGCATCCCTGAGCTCACCGGAATTGCATCCCTGGAAATGCCAAATAATTCCCCCTCACCCAGAGGCCATTCCAGCAGCAGCCACCACAGGATGTGCCCTGAAACAGCTCCAGCCTCTCCAAAAAGGAGATCTCACCCACCCGGGGGGCGTTTTTATTGGCATGATGCACATAATCCGTTATCTTTATTAGGATGGCCCTGTCCCTGTTTATGTGCAACCCGTGGAATTCTTTTCCTTGAGATAACAAAACCCCCCCGGATCTGCTGGGCAGAAAACTGCTGATAACAGCACACAGCCATTTATTTTATGTGGGATTGTTACAGTGAGAACCCCGAGCAGGCAATAGTGGGCAATTACTGTCGGCTCTGACCTGCAAATGGGAAAAAAATTCCCCTTCCCAGGAAGGAGAACGAGAAGTTATGGACTGGACTCAGTGCTGTGGCAAGGCAAATAATAATAATTCTCCGTGCCTGGAAAGATTGGGGGCTGAAGTGCTCCCTGCCTGCTCTGCCACAGCTCTCCACCTTTATTTTTGGAGTGTTTCCAGTTTCAGAGTGGTTTCTCTTTACCTGAAATACACTTTTTTTTTTCCTTTTAATTAAAAATTGAGTTTGTTGTTGAGATGTACTCCCCTGTAATTTAAGTAGCTTGTATAAAAAAATGAGGCAGCACGTGGGTGCTGTCAGCTCTATAAAGAAGCTCTAAAACCATGGAAGTTTTAGAGGCTGAAGGGGTGGATCCAGCACCTCCCAGCATCCTTACCCTCTGAAACTGCAGGCAAAATAAATTCCTTCTGCATTAACTTTTCCCAGTAATTTAGTCATTGCAAACCCTCGGAATTTGGGATGAGGAAAAGTGGCAAAGCTCCTTTTCCTTTTCCTGGCTGCAAATAAATCTTAAGTATTATATTAATTTTAAACCCATAAGGAATAGGAAAAGTGAGAACAAAGCACTCAGCTCCCTCCTGGTGGATAGTGCTTATCTTGTTTAGGAAATCAGCTTTAAATGAACGCTCAGATAAGCTAATTTCTTCATCTGTGGCTAGCACATTTTAAATGGTTTTATTTAACTAATAAAACCCATTTTTGATTCTGGTTTTTGGGCATCTTAAATTGAAAACCAATTTCCACCCAAATAGACCATGGCACATGGTGTGAGTCCAAACTTAATAACCATCTCATAAAGAAGAAATGCATCATTCCCTATATTATAACATAATAAAATCCAAACACAAAGAATTGCTGTAAATGTACATTAAGCTACATAATTGCTTAAGTAACCTTCCACATACAAAGTGTTTTCTTCTGTTTAGCAAAACAGAGGAGTTTTAAAAAATCAAAGCTGCAGGCTGGTGGTTACCAATAAAGAATCAAATTATGGGAACAAATAAAACACACACAAATGAGAAACAAGATTTAAAGCTGGCAATTTAAACCAAGCTTTCGGCTTTGCTCATTCAAATCATCATTAAAAGAGGTGGCTGAACTAAATCATCTCTGGAGTTTTCAGCTTTCAACTCCTTCCCCTCCACCCCAGGAAAAGCTTAGGAAGGGTGAGACAGGCTGAGGGATGCAGCTGGAAGTGCTGGGACAGTGGCAGGAAGGGGAATTCAGCAAGGTGCTTGTCTTGGTCTGAACAGACAGGTGTCTGCTAAGGAAGGCAGGAGCCTCCCTTGAAATGGAAAATGTAAACACCCTCCCTCTGAATTATTGTAATTTTGAAATTAAGGAGCAATCAGGCAAAGATACAAGAATAGGAATTACAGTTCTTTACTAGGAAAATTAAAAATACAAATGCAATAGTACAAAAATGAAAACAAACCACTGCCAGAGTCAGAGCAGGCCGTGGCAGGCTGTGGGTCAGGGTGGTGGCAGCAGTGCCATTCCATGGGGGCTCAGCCCTCCTGCAGTGCCAGCTGTGCTTCTGCTGGAGCAGGATCCTGGACAAGGCTGGAGTTTTCCTCTGAAGCTCCAGGGCTGCTGGAGATGGGCCTGGGCTCCCTCTGGGAATGCAGTGGGGCAGAAAGCTGCTCCTCTGGGAATGCAGTGGGGCAGAAAGCTGCTCCTCTGGGAATGCAGTGGGGAAGAAAGCTGCTCCTCTGGGAATGCAGTGGGGCAGAAAGCTGCTCCTCTGGGAATGCAGTGGGCAAAGGCTGCTGTGCTGTTCCAAAGTCAGATTGTATCCAGGTAGGAATGCTTGGCTCCTCCCCTGGGCGCAGCATCTCCCCATGGGATGATGGAATTTTCTCAGCCATGCAGGGACACTCAGTGGCCATGAACAGAAGAGATCTCCTGGAGGGAGGGTTGGGTGTGGGAGAGATAAAGCAAACTGCCAATGAACAGCAGAGAACTGCCCCAGCTCTGACAGATGGGAATGGAATACACACCCCCAGCACATTTTGTAACCTGAGACAGTGCTGAACTCTCATGGATTAAAAATGCTAAATTACAAATGCGTAGAATGGATTAAAAAATCCAAATGAGAAGAGCCCAGAGCTTCCCAAGTCACTCAGTCCTCCCCAATCCCAGCTCCATCAAACACCACATGCTTGGAATGACACTTGTCCCTCAGCTGTTCCTGAATCCCAGAGTCAAGGAGAGAAAGCTGGGATTTGGGGAGAGCCAGGGGCACAGAAAAGCAGCAGACTCATGGTTGGTGCTCCATTTTGCTGCACATCTCATGATGTTCAGGCACTGATGGGTGACCCAGAGCCCTGGCGTGGGGAGATGGGATCCTGACTCCTTGCAGCCACCAAATCCACCCCTTCCTGAGTTTTTTATGGGTAAGATATGCAAGTTTTGTAGGAAAATGTCAATAGGGATGCTCCCAAGGAGGCACCCCACCAGAAGGATGAGGCGAGAAGGGGCAGCAGGTGTGTCCCAGCTGGAAATCCATCCCTCCTGCTTGGGAGATGGATCCACCTTCCTGCTGCCACCGCTGGCAGGATGCTGTGGGGAGCCCAGGGATGCAGGATCCCAAAGTCCCACAGAATCACTCATGCCAAGACCCCCTGGCACCTGGATTTGCCACCACCTGGGGGTTTCCCACAGCTGTGAAGCAATGAAGGCTCCACATCCCTCCATGCCAGGCTCCCGTGCTCTTGAGGAGGAGGAGTCCCTTTGGAGTGGATGGAGAGAAGTCTGAAGAGAGAATTTTGGATCTTAGCAGGACCTGAGGCAGCCCAGAGGACATGAAGGGTCAAGGTGGGGCACCTCCCCACTGGCTGTGGCAGCATCCTGGGAAGACACTCAGGAAAAAATCCAATTCCTTCCTGGCATCTCTGGCTTTGACTCACTTCCAGAGCACCTTCCTTTCATGAAACAGAGCAGCTCAGCAAAATGTAGCAATAATGTGTTGTTTTCTATTCCACTGCTCAGCGAGGAGCCTCTGGGGATGGCAGGGAAGGAAAGGGACCTCAGAATAGTGGCAGCCACTCTGTGCAGTTGGAGAAGCTTTCCAGAGCACAGAAATCCTGAAATAGGGCAAACATTCCCCTTCCCTGTTCCTGTTCCAAGGAAAGGGCTCGGGTGAGGGCGGTGTGAGGTGCCCTATGTTTTTGTTTGTTTGGGAATAGCTCCCAGCAGCTGCTGGGAAGAGGCAGGAGGATTCAGAGGAGCAGCTCAGAGAGCCCAGGGCCTCCCTGGTCACACCTGCTTGGGAAGTGGGGACACTTCAGTTCCCCCACCCACAGGGGCACAGCCTCCTGGCTTGGCATCGACTGCTGCATCCCAACAGGCCCTTGGCAGATGCTGGGCATGGGGGAGAGGCGATCTCTGAGCAAGTCACCTGGGCCAGAGAGAGAAATCCTAAAATCACTGCTGTCTCCTCTGGGAGAGGCAGCCACATTCCAGCAGCCAGGCTGGCTCCAGGAGCTGAGCTGGGTTAACTCTGGGACACTGAGGCTTTGTGAAGCCTGACCTAGAGCAGAGGCAGGACAGAGCTAAAGAATAAAGTAAGGATTTATTCAAAGGATCTCCTCCAAGGATCCTCCTTGGGCAGCACAAGAGCTCAGCCAGGGCTGCACCCAAGATGAACCAAAATGGTCCCAAAATGCACGAGCGCTCCCGGGGGCTCTCACTGGGATCAGCTCTGCTCCATTTGCACCTTGCAGTTCATTGTCCCATTCCAGCTCCAGCCCATGCAGTCCCATCCTGCTTGCTTTGCTCTCTTCATTCCACATTGTTTGTGCTCTTGGGCCTGAGGTTTGGATCATTTGTCCTTGATGCCCAGCTGGAGCAGGAATTGTTTTGTCTCCCTGCTCTGTGCAGAGAGCTCACCATCCCTAATATGAAGCTCATACCCACACACTAAAGCAGCACAGAATGTGAAAAATATAAAAGCCAAAACCTGAGGTATCAACACGAGGGTCCTGCGGTCTCTTCCAACCTTAATGATTCCATGGCTGGCTCAGGGCTGCTCCAGACCCTCCTGCCTGGGGACAGCCAAGGGACAGGGCCACCCATGCCCACAGCAGTCACCGTGTGCCCCAGGCTCTGTGCTGGTCCCCAGGGCCACCCCAGGGCAGGCAGGGCCAGACTCCAGCCCCCATTTGAATCCAGTGCCTGCAGTGGGACCACACAGAGCTGTGCCTGCCCTGTCCCCTCCATCTGTCCCCTGCCATGGCTCCAAAAGGACACCTGAGCATCTGAGCTTCATCCTTTCTCCTCATCATCCTCCTGCCCCCAGGAAAGCGAGGAGATGCCTCCAGCCAGCACAGGGAAAGGTGCCCGGTAGCCAGGGCTGTGGATGGGTTGGTGGAAGCATGAGGAGAGTCTAATTCCCTCTGCTGGAGCACCCAAGCAGAGATTCGGTGTTTGGGAGGGGTCAGAGGCCCCTCTGCACCTCCCCAGGAGGGAGCAGAGCCCACAGCTGGGTCTCTGCTCGAGGAGCTGCTGCAGATTTTGGTGCCTGCCTGACTTGGGCTCTGGCCAACCCCAGCTCAGTCACTTCCAAGTTCTTCCATGGCCTTGTTAAACCAAACTGGGCATCAGCTGAAAGCAGCAGCACCGGCACCAGCTGTCCCAGGTCCCACACGAGCCTTGTTTGCCGTATGAGGCACCAGCTCAAGGCTTTCTTTGTCTTGCCAAGAACAAGTGCTAAGGCAAAGCACGGGCCTTGTGCTGCCAGGAGGTACAAACTGGCACCCTTTAGCCATCCCAAAATAACCCAAACCCGTTTGACATAACAAGGTGATTAAACCAGTGTGAGAAATTCTGCTGCTCCAAGCCAACGGGACACGGTGACATAAAAGGAGTTTCGAATCTCAGCTCAATTAGGGGAAGGATGCAGATGGTTTTGGGGAGGGGGACATCTGCATGGGCCTCCCAGAGCTCACTGTGCCATGCCAGCAGTGCCAGGCTGGGGCAAACAGAGGATCTGCATTTACCCACAGCTCCGAGGGCTGGGAAAACACAGAGACTGCCTGATTTGCCTGATTCCACCCATTTTCAGCTTCCCAGCTTGTTAGGGCGTGCGAGAACACTGCTGCCATGGTTCAGTGACCTGCCACCCCCTCCCACACCCACTGGCCAGACGTTCTGCTGCTGCCACACTCTGCAGTAGGAAGGGGGTGTGTTAAAGCTGCTGTTAACACACACGGGTTGGGCTCTCTCAGCAAGGAACATTTTGGCACAGAGTTTTTGCTTCTGCCTCACCAGGCAGGGGAAGAAAAGCCAGGAAGAGGCTGCACAGCACATGGATCTGGCATGAAAGGGAGGGAATTTGCCAGGATGGTGGGAAGCACCCACACAGTGTCCCAGGCTGGAGCAGGAGAGCAGCTCCACACCACAACGCAGGAGAACATCGGCCAAGTATGAGCACGTGGGTGAGAGCTCCAGAATCCAACCTGCTCCCAACATCAGCTGCCCCAGGAGCTCCCCAGGATCCCTGGGGACATCCCAGACCCCCCAGCCCTGCAGTGCCTGGGGAGACTTTCAGGGACCTGCAGAGCTCACCCTGCAGGCCATCTGCCCCCATCCCCTGTGCAGACACTTCCAGCAGACTCTTGATGACCTTCACAGGGCCGTCTCTGCTTGGCCAGCTCTCGTCTCGATGATTTGGAGCCTCTCTGGTGGCTGTCATGCCAATGGAGGGACGGTAAATCTTTGGCCAGCAGTAATTCACAGCCAGACAGCGCTGGGACTGAAGATAACCAAGGGGTTTGAAATCCAATAGTCCCTAAACACTTTCAGGTGCTGCCTTTGCCTTTCTATCTCCAGGCTTCAGGGACAAATAATTCTTTGCAATCTGTGTTCCCAGCTCCTCTCGCCTGAACTCCGGAGAAGGATTTCAGTCAGGTCTAGCACAGCGCGTGCCCATTCGTCATAAAATTATTTTCATTCATTTATCTCCATTCTGCCTTTTCAAGTCCTTTCTTTGCGTGCTACTTCGGCCAAATTCCCAATTCCCTGAATTTATTATCACTATAAAATGGTTGCCTGCTCCACAGCATGACCTAGACACACACCCCACTGCGATGCTTTAGAGGCCTTCGTCTGTTCCTATGGCAACTGGAAAAGGAGGCAAGCACTGCAGCCAGCACTGGGATGGATCCTGCCTGGATGCTGACATCCCTTCCTGGCTGCCAGGAGAGCACGGCAACGCTGGGGGGATGCTCAGTGCAGGAACAAGCAGGGCAGGAACACGTTTTCCTGGTGTTTTCTGTCCCCTGCTCACCTCGCAGCAGCTCTGCTGTGTCCACACCTGGCCAGGAGGATGTGGCAATGCTGGAAGGAGCTCAGCTTGTCCTGAGCTGGGATGGGATGGAAACACAGGCACAGGGAGCTGGCAGCCCATGGTGATGTCCAGCTGTGGCCCTGCTGGGCTGGTCACTGTGATGGTCACTCTGATGTCCACCCTGTTTGTGCTCCAAGTGAAACACCTCACACAAACCCACTCCCTCCAAAGCAGGCAGCTCTGCCCCAAAAAGCTGCTTCTGCAAATCCTACTGCCTTCAACCTGTTGATAGACACTGAGGCCTTTCCTTTCATTTACTGATGTTATTCTCTTTTAATTCCTTATTAATCAATTCCCACATCAGCCACTCCATCAGTTTGCCCGGGATCGAAGTGGAGCTGACAGCCCTGTAATTATCCAGGTCGTCTCATTTATCCTTTTTAAACATTGGCAGAAACCTCACCTGGGAAATCAGCGGAGCAGATTCAGTTCTTGCTTTTGACATAGCCACGATTTTGTTTTTCCTCCTGTGATGGGTCCCAGCTCTGAAGCTGTGGATCCTGTGGGAGCTGCCAAAGCAGCACTTTGCACACTGCCATGGGCCCCATCACTGTCTCCTGCAGCAGCCCAGCTTTCATTTAGAGCTGGGAAAACAGCAGGGAAGGGCTCCCCATCCCCTCTGCAGCACAGGGGCTAGTCCCTCTGCTGCTCACAGAGCTGAGCTCCAGGGAAGGCAGCTCTCAGCTCTCACCACACTGCACAGAGCATTTCCTGAGCACCCCCTGCTCTGGGGAAGCTCAGCATGCTTTCCCCCGTTTTCCAGTTTGAAAAATGCTGTTCAAAAATTAATCAAATTTTAACAAGTGGGGCAAACTGGATTATTTCCTTCTGGGGCCTACAGATTTCCCCACTCTGGGTGGTCCTGACCTGATGTCCTCATGTGGCTCAGGGTGACAGCACACAGGAACACCCCCACAGCTGGCCATGGCTGTGGGCTCAGCCCCAAGGGGAAGGCGATGGGCAGGACCCCCCTGTGTCCCCTTCCTTCAGTGATGCTGGGACCAGCAGCCATCCCACAAGGATTCACAGCTGCTGAACTTTCCCTGGTCAATCCTGCCCAGGCTGAGCTTTCCCTGGTCCATCAAAACCCTGTGAAGCTGCAACAGCCTCCAAGAAAATGAGTAAAACAGCTTTTGCAGGCAGCAAACATCCCTGCTAGGGCTCCTGCAGCAGGTAACTTACAGCACCCATAAATCTGTGTGCAGCATCTTCTGAGGCCAGGCTGCTTTTAACATCCATCAAAAGCCACTGGAAAAAGCCAAAGGAGATGGAGAGTCAGTCCTCTAGAGATGAGCCCTGGCTGCATGCAGGGGAAGCAGCACATTCACACACCCCCGTTGCCTCTGCTCCAGCTCCCCTTTGCTTCCAATTTTACACTTAGCAAAGATGCTGTTTATTCAGGCAGAGCCTTGAGCAACTGGCCCAGCCCCTGGGCTCGTGCTGCAGATGGTGCAAAGCACTGGAGAGAGGCTTGGGAAAAGCTTCCCCTCCACTGGCAGCAGCACAGTCGTGACACACTGGCAGCAGAGAGGGGCAGAAAGGCCTCTGCTCGCTGCCATCTGGCAGCCAGAGCTCAGGGAGCCGGGGCTGGAGGTGAAGGGGGAAGAGTTTCTCTGTTTTCTCACTTGTAGGAAGGAGGAGGAGGTTGAACTGGGAGCAAGAACCTGTTTACCAGCCTGGCAGGGAGCACCGAGTTGAACTGGTGACCTCTGCTCACCCCTGCCAGAGCTGCTCCCCGAGGGCAGGTGGAAATACAGGTTTTGGTGCTGGGATGAGCAGAGCAGGCATCACCAGACTCCATCCAGTGCTTGTTAAACCCCCTCTGGGAAGCAGCTTTACACCAAAGGATTTGTGTGGGATTGCTGCTCAGCAGCACAAGGGTTTGCTCTGAGCAAGGGGATACCAGGGGATGAGAAAACATGGCATTTTAAAGCCTAAGGCTGCCCGGGGCTCCCTGGCATTTCCCTCTTTGTGATCCTGCTTTGTGCCTCCCAGCAGGTCCCACGGAGCCGAAGGGCAGCTGGGTGTGTGGAGGAGGTGATGCCTCTGAGGATGCTCTGCAGGGACTGCTCAGCACTGCTGCAGGGAGGGAGGGAGGCAGCAGCAAACCCCACAGCAGCGTTTTCCAGCCAGGAAAGCTTGGGAAAGGCAGCAGCCTCCAAGGAAGTGTTTGTGGGCTCGCAGAGGAAGCTCAGCACTGCTCCAAGGAGGCTGGAATTCGGGTCAAGAAGGAGATCGAGTCAGCTGCTTGCCTCCCCCCTACCTGAGGGCAGATTTGGAGGCTCCCTGGGCACGGGAAGGGATCCTTGCTCCGGGGCAGCTTGGGGGACATCATGGGGATGGTCCCACCCAACACTGAGCCCCAGGTGTGCAGAGCTGGGGGGCCCACACCGAGCTGGCAGGTGAGGGGCACCACTGTCAGAGCATCAGGGACATCTCCCACCGAGACTGCTGAACCTGACATCCCTGCCCGTGCTCAGGCTGCTTCGTTTTTCACCTCTCCTGGCTCTGAGCTGCTTTCCTGCTGACCCCGGGGGTTCCTCTCCCCGTTTCCTGCCTTCCCTGTCCTTTCAGCACAGCACTGGGGTGCTCTCTCTCCAGCAGCACGAGGGGATGGCTGGAGGCAATGGACACCAGAGGTGAAGGAAGCCCACCAGGATCCTCCTTGGCAGAGCCCTGGGCAGGGGAGGGAGTGCAGGACCACAGCCCAGAGCAGAGCAGCTCCACCAGTGCCACTGTGAGAAATGCTACTCACTTCCAGAAAAATTAAAGCTTTATTAAAACCTTATAAAAAAATACAACAGAACACTGAATAGAAAAAATATTATGGGAGCAGAGGATTTTTCCCACCACGTGCTCATCCACACAATGGAGGTTTTGTCTTTTAACCCTTCAGCTCCTTCCAAAGTTTTGTCAATCTTCTCTGCCCAGTGGTGGAGATCACTTCCTGCCATCCTGACTGGAGGTCAGGTACTGCCACAGTAACGAGCCACCCTCCCAAATGTCCCAAGCCCAGGCCAGCCCCTGATAACCATGAAAAGGGGGGGGGGGGGGGGGACATAATTATAAATCTATAAAACTTCCCCCTCCTAGCATATACATAATATTTGCCCTTTCATTGTGAGAGTCAACCATGGCATTACTCATGTATCACACCACAATCCAAGCTCACACTGCAGTTTGGAGAACCCCCCTGGACAAAGGACAAACACCAAACAGGCTTGAGCAAGGCAGCCAGCACTTCCACAGGTCCCTGTTCCCATCACATCACACAGAGGGAGCCCACTGCTGCCTGAAAGGCCCTAAAAAGCTTTGTTCAATACCTGTGTGGTTGTTAAAAAGCCTGGCATCGATTCTCTTTGCACATCCCCGCCAGCCCATCCCTCCCTGACCTCCCAAACCGCAGCGCTGGGATCCCTTTGTGTGGCAGCAGTTTATGTAACACATTCAAAATGCATCAAAACTCTGCAGAGGCACCTGCAGAAAGGCCTTCTGAGCACACCTAAAGCTGTTTGTTCACCAGATGGGAGATACAGGGCACAATCTACTCACAGGGGTATTGCAGAGTGTGCTCTTTGCTCGCACGTCCTGGCACTACCCTGCAAACTTCCCAGGAATTCAGGGGTGCTCAGGATTTAATAGCTGCAGGGATGAGGCTGTGAAAAATAAATGGGCTTTGTTTGGTAGCTTCCTGCCACTTGTGGGAAACAAAGTGGTTTCAAACCCCACGGCTTTTAATGCTGGGTATTTTTGAAATAAAGAAGTGAAGGAGATTTCCAGCTGACATCTGAGCAGCAAGATGAGCTTGGGAAGAGCTGGGGAAGGAGATGGATGCTTTGGAAACACTCAGCCCTTCTTCCCTGCCACAGCAGCACTGGGAGAGAGTGAAAGAGCCTTCAGCCTCACAGGGTCTGCATCACACAGCTGTGGGATGTGACCCCCATGAATGTCACCTCTCCGAGGTGCCGAGGTTTTGTGCAGGAGCATAAAAGATTTTGGGCAGGAGCAGAGGGGTGTATGGGGTGAGCATCACCCTGCTCACCTCAGGCTGGCATTTGAGGCAGGATGAAGAGCCTCAAGCCCCAGCTGCTCACCTGTGGATACACAGCCCAGCAGCTGGAGGAGGCATTTCCCTTATTTACAGCAACTTCCCGGGACCCCAGGTCAGAACTGAAAGTGCTTTTTGAGAAGCTATTTAGACCTCTACAGAGGAACACACACCATCTCCATAAATTCCAGCTGTGTCGAGGGCAGCAGGATCAGAGAATGTGTCCTGACCACGAATCCATCAATCTCTTCAGGAAAGAATCAATTTTTATGTGCTCGTAGCTGTGGGGATTATTGTTGACCTTGTGTGATCATAAATAGAAGGCACTTTTGGCACAGTCCCTGCTTTCATCTGGCTCCTCTTTATCTTCCTCTCTCTCTCCACTTCCCCATTTTTGGAAGGTAGCTGCCTACTTTGCACCTGCCTACAGCAACCTCCTTTGGAAACATCCATGCATCTTTAGCTGCTAAAGGCAGAATCCTGTCAGAGAATCACAGAGTGCTTTGGGTTGGAAGGGAGCCTAAAGCTCATCTCATCCCACCCCTGCCATGGCAGGGACACCTTCCACTGTCCCAGGCTGCTCCAAGCCCTGTCCAACCTGGCCTTGGGCACTGCCAGGGATCCAGGGGCAGCCACAGCTGCTCTGTGCCAGGGCCTGCCCACCCTCCCAGGGAACAATTCCTTCCCAACATCCCATCCAACCCTGCCCTCTGGCACTGAAGCCATTCCCCCTTGTCCTTTCCTCACTGCCAAAAGTCCCCCCTGGTGCTCCTGGGCTCCATCTCCGTTAGGGAACGCAGTGCCTGGGTTCCCATGAGCAGGACACAGCCCAGGTGGGGGAGTGGGGCACAGAGCAGCCTGGGACATGCCCCCAGACCTTCACCATGCCCCTTCACACCTCCCCACAGCTGTGCTTTTTGCCACTCTGCACCCACAGGTTGATGACCCCAGGATGAGCTGGGCTGTTCTGCCCTCCTCCACCCAGCCCCCACAGCTGCAGGAGCCCGGGAGATCCATTCACAATCATCATGAACTCAGGAAAATTGGGACATGAAATTGGGACATTGGGACAACGCATGAAAATGAACTATTAATATTAACAGTGGCCAGCCAAGGCAGTGGGCAGCACAGAGCCAGCCAGCCCTGCTGGTTCTCTGGATTCCCAGCCCAGGCCTGCCTTTTCCTCCTTCTGCAGCACCCAACCAATCAACTGAATAAACGAGGAAGCAGCAATTAACCCGGCCTCTCCATCAGCCTGCTGCCCAGCCTCTCCCAAATGGAAGCTCCCTGCTGCTCCAGGCAGCTTCAGAGCACAAGATCACTAATTATTGTTCACCCTCTGCTCATCTCCACCCACACCTGGGTCAGCCTGAGCTTCCCAAAAACCAAGGAGAGGCTCTTCCACAAGGTAGCTGGGGTAGGGTATTGCTGCCACACCCGCTGTGACCTGGGGTTTTCCATTCTTCCCACTCTGCAGCCTCTCCCCAGAGCATCTTGCCTCATTCCTGGGAGCACCACAGCAGCTTTCAGCTCTGGGGTGAGCCACGAGGCTGGATCGTGGCTTTAGGGATCCCTCAGGAATGAGACAAGGCACAGGTTCTGTGAAATTACTGACAGAAAGAAAAAAAAAAATTTTTTTTTTTTTAAATTTTTTTACAGACCCATCTCCTGCACAGACAGGCAGGTCTTTGAAATTTGGAGTGCCTTGTAAAATCTAGGTCAGTTTTGTGAGATTATTTTGAAGGAGTGGAAAATCATTCTGACAACATCAAACTGCCCCATTTTGGCTTTTTTTTTTTTTCTTCTTCTCCCTCTGAATGAAGTGCCTTGGAATGACTTTTAGTTCTTTATAATCTAGTGAAGTTAAATCAAAGTTAGAGCCGAATAAAACGCCCCAAATGATTGGTGACAGAGCTGTGAAGTCTCTCCATGCAGCCGGCAGGGAGCAGCCGGGTCTCTCACCAGGCCAGCACTGCCACAGCTCATCAAGTGAGACAGTTCAATCGCCCCTTCCCTCTCCCTGCCCCTCCTGCAAGCCCAATTCCCTTCTCTTTCCAGGCCAGCAGACATCACCCTGAGAAACAGACCCGGGGAGTCCTGTTCCCATCTGGGAACCGCTGGTGGCCTCTTCATGGGGGAACGAGAAACGCTTTGCATCGCGGCAGAGCAGCACCCCGGCTCGGGGAGGAAGCTGGCACCCATGTGAGGAGACCCAGCTGGGGACATGAACCTGTGTGACAGCTCAGTGTGAGAGCCCTGGGCGTCACCAGGATCCACTGCTCCAGGGCAGATCCCCCTGATCAGCATCATCTGCACCCCTCTTCCAGGAGTGACTGACCCCATTTACTGCTGTCACCTGCCCTAAACACAGCCTGAGCAGAGCCAGGTGAGGCTGCGAGCAGAGCGGTGCCAAAGGGGACAACAAGGCCACCCCATGGCAGTGGGTCGCTCCAGACCCTTCAGGGAGGGCAGGGGATCACCCCAGACCCTTTGGGGAGGGCAGGGGATCACCCCAGACCCCTCGGGGGGCTGCAGCTGCCCCATCTGTGAGAGGGCCCCCACCCCAGGGTGCTCTCTTGGCCACCACCTCCAGCCCCCTCCCCGCACAGCTCATCAGGCTCTGCCTGTGAGGACAGCAGAGAGAGCAGGTGATAATTTCATTTCCCTTGCAAATGAGCCCACGTTCCTTCCCCATCCCCAGCACCTCATCAGCAGAGCCATCATCCCCACCCCACTCACTTCAGCTCATCCCCCAGCCCTGACAAAGCCATTCCCACCTCACCATCTCACTGCAGACAGGTTTGCTCACCAATGAAGTTACTGCAGTTAACTATTAATATTAACAAGAACAACTTGCTTTTCCAGCAGACATGGGTCCCTAAATCACCATCCAGCACCAGCTCCTGAAGCCATCACGTGTGGATTGGGATGGGATAATGCAAAAGGTGCCCTATACAGAAAAGGTCTTTTGTGCATGTGGGAACGGGGCTGAGGTGTGAGATGTGGGTGCAAGAAACTGGAAAACCCCAACAGGTCCCAGCCCAGCACAAGGACCCCCCCAAATCCCCTCCACTCCTCACAGGGAATATTTTATCCCTGTTTCCCCACCCCTTGCCTTCCTCCATCGAGGCTTTCCCAATCCCACTGCTACCCCTGCAGGGTGGGGGTCCAAAATCAGCCAGCCCAAATCCACAAGCTCTGCCAAAGCTCTGCTTTGCTGTACTTCAGCATCCCTGGGAGCTCTCCTGGACTCCACAGACCATTCCCATCACAGGTGCTTTAAACTACACCATGCTGGAGCTCAGGAATTAAAACCAAGCCTGAAACCTTCCCAAGGAGCTCAGAGCAAAACCTAGCTGCAGAAAACTCCAGAAAACAAAGATTGGGAGCTCCTGAGTCCCCTCCTGGTCAGGGGAAGGGGGCAGGCACTGGATGGGGGTCACAAGGGGCAGCCACTGGGTGATGGTGTCACCTCCTGAGGTGCCACCTGCCCGGGATCCCCACTGGGATTAATGCACACACCCCAGTGGCATCAGTTCAGGTCCCAGCAGTCACCAACCTCCCAGCGAGCTCTGATCCTGCCTTGCCTTGGCTGGAAGCCCTGCAGGGAACAGAGAAGGAGCCATTCAGGGGGGGATTCCTTCTGCCCCCCAGAGCTGTCCTCACCCTGACCCAGCCCAGCCCCTTGGTATCCCCCTACACCTCTGCCCTGGATTTTTTAAGGCACTGGGGAGCCCTGACACACCAGAGATGGGCTCCATCCTGCCCCCAGCCCTCCTCCCTGCAAAACAGATGGGGACCAGGAAAAGCCAGGAGAGCCAGCAGGATCCAGCCCCACTCTCCTTAATTTCTGTTGAATAATTAAACCCTGGGAAGTTAATACTTTCTGCTTAAAAAACACCAATTCCAGTGTTTGTAATTACTGTTTTATTGAAGCATTAAAAATTAAAGGGCATGCTGAGGTTACAGTGAACACGAGAGCTGTGTTCAGCCCCAGCCAGGGCAAGCTGAGCTCTTGGGCATCAGCCCAGCACTGGGGGGGCACAGCCCCTCAATCTACCCCCAAAACCTGGGGGTCTGGGCCACAAGCCCTGCCCAGCCCAGGCTGCCTCCCTGAGGAGAGAGCCCCCAAACCATCACCCCTGTGGTTGTCAGCACCTCCCAAATCTCCCCTCAGAGCACAGGGTGGAGATTTCAACCCCCAGAGGAACCTCAGGCCCCGCAACCATCCCTGCTCCTGCAGCCAGGGTCAGCCCAGAGCCCCCCACCTGCAGCAGCACAGCCCAAATCTCACCTCTAACAACACTTTAGAGGCCCCAGGTGCTCCCACCCTTCCTGAACCAAGGAATGGGCTCACTGAAGGCCAGGCTGGGCCCATCCTACTGTGTCCAGGCCCCTGGGAATAGAGAATAAGGGCAGAAAGGTGTTTTTAGTACCACAGCTGTGAGGAAACCTCCTCTCCTCCCTCCCCTAGGTCTCATGAGTTCCATCCCTTTGCCATCAATTCATCCCATCCCAAGGGGAGATAGCCTTGGGATTTGCAGCCAGAACATCTCCTGGCCCTGCAGGGCACGTCTGGGGGGAGAGGATGCCCTGGTATGGGGCAATTCCCCACCCCAGGGAAAGGGGACACGGCCAGTGCTGTGTCTGACCAGGCAGGGCCACAGCAGAAAATGAAGGGCTGGAAGTGCCCGTGAGTGTTTCCACGCCCATGGAATGGGGGAGTGGGCTGGTTGGAGAATCACCTGCCCTGGGGAGGTGCTCAAACCTGCAGATGGAGGATCCCTCTACCAGCTGCTGGGTGTGGGGAAAAAGAGGAGAAAGGATACAGAGCTGCTGGGGGCACTGGGCAGGTGACCCTCGGATCTCCCACCCCACCTGTGGCAGCCAGAGCTGTGCCAGTGATGCCTCAGGTTTTGGCTTTTATATTTTTCACATTCTGTGCTGCTTTAGTGTGAGGGTCTGGGCTTCATATGAGGGGATGGTGAGCTCTCTGCACAGAGCAGGGAGACAAAACAATTCCTGCTCCAGCTGGGGACCAAGGACAAATGATCCAAACCTCAGGCCCAAGAGCACAAACAACGTGGGCTGGAGAGAGAAAAACAAGCAGGATGGGAGTGCATGGGCTGAAGCTGGAATGGGACAATGAACTCCAAGGTGCAAATGGAGCAGAGCTGATCCCAGTGAGAGCCCCCGGGAGCGCTCATGCATTTTGGGACCATTTTGGTTCATCTTGGGTGCAGCCCTGGCTGGGCTCTGGTGCTGCCCAAGGTGGATCCATGGAGGAGATCCTTTGAATAAATCCCTGCTTTACTCTTTAGCTCTGTCCTGCCTCTGCTCTAGGCCAGCCTTCACAAGGCATCACCAGGAGCAAAGCTGGAAGGGCCAGAGGCATCCTGGAGTGTTTGAAACCCTGTGGCACAGGGAGCCTGGCCCGTGGGCAGGGTGACAAAAGCCACCTCGGTCCCCATTGAGGACACCTCCCTCTTGAAAAGGAGAGGCTCAGCCCAGGGGTGTCGTGGCCTCTCCTGTTTTCCCAAAGTCCTACTTCAGGAAGTGAAACAAACACAAAACCCAAACCAGAGGTGTTTTGCTGCTTTGGGTGGAGAGGAAGAGCAGTTCAGGGCTGTTCCCATTACCTCAGTGCTGCCAGGCCAAGAGCATCCCCATCCCTCCTGCTGCTCCTGCTGACCCTCATCCCAGTCCTGCTCTTCCCTGCCAGCCTCCCCTCAGGAGGTGCCTCATGCTGCAATCCCACCCTCGGCTGCTTTCGTGTTCCTGCGCAGCTCCCAGGCCTGGCTGCTGCAGGCTGGGTGGCTGGGAGCCCAGAAATACCCAGCAGCTCTGTGCCCAGAAATACCCAATACCTCTGTGCCCAGAAAAACCCAGCTGCTCTGTGCCCAGAACTGCCCAGCAGCTCTGTGCCCAGAAATACCCAGCAGCTCTGTGCCCAGAAATGCCCAGCTGCTCTGTGCCCAGAAAAACCCAGCTGCTCTGTGCCCAGAAAAACCCAGCTGCTCTGTGCCCAGAACTGCCCAGCAGCTCTGTGCCCAGAAAAGCCTAGCACCTCTGTGCCTAGAAATACCCAGCTGCTCTGTGCCCAGAAGTACCCAATAGCTCTGTGCCCAGAACTGCCCAGCAGCTCTGTGCCCAGAAATGCCCAGCAGCTCTGTGCCCAGAAATACCCAGCTGCTCTGTGCCCAGAAATGCCCAGCACCTCCATGCCCACCACGTTACCCCAGTCTGGGCTGCTCTGTTCCCCACTTTGGGCACTTGTTACTCCAGTTTGGCCCCTGATAACCCACATGGGGGGGATGCAGTGGGGTTCAGCCCTGCTCTGAAGCCTCAGACCACCCCAGCCATCCCATGCCACATGGATCACCACCCCCCCACCCGTGACCAGTGGGATGCCCCCATAAACTCCCACGGTTTCCATGGCAGTCAGTTTCCAAGCCTCTCACCAGTCTCCATGGCAATAACTCTTCTTGCTCCATCCAGGGTGGTGGGGCACTGCCAGGGCTCCCCAGAGCACCCCAGCAGATCCCCCAGTTTCCCCAGCACTCTGCCCTGCCAGCAAACCAGTACAACCAGTGCAGCTCACTCCACCTGCACGGACAGAGCCCGTGGGGTACCTGAGCAGCCGGGTGAGGCACAACCTTCCTGCAAACTCCAGGAAAATCCAATTTCCTTCCCTCTGCCAGCCCCTCACCCCATCCCTGCTGGTTCCCCAGTGCTGTCTGTGTTCTGGGGCTGCCTGGCAAGTACTTGGCTCTCTCCCAAGCCGAGGGTTGCAAACCATCCCCGTGGCAGCAGAAGGAGACAAGCTTTGTAAAAGTGACGCACGGCAGATGCAGATTAATTTTATTTTACAGTCCTGCTGAGAATTTTGAGCGAGTCACCAATACGGGGCTAAAAATACCACCGGGGGCCTCGAGTTTTTATTTTTCCTGTTCAACAACACTTACAACGAAAACACCCAGCCAAAATAGCAGCTACAAAACCGGCTGAGCCCCTGGTGGGTGATGGAGGAGCTGGGGGTGGGCAGGTGAGAATGCTCTGGCTGTGCTGGGGCGGCCAGAGGAGGAGGAGGAGGAGGAGGAAGAGAAGAAGCATTCCTCTGCAGCAGAACAGGCTTCCAAGGAAGAGAGCCCCGAGATCTGTGGTGCACAATTCTCTGCAACTTTGGATGATGCTGAGCCAAATGTAAGGAGCATAATCCTCTATTTTCTGTGCTGCTGAATATTGGCAGTGTGATTTTGTCAGTGAATTTGTTCTTTCTGGTGTATTTAATGGAGCTTTGTCTGACTGCCCTGGTGCATGCAGGACCCTGGGCATCCAAGATTCCCTTGTGGCCATGCTGGCAGCCAGCCTTTGGGGAGAAGCCTCTCCAGGAGTTCATCTTCCAGCCTCCTGGCCAATTTTCAAAAGAGCATTGGCAGAATCTTTCCCAGTGCCCAGGGAGGAGCCAGGCAGGTGTGGGGGTTTTACATCCCACGGCTCTGGAAGCAAATTCCCCAAGGTAACAGCAAAGGTGTGCTGGGGTGCTCCCACAGGAGCTTTGTGAGCAGGAGAGGGGTGCAGGGAAGAGGTTCAGGGGTTTTTCTGGTGGGATTTAGGGAGCAGGAGTGAAGCAAGGAGGGTTTGGAGGGAGGGCTGGGCACAATCCTGAGCTGCCCCTGGGATCAGAGGGGTCCAGAGCCCCTCGTGTGATCCAGAACAAAGCAGGAGGACAGGGCTGCTCCATATCCCTGCTGAGGCCACCTGGCACTGCTTGATTAACGTGCCCAGAGAAAGGAGGACAAGCAGATGTTTTTGGTCTTTGCAGCACAAAGCAGCAGTGGGGAAGTCCCTGAAATGTCCCTGCACTTTGGGTTTCCGGTAGGAGCCTGCTCAAACAGGAGCAGGAGCAGCCGAATTCGCAGCATTCTTGAAAAAGTGGTGATGATGAAACTCAGTCAGGGGACACTGAGTCACACAGGAGTGTCCCCTCACCTGTTCCTCACCCTGGGGAGCAGCAGGTCAAGGGACCAGACCCAATCCCCTCCCCAAGGGGACACCCGGGTGGCAGCTCTGGTGTCACGGACACATCACTGCACGACCTCCCCTTTGTGATGCAGTTAAGAGAGAGAGAGCAGCTGTGACTTGGGGGAAAGATGATTGATTAACCATTATAACCCCAATTACAGCTTCTAATTGGGATTAATTTGGTGAGTTAATTATGTGTGGAAATCTGTTGCCTCCCACTTTTCTTTTATGAACTTGCTCCCGAGCCCAGTCCCAGCCTGGCCACACCTGGGCACAGCTGGAAGGGCAGAGGGCTGTCACTGCTGTGTGGTGACACAGAGATTGTGGTGGCACTGCTGCTGACAGCCAGGGGGGCTCCACTTTAGCACCCAGCCACTGCCACTGTCTGACCTAGGTGCAGAGATGGCAAAGGGTGGGGACGGGAACCAAGAGGGCTCAGACCTCAGTGCCAAACCTGAATGAGCCTTTGCAGAGGGGCAGGGATGTCACAGGAGCCTGGGGACAGCCAAGGAACATCTTCTTGCCCCCTGAGGGGCTGAGGAACCTCACAGGTAAATCTGATGGAGCCTCTTCCCTGCACCCCTCTCCTGCTCACGAAGCTCCTGTGGGAGCACCCCAGCACACCTTTGCTGTTACCTTGGGGAATTTGCTTCCAGAGCCGTGGGATGTAAAATCCCCACACCTGCCTGGACCCTCCTTTGTTTCCAGAGCAAACCATGCAAGGAAATCCTGGTGTGCCAGACTTGGTGAGAGTGAGGGACAAGGGGCAAACCACACCCAGGGGCTCCGTGGGCAGCAGAGGTGCAGGACTGGGAATGCCAGGGAAGGGAGGAGCAGCAGCTCCAGTGCCCAGGCTCTGTGCAGCAGCCAGGGCAGCTGGGGGTGCCTTTCCCTGAGGAAAGCCTTGCTGGAAGTGCAGAGCAGGATCTCCCCAGCTACAGCTTCTGCAGAAGGACATGGGGGGGTCCCTGTGGGTCCAGAGATGCTAGAAATGCTCCAGGGCTGGAGCCCCTCTGCTCTGGAGCCAGGCTGGGAGAGCTGGGGGTGCTCACCTGGAGAAGAAAAGGTTCCAGGGAGAGCTCAGAGCCCCTTCCAGGGCTTGAAGGGAGCTGATAACAAAGATAGGGACAGACTTTTTAGCAGGGACTGTTGTGATAAGACAAGGGGTGATGGTTTTAAACTAAAACACGGTCATTTCAGACTGAATATAAGGAAAAAAATATTTATAGTGAGGGTGGTGAGGCCCTGGCAGAGATGCCCAGAGAAGCTGTGGCTGCCCCTGGATCCCTGGAAGTGTCCAAGACCAGGCTGGATGAGGTTTGGAGCAACCTGGGATAGTGGAAGGTGTCCTGCCCGTGGCAGAGGTTGGAATGAGATGAGTTTTAAAGCTTCCAAGCCAAACCATCCCATGATTCTGTGATTCCCATCTGTCCCAGCACTGTCCAGGCCTGCTGTGCTCCCTGTTCCATGTACAGACCCTGCCCTGCTCCCACTGCTGCACACAGCCAGACAGCTGGCAGAGCTGCTGGAGCTCCCTATTATTTTTCTCAGCACTCTCCTGAAAATTAATTAATTCCATTAATTCATTAAATAAACATTCCTTCACGCTCTGAGCCAGCTGTGCACGGTGTCAAGCTGCAAGAATATCATTCATTGCCAGGCTGAATTTCCAGGTCCCAGTCCCAGTGACAGCAAACTGGGGGAATTTGGAAGGAATTGGGTCTGGGAGTGAGGGTTGCAATGCAGCATTCAGCAAAAAATGAAAATGAAATGCTTTGCACACAAAGCTCTGGAGTGGCTGCATTTCCATGCAGGTTGGGAAGTCTTCCCTTATTTCTTAGTGATGCTGTCAGATGCTTTGAATCCTTAGATGAAAGGCACTAAATTAGGCCAGATCGTTGTTTCCTGTTTTCTGGTTTATATTTAGAGAGAAGCTGATACCTCTGGCAGCTCTAACACGAAAAACAAACTTCTCTCCTGTTTCTAACTGGTCTCTGCTGGAACCTCAGTTCCAGAGGGTGAAGGGTGGTGGGAGCCCTCTGAGAGATGGAGAGGAGATGGGAACACCCACCATCCCCTTTCCTCTGGCATTCCAGAGCCAGCAGCCAGGGCTTGGGAATGGACACTTCATTCATTCATTTATTCTTGCCCTCCTGATGCCCTTTGCAGGCAGCAGTGGCAGCTGTGCCAAGGAGCCCTGGCTGGATGCCAAACGCTACAGAGCCACCAAACCCCCCCAGGCATTCCCCTCTCTCCCCATCCTCCCCAGATTTAATTTCCCCCCTCTCCAGAGGAGCTGGATGCTGAGGGCTGGGTCCTGGCTCAGCTGCCACCCTCCCTGGGCTGGGAGATGTCCCATCTTGTCCCCTCCTCAGGCTCGGGCAGGAGAAGCTGCTCCCTCAGCATTTCTGCTCTGCTCTGGGGATGGCTCCTGGTATTTCTCTGCCTGCCTCGGGGAATAATATTGAATGGGCCTTATCTCTCCCGAGAAAATATCGATCCCGAGTTTTAAAGGCTTTCCACTAACGAGCCACAATGAGTGGTAGCACTGCTGGAGCTGATAAAACCGGGAATGCTCAGCCCCACTGCTCTGAAAAGGACTTTCACCCCCAGTCCACGTCCCTTCTGCAAGATACAATAATATAAAGAATGAAAAAGAAAGAAAGAAAAAAAAAGGCAGAAGATTTTGCTGCTCTTTTCACCCAGTAAGTCTGAGGACAGATTTTCAATTTGTTCACTTTCTTCACAGCTCTGGGTTTGCCACAGGGAGAGAGAGATGAGGGAAGGGGACAGGAGATTAAATGCATTCGTTTATTTTGGGAAAGTCATCCTAAAGGGGGAAAATAATATTAAAAAAAAAAAAAAATAAAAAAGAAAGAAAGAAAAAAAAAGTAGGAAAAACCCTGCCATCAGGGAGACAGGACTCAATTAAAGCAAGACCTTGAGATCCACGAGGCAGCAGTGCCGAGCAGGGTCCATCAGCCATCCCTGTCAGGCTCCCGGAGGCTGTGTGGCAGCGAGATCCATCACCTGGGGAAATAACCGCGGTGCTTACATCTTCAGCAGCTCCTTGATCTGCTGATAAACCCGTTAGGGGAAATAAATGGGTTTCTCCTGCCCGGACCGTCCACATCAGCGATGCGATTTGCCGTTTTACCCAGCCGCTGATAAGCAGAGGATCAGGAGGGAAAAGCTCCTTTAACCATTTGCTGATAAAGGCCGAGATAAGATCGGAGCAGCCCCGTGAGCTCCCCCGGCTGCGATTTCCAGCCCCGCTCGCTGCTCCGGGCTGGCTCCGCAGGGCAGGAGCTGCTGCAGGAGAGGTGCCGGGATGCTGAGAGGGGACGCAGGGCAGGGACCACCCATCCTCCCCCCACTGCACTGGCAGGGGAAGGGTTTGGTGCCAGCGACATTAAAATAGGGAGAAAAAAAAAAAAACAAATCAGCTCCATAAAGAAAGTTCTGGGTGGAATTATTTAGAAGAAGAGTGAGGCTCAGAAACATAAATCGCCCCTGGCTTCATTTCTAGGTAAGGAAAATGGATTTCCAGAACAATATCATTCTTTTGACACGCCTGTCCTGGTTTCACAGCTGCCAGAAAACAGGTTAGGAAAAAAATGCAAGACATTCCAGGAGACTCTCCTGGGTGGATGCTACCAGAAATCTGGAAATCAAAAGGTCCAACCCCACCCTGAGGGGACCCCAGGGCCTCCCCACGCACCCACTCTGGCTGTTAAACAAACTGTCCCAGGCAGCAGCACCGGAGAGTGCAACTGACAACTCCTCATTCCGTTTTGTTTGGGTTTATTCACAGTTTTGACACCATTTCCCCTTCTTTTCCCCCTCCCAACTGGGGATTTATTCTTTGCAATTAGCTGTGGGAATTAGAACCATTTTCATATGGCTGTGGCTCTGCTTCCCTTCAAATCTCTTTCATGCTCCTGCTTAATAAATTGTGAATTTGATGTTGGCATCCTCAGATCTCCCTTCCAAATGGAAATGTGTCCTGGCCAGGGTGACCAGGCTGGAGACCTACTCAGAAAGAGCTTGGGAAGGCAGTTGGGATGCCCCAGTGATCACCAGGCACAGCCAGGGCAGAGAAAAGCATTTCCAGGTGACAAAGTCCCTTCTGTTCCACAGCAGCTCCATTCCGTGCTGCCACCTCCACATCAGGGTGCCACTATGCCCCTGGCACGCACACACCCCCCACATAACAAATATTTTGATGCCAATTCTGTGCTCAAAAGTGATGTTAACACCCAGCACTGGCATTCCCAAAGCAGCCCAGCCCCCAGCCTGCCCCGTGGGATGTAATCCATGGGATTTTACAGAGCAAGGCATGTGGGATGTGGAAGGAGGGGCTGCCCCAGCACCCACACTCTGGTCCCTGCTACATCCAACATCCACGAGTGATGCTCCATCACCAAAGGCCAAAGGAGAAGCTTTTTCCCCAGGCAGCCCCTGAGCAGGACTCGGTGCCCACTAACGGGGCAGAGACACAACAGGCAACAGCAGAGCCTCACTCAGCCCCATCACCCACATTTACAGGCTGGCTTGAGATCCAACCAGGTTCCAGACAGATCATTATTTCCCATGACAGCAGCAAAGGTGAGCCAGCCACCTTTTATTTCAGCCTGGAGAAAAATTCTCCTGCCAGGGGATAATTAGGGCTCTCTGCAGTGGGAGGCAGCGCTGCACTGCTGAAAGGTGAAGGCTATTTTAAAAGCAGCTGAGCAGAAACTGTGGAAAAAGCTGCCCAGGGAGCTGATGTGTAACAAGTGCTGCCTCACGAGGCATCCCAAGACTCTTGGTCTTTAAAACTTGCTTAGATCTCCTATAAAATCTGGTTTTATTTGGCTTTTACAACCCTGGGAAGTGAACTGCTGGTGGTTCCTGCTGGCAGACCCCCGTGCCTCTCCCAGGCCAGCTCCTGCCCACCCAGCACTGGCAGCAGTTTGTGCCAGGGGATGCTTTGAGGCTGAGATGAAAGGTGCTGTGGAGAGGTGTTGCTGCTCAGGTCTGCAAAGAGAAGCTTGTGCTGCTTTTATTTAGACACACGCTGGCTGCAAGACACAAAAATTGTTTAATCAATCCTTCCCCTCGGCCGGCGTCACAGGCAGGATGGAGGCTGCCCACGCAGTTTGGAGCTGAAGATGATAAATTGCTCTGGGATAATAGAAGAGTCTCCAGCTCGTCCAGGGCAGGATGTGGCCAGGCTCACGTGGGGGGTGCCCAGAGGACACAGCACCCTGTGGTGACACAGCAGGGACACGGTGAGGGTGGCTGGGCTCTGCTCAGTGCTGCAGCTCAGCTGAAGGAATGGGAGTTTCTCCCAAAGCCTGGCACCAGGAGGACAGGCTGGAGGTGCCAGGGGTGTGGCACAGCTCCAGGGCAACCTCCTGCACTCATCCTGCCACTGCTCTCCATCAGTCACTGCGAGCCAGAGGGGACAATTCCGCCAGGGATCCTGCAGTGACAGTGCCAGGTCAGGCTGCCACCCCACCAGCCTCCCTCACCAGCCAGGCCAGGAGCGATTCCATGCAGGGAAGGGCTGAGAAGGAGTTTCCAGCCCCTGATTTTCCAGCCACACGTTTTATGGCATGCAGGAATCTCCCCATTCAACCTTGCAAACAGCACCAGCCTTACAGCAACACCTCGCCCTGGTGAGCAACCCTACAAAAACAAACCAGGTCACCCCAGCCAGCACCAACCCAGCCAGGGGACGTGCCAGGAGGGGACACATCGGCAGTGGGGGTGGAACCACCCCCAAAGCAAGAGGAACAGCACTAAGGAAAGCTGAAGAAGCAAAGAGTTCTATGGAAGATGGTTGCTTGGAGCTCATCCCTTGCTGTGCTGGCAACATCTGGGGCACACAGAGTCAGGATGTTGCTCTTGAGCTGCTTTGCCCTCAGTCAGTGCCCACTAGGAATTCCTTTCAGGTGCCCACCAGGAATTCAGTGCCCACCAGGAATTCCTTTCAGGTGCTGCAGCACATCCTCCCCTCTGCCCACTCAGCTGAACCCTGAGCAGCCCCTGTGCCCTCACCATCACCTCCAAACACCCCTGGGGGGGATGTTCAGCTCCATGCATGGCCCAGCAGGGTCAAGAGCAGCCTGGAGGCTGGAGGGATCGCTTTGGGCACCTCTTCCCTGCCCAGGGACCGGCAGCTTTCCCCAGAGCCCACCCCAACCCCATCCCACCACTGTCCAACCCACACTGGCTCTTCCTGGAGCTACCAGGGCGGCAGTCCCCAGCGTGCCCATCTAACCCAGCCACTCTCCTTGTGCTTTGTCCTCCCCCAGCTCCACACCCACAACAGCCACCAGCATCACCCCTGTCCCCCCCTCTGTGCAGCTCTGCCCAAGAACTCCCACAGAAGGGCTGGGTGTGGATTCCCCTTTAATTTACCACTTGTCAGGGGGAGGGTTAAAAAAAATCAATAAATAAAACCACTTAGGATGCTTGAAGAAGATGAAAACCCTGAAACTGCAGTCTTCTGGTGGCTTGTCCCTTTGCCAGAGGAGGGGAAGGGTGCCCCCAGCCCCTCTCTCTCTCCCCACCACCCCATCCCAGCGCCACCACGTCCAGGTGGGTTCGGATGCGATCGGACGATGCTCCTCGGGAAGAAAATGACTCCAAAGTTCAGGACGTGTTCACTCACAGCTGGCTGGTGGACGAAACAGCCCCCAGAGTCTGACAGCCCCGGCTCACCCACCGGGAGGGACCTGTCCCAGCTCCTCGGCTGCTGCGGAGTTCTGAGGAGAAGCCACCCGGTGCCGGTGCCACGAAGGCGGTGGGGACGCCCCGTCACAAGCAGTCCCTGCACAGAGCCACCTGTCCTTGGCGGAAGTCGCGGCAGGGGCAGAGGCGCCGGTACTTGGCGTTGTGGCCGGCGCAGCTGAAGAGCAGCGGCTCCTTCTGGAGGTAGCACTCGTGGACGTTCTCGGCCACCGCGGGGTACAGATGGTTCATCTCGTACTCGGTGCTGTCGCACGCGATGCTGAGCCTGGGGGCCAAGGCAAGGCGGTCAGGTCAGCTGAGCGGCCTGCTGGGGGTCACTGAGGGTTTTTGTCCTCCTTTGCTGATCTGTGTTTGCCACCCCTTGGCTACACGTGAGCGCCCGTCACCAGCCCAACACGCCACGCAGCAAGGGGAGAGCCTGGCAACTCAACCCTGCAGCCCAGAGATCGCCCTGTCCCACAGATGGCTCAGAATCACCCACAAAACCCCACCCGAATCTTTGAGCTGGACTCGTTGGTCCTTGTGTGTTCCTTCCAGCTCATGAAGTTCAATGGTTCTCTTACAGCCCCTTGTTGACCAACTCTCTGTGGACACCTCCTACTGCAGATAACATTCCCTGGAAGGGACAGGGGATCAGTGAATGCCCACATGCTCCCTGTTAGCTGGGATTAGCCAGAAAACTGAGGTGGGCATCAGCAAAAGCCCCGAGGAGCAGCAGAAATGCCCAGTGTGGGTTTTAACACCCCTCCCCTCCCAGATGGAACAGTAGCACTGGCATTGCCCTCCCACCAACCCTTCTCAACCGACGAGTCCCTGAGCCAGCTCGTTTTAAGGTCTGGAGGAGGACGTGTAGGGGGAAAGAGTGAAAGCCAGGCCCCAGCTGTAATTTATCACATAAAAATGTCAGCGGGACACGCGGCGCCTGCCTGACCAGCGTGACAGCTCCGGCAACGCTCGCATTTAAATTGCCCAGAGAGCAGCACAGAGCCCAGTGGCAGATTTATACTCTATTAAAACTTCACCACTGTGTGTTCAAAATGCACTTTTATAGAGAGAGACATTAAAAAGGAGAGAGCATGCAGGAGGTGGAGAGGAATGGGGTTGGAAAGAGGTGGAATCATGCCTGGAAAGGCTGTTGTTGCCTGCTGAAGAGTGAAACTGGGTCCTGCCTGCACTGCCATGGCCATGAGGGCTCATCACTGGGATTTTGGGAGGGGGAACATGAGGAAAAAGGGTGCAGGGGATGGGGTGAGCAAAGGGAACGTCATCTGGCTGGTGGCCCCCCACAAGCTCCCTGAGAAGGCCCCAACTCACTGGAGAAACACCTCCTCCTTGTTGAGGAACCTGAAGAAGGTGGGCTCGCAGACCAGCCCGTGCCGCCGGCACGTCTCCGTGCACGTGTGCTGGGGCTCCGACACCCACACCTGCAGCGAGGCCACCGGGGGCCACGCCTGGGGGGCCCACCCGGCGCTGGGGGACCACACCAGGTGGGTGGAGTTGGGGGACAGGGCCAGCGGGCTTGGAGAGCTTTGCATAGCAGGACTCTTGGTCTTGGGAGACGGAGGAAGAGATGAAGTGGTGCAGAAATCCTGGTGGCAGAGAAGATAATGGGTCAGTGCCCTGAGATGTTAACAGTGGGGAAGGGAGGCCGCTGGTGGGACAGGAGGGCACTTGGGATGATGACTTTGCTCATCAGGTTGAGGTCACCTGCATGCACAGATGGCACCTCCTGCTGTGGGAGATGGACCTCTGCTTCTCTCACCTCTTCTTCTCCCAGTGCTGCCTTACTCTCTGCAGCTGAAAGGCCCTGACCCAGCCCCAGCACCCCCAGGTGTCCTCCACCAACCCCCAGCACCTTTAGCCCATGACAAACCTCCCCCAGCCTCATCTCCTGGTGCTCTCTGCAATCAGGGCACTGGCAGCACAATGCCCACGGGAGAACAGGGATGCTCCCCAGGGAGAAGAGGGAAAGCTGCCACGAGGACAGAGATGGTTCCCCAGGGAGGACAGGGATTCTCCCCAACCTGGTGCTGAATGTAGGCGTGGATCCGCTCCAGCATCCCCTCGCAAGTGTACTCGTAAGGCAGGTAAGGCTCCACCTGTGAAGGGTAAGAGCAGAGCACAGGCAGCAGCTGGGGACAGCCTTGCCCTGCCCCCGAGACAGCAGAACCTCGGGCATGGCTCTCCCACCCACCAAAGCTCACGACTCGTGTCTGTCCAAAGCGAGCACGGAAGAATCCTAGGGCTGGAGAAAGCTCACAAGCCATAAAGTGATAAAGAGAGAGAGAGATGTACTTTGGGTTCAACCTACTGGTGAAAATGAAATCACCCCATTCCACTTTAATCTCCCTTTTCTCCACTTTTAGTAAGTTTCAAACCAGTAATCAGTAATTCAAATCAGTAATTTAGTAAGTAATCAAATCAGTTTTCATCCAATAGGTCACTTCAAACTAAAGCATGAACTGTTCCAGCCTACAAAACACTCTGCAGCTGTGGAGAAGGGAGGAGCAATCTTAAAAAAATATATATTTTTTAAGGAACTTTCTGCCCTGGCAAGACATATTTTCCATATTCCCTTATTTTTCCAGAGAGATTTTGCATGAGGTGCCAGTCCTGGGACCTCCCTTCCCCTTGTGTATCTCTGCAGAGCTTTATTCAGAAGGATTATAAGCAAAACCACCCAAAGATAATTAATCCAGAAAACACTGTTGCTTCTATTTTCTGAGCTCTGCACCTCCAAAATAGCTATTTCCCTTTGAAGTACCTGTCAAAACCAAGCTCAAAGGCTCAGTCTGCTGAGAACCCTCTAAGCATCTCCCTGCCATAAATATCCCACCTGAGATCTCAGCCAGGCTGGAAAGCACAGCTGCTTCATCTAATTACAGATGTGCACGCTAATCAGGGCTGACACAGTGACAGGCACCAATCCTGCCTCTGAATTCCTGATGGGCTCTCAGTTAACTGGGGCAGAGTCCTCTGAAAGCAAAACTGCCTGTCTCGGTTTCAGAGCCAGGCTGGGGCTGCCTGGCAGCAGTTTGGAGGAGACAAACCACCCCTTGCTCAGCATCACCAGTGCTCAGTCTCATCTCACCACTGCTTCCATGGGGGGCTTTGCCCAGGACCCCCTTTAGCCAGGCATAGTGCAGACATAATTCCAGGAACTGCCTCATCCCCCAGAATGCTGCAGCACGTCACACAAACCCTCCTTGTGCCTGCACATGTATCCAGAGGTGATGCTCCAGGTGCAATCCCACCTCTCCACAGGCTCCCAGGGGCCCTGGGGGATCCCTGGGCATCAGGAGTAGGCTGGAGCCCACTGCAGCCCCTGCTCCTCCAGCTCCTTTCCCTCTCAGGGGGACCCCAAAGGCTCTCACTTCCCTCTGCTCCCCTCTCCAGGTTTTGTTAGGATTCAGCTCGTGCACTCAGGACTGAGAAAATGCCAATTTTGAGAAGATAATTGTTTAATTAAAATCTGACAGGCTCGGCCTCTTCTCAACAGCCACGTTGTTAATGGCACTCCTCACGTCGGGGGAGCTCAGGATGTCCCCAGAGCCCTGGGAGGGACGAGGAGGAGGAGGAGGAGGAGGAGGAGGAGGAGGAGGAGGAGGAGGAGGAGGAGGAGCGGGGTTCTGAGGTGGGGATCACTGCACCCCACCCCAGAATGATGCACAGGATGGCATGGGAGGGAACGAAGGGGCTGGTAAGATGGACTTTGCCATCCTTTCCTCAGGTGGGAGAGCTTCCCAGCCCCAGTGCTCTCTCCATCAGCCAGGCAGGGAGTTACTGGCGTCCCTTGGGGATGCCACCACGAGAGCCCTGTATTTAGAGTCTCCAGCTGGAAGGGAGGATGAAGTCTCCTTCATTCAAAAGGAAAAGAAAGCGGGGCAGAAAAAAATCTGAACGTCATCAGACAAATAAGTAGAAAAAGAATGCAATTCTGTGCTGGCACGTAACAGCAGGCTGGAACATTTTAACCAGCTATTTTCACTGTGATGTTTAATGTGCCGCTCTTTCAGGCATAGTCTGAAATGTATAATTTTCTATTATGGTCCTGTATGTTTGACTTTAATATAATGAAGCCTCCTCCCTTCACTACACCAGAATATTGGGTCTATTAGATTGCTTGTGTGAGGACTGGTTTTGACAATGGGAAAAGCTGAAGGCCCAGAAAATGACGGTGCTTGCAAACCTCTCCTTCTCCAGCCTCTAACCCCAGGATAACAGATAGAATCCATCACTGGGACAGCCTCCACCATCCCCTTTCCCAAGGGGACACCGCTTGTCTCTCTGCCCCCTGTCCCTGTGCTGAGATTTGATCTCTGGGGTAGAGGGGTTCGGCGCTTCCCTGGTTTTAATTTTCCTTATAAATAGTTCAGGGATGCAAACCATCAGGGAAACCCAGAACTGCTCCCAGTGAGATGAATGGCAGAGACACAGCCTGCCAAAAACCTTGCCCAGCAGCTGGAGGGTGACCTGGAACGGGTGTCACCTCCAAAAGGATGAGAGAGGGCAGCACAAGGGCTGCTCTTGGGGGGAAAAACATAGATTGCAAACCCAAGCCACGTCCCAGGCATGATTCAGCTCTGCCTCCAGAAGGAAGAAGTTTCTTTCAGGCAGAACTAGGTTGGGAGGGACGCCGGCTGCATCCCAACTGCTCTGTTTGCACACAGGCAGCAGCCAGCCCTGCGCCTGGGGAGCTCTGCCAGCCCAGCAGGAGCTCTGGGATGGCACAGCCCGCCCCGAGCTGCAGCCCTGGGGGTCAGCAGGAGAAACTGGGGTGCTGCAGTGACACCGAAATACTGCTGGGAATCAGCAAATCCCCCTGGGACCAAAGCTTGTTGGCAGCTCGACCACACCAGAATTCCTGCCAGGTTCATCAGCCAGCTCCCAAATTCCCAGACAGGCTCCCAGCATCCTGGTGCCCAGCACAGCTTCCACCTGATGGCAGAGCCAGTTTTCCAACATGCCATATCCCCAAAAATGTCTTACTGAGTTCTGGCCTAGAAGATGCAAAGCATCTGCGGGATATGTGATTTTTCAGTCATACGACAACAAAAAAAATCCCTAAATTAAATCAATTTCAGGTCAGTTTTCAATTTTCAATGTTTTCACCCATCAGGGAGGGGGAAAATGTTGTGTTTCAGGTTCAATCTGTCTGAGTTAGTGAAGCAAAGGGAAATGCATCATTTCAGATCCAGCATTCCTTTCAATAAATTGGCAGGGTATTTCCAAACAAAGGCAGGCAGATGGGAAACAAAACCATAGTATTTCATTCCAGTAATTTTGAAATGAAATGTTTTGACAGAAAAAAAATAAATTGATGGTGGTTATTCTGAAACACAGACAAATTTATTAGATATTCCGATAACAGAACACCCCATTTTGCCTTTGGGGAAAAAAAAAAAAAAAAAAAAAAAAGAGTCAGTAAAATAATTTCTCCGAACTCCAGTAACTGGCTGGGAACAGGAACACTAAATTGCCCAGCTACCATCTTTCTGCTGCTTCTCCTGCTAATGCCCTTGTTTTCAATTCCTGCTGTAACAAACAGTATTTTAAAGACAAGATACCCATGGACTCCTGGAGCCAAAGCCCATAATAAGGCTTTTAAACCTGTAAGGTAGGTCAATTTTTAGGCTTAATTGCTTTGACAGCATCTCTAATAAAGCAGACCTTTCTATTTGAAAGATAAAAAGGTTGGGGGCGGGGTGGGGGAAGAGGCTGCTGTAAGTTATTCACACTCACTCCCTGTTCTGCTCTGGGAGGATTTCTACAATTTCTTTAAAACCCCAGAGAGGTGAGCTGTGGATTAACTCCTTGGTGGGAAGGAATCCCTGCTCTCCAGAGTGACTTCGTGTCCCAATGCAAATGAGGCCTCAGTGACTGGAGTTGTTCATCTGAGGCAAATTTAGGACTCCCAGCAGCTGAGGGTAATTCCAGAGGCTGGGATGCTTTATGGGAGGGCAATACAGAGTGGAGGTCCTGATCCCACAGTGGTGAGAGGAATGGCAGATTTGTCTTTACAAACAAGCTGTGGGTCTGCTGGTAGATTAAACCAGCACTGAGAGAAGGGGAAGGATTCCACTGATTGATGAATGGAAAAAAAGATATTTGCCTGTACAAACAAGCTGTAGGTTTGCTGATAAATGAAACTGGATATTGAAAGATGAAAGACACAATGGGGAAAACCCCTAAATTCTTTAAGAATGAAAAATTAAAAGGGAGGGTTGTACATTAGAGGGAAATCTCTGGTATCAGGTGTATTGGAAGTCTGAACCTCTCAAGTACCTCAGGCAATGGGGAAAGAGAGAAGGGAAATGTGGGAAATTAGGATAAAAAAGAGGCTGTGTCCTCCAAAAATTGGAGAGACCCCAGGGGAATGCCCCATGGCCTCTCCTTTTATTTGAATAAAGTAAAAGGACTCCTCTGTCTCCTTTTTGGACATAAACCTCTGATGTGTGGATTAATTTTCCTGACAGTGGGAATGAGGAGAAGAGCTGAGACAGGAGCTTGGTTTGGAGCACACCAGGATGGGCACAGCAGCTGCACACTCCAGTGTGCCCAGTTCTGGACACCAGCTCCTCCTGCCCAGTGCCCATTGCGCCACCAACCCCTTCCCTGAAATCCTTTCTAGTTCTTTAATTTTTAACCAGACCATTAGGCACCTAAATGACCTGGTGCACATCCAGTGAACACCACAGCAACACAACACAGCTGTTCAGGAACCAGCACAGCCCTTTCATCCAGCCTCAATCTCACCAGTCTTGAATTATTTTAACAGCACAGCAGCACCAGGCTTCACTATTTTCTTTCTTCTCTTTGGAAAAACGGAAAATTTCCTTCTCTCTCTCAAAATAGCTCCCAGTCTCCTACCCACAGCAATTCCTTCACTTCAGGGCTGTCTCCAGCCCAGATCGTGGAGGGTCAAGCTCTGACAGCTGGCCTGGCAGCACAGCAGCAGGGATGTCATTATTTTTAATTTAATTCTAATCGAGACACGGGAATGAATGTGCAGAACAACAACTGTTTTCCTAAGTCGGGCTTGATGAGTCTTTACAAACTCACAGAAAAAATGAGTGAAGAGCTGCAGTGATCTGGGAACAGGAATCCCAGAACAGGAATCACCTGGAGGAGGTGAGACACAGGGCGATGGCATGGCCACGTTACCTGAATCAGGTCCCCAGATTGCCACAGGCACCCACCTCTGCAGCTTCTAATGCAGGGAAAAGCAAGGATGACCCTTCTCTGACCAGGATCACCCCTGTCCCCCCCAAATCCCACCCAGCCCCTGGCAGAGCCCGGGTTCCACAGCACATCCCTGTCCTCCAGAGAGGATGGCTCATCCCAGGTGAAGCCAATGGCCAGCAAAATAGCAATCAGCACTTTCCTTCCTGCTTTAATAATCTGGACAACTTGAAAGGCTCCTGCCACTGGGTGGGAGCTAAATATTCATGAGAGAGTGTTTCCAGAGCGGGCGCAGCAGGAGTGCTGCCTTTCCTGGGGTTCTCCCCTTCCTTACATCCCTAACAGAGGCAACTCCTGAAGTCATTCCCATCGATTTGCTCCATCCAGAGGAAATGGTCAGTGAAGTGGGGGAAAGGCAGGTGCAGAGGGCTGCAGCTCTCTGCGTTTATCTTTGTTATCAACCAGCTCCCAGAACTGCTCTCCACCTCCAGCAACCTCAGCCTCCTGCTGCCAAACCTTATCTCAGCCTCCCCTTGCTCCAGGACTACCCCCAGGATTCCCAGGGGATCCTTCAAAGGCACAGCTCTGCCCTGGGGAAACACCTACAATGCAAAAGGAAGGTGGGAGAACATGTGGCCCTGGGGCTGCAGGAAGGGACCAAAAAATCCAAAGGAGAAAGGAAAAGAAAAGGAGAGCCAGGCTCCAACATCTGCTGCTGCTTGTTATCTTAGGTTGGAAATGGGGGTGTGTGTTCCATTCCCATCAGTTAGAGCTGGGGCAGTTCTCTGCTGTTCATTGGCAGTTTGCTTTATCTCTCCCACACCCAACCCTCCCTCCAGGAGATCTCTTCTGTTCATGGCCACTGAGTGTCCCTGCATGGCTGAGAAAATTCCATCATCCCATGGGGAGATGCTGCGCCCAGGGGAGGAGCCAAGCATTCCTACCTGGATCCAATCTGACTTTGGAACAGCACAGCAGCCTTTGCCCACTGCATTCCCAGAGGAGCAGCTTTCTGCCCCACTGCATTCCCAGAGGAGCAGCTTTCTGCCCCACTGCATTCCCAGAGGAAGCCCAGGCCCATCTCCAGCAGCCCTGGAGCTTCAGAGGAAAACTCCAGCCTTGTCCAGGATCCTGCTCCAGCAGGAGCACAGCTGGCACTGCAGGAGGGCTGAGCCCCCATGGAATGGCACTGCTGCCACCACCCTGACCCACAGGCTGCCACGGCCTGCTCTGACTCTGGCAGTGGTTTGTTTTCTTTTTTGTACTATTGCATTTGTATTTTTAATTTTCCTAGTAAAGAGCTGTTATTCCTATTCTTGTATCTTTGCCTGATTGCTCCTTAATTTCAAAATTATAATAATTCAGAGGGAGGGGGTTTACATTTTCCATTTCAAGGGAGGCTCCTGCCTTCCTTAGCAGACACCTGTCTGTTCAAACCAAGACACTTGTCCAAACCCAGCAGCGGGGAGGTCACCCCAAAACTGCTCTGAGGCGTACCTGTGTCCTCATGATGGTTTTGATGGCAGCTTCGAACTCCTCGGAGTTGTTGTAGTCAACAGTCCACACGTGGGGCTTCCCGATGAAGTCCTCAGCATATGGGTGTTGGGAGGACACCTGAAACACAGTGGTGCCAGCTGGGTTTTGCAATCCCTGCTGGAATGGCTGCTGCTTCCTGCTCACAGCTGGATGGCAAAGAGGAGCAGCAGCCTCACCGACAAAGTGGGGTTTGACCCACTGCAACAGGGAGTGCTGGAAAATGGTTTCCTCTGGATCCAGCTGCTCCCCAGCCTCAGGATGATGTGCTATAATTCCCACTGGGTTGGGATGCCCCAACAACACTGAATTCCTTTGGCAGCCCCCAGTATCTCCATCTCTGAACCCCAGGAACAATTTAACCTTGACCTGAGCCAGTCTGTGGATCTGGATGGTAAAAACACACCAAAGCAGGAAAGGTGTGTGAAGGCACCACATCTCCCAGGTTTGCCAGGTCTAGAAACAAGGCAGAGAGAAAATCCATTGCCACTGAAGGCTGGGAAAGGCTGGCACTGGGAGAGAGCAGTGCTGGAAGCTGCATCACCCTGATGCCACGGGCAGTCCACGCACTGGTACTCCACAGGTACTGACATCCTTGCTTTTCCCTGGGCTGCCCACCCAGGTGATTTTTGAGGATCTACCTCTTTTGTTTCAGCCCTGAGGTGCCTTTACAGCCCTGATCTCCTCTGGGAAAAGAAGAGAGATTTTGCTGAGCAGAGGATGTGTTTTGGGAGCACCACAAAACATCAGAGCAGGGCCTGAACCCCTACCAGCTGGAGGAGAAGAGCTGTGTGGTTTATCCCCCTCACTGCCGTCCTTCCTCATTTCTCTCCCTGCGGATTGATCACCTCTTTCCCCTTAGGCACAGAAACACCCCGAGGCATTTCACAGCCCTCACCCTGGCTCCAGGCTGAGATACAGCTCCAGCCCCACCCAAATGGGTGTTAACACCTAATTCAGGGGTGCATGGGGCAATTGGGGGGGCAGGACAGCCCAGTCCAGCTGCACAATTAACACCAAATTCGGGAGGTGCTGGGGCAATCAGGGGGGGCAGGACAGCCCAGTCCAGCTGCACAGCCCCCAGCTCGCTCCCTGCTCAGCGAGGGAGCCTTGCACTGCATTATCCACTTTATTAATAATAAAAGAGGCAATTTTCCCAAGCCTTTAACTTTTAAAGAGCTCCTGCTCTACTTAGATTGAATTCCCAGTGCTGGGCAAGCCTGGGAGGGATTTCATAGCCCTGGCACACTGTGCAGGTCCTGGTGTCCCTCTGGGGGGACAAAGGGATGAGCAGGGGGCATTGCCCTGGGCTGGGAGCAGGGTATGGGGAGGTGGGGATCTGGGCTGGTGGGGAAGGAGCTGGGAGTCTGCAGAAGGCTCCTGCACAACCTTCTCCTTGGAAACCCCAAACCTACAGCACAGCCCCTTCTATCCAAGGCAAATCCCAAACAGGAACCCCATCTGCAGACATCCACAGAGGAAATCTTGCAGAAAGAAAAAGTAACCTCAGCTTAGCAGCTGCCCTTCCCCAGGCTGGCCCAAGGCCTGGGGCCAAGGGAGTGGCTCCAAGCAGCCCCCACACCACACTCGTGTTATAGGTACATATTATAATATTGGCTTTTTGCAAATATTAAAATGGATTCTATATGTGTACTGTTAAAGTGGCTTTGCTATAAAGATACAGATTTTATTTCTGTTGTTAACTAAAAGTTAGAAATGGCTGATATAGATATGATTGTATTAAAATGCCTGCTTGGATGGGATAATATCCAAGGAATATATGATGAGGACCCTACTACTGATATGCCAACTACCAACATTTACCATTGGTAGAAAGTATGGACCAAAGCCCAAAAACTGAAGGTGATGATAAAAAAGGACTGAAACCCCAACCAAGGAATACACATGCTCTAAAAAGGCAGACCTGAGGAGGAACCATGCTAAACAGTTCTTGGAATATGTAATTAGTTTGGGGGAAAGTTTACTATTTATATATATCAATTTTCTTTTATATTTACTATTATATTTATATTGTTTTGTCTTTACTATTATAGTTCTATTGTTTATGAATATGTAACAGGCTGATGGAACAGAAATGGTCTGTAAAGGGTGTTTCCAAAATAGCTGGTGTGCTCCTGGCGGAGTGCCAAGAGGCACCCACCGTATATCTTTGCTTTATTGTCTTTGTCTCTTATTGTACTTTATTAAACCTTCTAAATGTTTGCAGGAGAGTGAACGCTGTTTTCCACACTTGCCTCTCTGGACGTGGGCTTCCCGCGGAAGAACTCGTGGTTGAGGGAGCTGTGGGGAGGGTTGAAGCGCGCCTGCAGGAAAACGCAGCCGTTGGCGATGGCCTCCAGCGGGGCCGGGCCCTCGTAGGGGAACCCAAAGCCAATGAAGAGCTGCAAGGCACAAACACAGTGCTGCTGAGTGATCTTCCCCACAGGGAAACCTCCCAGATAAACCCAGCAGCATCTCCTCTCTGCTGCTCTGCTCCTGCACACCAAGCCTCTAATGGGGTTCAACAAACTATGCTGAAAATTCCCCCTTTTCACAGAATTCACAGAATCACTGGGTTGGAAGAGACTTTCAAGATCATCGAGTCCAACCCAGCCCCAGCACCTCAACTAAACCCTGGCACCCAGTGCCACATCCAGTCTGTGTTAAACACACCCAGGGATGGTGACTCCACCACCTCCCCGGGCAGCCATTCCAGAACTTTATCACCTTTCTGTAATAAACTTTTTCCTAATATCCAACCTATATTTCCTTTGATGCAACTTGAGACTGTGTCCTCTGGTTCTGTCAGTTCCTGGAGAAAGAGCCCAACCCCACCTGGCCACAGCCACCTTTCAGGAGCTGCAGAAAGTGATAAGGTCACCCCTGAGTCTCTCCTTTTCTCCAGGCTGAACACCCCTAGTCCATCAACCACAGCCATGGAGTATCCAGGAGCTGCAAGATCCCCCGTGGTGCTTACAACCATCGCTTTGGCCCTGCATGGAGCAGCATTGCTTTGCCAAAGCTGTTTGGGCTGGTAAATCAGGAATATTTCCCCCGGCACCAGCTGAAGGCGACAGGGATGCACCCACGCCCACACACTCCAAGAATCTCGTTTATTTTTATCACAGCTATAAAGTGAAAAAAAAAAACCCATACCCACTCAGCAATAAATGAATTAATGAGGAAACTTTGCACTCTGCCTGTGGACAGTCTGCAAGGAGAAACTCCTCAGATACATCTTGATCCAAAATGTGCTCTGCTCCGTTCCTACCTAATTATCCGGGCTGAGAGGCTCATGGTTAATTATCCCAGCTGGGAGTGCCTGCAGGCCTGGGAGGAGCACAGATAATGGGGGACAGGTCCTGGGATGCCCTGACCCACCTTTGCCTTCCTCAGTAGCTGCTGGAACTCGTGCTGGGGCAGCAGCCCGTGGTTCTTGACGAACGCCGGCACCTCGGGTGGCCTCTGTGTCTCATAATAAACCGTGCCATGGATCTCCATGTACTTGTTGAGGATGGCCAGGAACTTCTCCTTGCCCTGGGGAGGAAGGCAGACATGTGAACTACACCAAAGGATGGGTCTGACCTCCTCCCCATGGTTATGGGGGGGTGGTAACTCTCAAACTGCTGTCCCAGAGCACCTGCCATGCTTCAGGCAGACCCACAGCAGTGCAAAATCCCCACCTGTCCCTCCTCATGCTTTGGAAACACATCCTGGACTGCCCCAGGCTCCTGGAGAGCCCGAATGGCTGCAGGATCCATCACTTTGATCATCAGGTTCCTGCCTCCCCGTCCCCTCCAAGGGCAGCTTCCACTCTGGAGCTGCTGAATTAAAGGCTTCAGAGGGTTCAGAAGGAAGTCTGCAAAGACCAGAGCTTGCTAATAGCCTCTTATTCCAAGTAACAAGTTCCAAGGATTTTCTCATTCAGATTTAATCCTGTTTCACTACCTGGAAAATGAAGAGGGTCATCAATTTTCTTCTCTTGGAGGCTTCCCTCCAAGCAGCCTTTCTTTTTAACAATTTCTCTACTGCAGAATTTTTTTTTGCTTGAAAAAAGCACAAAGGGCCCATCCTTTGGATGCCGGGTTTCCCAGTGCTGCAACAGCCCCAAAAGAGCAAAGACCAAGGGGAATAAGAAGTTATAAATGGGGAATTTGAGAAAACTCTGTATGTTGCCTTAAAGCCTCCTCAAATGTTGTATTTCTGCCCTCGGCCATGGATCCCTGGAATCCTCCAAGGCTCTAAGGCTTTCCCAGCTTATTAGAACTTCAGCTCCTATTGTGAGCCAGAGGCAAGAAGTTCAGAGGGGTAGGAAATGAGAAATAAAGGGAAGGGAGGTTTAATGAAATGTTTCTAAATGTCAAAAACATCCTGCTCTGGAGAGGGTGTTTGGTCCAAGGCTGGTAAATGAGCACCTGGCTCCAGAAGATGGAGGTGGTCTTTGCCTTTTTACACCTCAAAATCACTCAAAATAAGGAAAAACTCCTCTATTCCCTTCTCTATTCCATGGAGGGTACAAGATGGGAAGCAAAGGCCAGGCAGCCTGGCCTCAAGGAACCAGCAAGGCCCAGCCCCAGCCTCTTCACCCAGCAATAAATGACCCCAAATATGCAGTTTGGGGAAAACTGATGTTGTTTGTGAGTTCTGACTCAAAACAGCAAATGCCTGTAGCACCCTGTGTGGAGGGAAATGTCCTTTCTGGGGTTTGAACTCTCTTTATTGCCTTCCCAAATTACCTTGACTAAGCTCCAAGGAAACTTCTGGATAAGAAGGGGCAGGGGAATGGTAGAAAAATAAGACAAGATGTTGCAGTTCTCCTAAAATGAGATTTAGTGTGTTTCAGTATGGCTTTTAGGGAGCCCCCGAGCCGGGCAGAGGCAGGGGGGATTTGCTCTCAGACCTGGGCAGTGATGGAAAACCCACAAACATGGGTAAAGAGGAGATGGGGTGGCTGGATCCTGGCTCACCACAAGCATCCCTGCTAATTAGCAGCTGCTAATCAGGAAAGCTGGGAAGGGGAGGAGGTACAGCCCCCACTGCATCAACCCACATCAATCCCAGCAGCTCCAGAGGACCCAGCCCACGTCAAGGCAAAGTCAACTCCGACAGAAACCTTTTCTCTCCCGAGGAGAGGTGCAGAGGCAAAGCCCAGCAGCAGCTGGTGTGGTACAGTACCTGCAACTGGAGCAGCCCCAGGCGGTGCACAGAGGGAAAAATAGAAATAAATCAACAGACAAAGAGAATTAGCACCTTTTTACAGCCCAGGAAGGAAAAGCAGCTTGCTAGCTCTGGATAAGATGGGGGGAGCATGCAGAGCCCCTCTGGAGAAGCAGGGGGGTGTTTTGGGGGTCTGGAGGGGCTGTCCCCATGCAGTGACCCACCCCTCTCCCCCAGGTGTTCCAGGCTCGGGGAGCACGACCCCTTTTCACAGAGTGCTTGAAAGCAGACACAAATTATCCCCATCATAATGCAGCAATCACTGCAATTAATTAGTGGCAATGATTATGATTAATTACATAAAATCATTGATACAAAATCCTCAGTCTCAGAGCCTGCAGGGAGGAAGCACCACCCAGAGCAAGGAGCAGGGAACGGTGTCCCTCCAGCCTCTCCGTTTGTTGGAGGCTCTGGATGTGTCACATCACTCCCCCAGGACACAAGGATGGTTCTCCACAAACACACCCAGATCTGCACCTCCACAGCTCAGGGTGAGATCCAGAGGCTGGGGCTGCCTCCCAGCTCTGCCTGTGCCCACCCCTGCCTGCCTGGCTTGTCCCCACCAGCCCAAGGCCACCCACCTTCCAGATGCTGGCCTCCTTGCCGTACACCACGGCCATGCTGCTGACTTTGTTGGCCTTGATCAGCTGCCTCTCGGTCTGGTTGAGCTCCTCCGACACGAAGCCCATGAAGGAGTTGTCAGGGGTGTGAGCTGTGGGCACAAAGGGGAGGAGACAGGTGGCTGGAGAGATGTTTTTTGGGATGTCCCCAGGGTTGGGGATACAACCTGAGCTGAGCCCAGCTCCAGAGCCTTGCTGGAGCATGGAGGAAAATGGAGCTTGAATCCCTATCCAAGCAGCTCATGGAATCCAGGCTTCAGAGCCCACTCGAGCAGCTCTTCACACAGTGAGGCATTTAAGGCTGCCAGAGGGGCTTTACCCAGCTGGGAAAATGGAATGCCTGAGTCACCCAGCAGCCAGTGGGACACTGGGCTCCTTCCAGACACGCACATCTCCTGTCTGTGCCACAGGCAAATCCCACTGAGCTGCTCTCACCTTCAGAATCCCAGCAGAAAGCAAAGCTGGCTCTGCAACCCACACCACCCCAGCTGGAAGCTGCTGGCTGTGCCCTGACTGTGCTGGAGCAGTGGAAGGAGCCTGGTCTCTCTCCCTGCATCATTCTGTAGCCCAAGAGGTGGCCCAGCAGGAGCAGAGCCAGGGAGGACAGCACTGCCTGAGCATCACCTCGTGGAGGATCTCAGAGCCCCAGAACCACCTGGCAGGCCCCCACTGGTGCCTGAAGTTTTTAGCTTTTATATTTTTCAGATCCTGTACTGCAGTAGTGAATAACTCTGGGCTCCATACAGAGTGTTAGTAAGCTCTCTTCAGTTTGGTCAGACAAAATTCTCCCTCTAGGGCTGAGAACCAAGGACACCATCACAGCCTCAGGCCTGAAAAGTATAGATGTTGCAGTAAGGTAGAAAAATTATAAGAAAAAGGCCTCAAAAAATCAGGCCTGCTCTGTTGTATCAGTGGCTGGCCTTGTCAAGCTAGCACTTTGCAAGTTCCATGTGCAAGCAATCCTGTTGTGAGCAGTTAGTTAGCATAACAATCTATTCCTGGGTGAAAAACAACTAGCACCTGTATAAACTGGTTCTACACCGTTAGAAAAATGAAAACTATCTCTCACAAACAACTTTTCAGCACATACACACCGGGGGTTTGAGTGACCAATCAGTACAGGGTAATAACCTGTTACCTTGCTACCCTGACCAATAAAGTAATTGGCAAGAAAGCTCCTGGCCAATTGGAGTCACACACGAGGTTTGTAAAACTGGATAAAAAGGAGTTATGTGAATAAAGAATGGGCTTTTCCACCATGAAGAAAATGGAGTCTCGTGTGAATTATTCCGATATATAAACAAAAGTGAATTGGGGAGAAGCAAACTGTGAGAATGTGACTTCGTTACCTGAAGCTGTAATTGGACCATTAACCCCTGATAAGCAAAAAGACCAAACTTACATCTGTCTGCAAAACTCGTGACCATCGTCCATCCCGGGTGTAGCCTCTGCCAGGCTCCTGCACTGCCCAAGGTGTAACTATTGAAGGCCTTTGATAAATACCCACTTTGTTCTGCAACTGAGTCTAGCCCCTGTTGTAGGCAGGCACTGCAGGCACCCCCACTTACGGAACATGGTCATGAACTGGCTGGGCTGCAGGTTCCAGTAGCCCCAGTTGGTGCGGTAGCCGCGCAGCGTGGCGTACTCCTCGTGGTTGTAGGCTGGCTCTGTCCCAAACGTGTCGATGACCCGGACACGGCACCTGCGGGGCACACACCCCCTGAGGACATCTGTCCCCAGGAACCTTGTCCCTGGTCTGCACCCCGAGCAGAGTGAGAGGAATGAGGGATTTGTCTTCACAAAACCAGCTGTGGGTCTGCTGGTAGACAAAACCAGCACTGAGAGGTAAAAGAAACAATGGGGAGGGTTCCACTGAGTGATGAAAGGAAAAAGATATTTGCTTTTACAAATAAACTTTAGGGTTGCTGATAAATGGAATTGGATATTGAAAGATGAAAGAAACAATGGGAAAACCCCTAAATTCTATAGGAATTAAAAATCAAAAGGGAGGGTTATGCATTAGAGGGAAATCTCTGGTATCAGGCATTTCAGGAAGTCTGTACCTCTCAAGTACCTCAGGCAATGGGGAAAGAGAGAAGGGAAATGCAGATCTGCAGCTCCACAGCTGCGTCCTCCAAAAATTGGAGAGAGCCCAGGGGAATGCCCCATGGCCTCTCCCTTTATTGGAATAAAGAAAAAGGACTCCTCTGTCTCGTTTTTGGACATAAACCTCTGATGTTTGTGGATTAATTTTCCTGACAAGAGGGTGCAGCAGCATCCCAAGGAGCCCTTCCCAGCACTGCTCCCTCCTCACAGGACAATTTTCCTTTGCAGGACCCTTAGCTCCCAGACAGCTGCAAGAATGATGAACCTCCCAAAAGCTTATTAATGCCTTTCCCAATATCCTGGGAATGCTGAGGCAGGCACTACCAGCACAAGGCTGAGGACAGAAGAGGAACAACAAGCAAGGCAAGAACAAAACAAGCTGAATGCAAAAGCAAATGCATTTGTAATAAAAGCAATAACGCTGCTTGTCATTTTTCTCTCTAATAAAATTGTGTAGGATAGTGGAAGAGATGGTGAAAAATGTAATAAATAGCAGGTCTATCAGCACTAAATTAAACCGCAGATTTTCCAGGCTGGTGATATACCAGGGGATGATGACATTTGTCTTGATGCTCAAGGAGCCAGGGACAGGGCTCCTTACAAATTCCCAAGGCTCACCCTCCCCTGCATGCTGTGCCCACCCCTGGCTGCAGGAATGGAACGGAAGCACGCATCAACACACTGCAGGCACATGCAGGGTTTGGTCTTTCCCCAGCTCTCTCTCTTTTATTGAGCTTTTATCCTAAATACCTGAGGCTCAGAATGCCTCGTGCCGTGGCACCAGGGGACACAGCAAGGCACCAGGCAGGCAAAAATCAAAGGTAAAATCAAAGGGTCTGGCTCCTTGGATTGGTCATTAGCATTACTCTTTGCTTGCTAATTAATGAAATGGAGATCAAGAGTTGGCAGTGGCTTTGCTTACCTGTATTTCTTAAAGGAGAGCCCCATGTGCTGCTTCATCTGCTGGAGGCCGTGGTAGTCGGTGTAAATCAGGTCAAAAGGCAGAGGACTGGTCAAGGGGCAGTTCCCCCGTCCTGGAGGCACCCCTAAGTGACTGGGGAGAAGCAGGAGGGATCAGCCCCAAAGCCCTGCAGCACAAGCTCTCCTTTCCCTGCTGGGCATTGAGCAGGAGCCATCAAACAGCTCCTCTTTGATGGAGGGGGAGGCAGATGGTTCTTCTCACCCCAGTTTTTATTTCCCAGACCAAAGATCTGGAGGGTCCTGGTCCCTCCCCATCTTTGCACCTGCTCCAGCTGAGTTCCTGCTCCTCCCACATGGACTGTGAGGCACAGCATTCCCAGCCAGGGCTCACCAGCATCCCAGTCCCCACACACCCTCCCTTGGACCTCTCTTGTTGAAGACACCAGATTTCATTTACTTTCATTGCAGTCACACCAGTGACAGACTTGTAAAGCCACATCTATCCTCTCCTCTCTGCCTGCAAGGCTCCCAGCTGGGCCTAAAGCTCCCTGTTCCCAGCTCCCCATCCCTCCCAGCCCACCCTGGAATGTCTCTCTTATTCCAGTCCTTACCCACCACATCCCAGAGCACTCTCAGCTTCTCCTTGACTCTGCTGGCAATGCCTCTCCTTGGATGTTGGGCACATTTAATTCATATTTCTCAATTTTGGTCCCATTTATGAAATAATTCCATAAAACAGGGGGCAGCTGGGCCCTGGGTCTCATTCAGGGGGTTTCCAGCCAGTTCCTTACAAACAGCCACACTCAGCCCCTCTTCCCTCCTCCAGTGGATAAAATGCATTATGAAAATCCAGATAAACTTGACTGACTGTAATCTTTTTATCAAGACCATCAGTTACCTCGCTGCCAGGGTGAGATGTGATTAATCCAGCAAGATACAGGGCTGGTAAACCTGTGGTGTGTCTCCTTCCATTTCCAATTACCTCTGTGAACTGATGAATCTCTCTCTCTCCAAAGCTGTTTCACCAAGTGTACCACTGATGTCAGCCTGACAGCCCATCTGCTTGTCTGGACCATGTTTCCTCCTTCTCAGAAAAAAAACCTCCTGTGACACCTTCCAGCTTCAGCAGGTTTCTAAAAATCCATGTTGCTTGTACTTGTGATTTCCCAGTGCCAGTTGCTCAGAGGCTGATTCACTCCACAGTTTCAATGCTCTTGTATTTTGTTTTTCCTCCTAAAGATGATAATTCCTCATCCCCATAGCTCTATTCACACCCAAAAAGCAGCAGTATCCTCATGGAAAACCAAACTGCTGAGCTGATTTGGTCCACTCAGGCTGTCTCACTCCCACCATGCAGTTGTCCCATTCCATTCTCAGTCCTTCCAACAAGGCTGAGGAATTCCTGTTTTATTTCACAAGTCTGAGCTCAGACACTGTGAAATTTCACCCTTAGCTCCTGCCTGCCAGGACGTCTGTCTTTGTTTTCTTCTGGGCTCTTCGCTTACTCCAAACCCCTATTTGGAGATGGGAATTTGTCCCAGCCATGCCTGTAGGTATTTTCTCTTCTGTAGTTCAGGCTTTACACTCCCAGGCTTTGAATCTTTCCTTCTCTGTGACCTCTCTTACTGCTTCTCTCAATTTCTCAGCATTTTCCCTTCTGAACCTGAGAATTCCCTTTCCAGCCCTAGCTGGGGTTAATCTGTTCCTCAGCTGAAGCTCAAATGGACCCATGGTCCCGGGGTCCATCCTCTGAGGAGCACTTCCATAAGGTCCTCACCCCTTGCTGAGCCCTTCAGCATTTCACCTGTCAATTCCGTGGCTGCTTCCAGAGGGAATCGATGCTTTCCCATCCAGGGAAGGCCAAGGGACACAACTGTCACAAGGATTTGCTCTCCATCTCTCACTAACATCAGAAGGGGCCACACAGAGCCAGAAATTTGTTGGCCATAAGAAATATGATAAAGGGCTCTTGGTTGGCTCCTGGCCACACCTCCCTCTTCTTCTGAACCTGACCTGGTGGAACATGCCCCTGCTCATTGCAGGGGTTTGGACCAGAAGAGCTTTAAATGTCCCTCTGAACTCAGACTTTTCTATGACTCTGATGTGGCTCCAAGTCCTTGAGCACTGAGCACCAAGATCCTTCTTCCAGCCCCATCCCAACCTGACAACAGTGCAGGGTCACCCCAAACTCCCGACCATGACAGGGACACCAGAAAATGTGTAAATGTGGAACAACCACGCTGGCCAAAGCCAGAAAAAGCAGAGAATTTCAATTTAAGACAAAGAGCTGCTTTTGCAGCTGCTTCATTGCTCTTGTCACAAGGAATCTCAGCACCAGCTCAGGGCAGCCTGGCCGGGGATGCCGCAGGGGGAACAGGTTGCAGTTTTGTCACTTTTATGCACAATTTTACACGACAGGACTGATTGGGAAGATGGCAGGAATAGAAAGGCTCTCACCTCCCACAGCCACCTCGGCACAATAAATAGGGCACCAAGGAGACTCAACCTCCCAGGAAGGCTGAAGGGGAATTTTTAAGCCAGGATTTTGTAGAAATGGAATTCTAAACAACGCATTTGCTCACACAGTGCTGCTTTTTCCCCAGCCATCAGACAAACAGTGATTTACACCAACCTGCACTGTGGTGGAACCAATCCATAAACCTTGTATTTAACTAAAAATCCCCAAACCATTACACTGTGCTTGCAGCACACACCATCCTCTGGCTGGTACGTGTCACACAAGCCACTGCACTACAAAATAATCTGTAATTTAAGGAAGCCCTAACCAAGCTTGACGAGGGGCTGCAGGAGGCAGCAATTAGTGTAACTCATACTGAAGCTTCAAAAAAAGTTCCCACCAGTTGGGAAGAGCAAGTCTGATTCTCCCAGCTCCCATCAGCACCACAATCTGGCACACATCCCCTCTCCAGGTGCTCAGGACTTGCCACATCCATTTATACTCCCTGTACCATGGCTGTGTGGCTGGAATAGCTCAGAGAGCAGGAGCAGTGGCTTTGAGCAGAACATCTCTTCATTTATCCCCCTTATCCTCCCTAAACACTTTATAACCACTGATTTTAATATTCCACTCATGCAAATCCAGCCTGCACCTCTGAGATGGGGGCGGGGGGAGAATTTTTTTTTTTTTTATTCCTCCTTATTTAAACATTCTTTATTCAGGCTTTCATCATTTGCCAGTTAAGTCAACTAATTTTCTACTAAACCCAATTTCACTCATGGTTGGAGTGCAATTTCCCTGATTTTTCCTTGTGCCATGTACTATTAATGGCGCTTGAAATTACGCAAATAAAATTGATGAGCGCAAACGCCGCCTTCGCCGCCAGCACAGCCCAGGGATCTGCTGGGGAATCCTCCCCTCCCAGACCAGCCATGGGTGGTGACCAGCTCAGCACCCCTGGCTAGTGGTCCGGGGGTTTGTCCCATCCCAAATCCCGGATCAGAGCATCGGCTGAGCCCTGGCTCCTCTCTGGGAGGGAGCAGCCGGAGCGGCTCCGATCCAAGCGGATGCCAAGCTCGCCTCTCTGCCAGCTGCCTCCACCAGCTGTGCCTACTCCAGAATAAATCTCCAGCAGCTTCTTGTCCTGCTATTTTCCTCTCAGAGGTACTTTAATCAGCCAGGGGACCGTCCCCTCCCTGGGCATGGTGCAGGCGCTCTGGAGTCAGATGACTGCGGGGTTATCTTTACATCCCATTGACCTATTTTCAAATTAACCCCACGTTTCTTTCTGCGTTATCACTCCTGGTGCTGAGAAGTCCAGCACTAAATGGATCTCGTGGGCATCTCCTGGCAGCCTGGGCCAATATTTTGTATTATATTTAATTGCATCTTCTCTGCCCACATCTGCTGCCATCAGCAAGGCTGAGAACAGAGCAGGGATCCTGTCCTCGCTGCTCCCTCAGCTGAAAGAGCCCAGCAGGCACAGGGACATTATCCAGGCATGGAAGGTGCCAGAGCCAGGCCTGAGCAGCTCCCAGGGGTCTGTGACAACCCCATCACAACCAACAAGTGCAAATCTAAGTCCATAAAATGAACATCCTACCACCTGCCTTCTGCCTCCAGCTCTTCTTCCCCTGCTGGAATAAACACTCCCTGGAAATGAGGATTTCAAACAATTTCAGCACCTGCAATGGTTTCACTTTTGCAAGGTGCACCTGGACTGTTTCTCTGGTCCATCATTGATCCTGTATGACACAGCCCTACCCATCCAGGGAGGAAGTCCAGTAATCCTTTTATTTATTTCAGAGATCTGGAGATGCACAGGACAGTGCCAGAACAAACACTTCTTTCTGGTCGGAGATTAAGCAAATATGAAGGAACTTCCCAGGAAAGGAGAAATCAATCACTTGGATTCCTGCAGGGAGCAGCAGAAACTGAGCACTCACGTGCTGGTAGTGCCTGGGAAGAGATGGGTTGTTCTTCTGCTGTCCCAGCTGCTCCAGCAGCTCCAAAAAAAGAAAGAAATTTTCCCCTGTGAGGGTGGTGAGGCCCTGGCAGAGGCTGCCCAGAGAAGCTGTGGATGCCCCATCTGTGGGAGTGCCCAAAGGCAGGTTGGACTCGAGTACCAGGAGCACCTGATGCTCCATTAAAGGCTGAAGGTTCCTCCCCAGCGGTGCAGAGCTGATCAATCCACAGCCTTCCCATGCAGCTCCATGAGGATCACACGGAACCAGCCACTTCTGGCTGTTTCCACAAGCAGTTCCTTTCTCTCCCACACAACAGCAGGGCTGGTTTTGCCAGCTGGCGTGGGGAGTGAAGCCAGAGCCTGGGCATGGTGCAGGTTTTCATGTGAACAGATGCAAGACTGAAAGATGGCTTTAATCTGCCAGGAGACAATCAGAAATGTGCTTTCTGGACATCGTGTTTCCATCTGAACGGCCCTTTTTGCAGCCTGAGCACACCTCAGTGAGCACGGAAAGAGGAAAATCGCAGCTCTCACTGTGTGCCAGGCACTGAGAGGAGATGGGGGCAGCGGGAGCAGAGCCAAGTCCCAGCACAGCTCCAAGGGTCCATCCACCCCACCCCAGCACAGGGAGGGTGGCTCAGCACCCAAACCACACGCTGGCCACAGCAGGAAAGGGCTGCCAGCACAGGATACAGGCATGTGCTTCAAATCCAGCGCTTTGCCAGGACTGGAATTAAGAGTCCAGATCTTGACACAGGAGCAATTAAGCTCCAGGAACACTTTGTAAAGCCCTGACCCCAAGAGGCATCAAATCCCATTTCCTTCGACTTTCTGTCCTGCTTTATGAGCAGTTAATTTCATGGGGACCATTGAGAAAATCACCTTTCAGTGCTTTTCTGAAGTCCCCAGCAGCTCACAGGTCTGCAGCCCCTTCTCCCCCAGCCTCTCCCTTAGCCCCAGAAAAGCAGCTGGACGTGCCAAGATGACCACTCCCATGGCTCAGTGATGAGGGTAGGAGCTGGAGAATCCAGGAGTGCCCCTTGTGCTGCTTCTCCCAGGGAAAAAGGCTGAGAGGATCCTTCCTGCCTGACCCCAGTCCTGCCTGACCCCAGGGCACAGGTGCTCCAGAGGAAAAGCCTCAGTTTATTAAAGCTTTTTTTTGTGGGCACAGCCATTGCTCCAAAGTGCTGCTTGTAATTTTCCAGCATCTACTCATGAGCTGCCTCATTAACAACCCAGCTCAGAGCTTTCAGGCACTTCCCACTCCTCCCCTAGCAAGCAACAACACCAACACTGGCCTGGATTCTCATTTCCCTGAAAGCACTTTTGGGCTACCAACACAGCACCAGGAGTCTTCAGCAAGAATCAAGTGTTGCTGTTCAGATTTGGGTGCTTCTTCCCTCCCTGCTTCAAGACAAGGCTCAAAATGCTGCTGGCTGCCCACCCAGCACAAATCTCAGAGAGAAAACAGCTCCTGGCTCCCTGCTCCAGCTCAGCAGTTCGTTTTCCTGCTGGGAAGATGCACACAGAATCACGGAATGGTTTGGGTTGGACGGGAACAGATAACCCCATGATTCACCCCTTGCCTCTCCAGAGGCACCACAAGCAGCTCACAAATTCACTGGAGTTGAAAGGAGAATAAACACCTGCACTTAGCTCAACTACAGGAGAAAAAATAGCCCCTGGTAGGACTCAGCAGTGGAATTCACAGATCTTAAGAGTCTGTAGTGGGCAAAAGATAACCCAAATAAACTGTCCCTGAAAAACCAGTCTGTGATCTCAGACTTCACAGGGACATTTGGACAGTGCCAAATGAAGCCTGCAGATTCCCTGAGCTCTTTAGCTTTGTTCCAGATTAGCATCAGTCCCTAAACCAGAGGAAGAAGCATTTGAGCATTTGTCACCCTGCTCCTCACTGCTGGGCAGGGAGAGGTGCCCAGCACACCCATGGGTGTCAGGGTGTCACACTCCCAGCATGTTTACACCCCCAGCCCTCCATCACCAGCTTTTTTGACCAGGGCCTTACTTCTCCTCCTTCATTTTCTTGATCCTCAGCATTCCTGACCCACTCCAGACCACCTCCAGGCACTGCTGCATTGCAATCAATACAGATGCTAATCATGAACAGCTCTCAGATAACCACTGGCTAAAGTGTATGCAGGCAAATCTTCCAGTGATCCCTTGCCAATGATCAATACACGCAGAAAAATCAGCTCAGAAATTTAAAGAGACAAAAAAAAAACCAAAAAAACAAAAACAAAAAACCACACACACACACAAAAAAACAAACCAGGAGAGAGGTTAATCTGTGCTGAATAATTTATGGGCTCCAGTGAAGGCTTTGCTGGGCTGGAGCAGCTACAGCTCCCAGCCATGAAAAGAGCAGGGGTTGCCAAAGAAAAATACACAAGAATGGATTCAACGTCTCACACTGCTGGAGTAAAATATCCCCAAACCCACCCCAGCACTGCTGCAAGGTCAGCAAGACAGCCAGGATGGGAGAGGACAAATTCCAGCTCAGTCTACAGAGGTGCAAAGCTTTGCTGTTTCAGGAGGGTGCAGGGGGCAGGAGGGATAAGGAATCAGAGTGCCTGGGTGGCCACTTCCCCAGGGACAGGGATTTCTCTTTGCTGCATCCCTGCAGCCCAGCTCCAGCCCTTTGTGCATTCCTGGTTCTCTGCAACCCCTGCCCAAAGCTGTGCCTACAGGTAAAATGCCTCCAGGCTTTAAGGAAGAGCCCAAGATTAACCCTTAGCACACCTCAGGACTAATTACTCATGTTCTGCTAAGCCTCCCACTCGCTGCTGGTCCAGCAAAAGCTTTTCCCAGCACTCCTTAGAGGCAGCAGCCCAGCAGCAGGGATGTCACTGACAGATCTGCAGGATCCAGCACCAGGATTGCTGGCACCACTCGTTCCTCCCCTGGCACAGAACCTCTGCCCCCCTTCGTGACACCCACATTAACCCGTCTCTTGAGGGGCTGCACGAAGGTGCCAGTGCTGGCCCTCCAAGCACTGAGCTGGGTCTCCAAAGGGACAGAGGGGACATGCTCACATCCCCAGCTCCTGCCTCCACTCACCCCAGCCCATCAACATGACAGTGAGCACTCCATGTGGGTGTCCAGCATTTAAAACATCACCAAAGCCAGGCACAGGACACGTGCTCAGGGAGGTGGGGACAGTTTCTTGGACACAGAGAAGGGCAAGATGTGCAGCCTCAGCCCGGCTTGCTCACGTCCCATCTCAGCTGCCGAGGGGAAGAAATGGAGCTGCCGTGCCCAGGCGTCCCAAGGGACACATCCAAATATCCAAATCCACGTCAGAGAAGGAGCTCTCATCACTGAGAAGTGATGTGGATGCTCCCAGGCTTCTGGCACAGGCAAAATAATACAGGCAGCAGGGCAGCTCTGGCCAGAGTCACTCACAGGGGGAAATGGGTGCTGCAAAGGCACCCCGTGAGAGCGGCAGCTCCTTCCCCTCCCTGAACAGCCACCACGAGGTTTGTCATTACAAAACACAAACAAGAACCACACAACAACAACACAACCCTCCCAGCCATTAACTCCTTTCATCCTTGACTGCACGGGTATTATTTAGCATGTCACTCCCACCTCTTTGAGGAGATGCTGCCTCTTGCATTAGGACGGGGATTTTTTTTTTTTTTTTTAGTTAATTAGTTAGGATTTAATTCCGTCCATTAATTCTGAATGTTGCAAGGGCTGGGTTGGGGGGGTTTTGTTGTTTTTCTCCAGGATTGTTGGGTTTTTTTCACTCCCTTTTCAGCATGGCTCATTGTGTGGCTGATGCTGGCTTAGCATCTCCCAAAGCCTGCCCAGTCCCCGAGGCAGCTTCAAGATTTCTTGATTTATAACCCATCTAATTTGCAAACCTTATGAGGTGACAGAAGGCAGCAGTGTCAGCCCAGTAATAACAGAACAGCATCAGCAGAGGGGAACAAGGCCCGCTGTTAGCTTCTCCCTTTTTCCATCTATGGGAAGGGAAGGGAAGGGAAGGGAAGGGAAGGGAAGGGAAGGGAAGGGAAGGGAAGGGAAGGGAAGGGAAGGGAAGGGAAGGGAAGGGAAGGGAAGGGAAGGGAAGGGCAGTAACTGCTCAACCACCAGCAAAGCCCTAGGGGTTGAGTGCAGCCATACATGGTGAGAAGAGCCAGTGACCTGCAGGACACCAGCCCAGCAGGGAACATTCCTGGGGAATTGGGTGGCAAAGGGAGCTTTCCCGTGGCCAGCTCCAGGCAGGTGTCAGGGGACACAGGTGATGCTGTGTGCTGGCAGCAGGGAACCATTCTGCTCAGATCCAGCACTGAAGCCACAGGGCAGAGCCCTGCTCCAGATATGTCCACATCAGCTCCATGCAAAGCATCACCTTACACCAGTCCTTCCCATCTTCCTGGGATGTAGAAGGATGGGATCTCTCCTAGCCACGATGCTGGTGTTGCAGTACAGCACCAGCACTGTCTGAGATGCAGGTGGGCAAAGAGCCTCCCCCAGCCTTCTCAGACCTGGTGCTTCCACCCAAGACCTCGATGCAACCCAGCACCCACCTCTGCAGCTCCTTCAGGGAGACCGTGACCCTCAGGCTGTGTCCCAGCATGAAGAGGGCAGCCAGGATGTCAGCCCACTGCACCATCTCCCCCAGAGGGCCTCCCTTCAGCACCCGCGGGCTGAAAACGTCCCCGGACTCCTCCGTTAGGAAGCCAATATGGACCAAGATCTGCAGAGACAAGGAGAGGTATTGTAAAATGCAGGTGAGCCCAGTGGGAAGAAATGAAGATGTCTGACTCCAGTTCAGAAGGCTGAATGATTTCTTTATTATAACTGTGCTATAATACATTAATATACTATTTAAAGGAGATACTAAAACTACAAACCTACTTTTCTAACTACCATATCTAACTCACAACTTGTGACCCTGTCTGGAGAGTCCATCCACAGGTGGATTGGATTGGCCATCAGGCTCAAACAATTCTCACCAGAATCCAATCAAGCAATCACCCCAGGTAAACAATTCTCCAAACACATTCCACATGAGAAAAACAAGGAGCAGAAATAGAAATTGTTTTCTCTTTCTTTCTCTCTGTGCACCTCTATGAAAAATCCTGAGAGAGAGAGAAATGTGCTTGCCACAGAGAGGGCTCAGCACTGGGGAAAGGGACAATCTGGGTTTTCCAGCCCAGAATGACTTATGGGCCCTGATTCCCTCCAGCTCCTTTGCAGGCTGTAATTACTCAGGGAGCTCATTCAGGTGTGCAGACAAATGATCTATGTCCAATTAGCACAGACCCAATGGCCAGGGCCTGGCCCTTTGACTGCCACTGTGTGTCCCCAGGCCTGGCTCCTGTTCTCCATGTACATCACAGTCTGAACCACAGGCTGGAGCTGGATTTCCCAGCACACAGGGGCCAAAGGCCCAACAGAAACCAACAGGAGGGCAAGGAACCTCAGCTTATCCTCAGAGGAGACCTGTCACACTCCAACGGCAGCCGGACACCATCTCCACCCACTAGGACCCGTTTCCAAAATCCACCCCACCGCTCAGCAACACCAGTCCTGCCACATCCCAAATACCTGTGAAGTCATGCCCATGGACAACAGACCAACCCTACAGACCCACAGGCTCCCATAAATGAATTTTCCTCCCAGCTGTCCCGGGCTCAGCTGCCTGCCCGTTCCCCGAGAGTGCCCCGTACGTGTTTCTGGTCCCGCTGCCGTCCCGCCAGCCTCTGCTCGAGGCGCCGCGCCGCCCGCAGCCACTGCTGGGCCAGGTGCCGGATCCTCTTCTTCATGAAGCTCAGGGACTCCTTGCCCGTGCCGATGAGCTCCAGCAGGCGAGCCAGGTCCTTCCGGAAAGCTGCCTAGGGAAGGAGCACGCTCTGCACGGGGAGTGTAGGGAAAGCGGCCGCCAGAGGAGCCCCTGGGCTGCCCCGCGGCCTGGGGCAGCTTTGTCCATCTCAGCAGAGGTGATCCCAGCCCTTCCTGCTCCGCTGGAGCCGTGGCAGCTCCTCCATGCCCCAAATCCCAGAGGGACCCCACGGCACCCAGGGGAACCCAGATTCCTCAGCAGAGGAAAGGCACGGACGTGTTGGAGTGGAGGAGAGGAGGCCACAAAAATGATGGGAAGGATGAAGCATCTCTGCTGTGGAGACAGACCGAGGGAGCTGGGCGTGTTCAGCCTGGACAAGAGAAGGCTCCAGAGAGATCTTCTTGCAACCTTTCAATACTTACAGGGACTTATAAAAAGACAGGGACAGAATTTTTAGCAGGGCCTGTTGCAACAGGACAAGGAGTGATGGCTTTAAACTTGAGCTGATTCAGACTAGATATAAAGAGGAAACTTTTTGTGGTGAGGGTGATAAAACACTGCCACAGGTTGCAAAGAGAGGTGGTGGATGCTCCATCCCTTCAAACATTCAAGGCCAGGTCGGGCAGGGCTTGGAACAACCTGTTCTACTGCAAGGTTCCCTGCCCACAAAGATCCCCTCCAACCCCAAGCACCCTGTGACTCTGTGAAAACCCACCTGAGGCATCATGGCCCTGCTGACACTGAATGTTTATTTCTGCTGATGCCTCCCCCAAAACCCCTGGCCCAGCAGAAGCCAGGCTGGGCCCACCTTACCTGTGCCCGTGGCGGCGGCGGCGGCGAGGGCACGGCCACCGTCTGGTTTCGCCAGGGCAGGGGGGGACAGAACCACTCGACCTCGCTGAGGTAGATGAGGAAGGAGCACTCGGTGCCGTCCACGCCAAAAAACGCATAGCAGGGGTCAGAGGTCCAGCGGGCCCTCATCCACTGCAAGGGACAAAGAGACACGTGGGGCTCACGGAGGAGATGTGCCAGCCCTGCCAGCTGCCCCTGCTATGGAAAACCTCTGTTCTCCATCCCCTTTCTCTGTCCGGGAGATAAAAATGAAGGGCAGAGGGTGGAGAAAGGGCTGCAAACCCAGCCCCAGTGCCACGGGGCTGGTGTTCACCCACTCGGGGCCTCCAGGGAATGCGGGGCAGAGGAAGAGCCAGGAGGGTTTGCTGGGGGTTCCCTGGGTCTCTAGCACCGGTTCCAGCCTTCCCTGGGGGCACAGCCATTAATCCCCAGGAAATGATTCACCACCAGGATTTCTTCTGGCTGGCTTTGCTGGGGAGCTGCTGATCTTATCGCCCCTGGGGCAGCAGGGCAGGAGACAGATCTGCCAGCAATCCCCAGGGATGATTTCACACGAGGAGAGTAACCAGGGACCAGAGCAGCGATTTATCATCCCCCACAACGGCTCTTGCCAGCCTCTTCCTAATTCAACTACAAAAACAAATCTGCTCAGGGACAGGTTGCTGTGCCCAATCTGTAAAGCACAGCCATCACCAGGAGGGGAGATGGGATTACAGCCTTCCACAATTGCATTACATCCTGAATTTACTCAAATCGTGGAAGGAAAGGATGGCTAACACCCCTGAAAGTGAAAAATCCAGCCCTCCCCATAATTTTCTTGTACCCTTCAACATCTTTCCAGGGAGACTGGGCGCTGCAGAAGCCTGAGCTTGAAGCAGGTTGGGAAGAGGAGGGAAAAGGGCAATGTTTTTAATTAGCTGATGTAAATATGCTCTCTGACAAAGCCATCATGCTCTGGGCCAAGTGCCAGGCTGCATTCCAGTATGAAGAGCAGGTTGGGTCAGGCAGGGCCGATTGAGGTGGAGGTCCTGGCCACCTGAACGAGGTGCTGCTCTGGGCAGTGCTGGGCTTATTCCCCAGGCACCAGGGAATGCTCCAGATATCCAGAGATGGTGTGACAGAGCTTCCTCCTCGCTGTGCTTCTGGCATTGAACACAAACTGCAGGCAGGGAGGGCTGCAGGCAGACATGGTCTCACAGCTGATTCTACTGCAGCCTGTGGCTTCAGTGCTTTGTACCACTCCAGTTAAGGTACATTTGGGGAAGGTATTACTGGGGGAAAACAATCCCATTTTTGTAGCAAAGGCTGCCAGAGAAGGTTGGACACCTCCCTTGTGTTTTCTCTTCAAAGCACAGCCCTGCTTTGCTTTTCACACCTTTGGCTCTGCTCCTCCTCCTTCAATGGGCTGCACCTTTCCACCATTAACAAACATTTTATTCTGGAAAACATCCCGTTCCCCACTGCCCTTCCCAGTTTAACCCCCAGGGTCACTGCTTTGGGCCCTTCCATCCCAACTGGAGACCCTCTCCCAGACAGGGAACCCCAACTCACCTCCACCTTCCCAGCACAGTCGGGGTACTTGGGGTCCCTGGGCACCTCACACTGATCTCTCCTGCCTTCCATCACTGCAGAGAGACAATTGGGGCATGGGGAGAGCTGGGGCATGAGAGAGGAGCAGCTAGAAATGCTGTGAGGAGAGGGATGGGATGGGATGGGATGGGATGGGATGGGATGGGATGGGATGGGATGGGATGGGATGGGATGGGATGGGATGGGATGGGATGGGACAGGGCTGGCAGCCCCCAGGCATGCTCACTGGTGCCACAGCTGGCTGGGAGACAGCCCCATCCCACTGGATGGAGCGGGACATCAAGATGTGAAGCGTATACTTCCGAAATCAAGGAAGAAACAGAGGAAACCACCCTGCTTCAATGCTGGGAATGTTCTCTTTCCCTGAATCTCAGCAGATCCATTTCCAGCATTTCCCTGCACCCTCTGCCTGGTGCAGACCCCAAGTTCCACCTATCCCCACTCTTGTAAGTAAGCTGCAGGATCTAGGGAAGTACTTGACAGCCTTTATGCTGTAAACTTGCAATAGAAACTGTCCTGCTGAGCTGCTGGAAGAAGACTCAGCCCCCAGGCTGAGTTCCAGAATAAGCCATAAAGCGGTTAAAATGGCATCAGGATCTTTTCTCCCTTCATGGCTGGGTCAATAAAAGCCACCAGCCCACCTCTAAGCCCTCCTTTGCCCATAATTGAAAAGCATGAGGTGCAAGAGGCAGCGGAAGGATCTTCAGCCTAAACCACAAGAACCACACAGGCATGTGGGGAAACATCTGCAGAGCCCAGCTGCCCTCCCAGCAGTGCCACAGTGGGATGGGAATGTCTCTCTTGGTGCTGAATCCCAGCCCTGTGAATCTGGATCCAAACAACCAAATTTTTCTATCCAGGTGCTTGTGCTGGCCTTGCTCCTCACCTTTAATTTTGCATTTAATTCCCTGGCATTTACTCCTGACAGCCATTCAGATTTGTCACCACTCGTCCCCCTGGCAGGCACGAGTTTCCCAAGGAAGGCAGCCTCAAGATCAGCCTCCATTTCTGGGACTTTTACCAAATTTGTCATGGTTGGACCTTCCCAAGGGCACAGCACAACACCCAGGGGGTTTGGAGCACGGGGAGCCCCAGGGCCACTGACCTTTCCCATTCAGGAGGCTGTTCCGGAGAATCTGATCCACCTTTATTGCAATGTCCGACACGTTCTGAGCTATGGCCTGGATCCTCTCCATCAACCCAGCTGCTGGCTGGAACCTGGGAAAGAAACCAAATTAACCCTGAGAACTTGATGTCTCCCAGTGGTGACACTCAGAGGTGCTCAAAGCAAAATCCATGCCCTTGGAAGCTGCCAGCAGATTGAACTTAGCTCCAGGATGAAACATGGGAATGCCTGGTGCAGCATTTAACAGGCAAAGAAGTCACTGCCTTCCAGGAGGTTTGATTGAAAACCTATTTAAATCAGTGTTTTATACATATTCTGCCATTTTTTGAAGTGTGCTGTTAAACATGGATCCACCTGTGCATTTTATGTGGGGAAAATATTAAATAGACTGACAAAAAAAAATGGTTTTTTTCTTATTTCAGATGTGCTGTGTTTGAAAATCCTCTGCTGTGATAATTGGCCTTGCAGTAGGAAGCTGTGCTGGGAAAAAAAAAAAAAAAGGAGAAAAAGAATAAAAATACAGAGAAAAGAAGGTAAAACTGAGGATGGCTGAGGAAGTTTATGGGCTTGGAGCAGAGTGATGGAAAACACACAGGAGCCAGCCCATCCACCAAAGGCGGGGATCAGCTTCTCCTCCCGAGGATCAAGTGATAGGACCAGGCAAAACAGCCTCAAGTTGCACCTGGGGAAGTTTAGATTGGATATCAGGAAAAATTTCCTCACTGAAAGTGAGGCCAGCCATTGGAACAGCCTGCCCAGGGAAGCAGTGGAATCATTGTCCCTGGAAGTGTCCCAAAAATACCCAGATGTGGTTCTTAGGGACTGGGTTTCGTGATGGGCTTCCAGTGCTGGGTTGATGGTTGGACTCAGTGATATCAGAGGTGTTTTCCAACCTAGAGATTCTGAGATTCAGGTGAGTGGATGTCCAGCAAGGAGCAGTGTCACCCTTGCGCCAAGAATGACACAAGAACAGAGAGACGCAGCGCAAAAAGGAAGAAAAGAAGGCTTTAATGGAAAGGAAACTTCGGCTTAAATAGACCGATACGATACATTCTATTTGATTGGTTAGTTAATAAAAACATCTTTCTCACACACCATCCTTGAGGGGAACAGAAAAGCAAGGTGGAAAAACACCACCTGCAGATTGTTTAGATTAACAAGTTATCACATTCCTACAACACACTAAAAATTCTCACAAGCCCCTGTGAGAAAGGATTGCCACTTCTCTCTCCCTGACCAGGCTGGCACCCACAGAGCAGCAGCCAGGGCTGTGCAGGACAGGGAGCCGGGGCTGAGCTGGGGACTGCAGCCCCAACAAAGCCCACAGGCACCTTCCACCAAGGCTTGAGGTCAGATCCCACCAGCTTGGATTGCTGCACGAGCTTCCATGGAATCAAACCTGGAATCAACACCGTCCTGGCTGAAAAGCCCCATTGAAGTGATCAAAGGAACACGCTGTGTGAACAGGAAAACAGAGCTCTGTAAAGAGCCTGGGTGTCAATTAAAACCTGGTGTAAGCTAGAAAAAGGCAAAGAGAATTCCATCCATCAGCAGTGGAGCCCTGCCAGGATTTACAAGGAGCGAGCCCTCCCGCTCCAACGCCTCTCCTGTGTCTTGGTCTGAACAGACAGGTGTCTGCTAAGGAAGGCAGGAACCTCCCTTGAAATGGAAAATGCAAACCCCCTCCCTCTGAATTTTTATAATTTTGAAATTATAAGGCTCTCGGGCAAAGATATGGGAATAGGAATAACACTTCTTTATTAGGAAAAAATAAAAAATTAAATATATATATAAAAATAGAAATGCAGTAATACAGAAAAACACTGCCAGAGTCAGAGCAGGCCGTGGCAGGCTGTGGGTCAGGGTGGTGGCAGCAGTGCCATTCCATGGGGGCTCAGCCCTCCTGCAGTGCCAGCTGTGCTTCTGCTGGAGCAGGATCCTGGACAAGGCTGGAGTTTTCCTCTGAAGCTCCAGGGCTGCTGGAGATGGGCCTGGGCTTCCTCTGGGAATGCAGTGGGGAAGAAAGCTGCTCCTCTGGGAATGCAGTGGGGCAGAAAGCTGCTCCTCTGGGAATGCAGTGGGGCAGAAAGCTGCTCCTCTGGGAATGCAGTGGGCAAAGGCTGCTGTGCTGTTCCAAAGTCAGATTGGATCCAGGTAGGAATGCTTGGCTCCTCCCCTGGGCGCAGCATCTCCCCATGGGATGATGGAATTTTCTCAGCCATGCAGGGACACTCAGTGGCCATGAACAGAAGAGATCTCCTGGAGGGAGGGTTGGGTGTGGGAGAGATAAAGCAAACTGCCCAAGGAACAGCAGAGAACTGCCCCACCTCTGACAGATGGGAATAGAATACACACCCCCAGCACATATTGCATTTCCAACCTAAGATACCTGCACTTCCACCACAAACAGCCACCATGTCTCCACGAGTTATCCCAGTAAATAATTTCCCCTTTTACAGTGTTTGGGTCATAAGTTTTCCCTCGTGCTGCCGCTGAGGTCGTTATAATACAAGGGAATGTCACATGCAGTGAGCAAAACTAAAAGGGCTACCTTGAATCCTCATGGCACAAAAAATATGTGCTGATGTCAGGTCCTTCGTGCTGAAGTTTTATGTTTGTTCTCCAGCAGATCAGTGAACCTGAAGGCTGGGATTTAAAGTACCTCTGTCCTCAAGGCTAAAAAAATCCTGGTTTTATGAACCGACACTGCTTCGGTTGTTGATTTAAAGTCCATTTGCCAGCAGCAAGCAGCCCACATTTTTCCTTCTGGCATGGTTTACGACCATCAATATTCAGGCTGCATATCTCCACAGGGAGCCACTGATCTTGGGCTTTTAAGAAATAATAATTAAATGCAGAGGACACCATTGCCCCCAGGTCACTTCCAACCTTTGCGGAGAATAAACCCCAGGTATCCTGCTGTAACCACTGCAGCAGGGAGGCTGCTCATGAGACCCTGGGAAAACATGGGCACAAAAATAACCTGAGAAAGCTCTGCTTGTCAGCATGGCTCCGAGGAGATAAAATTGTCCTGGTCTGAAAGCTCACAACCCCCCATTTCTGAAACTCCTTTTCCACCAGCAAGCAGCCCCAGACCTTACAGGTGATGCAGAGGCACTCAGTAAACACCTGGGATGGGCAATTTAGGAGGAAACATCCCATGGATGCAGTGAATTTAGAGCCAGTGAGCCCAAACTCCTGTTTTCAACAGGAAAAGGATCTGGGCTTGGTGAAGATGCTCCCCAGGTTTCTCTCTTTTCTCCTCATGGCAAGGAGAGAGGATGGCCACAGGCACAGCAGCACTGTTCTCACCCTTCAGAGCACTTAGATTAGCTCACAGTCCAGCTTCTGCCTCTTCCCAGAAGCTATCCCAGTCCTCACTTGCTCCCAGACACCCAAGGAACCAGGTGACCCTTAAAAATCAACAGCAACCTCAGCCCCCACCTCCTCACTGATGACCTCCAGACTTCAGCTCAGCCAGGGCGGAGCACTGGGCAGCCACAAAAATGCCCAAACAAAAATCAGGATCGTTATCCTAAATAAATGGCTTTCTTCCAGCTCAGCCTTGTCCTGCAAGGCAGCCACAGTGCTGGCTGATGGAGCTGGCACAGGCTCTGTGCCAGCTTGCCCAGCTCTTGTGAAGCTACAGCTGCTCCCCAAACACAAAGATTTTACCTCAAAGCCCTTGATGCAAAATGTATTTCTGAGCATCACACTCCAGTCCTCCAAACAAGCCAGGCATCGCATGAGCACCACAAGGCTTTCCCCAAAACACAGAGGATTACTGGAAAGGGACACTAAAAATGTCCACCATGACTTCTGGAACATATGAAAGTCATGCCTTGTGAAGGCTGATGTAGGATAGAGGCTGGACAGAGTTACAGAATAAAGCAGGGATTTATTAAAAGGATCTCCTCCATGGATCCACTTTGGGCAGCACCAGAGCCCAGCCAGGGCTGCACCCAAGAGGAACCAAAATGGTCCCAAAATGCACGAGCGCTCCCGGGGGCTCTCACTGGGATCAGCTCTGCTCCATTTGCACCTTGCAGTTCATTGTCCCATTCCAGCTTTAGCCCAGGCAGTCCCATCTTGCTTGTTTTTCTCTCTCCAGCCCACGTTGTTCTTTTGGGCCTGAGATTTGGATCATTTGTCCTTGGTGCCCAGCTGGAGCAGGAATTGTTTTGTCTCCCTGCTCTGTGCAGAGAGTTCACCATCCCTAATATGAAGCTCAGACCCTCACACTAAAGCAGCACAGAATCTGAAAAACATAAAAGCCAAAACCTGAGGCATCAAAAGGAGAAGGAGAAAGGTAGAAATGTCCCTTCAAAACAGAACCAGGCTCAGATCTCCCATGCTCCTCACCCTTGCATGTCAAACTGGATGCCTCCAAGCCCTCGTGACATTTTTCTGAGCGAGGGATTTCACACCTGGGGAGAAGTGCCACGCTCCCAGCTGAGAGCAGTGACAGGTGCCAGTGTTTGTATCTGCTGGGTAACAAGGCCATCACGGGAGCAGCAAATTTCGTGTAAGGCATTAAGGAGGTGACAAGCAGGTGAAGCATAAGTTACATCAACTACCAGCACAGCGATTTGTCACCCAGGCAGGGGACAAGAAAATAAGGCATTTAAAGGTGTATCTCCAACATGAAAAGGTTCTGTGTGCCTCGTAGGAGTTTGATGCCTTGTTAGTAACTGGAGACACCAGGAAGGACAAGGTAAGTGATTTGTTCTACTCAACAACAGCTCAGCAGAGCAGGAATACCCCTCCACGTGGTTGTATCCAAGCCAGGATGCCAGCACAGACCTTGCCAGCCCAGCGGAAAAAGAATCTCCCTTCTTCCAGCATCACCACTGCCCAGGGAGCAGCTTTGTGCCTTTTCCCTTCCTGCTTTTTATATTTTTCCATAGCGACATGCTAAATGCCACCAAAATGTGCTGGCACTGTGCCAGCTATTGAAACTACACTAAATTACCACAGCTTTTCTAGAACAATTTTTTCCCTGGGACCTTAAAACCGTTTACTACAGCAAATACAGTATTTTACTCCTAACCATCAATATAGATTTTGTCTTTATTATTTTCAGATTTATATTTCCCCCCGTTGATTAAGATTCAGATCACACTGTGCCTTATAATGCTCTGTATACAGTATTCATCTCCTTTCAAAAACTGCTATTAAGATGTATCTTTCCCCACTGACAGATCATTTGCCATAGAATATAGCCGGAGGTTGGGTTTTCTGTCACTTTTTTATGCATTAATTTGGTTGCCTTCACTTTGCTCTTGTCCCCAGCTCGGCAGCACCAGCTCAAATTCAGCCTGTTTATCCCTTTACAAGCCACTGTATTTTTATTGCCTTTTATAAAAAGTGGCATTATGGAAAGATGAATCTCTTTCTCTTTGTGTGTTGTCTTCATAATACAAGCCCTAAACATATTTGTTTGCTCATCCGATATTTCTTGCTATTAACTTGTGAAAGCCATGGCTTTGGGAAGACCAATACAGATGGAGAAAAGCAGATGTTCTGAAGATAATACATCAACAAATTCAGCATTTGCACAGAGCAGTTTACCCAAGGATTTCCACTTGCTGACATCCAGTGTCTGTGCTGCCATTTGCCTCTTTAAATATGTTTTTAAGTTTTTTGCCCAAAGACCCAAAGCAGAGCAGAAAGCGGCAGGGCTGGGGCTGCTGTTTCACTGCTCTGGGGACACAAATCACATCCAGCCCCACAGCAGCCTCAGTCTCCAGGTCAGGGAGCTGAAATCCCACAGGGAAGGGAAAGGGAACGCCAGGGGACAAGGATCTTTCCTGTCCTCCTGATTCCTGCTGCAGCTTGTGAGGTGCTGCCTGTTCAAACAGCTGGGACATCTCCAGGAGAAATGAGCCCCAAGGGCATCTCCAGCAGGTCACCCTGAGGGCTCAGGCTGCTCATCCCATCCACCCATCTGTCCCTTCATCCCCAAGCCCTTCCAATGGGAAACACTCCGAGTGACCCAACTCTGTGAAGTCACCAACTCGGTGGCTGGAAAGCTCAGGGGTCCCAGGGATGTGGGGAAAAGCCCTCATCCATGTGCCAAATAACAAGAGAAAAATAATTTAAATGTCCAAGAAGACAGAGAAATTAAAAGCTTTGCTCCACTAACATAAGAAAATACAAGTAAAACTCATCCATGCTGGAGGAAAAAACATTTTTGGGAGATCCATGCCCTGGTCTGTATCTCCACATCCTCTCCGAGATGGCTTGTATCCAAAAATCCAGAAACCAGGGATGTCCTGCCCATGTGGAGAGGGCAGGACACAGACACAGGGCGGGTTTTTGGGTGGCTGATGCTGTAAAATTTGTGTCCCAATCCCCTGACAGGGACAATCCCAACACAGGAGGTGTAGCACGAGAGGCAGCAGTGGCTCAGGAGGCTCAGCTGTGCAGTTTATATTTATTGGCCTTGTAACCCTGGATTTAATCCTCATCACTCCAGTGCTGTTGCCCTGAGCTGGGATGAGCTGCCAGGCCTTGGACTGAGCTGCTGCTCCTGTGGGGGGAGAGCAGCACACCCCGTGCTGTGCTGGGAAGTGCAGGGAGGGTTCCACATCCTGCCCCACTTGGGAAAGGCTCAGACCCCCAGCGAGCAGAGCAAAAGCCCAAAGCTTTGCTTATGATCAGCATGGTAGAAATTTAGAGTCATACTGGAGGAGAAAAGTGCAGGGGCTGAGGCCCAGGTGCTTTGCTCCCCCCTGGAGTGGGCTCTGCCAGGTCACTCAGACCCTCGGTGCCTTTCCTGAAACTGGACAAGGACAGGGATGTGGCACCTGGCCTTACACATGTGAGAAGGCCTATGCCACTGAAAAGTGGTTTTATTCTTCACAGGCTGCTCCTGCTAGTGAACTGGATGAGAAATTAAAATTAAATAAAATTATTAAAAAAAAAAAAAAAAAAAAAAAAAAAAAAAAAAAAAAAACCTAAAAAAAAAAACCTAAAAAAAAAAAACCACAAACCAGAGGGCAGCATTTGTTCCCAGTTCATTTTCTGTGGTCTCTGTACATCCCAAGGTTTTCCACCTCAGGGTGACACAAACAGCTCAGTCTCCCCTCCACAAACACCTGAGAAAAGACCTGAGCTCACTCTGGCCATGTTTGTGCTCACTGGGAACTCACCCTGGGAAAATATCCCAGAGAACATGACTTGGGATGGGAGCATTCCTTGGAAACTCATTTGAAGCAAATACCAGATGATGCTCGGGCAGAGCCCTGACTGAACTGCTCCAACACCAAGTTACATAATAAATACAGGAGCATTTAACTCACTAAAGCACTTCCATTTGTTTTCATTTCAGTTGATTGTGGGTGATATTTCTCACACAAATACTTTTCTAAGAATCCCTGAGCTAACCCAAAGCCCATGGCTGCACACCCTGGGGGGGGGACACTGACATTTCAGTGAGCTGGCAATAAACTTCATGAAAAAAATGATGAAAACCAGCTTTCCAACCAAATCCTGTAGTTCACTAGCACAGCCAGCAAAGTACAACCAACACTATTAATTAAATTATTTTATCAATGCTATGAAGTGCTTTGAGATCTTCCCCAGGCAGAACACAAGGCTGAAGCCACAAGCCCAAACCTTCATTTTTTTCCTGACCCTCAGAGCAGAACTGGGCTGAGCCACAGGCCTGGGCAGCTGTGGGTTTATTTATGGGATCATGAAAAGGAGGGTTATGGGATCACCACTTTGTTGGGGCATAAATCAGATATATTTACCTACAGGCTTGAGTAGCCTGATGCAGGCTGGGAGAAACCCCCTTCAGTGAGCTGGGAAGGCATTGCCAGCCTCACAGTCTTGACTAAGAGGGACCTGCCTAAAACTGAGACCAAAACCACCAGTTTTGATCAGAATCCTTAGGGTAGAGGATCCCCTGGGGCAAGACACATTCCTCAGCTCCCCATTTCCTTTGCCAGCTGTGTGTTTGGTGGTCAGGCTCTGTTTAATTTTAGCAGGGGTATTTTGGCAGCCTGTGTTTCCACTGCCAGCACTACACCCTGCCCAGACACCCCCTTCCATTCTGTCCATGCCTGAAGCTGGGAAGCCCCTGAGCCCATCCCTCTGTTTGCTCCAAAATCAGGGGATCTGCTGGAGGTTAACAGGCTCTGATTTTCCTTGTGGGGTAAAGCAGACACACAGGCTGGGTAAAGGCAGCCCCACACCACTGCCCCAGCACTGCCCCTGTGCAGCCCCCCAAAACCAACCACAGCACAAAAAAACACCAGTGACTGCACTTGGCCTCAGGTGCTCATTCAAGAAGCCTCCTTTACCAGCCCTGTGATAAAGCAGTTTTCAGTGTGTCAATGGTTTGGCACGGAAATAAAATAAAATATTAAAAATATATATTATATATATAAATAAAATAATAAATATAAAATATAATAAATTTAAAACTAACTAAAATTTTAAAAATAAGCAGAAAGCAAAGCCTACTGCCAAATTAAGTTCAGCAAATTGAGCAGGAGGTGCTGGGGGAGGTGCAAGGCTGGGAGCAGGAGGGGAAGGTGTGAGTGACCTGGGCATACCTTGGCACCTGTCCTATCACCATGCTGGTGATGCCCAGCACCAGCCACCTCCCTGCTCTGCCTTAGAGAGAAAAGCAATTCATCTCAGCTGCCCAGGCCTGAATTCCCCCATTTATGTGCTCTCCTGATCCTGATGGGGACTCCAGACCAGCAGTGAGTCCCTACACTGTGCCCATCCCCTCCAAGTAACACTGAAATCATCCAGGGCCAGGTTGGAGACATCCTCAGGAGCTGGCAAGAAACAACTCATCACCTCTGCCAGGATGGAACGGGCTGTGGGACCTGTGAGGAAGGTGAGTGCTGGGGAGGAAGGCTCCTGTCTCCTGATGCACCCCTGCTTGGTCATTTAAATGTCCAAGAGGATGGAGAAATTAAAAGCTTTGCTCCACTAACATAAGAGAATACAAGTAAAACTCATCCATGCTGGAGGAAAAAACATTTTTGGGAGATCCATGCCCTGGTCTGTATCTCCACATCCTCTCCGAGATGGCTTGTATCCAAAAATCCAGAAACCAGGGATGTCCTGCCCATGTGGAGAGGGCAGAACACAGACCCAGGGCAGGTTTTTGGGTGGCTGATGCTGTAAAATTTGTGTCCCAATCCCCTGACAGGGACAATCCCAACACAGGAGGTGTAGCACGAGAGGCAGCAGTGGCTCAGGAGGCTCAGCTGTGCAGTTTATATTTATTGCCCTTGTAACCCCCAGAGCTCAGCTCAGCAGGACCAACACCCAGCAAAGCCAGGCTGGACCACAGGACGGGTCTTACCTCCCCTGGGCTGCTCTGCACAGCTTTGCCCCCTCCCCTCGCTGCAGCCCCCACTGAGCCCCTCAGGAGATGGGGAGACAATGCTCAGAGGGGTCCAGGTCTGCTCCAGGCTCACCTGGGCAGCAGGAGACCACAGCATTGGCAGTGATTTCACTGCAGCCAGCTCTCCACCGGCAACAATTCAGGAATTAATAGAGCCAGGCTGGCAGGATGCAGGAACATCATCCATTTAGTGTCATATTGCGAGACTTTTAATTACTGGGGGAATATGGAGTCATGTAATGATTACAAGAACAAATACTTAAAGTGTGTGGAAATTAACTGAGCCTTGGCAGTAATTAAGCTTGAAGATTAATCAGGAGTTAGCAAATAACATCCTTTCCAGGCTATCCACCATGTGGGGAGAGAGATGACCAGGAATGCCAGTGCTGCAGACCCCAGCCCCCCCCTCTGCCATGTCCCTGGGGGATGAGGTGGGCAGGGGCAGCCCAGCTCCTGGAAAAGGGCTTCTCCAAGCCCCAGCACTGCTGGGTTACAGTGCCAGCTTGGGTCAGCCACTTCACACCCCCTCCCCTCCTCCCCTCCCTCCTAAGCACTTTTCAGCAAGAGATCAACACTTCCCCTACAAACTAATATTTCCCTTGCCCAGTAAACAGCTCTCCAGGAGGCTTCCATAAGTACTCCTAATTTCCTTCCCCTCTGATGATTTACGAGGGTTGCATTCAATTAACAGCAGTATTGATTTTCCTGCAGCTGACTGGCAGCCTGCTCGCCCTCGTTAGGGAATCCATCCTTCCCTTCCCAGCACGGGCAGGGTGTGGGCAGGATGCAGGGAGCCCAGGCAGGGCTGGAGAAGGGATCCAGCAACCCCTGGGGTTCACAGGTGCAGCCTGTGTGACATCCCACAGAACCTTTGGGCAGCTCTTCTAAGGGGAAGAAAATTGGAGTGGGACATTTGGGTTTCCCAAGAGTTTTATCCAAAGCATTGCAAGGGGCTAGTGGGCTGGAAATGGAGGCACCTGTGGAGTATTCAATGAGACAGCCCCAACGGAGCAAGAAAGATTTTGCAGCTTGGAAAGCTGGGGGGCTTTCCAAGGCAGGCCATTAATGCCACCCTGCATATACAGACTTTTCCTTGCACTTTCCAAGGGGTAAAGCCACCCCAAGCCTCTGCTGGAGCAGTACAGTGCTCACAGGTTGTGGCATTCACATTCTCTGAACAGAGAGACATAGTTCTCTCTCTCAGGGCTTTTTTTCCTGGAGAAGCACAGAGAGAAGAAGAGAAAACAATTCTTATCTGTGCCTGTGTTTGTGCCCATGTGGAATGTGGTCTGGAGATTGTTTACCCAAGGTGATTGCTTGATTGGATTCTGGTGATGGTTGTTTGGATTCAAGGACCAATTGGATCCACAGCTGTGTTGGGACTCTCAGCAGAGAGTCATGGGTTTTTTCTAGCTAGCGATAGTTCTTGTTAGTGTAATATAGTGTAATATAATATAGTTTAATAAAGTAATTAATTAGCCTTCTGAAATCATTGGAGCTGAAATGCCCACGTGCCGGGCATCCCAGCACCGATGACAGATTATTCCATAAAGCTCAGCAAAGCCTTCACCTCCTTCCTCACAGCTGGAGCTCTGCAAAACCCAGCCCTCCTGATTCCATTGGAGATCCAGCCTTAAGCAGGAGAGCACTTTGTAAAAACAAGAACTAATCCACTTTTGGGCAACTGGAACCACAAAGCCCACGCTGGCAGCTGTGCAGAGCAGGAAGGGGACAAAGGCAGCAGCCGTGCCAAGCAGGGAGATGCTTTGAAGACTAAAATCCCTTTGAAATTACCACCCTTTAATTGTATTATCTTGCCCTGACAGCCTCAAGTCGGTCACTGGTGATCAAAGAGACAGAGACGAGGGAAGGAGACAAGCCCTCGGTGGAATCCCGGGATCCTAACGAGGAACAGCACCCAGGTGTCTCCGTGGGGCTGATCCGGGCCCAGCAGTCATTGCTGGGTCCAGGTGTAGCTGGAGGTGCCCAATCCCACCTCAGCACAGGGGTGCCCAGGACTGCAGCTGGTTACCCTCAAAGGGACAGGGACCTCAGCACCCAGACTCCACAGGGGTTTCACACCAGCTGCTTTTGGATTCCCCCTGGGATGCTCTGCTCAGCTCCAGAGAGCATCCAGAGCTGTGGGACCACCACAGAGCCAGCTCTGCTCAGAGCAGGACGGCTCTGAACCCTTCCAGCCGCCTCACGCCACCCCTCAAAGGGCAGCGGGGACAAGGACAAGCCAAGAAAGGTCACCCTGGATGAGGCAGCAAGTGTGGCAGCAGAGGTGGAGCCACTCAAACCTGCTGAGACCCAGAACAGCTGTAACACCTCCAACACATCACGTCCCCTCTGGCACAGCCCTCAGCCAGACCCAGGGCTGCAGGGAAGGAAGGGAGAGCTCAGGAAATGCTTCCCAAGTGTTGGCAAATGCTGCCAGTGCTTCATTAGAGACTGCCACAGCAAAATCCCACCCACAGGAAACTCCCCCGTGGTGGTTGCTCCACCTGGAGATGCTTTGCCCCATGACCAGAACGGGATCTTCAGGGGCCAGGTGAGAACAAGGAGAGGAGACAGATGGGTTTGGATGCAGAATCAGGTGAAGAGATTTGATTTCTCTTTAGGGGTGACTTATAAGGAGCAAAAGGTGAATAAACTCGTTGACCCTGACCTTCTGTTCCTGCAAATTAAGACATCTGTGATCTCAGCCACTCAGGCCCATCTGAGCACACACACAAAACCTGAGGCTCTTTTGATGTGGGTCCATCAGCTCCCATCCTCTCTCCAGGTAATGGCCCCGGAGCCATCACTCCCACAGCAGATCTGAAACACCAAATCCCCATCTGCAGCCATTGCTGCCAGCCCACAGAAACACTTTTAAGTTTCTCTCTTGGCTGCTGGTGTAGAGAAACAACCATCACCTGAAATTACTGGTTCTCTTAACACAAGACTGGCCAAGAAAATCGTTCAGTGTGAGCAAGCACCTTCCAGTGGCTGGCTGTAATAGTCCTGTCCTGGGATTAGTCTCTGGGATTATTGGTGATCTCATTCGCTTGGGTACCAGCCAGCCTCAGAACAACAAAATCCCAGCACCTACCATGGCTGAGGCAGATTATATTTTCTCAGTGCTGGAAATGATGCTACATAAAAGGCAGGACCACGCTTTCCACGGCTGCCCGTGCAGCTCCAGCTCAGGTGTGCAGGTACTGTGGCAGAGCTCAGCCTTTAATTACAGGCTCACTGGCTCTGTTTTCTGTTATAGGCACAAAAGAGGCTCGTGAGGAAAGCGAGGGAGAGGGATGGAAATGCTGATGGGAGCAGGGAAAAGCACAGTGATGGCAGGAGGTGGAGGTGGGAATGTTATGAGCTCCTGTGCTGTCAGCACAGAACAGGGCAGGGGTGACCCCTGCATGTCACATCCCTGCCATTCACCTCTCCTGTGTCACCCGAGGCTCCACCTGAGCAAAATCCACACTGGCATGTTTTCCACACTGCTGAATTTGTCCCAAGTGCTGCCCCTGTGGTTTTTCATCTCTGTTCCCCCACCACCAGTTACCATTTGTGCACTGACACTCAAATTAGTATCAATGAATGTTTAAAGGCTCCCAGAGCACAGGAAAATGTCTCTTTAGCAAATCAGCATGCTACAACAGGGAGGCTGATGGCATCTCTCACGCTGCCAGCTGAGATGTGCATCACAGGGAGCCAGGGCATCATTTTAAGCCCTTCTGCACGTTTTAAACCTTGCTCCAAGGCTGAGTACATCAGCCCTGGATTTTGAACAACCACCAGCTCCAAAGCTACCTGAGGAGTACAGGCACAGAGCAAGTGTCCTGAGCTCAGGGGGCACATCCCACACGCCAGGTGCTGCTCGGCAAGTCCCACCTCCAGCTGCACCACAGCACAGCAGTGCAGACACTGCCACACCTGCAGCTGGGACAGCTGCTTCAGGAGATCATGGAATCATAGAATATCCCAAGTTAGACGACACCCACAAGGATCACTGAGTCCAGCTCCTGGCCCTGCACAGGACAGCCCCAAAAATCACACAGTGTGCCTGAGAGCGTAGTGCAATCTTGGGAGTGTGATCACTAATCCTAAGAATCACAGTCAGTTCAGAAATCCCAAAAGAAAAAGTTCCAGACATGGCAAATGAGACTGTAAAAGATCTCCCCAAGCCCCATGTCCCGTTGGGTCCCACCACCCTCAGAGCAGCTCAGCACATTGGGGTGTTCTGCTCCTGCAAAGCCCCCACGCCCAGCGCTGCTCCACAGGGTCTGACTGACCTGTCCAGAGGGAATCGTGCTTCATCCCCTTTGTGGAAGTCAGTGCTGTTCTCCAGCCTGGCCAGGATGTCCATCCTCTTCATCAGCATCTCCAGCATGTCGCTCATCCTGCGCAGCACCCCTCGGGACTCCAGCGCGCCCATCACTGCAGCACACAGAGAGAGCTGAGACACGGCCACGCCTGGCACTGACAGTCCCACCCACGGGCCCCTGCCCCCTGCTCCAGCCCCACGGCTGCCCCTGGTCCTGTGCTCCCCATCCCCACGGGTGGGCTCGCTGGTGTATGGAGCGTCTCGGTGCCCTGCTGTCCCCGTGTCCCCTCCCTGGCTCTGCCCCACAGCCCCATCAGGGGACCAAGCAGGGTAAATCCCTGCCCAAATCCAGCTGGGCTCCTCCAGCTCAGGATAGCCAGTGGTTATCTCAGCCTGGATCCAGCCCCCTCACCAGCCATGAACTCCTGACTTATGCACCTGATCCAGCCTGTCCCGAGGGCTTACGGCAAACTGACTTTATTCCCAAGCACCAAGCAAGCAGCCTTTCATTTGGCACTTCTCTTTATCACCCTCCACCTAGCCCAGCATCCTGCCTTTGGCAGCAGCCTGCAGAGGATGCTTAAGGAAAAACACGGGACACTAATCAAAGGGGTGGTGCTCCCCCAGCACATCCTCCCAGCAGCACCGGATTTTCCCATTACAGAAAAGAAGACATTTTCTGCCCAAATCTGCACTGGATATAGCTCAAGTGCTGCATCTCAGAAACCCCCCCAGCAGGGAAGGCCCCAGTTCCCAGCCCTGTTTAACACGGTTTCCTATGGGTTTGCATGGCACTGACCTGCTGCCATGTGGAAAGCACAGGGGGATCCAGGAGCTCCTGGCTCCCAGCTTGATTTGCCATCTAGTGACAGGCAGCGAGCCCGGAGCCAGGGAACAGAAAATAAAGCTCCTGTTTCATCTCAGCTCGGCTCATTTCACGTTGGTAATAACTTAATCAGTGCATAATCCCCTGAACCTCTCCCGTTTAGCTTATCTCTGCCGTTCCACTCTCATGTGCTTTCCAAGAGGCAGCACATATTTAATTCAGGGAGCAGCAGGAGCCGGGGGGCAGCACCGGGAAGGCGAGAGGCTGCTGGATGTCCTGGGTGGCCAGCAGGTGGCCATCAGGTGGCCATCAGGTGGCCATCAGGACTTAGGGACACCTCATGCACCTCCAAACAGATGCACAACCAGTCTTGCAAAGCCAGAGGGAGTTTGGGATTCCCTATCCTGGCACAGCCAGGGCGGTGGGATGGATCAGGCATCCCAGTGGCATTGTGTGCCAGGGACAGCCCAGGCACGGGCTTCTCCTCACCACAGGAGCTGACTGAGCACGTGAAACAGCACAGAGGCCTCGGTGTGGGTGTTTGGGTGGTTTGGGTGTTCAGATGAGAGCGGGGTGTGGCCGTGGTGGGATCAGGGGCACTGTGGCAGCTCCTGCTGCTGCAGAGCTGCAGCCCCGGCTCCATCCCCGCTCCCCCAGGAATTCACCCACTCTTCAGCCAGAGCTCCCAGGGGTTGGGAAGGCTGCTTCCCAGGGAAGGCAGCATTGGCACTGCAGCTGAACTGGAGGCTCCAGCCCCTCTGGCAGGTTCTCACCCCGGCGGGCGCTGGGATAACATCGGATTGCTGTGGCACAGCACACGAACACGGGGTTATGAGCCAACCCTTAACCCCTCCAAGAAGCTGACACTGGGCCAGCCAGACCTCGCCAAAGGCTGCCTTCCACACTTGGCTGAGATTATCAGCAGCACATTATTTTTCCTGACGCTATCTAACAAAACAGAAGAAACATTGAGAGCAAAAGCAATTCCTCAAAAAAAAAGAGGACAAACCACCATTCATGGAGATTGAAACTGGGCTCTTCCCCAGACGTTCCCTCAGTTCCATGGCAAGAAGTCAGTGACTTCTGCTTCAATCAGTGGGTGCCCAAGGTCCTGTGCAGCCCCAAACCTTCCTGGGTGGGTTTGGGAATGCAGGAGCCATCTGTGCCCAACCCACCAGGAAGGTCACCCTGTCCCCTGGGTGATACCAAAGTCACAGCCTGTCCCTCTGAACAGCAGCAGCACTAATGAGCCTGCAATTAAAAGATGCTATGGGGGGGAGGGGGGTGGAAAGTGGAATCTTGGAACCTGGAGCTCCATTTTGACAAGGGCTTCCCCAAACACAGCTGAGCAAATCAGGAAAAGGCACAGCCAAGGGAAATAGAACAGCTCTGACATGGGCTCAAATCAGAAAATCCACTGTTTGTCCACAGACTGAGCCCATTCCAGTGACATCCCTCCCACAGCTGGGCTGTGTTCATGGGTTGCAGCCCCCAGCACCCTCTGTCCATCCCAGGACTGACCATCCCCCCAAATGGGGATTTCTACTCAGAATTTGCTCCTGCTCTGACATCCCAGCATGGCCAGCAGGTCAGAGCTTAGACCTTACACTCAGTTTTTGTGTGAGACAATGATTACCAATCCCTCTTGGCTGCTCCTGTGCTGCAGTGGGTGAGGCTGGAGGTCAGGAAAAAGACCTGACCCAACCCCTACAGCTGTCCAGAAAGGCTGAAACCACCACCCCCAGATACCCATGGAGTCCATCCTGGCCTGGGGATTTGGATCCCAGCTGGTTTGGGGGGTCAGGTTGTGATGGTTTGCTAGGAACACACAAAGGTTGTGCCTGGGAAGGCAATGGAGATGGAGATTTCCTGGCAGTCCAGGCAAGGATGCCTGCTCCAAGGCTTCATCACAGAAAGACAGCTGACAAGACAGCTCTGCTCCCAAATCACTAATGAGGGATGAGGATATTCCCATCAGGGCACAAATCCATTCTCTGTGGATCCCAGAGAGCCACAGCTCCAGCTCTGCACCAACCACCAGCCTGGCCCCTGACATTCCCAGTGGCTTCCCTGAATTTCCCTGAGATGTCCCCTCCTGTCACTGCCACCATCCAATTCCCAGCTGGTTTCGAGCCATTGCAGGATGCTTTGAGAGCAGAGCTCTGAGCTTTGCTGTCAACAGTGAGCCGAGATATTCTTTCTCAAATAAAGAAATATAAAAAAAAAAATCCCAAATACTAAGTAAAAATAGTAAAAAAAAAAAAAAATCCCAGCTTTCCCTGCATTATCTTTTGGGGCAGCCTGCCAGAAAGCAGAGCTGTGGCAGGACACATCTCCCCCAGCCTTCCCCTGGCACCCTGAGATGAAGTTGAAGCTCTTCCGCATCAACACCTCTCTCTTTCTGTTCCTGGTCTTTGTTGTTGTTGTTGTTTTTCCAGCAGCTTAAGGAAGCTAACAACGACTTGACATTTTTGGCAATGATTATTACATCTCTTGGAAAGTGTGTCTCATTAAAACCAGAAGAAAGGAGGAAAAGTGCTGAAGCGACTCTTTTAAAAATGCAAGAGCTAGGATTAATTTGTTAACCTGAAACAGAGACTCAGACTCCTACCCATGGCTGCTCAGCTGCCTGAGCCAGGCACAGGGATCCAGAGGATGGAGAAGATCCTGGCCAGGAGCTCAGGCTTCTCCCCAAAGCCAGTGATGAAGATCCCCAAGGAGACTTTACCCACAGCACTGCAGGCAGCCAGGATAAACCCAAACCCACTTTGTAACAGTACAAAAACCCAGCAGAACAGTTCTGAAAAATTAAACAGTGCTGAAAACCACTTTATTTTAAAAAACGAAGCCATCAATCTGCTAATTAGAAAGGAAAAATATTCTAATTTCCCCTGATAATCAGCAATGATGGGACAGCAAATACAAGTAAACCCAGATGATAGATTAATTGGAGTTTGTTAAAGTATGACAGGGTTTTGACAGTTTCCCTGAGTGGCAGCCACGCTTTCCAGGCAATCACTGAACTGACAGAGGTTTTCATAGCAGCACTAGGAAATAATGATTGCAATCAATCATATCTTACCGGATTTCATGAGACACGCTGGTAAACACAGCAGAGGGAGGAGAATTATTTATGGGGCTTCTGAAGAGCACACAGCTAAGTAATTGGATGAAATCGGGGGAAAAAAGGAAAGCAACCCCTAAGGGTGATGTCTTGTGGAAGAAGGAATAGCTTCTCTGTGAAACCAGCGGTGTTGTTGAGCAATAGTCAACAGCCAATATGCTAAAATTTGGATGGGTTGAGACCCTGGGGAATTCACTAATGATGCACTTGTCTTTAAAATACCTGCTTGGAGTGAAAGCAGCCATGAGCAGGCGTCACCCCCTGCCTGTACCTGCCACTGGAACCTCCAGAACAGGAGCCTGGATGAGCACTCAGGGGAGCTCTGCTGCATGTGCCAAGCTGACCGCAAAGGTGAAGCTCAGTGGAACTCGGTGATCCTTGTGGATCCCTCCCAGATCGGGATATTCTGTGTTTCTGCGGTTCTCTGACCATGCAGGAGTGGAGAGCAGCTGAGAAAGGAGCGTCTCTAGTGCAGGGGACACCCAGCTGGGCAGCCCAGCACGGGGCTGGGACTAGTGGGGGTGATGTGAAGTGGTGCTGGCATCTCGGTGTCTGCGGTGTCGCTGGGTGTCAGGGTGACCCCAAGATTGTAAAAGTCTTTGTTTTCCAGCCTGTGCAGCCAAAGGAGTCTGAATGCGCAGGGTCGGCTTCTCAAGGTTGTTTATTTTCCCTTATCTACAACATTCTTTCTCTGCCCTGCTGAGCTCTGTCCAGCAGCTTGGCCATGGCATTCTGTCTGCCCTCAGGGTGGTGTTCACATTTTATACCAAAAACTCCGTGTGCTGTGTTTACAATAACGTGCCAATATCTGTCATTGATGTTGGACAGTGTGTCTGTACCTTAAACCAACAGAAAAGTGTCACCAGCACAGCAAGACATGGAGGACAAGAAGAAGGAGAAGGTCAGGACACGCCCAAATCCCTCCATCTTGTCCCCTGAACCACATTCTAAAAACCCCACATTTCTATTTTTTCACCCTGTGTTAATTCAACTACCACACTACTCAAACCCTTGTGGCTTGTAATTCCTCATACAGAGTTGGCAGCTTTTTCCACGGGCTAAAATCGAAGCCACAGGTGTTTTTGACTTCGTGCCAAGGTCTCTGAGCCCCCTGCCAGGTCCTCAAGACAGCCAGGGCAGCCAGAGGGATGTCCTGGATTCTGACACTGGCAAAGCCCAGGTTGTGCCACAGGGAAAGGAGCAGACAGGAAGGAGTTTCCTCAAATTTTCCACGTTTTGGCATCCTTAGCATCCTCCAGCACTGCTCACGGTGGGACCCCTCCCCACCCTGCACTTCCCAAGCACAGAGGATGTCACCCTGTCACCCAGGCTCTGGGTGCTTGGGCTGAGGAGTTCAAAAGGAGTTAAACCCCCCAGTAAAATAAGAAGAGCACTCTTGGGCCTGTCCCCTTGTGCTGGTTTCAGCTGGGGTAGAGTTAATTTTTTTTTGCCAGTGGCTGGTGTGGAGCTGTGTTTTGGAATTGTGCTGAACTCAGGGTTGATTTTCCAGAGATGATTTTGTTCTTGCTGAGCAGGGCTCACACTGAGCCACGGCCTTTGCTGCTTTTCACTCTGCCAGGCTGGTGGGGAAGCTGGGGGTGCCTGGGAGGTGGCACAGCCAGGACAGGGGACCCAGGCTGACCAAAGGGATATTCCACACCCTACGGCATCACGGTCAGGGTATAAAGTGGGGGAAGAAGGAGGAAGGGAGTTCTGGCATTAGTCAGTGCATGGTGAGCAATTGCACTGTGCATCACTTGTTTGTTTCCTTTTTGTTATCATTATAATTTGCCATTATTAATGTATTTTACTTCTGAAAATACAGAAGAAGAAAAATACTTCCTCTGTATTTTCAGAAGAAATATTTCTGAATATTTGAACCACTGAAACCACCACAACTTCATTTTCAATTAATAAACTTTTCAACATACAAGTTTTACTCCAGTCCTCCCCATTCTACAGGATAGGGGAGGAGGGTTGACAGAGTGGCTTTGTGGTGCTTAATTTCCATCACGACATCCCTTCAGCCACTTGGAGTGGCTGAAACCTCCCTGATGGCAGCTCCCATCCCTGGGTCACTCAGCCCCTTCCTGCTCACACTGTTCAGCAACAGCTCCATACTGAGATGATGGGGGAAAAAAACAGATTTCCGCCCAAACCCAAGTTATTTCAAGGGCAGCAAAAGCCTCCCATGCCCTCCTGTGGGGAGACCAAGGCACAGCCTCAACCCACATCTCCACAGACCCATGTGAACAGCACCAAAGCATCTCCCTGACATTTACAGACTTCACAGAATTCACAGAATCTCTGGGTTGGAAGAGACCTTCAAGATCATCGAGTCCAGCCCAGCCCCAACACCTCAACTAAACCCTGGCACCCAGTGCCACATCCAGTCTGTGTTAAACACACCCAGGGATGGTGACTGCACCACCTCCCCGGGCAGCCATTCCAGAACTTTATCACCTTTCTGTGAAAAACTTTTTCCTGATACCCAACCTGTATTTCCCTTGGTGCAGCTTGAGACTGTGTCCTCTGGTTCTGTAGTTCCTGGAGAAAGAGACCAACCCCACTTGACTACAGACACCTTTCAGGGAGTTGTAGAGAGTGATGAGGTCACCCTGAGTCTCCTTTAAAATGCAATCCCACACTGTATTCCCAATATCCATAACCTGGCTGCTTGACTGTTGATCCCCTCCCTTCCCAGATGTGTCACAGCCCTGCCTGGCCATCCCACAACAGCAAATCCCCTGCTGGTACTGGAGCTCAGACAGAGTGAGATATTACCTATGTCCATTGAAAATACCAGCTGAATTAATTTCAATCTAAAACATCATTTGCTGTGGTTTTCTCCTTTAAAGGACAACTCCAGGCTACTTAAACCCCTCAAAAGGGCAGCACAGTCTTGAAAGATTTACTGCAGAGGAAACTGGAGGATCTCCAGTGGGGCTGAGGCAGACCCAGACCTCATGCCCAGCTCCTCGGGGTGGTACCCAGGGCTGTCCTGGGGGTCCCATCCTCCCATGAGGGCACTCACCCTGGGAGCAGAGCCCCAGCCCTTCGATTGCCTGCCCCTCTGATGTTCCTCTATTTACTTTCACTATCGATTTTGATTCAAGCAGATTAAAAGACCAAAGAGCCAACTAGCCAAGGACTGACTCTGACACATAATCCATTGCAATCACAGCCCAGAGACCCAGCTCTAACTGGAAACAAGAGAGCCCAAGGCCAGGCTCAGGTTTGCACCAATGGCCCCCTCCTATCTCCATCCTCTTGGGGAAGCTGCTCCAGGGACGGACAGTGTCCCTCAGGGTGGCTGCACCCCTTAAGGGCACCCATTCCCCAGCATGGGCTCCCAGCCAGTTATTGCTGCCAACAAATTCACCCACATCTGCCATTAAACTGCTCCAGATTTACTAATTTAAGTTACACAGAGAAAATACAGACCTGCTTAGCCGGTGCCCCAAAGGAAGAGAGCACCAGGAGGCCCACAGGGAGCTGCCAGGCAGCTGGAGGTGCCCACAAAGGAGCTCAGGGGCTGCTGGTGAAGTGGACACTTCAGCAGAGCTCCAGCTGCACCATCGATCTGCTGCCCAGCCCTGGAAGTGCCAGCAGCGAAGCAGCTCCCTGCTAATCAGCCAAATTAAGCAGCCTTAAGTCACTGGCTGGTAAAGTAGATTATGTCCCACCTGCCTGCTATCAGCTACTCCCGGATTTATGCCTCCCCTGTTGCACTGCTGTGTCAATGTGCAGCCTCAGGGTGTTTTCCCTCCCTCTCCCTGCATCCCTGGGCAGGCAGAGCCTGGCAGAGCCTCTGTGCCCTTCCAACAACCCGAAGGCAGGGCCTGACCCAGGGCTCTGCAGGTGCAGCAGTGTGACAGCAGCAACTGCAACCTTTCCCTGGGCTCAGACCCCCCCTGCCTTCCTGGAGCCCCCACAGCAGCAGTGCCTGGGCTCCAGGGCACCAGGGGACAAATGAGCTGTGGGAGTTCCCTGCTGAGAGCCAGACCCAGCTGTGCCCTGCTGCCCAAAGCAGCACCAGCAGTGGGAAATAACCCCGTTCAGCCCCAGAAATCTCTCCTGGAGGCCTCATGCCACCCCTACAGCCAGGCACTGCTCTGCCCATCTTGCTCCCAGGCTGTCACCATGTGAGAAACGACTGCTCACTTTTTAAGATTTTATTAAACTTTAACAAAAATTACAACAAAAGGACTAAATAAGGGAAAATTGCAGCACAGGGAGCCCCTGTGACTACCAGCCAGGTGCTCCTCTTCAAAACAGATGTTCACCCTTTTATATCTCTAGGACTCCTGTCAGTGACTCCTTCCTTGCTGTCCAGGGGTGGAGATCACTTTTTGACACCTTGGTTGGAGCTCAGGTTGAAGCTCAGCCCTCCCCAAATGCCCCAACTACCAAGGCCATCCCATGATAACAATGCAAGGGGCGAGGACATGTTACAGTAACATAACTATACATCTACAAAACTTCTCCTAACATATACGTAACATTTACCCCTTAATGGTGAGAGCCAACCACCTCATTACTCATCTATAACAACAGCAAAGCCATCCTTGGGATGCACAGCCAACAGCTTCAGCAGCAACGAGCTGCAGCTCTGCTGCCCTCCTGCAGCTCTGCTGCCCTCCTGCAGCCCCTGCCCCTCACACTGCGGGTTCCCCGGCTGGCATGATGCCCCAGGAGGTTTCCTGGAGGAGGAAACCACCCCGAGGTGTCCCTGTCCCAGCCCCGCTGGCTTTGGGGTTTCGTTCCTCCCTCCCTCAGCTGCAGGACCCCGAACTGAGCCTGCACAAAAGGGTCCTGATGCTTTTCCACCCATCCAGCTCCCCCGTCCCTCCCATCCCAAAGGAAAGCCCGCAGGAGCAGCCTGCAGCTCCACCCAAACATGTCCGCTCCCTATTTCCATACAAATAAGAAGAGGCAGGAAAATGAACAATACGAACACTCACACTCCCTGTCAGGAGCGGTTCATTGCTGCAAGGGACAGCCCAGGGCTGTTCTCCCCAGCCTTTATTGCGTCTTACCCTGCCATACACACACCAGAGACCTGATGTCCCCTCTGGGACACGGGGACAGTCCCAGGAGTCCTGCCATGAGCCATCCCTGCAGGTAAAGGCAGCTGGATCGTCTCCTCTCCCCCACAGCCCCTAGAGATGGGCTGGGGGAGTTGGGAAGCTGGGGAAGGAGAGATGAATACACACAACCCCAACACGAGCTGCAGTTCAGCTTTTATTTGTTTTAATATATCTTTTAACGCATCTTTCTTCCTCCTTCTCACCCCCCTTTCACTTTTTCTTTTAAAAAAGCAGCAGCAGGGAGTTTTTAGTTGCTTCTCTATTGCCAGCCAGAACTATTTTAAATTGCATTTTAAGCTGTTCTGCAGCACTTCAAACACCTCACACTGCAGGACAGGCTTCCAAATTACAAGATTAACATTGATTTTAAATTGCTTCCTAAAACACAAGGGCTCCAGCACAGGGATGGATGAAGGGCAGCTGCTGTAGCAAAGCCCAAAGGACACCAGAGCTCCTGGGGCATGGTTGGACCCCACACTGGGGTGGATGCTTTTGGGACTGGGGGCAAACTGGAGCCTGGATTTGCAGCTGAGACCCCCAGTTTCAGGTGAAAAGCAGCACACACAGGTCCCACAGGACAGGGACAGCCCTGAGAGCCCAACCACCTGGGTTCTTGGTGTTTACAAGAGGCATTTCTCCAAGGGCACCGGCATTTATCTCATCTGGCTCTCCTCCTGATGCTCCCCATTGCTCATCCAGGGACAAATGTAGTGCCAGGATCTACTGCCCCGTGGATTGCAGGAAAGGAAGGATGGCACCCAGCTCTTGCACAGCCCAAGACCAGCCAGTGGAAGGCTCCAGGAGGCTCAGCACCCCCATCAACCCTCCAGCCCTGCACATCCAGCCCACAGCCACACTCACAGCTGCCCTGAAAGGTTCAGCTCAAGAAACAGCAGAACTCACTCATTTACCACTTCTAAAACGATCACCCTTTCTCCTTCAGCCACAAAGATTGGCCAAACAGTGCTGGGCATCCTGCCACTTTGCTTCCAGGGGCAAATAAATCATCCCTTCCTCCAAACCCATCAATCTCCAGCGAGCCCAGGTGCCGGCTCCTCCAAGCAGCAGCAGAGCCCAAAGCAAGGCCCCCAGAGCTGGGGGGCACTGGCAGAGCTGCAGGATGAGCCTCAGCTAATCTCTTCTCAAGCTGAACTGAGCCCTGCTCTCTCATTTAAGCCAGAGAAACAAATAAATCAATGGGAAAACCCAGCTTTTACAGAGGCTGCTATGGTTCCCACTGTGCTAGTTTTATTTTCTGAAGTACCTGCTGCCTCCCAGGCTCAGGATGAATTTTGATTTAGGAGTGAAAAGGGGTAATAAAAGCATAAAGAGCCATTAACATTCCTCCTGGCCATGGTCGGGTGTTGGCTCATCACAAGTTGATGGAAATGCCATTTGACTTCCTTATGAGCTATAGAAAATCAATTAATTGATTTAATCATTCCCCGGGTGTCCCTGCTTATGGAGATAACAGAGTGCCAGGGCAGCAGGAAGCTGCTCCTGCCTCCTCTGACACAGGGCCAGCAGGGAAGGGGCCAGCACACATCCCTGCTCCGATGTCCTCATCACTGCTGCCCCACTTCAAGATGTGTGAATTCACACTTCCATTTTCCAATAAGTTTGGTGGCATAATTTTTTTTCTTCTCTTTAAGCCTGCAGGCATTCAATTCTGAGCAGTAATTGCATGAAACAGGCACTTCTTCAGGAAGAGACATTTTCCCATGGTGGATTAAGCCTTAACCACTACAACAGCAGCCCTGACACTTCTCTTTACCCCTCTGTGCCCTGCAGAGCACCAGTCTGCATTTTGCATTTTGCTCCCCCAGCACATCCCCACAGAAGTGGGCAGGAACCTCCAGTGTCATGTGGAGCCCCAGGGATGCCTTTATTTTCATTATTTCAATGGCTCTCATTTCTCTGCCTGCAACACTAATCTAATAAGGGCAGTAAAGTTTTACACCTCCACTTTAAACTCCCTTTCCACGAACTGGTCAAGGATGGGAGCACAGGGCACCTAACGATGGATGCAGAGCTTGGGACGCCAGCAGAAGGAGGAGAGGCCACATGCTTTTAATCAACCCTCATTTTTCACAGAATGATTTTTCCAAGACCTTCAAGATCATAGAGTCCAACCCAGCCCCAACACCTCTAAACCCTGGCACTCAGTGCCACATCCAGTCTGCTTTAAACACATCCAGGGACAGTGACTCCACCACCTCCCCAGGCAGCCCATTCCAGAACTTTTCTCCACCCTGGCAAAACAATCGTCTGCTCCCAAAAAACTGCAGGTGAAGGACCCCCCTGTGTTGGCCATGGGGGTGAAACCCCAGCACGGTGACACTGATGGCACTCGTGGGTGTTGTGTCACCTGCCCAAAGAGCCCGTGGGGCAGTTGAGCATCCAGCAGAGCTGGCAAAAGGCAATGTTTGGGGCAGAAAGCCCTCACCCTGCAGCTGGGCTCTGCCTGGCTTTGGTGTCTCCCCTAACTCCTTTCTCCCCACCAATGCTGGACAAGGAAGGAGAATGGTGTCGAGCTCAGCATTTCCAGGGGAGCCCAGGAGCCAACCTTGCTGCTCCAGGAGAAATCAGAAACCCATCAGGTCCCAGCAAAGCTCCTCACCAAGGAGATGCTCCCAGAGCCAGCCAGCTCCACTTGGCACCAACCAGACAACTTCTTCCAGCATCAGCTGGCTGCTCCAGCCTCTGAGATTCATGGAGTGGCTTTGGAAGGGATGGATGCAGAGAGGCTGGAAGTGAGCCCCAAGCACTGAAGAGCTGCCCAGCACGCTCCTCCACATGGCTTCCCCCTGGCTGGCACCCACAGGCTCCAGGAGAGTCTGATCCAGCTCTGCATGCAGCAGCAGGAAGATGAAGCACTGGGGACGTGCAGGATCTGCAGGTCCCAGCTGGTGCTGAGGAGGTGACACCACACTCAGACCCACACCTGGCACCTGGGAAAACATCCTGGATAACAACCCCACAGGCAGGGCAGAGAGGGGATGGGAGAGCATGTTGGATTAAGTTGTTTTTTTGGGTTTTTTTTAGAGATGGGGTAGCTGAGAGATGTTTTAAAAACACTAACAATAGTGTTACTCTTGATACTCTTAACAATATTTATCCTATTCCATAACATTTGTTATCTTAAAATTTACATACAAATACATGCTATATAAACCTTCTATCAAGTTCTAAAAATTTTCTACAAATTCATTTCCCACAAGAGGGGAACCTGCTGTCTTTTGAGGGAGTTTTACCTAAGCAAACTCTGGATTCAGGCCCTAAGAAGAGTCTCATCCTCCTCCTGGAGCAGCATCCCGGGCATCCAGCACCCGCTGATCCTGACAAGCTGCTCACGAGCGCTGCAGTTATCCAGGGCTGCTCAGCAGACAACATCAAAACATGACACCAGCAGCCCGGGAGAGGGTTATAACTCACTCAGGAAGAAACTGGGAATAATTAGTGCCCCGTTTGCTGAGCAGAGCCTGCCCTGCTCCCTCCCTCCCCTGTCACTGTCACTTGCTTACACGAGTCTTCACAACTGGTTCTCCTGTCGCCTCCGCTGAGCGTTACAGGCAGCAAGATAAATTTATAACTCACATGACTCCTTAAAAGCAAAGGGAACACGAACATCCCTGGAACCACACGTCTGTGGGCTGAGTCTCAAGGAGGCAGCAGCCCAAGCCCTCGCTGCCGGGTGCTCTCCCCAGCCAGAGCAGGTAAGAAAAGGGATTCCCAAAGCCAAAAAGCAACTTTTGGGTATTCTGCCCAACCCAAGCTCCTGTCAGAACTGTGTGCTCTGCCCAGAAGCTGACTGGGAACTGTCACAAGTGGCAGCGACCCAAATTTGCAAATGGGTCCTGAAAATTACCTTTCCCAAGGGAGAGGGAGGGTGAACACATCTGTGTTTTATTTTAAAGCTCTCTTGGGCTGAGCAGCATCTCAGTGCAGCCAGGATGGAGCTGAACTGAGCTGTGCCCTCCTCTGCTGTCAGCCCTCACAACGAGAGTACACAGGGGGTCAGGATCATGGACAAACCTCCTCCTCCTCCTCCTCCTCCTCCTCCTCCTGCCCTCCCGGCACAGCTGACTGCGAGGGGGATGACTGAGTTCCTCAAGCTCACTCTGATCATTAGCAAATCCAAGCTTGACCTTTCTGCATCCTCTGTGAGGACAAATGGTGATGTTACCTGGCCATGCTAACCCAGCTGGGACACTGCTGGAGCAGAAGGAAAAGCAGCAGAGCCGGGAGCAGGAGCAAAGGACCCCTCTGAGGAGATCATGTAGGTTCTCACATTTCTATTTGGCCTCTCTGCTCTGCTCCTCAGGGAGCAATCCAAGGCATTGAAATAACATGAGATCCCATTGCTTCACGGTGCTGTGGCTCTGAAATGGTGAAAATGCCCTACAAAACCCCGAGCAACCTTCAGCATTATCATCTGCAGCAAAATTTCCACCCCTCCACAACATCCCTGCTCTGGAGAGAAAGAGAAGCCACAAACACCAAAGCTCACAGCTGTGCTGCACAGCCCTAAACATCTCCCTCTTTCCTCTCCTGTGTTCACTGATGGAAGAAATCATTTTAAGCAGGTGAGACTCCAGGAACTGGAGCAAGCAACAGCAGCAGGAGAGGCAGAGCACTCCAGGAGCTGGAATACTGAGAGGATCTGAGGAGAGCAGGGTAGGATTCCTGCCAGGTGACATTACACACCATCTCCAGCACAACATGCCTTGGCTGTTGGCTCTGGATCTCTCCTGAGTCCTGTAGCCCAACATGACAAACCAGAGCCATTCTGACACCACAAGGAAGCCCCAGTGCTCAGCTTCCCCATGGTCTGCATGTGGGACAAGACACCTCAAGCCAGCAAGGGCAGGCTTCCACTTTTTTTTTTTCTTTTCCACATTTATTTTTATTCCCTCCAAAATGAACATAAATGACCAAATCTTTTTGCAGCAGAAGCTGTTCTCTGGTGACCTGCAATTCTGCTGGATCACAGAGCACGGGAAGTCCCTGCAGGGGCTGCTGCACTGCCCACCTCCAGACAGATTCCAAGTTGAGTTACCATTGCCCAGCTACAATGTCCCAGTGCTGTGGGACTGGGAAAATCTCTGTTCTAGCCCACAAGCTGCTTATCAACCCATCAGGGTCCATATCCTGCAGCCCTGAGATCAGACCCCAAAACACATCTCAGCAACACAGGACAAGGTGCAACAGCCTTGCAGAGGCTGAGCTTCACCTCTCCTTGCTTCCATTTTCCAGCTTGTGCTCTAAAATCATCTCTCCCCCACCCTTGTCCTTCCTTCACCCCATTCCCACCCATCCTGCTCCCAAAGCGATGGAGGAAACACAGCACAGGAGCCCAGTTGTGGTCAGCCACAGGAAACCAGCTGGAGATGCTGGGGTGGGAAAAGGCAGGTGTTGATCTCTGCAGCTGAGAAGCAGGAAACACTTAAAAACAAATTGAAAAAACAGTTATGGGAACAGCAAACACACAACTCCAGCCGCTCAGCAAACCCCCACTTCCCCAAGGCAGCAGGATTCCAGGACCTCAGCACCAGAACCGCGGCTGCAGCAGTGACCCCAGGCACAGAGATACCTGTGAACCACTTCAAATGCTTCTATCAAAGTCCCAGCAAGGTCAGCTGAAATCAAATCAGGCCCCTCTTGCAGGAAGCAGCCACCCAGCACGAGGGCAGAGCTCTGCTCCAGCCGTTTCAGGACCTGTCCTACACCTCCCCTGGGTCTGCAGCAAATTCCTCCAGCACCTGATACCCAACCCTGCAGGAATCAACAGCAAGAGGAATCCCAAGGCTTTTGATTCTTTGAAGCAGCTACAGCAGTTGCAGGCAATATTCCAGCCACATCTAATCACGTTTTAACACTTAATAACCTATTTTCCCTGGCTAATCCCCTGCAGCAGCAAGCTCCGCCAGCGGGATGTACATCCCACCAAATCCAGCCTGGGGCACAGCCACGGGCTGAGGGACCACAGCCAAATCCTCCCCAGCACCATGATTACAGAACTTGGTGCTTTTTCAGCAGCAGCCTCCTGCCCCCTGACTCCAGCAGTAAAACAACCACAAGAAAGATGCTTGGGGGAAAAGAAAAGGATCATCAAACATATTAAATTCTAATTGAGAGGAGAGAAGAGGGCACAGTAAACTCAATCTCCTGAGTCTAGAGCCCTTCCCAAAGCATCTCCCACATTCAACATTTATAGACTTCTCTGTTTCCCTTTTTTATCTACATCTTTGTTTGCAGAATAAATTCTTTCAGTGGCCATTTCAAAACAAAGGAACCTTTGTCTGTGTTTACTTGACAGCAGTGGATTAGGATAAAATAACTTGCATTTCAGAAGGGCTTTTTTTATTTATTGTTAAGATGCAAAGCCTCTGCTGCAGCAAATCACCAAGCAGAGAATCCATCTGAGGAATGATTTCTGGCACACAACAAGAAACTTGGCTTTTGGAGAGAACCTCTGAGAAAGGTATTCACATACAAAAAATCAAATTTTAAATGGGATTAACTTCTGGACTGTGACATTATCCATTTCTCCTCTTCATGCTCCTGCCTCACATCTATGTTTATTTTGGTTATGATTGGTTGCTCACACACTCCAGGAGCCAGGAAAGCTCTGGGCAGGGCTGGGGCATTTTCATGTCTCCCTTTGTATTGCAATAGCTGAGGCTCAAGGCTGGGCTGGGCAGGTCACTCAGGGAGAAACAGGAACAGCCCCAGCCTACACTGCACCACGAACTTCAGCATTCCTCCACAACCCAAAGGATTTTTTGGATGCAGATGATTTTATAGCAAATGATTTTTTGACATCCCCCAGCTCTCTGCAGCCACCCCAACCCCCGAAGGGCAGGGACAGCTTCCCCTGCACAGCTGGGTCTGGCAGGACACGTGGAGCAAGGAGCAGCACAAACAGCCACAAAAGCTGGGATCAGCCCCAGGAAGGACAGCAGGAGCCGACACTGACTTACCACAAGCCCACCCCATTTCTACCCCAGCTCCACTGCAGAGCAGCCCAGCCCAGAGCACGTGGAGGAGCATGTTGGCAGCTTCCCTGCAACATCCACCAGTTAATGAATAATGCTCCAAGGGGCCCTTCCAGGAGTCCACGTGGAGCAGGGAACAGCAGCAGGGACCAGGCTCCTTCCCCACCAGGAGCCCATTCCCGGGAAACACTCAGCCTGGGCATGGCAAACCTGAGGCCACAGCCCAGGAACTCTCCCCAAGTCACTGGCCATGAACCTGTCCAGGTTTGTGCAGATTCCCATTCTTCATCACACCAAGAGCTCGTCAGCCCAGCACAATTAACCTGCTCCTCTGAGCTCGCCTCCAGCCCAGCACTGTGTGCTTAACAGCCACCATAACTGCCAGGAATATTTCCTGGGCTTCCCTGGGATCCAGAACACATGTTAATTAAATGCCAGTTTGTTATTCAAACAGACCTTTGGAGACTTCACAGCGCTAATAAGCAGCACATCCACTCCTGCTCCCTCCCTCCCCACGTGGATGTTCACTCCACGTGAGCTGCACCTCCCCTCAGCCAGGAGGGAGCCCTGGGAGCCCTCCTTAGCCTCCTGCTCCAAACAGAGGGAACAACCGTGCCCACAGCCTCACCTCAGCTGGGTGTGCTCTCAGAGTCTGCAGGGATGGAGTTTCCCATCTCCCCAGAGGCTGTGACTCCCCATTTCCCAGGGAGGCTGCCCAGGATCCATCACCCTTCCTGCCTTTGCCATGGGTGGGACAGCTGGTTCTTCCACCATCAGATCCTCCTCCCAACAGCCAGAGCCTTTCCCAGGTGATAGAGGGAGGTCTGTGGTGACATTGGCCAGCTCCTGGCCAGCACATTCCCTGAGCCTTGGTCCCACTCTGCTTTGGGGCTTACTCACCCCTGGGAACAGCTACATCACCCTGGGGCACAGCCAGTCCCTACAAACCAGTGTGACAGGAAAGGCTGAACCCCAAAACCTGAACCAGGTGTTAAAGAGTGAGAAAAAGCCTCTCAGGTTGTGCCTGCCAAGCTCTGGGGACAATGAACACAACCTTCCTCCAGAGGCAGGAGAGAGGATGCTTTGTGTTTAAAACCAGTGTGTGAGGCCATGAATGAAGCTCATCTTCCCCAATAAGAAGCACAGCAACAGCCAAATGTGCAGCAATTCATCTGGAAGCAATAGTTTGTTTGGCAAAGCCACTGAATATAGGAAAAAAGAATTGGATTTGCATTGAATTTTTGAGCTTTCTAACAAAGCAGGATTTGCCTTACCCATTTAGAAAGCTAAGAGACCAAAACCTTGAAAAATTAGAGGACCCAGGTCATAATTTACTTCTTTTCTTCTTTGAATGAGACCAGTCAGGCATTACCAGAAGCAACATTCAACCTGCACCACCTGGGAGCAGAGCAGCATCTCTCCCAACAGCAAGGCTCACAGCGTGCTCACAGCCCTCAGCAGAGCCAAAGAGGGTCAGGCAAGAGGGTGAACCCATTTACACACCTTGATTTAATCACCTGAACCCCTGAATGTGCAGGATTTGAGGTGTAGGGCCTGAAAAAGGAGATTTGTTTTGCATCTCCAGGGCTGTGGTGACACTGCTCCCAGGAAACACGAGACAGGTGAGGATGTGCATTCAAAGGTCTGGATTAAATTAAGGATAAGGATGGGCAAAGCCACTTCCAGGCATCCAGAAAGGGAGTGAAGAGCTGAGTAATGGTCTTTTTGCCATTATTTCACCCCAACCTGGTGACCCCAGGTGCTTCTGCAGGTTTCTGGAAACCTTTGCTGCTCTTTGCAGCACAACCTGTGCCACACCTCAGCTGGCCCCACAGCTCATCAGTGTCTCTGCCTTTCTTTAAGTTCCCTACAAAATTTCAGGAACTCTGGGGATCCTCTGGGCCACAGGGCAGCTGTAACAGTGACACCTTTCATTTCAAACTCAGCAATCTTTTCAGAACCCATCTCCTCAAAAGCCAGGTCTGGAGAAGGTTTGGAGAAGGTGCTGGTCTGGGGGCTTCTGCCCACTCTCCTTGTGCTGTTTCTTATCCCAAGAAGGAAGAAATCCCCTCAAACCAGACTTCACTCACCAGCCAAGTGCTTGGCTCGGGGACAGGAACATAAAGCACACCTTCCCCATGGGGACACGTACCCTGCCCAAGTGCAGAAACACTGAAAAGCTCTGACCCTGCCACCGGCTCCAGGCTGAGGTCACCAGGAAAACACCAGTCCTCAGGAAAGGGGTTCAGTGGAGCTGGTGATGGGAACAGTAAGGGGAGCAGAGGGGGAGGAACATCAGCCACCATGTCCTCCATCCACAGGGAGAACACAGATCCAGCTGCCACAGGCTGCAAATCCAATCTTGGAAAGTCAACTAAGCGGTTTAACACCATCCAGCTTCTGGAAAGCACCGCTTTATCCCTCTCCTCCCGTAGGGAAGCAGCTGGCACTTCTTTCAGCACCTCAAGGAAAGGATTTAATGCTCCAAAATCACATCTTAGGTGAGGCTGTGGAGATCAGATCCTTCCATGGCTTTGGTACAGAGGAGGAGAAGACCACGGTGGCCTGACCAAGCCCATCTCACACTGCTCAGGGGAGCTCAAGCTGGGCAGTTCCCTCTGTGCATTTCATGGGACTGGAATCTCAGAGAAAAAGTCAGGGGAAGCTCAATTCATGGCAGCAGTGTCCTCCCAGAGCAGGGCCAGGCCATGACTGTCCCACCACAGAAGTGACTCCTGAGCTGACTTTGTGTCTCGCCAAAAGAGGTGTTAAATGCAACATAACACACACCTGCCAAAAATTAGAATATTTCTCTTCTACATTTCAGTACCTGCATAAAACCACAAAGGCCTTTTATTTTCCCTTCCCTAAGGAGCAATTCCCACTCCCTGCAGACCCCAAGTGCTCAAACCCACCGAGACCTCCAAGCACCTGAGCCAGATCCTCCACATGTCAGACCAGGGGCAGCCCACACAACCCACACCGCTGCCAGCTGAGGCTCTGATCCCGCTGCTCCCCATTTTCTGCCCTAAGCCAGGGTCAGCATCCACACCCCAGCACTCATCCCCACCTGTCACACCTCGGGATGCGAGCACAGCCAGGTTTGAGCCACACGGCAAAGCCACACATGGCAAGAGAGGCCAAAGGACCCTGAGCCATCCTGAAAATCCCAAAAAGGGCCAGGAGGGACCCATGGGAATGAAAGATCCAAGCACCTTCCTCCTGCATCCCTGGCACTCATCAGCTCAGCTGGACCGTGCTCGTGGAGGCACCACATGAGGATCTTAGGTTGGAAATGGGGGTGTGTGTTCTATTGCCATCTGTCAGAGCTGGGGCAGCTCTCTGCTGTTCATGGGGCAGTTTGCTTTATCTCTCCCACACCCAACCCTCCCTCCAGGAGATCTCTTCTGTTCATGGCCACTGAGTGTCCCTGCATGGCTGAGAAAATTCCATCATCCCTTGGGGAGATGCTGCGCCCAGGGGAGGAGCCAAGCATTCCTACCTGGATCCAATCTGACTTTGGAACAGCACAGCAGCCTTTGCCCACTGCATTCCCAGAGGAGCAGCTTTCTGCCCCACTGCATTCCCAGAGGAGCAGCTTTCTGCCCCACTGCATTCCCAGAGGAAGCCCAGGCCCATCTCCAGCAGCCCTGGAGCTTCAGAGGAAAACTCCAGCCTTGTCCAGGATCCTGCTCCAGCAGAAGCACAGCTGGCACTGCAGGAGGGCTGAGCCCCCATGGAATGGCACTGCTGCCACCACCCTGACCCACAGCCTGCCACGGCCTGCTCTGACTCTGGCAGTGTGGTTTTCTTTTTTGTACTATTGCATTTGTATTTTCAATTATCCTGGTAAAGAGCTGTTATTCTAATTCCCATATCTTTGCCTGAGAGCCCCTTAATTTCAAAATTATAATAATTCAGTGGGAGCGGGTTTACATTTTCCATTTCAAGGGAGGTTCCTGCCTTCCTTAGCAGACACCTGTCTGTTCAAAGCAAGACAGTGGGCCAGGCCAGGCACGGAGCCGCGCTCACCTTCGGTGCGGATGGTGAAGGGGGAGTCCCCCAGGCGCTTGGCTGAGAACTGCCCTCCCAGGGATGTCATCAGGAAGCACAGGGTGAAAAATCCAATGCCCAGCACGAAAATCCTGTGGGAGAGAAAGCAGAGCTGGAGCAAGGTGTGATGAGGAGCCAGCTCCTCCCTGCTGGGCCAGCCCCCCCATCCCATGCCCCAGGGGTAATCCCCTTGCACAGCACCAGGAGAGGCTTTGGGTGTCTGGGACAATCCCAGCTCCACCCCTGTGGCTCACCACCCCACCCAGCCCTGGCAGGGAGCATCTGTGCAGCCCCAGCCACGCCAGACCCTCGTGCACTTCACAAAGAGCCCAGGACACAAACCCTGGCACTGAGCAGGAGCTTTTGCCTGAGAACCCCCTCTGAAATCCCTGCAGCCTCTCCAACAGGCAGGCCTTGAGGAATCCTCCACTGCACTCAAGGGGGAGTGTGGATTTGCATCTTCAGTGGGGAAGCTGAGCCAGACCACAACTGCCTGTGATGCTCCACCAGGTCCAGCCCAACAACCCAGACCACAGGAACCACTACAATAAACAATACCTGTGTTCCTCTGGGACAGAGGAGCAAAGAGAGACCTTTACTTTCCCTTCCTCCCAAAGGATCTAAAAAAAACCCTTTTCGTTTTTTATACAAAGCCTTTTGTTCCCCTGTAACTTGGCCACTGGCATTGTCATTGTGTCCCCTGTGCATAACGGGACAAGGAGGGACCTGCAGGGCAGCACTCATGTGGCCTGGGGCCACCCCATGGGGCTGGCAGGGAAGTGGCTCCCAGGGGACACACTGGGCAGGATATCACCTCCAGGAGGGGCAGGAGCTCCCAGCACTGCTCCTGCTCAGCCCGAATTCAGGCCAGTCCCTCTTTTGGGGGTGGAAGGGCTGAAGGCAAGAGCTCTGTGCCAGCCTGGCTGTTGTGCACCAGGGAGCGCACAGCAGAGTGCTCTGTGCCAAGGGATGGATGTCTGGCCTCCTTCCACTGCTCAGACACGCTGCCATCATCCCCGGGACTCCCTGGAGGTGCAGCAGCCTCCAGCAGCCCCATGGGAAAAGCCCTGGCAGAGGCACTGCCAGGTGCCAGTGTGACAGCTCCCAGAGCAGCAGCGTGAGCTCAGCCACCAAACCCAGGGGAAATCTCGAGGAGGAGAAAGAGCAAAGACAACCCCCAGCCAGCCTCGAGAAACAACAGGTTTGTCTTCCAACAGGAAAGTCCCGTGTGGGACAGGGAGCTGAGGAAGCCCTCGGGGTGCCCTGGCATCGCTGCCTCTCAGCATCCCTGAGCCAAAGGGAAGCAAACCACAGAGGGCAGGAGCCTGCAGCTCTCCTTTGCAAGCTCACAGCATCCTCCACAGGGCTCAGGAGCTGCACACAGCCACAGCACAGCCACCCAGGCTCTTCCAGGTGCAGAAGAGCCCCCAGCCCTTCACCTAAGCATTCCTACACAGCTACAAGGCAGAGGAGGAGGAACCAGCCTTCAGCTCTGGGCTACAGCACGCCAGCAGTGCAATTATCTGCTGCTGGAAAGGGCTAACAAATAAAGTGACCTGCTTCAAAGCCCTTGTTAGTGACTGGAGATATTGTGGAGAGCTCAAGTACCAGGTCAAGCAGCTCAAGAAGGGCTGGGCTTCCCCAGGGAGATCCAGTGGAGGAGCTCCCAGGGCAACTCCTTACTGCGCCAGCCAGCCAGGCTTTCCTTGCCTGGAGAGATTCCTGGACAAGGCATGGCACTTCCAGGGGATCCCACGAGCTCCCTACCTCCATCCAGGCAGCTCTGACGCTGCTGTCACACAGACAGCACACACCTGAGGCCCAGATCCAGGGCAGCCTCACTCTCAGCAGCAGCCAGCTCAAGAACAAAGGGTTTCCTTTGCCTGCTCCGAGGAGGATCAGCCTTGCTCACAGCAGACAACTCCTGCCCATCCCCATGGATCAGCCCTGCCCCATCCCTGGGCTCTGGACAAGCAGCACAGCACAGCTCCCCATCCCCTTCTTACCTCCCACCTAATCAAGGGGAAAAGCAACACCCTGGGCTTGTCAGCGCTGATGAGCTCTGCCAGCAGCACACTCAGCACCAGCACAAACCCTCCCTGACAGCCAGGCCAGAGCTGGCCTGGGAGAGCTGACACACCTGGGAGAGCTGACCCAGCTGGGAGAACTGACCCAGCTGGGAGAACTGACCCAGCTGGGAGGGGGGATGCTGAAGTGCATCACTAGAACTGCCTGACATCCCCCGTGCAGTCTGGACCAGCTCAGGTCCCTTTATTTCCGAATGAGCTGCCCCTGGAGGGGTGGAAAGCAGTTTCTACAAGACATATAAACCACTGTGCACTCACTAATCCAGGCTCCCAGCCCTAAAGGCCTGGCTGCAGGCACAGCCCCACAAGCAGTAAGCAGTGGGGCAGAGCCACCCCCTCCCCAGCAGATGCTGATGAACCATGGAGCTGTGGGATCTGCACACAGACACGATTCAGAGCTCAGCCCCTCCCCAGAGCAGACCTGGGAGAAGGGTTTGCAGAGCGCTGTGGTCCAGCTCCAGCAGGGAGGTGATTGTGGAGGCAGTGGAGCGTCCCTGATGCTGCAAAGTAGCGTGGTGTCCCATAAATAGCTTGGAGAGGGGGTGATCTGGGGACATTAGTGCATTATCTGCCATTTTCACAGCCTGAGCCCAGTGCAGTGCTGGCTCTGGGAAAGGCTCTCAGGAACACCCTGGAAGGGATTGCTGCACCCAGCTTGGCTTGGGAAGGCTGAATTTGCCCTTAGGGAATGCTGTCTGCCATGGCACTTCCCTGGCAGGAGAGGCCAGCAGCAGGCTGGAGAACAAACAAGCTGAAAGGCGTCAAAGCCCAGGCAGGTCCTGCACCCCAGGGTCCTCCCTGGGAGCACATCCTGGTACAAAACCTACCCAAAGCCCTGTCCTGGTATCCCCTCCCCCAAGGGGCATTTCAACAAAGCATCACCTGAAAAAATAGCTCTGATCCTGCTCTTACACCTCCTATTGACAATATCTTCATCATTATGCAAGACCTTGTTGACGCTTTTTAATCTTCATAATTATAGTCTGGCAAGGAGGGATCGTTAAACACTGAGCAGAAAGAAAGAGGGGAAGGGAAGAAAAAGATACAAAGGTGATCTGTGCTCTACCATCTCCCTACGAAACAAAACCTTTTTCATTTTTACAGAGAAAGTAGGGGAGATGCAAGATGCTTTTTTCCTAAAAAAAAAAAAAAAAAAAAAAAGAGAAGAAGAGAAATTGGAGCCTTACTGGAATTGCTGTCCTTGGGAGATCAGTGGATCCAGCCCAGAGCAGTGCTCCAGGGAGCAGGGATGGTGCAGGGCTGGACTCTCAGCCTGAGAACCCCAACTCCTTTACTTTTGCTGATGTTCTCCAGGTGAATAAAAGTGCCTGGCCCAGACTCACCTGAGTGGAAACTCCTTATACAGGAAACAAATTTACCACAAAGTAGGTAAAACATACCAGATCCCAGATGGTCCAAATGCACTGGGTCCTCTCCCCTAAAATCAAACCTAACTCCTTGACGACTATGGAGCTCCAAGGACCAAATAACGCCTATCCTGCTTGCTGGCTTTGCCTGTCATCCCATGTCATGTTTAATTAATCACTCGGGCACAGTTCTGGTGCCAAGTCCCTCTCCACATCCTCCCCAAACTGAAATGTTCACAGTTCTGGGCTCTGGCTCGGTGCCCAAAAGAAAAGAAAGTGAAATTCATCAAGTCTTAAATGAAAATTGGAAGAGATGCCCCAGTTATGGAAGATTGTGGCCCATGGAACTGAAAGCTGGGTGTGACCAGGAGGGTCTGAGTGCTGAGCTGGGATGTGGTGGGGGGAGGAAGGCCAGCAGCACCCAGCAGGATGGGACTGTGACACTGGGAATGTGACACTGGGACTGTGCCCATGGTGCCACATCACCCAGCTGCCCCCACAGGGACAATCCCACACTGGTGCAAGGGGAAACCAAGGCTACAGAGTCAGGTAACATCTTTTATTGGACAAGTTTTCAACTCCCAAAAGCTGAGCCACCATTCCTACCAGCAGAGGTCAGGTTAATGAATGACTCCTCTCCCTCAAACCCTTTTTGCTTGGAGCCCAACAGGGTTGTGGTGCTGTCAGACTGACGCTGGGCCATGGGCACCGTGATCCATGCAGGGACCACAGTGAACTCTCACTGACCACTGTTACATGCCACAGAAAGCCTGGCTTTGGTTCCCAGCTGGCAAACAGAACTACAGAGCCAAGAGCTGGGCGAGTTGGACCAGGGCTCCTCGGTGAATTCTCACCTGGATCCAGCACCATCACAAGTGAGACCCCCTTTGCTGCTGGGATGGTCAGAGCCACCCTTGGACATTCCTGTGGTTTTCCAGACTGATCTGCTCCCTCTCTGCAGGCGCTCTCCCAGCTCAGGGCTCTGCATTGCTTTGCTAAGCGTGTCTGGAGGGTGGTTAATGAAATGTTTTGGTGCACAGGATCAGGTTTCCTGTGTGCTGTTTGCCGATGGCACCTCTCCTCCGATGGCAGCAATCCACATCAGGCAGGGGATTGCACCACGGGATTCCCCGGAGCAGCGAGGCTTTGCCCAGCCAGCAGCAGGGAACCCATTTACAGCACCCATCCTGAGTGCCAGGACCTTCTCCCACTGCTGGACCCACAGCAGCTGAGGATGTGGGGTGCTGATGTTGGGGGAGCAGAGGTGATTTGCACCGGCTTAAGGCTGGAGCTGGGCAGTGCCAACACTCACCCACGCTGGGCTGGGAGCAAGGTGACACAGGACTGTGGCATGGGGGGTCACATGCAGCATGACAGCAGCAGGGAGGAGGTGCAGAGGTCCTGGACACTGTGGGACAGTAAGGAGAGACTCTTGGGAATTCCTCCTCTTGCACAGGGAGAGGAGGACCTTGTTAACAACAAGGTAACCCCGCTGGTTCCAGTGGCACCAGTGCTGGTCTGTACTGGTTGGAGAGCAGAAGCCAGCCCAGGGCACACGGCCAGGACAGCGCAAGTTCTCCACCTGGACACCAGAAACCATCCAGCCGTCACAAACCCCTCATCCACACACATCCTCATCCCTAATGGGAGTTCGTGATCACCCTGAAATGCACTCCCTGTGCTCTCCCACCCTGACTGCAGGTCACTGCTGGGCTCCCCTGCCTCAGGGTGATGCCCAGGGCACAGGCATGCTCCAGCCAGTCACTTCCTCAGTGTGGAATTCAAACCCAGATTAGAGAGCAAACAGCCAGGCAGAGAGCATTCCCCGGGGTGAGTGTGCCCTTCTCGTGTCTCTCGCAGTCACTCCCTGCTCCACTCCTGAGCTGTGGGAAGCCTCACACCTCTGCCAGCGCTTTGGGGCATCCCCTTGGCCAAGTTCCCCAGTCCCAGGGCAGCAGAAATCGCTCCAGGCAAGCAGAGCCAAGCAGCTCCCGAGGAGAGGCAGACAACCTCCCCACACCTGAGAGCAAGCGAGTGGTGCAAGCCCAGTCTGTCCTTTGCAACGCCGGGCGGTAGCCTGGGCTAAGCAAAAAGGCAGCGAGCAGATCCCTCCGGTGACCCCAGAGCTCCAAACACAGCGAGGAGCGCTGGGAACCACTAGGCTGGGCTCGCCCCACCTTGAGCTTCGTCCCCCGGCACGTTCGCTTCTATCTCTAAGGGGTTTTGGTCCCTCTCCCCATGGCAAAACCATGCCAACATCTCCCAACATCTCCCGTGTGTCTCAAGATCGGGAGCAACCCAAGCCATCTCCAGTAAACCAAAGAAGCCGGAGAGCAGGGGCTGGAGAGGGGAAGCGAATGTATGGAAACAAAAATGGGGAGTTACAGCAAGGGGGAAAAGCAGTGGGTGGGTACGGGTGTGCTGGAGCCGGAGGGGTTCAGGTTTGGACATCCACCCCAGCCCCGGTGCCAGCTCAAGGTGGGTTTCGAAATCCCCAGCTGCACCAGCAGGCTTAAACCAGAGGAACCAAATCCCCCCCGAGTACCAACATCTCCGAGAACCATTCTCAAAAAAAGCCAGCGGCGAGCAGCCCGGCGATAACCCCAGAGACACCGGCGGCGGGGCGAGCCGGGAGCTGGCAGGCAGCGAGAGCTGCAGGAGCCGCACGCTGCCCCGCGGGCAGACCTGCCTGGATCCCTGCCCGCATCCCTGCCCGCATCCCTGCCCGCATCTCTGCCATCCCCAGCTGGGCTCGATCCGCACACCCGGAGCCCGAGCCCGGCCAGCCGCAGCCCCCGCCCCACGCGCGCTCCGCCGGCCGCTCCCCGCCCGCAGGAGCCGGGCGAGGCGGCAGCGGCCAGAAGGAAACACCAACTTTACCTAAAGGGTCTCAAGGTGACGAGGCATCTTCTGACCATTATCTTGCCATCCGCGTTGACAGTGATCATCGTTCAAAGTTGCGGGCAGGGGGCGGCCCCGCACCCCCCCAGCGGCAGCGAGGGCGGCAGCGAGCGGGGCTCAGCGGGCGGGGCGCGGGGCTGCGCGGGGGCGCATGGCGGGGGCACTGGGGGGACGCGTCCCCCCCGCCCTACCCTTGCCCCTGCCCGCTGCCGGCCGAGCCCATGGCCGGGCCGCTCCGCTCCGCTCCGCGCACCCCGCGCTGCGGCTCCGCTCCGCCCCGCACCGCCCCGCGGAGCCTCCGCCGGGCTCCGCCGGGCTCCGCGTGCCATCTAGCGGCAACCCGGCCTCGCAGGGGGGGGCGGGCTGGGGGGTAGGGGACGTGGGGGTACGGCAGCCCCCCGAGGTCAGGGGATGGCGTTTTGGGGGAGGGATAAGCGGGTTTGGGTGGAGAGGGCGGCAGCATCCCCGCGCAGGTGACAGCCCCCGGCGTGGGGACCTCGGGAGGCAAGGATGGCCCTTTGGCGGGGGCAGTCACACCAGAAATGCCACCGAGCACCGTGCCCGGGTGCTGTTTGATTTGGGGGGGTTTAGGAGCAGGACACACCTTCCTTGTGGGGAAAGGCGGGTCTGGAGTCTCTGACAGCACCAGGCTGCAGCTCTGCGGCCCCATCACTCTGTTTTCTCTCTGGGGGGCACAGCCACAGCCACGATGTGGCTCCCCAAAGTCCCCGCGTGTTCCAGGGTGCTGCCAAGAGGACCAGGGCGGTGTCCTTGGGAAGACAAAGGGCCGTGGGAGCTGAGGCAGGAGAAGCAGTGCTGAGCTCAGCAGAGGTGTTTCCGGCTCTCCTGTGGAAGGTGACAGGCACGAAAAGCCTCCCAAAAGTTGGGACTTAAAGGAGCCAAGTGTGCACAGAGCCCAGAGACGCCCCATTTCCAGCCCCAGCCAGGATGGATGCACCCCAGTGGGGGTGAGGGAAGGGATGCAGCACCCTGGAATGAGTGGCTGGAAGGACAACACTGTCCCCCCTTGGTCTGGGGGGCTGTGGTGCCAACAGGGCCCCCTCATGCCTCACTGGCCTCATGGCTGGCTGTCCCTCTTTGCTCTGGATACCACCACAGGTAACATAAAGCACAGGGTGACACTGGGGGACAGCTGTCCCTTTGCCTTCCCCACGGTGGATGCTCTCCTCCCATAGTCTTCCCCAGCCTTTCTCCGTCCCATTTCCCTCCAGAGAGAGAAAACTCCCTCCAGCCCCACCTGCCTGGCCTGGCTTAGTGATCTGCACCTCAAGTGCTGAGCAATTCCAATGCCCTCCCAGCACCAGCCACCCACTCCTCTACAAACTAACCCTGATTGTGCATAATCTCAGGGTTCTCCTGTGGGGCTGAGGAGGAGGAAATGCTGCTGTGGTACTGCATTTCCATAGGCACCCCAGATGCTCACACTGCTTCCTTCTTCCCAGTGGAAAGCCCAGCAAAGCTCCAGGGAGCATAAAACTGCAACAGCACCAGCCACAAGTGAGCTCAGGGACAGCAGCTGGAAATTTACCCCAAACCAGAAATTTCCCCATAAAACAGCACTTTTTTTTCCAAGCAGAAGTGAGAGGCAAAACCGTATTCTCCAGGACTTCTGAAACGCAGGAGGATTTTTGTGTTCATCCACGCTTTTCGTGGGCAGGTGACAGGGAAGGAGTCATTGCCACACCAGGTCTGGGTGGGATCACAGCAGGATGCAGAGGGATGCACAGACTGAGGATTTGCAGGAAGTGTGGCTCAGGAGCAGCAGCCAGCGCTGCCCAGCCAAACCCTCAGTTCATCTTGGCAAGGAACCCTTCCCTAGAGCCCAACCTGTGGGGACCTTATGGACACAACCAGTGCGTGGACAGACCCCAAACACCAGCTGGGGGCTCAGTCCCTGCTATTTTAGGTGCAGCTGGGAGCACCTGGCCTCCTCTGGAAATGCCACCTGGCGTTCCTCACCTGCCCATTGGCAAGGAGGGGAGCAGCAGCCTGGTGAAGGTGCTGTGGGGATCCTGCTGCCCCTGATTTCCTGCCTGCTCACTCCATTCCCAGCTCCTGACAGGAATTCTTGGTGCTCACCTGAGCTATAAAACCACCTCAAAATCTGGTGCTGCCCTCCAGAGCCCGGCTCCAGTCGGCAGCAGGAGGCAGAGCCCTTCATTCCAAGAGCTGCTTTCCAAGATCAGCTCAGCTCTGTGGGGCTGGAAACTCTCCCAGTGCACATAAACACTGCATGGAGTGGGTGGTGGAGCAGCCAGGCCACTGCCTGGCATGTGCCAGGATCCAGCTGTGCCTTCCCGAGAGCCTGGGAGGACAGGGAACATCCCAGCCAGGAGTGCAAAGCTCAGTGAGGGGTCAATTCTGTGGGGTGGGACCCTCTGACCTCCATAAGGATAATGCCAAGGTCCTTCTGTGCATCCCACAGGCTCTGGATTGTGCCAATCCAGCTCTTCCCACTGGCATCAGCTTCCCAGCAGGAAAAGCCTGAGGTGTGGCAAAGCACCACACATTAATTATTTAAGAATTAGGGGTGTGTGATATTGAGGGGAGAAGGGATGGTGTCTTCCCATTCCTCCTTCCAGAGCTGATCCTGGGCTGGAAAACACCCCCAAAGGGTTTGGATGTTTCTTGGCCAGGCAGAAGGCAGCTCAGCCATCTTGGCTTCTTCCAGGTACCTCCTGCAGCACTGACCAGGAAATTAAAATAAAATAAAATAAAATAAAATAAAATAAAATAAAATAAAATAAAATAAAATAAAATAAAATAAAATAAAATAAAATAAAATAAAATAAAATAAAATAAAATAAAATAAAATAAAACAAAACAGAAATCTGCTCTTGTCAATCTCCATGCACATCCTGGCAGGGTGCTGGGGTCAGCAGGGAGCAACTTCTGCAGCTCCCAATTCCCACCAGAATCAGCCATGCAGGATCCATCACCCCAGGGATGGGAATGTGTCATTCCCCACCCCCCAGGGCCCTCATCCCTGAGGAGAAGCGCTGCAGCAGCCAGTCCTTTCCCTGTGCTGCTGCTTGAAACAAAAGCTTAATTAACTACCAGCTCGCTGTTTAGAGGGATAAATCTAAAATCCAAGGATGGTAATAAAGCAGTGAATTATCTTCTTCGGCAGCTGAGAAGCAATAGCCCCAAAAATCAATATGCTGAAGTTATACTGCACACACACACACACATTTGTTTGTTATTCCAAATTCAGCAGCAGCGGGGAATGGAGAGAACCAACTCAGCAGCCAGCTGGCCCAAAAGGAACCAGTTTTGCACCAATTAGAGCCCCTGCCCACCCAGAGGCAGACATGGAGCATCCCCAGAGCAGGCTCCAGGCTGCCCCTCCCCAGCTGCCTGTAACTGGGACAGGGCCAAAGTTCCAGCTCCGACACCAGAACATCCTCTGGGAGATGGGACTCACCCTGCACCACTGGTCCAGTGTCCTGGTTTAGGACAGATTTGGGAGGAAACCTCTGAATGGGGTCCCTGTAGAAAGCAAATTAAGCGGCCCCTCCCTGCTACTGGTTTGGAAGACACAAACCTCCTACAAGAGAAGTGGAAAAAACTGTTTATTTAACAAGCAAAGTACTCACAGACATGGGAAATGAATAATGTCAAACAATGGAACCTCTCGCTGTTCTGAAGAGATGGCAAACTCAGAACGTCTTTGTCAGGCTGGGCTCAGCTCGTTCAGTCTCTTTATCAGTCCTTCCTGTGCTGGAAAATGCTGCATCCCAGGCCCAGTGGGCCACAGGTCTGAGCTCACAGTGTTTGTCTGAATTTTCAGCCCAGAACAGGGCTTCTTTTTCCATGAAAACTCCAGGGAATTTCTCTGCCTCAGCCAGCTAAAAACTAAAAGCCAAGGAGAGAGAGCTCTGTCCTGCTGTCTGTCCGTGCTGTAGACAACACAGTCCAGGAGAAGGAATGCAGAGGAGCAAGTGCAGTTTCCGAAAACCACACTTTGTTATGAACTCTGTTATTAAACAATAAGTGTGCTTAACGAAGAGCGTCAAACCACTCTTTGTTATTAACTTGTTATTAACTTTCTTAACAAACTCCACGCTTCTTCTCACCCCCTTTGCTCTCAAAATCAATCTTAAGGGTGCAGAACTTAACATCCAGCACAAACAGAACAGACAGCTGGGGATACAAGCATCATAAAGTCACCCTGGGACACCTGGCAAAAGACCTTGGGAATTTTCAGTTGATCCTTGGTAACTGTGCAGCCCCGAGTCCCAAAGCTCCCTAAGCAGCCATGGCTGCACAGAACGTCATGGATTGGGTCACCACAGCTGCAGGAAAGGGGTAATAAATGCAGGGGGGCTGTAACCCACCAGAAATAAAGCTTAAAATACATTCTTGCAAAGGTCACAGATGCACACGCATCACTGCTCAGCTGGGGGCCCCTCCAGAGAAGCCACAGTGACAGGATTTATCCGGGCTTTTGGTGAGCAGTGCCCATGTGCTGGGGATCCAAATGCACCCCAGGACCCTCCAGAGCCTCCCCACTCCAGCCCAGGACTCTCCTTCAGTGCTTTCCAAAGCCTGGGGGCTGGATCTGCCCATGTTTCATCTTGGAGCCTCTTCTTGAGCTTCAAGCTACTGGGTCTTCATGGAAAAACAATGATCCCAGAGGGGGAGAATGACAGCAGACAGTGGAGCTGTAATGTGCTGTGACAAGCCACTTCCTTAAGTTCTCCCCGCACGCAGCCCTGCCCTTGAGATAAGAGAGATAATTTGATTGCAGGAGCTGCAAAGCCCAGATGCTTTGGGCATTAGGATCAATTAGTCACCGTAACTCCTCTGTCCCCCCAGGCGACGTTGCTGGGGACAGGGAGCTCTTTTATTGACACGAAACAACTCGGCTCCACCACTGGCTCAGCCTCAGTTGCTGCATTCAGGCCTCTGCCCATCTCTGTAACAACAGGACAGAAAGACCCCGAGGGACCTCCTGTGCCAGAAGCATCACCAGCAAGGGGCAGCAAAAAAAACCCTAAATTTGCTCCTCTGTTGGTGTTTGGGGAGAACACTGGGCAAAGAGCAAGGAGGGAATGGCAGTGCCCTAAAGCCACCTTTGCATCCCCACACACGGGATGCTCAGGAGCTCCCCGAGACTGCTGAAGGGGACCAAGAGGGATCAGCAAAAACCCTGGGCACGGGTGGCCTTGCTGCTGCCAGAGCAGTAAATGTGAGTGCTGAAGATCCACCCACTAGATTAAAGTCCCTGTGACTGCAGCCTGCAGAAGATGCAACATTTCCCTTCAACACCTGAAATCCAGAAACACTGCTCGGCTAACAGGCAGCAGTGAGAGGGCACCTGACACTGCACTGGGGAGATTCACCAATCATGCGGGTCCCGGAATCTGTCCTCTGGTCCATGGGGCTGCTCTCTGTTCCCCAGGGCTGTTCTCTGGGGCAGTTCTCCAGTTCACAGGGCTGTTCTCTGGCCCCTGGAGCTGCTCTTTGGTCCCTGGAGCTGTTCACTGGAGATGTTCTCTGGTTCCTGGAGCTCTTATTGATGTTTTCTGGTCCCTGGGGATGTTCTCTGGTCTCTGGATCTGTTCTCTGTTCCCTGGAGCTGTTCTCTGCTCCCTGGCGCTGTTTTCTGGAGTTGTTCTCTGTTCCCTGGAGTTGTTCTCTGTTCCCTGGAGCTAGCTGCATGGCTGAGGCCTCAGTGGGGTGCACCACCAGGCAGACACTGATCTCTGTCCCCTCCTGCCCTGGGACAGCAGCCGGGAGCCCGGTGGTGATGTTCAGCACTTCGGCACTGCCTGAAGGCATCCCCGGGGGCCGATGCGGCAGGGCTGGGGCTGGCTGCAGCCCTCAGCAGTCAGGATGGGCTCTCAGCCCACGGGAGCACCCACTGGGGAGCAGGAGGAGCATTCCAGCCCTTGGATCCCCAGGGATGCTGCGGCGCCCAGCGCTGGCAGCACAGCCCAGGACACGTCCTGTGCTCAGGTGCTGCTGGAGGAGCACAGCCAGGTCAGGTGTAGAACACGGGATTCTCCAGCTCCCGGCAGCACAGGGCTGTCAGCGCTGCCTTGCAGGGGAATTTGAGAAGCTCCTGCTCTTCCAGCCTGTCAGCACTGTGAATCTTTCACTTCCATTAGCTGCTAATTCGTTAATTCAGCAGAGGAAAATAATCGATGTAGGGATCACTCCTCAGCTCCCAATAGGATTATGTGTTCTGAGAGCAGCGGGGAAGCTGAATTTCCCTTTCTTCTCCTGCTTAAATAAACTCATGCATTTTTCTTACTATGTTAATTAAACCCAGCAACGACCCCGGCTTCACCGAGAAGCAAACACAAAAGGTGAAAGGAAAACCTGAACCAGCTTTATCGGTCACAAAGGGCTCCTGGCTCCCCGGCTGCAAAGGGAGACGCTCAGAGGAAACATGAGCAGCAATTAAAAATTAAAGAGAGAGAGGAAGATGTGTGCAGCAGAGAAGGGAGGTGCATTGGGATCGCTGCAGTGCATTAAGGGGCACCTCCTGACCCCCCCGGGGAGCACAATTCCCTCACTGGGCAGCTCTGCCCAGCTTCATCCGGGCAGGGAAGAGGCAGAAGAAGGGACAGAGCCCAGGGTAATAGGGAGCAGCAGGGCAGGGTGGGAAACACTGAACCACCTCTCCTGAAGGGCAGAGAGCATCCTTCCTCCCTTTGGGTGGGGTCATTTGAGGCTAAACATCCCAGAGAGCCCTAACCGGGAAGGGGACCAGGGGAAGAGTCAGCCCCGAGGGCTGGACCTGCCCCTTTGCCAGGCAGATTCTCAGAGCTGCCAGTTCAGGTCTGCCTTCCCCCGTGCCTCTGTCACACTCAGCTGAGCACATTTCCCAGCCCGGTGCGGTCCCAGGAGGACAATACATTGCTCAGCCGTTGGATTAGCATCGAAAGGACAAGAAAAATCCTCTGGAGGAGCCTCCCAGGCTTGTTAGCACGTTATCCTGAGCTCCTGCAGCAAGTGCTGCCTCCCCGGAGAGGGAGAATCCAGGAACTCCCCCAGCCACCCCACAGGATGAGGATGGATTTTATACCCTGGAGAACAAGCCCGGGAGAGCCCAGGAGCTCCCCCAGCATTCCACAGGATGAGGATAGATTTTATCCCCTAGGGAACAAGCCTGGGAGAATCCAAGAGCCCCCCCAGCACCCCACAGGATGAGGATGGATTTTATCCCCTGGAGAACAAGCCCAGGAGAGTCCAGGAGCTCCCTAAGCCATCCAACAGGATGAGGATGGATTTTATCCCCTGGAGAACAAGCCTGGGAGAATCCAAGAGCCCCCCCAGCATTCCACAGGATGAGGATGGATTTTATCCCCTGCCCCCTGACCTGGTGGCATCACCACACACAACATGGAGACGAGGTGGAGCTCAAGGTGAAAAGTGTTCCATATGGGGCTGAAGAAAGGAAGAAGGGAGAGCTGAAACCCCCCCTGACAGGCTCCTGTATCCACAAGGACTTACCCAGCGACCCAGGGCTCACTTCAACACTCCAAAATGAGCCCAGCAGGGCTCACACCCCCTGCAAGGGGCTGGGGAATGCCAGAGCTGCGAGCCCCGGCAGTGAGCAGCGGGCTGCTCCAGCAGGAGGAAGGTTTAGCCAAATTAAGAGGGACAAGATACATCAAGCTTCAGCTGTAATAAAAGAAAATCAAGTCAGGGGTGAGAAGAGCAAGAGGTCTCCAGCCTTTTAATTACTGCAGGAGGGTCGAGGCTGCTGCACAGCACTCACAGCCCTGTTGCTGTGTCAGGAGGCTGAGAGGGAGAAGTCTCATTTTGCAGCCCCATCTCTGCCAAAAGACTTCAAAATTAATCCAGGAAATCCTAAACTGTCCTGAATTATTCAAATTCATGATGAAACAAATGGAAAGCCCCCAGCTATGTGCTGGGATCATGCAATTAGACTGTTAGAAAATAAACCTCTGAAACCCTCAGACATTCAAACCTGAGAGACTTCATGAAGAAAAATGTTCGCTTTTCACATACAGTGAGTGAAATAATTTTAGATTTTTATTATTATTATTATTTTAGAAAGGAAATAAGCATATTTCAATTCAGTCAAGAGTGAAATTGAGTTGAACAACAAAGCAATTTCTATTAGTGGAGACCAAGGGGGAAAAAAATATGGATGAATAGGAAACTCACAAAGAAATGTGTCAGACAATGGTGGAATTAGGAATTAAGAGACTTTGCTTTACTGCTGATAATATAAGCACATAATGATTTACCTCATCCCTTATGTGCTCCCTTCCTGTAACAACACTGTAAAATCACAACAGTGGAAAAGATAGGGGTTTAATTCTGCCCTCCATCCAGCAGGGGAGGGAATGGGGTGCTGTGCTTTGTGACCCCCATTAGGGCTGGTCCCCTTTTCCTACAGAACACCTCCTCTTCCCTCCCATTCCTCTTCACCTTCTCCACTCACTGCTGGTGCTTTTGGGGACAGGCAGCATCCAGCTGTCCCCTGTCCCTCCTGAGGATCCCCATCCCAGGCCACACAGCAACACCACAGGTTCCCTCTCAAGGTGTCGCTGCTCCTCATCTCATCTCCATTGCCAAGGATCCAGGTCCTTTGGTTAAAAATTTAAAGTTTGAATAGTCTTAAGCATCAAATCTTAAAGCAATTACACTGCCCTAAATCTTTATTGGCTTTAAAGATTAACTTCTCATCTCCAACAAGGCAGCTCCACTTGTTTCTGCTCAGCAGGATCACAATTTGAATATGGAGACAAAGGAATATTGGTCACGCCCTATATTGCTAAATGGAAATTTTTGTACCTCTTTCCCTCATTTTTTCTTTCTTTTCTGTAGTTCTTCTCCTACAGACAAGCCAGTGAAGGTGAACTGCTGCAGGAGCTGAGGCTGGAGCTGCCAGGTGCTCTATCACAGAGGCAGGGAGGAATGCAAAACTCAATTTCCAGCAAGTCCTGTTCCCTTTGAAATCAATTAGGCAGCTCCCGAGGCCCTGGGTTGAAAAGAGACGGACGGAGGCAATCAAGGGGAGCAGCACTTGAGTAAAAGAGCAGTAAAAGCACAGAGCAATTCCCTAAAATGCTGCTGATCCATCAGCTAAGAGGCTCTGTGAAGGAAGCCAGGATTTGAACAGCTGGTTTTGTACCAGCTCTCCTTCCCAGAGCACGGCTGGGACACGCAGCCAAAGCCACCCCAGTGCCGTGGGACAGCTGGGACACAGCACCTGGTGGCTTTTCCCTGGGCTTGGATCTAGCCCAGATGTGTCCAGCAGGGACAAGACCTCATTCCCAAATGGCATTTGGCCCCATCATGGGGTGGTTCCACTCCTTCAGGCACAGAAAGTGACACCACAAGGAGCACACAGTGGCATTTGTGTGACCCAGAGGGGCTCTGGCAGGGGGAAAAGCCAACAGAGGACAGGCAGTTCCTCAGGGAAGAATGGTTTGAGGTTTTTTCTCTCCATTGCCTTGCTCAGGAGGGAAGAGCACACTGCTGGCAGAGCTTGTTCCCACATTTACCCACATCAAAGCTCTCTCAGAGCCTCTGTCTTGTGAGTTTCCAAAAGGAAGAGGAGAAAATCAAAATCAGCAAACTGAGGAGCAGTTGGAGCTGCACTTGGGCTTAAAGAGGATTGATAAATCTCCTCCACACCAGTAAATAACCATTCTTTGCTCCTTGCCCAGAGGTGGGAGCAGCCCTTCTCCAAACACCTGCAATAAGACTCTTGCAATTACTGCTTTGTCTCCTGGAAACTAGTAAATAATTCAAACAACCCTGCTTTTTTTTTTCCCCTTTTGTTTTTCATTTTAATTAATCCACATAGAATTTTGTCCTCCAAACACAATCACAGCAGCCCAGGAACAGCCAGCAGAGGATCTCATTACGCAGCTTCCCAGCCAGATCCTGCAGCCATTTATTAATAGAGACTTCACCGAGTGAGGAATTAATAAACCCTGATGGCAAGGGGGAAGGGAAGCACTCCTGGTGCACATCAGCCTCTCCTCTTGTCCCTGGGATGGCTGGTTAGAGGTGCCAGGGGGCTGCCATGCTTTAGGGACAGCCAAATCCTGCCTCCTGCAGCTGAGTGCCACCATCCTCTGTCAGTGCCGGTGGCCCAGGAGGAGATGCCGGGTTCAAACCCAGTGAGGGAGTCAGGAAAGCTGGCTCAGCACACACAGGTCACTGCACAGCCACTGGCAGAGTGCAAGGGTGTGTTTTCACAGAGCTGTGCTAATCCTCCCTCTCTCTGCTCGCACCAGGAGCAGCCGGTGCTTGGAGCCCTGCCTCGGCACCAGGAATTGCTCTCACCTGGGGGTGGCTTTATGGAGTGAAGACACACTGGGCCCCAATGTCCCTGCCCTGAGAGGAGAGAGCAGGATTGTGCCCCCCAGCACCTCAGTGTGGGGTAAAACCCCGTGTCCAGCTGGTTTTGGGGGTTTGGATCCTGCCTCAATGCTCAAACCCACATGGTGCCTGTGTTCATGAGTGTCCTGTGGTGAGCATCCACCCATCCATCCCTCCATATATCCATCCACCCATCCATCCCTCCATCCATCCCTCCATCCACCCATCCATCCATCCATCCATCCATCCATCATCCATCCATCCATCCATCCATCCATCATCCATCCATCCATCCATCCATCCATCCATCATCCATCCATCCATCCATCATCCATCCATCCATCCATCCATCATTCATCCATCCATCCATCCATCCATCCATCCCTCCATCCATCATCCATCATCCATCCATCCATCCATCCATCCATCCATCCATCCATCATCCATCCATCCATCCATCATCCATCCATCCATCCATCCATCATCCATCCATCCATCATCCATCCATCCATCCATCCATCATTCATCCATCCATCCATCCATCCATCCATCATCCATCCATCCATCCATCATCCATCCATCATCCATCCATCCATCCATCCATCCATCCATCATCCATCCATCCATCCATCCATCATTCATCCATCCATCCATCCATCCATCCATCCATCCATCCATCATCCATCCATCATCCATCCATCCATCCATCCATCCATCATCCATCCATCCATCCATCCATCCATCATCCATCCATCCATCCATCCATCCATCCATCATCCATCCATCCATCCACGCTGGATCTGCTCTGGTTGACCCCTCAGGAAGAAGAAAACACCTCCTCCATGGAGAACCCCCTGTTCCAATGGGGTTTTCCTGACACAAGGCAGTCTGGATGGGACCACACTGACTGCAGGCATGGACACAAGGGACACCCTTCTCCTGAGGGATACTCCTGTAGGAAAATGCCAGCATTACCTGGAGTAACTTGCAGAGGGACCGGCCCAGCCACAGCAGGCTGGCACCACACCCTTGTTCCTGTCTGGATTTTGCTCTCCTCGCTCCCCAGCCCCAGGAACGCCGTGCTGGCTGTGCAGGCTGCAGGAGGGTGTGATTCACTTCAGCTCCACAGCTTCTCTGCCTTGATCAGCTGCACTTAGATAAACAGCAGTACATCAATAAGCAGCTCTAATTAGAGGTGTTAATAGCACTGGGAGCTGGGGAAAGCACATGGAGGCGGGAGGGAGAGCAGTTGGCGATGTGAGGAGAGCGAGGGGAGGAGCAGGGAGACCTGGGATGCTCAGGACTTTCCATTTCTGCCTTAGCAGGGCTTGGCACACACCCCACGGGTGGGGCAATCAAGCTCCAGGAGCCCCCATGAAATTACCAGGGAAATATCCCCCATCCTGATTATCTTGAATAATTTATGCAGATGCTGTCATGCATTCATATTCTATGGAAGTCTTGCAAAGCCGTGGATGCTCACAGCCATTTGCTCCCTTCCAGAAGTCTCCGTCAGTGAGGGGTGCTGGGAGCTGGAGTGGAAATTACACCTCAGGGACCTCAGCTCCCTGTGGCACTGGGGACAGGGCACGGAGCTGATCAGGTCAGCCACATTCCTAGGGCTGGGTTGTACCCCTCCATCCCAGCATGCATCCCCCAGTACCTGCTGGGGACAGCCATCCCAGGGCAGAGGGGACAGGGCACACTGGCACAGCAGCAGGGCACACACCACCACACAGCCCTCCCCAGCCCTGATTCCCCAAAGCAAAGAGGCTCTGTGGTCCCATGGAGGGACCTCGGAAAGGGTCAGTTCCCACAGCACCATTCCCCGTGCCCAGGAAGCTGCCACAGCGATGGTGAGCAGGACAGATGGGCAGGAGCCGCTCCCAGGGGTCCCTGTGTCCCCTGATGGGTGGGATGCAGCCTGGAGCAGAGGGACCCCAGGGCTGCCACTGCCTGATGGTGGGCTGGGCATTCCTGCCAGCTCCAGCCCTTCCAGTGCTTCCCCAGCAGCTGTCTCCCTGGAAACTGGAAGCAGGAAAGGGCATCACTTCCCTTTGGGAAAGGTGGGTGGACAAGCTGTGCAGCAATTCCTTCCAGGAAGGGGGCTGGATGAAAGGCTGTGGCTCCTCTGCTGCCCAGCTCCAGGTGAGTCAGGCAGGATCTTTCCTTCCAGGGATCCTCCAGGCTGTGGAGGGGCATGAGCCATTCCCACACCTCCCCAGTGCTCCACATCTCCATCTGCTTGGGGTCAGGAGGGATCAGTGCCACATGGGAGGCTGACAGTCACTGCAGGAAAAGGAAAGGACTTCGTGGAGAGCCAACAGAGCAGGAGGAAGAAGGAGCAGGAGGTGGACAGGGAGGAGGAGAACAGATGGGAGTAAGGGGAAAATTTGAGGAAACCAAGAAGAGGTGCTCAGAGAGTGCTGGAGGAGGATGTGGCCTCAGGGGAGCCTGCCAGGACCCAGCAGAGGAGAAAGTCAATGATCTTAAAGCAAAGACACTGGATATTTTCATTCCCTGAAGCTCCTGCTCCTCAGAGGAGAGCGAGGCTGTCTGAAACACAGGCAGAAATTCAGCCAGAGGCACTTCAGTCTGCTTGTTCAGCCTGTAAAACATCGTGGAGCAGAGCAGGGACACGGCTCAGAGGGGACAGAAAGGACTGGCACGTGTCCCCAGGCAGCCCCTGTGTCACACACCCCACACTCTGGTTCTGTTTGCTTTCCCTTTGGGGACACCCCAGGAAGCCTTTGCTCAATCCCAGCTGCCTCTGCCTGCAGCAACTCCCATCCATCTCAATTAATGAATCTTCCCCAGAAATGCACCAGAGGCCTCAGCTCCTGTGAGCAGAGCTGGGGGACAAAGACAAACGTCCCCTGCCACGCACGGGGGGCTGCTCTGAGCCTGACCCATCTCACTCTGAGCACGGGCACAGCCGCCCCACACCGGGCAGGGCACGAGCAGCTCCCAGCACCAGCAGCTCCATCAGGGCTGGCCTCTGCCAGCAGCACTCCCAGCCCAGGGAAGGAGCAGGCTGCGGATCCAAAGGCAAGCAGGAGCCTGGGGGCTCACCCGGAGCCCAGTTTCCTCCAGGAGCACACATCAAGCTCAGAGCACTGATGATTTATTAGCAGAGCTACTCCTGGGAGCAGCTGTGAGGCTGCAGAGCAGGCATCTGCTGCACCAGGGAGCAGCACAGGGAGATTTTGGGGGCAAAAGCTGCTGGTTTAGCTCTGGGTTTTCAGCACAGGGTCACCCTCTGGACTGCAAAGGAGGCTACAAGCCCTGCTGGTAGCAAGTTAAAAAAACAGGAGGTGGAGAAACCACAGCTCAGCTCCAAACCCAAAAATGAGGCTCTCTTTTCAATCTTTTCCAGGGAAATGGCTTCTCCAGTTTTTGTCTGGAACAGCCAATCAAACCCAAGGATTTGCATCCAACTGCGAGGGGAAAAAGAAATCCAAGTCTATTAAAAATTATGAAAGACACCTTGACAGTGTCCCTTTAATGTAATTAAAAACCTATTTAAAGGCATGCCAAATGTTTACCAATTAAACAAGCACTTCATTCTGTAGCCATAATGAAAAAAGTAATTGGGATACTTTGAGCAAATCCCAGGTTTTTAAAGAAATAATTACTTTATAGAAAATTAGTTACTAAATTAAACCATTCTTTACCTGCTGTTACTTTGGCTCTTTTTCTTATTTTTGTGCAGCTGAATCCTGAAATTACCTGGGACAGATTTTTATCCTGGATAATGAATTTTTCAAAGGACATAGGAAAAAAGAGGAAAAGTAGGAAATGCTAGCAGGTGCCCAAATGTTAATATGGGGCTGGTGGACAAAGCATGGCTTGGTTGGCACAGACTGAAATGTGCCCTCGTGGGGGAGGTGCTCTGTTGTAGATGTTGGAGAACCCAGTGGGAAGAATGCTGATGTCTAACTCCATTTCAGAAGGCTGAATGATTTCTTTATTATAATTATGTTATAATACATTAATATGTTATATAAAAGAGGATACTAAATACTACATGCTACTTTCTCTAACTATCATATCTAACTCTTTACAGCTCATGACCCTGTTCTCCAGAGTCCAGACACAGGTGGGTTGGATTGGCCATCAGGCCCAAACAATCCACCATGATCCAACTAAGTGCTCACTCTGGTAAACAATTCTCCAAACACATTCCACAAGAGAAAAACAAGGAGCAGAAATAGAAATTGTTTTCTCTTTCATTTCTCTCTGTGCACCTCAATAAAAAATCTTGAGAGAGAGAGAAATGTGCTTGCCACTGTGCTCTGTTGGCAAATCTCCATCCCACCACCCCTCTGCTGCCCCAGCACTGCCACTGAGGCAGACCAGGGCCACCAGCTCAGGTACAAAGGTGGCCCAGCCCCCTGAGCCCCTCTGCTGTGGTGTGCACGGAGTGAACCCATCCCCTGAGGGGAGACAGGTGGTGTTTGCCATCCTTGGAGGTGTCTAAAATCCAGCTGGAATAGTCCTGGGACACCTGCTGGTGGTGGCCTCGCTTGAGCAGGGGGTTGGACCAGGCAACACCCAGAGGTCCTTTCCAACCTGATGCCTTGTGAAGGCTGGCCTAGAGCAGAGGTTGGACAGAGCCAAAGAATAAAGCAGGGATTTATTCAAAGGATCTCCTCCATGGATCCACCTTGGGCAGCACCAGAGCCCAGCCAGGGCTGCACCCAAGATGAACCAAAATGGTCCCAAAATGCACGAGCGCTCCCGGGGGCTCTCACTGGGATCAGCTCTGCTCCATTTGCACCTTGCAGTTCATTGTCCCATTCCAGCTTCAGCCCATGCAGTCCCATCCTGCTTGTTTTTCTCTCTCCAGCCCACGGTGTTTGTGCACTTGGGCCTGAGGTTTGGATCATTTGTCCTTGGTGCCCAGCTGGAGCAGGAATTGTTTTGTCTCCCAGCTCTGTGCAGAGAGCTCCCCATCCCATAATATGAAGCTCAGAACTGCACACTAAAGCAGCACAGAGTGTGAAAAATATAAAAGCTCAAACCTGAGGCAACAACTTCAGCCTGTCTGGGGTTCTGTGATGTCCAGCCTGAGGAGCAGGAGGGATGGTGCTGTAGGACCACACCACAGCCCTGCCTGCACATCTGGGCTCCACGCTCAGGTGCCATCGAGCAGTCAGGTCACACCTTTGTGCCCTCCATGCAAAGAAAGGTCCCCAGCTTAGACCACAGATTCCTCCAAGGTGGGACTGTCCCCTTGGTGACCACCTACAGACCTGACACACATCCTGAGGTGCCAACTGCGAACAGGCCTGAGGTCAATGTCCAAGCACAGATTGGATGGGGCCTTGCACAGCCTGGGCTGCTGGAAGTATCCCTGCCCAGGACAGGAATGAGATGATCTTTAAGGTCCCTTCAACCCAAATAATTCTGTGATTCAGAGGCAGGGGGAGGAAAACCAAGCACTCCCACCTGTGTCCTTCATGCACATCCACCACAGGAGGTTCTTTCTGTCTCCTCCTCCTGCAGACTCTCTCCAATGCAACCCTGGCCAAGACAAGGCCCTCATTCCCACACGGGAGCACACAGCACTGAATTTAACATGGCTCCATGAACCACCCACTGTGGGAAATACTAAAGGTAAGAAGACTTTCAGAAAGCTGTGATGGCAGGCCTCAGAAACAGAAAGAGCATAGAACTTAGAGCTAGCTGTAGCTGCAAAGTGTAAAAGTTACGGTAGTACAGCAAGTAAGGACTTCTAATTATGAAATTAAACTATGAAACAATAGTTTGAGTTTTAGACTTGGCTAAGATAGACTTTAAGACTGTAGAAAAATATGTTTAGCAAGACAGTAGAAGGTTTTAAGCTTAATAATGGAGTATTGTGTATTGTTAATAGAAAGCATATAAGCAAGCATTGTGTGAAGCAGGTGTAGGTGTGTTTTTGGGGATTGGCTAGAACAATTATTGTTAGTGCAACGGGCCTGGACCAGGTAATAAATGACATAGACTCTATGCATTTACAAAAGGCTAATAATAATAATCTTTATTAGGAAGCCCATGTTTTTATACCCTACTTTGTTACAGGTTGACTTGATTGGTCCTTTAATTAAAACACCATCACCATTGGTTAATTAAGAAACCACCCTTTGGTAAACAAATCTCCATAACGCATTCCACATGTTCACAATACTAGGTGTAGCAAATTAAGATAAGAATTGCTTCTCATTTTTTTTCTCTGATCTCCTTCCCAGCCTTTCCCAATGCCTGGGAAAGTTTTCTGTTGCTCTCTGTGACCAGATAGCTACTACAACAAATTATCTTCAAATAATAAGCTTTAGCAGTATGTTATTGGCTAGAAAGTATTTAAGATGCTCTGTAACAAAGAAATCTTTAGCTGCTGCTGGTAACAGGTGAGCTGTTGCCATCTTTCAATTGTCTCAACCATGCAATGAGGCTGATGCTGCAGTAAAGCCCAGGGAAGGTACCCCAGCAGTCCTGTCTCATTTGTGCAAACCCCTAACATCCACTTGTTTTCCAGCCAAGGTGTGCTTGCCTCAGCCTGTCAGCTTTACCTGGCTCCTCCCGAGGGCAGGCACAGGCTCTGAGCACGAGCCCACTAATCTGAGGTGACACCAGGCGGAGTCCAGAGAGAGGCAGCGAAGGCACACGGTGACCAAACATCTGTGCAGGAGGCAGCAGGGGCTGGCTCCCAGCTGTGGGGCTGCAGGGGCCTGGGATAGCAGATGGAGAGTCTGATTGCATTTGCTGATAATGGATTAGGAGGCTTTTCTTGGATCTCCACTTTCTCCTGGTTATCCAGTTCCTTGAGGGGCTCTGCAGGGAGGCATTATAAGAGATTTATTAACAAGATGAAGTGCAATGCCAGGAAAAGCTCCTCCTGCAAAATGCACTTTCCCTCTCGTGTGCACAGGCTGAAAGCCACCCCATGTGAGAGCACTCAGCACCCTTCCTCCTCCAGCAGATCTGCTTCTTCCCTCCCAGCTGCTCTTTTACCACAGTGATGGGAAAATGCTGTTGTCCCTCCTCAGCCACCCAGCAGCCTCCAAAAAGCCCTTATGTGCCAACAACAGCAAATATAAGTGCCTTAAAAGCCAGGAAAAAGAACCTGTGGGGAGGTGCAGCTTGTCCCCAGCATCCCCAGCACTGCCACAGCTTTTCCCCAGGGCCAAACTCCTCCTGGCTGCTCTTGGCAACAGGGCACAGGCTCCCAGCTCTTCCCACTGGAGTTCCTCTCCAGCTCCCAGCTGGGGAGGAGACAGGAGCTCCAAAGGTGTCTGTGTAAGGGGAAAGACGGGGTTTAACACCCCCAGGGAGGTGTTGCAGCTGGGTCTGCCTGGCAGGCAAGGCTTTGGCACAGCTTCTGGAGAGGAACTGGATGCTCCCCACTTACCTGACAGCCTCCAAAAATAACTGAGAGCTTCCAGCAGCATCTCCTGCTCCCAGCTGTCCTTCAGGGCACACACACACAGTCCCCTCCTGGGTGCAAGGCTGATTATTTGGGCTGCCTGGAGCCAGGGGTCACATCTGGAAGCCCTACCTGGCCCCCAGTGTATCCATCTGCAGCCTAAGGCTGGGCAGTTCCTGCAGGGATCCCTCCCAGCCCAGGGAAGGTACTGAAACTGAAGAATATGTTGCTGGCCAGCAAGTCTGAGTAACCCATTTTTACCTGTTTTCCCCTGAACCTGATCCTCCAAGCACTGATCCACCTCACGCTGCCCCAGACATGGGCTGTTTCAGCAACAATCCCACCCTGCAGGTGAGGAAGCCAAAACCTGTCCTAAGCCACTTAAGGCCAGCAAAGGAGCCAGGATTAGAAATCTAAAGCTCAGCTCACCAGACTGACTCACCTGGACCACACATGGACACAGCCCAAGGTGACACTGCTGAACTGTCGGAGTCCAGGACATCCCTCTGGCTGCCCTGGCTGGCTCGAGACCCTGGCAGGGGGCTCAGAGACCTTGGCACGAAGTCAAAAACACCTGTGGCTTTGATTTTAACCCGTGGAAAAAACTGCCAACTCTGTATGAGGAATTACATGCCACAAGGGTTTGAGTAGTGTAGTAGCTGAATTAACACAGGGTGAAAAAGTAGAATTTTGGGGCTTTTTAGAATGGGGTTCAGGGGACAAGATGGAGGGATTTGGGCATGTCCTGGCCTTCTTCTCCTTCTTCTTGTCCTCCATGTCTCGCTGTGCTGGTGACACTTTTCCGTTGGTTTAAGGTAGAGACACACTGTCCAACATAAATGATAGCTATTGGCAAGTTATTGTAAACATACAATATGGAGTTTTTGGTATAAAAGGTAAACACTGCCTCAGAGGGCAGGCAGATTGCCATGGCCTCCTTGCTAGACGGACCTTGGCAGGTCAGAGAAAGAATGTTGTAGATAAGGAAAAATAAACAACCTTGAGAACTTGATCCTACACATTCAGACTCCTTCTTTGGCTGCACGGGCTGGGAGAACAAGGACTTTTACACTCTTGGGGTCATTCCAGAATCGCAGACCCCGAGACTGAACCTTTGGGACAGAGGTGGCCACAGCTCCCTGCCCAGCAGGAGCTACAGGGCAAGGAAGGGTGAGGGAAAGAGAGGCAAACTGAAGGAGGAGGGAGACAAGAAGCAAGGAAAATAAAGGAGAGAGAGCAAAGCAGGTGAGCACAGGGGTGCAGGAGCAGGAGCCTCCTGGTGTATGGTTATGCTTCACTACAGGTGAAATAAATTAGCTTTTTCTGAGAGGAAGGATACAGAGCACACCATGTGTGGGAGCCTGACAGCACCTCAGAACCCATGTTCAAGGGGAGCTGAGTGATTCACCAAGTGCTAGGTCAGATCAGAGCAGTTGTGCTGCCTTTTAGCAGCTCCTTGAGAATGAACCCCTTGTCCTGTAACCTGATCTCCCTGAGGAGTGGTGTTGGACTGTCTGGGCCCTGAATGCCATTGCAAAACACCAGCACAGGTAATGCCCAGGGACAGAGCCCAACAAGCCCTGGATCTCCATCAGCTCATGGGATATCTGCAACAAATGAGGCTGCAGATGGAGGAGTTACACCAGGCTGCACAGGAGCTCTTCCTGTGTTGCTGTCAGACCCAAGGATGAAAAATGAATTCAGCAACTCAGCCACAATTCATCTCAGCTGGCTGAGGCTGCCTTTGCAGCCCGGATCCAGGCACAGGCACCACTTAGCCCAGCCAATTTCCTGTGCTGATGCTTCACCCCAGACCCCAGCAGGACAGAGCCATTAATTACAGAGGCTGGAATTGTCTTTCCTGTAGATAAGAGGGAACCAAATGCTGCTTCAGGAGCTCTACGTGACCGACAGGGGAATGAACTCTGCCAGCAAGTGCTGCTAAAGCCAGCCTGGCTGGGATGCCACCGGTGCTGTGTGCTCAGCCAGCCCAGCCACAGGTCTGGCTTGGGTGGAATACAATTCTTTGGGGAACAGGGGGCTGCCATGCTCAGGGTTTAGTTGCCAGGAGTAGCCAGTGAGAAGAGGCTTCTGTCTTGGTTTGAACAGACAGGTGTCTGCTAAGGAAGGCAGGAGCCTTCCTTGAAATGGAAAATGCAAACCCCCTCCCTCTGAATTATTGTAATTTTGAAATTAAGGGGCTCTCAGGCAAAGATATGGGAGTAGGAATAACATTCTTTACTAGGAAAATTAAAAACACAAATGCAATGGTACAAAAAAAGAAAATAAGCCACTGCCAGAGTCAGAGCAGGCCGTGGCAGCCTGTGGGTCAGGGTGGTGGCAGCAGTGCCATTCCATGGGGGCTCAGCCCTCCTGCAGTGCCAGCTGTGCTTCTGCTGGAGCAGGATCCTGGACAAGGCTGGAGTTTTCCTCTGAAGCTCCAGGGCTGCTGTGGATGGGCCTGGGCTTCCTCTGGGAATGCAGTGGGGAAGAAAGCTGCTCCTCTGGGAATGCAGTGGGGAAGAAAGCTGCTCCTCTGGGAATGCAGTGGGCAAAGGCTGCTGTGCTGTTCCAAAGTCAGATTGTATCCAGGTAGGAATGCTTGGCTCCTCCCCTGGGCGCAGCATCTCCCCAAGGGATGATGGAATTTTCTCAGCCATGCAGGGACACTCAGTGGCCATGAACAGAAGAGATCTCCTGGAGGGAGGGTTGGGTGTGGGAGAGATAAAGCAAACTGCCCCATGAACAGCAGAGAGCTGCCCCAGCTCTGACAGATGGAAATAGAACACACACCCCCAGCACATCTTGCATTTCCAACCTAAGACATCCTCACATGCCCAATCACACCAATATTGTGCCCACTGATCCCCTTCCAGCTGGTCATGAACTCCTCCCCAAAGCCACAACATCTCCCCATCCTTTCTGTGTTCTTACTTTCCCTCTCCGAACATGTCCCCCGCAGCTGGGAGGGTTTGCTCCAAAATCCAGTCCTTCCCAGCAGAGAGCAGGTCGGCCCCACAGCTCTTCCAGCTCCTCCCTTGGTGTCCACCTGAGCTGACCCCAAACCCAGGACCTGCAGTCTCCACAACCATTCAGACAGGGACAGCAGCTCCTGCTGGCTCTTAGCTGGAGCAAGGAGTCACCTTCACACACCTGGGTGCTGCTGCAGCTGCATTTGTTCCTCACAGGGCGCTCCTGTCCCAGCCCAGCAGCAATTCCTGCTCTGTGTCCTGTCACAGCAGAACAGGACTGTCCACAGTTAGTGCCTCAAAGCAAACAACATCACTTCGTTCCTTTCCTTTTGCTCTGTACAAAACACACTACAGAGAACTCAATTAAAAACTAAACCCATCTTCCATCTCTGCTGTGCCACACCAAACAACGTATTAATGAAAACCAATTATAATTGTTGACACAGAGGTAACTTCAGAAACTCCACCAGAGCAGCTCGTGTTTGGGAGCTGCTGCATCCCACAAAACATCCCGTTCTGAGCACTTCAGGAGGATGCAGGACACCCTTTGCACACACCCAGGACAACCTGCCTTAACCCAAGCCTCTCCCTGGTTTTCAGTACCGAGGAATTGGCTCACATCCCTCAGCACAAGGTCTAAGAGCCCTTCTGCTATTTCTGTGGTCATTAATTATGACAACTGGGTCTCTATCAGGGTTTTACAAGCTGGAAGGTACAACAGCTAATTAACATTGTGCTCTTGGTCTCCACAGCCTCCCAGCTGAGCCACAGCTCTGCCAAAATACTTGCTGGAGAGAAGGAAGGGGGAGAGAGGAAAAAAAAAAATATAAAGAAAGGCAGAAAATCATCTTGGCTCCCAGCCCAAACCTTTCTCTTTTTAAGATGCATTTCAAGAATCTGCTGGCTGGTAACCTCCCTGAGTTACAAGGGAGGCTGCTTGTCAAGAGCTGACCTGAGCTGGATTTAATTGGGAGCCAGTTGGAACAAGATCCAAAGGGCACCTTGGGGAGGCTCCATGGAGGGTGCCAGAGGGTGGGAACAGCCACCACGCGAGCAGAGAGCACCCTCTGCAGCCACAGGCAGAGCCCAGACCTGCAGTGGGCTCTGGGTTGGGCAGGAGAGCCCCGGGCTGTTCACAGCTCCAGGCAGCTCCCAGGACAGCAGTGCTGACTGGGGATTTACAAACTGGAGTAGCTGGGAGCAACCAGCTGCTAATCCCAGCTCCTCCTCTGAGGCTGCTTGTTGCCTAAGGCACAACCACTGCCCTTCTGCTTCAAAATTCTCCTGTTCTGCAATATTTATTTCCCACATGAAGTTGTTTTTTTGAGGGAAGGAATATATTAATAGAGGAAAAACAAATCAAATATTCTCCAGCAGTATTTTCCAGTAGAAAATATTGACCAGTTTCCACATCTAAGTATTATCAATATCCTAAGTCTTTAATTCCACCAGAAGCAAAACAAGTCCATTTGAGAGTTTCAGTCAATGACTTGGGAACATTATCATTCTTGCTAAATGTATCCCTTCAGGAAAATATTGAGCATCAAACTGCACTTTCAGCTATTTAAAACTACCCAGGGCATTCCCACTGCTTTATTCCACAGCCTGAGCACCTGCCACCTTACAGCTTCACCACCAGCTGAAAAGAAGTTTAATTTTTAATGGAGAAACATGACCTTTCTTTCCCCTCCAAATGAAGTGACACATGTTCACACAGAGGAAAACCAAACCACACCATGACACGCTGTGAGCTCAAAAGGCAGTGAAGACACAGAGAGCTTTTTCTGTGCTCTGCATAGGGTTGGCTCACAGGTTCATCCTCACAGACAGGCAGAATCCAGGCTTTGCTGATCCCTCAGTGTTGCTACCTATCAACACATCATCATTTCAGAACTCCTGGATGCCTGAACATGAAAAATAATCCTCTTGTTTTCTTCCTACATATTTTAGCACTCCCCTCTGCTTCTCACCTGGCTTGTTATCAACCTCCCCTGACCACATGTTGCTGCAACCTTTGGCTCCTTCACAAACAGAAATCTTTGGCTTTGATCCTGTAGTGAATCCAGACCCACAGTGACGGTGAGCTGGTATTGGAAAGCCAAGAAAAACCATCTATATATGTATTTTTTTTTTCTTTTCCCCCTGTAGTTCAGAGTGAGGTGTGTAAAACTGCCCAGTTTATGCCCAGTCACCAATGCTAAGCAAAACCTCCCCTGCCCAGTGAAAGAAAAAGTTCATAGTGGGTAAAAAAAGTGTCTGGCAGACCATGGCTTGTGCATGCATCCACCAGCCTGGAGCTCCATCCACAGCAGCCCCACTGGGTTCCCCAAGCACACCTGGCTACCAAGGCAGGCAGAGCTGGCCAACACCTGGCCAGCCCATTTTTACCTGTCTGTGCCACCCCCAGCAAGGGCACAGGGTAGCCAAACAAGCACCTTCACTAACAGCATTACAAACACACCAGGATGTCCCTCAACACAAAGGTGTTTTGTCCAGCAAAGAAGAAGTCTTGAACATGAACATTTCAGCCATGAAGCATTTTAAGCCATCCTCCCCTCACAATTCCCACCACCGGTGGTTTATTTGTTTGCTGCACAACATCATGAACATATCTACCAGCTAGCAAACTTAAAATCCAATTGCTTTCTGCATGAAGTAAAGCCCAGTGTGCATAATGCCCTCTCCTTCCCTTGGAATCATTTTCCTTCCTGTTGTCCTAGGTTGTAAGATATGTGTGGATTTTATTTCCCATCTGTCAGAGCTGGGGCAGCTCTCTGCTGTTCATGGGGCAGTTTGCTTTATCTCTCCCACACCCAACCCTCCCTCCAGGAGATCTCTTCTGTTCATGGCCACTGAGTGTCCCTGCATGGCTGAGAAAATTCCATCATCCCTTGGGGAGATGCTGCGCCCAGGGGAGGAGCCAAGCATTCCTACCTGGATACAATCTGACTTTGGAACAGCACAGCAGCCTTTGCCCACTGCATTCCCAGAGGAGCAGCTTTCTTCCCCACTGCATTCCCAGAGGAGCAGCTTTCTGCCCCACTGCATTCCCAGAGGAAGCCCAGGCCCATCTCCAGCAGCCCTGGAGCTTCAGAGGAAAACTCCAGCCTTGTCCAGGATCCTGCTCCAGCAGAAGCACAGCTGGCACTGCAGGAGGGCTGAGCCCCCATGGAATGGCACTGCTGCCACCACCCTGACCCACAGGCTGCCACGGCCTGCTCTGACTCTGGCAGTGGTTTGTTTTCTTTTCTGTACTATTGCATTTGTATTTTTAATTTTCCTAGTAAAGAGCTGTTATTCCTATTCTCGTATCTTTGCCCGAGAGCCTTATAATTTCAAAATTATAATAATTCAGAGGGAGGGGGTTTACATTTTCCATTTCAAGGGAGGCTCCTGCCTTCCTTAGCAGACACCTGTCTGTTCAGACCAAGACCCCTGTGTCTGTGGAACTGGGACCGTGGGCAGGGACAGTCCCACACTGATCCTGCTGAAAGCCTGTGGGTGCTCAGCCCTGTCCCTGCCTCTGCCTCTCCCTGCCAAGGGCAGCGCGTCGTGTCTCACTGACATGTCTGAGAATCAGCAGAATTAGGCTCTTATGAAGTATAATTATTATAATTATTCATAAATGTCATCAAGATGTGCCTGTGATCGCTGCTCTCTTTCACTTGCAGCGGGGTAAGGGTGGCATATGAATGCAAGTACTGGAACATTCATTTTTCAGGCTCATTCGTGTCCTATTTTCTCCAAAACTTCCAATTACAGCACAGGTGCCTGTTGAATCCCAGCCCTGCAGGGAGGAAGAGCAGCCAGTTCCATGGCTGGGTCACCTAGACACAGAGAAAACACTGAGATGGGAGCAGCAGCTGAGCCTGTTGGATTTGCCCCCTGTCAGCCTGAGCACAGTGACACCACAGCGGTGTATTTTTTACAGATATTTTATAGGAATAGGTATAATGGGAAGAAAGGCGGTTTAAGAGGTTTGGCCTGCAAATTTTAGATGAGCATTTGGAGAAATTCCAGTGAGGGAAAAGGCTGAGCACTCTGTGCTTTCCTCCATCAGTCACACATTGGGAACAGAGCAGGGACACTCCAGCAGCTTCTGATTCTCTCCACTGCCTCTGCTTTCAGCCCCCAGCACTCAGCCCAGAGGGATTTCCAGCTGAGGAAACACCTCCTCAGCACCATCACTCAGCTCTGGAGCTGTGAAACAAATGCTCTGTCAGTCACAATTTTGTGAGCACAAAACAAAGAGTGATGTATGGTGGCAAAGCTCATTTCAACAGCTGATTACACAGATAATAACCTGTTTGGTTTTGGGGTTTTTTTTAAACACAGATTAATAATCATAAACTCAGCAGGTCAGGCATTACCACAAGATGAGTGGCTCTGACAACAAGCACTGCATTTAGAAAGGATGCTTAATTGAAGCTAATTTCACTAAGTGACCTTAAATAGCAATTTCCTTTTCATATGACAGAATGACTAATTTTTTTTTTTTTCATTTAAGGCACAAACCTTCTATTTTTTCCTCCCTTCATGATTAACTTTGAAGTGCAAACTCCTGAATGTCCTTTTATCCAAGACTCAAAGGGCTGTGCATAGCAAAAGTTAACCTGCAATGTTCTTTTCTATTTGCTCAGATAAAGGATTTGCTCAGTCAGGTATTGAATACAGATTCTTTCCCTCAGAAATCAGAATGCCAAGGCCATTCAAAGATCACACTGGTGAAACCACAGTGGATTTTGGCCCATCTGCAAATTACTAAATCTCAAGGGAAAACTGCAGCAGGCAGACTTCATCTGTACTGGCCTCCTACTTGTTACCCTGAGCATCTTCACCTCTGCAATTGAATTATTTCATGTATTACCCAGCCAAATGAGAGGCAGCAGAACTGTTCCCTGCTGCTCCCTCCATTCTCCTCAGTTGCAGGATGGAGCCTGCACTGAATCCTGACTTTGAGCCTGGACAAAGCTCTCCACAGCCACATTTAAATTTAGATAAACAAACACGAATCTGATCGATTTTCTGGAGTCTTTCAGACAAGACCACTTGAGTTAAAAGGAAAGTAACTGAAATCCTGGGAAAGGAAACAAAAAAAAAAAAATCAAAAAAAAACAAAAAAAAAAAAAAAAAAAAAACAAAAAAAAAACAAAAAAACAAAAAAAAAAAAAAAAAACAAACAAAAAAAAAAAAAAAGCCCCAAGCCAACATTTAGGCCCTTCTCCTCTCAACAACAGCATGGGTTTCCTCAAGATGGACTCTCAAACAGGCCAAGGGAACGGGCTAAGCCTGAAGCAGCCACTGATTTCCCTGAGACACTTCACTGGTGTGCTTAAACCAGAATGAAGCATTTCCAAAGGACTACTTAGCCCTAAACCAAACACTTCGTTTCCCTAAGCTGGCTCTTACAAAGCACTTCCAAGAGCCATCGGTTCAGACTGTGTCCGCCTCTCCTAAAACAGTGACAAGAGCAATCCCGACTACTTAACGAGCCTATTAACAAAAACAATGTCTGTAATTCGCTTTTATTTGCATGCCTGTGACCATGAAAGGAAGAGTCAGTACACTCACTTGAAATCAGAGTTGCATTAGGGATAATCACTGTGTGCGCCTGCTCCCAATTACCACCCATTCCAACCCAAGGACACCTTTTAAAGGTAAAAAAGCTGCCGTCATTTAGACTTCTGCACAGTGTCAAAATGTAAATAAAAGAGAAAGGACAGCTTGGAGGAAGACTCCCAAGAGCTGAGATAACCAGCTTAACAGAGGCAGTATGAACTAAATAGAAATCTCAATTTCTAATGCACAAACTCAATTAACAAAGCATCCCCTTCATGTGCCCACTGAGATTAATTCTCACTTCCAGACTTGCTCTTTATTGCATTTTAAGGATGTTTTCCCCACTATTATTGGTGCTACTCTGTGGTACTAACTCAACCTCTGAACATAAATTTATCAAGGCACCATTCTGAATTTATCCATGGTAATCATGAGTCTCAATCTTGCTTTTGAACCAGCATGGTCCTATCAGAAGGGCAAGGTCCTTGTAAAGCAGCAAACTTCCCAGTTCAGCTCCATCTCTAAATGATCCCATCTTTTATTATTTCCACCTGCATGTTACACAGGCATCAAGGAAAACATGGTATTGACTGCTGCTGCCATTCAATTAACATTTGTGGGTCTCCAAGGAAAATAGAGGTGTGGATAAAGCCTTCAAACACACATTTCACCAGGAAAATGAATGGTTGTGGTTGAAAGGTCGTGCCTTGACTAACACACTTGCACAGGTTTGGGTCCAAGGTGGGTATTGTGGCTCCTGGCATGATGCTGAACATTGCATTTCCTATTTATGCTGACAGCAAACAATTCATGTTTGCCCTAAAATACAGAATTTAGTGCTCTGTTCACACACCCCTCTGTGCATTAATTGCTGACACCTAGGCTGGAGTCCAGGGAACCATGTTCATCAGCTGAAGTAAACTTGTGGAATTCCAAGAAGGTCCAGAGGAACTTTGTCTGCTTAAGTGACACGTGGTCCTGAACTTTTGGCTTTCAACACTTGAATTATTTTTCCATTAAGTTCCAGCAAACCCCACCAGGAACTTCTCTCTCCAGTATACTTTAAATGGTCACAAACATTCGAAGAACTTACCAGCACAAGATTTCTTGTTTTTCTTAACTGTACCACAGAAGGGTTTCTGCAAAGACAGGGACCTTGGTTAAGGATTTTGGGGGGGTTCTGACTGTTTGGGTTTTTTTTTTATACCCCTTAAAGAGTTTGGCAGTACCTGCAGAAAATAATAAATTTAAATTATTTTTAAAAATTATTTTATAAATGGTTCTCTTCCTTATCTCAACTTGCTAACATTGATTGTACCTAATTAAATTAACACAAAAGTAATTAAATTATACAAAAGTAAAACCACATCATTAATTAGGAAGGAAGTACAGAGTTCTGGAAATTCTCAGTCCATGCACCCATGTATCAAAATGAAAACCAACTGGCAAGACAAAATACAGGTATGTTTATATGAGATGCATTGAAGACTAATTTGTAGCAGCTTATTTGGCACTCAGCTGTCAAGAAAAGCGGTTTTCATTTCCTGTTTAGCATTTGTTTGAAAAACATGAGGCTGTGATATTCAATCAAGATATTAAACCTTAGTAACACCCTAAAAGAATGAGGGGGGAAAATGAAAGAGGACTTTTTAATAAACCAAAGCAACTTCATGTACAATTTTGCTTATAAAGATGAAATCTCTAATATAAAACAAACCCACAGAAAAAGCAAAATCCTTCTTTTCAAATCCCTCTTTATTTAACAGTGAGCTCCCAATTCAGATGAACACGAAATTGTTCAAAGGCCACTGAGGTGAAATGAAGGGGCTGCAGCCTCATGGCTGGTAATTGCTGATTAACAGATCAAGAGATGAAATCATAATGGATGTCAGTGTTACTGTTCTTTATATTGCTACACCAAAAATTTCAACCAAATGAACAGCTGTGTACATTGGAGAGGATTTTTCACCTCTTGGCATATTGAAGAAATATGAATAAGTGAAAAGCAATCATGTGTCACCAGCAGCCTGAATAACTGAGGCCTCTCTCTTCAGATCAAATGTCAAAAGCAGTATTATATAGTTAATAGTAAAAAAAGAATAGCTATCCATGATACAGCTTGGAGAGTGTCATGGTTTCTTGAAAAACTTGTCACAGAGCAATAATACTTCCCTTTAATGACCCTATAAATAGTCCTGAGCAGCCTTCTAAGATTATCTGATACTGAGTCAGACCAGAACAGAGCAAAAGAAAAAAAGTAAAGCATGAGATTCACAGAGGTACTGAAAACCCACAAGTCCTTGCTCATTAGGATCCCTCTGAGTTGGTTTCAAAATGCTTTTTGAAACTACATAAATTTAGCACTTTCAATTTCTAATAAAATAGTTCATACAATTCTTATATGGCAAATGAACATCACATCATTGAAAGGGGTCAATTTAAAAAGCAACTTCATGAGAGCCGTAACCCACTCACAATTAAATGACATTGTTTAAAAAGCACTTACAAGTTACTCATCACCACAAGATCCAAGAATCATTGTTTACCCCAAATACACTGCAAGAAAAAAACTGCTCCTTGTGAACATTTAAGTCTTTCTGCTCTCATTAATGTGATGGGGAGAACAGGGCCCCAAAAGGGTTTGGAGGAAAAAAAATTTAGCAATTCCCTATCTGGAAAAAAAAGCTCTTTATCCCTTTTGGTACTCTGGAGAAAATGCAAATGTGTAGCAACAAGAGAATTTTAATCAGTGGCAGCACTCTTTAATCCACACCTTTGTAGTGCTCAGTATATAAAAATCATATGCTTCAAATTGCAGGATAACAGGAGTGGGTGAGAGAGAGGCTTTGCAGTGCTGCTGGTCCCATTAATCACATATTGATTGAACACTGAATGCTTTTTCAGGCTGCCTGACAGATTGGAATGGCTCTGGTAACCCCTCACTCAAATCCACGTTCTGCCTCATTCTTTTCTACATCATTCATTAAATCTCCTGGGAATACACACAAACCTCTCTCCTGCTTGTCCTCACAGATTTCTCAGCTTGCTGGATGTTCAGGTGCCCTTTAATCCCCCCATTAACACCTTGCTGATCTCACAGCAAAAACCTGCCGTGATTTTAAAAATCCCTTTCTCTATCCCTGTGAATTTAAAAATCCCTTTCTCTCTCCCTGTGAAAAGATGCCCCTCGGCTGTTTGGCTGTGCTCCACCTGTGACACTGCTCCTGGGGAGCAAAAGTGACAGCAAATGTCACAGGAGATGCCACCCTCCCTCCCCAGGGTTAACCTCTGGAGCTCCTACACAGTTACAACACGTGGGAGCTACTGACACGTGAAACAGTTTTTTTTAAACTTGTCTTTAAAGACAAGGCATTAACATTCTGACTGGGCATAAAAGAAGGTTGGTGAATGGTACTTTTCTAAAAATAGCTCCACTGAGTGTCTAAAAACACCTTCTGAGTGTTCCATGCCTGCTCTCTGCCCACCAGACAAACACAACTGCAAGTACTTCAGTTTTATGTAGGCAGATAAAGTCAAGGTGAGCTGCAGTCACTGCCTGTTACATCACCTGTAACAGTTCTGGATTAAAATTTAGTTATTATGCCAGTAACCTTGCTTTCCTATTTGGTGGAGTAAGATTACCATTTAATTTTCCCAAAACAGACTGAATAAAACAACTCGGGACAAGTGTTTCAGGTTATGCAGTAGCACAAACACTGCAGTATTATTCTGACAGTTCACATTCTGAGACTATATTTTTAAAACTTGTCTTAGTGCTCCAATTGCAAATTTTCATCATTGATGAAAATGCTATGAAACTCAAAAGAACTATTTGGGATTCTGGGAGGGAAGCTGTGGATTATGGTCCTCCATAAAGCACTACCCTGAGGAAGGTTCAGCACCTTTCCCAACACAGCTCAATTCTGAGATGCTGAGCCAGAAGCTGTTTTCCACCATCAGTATTTCACAAGCCTCAGGATCCCATCCTTAAGATGGCCAAGGGTGATTTCTTCAAATTCTTGTAAAATCTATCATGTCACACTATAACCTGATTGACTTCCTTACAAAAAAAAATTTAAAACACCAAACCCAAAAAAGCCCACAACAGAAAAAAACCCAACTAAACAAAAAAAAAATCCCATGGATCTGACAACTTAAGCACATGAAATAGATTAATAAACAAACAGTTGGGAAACAAGGAGCTGAGGGATACAGAATAAGGCAACATTTCCCACAGAAATATTTCCTCACATCTAATTGTTGAAAAATTCAATGCCAAATTGATTTCTCAGCTGTGCAGACACGATCTGCAATATAATCTACCTTATAAAAATATCACTCATTCAATACAAGAATTCAAATGTCTGCAGAACTAGAATATAGGAAAAATAATTTAAGGAACAAACCCCCAAACTAATTCTGTAGTGCATGGTAGAGTGAAATTAGGCAATTACATTCTGAAAGGGACATCTCAGAAGAGAATTGTTCAATACATGGGTGCCTACATTTCCTTCCATTCCCAGTACCAGATTTTTAACAACACAATACCACGCTCAGATGACCAAAGCAAGGAATAAAAGCCTTTCAAACGTGGCATTTTTCCCCCTTCTGTTTCACATTCTGTTGGACTGAAGTAGCAGCTTCCTCCATCTCAACCTCTGCAGCAACCTTCACCTTTTGACACTTCCCAAAAGCCGTGCCTGCGCTGCTCCTCCTGGCACAGGGATCAGATGCTGCTGTAGTCTGAGCCACGGGCAGCAAGGGCTGCTGCTGCTCCCCACTCCACGGTGAAGAAGGTGATTGTTCCAAAGAAGCCCACGAGCACCATGATCAGGAGCTGCCACTGCAGCAGGAAATAGTTGCTGTAGAAATAGGCAACTGCAGCACAGATGGACTGAGAGGAGAAACAAAGTGGAAAGATTATCAGTGGAGATTTGCAGGCTGGTGCTGCTACAGAAGGATTATCAAACTGACATAGACACAGTTTAATATGAAGCTCTCAGAATGCTTTTGTAGTAGACAGAGAATCTTAAGGCTTCATTATACCTCAACATATGTTTCAGCATGTCCCACAACAGATTTCATTTTTACTTGTTATTTAAACAGCGTTCAACTGTGGAAAGTGAACACCAAACTCCAAGTGTTTGTAGCATTGCAAGCTGGTATTTCAAGTGGTAAAACCACTACCAAAATCTCTGGTATTTCAAACCACTTTGTCTAGAAACAACACAGACAAAGCTTTAACATCATAGCCCAGGAAACTGCCTCCAGCTTCACAAAAGTATTTTACACCAAAATTCAGGATAAAATAATTTGCAGAAACATTTTTCTCAACTCATTAAGAAGCCCAACCCAGTATTTCAGTAACATCCCAACAATCCTACTTCCAAAAGGCTGTGTTAGGCAATACCTGAACAAACTTAAAGATGGCAAAGGCAGGAGCACTGTCCTCTGAATACAGGAATCCCAAAATACTGAGGAGCTGGGTGTTGAAGCAGCTGTCCCCCAGCCCCAGCAGGAAGCTGCAGAGCATGGCCACTTCTTTGCTGAAGGAGAAAGCAATTCCAATTTAAAAGCCATTCAATCAAAGAGCTCACACATTTATAAACTGTTTCTGGCAGGCTTATTTGGAAACTGCAAATGGAAGAAAGTTATCACACTTTTAATTTCCCTAGGAAAGAACTGGGAATGCCTGACTTGGCAAAAGGAGTTCATCAGCTTTAATTTCTTGAATGCCAAGACTTCTGTTACTGTTACCTGCAGTCAATTCTGCACTGAATTAGAAGCACTAAAATAAGGTTTTAGTGCTTGGAGCCACAAAACCCACACAGCAGTGATTAAAAGCTGAGGCACATGGTGAGTTCAAAAATCTGCAGGAATGTTAGAGAAATACCAATTCATTTGGCAGAAAAATACTCTAGCTAAGACCAGTCACCTGCACAGGCACAAATGCTTAGAATTGCAAGTTAGCAAGTCTGCAAAACTGACAGTACAGGATTTTCCCACAAATTGGTAAAAATACAGCCCGAAAGGAAGTTGTAATGAGGAGATAAGAAAGCTTTCTATATCCTTCCCCCAAACATTGAGTGCTGTAAGGGACAGGCTGCAGTCACACCAAGTGGAATTTGACAATAAGCACTGGAAGACTTTAAAAACCAGTGCAACAAGGCAAGGCTGGTGCTCCCTGATGTAAAACTGAGCCCAAGACTGTTTGAAAATAAACTGAATTCTTAACACCCACTACAACAGATGCTGGTCTTGCTATTGTGCTACATGTCAGAAACATCAGTTGTCAAGTGACACAACTGCTATTATTCATCCCCAGGCTTTTTATTCTTATGCCATTCAAGTTCCTAAATTGGGTGCACACTGGTGGAAATCTACCTTTAATAAAAACAGAATTCCTGAAAGCTTTTTCCAGGGAGTTAGTCACTACACAGAAAAAAACTTCAAGAAATTTTCTGTAGAGAAAAAAAGCTGTTTTATGCACATCCTGAGTGACAGCAGCCAAAGGCAAAAAATCCCACATACCTTGGAATCATATAAGCAACTTGATCTGTTCCTTCCATGGGAGCAATGGGGGCATCATTTGGCATGTTGAAAAATATTAAATAAAAGGCTATGAAATGGACAAGGATGCCCAGCATCACCACTGGGTTCCTGCCAGAGCGACTCTTCTTGCTCAGCAAGCCAAAGATTCCTCCCCCTGCAGGAGCAGAAAACAGGAGAGAATTGAATCAGAAGCGGAGATTTAAATACTGACAATTTAAATTACAAACAAAGATTGACTGCCATGCAAACAGCCCCAAGGAGTTTGCCAGGGAAATGGGGCAGGAGATTGATCAGATGGTTGCTGATAAATATATTTCACCTTTTGGCAAGTATTTAACCAGCAGCCAGTTTCCTTCAGTATTGCAACTTCACTAAGTGAAAATGGACAGCCTTGTGCTTAGCTCTTAATTGAAAAACATGCAACTCAATGGATCTTAGCTGCAAATGAACAGTGTTTTTTTGTTAAATACCTCAGTACTTGAGTCTACAGAAAAAAAGAAATATTTATTTAATGAATATTACCTGTATCCAAATTTATTCAAATATCACACCTCATTTAACACAAGCAAACTTTTTAAAGAAAGAAATCCCTAGTGTAAGCATTTATTCGAAAATTTTAAAATTATATCACTCAAGAAGTAATAAAAATGCAAACATAATACTATTTCAAAATAGCATTTAAAATAGCAAAATGGTTTCAATTCCCTAATAACACTGCAGCCCAGTGTTTCTCACATTTGAAGTCTGTGTATTCCTCCACATTAATCCAAAGAGAATGCAGAATATTAGAATTGGTCTACATCCACTTTACACAGTGTAAGGTATAACTCACAGTGCAGTAAGGAACCACAGTGCCAATTATATTGCTTCTATTTCATTTTGTGTTCACATAATTATTGCTGGAAGCTCCAAACACACTATTGAGTAAAACACAAAAAAAACACCCTATTCTGAATAACTGCACCACCTTAATCCTTTTTGTTATTCAAAGGTAGCAAGTTTAGACTCACCCAAGATTTCTCCAACACCAATAAAAATACCAGAGAGACCAATCAGGCTTTTCTCTTCACTGCCAAATCTATTCACAGCACCAATGCACGTTCCATACACTCCAGAAAAGAATGTTAGCACCAAACCTTGGAAGGAAACCAAAGAGAACTGATACATGCACTCTCATACAAGTCATGAAAAAATCTTTATGTCTAAAGGCTGTTTTCCCCTCATAAACCATATATTTAAATGAGATGTGGGTAATAAAAGCAAAGAGGGAATTTTAAATGATGTAATTATTATATTCTTCTATACTGGTTCCTAAAAAACACATTAGAAAAGTGTCACTAATTGGTGTCAGGCACCCAGGTTCAGTGCTGCTACTCTTGATCCAACACCTACAGTGTTTATATTAAACATATATTAAACATATATAAAATTAAACATATATTAAATATATAAAATATAGGTATATATTTGTTTATAATAAACATATATATGTTTATGATAAACCTCTATATATATTTGTTTATATTAAACAAATATAGACCTACAGTTTATATTTCTACTTCTACAAAAACTCTGGAATTTTATCAAATAAAAAATGCCACATGAAATAACACAAAGTAACTGAAGAAATAAGGCACAATTTCATTTAAGGATTTCCCCCCCACACTTCAAGTTATGGCATTCCTAGAAGTCCCTGCAACCCCAAATAACAATAAGGAGCTAAGAATCCTAAAATGAAGTTTTTTATACATACATAATGAATGTAAGCTGAGAAAGAACAACTGCTATTTGTTTTAAATCCTATTTCTTTCTTTCTATTGCCATTAGTGTGAGGAAAGGTGACCCCACTGACCCAGCTAACATGACCATGAGCAAACATTAGTATAAAAGTACCAACTCAATAAAAAAGTGTATTCAAAACAACACAAAATGTTATTCCTAAACAGAGAAAAACAGCTTAAAATAAACTTTCTCATTTATAATCTTTGCTTTTTGGCTACAGCCAAATGCTGGTACAGCTCACCCCCTCCCTGGATGAACTGCATGGCTTCAATAACAGGGGTGCACTTGGAGCATCTAAATTCCAGTAAGTTTGGAATAAAAGTCCTTGCTGGCCTTAGGGAATTTTCTGTTTTCCTACAGAAAGTAGCAACACCAACCTAAATCCAGAAGATGGCAGCAGATATTTTTTTCCCCAGTCTGGACTGATTTATTTTTATGCCACCTGTAAACCCAAATTTCAGGATATTCAGGCAAAACCTGACTGACTCCCTTTTCTTGTTATCTTGCTCCACATTCCCATCCCCAGAGGAATTAATGTGAATTAATTAACACAACACTGGAGATGCTGTGAAGTAATTTGTAACTCAGATTAGTGGTTGGAGCAACCCAACTCCAGAGCTACTCCTGCTGTTTCTCTACCAGGAGCTGCTGTAAACTGCAATGTTTATATTTTGTTCACATAATAATAATTTTTCCTAACGGTGACTCAGAGCTGAGGCTCTGAAAATGCATGTATTTTATAAAAAAACCTAATTTGACCATGAACAGAACTACATCTGAAGCCAAATAAGGAGCAAGAAACCCCCCCAAAAAACAACTCAAGGATTTTATAGGGTTTTTTTGGTGGAAGAATCACTTATATGGCAAAAATACATTTTTATCTTACAATTCTACATTGGTCCAAGGAGGGCAGACCAAGTTTAACTGAAAGTTGCTAAAAAGAGTGAGAACTCTTGCCACAGCAAATTCTATTGATAAAAACAGTTGAAAATTACTAAGATGGTTCCAAATAGAACCATCAAGAATAAAATGAAGAGCATTGGGAATCTCCCATGCCTTAATGAAGGTATGTACAAACATTCCTTTAATTCAAATGCAATAAAACTGCATTAAATGTATGCAATACAGCTGCATTAAACAAGCTCCAAACTATTGATAGTGCAATATCAAATCCCATAAAAGTCAGCTCTGTAAATTTTGCCTCTCACTTTGGGAGCCAGAACTTCACTGAACCAGCACCTGCAGGTTTGGATGCACCCCTCCTCCTGTACAGAAACATTCACCACGACACAGAAACGTCACGAGTAACCCAAAATTAATTAAAATATCCAAATAATGTTTGCAGAGAAATGGGTTAAAGTTCCAGTCTGGGGTTAAAATTCCAAACAATGCCTTGCCACTGCTCCATGGTGAAACTCTGCTGGCTTCATACCTGTGTAAGCTGTGGTAACACTGAGAAGCAGCATCTCTTTGGTGAAGCTCAGTGTAATAGATTTCTCTGTTAGGAAATAATAAAGAAAATTAATAAAACTTCTGAGGATACTACTAAGATAATCTACACTTACTTTTGCTCTTTGCTTAAAGCAAAAATTGGTAATTATACAAACGGTGTATTAAAGTTTTATTTACTGTTTATTACAGCAGAGTGCCAAATAAAACAACAAGAGGTTTATCTGCCATCTAGAAGAAATGTGCCCTCCAAAAATTGTATTTTGTAAGAAATGCAGTAGGGGAAATATTAAATTATCAGATAATTTTCTGCTCTCTGTATTTTTGTACTCTCAGTTCATGGCAACTGTCTCCTGAAAGGATAAATAGATTTTCAGTGAAGATCCCCACATCCTCACAACAAACTTAACAGTCTCAGGCAGAACACATCAAGCTTCAAAGGGAACTGCAGATGTTTCAGTTCTAAATTGTTAACCGGTATCAACTGGTGACAAAATCAAACAACCTATTTGACTTCTTTTTATCTTCATATGTTTGTTGATTTTTATTTTTCAGTCTCACTATCTTTCCCAAGTAGCAACCTGCTCCTTTTGTGCTCATCTGTACAAGGACGCTGTTGTAAAGCAGTTTGGATCTGAAATCACATCAAAGGAGGAACACTCCAAATCTCTCCTGGACCACTCAGGTATGTGACTGAAGTGGTTTGTACATGATCACATCATCAGCATAAACACAGAGAGCTGGCAAAGAGATGCCAGGTTCTGCTGAAGCAACTCTCATGTGAAATTGTACTTACTGAAGGCAGCCACTGCTTTCATCATTTTGTTTCGTGCAGACCTGGGTAAACAAATTACTTGGTCAAAATGGAAGAGAAAAACCACACTTTATTGCTGTGCTGGAAGACACCTTCATTTTTCAAAACTTCTGTACATTTTCTAGCCCTGCACTACATACTGGAATATTTCAATGTATTTTTTCAAGTTTCTGAGATCTAAAGTTACCACAAAATCAATTTGCTGTCTGCACTGGTGAATGCTTGCTTAATAGAATCTTTCTTTTGAACATTTTTAGCTTTCAACATTTTTTCCACAGGCATGCTCACTGATGTTTTCCTAACATTTTCATTGTTCTTTAAATAAAGCAAAAATATTTAAGCTGATGCCTCAGGCAAAACTACACTGAATCTGTGTAACTGTGCATTTCTAATGTATTTATCAGAGTGGCATATATATTTAGAGAAGATAGGAAAAACATGTTCTAGTTTGTAAAACAACCTATAAAAAAAGGAGTATTTTCTGTTTTTTCCAGCCTTTCAAATGGGCTGATGAGGGCAAGATAAATAATAATCAGTGGAGAAGAGGTGAAGGGTATCTTTTGCAAGGCACTTCCTTATCAAAGGAAAAATTTCATGTGCAGTACTGAACTTCACCCTTGAGAATATGCCGTATCAAGAACATTATTTCTCATATATTATCATTGTAAAAGTACAGACACTTTTCTGTTAAATCTGTGAATCCACCAGATTGCTGATAACATTCATGCTCCCAGCACGGAGGGGAAGTGAATGCACAATGTTCCTCCGTGGAGCAGGAGCACAAACGAGGAGATGTGACAAGATGTTATTGCCATCAACACTTACGAGCTCTCCCCCAGGATTTCATTAGTGGAATCATCATCCCCTGGAGCTTTTGTGTCCTCTTGTTTCCTAATCAGAAAGAACAGAACTGTGCCCACAAGACTGATAACAGTCAGAGCAATGAAGACAGTTCTGCGATCACTCTCTGCGGAAAAACAAACAAGAGCCATAACCAGATGTGCAGAAGAGATTCAAACCAATCCAGCTACCTCCAAACAACTAACACACACGTGCTACAGGGTTTAACACACACTAATTTTCTAGCTTACCTTCCACATGGAGCTGCTGGCAAACTCCTGTCTCAGTTTTATGGTGCTAATAAAATATCAGCAAATTAAAGAGGTCCCTCGCATTCTCTGCCATGCAAAGGCTATGACCAAGGAGCAGCCAATTAAAGGAAGTGCATAAATTATTAGCAGAAAAAAGTACATCTTTGAAGACTTATATAATTCAGACTGGACATAAACTGCCCCAAACCCCTTCAGATTTCTAAGAGAATTTCTTGACCAACATCAGAACCATGAGCACTATGACATCATAAACTGTAGGATGGGAAACTACACAGATATTAAAACCACCAAAACCTCAGTAACTGCCACAGCAGCTGGAGGGGGCAACTCTGCTAAACAAGCTGGTTATACTGCAGCAGAGCACAGCCACATCTAATACAAAAGCCACCCCCACCTACCAGTATTAAGCAGGGAGAAAAGCCATTAACAGCAAACAATTGTGACTGAACTAATACATGACCCTGAAGATATCACCTATGCTGGTATTTACTTCCCCCTTAGCTCAACAGCAAAAGCAAAGTTGTCCTACAAATAACTTGGGTATGATCACAGATCCAAAAAGAGAAGGTGTGCTTCACAGCTTGAAATGACTCTGCTATTTTTCTATAGGTAGTAAAATAAGATTTGATTTTAAATGCTATTTGATTTTTAAATGCTGCTAGGGTTTGATATAAAATTTTCTAATAAAGAGGAATCTCAAGACATTTAAGATGGAGGGAAATGTAACAGCAGAACTGCCTCACAGTTAATTGCTCTATTCTGTGGTTAGCAGAGCAGTGAAGTTTGGAATGCACAGAATTTGAGACCCACCCCCCCAGGTTCAAAGTGTCTCCAATATTTCCAATAACACTTAAACCTTTGTATTACAAGAATGCAGAAAATGACCTTTAAATTTAGCTAGTGTGTCATTACCAAACCTGTATCTGTGGAGAACCTGAAAAGATGGAGCTCACAGAAACAAGAAGTGAACTGTTCTCTCTGAAACCTGATAATTATCGTTTAAAAGTCAACATCTTATTCCTGATTGACCAGAGCAGAATTACATCATCTGTTAAAGGTTAAAAGAATTGACCATTCTAGTAGATATTCAACATCAGGACTAAATAAGGAAAATTATCAGTTATTATACACAGGAAAATCAAATGTATCTGTTTAGAGCACTGCCTTCCCAGCAGTGCTCATTTTTGGTTATTAAAATCTATTTTCACCACTTTTCTTAGTGAATTCCCACCCCTCTACTTTGCCTGGCCTAAACAGTTGACAGAAATCTTTGGTTTAAAAACAGAATCTCAACACTGTCTGGCTCAAGAACATAGATAAAGTCTACTGTTCTCCAGTTCCTGCTCTTTGCCAGTCAAGCACAGCATCAAATGGAAAAAAATACAGCATTAATTACAATCCCATCAGGAAGTTATCTCATAAACTATGCCAAGAAAGGAAGAGAGTTCTTACTCCACTCTCCCAGCAGTGCTGCCTTCTCCACTGCTTTGTGCCAGCACAATTAATGCAGAAATGAAGTAAACTGAGATGGTTTTCCTTTATTTCATAGCTTTATCCATCTCTAATATGATTTAGAAGAACACTCCACACCAGGAGCTTACTTTGGAATAGGATAGTGTGTACAATATTACTCATACAGCCAGAACACCTTTCTCCCAGATAGGTGTATTTTGACACAAATGTGTCTGCACAGGGAAAATCCCAGAGCAGCTATTGTGGAAAATCTCCAAGAAGAGACTACCTACAATAAATTGGAAGGAAAAAAAAAATCTGCTTTTGTATAAGCTTCCTGCCACTTTGGAGTCCATTATTTCATGTTACTGTATTTAAAGTTTGGCCATATAAACAAGCAGTACCCACCTGATATGTGAGTTTTTCCTTGCCAAGCCAAGTATATATACAGATTTCCAAATATCAAGCTGCAAACAAAAAGAGCAAAAGTCAACAATACATTCTATGAAAAAACTAGGGTTGTAGCACCACATTAGTACTATTTTATACAACAACAACAAAAAAAATATCCCACGGCTGTGCAATCCTGAAAGAAATAAAGACATGAGTCACTCTCCATGTCAACTGCTTTTACATAAAACTCAAACAAATTTGAGGATTCTGCCCCAAAATGCTGGCTATTCATTTTTATCAATCAAGACATAAGGTGGCTGCTTCTAATTTTGGAAGGGTATAGGTTAGAAAGCTGACATATTTCTGGAGGTGATTTTGTAATACTTCCTTTGCAGGGTCATGTGTTTTGTCTGAAGTATTGTTCAACTCAAGGAAATTCTGTGTCCCTAACTACCATTTCCCAAAATACAGACATTCTGAATGAAAGATTTTAAACAGTTTTAGAGCCAATTTTCTTCTTATTAACCCATATATTTTACTCACTCACACAATCAGCTGGGTTTGTGGAAATTGCTACTCTGATAACATACGGAGGGGTTAATTCTGGAACTGAAAACTTTAGAAACACAAGGTTTGACAAGTGCATGCTGGTTCAGGCTGATGTTCTCCCAGCCATGGATCCTATCCCCACAGCACCATTAGCAATGCAGGCTCAGCACCCTAAGCATTTCTGCAATTCATTCCCCTGGTTATCTCCCAGATATATATTCTGGGAGAATATTCAGAACTGCTGCATTAGAGGTGGTAAAAGGATCTCTCTTCGGGAGCCATTTGTGCACCTGTCTCCCATGAATTTGTTTTATTCCTCTTCAATCCTGCTCACATCATCCAACTCTTCAGACCCCCAAGGCTGTAAGCTCCAAAATGTTTAATCACCCACTGTAAAAAGCACTTGATCTGTCTCAAACCAGTCCTCCTTATTCTCACCCAGTGACCCCAATTCAGCACAGCAGCATTCGGTGAGTAACAGTTCTACACTCAGCTCCCCTGCTGCCCACATTTTGGTATAAATCCTCCACAGCTGCTGTTCCTCCACAGGAAGGAGTCCCAACCTTTTCAGTCTCTCCTCAAGCCATCAGTTCTATCTTCTTGTATAATTTCATTATTTTTCTCTATATCCTAATTGTATTACACTCCCATGAGAGGCATTAACTATCTCTGCACAAAACACTTAATGGCCACAACACAGCATGCCCTGCCTTGTTCTCACTGCCCTTCTTGATGCTGAGCCTTTTGTTGATTTTTCAGTTGAGCAGCACTCAAAGTTTAATATCAGAAAGCCACCAAAAACAAGATTTCTTTTCTGGCTTCTGACTGCCAGGTCCAGCTTCAGTATCTTCACCTTGGCAGTGAGAACCAGCTTCTCCCTCAATAAAGGACACAAATTGGAACAGCCCTCTATTGTAAAATGTAGGTGAATTTGGTGGGAAGAAATGATAATGTCTAACATCAGTTTAGAAGGTTGAATGATTTCTTTATTATAACTATAATACATTAATATACTATATAGAAAAGATACTAAAACTACATACCTACTTTCTCTAACTACTATATCTAACTAACAACTTGTGACTCTATTCTTGAGAGTCTAAACACAAGTAAATCAAATTAGTTATCAAGTTCAAACAATTCTTACTAGAATCTAATCAAGTAATCACTCTAAGTAAACAATTCTTTAAACACATTCCACATAAAAAAATCAAGAAGTAGAAATAGAAATTGTTTTCTCTCTGTGTACTTTTATAAAAAATCTTAAGAAAAATGTGCTTACCACAGCCCTCCACAACCAACAAGATTGCTGTTGCATCCCTCAAATGCTCCCCTAGCAGAAATGTATCTTTTTAGCAGCTCAAGAGCTGAGATTGCAATACTCAGCTTTCTTCCATTTCTTGTTTTGTAATGCACAACACCAATAAAAACACTGCTCCCACCTCTGCTTCCCACTGACTGCAAGGTCCCAGGGGAGTCATTTTCAATGCAGTCTCCCACTTGCAAAAAGATGTAAAAAGCATAATGTGATCACAACCAAAAAATAATCAACAAATAAAGCTTACCTGAACTGAAGGAGTGCCCAAAATATTCCACTGTTCCTTCCAATGGTGTTTTCATCAGAATTTTCAGTCAAGCAATTTCCCTGAGCTGTCCAGAGGACTGAAACAGATAGAATATATTGCTCAGGAAATATATTTTAAAGTCATATTCAAATCTCATAAAAAACAGTCAGCAGAGTAAGAACAATGCTTACCAGCAGCTGCAATGCCAATAAGCACAGAGGCAGTGTAGAAAGCCCATGTAGCTGGCTGGATAAAGACTGCAATGTACAGGCTAGAACAGAACAGATCAGTTCATTGAATACTGCCCTAAAGTGGAAAATGCTCTTTAACAATCAGATACCCACTTAGGTGCTTCTAAATCAGCTACTCTCTCCTAAGGGATGTTGACAAACAAGTTGTATTTGAAAAATCTTTTTACCCTTCTAAGCACATAGAATTTTTTTTTATATTGTTATTAATCTGAGATCATAACCTAAATTCCACAGTCAGCAAAGTCTGGAAATGCTGTGGAAAAAAATGTATTGTTTCCAGTAGGCTGAAGTACTCTGTAGTTAAACACCTGCAGTATCTCTGTGAGAGGCTTTTCTTAGCCAGTACAATTTCATGTATGGCACAGGAGCCTTAGATGTGAAAAAATTGAAGAAATATTTCCAAGGAAGCAGGCAAACCTCAAAATTAATGCTTACCTATAAAACACACCACTAACAACCATGGAGAATTGAGGTCCCACTATTGCAACCAGTGAAGGTGAGATAAGATTTGATGCAGACAATACTCCATAAATAATGGACATGCTACAGAAATAAAAAACAAAGACTATTAAATACTTAAAATAAAATATAGGCTAAAATATGATTTAAGAGTGATCAGTGGATTTCAAAATATCCAGTTAAGTACATACATAACTTAACAGCAAAACTTCAGTGGTTCATTTCCCTGCTTTCTTCTGTTCCCTTCACCCATGGCACTCCACGTGGGAATACAGGAGTGAAGAGTATTTCCTGGATTGCTGAGTAGAGTCCCAGACTACTGCAGGCAATGACATCTTTTAATTTACAGCATGCATTTGTCAAACTGCCTGAACAGCAGTTATTGTATTTTGTACCCTGTACGTCTAGAGGAGAATGTTCTAGAACCTCATTTATCTGTCAGTGAGGTTTTCATCTTCTGCCAGATACGCCACAGAAATTTTACAGACATATTTTGCGCCAGTGGCATTTTTAGTTTAAATTAAGACAGTAAACCCTTCAAAGGAGCAACGAGGTTTTCCTACAGGACAGATTAATTTGGCATGCAAAAGCTCCCTGATCGTGCCTGACGAGTTTGACTCTGCCAGTGCAACAAAGGGAATGGCTTTTTGTGGCTTTGCTTCTCTTTCTGACTGCTCCTTTCACATTTGTGTTGTATTTCCTGAGAGCTGATCCACACCACCTGTCTTACACAAACACACTGTACAAAAGCAAACAACCAAGGCCTGAGTTAGCAGTTTTATTTATTTTTAAACTTGCACCTTCTTCACCTCCTAAGGTAAAATGCTGAGAATGTGATGACAGTGGTTTTTGTTCCTACAAAGAAAACATGCAAACCAGATATGTAGCTCAACTGGAAATAATTCAGAGCAGAACTGTGAGAAGCCTGTTTTAAACTGCTTTAAGTGTGTCAATAAATTGTGAAGTCAGCAGAACACTGCAATCTCTTGAGAGTGTCTCTCTACTGGATGAAACTGTAACTAAGTTCACCCTGCAAGGAGCAAAATAGGAAGAAAATCTGTGTAATTACCTCGTGTAGCCACTGCCATGAAAGTCTGTGTTGTTTAAATTCGTGATAACAGTTTGCTGTGAGGAGAAGATCATACATTGCAATATGTTAGAATCTAGTTTGTATTTTGAGAACACCTGCATTGGTTTGAAGTCAGTATCAAACATTAGAATTATTCATTAATAGACACTACAAAGTACTTGAAATAATTCTAAATGTTAATTACAATTCACATCACCTCCACAACAAGGATGCAGGAGATACTTGGCAGGGAAACATCTATGTTTGAAGAAGAAATGAGTACTTTATTATTAAATCATAATTTCATAAGAGACCTAAATACTTCACAAAACTTTTGTTTCACTTAAGACCTCTCTTACACAGATAGGTGTGACTACCTTAATTTCAAAAGTGGGGAAAAAAGGAGAAGTTTCAGAATAATCTTTACTTGACCTAACTATGAATCTCTGGTAAGAGTTTCCATTCTTTTCAGCTTCCCATTATTTCCCTGTTCCTTTTTTTCCCCTTGACTCAGCTTTAGTGATCATGAGACCATGCAGTTAGTTGGACTGACAGGCAGATCTGATTGAAAGTCACTTGCAAAGACTTTTATGACAATGGAATACATGATCACAAAGTCCAATTTGGTGAGGTGCTGAATTCATTGCAGAATTTCTGAGATTGTTGGGCTGCACTTGAGAGCTCACAGAAAGTATTACACTGCACTAGGACTTACAAAAACTACCCCAAGTAGTTATTTCTGTAATATTTCTGTATTATTCTCTAATATTCTGTCTAAATATTTCTGTAACTTTCTGTAATGCAATGAAGGACATTTATCTGTCTGAATCCAGCAAGCTGTAAGACCTGTGGGCTCAAAGGGGATGTGGAAATCTAACTGCCCTGCAGGAGCAGAACGAGTAACACTGAAAGCAGCTCAGGAAGTTAAAGAGCTAAGCCTGGCAGTAACAGGAGTCTAAAAATGTAAATAGTAACAGTAAATTTGGATTATGCTGTGCTCAATTTTTGCTCTGCAAAGAGATGCTAAATAGCAGCAAATAACTCCTTAACTGGAAGGTGATTTGGCAGTTTAGCAATTGCAGAAATCTATTTGTCAGGTGTTATCCTCCTACTCCCCCTCAATATCTAGTTCGTTATATTATGAAAATCTAGTTAATGATAGCATGGTTAATAATAACTTGTGCAAATATTTTGAAAGGGACTATATAGAATATGCAAGGCTCAGTGTAATTCAATTGTCCAACATCACAAGGATCAAAGCAGACACTATTTTAAAGCTCAAACATTTTACAAGTTTATTTTTCTACTTTCTAAGCAATCAGGCTCAGTTTTATATGTAGCTATGCTATCTTAAAGAGATAACCTGCCAAATTATTTGGTTAAACACATTAATCTACTTAAAACTAAAGCAAAAGAAGATAAATGTCAAAGTATCTTGCACATTAAGAAATCCCAAACAAAGCAACATTAGAGTACACAAAAGACAAGCCAGGGTAAATAACTGAGATAGAAACGTGGCACGTTTTGAAAGTCACACCTACCGCAATATTTCCACAGGATTGGAAAGCAGTGAATATAAACATAAATGAGACTCCCAAAATAATGATGTTGAAAAGCTTTTTTCCTTCTGGAGACATTTTGTGTATTTTTCCCACGTCCTCAACTTCAGTCTGGAAAAACTCTTTTTTTCTTTTAAAAGTTTCCTCTTAACCTCTGTTAAAAAAAAAAAAAAAAGAAAAAAGAATAAAAGAAAGAAAGCTTCAAAAATAATGATTACTTAGGGCGACTCATTAGCTGATTGAAAATACCAATTAATCAAGAGTCCTGGTAACACTTTTAAATAATGTGCAACAAAACTTGAAAACTAAGGTCTGGTACAGAAGGTGAAGCCCAAGATTCCCTCTGCCTGTTCCCATGAAGTTACCAGGGCTGCCTGCAGGGTGTTACTCCATGGCATCCCCTTCTCCCAAAGGAGCAGCTTTCCCAATACCGAGCAGGTGAATCGGCTCAGCTTCTTGTCATTGTTGAAATCAGAACTGCGGTCCCCGGCCTCTCAATCACCTGACGAAGGAAAGAGGAGCCGCTCGCACATTTCCATGCACTGCACAGGAAATAAAGAACATTTCAGTGTCTCGATCAGCTGACCCTGCCCTGAAAGCCCTTGTGCACTATGGGAAATGCAGTTTTGGCAAAGCAACCTTTTCCTATTTAAAGCGGTGAAAATCTCCCAGTCCTTAAAATAAAGTTATTTTTACCAGATTTTGAGAATTGTAGTTTCTTGCCACTAAATAACACTTGGAAAAAATAATAATTAAAAAAAAAATTAAAACACACACCAAAAAAAAAAAACAAAAACACACTCACAAACCAAACCAAAAAAAAAAAAAAAATAAAACCCCCACTCAACGCCAGAATCATGGAATCACAGAATGGCGAAAATTTTGATGGAAAGGGACCTTAAATCCCATCTCATCCCACCCCTGCCATGGGCAGGGCCATCTTCCACTGGACCAGGTTGTTCCAAGCCCTCTCCAACCTGGCCTTGAACACCTCCAGGGATGGAAGTGATACCATTAATCTTTTACTTCACAATATTTCTAAATAATAAATTTAAGATCAATTGATCTTCGAGTCATGAAGATCTCTGTTACAACATCAGCAAAACTGAGAGAGGATCAGATGTTGACCAAATGGCTGCTCTTTCCTGTTACCATCCTTTGTCTGTTCTGCTGGGCCTCTGGGACTGGAGAATTCAGCTAAATCAGTTCTACTTTAATGCTGGCCAAAAGGACAGAGAAGGAGATGCAGAACTGATTGATGTAAATGACAAATCACCACATTTTACCTCTGCTGTCTACAGTAAAGGGTTTAAAGAAACAGAGGTCTCAAAGGAAGAAAAGGCTATTGGCCCAGGAGTTAGAAGGGCTCGTTGAGAGAGTGCAAACTAGATCTGAAGTGGGATAAGGTTTGCTTGACCAACCTGATCACCTTCTGTGATGAAACAACTGCATGGATGGATGAGGGAGGACAGTGGGCTCTGTCCATCTTGACTCCAGCAAGGTTTTCGACAGTGTTTCACAACACCCTCCAGGGGAAATTCAGGATGGGACGAGCGGGCAGTGAGATGATTGAGCACTGGCTGAATGGAAAATCCCAGTTGTGACAAACGCCAATCACTTGTTTTAAAAATTTATAAAAGTTTAATAAAAATAAAATGGTTATAAAAATAATAATACAAGTATAGTAATAAAAGTTAGACAATTAGAGTTAGGACAATTAATGAGACAATACCAGCAAAGAGTTACAGCCCGGGCTGGGTACCTCTCTCTGGACAAAAACGAGCCAGAAAAAGGACTCCATTAAAAGAGATTTACTCCTTAAGAGGGGTAACCTGTTGCATATACAAACACTTCATGATTATGCATATATTTTATTTAAAACAAGAAATTCATATGGTACTTGTCAAAAAGTTTCTGTTAATCCCCAGGCGCATTCGGGTCTAAGTCAGGCTTGAAGAACTTTCTGTTGATAAGGAAAACCATAAATTCCTCTTCTCTGGAAAATTTAGGGGTTTCTGTAATTGTTATCTCTGTGTGAAGAATTCCTTGATTATCTTCTCCTTTTCTAATAAAAAGAATATCTCACATACATAGTTTCTATTTTAACTACTAATGCTTAATTTTGATTACAAAACTACATTTACTATATTATTAAAATGTTAATACAGCATAACTTTCAGCATAATACATATAGTAAATATCTGCGTAGAGCCATATAATATGCATTTTTCACACCAGTCATAATCAGTGGCACTGGGTCTGTTTGGAGGCCTCTCACAGGTGTCCCCCAGGGTTGTTTAACCCTTTTATCAATTACTTTGATGAGGGGTCAGTGCCTCAGCAAGTTCGCTGATGGCACAAAGCTGGGAGGGGTGGCTGGGAGTGCTGTGAGCCCTTCAGAGGGACCGGGGCAGGCTGGGGAGAAGGGCAGAGAGGACCTGCCCGAAGTTCAGCACAGGCAAGTGCAGGGTCCTTCACCTGCGGAGAACAACCCAGGCACCAGCACGGGCCGGGGCTGACCGGCTGGAAAAGCAGCTCTGTGGGGAAGGAGCTGGGGGTCCTGGTGGACAAGGAGCTGTCCGTGAGCAGCGCCGTGCCCGAGGGCACGAGAAGGCGCCGGTGTCCCGGGGTGCGTCAGGAGAGCATTTCCAGCAGGTCAGGGGCGATGCTGCCCCTCTGCCCAGCCCTGGCCAGGCCTCCCCTGGAGCAGGGTCCAGCTCTGGGCTCCTCGGGATGAGGGACACGGCGCTCCTGGAGCGGGTCCTGTGGAGGGCCACCAAGGTGGTCTGGGGACTGCAGCATCTCTGTCCTGGGGAAAGGCTGAGGGTGCTGGGGCTGAGGGGCCCTCGTCCCTGCGTGTCCCTGTCTGCAGGGAGGGCAGAGCAGGGCCCAGGCTCCGCTCCAGGGGGCCCAGCAACGGCACCAGAGGCCACGGACACCAAGTGGTGCCCAGGAAATTCCACCTGGACACGAGGCAGAACTTCTTCCCTGTGCTGTGCCCAAGCCCTGAACAGATTGTCCAGAGAGGGTGTGGAGTCTCCCTCCCTGGGGATATTCCAGAGCCATCTGGACAGTCATGTTCCATGCCCTCTCTAGGATGACCCTGCTGGAGCAGGGAGGTGGGAACCTGGCAACCCCACTATGGTCCCTTCCAACCTGACCCACCCTGTAGCTCTGCAGAATAAAATCTGCACCCCAGCCACAGTAACATATATTTAATACATGCATTACATGCTCTTTTAATTCCTAAGCTGTATTTTTTTTTAAATGCCAATGTTTTTCAAAACAGCGTGTAATTTTCATTTTTGGAGGAAAGTCAGCGTGATTATTCAGAGGCTGCTTTACAAAAATGCAATCAAAACATCAAGGTGAGGGGTCTTAACACAAGAACAGCTCTCTTCTTCCTTTTTAATATTATTATAGTGCAGAATTGTAAGATCCTCTAGGAATAGTGTCCCACTCATGTCTTTTCTCCCTTATGCCAGTACAAGTTTCCATCCTGCTGGTGAGCTGGAACAATTCCTTTAGCAACAGCAGCAACATGTGTTAAAGTGACTGAAACTGGGAGGAAGGGGCATAGGAAACTTCTGTCATTTTAGGAAAATCACTGTAAATATAAACTTCAAATTTCTCCTTTGGAAAAGGGTTTCAGCAGATGAAACACCGAATTTTTTAACCAAAATTTTCTGGTGAAAAAATAGAATAAACATGAAGCAATACAAAAGGTCAAACCAGTACCAGTTTATTTGATTTCTGAAGAAATTTGTAGCAGGAAACAAACTGTTGCTTCTGGATTTGTATTCATGGCACTGTTTATTTTTACACTTCATCAGTACAAAAAAAAAAAAATTAAACACAAGCATAGTAAAACTAAGAATTTAAATTCTAATACTGAAATAATTGTTCATATCAATACTGTCATTTGGATTAAATAAATCAGTAGAAAATAAGTCTCATTTCTACTCTTTTCTTATCATAGTGTTATGGAACAGCTGGGTAGAAACTTTCAACATTGTTTTGAGAATGAGAACCAGGCATTACAGTTCAGGAGTTTTGGCATTTTATCAGTGCTAGATAGAGCAACAGCTTCTGGGGTGGGGGAGCAGCTTCCACGGAATTTCTTGGACTCTGAGAAGTTGCTTACCACCCTTACACAAGGGCTGTGCAGATCTTCTCCCACAGCGCGAACTTGCAGAGCGGCCCGGTGTGAGGATGATTTTAGTGTTTCCCTGCTCAGCTCTGACAGGCGCCGAGCAGCCGGCAGGAACGGATCCCCCGCGGCACATTCAGAGCTGGCGGGGCCGAGGAGGCTTCCCCGGGCACCGCTGCCCGCGGGCATGAAGGAGAGCCCGCTCCGCGCTGCCCGGCCCCTCACAGCCGCCACAGGCACGCAGCGGAGCGCGGGCAGGAAAGGCACCGAGCTCCCACAGCAGCTGCTCCGGGAGAACCGCTCTGGCAGAAGCCGGGCCGAGCGGGGCTCCCCACGGAACCCCACTCCCCTCACGGCTCTCCCCTCCACCTCCGCCATTTTAAACCGTCCTCGCCCGCCCGCCCGCGCCACAAGCGATTCACTTCACCATCGCTATTTTTTCCCGCGGCGGGGTTTTGTCGCCCGTCTCCCTCTCCCACACACACTGCTCTGGCCTAATTTCTTTTCTTCTTATTGCTATTGCTATTTTGGGGTGTTTTTTTTACGGTTTTCAACACACATTGTTCAAAAATTTCCCCGCCTCCACCGAGCCCTTCCGGGTCACGGCGGCGGCGTTTTAACAGCCACTTTCCAACCACAGGGCGAATTATTAATTTAGAGGGGGACCTCCCGCGCTCCCTCCGGGACCACCTCGGGAAAAAGTAGGAAAAAGGGATCGGGGGTCGCTCCCGGGGAGCCGCGGGCGGGGCGGCGCCGCGTTTCCTTCCGGGGCGCCGCCGGCCATTTTGTGGCGTTAAGCCGCGCGCGCGGGCGGTTCCCTCTCATTTCCTCGTCGCGGCGGGACGGGGCGGCCGCTCCTGGCGCTTAGCTCCGGCCTCGGGCCGCCCCTCGGACCCTGAGGTGGGTGCTGCTCCCTGCGGACCCCGCGGCTTTCCCCTATGCGCTGTAGCTCTCCTTTTTGGACTCGCCCTGCGGCGTGAGGCACCTCGCCCTCAGGGCCGCGCCGGCTGCTGACCCCCTTGAACCCCTCAGGTTTATTCTCTTCGGCCGCCGCCGCCCCTCAGGGGCTCCTGCCCACCATGAGCTACGGCCGCCCGCCGCCCGATGTGGAGGGCATGACGTCCCTCAAGGTGGACAACCTGACCTACCGCACCTCCCCGGACACCCTCCGGAGGGTCTTTGAGAAGTACGGCCGCGTGGGCGACGTCTACATCCCCCGGGACCGCTACACCAAGGAGAGCCGCGGCTTCGCCTTCGTGCGCTTCCACGACAAGCGGGACGCGGAGGACGCGATGGACGCGATGGACGGGGCGGTGCTGGACGGCCGGGAGCTCCGCGTGCAGATGGCCCGCTACGGCCGCCCGCCCGACTCGCACCACAGCCGCCGCGGGCCGCCGCCCCGCCGCTACAGCAGCAGCGGCTACGGCCGCCGCAGCCGCAGGTGAGCGCCGCGGAACGGGTAACGGAGTTTGGGCAGTAAATGAGATGAGCCTTAGCTGTGCGCCTGTGCAGTGGGAGCCGTTTGTTTTCATGTTGGTTGCCTAGAGAGGTAGTGAGGTCTCCGTCACTGAAAGGGACGAGTTGAGCCATGTGCTCTAGGCCGATCCTGCTTCAGCAGGGAGGTTGGAGCGGATGACCCACTGTTGCCCCTTCCAACCGGACCGATTCTGGGATGCTGTGTCCTTTTCCCAGCGAGTTTCGCGGCGGGGCTGGGAAGAGGAAGCGGGGGCTTACTAGAGGTTTACTAGCACGGGCACGTGGGGTTCCTTCGGAGTGGAACGGTTTCTTCCTGTAGTAGGTTTAGCCCCCGGCCACTCGCTCTGAACAATGGCGCCCTGGTAACACTCATTTTCTTGTCCACGTGCGTCCTGTTCCGCCTTCCCTGTCCCGCAGCACTCGCTCCAGTCCGTGCGTCACCCGTGAGCGACTTCTAACGCGCCCCTTTTTTTTTTTTTCTTTCCTCCTGGTATGTTTTAGCCCTAGAAGACGCCGTCGCAGCCGATCTAGAAGCAGGAGCCGCTCTAGGTCCCGCAGTCGGTCCCGCTACAGTCGATCCAAATCCCGGTCTCGCACACGCTCTCGGTCTCGCTCCACCTCCAAGTCCAGGTCTGCCAGGAGATCCAAGTCAAAGTCCTCATCTGTCTCCAGATCCCGCTCCAGGTCAAGATCCCGGTCCAGATCTAGAAGCCCTCCCCCTGCCTCAAAGAGGGAATCCAACTCTAGATCCAGGTCTAAGAGCCCTCCCAAGTCTCCGGAAGAAGAAGGAGCTGTATCCTCCTAGGAGCATGGTAATGTACCTTGGGATCAGCACAGGATGCATGTTACTTTATTAGAGCACTTAGGTGGGGTGTTGGGTAGTTCTCGGAGCATTAATAGCCTGAACCAAGTGAATCCTAGTGGGGCACATTGTTAGTTGTTGGTTTTGGTTTTTTTTTCTTGAGCAGTGACTTTTTTGTTATTGATTTAGGGAAATAATTACTGAAGGGTTTTCTACGGAGAAGTTTTTTTTTTAACAGAGAAAATGTTTTATTGCAAGATTAATGCCTTGGTTTTAATAAAATATTGTATGAGACGCAACCTATGATGAAAATGACTATTTCTTACTGTATTTATCCAACATCTGCATTTTCCCCTTTAAAGCTGCGGTCTCCTGTTTGCTAAAAGAATATTGGCCAGTATTGCAGATTTTAACTGATTTGGCTGATCCTCCAGGGACCAGTTTCTGTGGGCGTGTGTTGGAGCAGGTTTGTCTTACACTGTTAAAGATACACTATCCTTTTAGAACGGAAGATCGGTTCAGTGGCCGTTGTACTGACTGGAGGTAATAACTGTCCTAGAAAAGTGGTAAATTCCTTGCAACGAGAAAACCACGGAAACTAGTTTTTCCTCAAGTCGACATCTTGAAGAGGCATCTAAGGATACACTGGGTGGGGAAAGGATAGTGTGTCTTTAACCCTTCAAACTGTTTGGTCCTGTTTTTTAAAAGGAAAGGGCCTGAGCTAGCTCTGGATATAGATAATTGTAGCAAAATTAGTCTCATTTTCAGTTTTGATGGCTAATTAGAGCTTAGTTAAGTCTTTATGAAGAAGCATTAGTTTTATAACTTTTACAGAACTCTGAATAATGGAGTGGTGAACAGGCTGAATTGAAGTTAATGTGTGGCTTGATCTCCAGCCTGGTGCTTATTCTCCTTTGTAACTAAATATTTTGACCAAACCTTACATTTGGCCTCTGAAGTAAAGCAACACGGGGGGGGAGGTGGAACACTGTGGAAATTCCTAAAACTTAAATTAGTCAAAGCCAGTTGAAACACAACTAGAAGTATCCATGAAGTCATCCACACCCAAAATAGACAAGGTAGAAACCTGGCTGAACTTTTCTCTCTTCAAACCTAGATGCTTCAGCTAAATGAGAACCCAGATAAAGGACGCCTTTGGGGGGAAAAGATCGCTTGAGTCTTCAGCCCATTGGAGAGACCCTGGCCGAGCAACCAGCTGTTGAAAAGGTTATTTTGTAACATTTTGTCTAACTTTTTACTTGTTTAAGTTGCGCCTCAAGTGGCAGATTTTACATTTTATGTGCCATTTTGTTGCTGTTATTCAAATTTCTTGTAATTTAGTGAAGTGAACGACTACCGATTTCAATATTGGCTTGGATATTTGAGGTAAAACTTCATTTTTGTTTATATAGTGCTGACTTCTATTGGAAATTAAAATCGATGGTAATTTGCTGCCTCCAGTTTCATACTGAGGAATCATGCAGCCATTATATGCTGATAGCTAACTGTCAAAAAGTACTCTCAATTTTATTTTGATTCCTGAAGTAAAAGTCCACAAAACTTCAACTTGAAACTTACTGTAAATGCTTTTTTTTTTAAAGAAAGGAATACTTTGACCTAAAATAACATCTTCAAATTCAAATTGGTAGAAATCTTTTCAGGTGACAGTTGATATTTGCAAGGATTGTTTTATCAGACTCAATTCTAATCTCTTCTCTTATGTATTTTTGTGCACTAGGCGCAGTTGTGTAGCAGTTGAGTAATGCTGGTTAGCTGTTAAGGTGGCGTGTTGCAGTGCAGAGTGCTTGGCTGTTTCCTGTTGTCTCCTGATTGCTCCTGTGTAACGATGCCTTGTCGTGCAGAAACAAATGGCTGTCCAGTTAATTAAAATGCCTGACAACTGCACTTCCAGTCACCCGGGCCTTGCGTAAAAAAAATGGAGCATACAGTGAGCACATCTAGCTGATGATATACACACCTTATTTTTTCCAGAATGGTAAAACTTACCAACCTACATATATGAACTTACATATGAGAATTGTAATGTTAAGCAAAGAAATGGTTCATTCCTTTGTAAGTACTGATTGGTGTATCTTTTGCTTAAGACATTCTGTACTATACCCACTGTCTCTGTAGTTAATATTAAACATTTTTTTCTGTGTTAACTTTTCTCAACTTAATGTCTTGGGTCAGCTTATTTTTAGCTTGAAAAGATTTCTGCAATTATACTGTCAATGTTTAACTTCTATATAGTAACTAAATGCATTCTACTGCTTATAAATTTTATCCACTGGGATTGCTTTGAAATTACTGTGGGCAGACTTTAATTAGTATTGTAACTAACCCAATGTTGTGTGGCAGGTGGTAACACGACCAGGCCACGAACACAGACCCAGCCTGGGATGGTGTTGTGGGAGGTCCACACTGAGCAGTACTAATAATTGCATTGCTGTGTGCTTGCCCTGGTTCACCAGGCTGCTGCTTGACAGGGGCTGATCTTTACAGTGATGATTTCTCTCAATTTGGTACCAAATGACTTGTAACTTCAAACATCCTGTGTCAAGGGTTATTGTAATGCCTTGTTTTATCTTATGCATGTATGTTAAATGGGAATGGAAACATCTGAACACTGGCAGTATGGCTTTGTTGAGGATTAAAAGTACTTTTCTACAAACTGAGGAGTTTGTATGTTCTAGGTTAGTGCAGTCTCCACACATTCATTTACCAAGAGAGGGGCTGGCTTTTGTATGTGGATCTTTGGGAAGGATTCTCAGTCCTGGGAAAGAGATCTTATGGGAATGGTTTTTATTGTTTTAAAAGAGTGCAGCTACCTTTCCATAGCTGAAGCTGTGGATTTAGGTTGGATCTTGTGGATTTCCAGGTTCAACTGTTGTGTTGTGGCTCACATGATGGAATTGAGGCTCTGAACTATTTCATGGACTTGGGGGAGAAAGACAAATTTCTCGAAAGCCATAGCTGGAAAACCAAACAGCTTTATTTTTATAATGCGTGTTTTAAGAATTGCTGCTTCCCCAAAATATCCATGAGGTTTGCTGTAACCAGGACTGTCCTCTGCAGCTCTGTGCTACAGTGAACAGCTGAGTATCACCTTGTACTGAAATCTAAAGTGGAATAAAGTGAAGTGCCCTCTGACTGTGCTAGTGAGATGATCATCATTTCAATTGTGTGTCTTCCTGGCATAGAGGAGCTGGCCAAGTGCTCTTTGTCTGCGCCAAAGGAATGCAGGGGAACGTGGATGCTCTTCAGGTTCCATTTGTAGAGCAGAGCCTCGATAGACCAGTCAGCACTGAGGGGAGGAAAAGGAGCGAAAATTAACCCAGGGTTATCACTGCTACAGAAACTCGAGCAGCCTCTCACCAAACTAGTGCAACACACATGGGTTTGTATCAGTTTTCTACTTAACAGCAAATTGGTGGTTCTTGCATTATTTTCAGATTTTGTTACCTATAGTGTTTACTGGGCAAATAGCAGTCTGACTCACAATAAATAGCTTTTCTGAGTCAGTGGTGCTGCCACAGAAGACTTGATGCTTGTTCACAGCTGGGACAGTAGTTGAGATTTGACTTTTAAATACATAAAAATTTACCTTCGGACTTGGTAAGTTGTCCAGAATTGAGCATGTGGGTTCTTCTCCAACAAGAAGTAAATTGTAGTTAAAATATCTTCAAAGTCTGTGTAGTTTGAGGAGATAAAGCAGTCTGGGTTAGTCTCGATACCAGGTGTGGATAAATCTGCCTGGTTCTATGAAATGGTAATTACAAATCAATGCAAACACAGAGTATCTGTATGAGAGATCCATGGTGTGAAGGGACTCAGTTGATTTACTCAATCTCCTACTCTCACACCCTCAGCTGTATTTATGACAGCTCTAAACTGGAATTACCCCAGAGTAACAAGGTCAGTAGCAGTGTCACCTGATCTACTGACACTGTTCCCAGCAGTACTTGGACACGAACTCCTTGCAGTCACAAACCAAAGATACCTAAGAGCATTAACGTACCTTTGGGGTCAAAAAAGACATCTGAGCCTAAAATAATGTCTATGGGTGCAAGAGAGAGCAGCTCTGGCGACACGCGGCCCCAGGTGAGGCCGAGGACGGGCACGTGGGGCAGGCAGTTCATGAGGCAGCTGCTGCGGCAGCTCTGCAGGCACTGGAGCAGCTCCTCGCTGTCCGACAGGATCACCTGGGCGCCGCACCTGGCGGCCACCACACCGGGGAGACTCACACCGGCACCGATCTGAAACCACAGCGTGCTCGTGGAGACCGCGGGCAGAGCCTGAGCCGCGGGTCACGAGAGGAGGAACCGGGCGGGGAGCGGGCGGTACCTCCAGCACTCGCTTGCCGGGCAGGCTCCGCCTGTGCACCCACAGGTATTGGGCCAAGACCACGGCGCAGGGCCACACGTACGTGCCGTACTGCGAGTCCAGCACCTGCAAGACACGGGGCGAGGCGCTGTGCCGGGGTCCCGGGAGCTCCCGTTGTTCGCCGTGTCCCGGCTGCCCCCGGTACCTCGGGCACGTCCACGGCCAGCGCCGCCGGACCCTCCTGGAAACGGTACCGCCGCGCCCGCCGCGGCTCCGCCATGGGCCAATCGCGGGCAGACACGTATTGGCGCCAGGCCGCGCCGGCCAATCGCCGCCTCCTCCCGGCGTGACGTCACGCGGAGCGCCGCCGCGGGCGCTGATGGCGATGAGCCGCTCGCCCGGCCGCGGCCTCCCCCCGGGGCCGCGGTTAAGCTGCCCCGCTCCCGCCCGCGCCGCTGCTCCGGCGGGGCGGGGCGGGCGCCTCCGCGGGCTGCTTCTCGGAGAAAGGAGGAAACCGGGTGCCACGTGGTCGGCCCGCCCCTGTCCGGGGAGCAGCAAGCGCGGAGCGCGGGCCCGCCGCGGGAACGGCAGCGGCGGCAGTGGGCTCCCGGGGCGGCCGCCGCACTGCGCGGCCAAGGGCGCCCGGCGCCCACGCTGCCTCCGCGCTGCCCTTCCTCAACATGGCGGTGCGGGGGCGCCGCTTCCCCAGCCTCGGCCAATCAGCGCCGAGGCGTGGCGGAAGCCGGGGCGCAGCCGGCCAATGGGAGTGCGGCGGGGGCGGGGCCGCGGCGACAGCGGCGGCACGGGGTGAAATTTCTGGAAGGTGCGGCCGGAGCGGGGCCGGGATCGGGATCCGGGTCGGGGTCGGGCCGGGGGCCGCGGGCGGTGACGGCCCCCAGCGCCGCCGCCATGAATCACAAGAGCAAGAAGCGGATCCGTGAGGCGAAGCGCAGCGCCCGGCCCGAGCTGAAGGACTCGCTGGACTGGACCCGTCACAACTACTGCGAGACCTTCCCCCTCAGCCCCACCGCCTGCAAGGTGCGTCGGGCGGAGGGGAAAGAGGGGGACGAGGAATGAAAGGGTGGGAATGGAGGAGGGAAAATTAGGACTGGAGGGGGGTGCGACTGAGCGAGTCCTGCGGGGAACGGGGAAGAGACCTGAGGGGAACGGAGGGGGCTGGGGGAAGTGGGGTGGGGGCACGGCTGGGGCTTGGGGAGCCCTGAGGAGATGGGGATGGAGGGGGAGACTGAGGGGGTTGGGAATGCCTGAGGTGAAGGGGGAGCTGCGGGACGTCTGATGGGAAGCGCGAAGGGGCCTTTTCCCGAGGCTGGGGTTGCCTCAGAGCCGGCGGGAGGGAGAGGTTTGGTGAGGGAGAGGAGTTTCTTCCCTCCACGTGGCGAGGCGTGTGGGAAGGTCAGGGCCCGCCGGGATGGAACGGGCACCCGCATAACTCCCAGGAGCGCTTCCCGGTGTCCCGAGGGAGTGAAATGCAGCAAGGGATGTGTCAGCCGGAAGGGCAGGGTGGCCTCTCCGCCCGGGGAACTGCCTCGGTGCGGAGCTGTGCCAAAGGCTTCAGGCGGCGAGTGCCACTGATGTGTGCAGGGAGCGGGCCAGGAGAAATGGGGCTGCAGCCTCGGGGAGCTTAAAATAACACAGAGGCAGCTCCATTCCCGCGTGGTGTGTGGAGCAAAGGATATGTGTGAAGCACCCCCACAAGACGTCAGTCTGTCCTAATATCTGTCCCGCTTTCCTCCCTTGGTTTCACAGGATAACGTGGAGAGGGCAGATGCACTCCAGTTAACAGTGGAGGAGTTTGTTGAGCGTTATGAAAAGCCTTACAAGCCCGTGGTGTTGCTGAACGCTCAGGTGGGCTGGTCTGCCCAGGAGAAGTGGACGCTGGAGCGGCTGAAACGCAAGTACAGGAACCAGAAGTTCAAATGTGGGGAGGACAATGATGGTTACTCTGTGAAGATGAAGATGAAATATTACATTGAGTACATGGAAACCACGCGTGATGACAGCCCCCTGTACATCTTTGACAGCAGCTATGGAGAGCATCCCAAGCGAAGGAAACTCCTGGAGGACTACAAGGTCCCCAAATTCTTCACTGATGATCTCTTTCAGTATGCAGGGGAGAAACGAAGGCCACCCTACAGGTAGAGTGACAGCAAGACAAAACTGGGTATTTTCCAGCTCATTTGTTGTTCCTAAATACCTGGGATTGTCTTATATAAAAAAGGGATATTTTTACATCATCTCTGAAATGAGTGTACGTCTATAATCCTGTGGGAGAGAAGGGCAGATTATATCATAATTTTTCCTTCTGCCACCAGTGTTGCTATAGGTTTATGGTTTAGGGTTTTTTTTTTCCATTCTATTAAGTCAGTTTACATAACTTCTTAGATTTTTTCAAAAAATACAGTTACTGAGAGCTGTAAAGGTCAATTTCTTGCTGTGTGTGCCTTCTAGTGTTCAAATTTTAAATACCTCAGGAACAGCTCCTGGGTTTTGCACCAGTGGCTTATGTAGAGTGTGGAATTTTGTTTAATTATGAGTCATGCCTTTTAAGGTAAAGATCTTAAACTAGATTAGGATCTAATATGGGCACCAGTTCTTAGCTCCTCTTCAGGTGGTTTTGAGAGAGAACAGTATTTCACATCTATGTAGTCTTTTCAACTCTTCCTTTATTTTTGCTTCAGTTTGGAAGAGGGTGAAATGACATTTATAAATTCAAATGCAGCAACCTGGTATTTGGGCTTCTAGATAAAAAAGCCATTTTTATCTGTGTTACTGTGACACTTCATAGCACTTGAGCTTAAGTTGAACCCTCCCAAGTAATTAAAGCCTTCACAGTGACATTATAATTGTCAGACAATGCTTGTTGCCCTTTGAGTGACATCAGGCTGTGATGTGGTTTATTTAAATAAAATTGAGCAACAGCTCATCAGTAATGGCACTTTCCTCTGCACTCTCTCATGTGTCTGTAGTCCAGTTGTGCTTTTGCAGGAGTGAAGCAAGAACCTGACTCCATTTGGGATCACTGAAGGAGGTGTTTTTACAGTGCTTTTCATAATTCTCTTCTAAGAACACACAACACTGTGGTCAAACACAAAACCACACTGGGTGTAGCAGAAACTGAATGCACTTAATGAACTAGAGATCATTTACCCAAGGTAGAGGTAAATGAGAGAATCTGGTTGTGACTCATTTATTTTGCTGTCTGTGTCCCCCACATCCTCCCCACGTACAGACACATGCTGAGCTCCTTGCTCTTGATCTTGGTATCCAACTTCTTCTGTTTTGTTTTGGAAAATGTAGGTATTTTTCAGGCTGTTGAGGTTTTTTGAGAGCTGAGTGATGCACGAGAGTACAGTAATGTCTCCTGGAGTTAGAGGGTTCATCTAGGTACAGAAATGAGTGTGCAGTACTTTTAGGCCATAATTGAAAATCTGACAAGAAGTGATGCTAATTGTATGAGGAGGATACGACCTCTACAGGTTGATCTCTGGATTGAGAGGTGTGTGATAGTGTGTAGATCTTAAAAGAAGAATTGGTGCTGTTTAGGACATTTTTACTGGCATTGCTCCTCTTTAAAATAAGGACAGTAATTTTTGGAAGCCATTTACTAAAGCAGCTATTTTAATTTGGGGAAAGGGGCTGGGATTTGCTGTCAGATTGAATTTAGGAGTTGTGAAGTTTTTAATGGTAAATTTGATGTCTTGGAGCAAATTGTGTTTTGTTTATTGTAAGTTAATAATTTGGAGGAAGGTGCTGGTAAATGACAGTGTTGCTAAATAAAGGGTTTAAAACCTGTGTGTGTAGATTGAGGTTATTGTCAGAAAAAGAGTATTGAGCAGTGCATCTGTGTGTGCTAGACAGACCTTCATATGTATAAATTCTTCTGATTTCTTAACAAAATCCTCGACTGTTCTACTTGTAGTTTAATCAGTTTTTTAAGCATAATATGAATCTAAAGAGTGAATTGGCAATAGAAATGGCAAATACCTGCTTATTTACAGCGCCTTTGTGAAGCAGGAAGAAATTACCTTGATAATCAAACTTTACTGTCCTACAATTGATCCTGGCAAATGATCCTTCAAAACCAGTTTGATTTACACCTGCACTGGAAAGGGGAGATGGAGAACTTGCTGTATTTTCTGAACCTTTGCATTCTTCTTGCTGGGCATCACCCTCCTGTCACTACACCATGGAGGGATTGTGTTGGTGCTTTAGTTTCTGCACTCTCTGCTGCCAGTTAAGCAATTATTGTCATTTTTTCCTCTTGGTGCCTGGTATGAAGTCACCTCACACTGCTTGTTCTGGTGTGGTTGGTCTTACTGCTCTGTTCCAGGGAAAATGAGCAGTTGAAGGTGCTGCTGCAGTTAAACACGTACAGTAGGTAAAGTTCTCCACTGGGAGAAATAAACCTTGTAAATGGGCAGTGGGAATATGAACCTCAAATCCTGAATGGTCACTGGAGAATAAGCTCCATACAGTTAAGTGTTGGAATGAAAAGCCTCTTGTGAGTGAACAGAAGGCGAAGAGAGAGGCCAGGGTTGTGTAACTTGCTCTGTTCCTTGTTGTTGCCTTTTGTTCCTCATTGTTCTGCAGTTCTGATCTGTTTGAGCAGCACATTTTAGAAAATCATAGGAAAATCCCCCTACCTAGGAAGAACCCCAGCACAGGCAGTTGGGACTTAAATCGTGCTCATAAACTTAAAAATCATTATTTTATTGAAGAACTGTTTAAAACAAAATACAGCTATGACATAAAAAGTCATCTTCATTTACTTGTCCCACAGTCATTCCTGTCCCAATTCATATTGGTTTTTAGGTTAAACTCCTGTTATATCCTTTTGCTGCAGTGTGAACTTAACAAAATCCAGAATGTAAATGAAGGAACTGTAGTTACTTTAATTTCTAACTGAATTAGAAATGTTGAATTACAGCAGCAATGAGCTGCTGTAATTATCTGTCTGACATGAAGAAAGGGAGCTACCTGCCTGCTCTGTGACTAAAGCACTTTCCCCCCCATGCAGATGGTTTGTGATGGGCCCACCTCGATCTGGAACAGGAATTCACATCGACCCCTTGGGAACCAGTGCATGGAATGCCTTAGTCCAGGGACATAAGCGTTGGTGCCTGTTCCCAACCAGCACTCCCAGAGAGCTGATCAAAGTGACACGGGAAGAGGGGGGGAACCAGCAGGACGAGGCCATCACCTGGTTCAATGTCATCTATCCTCGGACACAGCTTCCCACCTGGCCCCCTGAGTTCAAACCCCTGGAAGTCTTACAGAAACCAGGAGAGACAGTCTTTGTGCCAGGTATGTGCAAATCTCTCCAGGAAGGAAATCTGAGCAAAAAAAAGCATATTTGTAACATTCCTGTGTCATAGAGATGAAGGGAACATTTCAGCTTTCTTATATGGCCCATTTCTTACAAAACAAACTGAGCTCATTTTGAGACTATTCAGTTACTTCCTGAATGTCACAAAATGTGTATGACCTGTGGCATAGGATTGCATGTGATACAGATGGCAAAACAAGTGGGATTTAAATTGCAGCATCACAGGAATGTAGTCTGAACTGAATTTCAGTAATAGAAAGCTGTCAGGGCATAAAACAATGGCATAAAATAATAGAGGTGTTTGAGCTCCAGTAACTCTTGGACAAAAATGTTTGAGGTTCTACACGCTGGAGCAAATTCATGGCTGAATTTTGCATATGAATTTTTCTTAGCTGTGGGAAACAAACTACTTAAAGGCTCTGACACCTTCCACCCACCTCTCTGTGGTTATGCTTCATCTTGCATTTGAAATCAAAAGCTAAATAAAGCTTTGCTAAAGATGCCCTTCCCTCTGAGTGACTGCACACTGTGTGCCCATTGTAAGTGGGGGGTGAGGTGAGTTCAGTACCAGATTCTAACCTCTGAATCTTGCATCATTTATGTGCAGCACAGCCCAGAGTTTCTGTCCACATTGCTTGTCTCTAACATCCAGCTGACTTGGTGTGTGAAGGATGCCTTGTGATTATCTTGGCACTTATTAGTGACTCCTGAGTGTACCTTCTGTTAAGAGTTTGTAGCTGTCGGGTTCCATTAAACTGTTCCCTCAGTCTTTTCTGAGCCTCTAAGTGGGTTGTAAGAACTCCACTATTTTTATCCCGTGTGGAAAAACAATTTTGCATCTATGTTTAAATGAAAGGTTAGTCTGTAGTCATAAGAACCTTGCAAAATCAGCATGAAAATGCTCTCCAGCTGAACAGAAAGGGCTCTGTGCAGTCTGGGTTACAATGGCTGCTGCTGTTAAATAAACTGTCAGCAGCCAGCATGGTGCTGTCAGGTCACATCTTCAGTCCTGGGTGTGAGCTGGGTAATTTGGTCAGAGTGTGGAGCTGCCTTCCGTAACAAGAATCTGTCAGGCACTGGGGTGAAAGCTGAAATAAGACAGGAAAGGTGATGGTTTGGAAAACTCACCTGGGTTTGGGAGATAAGGTCCAGTTCCACCTGCACTGTGGGAAAGGTGTTCTTGGCTGTCCTTGAACTTGCTCTCTGCCATGCAGCCACCAATGGTCACTGGTGTTGTGTTTTAGGTGGCTGGTGGCACGTAGTCCTCAATCTTGACACAACTATTGCCATCACACAAAACTTTGCCAGCTGTACCAACTTCCCAGTGGTGTGGCACAAGACAGTAAGAGGGAGACCTAAACTGTCACGGAAATGGTACAGGTAAGAGATTTAGTAGCTTTCTTTTATATTCTCCATTGAAAACAAAACCTAAAAATATTCATTAATAATTCAAAGGCTAACCCTAAAATTTCAACTGTATTTAGGATCCTAAAGCAGGAACATCCTGAACTGGCAGCCTTGGCTGATTCAGTTGACCTGCAGGAATCTACTGGTATTGCTTCTGACAGTTCTAGTGATTCTTCCAGTTCATCAAGTTCCAGCTCCTCAGACTCTGATTCAGAGGTAATGCTTTTTATTGCAATAGGTAATCCATATTGTCCATTTACATTGTTTTTCCATACCTGATCGTATGCCTTCATCCTTACATCCATGTCCTATGGAATAAATTAATGGAAAGCACTTAAACCAATCTACATGTTGGAGGAGCCTGAGATCTTAGCAGGTTCTATTAGCTGAAGCCTCTCTTCACATTACTAAATGGAGTCAATCTGTTTGATCCATGTCTGTAGTATATATGAATCTGTCACTCATCTAGCTTGTGAAAAATTGCTGCAAAATGAATGTTCTAAAAATTGCGACAGGGAAAAGAATCAAAACGGGTCAGTTATGACACGGAACTCTTGTCAACACCTAAATCCTTCAGAAGCCAGAGTCTTCTCCTGGAAGATCATGTCCTTCTAGGGACCAAAAGAAGCACATTCATTGTCTTGCCTCAAGTCAGCTTTAGCCAGTGATGAAATCCAAAAATGTTTCTGTTCCTGACTTTTAAATGCTTAATTTAAAATTTCCTTGATGTGTCTAGCCCAAAACAGCAGGTTCTTTGAGCTCAGGGTTGCTGAGCTCAAAGAACTCAAAGAACTTGTGGTGAATTGCACAGCACAGACAGTTGTTGAGGTTCCTCTGAAATGTGGTTTCATCTTTCCATCCTTCAGTGTGACTCTGGCTCTGAGACAGAGGGGATGATGCACCGCAGGAAGAAGCGGAGGACGTGTGGAATGATGGGGAACGGGGACACAACTTCCCAGGACGACTGCGTGAGCAAAGAGCGCAGCTCCTCCAGGTGACCCCAGGGCAGCTGTTGGTTTTAAGCAAGCACAGGACAATACAAGGGAAAGCTGGCACACTTCAGATAGGGGATTCCTCAGGAGAGAGGGATGGAGAGCAAGGGATTCCTTACAGGACATAAAGAGTTGACCAGTGGTATCTTCCCTTCATGAATTATTTTAATTGTTCCAAACAGAAAACTAAGATTATTGATGTTTTTTTTTTTTAAAAAACAGGGGTTTTATTTAATAAACAGTCTTATTACTTTTCCTAGTTGTCTCGTTTAATAGATGAAAGGATTTGATTTTATCTTTGTTTAATGGGAGAGGTGGGATGTTTAAACTGCTCTTCAGAGAGCACAAATGAATAGTGAACAGTTAAAGATGAAGAATGATCAGGCAGCGCTCACGTTTTATTGTCTTGTTCAAACAGAAAACCTTCAAGTAGTTGCATGGTTTCTCTAACTGCTGCCTGGACTATTTCAATTTGTTCCACTGCTTTATCTGTTAAAGGCAAAATTCATCCTAAATTCCAAATGTCTGTGTTTACATTTAAAATAAATAAATACATAAACATATATTTATTTGAGCAAGTTTCAGTCAGTGTGGAAGGAGTCAACATTAATATTGCAAAATCAAGGATAGATATGCTCTAGGGTAAAGTTGCTGAGGAAAGCAATTCTCTGGACAGGCCAGGTAAAAACAGTGGAACACTGGGAATCTGGGAGTATACTGCAGGGAAGAACTTAAACATTCTTTGCTAAATGAAGCATTTTTCTCATATAGCAGAGGCTTGCCAAAATTCTTAAGCAAATTCCTTGCAGCTTGGTTAACCAGTGCTGCTGGATTGGCTGCCTGCCTGCATCAGAGTTCTGCCCAGCTCTTGAGCTCTTGGATGCTCCAGGTTTGGCATGGATGCAAGTGCTGTGGTGGCTTAGTGTGTGGTTTGCTAAAGAAGGTGTGCAGCAGTAATTTACCTGAGGAAGTCCATATTCCAGCATGATTCCAGCCTGACTTCCTGGTGTGGGGACTGCCTTGAAGACCCGTGTGCTCCTCTAGATTGCTCTCTTGTTTCCAGCAGTTGCTCATAACTGAATACAATTGAATTACAAGTACAGAGCATCATTAAAGGTTGGGGAGAACTGTACTGACTGCTTATCTTGCCCTGGAGGTTCCCACAGTTGCTTGTTATGACATTGTCAAATCCCATTTTGGCAGCCAGTGTGACTTCAGGCAGGGAATGAGCAGCAGGAAAGAACAAACCTTTAATGCAGACCTTGGTTTAAAAAGAAAGCTGTAAAAATGCAGATCATGATGCAGATCTGTTCTTCTGAAAAACCTGTGCACTTTTAAATTATTTGCCATTCAAATTTTGAAATGAATACCCTAAATATTGAAAATTAGCACCTTGCCTAGAACATTTGCTTTCTGAGTTTCACTGTTCTTCCTCCCATATGCTGATTGTTTCACTCTGTGAGGGTGGGTGGGCGTTCTGTTCCAGCTGTGTGATGGCTTAGTTGCTAAAACGCTTCCAAACATGAAATCTTAACCCTGCTTGTATAATGCTGGAGGAAGAATAAGCCTGAGATTAATCTGCATGCTGGAATCTTGAGCCCTGATACAAGGGAAATGCTTAAAGGCAGTTGTACCTTTTTTTGACAGGATTAGGGAATCTTGTGGAGGCCGCAGCTACCCCTGAGGGATAACACCACCTACCCAGAGGCAGCTGCTGATGGAAGCTCTGTTGGCAGCCAGCCAGCTCTGTTCTACTCCCTTCTGCTTCTGTTTCTCACACTCCTTAAGTTTTTGTTACTCTTCCTCAACCCAGACATCTTCGTTACGTGCTGTCCATGGTTGGTTCCTGAATAACCTGTAGGGGAATGCCCCGGCTGCGTCCTTTGTGCAATGCTTTGTCCCCTCTGCACCCTGGGTGAGTGCACTATAACCCAGCTGTGGGTAAGGACATGCCAAGTATTTAATGGGTCATGGAACTGGCAGAGAAGGCAACGGTCAGTTTTTAAAGAACTCTTTTTAAAACCAGCAGGTAAATGTAAAAACCTGCCTTGTTTTGACACTGTCGTATGTTTACATGTTGTCCTGTACACTTGAGGAAAGGAACACCAGCCCTTTTGGCCTATTGGAATGACTGGTGGATCTCACACCAGAATTTTGGGAAGAACAAGGAAGAAAAGAGCTTCTGCAAGAACTGAGCTGTGGAAAATGAGTCCTTGGGTCTTACGCTGCTGCAGGAGAAGGTTGCTGTCAGGGCTGGTGCTTACAAGTGTGTGTCTCGTGAAATCCTGGAATATGGGCACTTGGGAAGAACCTATCAGGATCATTGAGTTCAACTCCTGGCCCTGCACAGAAACCAAGAACCCCACCCTGTGCTCAAGAGCATTGTCCAAACTCTTCATGAACTCAGACAGGCTCAGTGCTGTGACCATTGCCCCGGGGAACCTGTTGCAGTGTCCGTCCACCCTCGGGGTGAAAAACGTTTTTGTGATATCCGACCTAAACCTGCCCTCACTCAGCTGCAGGCGTTTTCTTGAGTCCTGTCACTGGTCACAAGAGTGAAGAGATCTGTACCTGCCCCTCTGCTGTCCCTCATGAGGATGCTGAAGACCCGAATGAGATCTGACCTTAGTCTTCTCCTGGCTGAACAGAACAAGTGACCTCAGCCACTCCTCATACAGCTTCTCCTCCAGACCCTTCACCATCCTCATGGCCTCCTTTGGACGCTCTCCAATGGCTTAATGTCTGTTAAATGCTGTGGTTCCCAAAACTGCCCCCAGCACTGAAGGTGAGGCCACCCCAGGACAATCCTCTCCCTTTCCTGGCTGGCGATGCTGGGCCTGATGCCCCCAGGACATGATTTGCCCTCTGGGCTCCAGGGCACTGCTGACTCAGATCCAGCTTGTCACCAACCAGGACCCCTAGGTCCTTTTCCACAGCTCTGCTCTCCAGCCTCTTGTTCCCTAGTCTGTCCACACAACCAGGAGTGCCTGGACCCCAGTGCAGAACGCAGCCCTTGCCCTTGTTAAACTCCACATGGTTGATGATTGCCCTTCTCTCTAATTTGTTGAGGCCTCTACCCTTGAGGGAGTTGACAGCTCCTCCCAATTTAGTGTTTTTGGCAAACTTAATATTCCTTCCAATCCCGTGTCCAAGTCATTAATGAGGATGTTGAAGAGCACAGGGATGAGGATGGAGCCCTGCAAAACCCACTAGTGACCAGTGTCACCCCAGTCACTGTCACCCTTTGTGTCCTGCCTGTGAGCCAGTTGCTCACCCATCATGTAACACGGGTAACCAGCTGTGGGCTGGACACTTTGTCCAGAAGGTCACTGGGAGAGACAATATTTGGAGTTTTGCTGAAGTCCAAAAGGGTGACATCTACTGCCTTTCCTAGATCAGTGAGGTGGGTCACCCTGTCACAGAAGGAGATCAGATTGAACAAGCAGGACTTTCCCTTTGTGAAGCTGTGCTGGCTGTGACTGCTGCCTGCATTGTCCTCCAGGTGTTTTTCAGTACTTCCCAGAATCATCTCTTCCATGATTTGGCTGGGCACTGAAGTGAGACTGACAGGCCTGTGGTTTCCAGGGTCCTTCTCCTTGATGTTGAAAACTGGGACATTTGCCAGCTTCAGTCAGCTGGAACCCTTCCAGATTCCCAAAACTGCTCAAAAATCATTAAGAGTTTTTGCCATGACATCAGCAGCATCTTGAGGACTCTCAGATGAATGCCATGAGGCCCCATGGATTTGTAGCCATCCATGTGGAGCAGCAGATCCTGCTGCTTTGGGGTCCACTGGGAGTTGAACATTCTCACAGTCACAGTCCTCCAGCTCAGGGCACTGAGACCCCCTTTGTCCATCATCTGTGCTGAAGACAGGCAAAGAAATAAACACCTCTGCCATGTCCATGTCCCTGTTTTTGAGGAGACCATCCTCATCCTGGAATGGGCCAGTATTATTTCTAATTTGCTTTTTGCCATTAATAGATTTGAAAAAAAACCTCTTTTTTATTTCGCTCACGGTTCTGGCCAGTTTTGTCTCCAGTTGAGCTTTGGCCATATGAATTTTCTCCCTACAGTGGCAGCAGCATTTCTGTATTCTTCCCATGTCACCTGACCTTGCTTCCACTGGGCAAACACCTTCCTTTTTCATCTTATTTCCAAGAGAAGATCCCTGTTCAGCCAAGGAAAGGAAGGTGGTGTGAATGCCCCAAGAACTGAAGCAACTTCAGCAGAGGTGACCACCAACCTGAAGCACCTTTTGTGGTCTGAATCAGCGTGCTCCATGCACACACCTGAGGTGCAACACCTGAACCAGCAGCAGTCCATCTACTTGCACTCTGTGTCTGCCAGGGTGGCAGGTAACAAAGCTGCACCAGCACCTTGTAATGGGAAGCTCAGTGGAGCAGGAGAATCCTGGAGTTTCTTGCACAGCAAAAACTGTGGCAGGAAGAAGCATTTGCCAGTACTTCCAATCCTTCAGCTGCAGGTGTGATGTTTAGCACAAGGCAACTTCTGATCAAGTCTGACTCTGGCAGGATCACATGTGCTGGGCTTGGAACACCAAAACAGTTCTGGGGCCGTGGGCTCGCTCAGGCCAGTGCAGTTCACATCCCTAAATGGCTTTTCTTTGAGGTTATGTGTTCAGACCTTTCTGAAAGTTGCAGTGCCAATTTTAAAGGACTGAAGAGGGGGACATGTTGTTGTTTTATGCTTTTTAAAAATGCGGTGTGTTGTTTAAGTCTGTGTAAATGCATTTGTATTACGCCAGGTAAAGCTCTGGTCCCCAGGGGATCTTTTGGAGCTGCTGGTTTGTTATATTAGCAGGGGCTTGTGCTGGTGGTGTCTCTGTGTGGCTGAATGTGCTGCCAGGAAATCTGAATTTCCCATGGGCTGCTTCAGTGGGTGCTCTTCTGAGCCCTAGGAGGTGGGTACAGAACTCACTTCAGCCATTCTTTGGGAGAGGAAACTTGACAGCAGAAGTGCTGTGCTTGTAGTAAACACACAGCAATGCCCAGGCACTGATGAAAGAGCAAATTAAAGAGAGATTAAAGCCTCAACTGTGACTTTCTTAAATGTTTTGGGTTTGGTGGAACCTGGAGTGTTGCTTTTCCTGGCTCTCTGACCCATTTTTAACCTTGTCTGTTCCTTATTTAAGCACTCCTGGACCATATCCTTTTGTACAAAAGAATCCTAAATATGTTTGTTGGGATCTCTGTTTTTGACTCTTCTGTGCCAGTCAGTTTGTGTAAGAGCAGTGTGGTGGTGGGGAAATGGAGAGAGGGAAGGTTTATTGTTACATTCTTTAGCTGTCCAGACTCACAAATTTCCTGTGATAGCCAGGCATAAGCAAGCACACTTGCTCTGTTGCCACTGCAGATTCTTCCACAAGATCACTTAAAAAATCCTCCAACTATTCCAACTCCTGGCATTTCTGGCCAAGGCTAAACAGCTTAGGAGCCTTCACAGTCTTAAGTGTTTCCTCTCAGAGCTGTCTGCAGCTGCTGCCTTTTGGAATAATGTGGGACCTGGAGAGGCGAAGGCTCACAAGACTCAGCTCTGTCACGGTGAGAGGAGTCCTTGGAGAGCTGTCCCTTTCTCTCTGGTGAGGAAGTGAGAGGCAGCTGCATTTGGCACGTGGTTCAGTTTGCACAGTCTAAAATCTAATGTGAAAGCCTGATTGCTGTGCTGGGAAAGCCACACCTCTGCCTCTAGAAGCACAGTGGGAAGATGCAGTGTGCAGAGCATTCTTCCATGCCTGTGAACTCTTCTGTAGTGTGAAATAAAGCAATTCCTGGTGAAGCCTGTGTTGGTGTGACACCCCTCACAGAAAAGCAGCGTGTTTACAATGGACAGCAGACATCATGATACCAGCAACCCTCTCCTGACTGCTCCACAGGGCACTTCCTGCTGTGAAACAGTGTCTGTGCAGTCTTACCTGGGAATCAGAACTCTGGGATCTCCAGTTCTTCCACTTCTGGCTTTTGCCTCAGCCACTTTGGTGAGTCTTTGAGCAGTGAGGAAAATCCCTACCTCACAGGGCTGTTGTGAGGCTGAACTCTAATGGCTGTGTAAGATGCTTTGAAGCCATCCACCCACAAAACTGTTCCATTCATCCTGAGCAACCTGAGACTTCTGAGCCTGGTGGGAGCTTTTTGTAGCAGAAAACATTGGGGATGTTTTTCAACACTCTTGGCCACGTGGTGTTCTGTGGTGGTCCTTCCAGAATTGCTGTGTGGTACATAAATTGTAGCAGAACAAGACTTCCTGTTTTCACCAGGGTTGAACTGTTGCTGTTCCATAGCCTGCTCTAAACAGGGGGTCCTGCTAGAGCAGGATCTGTTTTCAAATAGGACTAGATGCAATTTTCTCATCAGGGAGTCAGCTTCTCTGGCCTTACAGGAATGGGGGGGAGCTTCCCAGGCCTTTGCTTCAGGCTGGGTGAGGGAGGAGCAGTTAAAAACTGTGCTCCCTTTGTGCCTTGCTCTGTGCTTGTGGGAAGCTGGCTGGGGAGAGTGGGCTCTGTGCTCTCATTTTTCCAGGCTTGTGCTTCTTGGGACATCCTTGTCTCTTGTTCCAGCCCTGCTGCTTTTGTACTCGAGAGGCCCTGGATGCAGCTGGTCCAGCACCCTGTGGACCCCTCATTTCCTTGAGCCCCAGAGCAGCAGCACAGCTCTGCCTCACTTCTCTGGGGCTTTGGGGGCTGCTCTGTTCCCCAGGGATGGGCAGAGAGCCTCGGGCTGGGTGTCATTGTCACCAGCCTGCCTGCCCCAGGAAAGGTGATGGGATTTGGGAACTCTGCCTGTGCTTTAGAGCCTGGTGACAGACACAGGCTGTGAGAGTTCAGGAGGAAATAAATGATCCAACACTCCATCAGAACCACAAATGAGGCACCAGTGCCAGCACCTGTTCCCTGCACAAGTGCTGTGGCAGCAGGTGACACCAAGGAGCCTCTGGCAGAGCTTCCTCCCCTTTCAAGCTCATGTGTGCTGGCTCCATTTTGTCTTCTCAGTTACATCAAACCTCTCCAAATGCTTCAAGGAAAGACAGCAGCCTCTTTCATAGTTAACCTCTACTCTCCTCCCTGAGTCCCCAGCCATTGTGGGCTGGGAAGTGAGACTGTTGGCTGAATCTGGTCTGAAAGGCCTCTGTGGGCACATTGGAACTGGGAGGTTTTTGGCATCCCCCTTGCAAAGGGGAGAAGGAAAGTGTTACCCATTTGTGTGACAGTCCCACTGTCAGCTCCAAGCCCTGCCACTGCCCTTAGCTGCTTTTATCACCCATCCAGCAGAGCTGGGATACCTGTGTTGTTCAGATGATTGTGCTTTTGCTTTTTATTTTAAATAAAATCAATTATTTTGCATTATCCTGTCACTTTCTTTCATACTGGGATCTGAAAAAACCTTACAGGTATGTACCTCTGTTTCCCAAAGTGTTAAATGTGCTGGGAACAGCTCTGGGGATGCTTGAGGATTTGCCCATCTGTGCTGGGGCATGGTTTGGAAGCTGCTGAGGTTGCGCTGGCTCTGGGAGGTGAGTTGTTGGTAGGTTTGTTACCAGACTGTCCCACCTGCTCTTTGGCCCTGCCCTGGCCTCCCCAGTCTGTCACAAGAGGTTTCTGTGTTGTGTTTCTGGTGCCACCTCGCACTGCTGAGAAGGGGTTTCACTTTCCACGTGTCGTGTGCTGCTTTGGGAGGGCCAAATGGTAATCAGGGATGGAGCACTTCTCCCATGAGGAAAGGCTGAGAGAAATGGGATTGTCCAGCCTGGAGAAGAGAAACCTCCAGGGTGATCTAATTGTAGCCTTCTGCTCCCTGGAGGGAACCTACAGGAAAGATGGAGAGAGACATTTTACAGGACAAGGGGCAATGGCTTCAAACTGACAGGGAGTAAGTTTAGCTTGGGTATTAGGATGAAATTCTTCCCTGTGAGGGTGGTGGGGCCCTGGCACAGGTTACCCAGAGAGGCTGTGGCTGCATCATTCCTGGAAATGTCCCAGGTCAGGGTGGATGGAGCTTGGAGCAGCCTGGGATCATGGAGGTTTCTCTGCCCATGGCAGGGCTGGAACAAGATGAGCTTTAAGGTCCCTTCCAACCCAACCCATTCTGTGATTCCATGAGTAAAGCCCCACAGTTCAGAGAGTTTCTGTGGAAGGGCTGCACTCCAAGCAGAGGGGTTTGGGGCAGAGCTGCCTCAAGGAACCTGGCTGTAAGGTGCAACAAGGACTGGGAAGGTGGAAAAACTTGTATATTTTGTCAGTGAGCATTGCTGAAGCCATTAACTGTAGGTAAATAAGCTGGAACAGAGTGTGGAACAGCAGCCCTGAGGCTTTTGAAATACTTACAGCAATATATTGTAAAATGAAACACCTCGAAGAGTAAATGGTTTTGTGGCAGCAGACAGGCAATTCACTCATTTCCACATAAACCTCTGTCCTCCCCAGACACTGCTGGAAACATCCTTCTTCTTTAGTGTCACCTATAAAGCCTTTTTTTTTTCCTTTCCAGTTGCCCTTCAGCAGCTCTCCCCATGCCCAGCTCACCTCCCCTGCTCGATGCACAGTTAGCAAATGAGCCCCTCCTCTCCTTGTGGATGGTCCATGGGTGTGTCCATGCCTGGTATTTAACAAGCCCCAATTCCAGAAAATGCTGTGAGTTAATGGTGGCTAAAAACTGTGTACAGCCACTGTAGAAATGCTTTTATAATTGATCTCTCTTGTTTTTCAGTCTGGAGAGGCAATTTAGAGACAACCTCACTATTCTTCCTCATTTGCAGGTATTGCTGGTACCTCCTGCAGTCCCTCTGTGGCCTTGCAATGAGGACTTAATTTATTTTTATTCCTCTTGATTTATCTACTCATCTTTCTTTTTGTGACAGTTGCAATTTCATTTCAACAAGGAGGATGACACACTGATACTTTAATTCCTGCTGGGGAGCCTGTGCTGCACTTTTGCCAATGTTCCTGCTCTTTTCCTCCAGTCTGATGCAGAAGCAAATAACTCCTGCTTTTTGTTTTGGAAAGCAAATCATGGAGCAGGGCTGTATCCCTCCTGCAGTGCCAGACATGGCACTGAGCAGCTGCATGTTTTAAGACTGGTTTGGAGTTGAATGAACAGGCTTGCAGCACATTTTTTCCTCCAAGGCACATAAAGACTCCTCTGTGGGGCTTCACCTCCTCTGGTTCTGGAGAAGTTTGGATCAAGGCAGGTAGAACTGGTCAGGAATGTGTTCAGAGGGAAATAATCATTCCTTGTCCCTTCTGGTCTAACACCTGGTGGCTCCCACCTGTGTGTGATGCCTGTGACTGTGTATGTCCTGTCCTTCAGCAGAGGGGCCTGGAACTGGGGCTGCTGCTGGAACAAATCCTGCAGCCTGCCCGGAGCAGGAGGAGGGGCAGGGCAGCTGGAGCAGCAGCCTGTCCTGCCTGTCCCAGCTGTGCTGACAGGGAGAGGTGGAATGGGGCTTTTCTGCTGCAGCATTGCCTTGTTTAGACCCAAGGCTGTGTCACCTCTCAGCTGCTCCACTGCAGCTGGGGCTGCAATGGCTGCCAGTATCCAGGAGCTTTTGGAATATCAGCTTGTATCAGTGTGCTGTCAAGGGAAAGGCCAGTTGTACTGGATGACGACTTTGAAGATCCTCAACAGCAACTCAGAGCCTACCCTGGGTCAGGGATTAGATTGTAAAATGAATTAAGTTGTTGGAAAAGCTGTAGGGGTGAGAGCAGAGGCCTCACAAGCAGAGGGGGTAGAGACAGGAGCTTAGGGAGGTCTAGAAACAAATACTTCAGGAGAGCTCTTGGGTTGGATCATTTCTTTTGGTGGAAGCAAGGTAGAGCCATCCTCACCCCCGGGCTGAGCTCTGCTATTTGTGGATTGAATGCAAATATCCCTGAGCCAGCACACAGCCAGATGTACAAAAGGCAAATGAGAAGCCAGCCAGGTAGGGCAATGACCTGCAATCCTGAAGAACAGTGAGTACAGGGGTGTTTCTTGGGATAGCATCTCATTTCTGGCATGAAAATTGAGAGGGCTCTGTTCTTGGCAAGGAAAAAGTGGTGTCCATGACTGGGAGCGTGACTGGGGCTTGCAGAAATAATCCAAGTTTGGAGCAGCTATAAGACTGGTCTGTCCTCAAACTTTATGTGGGGGAAAATGGGTTCTGGAAGGATCTGGGAACATACAATCCCAACTTTTCCCCTTGGAAACCAGCATGTATCTGCACACCTTGCTGCACAGGGGCTTGTGGAGCCATGCTTAGGTTATAGCTGGGATGCAGAGGTGGGTATTGGAGCTCAGTGACCTCCTTGCTTTGGGTGAGTGGGACGCAGAAGACCTCAGAACAGCACCTGCCTGTACAGCTCACAGGCTGCCAGACACTGAGAATGTGTGGTGTGTTAGATCAGTTCTGTGCCTGTAGAAGGCTCTCCCGACGGTCCCACACCCCATTCCTGCATCCTGGGGGCGGATGTGGTCCCGCAGTGGCCCGGGCAGCAGGAGCCTGCCCGGCTGAGTCTCTCCCGCAGGCAGATTTGCAGCGCAGCATTTCCCCTGCCGGGGCTGTTTCCCGGAGCAGTTGTCACCGCGGCTCTCCTGAATCCCCCTTTGTTGGCAAAGCTCCTCAGCTGCTGCCGCCCTTGGCTCCCCTGCTCGGCCCGGAGCTGGCAGCCGTGTGAAAGCGGCTCTGTGCGGGACCGGGGCTCTGGGGACCGTCCCCTGCCCGCCCGGGGCTCTCGGGGAGCGGTTTCCAGCCATCCCTGCCCAAACTGGGCTCTGAGGAAGCCCTTCCCAGCCATCCCTCCCCTGCCATCAGCCATCCCTTCCCTGCCCGCCTGGGACTCCTGGGGACCATTCCCTGCCTGCCCGAAGCTCTCGGGGACCGTTCCCGGCCATCCCCTACCCATTCCGGGCTCTTGGGGCCTAAACCCTGCTCCGCCGGGGCTCTCGGGGACTGTCCCCAGCCATCCCCGGCTCTCCCGGGCGCTGCAGGGCGGTTCTCCTCCCGAGAGAGGGCAGCGCGCTCCAGCTGCTGCCGCTGCCCGGCTCCGGACTCAGCCCAAGCCTGGGCTGGGGCTGGGCCGGGGGGGCCGTGCCCAGGGGACCCCTTTCCCGAGCCCCCTCTGCCAGCAGACTCTGAGCTCGTCTCTGCTGGGGCCGGCGGGCAGGCCCAGGGCGGAGGTCCCTGGCTGGGAGCCTGCCTGGCTGAGCCGGTGTGAATCCCCTCCCACCCTGCAGCGTGCATGATGAAGCTGGAGGCATCAATCGTGCCTTGTAACCCCAGAGATACCTCCGTGCCTCCCAGCGGGAGCTCTGGCCAGGGACCAGGCCGAATGTACTCCATCAGTTCCCTCTGGAGAGCCGTGGAGGGGACAAGTCGGCATCACACGGGACCTGCTGGGCCCGAATTCTGCCTGGGGATCATCCCCATCAGGTGACATTCTGCAGGAGCTCTCACCCCCAGTGTGGACATGGGGAGCTGAGCTCTGTTGCTGATCCTGTCACCTCGTTACTGCATGAGTTTGGCTCAGTTAGAGCAGCTCTTCTGGCAGACACATCCTTGCTGCTCCTGTCTGTTGCTCTCAAGACCAGGAGTGTTGTTTTTCACAGGCATCCAAACCCTGCAGCTCTCACAACTCCTGTGGGTGCTGCAGGTTCCAGCAACCTGAGAGGGAATTGCTGCAGGTCCAGAGCCAGGAGCTGCTGCTACTGAGCACCTCTGAAGCTCCTGTTGATTCCCTTGTCAGGGATTCCAACCTCTGGAAAAGCTGTCAGGACCAGCTTCTCTTATTTTAAGGCAGTGATAAATCCTGCTCCAGAGGGTGCTGGCTGAAGTGCTCTGTCTCTGTGCTGGGTTAATGCAAGCCACATGCTGCTGCATTCCTGAGCGGGCAAACACCCTCCAACATACTTCCAGCCAAGAGCTGTGGAAAATTTATACTGCCAGGGAGAAAGAGTCCTGGGTGTTGGCAGCAATCAAGGGCACTGTGACAGCTGGAAATGTAACACCTAAACGCCCCATGTCACCCTATTAGCAGCTCCCAGTGCCCAGTTTCTCAGTCTCACCCAGAATTCCTTTTTGTGCCCAAAACTGACAGTTCACATGAGCACAGGAGCAAGGACCCAGACCCTGGAACTTCCCCACCCTGGTTCTGTCTCTGGCCATGAGCAATTTCCAGGGCTCAGAGGAAGCCTCTGAAAGCAAGTGATGCACTGGACTCGGGATGATGCCTTCATGGCAACTGGGATTAGGGCAAGGAGGTGGAAGAAGGGACCAAAAACACATCGAAAAGCTGCTGAACCAGAGAGGTTGTGACGTCTCCGGATGATTTGGCTGAGCTCTAGAGCAGCTCTGATGATTGAGACCCAGGAAATGCAAAGCTCTGCGGGAGAAGGGGAGGTAAGTACCGTGGTTGGTTGTTGCTAAGAATACAATTATCCATAGGCTAACGATTGCCTGCCTGATAGGATTACCAATAAAGACAAATGCAGTGAGGATCATGGCTTCACTTCCTTCCTCCCACCCGGGGATTTAATCCCGTCTTTGTTTGAGTTTAGTCTTCGGTCAGTCAATTAAAAAACTCTGCTCCGGGTGGTATCTCCGGGACCTTTTCCCTGGAAGAAACTTTCCGGGGTGAATTCCGTGTCTGTTCCCCTCACATGCATCCCGCTCTCTGCTGGTTTCACCCTGGCAGGAATAGTTTAGGCCTTCTAATTTCAGCCTGCTTTGTAAAAGTCTGGCTAATCCTCCCAGCAGTCTCGAGAGGCAGGAAATCCTCAGTGGCAGAGTCTAGAGGAATCTGACAACTCCTTGGCCACTCTGCTTGCCAGTTTGTGATGGCTTTTGGACACATCCTGGTTTTTGAGTCTCCTGTTTTTCAGACCTCACGGCAGCAAAATGCTTGGGGGGAGGCTCTGGCAGCCCAGCTGCTCTTGGCACCAACTTTACCTGGTGGGTATCACAGCAGTTTATGGCACTGATACCCCTGCAGCTCCTGGGGAAGGTGGAGTGATGCTCTGGAGCTTGGCATGGATGTGCTGCCCGATGCTGCTCACCCAGGGGAGTTAGGACAGCCTTCCTGGCCCTGCCAGCCCCTCCGCTACCCAGCCAAGGGCTAACAAGGTGCAAATGCTCATTAAACACTGCCCAGAGGCCAGCCGACACCCCAGCCTGTCAGAGCTCACCAAGCCCTGGGTGCCCGCGCAGGGAGCATCCCGGGAGACTGACACCTTCCCGTTGTTCCAGTGGGATCCGTTAACGAGTGACAGGACAAGAGGAAATGTCCTCAAGTTGCGCCAGGGGAGGTTTACATTGGGTATAGGAACAATTTCTTCACTGAAGGGGGTTATCATCTTTGATGTCTTTTCCAATATAAATGATTCTAGGATTTGACGATGCTCCCACTGCCGAGCAGTTTGGGAATGACTTTGTGCATATAAGGCAGTGTCTAATGAAAGATCCCCTTGTCCCAAGCTGGACTCTCGCATCAAGCAGAGCCCGGTTGCTCGCAGCCCAAGCCTTCCTCTCCCGGTCGCCCCTTCCCAAATCCCACCCCTGGGTGCGGGTGGATGCGGGCGCGCATCCCCGGCGGGCGGGGAGCGGGGCCGGGCTGTGGCTGCCGGCTCGGAGGGGGAGGTGGGTGCCGGGGCCGGGGGGGCCGGGGCGGTGGGCAGGGCCGGCGGATGACGCCGGGTAAAGCCGGCCGAGAGCCGGCCCAGCCCCGCCGCCGGCCGAGCGCTGCCCGCGCACCCCCCGCGGCCGCGCAGTCGGGTCGGGCGGGCTCCGGCGGCAGGGCAGGATGGACCTGGCCGTGGACCTGTACCTGGCCGTCCCGCTGCTCTTCACCGTGCTGGCCCTCGTCCTCGCCTCCGTCTTCCTGAGGCTGCGGGGAGGCGGCGGCGAGCGGGCGGCGGAGCGGCCCCGGGAGCCCGCGGCGGAGCCGGCTCGGGAGGGCGGCCCCGGGGGAGAAGAGGCGGCAGCGGCACCGGCCACGACCAAGGGGCCGGAGGACGAGGGGAGCCGGGTGCCGGTGGAAGAGGTCGGAGTGGGCAACGAGGGGAAGGAAGCGGTCGCAGAGCAGCGGGAGGCGGCGGCGGAGCCGGGCCCCGCGGCCGAGCCCAGCCCCGCGGCGGCCGAGAGCATCCCCAGACAGCCGCCCGCAGAGCCCCGGCAGCCGCCCGCGGAGCCCCGGCAGCCGCCTGCGGAGCCCCGGCAGCCGCCCGCAGAGCCCCGGCAGCCGTCCGAGGAGCCCCGGCAGCCGCCCGAGGAGCCCCGGCAGCCCGGGCACCGGGAGGATGCGGAGAGCAAGGTAAGGCCGGCTCCCCGAGGTCCCCACAGCCGGGGTCCCCCAATCCCCCCGTGGTGTCACTTCTGCATCCCTCCGTCTCCGCGGGTGGCGGGGAGGGTTTTAGGGTTTTCCCCTAAAATAAGAGAGGTCCCGGCAAACCCCGTGTTTTTGTCTTCGGGTGGAAACAAGCCCGTTGTCCCCGGAGGAGGCAGCAGTTTGGGGGGATGTTTCTGGCTCCTTCCCTCTCCCGTCCCCTAAGGAATGCTCTTAAAAATAATCAAGAAAGTGAAGATTTAAGGGAAGAGAAGCGTGTATCAGTGTGAGCCTCTCCTGTGTGCACATCTAACCCCTGGGAGTCTTTTCCTTTCCCCACGAGCTTATCCAGGTGCTGGGGTATGTGCTTGTGTTTATTCTTGCCGTCCACATCCCTTTTCTGTGGGTTACAGAAACTGTCCCCGTGCCAGCGCGGGTTCCTTGCGCTGTCCCTGCCTGCCCCAGGGAAGGGACCGCCCCACTCTTTCCCAGCCCCAGCTGGATGCTGGCCCCAAGCTCTGACCCCTGGCTGAACTGGAGGGGCTAGGGGCGGCAGTGATGCCTATAAACGCCCGGTAAATCCTCCTCCTCCACCGGATCTTGTTTAAAAATAAAAGAGCGACCCAGTGTCCATGGGAAGATCTTGTTCTGCTCTGCCCAGCCTGGATGGGACTCGGTGACAACCTGAGGCGCCTGAACTCCCTGCCTTGGTGGCTTTCTCCCATGTGGCCCGTTGTCCAAAGGCCGGGAAGGGAATACTGGGGTGGCTCGGGAATGCGGGAGCGTTGCCGTGTGCCGGCAGCGTGTTTGGGCCGGGGCACAGGGCTGGGGCCCAGTCGCCTCCTGGCTATTATTAGCAGCATTTGTAATCCTCAGCAACTGTTTCCAGGCTGCCGGGCAGTGCGTAGTCAGCCCTCGCCTTGGAAAGCATCTCCACTGACTCACCGGATAGCCTTGGGCAGGTCCCGGGGGCTTGCACACCCTGCTCTGTGCTGTGATGCTCTGCAACACCCACGGGTGACCTGCTCTTGGGGCTGGGATGTGGCTCTGCCTCCCTGTGCTCCTCGCACCTCCCTTGGTGGTTTTTGAGCCTCGGAGCTCTGCCTCTCCCCTTGCCCATGGATACAGCTCTCGAGCAGTCCCATGCCTTGACACAGCATCCTGGAAACCACATCTATTTCTCTGTTGTGTGATTTATCAGTGCCTGTGAGTATCAGGATCTCTGGAGAGCTCCTGGGCCACCATTAGCCAGCTGGGTCCTGGCTGGGCCAGCTCAGCACCAAAGTTGGCCACTTGGCTGGAGCTGCCCTCTGGTCAGGTGCAGCACCCACTGGGACAGATGGATCCAGGGCTGCCAGAGCCTGCAGCTCCTCTGCTGCTAGCTCATGTCTTGGGAATGTTTTCCTCCCCTCTGGCTGCTCTTCAGCCCTGATTTTTTTGAACAGGCACTGCTGCAATGCTTATTGTCTTCAGAGAAGGGCTCAGCTCCTTTATCCCCACTCAGCACAGGTGCAGTAACAGGGTTTTGTGTGCCTGGAATGAGTTCTTAGTTCAAGAAATGGGGAGTTCTGTGTCCTCCAGAAGCCTGGCTGTGCCCTGTGGGCTCCTCACTGCCCTCAGCCACTCTTACAGCAAAGGAGCAGCAAAGGGCTCCGGCCAGCTTTTCCTCCTGGGAAATTGCTCCCTCACTCTGTGAGCAAGGCAGAACAAGTCACCCTGGGCCTGAGCAGCATCCCCTTGGGAAGGTCAGGACCAGGCACGTGTGACCTGGGTGGTGGTGGGGAGCAGTGGGAGGGGGAGCGACGTTTCTCGCTGCTGAGTGAGTGTTTGGGAGCCGTGGCCCGCGCATGGTCCCGCAGCTGCCAGTGCTGCCTGGCCGGGCTGGCCGGCCCCGGGGCCGGGTGGCACAGCTGGCCGAGGGACTATGAGGGACTACGTGCACTTCCAGCAGGCACCACACACGTGTGGCAGTGCCCAGTCGGCTGATCCAAGGGTTGGTGCTGTGGGCAGAGCGGGAGAGACCATCCACAACTCTGCAGAATCTCCCTGGATTCTGGTTTTGCTCCCAATGAACATCCTCTAAGTTGCTTCATCCTTCCCCTCCTCCAGCACCACTCAGACCCAAGCCCAGAAGATGTTACAGGCAGGGATGGGACGGGCCCTGGGCAGAGCAGGGAGTGCTTTGCAGGCGGCTGCTGATGGAATCGTTCCCTTTCCAGCCTGTCTTGGCTCGGCCGAGGGCTGCGGTCCCCTGATGTGACTCAGCAGACGAGGCTGGCAGACCCTGTCCGGTTGCTGGCTCCTGCAGGCTCAGGGCTTCTCAGTACATCAGCAGGCTCAGGGCTGTGCTCGCCACTCAGAGAGCTTTCTTTCCTTATTTATTTTCTTTTCTTATTTATTTTCTTTCCTTATTTTCTTCCCCCCTGTTTGCTTAGCACGCAGTGTGCCAGGCTGGCTCGCATTGCCCGCAGCCATTAACCACTCGACCAAAATGCTGATGGATGAACCCGCCCAGGGACAGCAGCCTCGGTGTGTTAATGACGGGCTGGAGCCGTGCATCCCGCTGCCTCCTCCTTCCCTGCTCCCTGCCTGTGCAAACTGGGATCTGCTGGGGCAGCTGCGAGTCTCAGCCTCCCTCTTGCTTCCATCTCCTGCCAGGCTGATAAAATCGCTAAAATTGAAGGCTCCCTGCCCCTCTCTGCAGTGACCAGTTCATTGCAGCATCATGCTCAGGGCTACAAAATGAACCAGTGGCAGAGCAGGGAAAGGAGCCCAGGAGTCCTTGTTTCCCTTAACTGCTGGTAGTGTTTCCCCTTGTCTCTGCTGGCTCCCATCACTGAAAAAAAAAACTTAATTAGTCTGTCGTTGTCTGTTCTCATCCCCATCCCCAGCTCGTTAATGGATGAGGCAGTGCTGTCAAAGCAATCCCGTAATGAAAAGCTGCTGGGTGGGAACTGGGTGGGAACAGCAGCGACGCTGGGGCTGTGGAGCGTGGTTCTTGTGAGAAACGGTCAGAAACTTCAACTCTAATGAGCCATTCTGTCCTGGAAGTGACAGGTGGCAGGGACCGGGCAGGGTTTTCAGTGTTGGACCACAGTCACCTCTGGGATGCCATCCTGGCCAAAATGTTCTGGAGATGGGGAGGGTGAGTGGGCAGTGCCGGGGCACGGCAGCCTGGCTGGTTTGCCAAGGGTTAATTGCAGCTGAGGGCTTCAAACAGAGCAGGGGCAAGTGGGTGACAGTGGAGAGAGGGGACACACAAACCCTGCCTGAGCAGGGCAGCCGGGGGCTGTCACCTGGACAGCAGAGGCACAAAGGCTTCATCTGTCTCTTCTGCCAAGCTCCTGGTGCATTTTCCCATTCCTCCCACCCCAGGCTGTGCCTCCCTGGGGGCTCCCAGTGCCTCTGGACACACCGGGCAGCACAAACCACCCAGCTCCCACCGGGAGCCCTCTTTACATTTAAAAAGTCATCATTTCCCCCTCTAATGCCTCCTGCCTGCCCTCCCTGTGCTGCAGGGGAGAGGGTGTCTAATTAAGTCTGGCTGTAATTGGCAGCTGTTCAGGCTGTGTCTGCACTGCCAGCAGGCTGGGACAGGAGCTCCAGTGTTCCCCAGGGCACTGGAGAGGGATGTGGTGATGTGCTACCCCCCATCACAGCCCTGGCAGCAGCACTGCCAGGGAATGCAGGGCTCCCCACCCAGATCCCTGACTGCTCAGCTGTGCCCAGCTCTCACCCAGAGCAGCCTGTGCCAGGGACAAATGCATCATCTCTTGCAGTGGCTGGAAACTGGGAAGTGAGACAGGACGTGTGTCACCCCCCAGGAGCCTGTGACCATGTCGTGCCCGCCCTGAATCCCCCCACGGGGCTGAGCTGGGACGTGGTGAGGGGCAGGGTGGCACTGGGGTCTGCGCTGTGTTCCCTACACGGGACGAGGAGGTTGGGCTGCTGCCCTGGGAGCTGTGGGCTGGGTAAGGCCCTGGAGCTGTGCCAGAGCCAGGGCACTGCTGGAGCACAGCCCACGAGGACTCTTTGCCTCCTGAAGTGCCCACCTGTGTGAAGGGCTGCCAGGTGAGGGCCTGCCAAGGATGCCATGCAGCTCACCTGGGCAGCAAGGGACGTCCTGGTGTGTGGTGTTTGCTGTAGCAAAAAGGGAATGACCTGGCTGGATGTGATGGTGCCTGCAGAGATGGGTGCTGCTGAGCTGGGCTCCTCACCCTGCTGTGGGACACAGAGTTCTCCTCAGCAGCCCTGGCCCTGCCTGATCCTCACTAAGGGCTGGATGGTCCCAGAGCTTCAGAAATGCTCTGCCCCCTCCGTGGCTTGTCCTTGCCCATAGCAGTGACAGGAGAAGTGGCAGGAGCAGATGCTCCCATGCTTTGGTGGACTCAGACCTGCAAAATGCCATCTCCACATGAGGGACATCCTCTCCAGGCACCCCAGAGCTGGCAGGACCATCACCAGGGCTGGAAAACTGCTCTTGACCTGCAGCTGCTCCTCTGGCCAGCGGGAGGATGGAGAGCCCCAGTGGTGGGTGAAGGGGAGCTGCTGACACAGCAGCCGCTTTGCTCTGCTAAACTCTGCCCAACATTGTTATTATTATTTAGTCTTTTTTTAAAGGTTTCTTCCTTCCCCTTTTCTCCTGGTTTTTCTCTTTCTGGCTGGCTCTCTCCTGTCTGCTTTCTTTCCCTCTTGCAATGTCTTGCATCAGGCTTGGAGCAGAAAGTGCAGCCATAAATGGCAACACACAGGGCCCAGGAGTTTAATCCAAGATAATTTTCTCCTCTGGCTTTGCAGCCTGGGATCTTCCCTTTTCCTGAAGCTGGAGGCTGAAGCAGGGGCACTTATTTGTCCCCAGCCTGCCCATAACAGCCAGGGCTGTCCCTGGAGAAAGGGTGAGGGACACACCACCCCCAAAGTCCCCTCTTGTCCTTTTTGAGAAAGAAGCCCGTTGCTCAGAAGGGTTTGCAGCAGTGATGGAGGAAGTGGGGAGGAAATGGCCAGAAATGAGCTGAAAACCAGATGATGCTGCAGTGGGAAGCCTGGCTTCCATCTCCTGTAGGCTGGGAGAGGGTTCAGTGCTGACAGAGCCTTGAGGGGGCATTTTGGGGTCACGATGCCACGCTCCTCTACCTGAGCCATCCTCCCCTGGGAGACTCAGGGTTGTCCATGGTCAGTGCTGGCTGTGTCCAGAATGTCCCTGAAGCCTTGTCCTCGCTCTGCTTTGCTCCAGACTCTGCTGCCAGAGTCAGCTTCACGCGCGGGTGTCTCGCTCGTGGCCATGGAGCTAAAGGGCAGCAGCACGTTTGCGATCATCCAGCAAATGCTTGGCTCTGCAGCCGGGAGCCGCCGGGACAGATGGATCGCTGCCTTGTTCTTTAAGGTGGATGACTTGCTGGGTTTTAACGCTGGGCTTTCCGGAGCCCCGGGCGAGCTGTGCCCAGGTACGATTCAGAGGTCGCGGGGCACGGGATGTGCTGCGGCTGGGCTGGCCCCGTGCTGCCCGCAGGCAGGAGAGGGCAGGGAGCGTTCCCAGCCCTGCGTGGCCCCGGGGCCAGGCAGCTGCCGCCCAACGCGTCCCCTGGCTCGGCAATGAGATCTTTGTTTGCCGCAGCAGCTGCTCGGGGCGGCCCGTGTCAAGTCTCCTCCAGATGCTCCCGGATAATGACGTGCACGGCTCCCTGCAGTGCTGCTTCTCGCCTTTTTTTTTTTTTTTTTTTTTTTTTTTTCCTGCGGGGAGGTTTTCGTGGCCGGCATGCGCTGGAGAGATGCTGATTTGTGGGCTCTTGGACAGAGCACTCAGGTCCTTTCTTCTCCAGTTGTTCCTTAGTGACTCCCAGCTACTTAAAACTCTCCCTGCATTCTCCCTGGGCTGTGCTTCCTACAGAAGAGCAGCACCTGAGGTGCCCTGATGTCCTCTGTGGTGTCCCAAGTCTCCCAGTGTTGTCCCAACGCCTTCCCCCATCCCTGCAGGATGCCGGGACAGCAGCACCACTGGCCAGGGCAGGGCTCAGAGCTCTGAAACCCGGGGCTGCTCCAGGCACAGAGGGCTCTCCCCCGTCTCTGGCTCACAGGGGCTGTGGGCACAGCCAGGCTCGAGGTGGGGCTTTGTCCCTGCTGGCATTTCCAGCCAGCCCAGAGCTGCTCCTGGCCCTATGCTGGTATTCCACTGCAAGGCCAAGGGACACTGTCCCTGCTCCCTGCCCACGCATATCCTCCTCCACAGCCCTGCAGGCACAGCAGGGAAACCTTCATCTGTGGAGGTTTTGGCCAGGGAAAGCTGGCTGTGCACGGGGTCGAGGCCATCCACAGCTGCTGTGGGGCTGAGCGGGCCGGGAAGCCCCAGCCCCAGCACTGCAGGATGGGATGGGGAGGTTTCCAGGGGATGTTTGCCTGTGATGGAGAAGGCAGCTGGCAGAGCATTGACAAACCGAGCATGTCCTCTCCCTTCTGCTGCATCAGCATCCCGGGCAGCTGCCTGAGCCCCGCCAGGGCGCACGGGCAGCCCAGCCTGGCACTGGCAGAGCCAGCCCCCCTCGCTGACGGCTCCCTGCACTGGTCCCATCCCTCGGGCTGGGGCTGCCACGGGGAGCAGCTGGTGAGCTCCAAACCCTGCCTGCAGGGCGGGCACTGGAGGTCTCTGGGGCTCCTCACTCCAGCAGCCATTCGTGGCTCGGCACACGGCACAGGCATGGGGCAAGGTGGGCTGTTGGCCACCTTCGGGATTTGTCCACGTGTGCTGAAGCTGCCAGGGCTGGTTTGTTGAGCACAGGGAGGGCTCAGGGGTGTTTGTGCTCAAAGCTTTTGCCCTTTTCCAGATCCCACCATTGGGTGCCTCGCCTGGACCCAGCCTCGGGCACAGAGGACAAGCAGAGGACACAAGTGGCCACGAAGCACTTTCCAGCCATGCAGAGGTGTGTGGGAGGGAGAGCCAGCCTGGGCAGGGTGGCACGGCGCACAGTGTGCCAGCGTCCCTGCACGGGTGGGGCATTGTCCCAGGGTGGCAGTGCCCGTGGGCAGGGGGGCAGAGCTTGCCTGCTGTTCTCCCCTGGCGAGGTTGGGTGGCCTCTTAATGCCTCAGCCCATTTAAGGCAGAAAGGAATGGTGTTCCAGGGCCAGGTTTGTGGTGCCCCGAGGATGGGGGTCAGTGAGGTGGGGCCCTCTGAGGCAGCTGGACCACGATGGCTGTGGGAGGGAGGGAGCAGCCCCAGGAGGGCAGAGGGATGGGGATGTGGAGTCTGGGGCCACAGCGTGGGGGGAAGGGAGGTGCTGGCATCTGCCTCCAAGCCATCCAAGCAGAAATGTGTGTGTAGGGAGCTCCTGGCTGCCACGAACCCAGATGGCCCCGGCACGCTGTGGCCTGCCAGCCTGGCATCCCTGCCTGTCCCCTCTCTACTCCTGTCAAGTGTCTCTTCCTCTGTGTTGGTGCAGATCTATTTTCCTTCCTTGGAGGTTTGCCACCCAAATTTCCTGCTTGCTCTCATTGTTTAATGCTGAGCTCCTAATGCCCAGGCAAGGAAGAGGCTGAAATCTCCCTCCTTGTGTCTGCTCCTGAGAGCTGGGTCTCCCAGGGGATGTCCCAGCTCACAGGGAGAGATGGATGTGATGGGCAACTGCTGCCCTGGACTTGTGGCCCAGTCACCAGAGCTGTGTCCCCTCCCTGTGCCCTCCCTGAGGCCACTCCTTTGGGTACCTCCCCAGCCATCCTCAGGGGAAGCCCGGGTGTCCAGCGGGAAGTGCCCATGTTTGGAAGTGTGGCCCAAAATAGCCGTGGCTGCAGCGGGCAGGGGTCCCAGTGGCATCTCCTTCTGGGGAACAGAGTGGCCAGAGGAAGCCAAGTGGCTGTGAATAATGCACATTCCTCCCCCATGACAAACGAACCCAGTTCTGGGCCAGGGCTGTGCTCCAGCAGCTCCTGCAAAGCTCTGCACTGCACAGCTGGCACTCGACTGTGCGTGGTCCTTCTTGGGTCAGTGTCACTCTCCTTGGGTCTCCTTCACCCCAGCTTTTGTGTCCCTTGATAATGAGGGTCCTGGCAGCCTCCCCCCATGCTGCTTCCCTCTCCGCAGGTGCTTTCCCCTTTTGCCAGCCCATGGGGTGCACGGGGCCAGGAGGCTGCAGGAGACACCCCGGGGTGCTGCTGACCCCATGGCTCGGCTCACAGGGGTTTGCAACTGGAGCACAGGGCTGTGCAGGAGGAAATCTCTATTGCAGGGGCTCTGCCATGTGTCCTTGTCGTATCTCCAGAGCTGGGGTGCTCCCCTGTCTCCCTGCTTGGAGTTTCTGCACAGGACAAGGAATCTTGGCTTTATGAAGTTTGTTGTATCTTGTAGAAGGGAACCCCAAGACTTCCAAAATTGCTTTACCTTTAAAAAAAACCCAAAATGTGCTGTTGCTGCTCTCACCTGTGCTCCAGACACCAGCTGTGATGGCTCCTGGAGGGGTCCCAGCACAACCCCCCAGTGCTGCCTTCGACCCCTGGGCCTGACTGGTGAATGTCCCTGTGCTTCAGAGCAGCTCCTCGGCCCGTGGCTGCAAGGTGGCTTTGGCTGGGGATCCGCCTTTTCCTACTGCCAGGACAGCCTGCCAAGCCTGGCCTGGGGGCACACAGAAGTCCCCGTGGCTCTTGGCTCAGTCCCCTGCCTGTCCCTGGGCAGGAGGGGTGGCAGGGTGCAGCTGGGAGGAAGGTGCTCAAGCACAAGGCTCTTCTTAAAAACCTTAATATCTGTTTGATTATGGGGAGGTACTTGCATTTCACAGCCTTTGGGTGGGCCAGATCACTGCAACTGACTAGTGAGAGGAAAGCAGACTAATAAACCTCACTCATTAGCGAGCATCCTTTTGTCCTGTTCCTTGGAGGAAGCAGGGAAGGGGTGTGCATCCCTGTCACTGGAGCTCCAGGCTCTGCATCCCAGCCCTGCCACAACCAAACGTGGGTTATTCAGCACAGCACCTTCTCCTCATGGCTGTTCTGTTTTTCACTCCTCCAGGAGGAAGAGGTGGACTCAGAAAACGAGAAGCTGGTGGTGAGAGAGCCGGAGGATGAGGATGGTGAGTGCCAAGCAAGCCAGAACTCTGCAGGGAGATTATGGATGGGTCTGGAGCCCTGAGTGCTTGGGGATGGTCTCCTTCCTCCAGGAAATTCCTACCCCTTCCCCCGATGCCCTTGGGCTGTTTGCCATGGGGTAGCTTTGTGATGCAGCTGCTCCAAAAGCTCCTTGCTGCATCCAGGACAATCTCTAGGGGCTTTAGTCAGGGCCATGTTTAACTGATTAGCCAATTAGTTGATTGGAAAATGATTAATTGACTAACTGGTGTGACAACTGCTGCAGTCCTAAGAAAATGAAACAGATGGTGCCTGAATGTGTGTCTGACAGGGACTCTGCTCTCCTGAGCAGCCCTGGAGGTGCTGGGATGTCCCCAGGAGTCCTGGCTTGGGGTGGCTGGGGACAGCTGGGGCAGCAGGAGGCCTTGGGGTGTTCCCCCTTCCCTGCCCCACTTTCTGCCTGGCTCTTTGAAGGTGCTGTGTGGCAATCCCCCAGCTCAGGAGGATTATGCCTAATGCCACAGAGAATCGAATTTTAATCCTGGTGCCATTTCTGCAAGGCAGGGGAAGCTCCTTTGGAGACAGGGTTCCCAAAATACACTCATTCCACCCTGCTGGGCTTCCTCGCAGCACTGGTGGCTGGGGATGTCACCGTGGGGGGCTGTGGGAGGTCTGCTTTGAGGGTTGATGGGTGTATCCTGCCAAATGGATGCTCAGCAACGCTGCTCTGCCAGGGTCTGCTTCTGTGGGTCCAGCTGTTTCAGGGCTGCCCTGGCACCGCGGGGCATCGTTAGGAATGGGATGGGGGAAGGTGATGTCCCCTGGCTGTGGGACCTGGCTAGCACTGTGTCCTCCCTAAGCACCTCCTGCAGGCAGCCCCTGGCTCCTCTCCTGAATTATTCCCACTGTTTCTGAAGCATTTTTTAAGGGGGCTGGGCAAAGCGATGGCCCGGGCTGATGAGGAGACAGCTGGGAACACCAGCAGTGCCCTGAGACCAGCCCTGCTCCCTCCTTCGCTGTCTCCTGTGTGTCCTGGCCCCACTCAACCTGCGAGCAAAGATTCCCCTGGGGCATGTGGGGATTGTGCAGGCATCTGTCACCAGCCTGGGATGCTGCCCTGTGACCAAAACCACCAGAGCAGCCTTCCCTCCACTTTGGGCAGGGAGCTGGCAGGGATAACGTGTGCATCATGCCAGAGCAAGCATATTCAGGAGAGAGGTGCTCTCCTAGGGCTGCTCTCACCCTGCCAGCTCAGGGTCACAGCACTGGCAAGGCAAGGGCAGAGAGATGAAAGACAAATGTTTTCTTTAATATGAACTCATGGAGGCTCTCAGTAAGTAGGTCACCTCCTATTCCTGTAGTGTTTTCCCTGTCTACATGAAAACCCAGCCTGCCCTTTTCTGTTTCCTGAAGTTTGTTTTTCGATCTGCAGAGAAAGTTCCTGAGCTCAAAAACCAGCCAGAGGTTTGCAAAGCCACACACTGTCTCCTTTTTTTAATCACACCATGTGGGCAGGGAGATGGGGACTTGCCTCCCTTCTCCCTTATTATTTGCTGGGGAAGTGGCAACTAAACTGCTCTTTTTGGGCCAGTCTAAATCCTAAATCTCACTTGATTTGGCAGAAAAAACACGTGAGGGAAACAATCTTAATTGTCCTTGAAATCAGTCAAGCTTTACAAAGGTAATGAACAGCTCCTGCTCTGCACCAGCATAAGGAACAGGATGTTACACCCTCTTTTTTTTTTTTTTTTCCTTTCTCCTAATATCTCCCAAAGCAGCAGCCAGCTGAATTTTCTTTCCATGCACTTTTATGGTCACCCAAAGTGCTGATAAGCTACAGCATTACTGCTTGTTTCCAGCTAGCCAGGTTTGTTTGTTTGTTTGCCCATGGGGAGGGTTTCCCACCGGGGGAAGTGGAATATGGCCAAGCTGAATGTTTGGGGCTGCACACCAGAGCCTTGGGCTGCTTGTGTGCAGATATTTTTGACAAAGCTGGATAAAGGGTCTGCATCCCCTGGGAGCCCCAATGGCATTTGGGGATTAGAGAAACACTCCAAATCAGTAATTGAGCAGTAATCCACCAGGACTTCCCAGGGAAGCTCCCCAAGATCAGGAACCTGGAGATGTAAAGAAGTGAGGAAATGTGGGCATTAGCAGGGGGCAGGTCTCTGGGAAATTCCCATCCCACTCCTGTTACTCCAGGCATGGTGTCCTGGTTTAGGGCAAATTTGGGAGAGAATATTTGAAGGGGTTCTTCTAGAAAATAGATTTAAGTGGCTTAGGTTTTTTGTTTTGGTTTTTTTTTTTGGCTCTTTTTAACAACAACTCACCAAATTTTATTAGTAAATTACAGTTTTGGCATGGAAATTGGTAAAAGTTATTGTGGTTAACTCCAGTGAAGCCCTGCACTCCTTGTTTCTGAGATCTCTGATTTCCCCACCTACAATACCAGGCTCTGACTTACCTTTTACAAGGAGGTCCCCAAGGTCTGGCAGCAGCTGAATGTGGGCACGAGCTTGGGGTTGGAGAAATCCCAAAATCAAGGTATTGGACACAAGGAGAAAAATCCTTAAGGGCAGTATTGACTGGAAAATAGAGGGAAGCTGGTGCTGAATCCTGCGTGTGAGGAAGGCAGGGGAGGGGCTGTGAGGGGTTTTTCATTTGGGCAGCTGGAGGAGAAGAGACAATCATGAATATGGCCACAATTGCAGTGGAGAGTATGGGAAGGGGCTTCCTGTGCTGCTGGGAGCAGAGGATCCATGTGTTATGTACAAGTTGAGGTTTTCTCTCCTGCCAGGGAGTTTCACCCCTTTAGGGGTCCTGTTGATGTCATCCTGTATACTGGTTTGGAGATAATGTGCAATCTTTCAGGGCCATGCATCCTTTTGTGCACCCCTGGGAAGCATCCCCAGGGCTCTGAGGGTCGGGGAAGCAGCAGATGTTTCTGGGAATGTGGAAACTGCAGTGCTGGGTGGCTGGACATGAAGCAGCCAAGTCCTGCGGTCCTTGGGAGATAAAGGCTCTCAGATAAGCAGCCCACGGATAACACATATCCACTGCAGCAGCTCCTCCTGGGCCCCCTCTTGGATTGACCTCCCCTCCTGTTGTTTTCTCCTATCTGGAGGAAGATAAAGCACGGGAGAGGTTTTTAAAAGCAAATAATGCTCGAACAAAATCCGATTGGAAAAGGATCGGCTTTGGCTCAGAGTCTGAGCTTTGGTGCTCTAATTAGCACGGGGCTGAGGCTGGAGAGCTGGGTGGGAGAGCACCCAGGAGAAGGAGATCTTGGCTTCCTCCTCAGGGCTGACGACAGAGGGACTTGGACCTGGCTGTGTTGGTGCTCCTGGGGCTGCCTTGGCTCGGTGCTGTTTGCAGCCCTGGGATTTGCCATGTGGCAACTTCTTTTCACAAGCTTTGTCAAGGGCTGCAGGAGAGCTGGGACAGCTCTGCTTGTGGCACCATCCATGAGTCCCCAGCTGGGGAAAGGGCCCCTGGATGAGGAGAGGGAGGGAGGAGGAATGCAAGTCTGGAGAGGAGAAGCGGAAAATGCTGCGGGTTAATCAGGGCAGGATTAGCATGTCTTGATAAGCCAAGATGGGCCTGCAAGGCTTTGAATCCAGGGAGAACAATGGCATATGGTTCCTGGGCTGTAGGATTTCCTTGGATCTGCTTCCAGCAGGCTGCTCACTCACAGCAGTCCTCGCTGTTTGCAGTGCTGGCTGTGGCCGAGCTCCTGCCATCCTCTGGCCAGCAGCACCTCGGCTCTGCTCTGGGATCCACACTGCCTCCCTGACAGTGCCCACCTTTCTGCAGATTGGAGCTGACTCAGGAAGTGTGCTGGGGTGGCCAGAGCATTTGGGGTGCAGGAGCAGAGGTCAGAGAGCACCCAAAGGAACAACCCCACTGCTGTGGGTTGTGACTCTCGGGAGGTCTCTGGTTCACCGATTTCTTGCTCTTTTTTTGTCTCCCCTCTCCAGCTGCAGATGAGAAGTTTTCTTTTAAATACAGTCCTGGAAAGCTAAGGGGAAACCAGTACAAGTCAATGATGTCCAAAGAAGAACTAGAGGAAGAACAAAGGTAAGTTGAGCTTCTTTTTTCTTCTTGCCCAAGCCCACCTGGCTGATGTGCCCTTGGAGCAAGCTGGGTGTGCTCAGACCTCTCTCTCCCCACACTGCCCTCAGTGTCTCACTGCTCTGGAGTTCCAGACCTCTCCCACCCAGGAAGATATGAGAACAAACAAAGTCACACTGATTGAGGAGATGGAGGCACTGTGGCCCTAAATACCTTTGGAACTCCTCTGGACGTTAGACCAAATTTTCCAGCTAATGCAGCTGGTTTATTTGCCCTGATCCCATTAGTTCTGTGCTGATAGGTTTCTCCTGAGGACCTGATCTTTGGTTACTTCCCCTCCCTTGGCCCTGTGGATGGCATGGGCATAACTCAGAGACACTGGGGCAAAGTGAGGGAGCACAAGGTTCTAGAGCTCACTGAGGTGGGGCTGACACTACAAGTGTCCATCCCCAGGGCTGTCTCCTCAGCTGGATGTGGTGGGGATTTACAAAGTAGTGGGCCTGGTAGGGATGGAGAATTGTCCATCTTGCACTTTTTGCTGAAGTATCCCCCTGAGCCCTGCATGAAGAAAGGTGAAACCTGTCCTGTCACTTCTGGCTCGAGATTCCCCAGCCTATAGAAGGAATAACCCCACAGCTGAGGGCTCTGTGGCAGGCTGCTCCCTTACAGGTATCTGCAGCTCATACCCCCTCCCTGAGGGTGAGCTCCAAGGAACTGATTTCCCCATGGTGGCTCAACAAGCCTGGGAGATGGTGTTCTCTCCACTGCTGTCCCAAGGGCTGTGGGACCCACAGCCAGAGGTTTGCAGAGAGTGATTTAGGGGCGTTTGTCACCCCTTGCCTGTCAAATTGTGGTCTAAGTACCACCACAGCTGGCCTGGTGTAAAGAACCAAGCAGAAACTTGAGCACAGCAAGGAAGGCAGGGATAGGGGGGATCACAGCTCACCCCCAGCTCAGGCAAATCCTGCTGGCAAACCTTGCCTCGAGGATCTTGGGCAGCATCTTTGTGATGCCACCAGCTGGGTTGGCTGAGGTTTATCTGTGTGAGGGGCACTGTGGTAGGCAGAGTAAATCCAGAGACCTGCCCTGCTCTGGGGTTAGCAACAGAAATGAGCTCTGGTTTCCTCTGGCATGGATTCTGCATTGGTGGCATCAGGAAAAAATGATTGCTTTCTGCTTTTCCATGTGTCTGTTGTGCCTGAAGCCCCCACCCTGTAAACTGCTGAGCAGGGCTGTGAGTGTCACTGTATTTTTCACCTGGGGAGGGTGGTGGGGGGATGAGCCAAGTGAATGTCAGGGACACCCATGGGGCTAGATGGGATTTGCTTCTCAGGATCCTGCTAAACACCAGTGCAAAAATCTACCTGCAGCTGGCAAATTCAAACCCTTTGCACCAGTAGCTCCATCCAAACCAACTGAGCAATCGCTGCTCAGGTTTTCAGGGCCAGGAGTCCTGCAGGGCCTTGGGCTGGTTCCTGTGTGGCAAAAAAATGCCCTTGTTGTCACCTGGGGACACTGAGGGGACATTGCCTAAGGACAGCAGTGGGATGGGGGTTTTGTACTCAGGACTGTAGAACAGGCTCCAGGGGGTGATGGACCTGTCTGGGCACATGGCACCGCTCAGGCACCGCTGCTCTTGTCTGTGTGGAGCAGTCCCCGGGCAGGACAGTGCACCTAGAACTGATGGGCTCCGTGTCCCTTGGAGGCTCTGAGCAGCCTTCCCCACTGAGGGCCACTGCCAGACGTGTTTTTCCTACTGCTCCTTTATTTTCTTCTCTTCCGTATTTGTGTTGTTCATTTCTTTAAGGCAGCTTGGTGAATTTTTTTTTTGTCTTGCTTTGTTGCTGGCTTACTTTTCCCCCCCTCAAATCTTCACTGCGGCATCAGCAGCTTTTCATTGCAGGCCTCGCAGGTGGTGCAAGGGGGCAGGGCTGCTGCCAGGTAAGCTGGGCGAGCTGAGCACAGCGGCTCAGCCTTGTCCTGCATCCTTCTCCTTGCCCTTCCACCCCTCTCCCCCTCTCCATGAGCCCTGACCGTGCTGCTGACCTGCTGTGACCCGGGTTTGCCACCTTTATGTTGCAGGATTGAGCTGACCTCTGATCTCACATCTCTGTAGCAAGTACCTTAGGTCCTCGGCCACAAACATTCTTGCAAATCTTTTTGGTAAGGACACGCTGCTGCTTAGAGGTAGTGGTAGCACTGATAACACCCGCTCGTGTCTTGGGTTATTTTGCTTTTGGGTTGTTTTCCAGGGGAGGGGTTGTTTTGAGCCGCAGTTGGTTGCCTGTCCCACCTCCCTCCACACCTCCCTCCCCTTCCCTCCTCATAACGATTAATGAGTCCACTCCCCTCTGCCTCCATCTCACTTTCCATGAGCACTCCAGGGCGAATGGGGGCTCTCACATTTGGATGCTCACCTCTTCTGAAGCTGGACATCCCACAGCCACTTCTTTGTACCGATTTGGGCTGCTGCAGACTGGGTGTTTAGTCCTAAGGTTTGTTATTAAAACTGAGACAGGTTTAGTGTTCACTTTTAGCCCTGTCACTCCTCCAGCTTTCCTGTGGACCAACAGGTTCCCATGTGAAGCAGCAGATGTAAGAAACATCTCAAAAATGCAAGTGGGTCCTCAGAGGCTGCTTGTTGTGTAGTTCACAAGCTTGAATTTTGGGACTCCTTAATCTTGGAGATGCCATTGAAAATATTCCTTGCCTGTTCCAGGAGGAGCTGTAGGACTTCAGACAGGAGAGTACAGGCATGCAATAGATTTGGTTATTTAAGAAAAAAAAACACCTCTGTTTTAACCTGCATCCCCGCAGAAGCTGTGGTTGTCCTGCCTACAATTCACTTAAGTCTTGTGGCTTTCAACTGGTGCTAAATCTGGACTAAAAGGGGAAGGAATGTGACCTTCACTGAGTGATGCAGCTTCCTGCTTTTGGTGACTTCAGCCTTAAAAATTAGAGTGCTCACTGGGGGAGGAGGACAGTAAATCCTTTTGGCAAATACTTCTGCTGGGGTGGTGGCTGTGCTTGATCACACCTGGTGGGTCACCAGTCCTCCTGGAACAGAAGCACGTAGCCTTTGCCCCCCTGGGGGAGAAAAACAGTCTGGGCAGGAAGGGGAAGAGTGCAGGGGAAGGATGCAGCCTTTGCTCCAGCCAGCACAGCTTATTCCCAAATCCTTGCCTTCTGCACCTGAGGCTTTTGGCCATCTGTTGCCAGCTGTAGCTGCCACGGTGCAAAGCTGGAGCTCAGGAAATGTGAGTCCTGGTGGTGCTGCTGCCCCTGCTCAGACAGGGCTGAGGTGTGTGAGTGTGAGACACAACCAGGCTGCCTGAGAGGTGTTGCTGTGCTGGCTGGGCAGCTCCTGTGGAGGAGGGAGGAAGAGCTCCCCAGTGTGTGTGCAGGGCCCGGCTGTCATGGATGGTTTGGAGTGGTCTTTGCCAGATGTTCTTCAAACCTCCCTTAAGCTTGAAAGAGGTTAGTGGGGATTTTTGCTGTTAGAAATGAGTATGGTCTGGACTCTGCTAAGTGTTGACAGCTGCAGCAAGGCTCCACTCCTTATAAAAGAGAAAACAATGGGAGAAATGGCCCCCTTGGGTCTCTGCTTTCAGTTCTCTCTTTCCATGAGGCAAAGCAGGTCCCAGCCAAGCCTTGGTTGGCCTCAGTGCTGTCAAGGGGTTGAGCTGTCTGTGCTCTCTCCTTGTCATTCTTGGCTAGGAGTGTTGGTGGGAGAAAAGAGAGCAGATCCCATCTGACAGGCTCTAGAAAGGTCTTTCCTCTCTGTCCTCTCTCTGGGATTGAGGAGGAGGTGGGGGTGAAGAGCCAGAAGCTGCCCCATGGCAGACCCATTGAACAGGGTCTGATGAATGGCACCAAACTGCTCTTTGCAGGGCACTCCTGGATGGAGCAGGAGATCCCCCAGACCACTGCCAGCCTCTGGAAGAGTGCAGGGAAGATGGGGATAGCTGCCCAATTTCCCTGGGTAATGGACTCAGTTCCCACATCCAGGTGACCCATTCAAGGAGCAAACTCTCCTCCTGCCTCTCAATCCTCTCCTCTCACTTCCTGGCCAGCCACAGATGGGCCGAGGTGACACTGAATACAGACTGGGTTTAAGCCTAGGGCTCAACTGCAAATTGGAATTCATGCAAGGGGAATTGGATGCTGTAAATAACAAGCTCAGCCCTTTTCTTAGTGGTAATTAAGCAATGGAAACCTGCCTGCTCCCCAGCTGGAGCTTGGGAGGCTCCCCAGCCTCTTGGTTATGGGACACTGAAAAAAAACTGGGCTTGGACCCAGCAAGGCAGGGTAGACCCTGGTTCTAGGGAATGTCAGAGAGGAGAGACCTTTCCCTGCTCTACAAGGCATCCTGAATGAAAGTGGGATGCAGCTGTGGCTTGAGGGACAACTGTGCTGAAGTTTGAACTTTGAATGAAACAATGTTGGTGATGACAACCCTGGAGCACACAAGGGCAGGAAGCAGCTGCAGAGGTTTAATGACTGTGTTGACAGACCTTGACCTATTTCAAACATCTCCACTAGTAGCCCTCCAAAAATAGGTGGGTGGACAGGGCCAGGGGAGGTTGCATTTTGGGAGAGCTGTCCATTGGCATCTGTCCCTGTCCACCCCCTGCATTGCCATCACATAACCCTGGCCTGCCTGCTCGCTCCCCTCTCCGTACAGCTTGGGAACTGGGCCTCTTTCTCCTCCCTCTCTTTTGCTAACCTTCCCCCCACCCAGTGCTTTGCTGTCCTGTCCTGTCCTGTCCTGTCCTGTCCAGCATGGTGCTTCTTTTGGATGAGGGAAGCTGGTAAGTTGGGGCTTTTTTGGGGGGTGAGGGTTATTATTTGTTTGCTTCTCATCTTCTGCAGCACGATAGTCGTCCTGGGCTGAGGGAGGAGGAGGAGCAGCAAGGGGTGCAGGGCCCAGGGCCATGGCACTCTGCAGGGCAGGGTGGCCACTGCTTTACTGCAGCCACCAGCCACGGGGATGGCACCAGCCATGGGCAAGGTTGCTTTCAGCTGCCAAACACCTAGGGCATGAGTTGTGTTTGCTTCCCACCTGCCTCTTGGAGTAAAGGGCACTGTATGTTTGGGGATCCCTGCTGAGCTCCTCCTCATGCTCACTCTGTAGGTGCCCAAGTTCACTTGGATGAGGAGGAAGTCTGCTGGTGGCCTGGTGCTGTTCCCTGCCTCCACAACCCTGGGGAAAATGTCCTCTGATCTATGAGATGTCAGTGGACTGGAGCCCTGGCCCTATTTATAGTCATGACTGAGTCATGAATCCCCAAAAGCTTTAAAAACAGAGTAACTCAGGATGCCTCCCTCAGAAAGCCAGGGAAGGGGAGGCCAGGAAGCCCCTTCCCATCTCCTCCTCTCCCATCCCAGAGAGGAAACCCTTGCAAACTCCCCCGTAGCCTTTGCAGGGTGTGAGTCTCTGACCCTGCCTTGGCATGAGATTTTAGTTCTGACAGCAATTCTGCTTAAGCTCCTGGGGTTTTTTTGGCTCAAGTCCTGAATTGTCCTGGCTTGTGGCTGCTTCTCCGTGTCTCCCTCACCCAGCGCTCATGACTTGTCTTCATCTGCTTCTGCTTAACCTTGTGCAACATGGGCAGCTGGCTGTTCTCTGCCTGCTAACTCCCTGCGAGCTCTGCTCTGCCTGTCCTGGTCTCCCCTGCAGCTGGGACAGACCCAGGGATGCAGGGAATTGGGGCAGCTTGCCAGGCTGGGAGCAAACTGGTGTTCAGTGAGCTGGAGAACAAACATGGAGTGATGGAGGAAAGCACAGCCCAGCCTGTCCATGGCTTTTCCCACTGCTGTGGTGCTGGCTGGGGTGGTCAGGAGTGTTGCAAGGGAATGGGCACACGAGTGATGGATGAGCTGGTCAGGAGCCCAAGCCACCTCCCTGGCTGTGCTCTGGCCTTTTCAGCTGTTGCTGCTCTGGCTGAGCAATGTGGGAAGCTTCTGCCTCAAAACAGTTGTGGGCAAGGTCTGCTGGGGGTGATACAGCCCCCAGTGCCACTGGCTCCTCACCAGCCCCTGTCCTAAGCCAATGAGACTTGTGCTCCCTGGTCACACTGGTTCTGGCAGGCTCGAGGCACAGCAGGTATTTCCCAAAGCCCAGAGCACCTTTCAGCTTCTCTGTCCCAGTGGAGGAATTTCAGATTTGTGTTGATGAAGCTCCTTTTGGTACCTCTCACTCAATCCCTTCTCTCTTTTCTAAGCACTGTCTCCCTGTTCTGCATTTAAGTCCTCTCTCTGTTTTGCTGAATGGCTGAAGCAACTGGCTCACACTTTTGGGGCCACTAGGAAAGCTTAGATTTAGTGTGTCATTCCATATTCTTCCTGCAATACCTCAAGACTGGGTTATAGTCACCACCAGAAATGAGATGGTGGCTGCCCCCATGGTAAAAAATAGGGGACAGTGGTGATGGGACCATGCCCAGCAGTGAGATGGGAGGGAACTTCTTGGAGAGATCTCAACCACCCATTGCCAGGCCTGCCCAGCACTAAGGGCTTTTATTCCCTGCTCTTCATCCTCAAGGGTTAATCCTAGGTTGGAGTGAGAAGACTCTGGAGCCTGGTTGCCGTTCACCTTCCTTGACAGGATTTCAGAGCAAAGGACTGATGGTCCTGACAAGGTCCTGAGCCAGGGAAAGGAGCTGGGAATGCTCCGTGCTTCTGAAAATAATCTTTTTGAATGAAACTATTCCATAAAAGGGCACAAGCAATTACCAGACATGGTTACAGTAGGGCTCTCCTTAGAGTGAGTCAGGACTCCTTTGGAAAGCTGAAGTTTATGAATGGGCTACAGATTTCCTGACCTGCTGTGGATTTTTGCACACATGAGAGATAGATGCACATGGGAATGCCACCAGTAACCCCTGTTTTGCAGAGCTGAGTTGCTGTCTTCTCTCAAAAGCAAGAAGCCTTGTGTCAGTGCTGTGGGTGAGCAGGAATGCTCCTGAGGTCTATGACATGCAGTTTCCATGCTTCTTTGAGACCTTCAGTCCCTGAGCTGCCCTCATATTCCAGGACCTGCTTTTGTCTGCCCTCATATTTCAGACCCTGCTTTTTGTCTGGGCTCCTCCAGCTTTTCCTTGCACAGAGTCATGTCCAGCTGACAAACCACGTGATTCAGTGACTTGGCCATTGGCTTGGGCAAGAACACAGATACCTGGATAATCTTTATCTGAAGAAAGGATACAGCTTCTGGCAAAAGATGACCCTAACCTGGTTTGATTGATGAGCTGCTGGGGGCAAGCATGCTGATCCAAGGAGAATGGAAAGGAGGGAAGAGCCAAGGATGAGCAGTGGCTCAAATCTCTGGGCCTCCATCCCAAGCTAATTAACATTTTTAGGTTCCGTGGCTGAAATGCCAGAGCTTCTCAGCCTGGGAGGTTATATGGCCCCAATGTCCCAGAGAAGGACCGCCTCATGCTCTTTAGTCCAGTTCCCCTCACAGCTTTCTCCAGGACCAGGAAGGAGTATCCCTGTTGTGCAGATGGAAATTCCTGGCTCTGATGTACATCCTCCATTAGGGTCATACTGGTTTTGAGATCTTCTCACCCCAGCTGTCACCCTGGCCCTGTGGAGATGAGTATCCCTGTGAGGGACTCATCCACCCTCTCTGATGTCCCCCATCCCTCCCTGCTCCACCTGTGGCACTCTGGAGGGGACCTCCCCTCCTGGGCCCCCATGGCAACGAGCTTATGCCCTGACATGTGAAATCTGATTATGCTTGCGTGACTTGAGCGGGATGATCCGCTCCTCAGCGCCGCGAATCCCGCAGAGTGATTATCCACTCCGGAAAACTTCCTTCCTTTGTCCTAACGGGACGGCCACTGAGCCTCGGCAACGTCGCTCCAGTAACCCCGGTGCCACGTGATGATCTCCCATCCGGGATCCGGCTCACCGGCCGCGCTCAGAAGGCTGCTGGAGAAGGCAGGATTTTGCAGAGGAGCAAGAGATGCTGTTCCTCACCCTCATGCCGTGGCTGGCTGGAGTAGGGGGCTTCCAAACGTGGCTCAGGTGTTATGGACCACGAACCCTGTTGGATCCAGGAGGAATGAGGCTGGGGTGTGTCTGAATGCGTTTGTAGGGTAGGTGAGGTGTGTTGTAGCTTCCCTCTACCCCAGTGCAGGTCTCTGTGTCCATGGGCAGCTGTCCAGCCTTGTGCCAGCTGTTTCCTGATGTGGATGGTTCACTCAGCATGAGAGATGCTGGGGCAGTAAGGGCAGAGTGTCTGGAAGATTCCAGCTGAGAACAAAGGACCACATTTTTTAGACCCTGGCTCTGCTACGTGGAGGGAGTGCCTGGATGTCCCCATACATGAAACACATCTCACCCTCCTTCCCTGGGACACTGAGAGGGCTTCCCATCAAAAGGAAATGACCTGCAGGGAGTCTGGGGATTTTACCTCCTTCCCTTGAACAGACTCATCTGTAGAAAGATTGAGAAAGGTGGAGCAGTTCAGGCACACTGCCCTGTGAAATCAGCACTTGTTCCTGGCTCATCTGGCTACAGGTGGGAAGAGGAATCTGGGCTGGTCAAGGGCACCAGCAGCCCCAGGAGGCTCTGCACAAGACAATGAGGCAGTAACCCCTGGCGTTCATTAGTTTGGCTTCTCCAGTTCTTATTAGTAACTCAGAAGGGTTGTAACTTAGCTTGGTGCCAGACAAGAGGATTTGCACTTCCGATTGGGTTTGGACTATCCTGCTGCAGTTGATGAAGCAAAGTCCTTCTTAGAGGCATGAGGTTTGCAAACAGCAGCTTGTCCTGCCCTGAGGGGGAAGCTGCCTTGCCTTCCCCCCAACACATACACCGAGGGCTCTCCCTGCTCGTTTATGTGAATAGTAATGAACCAACCTGAGCAGTGAAATGACTGAAATGATTTCTCTCCCTGTTTCTCTTTGCAGACCTGAAGACTATATGAAGTTGTCCCTAGCCTCCTCCTAAAGGCATCCCTTGGCATCATTAAAGGCTTGAGAGAAATACCAAAACCAACCAAACACACCCATAAGAGAAATCCATAAACCCTCAAAACTTGGGATCCCATCTTGGTCTGAAGTTGAGTTCTTCAAAAACTCCTGTCAAGTTTGAGGATATCCTATTGTGTGGCTCCACGGACTGGGGCTGGGCCCAAGCAGTGACCTGAGTTATGTTTGGGGGATTGGGAAGAGCCTTCCTCCCTCTCCCCTAAACAAAACCCAAAGTGAACACTAAATATGCAACAAGTCAATTAGTTGTGTTTGCTGCATATATTAGGCCATGAAATCCATGTTGTTCCTTTCCTGGGGTGGGCAAACCATAGCTCTGCTCTCAGACCAGCTGGGACCTTGTACCAGAATCTCAAGTTGTTTTGTCCTGGGGTCAAACTCCTCTGTATTGCTGGGGGCTGGTAACTGCCTGTGATTGCCAGTGTTGTACAAAGCTGCTTTACTCTGAGGGGTGGAGGGACAAAGTGGGGTCCATGTGAGGCATGGCAGATGATGGCTGAGCTGACCCAAATCTTGCTTCTGTAGTTATTTTAGCAGAGAGCTGATTCTGTAGGTACACAGGATACTCAAGAAGTGATGAAGTTTGATAGTTTAGCTGTTCTGCTTGCGGTGGAGAGACCACACTTTGGCTGCTGTTATTTTCTGCATCCTCACTTTTCTCTACTCCACTTCCCAAGAGGAGAGACCCAAGGAGGCAGCTATGGCATCAGGGGTTCCCTCTGGCTCAAGATGAGATAGTGGAGGTCCCAGGAGAGGCACACTCCCCATTCCTCTGCCTGCTTGCTGTTCCAGTGCCCTCCTCTCTTGCTGGTCCATCGAGCCAGAGCTCAGCGTTGCCCCTCAGCTCTGTCACACAGAGCAGATGAATTTGGCTGGGCATATACTCTGTTTTAAATCAAAGCCAGCTGGTTTTTCAGAGAGAGAAGAGAGTCCAAGTCCTTTAGTGATGTTGTAGAAACACCAGGCTGGGTGGGGATGTGTCCTCCAAAGCTTCTCTGTCACTGCCTCTTGGCTAACACTGCAAACATATCAGGAACCCAACAGGCTGCTTTTTTTCCCCCTTTGAATTCCTGTGCAGACAATACTTGAAACCTTGTACACAGTTGTCCTTTCCAGCGCCTGGGGTTGGCAAACTCTTCCTAAATGGGCTTGTTTAAAGAGCAGCAGGAGGCTTCAGCTTTAGAAGAGGCTGGGCTGCCCCCTCCCAGCCGACAACTGCAAGCGTGTTCAGTGGTTTGCATATGAATTTAGGCACATCTGGACCCTCTGCTTCAACATCCTGCTGGTACAGCCGCTGTCTCTCCTCGGTACTGGCTGGCTGACTGTGTCCCAAGCACCCAACTATGCAAAGAATGCCTTATATCCGTTGTGTTTAAGTTACATGGCAATATGTACATCCAGCAAAGTTGGTAGTTAAGTCCAGATTTTTGCTAGTGGCAGCAAGTCAAACTCTTTCTTCAACTCAAATGTCTGTCTGGGTATTTTTTACTTTTGTTTGGTTTTGTTTGTTTTGTATCTGACGGTGGCTCTTATACAAAGGACTGTAATTCTAGTGGCTTGAATCTGTAAAAATTGCCTTTGTTTGGTCCAATAAACCTTTGAATAGTTTATTTGGTTTGTGCTTGTCCTCCCTACCTCCAGCAGCTTGTAACTTCTTCCTCAAAAAATTTGTGTTGAAAATCTGGATTTTAGGTTAGAAGTATACTCTGCCCCACTATTACTTTTATCCCATAAATGACTACATTTCCATAAATGATGAGAGGGAAAATCAGGGATACTCCCCTTTTTCTGCTGAAGCAATGCAGTATTGCATTCGTGGTCTTGTTTGGCTGCAGAGCAATTAACAACATTCCAAATGCAGAGCTCTGCCCAGGATTTCAGCTGCTGTGGACACGGGTGCTTAGCAGTTTCTAAACCCCAGATCTCTAACATACCTATGGCTCACTGCCCCAAACCTCCAGCTAACTGTAAAACCTCCAGCTAGACTGAAATGACTAAAAAGAGCCTAAGGGAGCTAAGTATGCAAATGTAATTGCCTATGAAGAAGAATTAGGCTGCTTCAAAAATACTTAATTAATCTATTTTGTTAACAACAAGTAAAATCCCGTTTGACCTCCTGAATCCAAATAGTTTTAAGGAGAGCATTTATGAGAAGAGAGAATGATTTTATTTGTGAATGGGGTATGTTTGATCTGAACTCATCAAAAAAAATACTCAAAAACCAAACCAAGCTGGATCACAACAAGGTTGTTTTGCAAGGTCGCCTCTGATAGGAAGAAGCTCCTCTTCAAAGACAGTTTCATGTTTGTGGCGACTTACTCTTCCTTCCCAGGCTCTTTTCTCTCTTTATCTTTGTTTTGCTTTCCCTTTGTAGTAGATTGTATAGTGCAGAGCAGTAACAGCCGTAACAGCTCTTTCTTCTGTTCTCCAAATGCACAGTCATGATACTTAAAGTTGAGAGGAGAGCCAAAATGCATTGATGTTGTGCTTCAAAAAAAGAGAGGGAATATTGTCTGTGATCCTGATTTTGGAGACACAGAAATGGGCCTTTGGAGAGGTTTCAGCAGTGCTGATGTCTGTGAAATACCGAGTGAGGGATGCAGACCTGTGTGAGCGCTCCCAGCTGGGATGCACTGCAGACACAGGAGGCCAAGCTGTGTATTGAATTTCTCCACACCAGACTGGCAACGTGCCCTCTGGTGCCCAGCGGTGATCTAAAATAAAATATTGATCACTCATGACCCTGCTTCCCTTCCTCTCATCTGGAAAGGGCAGCTGGATGCTCTTCCTGTGAGCACAAAACATTACAGAAGAGGCAAACAAATCCAGGCTTCCATAAACAAAAGATCCCACATCATTATCAGGATTTGTTTGGCTGCAGGACCGTTGCATTTTAATTGCAATAGAAAAGAACTGGCAAACGAGCTTGCTTTAGTCAGGATCTGCTTTTTTCCTGCCCTGTTTGCTTCAGTGGGGCTGAGAGGACAGGCTGCTGTTCCTGCTTCTGCTGGGGCTTAGCCCAGGAGAGGGGAAAATGCAGAGCAGGAGCTCAGGAGCACGGGTAGAAGGTTCCTCTGCTCATTCCTGACTGTCTTCCTCTGATCTTGTTCATGGAGTGGTGCCTGCTGGTGCGTTGATGCTGTCCTTTCTTTCAAGCAAAGACTGTGCCCTGGTTTTGCCTGTCAGTAGTTATTATTGCCCCTCCTGCTAGTGGAACAGCTGATAGCTTGTCCACACAGGCCTTGCAGGAAGACTACCCCGGGTTATCCAGTGGCGTGCATTTAAATGGATTAATTAAATGGTTTAAAGTCCTGTGTGGGAAGCTGGTTGTGGCAGGAAAGAGGACTCTTGACAGGGTGACCACGTGGGAGTAAAAGCCAGATTCTGTGTTTTTAGCCCATGGGAGGTGCTGAGCAAGCGAGAGGAGCTGGGACTGTGGCAGGTCTGTGCTCTGAGCTGTCACTGAGTTCTGGCCTCACGCTCATGCAGGGACAAAACGAGCCTTGAAGTAACAGGAACTATATCTGCCCTGTCACAGCCATAAAGCACCATATCCCCATTAGTTCTTCCTATCTCCCACAGGAGAGTTAGGAATGAGATGTGCTAGGCAATAGAGCAGCCTGATCCCCATCAGGTAGGAGTCTGGCAGAGGGAACATTCCATCCCTCAGCCAGCCCTGCCCAGAGCCACGTGCACATTCATCTTGCCCCAAAAGGGACTTTTGTGCAGTTACATCAGTTCATGAGCTACCTGCCAACAAATGGCACTCCTGTGCTTCCCACCCCCCAGTGATGAGCAGTATAAATCCTCCTACAAATAAATCCTGTCACAGATACCAATCTTCATGGGATGTACAATGGTTAACTGGTTCAGAGTAGGGAAAAATCAAGATATCTTCTGTTACACGGAGAAGGGGGTTAATTATCTACTATGGGACTGCCTGGGGATTAAAAATCTGAGCTAGGTGATCCACTGGTCAGCCTCTGCCTACACAAGAACCACCTCACTGCTGGACTGGCTACCTGGCTCCATCTCACCATTGGACATTGGCAAATAAACTTGAATCCAAGCAAATTCCTACCCGTGATCTTATCTTCTAGTGGCTGATTAAAATCATGTCCACACTGGGAGGTAATCTGCTCTCTAGTTTTAAGTTAGGATATGCATCTAAAATTTGATAGCTATTCCTGAATTATTCTGTATCTACGTCCTCTCATTACAGAAGGAAAGGACACTGGCTGTTGAATCTTAATCCAGGTTTGTTATGGAGTCTGCTAAATTGGCACATGTTGGTCTTATAAAATTCCACGTCATGTTATCTTGAAAGTTTGAGCATAGATAAGCCCTAAGGAACTCCAAAGTCAGTGTTAAAACAGGCTGGTTTATCTCCACGTTTAGGGAGCTGCAGAGAGACGTGCAGGGTGATGGGATAGATGGGAAGGGGGAGGAAGGAGAACCAGAGGCTATCTCTGCCTTATCTCACACGGACAGATTTCCTGCAGCCAGTGAGGTTTGCACAGTGACCTGCCTTTGGCTCCGTTTTCATTTAACAGTGATGTTCTTGCTCCTGGACTGGCTATTCCTACTTCTCCTTTTCTTCTCGACAGGGTTCAGAGAGAGCAGCTGGCTGCCATCTTCAGACTGATGAAGGAAAAAAGTGACACGTTTGGAGAGATGTCTGAAGGGGACATGAAGGAGCAGCTCAGACTGTACGATATATAACCCTGCAGCCAGGGGAGGTTGTGCCCAAAAGCCATCTTGGCCCTTGCTCTGCAGGACACTGGAGGCTGTAGTGCTTTAAAAGTGTCTCAGTAGTTATTTCGCAGTTCCAGATTGTTTTGCAAACACATATAGGCCTGTGATATGTATTTCAAAGGACTTGTAATTCCTCAGCCTTTTAATAATTTTTCTTTGTAGAACTATCATCTCGTACAGCAATTTTTTACCTCTTTCTGGCTGGGTCATATGTCTCAGTCCTACAAAGCAGTTAAACTCACTTTTTTCTGGCTATGCTTTATGCAAATGAACTTTCAAGCCTAGTCTTTCTCAGTTTGACATCTGAAGAAAGCCAAAGATGATGGGTGTAAAATGTAATAGAATAACTCAGGTTGAAGGGTCCTGTAGTCCAACCTCCTGCTAAAAGTTGTGAGACCAAGGTGGGTTACTCAGGGCTTTATCCTGTTGGGTCTTGAAAAGCTCCAAAGATGGAGACTGCACAACCTCTCTTGGCAGGGAGGCTTCCAACCCTACAGTTAGAAAACAAACAGCCAAAAGCAAGGCATCAGTGCTCTGATCAGGGCGTATTGCCCCTCATCTCCCTGGAAGGAACACTTCATCCTCCTTCAGGCTGGCTTTTGAAACCAACCCAAGCTGGGTCTGGCTGACCTCACTGAGATCATCCTCACGCCTGAGGAAGCAGCAGCAAATCCAACCTGGAAACACAAATATCTCCTGACACCGGTGAAAGGACCACAGAAAGGCTGCCAGGTTTATCACAGGGATGGTTGTGTCCACCTCAGATCCTGCTCTTCTCATACAAAATTATGTGGGAAACTACATACTAAGAAAACTCTGTGATTTTTATCAAGTATTTTGAACAGCCCTTGGTGGTTTGAATAGAGTAAATCAATGAGCATTCCTAATTATAACTAAATGACTTCTGGTGTGCTTATCTCTCCTGTGAAATCCTGTTAAATACTTTCTTATCAGGAAGGATTTTTTTTTTTTTTTTTTGTTTTAGTAACTGCTCACAAAGGGAGGCAACATTTTCTGACCCAGTTTTAGGGAATGATCTCTTAAAAACTTAGTTTTGCTTTATTTTGTGTAACCCTCTTCAGTCCAAGAAACCTAATATCTGGTTATCTGGTCACTGTCTCCCAGTACAGTGTGTTCTAGAACATCAGACACCTAGACTTCTAAGAATCATTCTATCTTCTAATTGTTTTCACTTAGGTCAAGGCATTTTTATAATGAGTTCAAGCTGCTTTTACTACCAAGCATGACTTAATTTAAATGTAATGTCTGAAAATTACTTCTTCTTATTCAACATGAACAAATTAAGGGGGAAAAGTAGTCCCATGATGTGAAATATCACTCTAGCTTGCTGTGTCCCTAGGACACAATTTCCTTTGTCAAGCTGTGCAAAGAGAGAAATGTAGGAAAATTGTATATGGGGCTTGTCCCTAGCTCAAAACTGAAATCAGGATCTTTTCCAAAACTCTTCATGAAAGCAAGCAAAGGAGAGATAAGGTGCAGTTGATTTTTAGTCTTTGTATTGCAGACTTCACAGTTTATTTCCAAAATATTTTTATATTTCTTATGTTATGGTTGATTCTCCTCTGAATAGGAACATTTCTGGGGCAGAAAAAAAAAAATAATCCTCAAACCCTTCAGCTTCAGAGAATGCCAGCAATGATAACACTGTACAAGGGACAGCAGCTGGAATTAACCCTGTCCTGTCCACACCTGCTCCCAGCACCGTCACCAAAATGTTCAGATGCTGCTGATAACAGGAAAAACCTGTTATCTACTAGGCTCAAATTTAAGAAAGAAATGAAGATAAATAGAAAAAGATAAATTGAAAAAGATAAATAAAAAACCCTCTCTTTGCCCAAGACGTGAAACAAAGGAGTGCCAAGATGTAAACCCCATGGGTTTTGAGCGGTGCGTTGGCAAGGCTGTCATGAAGAGCATCCCGCTGGACACGTCCTTGGGGACCTGTGGAGGTGGTGGGGAGGGACCTGCAGCCATGGGGTGTGTCCTGATTTGGCCAGGCAGCTTCTGAGGCCCTTCTCCTGCTGGACCCATCAATATTTATACAGGAAATGTCACCAGCTGCTGCAGCAGCATCTCCCCTTCTGGGATCGTCCTCTAAATAACTGCAGAATCACAGAACCCGTTACAGACTCATTTGTGTTGAAGTGACCTCGAGGTCACCTAATTCCACCCCCACCCCAAAAGGGGATGGTGGCACTGGGGGATCCTTGTCAGGGGCAAAGGCACTCGGGGTCCCCAGGAGAGGATGGCAGCACTGGGGGTCCCTCATGAGGGGATGGCAGTACTGGAGGGTCCCCATGACAGGATAATGACAGTGAGGGGTCCTCATGAGGGGACAGTGACACTGGGGGTCCCTCATGAGGGGATGGTGACACTGGGGGTCCCTCATGAGTGGACAGCGATACTGGGGGTCCCTCATGAGGGGATGGTGGCACTGTCATCAAAGCTGCAGGAAAAACAAAAACCCTCCAACAGCCTTTTTAAAGTTGGACAGTCGAGGCATTGCTTTATTATCTGGCCAGGATGTTGTTCTGGCCAGGATGTACCACAGAAATCATCTCATCTGCACACAGCCCGGGTGTGCAAAGAATCATTTTGTGACACAGGATTTAACTAGATTTTAACTAGATTTTTCAGATCTTTTATACAGTCAAAACCCAGAGGAATGAATTGGGTCAGTGTTCATTGGTCCCAAGCAGTTCTTAGTATTTGGTCTCCTATTGGATCTGGATTTCTTCCCTTCTGATGTTAATGAGATCTTCAGTCCTTGATTTTCTCATCAGTCTTTTCAGAGGAGAGGTCTCCAACCCTGCCGGAGGCAGAGCCTGGGGTAGGTGTTGTAGATGGCCCTGAGGACCCTTTATCTTTTGGGCTACTCCCAGTCTGTTCATCAGACCCACCTGGTGGAACAATAGCCTAGAAAGAGACTTAAAATCCTTTTTCCCGGGGCAAAGGCAAACAAAATCCCTTGACTAAAGTTACACAAAAACTTTAAAACTGTTATGTTTTCCAACGGTCCTGGAAGGTCTCCTTGAGAGGATAACGGCACTGAGGGGTCCCCGTGAGGGGACAGCGACACTGGGGGCTCCCCACGGCCGCGGGCCCCGCTGCCATGGCAACAAGCGACGATCGCCATTAGCCTGACATGTCCCCACTGGGCTCCCGTACGGCAACGCGGAACGGGCTCGGATTGTCCCTGTGCGCTCTCCGTATCCCGCCGCGGCGGGGGCGGGGCTGGCTGGAGCCGTGCCGGGACGGCCGTTACCGGCAGCGCGCGTGCGCGGTGCGTGACGTCGGGCGCTGCGGATGACGTTGGTCGCTGCGGATGACGTCACGCGGGTGCTGGCTGAGGCGAGGCCGGCCCCGCACTCACAGCGATGGCGGCGCTGCGCGGTGGGGTCGGAGCGCGGGGACCTCGCGGGCCTTTGGGCCTGTGAGCCAGAGCTTGGAGTTGAGAGCAATGAGGGCTTTGTCCCCACAAACCAGCTGTGCGTCTGCTGGCAGATAAAACCAGCACGGAGAGGTAAAAGAACCAGTGGGGAGGATTCCACTGGGTGATGAATGGAAAAAAGATATTTGGCTTTACAAACAAACTGTAGGTTTGCTGATAAATGGGATTGGCTAAGGGAAAAACCTAAATTCCATAAGAATTAAAAATGAAAAGGGAGGGTTGTACATTAGAGGGAAATCTTTGGCATCAGGTGTTCTGGGAAGTCTGAACCTCTCAAGTACCTCAGGCAATGGGGAAAGAGAGAAGGAAACTGGGATAAAAAAGAGGCTGCGTCGTCCTAAAATTGGAGAGACCCCAGGGGAATGCCCCATGGCCTTTCCCTTTATTTGAATAAAGTAAAAGGACTTCTCTGTCTCCTTTTTGCACATAAACCTCTGATGTTTGTGGGTTAATTTTCCTGACAGAATTAAACACAGGATTGGATTGGAGAGCTTGGAAAAGGCTCCCAAGCTCAGGTGCTGCAAGTGAGGATGTGGATTTGTAGCTTAAAGCAGAGACACATTAAGTGGAAGAAAGTTTGGAGTTTTAGAATTTAAGATATAAAAATAAAAGTAGTTCCAGCAGTAAACAAGGAGTTTAGTATGCAGCGCTGTGGGTTTGTGTGCCATAACATGACTGGCTAAGAAAGCTTACACTGTAGTATGAGTCCATAAGAGGAAATATTGAAGGATTGGGTCAAAACCAGAACTATCCTTGTTGGCAGTGTTTTATTGGTCAATAACTCCTTAAAAGGTCTTGTAACTGAGGGTCCTGTGACATTCTGAACCATGCTGTAACAATGTGAGCCAAACTCACCCTTCCTGCCTGTGTAGAAGGTAAGAAAATAAACTGCTTCATCAAAAACAATTCAGAGGTCCTGTCTTGAACTTTTTCAAAACTCTGTCAAAAATCCCCAGAACTCTGGGTCTTGTGAGGGCTCTGATCTTCAGAGCTCTCTTGATGCCTCAGGTCTTGGCTTTTATGTTTTTCACATTCTGTGCTGCTTTAGTGTGTGGGTCTGAGCTTCATATTATGGGATGCTGAGCTCTGTGCACAGAGCAGGGAGACAAAACAATTCCTTCTCCAGCTGGGCACCAAGGACAAATGATCCAAATCTCAGGCCCAAGAGCACAAACAGCGTGGGCTGGAGAGAGAAAAACAAGCAGGATGGGACTGCATGGGCTGAAGCTGGAATGGGACAATGAACTGCAAGGTGCAAATGGAGCAGAGCTGATCCCAGTGAGAGCCCCCGGGAGCGCTCGTGCATTTTGGGACCATTTTGGTTCATCTTGGGTGCAGCCCTGGCTGGGCTCTGGTGCTGCCCAAGGTGGATCCATGGAGGAGATCCTTGGAATAAATCCTTGCTTTATTCTTTAGCTCTGTCCAGCCTCTGCTCTAGGCCAGCCTTCACAAGGCATCACTGATCACGGGCACAGAGTCTGCCTGAGCAGGGACACATTGTTTATTCTGCATTGTTTATTCTGTGCACAGGCATGGGGGAGGTTTCCACAAATCAAACTGCCCAAGAAAAAAAAGTCACCTCTCTTATATAGTAACATTCACATGAATTCACCTGTCTAATACATATTTAACAGCAAGGATGTGCTGGGACAAGCCCAACTCCCTGAACTGACACCAGCTCCAGAGGGGGAAACATCTGCTGTCACATCATGGAGCACAAGGGTCACCAATTCCAGCAGCAACCCCTGCAAAAAGCTCATTTTAACAATCTGTAAAGAAATCTCAGATCCCTATCAGAGCTACCTGCACGGCCAGAAGGGAATTCTCATTTTTATCTTCCCCTGCCTTTGCTTCCCTCACCTATTAAAGTTCCTTTATCAACTCATTCCAGATTTTTTTTAAAAACCTGGATCTCTGATGGATGTGGATGACGTCTTCAAGCTGAATTATCTGTCCCCAGGCTGGATTTTCCACTTGGGTGGTTGATCACGGAACACAAAAGTTCTTTTGTTCATTAAGAAATTCCTGTTGTAGAAGTTGTCTGATGGCATCAGTTAGATTTTCAAAAAGTGAGAAAATTCAGTCTGGGGACAGATAATCCAACATGGATATCAGGAGACACTGTTTGTTGTGCACAGGGTGTGAGGTGGGGGACTCCACAAATCAAGGGGCAGAAAGATCCCTCTTCTATGCAGTAAAATCCATGTGAACCCACCCACCCAATTCATATTTGCTGCCTACCTAATGCATGGTTATTTGGGTGATGTAATTTTACTCAATGCTTGCTTTCTTTGGGTGACTCTTAGAGGACAAGAAGCAAAAGTTTGCCTTTTCTTCACTGACCATCTTCTGATGTAGAAGTTACCAGAGGTTACCTGATGACATCAGCTATGTTTACAAAAGGTGAGAAAATCCAGCCTGGGGACAGATAATTCAGCTTGAAGACATCATCCACATCCATCAGAGATCCAGGTTTTAAAAAAAAATCTGGAATGAGTTGATAAAGGAACTTTAATAGGTGAGGGAGGCAAAGGCAGGGGAAGATAAAAATGGGAATTCCCTTCTGGCCGTGCAGGTAGCTCTGATAGGGATCTGAGATTTCTTTACAGATTGTTAAAATGAGCTTTTTGCAGGGGTTGCTGCTGGAATTGGTGACCCTTGTGCTCCATGATGTGACTGCAGGTGTTTCCCCCTCTGGAGCTGGTGTTCAAGGAGTTGGGCTTGTCCCAGCACATCCTTGCTGTTAAAGTCTCTGAATGAGAAGAGGTGGGTTTGCACTGTCCTTTTCTTGGAAAAAAATGAGAATGCTTACAGATGGGAAAGAGTGTGGCCCCTCACACACCATGAACGCTCTGCTTTTTGCACCTACAAGGTTATTTTCCACCTTGTATTGCCTCCTGTGCTGTTCAGGGGCATTCTGGGATTTTTTGCAAACTATGTCAAATATTTCAAATAAATTCCTCAGGGGTATTTCTCAGAATGAACCAAAGGCAAAATTCTTCACTAATATCTGCCAGAGGAAAGCAAGCAGGAGTTTCCAGAGTTCTAACTTTGAAGTTAGAACACTAAAAACACCCCATTATTTCCTTCCTGCCTCACCCTTCCAGTCCCTCATGTCTCTTAACTGTTGCCAGGTAGGGAATTAATTTTAAATAGTTGGGATTTATCCCCATAAGAACAAAGGAACAAAGTTCAAAAAATCACGAGGGTAACAATCTGGTTTAGATATATCATTTCCCCTGGAAGGTGAAATAAGTTGTTCTGAAAGTTCTTTTACCTGGTGCCTATGGGGAATTTGGGCAGTAATTAACAGTGAGTGTGGGGCACAAGCAGCTCCTATTTTAAGAAAGCAGCTTCACCTTTACTGCCTTTGCTTTTGTTGGTGAATCACATTTTGATATAAGGACTGTATAAAAAGTAACCCCCTCAGCACTGCAGCCTTTTCTGCCTGCATTTCTCTGGAAGTTTTCTGACCAACACAACCTCAGAGGTGGTGAAAAACGTACAGTGGTGTCTTCTACCTTTTGGTTGTGGCAGCTGAGTGGTATTTTGGTTTTTTAATTCTTTCTCCATGATATGACTAAAGTTTTTCTCACAAAAGTGAGTGTTCATAGGGATTTTGACATGTCCTAGGAATCATTTTTCTTGTGAGTCCTCTCTAAATATCAAATGAAGCAGCAGAGGTTACAAGTTCTGGGAGAAGCAATAGATGATAAAAAGTCCCAAAAATAGGCTCAGGAGATGGGGATGCAGTGCCAGTGCCATGGATTTGAATCTGACTTTGTGCTAGGACAGGGGCAGAGCAAAACATGGAAGACTCTATAGTTTGTTTTGTTGTTTCTTTTATTTAAAATTTTGAATAGATCTTATTCAGCTCATCCAGTCACTGGCTCCCAGCCAATACTTCTGGAATAGCTGTAAGACACTTTTTTTTTTTTTTTTTTTTTTTTTTTTTTTTTTTTTTTTTTTTAATCTAAAGGGGAAATTCTCCTGTCTGAAATTCTTTCTTAATTCCCAAAGTAGGTCAGGAATGCAGCCATTGAGGTTTGTGCTGTCCTGAGTCACGGTGTGCTCAGCTGTTGGGAATGCTAAATTGCACTGGGAACAATAAACACAAAGTGGAAATATTTCATAGTTTGTTTCATCTTAATTTGTCTCAAAGGAAGGGGATAATTGATTTTGTTTTCCATGAAAAGCTGCTGCCAAAGCTGCTGTGGGGATTGTGACTCTTCAGGCGTTGAAGCAAGTCGTTAGGGATGCTGCTGCAGGGAGAGATGAGCCAGGCAGCTGAGTCACCCTGGGGAAGCACAAACAGCCCCAGCACATGTCCAAAATCGGCAGTGGGACTGGGCCAGGCGTGGCAGGGAGGCTGTGAGCCTCCCCCAGTGCCCCCTGGGGACACATAAATGTTATGGGATCAAACCCAAATAATCTTTGGATTCTGGTGGATGCATGGGAACAGTGGGTTCCTCACCTTCCCGAGGCATCTTCTGAACCTCAAGAATTAGAGATCCTTGGCTCTGTGTACATGACCTATTGTGTCTAATTTAATTACACAGGGAAATTCACCTGGGGACTCACTGCACCACCAAGGGCTGTGCCTGTGAGAAATCAAGGGCAGGGATGATGAGTCCTCACAGGGCAGTCAGTTTTTCCTCCTCTGCACTGGTGAAGGGATTGCAGCTCTGCAGGAAGGAGCACTTGGAGAGAGACAGTGCTGCCTGGCAGTGGAAAGTGGGATTCTTTCTGGAGATCTTTATTACTGCCCTCCTGCAGTGAAGGAGGTTTTCTTTTTGCTTACCCAAGGGTAACTTGAACGCAGCCCTGCAGTGCTCCCAGTTGGAATAAAGCTCATATCCTGCAAATGTTGGGAAAGGGAACGTGGAGCCTGCAAGTGTTTATCCTCTGGATGGTGCTGTTGTGTTGTACAAACAGCAGAGAGGGCCCGCAGAGCTCCGACGGAACATTTCAGGTGCTGTTCGCTCCGGGGACGGTTAAGGATGTGCTCAGTCCTTTTCTATTTGTAAATCTCTCACAAATCCCGTATGTTGTGATCCAGCTGTTCTCCAGCATTCCTGAGACTGGCTAAACTTAGCTAATGACTACTGATGAGAAAACTCATATTTTCTGAGCAATTCCTCCTGGTCAGGACCAGGAGGTTTTTTTAGCATCTTATTTAAAACTTCCCTCGACCCCCCAGCCACCAAGAGTTAAGCTCTGTTTCACCTGTGGGATGAGGATTTGTTGGCTCCAGGGAGTGCACTGAGCTGGCCTGGAGTCACAGGGGGAAAAAAAGCTTTCAGTCTTGATTAAACTTCACTGTGGGGGAAGAGAAGGCACATGCCTCTGAGGAAGCCAAAGTTCCAGAGGCCAGGACTCTGATGTTTGAATGTTGTTTGTCTTCATAGCTCCAGATAAGATCTGAAATAGGTATTTCCTACTGTAATGTGTGTGACCTTTTCCTAATGGTCTTAGAACTTTATTGTTTTGTTTTATAACTCTGTCATAAAGATATAACTACAATCCTTACAGAGGAGAGGACGTTGTGGATCATTGCCTCTGTCATTTGTCTTCTTTGGCAATGCCCCTATAACCCTTTTATCAGAGAGAAAACCAGCAGCCTGTGTGGTGTAAGATACTGTTTTGTGACTGCCTGTGACTCAGTTCTACTCCTCCTAATTGATGGAGGTACAAATTAACTCAAAATGCTTTTTTCATGGAAATGGGAAGGTGGTAAAGGAGTGGTGGAAGTGTTTGGTTTGTAGTAAGTAAGGAAGGTCTCACTGGCTCAGTAACTCTCCTGAAAGGTGGTGCTTTGACTTCATAGTGCCTTCCAGCATCAGAGAACTGGCTGTCAGCTTCTTCCTTTGCAGATACCCCAAATTTTGGTAGCAGAGCATTGCAGAGAAAGCTGCAGCCTGCTGGCTGTAGCTGTTTCTGATGACCGCTGCAAGTCCATGGGGTACAGGTAGAACCCCCTGTGTGACAGCTCAGAGCTGTGTCTGGTGTCCCTGGCCAGCCTGGCGTCCGTGCCGGGTCCCTGCAGCAGCTGTGGTGAGCTAAGCAAGAGCTGGTGTCCAGGATGTGTGCAGGGTGTGCCTAACCAGAGACTGGCAGCTCCCAGCGTGGGGCAAAGCAGAGGTCAGCAGAGGGAGTGTCTGACTCCGAGATGCCAATGGTTCATACGTGAAGCAAGTCCTGACTTCAGATGAAAAACAGCATCAGATTCATGCTTTACATTCTCATCTTACTGTAACCTGCTGGAACACAGTAGTGGCTCCCCACTGAAGCACAGGATCTTTTTAATTCCTCCTGTCACTCTGAATTCCCTTTAGCTGCTACTCTGTTTATGTGGAGCGTGTCCTTTCATGTCAGCAAGGACCACTGAGAAATCCAGCTGCTTAACTTTGGAGGAGAAACAGCCCAGCAGCTAATGGAGATGACTGTGACCTTTGGTGGGAAGAGGCACGTAGTGAAGATGGGACTGGAGGGATAAACCAGACTGCCTAGGAAAACAGATTTGCAAGGAGATGGAATGACTGACTGCTCAGGCTTGTCCCAGCATCTGACTCTTTACTAAAAGAGCTAAAATGGAAGACTTACAGTTTCTGGATACTTCCAAGATGTGGTCAGAATAGCTGGGAGGGAGACTCACACCTGCTGATTTCTGAATTTTCTGTTTGTTTTGGCTTTTTGTCAGAAGCTCTCCTCTCTGTGTGCTTATGAACTTCAGTTTTGAAGGGTCTGACCAGATATTGTCCACTCCTCTTCCATGCTCTTTGTTCTGTTTGTTTTTCCACTGTGATATGAAGCCTGTGGATGAGTTACTGCATGGCAGCAGTAGAAACACCAGAAGAAACCAAATGGAGAAAATAGAAACCCCAGCTTTCCTCTGTACACACTACGCTGAAATTTTCACACCCACACACTTAAATCAACTTTGTAGTGGTGAAGTTTGACTTCTGGCATGAGCAAGAAGACTTCTATTTCAGGCAGCACAACATGAAAACTTTAGGTTGGGTTTGCCAATTCTTTCTCCTCTGTGGGCTGTGTTTTTGTCCTGTAGTAAAGGATTCTTGTGCCTCATCTCCTGTCCTTGTGGCTGTATGACCTTAGTGAAGAAGGGGAGTGCCACTGTGTCTGAACCCAGTGACCTTGAGATAGGAGCAGAGGCATTCTGAAAACTTGTTTTTAGGGGGAAGGTTATCTTCTCCCTGTTTTCAAGCTGCCCATGAACAGCCAAGAGTGTTGGGCCTCATTTTGTTTGTAGACCTTGACAGTTTCAGTAGCCCCACAGAGGCACTGTTAAATTGGCAGTGCTTTGATTGGTTGATGGGATGGTTCCCTAAATTTCCTGAGGAGATGCACTCTATCCTACACACCTCCTTTGCTTTTTAAAAACTGCTGGCAGCACATCTGAGGTGGGAAATGGCTCCTCAGGGAAGTGCTCACAGTCCCAAGGCTGCCAGAGCTCAAGCAGTGTTTGGACAATGATTTCAGGCACAGGGTGGGATTTCTGGAGCTGTCCTGTCCAGTTGCACTTGATGATTCTTGTGGGTTGTATTGGGTTTGCATGGCCAGGTTTTGGTAGCAGGGTGGCTACAGGGGTGGCTTCTGTGAGAAGCTGCCAGAAGTTTCTTCCATGTCCAGCAGAGCCAGCACCAGCTGGCTGCAGGGTGGACCTGCCGCTGCCCAGTGCCAACCAATCAGTGATGGCAGTAGCACCTCTCTGATGACATATTTAAGGAATAAAACATTATTGCACAGAGGTAATTTCACTCAGAGAAGAGAGGGGTCAGAATATGTGAGAGAAACAAGCCTGCAGACAGCAAGGTCAGTGGAGAAGGAGGGGGAGGACGCGCTCCAGGCACCAGAGTGAGGTTCCCCTGCAGCCTGTGGTGCAGAGCATGGTGAAGCAGCTGTGCCTCTGCAGCCCACGGAGGTTCATGTGGGTGCAGATCCACCTGCAGCTCCTGCAGGAGCCCACACTGGAGCAGAGGGATGCCTGAAAGAAGGCTGTGAACTCCTGGGAAACCTGAGCTGGAGCAGCGTCCTGGCAGGGACCTGTGGACCTGTGGTGAGAGGAGCCCATATGGGAGCATGTGACCTTGTGGGGGATCCACACTAGAGCAGCCTGTTCATAAAATGTTTGAGTGCCCAGGCAGAGATGATGTTGAACCTGCATCCAGTACCTGTATTCTTTATGTAGGTGTCCAGCAGCAGTGCTGTCTTGGATGGCCCCTCCATTCTCAGGCTGCTTCATAACAGAAGTCTGTCTTTGCCAGCCAGCCAGCTCCTCCTGTGACCTTTTGTGGCAACTGGTTTCTTCCTAAACACTGGATTATCCTTGTTTGTACATGGATATACTGCACCCGGGAGTGATCTCCATCGGGCATGACAGTTAGGTGATATTTGTACTGACAAGCCTGTGATGGTGGGGCTGGTGTCCCCACTCACCTTTCTGTAACAAGAAATGAGGCAGAGAGCCTCAAAATGGTGTGGGCTTTATCCTGCTCTCTGCACTCACAGTGGCTGACTCAGCTGAGGAAAAGTGATTGTTGCAGTGTCTTTGGGGGCACAGACATGCAGACCCTTGGGGTTGGGATGTGGGGGCCCAGGACTCAGCCACCATGTTGTTGTGAGGTAGCGTGAGAAACGGATTTGTAAAGAATTCTCAAAATCTGACAGAAAGCTCACATAGTCTTGTACATCTGTGTGCAAACACTGAGATAAGGTGTGCTGACTTAGGAAGGCTATGGAATAGAAAGGACATTGTTGAGGGAGAGAATGTTCCAAAATATGGCTTTGCAAAAAGACCAGATATTTTAGAGAATTAGAACTGTGAAAGATGCGTTGTAGCAGGAACACATGGGGTAAAAATACAGGTGATTGGTGTTAGAAGTAACAGCAGCCTTGTGGGGCAGAAGCCAATAGGCTGAAAAACATTTCTAAGGTATTGTAACCAGGAAATAGGTTGGCTTCTGATGGAATGGCGTTGAGTTTTACATCTCTTATGTCTCAGCCTTTATCGAGACTGATAATGGAATAAAATCTTTTAAAATGCCTCTCACTTGCCCCGTCTCTGTAAAAGCTAGGAAAACCAACAAGGTAGGAGAGCATGTGGTGATGGGAATGGCAGGGCTCTGTCCCAGCAACCCTGGGGTCATCAGCAGGTGGCATTATCCAAGACCCCTTGTACAAACCTTCTTTCTTTAAACAAACCTTCCAGAGGACAGGAGATCTTTTTCTTTCTTTGTGAGCGCAAAATAAGACAAAATTATCCATATGTACCTACTTTTGGAGAAAAAGTTGGCTGGGGTACTGAGTGTCCACAGTTACTTACTGGTTATTTACAGTCACGTTTGGGTGCATGTAGGAAGGGATGGTGTAAGGGTGATCTGCTCATCTCTTCTCCAGGTATGAATTCCACCTGCCAGTTGCAGTGTTGAAACAAAATTTTATCACCTTGGCTCTGCTCCAAGTCAAACCAGGTTAATAAAACTGGTGACCAAGTGTCTGCAGGCATGAATGTGTCTCAGTTTGGCCTGCAGGAAGCCCTGGCAGTGTTGGTGACCATCAAGTCCTTTTTCATGAAGCATGCACTGGTAAATGGAACTGCAGGCTTCTGGTTTACTTGAAGCTGTAAGGCCAGATCTTATCAAATTCTGGTATTAACAGAAGCACAAAGCTGGCTTGAATGCAGTATTGTACAGGGAATAGTAAACAACTCAAGGAAGTGGGTTTCTAGGAAAACTGACCTTCAATTCAGCTGCAATCCCTAGACAATAAATTGTTTCATAGGATAACACAAAACCCAAAGACTAACCACGTGACAAGACAGGAAGTTTTTATTCCTAGTTAGATGAGATAGCAAACCACGTGAAATTCCACAAGAAAGATGCCACCTATTTATCTTTAAAGAGGAAGAGACAAATGTGCATTTTGTAGATGTCAGGTAAAGCTAATTCTCAAATAAAATTGTATATGAACGTCCTTCCATCAAACACTGCAGTTATTTTAATGTGTTTGTAGGGTACTTGACACTTCAATGTTTTTTTAATAGATTGGTCTCCTGAACAATGGTGAAATGTTTTGACTGTGGCAAAATAAATAACCCACGTTTGACCTGTGGGCTGCTGGAGCCTGGTGGCTTCAGCCATCAGGGCTCCGAGGATGTTACGGTGGAGCCAACAAAAGATAAAAGCTGACTGATAAAGCTGAAAGCAAAAAGATACCCATGTAGTTTTGGGCAAAAGCAGAACTGTTGGCACCGTCCTGGTTAAATTCTCACGTGATTAACTGCCTTTACTGCTCTGTCTCCTTTCTATTTTTTTCAGAGATCTCCTGTCTGGAAAAGTGTGTGGTGCTGTAGGATGGCTCCTCATCCTCCTGGCAGCCAGGACTTTCAACATCAACTGAAAGACCCACAGTAAGGTAATTTGCAAGTGCTTTAGGATAAATTACACAAAGTTTGTCAAACCAAAGGCTTGTTATTTCTCAGTGATTCTCAGAGCACTTTACCATATGGTTTCACAGATAGCATACACAGTTGAACAACCAGCAGAGTAACTTTTCATAGTTCTCATTTTAATACAGAGCAATGTGTCTTCTTGCTCTTGATTGTTTTATGCATTTAAGATGTTATTTTAGTTAACTGAGCTTGTTTTTACTTATGGTTACAATATCAGGGCGTAAATATGAACTTAGATACTGAGCAAGCTTCCATGTGGGGTGGAGCAAAGGGGATCAGCAGAGTGTGAAGCAGTGGTGGAGATTGCTTAGGGAGAGGGAGGGAAAGCTCAGGCACTGAAGGATAGACAGGACCTAGCTGACATCTGCTTGGAATCATGGGGTTGGTAATGGCAGGTTAACAGAGATTAATACAAGGGCTGGACAGCACCCACATTTGACATGGTGTGTGAGCAGTGTTTCTGTTGTAGGCCTGATCATCCTCAGATGATAATTGCAAATGGAGACCCAAGGCTTGAGATGCAAGCTGCAGAGCTGGGAAGAACCCCACTCAGTGTTTGTTCTGCCTGACTTCTCCATGGCACATGTTTTGGAAGTACAGCTCATGGAGGAGACGATGAATGTCATTGCACATCATTCGTAGAAACAGGCTGGCTCATCCTCTTGGCTCTGGCTGAGACTGCAACAGAAGTGTCCTTCCTGGAATCTTTGAGACAAACCTGGATTGAACAGATACTAAAGAGCTCCCAGGGAATCAGGAGAGAATGTGTGGCCCTTCCTGAGCACCAGGATCTCAATTTCCACTACAACAGTATAGTGCTGCTCTCCTGCCCAGCAATTACTTTGCCCGGGCTTTTCCAAGTAGGAGGTTGATAGGTGTGTATCTGCTATGGCAAAGGTTTCCCTTTTCTCCATGGCTAACAAGAGGCTCTGTCAAGTTAACAGGAGAAGGCTGGAGATAAGTAGCACCAGGTATGTATCTAAATAAAGCAGGAGAAAAACTATTACAGAGAAGACAATACACAAAAGGGAGAGAAGGGAAGAGAAGCATCTGATTTTCAGCAGCTCCTCACTGGACCCTGTGGCTGTCCCACTCCTGCAGCTAAAAATGTGACTGCACTTCTCTGATGCTCCTGTCAGCTGAGAACAGAGAGGAAAGCACTATGAGGCCACATTTTCCCAAGTGTAAGACAGGAACAGGATTATTTATACCACTCAAGAAGCAGGCTTACATCTTGCATTCCCTGCAGCACTTTTCACCCCAAGGGATGCCAAATGGCATATTTGTCCTGCCAGAGATGTCAAGAGCAATGGTTTCTGATGTTAAGGCAGTGGGAAGAGTATGGGAAAGACCTTTACCAAGAAATATTTCACTTCTGGCTCTAAAATTAGTGGATCCCCATGGAGATGTGATTCTGTAATTCATATATCTGCATAGCCTGAGTTTTGCTTCCAGATGTGACGTGCTGAGATAATATGCCTACATTTTTTTTTTTTTTTTGCCAGGGGTATGGAGAGGAATTTGGGCTTTGTGATTCTTGTGTTTCTTTCTCTGGAGCAGTGGAGAGTCTTGGAATGCTCTTATTCCTGGCAGCTGTCAGGGATAGGAGCTGGAGAAGCTTCTTTTCTGATGGGAGGCCAACTAGCCGTGAGTTTAATAAATTACCTCTTCACCTGTCTGCAGTGCTGCCCTGCTCCTTGGAAGACCAGCTCTGTGAGATATTCCCAGTCAAGGAACAGAATTTTTTCTTCCTTTCCATCAAACTGATTTTAAAAGGGGGGATAAAACTCCACAACCCATCTTAGCCCAGAAGTGGTGTCAGTTTGTCTCTCTGTCTGTCAGCTCTGGGGCAATGTGCTAGGCTTCCTGCTGGGATGGCACAGACAAAAGGCTGCTGAGGGAGGCATTTGGATAAAGGATCCCTGGTTCTTTCCAGCCTGTGTAACTCCAGATGATCTTTCCAGTCATTGTTGCTGGGAGTGTATTTTTCTGTGTTTTTTTAAATTCTCACCAATGAGGAGGCTCACCAGTCTTCTCAGCATTGTGTGTCTGAGGAAGGAATGCTGGGAGCAGAGCATTTCAGTGGGATGGGGTGAATGTGAAGATCTCAAGGAGCAGAAAAGTTGTGTGATGGCAGACTTGGTCTGCTCCACTCTGTTCAGGGAGGTTAATTATCACCCAGAGCTGTGGCAATAGGGAACTGCTCAAAAGCCAAGTCCTCACTATGCTTACAGAAAGAACTAAAACAAGTTCCAGCAACCAGAGCCTGTAATAAGGCCAGATTCAGAGCACTTACCCCCCATCTCCCAGAGATTGCTCCAGGCAAGGACATTCCATGGGCTGTGGGCACTGGCTGGAGGAACCTGCCCATAATCCCAATAATACCAAGTGGGAGAGGCGGAAATCATCTAGGTTGGACCCATGTCATCTGCTGGCCCTACACAGATCCAAGGCAGTTTCTTTATAGGGGCATGAGCTGGCTGGGCTGGACACCAAGTACACAAATCAGCACTAATGAAAACCTGACAGGGTTTGCAGTCTCTGCAGCTCTGCTCTGTGGATACTGAGCAGCCACTTGCTCATTCCACCATCAAAACCACTGTGCCTTTCCCTTCTGGAACATTTCAGCCCATGGAGAACAGAGACCAGTTGGCTCACAAAGCTTTCCCTCACTCCTGGCACAGTTTACTGGGGCTTTGCTCTGTGACAGAACTCTGGGCATTCTTGAAAGTGACACTGTGTAAGATGTGGGGGCTTTGCTTCAACAAATACTGTTGTCTCTGGGTGCTTGTTTAGTTTTTGAGAGAAGGTTTGGTGCAGAAGGGAAGGAACTAGCTGGAAAATGGCCAGTGAGTGTGGAATTATGGCAAGCTTGGGAGTTTCTGGGCTATTAGTTTCATTTGGTAAAAGCAAGACAAACAGCTGTGCAGAGTTTGCTCTTGTAATTTCTTCCCCTCCAGATTCCCTCCAGATTCAAATGCATGAAAGCATTTGCTTCTGAAGATGACTGCTGAAAGGGAGGGGAAAACAAGAACCTAAGGTTGCCAAGCCAAGCCTTTGCTAGCCCTGAGGCATGACCACTGAGTAGCTGCATGCTGCAGACAATGTAATTCTTTTTCTCCCCCACTTATAACTCAGTTCTTACATCATCAAATAATACTGTGAACATGTCCAAACACCCCCAGCTTCTTTAGCAGCTTTATTCCACTGGCTTCCAGCCAAACATTGGTTTTGGTAGGTTGTAGACATCACTGAAAGACAAATTTATCCTGCAGCTAAGACGGATTGATCTGTAGAACAGTTCTGTTCTTGAGCACATCTTGTGATGTTCTGTTCTGTAGACCAGAGACATGGGAGAGTGGAAAGCACACAAGGCACAGGCAAGTAAACAAGATTTGGTACACAGCCCAGTGAAGAACGTGCACACAGATAAGTTTATGGCACAATTCAAATGCCAGCTTGCCAGCTGACACCCTCAACACACACAGTATAGGATTTAATGGCAATCAAGTTTGTTTATGAATAAAAAAAACCCAAACAAACAAAAAAAAAAAAACCACCACCACCAAAAAAAAAACCCAAACACCACTCCAGGCAAATCTGCCTTTTATATGTCCAGGATGTAACTAAGGATTAGTGAAGTGGACATGGAATTAAATGGATATTGGAGATCAAAAAGGGCTGACAGAAAACCATCTTCACTTAATGATCCCAGGAGCAGTTTGCTTAAATTAAAAAGTCATCTTGTTTTTACAGCACTGAAGAATGGAAGAACTTCTGCTGTGAGCGTTGATGCTGAGACTGGACACACCAGCAGCACTGGGCTTGGAGTCTCTACACCACAAATGAAGCAGCATCTCCTGGGATTGCAGGTGGGATTGCAGGTAGGGCTGCAGAGAAACATGTATTTGGAAAAGGATGCTGTTGCCCCTGAGAGGCCAGGCCCTGTGCATTGTGCAGTCTTTGTTTTGTACCTTCCTGCCCATGGGCTGGGAGCCCTGTGGATCCCATAAATCTTACTTCTTATAGAGCTGTTTAAGAGACCAGCTCTGCTCTTGACCTCAGTTTTTACCAGGTCACCCCTGGAGAGTTCCAATACATCCCCATTTCCCAATCTGACCTCATGTTTGAGCAAACCAGCCTGGTGCCTCCGTTCTGACAGACTGAGATCAGCAGTGGGGGTGGGTGCTGAGGAAATGATGCTCCAAGGAAAGTCCATTCTCTGATGGTGGTTGGGGGGGGGGGGGGAATAGGTTTTCTTTTCTTACACCAAGAAGGTGAAAAGCCCTGTTTTGCATATACCAAGCCTGCTTTTGGCTAATGTGCTTGCCAGAGATTTGGATATTCCCCCAAGCACAATCCCTCCTGAACAGACAGTGCTACAGACAAGTTCTCCACAATCACCAGCGCAGATCCTGAAAAGCAAAGAAATCCATATTTTTCTGCTTGTAGGAATTTTCTATCCCTTGTGGCTCTTGGTTTTGCAGTAATGTTACATGGAGGAGATCGAAGGAAAATGTTTCCTGCCTCCAGAATTTCCCTTTGGGACCCCTATTAACAAAAAAAGTCTTGTAGTTGTGAAACCTGTTGACTGGCTTTGCTGTGACATAAAAGAGGCACCTTCAGTTCTCTGGGTATTCAGTAACAGTGTGAGTGTTTTGAGATTTGAGATACTGTCAGCAAAAGCTTTTTTTATATCTGAGATTCATTTTTTATGAGAGCTGTGCAAAAGCAGCCTAGGCATAAGAAGCAATATGTCCATTGTCCCTTCAACTTTCATGGTTAATGTTTAACAACTTAGAAAGTTAAAATAGCCCTTTTCTGTAAAACTACATCCCTGGTAGACGTGAACATTTCTCTGGCTGTGGTGTCCATCTTTGCAAATCTTTCCCTCTGCTGGTGGGGTGATATACTCTGGACTGCCAAAGATCGATTTTCATAACACAAACTCCTCTTTTCTGTGGTGGATTTGCACCAAGTCTTCCTTTGATTTGTTGGGTTGCCTCCCAGCCACAAAGTAAAATGGATCTGTATCTAGCCATCAGTATTTAGGGGGCAGGGATTGCTTCCGGATCAGAGCTGCAAGCAATTACTGCATGAAGAATATATGTTTATGGTTATATCTAAAACCTTGGGCAGGTGGTGGTCTGAAAGTTTTCTGGATTGTAACTATGGCAACTTCCAAAGTTCACATGCATTCCCAGTGACTCTTCTTCCAGGTTAGAGATAAAGAGTTTCCATTTTAGGGCAGACCAATGTCATTAAGAAAAATACAGGAAAGTTCAATTGTTTGCAATAAAAATCTTTAATTTCCCTGGTCTTTGTTAAATAAGCTTCTGGTGATAAACAGAAACAGTACAGAATGGATGCCTTGCCTGAGAAATTGGATCTGTGTGCAGTGTCTGGGAATGCTGGGAGACAGGGTGTGCACACTGTTGTAGGGAAATCCAGAGGGAAGACCAGCCCAGTCCTTCCACACTCCTTGGTGAGGCAGTGCCTGGCGAGCGCCTCTGCCACCTCACCATGCGCTGCTGCAGGATAAGGCTCCCGAAAATTGCCAAAGCCCTGATTTGCCTCATTGTTGTAACACAGTTCTACCTCTTCATTGGCAATTCCAGCTCCTTGTTTGACTTGGCCAAGACAAAGATTTTCAGGTAAGGGACCTGTTCCTTTGTGGCATGCATTGTCTGGTGTGGGTGCTTGTGCTCACTTTCTCTCTCTGTCTCCCTGGTTTTTTTACCCTGAAACTTGCACTTCTGATCTGAATTAGGTGACCAGTTTTCTTTAGCAGAGCATGGTGTTGGAAGATCCACAGTCAAAAACCTGCTTCTCTTAGTTCACTATTTTCCAGGGCTTCCTTTTTTAGCTGTCTAAAGCAGCTTTTGGTTCACTAATCCTCTGTGTTTTCATACTTTGTCACTACACAGTACTTGCATTTCCTGTTGGCTCCCAGAAGGACCTTAGTCAGCCCTAATCCAGACTGCATTGGTGGACAGTGAATTTGGTGGGACGGCTTTGAATTTATGGCAAGTTCAGCAGCTGATTCCTAACCCAAAATATGCTGGATACTGGGACACCAGTGTCATGTAGACATGATATCTTGATATCTATTTTATATAAATGGTCAAGTAAATCCTACAGGAATGGGTGTGGAGGGAATTGCAATGAAATATCTCCAGCATCACTGGCAGGAGACATGGCATGAGCCCTTGCAGACGCCTGAGCCTTTCCCAGTTCAGGTATGGCTCCTGGATGTGTTGGTGCTGTGTATAGGAAACACCACTCCCCAGCCTCCCCACCACCCTCACCTGGTCCCAGCTCTCCCAGGAAGCTCATATGGCTTGCCTGGGTTGGGTTGGTTCTCAGCTGAATGTCTAGGCTGGTGCTATGGGGGCAGGCAGGAGGACTGAGGCTGGGAACATCTGCAGCTCTTCTGGAGATGACTTGAGTTCAGCTCAGTTCTAGCAGCTTGAGACCACGCTTTGAGGACAGCTGTCAATTTGGAGAGGTTGAAACCTGCACAAAGGAGGTAGGAGGGAAAGGAGAGAAGGAGGAGGTGTAGAGAAGTGGAGTTCTCCTTGATCCCAGAGCCCATCAGTGTCAGAGCTGGAAGAAGAAGTGGCTCTCTATATTTACCTGCTTGAAGCAATTTCCTTCTATTGTAGTTTCAGAGAATGGAAATGCCTGTATTTATACAATTTAAGTAAAATACAACAAGGTATGAGCTCTGTGTGGTTGTCTGTGTTGCAGTTCTATTTCTGTACCTTGTATGTCACGTAGAATACACAAAGCAGCATTTTCATGGCTTTATCCTCTATTTGTCCTTGGGCTTTGTAAAAGGGGAGGAAAATGACAGAAAATGTCATTGAGCTTTTGCAGTTGTTTGCCAGCTGGACTCTAGAGCCTGAAATTCACCGAGCTGCTTTGACAATTTGTCTGGATTTAAAATGCTGGTCAGGAGAGCAGGGTCCTGTGTAAGCACAAGTGCCTGGCCATGTGGGCCTGACTGCAGGGAGCAAGGTTTGGGATGTGAAGAGTCCATAGTTTTACATTTTGGTCTCTGGCACAGCATTTGAAGTGTAACAGACTGAGGTGGAATCTGCCCTGCAAGACAGCACATAGGGAAAGCCTGGAGTGGGGGATGGTTTCTCATATTGAAACTCCTGTTTCATTTGTTCTCTGCACTTTATTTCAAAGTTTTAAACATCATCTTAAAAATACAACAGAAATTCACCAAGGGATTTAAGATCTGCCTGAGCTACCTTACCAAATTTCTCTTTATTTAGAGTGTCCATATAAAATCTTTCCTCTTATTGGGCAGTAAACAGTAAGTTTATACATGAAGCACTATGATAGAAATCACATGCTGCACACTTGGTTGAAACTGGCTAATGATTATGAGAGAGGCAGAGCTGATAGGCCATTTGCTACAAGCTCTCTTTTTTAGCCTTGCAAAGGTTCATATATTTATCTGATATGAAACAATGTTTAAAAGCCTCCTTAGTTGATCATTTCCTGAACACTTTCAGAGTGGTATGACATCCATCAAATTTCAGCAGCAACTGAGCTGCTATCTGCAGCCTGTTATCTGCAGAAGTGCTCTTTGTCCCATTTATCACTTCGGAAGCAATCCACAGCGTTCCGAAACAAGTGCGTCATGCACAGGCCAAACATGAGTGTGGGATCAGACTGCCACAGCCATGCTTTATCCTGAAAAGCTTTGCTGTACAGAAAAGCTCAGCTGCAGATATTTTTCACCTTCCTTTTTCCTCTTCTACCCTCCAGCCATGTGCAGAGAAGAGGGAACATTTAGGACAAAACTCCGCCACTTCTGCCTTGATTTTTTTCCTGGGTTTCAGCACAGTCTTTTGCACGTGGCTCTTCTGCTGTCGGCAGATGTGTCCTCCTGTGATAACCTTGTATCTGCCTGTGCCTCTGAATCAGGCAACAGGGCAGCTGCAATATTAGAGGCAAGTGCTAAAAATGTAGAGATTTTGCATTTTAATAGCTTCACACACAGTGAAGGTGTCTTCCTTCACACACGGTGCCTGATGAGTGCTGTGTGATGCCCTTGCACTACCTGATCAAGGTGGAGAAGGAGAGAAAGAAGTGCCCTCTGGCCCCAAAAGCTCAAGAGGTGATGTAGGGTAAAGAAGTGAGTTTCACTTCTTCTTAGACTTCCCTTCCTGAATTCTGGAAGATCTTCATGCTCTGTTGCTGAAGCACAGGGCTCTGCTGGCAGAGGAGAGAGGCAGATGGCTGCCTCCATGGTGGGGGCCATGTCCTGAGCCCAGGATCTGCAAACCAACCCCGCAGTGCTCCAGGGACGTTGCCAGGGGTCCTGCCCAGTGCGTGGCAAAGCAGGGCTGTACTGGTTGGCTGATAGTGCCAGTGTGAATGTTTCATGTGCCAAGTGCTGAGGAGAGAATGTGTAACTCTGGGATTTGCCTAGTGGGGAGATAAGCAGTATTCAGGCTAGAATGGTGTAGGAAGTTGAATAATGTTTTGGCAAAGTTTAAAATGAAATTGCTTGAAAGCAGAGAGAGATGCTCAGAGTCAAGAGCACTAGAAATGAGCTGAGGGGCGTTCAGTGTTAAGTGTGTGTGATGTATCTGCTTTTCCTTTGATTGCATTCAGGAAATTGAACGTTTTCCAACATGCCCCAGAGACACAACAAGTGGACTCCCAAGAGCAACAGGGTTTAAACTATTCTGATAATGGGAAGTCCAGGAGCATTTCAAAGGTGACTTTGGGAGGACACATGACAAGCCTCGATGATATGGTGGAGAAGACACCAAGATGGAATGGAAAGGAGGAGCAGAAGGAAACCATGAAACCAGTTTTGAGTGTTAAGGAAGCCAAGGAGAAAATGGCTGTGAAACCACCACCCCAGTTGGAGGGAATTGAGAACACAGCAGTGAAAACAACGCCTATGATGCAGGAAAACAAGGAGGAAACAACAATGAGGCCAGCTCCATGGGTGGAAGAAGCCAAGGAAAAGACAACAGTGAAACCACTTCCCAGGGAGAAGGGAGGCAAGGAGAAGGCAACAGTGAAACCATCCTCTGTGGTGAAGGAAGCACATGAGAACAACACATCCGAAGACCAAGCAAAACCCAAAGCACCTCCTGCATCAATGAAAACTGTAAGACCTGCTCCTCAGGCTGCTGCCGTGACACAGAAGAGGAAACTGAGCTCTGCTAACTTCACATCTGAGCCACAGTGGGATTTCGAGGACGAGTACCTGCTGGATAACTCATCCCCACCCTCGGTAGGTGGATGGTGCAGGTGGTCACCAAGAATGGTGCCTCCCCATTGACCTCCTTGTCTGCTGGCCCCTGGGCATCTGTGCCCTTTGCAGCTGGGGAGGATTTCAGAGATGGTAGGTCACTCACTGTTGGGTGCAGATGCTGGTGGGACCCAGACAGGAAGACCTCTATATCCAACATCTGCATTCACATGAAGACTCAGTTTAATTAAATTTGAGCATCTCTTAATTACTGATGGCCAGGAACAGGGCCTTTAGGAAAGTAGTAAACTCCAGCAAAGTTCTCAGCAAGCAGCTGGGGCAGGTTGTGGTGTCTCATACTGTCTCTGTCCCCCGTCCTATGCTGGTAAGTCTTTGTAAAGCTTATCCAGAGCAGTTTTCCCTGGCACCTATGCTGGTAAGTCTTTGTAAAGCTTACCCAGAGCAGTTTTCCCTGGCACCCCTGTTTCTGGAAGGCTTGGAACTGGTGGGTCACCTTCTCACATGTTGTGTCTCACTCCCAAACCTGATCTGTAATTTTGCAGAGAGAGGGAGTCATTAGGAACACTCTCCCCTCCTTAATTTCCTACATGATCAGAGTTTTCCCTTGTTCCCCTGGTACCAATCCAGTCTAACTCTGAGGCACAAGAAGTACCAAGCCTTGGACAGTACCTGCTTGAGCAGGACGGGAATGTCCCTGTTTCTGGACATGAAATATGCTGTGAGTGAAATGATGCCACCATGAAACCCTTTGGCAATGTTGTCCTCAGTGTGCTCCTGTGGTGACAGGCAGAATGAGGGCTGTCTCCTCAGGCTGTGACAGGGCTGTCATCCTCATCCACTGCAGAGATCCCAACTCAGCCACGGAGCACTCAGCAAGGCTTTGGCAATGCAGGGGATTTGAGTTGGGCACGAGGGTCCATTTGATCTCTATTTTGTCTTTCAGTAGGTCTTTGAGGAAGGTGTCTAAGAAAGTATAGCCCAAATTGACTCAGCAGAAAATTCAGTGTAGTGGAGCTGTTTGCTTTCCATCTGCACACAAAGCCTCACTCTTGCCAGCTGCAGTGAGACCTCCCTTGTAGGATAAGCTGGCTTGGATTCCCTTCTCAGCTGCACATTTCACTGATTTATTTATGACATTGAACAAGTTGTTGCACATTTTTTCTTATCCTTAAAGGGAGTGGCAATGCTGATCTGATTTCATTTGTTCGTCAGTGTTTCCTCGGGTGGACTTTTAGGACCTTGTGAGGTGTGTTGCCAACAGGGACTGCTCATTATAGCATGTATATATTATTGCAGCATATTCCTAGTGCTTACAGCCTTATTTGATGCATTTAGGTTAGACCTATTACAAATGTTAATTTGCATCAGCTAATGAGGCCCAAAGCCAGTGGACCATTTAAGCATGACAGGCCTGTTGTTCTGAAGAGGAAAGTCTCAGAGACTTGGAGTCATCCTGGCTCCCTTGTGGGTGCCATTTCACCAGCTGGTTATGGATGTAGTGCTAAAATTGTGCTTCATGTTCCTGGTGATGGGGATCATGAGGGAAATGGTACCACTGGAGTTTCTGTGTGTCCCTTTGGTCCTGCCACAGACAGGCACACAAGCACTGGCACTCAGTCAGGTTTATCACCTCTGCTCATCAGTCATTACTGTTTCCTTTTTGCTTTTCAAGACCTGCTCTGAATCAGTGAGGGCCAGGGCTGCCAAGTCTGACTGGCTGCGGGATCTTTTCCTGCCCAACATCACACTCTTCATAGACAAGAGATACTTCAATGACAGTGAATGGAACCGCCTGGAGCATTTTATACCCCCCTACGGCTTCATGGACCTGAATTATTCACGTGAGTCCCTCAGGGCTTGTCAGGATGGGACTTTCAGCCTCTTAACAGGAACCTTATGCTGAGTAGCTGGAGGTTTGCAGCATCTCCCCATCAAAGGCATCAGTCTAGGAGGATCTCATGATGGAAACTCTGGTGGTTTCACTGTGTCCATCCCAAAGGCTCTTGACAACTCACCACTGTGTTTGCTTCACAGTGGTAAAGGAGGTCATATCCCTGCTGCCCCCAAAGCCACACCAGCAGCTGCTCCTGGCCAGCCATGACAGCAGCGTGCCCACATGCATCAGCTGTGCTGTTGTGGGGAATGGAGGAATACTGAATAACTCTGGGATGGGCCAGGAGATTGACTCCCATGACTATGTCTTCAGGTAAGGCTGCCTTCCTTCTCAGAAGATGCACAGCTGGCTTACTGTGGCTAGCCCCTGACTGTGGCTGGATCACTTCATCTCTTCTAATATTCCACTCATTCCCAAGTGCCAAAATGATGGATGGCAGGAGATAAAAAGTCCAAAAATAATTGGAAAGTTACTAAATATCCAGTGCCTGTGGTCACAAATGAGCCACAGAGAGCCATCCCCACATCAGGGGCTCTCCTGCAGATCAGGGTGCCAATCAGAATGGGCCTAGTCTACCCTTCCTCCAGGCTAACACTGTCTTTTCCTATTAGAAATGTGCATGGGAGGGGTTTCAGTGGTCACCTAACTCTGCTCCTCTGTTTGATTTCCTTTGCCAGGGTGAGCGGGGCTGTTATCAAGGGTTATGAAAAAGATGTGGGAACAAAAACCTCCTTTTATGGATTCACAGCCTACTCCCTGGTTTCCTCTCTTCAGATCTTGGGACACAGAGGATTCAGCAACATCCCATGGGATAAAGTGAGTGAGGTCCCTGCTGCGTGCATGCACAGCTTTAACAGGATGCTGTTTGTCTGTGTGCTTCAGTTCTGCTCTTGCCACGAGGAGCAAAGGGGCTGAGGGGCTTTAGCATTACCCTCAGTGAGGGAACCTGCACTGCATTGGCTCATTGTGAGTGTTTGCAGTGGCAAGCTGTGTCAATCCCACCCCAGCCTTGTGTCACCGTTCAGTCAGGAATGGGAGTGAAGGCAACACATTAACTCTATTCAGCGGGCTAATTCAGGTTTATTAGAAATCCATTCCTTTTTATACACCATTCTGATACAGGTGGACTTGATTGGCCACTTAATTAACACCCCATTACACCATTGGCTAATTAAGAAGACACCCTTTCGTAAACATCTTATGAGAAAACAACTGTTCAAACAGCTGCAAGATTGTTTTAGTTTTAGTTCATTCTCTCACCCTTCTCAAAACTCACCAGAACAATTCCTGGGAAAGTTTATTTGGCTTTCTCTCTCTCTGACCAGACTGTCACATCCACAGCCTTGTGGCAGGTAGGAGGAGCTGCACATCAGATTTTATCTCCATTCTGCTGCTGTGGGCTGATTGAGAGCTGCAGACTGAAGTGTGTCCAAGAAACTCAGTGAGCCAAGATGTCTGCTTGCATTTTTTTCAAAGTGCTGTTCACTAATGCTCCCTTGTTTTCTTAGCACATCAGATACATTCACTTCCTGGAGGGAGCAAGAGACTATGAGTGGCTGAAGGCTCTTCTGTTCAACAAGAACATCAGGAAAGGGTTCTTGAACATCGGCAGGTAAAACAAACCATAGCCCCCTCTACCCCTCCAGTGACAAGCTCTCTGTTGTGTTCTTCTCCTCTCCCAGTGCTCAGCCCTATGGAGGACCAGGCCAGGGTAAAGCCTCCCTCCCCTGGCAGACTTGCAGAGAGAAATCTCTCATTTCCTCCACAGCTCTGAGCACTGCTCTAGTCCATACACCTCCTTTGCAGAGGTAGCTGAATTCAGTGGTGTGTGGCCAGAGCTTAGAGAAAGCTTTGTGGCTTTTGGGGATGAACCCATGCTGCTGGCTGGTCTGGTGTGGCCTGCTCATGGATGAAGGCCTGGTTTCACTAATTTTTGCCTATACAAACACATGCTTTTGATATTCCTGTCTCCTTTTGTTCCCTCTCCTCCCTGATCTCTTCCTCTGCAATGCACACAGGCTATGGAGGCTTTGTCATAATGTGGGAAATGTTACAGAATATCTTCACAGTGTGATAAATTGAGGCGAATAATTTGATTCAGCCTTTTTAAGGTCAATTAGAATTTTATTAATTACAGCAAGCAGTAGCAAGCAAAACAGCGCTGGGTGGGTAGGGGTCTCCTAACCGCCCCTCCTGCAGTGTCCCACACTGCAGTGCCCCACACCCCACCCCCCTTATTCAGTCTCTTTTATAGTTTCTTGGAGGTTTCTTCATTCGCGTCTCTTGCGATAGCGGTGGGCGTAGCTTGAGCATCCCTCTGCATCGTGTCTGCGTTGTGTCGAGGCAGGTGATCGTTGGTTTCACAATCGGTTCCGGACAGTCATGGGCGTACCCGGAGCACTCCTACGTTGTCTAGTCCGGTGGCCGTTGCCTGGTGGTCGCTGATTTCATAATCAGCTCCGGCCATCCCCCGACATTCTTAGCCTGTGTCTGAAAAAAACTACAAAAAGCTCCCTATATGGTGATTAATCATACTTGTAATCTTACGGTTTTGCAATATATCTATAGCCTTGCGGTTTGTAGCAGTTGCTACGAGCTAGTATAAGGCTAGTCCCTTATACTTTAATTTTTATTTTTCCTCCTTTAATATTCCAATTCTTTTGATGAACAAATAAGTTACCACAGTTTATCACAACAGTGTTTCTGGTTCTTCTCTTACCATCAAGTGCATCAGGGTTGATCCTTTCCAGCTGTGATGAGGTGTAGGAACATGTCTTGAGTCTCCCCATTCCTGTCCTTAGGCAGAAGCCACGGCAGAAATTCGATAAAGATTTCACAATGGACAAATACCTGGTGGTTCACCCTGATTTCCTCAGATACATGAAAAACAGGTAAGCTGCGGGTTGTGTGCTCTAACAGGCTTGTTTTTCCTGGCCAGCACCATCTCTCTCTGTCTCTGGCCTCTCCTCCCAGCTCCCTCCCCTATAACCACAGTTCAGCCACACCAGCAGCATGAGCTCAGCTGAAACACTCTGGTGCTGCAGTGGGATGCTAGTGGTGGGTACACATCCAGAACCTGTGAGCTGGAGAAGCAACAGCCATCAGACAGTTTGGTTTTCTGCACCCAAAAGAGACCCAGGGCCAATTGCAACTTTAGGTGTAGGAAGAATTTTGCTGAAGTGCCAGAACAGTTGATCTCTAGTTCAGGACCAGCCTTTCATGTTCCCCGTTGCTTGGCACCTTGGAGGAAGGCTCTGTAACAGACCTTCTCTCCAGAGATTCCTTCTAGACTCGGGAGGTTGGTTGTGCCCTCAAGCATGACAGACTCTTCTTCAGCATCCCCTTTGCCTGGCCTGGCTGCTGCTCTTCTGTGCCTTTCCAACCCTTTCCACAAGCCTGCTGGTCACCATGAGATCTGCCCATCAAGGGCCACACATGACCAAGAGACGGAGGAGCAGGAGCTCCTGTAGTGCCCTGCTTTGGCTGCCTTTACCCTTCAGTCTCCTTGAGAGCTGCTGCCTTCCCTGGAGCCAGATGGCCAGCACTCCCTGCCCGCTCTGCCATCCCCCCTCTGACTTGGGGCCTTTCCAAGGCCAAGAGGACTCCATGCTATTTTTTCCCAGTGTTTACTCCTACTTTCCTACCTACTCCTGGCATAACACAGTGCAGCTCCTGGCAGGTTTTGTGACACTCCTCTGCACCTTCCCTATGTCTCATTTCACTCCTAGATGTGGATGGGGAGCAGGATATACCGGGGGGCCTCAAAGCCACCTCTGCACTGCAGAGCAAAGGGCAGATTTAAGAGTAGTGGGCTTTAACCTACGAGATCCTTTAATCCATCCCCTCTTTACCCCCACTACCACTTCCACAAAGCTGGGGCAGAGCTGGGCTTAGGTTGCAGTGCAGGTGGTAGAAAGTTCTGGGCACACTCGTGGCTTCTCTGAAATGCCTCATATGGCCCCAAGCTGCTGCAAGGAGGGAAGATGCTACATGAGCCACAGGGGAACAAGGTGTGCCCTGCTTGAAACATCACAGCCAGCAACTCCTCAGTGCCTTCCTCTCTCCTGCTGCAGGTTTTTAAAGTCTAAACATTTGAAAAAGCACTACTGGAGGCTGTACAGACCCACAACAGGGGCCTTCATGCTGCTGACTGCCCTCCATCTCTGTGACCAGGTAAGGGTACAGTGATTCTTGCACACAGAACTGTCTGGAAGTGGGAGCAGGGGACAGAGGAGAGCAGGGGTGGTTGCTGTCTGCCTCGAGAGTATATGGGCTCATGTCAGGTGTGGAGGAGCAGACTGAAGATGAGAAACAGCCCCAAAATAGCTCTCGTAGAGGTGGTGAAGGCTGCTGTGACCTAGAGCACATGATCTCCCAGGGAGGCAGTGAGGGGACAGCAGGATCTCTGGAGCCAGTGCTCACAGTCTGGTCCTTTTGGACCCCCACAAAGGGTCACCAGAGAAGCCCCAGCTGGCACCTCTGTCCTGTGCTCACTCCCTGTTTGGGAGCTGTGTCCTGTATTTCACCTGGTAGCCCTGCCCAGTGAGCCCTGCATCTTTCCCAGGTCAGTGCCTATGGCTACATCACAGAGGGGCACGAGAAGTACTCCGATCACTACTATGACAAGGTCTGGAAAAAGCTGATTTTCTACATTAACCATGACTTCAACCTGGAGAAGCAGGTGTGGAAAAGGCTTCATGATGAGAATATCATGAAACTTTACCTGAGAACCTGACTGCAGCAAGGGCCATTGCCTGGGAAATCTCAACAACACCTCCCTGGGAACAGAAGAGGAGCACCAGAGCCAAGGTTAGCGCTGGACTGCCAGGCACATTTCATCCCCACAAAGACATTTCCTTCCTTCAGCACCTCTGTTATTTCACAACACTCCAACAAATGTGTGAATGCTGCAGACCCAAAGACCAACAAGCAAATGCAGCCTGCCAACAAATCCCATCTGGCTGTGCTGCAGGACTCTTGTTGGTTGTTGTAGGCATGGGTATTAAGAGAGCAGATCCAGGGTGGATATGGTCCTTTGTGTAATTCAGGTTTTCTCTCTTTGCAAGGAGATGCTGCTCAGGCTGGGGTCACTTCTCTTCTGGGTGGATCCTCTCCATTAGCAATGCCCATTTTGGAACTGGGTATTGTCTAAACAAACTCCTTGAGGAGCTGGAATGGATGGAGGTGGAAACACAGATTCTGTTTCAGGTTGACTCAATTTCTTGGAGGAAGGGTGGGGGGTGCTGCACTGGGATGGACTGGACACATCCAGTGACTAATTTGAGAGAGAATGAGTTTCACTTCTGCTACCCAGTGTGACCTTGCTATGACACTTCTAGAGGAGCACTGCCATCAACTCAAGGGCAGGCAGCTGCTCTCTATGGTGTGCCAGACCTTCTGTACCTGGTGCTCCTTGCCCCAGGGCTTCCCTGGCTGACAAAATGTGAAATTTTGTGGCATGGACCTGATGTGCCAAGTCCTTGTGTAGCTGGACTTCATCATGCCTGGCTCCCAGCTGTGCCCAGGATGCTGTGTTCAACCTCTTGGGAGGAGAGGTGGAAGCTCTCCAAAGTCCAGGGATAGATGCAGCAGATGGCAAAGCCAGGAAAGTACAGGACTGAGGGATAATGAGATTACCTCCACCTGGAGAAGCTCTGCAACTTGTGTGGACATCCCTGAGCATCCCCCACCTGTTCACCTTGCAGGACAGGGATCAGCACCAGCCAAACACCTCCCTGAGGAAGTGGGTGAACACCTGGCAAGTTTGCCCTTGTCCCAGCAACTTCTCTCCAAGTGTATCAGATATTCAAGAAAAATGCATGAAGGGCTGGATGTTTCCCCCGTGACACTGTGCGGGCAAAAAGCCACCTCCAGTGTCCCAGCAGGTCCAGAGCATGTCCCTGGGGTTAACCAGCTGCACACTCACTGGACCTGCTTTGGTTGTGAGTGTTTTTCCATTTCTGCAGCATTTTTGTTGGGGGCAGCAGTGTCTCCAGGGTCTTTCTGGGCTCCAAGGAAGGCATTTCAGCCGGGATTGTCAGCAGGGTTTGTCAGGCTTGATTTCCTTTTTCCCTTTTTCCTTGTGCTGCAGAGAGGCCAGGCAGTTTCTCATGTCTCACTGAGCTTGTTTGTGAAGGACAACCGCCCACATTGAGAATCTAAATGCAGAATTCAGCTTCTCTGAGAGGGTGTAGCCTGTGCCTGGCTGCTCTGCCCATACGAGCCCGCGGTGTCTGTGGGAGAAGGGAGGTGTCCGAAATGCACGGTGCCTCTGTTGGGAATGATGCAGCCCTGTGGGAATGCCAGGCCCAGAGGGAGCCACGGGCTTTGGAGCAGACCAGAAATCCTTCCTGAGCAGCAAATAGGGAAGCCTGAGTGAGGCTGGTCACCATCCAGAGCTGCCTGAGGAGAAACTCCTGCACCCAGGAGCTCTGGACCTGCTGGATGCCTCAGCCGCTCCTGGTGGCTGTGCACTCTGTCCCCAGGTAGCCCTGGTGGTGTCCCCTGTCCCCAGGCCCTGCAGGCTCTCCCTGATGGGCTGTGGGTGGGCAATGAGGCAGTTTTGTTCCTTGCCTGTCCCTCAGGCCATACCACATTGCTGTGGGTTGCTTAGTGACCGGCTCCACCGGGTATTCTTCCTGCCTGAATAGGGCTTTTCTCTTCCCGAGAAGTTGGAAGAAGTTTCTCTTAGACCTTTCCCTTCCCCCTCCTCCTCTTTTGTTCCTCTGTCCTTTGGGAAGCAGGAAGGGGCTGAGTCAAGGGTTCCCCAGTGGGTGAGGGGGCTTTGGGATGGGCTGACAGCCCCCAGCCCACGCTTTTCCCTAGTGTCGAGACTTCCCAGAGGCAAGGGAAGGAAACTTCCCAGGAGGGTTTCCCCAGATCCTGTTCCCTCCAGGCTTTTCTCTCAGCACAGCTGAGTTTGATGTTATCAGGGATAATTTTGGCTGGAGAAGAGCCTTTGCTGTGGCCTGAAGTTTCCCAGCAAGCTCAAAGCCACATCCTTCCTGATCCCAGGAAAGCAACTCTGACCTGATGGTCCCCCTCACCTCCTCACTTTGCTCCTGTCCCTCTGCACCAAGGCATCCCGTCCCACTGTGGGCTGGCTGAGGTGTGGCACACACTGGGACACATCCCCTGGGGCACAAATCCAGCTGTGCCTCACCAGAGCCACCTGATCTTGTGGCATCGGGTCCAGAGTGGCCACAGGAAGTTGAGCGGGGTTGGAGGTGGCATTTCCCAGCCAACTTCCAGCCTGGCACAAACAAATGGAACAAAGCCTGCAGAGAGCAGCTACAGCTGGAGCAGCCTTGGCAAGAGGCAGGATTCAGGACTGGGCAAGCAGCCAGCAGAGTGAGTGTCCCAGGGTGGAAGCAGCACTGCTGGGCTGTGCAGTGGCAGCCCCAGCCTGCTCAGTGCCGCTGGGCAGAGCCAGTGCCACCCCGAAATCCAGGTCTCCGTGGTTGGCACGACATCAAGATTGCCCCTGTGCCACCAGGTGGCAGCTCCTGTTCAGGGATCTGTCTTTGTGCCGGGTCTGGCACATCCAGATGTGCCACCGTGTCCCGGTGCCGGGCACAGCCCTGCAGCTCCCTGCCATTTACTGCCCGGGGGCTCCCTGGGGTGCGAGGGGACACACGGAGCAGAGGTTTGGTACCTTGCAGTCACAGGGTGTGTGCAAAGGTGTGGCCTCTGCTCCTGCAGCATGGCACGGAGCTGAAGGCAGCACGAGCAGAGGGGCTGATGGTGGGATCAGGTCTGACATCCTGAGGGATGCTCAGATGCAGCAACTCCTCCTCCTGCACGGACACAATGCCCAGTGCCAGCGACCAGTGGATTCCCCACTGCCAGCCAGGAGCTCTGGGGGCTGCAGGGTTTAAACAGAGACATTTGATTTGGGGGATAAATAAACCATGTGCCTCAGCATGTCCAGAAGTTGCTGTTTTGTCAGCCCTGCTTTTTTCAAAAGCTCTTGGTGACTACCATGAACTGTTAATTACAGCTGTGCCAGACTCCTCCCGGGGTTCCTCAAGAGTTAACAGCCTTTAAATATTCTCCACCAGATTGTAGAAACCAAAACCACTTGTCACCCAGTTGTTGTCCTGGTGTCACCTTCCTGGCAGAGCTTCAAATTTATTGCTTCATTTGCACCTCTTCCCTCTTTCAGTGTGACTGCTCACCTGTATAGCAGAAGCAGAGACCACCCTGTCCTGCTGTGTGTTCACAGCTCCTTGACTGTGGATGAAGCAGGAGGAAGCAGACATGGACTTGCTGGGGGACAGGGATGCATTTTGGGGACAAGTGAGTGGTGCAGAGCCCATCTCGTCCCTGCTCCTGGTCAGTGCAGCCCTGATCTCTGGATTCTCTCTGGGTTTGGCCTTAGCAGAAGCAGGGACAAGGTGGGCTCTGCACCATGTCCTGGGGTTTGAGGTACCTTCTAAAGGGGGCAGCCAGTGCCAAACCCAGCTGGAGGGAGCCACTGTGTGTGCCACACATGGCTCCAAGGCAGCCTCATGCCATGGTGGCACATCCATATTGTCACTCCTGTCTCTTTCCTTCTCAGGCAGGGAACAGAGGCACAGAGCAGCCAGAGCTGGGTAACAGCACCCAGCTTCCCAGCATGGAGTTGCTCCCTCTGGATGTGCTACTCTCGAGCTTCTGTGGCTGATGTGATGCTATGGGAGAGCTGTGTGCCTGCTCGAGGTCAGCACAAAAAGCTCTGTGCTGGGGACTTAGGAGGTGCTGTTAACATTCCTCAGTTGCTGAGAGGTTTGGGGCAGGCCCTGGGGGCAGAGGGTGGGAAGTTTTCCCTCTCCTCTGTGTGGACCTTCTCCCTTTCTTGAGGATGTGGTAGCAGGTAAATCCAGTTGGACCAGAAAAACTATTGATAATAGGGGAGGGAGAACAAGATAAAGGAGCAGCCCATGGCTTTGTTGTGCAAAAAGCACCAGCTGACCTGCCAGGAGCCCTCACCTCCAGGTGCTGGAGCAGGGCCCTGCAGGTAAACAGCTCCAGGGGGTGCAGCAGGGCTCCTCTGCCAGGCTGAGCAACACGACCTTGGGTGCTGCAGGGCTTTCCCAGCTTGGCCTGGCCAGCCCTTGGGGTGGTAAATTCTGGAAAGACACTTTCTGAGTCCTGGGGACATCCCAAGGCTCCCTCCATCCCTCCCATGGCAGCCATGCAGTGTCAGATGGGACCACACATGTGGGTGGACAAGGGGCTGGGTCGCCCACCCACACTCAAACATGGTGTCCCCTCTCCCCAGCTTTGGGGACAGAGCCTGGCCTGGCCCCAGGGACATGTGGCTTTTAGCAGACCCCAGGGACTGGCTGCTCTGCTAAAAGCAGGGCAGGATCAGGCAACATCTGCTTTGCTTTGTCCAGAGATGACATTTTGATCCAAGGTATCTTGGAAGAAGGGGGAAGGCAGTGGTTTGCATCATCACCCTAATTTCTCAGAGGTGTTTCCCAGCTCCGCACCCCTCCAAGGCATAGCTCAGATCCTCCCAGGTTGCCTCATGCCAGTGGAGAGGAGATGGCCTTTGAACTGTGTGTTTGGCTTATCTGGGCCCTGGTCAGCGGTCCAGGGCTGACCAAGGGCTCTGCCATGCACAGACACTTGAGATAAGAGCCGGGCTGGGCCAGCAGGGCCAAGGGGAGCGAGCCAACATGAGCCAGCCAAAGCCACATCCTGCCACTGCTCGTGAGGTCCCGACCTGCCTATGGCTTACCCCAGGAACCTTCCTGCTTTGGGCAAGAGCAGGAGGGGACTCTAGGGTGCCACATCCTGCCACACTGGCACAAAGATCCTGGAGTCACAGAATCCCTTTGGTTGGAAAAGGCCTCTGACATCATTGATTCCAACCTTTGACTGAACACCCCCTTGTCAACTAGACCGTGGCACTGAGTGTCACATCCAGCCTTTCCTTAAACACCTTCAGGGACAGTGACTCCACTGCCTCCCTGGGCAGCCCATTCCAATGCCTGACAACCCTTTCTGAGAAGAAATTCCTCCTAATGTCCAACCTAGACCTCCCCTGGCACAGGACTATGTCCTCTCATCCTGTCACTGGTTGCCAGGGAGAAGAGACCGATCCCCAGCTGGCTACACCCTCCTGTCAGGGACTTGTAGAGAGTGATAAAGCCTCCTTTTCTCCAGGCTAAACAACTCCAGCTCCCTCAGCTTCTCCTCATTTGTGTTCCATACCCTTCACCAGCTTCGTTGCCCTTCTCTGAGCAGTTTTGCTGCACCCCCGGTCCCCTTTCCCCCCTGCAGCCTGGGGGTGTGGGCAGAAGGGCAGAGCACAGCCCTGAGCCTCTCTGGTCCTGCAGCCAGTGCCCTGCTGTCACCCCCATCTCCAGGCATCCTCCGCGTGGTCACTTCTCCTTTGGTTGTAGCAACACCTGCAAATCCACCACAAAGCCCAGCAGAGAGTGTCAGGCAGCACCCTCAGCGGGCGCCGTGCCTGACCCCGTTTGCCCCGGGCAGGGAGCCTGGCAAGGGGAGCTGTGGCCGAGCTGCTCCCGCTGCCCTCCCCGCCCCAGCAGGCAGGGGCCATGCGTCAGCCTCCCGGGACATCTGCTGATGAATTTTTCATGCTGCCATGGCCGTGCCTCCGCAGGCAGCCATATGGCCCCGCGTTCTCGGGGGGTGACACAGCCACCCGCTCCGGCGGCCAGGCTCTGCTTTTCAGGGACCCGCTCTATGAGCAGGCTTTTGGCACTTTCTTAAATGCACCTCTGACCCGTGCTGAATGAATTTGGATGTATAAATCCTCCAGGAGATTTTTGGAGATCTCATTCTCCCACCTGCACGGTTCATCATGGCAAAGACCACGACATTTTCCTCCACCAACCTGTGGCTGGCAGCCAGCTGGTGCAAAATATGTTTATTCTCCTCTTGTGCTCTCTAGCCACGGGGAGGGACTGGGTTCGGTTTCCAAGAAGTAATCACTGGGATAAAAAGCCCAGGCTAAAAATGATACTTGCTGGTTTCCATTGTAATTTCTTTTATATTCTTTTTCTAATCTTTATTTGGCAACTACCATCATAAAAGGTTTTTCACACTTATTTAACTTCTAAATTAAGCACCACTTAATTTTGGGGCATAGTCCAAAATGCATTGTAGCACAAAACAAGTAGAGCAGATGAAGAACTGTGCATCTCATTTTCACCCCGCTGAAAATAAAACCAACAGTAGAAAACCATCTATCATGGAAACAGTGACATGTGAAGCAACCAGCTCCTCCAGCCCTTGAAGCTGCCACTCCACCAGCATTTGCATGATTGGGCCATAAATGTTTCCAAATGGCAAATTCCTGACTTTCCCCAGGTCACTTCCCCTGGACCATTGGTCATCCATCTGGAGCCAAGCCTTGCTATGTCCCTTGTGACTTACTCGAGCAGTTGGTAATAATTAGCTGCGGTTAACGAAGGGCCAGAGTCAAGAGCACGTGAGCCAAGGCACCGGATCGCAGGGAGCGCATCCAGCAGCTCAGAGCGAGCAAGGCAGACCCCGAGTCACACAGGGTGGGGACAGCTCCAGGCTGGGGGACCTCTGAGCAGGACCCCAGACTCAACCATGCTCTGCTGGCTCTGAGTTTTCCAGAAAAAGCCCTGAGGGCTGGGAGCAGCTTTTAGTGGTAGAGGCAAAAAGCATCAAATCCCTCCATCGATGCATCCCCATTTCTCTGAGCTGCCTTTTGCTACTGGGGTATGTGTGACCCCCTCTTCCTGCCCGTCCTTCCACAGCTTTAGCTCCAGCTGGGTTTTGAGCTTGATTTCATCCCTGTGTGTCCAAGTGGTCATGGTCTGTCCTGTCCTTCCAGCTGTTCTCTCCTTCCCTGAGACAACCCGTGCCCAGCCAATCTTCCTGCCACAGCTCACCTGCACAGCAGCAGGGAGAGCTCCCTGCAAGTTTGCTTTGAAACCAGCCTGGCCCCTATCCCTTTGTGGTGTCCCAGATCCAGTGTCCACTCTCCCAGGGGGACAAGGCCAGCAGTGACACCACTGCCAGCCTCAGGCACAGAGCTGTTCCCATGTTCACACCACAGCCTGGCCACTTTGTGGATCCCAACACGTTGCCATCCCCACACAGCCAAAATTCCCAGAGGACCAGGGCTGGCAATGGAGGGATGTGTAGTAATGGAAGCAAGTGGAGATTGAAGCAAACTCCTGTTAAAATGTGTTTTGCTTTTATCTTCCTTTGAACCTGTCTGGGCAGGCTGGAAAGGAAGTAGGGAGCGGTTGGATCTGAGGGGATAAAGGAGTGTTGGGGAAAATGTAGGCACAGTGGGAGTCAGGGGCAGGGATAGGGTATGGGCCCAGGTTTTGGGGCTGAATAATGAAAGAGGGTATTTGTGGGGGGCTGGAGGTGTGTGACAGCCTGGAACAACACATGAGTGCTCAGGGAGCCACAGGCAAAGGGTTTGGATGGAGCAGGGCTCACCAAGTGCTTCTCCTCGAGTCTGGTGACTTCCTAAAAATCCAACCCCCCAAAATCCCTACAGTTCAACTGAAAAGGCTTGTTTGCCTGCTGAGTCCCTTCCCCCACTGCAACAAACATCTTGGTATGCATATCCTTCAGTTCACAGGCTGGTTCTTTCAGAGTTGAACTAAAATAACACCAAGATATTCTTTCAAAAAAGAAACTGGAGCACATCCTCTCCGAAAATACCAAAATAATTCATGCAAATTTTCCCCCAAACCCATTTCTCCTTTCCTCCAACCCAAACTCTTTGTCGAGCTTGCCACAAAGCCCCGAAAGGTTTTGTTTGCTGCAAATGCAGGTGATCCATTTAGCCAGAACGTGGCCGGGGACCCGGGGGCAGCACCCCAACCGTGTCCCCCCTCCTCTTTAGTGGCAGCACCCCATCAGTGTTCCCCATTTTCCCCGACATTTGCACCCTCCTGGCGGGTTCACCGGGTGGCTGTGACTGGGTGCTGCTGTCGGGCACCCCAAGGTCCCAACTTCAGAGCCCACAGTTTCTGAGGAGCACAAAACAAGAATAATAATAAGAATGTCCGCGGCAGGCGCCCGCGGACATGCTCGGGGGTGGCACCGTGGGGCCGCCGGGCGTCCGTGTGGGTGCAGCCCAAACACGCACGTGTTTGAGTCGGACCAGAAAGTTACAAAAAGGGGAACCCTGCTCATGAGCCGTGCGAGGGTGGCATGAAAAGGAGGTTAAAAAAAATAAATAAAAAGAAAATCTCAGTTCCCTTCTGGTCTGGGTAAATGTTTAATCGCCAGCTCGGAGAAAAAGCAGCTCAAAAGTGCTTTTTTTCTCAGCAAGTCTGAACCAGTCAGCCTGGTGCCTCCTCCCTCCGGCTTACACCCTCCCTCCCACCGCTCCGGAGGAATATCCCAGCCTGCTCTAAAGTGCAGCTGGGCACCCGGGGCAGGACGGAGCCAGCCCACAGCTGTGTCCGCGCCCACCGGGCTGGGAGAGCAGGGGGGCCGGGAAGTTTGTGTGCCCGGGGCTGGCTGCTGGCTCCCGCTCGCCTGCACGGCTCCAGTGGCTGAATTGCCCAGGATGGGGTCCCCTCACTGGAAAAGGCTTTGCCTTCTGCTCCTGGCAGGTTTAACATCCTCCCTGCTCCTCTACAGTCACTACCACGCTACGGTGGAGGCGCCCACCAGCCAGAGGATCATAGCCAGGTGAGGGGGCCGGGGTTGGGAGAGGGGTGGGAAGCAGGGATCTGTAAATCCCGTGCGCTGGGATGGGGAGGGGAAATCGGGGTGCCGGTGTGAGCTCCTTAGGGCTGGGGATCCCAGCTCTGCCCCCGGCCGGTTTGGAAAATAGGCTGGCAGCAGGCTCTGCCCCCGCCCTGAGGAGTCCTGGGCACCGGCTCCTGCCCACGGCCACCAGCCGAGCCCAGCGCTGCCCAGAGCGGGACCCCAAGGCCATGGAGGGTCTCCAAGGGTCCCTGCGTTGGGTGGAACCCCTCCAAGGGTTCAGCGCATCGCAGTGCAAAGAAACCTTTGCTGAGTGCAGGGACGGCTGAGGGTGGGGATCAAACCCGCTCCGGCTGCCCGCCAGAGCCGCCGCGTGTTCCCGCCGGGCTGGTGCGGGATCGGAGCCCGCTGATTGTCCTGGGGGAGGTTTGGCCCCCATGGAGCTGCACCCTTGCAGAGGCAGGGCACGGCTGCCCGGGTCTCAGATCCCCCGGACTGCTCACACCGCTCGCGAACTCAGGGCTGCAGCGTTTTCCGAACTCCAGCAATTTGCAACTCCCCCTTTGTCTGCCTTCCCTGCATCCTCCAAAGCTCCCGAAGCCCCTTCCTGAGCCTCCCCCGTGCCCAGCGGGAGGGGATGCTGGGGTGCCCCGGGGAGCCCCGCCGAGTGCGGATGAGCGGGCGGGGGAAGGATCCCGCACAGCGCTTGGGCTGCGGGACCAGCTGCCCTGTCCCCTGCGAGCATCAGGTGCTGGGCCAGGAGAGCGCTGTGGGTGTCCCCCACCTCCTCCTGGGTGCTTTTGGGTGCCATCGGTGTGACAGAGCCCAACTGGAACGGGGGATGCTGTGGGGACCGGAGCCGGTCCTGCACGAGGTGAGATTTGCAGCGGGATTTGCTGAGGATGCAGCCGGCTCAGCTGCCCTGGGCTTCAGACCTTCTCTCTTCCCCAGCTGGGAGCTCTCCTTGCCCGATCCCACCGTGCCAAAGGCAGAGGTCCCCTCTCCTGTCGGGCTGGTGGATCAGGAGTATCTGCAGGAGCTCGGGCTGGCTGTTGGCTCTTTCCATCCTCGCCGTGCCGGGTGTGCAGTGATGCCAGCGGCAGCATTACCAAGAACTGCTCGGGCCAGTCACAGCTGGGGTGTGAGCAGCTCCCCACAAACAGCTTGATGTCCCCAAAAGGGGAAACTGAGGCCCATGAGGGCAGCAGAACATGCCCATGGCCCACGCTGGAGCTGGGAATGGAAAGCAGCCGTGCCCTGACACAGGGTCTATGGCCCAGCGAGAGCAGGGTGTGGAGAAAACCCACGGGATGGAAGCAGGGAGCAGGCTCCCCCCACCACATGTCGGGCTAACCCTGCCTGGACCTGCTGCAGCTCCAGGTCACCTTCCTTGGAAAGCCAGCCCAGGCTCCAGCCCCTGACAGATGGGACCAAGGGTCAGCTTGTCCAGCCCCAGCGAGGGGCCCAGGGTGAGGTAACACAGGGCTGACCTGTGCTCCAAAGGCCTCCTGGACTCTCTGACCTGGGCTCCAAAGGCCTCCTGGACTCTCCTCTTGGCTTTAATTCAACCCCTAGAGCTAAACCCAAAGCAGAGTGCTGTCTGTTTGCTTCGATTTCCTGTCTTTACAAACATGGCACTGCATGAGTGCTGCTCATCCCAACAGAGCTATGTCCCTGCAGGAATTGGTGTTGCCCTGCCGGCTGAGTCCAGAGCTGCAACTGGGCTGGCCATTTCACAAGGCTGAGGTGCCATCGCAGAGCACTCCTTTCCTGCTCTGCCAGTGGGGACAGGAGGGTCAGAGTCCTCACCTGTGGGTGCAGGTGACTCGATTTCAGCAGGAGGTTTGTGTGAGCAGTGTCTCCATGCACAGGTACAGGAGGATGAAGGGCATCAGGAGGAAGCTGATCTCTGATGGATAGTGGCTGCTGCCAGCACCAGGTCACCCCAGGACTTGATCCCCACAGAAATGCCACGTCCCCCTGCAGTTCCACACAAAGCTAGTGGCCCTAGGGAAGTGGTTAAATGCCTGTTCCCTGCAGAGATGGGATGGAGGGAGTGAAATCCCCTGGGGTTCAGCTGGGCACAGCCCTGTCCCACTCCCTGCCCATCCATCTCTCCCAAACCCCACTGGTGAGCTGCTGGCTGCACTCGTGGCTTTATTCTTAGGGCAGATGGGATGAGCACAGAGCTCTGCCTGGCCTCGCTGTGCCACTCTGCTCTACACCAGGGAAAGATGCTTCTGGAGCTCAGCCCTTCAGGGTGAGATAGAGCAAGAGCGGGTCCTTGTTGCTGTTTTGGCTCCCTCAAATGTTTCTTTGGGGCCCTGGGAGTATTTGCTGAAGATAAGGCTGGAGTGTGTGCTCACAACACTCACACACAGAGTTATCTTCCGGAAAGGAGGGATGGCCTTGGACCAGAAACGTCATATTTGTGAATGTCACGATGGTGAGGGAGCGCGCCCAGGCTTGGCTGGCTCTGCTGCCACCGCCAGTGCCCGGGCAGCCACAGCCACTCCTTCCTGCAGCCCCATTGTGCATCTGTGGTCCTGGGCAGGATTGTCATCTTCTGAGTCAACCAAGCAGCACGAGGTGCTTCAACATATCCTGGCAGGTGACGTCAAAGCGCTTGGCTCCCCGTCACGCCACTGAGATGCTGTCTGGTGGGGGGCCAGCTGCCCCACGCCCTTCCCAGCAGGGTTTGGGCAGCAGCAATGCTGGAGAGCTGGCTCCAGCACCCACAGCTGGCAAGCAAGTGCAGGGAGGTGCTGGCACTGATTTATCAGCTCAGCACAAAGCCTGGAAGAAATGATGAGCAGGTGCCACCCACTGTGTCCGGCCATGGGTGGGGTTGGGGCCCAGCTCCCATGGAAGGTCAGCAGGAGCCAAGCTTCCAGGCTGCCTGTGCCCACCTCCCTCCATCCTGGGCACAGCCAGGCTGAGCCCCCTGGGGCTCCCACAGATCCCTGGCAGCTCAGAAAGTAGTGCAGCCCCCTGCCACTGCCCCTGCCCAGGGCTCTGCCTTGTGCTGCAGGCACTGGGTGAGCCGGGGAAGGGAAAGGGAAGAAACAGGAGCGGGAGAGCTTGGAGAGCTGGGGAGGGACTGGGTGGGCAGAGATGTGCAGAGATGGGCTTGTGAACATGGTGGGAAGGGCTGGAGAGGTGGTGGGGCTGGGAGAGGCTGCTTGGATGCAGCTCAAGCCTGGAAATGGAGGGTGAGGGTAACAGCCTCGGGGTTTGGTGAGGGCTGCACCTCTGTGGCCAGAAAGTGGGTGGGTGGCCAACCCAGTGGCTTTGCACGCAGAGACTTCAGTGCTTCACCAGAGCCAGCTCCACTGTTGGAGCTCAGCCTGCTGCACTCTCAGCATCCCCTGCCCAGTGCTGGCAGCGCTGGGATGGTGCAAGGAAGGTGCTGGGAATAAAACCTGCTTGGCGCTACTTTTCCATCCACGCCTGGGGCGATGCTCCAGCCCCCAGTTCCAGACCCCAGGCAGGGTGCTGGGCTGTCCCCCCATGTCATGCCATGCCTCCAGAGTGGCATAGAGCAGGGTTTGGGTGGCAGATGGGTTTGGATGTGCTCCTGGGCAGGGCTGTGGATGCTGCTGGTGTTGGCAGGGGCTGTGGCAGGGACAGAAACCCAACGCCCGCTGTGCTCCTGTGCCAGGACACGTCGTGCCAGCAGGGCCAGGGGGGGTGAGGCTCCGCTCCCCACCTGCCTTTACCTGTCCCCAGGCTCCCAGGCAGAGATCCTGTAACAAGGAGCCCTTGTCTCCTCCACAATACCCCCCTTCTGGCAGCAGCACCTGCCGCCCGGGCTGGCGGCGGGGCCGGGGGCTCTGAAGGGCCTTTCTGTGTGGGGATGAATGGTTCCCCTGTTCCCCTCCGGTGGGCTCCCACCTCCTGCTTGCCTGCCCACCCCCAGCCCCAGTGCCCCCCCAGGGGCTGGGTCAGCTCAGCCTGGCCCCGTGGGGCTCAGGGCACCCCAAGTTGCTCAGGGTGGGCAGCCCCTGCTACTAATGAAGGATCAGGGCATGCCTCAGCCACCCCCATGGTAGAGGGTGTCCCATGCACCCCAAGAACCTCCAGACCCCAGATGCTGAGTGCTTCTCCAGTAGAACAACTAAATGTGTCCTGCCAGCCTGTCCAGTTTATTCCAGCCCGGTCCTCTTTGGACTCAGGAGTGGTGGGATGGTGGGAAGACCCAGGGAGGTCTCAGCAGAATTCCCCCAAGGCTGCAGCCTGGGCTGGGTGTTGTTTTTGGTTTATGGGAGTCCTGGAGGTGGGACCCACCAGGAGATGGTGGCTGCACAAACTCTGTATTTTGTAAATCCTCGTCTCTCCACTTGCAGGTGGGCGTGGGTGGGCACAGGCAGCGGTGAAGAGATAAATGGAGGGGTCGTGGTGCTGTCCTGTAGCTCTCACAGGTGGGGGGATGTCAGGGTGCTCAGTGTCACCTCCTCAGCTGAGCCCTCACTTGTCTTCTCCCAGCTTGCTGCAGCCAGGGCCACTGGTCCTGGCTCCCTCAGGGACACCGCATGGAGCCAGCAGCCGCAGGTGGGCTCTCGGAGGCAGCTGGGAGAGGTAAGGAGGGAAGATGTTCAGCCATCCTGGCAGGAGCTGGGAGGCCTCTGCCCACTGTGGGCTTCCCCAGTTCCCAAGCAAGGGATTTTTAACTCTGCCATATGTTTCCCCCATCCCAGTGGGAATTCCTTCAAGCCCTCTGCCGAGCTGGAGGAGCCGGAGCCCAGCAGAAAGCAGGTAATCATTAGCACAGCACAGTAATGTCCATGGTGCCCCTCTGTGCTGGGTTTTGTTGGTTGAAGGGCTGTGTGGGGAGGCTGAGGAAGAGCAGCATCCTCTGGAAGGGGTTTACAGAGGAGCAACCTTGTCCATCCACACAAGTGATTCTCCCCAGGCCTCCGTGCTGCCATTCCCCTGTGTGGAGGCTGGAGCCAGCATCACCACCCCCATCCAACCCCGTGACTCCTGGGCCAGCAGTCCATGAAGACTCATGGGGATGGACCCAGGCCCTGAGGGGAGGCGTTACTGTTCTGTTCTCACAGAGCAGAGCCCTTTAACTGGTTGCCCACACCTGAAGGTGCTGAATCTTTCATGCCCTCGGGTGCCTCTGTAAGCCCTGGTTCTGCCAGTCCCACTGAGCTGGGTGCCAAAGACTGTTTTGCAGCACAAAACCCAGGCACGAGGCAATGCCCTGCCTGGGTGACCCAGCAGAGATGGACAAGGAGCATTTCTGTCCCTGGGTTTGTTCTCACCTTGGTGCCTGCTGAGGGGTGGAGGTGTCACAGGGAAGGCAGACCCAGGCTGCAGACTGAGCAGGGATCCTCCTTCCTCCCTCCCAGCCCAGCCCCTGCCTCCACTCTGTAATGGCCCGAGCAAAGGCAGACCCCAGGTTTCGGGAGATCTTCCGCTTCAACACCCCCGTGCTGATGTGGGACCAGCACTTCACCCTGGAGACCTGGAACAGGCTGAAGACACGACATGTCCCCTATGGCTGGCAAGGCTTGTCCCTCGCAGGTACAGACCCAGCTGGGATGTGGGGCAGCTTGAGGGGACTGGGAGCCCAGAAGAAGGGACTGGAAATGTGGGACAGGCAAGGAGCCCTGCAGAGGAGCCAGGAACATTGATCTCTTCCCACCCCACCTCCCAGGGCACAGGGTGCGGCTCTTGCTGCATCTTGTGACATTTTCCCTGAATAAAAGCTCCAGTGTGTCCGTGATTATTGACTGGGGCTGGATGAGCTCGGACAACCAGCTCCATTGTTGTGCATGGAGATTGTTTCCCTTCCCACCCCAAACCCACTCTCTGTTTTCCCTGGCAGCTGCCAGCTTCAATCCCTGGGCTGGGAAGTGCTGGGAATGGTGAGCAGGAGAGAACCAGTGGCAGTTGCAGAGACATTGTCAGGAGGGGATGTGGCCAGCACGGGCAGCAGCATCTGCAGGGCTGGGGCTGGAGATATCTGGATGCATCCCTGTGCCTTGCACAGCCTTGGGCGGTCACTGTAGCAGGGTCAGGAGCATGGGGAGATAAGAGGTACGAGGAGGTGACACCAAGCTGGCAGAGGGGGGCCTATCTGGTGCCCTCATATGCCACCTGCAGCCCTCTCCTGCACGCGGGTGGTGTGAGTTTTCTTGTGTGCTGCTCCTGGCTGTGCTGTGCCAGCTCTGTGCGTGCTGTTGCACGTGCTCACATGGGTTGGCACACACCTTCTCCCTGCTGACTGGTCACATCCTGCTCCATTCCAGTGGTGGGCAGCACCCTCCAGCTCCTCAACGCCTCGGCCAACCGGCACCTCTTCGACAGGGCCGCCTTCCCCGGGGGCTGTGTCCGCTGTGCCGTGGTGGGCAATGGTGGCATCCTCAACGGCTCGCGGCAGGGCAAGGCCATCGACAGCCACGACCTGGTCTTCAGGTGAGGGTGAATCCCAGGCAGGATGGAGCCATGGGGCTGCTGGGAGATGCCAGCCCTGGACACGTGTCCTCTGCTTTTCCTGCAGGCTCAATGGTGCCGTGATCAAGGGCTTCGAGGAGGACGTCGGCACCAAGGTTTCCTTCTACGGCTTCACAGTGAACACCATGAAGAACTCCCTCATCTCCTACGAGGAGTATGGCTTCACCCAGATACCCCAGGGCAAGGTGAGACTTGAGGGCTTGTTGGGGACTTGAATCAAATTGTCCCTTCAGGCTGAGCTTGCTTCTGAGACCTTCTCCCCATCTCGGGAACCCATCAGTCCTCGCCTGCAAGCGTAGGCTGTGTCCCTAAACCTCCCTCCAAGTGCCTTGTCTGTGTCCCTGCTGCAGGACCTGAAGTACATCTTCATCCCCTCGGATGTCCGTGACTACGTCATGCTGAAATCGGCCATCCAGGGCAGCCCAGTGCCCGAGGGCTCGGACAAGGGGGACAAGTGAGTAGCTCCCCAAGATCCTCCCAGCACCCCAATGATGCAGGCATGACTCGCCTGTCCTCACCCTACATCTGTCCCTCCTGGGATAAACCCCCAGGGAGTTCCAGGACTCCCATGACAAAGTTCTGCCCTTCTCCTTACCTTGCTACAGCCCACAGAAGTATTTTGGACTGGAGACATCTGCAGAGAAGTTCAAGCTGCTGCATCCTGATTTCTTGCAGTACCTGACAGCAAGGTGAGGGTGATGAGCACTGTGGCTGCTGTCTGTCTCTGCTCTGGGCTGGGCTCAGACCACCTCCCTCCCCTCTCTGCTCATTCCAGTACAGACCAGTAGCTGCCCAGCATCAAAGAGCAGTCCCAGTCTCCCCCAGACACTGGAACCAGCCCTGCCCTGCTGTTTGCACACAAGGCAGAGGCATCTCTCCCCTATCATTCCTGTTCACTGCAGCACAGCTCACATCCCCTCCTATGTCTCCCTGTGCTCACCTTGCTCCCATTCCCCAAAACAAATTACATTTTGTCCCACTCTAACAGGAGCAAAGGTAGGTCCCAACGGGATGGTCTTTTCCTGTCTTTCATGAAAGCAGGTGCCCAGGCTGGGGTGGCTCCAAACAGCAGAGAGGTGCCTTTTACCTCTGAGCAAATGAGAACAGCCATCAGAGAACCCACCTGAGCCCTGTGTTTCACTCAGTGCTCCTGCCTTACTGAGCACTGGTGTCACTGGAGAGGCCTGGGTGGGTGTGGGTCTGGGGGCTGCAGGGCTGTGCCAACCCCACAGCCAGCGTGTCCCGTCAGGTTCCTGCGGTCAGAGCTCCTCAACACCCAGTACGGCTCCCTGTACATGCCCAGCACCGGCGCCCTCATGCTCCTCACCGCGCTCCACACCTGCGACCAGGTAAGGGGCCACAGGGCCACTGTTCCCCTGGGGAGAAGGGAATCCCCCCCTTTGGCTGCTGTGGGGTTCTAGTGTATCCTGGTGGCTGTCCTACATGTCCCCTGTCCCTGAAGGGAGTCCACCCAAGTCCACCGAGTCCTGATGGACCACCCGAGTGAAGCCTGTCCTCTGTCTGCCCCACCTCCTTCCCCACAGGTCAGTGCCTACGGGTTCATCACGGCCAACTACGAGCAGTTCTCAGACCACTACTACGAGGTGGAGAAGAAACCTCTGGTGTTTTATGCCAACCACGACATGATGCTGGAGGCAGCGCTGTGGAGGAGCCTGCACCGTGCAGGGATCATCACCCTCTACCAGCGCTGAGGCCAGGAGGCTGCCCACAGGGGCAAGTCCAAGGACTCTTGTGGCTCTTCTCCTTTCTCCTGAGGGTCACCTTCTCCCTCCTGAGGGCTCTTCCCAGCTGGCCAGCCAGCCCACGGAGCAGGCTTGCTGCACCACAGCCAGCAGTGATGTGAGGATAACGGGGAAGCTGAAGCTGGTGGAGGAATGCTGCTTTCCTCAGGGATCAGCGTGATTGAACGTGGCCTTTGGGGCAGCCAGAAGCAGCACAGCACATGGCTGTGCCCTGCCAGCCCCATGGATGTGGCTTTGGGGCAGCAGTGGAGAACAGGAGGGGCAGGGTGATGCTGGAAGAGGATGCTGGAAAATGTCCTTCACCTTAAATGCTCATCACCATGGTGGGACCACAGCAGGCAGGATAAATCCTTGCACTGGAGCTCAGGTGACAAGAGGTGACATGTCTGGAGAACACTTCTCTCCAGAAAGACAGCAGAAAGTCACAGCTCCAGCCAGCTGTGTGTAGATGTGATCCATTCCAGAAGGATCTGTTTGCCTCCCTGGTCAGTGGCACAGACAGAAGGACAGACACAGTGGGCCCTGTCACTGTCCCCTTCTTGAGGTCTGCTGTTTTCTGGCAAGTAAGGGGCTCAAAAGCCATCAGCTACAAGGAGGGTCAAGGCAGCTCAGCCAGGACTCCAGGAACATGTCCAGGCTCTGAGCAGCCCAGAGGTGGCACTGGCCTCAGCCATGTGTGTGTGGCACTGGCTTTGTCAGCCTTTTCTTGCACAGGGACTCTGTGGTGCTCTGAGAGGCAGCCCCACACCAGGTGGGTCAAAGTGATGGTCACTCTTTTAATTTCCTTCCCTAAACCCCAAGGGAGGGGAGGATCCTGAACCTTTCAGATGTTCCTCATACACCAGCACTGCTCAGGGAGACCCACTGGGAGAGGCTTCTGCAGCTGGTGGGGGCTGGAGACAGAGCAGTGTAATCCAAGACACTTTCCCACTTTGTCTAATTACATAAATGTTGAATGATTGTTTTCTTTAACATGTTTCTGTTGTTTTGATGAACTGGTTGGGGTGAGACTCCCCCCTTTACCTCCTACAGCAGAGAAGCAGTATCAGGGAGTAGAGATTTGAACTGGGGAACAGCTCCAGAGGCAGATAGGGATGGAAACCAGTTTAAATTATGGAGACTGAAGACTTAGCTCTGAGCACAGCCCTTTTCCACTTGGAATGCTATTTACTGTATGAGGTTGGTGTACAGAGATGGCAAAAGATACCCTGGCCCTGAGCCAGGGAACCTCCAAACCCCCTGAAGCTCTCAGCAGGCTGCTTCCAGCTGGTTCACAGAGGCAGGTTAGGCTCCAAGCCTGTTCCAGATGTAATCTCTAGCTTGGGGCCCATCTTGTGTTCCCACGTCTCAAGTTAACCTTTGTTCCCATCAGAGCCACCTTACACTGGTACCACAGCAGCCTGTCAGGCCTGTTTTGTGTTCCCAAACACTCAGCAAAACCTTTCCTGACACGAATGAGCCTAATCCTCACATCTCCTGGCCAAGACACTCTGAAACCTCCTCAAACCAGCTGTGGCCAAGCCTCAGGTGACATCAGCAGCACCATGACACTCAGGGCAAGATGATCACGATGGTGGTGTCACAGTGCTGCAATCCTGCCTGGAATAATCCAGTTCACAGGCATATCAGGAACTAAACATTGGGAACCACAACGTGCACCTTGCTTTCCCCTCTTAAAAAGGGACATTCCCAGCCAAGGGTGGAGCCTGGAGCTGGAGTTAACTCCATTTTAAGGACTTATTCATGGCTGTACTCCCAAGCACACCACAAGAACCATTTGGCACCAGACCTTAGCCATAAGTTAGTTCTGTCACACTGTTCCCATGAATTACTTCTGGGACAGAATCTGCAGACACTGAAGTCTTTGTGTTATCAGGTTTGCTATGAAGGGCAAGCTCACAACTGCCATTTCAGGAAGGGTTTTAATCCAAAATCCTTCATACCTACACAAAACCATTCCTGTCCAAGAAGAATCAGAATCATTACAGTTAGGAAACACCTTTAAGAGCATGGACTCCAGCCTTTACAGAAATAACCAAATAAACCCCAACTTTGACTCATAAGATTTGCCACAACTTATTTTATTCTGGAACAGAAGAAAGCAGAGAAGCACTTTTTCCACCAGCCAACTGTAGATTAGGTCCTGGTGACAAAAAAAAAAAAAAAAAAAAAACCAACAGTATCAGAGCAGCTGAAAAGTTCCTGATTTGCACTATTTAACCTGGAGTACAGGTCTCAGGAGACAAAACCTTGCTCCCACCCAGGCCAATGGCACTAGTACCCAAATCCTTTTTGGTTTTAGTGGTCCCTTACCCATGGTGTGGCTGCAGCAAGCACTGAGCAGTGTGGAGGAGCCTGTGGCTACACACAGGTGGCCATTTCACATGACATATCAGCAGTCATTTGTGACATCCCGTCCAGAACAATCTTCCTTCTAGATCTGTGAGAAACCACAAACCAAGGCTGTAACTGTTTTCCAAAAAAGTCCATTCTGAAACAATTCCTGCCCTTCTGATCTCAAAGCACTGAGTAGCTCTTTTCCCATTTATCATCAGGCTGCCTCTCCACTTTCTTTTCCCTGTTATACCTTGGAAGCCGAAAGCTCCAGGTGCTTGTCGTAGTGCCTGATCCTGCCTGGGAGACAGCTGTGCTGTCAGAGCACCCAAGGTGCCTGATTTGTGTGCCATTCCGTCCCCTTTCACAATCCTGAGGACACTCCCTGTCACCAGCTCTGCCAGCCTGTCAGAAGCTGTTACTGACCTTCTGCAAACAAAACGAAATTCTGCTCAATAAAGCATAAAATCATTTAGCAGAAGGCAGCTGTCAGCTGCCCAAGACAAAGTGCTGTTCCAGCCTGTGTGTTCAGTGACTGTACATCAAGGAAGAGAAAAAATGCATTTCTTATCTGCCCTTCAACCTGTCACTGTTTGCACTAGGAACTTGAAAACTCTTTGCAGCTCTAAACTGTGCTATGACAACAGCAGCTCTCCAGCTGTGTCTGCACCTGGCTGCTGTCACACAGCACAGGGTGGCAGGACAGGGGACAGATTCTGTCATGCTGGTGCCACTCACACCTGTGGAGTGAGGGGCAGGGGATCCACTAAGGGAAGTACCTGAGCCTCAGTGGACATTTTCCTCCTCAAGCTGAGTGTCAGACAGGGATAACAGCACATCACAGGCTCAGTGTCTGTCCCACCCCTCATGTTCCCCAGAACCACACACAGTACAGATACAAAGCTGCTCTCCCTGGGATTTTTCCTGGTAAACCTTCAGAAATTAGGCTCACCAGGTGACTCAATGTGCCCACAGGCCTGGCATGTAATTAATGAATTAAAAACAAACAACACACAATACTGAAGAATTAAATTCTCTTACCAGCCTGAAGCCAAACATAGCAGCTGCCCTCTGGCCAAAGCTGTCTTTGGGCAACAGCAGCCCCAGGATTCTGCAGGGCCATTTCCTCCTAAGTACAAAGTTACAATGAACACTGTTAGCAAAAGTACTTTAAGTAAAGTTGGTCGTCTTTTCCTCACCCCACCTGAAAAAAACCCCAGCACTGGATCACAGAGCAAGAATTAGACAGAAATTCTCCATTTGAAGATAAGCAACTTTTGTCTCACAAACTTAGCAGAGCAGAAACCTGTCCCTCAAGACACAGAGGAGCATGTTTGCCAGGGGGCTGTCTCATTCACAGACAAGAAACTTTGAGAAGTGGATGCTATTTAAATCCTTGCTTAGGGAAAAACCCCACCAGCTCTGAGACATCGGTGGTTTGGACCCTTTTAAGCTGTTCCAACCTGACATTCTTCTCATCTTCCAGAAACCTCCCAGCCCAACTCGCTCCCTGCACATCCATCCATGGTATAATTTGTCTATGGGTTTATCTTAAGAAATGCATTTATCAGACCTGGGACAGCCACATCCCCTCAGGTGAAAGATTCCTCAGGGCGTGTCCTCCACAGGACGACCCTTTGGGGCAGGTGAGCTGCACCTCCCCAGCCCCAGCAACCTGATGCAAGTTTGAAACTGTCCCAGAACACCTCCAGGCAGGCAAACAGAGCAATTATTCTGTCACTAGGTCTATTTCTGTGACAGACACAGTTATGAGATGAGCTGTGTCAAATGTCTCCATAATAGGCTGTCATCCAATCCCTCCTACCTCTAATCCTTCTACTCTGGCTCATCTCTGACCACGCTGACAAGCAGGTGCTCTGCTGGGCACCAACACCAGTAAAATTCCCATTCAATCCGTGCTGCTTTTCAGCTTGTGCTCCATGGCAGCAAAGGGCAGCGCACTGGGGTGGCAGCTGTGACAAAGCTACAGCCTTTATTGGCTTAATTACATTCATCAAGCCGTTTGGCTTTCATATCCCCTCCCAGGAGCCCCAGGAATGCAGGAGGGTATAATTTGAGACAGCAGAGCGAGTTTTTCTTCCATAACCCCTCAAGAGGAGGAAAACCCCCAGACTATGCCAAGACAGATGCTGCTGTTTCTCACCATTGTGAAGGTGCACTGTGGGTAAATCAGCTCCCCAGCCAGGGGAGTGTTTTCACCCCTTCTTGACACGGTGTCATGCTCTGAAACCGAGAAAGGGGACAGAGTTAGTTCAGGTAATAAATCATTCCTTTACCTTTGTGTCTCTAACACTGAGCCTCAGAGTTCCGCTTCCACAGAGGAAAGATCAAATTCAGACAGGGATAACTTTTATCATCACTAGCTCAGCTTTCAGAACAGCTGAAGAGTAGAGGACCATCCCAAATCGCAAATCCGTTCTTGCCCTCGTGGCTGCCGCGCTCCTCACCAGGGTAGCCCTACGCCTGCGGGTACACGTGGCTCCCCGGCCCCACCGGTGCGCGGGGTCTCGGCCCGCTGAACGCCCGCCTCGGGGTGCTGGGAGACAGCCCCGCCAGCGCCGCACCCGCTGCCCATAAAACGCTGAGCACGGCTCGGGCCAGCCCGCGGTTCCTGGCGCAGCCCCTCCCGGCAGGGCCGGAGCCCGCGGGGCCCAGAGCCCCCGGCCTTGCTCTCTCCATCCACCATGGCGGGCGAGGCGGCCACTATCACGCCCCACCATGCAGCCCTCGAGCCCTCGCCGCAGCCCTGCGGGCGGTCCCGGCAGCGCACGGGAGTTCCCCGCACACCGTCCGCCCGTCCCCGCGCCCCTCGAGGCCGCCGTGCCCGCGGATGGCGGCCGATGGCGGCCGGGCCCACTCACCACACGCAGCTCCGCCACCATGCTCTTTCAGAAACAGCGGGGAGCGGGGCGGCCGCGGGGGCTCATGGGAACTGTAGTCCTGCTCCATGAGGGCGCATGGGAACTGTAGTTCGGCCCCCGATGAGCGCGGGGGCTGACGGGAAGTGTAGTCCCGTCCCTCAGGAGTAAAGAGCGCTCCTGCCTCCCTCATCCCACTCTTTAATGGTATTTACTAATTATTTATTAATTATTCATGTACCCTGTTCATTAGGGAAACACGTGTAATTGTTCTTAGTAGGCAGAATGCTTCAAAAGGCTGAACATGCATTAACTCATGGGGGAAGGGGCTAATTAGCTGGAAATCGGGGATTAGTCAAAGATTAGTTTGTAAATATATGTACCACACTTTGAATGTGTGATGCCTCCAGGATGTGCTGTGATTGTCCTTTGCTGTTAAAACCTGATGTGACATCCACAGGATCCTATTTAGCTTACATATGAAAATATAAATGAAATTATAACTTACATATGAAACCATGGAGGATTCTATTTAGCTTGTGTATGAAGTCAACAAAATGCAAACAGAAACAAGGAGAAGAAACATAAGAACTGCTGATGTCTACTTTCTTGCCCCGAAGGCTTATCCATCCTTGTGGTAAAGAGCTGGAGTGAATGGGAATGGAAGGCCAAGAAACCAACCTGAAAGCAGCCAACTCTGAGTGCCAACGTCACCCCTGAAACGTCTGGGAAGCGCAGGATTCGCGGTCCCCTGGGGTGTTTGGATCAGAGGTGTGCTCATGGACAGTTGCCAAATCCCCACGTGGCCTTTGCTCTCCAGAACGGCCTGTGCTACTTCTTCAAGCTTCTTTCAAAAAGTCAACGGGCTGCAGGAGGCTTTAAAAACAAAAGTGCAAGAAAGCTGCAGAGAGATACAAGGGTGCTGTTGTAAATAAGCTGCTTCCAACACCAGCAGCTGGCTGTGGTGTTCCCCAGCCCTCTGTGCCCCCCTGGATGCAGAAACCCCAAATGCTGGGAAGAGCCGCCTGCAGAGAGTCCTGGGCTCTGCCATGAGGACACAAGAGTCTCCCTGGCCCACAGGAGCCTGTGGAAGGAGTGTTTGGCCTGGTAGGAGGGCAGATGATGGTAGAGAACAGCAGTAATTAACACAGCCTTCGTTGAAGCAGCCTTTGCTCTGTGAAGATTTGGCTGGCGATCTGCCTGGATGCTTTCAGCTTCCTAAATAAGCAAATATAACCCATCTAAATCAACTAGAATTAGCCCTTCAAGGCCCCAAGGGAGGCAAGTTTTAAAAAACAAAACAACTAAAATCCCCTTTAAGCAGAGGTCAGATCCCAGAAGGAGAGAAGATGTAACTTGGATGTGCTGAGGGATTTGCCACTATCTGGATTTTTGGGTGGAAGCCGCTCAGCCCACAGAGCCCGTGTGTGCCTATAAAAGGATAAGCTCTGCCAGGTACCAAGTAATGAATGGACTCAACAATTAAAACTCAAGAGAACAGCATGAGCTAAGTGTGCAGTAATAATTCATGTTTGCAGTGCACGGATAATGGTTCCAAGGATGTCTTGGAGTCAGAACAAAGACGCTGGGTGAAGAGGGAAAGCCATTGCCTCGCCCATGCCCATGCTTTCCTAATTCTCTGCAACTTTGCCCGTATGGGAATTAATTGAATTTTCTCAGCTCTTCCCTTTAGAGGGCGACCATGTCCCACAGATCTCCAGCATGGAACCTTCACTGGGAGCTGCAGGATAAGGCCGAGCATCCCCGAGGTCACCAGGATGTGGTGGCTTTTCTGAGGGTCTGTGAACCTTCCGAGATGTGAAGGAAGTTACAGCCTGGTCTGAGGCTTGTGTTTGAGCACACTCTCCTTCCTCGGGCAGCTGCAGTGCTGCTCCCAAGGGCAGTTTGGACATAATTTGGATAGATTTCCTGTGGCCAATCTCCCTCAGTTATGGTATTTTCTTGCTCCAGTCTCTGAAAGGTTGAACAAGTTAGAAAAGCTATGAAAAGGGCACGTAGATCTTCTACACATGAACTTTTGGGGGCTGCTGCAGAGGATTTGGAGGGGATTGCTTCCTCCCACAAATCATATGAGAGATCAGTATCTGACAGAGGAGGGAAGGATGGAAAAACAAATGGAAATCAATGACAGAACCACTCCATCTTCGGCTGGGCTTTGATCCCATGCTCAGATTGAAGGACAAAGTCATCTCTCAGTTTTCCACCAATTTCTTCTCTTAGCTGCCTGTAAATCCCTCCAGGGAGAAACTCTCCATGCTTATTGACAGTAATTTGATTTCCTCCCGATTTCCCCTCTGCCTGCCCTGGTCCCACCCTGCAGACAGGGCTCCACAAAGCCTGGAGAAAAAAAACATCTGGGGGTTCAGAGACGCTTTGCTGTGGTTATCTTTGACATATGGCCAGGGGGAAGCAGTCAGGGTGTTTGAACCCATTAAAAGGCAGTTCCCCCCCGGCAGACCCCAGCCCCCTGCCAGGCTTCAATGTACAGAGCACGAGGAAATGCTGAGGTGCAGGGATTGATGCTTGTTTCTGTCAGAAATGCTGGGTGCCCAACAAAAAACAGTCCTTTTGGGTGGAGATTGCTTGCTGTTATTTCAAGTGCCAGACTTCAGAGACAAAAGATTTGTACTATTAGAAAAAAAAAAAAAAAGCCTGCCACAAGGTCCTAAATCCTGGTGTCAGTTGCTTCAAATCAGCCCCCTGAAATGGCAGAAAGGCTCTTTGGAGCTCAGCAGCAGACAAGCAATGTCTTCCCACACAGGACAAGGCACGCTGCAAACAAAACATCCTTCCCTGCTCCAGGCAGCAAAGCTCTTAAGCCTTCATTTAATATTAAATACACGTTTAAACCTAAGCCCATTTCTCAGCATGTCTCGTGTGCTTATGTAGAACTTCAGCAGGCTCAGGAATGCTCTGCTGTAACTGGAGGCCTGTGCACTGAATAACAAGAGCTTTATGCTTACAGAATATCTGTGCAAACAAGGGGTGGCTTCTCTGGCATGGATTCTGCAGGTTGAGAAAAGAAAATGTTCCCCTTTCTCCTGATGGTGCAGAAGGAATTGCAGCTCCGTTCACTCAGCTGTTCCTCCTGCTTCTTCCCCTGTTTCTCAACTGAGTTTTGAGCACAGTACAATAAAGCCAGTCTAAAGGTACTGTTTTTTGAGTGCAGCACAGAATGGATCTTGAGAAGATTGTGTCAGTGGGATGGAGACAAGCTGATCAACACTTTTGATCCTTCAGGTCTGTGTCCCAGCCAGGCAAAGTGACCATCTTGTCAGAGCCAGCCAGATTCTGTTCCCAGCTCCTTGGAGAAGCAACCAGAGCAGAGAACACACACAAAATGTTCCAATGGCAGTGCATGCACAGATAAATCCTGGGGCCAGACTGATGCATTTGTTGAACAGTAGCAGCAGGAATCCAGTTTCTTCATGGATGAGCATGTTTAATTGAAACAGACACCCTCTGAGCATACCTGGAGATAGAAGATGTGTACAGCTACACAAATGCTCCCAAAGCTAGCAGGAAAACTTTAACATTGTAAAGCTACTGAGACCAGGAGAGAGATTTCCTTTTAGGCCAAGTTAGATGAGCAAGGGAAGGAGAGTTGTCCTTGCTTTGGGCAAAGAGATGGATCCTCTCCCTATTTTCTGTGTCAGCCTGAGCAATTACAGCACGGTAAGCAGAAAGGGAGTGAGTTGGTATAAAAATACCCAGGCAATATGAATGGGAAACTTCTCAGGCCCTCTTTTATTGCAGTGTTTGTGTTTGCTTGGATTACCTTGGCCAACCAGCCATTGGTTCAGCCATCCCCATCTGCACTGTGCTGGGAGCAATATTTCATCTATCAGGCTCAGATACCAGAAATATGCTGGGCATGCATGGAGCAAACAAGCATTTTCTTGCAAGTAATTAGCATAAACTGCACTGAGGTCAAGCAGTTGTGTCAGAACATAATGCAAATCAACATTTCTTCCTGTGCAGATGGAAAAAGGAGAATTGCAAATGCCATATCTCCAGCTCACCTCTTGCTTCCCACCATTTATTCCAGAGGAAGGAGATAATTGTTTTGAGGTTCTTTTGAGAATAGCATCTCTGCTGCTTTCATTGCTTAATGGGAAAAAAAAACATGTTTAAATGATGAAAGGTCACATTATTTCAGGACCTTTTGGTTAATTTTTCTTGCCCTTGTGCAGGGAAAGCAGGCCAAATGCCTAATTTGACCAAGTCTGAAGGTAAGCTGAGGCTTTTCAAGATGACAGAGGGCAGCTGGTTAAAGGACAGTGGTTATTCCTCCTGCTGCCTGTAAAAGGATTTCTTGAGCAGTTTCCCAGTAACATCTGCTTGAAGGAGCCCTGCTGCAGGGCATCAGACCAAGGGCCACCCAGACTCATGTCATTTTTCCAAGAGATGTCCAAAATGAATGCTTAGGGAATGCAGGAGCAGTGATTACTTACAATACATCTCCCAGCACCTTTCCAGCCACCAACCACTTGAGGGGTGCAGATTCTGAGAGCTAGAGGTGAGTTCACTGCCCCTGCTAATGACTCTTCTCTTCTCTTCTCTTCTCTTCTCTTCTCTTCTCTTCTCTTCTCTTCTCTTCTCTTCTCTTCTCTTCTCTTCTCTTCTCTTCTCTTCTCTTCTCTTCTCTTCTCTTCTCTTCTCTTCTCTTCTCTTCTCTTCTCTTCTCTGGAACAGAGATTTCAGTAACTTTGTTTCCCACGAACTTGCTCAGTGAATCTGTAACAACCATTCCCTCCCGTGGGGAGGAGAGGACCAGCTTCCTTTTGTTTGCTCTATGTCTGGCTCCTGATGGTTTTGTTTGGTGGCCCCAAGTTCCTGTACAGGAAGAGACCATAAATGGCCTTTGCCGTCAACCCTCACTGTAAGGGCAGAACTCATGGATCTGCTTATCCTAGCCTTGTCTTCAGGCTCACAAGTGTGATTTCTTCAGAGTAGATCAAAGAGAGTAGTGTTGTTTTAAACCATTGTTTTCCTCCAGAATGTGATCTATCCACTTGCAGATGGCTTTTATGGTCTCTAAAGCCTCCCATGGATTAGCCTGAGTCTGACTGTATAAACATTTTCTCTATCCCACATCCTGCTTCCACAGCATGTCTCATATTCACTTCTCTGTCCTTTCACTCAATCCAAACATCCTGCAGAAAGCCTCCAGCTCTCCTGGACAGCCTTCCTCGCTCCCTTTCCCCACAGGTTGCAAATAAAGTTCAGTTGGCCCAACACAACCCCCAGATTCCTGGAGACCTGCCTACAAGAGAGAGGCTCACATGCCTTTCTTTCTGATCAAGCTACCAGCACACTGCTGCGGTGCTGTTGCTGCAAGGTCGGTCTGTCTTTAGCCGTCTCCCCCCTGCACTTCTCGAGTGCTCTCCTCTCTTTCCTCAGCTGTCACCTCCTCGCTGCTGAGGGAGGTGGGCGGGAGAACACGCTCCGCGGGAGACGGCTAATCTTCCGTAGCGCTTGTGCTCGGCTACGGGAGCGCTCAGCTGCTCCGGCATCCTCCTCCACCTCTCCTCCCAAGGTCAGCGGGAGAAAGCCCCGCCGTGGCTGCCTCGGAAGCGCTGCTGGGGGCTTGGGGTGTGTATGGGGAGCTGGACGTACGCCCCTTTATCCCACAAACCAGGCGCTGCACCCAGCACACTGCAGAGGAGGGAACTGCTGCAGCAGGTCTCAGGGTAACCCCTTCTTCTAGGGGGGGTCAGGACTGAGGTTTAGGGGGGTCACGGGGGTCCCTTCTGCTGGAGTAGCTGTGGGGCAGGCAAGGTGAGGCAGGGGGAGCCAGGACAGCGTGGGTGGTACTGTCACAAACAGCAGCACCTGGTTTTCCAGAAGTTGCATGTGAAGTGCTGCTGACTTGGAGCAGCTGGCAAAAAAACTGGAAACAACCCCCTTCCACCCCAATCATTATTTAAACAGTATAAAGGTCTCTGTAAATGTTTAAAACAACGTGGTTGTGAGGGGAAGGAGGAAAGACAAACAAGTTTGCTGTTTCAGCTTTGCAAAAACAGATCTTAATTTTTGGCAGGGTTTTACTCATCCTGAAGATCCAGCTGCTAGGCCGCTTTGGGAGACTCCAAATTCATAATCACTTCTCAAACATCTTCTTTCAAGAGGCTGCAATTTGGCATGAGCCCCACCTTTGATGTCTGTGTTTGGTCAGGGCCTCATGCCATAGGATCCCAGTTCATGGCCAGGGCACCTCAGCCAGGAGTCCGTGGCTGTGAGTACTTGCTCCCAGTGATGTTTTCCTTCCCAGACCTAAGATTTGTGGTGGCCAAAGCTCAGCAGGAGCCAGGGAGCTCAAAGTAGTAAGGTGCTATGAGCTGGCTGACTGCTGGGGTACCTTTCCCACATGTGAGCAAGGCAGGAATCAGGAGCCCCCCTGTTCCCTGAGCACCTCTCCCAGGTCCAGCCCACTGCCCTTCCTTCCTCATCTGTCTTAGCAGCACTGCCAGCACCTGCTGCATTACCACAGCAGAAGCACTATGAAATTCCTGTTTAAATACACAGCTGGCACCATGACTTCAACTAATTCAGGTTTTTGCTGTTGAAGAGCTGGAGCTGCATCCTTGTTTGGCTCCAGGATGAGAGGGAGTTGATCTGAAGCACTGGGCATTGTGGGCTGCTGGAGATCCATGTCTGTTCTGCAGCCTCCCTGCAGATCTGCTGCCCTGGGTCCCAGATCCCAAACCCTGGAGCATTGGTCCTGGAGCAGGACCATCATCTGTGTGGGCTCTCAGGGAAAGGAGGGCATCCTGCTCAGCATGAGGGAGGCTTTGGACTGGGAAAAAGAGGAGTCATCCATGAGGAAGACATATGAGAAACAGGTCTCTGGGGAGCAGAGGAGGATTGTACTCCCCACAAACTTGCCTGAGGTCTCGGCTTGTCCGCAGCACCCAGTTAAGGCTTGCTTCTGCCCAGTCCTACCTGCTCTGCTTCTGTCCAGCCAGGGAAGGACTTTGTGCTCCTGGTCAGTGTTGTGTTGCCCTGGTGTCCTTCTGGCCCAATCCTGCTCAGCCCCATGCCCAGCTGTGGGGTATAGTTACCCTCAGCACCCAGGGCTGGGTGGCTGCTCTCTGCTCTGAGTTGCTTTGTCCAGGGTGTGCAACCTGTAGTGCTACAGAAATGTGCTCTGATCTCCCGTATTTGCCCTACAGCCTCTAGAATGACATTCCTGCCTCAGCTGTTCAGTCTGACAATGCTGCTGGGCTGTGATCTGAAGATGCTGTTTCCAGAGAAGCTCAAGTACCTGTTGGGTGGCTAAAGAAGCCTTGCTGCTGCTGAGGTGTGGGTGGCTGTTCCTCTGTAGATATGGGAGGAGGATGTAAATGATGGTTCCTCATACAGCCTGTCCCAGCCTGGCTCTTGCTGCTTCTGTTTCTGAAGTGACCTGATCCAAAACAAAAAGACTGAGCTCAGCTGCGCTGGCTTAGCTCTTGAGCAGGGCTGCTCCTGTTGCCTGGGACTTCATGTAGTTTGGGGGGGAAACTCTGATGCTATTTTTAACCAAAGCCTGAAGAGTGATGTGATGCACCAGCTGCTTGTGTGCTGTCCTGCCTCCCTGGAGTCCTCTTCTACTCAAATCAGTAACTGCCCACAGACAGCACCAGGAAAAGCTGTTGCTGGGGTCTCCTTTGCTTTTCTAACTTCAGCCAGCTCCTGTGCAGAGCCTACACTGAGATAAAAGAGACTGACACAGTGTGAAACCTTCCTCCTCTTCAGCAGATGGTGTTTGTGACAGTGGACTTTGCTTGTGTTGTTGTAGCAGAACGGCCTGGGCTAGCCAAGAAACAGAAGGAGAAGCTGCAGTCTAGGCTTGTTGGAACTGGCTTGTTGTGTAAACCTGGCCTGAAAGCCTGGTTCACAAAGGAATTCTTGATTTTTCAAGGATTGGGCTTCTCTGTCATCTCCAGCTTACAAGCTAAAGCACTGTCTTGACTTGCCTGCAATGAGCAGCTCCAGTCTCTCTGAAGCACTCCTGGCAATCTCCCGGGAACCTCAGTGAGCAGGGAGGTGATGCGTGTTGCAATGTGAACTTCATGTTACCTTCACAGGAAACCTTAATGCATCTCAAGTGGGGCTAACCTGGTGTTGCTGCCTTAGGCTTTAGCAGATCAGCGCTGTACCTGTCCTAGCTGTGAACTCTACATGCTCCATGCCTAAAAATCCTCATGGTCAGAGAAGCTGCCCTGATCTGAGTGAACTAGAGGTGCTGCTAACTGAGCCTGCTCCTGCATATTCTGCTAAAATGATCACTGAGAAGGTGAAGCTGAACCTCCATCAGACCCATTTCTGTCAGACTGAGACTGCTAAGCACTAACTGCAGTGGATGATTTCAAGATAAGCCTCAGTCTCAATCAGAGTGAACAAGAAAAACATATTGCCTTCATATTGTATGAAGGCTGCCTTCTGCACCATGACTGAGGGTGGAACTCTGTTATCAGCAAGGAGCAGGTGTCAGCTGGCATAAGCCCTCCAAGAAACTGACTTGCCAATATTTCTGTCCTTATTCCATCTATCACATTCAACATGTGAGCGAACACAGACCAAGTGCTGTTCCTTCAGCTGAAAGGGGCAAGAAGCCATGTGCTTTGAGGCTGCTTGTATGTCTCAGCAGGTTCCAGGCCTCCAGAGACACTTCTCCATTTTCTTCTAAAATTCTCTATCTCTGACTATCTCCCTGCTCCCAACCCTGCCAAACCACAGCAATCTGTGAAGAAATTGGTGAGCATGGCAGGGAGACTATTGCAGGCTCTATCCCACATCTGGTTAACACCTGGGAGAGATACTAACCTTCATGGGGAAAGGGTTGTGTTCATCTGGGAGCTCTGCTATTTGAGCACACAGAAATCCCATGGACACAAATACCTCCACATGCAATCCACACTCAGCCCATGCAACCCCTTGTGTGCTTCCCTCCTCGTCAGGCTGACTCTGATAGCACCAGATTTCCTCACAGCACTTGGGGACAAACTTCTCTTAGCCCTGACAAGCCTCAAAAACTCTTTCACAGCAAGCCAAGTGTGAACTTAATGTGCTCCATATCAGCACCACCTGCCTGCCTCTACCCTGCCCGGTTACAATAGTGACAACAGACCTGGGCAGGTAGGAGGACATCGGACACAGCTGGACTTGAATGCTGGGGGGTTCAGCCAGAGTGCACTGCTCCCCACAGCACTGCTTTCAGCTAAAGAGCAGATCTCTCTTCACCTCCTCTTTCACTCAAAGCTCTCAAAGTGGTGCTGTACGGATGTGATCACAATGTTCATTAGTCTCTGTCTGAGCCCCCTCATGCTGCAAAATCCCTGAAGGGGATGGGCTGGAGTGGGATGAAGTTTACTGTGGCTGAGATCTGGTGGTTTTTCCCCTGGGGTTTCAAGAAGTTTTGTTCCACCCATGAAAAGTGCCAGGCGTCAGAGGAAGATTTGTTTCTTGGCAGCTGTTCCCATTTTGCTCCAGAAAACCGATGCTGTGCTAGGAATGCACCGTGACTAAGATGCCTCTGGGCTGCTCAGGTCAAATAGCAGCAACAGGGGAAACGGGGGACAGGAGAGCAGTTCTGCTCAGCAGAGAGCAAACAGGAGGGCTGAGCCCTTTCATTCCTCTTTTATCCTTCCCTGAGCCAAATACCTCAGGAGCTGAGTAGCTTGAGGGAGAGGAAGAAGCTGGGGTTAGCAGGCTGCTTCCTCCCACCTCTGGCAGCCCTGGAGCACAGGCATGCACGCTTGGCTCTGCCTGTTGCTGCTCTGGGATGCTTTGACACTGTCAGTCTCATTGCTTTTGAGGTGGTGTCTGATCCCTGTGGAGAACAGACCATGCTCTCTCCATTTGTTTTGCTGAGGGCTCAGGAAAGCTTTCAAGATCAGAGGTTTAAACAAGGGGTGTGACAAGCAGCGACAGTTTGGGAAAAACACAAGCAGCAAAAGGTTTTGGTACTGTCAGAGAACATGACAGGCAAGTTCACAGCCCCTGCAGGCCTTTGGCTTCCTGTTTTCTTTTGCCAAATGGAGAAAGCAATCCTGTGTGGTGACCTTGTGGCAGGCGGGGTAGAGCTGGAGATGCTGAGAGCAAAGCAACAAGCCTCGGCAGGGACTGAGACGGGGAGATGTTCTGCAAGGGCTAGAGAGGATGCTGTGAGGCACCTGGAAACTCAGCTCCTCCAGCTGTGCTCAGCTCTGTCCTCTGCACCCTTGATGCTGAAATTGCTCTCAGGGCATCTCTTCCTGCTGCTCAGAGGCTGCCAGGGTTGATAGGAACCTCTGGGGCTGGAGAGTGGGGGTGAGAGGAGCCCAAAGCTTGTCTCCTTGCCCTTCCAGCAGCTGAAGATGCCAGGACTGGTAATGGGTCCAGTGAGCCCTGGGTGGGTGCAGTTTGGGGACACAGCCCTGATACTCCAGCCCCTCAGCACCACTGCAAAATGGGTCATCCCATCAAAACACATATTGCCTTGTTCCCAGACTAAAAGAAGGGGTTATGTGATAAAAAGCTGCAGCTGGTCTTTCTAATCTTCCACCAGCATCTGCATTAACTGTCAAGACAGTGATTTCCTTGATGCTGAGCAATTTTTTTCTGTGCACGCATCCAGCTAATCAATTAAGTTTCTCAGCAGCTTCCTCCAGCATTCAGGCTTGGAGGATGGAAGGAATTTGTTATTCTAGGCACTGTTGGAGAGGCATGAACTGTACTAAAAGCAAATTGGTTGCACTTTCCAAGCACTGACACTCTTCACTCACAGCTTGTCTTGCTGATCCTCCTCCCTCCTCCCTGCTCTCCTGAGCAGCTCTGGGTGCAGCCCTGGTCCCACCAGCTCACACGGGGCTGGCCTGAGGCACATCTACTCAGCACAAGCTGTGCCCAGCTGGGATGGAAATGGGTTTTTGAGACACTCAGCATCCCAGGCAGAGGCATGGGTGTCTTCCTTGGGGCAGGGTCTTCCTACAGCAGGTCAGTTTGGCTGTCCCAGGGCTGAATAGTGGTGGTTTGTCTCTCACCTGCTTTTCCAGCTGCAGCTGGTACAAGGTGGCAAGGCTGGGTACCACACCACTGTCATGGGGACATGCCAGGGTAGGTTGGTTTGTCCCTCAGCTAAAAAAATATTCTCTCTTAATGCTTTTATTCTTTTTCTCTTCTTGTTTTCCTCTTTCTTTTGCTGCTCCTTGCCCTGCCTAGGTGTGGTCCTCTGCATATGGGATGCAGATGCCATGGGATGTATTCACATCCTTCCCAGGAGCCTTGGGCTTCACTGAGCTGAGCACGGGGCTGAGAAAGGGAATTGCAAGGATCCAGCAGAGTGGGTGGAGGCACCAAGAAATATGGGGAATTTGGGGTGACCTTGGGAAGATTTATGGATGGTTGAGAAGAATCTCTTGCCAGATCAGATACACCCTGGCTCTCTTCTAATGGGAATGGGGATGTTTTTTATGAGTGTTTAGCAATGCAATGGCTCAAACATGGGAGCGGCAGGGTTGCTGGGGTCAGGAGGGCTGCAGAGGTTTGTTAGGAGCACAGCCAGTCGTGTAAAACTCCTCACTCCCCACTCTCTGGCCTGTCAGGACATACGCACGCATCCTCCCCGGCCAAGGAAAACTTGGCCCCAGCAGAGCAGAGCCGGGTGGCTGGCGAGTAGGGGTGGCCACAGCCTGAGCCCAGCCTGGCCTGGAGATGAGCAATTTCCCATTAAGTGCAGCCTGGCAGCCTCAGGAATGCCTGCTCAAAGGCTTTTCTGTAGATTTGCTGCCCAACATGTCATCCTGCTTGGAAATCTCAGCACAGAGGATAAGGAGGAACTGGCTGAAAAAAATGAGCCATGCCTTCAGAGGGTTAGCCTTAGCAGCAGGAGGATTTCAGCCACCTTCAGTTTTGCAGCTAATGATATTCCTTCTGTAGGTGAAATCCCATAGATGTCCTGCTTGGGAAGTGATTTGGTGAACAAGGAAAGAGAACTCAGGACCCCTGCTGCCAGTCTTCTTTCCAAGCTGTTACACAATACTATTCTGGGGTTAACAAACCAAAAACATCTGGGAATAATCAAAGCTATTTAGGCTCTGAGAAAGCATGGCTGGAGAAAGTTTGAAGGAAGCAACTTGAAAGCTCAGCACTGTTAAAAACAGTCTTGAAGCCCTGAAAATTAAAACTAGGGTAACATCTACAAAGAGTGAGGAAGTATCAAAAGAAGGATCTAATATCCTCTGAGGAGCAGAAAGGAGCCGGAATGAATTGTAATGCTTGAGCTTCTAAGCTACAGGGCATTGAAAAATTGCTTCAGAACAAACAGATCTGCCTTTTCTGTGGTTTCCACTGGCATGAGAGCAGAGGGAAAGACCAGGGGTCTGACTCAAAAGCAACTTGGGGATTAGAAGTGTGATTTAAAGACAGATAATTGCAATCTCCAAAAGCCTGGTAATGGTGGTGCAGATCCCACTGCGAGTGGTACTTGCCAGGGCTGGGTCAGGGGGGACTCAGGGCACACAGCAGAGATTTGGGGCCCAATGGCATCCCTGGCAGGGGGGCACCAGCCAGAGCACAGCTGGGAAAAAGGAGGAATGTAACCTGCAGGCTTTGCTTTGCAAGAGGCAGGATGTGTGCTTGGCTGACTGATGGCATCGCCACCATAGGTCGTGGATCCTGGGGGATGCTCCTCATGGAGGGTGGCAGGGCTGTGCTTGCTGTCTCTCACTGCAGGGGACATGCTCAAGTCTCTTCTGGCGTGGGAGCTCAAACAATCCTGGGATCATCCTGGTGGATAACCCAGGGCTGGCAGCTGGAAACACTGTCTGTGGGGTGTCCAGCTCTGTGTGCTTGCTGAGCTACCTGCAGCACTGACCCTGCTCCTTCTGCAGGAGCCTGGAGGCTGCTTCCCTGGAGTGACTCAGGGAGACGCCCTCATTGATGGAAATCCCCTCTTTTAGCATCACAGGAATCAGTCTGTCCCTGGAAAATCTCACTGCTGCTGATTTATAGAAGCTTTAATCTTGGAAGGCCTCTCTCAGTGCTTTCCATTCCCTCTCATATCACTTTACATCTCCTGCCCTTGTCTGGGTATGGGGTACAAGCCCCCAGTATCTCCAAGAGATGGAAAAGTAGCCTGGGTGTGGGGAGGGTGAACACACTGCAGGAAGGCCAATGGCACAGCCAGCCACCATGGGAGCTGTGGAAATTGCTAAAGATTTGGGGAATCCAGATTTACTGCATCTTCTGTGGCAATCTGGCCTCCCCAGCATCCTTGTAAATGAGAAACCACATAAGCCTCACACTCTATTATTGCTTTAGAGCATTAGAATCCCTCATTTAGGATAAACATTCTCATCTCCAGCAGAGCATGAATAACATTAAATGAGATAGTTAAAATGTTTCAGGCCAATTATAGCCCTGGTGTAACTTCGGCAGAGTTACACCAGGGATTAATTTGATCCGGAGAGCTCTGCCTCCTGTTCCAAACTGGGATTCCAGCACGGGTAATTACATCCTGCCTCTCTGCACTTCCTCTGGAGTTTTAATTGGGAGTTGAATGGACTCAACTTCTGTTCTTTTCCTCAGAAAGCCATGAAATTTCCAAACTTCTACATGAGCCGAGGGAGCTGTGCTGCCTCAGTACCATGCGAGTGTGGGCTGGGTCTTCCCTGGGTGTGGGTGCACAGCAGCCTGCACCCCACTGTACCTTCTGCTGGTAATCCCACCACTCCAGTCTTGTGTTGGGGGTCCAGCCCACCCATCCCAGCCTGGATCCCAGAGCAGGACCCCTGTGCACTGAGACAGGCAGCTGGACTGTCTCCCCCTTCCACTTCCCAGCCCTCTTAGTAAATCAGCATTAATGAGGGACATTTGACCCTCTCTTTCCCTGAACAGCCTCATGAAGCATTTTTGTTCCATGAGATAGTTAAGAAACTTGAACCAATTTCCTCTACTTGCTTCTACTGTCGTTTTTTGGTTGACTTTTTTTTTTTTTTTTTTTTTGTGAAAAGGATAAGTTATAGGCCACACACAGTCTTAGGATGCCTCAGGAGTGGGAGCAGAGGAGAGACAGAAGGGTCTGATGTGGAGGGGATGGAGCAGACAGGGCAGTTGAGATGAGATGACCCCAGTCCTGGTCCGCTTGGTTTGTCAGAGAGACCACGTATGCAACTGAGACAAGAAGGTCAGAGCTGGGAAAGTGCACATGCTGGCTGTGATTAGGAATTTAATTGGGAAGGAATTGAATTCTGAGGCATTATGTCACTGAGTTGGAGCAATACAGAGCCATACATCCTCCATAGCCAACTGTATACAGGGGCAACAGCAGAGGGAAAGGTGCTGGGAACAGCCTCTCTCACAGATTTCCAGACTTTCTGCTGCTGTGTGGTCCACTTCCCTTCTCAGAGAGAAATGATGAAAACAGACAGTCCGATAAACCCCGGGGAGCGGGGCCCAGCAAGGCCCCACAGCCTCACCCCCTCCTCCAGACTGTGTGGGACTGCTGGTCCCACACCACCTCCACCCCCCAGCTGGAGTAGTCCACTCAACCTTTCATTTCCCCTTTTAGTTTTTCCCAAACTGTATTTTAGTGGGGACAGAGATGGAAAGAAGAAGAGCAGAGATGTCACAATCCTTCCTTCCTCCTCAAACAAACAGCTTCTCCTCAGTGGGGTCACAACAGTGGGACCACGATGCGGGGACCATGTCCATCAGCATCCCTTGGAAAAACACTGGTGACACCATTCCTGACCTGTGAGGGCTGCCACCACCCTTTCTGTGTTTCTCATGAAGTGGAGGGTGGTTTTGGCCAGCAGAGAGGACACAATGAAGGAATTAAGCAAATTCCCACTCCCACCCACCAAAGGCCTTGCGGGACCATCCCAAATCTCAGTGCAAACAGCAAACAGCTCGCCATGGCCAGCAAGCCTTGCGCAGCCGCTGGCTACAGGCACTCACCCGCTCTGAGCTCAGCTGCTGGCTGTGGCTGGCTGAGTAAATAAAGAACATTTCTCACGAAATCCACCCTCTCAGAGGTCCCCAGGAGGAGGGCTGGCCTTCCATGGCTCAGGAAACCTTTATCCCCCCAAATCTACAACACTGCCCTGCAGCTGATTTAGCAAGCGCTGTTTGCACACCCAGGTTTGCAGGGCAGTGACCCTGTCCCAGCAGCACTGTGACATTTGCAGGCACCATTTCCATCTGGGCCCACGTTGTCCTTTCTGGGAGTTTTGAGTGCTAGTCCAGATGAGCTCAGAGTTATTGATGGAAAGGTCCAGACTGAAATCTGGATTTTCACTAAACCCAGAATGACTGTGCCTGGGCTGACCCTGCAGATCAGGGCTCCAGTGGGCTCCCCTCAGTGAGGCTGTGCTCCAGTCTTTGGGGGTCTCATAGCCCCAGCACGTACCCATCGTTCTTGGGGCTTCTCTCCGTCCTGTTTCTGACCTTGCAGATCCTCCTTGTTGCTCATTTCTGCCCACCCAGACTGAACAGCATTTCTGCAGCTAAGCCCTTGACCTTTATTTTCCCCTAAATCAATACATAAAAGCCATTCTACAGCAATACCAGCATGTCAGGGGAATCCAGGTGATTCATATAATCAGAAGAGCTGATTCTGCTTTTGAGGTTCAATCCTGGTAAGCTTTTGTCTTTTCAGATTCCAATCTTTTCTGTGCTGCCTTCAGCACTGCATTGTATTCATCCCCTGACCCCCCTTCCTGGCATTATTGACTCTGTATCTTGCCTTTAATCTGCTGTAAAATGAAGGTAGCTCCAGGTAAAACCATTTTTATCCCTCCTGATCATAATACTTCTTTTGCCAAAAAGAAGAAAGAAAAATGTTTAACAGGAGTTGAGGTTGAAGAAGCTTAATTTATAATCTTACCGGGGAAAAACTCTATTAGGAAAACGCTATAGACATTTGTGAAATTCTCAGTATGGAGAACCAAGCTGCTGGGAGCTCTTGTCCGTGTGTCTGGCCTTACCCCTGAGGCAGGGAGGGGACCCTACAGCTGCAGGATGGGGAGAGGGTGCTGACATCAACCAGAACATCCTGGGCAGGAGACACATCCCAGGTTTCTTCCCCACCATCAGCCTCTCTCCTTCCCCCATTGCTGTGGCTGTCAGAGGTGGTTGGCTCTCAGAAGGAGCAACCAGCCTGGTTTGGGTGCACACTGGGTGTATTTGGCACTGAAAATTCATGCCAGCCATGGCGAGGCCAGCACAGCTGTGCCCATGATTCAGCTCTGACTACTTCACTCACCAAAAAACCAAAGACCTGTCTCCTTCTGTCTAATATCTATTTGCAAAAGCTTTGGGAGCTGCTTTTCCAGCTAGGTTGAAGCTGATGTTTGCGAGCCCACTGCTCCCAATGACTGATCAGCACAACCTGATAGACTTTTCCCATCAGAGCATTTATTTTTACAGCAGGACACCAAGTCCTCAAACAAACGAAGGCTTGCACAAGAAATCGTCTGCCTCAGTTTGGCAGCAAACAGGAATATTTCTCTTTATTCTAAACCCAAATTCTTGTGGCTAAATAGAACCAAAAATATAACTCACCCTGCTACTTCTCCCAGACACAAGTCATCTCTGAATGCCGAAAGCAACTCTTCCCCTGCCACAAACGGAGCAAATAAACCCAGCACGAGACTGGTGCTTAGGAGAAGCCAATGTGCCTCTAATGCTGTCATCTACAGTGAGCTGTGTGCACACTGATCTTTTATTAATGGATTTATATCCATGGGAAAGCTGCAGAGCACGTGAGAACCCCGTGGCTGGGAGCAGGATCCCCGATCGCTCTGTGCCCGCAGCTGGGGCTGCTGGCCACGACCCAGAGCTCAGCCTCAGACAGACAAATTTCCTTCCTGGCCCAGCATTTAGCCCAGAGGCTGGCCCTTCCTGAGCTGCGGGAGGACAGCTGGGTGATGTGGGTTTGTTGCTGTCACGGGTTGTTTTCTGAGGGCTTCAGCAGGTGCCGAGGCTGGGATGTGCTCGGTGCTGGCTGCAGAGTGCAGGGGAGCTGCAGGACGAGAAGGAGTCATGGTTAATTGGTGAATTGTGATTAATTGTTTGTTGAGAGTTGAGGTTAGAAGCCTTGGGGGAGCTGCCTGCAGGGCATAGTGAGTCCCTGAGCTGCCCTGGGCATTCAGCAGTGCCCAGGAGGGGATTAAGAAAGACAGCTCTGGCCCCAGTTTCTCCCCATAGCCCAATCCAGTGTCCCCTCACCCTTGATGCAAAGATTCCTTCCCACAGCCAAGACAGTGGTGTGTGAGTGACCCAGCCTTTGCTGGGAGCTGCACATGGACACCCCAGAGCCAGCCCTTGAGCCCTGGGGTCACTGAGCAGGACACAAAGACACATCAGTCCCAAATCCCACATAGAATCACAGTGTGGCTGAGGTTGGAAGGGACCTTAAAGACCATCTTGTTCCAACCCTCTTCTACTAGACCAGATTCCTCAAAGCCCCATCCAACCCATCCATCAACACCTGCAGGGCTGTGGCATCCACATCCTCTCTGGGCAACCTGCACCCACCCCTTGCACCCCATCCCAGCTGGATCACCCTGGTTCTCCTGCTTTTTCTGTCTCTATGAGATACTCCTGGCATCCAGGCAGCCAGACAGAAATGTCTGTGTGTGCCCTCACCTGGGAACTGAAATGCTATTGAAAGTAATGGGAAAATGGGGTTTTCCCTTCCAATCCAGCCATTCCAGGTTTTTTCTTTCTCCAGACCAAGACACTTTTCTTGAGACTTCACAGCCTCACCAATAGGCAGGAAAACCAATAAATCCTGGTCAAACATTAAAAAAAAAATCACCATTAAAATACTTGAAGGTGAAAAGCAGGCTTTTTGCATGTCCTTCCCCCAGTTTCCTCGGAGCTGCATCATCCCAGATAACTGCTGCATCCCACCTGGCCTGTGCTCCAAAGCGCTGTTACGAGCCATGAGGGTCAGAGCCAGCCTCTCTCCTGATCTCCTCCTCTCCCTCGGAGTGCCTGGGGACAGAGAGATGGGGTGAGCTGTGGGCAGTGGTGCTGATTGAAGCCCCTGTCTAAAGGGAAGTGCTCCAGAAAACTTGCTCCAGAAAAGGGCATTTTTGCACTGAAGAGCAGAGCCCTGAGTAACATCAAACCCTCCTTTTCCCCACGTCCCCCTGGCTCTGCAGAGCATCGTGCAGCAGCAGGAATGAATCTCCCTTACAGGGGACCAAGCAGCTCAGCTCCAGTCCCACATGGAATTGCTGCAGCACGGTTTAGCCTGGAATATGCTGATTTTATCCAGCAATTCTTTTCTTGTTCCTTTTTATTTCCCAGGAAATAAATAAATCATGCAAGTCTTCCATCACCCACTCTCCACACAGCTGTCCCCGTATCACGGCCCATGCTTCCCCTGGGCTTTGGAACTGGGTCAGTGAGCAACATCTAGCACTGGTTCTTCCCACTGAAATTCATAGAAAGCAGATATGGCCCCTGGCTGCTTTGGAGCAACTTTGCCTTTTTAGCACAAATCTCATCCAGCCTGGGGTGGGCTGGAGGAGCAGGCCATGCCCAAGCACAACCCTCAGAGGGACCAGGAATCTGCCAGCAGCATTTCCCTGCATCCTTCTGCCACATTGGTGCTCATGGCTTTGCATGTTTGCTACCTGGTGGGGAATTGATGTTTTTGAACTTCCATACCCTGCCAAACTTGGCTGAAATAAGCCTGCAGGCTTGAAAGCAATCAGGGGCAGCAGGCATGGTCACACATACACACAGAGTACACAGCACTTATTGCTGGGGAATCCAGGCAAAAGAGGGAGCAGCTTCATCCTGTGATTGTGCCCCTGCACTTCTGACAGTTTATTCTCTGCCCTGCTATACCCCGCGGTAAAAGGGAATTTGTTCTCAATGGGTTGGGGACCAGATCTTGGGACAGACCTTGTCTCATCATAGGGAACATGGCTGAAACAAGTTCAAGGACCTCCCTAAGCTCCCAAAGCAACCCTGCAGAGACCAGAAAGGTGGGTAAAATCTATCCCTGCCTCCAGATACTGTTGGCTTTTCCACTTGTGCTCCTTTGCAGTGCAAGAATTTGGGGTCACTTTCAGTAACTCGCTCCAAAATCAGAAGGAAAAGCCAGAGACGCTCTCTGAGTCACTGGCATGTTGTTACCAAGGACACTAAGGTTCCTGATTCTGAAGAAGAGATTAATTACATTCTACAAATAGACATTTTATCTGCACTGAAGAGCAGCAAGAGCAAGTTCTTTTAGCGTGGCTCATTATGTATCAGCAGGTAGTATTGTGACAGATGTAGGAATGCAGTCGTATTGTCACTGGGGTTTAATCATCAGAGAGCTGTCTTCCCCAGGTCAGCTCCCTGTGAGGATTTGTAATATTTACATAGCACTTGGGGCTGGCTTCTTTATTGCAGGAGTCTGTATTCACTCGTCAGTCTCTCATTATGCATGTGCCAGTATTAATTGCATTTAGAAATGAGATTCTAAAGCAGAAGTGAGAGCTATTTAGACCTCCATTCAGCTTGAAAGACAGCAGCCTTCTGTGTGACAGCTCTCGAGATGTTCTTGTGCTCAGCTCTCTCCCCAGCTGAAAAGCAGGTGTTGGAGAGAGTTGGTGTCAGAGCCACTGTATCAGCACTGCCTTTTGTGCATGCCCAGACATTTATATAACCGACAGGATAATGACTCCGCAGAAGTGGCACAGAATTGACCCTTCTGGTACTGGATTGAAAACAGCCAGGGAGAGAGTGGATCTGCTCAGCTGCTGTGCAGATCTGGAGGAAAGCAATGCTGAGTCCTATCTCCTGTGGAAAGAAGAGGGGTGTTCCCTTGCTGGTGGGTTTGGGGGTTATTTATTGGCTTGCCTGTGCCTGCAGCACTTTGGGGCTGTGTTTGTGGCCTTGCTAATGTATTTAAAGTGTACAGAAATTTGGCTGACACTTGTCTGTGCCTGCCTGCTGCGCTCTGATTGCTCCAGCCTGGAGAAGCAGAGCCGTGTGCCACCACTGCCGGCTGCCAGCCGTGCCTGGCGGGTGGAAATGAGGAGGTCATGTCCTGCTTCCCAGAGGGAAATAAGCTGGAAGGTTAATCTAGATGATGCCAGGCTACCGGCTCTGCTTTCCCCAGCCTGAAGCACACACTGCTCTTGTCTTGCACAACAGTTTGTGGGATACGATGAGGGTGTTCTGGGGGCAGATCAGCACAGGGGCTAATCACTCCCTCTCTCCATGGCCCTGGCTCCCAGTCCCAGGAAAACAACTCCTCTGTGGCCCAAGTGATTCATGTCCAGCCTTTTGGGAGGAGTCTCAAAAAACAGCAGTAAGGCAAACCCATGTTTCACTTCCCAAAGCACCTCCTTTGCTTTGCCATAGTCCAGCACTGCCCCACCAAGCCTGAGACCTCTCCAAGAGATCTCCATGGAGGATATGTCACAGACCTGGCTCTTTCCAGCTGGCTCCTTTGTGTGGCCTGTGCCCCTTTGGGTGCTCCTGTACTCCCTTGGGTGCTCAGTCCCTTGCATTGCCCCACGCTGCACCGGCACCAAGACCAAACCCCGTGTTCCACACCAGCAGCATCTCTATCTCCCCAAACCCAGGAGCAGGCGGTGAGCAGCTCCTGCCAGCAAGAGACTGGAGGGGAAGAACATGAGAAAGGCAAACAGAGCAGATATCCATAGCCAGCCCTGGCCCCCAGCCAGGATCTTCTCCTTAAATATCACACAAAACAAAGAATAAATCACTGCTTGTGAGGAAATCCAAGCACAAGGAGTCCCTCTTGACCTTCCTGTCTCTTGACAGCAGGTTAGTCCAGGACAGTGTTCCAGTTTGCTTTTCAACTCCAGCAAGGGGTGGGGACAGCAGACCCCAGAGCTGGGATGCTGGGAGGAATCCCTTCAAACCTCTCCATTTCAGATGGTGGCAGCCAGCTCCAGTGGCCAACACTAATCCCATGGCTGAGCCCCCCAGCTCTGTGAGGGTGGGCCAAGGACAACCTGTGCCATTCCTGGCAGCCCCTAAGTATATAAATAGAAGACAGGGACGTGAAGGAGGTCAAGTGAGCAGGGGATTTCACATAATCTGATCTTGCCTGTGCTGTTCATTTGTGTCCTATGCTCAGGGTGCACGCCCTGCTTCGCACACGGGGACGTCAGAGGCAGAGGGTTGATCCTTCACCAAGCAGGTTTATCCCATGGAACATGTGGGCTCCTGACTTCTTCTTCACATGTGCAGTTTGTCAGAGATGTCTTTAATGCAGCAGTCATCCAGAACAGTGCACATATGGAAAATCCTGGTCTTTGTTGCTGTATGGAGTCCTGGTGCCTGTGCAGTCTAAGCCCGGTCATCTAGCTGGCCAAAATCCAGTTGGATCAACACAGTACTGGGGCTCTGGTGCCTCAGGTCTGCTCCTGGTCTTGGGGATGCTGCCTGCCCTTCATGAGGTCCACTGTGCCTTGGTCTCCTGCACCACTTCTCCCCAGGCCCTGCCCAGCAGCACATTTTTCTCTTGTTTCTGCTGCTTTTCTTTTCCAGGACATGAAAGTCTGGAAACAGAATCTCTCTTGGTGTAAAGCTGTCATGGAACAGCTCTGATTTATGCCAACACCAAGCAAAGCGAGTAGATGAATGTCCAAAATAGATCAAGTAGAAAAGCTGTTAATAGCCACTGGTCTTTAATGGTGAGAGCAATTAATCACCAAAAGAACTAATCTAGGAGGCTACGGCTGTTCTATGGGCTGCATCCAGACCAGGTGCCTGTCTGAAGACTGCAGCAGGGCTTGGAGGAAGTTTTTCCTGGCCATCCAGCTCTGAGTCTCCCTCATGCTCCCAGGTCCATACCGTGATAGGAGCCCTTGTGCTCATCCCAGCTTTTTGCTGCTGGTGCTGGCACCAGGCACGTTCTCTCCCTGTGCTGCTGCTGCTGCTGCTGCTGATGGCAGTGGTGGTGATGAAGCCAGTTGGGTGAAAGAATTGACCAGGCTACAGGCCCACAGTTTAAATGTGGTGGAAGGAGTGCTGATCCTGCTTTGAGTGGAAGTAGCCAGGGCAGGACCATGCCTGTCCCAGCCCCAGCTTTTTCAGCTCCAGGCTCCTTCCTATCTCCTCATGCACAGATTTGTGCTTAATTCACTGCTTGCTCCTAAGAAGCTGACCCTGCACACTGGTCCCCAGGGCAGGGCTTGTGCTGCAGCTGGATCTGCCTGTCCAGGGCTGGGGCACTGGGCTGTCTGCACACTGCCAGCTCTGGTGCCATCATTCCAGGTGACTTGTCCCCCAGCCATGTACCTGCCCATTCCTTCTGCAGCTTCCCAAGGGATGGACCTGCAACCTGCCAGCCTTGCCAGTCATCCCTGTACCCTCTGCCCAGTGACAGCCCCCACCTCTGCAGCTCATTTACTCAGATACTTAATGAGTGTTTCATTCAGCCAGTGCTGCAGGTAGCACAGGGAAACCCAGGGGTACAGAAGCCAGGAGATGCTTTCCCTGCTTTGAGGCTTGTTTCTCTCTCCCCTGACTTAATCGGCTCATTAAGTGCCAATTTGACCTCCCCTCTTTCAGATGTCTCCTGTCTCCACTGGTAAATAGATTTGTGTGTCTCCAGCAGAAACCTCCCAAGCCGAGCCTGGCTTTGGATCAGGCACAGGGAGCGAGGGCAATGCTCGGGCTCGCCGTGAGCACGGCCCTGCTGCCACTGAGCTGAAGCCAAGCGAGTGCTGAACAGGAACAAGACGCCCTCCCAAAAGACACGGGGAGCTGCAGGTAGTGGAAGCCGCAGCCGCCGGCACCGTGCCTGTGGCGCAGCGGGGATGCACCGAGCAGGAGGTGACCCTGCCCTCCTGTCGCAGCTTTGTCATTGCCTTGGTGTGGGACTGCAGCAAGTCCCTTCCCATCTGCTCCCTGCCTTCGCCTTGGAGCCAGGATGAGTGTGAGCGTGTGTGAACACGGAGCACAGCGCAACAGGGTGTGGGGTGGTGGCTGCTGGCTTTCCTCAGAGCCGACATTTAGCTGGTGCTCTCAAGCATTCCACACAGACAGATACTCATCCAACCTCCCAGACCCACAAGGATGGAGTGGGACCTCCCCAGGGCTGTTTAACACCTGTTGAGTGTCAATGTCAGCCTGGTGATGTCCCCACAGCTGAAGTTGCTGCTCAATCTCCCAAGCCGAGGCATCCAGGCTGCAGGACTGCTCCATTTGGGAAACACCTTGATCAGTGCATGTAAAAGCATCCCAGTGATTTATCCATGGCCCTTTGAGGCAGACAAAAGGGAGGACCAGTCCTGCATTTCCTCCTTACTGGCACTGGTGCACTGGAGAGGAGGTGACAGCACATCACAAAAGGCTCCTCTCTACCCAGCTTAAGCAAATGTCTCCTGGTGTCATCCAGAGAACCAAAACTAGAAGGAACCCAAATATCTCCATGAATCTCCATAGGTTGAGGAGTGAGATCCTCCACCCCAGGCCACCCCCCCCCCACACTTCTATCCCCAGCCCCAGAGCCCTGAGGGGACGGGAGGGGGACAGGAGAGGACGTACGGTTCGACTTTGTTGCAGAAGCGGCGCCGCAGCAGGAGGACCAGTGGACCCAGGATCAGGATGGTGGTGCACATGGCGCTTCCTCCATCACCACCAACACCCACAGCCCTTCACATCCCTCTGGAGGCACTGCTCAGCCCAGGGCTGTCACCCGTGCCTGGCTGGCCTGCCACCCCAGCTCATGGGCACCTCTCCCCAGCAGCCACCTGAAAGCTCTCAGGGAAGGTTTTAGGAGGAATTAAGGCAGGATCAGATGTATTTAAGAGGCAGCAAATAAGGACACGCTCCTCTGACCTCTGGATGGGAGAGAGCCCCGGAGCTGGTCTGTGACCCCTTGAGCATTTAATTGGTTTTGGTGTGTGGCGCTCCTGTCCTGGTTGGTCCCAGCCCTGCACCTTGGCCAGGTGGGTGCTGGGGGTGACGTATCATGGACCAGGCCAGTTCCCCCCTCATCCACCCCATGGCACCCCCAGTCTGTCTTCCTGCCCCCACCAGCCCCACACCACCAGGACTGGGTACTCCCCTCTTCTCCCTGCTTTCCCGTGTGCCTCCCTCCCCTCAGTGCCCACCTTGCCCTGCTCCTCTCTTTCCCTCCAGCTCCTCCATCCCTCCTCCTGCCAGACCTGCCTCAACCCGCTCCCCCCCTTCCTGGCTCCAGTAATCTGACAGGCTCAGACCTGCCTGTAATTCCCTGTGGACTCGTCTCAGCCAGCTGATCCCAAGACCTTGTCTGCATCCTTCCCTCACCCGGGCTGGGTTTGCCTCCTCCTCCCCGCTCTCCCATGGCTCAGCAGCACACACACCTTTCTTCACAGAGCTGCTCTGGCTCTGTGCTCTCCTCCCGATCTCCTTGCCCATCCCATTCTCCTGCCAGGGAAGCCTTTCCCTCCACCAAAGCTCCATGGGTAGTGAATCACATTCTCATATCCTGTCCCAGCACAGCCCTTTGCAAAGCAGAACAGGTTCTGGAGTGATTTTGTGGGTTTAGGTTAAAGAGAACAACAGGTAGGCACCTCTGCAGGAGGGGCAGGGGGAAGACAGCTGTGTGTGCCATGCAGATCTGTGGACACTCATATGGAGCTTGATGGTGGTGATGGTGCTGACCTGGAGAAGAGCCCTGGAGCAGGTAGGGAGCTGCAGACACTGGCTGTGGGGTTTTGCCCCCAGGTGGGTTTTGCTATGAGGGTCCTGCAGTGAATGCTCTCTGTCCCCACCCCCAGCACTACCTGTCCCACATGGACACCGTGGCATGGGCTCTGATCCATGGAGTCTAACACTGGTGCTCACCAAAGCTGGGATGTTTCTCCCTTTGGGGCTCTGCACACAACCCTGAGGGCTCTCCCCATGTCCAGTTCCATTTTGGCCCCAGGGCATGAGACAGGGGCTGACATGGGATGGACATTGGCCTCAGCAGGGCAGCAGAGAAAAGCCCCAGTCTGGGCATTCCCATAACTCAGACAGAAAACAGCTTCCTCCTGCAAAAGGGTTTTGCAACCAGAACCAGATCCAAGCAATCTAGGTGCATTCATTGCATGCTTGAGTCTGAAAGAAAGCAAAACTGAGCTTTCCAGGAAGCCTGGCTTTCCACCGCATCCAGCCGGGGCCAGAGAAGCCCCCTGAGTCCAGCCATGGCAGGGGCCTGGGACAGCTGTGATGAATTCTCTCCTGGTGGACATGTCCTCTCAAAGTACTCCAAGCCCTGAAAACAACAGTCTCAAGCAGCACTTGAAATGTCAGTAAAACCAAATTCCTCTTAAGGCTATCCAGTAAACAGTCCCCATTCCTGAACCTGGGGGTCGGCCGGGGGCAAAGGGGATGGATCTGGCCTCGTTACTGGCACCAGCAGGATGGGAAACCTTTATGAGAGTGGTGGAAGAAATGTCCCAAGTGTGTCCTGCAGCCAGATGGAGACAAGAGTGACTAATTCCTTCCTGAGCATAAGTCAGGCCGGACGGAGGGTGCGGAGCTGCCTTACGCAAGGCACCGGGGAGTGCGTGGGGCAGCCAAGCCCCGTGTCCCAGCCAGCCGCCCCGGAGCACGCTGAGCCCCCAGGAGCACGGTCCGGTATGCTGGGAAGTCACTGGAGCCAAAAAAACAGCAGCTTCTGGCTGAGCCGAGGCCCGAGAGTTTGGAAGGACCTTCTTTTCCCTGGAATCGGCAGCCTGGCTTTTGTAATCCATGGGAGGACATTGCTGCTTGTAAACTCTTCTCCCCTCACCGAGACACAGCCAGGCTGACACCAACAAAGTCCCTATTCTTGCACCCCAGATGTTGCCAGAGACCCTGAGCTTTCTCCTCCATGGACTTGTTCGTAAGCACACAGCCCTCCTTAACCAAACAGGGCATCATCACAGGGCTGCTCGAGCACCCCCCTGTGGGCACGAGCCCTGTGTGCCCCCCAGGTGCGAAAGGCAGCCCAGTGCAAGGGGCAATGCCTGAGTGCTGGCCCCTGCATTCACTTGGGTGACCTCTGCAATGCAAAACACATCTTCTGGAATCGATTGACTCTGGCACTGAGGTCATTGGATGACCTTGGCAGCCAAAACTTGCCCCCCCTCCCCGTGTGGGAATGTATCACCTCCAAACACACTTGATTGATGCTGAGAGGTGCTCGGTTCAAAGGCAAGGTAATGTGAGTAGATTAGTTAATGCTTCTTGCCCTGGCCCTTGAGAGGAGGGCTGGAATGATGGGGCAGACAATAGGTTTTGAAGGCTTTTCTTTTTAAGATATGAATCAATGAAGCTGTACGAGGAGCATGGATAATGTGATCGGAATAAGAATCACGGCTTGTCTTTGAACCAGAGCGAAGTCCCTGATGGTGTTTACTTCATGTCCTGGCACCAAATGGGAGATGATATGAATATATTAGCTTACTGGCTTTCCTGAGCAACCCCTGCCATGCTCAGACCAGCTTCGGGAAGGAAAAGAGCAGCAAAGAGAATCAGTTTGGAAATGTCAACTTGTTTCCCAATAACCCTGTCACTCTTGCTCACCACTGAAGGGTCTGGCTGTGACAGGGGCTGTGCTTCAGGGGGGAAGAGCTGGGCACTGGGGGTGAAGGGGAGAGTGGTGACTCTGGAGTCTGTTCAGGATCTGGGGAAATTTACCAGCTGGCTAATGCCTTGTTCATGAAGCCCTGTGGTTCTGGATCTGTCATCTGCTTCCTGAGTGTCTCTTGCTTCATTTCTCCCAGTTGCATCACAAGGTTTCAGTTTCTCCAAATCCCAGCGTGGAACTGGGAGTTTTTGCAACATTCCCAGTCCAGGAACAGGTTAATCTGGGTTGGAAGTGTTCTCCAAGGTTGTCTTGGCAGTGTCTCACCCTGCCCTGCCCTGCCCTGCCCTGCCCTGCCCTGTCCTGACAGAGAGCCCTGGGCAGCACGAGCCCCTCTCCCAGGGCTCCTTTCTTCCTATGGCCTTGGATTTCCTAATCCTTGGGGGTTTTTAGATTGTGTGGGTTGGAAGGGATTTCTGGGAGAGGAAACCAGAAAAACTGTCATAAGGTTTAAGGTCATGGGGAGGTTGTGCTATGCCCATCACACACAGAGCCTCTACCCTGCCTGCTGCTGCCAAGGTCTTCATCCCATACTCCCTTCCCAGGCATCACCTCAGCACTGCTGCTGTCCCGTCCCCAGCATCCCACACCTTCCTGCTCCCACACACGGGGGTGGTGAACTGAGGCTGGAGTGGCCACAGGGTTTGTGGTCCCCTCTGGGAGCTGGGGGCTTGGGGCAGGGTCCCACTGGAAGGCTTGCTCTGGTGGCTCCTCAGTCTGCATAAAGCCACATTTGCTGGACTGGGAGCCCAGAGCAGAGGAACCCTGATGCTGTGTAAGAAGGAGCATCTGGGCTGGTTTGGTTTACCCACAGCTCCAGCAGCACTACCTGCAGTCTGGATTCCATCAGTTAGGAATGTCTGCTCCGGGCTTTGCCCCTCGCCACAGCCCAGGTATCCCAGAGCTGGGAGGGGACAGCAGCTCCTGTCATTGTCACTTTCCTGGCACATCTCTTCCCAGCCAAGCTGAGGACATGGAACTGGGGAAATCCCAGTTTCTCAGTACATCAGGTCTTTCCGAGGAAATTGGGGACAAAGCCTTCCAGCAATGTGGACAAGACTGCGTGATTAAACTGGGGTCACCCCCACCTTGGGATGGAGATTCAGGCAGCAATCCAACCCCAGCTGGGTCTGGGGGGGGTCCTGCTGCCTGCAGCCCCTTTTGTCCTCCAGCCTGACCCTGCAGAGACGGCTCAGGCCACAGGTACTGCCAGCACAGAGCTGGAGCATCAGGATTGCACACGGGTCTCCTGAGATCAGAGAAGCTGGGGGAAGGAAACCTGCAATAAGCACAGAGCATTTGCACAAGCTTTAGGCTAAATCCTTCCCTCCCTGGGTAGCAGCGCTGCAAAGCTGTTTCCTGAAGCCTTGTTATTCCTTTTCAGGCTGGGACACTGCAGTTGGCAGCAGGGCTGGATTAGGAAAGGGGAGAGAGAGGCCTGGCCTGCTGAGGGCATTGTTGGGTGAGCTGGGCTGGCAACCAGAGGCTTTGCTTCAGCAAAGGTCAGGGTGACAATCCAGTATCTCCAGGTCAGTAGCCCAGAATGGCTCTGGGAGGAGAAAGAAGGAGGAACTGGTGCCTTCAGCCTTACTCCACTCAGAATCCCAGGACTGCTCCTGTTCTGGCCTGGCTGGTGTCTTGAGGGTCTGGAGAAGGGATCCTCGCAGCACCCCTGGAATCCCACCAGCACCAAGGCCTTGGGGCAGCTCCTGCAGCTCCTTCCCAAAGCACTCCCTGATGGATCTCATGTGGTGTCTTCCCGGGACCACCCCAAGTAATGGTGTCTGTCAGAAGGTCCCAGGGAGCTGACGTTGCAAGGGACACAAGAAGTGGCCTGTTATTTTCCAGGAACCAAATGACAAGGCTGTCCCCATGCACCAGGAAGGGTGGACTCAGACCCAAAGGTCTGGACTTGGTGTCTGCCTTCGCCCCAGAGACAGTGGAGAAGTCAAAGGTGGGGATCTGCCATCATCCACATCCCACACGCTGTGGAGCTGAAGTCTTGGGTTTTTTGCCTTTACCTCCCACTCAAGGATTAGGAGCCAAGTACATTTCTCATTGCACCCAGCACATGAGAGGAGGAGAGGCAACGTGGGAGGGCACGGGAGGAGTGGGAGAAGCCATCGGCAGGTGGGTACAGACCCCTCAGGAACATGGCATGCCACAAGCAGAGGCTTGGAGGGCCTGGAAACCCATCCTCACCCTCTGCAGCTGGGATGGAGCACGGCTTGAACAAGCAATTGATCTCTTCTTGCTGTGCAGAAGCTCTGGGGGAAGCAGGCTCAGGCTCAGCAGGGACAGGGCACCACAGTGTCACCCCATCATGGGGTCAGGTCCACAGGAAGGAGCTGGAAAACAGGAGGGCTGTGATGCTCAGCTGGTGAGGGGAGAGGGATCAGGGTGTTGAATCAGGATCTGAGAGAGATGAATTGATTTCTTCAGTACGGATTATACAGGCTGACCCCATCTCAGTGTCTGCACTGGCCGTGGGGACCGAGTTCTCTGTCCCCCTCTCTGAGCCCCATGGGCCTGGACTGCCCTGTCTGAGCAGCAGGCACCGTGCTGAGCTCCCCTCGGGGCCAGCAGGCAGCAGTGGTGTCAAGGCAGCATCTTCCTCCTTCTGGAACAAGTCGCCTCCTAACCCCAAGCCCTTGAGAGCAACAGTCATGGGAAACCATGGAAACGGGTGGCAGGCACGTGACAGCGTGTGCCTGCACTCCTGCCCTTGATTTATGTCCCACGTCTGGGACCAGACGCAGAAATGCAGAGCTGTTGGGATCATTTGGGATTTTGAGGCAGCGGGGAATCAGCCCTGCTTTACTCCCCACCTCCTTTTGGGGAGCAGGATGGCACACGGGAACGGGCTGGGCTCCTGCCAGGGCCAGACGTGAGAAGGAGGCAGAAAGCCGGAAAAGGCTGGGGGATTTCTCACTTACTTTTCTAATGTTTTCTAATATTTTAATATTTCTAAATTGAGACTTTTGAGCCCAGACTTTTGAGCCCAGTACATTTTGACTCCTGGTGCCAGGGAGTGAGGAAAAGCACCTGCTGCACCCAGGCACCATGTGCCAGGCTCTGAGCCTGGGGTAGACTAAGACACCAGGTACAAAAGCTCAAAGATTTCTTTTCTTTAAACACACAAGCAAGTGATAACCAACGCTCAACCCAGATTATCCCCCCAGTGTCCACACTGGTCAGTATTTGATTTTTCCCCTTTTTGAAAGTGCTTGCACTACATTGCAATTTTGCTCTGGGTTTAAGCTGAGTCTAAAACACCTCTCCCCCTGCACCTCAAGGGAAGGTGATAAGCTCGGCTGTGCCATCCCCAGTCCAGAGGGGTCTCTCTGCTGCCTGGTGACCACCTGGGGACATTGTAGTTAATGTTTGAGCTAGGGCTCATGGCTGCTCATCCCAGTAGCTAATGGGCAGACGGCAAATGCAAACTTGGTGAAAATCTCATGATTCAGCAGCTGCTGGTGGTGTTATTGAACGATTCCTGACCTCTGGCAGGGTCGAGTTGGCCACACTGCTCTTCTGTTGTCACCCTGGTGGGTTCAGCAGCTCACAGCTGAGCTTTGCTCTCAAGCCAAGGGGCTCAGGGCTGTGTGGGCTCCCGGTCTGTCCCAGCACGTGTTCCCTGAGGGACCCACAGTGGGGGATCTGTGGGCAGCATGTTCTCCACCAGCTCTCGTTAGCTCTGCAAGAGCAAATTTGCTGACACCACCAGTGTGGGGAGGTGGCCAAGGCTGGTTTGGAGGAGAAATACAGCAAAAACCCTCGACAGCTCTGCAATAACAAAGCTCCAGCCCCTCAAGGGGCTCAGCCACCCCCCAGGCTGTCGGAGCGGCACCCGCAGCCCGTCTGTCCGTCTGTCTGCCCGTCTGCCCTGGCGGGGTGCGCAGGGCTGCGGGAGGCGGCGGGGCACACCCGCTGCTCCGCTGTCTCTGATCCCCCCGGGGCACTCGCGGTTATTACAAGTCTCCGTAGGATTTTCCTGCTCTCTGTGCAAATGGACTGTGCTGTGGGTTTAACATGCCGGATCGCCAGGGAGCCGGGAATGGCATTTGGGTAAAAACCAGCCCCAAAAGCACACCCACGGAGGCGGCGGGGAGCCTGGAGTGGAGGTGTTCCCTGCCAAGGCGCTGCCAGGAGCGATGCAATCGACAATAAAACCTTCATTTCACGAGTGCCTTAACTCTGGGTCCCTTTCAGCTGGGTCGTGCCACGAGAAGGGAGAGCGAATTCTCAGCATTAAAGAGATCCCTGTGGGACAGACCATGATCTCTTTTGGGGGGCAGAGAGATTCTCGCAGTGGGGAAGCCTCGTGCTCCCCTCTCGACCCGACTCTTCTCAGCCCAAGAACTGGAGGTGAGAGGTCTGTCCTTCCAAACATCACCTCCTGCAAAATCAGGGAGTGCAAAGAGCAGAGCCGGGGCAGAACTCGGCGCAGCCAGCGGTTGGGCTAACTTTAACTCAGCACTCTGGATTCTGAATTTCCTCTGAGCTGTTTACAAAGGGCTGGAAAAAAAACTTCCAGCACTACCTCCCCCCGCTAGCCCCGTCCTGATGTTGCCCAGAACATCTCTCTCATCCCTCCCTTTCAGGGAGGAAAAAAAAAAAAGGAAAGGAGGGAGGAGTGGGAGAGAGGAGGAGAGAGGGAGAAAGTGAGCTCACGTTCACACATTGGTGAAGAGGCTGGTCTTGCAATGCCTTTGAATATTTTACTTTTAGGCAGTTCCTCATCAGTCAGCCACACGCATCCGAGGCGAGCTGAAGCTAACTACAGCCATGGACAGCACTAGGAGATCTCAAATCTAATCGCACGCATCATTCCTTCGGGATATTTTTTTAAATTCCATATCTAAACACGCTGACAGGCAGCTGCACTCACACACACTCTCTCACACACACACACACACATCCACACGTCGCAGAGCCACCGAGCAAACACCTTGTCTCCTCTCGCAGGATATACCCGCTCACACACATCTCTCTTTATCTCCTCCTGGCTTCCCGGAGGATCCTGCCGGCTGTTTTTCATGGAGAAAGTCCAGGGAGAAATGGAGATTGAGAGATGGGAAAGAAGTGAAGAAATTTCAGACGCAGAAAAAAAGGTTATTCAAGAGATATGGAGCAGAGTATATGCAAACTGCGAGGACGTTGGGGTCTCCATACTCATCAGGTATTTAAAAACAAACCAAAAAAAAAAAAAAAAAAAAAGGAAGCAGCAAATCCAACTGAATCTCTATATAGCTCAGAAAGAGGCAGAACAATATATAGAACTGAGTGGAGATGAATGACAGTGAGTGGGGAGCTGGCTGGGTGTATTTGCTGCCTGGGAGCAGGGAGGGATTCGCAGCGCTCCTCGGATTCCCACACCTTTGAGCCGGGTGGCAGCGGCGGGGGGAGCGAGGGGAGCCTTGCCGGGGACTTTGGGGGAAGCTGCTTCCATGCAAAGGTCACCTTAACCTGCGGCCGGGGCTGGGGGGGGCGGCGGAGGCGGGGGGAGCTGAGCCCCGGGCTGGGCTGGGTTGGGGGTCTGGGGTTTTTGGCCGCCCCAGGGAGCGGCGTGCGGATGGCACGGGTCTGTAGCAGGCTGGCGGGTGAAATAATGCAAGTTGGGAGCCAAGATAAAACCCAAGCAGGTGTGTCTCCGAGGGCACCATCTGTCCCTCCGGCGGCAGCGTCGGCGGGAAGGAGAGCACTGAAGTTGGTGGTGGAAGGGGCTGTGGGGGGCACGGGCAGGAGAGGGGGCAGGGGGGGACAGCAGCCCCGGAGGGGGGTGTGGAGCATCTCCCGCTGGCAATGGGGCACAGACAGCAGCTCAAAGCTCTGCACCTGCAGCCAGTGCAGTGGAGATGCTCTGGAGGAGGGGAGCAGAGGCAGGTGGGGGTTCTTGTGTTGTCTGGGAGTAAAACCATACCCAGGTACACCGGGAAAGAGCCAAGTGGAAATCCCACAGGGTCCCACAGGCACTGGGAGTTTGGGGTATCAGTGGGGTATGGCACCAACAAGCCGTTTCCCTTATTGATGAGGGCAAGGAGAGGGGCAGGCAAGATGCCTGCAGTGGCCAATTGGCAAACAGCAAAGATCCTGTCCAGAGCCCCACCACTCATGCCTGGGGTCAGTAATGCTGGGATGTCCCTGGTCTGACCCCACCTGGACCAAACACCAGGCACCTCAGGTATGGGTTGTGTCCTCCCCATTTCCTCCTGCACCGGGGGACTGTGGGTGCACAGGGAGCCCCTTGGAAGGATGCTGTTCACTAATAATCATCTGAAAGTTTTCCAGTTGACTGAGCTAAAGCCCTGAGCCCACGGGGGCTGCAGGGAGCAGAGCCTCCCTGAACATCACAATGAGCAGAGCCAGTTCCCCTCCAGGCTTGCTGCCAGCACTGCAATGGGATTTTCTTACCAAGACCCCTCTGCAGATTCCAAAATGGCATTGGAGCCCCCTCTCCACCTCCTTCACAACCATTTCCTTCTCTCAGAGCCAGCTGATGGCTGAGCCCATTCACCCATGGCCTCCATTCTGTGTGGGCAGTCAGGGCAGTCAGGAGGTGTGACAGCTCCATGGCTGGGCACACCAAACATACCTGGGCTGGGTCTGAAGCAGAAATGGCAGAGATTTGGGACTTACAAGATTCCCCTCAGCCCCATCCCACGAGGTTCAGCTCGTGGCTTGGCCACCAGCCATGCATGGCCAGCCCCTTGCCCAGCATCTGGGTCATGCCATGGCCCCACCTGCCAGCACTTCCAGGTGCCCACTGCCCACAGACACAGAGAAGGTGGCTGTGTGCCCACGGCTGGCACTGAGGGACTCGTGGCAATGCCACGGGAGTTTCACTCAGGGCAACCCATTGCTTTTTGAGTCCCCATGGTGCTTGGAGCAGGGTTGTGTGTGAGGAGAATCAAGGTGTGGCGTGGGGACCGGGTGGCCGAGCTCTGGTCCCAAGTCAAACTTTCCCAGCAGAAGTTTTTGGTCCAGTTTGGTTATATATATTTTTTTTTTAATCCAGGCAGAGTTGTGCACTGTGGTGAAGGTTTTCTCCTGCTGTGACAACAGGGCAGGACAGAACTGCCTGCTAGGGTGAACCCTGGCTCTTTGGGAGCCTTTACATCCTTAGTCATGGCACGTGCCCTGGCACATCCCAGATAAACCCACCACCTGCTCCCTCACCAGAGCTTCCCTCACCAGAGCTTCCCTGGGGTGCTTAAAGTGAGCTCTGGCCTTGTCCCTGGGGATAGTGATGCCATTTGGGAGAGGTACCATCCCCTCCAGCAGCACCGGCTGGAGCAGCAGATCCGCCTGCACCCGCGTGGCACGGCTGGTTTGTGTCCCCCTGGTCACAAACCCTGTCCCCAAAGAGGTCTTTGCGCTGCGGCTCTGAGCCCCGCTGTGAGCTCGGAGCTGCACCTGGGCTCCCTGGGGAAGCACGTGGCGGCCGAAAGCAGGGCAGCCCTGGCCGGGGCTGGGAGCACCGGCGCTGCCGCTCCCCCGGCTGCGTTCGCAGCTGGCAGCAGCCGCGGGAGAAGTGGGTCATGCGTGGAGGCCGCCGGGAGCCCGGGCCGGCGGCAGCCGCTTCCCAAGACGTGATTCAGCAGCTCCAGAGGTCGGGGCTGGGGAGGGGGCAGTGGGCGGCCGCTGGTGGGGTCGGTGCGAGGCGACCCGCCCAGCACATTTTGGGTGGGCACACACACAACGTGCCGGGGGCTGGGAGCTGCCCCAGTCAGCCTCTGTTTCACCACTGCCAGCCTGGTGTTCCTGCTCACCTTGATAGGGAAACTGAGGCAGAAAGGGGTTTGCACAGGTGTGGCCAGAGAGAAGGAAGGGGGTGCGTGGCTGTGGACCCCACTTTGGTGCAACCCCCACGGGCAGAGTGGTGAGAGCAGGTAAATCTCTTTTAAAAGTCAGCACTTCTGTGGTTGGGGTTGTGACCAGGGACTTGGCTGCGCCTGGTGGCAGAGGGTCTCTCCCTGCTTACCTGCTCCATCCTCTCTCCATCCCTTCAGAGCTGCTGAGGGCAGGGAATTACATTTTCCCGCGCGGGAAGGGCTGGGGGGTTGCAGCACTTCTGAAATTAATCTGGGGCCTGTGCTCCAAGGCTGGAGGCAGAGAGGCAGCAATGCCCACCAAAAGGCAGTGATGGGGGGATCTGCAGTGCTGCCATCCTGCAGGAACCCAGCCCAGCTCCCTTTGTCCCTAACCAGCATCCCACCCCTCCACCCCCAGCCTTTCCATGCTTTGCAGGTGGGGAAACTGAGGCACAGAGCTGGGCATCATGTTCCCATCCCTTGTGGCTGCTGCTGCTGGTACTTGAACCCACAGCAAACCCCTGGGGTCCTGCCCTAGCACGATGAGCTCACAGAGCTCTGGGACCCCGGGGGACACAAACAAGAATAATGGGGGCTACGGCTGAGCAGCCACCGGATCCTGGGAATCTGCGCTCTGTGGTTAAAACTATGTCGCTAATTGACAATTTCCTCGGTGGGGAGCCTCGCCCGGAGGAAGCAGAGTCTCCTCGCCACGCTCATCTTCCTCCTCGGGAGCTCAGGGGCCTCTGCGGGCTCCATCTCACAGCTGCCTTAACCCTTGCTGGAGCTGGAGCAGGAGTCGGGGCTGGAGCTGGAGCTGCTCATCTGGGGCTGTGCCTCCCAGCTGAGTGGTTCCCAAGTGGGCCGGCTGGGAGCCCTGGGCTGAAGCTCTTCTGTAGCCTCTCCATGCCCCTGGGCTTGCTGCGCCTCAGTTTCCCCATCTGTTATTTAGGAATGAGTCCTTTTTGAACCCTCCCTCAGCACAGAGCTCCCAGCCAGAGAGCAGAGCAGCCTTCAGAACCTGCGTTAGCCCTCGCTGTGCAGTGCAGGAGCCCTCCAGCCTGTGGCTGTCCCTCCCCAGGGTCCCCCTTTTGTTCTTCCAATAGTTGATTGGCAATACTGCGAGACAGGGCTGGGGGATACAAACACCCGGGGGTGGCTCAGCCCTCCGCAGCACACCGGGGCTGAGAGCACCCCGGGGTGAACATCAGAGGGGGTTTGGGACCCTGTCTCCTTTGCAGACCCCAGCCAAGCCCAGCATCCCAGGGCTAAAAGCGCAGCCCGTCCCGGCCGGCACACGCGCTCGCTCCCACACCCACACACGCACCACAGGCACAGATGTGAGACCACAAAACTTTATGGATTCCATCAGGGGATAAAACCCAGGGGTAGTTTCCATTAGATCCCGGGAGAATCTGGACCAAATGTTAATGCCATGCCAAGTGCAGGCAACACAACCTGGCTCAGCCACCAAAGGCTGTGCCGCCTCCACAGGGCTTCTCCATCACTCTGTTCCCTCTGTCTGCACTTCAGAGCAATCAGCTTTCCAAATTTCCGCCTTCTCCATTGCTCCTGATGTGCTCTTTCCCCCTCAAGAGGTGTAGGAGGGGAAGCAAAAGGTTTGCCAATGCAGGATCAGGCCCCTGGATTTTGACTGTGCTTAGTCTGAACAAACACACCTGGATTCAGACACTTTGCAAAGAGCTTTAAAATATGAAAGCAGTCCTTGGATGCCAGACGTTATTGTGAGTTCTAGGTTAAAATAGCAAAAAATCTGAGTAATGAGTCTGGCAATGCAGAAAACCTTTTTTTTTTTTTTTTTTTTCCATATGAATCAAAAAAGTATGGGTTGAATCTACCCAAAAATGGCATTTAAAGAAGTGATTTTGCAGCTACCCCCAAAGCCAACATGTGTTTTGCGGAGGCGTCCATAGGGAAAGGCTCCGTTCCCGGCTGATGAAGGACACATTTCAGGGCAAAGTGGCTCAGAGAGATGCAATATCTCTCTTTGAAAAGGGCCCAGTGAAGACCAGCAGCAGTGTCCCTGTGCCACGCTCATGAAGCTGGTCAAGCTGGGGAGAGGTTTGTGTGGGGACAAGGAGAGCCAGAGAGCAGCAGGGCTCTGCTCTGCTGGCACAGGCACAGATAAAGGACATTTCCAAACCTAACAACCACTCCATGAGCACTGAGGGGGAGAGTGAGGGTTCAATAAGCTCATTCTCAAAACAGCCCCTTCTCCTACGACTGCACTGTCTCTGCTCACAGCTCCCAGGACCAGCCCTTCTGGCTTCTCCGTGGCCAAGGCAGCTGTGTGGGGATCCCTGTGGCACATCCCGCACCAGCCACAACCTCGGCGCTGCCAGCAGCTCTTGGGATATCCAGAGAAGAGCCTTTCCCATGTCCCCTGTCCCCGTGCTGCCCTTGCATCACTTGCAAGCCACGTGGGGGTAGAAAAATCCCACTCAGCACCCCGAGAGCCGCAAGGGTATCCGCGAGCAAGGCAAGCAAAGGCACAGATGGCGAGGAGTTTCCCCGGACAGTTTCCCTGGCTGTGGCTAAGGATGGGTCGGTACCAGCCGTGACAGTTCCCCTCCAGAGCAGGCGGGGAGGGCGAGCCTCGCCGTGCCAGCCGGCCCCGTTAATGCGGCTGCTGCGGCGGAGCGGGGCCGCGCCCGGCCGCGGCTCAGCGAGCGCCCGCCTGCGGAGCTTCAGGGCTCATTAAGGGCAGGGAGATGGCAGGAGAGCCCCGGCCAGGCTGGCAGGCGCTGAGGGTGCCTGGGGAACGCTGAGTGCCGGCTGGCTGGCGATCCTGCCCGAGCTGAGCCGCGGCTGCTGGAAATCACCAAGGGAGCGTTGGACGGGAGAGGGGGTGGTGGACACCAGCAGCACACAGGTTCAGTTTGAGTGGAACATGGACCACGTCCTTGTGCACGTGTGTTACCCACCTCTCTACCCAGCCAGGGGTCTTCTTCCAACTCCAAGGGAGGTGGGTCTCCAGAGACACGTGGGAAAGCCATTCTGGTGCTGTTAATTCACTCCTCCCGTGAAAGGTGTCCTTACCCCTGCCCTAACGGTTCAACTGTGCAGCCAAGAGGCTTTGGGCTGAATCCACATATGTGGTAGGGAAAAACAGCAGCAGTGAGGACTTGGAGGTGTGAGTTGTGCACACAGAAGTGAGCAGGACCTGCCCCTGGGGGTTTCTAGCTCACGCCCAAATGTGTTTGGTGGAATCTTTGCTGAGAAGTCTACTCCCAGCCTCGCTGGGGTGTCCTGGTCCCTCTGCCTTGGGCACTGGGGCATTACAGCCTCCGAGCACAGTTCAGCATTGTGCTGATTCTGCTCCCAAGGCTTTGCAGCGGGATGTGGGCTTCACCTGGAGAAAGGCCAGCTACACTTTTCTCTCAGCTGTAGAAAATGTTGAATTTAGCATTAGTGTGTGGATGGGGGGCTTGGCCCTTTTCCCTCCAGCCCTCCTGTGACAGAGCTGGAGATGTTGCCCACCACCATCTCCACCTGGGCAGGAGCTTTCAGAGAGAGGACACGGGAGCAGGCAGGCACCATCCTCTTCTTAGTCAGTAGATTTGCCTTTTTCTGGCTTGCTGAGCTGTAGCATTGGCATAGCTGAGACCTTCCTCACCCTGGGCTGGGTGAACACCCAGGGAGCCCCAGCAGCCTTTCCCCAGCCTGAAAAGGGGATGGTGGGCTACAGGTGGCTGGGAGGAGCAGGGGGAACGTGCAGGCGAAGCGGTGAGCCAGCCCTCGGCATAAGAAATAGCGGCATCACACACCACCTGCCTACCCATTATCAGCTGCTTTGTAGGCACCCCAGAGGGGAGTTGGAAGGAGAGGTTTGAAAGGGACACGAGAGGCTCCAGGCTGCCTTAGAGTTTCTCCCACGTAGAGGGACGAGGTGAGAGAAAACATGAAAGCATTGGTAGGTTGAGTCACCAACCCTGGAGAGATTTAAGAGATGTGTAGATGTGGCACTTGGGGATGTGTTTTAGTGGTGAGCTTGGCAGTGCTGGGTTAAGAGTTGGACTTGGTGATCCTAAAGGCTTCTTCCAACCTAAATCATCCCGTGGAAATCTAGGAAAAAAGCAGTCTCCAAGTGCTGGCTGGGGGTTCAGCTGAAGCCTCCCAGCAGATCTGAGGGCTCATAAGCATTTTCACCCCACAGTTTGCAAATAGGGGAAGTGAAGTCTCAAGGGTTTAGGAGCTTGGGGGGGCCAGGCAGCATCCAGGTGTCCTCTTTCCAGCTGGGGAGGCAAGGAGGTGGCTGGGCTTGGAGGTTTCCTCCATGCAGGATTTGCTCTGTATGCTCTGGGGAGAGGGACGAAGGTGGGGGAGATGGAGGAGATGCCAGTCCTCCTAACAGAAAACAGGTTTCCAGTAACTGCTGTGGGTTTGCACCTTAATTATTTCCTTTGGCTCTGCTACTGGGAATGGTTGTGTCCTTAAAGTTGTTACAAGGGCAAAAGAGAGAGGAAAAGCAATCCTGACATCCTGTCCGCTGGGTCCAGATGTAGCTGGCAGAGTACAAATTAGCGGGTGGAGAATGGAATCGCTTAAAAAGAAATTTAATGAGATCGGTATGCAGGCATCTGGTTCCTATCAATCATCATTTTGTGTGATATGCAATGGTAAATATCATCTTTTAATGACTCTGATGGAGAAAAAAAAAGCCCAAACCACACACACGCACACATAATGATCCAAAAAACTTCCAGAGCCCAAGAGGTTTGAACTCTCAAAATTTTCTGTAGATGGAAAAACCCCAACAGACACCTCTTCTAACTCACTATTGTTGGATTATTTTATTCCTTTTTTTTCCCCCCTCCTTTCCTCTGGTTATATTTAACCTTTGTGTTAAATTAATCTTCTCTGTTTATTAACAACTACCACTGAGTGAGCCTCCTTCCCTCTTCTTTGTGGTTTGACAGCTCAAATATTTGCTCCAGGCTGAAGTTCTTGCTGCAGGCGCCTGCTGCTCTCCAAGGAGAGGTGGCTGCAGGTCTCTGGCCATCCATAGGTTTGCTCCTGAAAATGTTTTGGGCTCCTCTGTTTGAGTTCTCCACCAAAGAAATCCAGCAGACACAGGATTGAACACATGAGCTGAGGGTTTGCTGGTTTTACATCCCCTGAGAAAGCTGCTGGGCTCAGCTCCCGTAGGGGCATCAGCCTGAGGGTCTGCAAAGCAGGGAAAGGTTGGAAACCAAGGATTTGGATCCTTCATTGGTCTGGTCTCATGCAGGTTGGGGTATTTTGAGGTTTAACCAGTCTTTGCTCCTGGCATATCTGGCCAAAAGTGGGGAGAGGTGGAGGTGATGGTCCCAGGGTCTCTTTTTGGCCCTTCTCCTGTTGGGGACACACTGTAAATCCTCGTGATGCAGAGGTCAGTCCCCCCTTGCTATTCCCTTCGTGGTTCAGACCAGCAGTTTTTCTCAACTCATTGCCCATACCTTCAGAACATCCTGCCCTTCAGCTGAGATAAAATACAGCTTTTCAGGGAGCTTCCCATGGTTTGGGGTTCAGCTGGCAGCCTCCATTCCCTGCCTGGGCAGCAGGTCCCACTTCCAGTGACATCCCTTGCTCCCAGTGCCTGGGGGGAGCCTGTGAAGGGGGAGGATCCACTAGCAGGGATGGTAAAACCCTTCGCTCTGACCCCAGCAGGATGATCCCTGTTGGAGCTGGAGGGCTTTGCTGGGTGACTGGAGCTGCAACAGCTTGAATAGAGGTGGAGAGGGATGGGATGAGGGCACAGGGATGCTGAGTCCAGCCGGAAAAAATGCTTCCATTAAACCAGAATGGAACTTCTGCCCTTCTGTGGGGAGATGCCCAGGGCAGAATTCTTAAATGCTGGGAATGATGTTACCCATGCAGCCCTGGCCAGCTCCATCCCCCAGCACCTCTCTGACAGCTCTGAAGGACTGAGCATCTCGGTGGCAGCAGGAGCTGGAGACAGCCAGGCCTGGGAGTGATTGCTCCCGACAGGGACCAGATGTGTCAGGAGGAGCTGTGCTGGGGGGAGGAGGCTGCACAACATCAAGAGGAGTTTTGTCATGGGTCCCCTCTGGGTTTTAAAAGCAACACCTTGTCTCCCCCTTCCACCTTCCTTCCTCCCCCACCCTTTCTGCCACACATTCTTCACACCTCCAAAACCTATTTTGGGCCATCTGATGAATCCCAGCTGCCTTGGGGAAGCAGCAGAAGCGCTGGTGCACTCCAGGCACAGCTTCACACCGCTTCCTTGGCAATGCCCCCAAGCTTTCACAAGCCAAGGGAGCGGGGGAAGGAAGTGGGGGTGGGGGGGGGGAAAGGAGGATAACAAATTGGTAAAGGAGCCTGGTACTCAATATTGTGATTATTCATCGAGTGGTGAGTGGGGAAGAGGATCCCACCTGGTTCTGGAGAGAAATAGTGATGCTGGAGGTGGGATGGGTTCAGGCTCCCGTGGTTTAGGATGGTGCTTGGGAAGGGGGTTAGGGAGGGGAGGAGGCAGGCTGCCTGCAGCCAGGAATGATGGGGGACAGCCTGGGAGCACTCTGCTGCCTCCTGAGCATCCTTCACCAGCCCAGGAGCCAGGGAGAGCCCTGGAGGAGGGAGGGAGCTGGGTGAAAGTGGGGAACCAGCACTGACGTGGTTCTCTCCTGCATAAGTTAGGTGGAAGGGGGTGGTTAATGTGACTCAAGTGTCAGCCCCAGCTGCAATCCTGGCATGGATGGTGTTGGCATTGGTGGCTCCAGCCCTGCTCCTTGTTGTGTCCTTCAACTCCCTGTCCTCTCCAGCCCTCCACTTCCCTGGGGAGCTCAGCATATCAGCTGTGACCACAACTTCATTTCTTTCGGCTGCATTTCATTTGGGTTGATTTAATCCTGCAGAAAAGAGGGTCCCCAGGCTCCCCCACAGAGGGTCTGGTGAGTTTTTGAAGTATCCTTGTGCTGGGAAAGATGTCCCAAATGAGCAGTGACATCAGCTCAGGCCTTAGGTCCTGCTGGAGACTCTGGTGGGGCTGATCCATGAAAGGTGGGGCAACTTGGACAAGGGGAGACTGTTCTGGGTGGCAATGCAGAAATAAAGCCCATGGGGGCAAGGAAGGGGGCAAGGAGAGGCTGGATGGGATAAAGAGAGGTTTTCATGATCGTCTCCAGCTCTCTGAGGCAGGATGTGATGTTTTGATATATGTGGGCACATACGCAGCATCTGGTATGCCTGGGTGGCATCTCTGGGCATCAAGAGCTCAGTCTTGCTTCTGCTTTGAGAATGAGTATCCAGCTGTGACGACCTTGTAGCAGATGGGGTTTGGGAAAAAGGCATCAACCTGCTGGTTTTCAGACAGCTGAATTCCTGGGGAATTTGATAGGAAAATCAGCCCTGGCTGTGTGGGACGCAGGGGGTGGCTTCCAGCATCTCCATCCCCCGTGCTTTGCTTTAACCCCTCAGCCTGCTCTCCCCCTCCTGATGGCATTTCATGTCTGCTCTTTCTGGAAGGTTTTTTGTGAACTTCCCCTCGGCCAAGCAGTACTTCAGCCAGTTCAAGCACATGGAGGACCCGCTGGAGATGGAGAGGAGCTTGCAGCTGCGCAAGCACGCTCGGAGGGTCATGGGGGCCATCAACACTGTGGTGGAGAACCTCAACGACTCTGAAAAGGTCTCCTCTGTCCTGGCCCTGGTGGGCAAGGCCCATGCCCTCAAGCACAAAGTGGAGCCCATCTACTTTAAGGTAAAGGATAGGAGCAAAATAACCTTTGGGCTGCTTCAGGAAGAGGGCAGGGGAGCAGGAGCTGCGGTGAGCTGGTGCTGCCTGTCCTTTGCTGGAGAAGCTTGGCTGGGTCTGGGGGCTGCTCCCCACACAGCTGGAATGTCCCACTATGGCACTGTCCTGTGGAGACCACCGTCCCCACACACAGCCAGTGCCAGAGCACCCAGTGCCTCCCCCTGCCCAGGGAAACCCACCTGGCTGTGCCCATGGTTGTGGCTGTGTCCCCCTTCTTCTGGAAATCAAGCACAGTAGCAGAGACTCAATTAGTTGGCTAATTAGCCCCCCTCCAGCTCTGCTTGGTTTCTTTCTGATGGGAATAATAGCACCAAGATCACAGGTTTGATCCCCACATGGCCATTCACTCAAGAGTTGAACTAGATGGTTCTTATGGGTCCCTTCCAACTTGGAGTATTCTTGGAGTAAATAATTTGAGGTGCCCAGACTGGGGAGATGCCTCAACCTGCAGGCAGCTCCCTCCTCTGCTGCCAGGCAGGTTACCCGTCCTGCCTGCTCCCAGGGGTGTCAACAGACCTCCAGGACATCTGTGTCCTACAGACAGCAGCAGGATTCAAGTGTTTTTGTAGGAAAAAGCTAAATTTTCTGTGAGCAGCTCCCTGGAGAGTTATTGACCCCTTGCTTGCTGTCTGCCTCCCCTCAGAAACTCACTGGTGTCATGCTGGAGGTGATTGCTGAGGAATACCCCAACGACTTCACCCCGGAGGCACACGGAGCCTGGACCAAGATGAAGACCCTCATCTACACCCACGTGACAGCAGCCTACAAGGAGGTGGGCTGGGCTCAGTACCCCACTGCCACCCTGTGAACACCCAGGGGGCCACGAGAGGGGCAGGGAGGGCTTCGCTCACCCCAGGACTTCACTCTGGTCTCTTCTCAAGGTCTTTGCTCGGTTTGGGGAGCCCGGTAGGGCCAGTTCTGTCAGCTGCCAAGTCACAATTTGATCTCCGTGGGGTTTAAAAACAAACTAAATAAGCCAAAAAAACCACAGAACCATGAAGGGTGTGGGTGGGTTGGGGTGAAGCAGTTGCAGGGGACACTGGAAGGGGATGCAGAGGGCAAGGGGAGAGCATTGGTTGTTGGCTCCATCTTCCTGTCCTGGCCTGTCCATCACCACCTCCCAAATCCTGCACCTCACTTGCACCATCTCGAAGGCCCTTGCACAAGTGCTGCTGCCCTGCTCACTGACGAACAACACAGCCCTCATTTTCCATGTGAAGCCCCTGGGTAAACCTGGCTTTTGGGGGCACACCTGGAGCCCTCCGACTGGCACCGAGAACGCTTTGCTTTGCACTTTGTGTATCACCTGGCAGGGCTGGCAGCCAGAGCCACTCTGGGTGCCCATCACCCCGTGCTCCAGGTGGGCAGCAGCGCTCACCTCTCCTGTCACCCACAGTCCCTGTCCTTGGCTGGCTGCTGCAAACCCTCCTGGGGTGGGAGAGAAGCTCCCTCACAGCATGAGAGAGTGGGAAGGAGGGGGATGGCTTTGGGGGAATCCCTCATGGCTCAGAGCCTGGTGTGTAGGTGGGATCCGTGTGTCATATGTGGGGAGCTGGTGAGTCCACCCTCTGCCCTCCAGCTCCCTGAGGAGGGGCTTGGGTAGCATAGGATGTGCCACTGCCCTGGGAGCTGGTGTGTGTAGGTCTGTCTGCCCAGCTCTGCCCTCTCAGTGAGAAGGGGGGTCAGGATGTGACTAGGAGATGGAAAGATGGCACAGACATATCAGGAGGGATTTCTGGTTATGAGGAAAGGTCCCTTCTACTGTTAAAATTAATAAATACCTTGTATAGAGCATATTCCTGCCCTCGTGGTGAAACTGGGTTCCTCCAAATAAAGTGCCTGGTAGAAATCAGCCCACGCAGGAGCTGTGTCCCTCCTGGGGACAGCAGTGCTCCTGCCTGGGCCGGACAAAGGCTTCTCCCACACCCCCCAGAACGTGGCTGCAGGGCTTGGAGCACTCATCCCGCCTCCAACACCAACTCCTCCTGAACCTCCAGGTCAGTCTGCCTGGTTGGTTTGTGCCTCAGTTTCCCCTGCAGATATGAAAAAGGGAGGAGGAGCAGCCCCGTTGCCTCCTGCCCACATGTGGTTGGATTTATAACATTTCTGGGAACTGAATGGCAAAGGATTGAGGATGAAATGTCAGATGTGCTGGGAAGCTTTGGAATCCTTGCCACCCAATATTTCCCTAAAGGCCTCTGCTATTTTTAGAGCTCAAGCATGAAGGGCAATGTTATCTGCTGAAGTGGGAGGAGGGTTCCCTTCTGAGATTTCCTCTGGCCTTGCTCCACCGCTGTCCTGGAGAGCTGGCAGCTTCCTGAGAGAGACCAGCTCCTCTCCTGGATGCCAGCTGGACAGGCAACAAGCCCACAGTTCCAGCTGGGATCCCCACAGCCACCTTGGGGACATCCCTCCACTGTGGGGGCAGTGTCACTCCCCCAGGCTGACCTCCCTCCTCCAGAGCAAACAGACAGACAGAAACTCCTGCTGTGCTCACCTGTGCTTTTAACCATCCCCAGGAACAGGTTTATTATGTCTCAAAATAGCCCCAGGACTCCAATAATGTCACTGCAGCCACTCTGGCCTTGCAGTTCTTTCCTTCCTGCATCCCACATTACCACTGATGGAGAGGAGCCACGGGGCCTGGAGCAGTGGCATGTCCTGGGCACCCACGGAGAGCTGGGTGGCAATAACAGCTGGGGCACAGCTGTCCTTGGCATGGCAGCATGCAGGATCCAGGGGGTTGTAAAAGGAAGGGACAGGCACAGGGTGACAAGTGGTGCTGCTTTGCTCATGGGGTGGGCTGTCACTTAGAGTCAGCATCCCCAAAATTCAGCCCAGCAGCCTGCACGGGTGAAGGTGCCAATGGCTGCTGCCTCCAGCTCATGCTGGAGTGTCACAGCGGCTGCTCATCCCTTGAGGGTCAGTGGAGGCATCCCTCAAACAGCTGCTGCTGCCTGGGGTGGGGATGGATGGGAAAAACCTGTTCAGCCATTGACTTCCCTCCAGTGCAGGACTGGAGAGGGATCACTTGGATCAAGACTGTTAGATGATATTTGTGTGTGTGCACATCACGGGACTCATGAGCATGGCTTTGCTGACTCCTGCCAAGGCCTTGAGGCCAGCAGCACATATTTCTGAGGAGTTCATTTCTCTGAGCAGTTCACGTTCTCCCTGTGCTCTGTGGACGCTGGGCCAGGGATGTTTCCGTACAGGGATGTTTCATCTTTAGACAAAATTTGCACATAAACCTTTGAGGTTAATAATCTCCAGGTGGGAATTTTATTTTTGCAGCGCAAACCCTTTCCCTCCCTTCCCATAACCAAAACTGGGCTCCCAGTCCGAAGAGAAGCCACTTCGGAGTGTCTGGAAATTCTCCATGTTCATGCCCAACCTACCCGTGTGCCTTGGCTTTTGGGGAGCAGCAGCAGGGAGGTGCCCCCACCTCCCCATTAAACAGCGCTTTGGTTTCTCCTTTCTTTTTTTACATCCCTAGAAAAAGCTGACCCGTGGCCCCCTGCGCCCACGTGTGTGTGTGCTGGGCTTGGGTTTTCTTCCAGGCACTTTTTCCTAAAGCAGATCCAGATGTGTGCAGCTGCTGTCCCTCGAGGAGCACCCCCCATCAGCCAAATTGCAGCCACTCCAATAGATGCAAACAAAACCACGTTTATTTTTATCAGCTTCGTAGGAAGTAACACGGAGCGGGGGGCGGCCGGGGCAAGGCTCGGGAGGGGAGGGGAGGAGATGAAAAGAACGCCCCCTCTTTGCTGCCCCAGCAGAGGAGGCATTGCTGAAATCCGGGAACATTCTCATCTGGGGAGAGATGAAGATCAACAGAGTAAGGAAAAAGTTCCATTCCAGAGTGACAGGGCTGATAAATGCCATGTGGAAGAGCAGAAAGGGGGGCCATGTTCAGGCTCTGTGCATGGCTCTCCAGCACACACACACCCATGCACAGCCATTCCCTGTCACTGCCAGCCCACTGCTCCCCCCCGATCCCACCACAGCTGACTGGGGGCCCCTTTATCCCCGTTTGGTTCAGGTCTTGCTCTCTGGGGCTTGACCTTTCACTTCCTGGCACACTTAGGCTGAGCTTTGCTCTCCTTGGTGGTGGCAGGTAGGGACCAACTTGCAAGGTCTTTTCCCCAAAGCTCACAGGTGAGAAGCGGAGGCATCACTGCCAGCACGTGTTGGGGGCCAGCTGGTCTCTCCCCTGCCCGTGGAGGACCCCTGTGCCCCCCAGACCCAGCCAACCCCTGGCTCAGGCAGCGCCTTGGCATTATCATCAGGGCTGGGCTTGGAGCTGGGATCCAGGTGGGAAAGCCTTTGTGCCCCCTGCCAGGCAGAGAAATGCTGAGTGAGGGAGGATTTGGTGTCCCTGGGGCAGGGTCCTCCTTGAGCACCTCATCCTGGTCCCTTTGGCAGCACCCACTCACATCAACCAGCTCTTGTCCCCTCCCTGAAGCTCAGTGTTTGGTCAGAGGGAGTTGAGCCCTGGGGGGAATGGGAGGCACTGGGTTGGGGTGGGGCACAGATCCCACCCACCACGTCTCCCCCTCCACGGCCAGCGTTCATGGCAGTTTAGCTCTGCAGGCACCCAGCTAAAGAGACCCCCCCCAACAGCACCAGAACCCTTATGGGCCTTGTGCCACCAACCTCATCTTCTCTTGGGGGTGACAAATCCCCAAGGCAGCCGAGCCGTGAGCTCTCCCAGGGGGGTCCTCTCGCATCCCTGCCACTTTGTCCCAGGAAAGCGGTCGCAGCGTCTCCCCACTGTCTGAGGGGATGCTCAGCGACTTCAGGGGGGACCAGATGTCACCTGGCTGGACTCTGGTGCCAGAACTCAGCCTTCCCTGCCCCTGGCCATGGGGAAGCTGCCCTGCTGCGGGGATGTGGGAGCGAGGGCTGCTCGGGGCCAGCACCATCAGTGCCGGGCAGAGGGATAAAAGGGGAACCCACGCGCTGACCTTGGACCAGCTTAGGGAAAGGGAGGGACAAAACCACCTGCCTGGCTCTGACCTCTGTGCCAGGCTGCAGCGCTAATTCTTTTCCACAGCTGAAGTTGTCTCTAATTGTTGGTATGTCTGACCCAGCCCCAGCGTGACCCACAGACATGAGCGTGGTCTGATGTAACTCCGTGTCTTTCCTGTTCCTGCTGCAGATCCTGTTCATGTTCGTGTTCCCCGGCGCTTCCGTGCTGGTTTTATACCTGAGTTCCGTGTATATGGGTGTAACTTGGTTTTCTTTTTGTAGGTTTTTAGTATGTTTGTAACCAGACAAAATGGTGTTATTAAACTGAAACTTGTATCTTCAGTGGATAAATCAATCAAACCCCCTCCAGCTCTGCTTGGTTTTTTCTGATGGGGTGGCTGGAAGGTGAAGGGGTGTTGGGGGCTGCCCCGTGGCTGTGTGGGTCTGAGGGTTCCTGCTCACTCCGAGGGAGTTTTTGGCTGTCTAGCAGCAGCAAAGGGGTGGACATGCCCACCAAGGGTGGTAGAGGTGGCTGGAGGCATCTCAGCAGTGCACTCTGATGGGGAGGGAAGAGTTTGCCTCTCCTCCAGGTTCTTCACTTGGCTTCCAGGTAAGTCCTGGAAACCATCAGGGTCTCTCCCTGGATCAGGAGCTATTTCTGTGCCTTTGGCAGCCCAGCCAGTCCAAAATGCTTGCTGGTGGCCACAACGTGCAGCAACCACGACCACCGAGGACTGTGAGACTGTTCCCAGCCTGTAAAAATAACAAACAGCTCCCTGAGCAGCAGCAGCCCAGTTTTCCACGTCTCAGTCCCTGGCAGCTCTTCCCGCACCTCTCGCTGAGGCTGGATCACATTGCAGGGGGATGGAGCCCAGAAGGGTTGGGTCACTTTCCCCCCGTGGGTCTTTCCAGCTCCCTTGTTTGCAAAGCAGGCCCTCTCAAGTTCAGTTGACACTGGCCAACATTTCCAAAGTTGTTGGCAGAGGATGGACAGACAGACAGACAGACTCGTGCTATGGTCTCCATTGCTGTGGAGACTTGGAAAACAAATTCAAGCACGCCTGTTTATTGTGCTCCTCTTTACCCCAAATCCAGGACCATCTTCCAGGGATGGGAAAACCCATCACCAGGGTGGTAGAAAATACCAGCACCTTACCACAAATAATTTTACGGGGAGCAATCCCAGGTTTGGACTGAGGCTGGGGGGACACAGAGAGGGCGGAGGGCAGAGATTGGTGCCTTGGAGGCTTCTCAGGGTCTTGGGGATCCTGGTGCCAACTTCTCCTGTTGGGCTGAGAGCAAGAATGCTGCTCTCCAGCCCCCCAGGTTGGAAAAAACAGCAGCTGAGTGGTGTAGTTTTGCATGGGCAGGCACTTGAGTTACTCTGGAGTCCCCAAGCCACAATTAGAAGGGTGGCCTTGCAAGAGGAACCTTTTTCTTTCCTTACAGCTTCACAAAACTGAGCCAAATAAGCCATGGCCACAGAGAAGGGATCCAGAGGCCTACTCATGTGGGGAGGGGGATGAGTGCCTAGTTCAATTTGTCTTCTCCTGCTGTGTCTTTTCTTGTGGGGTAAAAAACCACTTGGTGCTCTTAATGTGATTAATAAGCCATCCTCAGAGTCTCTGCCACATCCTGTACATGCTTCCAGGCAGAAGTGAACAGTCAGCAAAGCCTGCACACTGCTCTGCTCCAGATGGGAAACGTCGGCTGGGAAACCACAAGCAAAAGGACTCAGCTCTGCAGTGGGGAGGCTGCAGTGGTCACCCAAAGCTCCCAGACCTTTGCACGCTGAGCTGAGAGTAGCCAGGACCAGCAGTGGCCAGAGGGTGCTAAAATGGGGCTGTTTTTCTAACAGCTTGTTGAAAAGGAGCAGGGAATTTCAGCATTACCTTGCAGGGAGAAAATATGTACACAGCCCTTCACTTCGTACTAATATTTACCCCCAGATCCTGTCACGTCAGGGTGGCTGTGACGATCACACCGTGACCCAGGCCCTGTGGCCTCACCAGAGCTCTGCAAGTGCTGGTGGAAAAGGAGGCTGAGGCTCACACCACACCAGAAAATTGGCCCAGGGGCTGGGACAATGGGCTCCCACCCTCACTGCCCTGTGCCCATGGAGTGCTAAACTCACCTTGTTCCCAGGTGTCCCAGCCTGGGGATGCTGCTCTCCAGGAGCCACCCTTCACCCAAGGGAGCTGGTGGAGGTCCAGCTCTGAGAAAGTACCTTGGTGACCAAGTGATGCTTTGTGGGCTGGGAGATGGAGGGAAGGAGGAATTTGATAGCTAAGGCATGGAACAGGGTCGTGCTGCACTTGCCGTGCTGCAGCTCCAGGAAAGCCTCTCCATCCCCACCAGTGGCCAGGGGGCCCAGTGCTCCTGCCCAACGCCTGTCACAAGCTGGGGGTGTGGTGGCTCCACCATCCTGGTGCTGGTGTGGGATCAGAGGTGACACATCTGCACCATGTGTCTATATCCTGCTAGCACCTGGTGACAGCTGAGGGGAGGGCCAGGAGGTCACTGTGAGGGACAGGCAGAAATACAGCTGCAGGGGGAGATTAGGAAAGAGAATATGCAAGAACTGCACTGCAGTTTTTAATATGGCTATTGAAATTCCTAGGAAACCCCATCCCATGGAAGCTGGCAGTAAGGAGAAGTGCTCCCATGGGTGTGGGGTGGCACAGGGTGAGAAGCCTTAGGAAACAGAGCTTGCAGATTCCCACCAGCTTGAAGGAAATGTTCCTTCTCCCTCTGTGTTATCTGCACCAGGATAAGAGCCAGGAGCTCCAGGTTTCACTGTATGAACCCTGCCATGGCCACCCTCACCAGTGTGGGGGTTTTGGTGGCTCCTCACTCTGAGCAAAGCCCCCAGGGAGAAGAAAAAAGGCAGGAAAACACCCTCGCAGCCCAGTGGGGCTGACATTGAGCAGGAGCCAGCCCTTCCTTCCGCGCCCGGCTCCTCTTCAGCTGCGCCGGCTGATATGGTTTATCTGAGCAGCGCTGAATGTAAACGCTGTCAGCGCCGGCCGGGATTAATTCCCGGGAGTTTGGCAGCAGAGATGAAATAACAGCGCTGCGGGGGGGGGGGGGGAGGAAGGGGGGAAGTGCACATCTCAGACTGAAAAATCCTCCCGGTTAATTTACAGCCGGGTTTCTCTTCTCCCAGGCACTCTTGAGAGAGAGCAAAACCGGGGGCAGAGGGAGGATGGGGAGAGGACCAGCAGCAGGAGGAGGGTTGCTGTAGAGAAAGGCTGGGATCACAGGGAGGGCAGAGGTTTGGGAAATCACGCTTTCTCCACGTGCAGGAGCTGCCCCCACGGTGCCAGGGACAGGGCGGGGTGAGGCCATGGCCCCCAGCCCAACCCAATCACCCTCAGGACCCGCCGGGGGCCGCTGGAGGAAGCAGCGCCGAGGGCACCGGGATGCTCCCGGACACCTGAACCTCGAGAGGCGGCACCGTGCCCGGACAGGAGCCCCCTCTGCTCCCCGCTGGCCTGGGGGGCCACTGCCAGCCCCTCTCTGATGAGCACCCACCGCCCTTTCCTTGGGGAACAAACCACCAAAAAAACACATTCCGGTTGAATATCCCCATCTCTCACCAAGAGATCACCCAAGGACTTTGCTGCTGGGGGGATTCCCAGCCCGAAATAGGTGGGACTGTCGCTGCTGCAATTAATCCTTTCCATTAATTGACAAATGTATTTTCTTTAAGGGAAAGCTTTGGAAAACTGCCCCACTACGCTGTTGTTTCAAGGCTGATGTTCCAAACAGATCCTGAAATAAAATAATCATCGGGCTCTGCCACATTGCTATAGTTTATATTTATACAGCAGAGGGATTTGGTTTGAGGATACTTTTCTAAGGAATAGTGTGGTTTTCATTTACTTTCTTTGGATATTTAAGTAAATAACCACAAATGCTTTCACTTTTTTTCATTGTTTTCTTGGTAGAGGATTGGTTGGAATGAAAGCCAGGCAGTGCACGGGCAGATAAATTGATTTATTTTGAACTTCAGAAAGCCCATGCCCCATCTGTCTGCCAAGAGCTGTGCACCACTTGGGGCTCTGCAGCCAGCAAATTATGATAATACTCAGGATTTAATATTTTTTTTATATTTTATATATACCTACATAAAATGTAGTCCCTGGCCTGTATCTGCCAGGGCACTGGCTGACATCTGCACCAGGTCAAGAGGTGAAGAGAGAGTGCAAAATGCAGGAAGCAGATCCTGGAAATGGTACTGTCAGTTTGGGGAACCTGATATAAAAATAATCCTCATGGTGGTGGCTGAGTAGGAGGTCAGTGAAACAGTGGTTGTTCCCTGCTCCATGCAAACCTCTCTGTGCCATGGTTCCCTTTTGGATCAGGGGCTGGCAGAGGGTTTGGGGGGATGAGAGAAGGGGTTACCTGCAGGGTTGGGGTGTCTGCAGAGGTGTTGTGCCTACTGGGGTGCCTGTGGAGAGAAGTGGTTCCAGCAGACGTGGGGATGCTAACGATGCACAGGGGAAGGGCCTGTCTCGGCAGTCCAGCCTTGCTCTCCACCCAGCCCTCATCTCCCCTGGGGTGTTAAACCCCCCTGGCCCCCCAGCCAAGAGCGGCCGGGGCTGATGGAGCTCTGCTTCCTGCCCCGGCCCAGCTGCTGCGTGCGGCTTGGCTCGGCGGCGGCGGCGGGCGGGGAGGCTCTCTGGAGGTGAATGCAGGTAAACACCGCGCTGCAGCCTCTGCTCAGCCAGCCGCGGATCCGCCGAGCCCCGCACCCCGGCAGGCGCGGCAGAAGGAGCCCTGGGAATGCTGGATAAATAGCAGTGGGCGAGGAAGATCGCTTCTCAAAGGTCAGCGCTTCCTCCGCGCTGCTGTGAACTCGCCCACTTGGATCCCTCCTCCTCTCCAGGGCATCCTTGGAGCATCCTCTGCCCCAGCCCCGGTCCCAGCAGCTCCCGCTGACCGAGCCCCAGAGCCGGGGGCACAAACAGGTCCCCACCAAGCCAAGCTATTCCCAGCTTTGACATCTGACTGAGCAGTCACTAGAAGAAAAATTCCCAAGGCTGGACAATCCTAGGTTATTTCACAGAGTCACAGAATCATAGAATTTGCTGAGTTGAGGAAGCAGGCAGCTCCCAGCCTCCTGACCTTTCCTGCTCCACTAAATCACTCCAGAGTCCTCCCAAGAGTTTATTCTTTGAGAAAGTAATAAGAGAGGAGGAAACCCCAGAAGACAAACTCCCACCAGCTTGCCTTTGATTACATTTGATATTGTTTTATTTCTTAATGCTTTCCCACTGTAGGCTGGCCGAGGGAGGGAGGGAGGGCCAGAGGGCAGGAGTGCTTGAAAGGGGTAAATATACAGATTTTCCCACTAATATCTGTGGCTTTGGGTGGCTCAGTCAGGATCTGAGGGTAACAGTGGCTATGAGGATGGGCGTCAGGGTCCCCCAGTTGCCCAGGCTGTGAACTTGGGGTGAACAGGAGCATCCCTGTCTCTGCTGGGGTGCCAGGGCACGGGGGCAGCTCCAGAGCATGGCACGGGTGGGCAGTGGCTGCTGGTCCCCATGTCCCAGCCCCTCGATGGCTGAGGCAGGTGAGAATGACACCACAAGCTCCATCTGCCACGCAGCCGGGTGGCACCGCTGCCACCAGCCCTGCGATGCCGGTGGGAAGATTTTGGAGGAGCTTTCCGTGTGCTCTGCCCTCCCAGAACCAGACCTGAGTTCCCAGTTTGCCCGACAGGAGAAACTTCTCCTGTTTTTGCATGAAGCACCAAGAGCCACGTTGTCCCCAGGGTTCCTGGTGTCATCAGCAGCTGGGCGGGGGTGACAGCTGTGACACCCGGCGTGGCACCAGCGGACACTGGTGGCAAGGAGGTGAGAGGGAAGGGAGCGCTGAGCGATGGCAGAGGCCGAGCATCCCCTGCTGCTGCTGGAGCAGCTTCCATCCCTGCTGGAGCAGCTTCCATCCCGCTCGGAGCGCGGCCACGGCCTGGCCTCTGCCGTTCGCACCGGGAACAGCAGCGCGGCACATCCAGCTGCGGGGCCGGGCGCTGGCACTGCCCCGCAGGGGCTCTGCCGGCTTCCAGAGGGCCCTGGGGGATGGTGGCAGCAGGGACACGCATTTTGTAACCCTGAGGGAGGTGAGACAGCGTGGGGGCGGGACACGGAGGGTCCGAACCGGTGGTGAGGGATGGGGCAAGGTGTGTCCCCTCCGTGCAGGTTTTTTCCCCCAGGTTGTGTCCCGAGAGATCCAGGGATGAAGGGATGGGGCGGGGGGGGGGCGGGTGTCCGGAGGGGCTGTGGGGACACAAACCAAACCCATCTGCCTTCGTGTGGGAGCAACTCAAGACAAGCAGAGGGGTCTCACATCCATATGGGGGTTCATAAAAAGCCAATACTGGGGAAAAGAATCCTGGATATTTAAGAAAGAAGTTGGAATGACTAGAAAACCTTGGACTGCAGCCTTGGGATGGGAGTGTGGTGTTTTTACAACACAAAATCTCTGAGGCTGTGGAAACTGGGATCTTTTGTCCCAAGCATCCTCATGACACTTCCTCTGAAAAGTCACTGGAGCTGATGCCAAGCTCCTGGAGCTCCTCTGCAGGTGGGAGCCCACCCAAAACACCATTCCCCCAGTTCCATCCAGTTCCAGCACATCCCATAATACTGGACCTTTCCACCCATGTCCCACAGCTGGAGGTTTCTGGTGAGGGGGAAGATCAAACCCACAGGATGCAGGGCTCTTTTTCCACAGGGAGCAGGAGCCTCTCAGCTCCACCAGCTCTCCCAAAACACGACAGCGGGGTTGATGCCACATGTCACAGCCTCACTGGCCCCTGGGTTTGTTCAGCAGCATCCTTGGGAAGAAAAACTAGCTGCCATGCCTTCTTACGACATACCTGAATGGCAATAGAATCATAGGATGGTTTGAGTTGGAAGGGACCACAAATCTCATCTGCTGATACGGGGTACAAGGCCAAGGAAAGCGGGGCTCAGTTGGCCCCTGAAAAGCCTCTTTTAAATGCCTTGAAACCACCCCTGCTGTGGTTTCTAGAGAAGCCTGATGCTGCTCGGATCTCTTGCACTACTCCTCCACACCCAGGGACAGGACCTGCCCCAGCAGCAGCCCCCTCCCAGCCTTGGGTGGGTAGTGAGCAGCAGGACCTTGCTGGCTCTGGGCTGCTGGGGACAGATCCCACGCTGGAGGATTTCATGGCATAAGAGGGAGGAATATCTCTTGCTGAGAGACCCCAGCCTTGGACCCAGCACATGGCTCTGGGGGCTTCCAGCACCCTGCATAGGATGGCCTCCCAGCCCTGGGATACACAGTGCTGTGTCCCCTCCCTGCTTTCCTTGGAACACAGACCAGCCAGAACACTTCTGGCCAGGCTGTGGAGCCGTTTGCTCCACAAAGGGAAGTGCTCTGCAGAGCGTCTCCCCAGCAGTGACGCAACACCCTGTTCTTGCTGCCTTGGGGTTTTTCAGTCATTTCTTTTGCTTCCTTATTGCCCAATGCTCAGCAGGGTTGGCACAGGTGGCAGTGACCCTCCTCTCTTCCCCTCTGAGGGCTTTGCCATCCCACCTGGCTCCTCCATGGAAAGACACATCCCACAGGACACAAGCTTGGAGCAGGACGCAGGCAAGGGCCGCGGCAGTGACGGGTTTTGTCAGACGTTGTTTATCTCACCCAAAGGTTGTTCTGCCTCTCCCCAGATGCAGGGAGAAGACCTGGCACCTTGGCACAGGTCCCCGCTTGCCACCTGCACCTCACCCTTTGCTCACCCCTGAGTCACAGGCAGGGAACACCCCCACCCCCCCGGCAGTGCCCGCGTCGGGCTGTCTGTGCCCAGACACCCACCCTGGCACCTGCCGGGCTCTCCCTTCTCCACCCGCTTCAAACCACACCTTCAAAGGAGCCGGCAGGAACCAAAAGCTTCCTCCACCCTCCTTTCTACCAGGAACCGGCAGCAGATTTGCTGAGCGTGAAGCCATGGAAGGTGGAGGGCTGATGAGAGTGCGAGCTCAGCGCCCTAACAGGCACCAGTGAATCCAGGCTGCACCACCCAAGGTCAGGCTTAGCACCATGGGTGTGCAGGGAAAAGAAATATAAGGGGAAATTGTAGTTTTGGATAGCAAGGCATAAAATTCCTGGTCCTGTCTGGTCCCAGCTGTAAATTCATCTGGTGCTCATCTGGAACCTGTAGCCAGTTGTGAATCAAGAATTTATTTTGTGGCAAAATCCAGGACATATTTTCCTGTATAGACCCCTCAGCAACACAGCCGTGCCAAACCCGATCTGCAAAGGTCTCTCCTCAGCCCCCACATCCTGCCAGCACCGAGTCTCCCCCTCAGGGATGGAGGGAGCTGAATGTGAGGCTGTTGTGGTAGAAGAACAACCCAGCACTGATGGTGATGGAGCAGGTGCAGCTCCCGAGGGGTTGAGCTCTGCCAGCCCCGGGATGAGTCAGGCTGTGAAAGCCGACAGGACCGGCCCTGCGGCCGCTGCCCGCTGCCCCAGCCCGGCCGGGCGTCACCACATCCGGCCCGGCCAGCGGGACAAGGCTGGGCCTGCAGAGCCCGCGGGGCTGGGCCAGCCTGCCCCTGCCTGCCACCTCGGAGTGCCCACCGCTTGGATGTGGGGTCAGGAGGACCCCTTGGACATGCCTTATAGTCCTAATGGTGGCCAGTTCTACTAGTGATTGGTCCTAATAATGACCGGTCCTAATACTGAGCAGTTCTTACAGTGACCAGTCCTGATGGTGACTGGTTGTAATAGTGATCAGTCCTAAGAGGGCTGATCCTAACAGTAACCAGTCCTAATGCTGACCGGTCCTAATAGTGACCAGTTCTTATACTGAGCAGCCCTAATAGCGACCGTTCCTAGTAATGACCATTCCTAATGGTTACCAGTCCTAATAGCGTACAACTCCAATCGTGACCAGTCCTTATAAAGAAAGAAAGCATCTCCCAGATCTAAAACAGTAAACCAGGTTAGTTCAGGTGTTAAACAAGTTAATAAAGTGTATGGATTTGCTACTACAGGATATAAAGCTTTTGTTATCTTATTGACAGCTCTCAGTCCTGTACTACCAATTATTGGGCTGATTTCTTGCCTATTTTTTTCAGGGGGTACTGCTTAATTTTTACTGGTTGTGTCCCTTCTTTAAGCTTGATTACTCGGGGGGGGGGGGGGGCGTTTTTTGCCCTCCCTGGTACATCAGAGGCCCATACCCTTGAAAATACTTGTCTTAATATCTCTTCGCTGATTTCCTCCTTATTTTCAATGGCTGTTAATGTTAAACTTAACACTTCTACGTACCTTTGATAATTTACCTCCAGAGTAACCTCCTCATTCTAGAATGTTTAGCGAGTTGGGTATATACAAAAACTTGTAAATACCTCATTGTTACTTTAAAGGTCCATGAGGACCTTATAGTGACTGGTCCTAATAGTGCCCGGTCCTAATAGCGTTCAGTCCTAAGAGTGGCCGGTTCTTATAGCGGCTGTTCCCGCTAGCGCCCAGTCCTGACAGTGCCGGTAGCGGCGGTGCCGGCTCCCAGCTCCCGGTGCCGCGGGGACCGCAGGGGCTCATTCCCCACGGAGGATTCCCCATAGCTGGGGCCGGTGCCCGGCGGGACCGCGGCAGGAGACCCCGCCCCAGGCCGCGCCCCGGGACACGCCCCCGCCGGGCCCCGCCCCGGGTCCGCCCCCAGCCCCGCCCGGCCCAGGTGGAGGCGGCGGCGGCTGCCGCGGGACCGGCACCGGGAGTGGCACCGGGGGCAGGACCGGCAGCGGGCCGAGGTGAGCGGGGCCGAGCAGGGGAGCCGAGCAGTGCGGGGCGGGGGTCCCGGTGCCTCCGCGCCGCTTCGCTCCGTGACCGCCCGGTTTGTTGCTGCTTTGTGAGCGCCGCGTCCCGCCAGCTTCCTCCTCCGCCCCGCGCCTCCCGCCCGGCCCGGCCCGGCCCGGCCCCGGCCCCGCGGGGCTGGCGGGGGCTGCCCCGTCCCACCCCGGACACTTTGCGGGGCGCGGGGCGCGGCACGCATCTCCCTGCCCGGGGCTGTGCCCCGCGCCTCCAGCGCGGGCATCCGGACGGATGGCGGGGGCCGGGCTCTTCCTCCTCCTCCTCTCCATCACAGGGGGAAGTGGGTGCGTGTCCCGGCGGGGTGACCCGGCCGGAGAGAAAACCCTGCCCGCTCCTCGGCCGAGGCAGGGAGGAAAGCTCTAACCTACTTTCTGGCGCCGATGGCCCGATAACCAGGCGGGCGGGTGCTTTTGGTTTGTGTTTGCTGGTTTTCCCCCTCCCCAGGTGAGCGGGGCTGGCATCGCCCTTCAGGAGCGGCAGGTGGGCAGCGGAGGGGGCCGGGTCCCTGACCCCGGGCATCCTCCCGCCCGCCGGGGCTTTGTTGTTGTAGCTGCTTTGAGGTTTGCTTAAGGGCTCTGGGACGCTCGCACGTGCTGCCTGGAGTGGCGAGTGCTGCCACCAGCCCTTCGCAGGCGAACAAGATCCCTACAGAGCAGGGGGTCGGGTCATCCTCCGTCCGTGTGTACATCCCGCCGGGAGCAGAGGGATGCTGCGCGTGGGTGTTTTAGTCCGACTTTTGCTGTTGATCCTCCAGGTTTGGGATGGGGGGTGAAGCTGAGCTTTTCCCTATCCTGCCCTGCCTTGCTGCCAGGCCAGCAGGACTGGGCAGAGACCATCCTTGCAGGCTTCCTACAGCCAGGTTGTGGTGCCCACAGTGATCTGAGACCCTGCAGTTCTCGCTCAGCCCCCCAGGCCCACGTTCTGCAGGGGGAAGAGCACCTGAGAGGCTGCACTGTGACCACTGGGTCCCTGTGGCAAGAGGAAGTGTCCGCCTTCTTCCCCAGCGTGGCGTCATCCTTCTCGGCACAAGGAGCCAGGACATTCTCCTGCTTGCACGTTCCCAGTCCCTGGATGGTTGCTCCTGGGGATTTCCAGGGTGAACTCATCATGCTGCTGCTGTCCTGGGCACACAGCCTCCAGCCTGGCTGGGAAACTGGGGAGTGCACCCCACCACAGTGCCATGGCTGTCCTGAGTGAGGAAACACTGCCCACTCAGCTCACTCCATTGTGCTCTCTGAAGCAGCATCCTTCGGCTCCTGTCTTTTTCCCAAGTGGGAAATAACCAGTTTGGAATTGTCCCACCTCCAAAATGAGCTGGAGGGTTCAGCTGCAGCTGAGCCTGGGAGAAACCAGAGCTGCCTCTGCTACCCTGGTCAGCTCTGGCTTCACATGTGGCTCCCTGGGCTCCCAGCTGCTGCACCTGGGCTCTGTCCTTCCCAGCTCCTTTGCAGTTAATGGGGTGATCAGCATCTTTTGCTGCTTGCTCATGTGGCAGAGGCACCAGTGCAGCTGCTCTGGGGCACCTGGAGGTGCTGCAAGCCCCAGAGTGAGAAAGGGCAAACCACAGAGTGGGGTTTGACACCACAACAGGGCCCTGATGCAAATTCTGCGAGATGGGGCCGAGCCGGTGTTGGGTGTTGGCTCTGCCGTGCACGTGTGAGTGCTCGGTGTGTGAGAGCGGCGCTGCAGGAACAATAGATGCCTGTGGATGCTGGGAGAGCAGCTCGGAGCTGGGGATGCAGAGCATGGGGGCGTGAATCCGGAGGGGAGGGGACTGCTGGGTCGCCTCCGGGGGAATGCACTGGGGGACCTGGGGAATGTGGGCTGTGTTTGGGCTGGGATGAAAGACAAGCTGTCCTCTGGTTCCGTGTTTTTGTCCTTGTGATGCTGCTCCTGTTTAGCTCTTACAGTGAAGCTGAGGGATCCCCCAAATACATCCTAGGTTGTTCCTGAGCTGAAAACAGCCCTTGGGACAAGCCAGGAATCAGAACAGAGCTCATTACCAAAGAAAGTAGGAGACAGCTGATGGAGAACCAGCTGCTGGGGAGGTTGCAGAGCTACCCAGACAAATATGGGACTCGTGAGGCATTTCCACATTTTCTGTGGGCTTTAGGAGTCCTGCAGGGACATGACCCAGAGGAGCAAGTGCAGGTTTGGTGCTGTCAGGGGCTCAGCACTGAAGGAGTCAATTAGTGAAACTGAAAATTAATTACATAAATCTCTATGAGCCCACAAGTGATGGGATCATGAACTCTCCTCCTCTTGAGGAGCTTTTTACCTAATGACTTTCGGTTTCCGCTGTCCTGCTGGCTGTGAGATGTCTGATAACACAACAAGCTCTCAGCAGGGGTGGGCACAGTCCCTTTTAATTACAGGCATCCAGCAGTTGTGGTCATTTGGGGGTGTGCAGTGCTTTGAGTTATGGTCATTTCCTGTCCTCCTGAAGAGCTCTGTGTGTGCTGGTGGGTATGCAGGAAACCCTTGGCACTGGTACCCCTGTTTCCCACTTAATCCCTGTTACTTAAAAAAACCCAACAAAAAAGCAGTTGTTTGGTGGTTGCTCTCTTAATGAGGCATTTAGGGTGGAGAATGGACCCAGGGCCAACCCTGCCCTCTGCTTGCCCACCACACAGGACCCTGTGTCCCCCTCGCACTCCAAGGCACTGTGGAGCACTGGTCACGTTAGCTGAGCAGAGGACTGGGGAAACCTCCAAATAATTGCTCTGAGAGGACAGGAGAGCAAATATTTATGGGGTTTGCATGTGAGGGCTTCCTCCTCCACCCTCGTCCTCCAGGAACTTAAAACTGGGAGAGCTGTGTGGGCTTTGATGGAGAAAGAGCCAGCTCCCTGCCTGTGGAGCAGCAGTGGGGTGTGGAGGCAGGGAGCCTTACTGTATTGCAGTGCCTCAGTTTCCCCACATGAAATGCCACAAAGGAGTCAGAAAGCACCGAGGTGTCCAGTGAAACCACGGCTTATCACCTCGGGGACAGTTTGTGCAGCCACAAGAGCAGGGCTGATGCTATGGCTGTGCCTTGGGGGCAGGGGGAGTGACGGTATAAATCAACCCACTTGATGCTGTGCTGCCAGAGGCTGCCCTGGGACATGGGACAGGAGGGAGCTGGATAGTGCCCAGGGATGCTCCTTGGCCTTTTCTCAAGCTGCTGACAATGGATGGGAGGAAGAAACCCACCAGTGTGGAGGGCACATGGGCTCTGTGCTGAATGCCCAGCCCTGTGAGGAGCCATTCAGATGGGTGCTGTGTGGTCCCCCAGTGGGTGCTCCTGCCTTACAGCCATCCCACAGGACCATCCCTTCTATCTGCAGGCACCTTTCTCAGCTGCTGCAGCTTCCAGGGCAATTGAGCCTCCTTCAAGCAGCCTCTGTTGGTTTGGTTTTTGTTGATTTATTGCTTAAAAGTGATATTTCCTGGTGTAATTCCTCTGGTCTGACAGACCCACTTGGGACAGAAGGCATGTGGCCGGTGTTCCCCAAGATGCCCAGTGTGCCAGTGCCCCCTCCCACGCCGTGGGGCTGGCTTCACTCCCCGTGTGTCATGCTGCAGCTTGTGCTGGGGCCCTGATGGAGTTATTCCTGTAAGGGAATTCCTGCAGAAATGCCAGGCAGGGCTGGGAGTGACCTCCTGTCACGTGTGAGCCCAAAGGCTGCACTCTGTGCCCATGGGCAGCCAGGGGAAATCCCCAACCCTCAGCATGTCCTGCCTGGCCTCAGCTCCTCCATGCAATGAGCAGGGATGTGTCACCAGGGCTGTGCTGCTGTCATACAGCTTTTCCAAGGGTGATCCCATAACCAGTCACCTCTTGTACAGGGTGGCTTAACCCAGTCCAAGCTCTCCTGGGGAGGACGTGCAGGTGGCTCCTTAAAAAGCAGCATCTCCAGCCCCTGCTGTGCTGTGGTGTGCAGCATGCCAGGGTGGGATAGCAGGCAGGAGGAGCATGAAGATGTTTGAGGAGACCCCATCTCCAGCTCTTGGCAGCTGAGAGGCTGCAAAGTGCCTGGCTGGCACAGGCCCATGGAGATGCTGTGGTGGGAAGAGCATCGCACTCCGTCGGTACCAGTGAGCGTGGGATTCCCTGTGCCAGGCTAGCACCGTGCTGGATGGGGATGAGCTGCTCCCAGCCAGCCTCTCCTCTGCGGGGTGCAGGTCTCAGTGCTTCGGGCCTCCTGCAATCGGGAGTGAAAGGAAGGAAGCCGAGGAGTGGCCCACCCACGCTCGGCTGCTACTGGTTGGGACGAGGGAGGAGCAGCTTCCCCCAGTTGTCCTGGGGCCAGGGAGCACCGAGACTTCATGAGGTGTCAGGGGGACAGCCTCCAGCCCCCTGCCAGCAGAGGTGTCTCCATCCACAGACCAAAGGGACACCACAATGTCCTTTTCCCGTCTCCTCAGGGAGCTGCTGGCCCTGGAATGGGAAAGAAGGAGGCTGCTGTTGTCCACCCAGGGCTCCCCCTTTGCACAGAGCCTGTCAGGGCGAGGAGCACTTTCTAAAAGCCTTGGAATGGCTGTGTTGAGATAAGGAGTCTGTTCCCAGAGATAGGGAGTTGCAGCCAAGGGGGCTCATCCTGCTGCCAGCCCAGGGCTCATCTTATCCCTGGGGTGAGCCAAATTCCTGCACAGGGCTGAGCACCACCTCCCACTGCTGCCTCCCACACAGTGTGGGGACGGTCAGAGCCTGGGAAGGGAACCCTCTGTAAATATGGGGCATTTCTGCCAGTCCTGTGCTGCTCTGGGTGGCTCAGTGTGCTCTGAAACAGGCAGCAGGGGACTGGGGAAATCTGCAAGCCCAGCCAGAGCCCTGCCACCAAAAGCTGCTGGAAGAATGAGTGTTCAGCAGAAGAACCAGAGGGAGGAGTGTCCCCTCCGGCCCACTGACCTTTCATACAAAGAATTTTGCTTCCAGGAGGGAAGTGGGAGTGAACTCAGTAATGACCTGCAGCATGGGGATGGCAGGCACGTGGCCTGCGGGCAGGCTGTCCCTTCTCTTGGGTAAACACCGACCTGGGACCACTCAGCCCCTTCCAGAAGGTGCAGCCAGGGCTGAAACACTTGCACCATCATGTCTGTGCACTCTGTGTTTAAGGCAAGCTAATAAGGAATTGGAGTAGATTTGAGTAATTAAGCAGTTCTTAGATAAAACCAAGTTAAATCAATCCTGGTAGGCTGGGAAAAAACGAAAAAGAGCTTTCCTTGTGTGTCTGTGACCCTGCCTGTGGAGCAGCTGACCCCTCTGCACGTTCCCCAGCGGAGCTGCTGCACTTCCCTCACTCCTGGTGGAGATTTTGGCCCTTTGCTCTCCCCAAAGCTGCTGGGGTGACCCAAAATCTCCACGTGCATGTTCCTCACTTGGCTTGAGGAAGGGGCCGGTGGGCTGAGGGTCCCCTTGTGCAGCCACAGCCACTCCAGCAGCTCCCACCACCTTTGCAGGGAGCAGAGAATGGGTTTGTGCAGTGCTGCCTGCTTGGGGTTGTTGTGCTGTGAGGGTGCATGGACCCCAGGGAGGTGGGGACACGTGGGGTGGGTGGCCAGTGGCACAGAGGGACCCCAGCCCACCGGGACTTGCCCACCCCAGCGGGCTGGGAAGCCTTTGGGTGCCAGCACTTGCTCTGCTGGGGTGGGTGGGGGTCGTTGTACTGGTAAAAATTAACGAGAGTGGGAAATGGGCTGTGCCTGGGCTGTGGGAAACCCTCCACATGGCTTTTTCCACCCGCTCCCAGGCACTGCAGGCAAATCCTTCCCTCTCCGTGCCGACAGGGATGGCATCACCCAGGACTGCCGGGGAGCCCAGGGCCACATTCCTGGGGGAGCCCAGGGCCACATTCCCGGCCCTCCAGCCCTCGCAGCAGGGCTGCCGTGTGCAGTGGGGCGAGTGGCCCCGCTCGCCGTGTCCCTGTGTCCCCGTGCAGGGCTCTCCTTATCAGCGGGCCCAGCGGGGCTCCCCCACCCACCACGCTCTGTCTCCTCAGCCGCTTTCCTTCCTCCTGGGGCGTGCCGAGCTCCCAGCTCGGCAAACCTGCTGCCATTGCCCAATGGCCTCCCCGACGGAGGAGAATGGGAGAGGATGTTCTAATGGTGCCGTGGGTGAGGCGTGTGCTGGCTGCCTGCACGCCCCGGGGATCAGACGGGATCTCAGCACTCATCCGGACCCCACCTTCCTAGCCCAGCCACCACGGAGGTGTGGATTTAAGCCCCTGTGGGTGTCCATGCTGACCGTGTGGCTCAGTGATAAGGGAGAGGGCGGCTAACCATCCCTTCTGAAGCACAGAGGGCCTCTCTCAAGACTCAGAGCAAAACCCTGCATCTCAGTTTTGCCATCCAGTGCTCTTGTGACAGGATTGAGACACGTGGGAAAAAAATGGAGTGCTTTTCTTTTTTTTTTTTCCTCCAATAATATGATTTTATTTCAAGAGCTGTTTGTGCTTTGGCTCCTTTTCTCCAGCCCGGAAACTTGAGACTGCAAAATGGTAAAAAGCTTTTTGAAAGGGAGCAGAAGCAGAGACGGTGCTGGGTCTCTGCTCGGGTGTGAGTCCACAGGAGCTTGATGCTCAGAGCAGTTGCACAAATTGAGTTTCCTATCTGGAGCTCTTAATAACTGGGAGCACCTTTTAACACGGCTCCAGCCTTGAGAGAGGTCTTTAACGTGCTCATTAATCATTTATGGGCGGCAGCAGCAGCAGTAGCTCTGCCTGATGAGCTCTTGGGTGCCAGCAGTGGCAGAGGCTGCGGGGGTGTTTGGGGGCCCTGTGGCATTTCTGGCCCCTTTCTCCCTGCCCATGGAGGTGGAGAGGAAGAGCTGGGGCTCATCGTGCTCAGGGTGATGGGTATCATGGGTGCTTGTGGGGGTCCCACTCCCTGCGCCACACCCTTGGGTGGCTCAGAGCTGCTTTGTCCTCCACCTGAACTGCAGCAGATGGAGACAGTGTTATTGCAGTAATGTCCTTCCCCCAGTGCCAACAAGCCTGGGGAGAGAGATCCCAATCCTTCTCCAAGCATCCATGAACCCACTGCACACACCCCACTCCAGCCAGGGCTGCTCTGCAGGGTTCTCTCTGCTGTCTTGTGCTATGGCTGTCCCAGTTCTGCTCACCTGGCCTTGCTGATGGTCCCTTTGTGTTGCTTGGACCGTCCCAGCGTGTCCTGCGGTGACACTTTGTATGAACCACATCATTTTTTCCATCACTTTCTTCCTTGGGTGTGCTTCCTCTGGTCAGTGCTTGCTGTGATTTGCCCCGGGGCTGGGAGCCAGCCCTGGTCACCTTCCTTGTGCCTTTTTTGGTTGAAGGCTCAAACCTCATCCCAGTTGCTCCCCAGTGATGCCAACACATCTGCCCTCTTGGGAAAGGGAGGGGCCTTCACCCCCCTGCTGCTGTTGGAGCACAGGCTGTGTCACTCACTGCTGGATGTCAGGCTTTGGTGACCTTCAGTGGTCAAGAGCTTTGGGAGGGGAGATGGTGAAAGTGGGGGATCTCTTCTTACCAACCAGACCAGGTGGTCCTCCCTCCACACCCTGCCCATTTATCGCTCCAGCAATGGCAGCAGCTCCAGTGCACGGAGATCTTTTCCAGCCTAAAGTGACAATGTGCTGCCCCCAGGACCCTTCTTCCAGCCCAAAGCACAGCTCCTACCAAGCTCAGGACGTGCTTGTGGCTGCCACCTCCCATCCCAAGTCACCCCCTGCTGCTGTGACCTGCCTTGTCCCTGCAACAGGGCACGTGCTCAGCCATCCCCCCACGTCAGCTCTGCATGTTGCCTCTCACTTCCTTTTTCTGTCCCCAGGACAAAGCCACCACGTCCACCCTGAGTGTCCAAGGACTGGGCTGAGGCTCCCTGGGGACCTGCAGCCCAGCTGTGCCCTCTGATGGGGTGGCTGGTGCCAGGACTGCCGGGCAGGGAGCCGTGCTCCTGGTGGCAGAGTCCTCCGTGCCAGGGCTGGGGGGTGACAGGGACCTGGGACCGCAGGGGATCTGGAGGCCCAAGCTTGTGGCAGGCTGTGTCTGCATGGAGGCACCGTCTGGCCCATTGCCACGCCAGCTCCAGAGGGCTTGGGCACCAGCAGCAGGCACGTGGTGAGCTGGAAAACACCTTCCCAGCACCATCCACTGGGGATTTCTCTGCCTGGCACAGGATAAGGCTCCTGGTGGCTCGGGATCTGTGCTCAGGGGGTGGCTGCTGCCTCCAGCCTGCGTGGCAAAGAAGCCTTGAGCCCTCGGGGGCCGCTGCCCTCCTCCCCCTCCCACTCGATGCCAAGTGTGCCGAGGCACAGAGCCGTGACCAGCGCTCCGGCCGCGTGACCGTGACTGGACAGCAGGTGCCCGCCAGGCTGTGCCAGCTCCCCCGGGACTGAGTCACCTCGGGAGAGGCCAGTCCAGCCCTCCACCCCCTGCGTGGGGAGCTGGTGGGAAGCGAGACCAGGATTTTAAATGTGCTCCAAACCGGCTTTGCTGGGAAGCACAGAGATCTGGGGCTGTCCGGGGTGTGATGGGAGCAACTGGGGATGGGATTTTGGGATGGGGGTGTGAGAGTGGGGCTGTGCAAGAATTTGGCTCCAACTTCTGTGTTTCGGGCTGTGATGGTTTTTACTATTCAGAGCCATTCCCCAGAGCTGGAGGAGGATGAGGGTGCCCCAGGTTTTGCTCTGACCCCAGTGTGTTCCCATTCCCAGCTCTCCAGAGCAGCTGCCATCTCGGGCTCACTGCTGGCTGCCCTGGGAGGAAAACAAACAGAGCCTCCAGCTCACCAATGGGATGGAAAGTTTTACTTGCTGGGGCTGGCACTCTCCCAGTTTAGCAGCTATGAAATACCCAAGTGAGGCACTCGTATTCCATGCCTGCTCTTCCTGGGTGTCTTGCTTCCCAAGAGACAGGAAAGCAGCAGCAGGGGAAAACTCCCTGCCTGCCCCATGCTATTCCCTACCATGGAGCATTAGTGTAAATGGGAGCTTTTCCTCCTCCTGCTGGCCTGTGCCAGTGGCTGATCCCTGTCCCTGGTGTCCAGCCACCTGCAGCCCTGCCCCCAAGGTCTAGGGGGCACTGAGCTCAGCTCTCCCTCTGCCAGGATGCTCCTGCAGCCCTTGCCTGCTTTCCCATGCGTGGTTTTTCATCACAGCCTCTCCCTGCAGGAGGAATTTGGCCATGTCCCGGGGCTCTCGTGCGTGAAGGACAGAGGCAGAGCAAGGCTGCTGTGGGTGTTTGCCATCACTGCACAGGATCCCTGTCACTCTTATGAGGTGAGGAGACCCTCGTGGGGACCAGCACTAGCTGAGCTCCCAGGGGAAATTTGGGAGTTGATTGCTCCTAGCTTTGGTGCTGGAGAGGGAGCCCAGCACCCGTTTTAATGCAGGAGCTGATGGAGGGCAGCAATTCCCGCTAGCGCTGCTGACTCCAGGCTTTCCCCTCCCTGGGGAGCTGGTTCTGGACTGCTGCTTCCCCATGAAGCTGATCCCTTGGGCACCCCATGCTCCTTAAGCCAGATTTTGCTTGTGGTGTGGTCTAAGGGGAGGGTTGTGTTCAGGACTCCAAGTGCTAAGGGAGCTGCAGAAGTGTCCCTGTCCCTGACTCTTGCTTTGGGAATGGGCTGCCAATGGGATCCTGTTGCAGAAGGGGCTGGTGGGGTCTCAGTCACTCATCTGGTTGCTCAAGTGATGTTGCCTAAGGAGAGCAGAGCTGGAGGAGTCTGGTCGTTGGGATCTCGGGCAGGGAGAGGAACCAGGCCTGTGGATCAAGCTGGCATTTTGCAGCCAGTGGCACTGTGCAAACGTGGCAGGTGACACCATTCCCATGGCCGTGGCTCTCCTGGGGACAAGAGGTGCTGTGAGACTTGTGTGAGTCCCCCAGGCACTGGCACATGGTCAAACAGAAGAGGTCAGAGAGGGCTGTGCCCCCCTTTTGATTGCCCTCATAGTCCCTAATAGGATCTGGGACTTTTTCTCTTGCACTCTGATGGAATTATTTTTCCTGCAAAGCAAGCCCTGCCTGGTAGAGCTGGCTGCAGGGACCCTTGGGAGGGGATTTCTTGAAGAATTAACCATGTCTTGGCTGTTAAGCTTCCCTCCCCTTGCACGTGGTGCCAGGGAGGATTCAGTCTCCCAGCCTGGTGTGTGCATGCACGTGCCAGAGGGAAATGTCCTGCATCTGCCCTTCATGGGGCACCCCAACAAATGACAGGTCCACGTGGGAGCTGTGGTGCGTGTGGGGAAGTGGATCAGGTGTTTTCAGACCTTGTGCATCCTCTCCCTTCCCACCCTGTCCAGGCAAGAGGACCTCCTTGCAGACATCCCCTGTGATCTCCTCTTGGCTCCCTTGCCAAACTGGGAGGGCTGGTGTTCCCATGTGCTGCAGCTGTGTGCCGTGGGCCAGGCCAGGGCTTGCTGTGATCCCCCATATTTCCAAAGCACATGGTCAGGCTCATCCAGGTGGGGTGTGAAACCTGGGTGTCCCACAGGCATGTGTTGGGATGATGGGGATGCTCTGACCTGGTCACTGTTGCCATCCCTGCCCTACTCCCAGCAGGTGAAGGGATGGCGTTGGTGACCCCCGGGGGACTGGGAATGAGTGGTTAATGCAAGCCTTCCTGTCCACCCAAACTCAGGGGTGGAATGTGGGTTTTGGGGACGCAGCAGCTGGGTTCATGATGGCAAGGTCTCACCAGCACAGCCAGGGACACAGGGGGCTCAGTCTGGTGACGTCCCACTGATGAGGCCCCATCTCCTACTAGGACCCAGCCTTTCCTCACACACAAGCCCCTGGGGGAACACTTCTCCCCCTGTGGCTGACTCCCTGCACTCTGCCAGCCTGCCGACCACCACCGGCCCAAGATGTCAGCCGGGGACAAGAACGGGGGCAGCCGCTCCAGCAGCAGCCGCCTGCAGAGCAAGAAGCCCCCCAACCTCTCCATTGTCATCCCCCCCCGGGAGGCCGAGGAGGATGGTGCCCGCAAGGAGGTGAGTGGTGGAGCTGCATCCGTCCCACGCTGGGCTCGGGGGGCTGCCAGCTGCCATCCTGTCCCTGATGCCCTGCTCTGCCTTCCAGCCCTCCAAGGTGCCCATCTACCGCAAGAGCAAGAGCCTGCAGGAGCCCCGCCCGGAGCGCCGGCCCGGCTTCCGCCGGCAGACGTCCCTGTCCCAGAGCATCCGCAAGTGAGGGCAGGCTGGGCTCCAGCCGTGGCTGGGTCACTCAGAGGGGCCCATGTCAGGACATTGTGGGTACTGGCAGAGGACTTGGGGTGGGGTTGGAGAGTTATGTCTCAGAAAGGAGTGCAAGAACCACTTCCCTTTGACCCATAGCCAGGTCAAAACTGCCCTGCTGCAGACTGGGCTGAGACAACCCAACCCCAACCGCCTGGCAGAGGGGATGGCTGGGTGGAGCAGTGGTACGTGGTGTGGGGGACAGCTGTGTGACAGGTGTGCCCACCCTGTGTCCAGGGGCACAGCGGAGTGGTTCGGCGTCAGCAGCGACTGGGAGGGGAAGCGGCAGCAGTGGCAGCGCAAGAGCCTGCAGCACTGCAGCATGAGGTACGGCAAGCTGAAGCCTGCCTATCGCGACATGGAGCTGCCCAGCCAGGAGGTGCCCTCCTTCCAAGCCACCGAGTCGCCCAAGCCCGCCAAGATGCCCAAGGTAGAGCTCGGGGTGAGGGGTCCTGCTGCCAGCCTTGCTCTGCCTGCGCTGACCCCTCTTCCCTCCCCCAGATCGTGGACCCGCTGGCCAGGGGCCGTCCCTTCCGCCATCCCGACGAGACCGACCGTCCCCACACGCCCCACCACGTCCTGCCCCCGCTCACCCCCGGCGTTGTCTCCTTGGCGTCCTTCAACAGCATCCGCTCGGGCTACGGCCGCCTGCCGCGCAGGAAGAGGGAGTCTGTCGCCCACATGAGCTTCAAGGCAGCTGCAGCCCTCCTCCGTGTGAGTTTGGGCAGTGTGAGGGGGATCATCCTCCTAAGCTGGGTTTCAGTTCTGTCCTTCACCCATCATCTTTGTTTCTTGGCTGTTTGCTTTGCATGGAGACTGCTGTCTCTCCAGCGCGGGTTTGAGGGGTGAGATTGTTTTTTTTAACCTGAGCTCTACTTAAAAGTAGAAGTTTTGGTGGAAATTGGACAATCTGAGAAATAAACAACTTTTGGGTTCCTTTGCTGAGGGGAAATGAAACCTCTCCAGCAATTTTCTTGGTTCTGAGGAGCCCTGGGCAAACCTTGGGGATGGGTTTGTGGGTATGAGACCAGATGAATTCAAAGGTCACTTGTCATGCTGACTAACGTGGCCATGGTCCAGTGTGGATTCTGAGGAGCTAAAGGCAGCATCTTCTGCCAGTTCCTCCCCACACGAGGGGCTATGGTGGCTGATTGGGATTTAATCCTTGCACTTGGCTTTCGAGAGGGAAGATCTGAGAAACCCTCAGTGCTGCAAAAACTGAGGGCTTCTGGTTGCTTACCTTCCTTGCTTGTGCTGCCAAAGGGGCGCTCTGTCCTGGAGCCACTGGCTCCCAAGCGAAGGAGCAAGAGGAGCTTCCTGTACCCCAGCTTCATGGACGAGGACATGGTGGATGCTGCTGATACCCTGGACTCGTCCTTCTTCAGTAAGGCAAGCAACTTTCCATGCTGGCTGCTGGAGCTGGGGCCGTCCCAGTGCCCTGCACAGGGGGCTGGGTATGGAGCTGGGCACTCACAAGGACCCCTGTGTTGGCACTCCACCCAGTAGTGACAGAGGCTTCGGTGGCTGCTGTGCCCCAGCCTTGGTGATGGCCCTTGGGCGTGACAGGGAATGATGTTGCCATCCAGGCTCATTTCACACCCTGTGATGGGCCACTAGTGGGATGTCATTGGGGATCACCCGCTCCCCCTGGCCAGGGGGATGCTCAGTCAGGGGGCTTCTGACCCATCACACATATCCAAGGACACGTATCCATCCCCCTTCCAGATGGACATGCACGATGAGACATACTCCATGCCCGATGACGTCTTTGAGTCACCTCCTCTATCGGCCACGTACTTGCGCATGCACCAGGTGGCGGAGGATGCCAGGGTGTCCCCTGAGGTGGAGCAGCCCACCCCGTGAGTACCAACCCTCAGCAGGTCTTGCCCCCAAGGCTGCCCAGGGCGGTGCCCTGCTGCAGGCAGGACAATGTCCCCAGCCATGAGCACCAGGCACTTCCATGATGATGGAGAATGGAGAGAGGAGGTGCTCAGAGCCTCATCTCAGGGCATCCTCGGGGCTCTGGCCACGGGCTGTTTCTCAGCTGGTCCTTTTTGGCAGGTGTGATGGGTTTCTCCTCTCTCGACAGGCGGGAGGGCGTCCGGCTGGCTTCGGTGTCGGGCAGCGCGGGCCCGGCCCCGCGGCGGGGCAGGCGCATCGCCTCCAAAGTGAAGCACTTCGCCTTCGACCGCAAGAAGCGCTACTACGGGCTGGGGGTGGTGGGCAAGTGGCTGAACAGGACCTACCGGCGCAGCCTGAGCAGCATCGTGCAGTCCCAGCTGGAAATCACCGACAGCCACCGGTGAGGGGCACCGATGGCACGGGACACCCCGACTCATATGTGTGTCCCCCTCAGTGCTTGGGGATCAGGGTCTAGGGGACTGCAGAGTACCTTTGCCCAGACATCTTTGACCAATTTTGGGTCCTGTCCCCTCCAGGCCGTATTTCACGTACTGGATCACCTTTGTCCACATTCTCATCACCCTGCTGGTCATCGGAACCTACGGCATTGCCCCCATTGGCTTTGCCCAGCACGTGACGACAGAGTTAGTAAGTTTAAGAGCCATCCTTTGGGAGGGACTGTAACCACCAGTGTCCCATGGTGTCATGCTCCCTGCAAGCACTGAGAGCATCTTGTGGGAGCATGACACCATGGGACACTGGGAGCCAGCATATGAGAGGCTCTGTGAAATGGCCAGGGCAAGGGAACAAGCCTCACCATGTTGCAGCAGAATATGTGGTGGGAGCAGAGCTGTTCCCCTCTCCTGCCTTGCTGGTGGAACCCAGCAGCCCCTCCCCTCGGATGAAGGGGCTGCTCAGCCCCTTTTGAGTGGAGGGAGACAGGGGTGCACCCCTCAGCACTCGTCCCTTCAGTGGGAGCTGACCCTGGCCTCTCTTGGCAGGTGCTGAGGAACAAGGGTGTCTATGAGAGCGTCAAGTACATCCAGCAGGAAAACTTCTGGATTGGGCCCAGCTCGGTAAGGACCCTGCCAGACCCTTGGCCCCTGGTCTCACGCTCTGCCCTCTGCTTCCCCTGCCTTGAGCTGAGGTGGTTCTCTGCAGTGCTCCTCTCCTCAGGGGGGCAGAGCTTGACCTCCTCACTTCAGCCTGCTATCCTGGGCCCCTAGGCCCCTGGGCCTCCATCCCACTGGGACATGTGGCTTCACAGTGGGATGATCCTGCCTTCCCTCCACTGGGATGACAGAGACTTTTGTCTATTGCCTGTGAAGACCCCCTGCCCCTGCTAAACTCTCCCTGGGGATGGCTGGAGCGAAGGGAGGTGCACAGACAAAGGATCCCCTTTACTGGCATCTCCCTGCCAGATCGATCTGATCCACCTGGGAGCCAAGTTCTCCCCCTGCATCCGGAAGGACCGGCAGGTGGAGCGGCTCATCCAGCGCGAGCGGGACCGGGAGCGGGGCTCCGGCTGCTGCGTCCAGAACGACAACTCAGGCTGCATCCAGACCCTGCCACAGGACTGCTCGGTGCGTGCCCCTGCCATGGGAAGGGCTGGGGATCCCTGGGGAAAGCAGGGGAAACCATCTCAGCCCTGCACTGCACCAGGGCAGGATGCAGGCAGGGTCAGAGCCATGCATTCCCTGCTGCATCCTCAGTCTCTCCATGCTCCCTGCAGGAGACACTGGCAACGTTCATCAAGTGGCCGGGCAGCAACGCACCAGCCTTGGGCTCGGGAGAGAAGCGGACCTCGGGGGCTGTGTGTCACCAGGACCCCAGGTAGATGTAGCAGCTGGGTGGAGGTGGCCTGGCTGTGTGTGGCACATGGCAGAAGGGGCTGCCTTTCCATCTTGGATGCCTTGAATCCTCTTATCCGAGGGTATGGGAGGTTTTTGCACACTGTAGGAGAGTGATAAAGAGGGAATCTGTGGGGAAACTGAGGCAGAGCCTGTCCTTAACACGGGCAGCAGCAGGTTGTGTTGTGCTTGTCCCTGTCCTGCTGGGATGGGAACATCCATGGGCATCGGTGGGGTTGTCCAACAGCTCTGAGTTCTGTGGAGTTCACCTGCAGAAGGAGCTGCTGTGGGGTGTTGTGGGGCACCCACTGGTGGGCAGGATTGAGGCAGGTCCCAGAGGTGTCTGTGCCTGAGGGGGGTTACTGGTCTGTAGGGAGGATGTGTTGGGGGACCCACCCAACTCACCCTACTCCTCCTGCTAGGACATGTGAGGAGCCCGCATCCAACCCACCCCACGTGTGGCCGGACGACATCACCGAGTGGCCGGTAAGAGCCTGGTGCCACCATCAGCTGGTGGCCCCATGGTGGCAGTGGCAATGAGCCCGGCAGGGGTCTGCAGGGACAGCCTGGGGCCAGACTCTGACCAGGGCTCCTTTCCCTCCTGCTTCTAGATCTGCACCTACGAGACCAAAACCAACCACACTGGCTTCGCCCACCTGGACTGCGAGATCAAGGGCAGGCCCTGCTGCATCGGCACCAAGGGCAGGTGGGTTGTGGCAAAGGGGGCACCTGGCTTGGCTCCCCGCTCTTGTGTTGTCCCATCAGTGTCCAGAGCTGTGCCTGGGGGCAGAGGGAGCTTACAGAGCCTTGCGGGGTGGGAAGCACAGTGGCAGCAGGCTGGGAGCAGAGGGGGATGCTCAGGGGTGTCCTGAGTGTGCCCTGCCCCCAGCGAGCCCCCTCCTGCCCCCTGGCAGCTGCGAGATCACCACGCGGGAGTACTGCGACTTCATGCACGGCTACTTCCACGAGGAGGCAACGCTCTGCTCGCAGGTGAGCAGGGCCAGGGAGGCATGGCAGGGCATGTGGGATACAATGCTGGCAGCCATGCTGATGCCAAAGGGCTTTAGAGTGTCCTACCAGGAATGGGTCACGGTTGGGTTGGGCGTGAGCAGGAGCAATGCAAATTGCCTTGCCCGGCTATTGGCCAGGCTGCTGTGCCCATCCTGCAGGTGTGGGGCAGGAAGCACCTTTACCAGCACCGTGGCAATGTGGGTGCCCCACACCATCCAGAATCCACTCACAGGTGCCACATGGCATCGTTGGCAACCCATCCCTGTGACCCATCCTCTGCTCCCTGTGGCTCTGGGGACAACCCTGCTGCCTTTGCAGGTGCACTGCCTGGACGAGGTCTGTGGGCTTCTGCCCTTCCTGAACCCGGAGGTCCCTGACCAGTTCTACCGCCTGTGGCTGTCCCTGTTCCTGCATGCCGGGTGAGCCATAGCCCCCATATCCACAAGGATGGGAGAACTGGGCACTGGAGTGCCCACTGGGATGGGCTGGGAAAGAAGAGGGAAAGGCACTCCCAGACTATGATGACACTGCCTTCAGTGGGGGTGTTTTGTGAGCTGCCTCGTGCCCCGTGCACTGGGTGGGAGGGCTGGGCAGGGGTCTCTAACCCAGGGCCTCTCCCCCAGCATCATCCACTGCCTGGTGTCGGTGACGTTCCAGATGACGGTGCTGCGGGACCTGGAGAAGCTGGCAGGCTGGCATCGCATCTCCATCATCTTCATCCTCAGTGGCATCACGGGCAACCTGGCCAGCGCCATCTTCCTACCCTACAGAGCAGAGGTGAGGGTTTGGGGGTCTGTCCCAAATCCTGTCAGCTCCCAGGGACCAAAGGATGCCTCTCTCCATCCCCATCCTGGGCAGAGGTTTGGGGAAGGGGCTGGAGCACAGATTCTCACCCCCTGGCAGGGTTTGCTCCAGGGAGAGGGGGAGGGGGCGTCCCTGCCCCACGTGTGGTGTTGGCACATGCCGTGTGTGTCACATGTCACCACGTGTCCGTGAGTGTGCGGGGTCCCTGGGCAGGCAGATGGCTAATCTGCTGCCAGCCAAACCCTGTCAGGCTTTAAATGAGATCATGCCAAGGGCCCTAATCCCCCCACAGGTGTGCCAGGATGGGGCTGTGGTCTGCAAGGGAGTGATGCTGTCTGGTTGCTGAGTCACAGAAAGTATCGGCTCTGCCAAAACAGCACCGCTCTGCTCCCCTCCTCATCCTCCTGTGCCAGGGCTCCCACCCCTGAGCCCCATGCAGGATCCTGCACAGGGATGCAGGAGCCAAATACGCTTTGCTAGGGGAGGAGATGATCCCTGGGGGACATGGGGTGTGTCTGGGGTGACACAGAGTCCAGCCCTGACTTCCCCCATCCCTGCAGGTGGGCCCTGCTGGCTCCCAGTTCGGCTTGCTGGCCTGCCTCTTCGTGGAGCTCTTCCAAAGCTGGCAAGTGCTGGAGAAACCCTGGAAAGCCTTCCTCAACCTCTTTGGCATCGTCCTCTTCCTCTTCATCTGTGGCCTCTTGCCCTGGATTGACAACATCGCTCACCTCTTCGGCTTCCTCAGCGGGCTCCTGCTGTCCTTCGCCTTCCTGCCCTACATCACCTTCGGCACGGTGGACAAGTACCGCAAGCGGGCCATGATCATCGTGTCCCTGCTGGTCTTCGTGGGGCTCTTCGCCTCGCTGGTGGTGTGGCTCTACGTGTACCCCGTGAACTGGCGCTGGGTGGAGTACCTCACCTGCCTGCCCTTCACCAGCAAGTTCTGCGAGAAGTACGAGCTGGAGCAGGTCCTGCACTGACCCTGCTGGCAGGGACGGGGCTGGGACGGGTGATGTTTCCCACAGGGTGGGTCCTCCCCAGCCTGTGGGAGATGGTGGTGGCTGCTCCAGGATGGGGCAGATCCTGGGCATGGCTCCATCTTCAGGGATGGTGGGTTTGGGGTACCCCTTGCTCAATGCTGGGGAAGCGGGACTGAGCCAGCCCTGCCTTGAACCCCTTTGGGGCTCCTTCCTGATGCTGGAAAGTTGTAACTGGTTTGGGGACTGACTCTGGCTGCTGCCTGTGTGGGGAAGGGGCTGAAGGAAGCGGGATTTTGGTGTATCCATGGCCAGGCTGGACTCCCAGTCCTGGGGTGAAGTTGCTGAAGTCTCCAGCGTGTGCCTCTGCCTGCCCCATCCCACCTCGGTGCCCTGCAGCGCTGCAGCTCATACTGTGAACACAACCCCCTTTTTGCAGGGGCACTCTTTTTATCCACAGCTCTTTAGGTCCAGGGTTTCCCCATTTTGGGCTCCCTCGAGTCTCTGTTGTGGCTCCAAGATGTTCAGGGCTGAGTTTCAAAGATATTTTTCAGTCCTGTTCCCCCTGAGGTCCACAAGGAGGCTTGTGCCTTCCCACCTGGCTCCTCACTGGGTGGAGAGACAGGACTTGGGACAGGGGGCTTTTCCTTCCCTTATTTCAGTGAATTTCTCCTTTTGGAAGGGGAGGAGTGGCAAGGACCGTGTTTGTAGTGGGAGGTGGGAGGTATGGTGGGAGGTAGACATGGAGAAAAACCCCCTGGGGGGCTCGTGTGGCTGCTTCTGGAGCCCACAGACCTCTCAGGAAGCTGTCGGTGCTCCCACCTTCTGCCTTGAGTCCCTGCTGTCTCCCCTTTCCCTTTTTCAAAGCGTGGAGACCCAGGCAGCCCTTCCTTCCTCCAGTGGTGCTGGTCAGATGGAGAAGTGCAGGATAGGGCAGTCACCTTCCGTTTTCCCTGCCCAAGGCTGTACATTGCCACCTGCCCCCGGCTCTGGGCTGTTCTCCCCAGCAGCTCCTCCTTCCCCCCAGCCATGGCACGAAGGCAGGTCCTTCCTGGGGTCCAGGTGACCCCTCTGGGCTGGTTTGGACCCAGGCTGGTGCCAGGCTGTCTCTCCCCTGAGATGTGTTGCTTTGGTGCTGGAGGCCTCAGTGCTTTTAAGTGGGGGTAAGTGGGAATGCCCAAGTTAGGATGTCCTGGGATGAATATTCAAGGGCTGAGAGCCTGGCTCCCTCTCCACAGCCACTTGCTGAGTGAGCCCAGGAGCATCTGCATCCCTCCCTGCATCCCTCCCTCCACCCTGGGCCAGTTTTCAGCCCCACTATGTCCCTCCAGTTGCTGCTCCAGCCAAAGACAGACACCTCACCTCATTTGTCTCTTTTTGATACTTTTTTAAAAAGCTGTGGTTTCCCCCCATCCTTAATAAATTTCTACCTGTATTTAATGAGATGCACAAGGTCTCTTCTCCCTTCTTGGGCATGGGGACACAGCAGTTTTGGGGGATTTTGGTTGTTCTGGTGATGGCTGGTGTGGCAGGGAGGGAGGACAAGCTGGGCTGGTGCCCTGATGGGCCACTCAAACCCCTCCCCGGGAGGAGACAGGGTTTGGAGAGTCTCAAGTAGAAGGAGAAGCCAAACACTTGGATCCATGGAACCTCTTGATCCTGCCTGAGGGCAGAGTCACCCCTGCCTTTATCCCACCCTTCACTGAATGACCTGAGGCTGGATTTGCCCCTTCTCCACTGAGGCTGAGGTGCCCCAAGGGGTCCTGGATTGCTCCCCTCATAGCAGCTGGTGCCCTCCCTCTGGCCATTGTGGTGAGGTCATGATCAAAGCAGGGCAGGAACACACATGGGCTGTGTAGAAAATGGCCACCACATCTTTATTTGCTGCTTTCCAACAACCTGAGTTGTTTGCAGAAGGCTTGTCCTGGGCTGGTTGTGGGTCTGGGACAGGGAGGACCATGGTTTGGACTGGTTCCCTGGGGAGGCTCTGCAATGTGCAGCTGAGGGTGTGCTCCAAGGGGGCTGGAAGGGCGTCTGTGGGCAGGGGGGTGGCTGCCACGGCCCCTGCCTGGTCTGGGGGCTGCTCAGGGAGGGCTGGGCCATGGTGTGCTCCACTCGTGGTGGTGGTGATGGTGGGAGGGGTGCCAGGTTGGGATGCCAGGCACATGTTTGCAGGGGCTTTGCTGGGTGTCTCAGCAAACCATGGTGGGGGGAAGTGTCCCCAGACCAGCAGAGCCCCCAGCTGTTCCCAGGGCAAAGCCTTTCCATCTCAGGGGGCTGGTGGCCCTGCAGCCCACCCAGACCTGCCAGCGCAGCCCTGGCTAAAGCAGAGCCCAGGGAGTTGATGCTTCCAGCAGGATCTGGCAGGAATTCCTGTGCCCAGCCCTGCAGGGATGGGATGGGGCCAGGTTGGTGTTGCTGGAAGGCAGATGTGGCAGAGGGAGCAGCTGTAGCCAGGGCCAGCCGGGGAAGGTGGCTCACAGTGGAGGGGATGGAGAGGGGCTGCAGCCTCTCATCCCCCCGGGGCAGCGGGGCTCAGCAGCCGCTGTTCCTGCGCATGAAGGCGTGTCCCCGCACAGGGTGCTGCATCTCCACGAAGGCCAGGTCCCCCACGGTGACCCCGCAGGGCCCCAGCGCCTGGAAGCCGCACTTCTGGTAGAAGGGCACGAGGAAAGGCTCGCACATGAGCAGGGCGCGGCGGGCGGAGGGCAGGCAGCGCAGGTGCTGCAGGTAGCGCCACATCAGGATGGAGCCCTTGCCCTGCTGGCGGACGGTGCGGTGCACGGCCAGCACGTGGATGTGCACGGCCGAGCCCTGCGGCTTGTGCAGGGTCAGTGCTGCCTGCGAGGGGGAAACAGGGCTCAGCAGGACCGGGCAGTCCCATCCTGCTTCTTATTCCCCGCCCCAAAGGACCAGGGTCCACATCCTCCCCATCCCTGTTCACCTCCCCCCATCATCCTCTGAGGGTTTTTAAATTCAAAATGAATTTTGAGGGGAATTACTTGGCATATTTTTTTAACAGCATAGTTTAAATTAATTAATGAGAAAGTTCATTTCTACCAGAACAGCCCTGTAGCAGTTAGTCATGGGAGAAGATTTTGGGAGTAGCCTCAGGGCCCCAGAGAGCTTCTCCTGGTCCCCAGGCTCTGGCAGGGCTGGTGCCCTGATGGGCCACTCAAACCCCTCCCCGGGAGGAGACAGGGTTTGGAGGGTCTCTAGCAGAAGGAGAAGCCAAACATTTGGATCCATGGAACCTCCTGATCATGCCTGAGGGAAGAGTCACCCCTGCCTTTATCCCACCCTTCACTGAATGATCTGAGGTTGGATTTACCCCTTCTCCCCTGAGGCTGAGGTGCCCCAAGGGGTCCTGGATTGCTCCCCTCATAGCAGCTGGTGCCCTCCCTGGTGGTGCACGAGGTGGGAAGGACTGGGTCATACCTGGCTGAGCCTCTCCTGGTCCCAGAGGGAGCCAATGATGAATGCCACGAGCCGCCCTTCTTCAAACCAGCCGAGGGACAGCTCCGGGCACAGGTTCAGAAAGTGGCGGATCTCATCCAGGTGCAGGGGACAGTCCCCAGAAACCGATATAAAGGCTGGAGGGGGGCAGTGGTGAACACAGTGAGAGACAAAGCACACAGAGAGACAGAAACGCTCCCAGCACTGATGTAGGAGAGGGAAAGTGGGATGTGATGAGGAGAGATGGCATGTGTCCTGCTGCCTACTAGGACTAAAGGAGTTCTGAGGGACACAGATGGTTCCAGGGAGCAATTCTGCTTCTCCAGGGGCAGTTGCCCATGGCCCAGTGACCGGCTCCTAACTCTGCTGATTCCAGAGCTACAGCAGCCGGTGCTGAATTGAGCCCTCCCTCTCAGCATCTCACTGGCTGCCCCTGCCCTTGGACAGGAAGGAGAAATGGGCTGGGTGAGTCTGGGTGAGGGAAGCTATGGTGAAGGAAATGGGGAAAGGTTGCCAGGGTGGCACCTCAAAGTGCCCTTGTGCAGTAGGAGGCAGAGCATGGTGTCCTTCCTCCCACTTCCCCTTTCCCTATCCTGTCTTTCACAGGGTTGTTTTGGGAGAGCTGCTCCTCACTCACCAGGAGCGCTCACCTCCCACCATCCCCACCCCAGGGTGAGCCGGGGCCGTGGTTCTCCAGTTCATTAACCACATTAACCAGTTCCTCCACCTCGTTAGGGAGCCCGTGGTGGCCTGGCCACAAGCCACGGCCACCGCATCCTTCCCACGAGGGCACCCACAGGGGAATTCGCCATTACAAGGAGCACAAGAGACTGGAAACAGATGCCAAGGGATCCAGCTGAGGGCACCAGACAGGATTCCCCATCCCCCTTACCTTCGCGCTCGATCTCGAACACGCTGACGGCGTCCTCGGGGCTGAGGCAGCGGAACTCGCTGGCGGGCAGCGTGTGCCGGCGCTGGCCCCCGGGCGAGCTGCGGGGCGACCGCAGGTGGACCGGCTTCAGGAAGGGCAACGCGCTGAGTGCCGACATCCTCCTCCTCTTCCTCCTCCTCCTGCTGCTGCTTCTCCTGCCTGGCTTCCCACCGCTCCCTTGGTTCGGGGCAGCCTCTGCCGGCTCCCACACCCTTTATTCCAGCCGAGCTCCTCCAGCACTGTTAGCCAGTGGAAGTATCTGTTGTTCACAGACAGGATTAGGCTGCTTGCCCCCCTTTTCCTATGGATATGTGTGTTTGTATCTACAGCAAATATCTGCCCCCAGTGACCCCAGCTGCCCTCGCTGTGAGCCGAGGGACACGGGAGGCTGGCACCGGCTGTGAGCTGAGCTAACCCCAGGGACCAGGGGGACAAAAGCACAGTGATCCAGGTGGTGGGACAGAGCAGGGAGAGGGGCCAGAGCTGTCAGAGCTGGAGCATGTGGGGGGCTGAGCATCCTGCCCAACATTGCCCAGCCCATGACAGCACCAGGCAGGAGAACCCTGGAGCAAGTCCAGGTGCTGCCCTGGGGACAAGCAGGGTGGGATGAGCCAAGAGCTGTGAAATAAGCATCTATCTGTGTAAGTTCCCTGTGATGCTCTGGTGTTTCTGGAACAGCACAGCTGTGCTGGAGTAGGAGGTCACAAAGGTGCCCTGACAGGGACACACATCAGGGAGCCAGAGCCACCTCCTCCAGAGCACAGGCTGACAGGATTTACCCCTTTCTCTGACTCACTGAGCAGGTGAGTGTCACAGCTCAACCTCTGTTGGCTTCTCAGGTCATGTCCACCTCACAGAGGTGGGTCCCTGGCAGGGCTGAGCAGGTGACTGAGGCTGAAAGCCTTGGCTGTCCTCCCTGGTGGCCTCAGGCTTTGCCCCCTGCCCCAGCAGCTTTGGGTAGCATGATCCCACCAGACACAGCCCAGACCAGGACACTCCACCTTCAACACGGACCCCTCCAAGAGGGTCACCAGCACCCAAGGTCATCTGGCAGCACCCATCCTGCACAGCCCAGACAAATCCCTTGACCTGGATCAGAGCCTGTAGCTTCAATCTGCCTCTGCTTTCACGTGTGAGTGAACAAAGTTAATAAACCCAGAGAGAACCACATAGTGAACCACAACTTCACTAAGCACACGCATCCTGCAGGCAGAAATAGTGGGAATGGCTATCAGAGCCACCCATTCAACCATCCATCCAAACTCAGAGCAATATGCAAGCAATTTCCAGTGAAGTCAGAGCAAAGCTGGGTCATTTTTGATTATTGTTTCAGAGGTGCTGGCTTTCCCTGCTAATTATAGGCTTGCCTCCAGCTAATAGGATTTATGGAAACAAAAGCATTACCAGCACAAACATTGCACAGGGCACAACTGGCGCAAGCTGGGAATTTTCCATCCTGAAATGCCAAGGGCTGGATGCTTGAAATGCCAGTCTTATCCAGCCCGAGGTGAGACAGGGTGGTCAGGATTTATTTTCAATGAATCGCTGGTTTGGCTGTGGGTGTGCATCTAAGGGAGCAGATCCATCAGGGACAGAGGGTTTCCTTGGCAGGGGAATTATTTAGCATCCCCAGTGCTCATTCCAGCCACCAAGGACTGACTGAACTCATGCTGGGAATGGATGGTTCATGCTCCTGCAGGAGGAAAGTAAAGCAGGGTGAGCTGGCAGGGAGAGTGGGGTGCTGGGGGAGCAGGGGGTAGGTCTAATGTTTGTAGAGTTTATTATGAAATCTTCTGGAAAACCTTGTCCTACTAATTGGATTAGGGATTCATCTGCATGAATAAATCCCAGAGTAGGCAAGAGGGTAAGCTCAGAGGACCTTGAAAATGCAGTGGTGGTTTGATCCTGGGGGTGCTGAGTGCCTGGGGTGAGTTCTGGGGATGCTGCTGGATCAGGCTGGGATGGCTGTGCTGGGATGGCAGGGCAGAGGGGGCAGTTGAATATGGCCTCAGGCAGGGCTAGCATTTCAGTTCCCATGGGAATTACGGAGCTGGATAGTGGAATCATAGAATGGTTTGGGTTGGAAAGGACTGTTAAAGGCCATGCAGTTCACCCCCCTGCAGGGAGAAGGGACACCTTCCACCAGCCCAGGTTCCTCAGGGGTGTTTGCTCTCCAACAGGCACCATTCAGTGCTCACTGCCCAAGAGCAAGTCTTTATCCCAGAGCATACAGAGGCTGGAAACAACTGAGTCACAGGAAGATTCTACAGGGACATCCACAGAGCTGAAGGTTCAAAACCTCATATTTCAGTGGCTGCTCCAATCCCATTAGAGAAAACTGGGAAAGGGCAATCAGGTCCCTCCAGCTATTTTTAGAAATTTCCTGAGACCCCAACCAGCAACACCCTGGAGCAGTAGTCAGGGAAGGGGAAAGGTTGCTCCTTGCTTGTTTTCCTTGTATTTTTTCCCCTCCAGCATGTTATTCCTGGCAACCCAGGTTATACAGCTGAAGGGCTGATATATTTATATTTATTTTCTGGAAATGAACTTCTTGCTTTGTTTCTCAGCTCCCTGAAGAGTTTAAGGTCTTCTGGGGAGGGGTGATACATAGAACTTGCAGAGCATAGAGGAACCAACAGCGCTCCCTAACCCTAGAGAAACCAGGAGCCCTGCACAGCCATGGGGGTACCATGGGAAGCATCAAACCTGCAGAAGTGAAGGAAAGTCTGCCCAGGTCCCAGAGTAAGTGAGAAACAGCAATGAGGAAAATTCTCTCACCATGGCTCATCTGTCCTCTGATGCTCCAGCAAAGCCTTCTGTATTTGTTCAAGTCACTTATACCCCAGGCTGAATTTTGTGCTGTGCTTCCTTGTCAGACCTGCCTGAGATGAGCCCACTATGTCTGTGTGTCGTAGCAGTGAACCAAGAGCTTGCTCTGTAAATTTTTCCTGCCATTACTTGTGTTTGTGCACCAGAAATCAGAGCATCCCCATGGTACAGAGAGATGCTCACAGGTAAATAAGCAGGCAGGTGCACAGAGCCCCCCTGGCAATATCTTTTACTAAGTTATGAATTGTCTGCCCGGATTTGGAGCTGGATTTTTAAAATTAGTTGACAGGACTGAGTTATTCACCAAGTCTTAAAATCAAATACTCTGTGTGAAAGAGCTCAGAGATCAGGGAGGGTTTCAGGGAGAAGAGTCCCTGCAGCTGGGTTTTGGAAGCACATGTTCGAAGTGTAGGGGTGAGACAGGAGCTGGGATAAGAGTCACACCCTCCCCTGTGCCAAAACCACTTCTCAGCAAGCCAAGCTCTGTATACCAGCCTCCCACCCCTCTGGGGTCCTGGGACACAGGAGCAAGCCGCAGTGGCCAGGGGACCAGCAGCTGTCCCCAAGGCTGTCGGTGCCCCTGGGATGTGACAGGAATGTGGGTACTTACCAGCCAGGGTCGCTGAGCCGCTCCCTGCCCGCCTGCCTCCAGGGATGCCGTCTCAGCGCCGGCAGGAGAGGAGGATCCGGGTTTTTGCCTCCTCTCCTCTGTCTGCTGCATCCTCCACAGCCCCTGCTTATATATATTTGTTATTTATGGAGCACGTGATGACATCCTAAGGAGTTTAGAACTCTGATGAAAGACAGGGAGAGGTGAGAGGCTTTAAGGTGTCAGGCCAGCAAAGGGATCACTTCAGGGTTTTTTTGTTTTGTTTTGGTTTATTTTTTTTTCCCTGGTGTGACTGGCCACAGAGGGATAAAGCATTTAGCTGATTGCTCTGCGGGCTGGGTAGGGAGAGCTGGGGACTCAGCCAGGAAAGGGAGCACTGTCCTGTGCCTGATCCTGACCTCTCCAACAGCATCAGGAGCCCATAGGAAGCCAAAGGCAGCCCTGCCCAGAGTGGATGAGCTTTATTTGGGGAAGGATGGGGAGGCTGTTGGTTGTGCCAGGCATGATCATTGCTTGGGCTTGAGCAGGGGGGCGTTTCTCAGCTGACTCCTTTTAGGATGGGGAGTCACATCTCAGGTTTCTTGCCCAAGGAGTTTATTCCAAAATCCAAGCATCTCTCCCCCATGCAGCCCTCTGTTCCTGGGAGCTGTTAAATAAGAAACTGGACAGGCAGAACCAGCAATGTTTGTCTCCATCAGGATACATGTAATAAAAGAGAGATTATCCCAGGCAGGAGCATGATGTTGGCATCATCATTATCATTGGGAACCAGATGCAACCCTGAAAGAAGCCTGGAGCAGGAGGCAGAGCTGGCTTTGCTCCACTGGAGACATTTTCAGGGCAGCTCTGGACCTGCTTTAGCTCCCAGCCATGGTCAACATGACCTGGAGCTACACCCTTATCTCTCTCTTTTAAGTTATTTCATTGAATCGAAACAGAAATATGACCCAGCAGCTTTTTGCTCTTCAGAAATGGCATTTTGGAGCAACTCCCAGCCATTAAAACAGCCCAGCAGAGCAGAGGTTGGCCCGTGGCTAGAATAGTCAATCAGGGATGCCGCATTCCAGTCTGTCTCTTCCTGCTCCCACACAGCTGCAGAGGGTCAACAACTCCATTAAATTAGAGCCACAGCAGTGTGCCTAGATTTGCATATTTAGAGCTCTCTCAGCATCTTCAAAGAGCCCCGAGCTGTCACTGCGGCCCGGCAGCCGGGCTGGTCCCTCTGTTGGAGTACCCACTCAGGAAGACAGCAATTATCTCCGGGGAGGATTTGCTGCGAGGGGCGACATGTGGGAGGCAGATGAATCACGGCTTGGCCCCCCCTCTGCCAGGGCTTGGGAATGAAGCCATGCACACGCAGCTCAGGGGCTCCTCAGCTGCGCCGTGCTGTGTCTCCGGCCCCACCGAGCCCCATTATCCCGGTGCTCAGCGGATTAAGCTGCTTGTGGTGTCTGCAGCCCTGGCTTTGAGGCAGGGTCTGCCATCACGGGATTCAGATGGCATCGGGATCCTTCCCTGCGTGACGCCGTTGGAGAGGTTTCTCTCTCAGACTCACGTAATTGCATAATTCCCAAGCTGGATGCTGTTTACATCCGTGTTTAGCACCTTCCTCTGGCTTGGCCAACAGGACCCATGTTTCCAAGATGATGCTTTTTTCCTGGCAATGACCTAACAGCAGGGCTCTGCATTTTGGCATTGCTGCAAGGTCAGCTGTGGGCTCTGATTTCCCTTTCCCTCACCTTCTTTTTCACCGCTCGTGCTGGTGCCTGTTGTTGCTGTAACTTCCCAGCAGGATGTGGCTCTTTGGACATACTCTGTATTCTCAGCACTTGCCAGGTTGCCCACCTGCTGCTTCTATCCCCCAGTGCTCCCTCTCAAGCTGCCAAGAGTGGTTTTATTTCACCAGCAGCTCCTGAGAAGCCAGTGTGCTTCCAGCCTTTCCTCTGGAGCAGGACATTGTGGTTTAGGAACCTGCCAGCTGCTGCTCTTTCAAAATAGCAATACAGGGCTCCTGTGGAGGGTGGCCAGCCCCAGCCCCATGCTCTGAGCAGGGCCTGGAGGGGCTAGTTCTGCTCTGTGCTCTCAAGTGTTTATATATGTATATCTATAATATGAATAACATGCAAATATACATGTATATATCTTTCCTCTGGTATATTCCCTTTGGGCCATCAGTGACGGGACTGATTCTCTCCACAGACACTCTCAGGGAGCTGGGGAAGGGATGAAGGGATGAAAGGATGCTACTTCACAGCTTTTTTGGGTTCTCAGCAATGGTTAGAGGAACAGGCTTTGAACTCTGGCTTTGACCTGCAGTAGATAAACACGTGCCTTTGCAGGCCTGGTGCATCTTACTGCTCGTCTACCTTTGAGAAAGGAGAGCAAACAAGTCTGGCAGATGGTTTCAGCCATGTCTGCTTGGCCATGGCAACCTGAGCCAAAAGCACGAGATGGGTGCCAGGGCCCAGCCAGGACCTCTTTTGTCCCCTCCCTGGAGCACAGCACTGCTGCTGATTAACCTCCTCTCCTCTCTGTGATCTGGGGTTTGTAACTAGGTCACGGCCACTCATGGCACACTCCTTGGGGGAAAGGGGGTCAGTGGGGGCTGCAGGAGCTTCTCTGGGAGGAGAGGGCTGGGCAGGTGGGAAGGAGCTTAGCAGTGGCAGCCTCACCCTCCAGACCCAGACCTCCAAGCAGTTTAGAGCCAGTCTGGCTTTGGGAAGAGGAGATTCCAGCAGCCTGGCAATTGTTGGGGCATCCTGCTGTTTACAGGATCTGTCCTGCCCTCGATCCAGCCCTGGCACACTCCTGCTGGGAGCCGGGGTGACCCTTGGAGATGGCTGGGGGCCAGATGCCACCCACGGGGAAGAAAAATCCTGGAGGGCAAGACTGAACCTGGACCAACCCCATTGGAGGAGTTGTGGTCTCAGTGAAAAGGGTGAGAGGAGGGAGAGGAGGAGGATCATGCTCACATCGAGTTGTTCATGTACGAGGTGATGCTGCTCTGAGTTTTTTGTAGGAGAGCCAGCAGTGTTTGGTCAGGGCAGCACAACCAGAGAGGGAAAGGCTGGGTAATCATGATTCCTGCAGGATCATGGAACAGCTTGAGGTGGAAGGGGCTTCACAGACCATCTCCTTCCCTGCCCACCCAGCCTCCAGAGGCTCTCTGGGATCACAGAGACAGGATGAAGGATTGCCACTTGCTGCATCACTTGCTCGTATTTCTGTTCCCTGATGTTAATGGGGACACAGGGACTCCTGCTGAGCTGTTTGTCTGCGTGATGATGAAGATAAACCCCCAGTTTTCCCTGTGGGAGGGTCTGGAGCCGTTCCCTGTTACACGAGCTGCTCTGAAAGACCTTTCCTGAAGGCACCAGCTCCTCCCAGCAGGGAAAGGACAGGGACTCTGTGCCTCTGCGAAGCAGCCAAAGAGGGAAACACTGGGAGGATTGGCCAAGGAGGGGCTGCAGAGCGGAGCAGAGGGGTTGGAGCGCTCACCTGCACCCGAGCGCGGAGCCCTCAGCCCGGCGGACGGAGCCCGGCTGCAGCCCCGGGGCTCCGAGCGGAGCTGCTGCCCCTGGGGAGCCACGGGCCGGTGCCACCCGCTCCCCCCGCCAGAGCAGAGCTGCCGGGAGGCGACAGCCCACGAGGTGGCACCAGAGCCCCGCCGCAGCCCGGCACCGGCACCGAGAGGACACCGCGGGACCCCGTGAGCACCTGCCGGCCTCGGGCACCCTCCGGGCATCCCCCGTGGACATCCCGGCACCCAGCGGTCATTCCAGTCCCTGTGGGCATCCCAGAGCCTGGCAGACATCCCCAACACCCAGCAAACATCCTGGTACCCTGCTGGCATCCTTGGCGCCTGCCACGCCTCCTTGCATCCTGTGGGGATCTCCAGCACCTGGCAGCCCCCCCCAGCAGCCTCTGGGCACCCCAGCACCTGCCCCTTAAACCCTGAGCAAAGAGGCCCTGAGAGAACCAAGGAGGAAGGACCAGGGCTTGCTTTTCACCAGTATCTCTACAGGGAGATAAAGGGTATCCTGGGTGTCCCAGCACCTGCTGGGCATCTTGGCACCCTCTGGGCATTCTGGCACCCTCCGGGCATTCTGACACGCCTTCTGGGCAGCAGTATCTCAGCAGGGAGACGCTGGTGATCTAACCTAAGTGCCATAAGGTGGTTAGATCACAGGGACAGCTCGGTTCCAGGGAGGATGTTCTCCTGCGGAGTAAAGGCCGTCCCTTCCCAAAACAGCCTTACCAGCAAGAATTGTCCCCAAACTGGGCAGGGAGGCTGCTTGGCATGTGCCACTCTGCACAAGTCCTGCGTGTTTTGCTGGGTGGTGTGGACTTGCAGAGGTGACTCAGTAGACATCTGAATAGTGACTTAAATAGGAGAGGCTCATTTTGACATCCAGGCACTGTAATATCTGCAGGCTGTCAATATTGTGACAGCCAAGGCCCTGGGCTGTTGTGTCCTAAAAAAGCAATCAGTCCTCCTTCAGTGCCACTTCCTGATGGAAGCATATCAGAGCTCCAGCAGGGATCCGAGTGCAAAAACACACCCAGCTCAACTCCTGCTAACGAGCAAACAGCCCTGACTTGTCCCCATTATAATCCCCCTGCCGTGAGCCTGGTCAGGGGTATAATGTGATTGTTTTCATGGCTATTTGTGGCTACCTGAAACCCCATCACTGCTCTTCAGCACATAACAGCCCTGAAGAGGGACAGTTTCTATCTCCACATGTGATTGTGCCCATTACTGTATCTATATTTTATTAGTGGTTGTTGCAATGTACATTAAGGAGATGTACATTTATCGCTGCGCTGCATAAAGCTCTGCTTTGAAACCCCGAGAAGACATGGCATCAGATTAAAAGAAGTCAAAGGGCACCTTCTGCCTTTCCCAAAGGCCTGATTCTACTTCCACAAGGGCACAATTCTCCCTGGCTACAGAGGGAGAGGGGTTGGTACCTTGTCCACAGCTCCAGGTGGGCTGGAGGAACGCCCTGGGGAGATGTGTCATACTCCCCCCTTCAGCACAGCAATGGTCAGAGGGTGAAATCCTCATGCTCTATAAGTTCTGAATGCTGCCTATCAACTCTACAGCTTGTCCACAGAGGTCAGGGCATGTGGATGCAGGTCTGGATTCCCAGGAGCACATCCCTAGAAACAGCTGTAAATCCACAGTGGCACTGACTGGGTATTTAAACTGTTTTTCCCTGTGGAGCATGCTGCTATTTAGCCACCCAATGGTCCCTTTCAGCTCTATTCTGTTTCTTATCCCTGGGTTGAAGCCAACAATGCTTCAGCAAGGAATCACATTAAAACACTGCCTTTCTGATTAACGGGATGCTGTGGGGAGAGATTGGGGTGGAGGCTGGCTTGGCCTGGGAGCAGACAGGGGCTAAAGGGCTTCACTGCCTGCAGCTCCCTGATTTGGAGGCAGGACAGGGATAGTTTGTACTTCTTTATCCCTCCGAGCATCCTGCTGCCCTGCCACCCACACCCAGGGGTAGTGAGGAGCTGGGCAGAGCTCCCAGTGCACCCATCACCCACACACTGCCTGCCCCGCATCTTTTCAGCTGCTTCCCAGGGCTTTAGGGCAATTTGCAAGATTGGAAAATCCCAATCTTGAGGAGCGGGTTCCAGAATGTAGGAGGCGAGCCCAGGCAGACCTTTATCCTGGCTGCTTTTCCTAAAAGGAGAAACCTTGGAAGGTGGACTGAAAGCCAGTTGGTTGATCCAGCCAAGGCAGAGCAGTCTGGGAGGGAGAGGACAAGAGGGAAAACACTGCTCTGCTGCTCCTGGGGTCTTTTCTGCAAGAGAACAAATTAGGCTGAGGATTTCAGGCATTTTCTTGATATTCAAGCCAGTGCTGCACAGGCAGGAAGGTCTAGGGAGAGAAGAGGCAGAATGTGTTGTGGTAAAAGATAGGCAGTGAAGGCTATTTTGGATTCCTTTAGTCCTTTGCCTGCCAGAGCAGCAGGACTTGCTCAAAAAAACTTTTCTGTTTACAAAATCTCTGCAGACAGAGGGGAAAAATCCTTAGAGTCAATGAAGCCAAATATTCTGCTCATTTGCACACCCTAATGAGGGCTTCTAGGAGCCATGAAAAGCAAGACCAGGCTTTGATGTCAGCTGGAGAGCGGCTCCCAGCATGGAGCAGTGCCCAGTGCCAGGATGGACCCCCACCCGTGCCCAGGCAGAGGGGTCTCTAAACAGCACAGCCCCCATCACTGGGGAGTGGGAGGTGCTGCAGGGCAGCCCTCAGTGACTGAGAACTGGGGGAGGATGCAGTGCCGTGTCCCCCTGTCACTGGGGCTCGGGGACAACGCAGTGCAGCCCCCCCATCTCCGGGGACCAGGGGATGATGCAGCGCAGGATCCTCCATCCCTGGGGACGATGCAATGCAGCCTCCCCTCCCAATCCCTGGAGCTCGTGGGATGATGCAGTGCCGCCCCCCCATCCCCAGGGATCAGAGAACGATGCAGTACAGCCCCCCATCCCTGGGGATGATGATGCAGTTCCCCCTCCATCCTTGGGGATGATGCAGAGCAGCCCCACGCCCCTGGGGGTCAGAGGAGGATGCAGCCCCCCCATTCCTGGGGACGATGCAGCCCCCCGATCCCTGGGGGCGATGATGCAATCCCCCCGTTCCCGGGATCAGCAGACGAAGCAGCCCCCCCGCCCCAGCGCCGGTAACGCAGCGCAGCCCGGCCCGGCCCGGCCCCGCCCCCAGCCCCGCCCCACCCCAGCCCCGCCCTCCCATCCCGCCCCAATGGGCGTGGCCTGTTGTCACGGTGGGCGTGTCCCCATCTGGCCCCGCCCCTGGGCCGTTACTTGCCGCCCCTCCCCTGCCCTCCCCCTCCTGCCGGCCGCGCGCTCCCGCTCACCGGCGCCATGGCGGACCAGCCCGAGGAGGGGGCACCGGCACCGCCGGCACCGGCACCCCCGGCTCCCCCCGCCGCGCTGCCCCTCTCCGCCCCGCCGGGCGGCTCTCAGCGCCTCCTATTCTCCCACGACCTGGTGTCGGGCCGCTACCGCGGCTCCGTGCGCTTCGGCCTGGTGCGCCTCATCCACGGCGAGGACTCGGAGGAGGACTCTGAGGAGGGCGGGCGCGGGACCACGGCCGGCGGCGCCGCCAGCTCGGGCGGCTCCGAGTCGGGAGGCCCCGGGGCCGGCGGCGGGGAGGAGGGCCGCGCCAGCCCGCTGCGGCGGGGCTACGTGCGGGTGCAGTGGTACCCGGAGGGCATCAAGCAGCACGTCAAGGAGACCAAGGTAACCGGGGCGGGGGGCGGCCCGCGGCCTGCACGGGCCCGGTCCCTCCCCGGGGGGCTGGCGTCGGTTGCAAGACCGGGGCGCCGCCTTGGAGGCCTCCCGGGGCAGGGCCTGCACGGCCTGCGGGGCTGCGGGGTCGGGTGCGTTGGAGGCTCCCGAGCGGGAGGTTGCTGCTCCGTTTCCCCCGTGGCGCCCGTCCTTGCCCGCCCGTGCGGCGAGCTGCCGGAGCGGGGAAGGGGGACGGTGTTCTCCAGAGTGTGAAATCCCCTTCCCTTCCTTCATCACGCTCCCTCTGGCAGCCCAGCATGGATGCTGTTGCTGCCTTGCGCTGATGGCAGAGCGCGACTGCTCTGCTGAGGCAGTGGGGCTTGCTGGCGTAAGGAGAAGCGGGCCTGTGAAGGTGATTTGAGCGAACTTCCAGACAGCTCTTACTTGCTGGAGTTGTAGGCCAGTGTCTCAGCCTTTATTGAACGGTGTCGTCACCGCCTGTACTAGGGGAGTCAGCAGTCGAGCAGGGAAACCACCCCTGGATAAAGATTTCAGCAGGAAGCAAACACGGTTTGGATCTGCCCTTGTTTACGTGAGCATTTACCCCTTGCTAATGAGTTGCACGTAAGTCTGTGGCATCTTAATTATATCTGACGAGCCACATGGTGTAGGTCTGCCTTGGAATATTCCCACTTCCCAAAGTTGGTCTGGCCTGGGGTTTTCGCCCAGGCTGACTGACAGTTCAGAGACAAAAGCAGGCGAGGGGGGCACTGTAATAGAGCACAAAGGGGCTGCCAGGGATGGGCGTTGCACTGAGCAGAACGGGTGGCTGCACTGTCCCTGCAGGCTCCCCCTGCTCCTCTGGGCTGGCAGTGGAAAGCAGGAGGCTTCTGGAGAACCGTCTGCTTTGCTGTTCCAGAAACGGCCCCACACGCCGCAGGAGAGAGGGGAGACCGAGAGGAAGAAAGGTGTGTTGTAGTCTTAAAGGCATCGCTAGGATTGCCAGCGCTACAGAATGAGCTAAATTTAGGTGGTAGTGTCATTAGACACGTGACTGCTTGGAGATAAGGAAAATGAAAACAGGTATTCTGAAAAGATACTGCCACATGATGTATTTCTACCTCAAAAAAAAAAAAAAAACCCACACCTATTTTCTCTAGAAAAACTCCATAATTCAATCACTGCAGCCTTCCAGTAAAATCTTCATGTGTTGTTGCAGCAAAAATGTGTCCCAAGTTGAGTTTGGTTTTCAGCATTTACACAAAGCCACCTCCATTTGGGTGAGTAACCATGGATTTAGTTGGTGCTGTTGGGTTCCTAAATCCAGAAGTGTTAGCTCTGACTTCAGTCACTTGGTAACTGCACCAATTGCAGTGTTAGAAAAAGCTGGACTGAGGAGGATCAGAAATCAAAGACACTTATGTAAATAAACAGTCTGTCTGTTTTCCCTTTTAGTGCTGCTGCCCTGGCGTAGGTGCCTTTACCACTCGGGTAATGGACCCTGGGGAGAAGTTTCCTGAGTGCTAGAGAAATTTAGGTGTACTTCTATTGATTTTTTTTTTTTTGGAAAGCTGCCCACTAACCAAATTGAGAGGCATTGTGTACAGTCTGCACTGCAGTTTGGGGTTGCTGAAAACAAACTTGATGCCACTGGAAACATGCAGTGGGACTGATCATGGTTTTGTGGTTATAATTGGGGTTTTTAGCTGTTTGCTGACCCAGTCTCTTTTGGGTTCCACTGATGTGTGAGAACCAGCCTGGTAAGCCTGACAAGCTTGTCATTGTCCAAGCTGGTACAAACCATTACATGGTTTTCCTGGGTCTAAAGTTTGTTGGCTTTTTGGTGCTGTTGCCTACAGGTTCATCTTGTAGCTGTGCCTGACTCTCTAGCATTTTTGGCTGTGAGAGTCTTATTTGATGTTCTTAAAGCATTAACCTGTCCTGGTGACAACTCAACCCTGGACTCCAGAGGATGCTTGTTGCACTCTTTTATTTCCCTTAAATCTGGAATGGGCAGAGGGTGAAGGTGCTCTTGGGGCCAGGGCTTTCATGTGTCTATTTAGTGTATCAGATCCTGATTCCACACAAAAGGCTGGCTGCCTGTCTACCTCCTGTTTGTCAGGTGCTTCAGGATCTGGGAATCATGGTGTGTGTATTAGATAGAACAAGTGCTGTAACTGAGGGAGAAATAAAGTTCTTGGAAATTTTGAGCCAGTGAAACAGCACCTTTGGCTTCCAGTGCAAAGGTCAAAAGCAGCTTTCTGTACCCAATTAATCCTTCAGCTTTCCTGTCTTTTCTTCGACAGTTTGGGGTTTTTTTGATGTAGGTTGTCCAGTAATTTTTGCTGTTGGTTCTGGTTCAACACTTGCTGTTGCTTTTTCCTGTTGGGAATAGTAGGCAGAATTCCACTTAAACCCAGGCACACAATTACTGATATTAGTCAGTAATAGAAACTTTCTCTTGAGATAGAGCTTAGCAGTTGGTGCAAAGCCCCACCAGCTCCTCCAAGAATTGTATATGTGAGCACATTCCTGCCTTTGGTTGCCCTCTTGATAGTCATTAGCAGCATAACAATGATGAGAATAAAAAGAGACAGGATTTCTTTCTCTCTGGCTTCAAGTGCTCCTTTCCTGCTTTCCATGGCCATATCACCCATTTAAGACACTGGGAAATCACTGTTGCTGAGTATTGTAAAACCAAAGCAGACCTGGAAGGAGAAAGCTTCCCTTTCCAAATATATTTGTCATCCATGTCTTGTCTGACCCAACAAATCTGCAGAGCAGTTCCTCTGGCTGGCTAAAGCCATATCTCTGGAGGTAATTTGGAAGGCAGGTTTGGAAGTACTATGAACTGCTGTGAAAACCTGATGCTTTTTTAAAATAAATTATCAGGAATTCTTGGGACCCAGCTGAATTTTAATTTCAGGATCTCTCCGCTGTACTTCAGCATTCCTACTGCACACTTGAGCTGCCTTTGGGAAGTTTATGGGAATGCTTGAAAATACTAGGTATTAGTCAGGCTCTGGGGACTTGAGAATGCTGCTGCCCTTCCTCCTGCCTCTCCCCTGAAAGCCTCAGAGCTCCCTGCAACCTTTCATTTTCACAAAGCCGGGGCAAGGCAGATAGGCCTCTTGTGCAGCTGGGGGAAATGGAAAGTGCAGGTGTTGTGTTTCAGCACCTTATCTGAAGGCCTTCAGCCAGCCAGGCCTCCTGAGTTCCCTGTGCCTGCCTCTGGGAGTGAGGGCTTGGCATGATGCTGTGATACACAGCCAGGTCTGGCTGATGTATATGTAGGGGCCATTGCAGGAGCCCAGGTTTGCTCTAAGAGTCCAGGTACAATTTTTAAAAAAGTTTTTCGCAGCCTATTTTGTAAGGTCTGAATATGATTTAGTTTGGATGACTCTGTTACCTCATCCAACTTTGCTTTGGAAACAGATTCAAACTATCAGGACTTCTCAGACATAAGCTGGTGGCTGATAAACTCATTACCTGGAAATTACCTGATGTTATCTCCAAAAGGCTCTCCGTGAATTCATCTCTGCTTCATCCCACACAGACATTCTGCTCTTTTCCACCCTTCACTCCTGACCTCAGATTTCCTGACCTCAGATATTGGATAATGGATCTAATACAAGGTCACAGGAGGACTTTCTGAAGAAACTCAAGGTCTGTGTTTTCCCTCTGTCCATTCACAGCCACTCTGAGCCCTCACTGCTGGGATCCCAGCCCACCAGCATGTGCCCTTCAGATGTTAATCCTAGCTAGTGACTCTGCAACTTATTTACAACTGAGGCATGAAAACAGCCTTAAAAATCTTCCATCTTCAAACCTGGTGAGATGTTGGCCATCTGGAAGCGCAGTGTGGGCACATTTGGCAAGTGAAGAGGGATAGCAGGATCCTTTTTGGGGCTGTGAGGAAATGCTGGCCCATAGAGCCAAACTCTGGTTCTGTTGCAGCACACAAATCCCATGCCCATAAACTATTAATAGTGGGTTTTACTGCGTGAGGAAGCTGTATCTAACCCTCTTCTTGCATCTGACATTTCAGTTAGTCTCCCAGGGGGCTTCTTTGAAACCACCTGATGTTTGTAGCTGTTAGAGACAGAAGAGAAAAGGCTTACTGGAATTTTTGCAGTTCTGCATAATATAGAACCAATTAATGTGTGACCTTTCCATCCTGTGGGTATCCATTGCAAGGTTAGGTACCCTTGGGTCAATTCCCCATTTTACTTTGATTTGTTTGGCTCTTGTGATATAGACTTGGGGATCATCATTAATATTTTACTGTAAAAGTGGAATCCAGCGCAATTCACAGTGTGGAAGTCTCAGGAGTACTAAATATTGTACACTGTTACTGCTTTGTGTACTGTGTGCAGAGTGAATTGGTAATTCAGGAGTTGAAAGTGGCCATCTGGGCTAAGCCATTTATTATAATTATTCCAAATGGAGACAGGAGTGTTATTTTTAAAATGAACGAAGCCTGTCCTCAAGCAAGCAGTGTTTGTGATGTGCTCTTTTCCAAGGTGTGCTCCCTTTCAGTGTGCTGCTGTAGCTTAAAAAAACCCCAAACTAAATTAGTAATGCTTTTAGGACTAGTAAACAAACTAATGTGCACTAAAAGCTTTAGAGGGAATCAATCGATGCCCGTGACAGGCTCTGAAATACCTGTGTGGGTGAGACATTTTGCTGCAGCTTTCTCATACAAATTGATTTGCTGATGTGATGCAGCTCCAGTGCAGACTTTGGCAAAAAAAAGGACTTTAGACAATTTTATGAAGTTTCTTTTTTGGCTGAAGGTTCTTTATTGAAGTTAAATAGCAGCAGCTTTGACAAATGCTGTTTGGGACAAGGTCTTGATTGCCTATGGCAGCTGTCCTCAGCTCCTCTCCTCTCTTCAGAGGAAAGACATTATTTTTAATGTTCAGCATCTGTGTTGGTGTGGGAAATAATTGGTGTTTGGAAAGCTAAAAGCCTCTTCTCCTTTGACTGTTTAATTGCTTGGGGGATTTCAAAGGCTCAGAGGTGATGACACCTTCCTAAATGCTACTTAGGAAAACCCTGCCTCATTTTTTCCATTCTGCTGTTACCTCCCACCATGTGCAGGGTCTTTGCCCAAAGGGACCTGTGTTTAGGTCATCCCAAGTAGAGGAGCTGATCATTTGAGCTGAAATCCTTGTGCTTCCTTTTGAGGTTGGCAGTCCTGACTTTCCTGGAACTGAGATGTGAGATGATGGCTCAGCTTCTGCGTTTTACATAGTTCTCCAGACTACTTGACCTGTAACTCAGCTCAGGCTCCACCTTGTGTAGCTGGTGTGTCCCATTCCTGAGACCTTTAAACCTGTGGCAAGATATGAGAATGCTAACTCCTAGGGAAAAAAAAACTGAAGGGAGGCTCCATGGTAAGGTTTGGGCTTTCTTCCATTTGCTTTTAGGCTGCTAAATAGAAAGGTGCATGTTTATGTCTGAATCAAAAATATTCTGCTAACTTGAATTTATGAAGTTAAGCAAAATTAAGTTGCTATTAATGACAATATCCTGGGGCTGGGATAGGGTTTTTTTCTTTCTGAATGTTAAATGTTTCTGTGAAGGGAGCAGGAAACTTTGAGGGGTAATGATTGTTAGGGGTGATTAAATACTATGAACAGCATACAGTATTGACAGCAAAGATGCTAGGGATTGCTGATTACTGTAATAGCTGCAGCACTTTCAGACGTGCCTGAGTTTCAAGTTGACAGGTGTCTTTTTAGCTTTAGTGCTGTCTGTGGTCTGTGCTGACTGAATTTCAGAAGATCTGTGCCTGTGGTGGTACAGAGTACACACAGCCCAGCTTGGTGCAGTTGGAGACTTACAGACTTGGATGCAATTCTGGATAGAAAGCATCTCTTCGTGGGTGTTTCAGGGTTATTGTGTTTGACTGCACACCTGGCCAAAAGAAAGGGATGGAGTCATGTGTCTGCTGTGCTTTCTGCCCCGTGTTTGGGAGCACTTGGACCAGGCCTTGGAAGAGACACAAATGGAAATTGTGAACATTTACTGGGCTCAGATCTTCACGTGTGTGTAGATGGAAACAAATATGGTGGTGCTGGATGTGGATTTGATAACTGTGTTGGATATGTGCGTGCGCAGGAGAGGTAAGGGGAAGGACAGGTGATGTTATCTTTGTTTTCTGCCCTTAATTGCATTAGGGTTTAGAGCACCTTAATGGAGAGACAGATCCAATAAGTACCTGCAGATGGAATTTCTTCCCCTCCCAGAATGGCCTGTAGATCAAGGGCAAAACCACGGGTTGGGAGTGGGCAGATTAGAAGACTAAGAAATCTGTACCTCTGTACATTTTTTTTGATTGCTTTTTAAAGAAATGGCATCACTTTTATGCTTTCTTCAGCCTTTTCCATCAGTCAGGTGCAGGTTGTACCAGAGAAGCTTTGACTGCAGGGAGCTGCAGTTCAGTTCAGGTTACTGGGAAGACTTAAGCTAAATAGCATTGATGCTTCTATGCTGTTAGATAAGAGTGTGCACCATGGACCTGCTGGTCTAAAATTTAACAAATGAAAAGTTAATGTGTAGAAGTGATGTCTTAGACCAGTATCTTGGTGAACCTCTGTAGTTTTGGTGAGTTTTTGGATTTGCTTGCTGTGTTAGCTGCTGGCATGGTATATGAGGTTGCTTGGATATACAAAGTGGAAGCCAAGATACAAAATGCTTTTTATGCACATATGCTGAGGTCTTGAAAGTGGGACACATCAAGCTACGCCATAAATAATCTGTCCAGTTTTTCAAAGGGTTTGAACAACCAGCTCCCTTATGATATATGTTGGATGCTCTAGGTAGGTAGACTTCTTTGTGATTGCAGAGCTGGGTTTTTTTCCATGCTTTTGCCATTGTGTTTAAAATCATGACTGCTGTTTTTTTCCTCAACAGCTGGTGCTGCTGCTCTCTGTGTGAAAGAATGGGCAGTGTGGAGGCTGTTGGCAGGAGGTGAGACCAAGGACTGGCAGCAGGGCAGGCCAGGAGAGGACAGGAGCACTTGGTGTCTTACTGTAGCTTCCAGGCCAGGAAAAATTAAATTCACAGGAGTACATTAGGAACAAGGAAACCATGCTCAGCTTGCATTTGCAGTGGTATCACTTCACAGCCTCTGGTTACAGCCTCTTGAGTTGAAGAGAAACTGCACAGCCATACCCTTGGTCCATTAAGCAGGATTGGTTTTGTACAATGAAACTGCAGCAGTGGTACCATGTGGTTCTGTATTCAGCACACATCAGACACAGTCTCAGTGGTTTGCTCTTACTGCTGCCTGTAAAACCTTTAGCTTTTCTGCTTGTGAGGGAAGGGTTTGGAGACAGACAAGTGAAGAGGGCTATTTAATCACCATCTGAAAAGATGAGAGGCTTAAGGTTTTTAACTATTTTTCTTAGCCTGGAGCTGGGAGTTCTGGTATCTTATTCCTGTGGAAGTGACTGGGTACAGTTGTCATTTGTCAGTGGATGATGAATCTTCTGCTCAGTAAAATACACTAATACAGTGAGCTGGAATTAGTTCCATCATGACTGATTTATTTTTTACCTACTTTTGAAAGAATATAACTTCTTTGAGAATAAAAGAACTTTATATATTAATAATTTGGGTGTAAGAAACGGTGCTGCTTTTCTGCTGATAAAGGGTACTTAGCAAATAAGTAGCACTTTTCATCTTCAAAGCATTTCCTGGGCTCTGATGTGTCAGTGGGTGTTGGAAAGGTGACAAAAACTCTCCCCTCAGGTGACTCTGGGAAAGACAGCCAGCATTAGTGCTGCCAGGTGGTGTTTTCCTGGTGTGTGCTTAGTGTTTTCTCTATTTGACCATTTCCAGGGATCAAGAGCATGAGCTGGCTGCTCAGTGGAAAAATGTTTTGACATTCCTCAGTGCAGTTACAGCTAGAGATTTGTTTGGGAAAATTACTCTCAGGCAGAGCCACAATACATTGGTTATTTGGTGTATGTGTGAAATGGGATGCTTGGGAACTCACCATTTAGCATTGAGTAACTCAAGTTTGATTTGCTTTCACTTATGTGAGGAGCTACACTGAGTAACCCAGTGTTTTAAAAGTTAGTTTAGGTGTAAATCTACTGAGCTGGGGGTTTTGCAAGGCTGGATGAAAAGAGTAGTCAGTGAAGAACGGCTGAGATTAACTCTGAAGTTAGTTCCTAGTGGTGTTTCTAGAATCGAGTGGGTTTCATACTTCTTGGCTCAAGATCTGTTGTTAGAGAGCTGGTCCTAGATCTCAGTCCTCAGTGAAATTGTTGGCAGCAGCTATACAGAAACAGTTGGAGCTTGAGTAGCACTGATCACCAAGGAACCTTTGTATTTTCCTTTACCCTCATGGCACTAAAATGGCTATCCTGCTTTACCTGCTGCTGGACAGGGGTTGGAGGTGTCAGCAGTGTGAGGGGCTGCTGCCCATCCCAAGTGTTCAGTGCTGCCTCTGCTCTCTGCCCTCACATCTTTGCTTTTCAGTATTTGGCGTGAGTGTGCACGGAGCACTGCTTAATATTTTTGTTGAGAGATGATGGCATTTCCAGCAAGGCCCTGCTTGTCCTTTGCCCTTCTGCTGCTTTTGAAGACTAAAGTTGGGTTTTTTTTCCTCTTGGAAGGTGGGCTATGTATCTAATCCAAATTAATAAATCTCATGAGTATTGCAAGTAATATTTATGCTTCTGTTCAGCCTCTGTGTCCAAGTTCCTTGAAACAACTTTAGTCTTGAGACAAAATAGCCACATTTTCTAAACTTAGAGTTACTACACAGTTGGATAACTGACTGGAAATGATACATCATAAGCCTGCTCTTCAGATTTGTTTTGTCCTTAGCATATGTGACTTCTGTCAGAAGTCTTTTCTCTGTCCTTGTGCTGCAGGTTGTTGAAGTTTTTTTTTGATTTCCCATGCTGTGGTACAGCTTTGTCTTAGTGAACTGTCCATGGGTTCAATTTAAAGCAGAAAGTGGGAGCAGGGAAGAGGGAGGAATCTCCATCCTTTGTTTAAAACTTGCTTTTGTGTTTTTTGTTTCTTAAAGTCTGCAGATGTGGATGATTCATTTGCTTCCTGTAAGGGATGGTCTGGCCAACATTTCAAGTGTATTCCAAAGAGCTTGGGAAGCTCTTCCTTGTTGTAATAGTACATAATCACAGAACTTCCTCGACTGTGCATCTCTGTACATTCCTGAAATACAAGAAAGAAGAGAGCACCCTGTGGAATGCCCCAGCAGGGAAGGTGACACTGTACAGGAAACACCAGCATTCCTGGCTGCTTAGTTTAGGAAAAAACTTCACAATGGCTTTCTTAATTCATTAACTGATATTTTTATCACCCTCATGTCATTGTTGTGAGATCTCACTTTGTGTTAAAATTGGACAAGCAGATCCAGAGTGTGTCATTGGCTCAGTAACTACTTTTTCACCCACAACATCTGACTTGCACAGCTGATTCGGCTTTTTGGTGCTTTTGACTCTGGGGCCAGAAACTTCCTCTGTTTTGTTTTCTGTGGTGGTGGGGATTGTGCTGGTGCGTGATGGAGAAAAATGCCATTTGGTTCACAAATGAAATCTGCCTTGTAATGATAAAGCAAAGTGCGGGGTGACTTTATTGTAACAAAATGTGTGCTGGCTCCCTGTTAGCATTCTGGGCTGGTGCTGCTGAGGGCATCACTGCAGGAGCAGCTTGCTTTGTCTCTCAGAAGTTCTGTTAAAGAGTTAACTCTTTGCTTCGATTCCTTGAATTAGGAACCTGTGTCAGTCTGGATGAGAAAAGCTGTAATTTCTAGCATAAACATGCAAACAGCTTACACCCATCTCCTCTAGTAAAAAGCAAATCTAACTCCTAAATAGCTGCCTGTCTTTATAAATGTGCTATTATGTGCTGAAGCACAATTATTTTCTCCCTTTTCACCCTCAGACTGTACATCACTGACTTCCTTTCTGGAGAGGCTTTTTCCCCACTATTCCTACAACCCTTGCCCACACTTACTCCAGTTCACACCGTGCTTTCTTCATCTGAGTTCGCTCTGGCTGCCCTGATCAGCCTCAAGTGCCTTGTTGAATGCTGTTAGTGTTTCTTTCCTGAGCCCGTGTTAGATGAAAACAATTCCCATATCAGGCACTCTTTGTATTTCACAGGAATATTATGTGATCTGCTCTCGTGTTTCTTGTTCTGTTGTGGAGCTTAGAGAAAATTTAATTTATTGAAAATCAATATCACCAATATGGTAATTGCTCTGGTTACTTCAATGAATGTGTAAACTCTTTAGTCAGAAGAGTCTTTCTGTTTTTTTTTCAGTGTTGACACTCTGAACTTTGGAAGAAATCCAGGCTGAATTCCTGGCTTCCTCTTAATAGTGCTGTGTTCTTTTTTCTATTCTCAGTAACATAATTTAGTACAAAATTGCCATGTGTAGGTATTAGTTACCATTTGAAATCTATCTACTTGTGCACAATGGTTAAAATAATTGTGATTTGAATTTCCTCTTATTTTAATGTGTGAATGCAGCCCGAGTGTGTTGCACTAATTCGTGTACTCTGCTGCTTAATTGGCACTGGGTGCAAACACAGCACGTGTGTTCACACCTCATGTCTCCCTCACAGGGATGCTTTGGTTTCTTGTGTTAGTGCCCCACGAAGTTGCTTTCTCTTGAGCTCCAGCAGTCTCTGATTAGCATATGTACAGCCATGCAGGGCAGCTCTGGAGGAAATGCTCTTATCTGAGAGCTCCTAAAGTGGAGCTGCAAAAGCAATTTTTTTCCCTTTTAGTGGTTGTGCCAGATTGGAAATTGGTAGTGCTGGAAACCCGGCCTGTTGGATTTAACAGTGTTTGACCTTGGCCATGGTCGTTCGGGTAGAGAGGTCTCGTTACCCACATTACCTCTGATAGTAACCATTGAGTGCACTTTCCTGTCTTAGTGTCTGAAAGAACCTTAACTTTCTCTTGTGATAATCTCTTCTAATCTGGCAGTGATAAGTGCTTGCTGTCAGGAGAGTGTGATGAGAAATGAAAAGACTGAAAAATCAGCTTTGAAGGTGGTGTTTGTAGGGCAGATTCCCATCTCTGTGCTCCTGTGTCTCTGAGTGAATGTTGTGCTCTGGTACTGCTGAGAGGGCAGCAAACTCAGGATGGAGAGTTCTTTTCCAGAACTGGGATCTTTGTGGCTGCTTGGTACTGTTTGGGATAGCAAGCCATTCTATAAAAGCATTTATGAGCAATCTTAGAACTCTGCTGTGTGTCTCCTTTCTGCTTCTTGGTGCTGGAGGAATTGTGATAGTGGCAGCAAACTGAACACCCCAGGAGCTGAGGAGTCCATGATACTTGTTTTGGAAAGCAGCCTAAGGAATCTTTATGAAGTGCCAGTTGTTCTTGTTAGTGCTGCTAACTTAGCCCAGCTTTAGCACAGTTCAGGTTGCCTGCCTCTCATCTGCTGTGCTGGCAATGCTTAAATAAAGCCTTGAATAAAGCCTAAAACAAAAGATCAAGGATTAGAGGCAAAATTATATTCAGAACATCACTGTCCAACCTGTGTACTCAACTGAGCATGGTAGACAAGACACCAAATTGCAAACTGTTGCTAGGGATAATGGCAGGACAAAGCACCTAATCTAAAACACTTAAATAATTGTTAAGTTGGTCCCAATATTTCAACTATAAGCTTTGACATTTTTCTCTGAAGCAATAAACTCACACTAAGCAGAAGTAGGTAACACATGGAATTAGTAGCACATGAGAGATAGGATGGTGATTTAGAACAATGCATCATCAATTCTCTGAATATTGTACCATCACCCAGAGTCTGTAACAGCTAGCAAGCCTCCTTTCACAGTGAGGACCATTCCTGGGCAAGGTCTCCAAGTTCACTTCAAAAGGGTTCTTCAGTATTTGCTAGCTGGGCTCTTGGCTCAGCTGGTTCCTGCTGTGCTTGTAAGAGGATCAGGTACTGCTGCCGTACACAAAAGTTTGTTGTTGTAGCAGGTTGTTTTTTCATAACTATTTCTTTGATTTTGATACCATTTGGCTGCTTCAGAGCTCCTGAAGCATTCTTCCTTTTGATTAGGTTTAGTTTTCTCTCCACACCTGGAGAGGCTCAAAGACCCTTTCTCTTCACATCTCTTGTATTTGCTATTTTCATTGTTCTCTGAGAATTAAGTTATTCAGGGCAATAGCATGTTCATTGCTCTTGAGAGCAGTCCCTACCCTGCTCTGGACGGCTGGCAGGGCATCCGTTTGCTCTCTTAATTTTCCAGTTTCATCAGAAAAAGATCTGTAGATCGTCTCAAAATGCTTAACTGGTAATTATGGCTTTCTAGCCTGGGAGTGTTGCATCTGCACTGAGGAGTGATATTGAGCTGAGCTTTTAGGTTTTCCTGCTAGTGAACAAGACACGTGAGTAAAATAACATTTCCCCTTCCCACCCCCACCCCCCCCCAATTGCTTTAGGGCGTATAAAATGAAGCAGGATTATCTGTGTTCTAAAGAAGAATAAAACAAAGGCTGTTTCTTCTGTTCTCATGGAAATGAGGCTCCGGGAGGAACATTACAAGGTTAGTACGTGCTGTGTGATTACCTAGTGCAGCTACTTAAGCTTAGTCTCATCCAAACAGTGCCTTTGAGTTTATCTCCTGCTCTCAAGAAAACCAGGCACCTGCCACATTCAGCTACAGTGTGATTTAACAAAGTGGCAGATCTTCATTAGAGACCAGGAAGAGCTTTTAATCAGAAATGACAACATGCAGCCTGTGATTTACACCCAGGCCTCAAGTGATGGGAGAAATCACCCTTCTCAACACCCACCTTGCTATAAATAGCTGTTTTCACTGGGGGCAGGTGCTACTGAAATGTCACTTGGGTGAAATCTGAGTGACATGTTGAGTGTGTGTCTCAGAGCCAAGAGAGGCATTGTCTTTGTCGGATATATTGAAACGTGCAGTGTCTCTGCCAAGAGATGTTGTAATGGTGAGATAGATATCGATCAGAGCTTACTCTTGAAGTGTTTTGAAACTCTAATACTTCCTTGAATCATCTCAGTGCTCCATTCACAAAAGTTGCTGTTGTTAAAATGTTACACTGTTAGGTTTGTCTTGGTTTTATCCCACCATATTCCGCCACCATAAGGGATATTTTTTCAGGAAACTATATTTTTCAATTCCCTACTTCTGTGCACATCACAAGGGGTTAATTTCTCCCCTTTTTGTTATGAAAAGAAGTGTTGTTTGAGTGCCCAGACAGTTGGTAACATCTGGCAGTCTGCTTTTTGGTGGAGTGTTAAGTATCTTCACAGTCCTGTTTTTATAATTGTCCTCTGAAAGAGTGAACCATGGTGACTCTCCCAATGGAATATTTATCCGTGACATGCTGTCTCTTCAGTGTTTTGTGGGACTGTACTTCTGACACTGATAGTTCCTGCAAGAGGAAAATTAGTTTATCTTGATCCATCCATTCAGCTCTGGAGTGTTTCTTGAACTTTGTGGAAGGGCCTGAGATGGGTACATGTGATAGAAGAAATGTTGGATTCAATTGCAAATTGCCATTATTACAATCACTTTTCGAGATGAACTCTACCAATCATCACTTGCTCTTGAGATGAGATCAGCAGCTTCTTTTTAAACTTCATTGATGTCTTTTTTTAAAAGCTACTTTATGGAAAACATCTTTGCTAGATGAAATAGATTTGGGACTTTTGAATTACAGACTTTGATTTTAAGCAGACATCAGATCTTTGGGCTGTTCCAGTTCTAAAGGTGTGTGACACTTCAGTGCTTTAACACTGAGGCTTCTCAGCACCTGTCTGGAGAACTTGGACACCCAAAGCCCATGGAAGTTATCCCTGTGTTGCCCTGTTTTTGACTGTCAAGGAGGATTTTAGTGCAGAAGCCTGTGGGTATTGGCATTGTGGTGTCAATGTAGTCCTGAAAGGATCTGGAGCACAGCTGTGGTGGCAGACTCAAGCACTGATGGGCAAGAGTGTACCACACCTCTCTATAAGTGATTCTTAGTAATTCCTATTTTTGTCTTACCGTCTATCTCAGCCTGGTCTGCTGACCAGACTGAAAGCTATAAAGAGCTCTGAATCTGGGGCTGAAGCAGCATGTATGTTGTATAGAGTGAGGGTGCCTGCTTGCACACAGCTGGGTTTGGGAGATTTGTTTCATTTCTCCAAGGCTGGCACACAGGATGGAGAAGTTTGAGTAGATGAGATGCTGAACAGCACCAGGAACCTGAGACGTGCTGGTGCTGCAGTGAGGGGGTGGATGTCGTAGAAATGGTGTCTGTGGTGCTGAGTCCTGCTGCAGAGAGACTCAGGTTTGTCCTGCCTTAGGGAACCTGGATTTGGATGTGGTCTGGCTGCCAGACTTGCCTGACCACTGTCTTAGTGCAAAGTTCTTTTCACTGACATTTCCCAGCCAGGGTATCAGAAGAGCTGCCTGAAAAAAGGAAGGAGTTTATTCCACGAAAAAGGAGAGGATATGCTTGTTTCCTTCCACTTACAGGGAACTTTAAGCCTGATCTCTCCTTAGTTTGTTCTGTTTGGAGTGATATGAACCAGAGGAAAAATCATGGGATTTTCTTCATCTGTGATTTTTCTTACCCCACCCCTGGTGATCTCATATCTGTTTAAATCTGAGACCTATTTCTGTGCAACATAATCCTTGTTGTTTTGTGACAGCTTATTGTATGCACATTCTATGTGCATCTGCTGCTCTTAACTGCTAAGTGTGTAGCAAAGCAGGAGTTATTTTTACTGCTGTCAGTGGTGTTGAGCTTTGCAGCACTGGGCGTATCCTGTTCTGCATCCACAAAGCAAGCAGCCTTCAGAGGGATCAGGGACTTGTACTGCTGCTGGTGATGGAGAGAGCAGAAAATGATGAGGTTCAGCCTGTAAAAACTGTTGGGTTTTTGAATGTCTAAAATTGATATGGGATTGAAAATCATACCTGAACAAATTCCAATGGGGCGAATGCACTGCTCAAATGTGTGTTTTCCAAAGGATGTGGCAGTGAGGTGTGTTATTCTGTCAGTGCTTTTTCTGCCTTTTCTCAGTTCCTATTGCATTCTGATGGCCTCAGTGTGAGTTGTTGTCCCTGATGCCCTGCTGACAGACTGTGTCCATGTCCCTGGTGTGCCATGGGGAAGCTCTGAGCAGCTCAGGCTGCAGCTCTGAGGGATGGGCCTGGCTTCCTGGATATGCTGCCCCAGAGCAGCTTTACACAAATTCTCTTTACACAAGTTCTCTTTTGAACTTTCTGTGTTTCATTTTTGGTTTCTTGGGGACTTTCTTAGGGTGAGTTGGGTGTGTGTGTTTTGAGGGGTTGGGTTTTGCTAGCTCTTCATTAGTAGAGGCTGGATCTTGATAGCAGTTTGAATTTCCCAGAACTTTTTGGACACAAGAGTTAGGTATAATCCTTACATGTGAATTTCTGCGCTTTTTTTGTTTGTTTTTTGTTGTTGTTTTTTTGTTTTTAATTTCCATGCAGCCTATGAGTCTGCTTGTCTTTCTTTGTTGCCTTCACTAATGGCTCACAGGCTCCTTTTCTGTGGAGACAAGAGTTGAGCTTTCTGAGTGCCCCAAAGCCACCTCCTGAATTTGTCTTCCTACTCAAATCTGATCTTGACTGCAGTTTCTCCAGGGGATAAGCTCTTGTCCAACAAGGTAAAGCAGCTGGCCAGGCTCACTGAGGGCATGTGGAGGCTTTGGTGTTGATCCATCCCAATGGTCTCTGGAGCAGAGGGTGCCCATCAGACCAGGTTGCAAGTACTGCCTGCCATTATTTGAACCTGGTGGCTTTTTTACCACTCTCTCGTGGAGCTTCTCTGAGCTGTGTTATCTGAAGAGACATAAGGCCATTCCATCCATCCCTGGTGAACCCTGAAAAAAATGCTGAAGATGATTAAAGAGCACATTCCCTCTAGAAACGGGGCTCCTTTGAGCAAAAGAATGTAGGTCATGGTTAAGTATATAAAATGAAAAGCTACTCCATTGTAGTGGCAGCATTTCACCACAATAATCCAGTAAAGTCCTCGCCTAATAGAAAACCTGGTTTATATATATGCTATTTAATATGACTCATTAAGCAAGCCTAATTAAACAGCAGCTGCAGCCTTACTGAATGACATGGCACTTAAAATCCTTAAGGCTTTAGTGTTGGCATCCTGACCAGTCCATGCTCCTGTGTGCCATGTTTTCCCTGTCCAAATCATAGTTCTCTGGTGTCAGAGCCCAAGGCCAGGGTAGAGGGGAGCAGTGAGGTTTGAGACCCCGTTAAGTGTTGGATAGGATAAAGGTAACAGTGCATCTATGGCAGTCTGAGCCAGGCACTGAGCTCTGGGGTAATGAGAGATTAATCCAAATGCAGGAATTAAGTGGGATGGAAGCTGGCTGTGTGGGGAGAAGGAGGTACTCTGCTCACTGCTTGACTCTGTTACAAAGGTATGTGTTGTAACATGCAGGGGACCACCTAATGCACACCTGGTAGGGGATGTATCACCCAAAACATTCTGACAGGAAGATGATGAATGCCTGTCAGCAGCAAGCCTCAGGCTGGTGGTTGTTATGCAGATGTTCATGGTTGAAGACTTTTCAGTAAAGATTCTACTGCATCAGGTGCTTTCTGTATTTTGTGGGTCATTTCATATTCCTAGCAAAAATGTCCCTTTTGTGTTTTTTTTCTGTATACTTGACATACTTTTTAATCTTGACAGTATCTTGAGTACATGAGTGGATACTTGAGTATATGCCGAGTGTTCACCTTTGTGAGAAGTGCCATTTTCTTGGTGTGTTATTGTCCCCAGTGTAATGGTGCACCTGGTTTTTCGTAGGAACCATGTTCAACCCCAGTGCTGCTGCATTTCAGTAGCTGATGGCACGGTAGCCTGCTTATACCTGCAAAGCTGAACAACCTTTTAAAAGTAAAAGTCACTGCTGTAAGCACAGGAGTGTCCTGGCAGTGCCTCATGTGACTTGGCTGGAGTTGCTGCTGGGGGTTACATCTCTGGTTCAGGAGCCTGCCACATCTGAGTAGTGTAGAGTGGCAATTAATGAGCAGGGGCAGTTTTAAGGAGGAACTTAGTTTATGTGTTCAATTAGGAATGACAGGCCATATAATGCAGCCTGAGGCTTATCAACCCGTGGATCCTTCCCAGAACATGGCTGGGGCTCAGCACCTCAGAGCAGTTCTGCTTACTGTTGTGCTAATGCTGTTCAGTTCATGCCATGTGACTCTTCAGCAACTCGGAAATCTGCTGTCCAGTCATTCCTTTCCTCGGTCACAGGCCTGCAGCTTTGTCCCTGTTTCAAGGCTTTTCAGAACAGTCCTCACTGTGGCATTTTGTCTGTGCTGGGTAAAGGCAGATTCAGTTAACCTCAATTTTTCAGAAGAGGAAGAGGCAGAGCACTCTTCCAGCTGTCAGGGGAGCAGAGCCCTCTCAGTCATCTTGCAAGGGTATTTTTATAGTGTTTGCAAATCTGCTCTACCTGTGTTTATGGCTCATTGTTTCACTGGGGTTGTGATGAGCTGAAATCCCTCTCTTACAGCTGAAGTCATTAAAGCAAAGAACATATTATGTATGTACAGTACATAACAGAATCTGGTGTTAAAGCAAAATACCCACTTACCTGCTGTATATGTGCATAGCAATATATCCTCAAAAAAGGTAGATTTAGGAAGTAGGCATCAACTGAATCACAGTTCCAGGAAATATGGGGCTCGCTGTCAAGGATAACAGGCTTGGCTTAAGAAGGTAAAATTTATTTTGCAGAGGAGACTATTGATTAGTTGTTCACCAGACTGTTTTTATTGTTTGATGCGTAGATGCAAAGGCATCCAGATGTACAAAGCATGCACTTGGAGTCAAGCCACTGCCAGGACAGGGATCAGTGCCTTTGTAATGGATTAGCTTTATCATTTGTCCTTAGTATTTTTTCTTCTTGGTTAAGATATTTGCTGTTAGCACAGGTACAGTGCAAGACTCTGTATTGCATCTGTGCTAGGACCTGGTACCTCCCTGCTCTGAAAGATGCTCTGGATGCTCTTTTTAGAGGGGAAAAAACAGCCTCTCATTGCCTGGCCATGTGGCCATTTGGAGGCAGAACTGCTGACTTTGGGCAACAGGCTTTGACTGCTTTTTGCCTGTGCTGTCTGGAGTGAGCACTTACTCCTCTAAGGTCATCTCAGTAGAGCTGCTTACATCCAGTTAGGTTACACCTGAGAGAGTCCACAGAGGCACTGAAGGTGCTTTTGATGAAAGACCTTGGCTCATCTCAGACATTAAGCTGAGCTGTCACATCTGAAGGAGGGGTGGGAAAGGCAGGAGGGGAACAAATTCACTTTGTAAATATGAAACATTTGAGAGTTTCCAAGTCAAACATGACATCTCTCACTGCTATTTTAGCATCTTATCTAACCAGCTCTGCATTGAAATACCTTACAGGTGATGTTACTGTGTGGTGTTTGTGACATTGGGCCAAGAAGGCACTAAAGAAATTTTCCTGCTAGGAGCAGCTTCCTGATCTGTATGCAAGGTGAAAGATACAGCAAAGCATCCCTTAAAACAGTTTTAAACTCCAGTTTGGAAAATTCTGTGCCTTTAGTCTTTGACGTTTATGGGGAAATAGTCAGCTCTGAGGTGGGTTCTGCTAACAATCAATCTCACCTTGCTTGCCTGGAAGAGGTAAAATGTTTTTAGTGAAGGGGCAGTTCCAGGTCTCTTGGAAACGCTCCTCTTGTTAAAACTGGAATATTTCACAGCTTCCTGGCTGGTCTAGAAGTATGTTACTCTTCTGGGGACTCTTCACACGCTGGGTCTCCTAAACACTGTATGCCTTCCTTGAAAACTGGATTTGAGTATCCTGGGAGATACTTTTCCCCAGTAATTTGTGATTGCTCTATAGCTGTTGGGCTGTAGAGCCTGTGCAGAGCAGAGGAGCATAAAGATGTATTCCTACAGGAATTTTGTAGCTGTCTGTATGTTATGTCCAGAGGAAAACTACACTGGCAAGGATTAATGCACATAGAAAGGATTTTGTCTTAAAAGATGTGTAGAGGAGAACTTAATAATCTACCTTTGAGCAGGTTTAGAATGGGAACTGTGTGTACACTGTACAAAACCAGGGAACATCTGGCTTGATTACTCCTGTGCCATTGCTGTAAGTGTTTACTTACACCAGGGGCTGGGTGAGTTCTGTGAGCCATCTCTAGATGTGCTACTTGGTTGCTTAGTTCCCAAGGAAGAGATGGGGAGAAAAGAAGATTCCCCAAGCTATAAGCTTGAATTATTGCCACATCAAATATGCTGCTGAATACCTGAACCTGCAGAGTAGTGTGGAGAGGAGAGTGGTATTTCCATGAGGATGTTCTGCTGGGCAAATGCTCTGTTGTCTCAGGCTGCTGGCAGAATCTGGAGAGCTTACAGTAAATGGTTTAGAAGTCAGCCAAGAAAACACCCGAAGGCAAAATGATACAGGGGTGTTGTTATGATGACATTGATGAGTTTTAAATATGGTATTGAAAGCTTTGTGCTCTGGCTGAGATGGGAAGGAAGAAAAAGTCAGTCCAGTAGACTTACCTGTGTAAGAGGGGAGAAACAAGGCTTTGTTCCAGGGGTATTAAGTCAAACTCTGCAGGGCTTTTATATTTCTGTCTCTATTGTATCATAACTGTTACCAGTTCTTGTTGAGATTTTTCTCAGATTTATTGAAAGAAATTGAAGGTTGGTTGCTTTTGTATTATGAAGTGGATAAGCAGAAAGCAGTGAATTAAACCTGCTGTGGCTGGGAGATGTTTTAGTCTTCCCCCAGCCATTCTGCAGGTGGTGGATCCACCCCTCACAGAAATGGATGTCACAGTGCAGGGGTTGCAGAAATCCAGTTGTTAAATATCTAGGCTTCTGTACCTTGGTGTATATATTCAGTAGGGGCTGTTCCTCCTTTTTGTAATGGCCAATACAACATTTATGTATGTGGGGGATAACTGATACTCTTTCAGTGAATAGAAAATGCAGCTGAGGTTTTTTGGGCAATGATGCAATTGTGCTGCATTGTCCCAGTAGCATTCACATACTCTTCTGCAGTGTGAGCTGGGGGAGTGGCTTTGCTGTTTATCAGAAATAAATGCATGCACGGGGTACCCACACTGTCACTGAATTTGGGGTGGATTCTCTCTAACATTCCAGAGGTTGCTTCAGCTGAATGTAAAGGCATTGATTATTTTTTAAAGGAATGTATGACTTAATTGTGGATACAGCTGGCTCAGAAGGAGTATTATTTAACAGGAAGCCTTTGCAGAATGCTTGCTCTGCCTTGGAGCAAGTATTGGCCATTGTACCTCTTAAAGCAGTGCCTTTACTCTGTGCCAGGAGGGAGTGAGGTGACCCAGACCTCTGCCCTGGCTGTGTCCCCATAAGGGGACAGTACCACTGGTTTACTTGTCAGCTAAATTTGAGTGTCCCCAGAGTGCTCTTAATCACTAGCTGTGGGAACTGCCCCTAAGGCCAGCCTGAGCATCCTGTATTTCTTAGCTAAGCTAGCCAGGTCCTGATCTGCCTCTGGAATCCACTGCCTTCCCTCTTCTCCTGGGGCTGCAGGCAGCCTGTCTGTCCATGCAGGGTTCCTCCTATGTAACAGAGCACTGAGGCACTGCAGTGTGTTTGGGGAGTGTGTTCTGCATGTGAGATCAACCGGGAATATTTCTCCAGGGGGATGCTCTGATTCCAGAGCAGGCATGAACCTCAGAGAAGGTACAGAGGAGGCTGGGCAGCTTCATGCACTGGCTGCCTGGGATTGACTTGGGGATGTGGCATGACACAGCATTTGCTGTGCTTTCAGCTACAGCTATTTATACATTGCTTTTCAGGGTTATTTTGTCTCCTCTAGGAGATTCTGTACTTGATAAAATATTCTTGCTCAAGTTTATTAAATTTGCTGAAGTTACTAGACCTATTTGAGTATTTTGGCTCTGTGGCAGTGCTCTAGCTCTGGATCCAAACAGAGCTGAATGTGAGGGAATTTTTTCTTTAAGATAAGTCTGGATTCAGTCCCCTGAAGTAATTTGACCTGCAGACTGGACTTGCATTGGGTCTCATATGTGAACTAAAACAGGCACACTAGGGATTTAAGGATAACACACTATCTTCCCTCTTTCCTAGGAGAGAAGACTGCAGTAATTGTGGGGGGAAGGGACTCCTGTGAGGGTGGTAGTGGAGGCTCTGGGTGAAAGAAAGGGAAAGGAGAGTGGGCTGTATTACACTAACCATCCTGTGTCAACCTCCTACGTTTGGGTGTTGCATGGCTGACATCCTATCAAAGAGCTCTGGCTGTGTCCAGAATTTTAAGCAGCTTTATAAATAGTGTTGCTCAAACTGCCTGTGTGTGCAGAGACTGTGAACGACGGGGGTAGACCAAAATATTATTGGTTTAATTTTTGAACCAGTCCAAAAATGGGAGCAAGAAAGAGTAGAAACCTGGAGTGTAGGAACACCCATGGATTATCTCCTTCTGCAATGCCAAGGATACATCTGGGGGGTCTGTGAGAGAGGCAGCATTGCTGGAGATGGCAGGCTGTGAGACTTGCAAGGCATGAATATGTGAATCTTGTCAAGGCATCTGAAACCATTCTTTCTCTCCTACTAGCCTGACGTCTTCCTGCTTGCAGGTTATGCTGTGTCTGAATAATTGTGAACAATTAGAAGCTAATTTAAATGGCTGGTTTGTATTCACAGCAGCAGCAAATGAGCTAACCAGCTGGAAAGCAGACACAGTGATTTTCTGTTGATATGTCTCCCTCTTGTTGTTCCCTGGCAGTTTTTGCAAGGTGGATTTTTTGCTGTGGGCTAATAAGGAGTTTCTCCTGCACACTGCTGACCTGATTGCAAAGGGGAAGGAGGATGCTTTGAGCTTTATCACAGAGTTACAACCAACCCAACAGAGTCCAGTTTAGCTCAGCAAAAGAGCCCATTCTGCTTTGCTCCGGGAATGTGGAGCAAAGGAATATTTTTCATGGATACACTCTTTACTTCTACTCTCAAAGATGTAGAAAGGTGAGGTACACTGTTGTGCCTCAGGAGTGAATTGGCCAGCAAGAGTCACACAGATTTCTTCACAGCATCCTTTTAATCCTCTGAAAGGCAGATGGAGATCTGAGCAGCCCCACTCTTTCCTCCAGAGCTGCCGTATGCCCCAAATGCAGCTCAGAGTGGCCAGTGACGAATTTCTGTGCTGCTGTTGCTGTCCAGATGGAATCCGCATCCATCCAGGTCCAGCAGGAACCTGGGAAACCTGTTGCATAACTGCCATCTCCTTCCCAAGGCAACAATTTGAAGAATTCTTTTGCTTCAGGTAAATGGAAGAGCTGCTGGACAGACTATTTTTGCACACAAGGAGGAACACAGCTTAACTGGCAAGTTAAAACAGTGGGCTGGTGGGAATCCTGGGAATCCAGACTGAAATGGGAATCTCTTCCTATGACACTGGATGGTGTCAGCATCCCTGTGAGCTCCTCAGGGGAGTTTCTTCTAGCAGTCAAATGCATCTCCCTTAGAGCTTATCAGATGCTGCCAGAAGAGCTGCACAGCCATTGCTTTCACCTGTGTGATCAGATGTTCACCAGGGTCTCTGCAGCCATTCCTTAGGTCCTGCTGGAACCAGGCATCTCTTGACACACTGGGCTTGGGGCTCTGTGGAGCTGCTGGGTTCCTCACAGCAGTTTCTTCCTGGGGATTGCTGCCTCTGATCTGTACTTTGGGTGAGGCTTTACTGCAGGAGGGTTGAGGCAGCCTGTGTGAGCAGTGTTGGCTGATGTAGAGGCAAAATGTTGTCCACTTTCCAGCTTACTGCTCTCAACCAGCTTCTCCCGTGCCTGTAACTCTGCTCTCCTGTGGTTTTCCTCAGGTAACAGTGCCATCTGGTGCTGGAGCACTGCTCTTGGTCAAGCTTTCCTCAAGTACTCAGGCAGAGGCGATAGGAGAGCAGTATTGCTTTTACTCAGCCATCTTACTGTAAGAAGATGGGAGGAGGTGTCCTGTAATAACCTGTGCTTTGGGGACATTGCATCTGGAGATGATCCTTTTGTCTTTTCTGTTTAACAGTTGATGTTCCCAGAACTGCTGTACCAAGAAGACTGAGTACTTGAGGCAAGAACTGTAAACACTGAGAAGGGAGATCATTTTTTACTGTAAACTGCTGTTAAGAACTAAAATCCAACATTTAGATTAAATCCTGTAGCTAGGGACATTTTTGAAAAATTCCCTGTAGGACTCTAAGTGACTTCCTAGTCACTAAATGTTCTCTTGAAAGATCTTTACATATTTTCTAGTCATAGCCATTTACTTTTAAACTTTACCCTTCTATATCTTTATGCTGAGCATTATTATGTTCAGGCTTTCTGAATTATTTTTATTTTATTATTTTTATTTCCTCTAAAGTTTTGCAAACCTTTTTGCAGATACAGGGTTTGATTGTGTTCCCAGATGAAAGTCCTGGTTATTGGTTAATGGAAGTGAGTATGGGATGTACTGTTTGAACAAACAGCACTTGATGACAAGGTTGGCAAAATTCAAACTCTTCTGGGTTTTTTGTTTTTTTTTTTCTTTAGATACCAGGTTGTCTTTGCTGCTTTACCCTTTTTTCAAGTATCCAACCCAGGCTGGCACATGGGGATGTGTGGTGATGTTGAGCATTTACACACCAGATAGAAAAGTGAGGCTGAGGATACTGAAAAGCTGAGAGTGGCTGTTGTTTATGCAGCTTTGCTTGTGTACTTCCAGGATCCTCCTCTCTCCCAACCACATTCTCTCTTCTGGGAAATGCTCCCAAACCTGCTTATTTTCCTTTAAATAATAACAACCCAGTAACCTTCCTGTTGTCTTATCTTCCTTCCCTTGAACTACTGCCTTGTACTTCTTTCTCAGAGTGGTGCATTCACTGGGCCAGGGAATCTTGTTGTAGTGTTTTCCAAAATGTCATGTGAATATGCAGAACCACAGAAGTGATTTGTTGTCAGTAAAATAAATGTACTTCTTGGACAAAGGAAATCCATGTAGAAGGTTTACTTTTGCTTAGCAAAAGATTTCTGTTAAAGCCAAGTTTTTCTGCTCCAAAGCACAGCATTTACCCTCATTACAATCACAGTGAAATTTTGTTTCATCCAGTGACTTACTCAGACTTTTTAACTAAATTCTATCTCTTGGCAAAGGAAAGTAGAATATTTCAGTGTCTTTCTGCCAGGAGGCTCAAAGGTGATATTTGCTGGGAGGAGGGGAAGATCCTGCATTGTTTGGCTGTGACTGAAAGACCAGAACTTTTGCTGTGGAAAGAGTTTTATACTTTATTACCCAAAAATAAAAATAGGTGGTGTGGTCAGAAATATGATCAGGAACAAAAATAGCTACAAGTCCATTGCAGATCAATGTGAAAATAGGGGAGACTCAGGAAGCTTCAGCCTGCAGTTGGAAAGGACTCAGCTGAGTGGCTTCAGGTTTCTGTGTCTCCATAATATGTCATAAAGACAAATTACAGAGCTGTCACTTTGTCTTATGAGACCTGCAGGTCCCCAGGGAGGCTTCACAGCGTTGGGAGATTATCAGAACTAATGACACAGCTGGATTTTGAAGCTGCTGTGTTACAAGGCTCCCTGCACCTCTGGCAGTGTCAAAAGGGAATAGTGATGTGGAGGCAGTGATCTGGTTCTCATTTTTCAGATTGCCTGGTCTCCTGTGGGTGTCACAGAGACTTCTCTTTGCTGCCTGCCACAAACTCACTTGTTGTTTACTCAGTCACTCTGCATGATGGCAGGTGCTGCCTGGCCCTGGCAGCCCTGGATACAGTTTGTGTGTAATTAGATAAAAAAATCATGTTCCCTTAGTGCAGGGGGCTTGGAGATTTGTAGACATTCAGGTGGTGACAGGCAAGTGTGTTTTAGAGTAGTGTGTACTGGCCTGGGGCTGGAAACTGCTGTGTTCATCCCTACCACTGATGGAATCTTCATGAGCTAATTAGAAAATTCTGCTTTAGGCCATGCCTTTTTCTTGTTTTCTGAAAAAAATGTTATGTTCAAACTGTACAATCAATCCACAGCAGTTTGCAGGTAACAGGCAGTACTTGGGGTTGGCTTAGTGGTGAATCTCAGCTTGTGCTGCTGTGGATGTGCTGAATGTTGGATGATTGGCAGATTCAGAGCTGCTGGTTGCATGAACAAAAGAATTGTAATCTGTGATCAGGTGACTGCCTGCAGGTAGAGCTGCTGCGATGCAAAGCTGTCTTGGTTTCATCTTAGCCTTTGTGAAGTGTTCTAAAACATCTATTTCAGATCAGGGGAGCATTTTAGCACCCCTGCTGCCTACCCCTGTGCTGTCCTTCTGTACCTGGAGTTAATCATCAACCTGACCTTCCACAGAGGGATGTTTTGCACTGCCCAAAGCAGCCTCATGAACAAGCTTTTGGACTCTTGTACAGAATACAGGAAACAAAGATCCTGCTCACTGTCCTTCCACTGCTTTGACCAAACCAAATGGAACTGTGTGTTCCTGAGTCACTCAAGGCTCTTCAGAGTTAGTTCAGTTGTTCATATTTGAAGAAATTTTTAATGTCCTGATGCAATTCCTAAGTAACTTAAATATTTTCTCCTTTTGTTATTCTTTGAGTGTTTTCAGATGACAAGCAATATCATGATATTATGAAAATGCAGAGTGATGTTAAAGTAAAATGGGTGAAAATCTCCACTTGTCTACAGGTTGCCCAGAGAAGCTGTGGCTGCCCCATCTCTGGAAGTGTTTATGGCCAGGCTGGACGGGGCTTGGAGCACCCTGGGATAGTGGAAAGTGTCCCTGCCCATGGCAGGGGGTGGAACAAGATGGTTTTAAAGTCCCTTCCAGCCCAAACTATCCTGTGAATTAAAGATATGAGTTCTATGGCAGAGCAGTGACCAGCTCAATTCTGTGCTGGTGTAGGAAGCCACATACTACTCTGACATTTAATACTTGTGCAGGTGAAAGTTTAGACCTTGCCCCAGAAGGGTATAGTTCTTCTGTAAGTAATGCAGGAGTCTCCACAGCCTCCTGAGACTTTGGATTTTTTGTCTGGAAGAGCCACAGACTACTTGTGCTTGCCATGTAGGAGTAGCCAGGAGGTGTCATAGGCAGAACTTTTGTACCAATCAGTGCAAAAGATTTATTTTCCTATTTTTGCAGCTGCATCCCTGAAGGGTTGTTTCTAAAACCTTCTGTTTTGTGTAGCTCATTGTTCAGCTGCTCTGGGTAGTAGAATTTTAGTTCTCAGGAGTCTTAAGTTTCTAGTAGCCTGTCTTCTGTCCCATTTGCCCATCTTTCTTTCCCATAAAAACCCAGCGTGGCTGGAAAACTCCAGTTAGAAGTGAAGCAACATGTGCCACTTTAAATGTCACACTGTGAATCAACTCTGAGCTTCCAGGGGATTCTCTGCTGTTGCTTTTTCTTCTCTCCTTGCTTTTTACAACTGCTCATGTGCAGTGCAATCTGATCAATGTAACACAAGTCTTTCACGGGAGGTGAACTTTGGATATGGAACATATTTTTCCAAGAGTAGTATGTGATACCATTGGTAATGTGTTGATACTGAAAAGATATTAAAATATCTTGGCTTCAGATCTTCTGGGTCATTGAATTTCTGAACTTTTGTCATCTAACTTGGTGTATCCATGCTATATTTGGACAGCTGACTTGCTTTTTTAGACACCTCATCTAGATTTAAAATAAAAACAGCTTATGTTGAGTTGATTGCTACACTGCTGTTTTAGCTGAGGTGAATTTGAGTGTATAATCAGACCTTAGAGTTATAAAAATAAGATCTAGGGGATGCTGAGTTGAGTTGGCTGCTGCCAGTTGTGCTCTCTCCTGCCCATTTCCATGAGCACCCACCCCACAGCCCTTCCAGTGCCAAGGCAGCTCTGGAGCTGTTTTGTTTTCTCCTGGTGCCTGGGGCTGGGGATTGGTGGCCAGGGGCTGCTTCATGTAGTAAGGAGGCTTCCTCTTAACCTCCAGTAGGAGCCTGGAAGTGATCCCGGTCACAAACCATTGTATCTGGTGGAGGTTTCCAAGCCATAGCTTCAGGACTGGAGGGGAAAAGGATTTATTTGCTTTTGGGTTTAGAAACCAGGCATGGGGACTGTGGTACATCATGTGCTGTTTCAGGTGCTGAGAGGCTGTCCAGGTCTTTCAAAATACCTCCAAGGAGCCTGCCTGTCAGCTCAGTGAAGCAAGGTTTTACCTTTTCCCAGCAAGGTTTTACAATTTCCCAGCTTTAACTGGTTATGGAGTGTGGTACTGAGGTTTGGAGAGGTCTGTCATGCCTTGTTACCTTTTGCTGCAGTAGTTGCTTTCCCTGTGGTTTGCTCTTAACCTGTGGGTTTTCTTCATCTTCTGAGCATTGATGTTACAAGTTTCCATGGCAACTTCCAAGCTCTCAAGTAGGTGCTGTCCATTCAAAACAGAATGCTAATGTGGGGTTTATAGGACAGTGACAGTCCTGGTGGCCCTGGAGGAATGTCCCAGGGAATGGATTAATTTTTAACTCCAGAAGATTTCAGATATTGACTTGACGGGAGAACTCTCCAGTGCAGCTTAAAAAAACCTCCATCTGTGTGAGTCTAAAGTTCTACCTATTGATGTTGAACAGAAATCAAGTACCTAGTTCGTATCTTCTCCATCACAATGTTTGTCCATTGTCACAAAAAGACAAGTGTGACATGTCTTATATGGATAAAACCTTGGCTTCGCTAAAAAGGAGGCCAGAAAATTATAATACATCTAAAAAAGGCATTATTATTTTTCCCCTCACACTTTCTCTAGTCCCATTGAGAGAATTCAAAATAGGCTTCACAAAATTGCAAGTAATTTCTTCTTTTTTTACTATTTTTGTTTACAGTTGTAGGTGCAGAGCCTGGAAGCAGTTCTTGAATTAAATCAGTTACACAAAATGTGCAAGGGGAGGGTTGGGACCTGTGAGATGGGCAAGTAGCCCAGACTGAGTGGAAGTGACAGGTCTGTGCAAGTCACAGCCTGGCCTCTCTGCCCTTGTTGGTGGCCACTGCTGTCCAAGTCCTTGTTGAAGTCAAGAGGCAGAAGCATCTTACATAACAGATAATTCACTTCTGAGTCAGCTGGATAAATATCTCAACCATAATACATCAGTTCAGGTCAACTTACAGAGTTTCATATCCAGCATTGTGTTTTCCTCCTTTTTTTTTGTGGTACCTTATATTCTCATTTTTATAAGCAGATACCCACGTGTGTGTGCTGCTTTTTCTCCTCCATCTGTACGAGCTTATTTCCAGAGATCTTGTTTTGGAGGATGAAATTCAGAAAGTGATGTTGTCACCACAGTGATTGTGTTGGAGGTAGAGGCTGTGGGATCACGCTGTCACCCTTGAGCAAATCTAATTCTTTATTGGTCAGACACTGCAATTCTTTAGGTTGGAAAAGACTTTTGAGTTCAACCATTAACTCAGCCCTGCCAAACCCACCGCCAAATGATGTCCCCAAGAGTTACAGCTGCACATCTTCTAAATCCCTGCAGGGATGGTGACTCTGCCACTTCCCTGGGCAGCCTGTGCCAGTGCTTGACAGCCCTTTTGATGAAGAAATTTTTCCTAATATCCAGTCTAAAGCTCTCCTGGCACAATGTGAGGCTGCTTCCTCTTGTCTTGTTACTTGGGAGAAGAGGCTGACCCCCACTTGGCTACAGCTTCTATCAGGGAGTTGCAGAGAAGGAAGAGTTCCCCCTTGAGCCTGCTTTTCTCAAGGCTGAGCCTCCCCAGCTCCCTCAGCTGCTCCAGAATCTGAGACAGCACTGGCCAAGCATGAACTTCAACGCAGGCAGCTGGCACTGGCAGGCATTATACTGCATCAGGTGCCCTCTCCCACAGCCAGGGTGCTCTCTGTTGCTGGGCAGCTGAGCAGAAATGCAGCTGTAAACTCAGGATTGATCGAGGTGGAAGGTGTGCCTCCCACATCTGTGTGTAGCTGAGTGTTGAGTCACAGTGCCAGGGTCTCCTGTCCTTCCTGGTGTCCCAGTGTGGGATGAACCTGCATTGCAGCTCAGCAGTCAGCCCCTCTGAAGGAAGGTATGTCCTGGCATGTTTGAGACTGAGCAACCAAGGACTGTGTGTTGATGCATTCAGGTTCCTGTCTGTGTTTAAACTTGTCCCCAGCATCTCTTCTTGGGATGTTTGGAGCAGGGGACAGTTTTTTCATCCCTACCTCCTGTGACAATATTGTTTACCTGGAGTGCAGTGTGGCAGTAGCAAACCAAAATGCTATTTGCAGGCAGAATTACCACCTTCTGTTTCTCCTAAAGTGAAATTCCAAGCCTCCTGCCCCATGCAGAAAAGAATCTGTATGGGAATAGGAAAGGAAGGGATGTGCTGGCAGTGTGAATGAGTTGTCCTTTCTCCTCTGTTGGATAAAACATTCTGAGGGATGGTGACAGTGGTAGTGGGAGTGGTTTTGTCCACTGTTGGGCACCAAGGATGTTACAAGCAAACCTAAATTGCTAATTAGTGAATTAAGCTCTGCCTAAGTTACGCAGAGAGACACCAGGGATTTATGGCACTACTGAGTATCTCCAGTGCTCAGTTTGTTTGGATTCACACCACCCAGGGCTGCTTGTCCCTATATCAGTCCAAGCAACTCCCATATTATTTACCACTGAACTTCCGAAGTGATTGTTACTTATTTACCTGACACAGTATTTGGCATCTGTGGCTAGTCCAGATCATCAAAGTAAATTGTTCTGGTTTTGAGCTCTTGTCAGCAGGGAGTTGTTGGAGAGGCAAATTGGCAGCATATCTTGCATTTGCTCAAGGGAGTTGAGAGATTAAACCCAGAGTTACAATGGGAGTTTAGCCCACCCCTGCCTGGGGATGTTTGCACCTCACTGCCAAATTGTTTGCTAAAGTGGGAATTCAGTTTTCTGTCAGACATCTCTCTCAACCTCTGCTGTTAGTTTAAACAAACAAAGCCCAAACCACAAAGATTTTGTTTCAAATAACAAGTTTGTAATAAAAAATTAGGCAAGTGGATGAAAGCAGAAAGCTCCCAAGGCTTAATAAGCTAATGCTCAGTGGAAGTGTCTGTCCTCTCCCAGTCTGCCCAGTTCCAGGTGTGAGCCCTGATGGCTCCCTTATTTCATTTGAGGTGAGATGACTCAGCTGAGAAGGTGAATGTGATCCTGTTGGTGCTTGTTCTCTATGCAGACAATCAGATTTTGTGTATTCCTCCTGCTGTGTGTGGTTTGAGAGCATCATCAGCCCTGCTAAAGTATCAGGTGTTCTCCAGATTGCAGCTGCTGCCTTTTGATGAGTAAATTTGCTGTGGAGCTCAGGCACTGATTCAGTGCTGAGCACCAAGAGAGCATCTGAATAGCAAAGGAAATAAATGGGGGCCAGAGCTGTTCTGCCACTTCTCTTTGCAGTTAAGGCCCTAAGGAACATAACTGACCCCAGGCTGGGTGTGTCATCGCTCTTCACCAGGGTAAAATGTGTGTATAGTGATGAGTGTCTTTGGTTTGCCTTATTTAACATTTGTAATAGTGAATTTATTTTTTAAAAAGCAACACAAACACATCTTGCATTTGAGGAGGGAGCTCAGCTTGGCATACAGGAGCATAGGATTCCTCAGAGCATCTCTGGGAAACTGCTGTTTCTCATTCTTGGGGCTATTACTGAGGCACGTGGCTAGAACAGAAACCCAGCCGTGTTAATACTGACTTTCTTAGAGGTAAATATAGCAACTGTGAGGACCTATTTTAAAAGTGCTTCTGCAACAGAATTCCCTCAGTGCTGGGGGAGGGAGGCTGTCCACTGGTTGATGATCACATTGCTCTGGGTGTGACAGAGGACAGGAGGAATCACTGAACTGTTGTGTTCATCAGCAGCCATTCCAGCTCACTCTGGTTGGGTTTCTCGTGGATTTTGAGTCTTTTTGACATGACAGACCTGTGAAGTATTTATTGTTGATGATGGCATTCTACCTGCTCCTTGGCTTGCTTTTTCTTGCTGCTGAGACAGGTGGGTCTGGCACATGAAGCTGAAAATAGTGCTACCTTTAAAAGCCAAGAGAATTGAAAATAGGTTAAATATAGTCCCCCTGTAGAGGAAGTTTTATGCTTTGCTTTGGGAAGAATTGGTATGATTTATATTCCTGAGGAAGGATCACAAAATGGGAATGCTGCTGATTTACAGCTTCTGTGATTTACCAGCATTGACCTAACCCAAAGATATTGCTGCTGCTGGGTAACATAGAATCATCTTAATGATCTGAGTTCTTCAGAGGCTGCATCATAAGGAACAGTATGGCTGAGTTCTGTGTTGAAACATTATGCATCAATTTAAGCCCTAATGCATTTTGAAATGAAAGTATCATCATACACTTGGAGCTATGCAGCAAGAATACTTCAGTTACAGTACCCAAACTGCTCCTCATGCTTGACTACTTACTGGAATGTAAATGTTGCAGCCTGATTCTGGATTTTAAAAGGCCGCCTATACAGTACTTACTTTAACAAATAATTTTAGAAAACTTTATAAAAATTGATGTCTATCCATATACCACAGTGGGATGTGGGAGGCAGTGAAAGCAATTCTGCAATCTGGAAATGTGCTGTGGGCTTCAGGTTTCCCACTCTGGTGTGGTTCTGACTCCAGAAGTTGGGTCTAAAAGCCTGCCTGGCTGGGTCTCTTCCTCTCTTACTGAAACACACAGTCAAGAAGATGATAAATACTCAGGTCCTTTGGTTTAATTCCAGATCTTGTCTTTGAATTATAGATTTGTCTAATTTAGTAAAGGAGGCTGTAAGCCAGGGAGTGGGTTAGGATGAAATGCTGACAGAGCACAGTGGAGTTCAGGCTGGGATGAACAAGGAAAAGCCGGGAATGCAGCAGCAGTGGCACGGCTGGTTCTGAAAGTGACATGTGAGAGATGCTCTGTCCCTGATGGTGCATTCATGTGGCACTTCCCAGAGCACGGGGTGTGTAATGAGTGTGTTTGCAGGGCTCAGTGATGTACCAATGCAAATAACTTCTGGACCACTGAAATGCAGATGAGGTTTCTCCCTGTTCAGCAGAGGGAGATTTTAGCTGAGTTACTGGGAGGCTGAGCAAGCCTGAAATTGGAGTTCAGTCTTGTGGCCTCTCACAGGACATCATCCCTCGTGTAGCATTCCAGTGTATTCAATGGCAGCTGCATTTTGTAGTTTTAAGCTTGTTTAACACTTAATGAAATAGTCTGCAGGTAGTCTTGAGGTCACTGAAACAGCTGGATGAAGGGCCACTTTTGGAAGGACATCACTTGGTTAATCACTGAAGATTCATCAAGTGATGCATTCCCTTTCCAGTAGCACTCCTGGTGTCCACAGGTCTGTGTGAGCTGCTGTAGGGTACATAAAGATGGTTTAACCACATCCTTTGTTGCCAGAACAAGCTCTTTGCCAGCAAGTGTTTTAGCAGGAGCTGGAGTAAGCAGTGCTTTGACTTTATCCATGGCCTTATTGATGTTTAGTTACCTGCGTGTACCTGAGAGCTTCTAAGTGCAGAAACAGCTATTTCTTTTCCTTTTTTTTTCAAGACAAGTGCTTGCTGCAGTGGATTTGTCAACTATTCCCCTGCCAGCCAAGACTTCTTATGGTACAGGACCTTGCTTTATGTGTCCCAAGCCAAACAGGCTTTCCACAGATATTTGGGAGTATCTTGGATAAAAAGTGTGCAGGATGAGACACAGAGCTGTGGTGTGATGTGCTGCTTCATGTGTCTTCTGTCTTCTCTACTACATAGACTGGATGTGGGTAGGAAATGATGCGTGGTGCAGGCAGAGGAAGAGGAGAGGGAGACTCGAGGGGATGAATGAGTCAATGTCTGCACCCTTTTTGATGTGTCTGCTGACTTAGAGCACAGTCATGGATGGATCCCCAGATCTGTCAACTGGATTTTGCAAGTGTGCCAGTGGGATTAACTCTGTGTATGGAAGTGCCTCAGCATCCTCCGCTGCAATCCTCCTCAGTCTGGAAGATTGGGATACTGTGCATTTGTATTTGTCATGTTATTTCTGACTGAGTATCATCTGGGGTCATCACTAAAGCCAATCTCTCTCTCTCTCTCTCTCCTTAGCTGAAGCTTGAAGATCGCTCAGTGGTCCCTCGAGATGTGGTCAGACACATGAGCTCCAGTGTAAGTGCTTTTTTTCCTTCGTCCCTTTTTGATTGTGATACTGCTGCATAGGTTTCTAGGACTGGCCAAATTGCTTGAATGGAGCTGGACAGTAACGCTTTGAGGATGTTCTATTTTTCATGTGTTGGATAGACTTAGCTGCCTCCAGTGAAAATGGAATTCTGCTAAGGCTGCCTCTCTGCAGTTGCATAGCTGCAAAGGTCTCCTGAGCAAGCAATCCTGGACATGGTCAGGGAAGGAGACAAGAAGCCTGTCTACCCTGCCATCCTTAGTTTTGCATTAATTCATTCTGAGATGTGGGGACTGTGGACCTATTCTCCCAGACCTAACAGGGAGGTTGGAGTGGGGGCAGATCCCAGTTCCACTGCTTGCCTTTGTCTCTTTGTGTTCTCTGGTAGAGAATTTGGAGGGAGTATTTTCAGACACACCTCTCAATCTACAGTAAGCAGCATCTTTTCCAGCTTTTCCCAGAAATTCAGCAAACCCAGCACTGCTGGAGCATCCAACACAGCTGGGTTGACAGAAAGAAGCTGGTTCTTAAACAGCAGCTGATAATTGTTCCCTTTGCTCTTTCTGGATGCTGTTCTATGTCCCAGCCCCTCTGTTCTAGTTGTATGGCACTTGTGCCTATCAGAGATGTATGAATTTGGGTTTTGTGTAGGGAATACTGGGGAGACTGTTGAGTATTGATGATCAGATGGGATGTGCACTCTTTAGGAGCTCAGCAAGGTTGGCAGTTTCTTGCTGTGGCTCAGAGCTAACCTCTAACCCTGAGCCATATGGCCCTGCCATGTGCTTGCCTCTATCTTCTCTTGACTTGCTTCCAGCAATGTGGCTACCAAGGCTGTGATGAAGGAAGCAGCTGGCCACTAACTGCTGCAGTTGGACCACATGGTGTGCAGCCTGGTGCAGGGATAGAGAAGGCTATTCTCTGACCTGTCTGGCTTGTTTGGGTTTTTGTTATTTTTAAATAAAGCCTTTTTTTGTCAATTAATAAAAGTAAACCCACTCCCTTTTTCACAGCATATTACAAAGAAAAAAAAAAAAAGGAATGAGAAGCTTGAATAATAATTTAAAAATTGCTGAAGCAAAGTATTTCCTTAAGAAATTTAATGGTTGTTTGAAATGGAAATTTGAAGTCAACATATTTTTCTAAAACTGCAGCTTTATGAAAGAGTTCTCATCCAAAACAATGAACAGGTAGAAACTGGAATTATAGGCTGTTCACAGTGTTGTACCTGGCACAGCTGGAGCTGTCAGAATGTTCTTTTCACTCAGGGGCATGCTTTGAGTCCTGTCTCTCAAATGTTTGTTATCCAGTGCTTCTTAAGGTAATTTTAAGCTTTCAGGACAGCAGGTTGTTCTCCTCTTGGCAAACATGGATGTGCTGCTTTTGTTTGCAATTTCCATTCTCATTTGAGCAGAAATTGGCTCCTCTGGCTTGCTGCACATGCTTTGGTAGATATGTACCCAGCAGTTGTCTTGCACATTCATTAGTGTTGGTTTGCATGTTTAAATAATGGTATTTGCTTGACCCTTGTGCCCAGTAACTTCATTTTTTTAATTGATGGGATGGTGAGATTATAGCTTAATTTCTTCTCTCTATTAAAAAGTGTAACAAATCTGAGGATGACTTCCATGTCCTCACCCTCAAATATTTCTAAGTGTTAGTGGGGGTGAATTAAACAATAAACCCCCTTTATCCCAAAGAAAACCTTCACTTGCTAACAGATATATTCCAAAAATTACAGGAGCATTTAAAATAGAAAACATGCAAGTGTCAGCCTGCCAAATTCAGGATGTGGGATGGTTGCCCTGCGCCAGTTGGCCTGGCAAATGGAGAATGTGGAACTTATTCTGTATTCCACACACTCTTAGGGCTTGTTTTTAACCTTGAGCCAGAAGAACTCGAAATCCTCTGTTCCTCAAGAGAGGAGAGCTGACTCAAAATCCATGTGCTTCTCATTGAGCACTGAGTGTGGGAAAAGACTGCTTCAGGGGGAAAGGCATAAAATGAAATTATTTTCACTGAATGCAGTTGGGCCTGAAAGTCTAATTCAGCTGGATGAGAAGCAGAAGTGGCAGAGGTAATTTTTCCAGATGATATGCTAATTTGGGGAAAAGGTAAGAAGTAGGTCTGTAATCTGTCAGACAACTGGATTTTGTTGTTTCAAAGGATTCTGGCTATGCTGTCCCTTTTAAACAAAGGAATAAAGGTGGTGTAAAGATCCTCTTATTAGAAAAGAGAATGCTGAGGGAAAGAGTAGAAGGATGGGAGGTGGAAGATATGGGATTGATGGCTGTGTTTCCAGGGCTGCTGCAGTCTTGGATGGGAGTTTGCTGGTCTGCCTTAAAGCCTTGTCTCTGAAGGGGAAGGCATCCATTCATTGCTTAAATACTCAGTATCTCCAGTGTGGTGCATGATATCAGGGTACCTGAAGAAGCAGGAGCAAGATCTAGGGAGTGCACTCAATTGTGGAGTTGAGTGAGGCTTGAACCTCACTCAGTTCAGTCTCCTCCCTTTTCCAGTTCTGCTGTTGGAATTGATGGGAATGGATTTTTGTAACAGACCTGTGAAATATCAGCTCGTTTCATTTGGCCCCTCCTTTAATGGGATCAGCTAATGAAAGGATGGGTGTGTTTGAGCTGTGCTCAGCTGAGGACCTGCCCTGGAGATGAGACAAGTCGGCAATGTCTCTTTCTGGGACTGCACTGCTGAGCATTGCTATAAACTCAGTGATTCAGCAGAACCCCTCAGCCTGCAAATCTGCATCCTCTGTTGCAGGCTAACGTTTCATGTGACAGGGAAATAAGTAAACTCATAATAAAGGAGGGTTCGGGGGCAGGTGAGGGAGGAGAATTGTGATTTGACAGCCCTGTAAGTCCTAGGGCTGCTCACAACATTGATCTCTGCTTTCTTAACCACAGACAGGGCTCTGCACTTGCTCAAGCATTTTATAACTGGAAGGAGAAGCAGGCTGATCTAAACCTGTTGCTCTTGGCCATGACTAATAGGACCCAGCTGTGTTAGGTGGGAGGCACCTTTAGGATGGTGCAGGTACCTTCTCTTAGAGAACAGGCAGAAGGGTGCTGGAGCACATCAGTCACTCCAGTCCTGGTTTTATTGCTTGCTGTGCTTTCACCATCCATTAAATGGGTTTTAGACAAGGAGACAATATGATCCACAGAAATCACAGGTGTTGGATTGTATCATGTCTCAGAGCTGCTGTTGTGTTGGCTGCTGATAAAGGAAAAATTAATTTTGAAATGCAGAGTGTAGGACAAGGCACTTGTTTCTGGAGGGTTTTTTGGTTCTGACTAACAAAAAACAGTCTAAAACACAGGGCCTGAACTGCAAAGCACAGCCAGAGGATGGTGTGGGTATACTTGTTTTAGCTGACTCTGGAGGAAAAGCAGGGCAGGTGGCTGTGCTGTAGCCTGCAGAAGCTGTGGGTTTGTTGAGCAGGTGCCACTTCTGAGCAGGCCTCACTCATCCCACGGCTCGAATCGTGCTGGCAGCAGCTGTTGTGAAGCCAAAGTAGTTCTGGCCAACCCTTTTCAGGTGAGAGTGATGGTACAGCTCTGCTAGGCCTGGCAAGCCTGTGCAGGCAACAAGCTTAGCTGCAGTCTGTTGTAATGGAGCTGAAGCTGGGAAAGGCTCCCTTTGCTTCCCAGCCCTTCTGGAAAGGCATGGGAGTGATATGTGGAGCAGTGGCGGGAATGAGCCCCTGCTGCTTTGGGGTCTGCCAGCCTGGCTCTCCCAGCCCTCCTGGGCATGCTGGCACAGCTCTGCCTGGGGCAGGCCCCACTCTCCTGATCCCATTGCCTTGGGAGCCTCGGGGCTGCAGGGCACTGGGCTGGGTTGAGGAGAGAACTAGCAGCAGGCAGGCAGGTGGAAAGCAAGCCAGCCAAAAAGGCTGAGCAGTCTGTCCAGGAATTACCCTGGACTGTCTTTGCTCCAACTGCCAGTCCTCAAGATGAAACTGAATGAGTTGAGCACCAGCAAACTCCTGAACTCCCACAAGGGCTGCCCAGGGCTCTGAGTAAAAGCCTTGACTAAACATTTCCCGTGGTTGAAAGAACAGAACTGAGCAAACAAATCCACTCCTTGCAGGGTATAAGCCCTTTGAGTGTTGTGCTCGAGTCCTGCTGGAGCAGAGACCTTGATGTTTGAGATAAGGACAGCTCATACCAGGGCATTTGTGATGCTGGCCCTCAGTCAGCTTTGATAATGGACTTGTGGTCTTTAATAAATAAGACTATCGATTGTCCCAGCTGTCAGGAGGCCAGGGCAGCTGCTGCCTTTGACAGTATTTGGGTTAGCAGTCCTTCCTTGCAGACCCCCACCATATGTGTGAGCAACGTGCACATTGTGTGCTCCCTGCCAAGCTGCCCCCAGAAGGCTCCTGACAGCATGTCTTCTTTTCTTGGGGACAAAAAAGATTAAAACTTTGTTAAAAAGTGAGGGAGATAATGACAGACCATCTTATAATTAGACCAACTGTGAATTATCTGGCTGCAAACCTTGATATTTGACCACAGGTGCCAGATTTTTTTTCAGTATGACACAAAATAGAGACTATTTATAATGTCCTTCAAAATTGTGTGTTAAAGTCACAACAGCTTTAAAGAATTTCTGTTTTGTTGCTGATCTGCCCCTGCCTTTGCTGACTCAAGGCAGTACCTGCACAGTGGTCCTGTGGAGCTGGGAGCCAGGCAGATTTTAAAGCAAGTAAATCACTTGCTTTAAAGCAAATAAATCATTTATAACCTCATACACTATGGTCTTATTTGACCAGGTGTAGGAGTCTCTGCTTTAGCAGCTATTTCAGATTCTAACTGTGAAGAAAACATTACAGGTCTGTAATAGTGATCTCACCTTCTGAGCTCTTAATAGTGTTGTATGAAATGCCCCTGCAGAACAAGGACCTGAAGGATAATAGGGGGTTTAGTCTTGAAGTTTGTCTCTGAACTTATGACTTGTACACAAAACACATACATTTGTGTGTAGGACCTTCCCTAGGTAACAAACCTTTTTTCCCTTTTGTGTTTTCAGGACAGTCAGTGTGGAACCGTAATTGACGTCAACATCGAGTGTGCTGTGAAGCTGGTGGGAACCAACTGCATCCTTTACCCTGTCAACAGCAAAGACCTGCAGCATATCTGGGTGAGAACACAGCCAAAGGGAGCCAGGGCCTGGTGGTTTGGAGGGATGCTGCTGTACTTCAAGTCTTTCTTGAAGGCGAAGCATCCATGTTGTGCAAGATGCATCTGCAGTTTGGTTTTATTTTAAAAACCTCCCTAGCAGAAGATGATGCAGCATCTCCTCATCTCCCCATCTGTTCTGTGTTTCTCATCACATTGCTGAGACCAAATTGTCTTGAAGAGCTAGACTGACATTAAATTATGTGAGAACTCCTGCACTGAGTGTGGAAAGCTGGTGTGGCAACCTGACCAGGGCAGCCCGTGGCCGTGGCCCAGAGCTGCTGAGCTGCGACACCACTGCTGCTTAAACAGACTATAAAAATGCTGAGATGAGTCAAGCATGTTTCTGTTGAGCTGGAACAGTCTCAAACATATCTGTTTCTCTCTTTGAGTGGATAGTTGGTTTCCAGGGACCAGGTGGAAACCAACTGGTTGGTTTCATTGTTCTTTCATTGTTCTTTTTCCTCTGAGATAAAGATAATTTGGAAGTGAAGAGCAGGAATGTCATGACACATCCCAAGTCACAGCCTGCAGCAAGACAGTAGGATATGAGCTCCTCTGGGATGAAAAATTAGTCTTAGTGATAAAATTGGCTCCAGCTACAACAATTATTTTTAAAGTTTTGTTTCCTGTTTTCATCACAGCCTTTCATGTATGGTGACTACATAGCCTATGACTGCTGGCTGGGCAAGGTCTATGACTTGAAGAACCAGGTCATCCTCAAGCTCTCCAATGGAGCCAGGTACTTCTCTCCTTCGTGTAGAAAACTGTCCCCCCGGTTTTCACAATCCTGATCTGTTTTATAAGAACAAGAAACAGTTTGGGCTTCATTTACATAGTGATAAGTTATCTGCTTGCATGATCTTCTGATGTAGAGCAAGAGAATACTTCTTTCTCTGAAAACATTGAGATTCATTGACAACCCTCTGGAAAAGCTGTAGTCTGAAAAGTGACAGTTTTTTCCAATCCCAGCAGATCAGTGCTCCAGAAATAAAGCACATTGGTCTTTAAACTGTGTTTCTCCTCTGCAAAAGTAGCTGTTTAAGATGGGTGGTTGTTCCAGACTATTTCTCAGTAGGAGAGCATAACTTTACCGAGATGCAGGGAGAATTCTTACCTTAAAAAAGGGTCTGTGAAATGGTGGAAATTTGCAGGCTAGTGGTTTCTATCGAAGATGAAAAAGCTACCCAAGATAGAACAGCTTTCTTTTTCACTGAATTTTTTATAAATGAAAACACAATCCAAAGCCTAGAGAAAGATTTAACCAGAGATATTGAAAGAAATATATGGTGAAATTTCTGCAAAACCAGCAGAAGGATCTGAATTCTGTTTCTCTTGCATATGAGACAGTGACTTGCATGCCAACCCTTACGGATTTACTATATTCTCTGTTACTGAGGCCTGTCTTATCCAACAAACTCTTGATGCAAGGCAAGGAAGGAACCAGTGGAGGGCCAAGAGGCGTATGGGCCTGGCAGCTGGGGAGTAGCCCATCTGTCTTGTAAATTGAGTGTTGACATTGATGTTTAAAACACAACAATCAAATCCCCAATCCTGCAGCCAGCTCTGAGTCTAAGAGAAGTGATTAATGTGGGAGCTGTAGCAGATGATTGGTGGATGCATCTGAGAGTTTGACTGTGTTACTGTGCAGTTAACCCAGGCTGGAAGGTTCTTAAAACTGCATTAAACTAGGAGAGAAAAATAGCCACACATCTATCTGTAATGCTTGCAGTTACTGGTGCAATTTAAAACGTTGCTTGGAATCTTGTACCGGCTCCTGCACAGCTGTGTAAAGTGAAGTGCTGCTTGCAAAACCTTTTCCTAATGAATCATTTGAAATGCCACCAGAACTTACTCTGGAAATGAAGCTATCACTAAAGGAAATATGCCCAAATTGCCTTTAGGTCCCAGCATGGTGTGAGTAACAGATGGGACCTCTGCAGCTGACAGATCTTGTCCAGCACCCAGCCTGTTACTTAGCTTGGTTTTTCACATGTTGAATGGGACCTTTAGATACTTTTAATGCTTTTACAGCCTGTCTATAACCAGTGCCCATAAAAGCTCAGTGATACACTGCTGGGTGTATGGCCAGACCTGCTCAGGCAGTATCAGTTCCTTGGGTGCTGTTTGCTTTTGGGGTGGATGGCTCTGGAAATGTGACCATGTGTCTCCTGTCTGTTTCCAGGTGTTCCATGAGCACAGAAGATGGAGCCAAGCTGTATGATGTTTGTCCCCACGTCAGTGACTCGGTGAGCTGCCGACTCTCCTGAGAGTCCTTTGATCAACTTTGTCTTGGAAACTTTTTATGCAGGAGGGAGGGAGAAGGCAAAATTCATAGGCATTTATTAGTCCTGAAACTTTATCACTTACAGTAACAGTTTAAAGCTGAAGTTAGTCATGAGCAAGGTTTGAGGAGATATTACAATTGATACATCCAACTGGTTTCTTTGTAAACAACTTGTGTAACACTGTCAGCTGGCTGGTGTCAAGGCAGTTCACTCACTGCTCCTTCTATCTGCATGTGCTTCTAAAGGCTCTTACTCAATTTACTGCTTTTAAAAACTGTTCCTCTTCAGGAAAAAGGTGTTTTGTTTAACAGGTGTTCTGCTAGAAGCAGGTTTTCAGGTCATGTAAGAGAATGTCTCTTGTTACTGCAGTCCGTGGAGTTTTTTGAACTGAGACATGCCACCATACTGGCATTTTCCAAATCATGTGGCAGGGAAGGTTTTGCTTGCTTTTGGGTAAAACAGTTTGCTGTGTGATGGGATCTAACCTCTCTCACTTTCAAAGGCTGATGACAGCTTGCTTGTTCTTCCTAAGGGCCTTGCTGCACTGCTGGCAGCAGTGTTGGGAGATGGCAGAGGATGACGTGTGATTCTTAGGAACTAGCAAAGCACTGAGCTCTTATCCCTTCCCAGCCTTCAAAGCAAAGGTCCCTTTGATCTAAAACTGCACTTCTGCTAAAACTTGATGCCAGCTTGTTGAAGAGTAAATGGAATATCAGTTCAATAGGATGTGCTGCTGTGGTTTTCTGGTTCTGTACAGAAAAGGAGTGGTCTGTCACTCGATATTCTCCAATACCTCAGTCTCTGCTACTTTGGGTTGTGCAGTGTATTTTCTGCTCACTAAATGGATGTTGTAGCAACATTTAGCTTCTGGTTACCCAATTTAGAGATGGCTTGTTTTGAGTCAGGCTGCCTTTAAAGTGTACAGAGTCCTCTGGGGAATCGCAGTTTGGGCTGAATCACAGGCTGTCTCCAGTGTTACTCTTGATCCTGTGCTCAGAATTGCTGTGTGTTAGATGGTTACCTGACTTAGATCTTGTCACACTGCTCTTATCCCCTCTGACAAATTACAAGACTCAATGCAGTTTTATGCTCAGTATTTTATCTACCCTAAACTGCTCTGTCCGCCCCCACACTCTGAATCTCAGTATCAATGGGAAGGAGCTCTAGGAAAGCAATTGTTGTGTTTACTGTCCTGTTTTTGTTTTCAAAGAACTGTCGTATTAACTAATCCACCTGAGACAAGAATAATACTTACACATTAAATTTGACAAGCAGAGGAGTGAAGGCACACATCCTTTGCCTCTGAAAGATACAGGTGCTTGAATTAGAGCATGGAAAAGAGAGAGATGTCCTTGCCCTGCTGACCTTGGCTACCTTGTTACTGAGAACCTCTGTGTGGAAATATGCATCTTTTGTTTCTTGCAAGTACCTTTGCTTCTCCTGCACCAAGTCCTGGTCCTGTTTGGATGTGTGACAGAGCAGGTTGCTATAGGAACGGCTGGCTTGCCTTCAGGAGAGGACGAGATACAGGAGATGGGCATCTTGCAGACTTTACCTTTATAGTTAATTGTACTGATCACAAAAGGTGGAAGGGAAATGCTGGGATATTAAATCTTAGAGTCCTTTATGCTGTTTTTCTCCCCTCCATTACTCCCACAGGGTCTCTTCTTTGATGATTCATATGGCTTTTATCCTGGACAAGTCCTCATCGGGCCATCTAAAGTGTTCTCCAGTGTGCAGTGGCTCTCAGGTGTGAAGCCTGTTCTGAGCACAAAGAGCAAGTTCAGAGTGGTGGTGGAAGAGGTAAGGACTGATACCCTGACACATGGCCACCTTCTGCCTTGCATGGTCCCTGGCTGGCTGTTTGGAGCAGAGTCAGCTTGCCATGGTAACCTCCCAAGAGCAAATGTGCTGTGGCTGTGGTGTTCTGAGGTGACAAATTTCTCACTGGGGACTGGCAGGACTTTTTAGCATCCTAGCGAGGGTACCTGCTGGCACCCTGTAAAGTAATCATGTGTCAGCACACTCAGAGGGCAGTACTGCTGATCATTAGGGCAATAGGAGCACATCTTCTATTGAAACTTAATGTTGCATGCTGTCCAAAAAGGGAGAAATATTGCTGATTCTTTGCTTAAAGAAGGAGCAGCTCCAAGTCCATTAGCATATCTCTTTGTGACATTGGACTGCTGATTTATATGTACCATAGCTTCCTTCCCAAGTCACTTGTCTTTCCTTGAAGATAAAAGCTGTAGAATCTGTTGTCAGGGGTCAGGCTATGGGGGCACTGTGATTGTCCTGGATGTGGTGAAACTTCACTTGCCCATATTAAATGATAAAAGCAGTTTTACACTTTCCTGTACATAAACTTTCAGATCTGAGACACTGGTCTGGGAAAGTCTCTGAAATGTGTAATTGCCTTTTCTGTCACTACATTGTAGGTACAGGTGGTAGAACTAAAGGTTACTTGGATCACTAAAAGCTTCTGTCCTGGAGGTACTGACAGTGTGAGCCCTCCTCCCTCAATAATCAGCCAGGAGAAGCTGTCCAGGTGAGATCCCTTGAAAACCTTTTTTCACTCCCAGCACTCAGGCCCTGGAGACTGTGGGTGACAGGCCTACCAAGTGAAGAGACACAATGCTGCTGTTTCCAGTGGGATTTTTTTTTCCACATTGCATGCCTGCATATCCCAGAGCTTCAAAAATATGAAAGAGCAACTTCCAAATTAGTTTAGCAGACACTTGAGTTACCAGCACGAGGGCAAGCATCCTGCTAATGCCAAGTTCTCTCCAGCTGGTAGGTCAACAGAGAGGTGTCTGGCAGCAGCTTCCTTCTTCCCCTGTCCTTCCACTCCTGCCTGGAGCAGGCTGCAGCTCCGTGTGGGTCAGGGGTGGGGCTCAGGGGTGCGGCTGCAGCCCGGGCTGGTGCTCAGGCAGTAACTGGTGCCCTCTGCAGGCTGCAGCTGCTGGAATGGGCTGGGAAAGCTCAAAAGACAAGTCAGATGAGCAGCAGCACTGTCAGTGTGGGTTCTGCCTGGAGCTCCTGCACTGGAGGGGAGCAACTCTCAAATTACAGCAAAAAACCCCAAATGTCTCTTGGCAGCTCTCTCTGGGGGGAAGGGGGGAGCTACAGGGAGAGGAGTGCTTTGTGTCCCACCCAAACCCTTTGTATCCCCACCCAGTCCCTGGTGAGATTCCCCCTTCTCCTTTAGAATTGTGTGCCTGGAAATGATTTGGTGTGGTGCTCTGCCACCCCTGCAGCAGCACTGTTGGTGTGAGGCCACGCCAGCCCTGTGAAGGCTCTGGGCACTGCTGGGTTCTGTTACTGTTCTGTGCTCACGGCTCTCCTGTTCTGCCAGGGTAAAGCGTCTGGGGTGCTTTGACCATGCCCAAAGGCAGCTTGGGGAAAGGTGCCTCTACGTGTTCCCAGACAAAGTGGAACCTGCAAAAATCACCTGTGAATGTCCAGAGAGGAACTGTGTCCTGGGTGAAGGATCAGTAGCCAAAAAGGTGAGTTGAGGGGTTGAGGGAGGCGTTGACTTCTCTAAGCTTTTGTGGTCACTGTGGCTTTTAAAGCAGAGATCTTCCTGGTAGTCATGTGGTCTGAAATGTGACACCTGAAGTGGTTGTGAAGAGTAATGGCTTGTTGTTGCCAGCAGGGAAGTCACCTTGTGGAGCAGTCTGACTGCTCCAGGTGAAGCATGCAGCTAACACCTTGAGAGAACATGAACAGGGCCTCAACACAGAAGTGTCACCTTGCAGGGGTCAAGTGTGCTGTGACAGCTGGGACTTAAAAACATGTTGTTTTCCTTAGCATTCTCATGGAGCTGAAATGTTCCGTTAAATCCTTGCTGCAGTGAAACAGGGAAGTTGTTTTTGCTTCCTAGGCCAGTTGAGTCATGCTGTGGTCTCTACCTACTGGCTGTAGAGCCATGATGTTCCTAGAATAACAGGATGTCATCGGTGTGTAGATGGTGACCTCTCTGCATGTCTTTGCATGTTACATGGACTTAATTGGGCAGCTTCTTGTGACCTTCCATAACAAAAAAGTTCAATACGTGGTTAAAATAAGCTGAAGGAGCAAAGCTCACTTTACTTGAGCTAGTGCAGTGCTGCTCCTAAGCAGAGCACTGTGAGATGCTGGTTTGCAGAGTAGTCTGGTGCAGGTGAAATTTGCAGAGCCCCATAGGTGCTGTTTTTCCTGCACAAAGCTGAGCATTCCCCTGGAATGGCTGGCTGGCAGCCTGATGAGTGTCCAGGCACAGGTCTGACCCACATCTGCTCTCTCCAGGTGAGACGGCTGCTGAAGAAGCAGATCGTGAAGATCATGTCCTGCTCCCCGGAGTCTCAGGGCACCAGTGAAGCCCCTGAAAAAGAGTCTGCTGCAGCTGCTGACCAAAAATCAGAAGAGCTTAAGCCTGAATCCAAGTGTGATCTGGATGACTCTTCCAACAGTGCACCAAGTCCTGGGGAGAGAAAGGAGGAGCAGCCTGAAGAAACAGGGAAGGAGAAAGGGGGAACAGCAGCACGGCAGCAGCAGCCTCCCTTTCTCCTGAAGGAGGAAGGGCTGCCTGACTACCGGCTGCAGTCCATGGAGCAGGATGCTGACGATGAGGCAGCTGATGACACTGATGACACCAGTTCTGTCACCTCTTCTGCTAGCTCCACTGCCTCGTCCCAGAGTGGCAGTGGCACCTGCCGCAAGAAGAGCATCCCTCTTTCCATCAAAAACTTGAAGCGGAAGCACAAGAAGAAGAAGACCAAGGTTTCACGAGAGTTTAAGCCAGGAGACAGGTGAGCTGGATTTCTACACCCCTGTGTAATTGCCAAAATCTCCCTTCCCAAGTGCTCAGCTGTAAAGCACCACCTGAACTCAGGTGCAGGATGATGGGGAGTTTGGGCACCACTTGGTAGTAACTGACAGCAATTATCTTGTGATGACTGTGCAGTGGCCTGTGTGGAATCAGCCTGGTCTCAGTCCAGCCTCTGATGAAACTGGGGCCATGTGACCTGACACTGATGCTATTCCATTTCAGCTGTGCCTCGGGGCATCGACAGCATATCTGTGCTCTGCTAGACTCTGTGTGCAGGGAAAGAGGTGAATAAAGATCACACAGCTTAAACATGACACTAATTGGTTACCTTATTGGCAGCTTCTGCAGAAACCATGCTAGGAATGGACAGCTTATCCTAGAGAGCTGTCTCCAGAGCAGCATGGAGCTCTGAGCTGGCAGGTGGTAGTACTGCCATGGTCTCTCTTATCCTGGCCCTGCTCTGCAGAGATCTGCAATTTTTGCCAGCAGTATACTTCTTAATACTAGGATTTTTTAATTAATAAATTACACTCACTCCTTGAGAGCCTTGGAGGAATTGATTTCAGTAGCTTGGGGGAGGGAGCACTGCATGTATCTGCCCATTTCTAGATAAAACTGGATCTCAGCAGTTTTGGCCTTTAACTTAGGAATGTTTAAACTGTTTTCATGGGATGCAAGGACATCTGACAAGTGGTCTGCCTGTCTTCAGGCTTCACTGAGCTGCTTAGTTGTGTACAGATTCTGCATCAATTGGTGCAAGAGAACATGAGAATTCTCCCAGGAAAGTGACATTATCAGAGATTATTCAAGAGATCCACTAGTTTGAGAATGTCATGAACTTCATTTGCATTTTTTGTAGGTATTTAGCCTTGCCTGTGAGTGATTCTTGTAGTCCTTGTAAGTTCTGGAGAAATTAGATTTGAAGGTCACAAAGCCCAGCAGAGCTCCAAGTGTGAGAAAAAATGGGAGTGTGTGATAGAGTTCCTGGGAGCGGATTCTCGGTTCACTCTTCATGTCTCACTCCCCCGCTGAGTGTCTCTGTTTTACTGAAGGTTTTGCTAAGGAGAGCTAGCTGGGGCACCTGGTGACTCCCTGTACCATACAGGCAGTGGGGAGAAATCCCTGTGCCAGCCCCAAGAAATTCCAGTGCTGGATCAGGGCGGCTCCATACAAGGAGATGCAGAGATAACCATGACACAGAGTAGGGGTTAGAGGCTTTTTCAGCACAGACTGAGAGCCCCCAGCTGATGCTGTGAAGGGTACTGTGGCAGCTGGGCACAGCTCAGTGTGAGGGGCCAGTGCTGTTGAATATTCCTCTGGGGTGCTGAGGAATCAGATGTTTCTCTGGTCATCAGAGATGTTCTGCCAGGCACTGCTGAGAAATGCCCAGTGCTTGGGCTGCCTGCACTTGGTCACCACATGTGATGTGTCAGTTCCTGGGCAGCCTGGCTGCAGGGGCCAGCTCAGCATGTGGCTTTGCCATCAGTGAGTGACCTGCTGCAGCTCTCTGTGCAGCACACAGACCGCTGGATATCTTTTAGTGAGGGTATTACAGGGATTTTTATTAACATCAAGTTTTGATTTTTGTTTGAAGCCACTGCTGCAGACAAGAGAGCCTCATTTCTTTGCACAGCCTTTCCACTCCCATCCTCAGCAGCACATGTCCTATGTCCACCAGACATGTCCTATGTCCCCCAGAAACCATCTTGTTGTGGATCACACACACACGTGGCCTCTTACAGACCCTTCTCTCATAATTTCTACTGTTGAGTGCTGGCCCTGCTAAAAACTTCATCTTGTTTCCATTTAAAAATATTTGTCTGACATTAATAAAAACAGGGCTGGGGGCAAACAGCTGTATTTGCCTATTGTATCTTCTTTCTGATTTGGTTCTGAAACCAACATAAATCCAGCACTTCTGTTATTCTGGAAGGCCTGGCCAGCAAAGTAGAGGAAAGATTTAAAGCCAGTGTGGGATTTGGTTTGTTCTGTTCTGTAGGATTTGGTTTGTTATGTGCTGTAGGAGGGATGAAATTAGTGGAGGGCTCATTAGAAGAGTGTCCAGCTAGGCTGTCTCTCCTGCCCAAGCACTTTGCCTCCTCAAGCCCCACAGCAGAGAACCAGCATGTGGTCAATTGTGGCGTGTTTGGATTTAATTTCTGTGCTGCAGAGACACGTATATGTTTGAACAGCTGGGAAGGACATTTTTCCCTTTTAGAAAAAATCCTTTTGCTTTACCCACATTCAGTGTGTAGCCTCTTTTTATTTTGTTTTTTTTTTCTCTCTGGAAGGGCTGTGATAATTTATCTTTCCAGTCATGTGTTCTTCTAATTTCAAAGACTCCTCAGAGCTGGAAGGTGCTCCAGTGGAGAAGATCTCAAGCTTCAAACTATTTGAAGCTCCTGTCATGCTTCTGTCAGGGGCAGAAAGTGGGTCCTAGTAGATGTTAATTTGCCTCCATAGGAATAAAAGTGAACTCAGCAGGAGCTTCCTGAAAAGTCAGTCCTCCTTCAGCAATGTAACACCTGCAGGGGTTGAGAACCCATCAAAACAAAGCCTGCTGCGTAGCTGTGTCCATGTGTTCTACACGGGGTTTCCTGACTTGCTTCCCAGCCTGCTGATCTGTGTACCTTTGTGGTGCTGAGGTCCATCTTGATCCCTGATGTTCCCTTTGGCAACTCATTGCCTTTGTGTGCTGCCAGGGTTGCTGTGGAAGTGGTGACCACGATGACTTCAGCTGATGTGATGTGGCAGGATGGCACCGTGGAGACAAACATCCGCTCCAATGAGCTGATCCCTGTCCATCACCTGGACAACAATGAGTTCTGCCCCGGCGATTTTGTGGTGGACAAAAGAGGTATTGGATGTCAGAACAATGCTCTTAATTGCACAGTATGGCTCAGTTTGGATTCCCCTAATTTGCCCTGTAGCTGTTAGTGCTCACTTGGGGTGGGCACCTGACAGGGACAGCAGTGATTCAGCTGTCTTGGTGGGAATGGCAGCAGAGAACCATTATTTACATAACAAAGGTGAACTATGACAACAGGAAGGATGTGGAAAGAATAAATACCAAGGATCCAAACTAGGATTTTCAGTATTCCTGCTGAGCAGGAGTTGCCCACCTTGAAAGTGCCAACAGCTCTGAGCTCAGTCCCAGAGTGAGGGGAGAAACAAACAGCTTACCTCAGGCTGTTTTCTCTGTATGGTTGATTTACCATGACCCTCATGTTTTTTTTCATTGAGAGTTTTGGGATCCAGAGGCCTCTTCTTGAATCCCTTTTCTTCACCGAAACAATTGGTGATGCTAGTGAGGGCCACAGGACAAGTTCAAGGAGACTTACAGTTTTTTTGATATGAAATATTGATGATGCCATTTGGCTCTCAGCTCCTTTTCTAGCAAGGATAGACCCTCAGCAGTGGGGACCAGAAGACACTCAGGCTGGGAAGCAGGAAAGCTGGCTTAGCATAAAGAGAGGCTGTTTTATGTGGCCATTTCTGATGAGTAATGTCTGACTGGTCTTCTGGGTTACACGTAGTCTGTGGAAACTAAAGTTACCCGTCAGTTCCAGCTCTACCATTCTAGTTTGGCAACAATTCTCACTGTGTAGGAAGAAGTGTTTTTCCTCATGCCATTCACAAGTGGAAGGCTTTAGCCATGAGAGCCCAGGAGCTGACAGCCTCAGTCACTGAGCAAAGTCTGTGCTCCTTTGCCTGATTTGTCTGTTTTATTCCTTACCATTGTGACCAATAGCTCAGAGCTCCCAGGATCCTGGGTTGTATGGAGTGGTGCAGTCTGGGGACCACATCGGTCGTACCTGTGTGGTGAAGTGGTTCAAGCTGAAACCCAGTGGAGATGATGTGGAGGTAAGTGCAGGAGCCAGTGCCTGCTGCAACCAGCGAAGAGAAAGCAGCCACAAAATAACACAAACCTCACAGATAAGCCTGGAAATCAACTCCGCATTGATTGTGTGTCCTTGAGGAAGGGAGCAGTGCTTATGGGCATGGGAGACTTAGCTAGAGGTGATGTCACTTCATACTTGTAGATGCCTGTGAGGTGGCAAAGACCAGGCAGATAATTTACATCCTGTGGTATCATCAGGTTCTGGTATGGATGAATATTTTTGCTAAAGTTGTCACAGACAATTGATTATTGAGTTCACTATAAGAATTTTTCCTCCCCATGTCTTTGCATGGTTCATAGAAAGAGGATCAATCTATTGCACCTTGTTGTGCTTGCCTCTGCCAGGTACTATTGCCCATAGTTACCCTAATGCCTTTTTCTTGGGATTTATAGGAATGCTCTATTTTCCAGAGTCTTGGTAGACTGCAGTCTAGTTGGAGCTGAGAGGGGGCCTCGACACTGCTTTGTCTTAGCCTGCCAGGCCACATTGTCATAACTGAGCAGGGCCCTTCACATGCAGAAGCAGAACATGTGTCTGGCCTGGGGTTGTGCTTCACTTATTACTCATAATTCATGAGCTCCTAGCTCTCTTTCTCCAGGAGAAATCAAAGGAAATATGTTTCCCATTAAATGACAAGGTTTTTTGTCATATACTCCCTGTTGCATTGGATAATTTCAAAAGTAAGCTCTTGCCCTTTGGGCCCCAGTGAACTGCTTTGAGAAATCTGGGTGTTCAGAAGGGAGTAAAACACTGTGGTTGCACATCTCCTCATCATGGTGACATGGACCCTGAGGTAAAAGTGAGGGTGAGCAGATGAGACAGAATATCTGCTTCCTTCTGTTGTGCCTTGATCCACATGTGACTGGATGAGGTGACAAAGAGGGACAGCAGCAGCCCCTTGCAGGCTGTTGGAGCAGCTGAAAAGGGATCAAATAAAACTCAAAGTGCTTTGGAGGGCTGAAGGTGTGTTCTGGGGGTCAGTGCAGCCTCGTGGGGCTGACGTGTTGCACTGTGTCTCCGTGCAGCTGATCGGGGAGGAGGAGGATGTGAGCGTGTACGACATCGCCGATCACCCCGACTTTCGCTTCCGCACCACCGACATCGTCATCCGCATCGGCAACTCGGACGGAGCCGCGGCCAAGGAGGACGAGGTGGGTCCTGGGCACGGTGACCACAGGCCCCACATGGGCATCCGAAATAAACTCCCTAGCTTCCTGGTTTTGTATTGGTGTCCCCTGCTGTCATGAGTAACACATCAGAGCTCTGTCTGGTGGAGATGCAACCTTGAAATCCTTTGACCTTGATGACAGTCTGCAGCAGAGCAAGAGTGAAGCTGAGACAAGAACTGAACATATGCCTGAGGGCTTTTCATAGAGCTCTTGCTTAGGATTTCAGAGTTACTTGTAATAAAAGGATATTCTGTGGGCTCCTGAGCAACCATGAGGTGGTTTTGTCATGAAACCGGTTTCACTTGGCAGCAGAAGACTGGAGTTCAGCTATGGCAACTGAGCTGTGTTCATGTTAATTTTGTTGAGCTGATTGATTTCCTTGAGGGAAGAAGGAACAAATTATATTGTAGAGGAAACACCCCTGGAGGTACCTCCAGCTTTTGAGCCTACTGCCCTAAAAAAGTGTTAAAAGATGTAGTGTGGCTCTTACAGCATGAAACACATCCCAGCCTGCTCAGCTGACCTAAATAACCTGCTGCAGGGCAAGGTGCTCCTTGCCTGCACACCCTGCAAGACTGTGGCTTGTTTGTTCATGCCTATGCTCTCTGAGGAGCCCCTGGTGCTGGGTGTTGGGGGGGCTGAGGGCACCCCACTAGAGGGCACCCCCATTCCACAGAAGACCTGTCCCTTGCTGGCACTGAAAGGCCACTGCTCCTGTCAAAGATCAGGATCTCCTGCCAGACCAGCACCCCCACTCCTTGTGGAGAACAGTTCTCCCCACCTCCATGGCATGTGGTTTCTGTACGTAGGATGCAGGTTGCTCTAGGTGGTTCTCCAGCTGGGGAATATGTTTCTCAAATCCTTTCTGCTCTGCACTGAAGTGCCTGGGGAAGAAAAGGGACTGACAAACCACTCTTGTCTCCACAGCCTTCGGTCGGACAGGTGGCTCGTGTGGATGTCAGCAGCAAGGTGGAAGTGGTGTGGGCTGACAATTCCAAGACTATCATTCTGCCTCAGGTGAGGTCCTGTTCCAGCTCCCAATATCACTGTAATTCTTAGCTGAGTGACAAGATGTGGGTTTAAATCCTGTGTGCAGAGAAATTCACTGGGTGAGGGACTCTTGCTCTGTTGATTGGTGCAGTCCCATATGGTAGGGTGGCTTTCCAGTTCTGTTACCACAGGCAAATCCTTTTGTCAGGAGGTCTGGGCAACTAGTTGGTCATAACTACTCTCTAATCTAGTGATTAGGAAAGCCTGGACAGGTTCTCTTTGCATTAACAAGTGTCTCCCAGCTCTGCCCACAGCCCTGCTCCTAGCCTGCAGCACCTGGTGCTTTGCAGAGCTCAGGGATCATTGGTTCTGTCTGGAGCCCGGGTTAGTGCATTGCCCAACCAGGGCACTGCCAAAAGATGATTGCATGTTCTGTCTCTCTTGTGAAATGCCACCATAGTGGGGTTTTTGCTAAAGAAGCTCCTCCAGAAGCTGGGCCAGATCCACAAATTGTCACCTTAGCTAACCTAGGGATCAGACTCAAATCTTATCCCAGGGCAGGGAGGGAAAGGGTTGAGTGCAAGCTGAAAAATACAGATGCAGCCACACTGCTAATCCACTGCACCCTGCCGATTTGTCTGGGGTTCTTTTAAGGCTTTTGTTGTAATGTCTTGTACTCATGCTTGCTACTCCTCATAGAGTTTCATCCCATGTCTTCTCTCCTTGTTGCCTGGAATGAAGGCAGACAGCCTAAAGATACAAAACAACCTACAGCTGTAGAGTCCCATTCTGTCACTGACAGAGCAACCACTGCCTCCACTGCAGAGATGCCTTAGCAAGTACAATGTACTTGAGCAAGATTCCTTTTTAAACCAAGCAGCTCTGCATTAATTACAGTAGAATAGTCAATGCCTGCACTGTGGCAGTGGACTGGGGCGTACAAAGCAGGCTGCTGTCTCCCTTCCCCTTTGTCACATGTGCTTGGATCACAGGCACAATCAGAGGTCTGATGCGTGCTCCACAAAGGGCTGTTCTCACACTGCAGTGCCAGGGCTCTGCAGCAGCTCCTGCTGTGTCACGCCAGTCCCTTCGATTCTGCTCCTCTGCGTAATTATGGGAGTTAGAGAAATGTCAGAAGCATGAATTATCAGTTGGTAAAACCATGATTTATCAATGCCTGACCATGTGCCCAGGGACGAGCTGTCTGGGTGCTTTTTCACAGCTCTAAAAATAAAGATGGCATAACAGGCTAATTAACTTTCCAACTCAGATTTGGATTAGCTTTGAGGGGAGTGAGTTTTGATGGCTTTTCATGCCTGCAGTCACTTGTGTTGAACCCAGCTAACCTCTGCTAGCTGCCTGTCTCAGGGTGGCACAGGACTGGCTCAACAGTGCTGGTTCACTTGAAGGCTTTGACAAGATGACTGAGGGTCCCAGTGCTTTAGCCTCTGGGGTCATATCTTGCAAGATTAAGAGGATTCTTGGGCTGTCACTCAAGTATCAGAAGCTTGTGGATACAATGCTCCCATCTTGTCACTGCAAACACAGCCCTGTAAAGGTGTTCTTGCTCCCCTGGTTCTGTGTTGGTGCTTAAAGCTGGAGGAGGTCTGTAACCTCTGCAGAGGGACCTCCTGAGATGCCGCATGTGCAAAAGCAAGTTGTAGGAGGTGAGGCTGGATGGAGTGGGGATGTGTTCAGCCTCCAGTAGTGAGAGGGAAGAGAGCATTTTATGTAAGAGCTTATTCAGCAACTTGGGTGAGGCTCCATTGTCCTAGCTGAATTTTAAGCAGTAGCCACATATAACAGCTAAAGCAGTCTAGCAAGGCTCTGTTGGCAAGTAGTGCGTGCCACGGGAGAGGAGAGCTGCTATGGGAATGTGTTCCTGGTTCCAGCATTGTCTCTGTGGAAGGACAGAGTGTGGAGGCAGCCAAACCAGGGCTCTGTGCCAACACAGTTGCTGGTGCAGAAGCAGGACCAGAAATACCAATTCCTCACATGATACCAAATACCTTCTGAGCTCTGTGTTCTGAAACCCTGGGGCATCCAGGTAGCTGTGGGACACCTGCCTGCTCTCCAGGGCTGGATCCCAGGCACTGGAAGGACTGCAGCCCATCTAGAGATTGCCCTAGTTTTACCCCCAATGCCATAGTTGGAAAAGTGGAGGATGGGACTGTGTGGTTTCATAATCTGTGCCAGTATAGATGGAATGGGTTTAAACAGCCCAACCAATTCCAAATGGAAACTCCTTTTTCATTACTTACTTTTAAAAACAACTAAAACTGTGCTTCAGCCTAAGTCTCGTGTAATTCTGCTCTCCTTTAGCACTTGTACAATATTGAATCAGAAATTGAGGAGTCAGACTATGATTCTGTTGACGGCAGCACCAGCGGGGCATCCTCAGAGTGGGAGGATGAAAGTGACAGCTGGGAGACAGATAATGGCCTCATGGAAGATGACCACCCAAAAATTGAGGACTTTGAGCCTGAGGAACCAGCAGCAGAGGAGGTGAAAAAAGTAGAACAAGAAGTCCAGGGAGCTGTGGCTATGGCAGTTGCAGATCTTGCTACAGAGAAAGCTGGCAAGGATGGAGCCCCAAAGAGCTTCCGGGAACTAAAGGAGGCCATCAAGATCTTGGAAAGCCTGAAAAATATGACTGTGGAGCAGCTGCTGACTGGCTCTCCCACCTCCCCAACTGTGGAACTGGAAAAACCCACTCGAGAGAAGAAGTTCTTGGATGATATTAAAAAGCTGCAGGAAAATCTAAAGAAGACCTTGGATAATGTGGCTATTGCTGAGGAGGAAAAGATGGAAGCCATGGTAGAGACAGAGAAGAAGGAAGAAAAAGCAGAGGCACAGACACCAGTGAGGTCAGAGTGGCCCAGTGAGACACCAGTGCTCTGCCAGCAGAGTGGAGGGAAGCCTGGAGTCACCTTCACCAGTGCCAAGGGAGAAGTGTTCTCTGTGTTGGAGTATGCTCCAGGTGAGTGTGGGATACTCAGTCCTTCTCTGCTGTCCTGCAGTGTTTCTTTATCCAAAACCTATGCCTCAAACCTTTTGGATTCTGTATTCTCTCTTCTTCTTAGTCATTTTCATAGCTCATTAACTAGAGAAGAGAAATTAAGCCAACTTCTGTAGCACAGTGTGTTCTGGGACCTCAGCATGGCTTTTAGATAGCATCTCTAGGCACTCTTGCACCTTCCCAAGCCCCAAAAGCGTGCTTCCCTCTTTCCCAGGGTGGTGACTAACATTGGAGGGCTGCAGACATCAGTTGCTTTCCACTGCAGACATTTCCTTGCAAGTTGCAGGGTTTGTTCAGGCTTTTTTTTTTTTTTCCAAGGCTGAATTGGTTGAGGAGCAGAGCAAAAACAGCTGGTGTCCTTGTTCTGGGTGTCCTCAGTGAGTGGGTTTCCTTATTCACTGTCACCAGGGCTAGTGGCCAGAGATAAAAAAGAGCATCTGGCTGTATGGAACATGGGTGACAGTAGAGCCCAAGGTGCTCCAACCAGGCCAGACCTGGGTGGGAAAGGTGGCCAGACTGTTGTGAAGCTGCGGGTGTGGGCAAGGGAAAGTGGGGAGCTGTGCTTAGGCTTGGCAGGGAAAGGGCCATTGCTCTGTGGGATTGTCCCAGCTGTGGGACAAGTTTCCTTGCTGGGCCACAGGGGACAGTGTTGTGTGAGACAGTGAGAACAGGAGATGCAAGTTGTGGTTGCTGTACTGTGTGGGAAATAATCTCTCCTGCCTCCTGGCTCAGCACCAAAGCAAGTTAACTCCTCTCTTGCACATGATTCATATTACACATGGGTAGATTTGCCTTCACGAGGAACCTGTGGCAGTTTTCAAAGGCAAGCTGTAATTCTGTTGTCTTCCTTGTCCCACAGATTCCCATGCCTTCAAGAAAATGGAGTTCCAGCCCCCAGAAGCCAAGAAGTTCTTTAGCACCGTGCGGAAGGAGATGGCTCTGCTGGCCACCTCCCTGCCCGATGGCATCATGGTGAAAACCTTCGAGGATCGAATGGCAAGTGCCTGCTCTCAGATGCCTCTGTGGTAGTGCTGGGCTCAGCATCCAGATCCCTGTCTTTGGAATTCCCTGCTTAGCCCTAATCCTTTGCATTAGAGCTGCAGGAATGTGTGCACCATGTGAAACAGGGCTGTAATTACCCAAAATGGCTGCTTTTGCTGCTTTTGCATTCCCTGAGTCAGGGTGGCAAAAAAGGAGCTGCTGATTGCAGGGAGAGCCTGTTCTGGGTGCTGAGTGGGAAGACAGGTGGGCAGCCAGGAAGGGGCTGTGTCAGCAGAGAGTAAATTTGGGATTTTTGGCCCTCCTCGAAGCCCTGTTCCAGTTGCAAAGGTTCACTTTGCTCTCAGGGTGCAACTTCTGGCGGGGGAAGGTGCCCTGAGATGTGTTGCTTGAGCTGACACTTGAAAGGGCCAAGTTAATCACATCCCCAGTCTCCCTGCGTGTAAATACAGCTCTGCCAGGGTAAGAGGGTGTTTCCCAGTGCCTGACCTCCTGCCTCTCCCCACAGGATCTCTTCTCAGCACTTATTAAAGGGCCCACACGCACACCCTATGAAGATGGCCTCTTCCTCTTCGACATCCAGCTCCCCAACATCTACCCCGCTGTGCCGCCTCTCTTCCGCTACCTCTCCCAGTGCAGTGGGAGACTGAATCCCAACCTGTACGACAATGGCAAAGTGTGTGTCAGCCTCCTGGGGACCTGGATAGGCAAGGTAATGCTGTCCTCCACCTGTCCCTGGGGAGCAGGGGTTGTGCTGGGCTGCTTTTGGAACAAGTCACTTCCTACCAGACCTGGATGACTTCTCTCTTGGGTGGTGCTTGAGCTGGGGTGGCTTGGGCTTTGGGCACTGGTTGAGGTGTCTGGAGCAGATAACTGGTGTAGTTTGGCTTTTTCTGGGTCTGTATTTGGCTCAACTGTCTCTCCTCAATGAGAAGTCTGTGGTCAGTCCAGCCATAGCAGAGATGCCAACACCAGCATGGGGTGTGCTTATGGGTTAGGGCTCTGTCTTCCACACTGTGGACAAAGCATGTAGCATGGTACAGAGTCCAGCTGGAGACTTGGAATAAGCAGAGCCAGGGAAATAGGTTTTGAGCAGGACAGGGCAGCTGGGAAGGGCTTGGAATTGATGGCTGGTGTGTAAGGTTACACAGTTCCAGACAGAACTGGCCTGAGGGGATGTGGTGTGGGTAAAAAAATAACGGAGAGATGTGTTGTTGAGATGGGACACCAGCACATCACGTGCTCCTGGAGTCAGTTCCTTGTTCCTGCCGTGAGCCACAGGATGTCGGCAACAGGAATGCAGAACAACTGGGGCCTCACTTCATGTGACAATAGTCACAGAGCAAACTGATGGTGCTTCAGCCCTTTAACATATTTGTGTTTGCATTTCAGGGGACAGAAAGGTGGACCAGTAAATCCAGTCTCCTTCAAGTACTCATCTCCATCCAAGGTAAATGCTCCTGCCAAGCCTGTGGGGCAAGAAAAGGCAGAGGGAGGAAGGAATGCTGGTTTGTGGGGGGCATACAATTGGGATCTGCCACCCCAGTTGGATTAGTGCTGCCTTTTGTTCTCACCTTGCTGGACAAAGCAGTGTCCTTATCTCTCTGCTTGAGCAGTGGAAGCAGGTGCCAGCTTTTCTCATGCCCAGAGTTCTGGCTGCATCCCAGGGCTCTGACACAATGCTTTCCCTTCTTCTCACTGCAGCACAGAGTTGTCTGCTTGTTACTCTGAGCTGACAGAGGTGAACCACTGTGTCCTCAGCCTGTTACCAAAGTTAGTTGAAGTTGCTAAACTGGGCCTCATTTGCAGGACTTTTTTTTATCCCCACTGAGTCACCCGCCCATCCTACCTGGGACATGTTTTGCACATGATGCTGGTGTTTATGCTCCTACCAAAGCAGAGAATAATCAGGGGTGTGCCTAGATGAGCTCCAGGGCTTCCTGCCATGGGGCTTTGCTCTGCCCTATCCAGTTTGGGAGCAGACAGACTAAATCACATAACTTCCTCATGGGTGACTTTCTGTGCAGAGAGCTCACGCATGTGATGAGAAACCTTTGACACAGAGCAAAGGTTCCTGCTGACTGGAGGCAACTCCTGCTCCTCTGAGCTCCACAGTCCACCTGAATCCTCCTGTGGGGGAAGGACAGCACAATAAAAGCCTTTTCTCGTTTCCAAAGCCAAGGATCTGAATTTAGAAAATGAAATACTAAATGTTTTACTGGAGCAACTTGGTGTAAGGGGAAAATCTCCTCTCCTGCTGTCTGGGTTTTGAGAGACACATGATCTCCCCAGCTCTAATGCAACTTGTGGCAGGCTGCCAGCAGCCTGGCAGTGCTGGGGCTGTTGCTACATACCTGTAATTTCATTAGACCAGAAGTAAGCAGGAGAAATCTTGGTAAAGGTGACTTGTCAAAGTCTTCTGTGTCTCAGAACTGCACTGTCTGATGGGACTCTGCTGGATAGAGTGAGCAGAACTTTGAGCAGAACTTGGCCAGCTCAAAGCCTGTTGCTGCAGTCTGGCCTTTGTTCTGATTAAGAGGAGGAGGAAAATAAAAGCTTTTGTTGTGTTTGTGGGGTTTTTTGCAGGAGGGAAGTGAAAGGAGCTGTGAAACCTCTCCCTTCCTGCCCTTTTGACCTGCTCTGCTGTTGTGTGCCCTCTGCATTGTGCTGGCAGAGGGCCGTTCTTGCCAACCAAGGAACGTGGATGCCACTTGCCGCAGAGTCTGAGGTCCCTACCACGTCACACTATGCTCCCCTTGCAACCCCAGTCCTTTGCATCCTGCACCTTCTGGGGGTTCAGCCTGGCCTGTGCTTGTCCCTTGATCTTGACCCTCTTGCAGAAGTGGACTGGCAGGGGATGGCGATTCCTGCGTTCCTGCCTTAACCCCTCGGTGTCCCGTTCTGCCGGCAGGTCTCATCCTGGTGAACGAGCCCTACTACAACGAGGCGGGCTTCGACAGCGACCGGGGGCTGCAGGAGGGCTACGAGAACAGCCGCTGCTACAACGAGATGACGCTGATCCGCGTGGTGCAGTCCATGATGCAGCTGCTGCGCCGGCCCGTGGAGGTCTTCGAGCACGAGATCCGGGAGCATTTCCGCTGCAACGGCTGGCGCCTGGTGTCCCGCATCGAGTCCTGGCTGGAGACCAACGAGCTGGTGGAGCGCAGCCACGAACAGGCCAACGGGGCGGATTCTGCCTCCCTCCTGTGCGCCGGCGGCAGCCTGGCCGAGAGCCCCGGGGACACGGCGGGGGCGCTGGCAGAGTGCGGCTCGGAGCAGGGGCTGGCCGCCGAACTGTCCGACTCGGCGCTGGACGCGAAGGAGGAGCTGGACGAGTCGGAGTTCCCGACCACGACGCCCAACACCGGCGACCTCCAACAGTACTCAGACTCGGAGAGCACGGGCCAAGCCAGGGGGGACCTGGCCAGAGACCGAACGGACGAGGGGAAGGCTGCCCAGGACTCTGCCTCGCAGCCCAGCGTGAAACCAAAGAAAAGGAGAAAGAGCTACAGGAGTTTCCTGCCGGAGAAGAGCGGTTACCCTGATATTGGGTTTCCCCTCTTCCCTTTGTCCAAGGGGTTCATTAAAAGCATCCGCGGTGTCTTGCAGCAGTACCGGGCTGCCTTAGCAGGGGCCAACATCCCAGAGTGGACAGAGGACAAATAAACCATCAGGTTAGGGACAGGCAGGTGCAGGGGAGAAGGGAAAGCAGCAGAAAGTAAATTGGCAAATGCTGTTATCAGTCAACTGTCTTCTCCTTCCAGCTTTTCTTCCTCAGCTTGGTTTGTTCCAAAGAAGGTGGTAGGCCTGACTGCTCCTCTGAGGAAAGGTTGTTTAAGCATGAATAACTCTTTGCCCCCAACCCCTCTTCCTTCCCCCTGTCCCATGTACATGCTCTTCTTGCAAGTTTGACCCTGCACTGGTAAGATTTGAGACCTGCACAGAAGCAGTCTTGCAGCCACGTTCCCTCTGCACTTTCATCTTGGGGCACCTTTCCACACAAGGACTCTTCCCACCCAGCACTACACCCAGCAGTTTGTTCTGGTGGGGTTCCAGCCAGGAGAAGGGATTGCTGTAGTTTCTGGAAATGAAGGGTGCAATGCCCTCCCAGTCTTTATTTTTCTCGGCGTTCCCATGGGTTCTATGAAGTCTACCCCAGCTTATCTGTACTTAGACATTGGATTGTGTTTGCATTGGAGTTGTCTACGCCATACGGAGTTGCTCTAGTCTTAGTTGTTCACCCATAGCTACAAGGCTCTTCCAGTTGGGATTGGTAGGCAGGGCCAGAGCTCTGCTCTGGCACTTGTGCTACCCTGGGAGTGCTGCAGACTTTCCATCCAGTTCTGCAACTTCCAGGTCAGTCTCCTGGAGGCAAGTCTAGCCATCCCCACTTGTTTTTCTCCAGAGTGAGGCAAACTTCCCTTTCCCCACCATGCATGCCTGTCTTCTAGAAGTACATGGGATTCAGGGTTCTTCCCTTGTTACTTGCTTAGGTATCCGTATCTTTTGTTCCCAGCCATCCGGCTGTCACACAGCACTACACCCACCCTGGATCCCTGCCTCACCTGGGCAGGCAGCAGCGAGTGATCCTGGGGCCTGTTGTGGATCTGGTTGAGCCTGGTGTGACTGCTGCTCCCTCATCCAGCTGTACACGGGTGTTCAGGAGCCGTGGGAGCCAGGGTCACCCCGGGGAAGCCGTGTCATGGCGAGGCCCTGTTGTGGCAGCACCAGTTTGTGCGGGTTCCTGTGCTGTTACAGCAGTGCTGTTTTGGGCTGTTTTCAGCTCCTTCCCTTGTCAGCTGTTTCCCACGGTGGCCTGGTTGTGGCCACCAGCACTGTGGGCACAGCACTTCCCATCCCTACTCCCTGCCATGGTGCTGCTGGACACTCTGGGAAAGGCCTGGTGAGGGCAGCCTGAGCTGGTGACCGTGAGCACTTTGAGGCAGTGACTTGCCAGAGACCCCTGGTCAAGTCCCCCTTCCTGAGGCCTCTGGTCCTGTCTGCACACACCTTCACTTGGAGCTGGGTGGTCACACTCCAGCCCTGCTGCCTTTGCCCAGTGCTCAGGCCCCGGAGAGGCACCCACTAGCATCCATGGGGAGCACAGTCTGCTGGGGAGAGTCCTTCCACCTGCACAGCGAGGCAGTGGTGCCAGGCTTCCCAGGGAGGAGTTGGGCTGAGCAGATGGCTCTGCCAGAGGTAAGGATGGAGCCAGAGCTCTCCTTTGCTCTTGCTCATTGTGGCTGCAGTTATAAATGGAGAACAGCGGGAGAATCCCAGCACGTTGGTGCAGTGCTTTTTGCTCCCAGAAACATTGAGGGCTGCACCCACCAGCACAAATCCACCCCCCCCTCCACCCCCACCCTCCCCAGCTCCCTGTTCTTTCCTACTGCCCCCATGATGCTCCTGAGCCAGGGGCTGGCTGCACAAAGCCCTTCTCATGTTGCCATCCACCATTGGGATTTTGGAAGACACGTCCTTCTCCTGGTGCTCTGGAGGATGCAGGGCTTGGCTGTGATGAAGACCTGGGCTGCAGAGGTCTCCAGACACTGCTCTGTGGGTGCATCATCTGCAGCAGCTCCAGCCCTGCTCCAGGAGCCCTCCCTGCCTGGCAGGTGGGAGGGAAGGCAGGCAGGTGCCGATTTGGGGTGCAGAGAGGTGCTGGGAGCCATGGGCGGGGCAGGCTGGAGCTGTAAGCACAGCCGCGTTCGGGAGTGAATGGATCCCTTTGAGTGGAGCGCGGGAGTGTCTGGGAGGGCTGGGGGCAAGAGGTGAGGCCACTGCTCCAGGGCAGGGGAAGAACAGGCAGAGGCTGATTCCAGGCACTGACACCCTCTGTCCCCAGAGCCAGGCTGTGGCTGCCCCATCACCCACAGGACCAGGGATGGAGGAAGGGAGAAACCCACTGGGGATGGAGGAGCTGTTGAGTTCCCCTTTTCCCCTCCTTTACTCTGCAGCTCTCATCTCACAGGGCAGGCACCACGTCCTCCCCTTTGCCCAAAAAGTCTCTGATCCTACACAAGAGCTTTTGCACAGGCTGGGCTCCCTCTGAGGAGGTGGATGTTGGCCTTCTGGAAGGGGACACTGCTCCCCCCAGCACTGCTTGCTCTCTGCAGCTGTCCCAAACCCAGCGTGCACAGAGGTTTACAAATTTTCTAAAGCTTTTGATAATGTGAAGCTCCTGGGTGATGAGGTTGGTGGTGAGCACACTGCAGCTATGTAATTTTTTGTGTATGTATGTAATATTTAAGGGTAACAAAATTTAAAAGGCTAAAACCTTAAAAAAAAATTAAAAACACAAAAAAAGCCAAAGCATGATGCATATTGTTAGCCTTAAAACTGGCTACACGACTGTGTGATGTACAAATGAGAGCAGCCTGTAACTGTTTTAAGTGCTGGGGAGGGGGAAGAAACATTACAAAATCAGTTTGTAGCCTTGATTCTGTACAGTATTTAATGAATAAAAAAACAAACCTGACTATTGAGGCCATGCTTAGAGGTGTGTTGTTCACGTGCAGATGTGGATGCTTGGTTGCTTATGATATATGTATAAAGTGCTGTGTGACCATTAAAACCTTTTTTACCTGCAGATTTTTTTTTTTTGTTTGGCTAACCAAGGTGTAATAAAGGAGGGAAGATGACTTGCCATTAAATTTTGCCTCTGTGAGTAGATCTGTGAGTTGTCTCTTTCTTTTCCCCACCACCCCCACCCCTCTTCTGGCACTTGCTCCTCTCCAGCGCATCCCTGCGCCAGCCTCGGGGCTGCACAGGGTCCTGCTGGCTGAAGCTGAGGCCGGTGAGTCCAGAGGGATCCAGGCCGGCCTGGAAGGAGGGGCTGCCTCTGTGGCTCTCTGTGAACTCTTCCCCAGGACCCTGATGTACAGAGGGCTTCTGTCAGCCTGGGCTTTTTTGTTTTCTGTGCTCCTTGCTGGCACCTGGTGCTTGCAGGTGGCTCAGTGCATGCCCCAGCACAGCTTCTGGTGGCCCCGGTGCTCGTGGCCAGACTCAGGCAAAAAAAAAAAAAAAACCTTTTGCAGCCCCCCAGCCTGGTAGGCCCCTGAGAGCTCTGCCCTGCCCCTCACCTCAGCACACAGGTAAGTGTGTGATGGATGGGGCTGCACGCAGCCGTGTCCGAGCTGCTGGAATCTGGAGCAGTGATGTGGAGTCGGGTGTCCTGACTTATGTTTTGTCCCCCTGGGGGCCCTCCCTGCTCGCCCTAAGCCTGCGGGAGCAGCTCGAGGTGCCAGTGCACGACAGGGGCAGTGTCTCGGTGTGCTGGGGTTGTTCGCAGCACCCTCTGCCCCCTCCCTCGGTCCGGGGAGCGAGGGGCTGTGCGGGAGAGGGCCGGGGGCTCCCACCAAGAGCCCGTTGCTGCCGTCCAGCAGGCTTTGGAAGCAGATGGGTGATGGCAGAGCTGTGCAGCGAAACCCAGGAAAGGGAGGGCAATGGCGATCCCGGCCAACCTGCTGCTGGGAGCCCACAGGATCCCGGGAGGAGCCTGCAGGGAGCCTTTCAGGCGCTGTGAGCCTGAACGGCTCCGCTCCGCTGCTGATCTGTGTGCGGTGACAGACAGCGAGAGCTCTGAGCGCATCCCCTGCCATGGGCTCTCCCTCCAGCAGCTCAGCAGGGTTAGAGAGTTATTGCTCAGCCTGTTTTTACACCTGGCCCGGTGCCACGGGGGAAATAACTTTATTTTGGGAGGTGGTTCCCAGCTGCTGCCTGCCCTGCTGGCTCAGGAACAGGGCTCCTCTCCATGAGCAAGTGAGGCCATGGGGGGGAGGACAATCGTGCTCTTCTTTCCCGGATCTGCCATCCTAATTGCATAGTTTGCAGTTGAATAAATGCAAACAGCCACCACTGTTTACTCTTCTGCTTTGTACTTGAGCCCTGAAAATGAGGTTTAATTACTGCAATTTTATATCAAAGAGGCTGAGTAATCCCCTCCAGGCAAACCCCAGGGCAGGGACCTGTAGCAGGGCTCCAGCTGGCCCCGGGCAGCCCGAGAAAAGGGATGCAAGGGTCCCCCGAAAGGCCCCTGCTGCAGGCAGAAAGCCAAACCCCTCAGCTCCAACGACCCCTCCTTGAACTTCTTCCATGAATCCTTCCCTGCTGAAGGAAGAAATCCAGGCAGCGAACTTTCCCCATGATGTCCCCAAGTGTACTGCAGGGCTGAGCTCCCTGGATACGATCAGCCCCAGCATGAGGCTGAGCAGGGAGGCATCGCTGCACCCCAAAAATGGGAGTGGGTGGTGGCAGCGTTGCCCTGTGTCCTGCATCCTCAGCACCTCCCCTGGGAGCATCTCCAGGGCCCCTCGCTCCGCACAGGGCTGCGGTGCTGAGCTAAACCTGTCCCGCCGTCCGTGTGCCATGGGTGAGCCCAACCCTTGACAGCAGCCGTGAGCTCGGATTCAAAACCCAGAAAGGATTTTTTTGCAAACGCTAGATATTTATTTTGCGTTTCTCACAAGAATAAACTCCGCTTCTACAGGAAGCTTTGGGTAGAAACATTCTTTAAAAAGTCGGTTTATTGTATTAGATCTATTGGTCCTGACCCTCCCTGGGGCGGTGGCACTGGCTCCGGGGCGGGGACACAACAATGCCACCGTGTGCGTCTGAGCCGGGGAGGGGACGGGGCTGTGCCGGCGCAGCCGCCTGGGGGCCGGGACCTCGTACCAGGATTAAACACGCTGGCATCTCGCCGGCACCGAGTACCTGATGGGGCTTGTGGCTCATTTTTGGAACAGCATTGGTGGCTGTCCCAAGGGGGTAAAGCTAAGCATGGGGGCAAGCGAGAGGATGAGCCCCACGCCCCCCCAAGACCTATTGCTGTGGAAGGAGGGGGTTCCTGAGTGGGAGGAAGGCTCTGCCACCCTCGCGCCGGGCCGTGCCGGCAGCTCAGCGCTGCAGGGAGGGCAAACGGGGAGCTCAGGAGCCACTGAGGACGCGGCAGAGGCGGGCATGGACCTGGCCCTGCACGGGCTCGCAGGCCAGCGCCTCCCCATCCACTGTCATGATGCCCGCGGCCACCCGCGGCTCCAGGCGGAACGCCCGGACGGGGACGTAGGACAGGTGGGGACAGTTCAAGTCCAGGTGGGTCCCCCTGGACATGGCCAGGAAGAGCTTCAGCAGCGTCACACGGCTGATGCCGGCCTTCATGTAGAAGAGGTGGATGCAGCCGTCGTGCAGCCGGGCCGCCGGTGCCATCAGCAGGTTGGTGCCCAGGTGGGACTGGTAGATGGCGTAGACCAGGACAAACTCCTCCTCGGGGACCACGGTCCAGTGCGCCGGCACGGGCTGGCCCAGCGGCACCAGCAGCGAGTCGGGGGGCAGGGAGCCGGGCGCTTCGGTCCCCGCCGGCTGCGGGATGTGGCCGTTGGTGACGGGCGCGGGGGCGTCCCGGGGTGCCGGGGAGCTGCCCTGCTCCGCGGCCATGGGCAGGTAGGACAGGCGGCCCTGGTACACCCGGAGCTTGGCCAGGCACTGCAGCGTGCCCAGGGTGAAGCGGGCGCTGCCCAGCCAGCGGTACTTCTCGCTGTCGATGTCCACGTCCGAGATGAAGCCCCAGCCAAAGCCCAGGAAGGAGAAGAAGTGCTTGCCCGAGGCCGTGCTCAGCGACACCAGGTCCATCTGCGTGTACAGTCCCTTGCACAGGATGAAGGTGCAGTTCGTCAGCAGCTTTTTCTTGGCAACGTGGTCATAGCTGTGAGGGAAGGAGAGGGTGAGTTTGGAGCTCAGGAACTCTCCTGCTGCCCCAGCATCCACCTGCAGACCTCACCCTTGTGTCATGGTTGGGACATGTCCCTGGCTGGGTCACAGTGTCCCTCAGGAACAGCTGCTGGGAGTAATTTTGCTGGGGATGGGAGGGATAAACCAGTTCCTGAAAGAGGGAACTGAGCCAGGGCAATCCTGGTCCCTCACACCTTGGGATTGGCTGTGCCTGGGATGGGTCCTTTGGGTTAAAGCTTTGCCAGTCTCTGAGCCCAGAGAAAGGTAGTGAGGGGAATAGGACACACAGGGATTAATCTCTTGCTCACAGCTGGGGCTCTGCTGCACAAGCATGTGGGGAGTGAGGACCCTGCCAGGCATCCCTGGGCATCCCAGCCCCCCTCCCTGGGCTGCAGCCCCACACAGCCTTTCTCTTCCCTCATCCCTGCCTGGTTCCAGTGCAGCCCTGCAGGGGGCCAGTGGGTGCCCCACGGGGCTGGGACTCACCCTGCATAGTAGTTGATAGAGGCAGCCAGGGCATTCCCAGAGCCTCCTGGCAGGATGCACAGCGGCTTCTTCATGGCCTCCTTCCAGTCCGGACGCTCCATCAGCCCGTTCACCACCTGTGGGGATGAAGGAGCCTGTGGTACCCAAGGAACCCAGTGGCCCCTGCCCAGCCTGGGGGGAGCAGAGCCCACGGTGCCCCTGCCAGGGCAGGACAGAGGTGATGGCTGCTTTGCTCCAAGCTTGGTGCCATCTCTCCTTTGCCATTCCCCGCCTGACTTTGTGACTCAGAGCTTGGCTCCTGCCCCAGGCACCCCAGCTCTCTGCCCAGCCCCGAGGTGCCCCTCACCTCGAACAGCAGCCCGTCCCCAGACACGACCACCAACGTGTCCCACTGCGACAGGTCCTCATCTCGCACCTTCTCATGCGCATGGTGGGGTCTTTCTGTTGTGGAGAGTGGAGAGATTTGGAGCATCACCCTCCATCCCTCTGCCCTTCCTGCTGCCACCCCCCAGACAGTGACCCCAGCCCCAGATGGTGACCCCAGCCAGGCATGCAGGAGGCAAGGCAGTCACTCCTCAAGTGCAACATCCTGTAGGACCCAGAGCAGTGCTGATGCAGAGAGTCAGAGGCCCTTGGAAGAACCTGTCCCCACGTGGCAGGGCCCAGGCAGGATCCCAGGGAAGGGAGAAGGAGGAGGAGGAGGAGGAGGAGGAGGAGGAGGAGGAGGAAGAGCTGCTCATGGACTCACCAGTGACGAAGACAGTGGTGGCAATGTCAGCCTCAGCCAGCATGGGCTGCACCACTGCCTGGAAGTCATCAAGGGCACGGCCAGAGCCGCTCTGTGGGTTCAGCAGCACCAGCGCGTGGCAGGGCCGGGGCAGCACCCCATAGCTGTCACCTGCAGGGGGACGGGGGGCTCAGGGTGCTGGGTCATGGCCCTGCCCTGGGAGGGCTTTGCCAGCCAGGGCAGCATTTGCCAAAACCAAAAGGGGAAGGGGAACTGGCCCTCCCCCATCCTCATGAGCTCCCTGGGCTGCATCCCTACCCAGAGGCAACAGGGATGAGCAGGGAGGGAGGGTCCCTGCTGGGAATGCTGGGGAGGTGGCAGAGACAGGACACAGGGGCCTGCAGGGACTCATTTGAGCTCCCCCGCAATCAGTAGAGATGTTCACACCCAGGATGGAGCCCTGCAGCACTCCAGCCATACCAGAGTGGGGGGATGAGAACTCCAGGTCCCAATTCCCCGCATCCACCCAGATGGAGCAGGGCCAGGACAGACAGTTGTGCTGGCAGACGGACGCTCCCGCTTCCCCTGCTCCCCACGGGGCTCAGGTTTCGCCTGTGAGGGCCTCAGCCAGGCTGTAATTACAAGCCTGGCAGGAGTCACATCCCTCTGTCTCCCCAGTTGCTTCCAGTATCTCCTTTCCCAAGCCCAGTGGTCCCCGTGCAGGGGAACAGGGGGAGGCCACTGAGCTGCCCTATGAGGGAGGCACAGAGAGGTGGAGGAAGAGGAGGGCAGGAACCCCGGGTGCTTCTGGGCACCCCAAGCCCTGAAGTGAGGAAGGGCAGCAGCCTCAGGCTCCCCCAGCCCCTCTGGAGATCCCTGGCTCTGCAGTGAGGAGCCAGTTTGGGGATTGTTGCGGATGTCCCCACCAGCTCTGTGCCCCCTGAGCTGTGACCTGGGCCCGGGGGTGTGTGGGTGCCCACCCAGCACATGGGCCCAGCGTGAGGCTGCACCCGCTGACTCAGCAGGAAGAGCTGCTGAGCCAGGACAGCAGAGGCCTTTCCCAGCACCATCCTGGGCCTGGAATCCCCTCTCAGCCCCCGTGCACTGGGGGTGCCCCCAGCTCATCTGCACACGTGCAGTGATTTGAGCTGTTTGAACACACGAGCTGGGGTTCTACAGCTAAAGCCTCCTAGCACCCACAGTGGGGACAGTGGTGGGGAGAGGGGAGCATGGGGCCATGGAGGACACCACATGTGTCACCTCCCCTGGGTGACATGCAGCATCACACCAGTCGTGGCCATGAGCTCCACAAGCTGCCTGGAGGGAGGTGGGACTGGAGCATCCCATCTCCATGCCTGTCCCAGCCCTGGGAGCACAAAGAGCTCTGGTGACTTCATCACCACCAGGATTATTTCCTGGCCCCATGGATCACCCAGCAGCGCCATCACCCTCCAGGACACCTCGCCAGCTGCTTGGGACCTGCCACCAAGTCCCCAGCAAAGATCTGCCTGTGAGAGAGAGTCCCAGGGCTGAGCCTGGCCCTGGGCACTGGCTCCAGGCTGGCCCTAGCTGCTTGCTCCAGGCACTGGCTCCAAGCTGGTTCTCCCCACTGCTGCCCAGGGCCAGTGGCTCCCCCCCACCACCGTCCCCAGCCCCTTATCAGTGGGTTCCAGACACAAAGGGACCAGCTGACCTCGTGGAAAGCAGTGAAGCACCCAGAGCAGTTAGGGTCAGGGATAACAAAAAGCAGCCCAGGGCTGGGCTGACCCTGCTCTGAGCCCTGCAGAGCTCCCCTGGTCCCCACAGGCACTAAATCCCCTGCAAGCAAACGCAGACAAGCGCCCACACAGGGTTGAACCCAAGCCCAGCTGCTTTCTCTCTGGGGGGCTTTTCTGTCTCTTTCCTCCCTAAAGCCCTGGATATTGAAAAGCAAAAGCCAAAGGCACTTCAAAAGCCTAAATGCAGTTTTTTAACCCTGCAGTGTTAACCAAGAACATCATTTCTCACACACACACGGAGCTGCAGCTGAGTCTTGCCTAAAAATCCTGCCTGGGCCTGTGGGTGCTGCCCTGTGGCCTCCTCTGGGCAGAAGGAAAAGGCTGGGACCCCGAGGATCAGCTCCTTGGCTGGAGGGGGAAAACAAACCCTGCTCAGGGCACAGAGGGATGTCACGACTCCCTCCCAAGGGACAGATTGTTGGTACCAGGCTGTGAGTAGTGACAGGAGTAATCCCAGTGTGGGGTCAGCAGCACCAGGCTCAGCCCTGTGGTGGAACTGGAGGGTGCTGGATCAGAGCTGGAGCTGGAGCACCATTGGTGGCAATGGTGATGTACATGGAGACAGATTTCAGCAGCATCCTGACCCATCCAACCCTTCCTGTAGCACAACACCGGCCAGTCCCTGGCATCCCAGGAAGATTCCACTTCTCAGCACAGTGTGGTCACTTTCAGCCTCAAATGCTGAGAATCTGAGTCAGCAGGAGGAAGGGGCTCCAGCTGCTGCCAGAAACTCTGCTCCACTCCCTCTGCCCACATCCTCCCATGTGATGTGTCCTGGCTGTGCTCAGGCTGGGACCACACTGCCACAGCTCCGCTGTCTGCACCCCAAGTCACTCCACTGCATCCCTGCATCCTTCTGGAAACTCTCTGGGCACAAGGAGCAAGCATGCCAGGTGGAATAAGGCTGGGGCTGAGCTTCCTGGGGCTGGATTTCTCTGTCAGAACACAAGCCTGGGGGCAGTTTGTTCCCTCCTGGATAGCTGCAGTTCGGGACACACTGCAGGCAGCCCCAGCTTTGGGGTTATCAGCTGCTGAGGAACTTTCTGTTTATCCCTTGAGGTGAAATGAGGAGGGGGAATCATCCCTGCATTCCGCAGGGCTTTTATCCCAGAGGATGTTGGAGCTGCGACAGCGCCAGGATGGGATCACTGGTGGCTCCCCAGGTCCCCTCCCCATTGGGACAGGGTGACAGGACTCTCTGCACGGACTCACCCGCAGCTTCCCAGCACGGCCTTATCAGTCCTGCACAGGCCTCTCTGCCAGCACGTGCAAGCGCTGGGTGTGGACGAGGGGCATTTTTAGCTCTGTCCAAACTGAGGGAGGAGGATTGCAAATCCTGATGGCCTTCAGCGAGGAAAGTGACTGAAAAATTCTGCACTGCCTCCTCCCATCCTCCTTCCCCCCGCTGCCCCGAGGGCCCTGTGTACAATGAGCTGCTCCTGCCCCAGCACCCTCGCACCGCCTGCTCACAGGGCGAGGGTTGGAAAGCGTCTGGAGACTTCCAGCTGCAGAGTTCAGGCTGGAAATAGAGCTGGGGAACTGGTTCTGCCCTCACCCCATTCCACTGGATTTTTTTGTAATTCTTTAGGAAGAGAGACAGAAAGTTGTTTTGTAGCTGCAGGTCATGTAAAAAAAAGAGCTGCATTTAAAAATCCAAGCAAGGAAGAGCTGGGCTAAATGTGATTTGACAGGATCCCTCTAACCGCATGCCTCTTAATTTCCAAGTCTGATCAGAGCGACTGGACAGCCAAATAAATGAAGTAGTGCATATAATTGAATCTCTGCTCAGATGTTCAACTATCTGCCAGCACGCCCTGCCCTGCCTCTGGGAGCTGGGGGATGCAGCCCCCGAGCAGGACCCCCCCCCCTTCCAGACACTGACAGTTCCCGAAGGGAGCAGGATCAGAAACACAGACCCTGCCAGACTGCCTTGAGATCCTGCTAGACCGCGGGGGTCCTGGGGGGATCTGCCTGTCCCCAAATCCCAAGTGATGGATGGGACCTGCTGGGGACAGTGCCTGGCTCCCGTCCTGCCTGCGTCAGCAATGATTACTTTTTTTCCTTGGATCATGCTGCCCTTTGGAGCTTTGGAGTTATTGAACGGGAGCAATGGGGATAGGGGGGTGCAAAGGGCCCCCATAGTGTGACCACGTCCCTGCTGCCCCTTCAAATTTAAAGATGAAAGGAGAGAGAAACAACCAACCCCTGCCTGGGGCTGCGAGCAGGGATGTCCCTGTGCCCCCAGACTCGGGGAAAGTGGGGGGAGGGGAGCGTCCGAGTGACCCCACGGTGGCGCGGGTCACCCCCGGTCTGTGTCCCCCCCGTGCCCCCGGAACGCGACACCGCGCAGCGCCCGCGGCTCGGGCACAGCCGTCCCGCGTGGGGCCCGGCGGCGGAGCGACCCCGGCCGCGACCCCGACCCCGACCCCCGCACGGCCCCGGCGGAGCGAGCCCCTCGGGAAGCGGTGCCGGGCGGGCGCGGGGGGAGCTCGGCACTCACCGTCCTGCGCGGGCACGGCGGGCACGGCGAGCTCGCGGATGCGGCGGCTCCAGGCCTGGGCGATGCGCAGGTTGCCCTCGGCGTCGGGACCCCGGGAGACGCGGAAGGTCCGCTCCAGGCGCTGGCGGGCGGGCGGCCCCCAGCGCGGCCCCCGCAGCGGGTAACACACCAGCGAGAAGCAGGCGGCGGCCGCGGCCGCGGGGAAAGCGGCCGAGCCCACGCAGTCGGCCAGGCGGAGCGCGGCGTCGGGACCGGCCGAGCCGCCCGGGCAGCCGCCGGCACGCCGCACCTGCAGCTCCCGGGCCGTCAGGGTCAGCGAGCAGGCGGCGGCACCGGGGGCCGGCCCCGCGCCGAAGATGCCTTGAAGTAGCACCGGGCCCCCGCCGGGCTCCGGGGGAGCGCGGCGGCCGGCGGCCATCGGCGGAGCGGGCGCGGAGCGGAGCGGGAGGCACCGGGGAGCGCCGCCCGCCGCCGCTCGCTGCTGACGCCCGGCGATGGCAGGCGGGGCGGCCCCATTCATAAAAATTTAACCCACCCACCCCTCCAGGCCACCTCTTCCCTCGCCGAGGGGGGCCCGTCCCGGGGCTGGTCCGGTACCCCCCACACCCCCAGCCAGCTGCCTCAGTTTCCTCAGGCGCCGCCCCGTGCTCCGGGCAAGTGCTCCGCGGGGGAACCGGCTCTGCAGACGGGCGGGGGCTAAGGGACGCCGTGGGTTTGCCGCGGGTGGTTCTGTGCTGCTGGGGTGGGTGTCTGGCGTGGGTGCTCCCACGGTGCTGGGGATGGCAAAGAACAGACCCACGGTCACGCCGGGAGAGCGGAGGCAGAGCAGCCGGCAGCCACCCCCGGCCCAGTTCCTGCACATCATTCCCAGCAAGGCACGCATGGGCACTGGCAGGTGCCCCAGGAGCCCCCACGTTGGACTGAACAGCGTTTTAATACCATTTCTGCAAGAACAGCGTTTTAATACCATTTCTGCATCTCTCCAAGCACGAAAGGAGTGAGGTGGGGGCCTGGAGAAATGGAGGCACGGCGAGGGGCGAGGACAGTGGGCAGACGGCGGGGGAGGATGGAGAGGGATGATGTCCTACCCATTACTGGTGGCTCGCCATCAGGTATCCATGGGGGTTCCAGGTTGCCATGGGTGTGAAGCCCCGTGGAGGGAGGTGGGCTGTGCTGTGAACCCCACCTTGGGGCACAGAGCTCTGGGGACAGAGCCCAGGGGATTTGTCTGGAGGGTGCCAGCAAGGCTGGAAGTTGCTTTGTGTTCACGGCAGCTGGCAAAAATCATTGACAGCAGTTCTTGCTGGCAACAGGACTGACCTCACCCTCCCAAGGGACTGCTGGGCTCCAAGGGGTCTGGCCCAGCCCAACAAGGATTTTTTTTTTTTTTTTTTTCCAACCAATTCCCCAGGGATGTAACTCTGTCCTAACCTTGAGCTTGCACCTCAGGGAGGCATCACTCCTCACACTTAGGGTAGTTTAATTAGCAGTGAACCCTCTGTTCCTGCTAAAACCTTCTGGAGCTGGCCAAGAAATTGCAGGGAAGGCAGGGAATGACCAGCTGGGTAGATAACATGGTTGAGTCTTGTTTTCCCAGAGCGGATCTATGAGGAGAGCTGAGATGCTGTGATTTGGAGCACTGTACTTTCCAGAAAGACTTCCCTGGGTGCTGTGGGTACAAAGGGATGCTCAGAGGGGCAAAACCTGCTCCCAGCCCTGATGCTTTTGGCTTGGGAACTGCAGCACTCGCAGCTGATTCTGGGTGAGATTCGGGCTCAGCCGCTTCCCTGGCCGCTGCCATGACACAGTCCAGCGTTTGTAAACAGCTCTGAGGTTCCTCAGCAAGGTGTCATGGGAGGAAATAGCTGGATGCCGGAGAGTGCAGCGTCCTGACCTGCCCCTCACCCTTCTCAGTGACTAACCCGCTCCCAATTTCCGCTCAGGAAGGCATGAGTCGTGTTGGGAGGATGTGAGAGCAGCTGTCCCATTGCTCCTGGCAGGTGCCATGAGAGGATGAGGCTGCTTTGGGCTCTGTCCTCACCATGCTACATCCGTCCAAGGCCCTGTGCCCCTGTGCCACAGGGATCCCCCTTTGTCCTGCCAGCCTGTGCTTTAAATAGGAGTGGAATTCCTGTCCAGTCTCTGCTGGCCATGCCTGTGCTATGGAGAAAGGGGCTGAGAGTGGCTTCATGGCGAGGTGTCAGGGCTGGAGATGAGTGCAGGAAGAGTTGGGGAAGGGCTGCGCATGGTGGGGATGCCAAGGGCTGGGGGCTGCAGCCAGGTTTGTCTCAGATGGGGAATGGGACTGGCACAGGCTCAGCCTCTGTGATGGCAGGGGAGACACAGATGGGGTTTTTCCATCTCAGTTCTGGTCTGTGGGGACTTCCCAGAAGACAGCTGATGACCACCCTTGGATGCCCACTCCAGGCCGTGACCAGCACGGTGGCCACCACCAGCCCCAGGCGGGTCCCTTTGCTCTCGGCAGCCACAGGCTGATTCAAGCCGGTCCCACACGGACACCACACGTTTGCCTCCAGATGTGATGTCTTACGCGGAAGTGGGATCACTTCCTTCCCCGTGCTGATAACCAGTCGTTTGGGGCTATCTTAATTATGAGAGCTTTAATGAGGCCCCTCGACCCCAAGGGCAGCCCGAAGGATGCTCAGCAGCTCCCAGGCTGTGGGCAGGCGACTGCCAGTCGGGTTTGTCCTGATCGGCTCCATTCCCGCCCGCGTGGCGCTGCTCAGGCCGTGTGTGTGGGAGGGAAGTGCCGGGATGCGACGTGGGCATGTGGCATGGAGCTGGTGTGATGGGGGACAGCCCATGGAGGATACCCCCACTTCCCTCCTCACTGCAAAGGGGAACTCGGCCATGGAGCAGAGCATCCAGTCCAGCCATGACCACCAGTCTCTCTTCAAGAGCAAACATCCCTCTATCTCCTGTCCTGAGAGGAGCCCTGCAGTATCCCAGACTCCGCAGACATCATGTGGCGGAGAAGGTTTGTACATTTGAAGCACCGTGCCCTGGGTTCGCTCGCAAGGTGATGTGTGCCCTGAGTGTGGGGAAACTGAGGCAGAAACAGCAGACAAGGTTTGTCTTGAGTTGTGCAATCCATCAACAACCTCCCTCAGCTCCCTCCGGTCCCGGGCTTCTGCTCCTGCCCCCAGCTGCTGGAGGAGTTGATCTGCACTGGGAGTTACCCTGGGGAAAGAAAAGCACAAAGCCTGGGGGCTTCCCACGCCTTCCATAACTCTTCGTGCCCCTGGGGGCTGCAGCAGAGACCTGGGGCTCTCGGTGCCAGGCCCCCCCCGGATTTCGGGGTCCCACTGCCACATCACAGCCCCGGAGGAAGCATGCAGAGGACGTGCCTCTGCTGTGAGACGAACTGCAGTGTTTCCCTACGAGACACAGAGCTCCTCCACATCCCTGCCCGCTCTGCCGCATCCGCCGGCAGCCACCCGGGGACGGGAGCGGGAGGGGGATGCACTCCTCCCGAATCCATCTCTTTTAGCATCGTTCCCACTGCTGAAGGTACATGTCTCAAGGTGGAGCCAGAAATAGCGCGGCTGGCGCTGCATCGGGGCTGGCAGGCCTGCAGGCTTGGCAGGGGGACAGGCACCGACTGCAGCAGTGGGAACTTTCCAGGCAGCTCCTGCGGGAGTGGCCGGTGCATAGATGGAGCCATTTCCATGCAGACCCAGCCCCAGGACTGCGGATCAGCCCCACTCACCGTGGGGTTGGGGCTGACACAGGCTCCAGCAGGAGGGGACAGAGCTAACAGAGATATCTCCTGGAGTAGAGTGACTGGGATCACATCCCACCTGAGTGAGGACACAAGTCTGGGCTCTGCCACTGATTTGCTGCAGAACTCGGGAAAGTGGCTGCATCTTCTACCTGCACCCATGACCCAGGGGTGGCAGGTTTTCCCCAAAATCCAACTTCTGTCAGCCTCTAAGGAGCTCAGTTTTTTGTTTTTTTTTTTGTGGCAGCTCCTAAATCACAGCCAGGCTCTGCAACTTGTTGGGGGCTGCTCCCCTACACTGACTCTCCACTGAACTTCCCACAGCAGCTGGCACAGCCCAGGACTGCAGGGCTCACCGGGAGGCCCTGAACAATGCCGACAAGCTGAGCTCATTCCTCCCAGCTGATAATTTGCTTAAAAATATTTCTGAGCTCAGGCCTCCTCAGGGAAAACACTCCCAAATGCCAGGCAAAAAGCTGCTGAGTCTGGAGGAACCACACACCCACCACTCGCTCGCCGAGACGTCCCCCTGATGACAAGGCCTGGCGTCAGAGGGACTGAGGCCAAAGGCTGCCGTTTGATCTCCCCCTTTGCTGGGGGAAGCCGAATTTCAGGCTGTCCAGGGGTTTTACCACTTCCCGGTAGCGGTTTCCTGCAATGATGTGAGCGCAGAATTTTTGGGAGGTGAGTCAGAGGCTGCAATGAGAACCACCTGGCTGGGGCTAGGCTGGGAGGCTCGATCCTGATCCAGGGGTGATCCCTGCTGCGATGCTTGTTGCAGGCAGGCAGCATTCCCAGAGTGAAATTACTTGTGGGGGACTCAACATCCCATCACAGACCCCATTTCTGGCCTGGAAGAAGAAAGGGATTTGCTGCCTCAGTTCCCACGGCTCCTCCTTCCTTGCCAGGCTGGGATCAGTACATTCTGACCACTCCACCCGGGCTTCAGGGAGAAACTTGGGTAAGAATAAAGAGCAAAACCTCGTCCAGCTCTGCAGGAAGCCGCCTGGAATGGCTGTCCCGCCCCAGCACCAGGTTGTTCTGAGAACAGAACTGCCCCAAAGCAGCGCCGAAGCTTAGTTTTCCCTGTGGAGCAATGCAGGAGTTGGCGGAACTGAGAAACTGCCCTCCCTAGTCTCTGAAATTCAACACATAAAATGAGTTCCTGCTAAAGGAACCTCCCAGGTTTTGCCTGCTGGGCTATTAAAGCTCCATGACCCCGTGCCCACTCTCTCCCCAGCATTACTCAAACCCCTCTGCGGAGAGAATGAGTGAGTTGAGTCCAGAGAGTGAGACTGAGCCGGGATAAGCCTTTGGAAAGGAGCTAAACCTGCTCAAAGCCGGCACTGTTCCCTGACCCGCCCTCCTAATCCTGCCTGGTTGATAATGGAATAATAAAGGCCTGTACAGCCTCGCTCTCTGCTGCTCTGTGGGGGAGGTTCCTGCTGCCTCGGTACATGCCAGGAGCTGGGATATTAATGACTCCCTAAGTAAACAGAATTGCTCCTTTCTTCTCCTTTGCGTGGCTGTAAAACCGAGTGTGACCTTCAGCCCGCAGAGAAATCAGAGTCGCTCCCCTTTCCAGGAGAAAGGCTGGTTGTGGCAGTGATAACACCATGATCTCTGCCCGCCACCCTTGCCAGGGCTGATCCCAACCCTGCAGCTTCAACAACAATCCCGGTGGGACTCGCAGTGCCACCCCCGCGAGGCTTTGGCCTCTCCCCGCAGGGATGAAGCCGGTGATTCACTGGGGGGGAATCTCAGGAGCACAGAACAGGGGTTTTGGGACACCCAGCCCTTCCAAGGTGTGCACACCTTGTCTGCTGTGCCGGGAGCTGCCCTGTAGCAGAACCTACAAACCTGTTGCATCTCAGCCTCAGCAGCTGGGAAAAGGGCAGGGAAGTGACAATGCCGATGAGATCCGTTCCCTGTGGCTGGGATGGCTCTGAGCATCTCACAGGACAGCAGGAATGGTGACAGGAGGAGGGCAAAGCAGAGGCTGAGGGCACTCAGATGGCACAGCATCACCTCTGAGCTGCTGTGCTGAGGCTGCTGAGCAAAGAGCCAGCTGGGAAGGGGATAAACAGTCCTTCCTTCTCCACATGCCTGATTCCAGGCAGGGAAGGGCTTTATAGAGGAGGGCAACAGCAGGTCTCTGAGAGGGACTTGGTGGGAGGCTGAGTGCTCTGCAGAGGGATGTGCCGTGGCTCCTGCAGTGGCAAGATTCCCTCCCCACCCTTTGAGCATGCCCCCCCTGCTTGGGTGTCCCTGCAGCAAGATTTCCCTGGCTCCTCTGGGAACTGCCATTTCTCTGGTGGGTGAAGGAGGGACCTCGGGAAGCAGCCACTTCCTACGTCACAAACAGTCTGGCTCCCATCAAATTTTTTGAAGGACAAAGGCAGCAACTTGTGAGGAGTGACCACCTGTACCGTGGGTGCTGTGACTGCTCTCAGCCTGGAGCTGGGGTGCCCAGGAGGGGTGTCTGGGCCCTCTGGCTGATGGATGTTGTGGATTCATCCCAGGACGATGCCAGCCTGGAGGGCTGATCAGAATCCCAGGCCTGGCTGTGCTGCCTCCTCAGAGTGAATTCGGGCAGCTGATGCTGCCAGCTCTTGCCTTGCCTTGGGGGAATGAGCTGGAATCTGGGAGTCGAGCTGGAATAGCCCCTGCTCTGACAAGGCACAAATTTAGGACCTGCAGGAGGCACAGCAGGAGGGAGATGTGGGGCTGGAACTGCAGGGACAGGTAAGGTGTCACCATGTGTGGTGGAGGGAGACAAAACTCTCCCTCCCAGCCCTTGGGCAGTGCTGGCATGCAGAGGGGACAGGGCCAATTCTGTCTCGTTTGCATTGAGGATGTCTGAGAGACAACCTTTAATGAAGTGTCAGTGTAAGGGGGCTGATGGCAGCGCTGCAGCTCCCAGCTGAGGCTGTGACAGGGACTCACTGCTGGAGGCACCACGGCTGTCATGCACTGGAGCAGCTGGAAAGCCACTGGGTCATGGAGGGGAACCTTGTCCTTGTCCTGAACGAAGCCCACCAGGCCTCCTCCTTCTCCCTCACTCGCAGCTGGGAGGACACAGGCCAAGGGACGATGGTATTGCACAGCAACTTAGAGAACTGCCAGGGAAAACCTCTCCCTCCAGGGTGAACCAAGCGATGTGGGGTGATGCTGGTGATTAAATTAATGCAGCTTGCCTTCCCTGCAATACATAGTTTCTGTCATATACCCTAATTTCTGCTGCACTGTGGGGTGCTCTGATCCATCCTGACCAGGGGATGGATCCTGACAGTGTTGTCACCTCCCATCATTTTCCTATCTGCCAAGGCTGAGATGTATATTGTACATATATTAAAAAATTTTAAACAAAATTTAAATACCTGTATATATATTATATATATTTGTTCAGCCAACTTTCACTTCCTCCTTATACATATTGAGATACATATATTCCATGCATATAACATACATGGCATATAATATATATTATATATAATTACTATACACATAATATGTACATATCATATATAATATGCATATTATATGTGATACGTACATATTATGTTATATATTATGTACTATATTATACATATATATTATGTTATATATTTAATATTTTACATACCCTATGTATTTTACCTATAAAAGTGTGCATTATTTATAATATATAAATATATATGTATATATATATATAAAAATATATATATTTAAATTATAGGTGTTATAGATGTTATATATAAGCACACTCTTAGTGCATGGAAAGGTCAGCCCAGCGCTCTGCCAGATGGGCTGGAGCTGACCTTTCCTGTTTAACTAAGCCACTGACTGCCTGTACCCGTGAGGATTCCAGAGCGGACAGCGCAGCGCCGAGCACGGAGCGTTCCCTCGGGAAAAGGGTGCGGGAGCCGCGGGCCGGGCGGACCCTCCCGCCTCCCCCGCCACAGAGCGGGGCCACAGCGCCGCCGCCGCGCTTCCGTTTCCCCCGCCGCCATCTTCGGCACGGGCACTTCAGCCGCCGCCTACACCCCGTGCCTCTCACCGCCGGGCAGAAGCGGGAGGCGGCCGCGCTGCGAGCCGCCCTCGGGCGGCGGGAGGTGTATTTATCCCCCGAGGAGGGACGTTTCTGCCGCTGTCCTCCCGAGGTACCGGCGCAGTTGGGGTAGGCGGTGAGGGGACGCCGTGACGGGGGAGCGCGGTGGGGTGGTGCCCTCACCTAAGATGGCGGCGAGGGCGGGCTTTTCCCGCCGAGAAGATGGCGGCGGAGGGAGCGGCGCTCTGGTCGGGTGGCGGAACGTGCTCGGCTGGGTGAGGGGAGCGGGATGGGACCATCCCCCACAAAGACCTCCCCCTTCACAGGGACTTCCTACCCCGCCACGGAGACCTCGGTCCAGCCCTCCCGCATCACAAAGAACCCCTCCCCAGCCTTCCTCCCTCAGCTCACCCGCACCTTCTCCAGCCACGGGAGCCCCTGTCCGCCCTGCTACCCGCCCTCATTGTGGGGTCAGCCCTCCCCTGTTGCATGAGGGGCCACTGGGTGGGCGTGGGGTGGGGTTACCTGTTGCCTGTCTTCCCCTGTACTCCCCAAGGCAGCCGCTGCTCCCTTTTATTTTAATAATCATAATTTCCACCCTCCCGTTCATACTTTGCCGCAGGAATGGACCAGCAACTCCATAGGTAGCGGAAGGGTCCCCACCCTCCTCTTCCCCCTCCTCCTCCCCCTCCTCCTCCCCACCCCTTAAGGGGCGGTGATCGCAGCAGAGAGGAAAGAAAAGGATGCCACGGAAGCTGTTGTTGCCTTATAAATCTGTTTTTTCTCACTTTCGAGCTCCACGGGGGTTGCATGACTCTTTAGCGATGAACGCGGCCAGAAGTGGCTACCGGGTCTTCTCGGCCAACTCTACCGCAGCCTCCACCGAGCTGGCGAAGAAGATCACGGAGTAAGTTGCCTTCTCTTTCAAGTTTCTTTCTCCCCCATCGCTCCCCGGCGCAGGCATGAGCTCTCCCGAGCGTCTGGAGAAGCTTCTGGCATCCCCCCGCCTTCCCAAGGCGTCTCCTGCGAATACCTTTGTGGAGATTTTGCACTGGGAATCTTCAGCTCTGCCTGACCCAGCGATGGAAATGGACCCGCCGCTTTCTCCCTTCTTTGACGTCCATTTCATTGCTGGAAAGGCTGGGCTGCAGCAAAAGCTGTTACTTTTGGGGAGGGAGGAGGTGAAACTTGGCTTGGACAAACCTCAGAAAAGCGTTTTTAGCAGGTTTGGGAGATGCTCAAAACTTTCTCCGACTCCTGACCTTGTTTTCGCAACAGCTTCGGTGCCTGGGGCGAGGGGAGTGTCCATGTGCACATCGGCACGGCACCGTGCACTGACCAGAGTGGATTGGGGGAGCTGGGCAGCCTGTGCTGTTCGGTTCGGGGTAAAAGTCTGCCCCGTTCTCTTCAGCCCATCAGTTTAGGCAGAGTTCGACCTTGTCTTGTCCGGGACGGATGCGCTGGGTCCTGCTGAGTGAAGGGTGTCACAGCTGCCTCCAAAACGGGGCTCTTGGTGCACAGAGCTCGGAGTTTCCCCTGGCACTTGAACTTTGGGGTTGAATGAGTTTAGTTCAAATTGGGCCAGTCCCAGCCAACAGGACTATTTTGAGAAGGGCATCTATGTATTGGGCTGTCAACTTAGAACAGGATCTAGATTTTCTTTATGCAGTTTCTCAGCTACAGTTCATAGGCAGCTGATCCCAAAATTGAGGGGTCTCAGTGCTGCAGCTGACAGCTTCTCAATTATCCTTTCTAGGCATCTGCTGTCCCATTCCCATCTCCAAGGGTGTGCTTAAATTGGAAGTAGGACTTAAGTACAGGTGTGCTGCCACCTTAAACTATGAAAACACTTTGCTGTTCGTCCTGCTCGCTTAATAAACAGTGTTCAATGCTTAGCACAGATTATCTCCACGGAGCTGACTTGGCTGTTTGGCTGGGAGGTGTGTTGAATAATAGTGATGAACTTAAGTGTGAGGCTAAGAGGAAAATCCTTGTGTTGGGAGTGGAAAGCTTTTTTTTTTTTTGCTCATGTAGTCTGCTATATTTGTCGGTTCTGTTCCACTTGCACTGAACTCTGTAACTAATGTATCTCTATAAAAGTTTGCTGCAGCAGATGGGACAGAGTTTTAAAGGGCTTGTTATGTTGCATCAACACAGCACAGCAGAATTCCCCTGGGGACGAGCTCCCAGTTCTCAGGACTGGAGGAGCAAATGGACAATCCTTCTTCCTTGCTCTTTGTCTTAAAAATAACTCCCTTCTTTTTAAAGATGAAACGAGAAGAGACGTGGAGAGGCTTCCCCAGGCCATGGCACTGGCTGGGATGATGTGCTGATGTTATCCCAGGGATGCTCTGAGGGGGAAAGAAGCAGGATGCAGATGCAGAATGACCTCCTGGCTCCCTCCTTCATCTCTCACCAAGTAAATTTCTAATAGGAGCAGTGTGGGGTTTTTCCCTTGGCTCTGCCATCAGTGGGGTGTTGGATGTTCTGGTGGTGGCACGAGCACAGCCCTGTGACACACAGCTGCTGCTTAACTGAGGCTTAAGGACATCTATCTTTGTTGTGGGTGCAAAATCTGAAACTGTTCACAGTACAGATTTGCCCACAGTAAAAAGTCTCCCAAAATTAAAGGTGTTTTCAGCATCTAGTGCAGTGGTTTTTCACTGCCTTCCCTTAGGAGCTCGAGGGCTGTTTCAACTGATCTGTAACACATCCCTTGTTCTTTCAGGTTGCAAAAGATGCGTGGCTGCTGCTTTCCCCCTGTCTCACATCTCAGCCTGTTCTTTGCTGGGGAGGTCAGTTGCACCTTTAAATAGTGTTGGAGCAATCTTACAAGGGTGAGTCTGTCCTCTAATATTGTGCGTTCTTTTTAAAGTTTTTTTATGACCTTGAGTAAAAGTAGTAAAAGAACTTTAAAACAACACGCAATATTAGGAGGGCCCCTTGAGACACCTGTCCATCTGGGCTCTGTTCTTTACCTGTAGATATGAGCTTAAGATCTCTACTTGAGTAGTTCTGACTTATCCTTTTTAAAATCTCAAGCCTGGAGAGGAGCAGTGTGACATTGACCAGCTTTCAGACACCTGATTTTTCTCCTCGCTTTGTTTACTGCTAAACTTCCAGAGCTACTTTCGTTTCAGGCTCTGAGCATCATGTTCTGGCACAGTTCTGATCTTCATCATTCCCCTTGAGCATTCTCTAGTTTTGTGACAGTGAGTAATGGTCAGTCTTACTTTCACTTTAGGTTTTCAGAGCTTTAGTTGATGCTAGTGACTGCTAGAGAGAGGAGATGATGCTGGATTATGAGGACCTTGTGAAACTTGAAATAGTGAAGATGTTCCTTAGATTCACCACTGAAACATAAATAAACCCATATATTTACTTTTCTCTTATAAATTGAGAGTGATGATTATTTTATTTTAAATTCTTTCCATGATGGAAAGAAAACTCTTGCTGTAATTAGGACACTTGGGACCTGATTACAAACTGCATTTTCAGGGGAGAAAGATAATTTCTGTGACCTAATGGGTCCTAATTCTGGTCCCTAATGGGCCTGTGTGCTGCTGGGGGGAGGGAGATCTAGGAAGTCTTTTTGATCTTTAATCTAACAGATGCATTTGGATCTCCCTCTGACTGCAGTGGTTGGCTCAGCAGGTACAAATATTAGATTCTACTCACTGCTTATGTGTTTGGCTTGGAGGAGGATGGTGATTGAATCTTGCTAAGGCCTCCCCAGTGCTCCTGCAGCTCCGTGATGTGGGATGTGATACTGTCTCACTGCCAACTGTGGATGTGAGTATTCTAGAGATTCATTCAGTTTGCAGCATGGAAAATGCTGGTGATCTGAAGATAAAGCATTGCCATGAGCCTAAGCAACATGGAATTAGGAAAACATGGGGATTTGTGTTTTGACCTCTGGCTGCAGGGAGCTGGGTCACAGCGCTAAACCCAGGGTGGTGTTTTCTGTGACTGGGTGGAAGGTGAGCCCTGCTTTGGAGTGAGACTTTCAGAGTATTTTGGAGTACATTCAGAGGACTTGCAGCAGCCTCCCTCAGCTGAAGGAGGATTTCTGGTAGGAAATATATTCTTTAGGTCATCTTGCCAGCACATGAGACGGTGGCAGAGGGGAGTCAGAGCATCTCTGTGCAGTTTAGGTGGAGCACAGAATGTGGATGAGCAGGCTGGGCTCATGTGGAGCTTTCTGTGCTGGCCAGCACAGCTTTAGTGGGAGTTCCTTCACCAGGAGTGGGCTGGCCTGGTATTTGCCAGTAGTTGGGCTGCATGGCTTTGGCGTGGCTGGAACAAGTGATTCTAGTGGCAGATGAGCAGTAGGAACTTTTCTTCAGCTATCCAGTCGTGCTGGGTGGATGGAGAGAGGCAAAGAAGAGCTCAGGTAGTTTTAAGGATATCTAAACAGATTGTATCCAGGAAGCTGCCATTCCCTTTCCTTTCCTGGTTGTTCTTATACTGGGGAATTAGGAAGTGCCCAGCAGAGCTGCCATTGTGCTGGCTGGACCATGACTGATCTTTATTTAAAGATTTGCTAAAGTTTGAAAAGCAATTCAGAGTCAGGCTGTGGCTTGATTTGGCCACAGTCAGGCACAGCACAGACCCTCTGTCCTCTGCCCCAGCTCCTTCTGAGTCTGCACCAAATCCTGGAGTCTGTAGATGTGGGGAGAGCTGGGACCACGGAAAGTGTTTATAATGAAGAGGATATTGCCAAAACAAAATATCGTAATTAAGAGCTTTGTGTACAGATTTCTCTTCAAATTGAATATTTGTGCTGTGAGCTGGCCAGAAGCTCCCTATGGAGATAACCTGACAAATGTCTTGGATTCTGGTCACAGAGGGGGAGAAGGAAACACTTCTGAGGCACTTCAGTGGCACTGAAACAGGCTCTGATGGCACAAAATACTGTGAGTACATCTGCCCCTTGAAACTTGATTCAGCTGGAGTCTCTTTGGCTGCCCTTTGTCTCAAGAGCCTGATACAGAGGTTTTGACAGTCTTCAGTGGAGCATTTTAAACTACAATCTGATACAGCCACACAGTTTTTCCTCAAATACTGCAGTGTGTCACTTCCTCATTAAACTATAGGTGACTCCTGCACTGTTTGCATTTAGATGTGAATTTGAGACAGGTTTTATAAACACTTTTGTATTCACAGCTTAATATCCTCTTGGCATGTTTTGAGACTGCGGAAAGTTAGATCATCCTTCCTGGGCAGTGTTTACAGAGAGATTCCAGATCAATAGGAATTTTTAGTGGCCAATTGCTCTGAGTAGGATTTTTAAAGCCATAAAGAGTTGTTGGGTTTTTTTTTTTTTCTCTCTTAGATGCTGTCATGCCCCAGAGGAGTTGGTTTAGGGATGGAGCTAGTGTGAGGATAGCTACTCATTTTGCTTGGAAATGTGATTTATCTGCAGGACCTAAAATGTTATTTTTCCCAGAAGCAGCTTTATCTCTGCTGGGTGTGTGGTCTGGGTTACCTGCAGTGGCACCTTCTCTGTCCTAGGGCAGGTCTGCCTGTGTCTGCAGATGAGTGATCAGTAACTGTGGCAGCCCAGGTTCATGCTGTTAGTCCTGGAGATGGATGAAAACAGTTCTTGCTGTCAATTCCTCTATCCCCTAAAGCAACAACCAATTGGGAGCTTCAGGATGGAGAGGATTTTGAGAGAAAAGAGTTGGGATGGAAAAGAAAACAAGGGAGAGGTTATAGGAAGGGGAAATTTATCTTTGAACTCTGGCTGTTGCCAGGCTGTGTGGTTGATAAGGTTGTGCCCTGCCCTTGACTGCCATGCAAATATCCCTTTTGATAAAAGTCCTCTGGAATTTGGTGCTTCACAGCAGGAGTTGCACCAAGAGTCCCCTCTTTATTGTTCTTGACTCAGTCCGGGTTTATCAGACTCCTTCCCTGGCTGATACTTTGTCTAACCGAAGCCTCAAGGAAGGGATTTGGTGCAAAGTGTGCCCCTGGGGTGCACATACATCAGCTGCTCTGGACAAGCTGCCTCTGGATCCTGCTGTGCCTGTGGCTCCTCTGGAGTGCTGCAGGCAGGGCTGATCTGGGACTGTCATGGGCAGTTTAATCTCGTATCCACTGCTCTTGTTTACTTGCAGTCAACAATTGGAGCAGAGCTGGGATTTATTGTCTGACTAGAGCTGCTCATTCCTCTAAGTTGGCATGGGTCCTGTGTCTTCTGCTCCCTGCACCCAGGTTTGACAACTGAGCTGTTTTAGTGCCCCAAGCCAAGCTGTTTTAGTGTCCCTCTTTCCATGGGGGAGCAAACTTGTGCTTCTGATTCCTTGTTTCAGCAGCACACAAACTGCATTGCTGCTCTGTGGCGACTAGGAGAGCACTGGGCTCTGGTTTCTGCTGGCTACATCATGGAATCATGAAGTTGGAAAAGACCTTTAAGACCGAACACAGCTGTTAACCCAGCTCTGCCAAAGCCACCACATCCCCAGGGGTCATTTCTACATGTCTTTCAAATCCCTCCAAGGATGGTGACTCCACCACTTCTCTGGGCAGTGTGTTCCAAGGCTTGACAACCCTTTCATGGACAAAGTGTTTACTAATATCCAATCTAAACTTCCCCTAGTACAACATGAGAACATTTCCCCTTGAGCACCAAAATATGGTTTTGTTTGCTATCACTTAGCACTGAAAGTGCCACCTTCCAAGGGGTGCTTTGCTGAGATGAATCTGGTTGGACTGGTTTTGAAGCTTTCCTTCCTGCCACGCGATTTAGGGCTGACTAAGAGCACCTGCACAGTCTCTCCAATGGATTTCTTTTCCCCAGTACTGAGGTAGGTTTGTGCTGTGTGCAGTGAAGTCAGGGTGCACGTGCCTCCAAGGGGAGCTTGCAAGACTTGCCATGCAGTTGTGGAGGAACAAGTGTGAGTCATTAAACATTTCCCACCACACACTGCTCTGGTGCGTGTGTGTGTATGTTTCTGAGCTTGTTTGGACTCGGATGCCTTAGCAGCGATTAGAACTAAGCTTGGTGGTTGGAAATGCCAGACTATCCTCATCAGGACAGCAGGATCCCACCTGTAAAACTCACCTCTGGTGTCAGTCTATCCCTGAGGTGCCCAGGCTTGCTTATACTTGACCAGCTGCCAGCTCTTTTTGAAGATACTGAAGGTACTGAGGATGCCTTTGTATTGCAGCTGCAAGTTTTAACCCAGCTGAGCTGAGAGGAGCCCAGTTAGAGATCTGTGAGACTTGTCTGGCCTAGGCTGCAGGAGGATGCTGCAGTTGGTACCCGAGCAGGGCTGGTGACATTCTGGCACGTCCAGCTCTCAAGGTGGCAGTTTAGTCACCAGCCCAGCCATTGCAAAATGTGCTGCCAGACACTCGGTGGGGAGGGTGTGTGTGCCAGAGACGTGCTTTGGAGCCAGCTAAGCAAAAATATCCCATGGCATCCCAGTGTCTGTTATCTCAGCTGTCCCAGGCACACCCTCCAGGCCAGCTTCTAGCTGGGACCTCCAGCTTTGGCTCACAGCTGAGCCCAGCAGTTGCTGATGGGACAGAAGCATGCCAGGGTCAGGCTGTGTTGCTCTCTCACTTCTGAAAGCACAGATCTTTGTGACAATTGGAGTGCGAGGCCGAGTTAGTGGGTAAGGAGATGGAGTGAGACCAACTGCTGAAGGCTGTAGACCAGGAAAAAACCAGCAGAAGATACAGACTCTTGTATTTAGAGTTAGTCCTGATCTGCAGAATTTTGGCATATATCCAGGTAAACACAGTACAAGTGCAGGCAGGAAACTGCTGCCATAACCAGCATGGTGAACAAAAGTATTTTTCAGGCATAAACTGTTTCCTAATTCATTGTGTGACCATGGCCACAGAGCAGATCCTGGGAGAGGAGGGAATTGCCCCTCTCCATCTCACTTGGCTGAAGCATCTCCACTACTGCAGAGTCTCTGAAGTTCTGGGTTAAAGCACAAAAGCCTTTAAGTGCTTACTAATGGATTACTTGTCAGTACAGTTAAATACTGAAGTGTCACCTGAGGGAAAAGTCTGCATTTTGGAGCATTTTAAAGTGCTCTTCAAAGTGAGTCTTTGTTTTGTAAGAAAGAAATTAAAAAGGGAAGGAGGGTGACTAATCTTTGTTGCGATGAGTATTGTAGATTTAATATTTGAGAAAAGCAAGGAGTAATTTGAAGAAATAAAAAAATTGAAGTTAAAAATCTTATTAATCATTTGAGTTATTTCAGAAGGAAGGTTCAAGGAGAAAAAAAAGGAAAAGAGGTGGGAGTCAAAGAAAATTACTCAGGTGCCATTAATTGAGTCTGAGTAAATCATTCAACTCTAGTTGCACATCAGACCTGCCCAAGGGGGCATTGCACAGGCTGGCAATGTGTCCTTTGCCATCAGGAGTCACAGCCTGTGGTCAGTCTTACAGGCTTTGGGTATGTGACCTGCTGCAGAGCGGTGTGCCCCAGGGCCCTCTCAGGGACATCAGAAGGAAGGAGACCCCCAGAGAAGGGGAGGATGTAGTTCTGCAGGCAGGCTGGCTCACTCAGCACCCTCTTGTTTGGTGGTGTGTAACATGGTCCAGTCCTGCTTGGCAGCACAAACTGCTGGGTTCCTCCATCTCTAACATCCGTTTTTTCTTTCCAGGCGTCTCGGTGCTGAGCTGGGGAAATCTGTGGTATACCAGGAAACCAATGGAGGTAAGAGAAATCTCTGCTATTTGCAACTGTTTTGAGGTCATCTTAGAAATGCTGGGTAACTCCATTGGCCAGACCTGTCTAAGAAGTGCAGTTCAGCTGCTCCTGGCAGTGCTAAACCTCCATGGCTGACCTTGGACCAGGCAATTAAACATGTTCCTTGTTTTCCCTGGTTATCTTGTTTGTTTGCCTGTCTGCAAACTCTCCTCTAGAGTCCTGCCACAGGTTTTAGTTGCTGCCAAATCTTTTATGCTCCTATGCTGAGCAAAACATCTCTAAGATTTAAAAGTAATTCATTGCTTTTTCAGTGTCTGCCTTGTGAGCTTTTAAATTATCCTTTCTTTCAGCCCTTCCCTGCCACACAGAATTTACAGCTGCCTTTGCTTTTAAAAGTGAAAATTGATGGCTGTGCTGGGGAAAATGTGTCTTGGAGGTTGCTTTTGTTTTTAAGGAGGTTAACACTCTTCAAGTGTCCATTTTCAGATGCTGGGCTGAAACATAAGGATATTGGCCAGCAGAGTTCTGTGGCCAAGAGTCGTTTACTGTTTCAAGACCTCTGTTACCTTGTTTGCAAGAGAGAGTAGGACCAGAGAGCTGCTACAGTCTAGAGGAAGGGGTGGAGGATTTGTGGCACTGCTGCTGCTGTTGCAGCCAGAATGGGCCTCACAATGGGAGAGCTGCTGTGGTTATGGTTGGGCTGGCTGGTGCATTCCTGCCCGGGAGAGCTCGCTGCCCTTTGGGGTTGGTTTTAAATCAGGTTGCTTGCTCCAAGGTCTGAAGTCGTTTTTCATCACTGCACAGCAAATCAGTCTGCTCTCAGCAGAGTCCTGTAGGGTTACTGCCAGGGCAAGGCAATTAGATTTGGAATTCCATAGCTGAGGAGCTGTTTCTCTCCTTTTCCTTACCCCTGCCCTCTAGCTCATAACTGTGTGGGAAAGGCTAAGGCAGGCACTTTGGGAAACCTGGAGTCGTTGCTTTGGCTTTGCAGAGCTGCTTGAGGCTCAGCTTCTTCATTTGAGTCAGGGACTGTAGGAGTGGTGCTCAGCAGAGACCAGACTTCCAGCCTGTGTCAGTGTTGAAATGTCTTGACCTTGACAGTGAAACTGGGAAGTTCTTACTCTGAACTCGGTGCTGCTGGTGTTGCCTTGAGCTCTCCAGCCAGCATGGAGCTGATCCCATGGTAAGCTGTGAAAGAGCGAAGTGCAAAAAGTGCTGAGTTACCTTCTTGGAAGTACTGAAGGTTGTTCTGCCTTGGGTGGTTAATTGCTCACTAATGAATGTGCTGTTGACAGCTCTCAGCACTCCATGGAAGCGTGAAAAGGATTTCTCGTTGAGAGTTAGGTAAATTGTCTTCTAAATTCTAAAATTCTAATGTTTAAATTCTAAAATTCTAAATTCTATAAAAAATAAACAGCCATTCAGCCTGCTTTTGCTTTGTAAATACAGCTAACTCACTGGTATGTCATGCCAGCTCTACCCGGGTCCAGCCTTTGGAAAATCCACTTGGCTCATCTGTGTATGTATGTGCACAAAGGGCAGAGGAGCGAGTCCTCATCTGCCCTTACCAGGGGACAAGGTTGCTGCTACAACATAGTGTGTTGTCGCTGTCAACCTGATGTTTGGAAACAAAACTGACTCTATTTTCCATCCTTTTCAGAAACAAGAGTTGAAATAAAAGAGTCTGTCCGTGGACAGGATATCTTCATCATACAGACAATCCCCAGGTGAGGCACTTGTGGCTCAGTTTTGCACTTGGGATGTGCTTTGAATACCTGGATCAGCAGATGGTTCAGTGGTTTGCTCACTGTAAACCAGCACAATAACCAGTGGAACTCATGCAGTGTTGTCATTGCTCTGACTTATATTAAGGCCTCACATAGTGTTAAGCTGTTAACATTCCCAGGGGATTGATTGCAGCACTGAGATGCTTCCCATCAAATAGCTCAAGTGTGTCACTTGAGGCAAGAACAGGAGTGACTGATGGTTTCCACTGAGACATCCCTGCCCTGTGTGTTGGTGGCCTTTCAGGCTCAGCTGTTGGGTGATTTCTGACTGGCGTTTCCATCCCAGCATGGGTGATTTCCTCTGCCTCCCAACCACCAAGCAACAGAGCCAGCATCAAACAGCAGCTGCTGCTTTCATTGCAGCCTGGATTACTCTTCTACTTTTGCTGTAGTGATGTGAAACTGACCTCAGGTGGAAGCCCATAGCCTCCCTCCTGTACTTTTACAGTTCTTCATGATGGTGGGCCTTTTTGGGTTTTCTTTTGGGCTGTTCTAGGCTTGGAGTAAAGAGAAGTGCTGCAAGTAAGTAGGGAGCTAGAAAACCATCTGTAACCCCAGGAACCTTGCTCCCTGCTGGCTCAGGAAGAGTAATGGGACAGCACTAGGGTGATGAGAAGGGAGCCTATAAATAAATGATAACTGCAAATTGATCTACTGTGAGTAGGGGCTGTGCTGTTTTCACAGATGAGGTATTGACATCAACAAAACAAGAATATTCCTGCTCTAATAGCTTTTTCCAAGTTCTGCTCAGATTTTGGAGATCACAAGAAGTAACAAGTTAGCAGAGTTCAATTGTAGCTCAAAAGTAGCAGGGAGCAGAATTGCCTGGATACAGGATTTTTCCTTGCTTGCCAAGGAAATAGAGCCCACTGAGAATTCAAGTTCATTTCCTCTGTGAAATGCTTGGCCTATTGTAAAGAAATCAGTAGGACTACTAGACCAGCTTACTCACTTCTGGAATTCCTCTTGCAGGCAGAAACATGTTTCTAGGGCTCATCTCTCTCCAGAGAGATGCCCCAAGTGTTTCCTCCCTCAGGGAGCAACTAAATCTCTTCAAGATGAAAATCCCCTGCTGTAGGATTATGTTTTGAGTGAATGGTGCCATTCTGTTGTCCCTTGTGAAGGAGTTCTCTGAAATAACTTGTAACTGAGAGCTGTTCAGAGAGCTAACTCGGAGCATTAGGGACAGGAACAGTTTTGGGAAGGGAAAACCTCCCCTTTGGTTTTAACCTGTTGATCCCCTTGTTTTTCCATTAATTGAATTCAGTGATTTGGGCCAAGAAATGGATCTTTTTTAGACAGAATGTTCAAGGCCCTATAGGTGAAGAGCCAGTGTTGTGTAGCCAAGTCATCTTTCTTTCCTAAACTGCAGCTGTGCTATGCTGCATTGCTAGAGAGGACAGGTTCAAGGACATCTCTATTTTGCAGTGGGTTTCAGGGAGCTTTTCAGGAGAGTCAAAACAACAACTATGTGGAATAATCTAAGAATAGGACTTCTACACTCAGTAGTGGTTTGAAAAGAAAATATTAGGACTTGTTGGTAGAGAGGGAAACAATTTTGTTATGCTGCAGTGTAAATGCACAGTCTGCATCTTAAATGCTCAGAGAGAACAGAAAGACCTGAATATTTGATACAGGCTCTCTGTTGTAAAAGCTATAGCACAACCAAAAAAAAGGTGACAAGGACAGTTACCATCCAAGACTGTGGACTGGCATTTGTGTGAGGGAAAATCAAATAGCTCATTTAGGCAATATTAAAACGAAGTTTGTGATTTTGTGATACCCTAAAGGCAAAAGGAGCCTTTTAGTGCTGAGTGTTGGTGCTGATTGTTGCTAAGTCCATGGAGAGTGTCACATAAGGTGTTTGCTCAGCCTCCAAAGCAGGGGTGGCCAGAGATGGCCCAGGCAGAAATAAGGAGCAGCAAGGGAGGCTCTGGTGTGGTAAACAGGGTGTGGAGGATAGCTGAGCTGTCTCTGAGTGTCCTGGTAATGAGCTGCCAGCCCCTGTGTGAGGTCTTGGCTCAGCCTTCCCAGCAGTAACTAACTGAGCAGGGCTTCAGAGCTGGAGATGGGGAGGGCAGCAAGGAGCCTGGGATGCTCTCTTGGGTACCTGTTTTGGAGATGCTGGGCTGGGCTTCCTCCACCAATGTCATTTTCCCCAGCTGGTGCCCTTGGTTGGGGTCAGTGCCCCTTGCAGAGGAGCAGATCAATGATGGCTCAGCATGAAGCCATCTCAGCCCACCCTGGGCCCTGCTGGAGGGACAGACACATCCACCTCTGCCTAGTGCCTGTGCCTGCTGGTCTGCAGGAGCTTCCCAGACTCCAGCTTGGGATCCTGCTTGACTACTGGGAGAAGTACCCTCCTTGAATAACTTCTCCATCAGTGTGGCTACTAGGATGTCCTGCAACAGCACCAGGACTGCTGGTGCCTTTTGAAGTCCCAGTCTTGTTCTCTACCTGCTTTCCATGTGAATATGTATGTATTTTCAAAGAGTAAGTTGAAAAATAATGATGAGAAATACTAAGTTTCTCAGATGAACTTTAGATAGGCTTCAGTTTGACCACTTTGTTTTTATATGACACTGATAGTAGCATCTTTTTCTTCTCTCACAGCCCCACTGGCACAGCTAAATCACCAAAGGGAAGAAACAGTTCTTTGTTGTCCTGTGTGAGAGGGTGCTGTGTTTTATGTAATTCTTGGCAGGGTGCTCCAGAGCCAACAAAGCTTTCTTGTGTGTAAATGGCATTTGTGCACAGGCTGCTGGGGCCAGCAGGACAGCAGAGACCCAGAGCCTCACAAAAGAAGAGGCACAAGTGGAGGTTAATTTCCAAAGGAAAGGAGAGCAGTGGAAAAATGGAAATGGTCAGAGGTCTGTCATGGGTCATGTCTCTGGGCATTTGGAGAAGCTGTCTCAGGAGGAAAACAGGGCCTGAGCAATGTCTGGGTAATGTCCAGAAAGCTCTGCAGAGCTTTAGGCTGCTCTGTTTACTCCTCTGCTGCTGTGTGGAAAGATGGCCCAGTCAGCCCCTGCCCTGTCACTGTGGGCTGCACAGCTGAGCCACTCCAGCAGTGCCCTCCTGACTGGGCTGGGGACCTGGTGTGTCACTGGGAGCTGTCCCTGCTGGAAGCCCCCAGGCAAGGAGGTCTGTGTTGCAGGAGTGCCTGTCCTACCATCTGAAGCACGTGCTCTTCAGTTCCCAAAAGTTCTTGAGTCAGTCTGTGGTGATGCAGACAGTGTCTCTTGGTGTCGTTCTTAAGAACTAAAGAGGAACTAAGGGCTTAGCTTCTTTCCCCATGTCAAAATTAATTAAAATGCAGATGAATATTGGGCCACTCCAGTCATTCTGGGGGATATTTCAGTCTCATGACCAGTGACAGGACTTGAGGAAACAGCATGAAGCTGAGTCAAGGGAGGTTTAGATTGATATCAGGAAAAGGTTTTTCACCCAGAGAGATGTTGAGCACTGAAACAGGCTTCCCAGGGAAGTGGTCACAGCACCAAACCTATCTGAGCTCAAGAAGCATTTGGGCAACACTCTCAGGGACAGGGTGGGATTGTTGGGGTGTCCTGTGCAGCATTCGGAATTGTACTCATGATCCTGATGGGGCCCTTCAAACTCAGCTATGATTCCTTTGCCTATGTTACTTTTTAGTTTGGTTGTTTTTTTCTTTCAAGAAACAGTCCTTTAACATCTCCTGTGCTGTTGTTCCTTCCATCTCTAGATAAGCTAAAGAGTGTGGAGATGCTGATGTTCACCAAAGTGTGATGTCTGGAGCTTATACTGCTCCAATTGCAGTATTTCTTAAAGTAGGAAAAATAACCTGACTTAGACTGTTAAAGAGGAAAATACCCTAAGAAATCCAGTGTGGATGAAGTTATGTTGGCTGCATGTATACTGCTTCGTTAAAAGACTATTTTATTTCAAATTACACTGTATCAAGTGACGTTTGTTCCAAAGTGAATTCTATACAAAGCCTTTTTTGTCGGATTATGGAGGGAAGTCATCATACACCTTATGTTAGAATATAAAATCAAATTCCAGTCCACAGCTCTTGAATGCTGGTGTTGTGTCCTGTACATGTAAGAGTTGGTTGTAATTTGTTGTGGCGTGGTGGAAGGAGCTGTATGGCTGCAATCTGGGTCTGGCATACATTAGCCTGAGATGTAGCATTATTTCCTTGGAATTTTGGTGAGGGGTGGTCTGGGTATAAATGGAAAAGGAGTTGCACTGGAAAAACACCTGCTAATATTTGGAATTGTGTTCAAATCTCCTAGAGATGTGAATACTGCTGTTATGGAGCTGCTGATCATGGCCTATGCACTGAAGACTTCCTGTGCCAGGAACATCATTGGGGTCATCCCCTACTTTCCCTACAGCAAACAGAGCAAAATGAGGAAGAGGGGCTCCATAGTCTGCAAGCTGCTGGCTTCAATGCTTGCCAAGGCAGGTGAGTGTCCCAGGGAGCAGCAGCACGGCAGGCTTGGTGCTGCTGGGAATCCCAGAGGTCATCTGTCCTTCTATTCTTCTGTTTCATGTGGGGATGTGTTGCTGAGATCTTGAGCCACATTGGGGGAATTAATTTTCTTCAGCTTTCTTTGTAACTTTCACCTGGGGAAGTGGCCTAGAAATGTTATAGTGAAATATGGTGTCAGCCCAGTGCTGTGGCATCATATGCCTGTTTCTCATTATGTCTGTGGAACTTTCTGTGTTAAGCTGTTTATGATTATTTTATGACATGGCATAATAGTCTGAGTAATAGCTAAAACAGGCTGGAAAATGGAGGTGTTGAAGGAACTCCACATGGGAATATTATTAATAAATTGTTGTCTTTTTCCCCCTTAGGTTTAACACACATTATCACTATGGACCTTCATCAAAAGGAAATCCAAGGCTTCTTCAGCTTTCCAGTAGACAACCTGAGAGCATCCCCTTTTTTGCTTCAGTATATACAGGAAGAAGTGAGGTTACTCTAGTTCTATGTATATCAACTTGTCTGAACTCATTTTAGTGTGATGGCAGCATTGGGCCTCTGCTTAAGTAGAGGTGGTGGTGTCAGTCTAGGTCAATCCTTCTGTTAATTAATTATTTCTCAGGGGGTACCTATTTCATGTTTCATGGAAAGATGTTGCACTTCTCTGATTGGATGGAAACTGAACTGCAGCAGAAGCAGGAGAGGAGCTTGCTCTCTGTGGAGTTAGTGCCATTTGAGAGATGCTACTTGTGCTCCCACCTCTAATCGCCTCTGAAATCCTGTTAAACTGCTCCCCTTCTCCCTTTGTGCTGTGCTGGATTTCTGACTGCTCTGAATTATTGATAGACTTTGTCTTGGGCTGAGTGTAGGAGTGCTGAGCGCAGCAGCGCTGGGAGCAGGGCACGGAGGTTTTATTCTCCATGTGCAAAAGATGATGATTTATTCCCACATGGTGAGAGCAAGGCTTCCCCATATGGGGAGGGTTAAACTTAGTCAACATTCCCACCTTTGCAGAATACACAAATACTGGTGTTGGAAGCAAGTGCAGTTGCCTCTCTAGTTTCTTGTCACAGAATGAAAATTTGGTTCTGGGGAGGAGGATGGGTGAAATTATTCAGCTGTGTATCAAGCCAGTTACTCCCTAGCAAGAAGGTCTTTTTTTAATTAATTAACTTTTTATCACATCCAGATTCCAGATTACAGAAACGCAGTTATTGTAGCCAAATCTCCTGGTGCTGCTAAAAGGTAAATGGATGCTTTGCTATCTGGTTAAAAGTTACTTGGAAAATACCTGAGCTGGTGGAAGATATACCAGGGAAAGTATGGGAGGGTGACAGATGGATTGACAGTCTGGTCATAATTCTTTTCTGGCTGGAAATGGGATAGATGTGGTGCAGATAGACAGCTGAACTTTGTAGTCCCACCCCTATGGGCATAAACTCTGGCAGTCTCACTGAAATGGTTCACCTGGGGTCAGACTTGCTGCCGGAGTTTCAGCAGTGCCTGACCATCTCAGAAAGCATTTCCAATGTGGAGGAACACAGGAGAGCCTGTGGTGGGCTTTGGGATATTAATGAGGAATGAAGAGTCACTTCCAGTGAGGTTTCTTGCAGACATACAGCCACAGAGGTGCAGTCTTTGCTTGCTGTTGGTGTGGGACAGACTTGCTGTAGTGGGCTGTGAAGCTGCATCGGCCCAGCAGCTTCCTGAGAGGCTGTTTTTGTCTTGCAGGGCTCAGTCTTACGCTGAGAGGCTGCGGCTGGGGCTGGCAGTGATCCATGGAGAGGCTCAGTGCACGGAGCAGGACATGGATGACGGGCGTCACTCCCCTCCCATGCTCAAAAATGCAACTGTGCATCCTGGCCTGGAGCTGCCATGTAAGATCAAGCTTCTCTGCTTACCTTTGGGGGAAAAAAAGGAGAAAAGTTTGGTGGGAAATTTCTGTTGGTTTATCTGTGTGGGTGTAACCAACCTAAAGGCAGTTAGACCAGTGGAATTTTTTTCATGGAAAGGTTGATATCAGTGAGTTGTGGGAGAAGTCACAGGGGAAGGTTTTTATTTAACTCCTTCTGGCCATGCAGAGCATCAGTATTGTCTCCTTGGCCGTGCCTCCTCCACAGTGTTAGACTGACAAACCTCTGATAAAGGTGGTGCATTTACAGTGTTCAGCAACAGAATTCATTGAGCTGATGAAACAAGGGAGATGTAAAAGTGTAAGTAATGGGATGACAAGCACTAAGACAGGCTGTTGGCTCCATTGGGTAGGGGAGGGCTGGTCTTTGTCTTCCTTTCTGTGCAGCCATAGTTACTGGTGGAAATTTTCTTCACCTTGGCACCTAGATGATCATATTCCAATGTCTGTTTGACCAGGTTTTGAGGTTTATGTGGCTGGGGTGATTAGGTTCTCCAAGAGCATTGTTGACCTGCTTCTGGAGCTCTTGCCATTGATTTGGGAGCAGAGAGCAAAAGAAAAAGAGGAAACTTGTATTCTGGGAAATGCCATCCTCAGAATTGCTTGTATTCCTGCAGCAGTCAAATAGCAGTCAAAAGAAAAAGAGGAAACTTGTATTCTGGGAAATGCCATCCTCAGAATTGCTTGTATTCCTGCAGCAGTCAAATAACAGTGCAATCAAAATCCAGCTCCCTTTTGGGAGGATTTTAGCTTTCTATGCAGGTGGTGGCAGGACAGAAATTGGGAGCAGGAAGGTGGCAGAGAAGTGCCCATGGGAAAGGCTGTGTGCTGCTGTGTGTGGCAACACCAGTAGTGGTTTGGGCTACTGATAATCATCTAATCTTTGGAAATTTAGGAAGAACATCCAACCAGTTTGTGGGCAGCTTGTGGAGGGGAGGCAAGTAAGACTGCAGGCATTTTATATCACCTCGGTTGTGTCTCACTGCAATACAATCAGTTAAACAGTGCTTTTGTTGCTGGTGAAACTCCTCTTGGGCCTTGCGGGGCAGGTGAGGTTTGGCAATGAAGTTTGGGACGTTATTGTTCTCCTTCTGACAAGGGTTTTTTTTTTTCATGCCTGTCCAAGGAAGCAGGAATTTGTATGGTTATTCTTCACTTTCTCCTTCCCCTCCTATTCTGGAGGATGCCGTCCCCCAGAATATCAGTAGCTGACATTTGTCTGCTACAGAGGAATTATGTGACTGTGTTTTTATTTCCAGCCATGTCACTTCAGAGGAGCTCAGCTGTGGAAGGTTGTGCTGCTGGAGAACCCTGTAAATGGTTGTTCATATAGAAATATGCCCTTGTCCTGTTTAGTTATGAATCCAATGGAAAATTGTTTTCAGTCCTCAGCTATCCAAACACAGACTAATTTAATGTGTATCACCACTTTCTTATTTTATCTCCTGCTGCACAAACTCAGCACTTGACCAATGACCTTATATCCCAGCATGCCTAAAGCACAGGGTAAAACAGTTGAGCTGTGGCTTGGCAGCTCTCTGTCATGGGGTGGACTGTGAGGCAAACTCTCAGTAGAAGTTGCTTTTCTCTGCAGTTTTCTAACCTGAGAGATACCTTATTTTGAGTGAGCTGGGTTCTGGAGGTGCAGAATTGAGGTTATCCCTATCTAAAAGCAGTCTGTACATTCTGGTTGTGTCACAGTCTCTTGCCAGACAGAGGTGAAAGTGCAGCTGGGATGGCAATGCTGTGTCTGTGCTGTGTCTCATTTCTTGTCCAATTCAGTCATTTGAAAAGCATCTTCCCACCTCAAATGTCACGTAATTCCAAACCCTCATTCAGCTCTCCCTTCCTGGCGGTGAAAGCTCTGAGGGCAGAGCGTAGCAGGGTTCAGCTGTATGGTTGGTTGTGAAAGGTCAGACATGTGCTGCTGCTCAGAATTGGATATTCCTTACACCAAAACTGTCCCCAAACCCTCCAATTGTCAAAACGGAAGTGGTCTGTGAGTCTGCCTGGCTCAGCAAGCAAACCTGGGCCTGGCAGGTAGGAGGTTGGGGATGTTCCTGGGGAGTGGCTGAGACTTCTTATGGAGCATCCCACTCTGGGCTACAGCCAGATCAATGTGGAGCATCCCAGCCTTGGTAACTGAAGCTCCAGACAGTTGTGTTAGAGCCAGGAGAGAGGTGAAACCTGTGTTGGGGAGCAGCCCCAGAGCCATGGCTCGTGCTCTGTGCCATTCTCCATGGGCGTCCTGGTGAATTGGCCCGGCTCCTGTGTCCTGGCATGCACCTTCTCCCCCTGTTCTAGCAGGGATCATGTGCCTCTAATTAATGAGTGCTAGGCAGTGTAATGGCTTATTTATTGTCCTGTGAGTGTGGCCTAATGTGATATTCTGATTCGTAGGGAGCCACAACAGAAAAATGCCAGAGGTGCTTCTAATTGCTCTTAAAATGCTGCGCTCGAGTGGCAGCAAGAGTCCACAGCACTGCAGCCCCTGAAATCAGAGCATTGGAGACAGGATGTCACTCCAAGGTTATTCCCTTTGATTGTGTGCTTTTGTGTCTCAGAGCTTGCAGCTGGCTCGGGGCTGTGCATTAACAAATGCATGGGGACTCTTTGCCTGTTTCCTGGAGAAAAAGAGTGGAGCACCATCTGTTAAATCATTTCAGTGGCTTTGGAATTCAGTACTTTGTACAGAGAGCTAATGGTCTGCTTGAATCCCAGAGCCCAGAAAACTGCCACAAAGGGAGTTTGGGGGAGAAACTGGAGTGACCGTGAGTCTGTTCCTACTTCCCTACCCCCATCTTGCCTGTGTTTAGGCTGGGCACAGGGGTGTTTTCTCTCCTTCCAAGGTTATCTCTACACAAAACAGTTAATTCTTGAGCAGCCTTCTGCTCCCAGGCTCTGTTGTAAATGCAGCATTATATTTCTTGGTGATTGTCACTTTAATTTGCACTGTCAGCTCCAAACAGGATTTATTTTAGTATTTCTTAACCCATTTTTGACCACTTAATTAAAGCAACATGTTTACACACCTGGGAATATTCTTTCTTAGTGCCAGTGATCCTGCTTTTAACATGTGGTACTTTGGTGTATATTATGCACATCTGAATGAAAGTGTTCTTTGATATTCTTGTTTTATAAAAACATGGTGGTTGGTCTAGTTTTTTTCTGTTTTATTTTTTGTCCTCAGAAGCTACAGATACCACAAGCATCTTTTCTTACTCTCCAGAAAAAGTCAGCAACTCTTTAAACCAAACTTGTACATGATCCAAGGGGTTACACCATGCAAAGTACCACCATGGCTTATTTCTGTTACCCTCTTCTGCCTACACACATAGAGGGTTTGTGTCTGGGAGGAAAATATTCTTTTATTATTTGAATAATTTTTCAAGGCACCTCCTCATAGCAGTTCTGACTTGCACATCTTGATATGTTCAAAGATTTTGAAGAAGAAGCTGGCTGCACTAACCCTTGTGTAGACTCTCATCACCTTGGAGCAGTTGAGATTTGATGTGGTTGTGGGTAGATCTTTGGCTTGCAATTTTTTTTTCTTTTTTTTGCAGAGAAAATTGAACAAGGAAAAGGGAGAACATCTCTTTAAGATCCGGGTAGGTCGACACGTTGCCTACCATTCTTTAAAAATAAACCAAAATTGAAATACAGCTTTTAAAAAACAGAGAGAGATGCAAAGCACTGCTAATGTTGCTGGTTGCCATGTTAGCCTTTAAGCATAGCAAGGAATGTGTCTGCTTCCTTCATGGAGTAGAAGGATGCTGACTTGCTGAAACTCCGTATCTCTGTGAGTAAAATAGTGCTGAATTTCAACTCCCCAGGCCTGTTCACCGTTTGTGTAGAAAAGTTTCCCCTGACCTGGCTGTTGTAAGCAGAGATGGCACTCATCAGTGGATACACACCGAGGCTGGGATGGCAGCCAGGTGGAATCCTTTTGATACTTCACAGCTCCCACCAGGAGCTCTATTCCTGTCCAGACTAGAGAGAAAACTCATAACTAATTTGAGCAGGTCTGTAGTGCCTGTAACTGAAATTTATGATCTGCTTATTTCTCATGGTGCTTAATCTTCATTTATTACAAATAATCTTCCTTCTCATAAGAATATTTTTCCTTCAGGATTTAGATGTGACTTTGCTTTTGATAGGAGACTCAGAAATAACCATGCAAGGGAGGCTGAGGAATCTGTGCCATGAAGAGCTGTTGATTAACTCTTCAGTCCAAGGTAGCTGTGACTTTAACTGCAAAAACGTGGCAATGAGTGATGGGACTTTGGGCAAAACAGAATTACTGGACACCTTTTATACAATTTTGTTAGGTTTATGGAAAACCAGCCTGGAGTAGGTCATGGATGTGAAGAACAGCTCTACACAAGAATCTTCAAAATTGTGGTGCTTACAATTGCTTTCATCATATCCCTCAGTGCGAGTCATTCACCCAGCTATGCTTGCACTCTAAGCATTCCCAGGCACTGATGAGATATGGGAATAGTACTGGATCATCCTGCTGTGCAGGATGGGGAGTTTGATGTAAGACTTTTTTTTTGGTGAGGAGAGCAAAGATCAATATTTAGACAGGCTTTTTGGTGGGCAATGGCTTGTGTTCTCCTGCTGCTCAGGTGTTACACTGAAGTGGATTATCCTAAAAGAGAAAAATCTTGCTTTGTCTGAACTCCTTGAGGCACTTGAGAGGCCTCTGTGGCCAGAATCCTGGCAATACCTGAGCTTACAAAAGGAGGGGCACCGAGTGCCTTGGTAGGACACTTTGCACTTACTGTGGAGAGTATAAAATAGGGGTGTGGGGTGTGGAGGTGGGCCAGGTAAGTGTTACAAAATGCTGGAGGTGCCTCTTGGCTTTAGTGGTTAGATCAGCCCAGATTGTCACCTATTGACACACGTTTGCCCACCACAGTGTCCTTTCCATGCTGGAGGTTTTTGTACCAGCATCCCATGGCAAGTGAGAGGTTTGGCAGATGGACAGCAAGTCCCTGGCCTGTACTGGAGGCTGGTTGCTGTTTGGTGTAAGTGTGAGGGCTGTGTTACATCTGGGCACTGTCAGTGCATCTTAGTTCAGATTTCTGGTATTTTTATGATGCTGCTGGAATTTTGGCAGGATGTGGTTTTGCATGAACCCTGTCAGTGCAAAAGTAGTGTCAGGAGGGATGGAACCTTATTTCCCAGTACATCTCTTCACTGTATGCCAGGTAGCACAGCTTGTCAGTGTATCCTTTGATCCAATTGCTGGTTGCACTGGGCTTGTTAAACTGAGTTTCAACTGGATTTTGTCCTACTCTTTCCATTAATCCACTTAAAAAATAATCAGCAAATTTGCTTCTGCAAACTTCCTTAAGCTGTCTTTGCCTGAGCAGGTGGTATTAAGGTTCTTACACCCTCTCAAAGACCCCTCTGTGTTTGGTGATGTGAGAAGGCAAATGAGCTGCAGTGCAAGTCTCTGGTCCTACAGATGATTTACTGAGTCCAAGAGGTGAAAAGTTGCACCTTGTAAAGCACCTGCCCTTTGAGATGTGCTGCTTGGAAAAGCCCATTTATTGTTCCCAGTCATGGAATGGACCCTTTTTCAAGTCCTGTGCTGGAACACAGAGAAGGTCACTGATATTGCCCATAAACCAGGTGCTGCTTTATAACTCTCCTTGCACGGGGGTCTGTTAGAGAGTTGGAATTGCTTTCTGTTTCTGAGGTCAGTACAAAATCACCACAGAAACAGAATTTCCTCTTTATGCAGCAGTGCTGTTCATTGGAGGAGAAAAATGATGATTAAATGAAAGTTTCTCACTTAAGTGGGTGTCAGGATCATGTAAAGCACACCTGTGTCTGCATCAATGTAAGATGTTTAAAGGTTCAGCCTCTTGTCTAGTGGAACTGTTGGGGTTTGACTCAAGCCTGAGTCACCTGGACTCTTTTTTTCCCTTCTTCTTTAGTGATGATGGCCAAGGAGAAACCGCCAATAACTGTGGTTGGAGACGTTGGAGGAAGGATTGCCATCATTGTGGTATGAGTGTGAGGGGAGCAGGTGGGGGGTGGCTTCCTCACAGCATCTTTGCTTCAGCTGCTCTCTCCCTGAGGGTCAGAGGGATGGCTGGTATAGGAGTGGGAACATGGTTTTTAGACACTCTTTTCTCCAATAGTGCTGGTGGCTTTGGTTATTTCAACTTTCTGTTGAAAACCATTTGCACTTCAGTTCTTTAAGCCCTAAAATGTCCTTGCTGCCTTGATTCTAAGTGTCAGATATCTGCAAGTAATGAATAAATCCTGGGCACACAGAGAACTCCTGAAGTGTTAAAAAACCCCAAACAAAAAACTTACCAAGCCTCTCTTACTTGCTATGCCATGCTGCAGTGTAAGTAATCAACATGCAGCTACTGCCCCATGGAAAAACAGGCCTTGCTGATGATAAACTGCAAGTGCATGTGCAGGGACTGATTTGTTTCCAAGACACAGCATTTGTTCTCCACACTAGCAAAAGGGTCATTAAACCAGGGAAATAGCATTCACTGATTAGTCATGCACGTGGCTGTTCTCATCAGCAGCTGAAGTAGACAGGGATTCTATTTTTCATCTGTGTGCATGGCCAAAGCTGCAGTAGCCTGCAGATCCACTCCTGCCCTGCAGGCTCTGTAAACTTCTGGCTTTGATGTTATTTCTGTTTCTGCTCAGGATGACATCATCGATGACGTGGAAAGCTTTGTAGCTGCTGCAGAGATCCTGAAAGAGCGTGGAGCCTACAAGATTTTTGTGATGGCTACTCATGGGCTCCTGTCAGCAGATGCCCCTCGTCTCATAGAGGAATCCTCCATTGATGAGGTGAGTCTGCTCTCCAGACTGCAGAGTGGGGGCTGGCACCAAAACTCACAAATTGATGTCCTTCCCAAGGCACATAGCTCATGTCTGGAATTACTCATTTAATCAGGTTCTTTCGGTTAGCTGGTTCTTCACTGGAACAACAACAACAAAAAAGTGTGTGTGATTAATACTTGCTCACATCAGATCTGCTTCCCTAGTGTATTTTCTCCCTAAAAAAAATATTAGTCATCCCTGCCTGGACACTTCCCTCCCTGCAGCTGGGGCTGTGTGGCTGCCACCTCACTGTGCAGCCTCTCTGCCCCAGCTGATCAGGGGCTGCTGGTACATGAAGAGGACAGGATTTCAAACCTTAGTAATAGATCCTGTGAACTGAGTGGACCCATCAGCCTGCTGGAGAGTGCTGGTTATGCTGGTCCCCTCAACAGACTGTCACAGAGAGGAGACCATTTATTTTAATCTTTTTTCCTAATATGCAGGGAGTTCTCCCCCTGAACAGTGAAACAGCAGTACACACCCCTCCTGGAGTCAGTCCAGGGTGGCTGCTCAGGGAGGGTGAACCTTCCAGCAGCACAACTTCCTTTCTTTTTTTGGCCCTCCCTAGGTGGTAGTGACCAACACTGTTCCTCACGAGGTGCAGAAGCTGCAGTGCCCCAAGATAAAGACTGTGGATATCAGTTTGATCCTCTCGGAAGCCATCCGGCGAATCCACAACGGCGAGTCCATGGCCTATCTCTTCCGCAACATCACTGTCGATGACTAGACCTGAGCCTGCCCCTGTCCTGGATTCCACAAGAGAAGGAAATCTGCATGGAAAGGCAATACCATAAAACATAGGCATAACACAGCTGTTTATTTTTGTAGGAGTGTTGAGGTTTTCAGGGTCTTGAGCCATGAGATCTAATAGAAAAAAATTAACCTGACCAGCACTTTACAAGTCAATAGAAGGGGCCACTGGCAGTGGGGGGAATTACACCTTAATTGAGAGAGATGGAGAAATGAGGTGGTGTTGAATTTTTAAGTTCCTTTATTGGTTTTTTTTGTTTTTTTTTTTTAAGTGTGTTTTCTCTTGCCCTGTAGGGGCAGAAAGAAAAGCTAAACAGAAGTAGCTGTCAGCTTGTGAGAAGGGAACAGGGACTGCTCATTGCTGTGTGGGCAGCCAGAGCAGCCTTTGGGGTTGTTTCTGCCTGTGTCTCACCCCAGAGCACGGAAGGGAATGTTCAGGGTGTGCTGCTGGCAGAGCTGAGCCAACAGCAGCTCCGTGCCAGCTCAGTGGCCTCTCCTCTCCTGCACAGCAGAGCAGGGACTTTCATCAAAACTAAGTTAGCGGAACATCCCAAAGGACAGCTTAGGGCAACCCATTGGCAGGGCTGCTCCCATCCCTGGGGCAGGGACCTGGGAACAGGCTCACGTGTGTGTCCCAGCAGAGCAGGGAATGCTAGTTAATGTGTTGGCCTTTTCATTTTGCGAGCTTTGGATCATTATTGCTCTTCAGTGATGAATCATGTGAGGGTCTTGGTCCTCACTGGAACACTTGTCTGCACTGCAAAACCAGGCGTGATTTTTGGAGTTGCCTGGGGCTGAGTTTGTGGCAGAGTCTTGTGGGGAAGGGAAGTTGGAACAATATCTGCTTCTAATGCAGCTGTGCTCTCCAAAACACTAACACTGAACCTGCAATAAAAAGTATAAGATTTTTCAGCTTTGGTGCTTCCTATGAATCCTGTGCCCTCTGAGGAGCTGCTGTGTCTATTCAGTGGGGCTGTTGCTGTAACAAGGCTCAGTTGGCAGCTTGTAGCCTTCTTCCACAGGGAAGTAGGACTGGCTGATCACTCTTTTCTTGAGTGATACTAATCTTTGGGTGGAGGGGACACTTGAGGAAGCAGCACAAGATGCATGTGGAGGGCTTTGTCTCCAGGATGATATAAACTCCCAAACTGATCTTTCCCCTTGATGAGACAGACACACTCCAGAAAAGCCTACACCACTAGTCTGCTGATGTGAAAAACAAATAAAAGCTGCTGGAAGCAGTTGCTTCAACAGCACAGGAAATGTTTAGTTGTTTAGTTTTGGTTATCCTTATTCTACACTCTTCTATTCCTCTCCAACGTATAAAATGTGCCAAGAGGCCAGCAATGACTGAGCAGGACAAGCCTTGCATACCAAGGGAAACAAACAGGCCTCGGCATGGAGTGCTTGGACCACCTTCAGTATCCAGCATGGTTAAGCCTCCACGCCAAATTCCATGAGGGATCTGCAGAACTGGATGAGGTATCAAAGCTGTTGATGGGTTTTCCTGCATTTTCAAAGTACCACAAACAAATCTCAGCTGCACTTTGTGACCACAGCCTGGCTCCTTGGCCTGGAGGAGTAACATAATGCTGTACTGCAAGTACTGAACAGATCATCTGGATCTGTGGAGTCCTTGCAGATGTCTGTGGCCCTTTCTTCTGAGCCAGTGCTGCTCAATGTTCTTCATCCTGAAAGTCAGTGTTAAAAGTGTGAACAGTATTGCTGTTCTCTCCCATTCAAAGTGCTTGTCAGACCTGCCAGGAGCAAGGTTGGGGCTCATTGAGGGTTGTTGCCCCATTCAGGCTTGCTTTTGCTGGGCTGTGTTTGGGTAGGAATCATTGCACCACTGAGCAGAGAGTTGTGCCTGTGTGCCCTCATTGTCATGGGTGAATGCTTTATGGTTGCTTAAAGAATCACCAGCAAAGGTATCAGCAAAAGCAGGTTTAGTATAGAAGTGAAAGTTCCACAAAGTTGTTGGCAAGGTTCACTCTACTACTTACTACGTGGTAAAAGCAAACTAAAATCTAAAACCAATCAATCTAAACCCAAAATCAATCCAAAAATTATCTGCATTGCAGCTGGGGAGGGGGAAGGGGAAGGGTAGGAAAGGGCAAGGATAAAAAGGAAACACAAGATGAGTCACAAGGTTCAGAGTAGACCCCCTTGCAAAACTGAGCTCCAGACTTGACCAAGAGTTTAGTCCCAAAGGTTTAACAGCACTTAACAGCATAAGCTGTTAAGCTATTGCTGATGCTGAAGTTAAACAATTTAACAATTTCATATAGCATTTACTTAAAAATCTAAAGTACTTAAGGATCTAGGAGAGCAGCATCCATAGTATCTTTGCTGTAGTGCATTCCCACTCACACACTGACCTGAAGGAGCTTGTACAAGATACCTCTGAAAAATTCCCCTCGAGCTCCTGGAAATACATCAGATGTCTTTGCATCTTCTCAACCAGCAAAGAGTTGAGCCTTGAGGAATGGTTGTAATTCCTTTCCATCCTGGCCACAATTCAGGTCAGCAGCTTTCTTTGAAAGTTCGATAACAAAGACGTTTTTCTGCTTGGGTTGTTACTCAGGCAAGAAAAATAGTTTTCCAAGGGTGTTTGTTAAAAATCAGGAGCTTGTTAGACAGCACAAGTTCCTGGGAGCAGACAGTGCTTCTGATAAGATTGAGAATTGCTCAGCCCAGGTGCTGTTCTCAAGGCCAAGGCCTGACAAGCATTTCTGAGATCATAGTGCAGCTCAAGAGCTGGGGGAAGGCACCACCAGAATCCACCCCGTGACTAAAGACAACTTGCCTTGTTCCACAGAGTGGCCATGTGGTCACCTCTTGCATCTGTGCCTATAAACAGGGATTTATTATGTCCAACTTAAAAATTGTGAGAAATTTTTGATCAGGTTAGCAAAATACTGTGATTTTTAAGACTGTTGAATGTGAGGGAACAATATTATGTATGCAAGGACATCTGTGGCAGAGTGCTATCTGTCTAGCTAATATAAACACTCTAACATATACAACGCTACAGTACATTAAGCATAAAATGACAGAAATCAGCAAAATTACAACAGGATGCAATGTTAGATCTGGAATTCCTGTTGCAGTGGGTAACCATCCAAACGCAATCCCACCAGTGATGTTCTTCATTTCTCATCACATGATATATCCCTTCTGTATTTGATGAATAGTGATTAGAGCTGTGTCCATTGCTTCAGACACCTTCCAGCAGTCAACACAACTCTTCATGCTGCAGTAATTTTTCCACCAGTGCAAGGTTCATTCTAGTGGGGGTGAGCCAGAAATCTTGCTGGGATGTGTAGATAGATTGTAGCAATTCATGGGTTGTGACAGAACTGAATAGTTGAAGTCACATCCTCTAATTCTGCAGAAAACTACAAATCCAATTGTTTGAATGATGGCTTATTTCTATAGTGGTGTGGTCTTTATGGAATCACAAATTGTTCTTACTCTTCCCAATATATACAAGTATAGTTTCAAGCATTTCAGCAGGACGTATTTCAAAATGACAAGCATTTTGTTCAGTACCAACACAAATATCTTGGACATTAGTATTGGTGTTACTTTCACAAATAAATGTGTTGTTCCTGTACAACACACACATCAACAGTGATGGCTTGCCATTTGTTCCCATTTTGTTGGGCACATACTCTGTGTTGTATTGGAAATAATTCCATGGTGATTTAACCCCAGTGCAGTGGTTGGATATATGGGGTTTACCAAAGCACTGTCTTAAAGCAAAAGCTGTGGCTTTACTATCGGTAGGGTCAGAAGTGAAGTTAACTAGATGCCACCAAGGTTGGAATTCTCATTAAAATTTGTTTCCATTATCCTTGATCACCTGTTAAATTTCAGTGGTCAGGGCACCTCCATAGCTTTCCCTTACAGTTGCTGCTGCAGTGAGTTGTGTCCACCACTGAGCTTGGATGCAGCTGTGGACAGGGAGACATGCAGGCTCCAGAATGAGGAGGAGAGCAAAGAGGAAGGAGCCTGCTGGCTGTGCCCATCTTGTTCTATCTCCTGCCACCACCTCCCAGGTGGGATGCTTGGACACTTGCCTGTGGGATCTGCCTGCCCAGGAGAGCAGGGAACCACTGCAGGGAATTGAGAGGCCCCTGTGGTTCCCAGCCCATCAGGCATGGAGAAGATAAGGAAGAAAGTGGAAAGCCAGTGAAAGAGACATCACCAAGGCAGAAGCTCTTCCCAGCCCCTCTGGGTGCTCCCCCTGAGCCACCCTCTCCTTTGGGGTCTGCATCCCTTGTGCTTTTGGGGAGTTGCTGCTCCTTCTTGGCTGCTGAGGATGTGCTGAAGGCCAAGCCCTGCCCGCAGTGCCCTGTGCCAGCCTGGCCGGGCCCTGCACTGCCCCTGGCTCTGTGCAGACCATGGTGGGGGCAAATGAGCCGGGCCCCAGAGACCCTGCCCTGGGGCTCACCCTGCCCTGGGGCTCACCCTGCCATCCCCCTCTCCTAGGTCAGGAGATCCACAAGGAGATCAACAGCTTGAAGGTGGAGCACATGGCAGAGAACATCTGGACCATCCAGGAGTCCTTTGACTTGGTGAGCTGCCACTGGTGCCTCCTGGAGCTGCCCCTCGCTGTGCTGCTCTGCTGCCCTGCAGCCCTTGGAGGCTCCCAGTGTGAAGGGCACCAGGAAGGAAGAGTGGGAAGGGTGTCCCAAGAGTGGAATGTGGGAGCTCATCCCAACCCACCTGGAGCCCCCTACACTCCTTCTGCCAGGCTCTCTCCAGCCCCAGAGGTGGCAGCATGGCTTGCTGGGACATGCTGCAGGATTTTCTCGTGGGCAGCAAAGCAGAAGGAGGAAGAGGAGGCCAAGGTCTGCCAGTGGAGCGGGACTGCATCCCCCAGTACCTCCAGCCACCACGTGCCCCAAGGTCTCTGCTCCTGCTCCCTGCACATCCCACCAGGAGGCACAACCTGGCACAGGCAGAGCCAGGGCAGCTCCAGTGTGCTCTCTGTTTTCTGCTCAGAAAAGAGTCGTGCTCAGGGTGATGGGAGAAACAGCAGGAGCTGGTGACTGCCTGGGCCAGGCTGCATTGGATCCCACCACAGCTCCTCCTTGGTGCATGTGGGCACCCAAAACCCTTGGCTGGGGAGGAACCTTTTCAAATTCAGCAAAGGCAAGTGCATGGTCCTATGCCCTGGGGCATTCATCCAGGATCCCCAGCACCCACACCTCCGTCCCGTGGGTACAGCCAGCACGAGGCCACCCAGCAGCACAGACCCTCTGTCCAGCAGTGTGGCTGGGGCTCACAGGTGTCATGGGGACAGTGATAGCTTTGGGGACAGCTCTGGCCCTGTTCCCTCACAGCTCACAGCCAGGAGCTGTGTGATGTCCTGGCATCAGACCTATTTAGCCAGTGATGGAACTGTGGGGGTGCTGGTGATGTCCTCCCAATGGCAACAGGTTCCTGTCATTCAGGGAGGCACAAGGAGTGGGCAGCTCCAGGATGGAGCCCCTCTGAAAGAGCAGCTGCTCATGGCTGCCCAGGACACGCAGGGATGGGAGGTGGAGGGCTCAGGCTCCCACAGCTGCCATCCCAACCAGCCCTCACACCTGTGTCCTTGCTCGGTCAGCACTCTGGACACCCCTGTGCCCTGCCAGGAGCCCTCCCCTGGCTCTGGCAGCATGTGCCATGAGAGGGTGGTCCTGGACCTTCAGGATGCCCTGGGGCTGTATTAAGGCGAAACAGCACCAGAGTCAGTTAGAAAGTTGGAGTTTTTGGCAGCAAGGATTTAAACCTTATGATAGGTTGCACAGACTGTGGTGGCAACTATTTAAACACTTCTGGGATTAAATTTCTGTGGATTAAATTTCCCTGGACAACCTGTGGATTAAACTTCCCTGAGGAACAGCCCACAGATTAAGTTTATTTCAACAGTGTGTGGATTAAAATTCTCTGAACTACACGTGGCAACTTTTTTGAACAGCCCACAAATTAAACTTCCCTGATGAAAAGCCTGTGGATTGCACAACTACCCCAATGAACAGCTCATGAGTTAAATTTCCCTGAAATACATGTGGAAACAGCGATTTCTTAACAGCCCGTGGCAGCCACAATTTAAACTTTTAAGGAGAGGGAGAAGAGAAGGAGGAAAGGAAGGAAAACAGAGACAGAGGAAGAACTTGTGTCACCAGCCCAGGTTCCAGCACTGTCCCTGGTCCGGTCCCTTGGGATGGTGAATGTCCCCCCCCAGCCCTTGTTCATTGTGGAATTTATAGACTGGTCCTTGCACAGCCTCGTTTTGTTATTCTTGAACTTTTAGAACAGGATTGGGGGTTCTTGTGGAACCCATCCCCCATCAGATGCAAATGAAATGCTGTCTCAAGCTTGTTCTTTGAGATGGTTTCCCAAGATAGGAACTTGGTCCCAGAAAAGTGCTATCCTACCTCTAAAAACCCCCTTTTCCAACTGAACCTTCTCTCATTATTGTGGTAACATTCCTTTTCTCTTCTGCCTAGTCTTTGAGCATTAGCTCTTTGAGGTTTACACTAACTCTTTCAGGTTTTCAGTCTCTCACATTTCTCCCTTTGCCACATAGGCATTCCATTAACTTCCCACTGGTTCTGTTTCCAAAAGGAAAGCCGTTCAGTACATCCTTTAAATACAGCATGAGGTGCTGGAACTGCCATGCAAGTTCTTCATCTGACCCCAGAGAGCACCTGCCCACTTGTCAAGGGTCACTGGTCCTCTCTGTGTCCCTTCTCACCTCCCCAGGGAGCCAGGCTGTGTCCCTGGAGTCCCCTTGCTGCTCCTGAGCACAGGCTGTGTTCCCAAAGTCTTCAGCCCGAGCTCTGGGCTTGCCCGCTGTGGGATAGCCGTGTTCGAAAGTGGGGGCTTGGCAGGGGCAGCCTGGCCCCTGCTGCCCTCCTGGGAAGAGCAGGCAAAGGGTGACAGGTTGATGGGCAGAAGTGCAGCAGTAAGGGCAGATCTAGGGCCCCTCAGCCTGCCCCCCCTGTCTTCAAGCCCCTGGCTCATGGAGTGAAACTCAAGTACCCCCTGAGAACCCAAAGGCAAAAGCTGCTCAGCCCATGGAGACCCCCCCCCCCCCAGCTCCCACAGCACACCCAGATGCATTTTGGCCTTGCCACCAGCCCCACTTCCCATGGGACTGGGCTGCTGGGGATGCCCCAAAGGAATTCCCACATCAGTGGGTTTTGGGAGCTTCCCTCTGTGGATTCACCATTATCTAATACAAGCTGGAGCTTTCTCCCAGGTGGAAACTACCAACAGCCCATTTCCCCCATGGCACCTCCTTTATTTTGTAACCAGCCAGTGAGCTGGACTGTGCTGGAGTGGTGGTAGAGAAACCAGGCTCAGCACCCCACAATTCCCCTGAAAATGCTGGAACTCCCTGCAATGCTGTGCCTGACCCGGGAGCCAGCATCCCCCCAGGAGCTCACCCAGCCCTCCTGTGCTCAAAGCTCCTGAGTTTTCCCAGAGCAGGGAAATGTCAGTCATCGCACTGCCTGGTGGTCAAACCTGCATGTTTAAAAGGGAATTTCTAGGTTTTTGTAAGGATTTGTCTGATGGATCACTCTGGTTCAAAGATTTTTCCCCGTGTTTGAGTCCTTTACTTGCTAGGCTTGTCTGGAGGCTTGTGTTTATCTGCTTTTCCCTTCTTGTATGGCTCTTTGCTTTGGAGCAAGGTGCTGAAAATCTGTGTATTGATGGAGTCAACAGCAGCTTTCCATCCTTCCCACATCTAAGGGAGAAGGGAAACTCTCATGCTTTTAAGACCTCAAAAATGAATGACTGGAAGTGCTTCCTCTCTGGGGCTGGTCTCCTCCTGGAGTGTTCTGGAATGCTCCAGGCTGTGTGAGAACATGGATCACCTCTCCACAGGGCACAGCTCTCCTGGGCAGGCTCAACTCACCCTGCGACTGGCTTCTGGGGCACCCACCTGCCCAACATGAGCTGTCCTTGGAGTCATTTTGGGGCTGAAAGTGGTAGAGGTTGGAGGTGTTGTGGCACAGTGTCCCTGCAGGTCCTGTTGGTTGCTGGAACCAGGACATCAGCAGCAGCAGGAGACAATGGGGACATTCCACATAGGGCTGAGCCATTGCTGTGTAACAATGGGCACTCTTTGCCAGGGCAGGGGGATACTGTAAAGAGGGACACAAGTGGCACAGGCTCCAGAACAAGGAGGAGACCGAAGAGGAAGGAGCCTGTTGGCTGTGCACCTCTTCCTTCTCCTCCTTCTAACATCTCCTACCACCTCCCACCTACCTGCTCCTCTCCGGAGCAAGAGCACAAGAGGCTCCTGTTCCTGGCAGTTCTGTGCTTTTGGACAGATCAGCAGCAATGGCAACGCTCACTCTGGGCCAGATGCTGGATGCTGCCCTCGGGTCATCGAGAGCTGGAGTCATTGACTTTGAGCAACTGCACAACCTCCTGAATGGGATGCTTTTGCACCTGGGCCTGCGGGATCTGCTTGTCCAGGAGAGTGGGGAACCACTGGAGGGGGCCGAGGAAAGCCCTTTCTCTTTCCTTAAGGAGTTAAAGCAGAAAGTGGAAGCCAATGAAAAAGAAATCGCCGAGGTAGAGGCTCTTCCCAGCCCCAGGTGCTCCCCTCAAGCCACCCCCTCCTCTGGGGTCTGAACCCCCTCATGCTGCTGGGGAGCTGCTGCTGAGGATGTGCTGAAGGCCAAGCACTGCCCAGGCCAGGCCCTGAGCTGCCCCTGGCTCTGTGCAGCCCGTGGTGGGTGCAAAGGGACCCTGCCCTGGGGCTCACCCCACCATCCCCCTCTCCTAGGTCCGGGCTCTTTGCCAGGAGCTGCGTGAGGAGGTCAATGAGGTGAAGCTGGAGCAGTCCCACATGGCTGAGGACATGCAGTATATGCTACAGAATTTTGACATGGTGAGCTGCTGCTGGTGCCCTCGGGAGCTGCCCCTCACTGCGCTGCCCTGCTGCCCCTGCCCTGCAGCTCTTGGAGGCTCCCAGCATGAAGGGCACCAGGAGGGATGAGAGGGAAGGGTGTCCTGAGAGCAGAATGTGGGCGCTCATCCCAACCCACCTGCAGCCCCCCACTTTCCTTCTGCCAGCACTGCCCCGGTGAGGGCAGAAGGGCACCACTGCCCGCAGGTCAAGCTGGTGGTAGAGGCCACTGCCTCCCTCAACAGGGCTCCTGAGGCATTTGTGAACTAAACAGCCATCAAAAAAAAAGTAACCTGGGTCCAGGGAAGGTGAGGAGACAAAGGTGGAATACAGCCACAGCCACTTGGCATAGCCCTGTCCAGGATCTGGTGTCTGGTGTCCAAGTTAATTTGCAAATGTCCCTTTTAAATCCTGCTCCTGTGTTCTGAGTCCTGTCTCTGTCCTCACCCTACTCCAGGAAGGATTCCAGAACATGATGGATGACCTCCGTAACCAGCTATTGGACTCTCTCATGGTATGTCCTTGAGCATACACAGGGCCTGCTCCAGGGCAGGGTCTCCAGAAGTTCTGGAGGGGAGGGAGGGGTCAACACTCCTCTGGATTCCATCATGCTCCCAGTTACACTGATGGCTCTGATGCCTTCCTTCCCAAAATAAAATCTGAAAAAGAGGCTGATGCTCTCCTCAGCCCCAGAGGAGGTGAGAAACATGGTGTGCTGGGATGTGCTGGAGGACTTCCTGGTGGGCAGGAAAGCAGGAGAAGGAGGAGGAAGAGGAGGCCGAGGTCTGGCAGGTGGAGCGGGATTGCAGCCCCCTGCACCTCCAGCCACTGTGCACCCCAGTGCCTCTACCGAGGTTGCTCAGGACTCCTCTTCCCACCAGGAGAAGGACCTGGCATAGGCTGAGCCAGGGAAGCTCCTCAGCTGGCCTAACATGTGGTCCCAGCTTGTTTTCTGCTCAGAAAAGGGCCATGTTCAGGGTGGTGGGAGAAACAGCAGGAGCTGGTGCCTCCCTGGGGCCAGGCTGCATTGGCATTGCACCACAGCCCCTCCTTGCTCAGCATCAGGCAGGACCATGGCTCCCTGCCCTCCAGGTCTCTCTGCAGTGGTGGCTAGGATTAGGGGACAGCAGAGGGATGTTATGGGGCAGGTCTGGGATACTGAGTCCCGTTGCTGGAGGCAAGAATGCCTTCCTGTTGTATTAGATGGCATCAGTCAGGTGTTTGCTGATCCCCTGGGCTGGCTGTGAAAACCATGGTCATGGTCATGGTCAAAGAGCTAAACTGCCCAGGGAGGAACATTTTGAAGTTCAGCACAGGCAAGTGCAGGGTCCTTCACCTGCGGAGAACAACCCAGGCACCAGCACGGGCCGGGGCTGACCAGCTGGAAAAGCAGCTCTGTGGGGAAGGAGCTGGGGGTCCTGGTGGACAAGGAGCTGTCCGTGAGCAGCGCCGTGCCCGAGGGCACGAGAAGGCGCCGGTGTCCCGGGGTGCGTCAGGAGAGCATTTCCAGCAGGTCAGGGGCGATGCTGCCCCTCTGCCCAGCCCTGGCCAGGCCTCCCCTGGAGCAGGGTGCAGCTCTGGGCTCCTCGGGATGAGGGACACGGCGCTCCTGGAGCGGGTCCTGTGGAGGGCCACCAAGATGGTCTGGGGACTGCAGCATCTCTGTCCTGGGGAAAGGCTGAGGGTGCTGGGGCTGTTCATCCTCAAGAGGAGACACTGAAAGGGAACCGAGGGAGGGTGATGTTGACATCCAGGGGGGATCTGTGCCTCAGTTTCCCCAGGAAGAGCTGGGCTGGGAGGCTGGCTTGGGGATCCTGAATGCAGCCCAGTGTGATAGCCCATCCTCTCCTTCCCAGTCTGCCATGAAGGACATGATGCAGGGCGGACAAGGCTCCCCAGACAAGCAGCAGCATGCTGGCCCCAAGCACCTAGACCCGTGGGATGACCCAGGGCTGATTGTCATCGGCAATGAAAGTACCTCTGGGCACAGCTGGGGAGGGACCCGGAGGGTGCGAGGGCACAGCGGGCCGGGCAGGGGGCCTGCAGACTGCTGAGTTGTCCCCCAGCCATGTTCCCCCTGGCTCCCCTGACCCTGGGCAGCTCCCTCTGGTTTCTTCTTCCAGTTACCCTCGTGGAAAAGCCCAGGACACCAAGGCATGGGAACAGCCAGCCTGCCAGCCCTCTGCCCCCAGATGCCAAGACACAGGGCAGAGGGAAGGAGGCGAATGCGAGCAGCGACCCAGTCTCCGTTGGGGAAAATGACATGGGACAGAACGTGGAAGAGAGTAACATGGGACAGAACAGGGGACGGAACGGCATGGGACAGAGGGGCATGGGATGGAGTATGGGACAGAATTACATGGGACGGAACATGGGACAGAGGGACATGAGACGAAATGTGCAATGGAGCAACGCAGAACAGAATGACATGGGACAGGACATAGGACAGAAGGACATGGGACGGAACATGGGACAGAGGGACATGAGACGAAATGTGCAATGGAGCAACGCAGAACAGAATGACATGGGACAGGACATAGGACAGAAGGACATGGGACGGAACATGGGACAGAGGGACATGAGACGAAATGTGCAATGGAGCAACGCAGAACAGAATGACATGGGACAGGACATAGGACAGAAGGACATGGGACGGAACATGGGACAGAGGGACATGAGACGAAATGTGCAATGGAGCAACGCAGAACAGAATGACATGGGACAGGACATAGGACAGAAGGACATGGGACGGAACGTGGGACAGAGGGACATGAGACGAAATGTGCAATGGAGCAACGCAGAACAGAATGACATGGGACAGGACATAGGACAGAAGGACATGGGACCGAACGTGGGACAGAGGGACATGAGACGAAATGTGCAATGGAGCAACGCAGAACAGAATGACATGGGACAGGATATAGGACAGAAGGACATGGGACGGAACGTGGGACAGAGGGACATGAGACGAAATGTGCAATGGAGCAACGCAGAACAGAATGACATGGGACAGGACATAGGACAGAAGGACATGGGACCGAACGTGGGACAGAGGGACATGAGACGAAATGTGCAATGGAGCAACGCAGAACAGAATGACATGGGACAGGACATAGGACAGAAGGACATGGGACCGAACGTGGGACAGAGGGACATGAGACGGAATGTGCAATGGAGCAACGCAGAACAGAATGACATGGGACAGGATGACATGGGACAGATCAAGGATGAAGAGATTGAGATACGCATCTCTAAGGCAGAGGCTCTTCCCAGCCCCCGGGTTAGTCCTCCTGAGATGACCAGTAAAGAAGAGATCAAGGAAGAAGACACCAAGATGAGCATCTCCAAGGTAGAGGCTCTTCCCAACCCTGTGGGTGCTCCCCCTGAGACACCCCCTCCTTTGGGGTCTGCATCCCCCTCTTGCTGCCCTTAGACCAAGGTCTGGTTTAAGACCAAGCTCACAGTGGCACAGGGGGCTTCCTTGAGGGAAAGGGGTGCAGTTTTGGGGGCAAGAGCTGGGGCTGAAACACTTCTCTGCTTGCTCAGGCTCCTCCCCGCGTTCAGAAAAAGAGTTCGGATGGCAGTTTCACCACCTCAGGAACACATCCAAGAGCGCCTGGCACCCACGTCTCAGTCCAGCGGGTGCAGTCAGTACGAGGCCACCCAGGATCCCAGAGCCTCTGGATCCCAGCCGAGAGCGTGGCTGGGACTAGCAGGTGAGTGCCACAGGGACAGCACTGGCTTTGGGGACAGCACTGGCCCTGTTCCATCTGGCTGGCCCATGTGGTGCCCTGGCATTGGATCCTTTTATCCACTGATGGAACCCTGGGGATGCTGATGATCATTTCCTCCCACTGGCAGTAGGCTCCCAACATCCAAGGAGGCACGTGGAAGAGGCAGCATCAGGATGGAGGCATTCCCAGCTGAAGCTGGACTGTAGGTGCAAAGGCTTTTGTGACAAGTGTGAGGGACAGTGGCTTGTCCCCTGGCAGGGCTGGGACATGCAGTGCCAGAGCCTGGTCATGACCTGCCCTCCTGGCAGGGCACAGGGGTGTCCAGAGTACTGACCAAGAGAGGACACAGGTGTGAGGGCTGGTTGGGATGGCAGGTGTGGGAGCCTGAGCCCTCCACCTCCCATCCCTGTGTGTCCTGAGCAGCCATGAGCAGCCACCCTATTTTGGAGGCACCAGTGGGACAAGGTGAGCGTGTCCCAGGCTGGGAGCATCCCACCCTAGCAAGGGGTACAGGAATCCCTTCCTTTGACCTTGCCACCAGCCCCAGTTCCCATGGGACTGAGTTGCCCCTCGGAGACATTCCCATAGCAGTGGGTTTTGGGAGCTTCCCTCTGTGGATTCACCATTGTCTAATATGAGCTGGAGCTTTGTCCCAGGCGGGACTCCACAAATAGCCCATTTCCCCCATCACACCCCTTTTGTTTTGTAACCAGCCAGTGGGCTGGACTGTGCTGTGGTGGTGGTGGAGAACCCAGGCTCAGCACTCCACGATTCCCCTGAAAATGCCAGAACTCCCTGCAGTACTGTGCCCAGCACTTGGCTCTGCCTGCACAGTCAGGGCTGTGTCCCCCAGGAGCCTGCCCAGCATTTTCTCCCTGCTTTAGGATTCTCCTCAAGGTGCCCTCTTCCGAGTACACACCTTGTGACCAGCTTGTGCAGTTGCCTGGCCGGTGAGTGGCACCAGCACCGGTGCATCGGGGGTGGGACAGGGGCAGATGGGTGCTGGCAGTGCCCTGCAGTGTCAGGGGTGGCTCATCTGGCCCCTGTCACCCACCCGTGGCCCCTGTCACCCTCCCCAGACACTCTGAGGTCAACCCATCCACTCCACCGCCATCCCCCGGCTTCTCTGTGCGCCTGCCCCACGCTCGCAGGCAGCGCCAACCACAGGAGCACAGGTAGGGACTTGGGGACCCACCCTGGCCCTGGGGAGCTCATTCCAGCAAGGAGAGCTCTTCCCTGGGTGGGGTGGGAGGGGCTGGAGGTGCCCAGGCAGAGAGGAGCTGCAGAGGGTTTTACAGCCCTCATGCTGTCCTGTCAAGCCCTGAAGCCACATGTGATGAGTTGTGTCTGGTGTCAGCCTCAGCTCAGGCTTGGTGGGGACTTGGTGCTTCCTGTGAAAGGAGTTCCCAAAATCAAGCCCTGGAGCTGGGACAGCCCTGCTGTCCCACAAGGGCTGTTTTGGGGCCTGGGACAGCCCTGCTCCTGCCTCCTGGCATCCCCTGCAAAGGGCACCAGCACCTGTCACAGCCATGGGCAGCCCTTAGGGCTGTGGGGAAAGGGCAGATCCTGCAGGGCTGGGTGGGCAGGGGTCTCCTGCAGCAGCTGGAGGAGGGGGAGCACCCCCTGAACCCCTCCCTAGCATAGTAGGTTGAAGCACAGGGTGCCAGGGCGCCGGGCACTGAGCATCCCTGTGCCCTGTCCCACAGGGAGCAGGCAGCCGAGAGGTATCCCCGCAGATCACCGATGTACTCCGGGGGCAAACACACCAGTGTCTGCCCCGTGCAGCCCATGGAGCCCCTCCTTCCAGACCCCAACAAGGTAGGGATGGGAAAGGCGGGGACAGAGACAGGACACCGAGGCTGGGAGAGTGATGCTGAGTGTCTGGGGGAGCATCTATACCTCAGTTTCCCCAGGAAGAGCTGGGTGGGAAGGCTTGGGGATGCTGAATGCAGCCCAGTGTGGCAGAGCCAGCTCATCCCCTCCTTCCCAGCCCGGCACGTTCGACCTGATGGGCAGGGATGGAGTCGTGTACCGGGGCCGGACTCCCCCGGGGATGGACTGAGCACGCAACTCCAGCCTGCAGAAATAAAGGGTGACCAGCAGCCTGTGCCTCCTGAGCGGAGCAGGATCTTTCCTTCGTGCACAAGGAGGGGCCGGCAGCATCCCTCGTCCTGCAAAACAGCCCCTGTGACACGCCCTCCCAGGCTCTGTGTCAGCCCCCTGGTGTCGTGCACCCCCTGGCCCTCGCGAGCCCCACTTGTGCCCTGCCAGGGGACCCCAAAAGGGGTCTGGGACAGCAGCAGGAGGAGGAGGAGCTCATTTGCTGCTGGAGAAGGGGAAAATGCGGACTTCAATAAAAAGGACAGCAGCAGAACAGTTTGATGCCAAAAGCAAATCCCAGCCCAAGCCACTGGTTTGCTGTCGCTTATCCCCGGATGAGCATCACGGAGCTGCCTTCTTCACCTCCGAGTAAGAAACCCCCTCTGCCACCCCCTCGTCCCTCTTACAGCGCTGCCATTGATGGAAGACACAAACCCCTCTGCTCCCCACCTCCAACCAACACACCACAACCCCAGGGGAGAGACACGTCCCCTCCTTCCCCTTGTGCCACCCCGAGGCTCGGGGCTGCTTCTCCCCAGCGCCCCCGGGCCACCCTCCTCTCCCCGTGGATGGGAGGAAGCCCCAGGGTGTGCTGAGATACCGGGAAGGGAAACCCCGACCCCTGGAGCAGCACGGGGGCACTGAGGGGTGTCACAGCGGGGAACAGGTGGCTGTGTGCACAGGGGGCTGGGGATGTCCCCTCTACACACAGGCAGTGACACTTCCTGGGTGGGACAGAAAGGCGGTGGCACCTCTCGGGTGAGTGGGAGGGTGAGAAACCCTGAGGGGAACCCCACAGGAACCTCGGGGGGACTCAGAGCTTATGGGGGTCATCCCCTGGGGGCTGCCCTGTGGAAACCCTGCCCTCCTGGTGGGTGTCCCCAAACCTTCCCTCCAGAGGGACAGCCTCCACCCCTGTCAGCTCCACTGTACCCCATAGGCACCTTAGTCCCAGGGAGTTCCCCCTGGAACGTTCTCCCTGCTGGCTCTGGTTTTTCAGGGGAAAACCAGGTGCTCAAAACCTGTTTTGGGGGTACTGAGGTGGACACAGTGGGATCTCCCCAGTGCCACCTCCTGTAGGATAACTGGGAACACTCTGAGCAAACCCCTGGGCACCAGAGCAGAGCCAAGAAAGAACCATCCTGCACTCCTGCCTGGCATCGAGGGGCTTAAACACCTTTGGGACCAATTGCATTTGCAGGACATGGCCCAGCTGGGGTCACCTCTTTGGTGCTCATCATCCTCCTGCCCCTTTTGCTGCCCCCAGGATCCAGGTGCACCCTATAAACACTTCCACCCCCTGCACTCCCTGCACACACCCCAGCCCCAACACCCGCAGCCTTGGGTGATCTTTGGAGCAGGTAAGTAACCGCAGATGGGGGAAATATTTTGCCTTTTCTCCTTGGAGTTTGTGCCATCCTGGGGACCTCCCAATCCCTGCAGGAAGCTTTGGACTGTGCCCTGAGCCTCCCTGTCATTCCTGACATTTCCAGAGCTGCTGTGCTCCCATTTTGGGGGTTTTAGCCCAGTTGTGTGAACACAGTGGCCACGGGCCTGGTGAACTCCTGTGTCCCTTGGCTGGTGACCCTTCTTCAGAGGGGGACACTCAGAGGACATCATCCTCTCCCCAAGTGCCCCCACAGTGCTGAGGCCTGGGGGAGGCTCATCCCTGGGTGGGTGATGGGGCTGGGGGGGCCCCAGGTTGCTGGGGGGGTTTTGCAAGCTGTGAGATTTTGTGAGGGGACAGACAGGGGTGTCAGCTGCACCCCTGGCACATGGGGGCTCCTCGCTGTGCTGGCACAGCACCCCCCCGGCCCTGGCTCTTCCCTTCCCTCTGATCCCCCCTCTTTGGGGACAGCAGTGGTGGCTTGTAGAGGCAGAGCACAGACTCTGTCCCCACTGGGGACACTGCCTCACAGAGGGGTCGCTCTCATTTTCAGTGCCCTGCCAGGGACACCCTCCCAGCAGAGAGAAAAGGCAGGGACAGCTGGTGTTAAAAAAGTGATTTTTTTTTTAATTTTTATTATTTTTTAAATTAATAAAAAACCTTCAACCTGTTTTTTTTGCTGGGTCTTTTTTATGGTTTTTTTTTTTTTTTTTTTGGTTTGTTTTTCTGTTTGTTTTTTTTAAGCAACATTGATTTGAAAACTAAAAAACCCCCAGCTCCCCCCTGCCTGGGGAAGCACCACATAGGGCAGTCACAGGGACAGGGGGACATCACTTTGATAAACCCCCAGGCCCTGGGGGTGCTGAGGGAGGGAGGATGGGGTTGGGGGCAAGTCCAGGGGGAATCTGTGCAAGAAGCCGGGCTGAATTTCGGGAGCCAGAGAGCTGCTTTTGCTCTGAGCACTGCAACAAATGCCCAGGGAAGCCAGAGCTGGGGAGGGTGTCCAGTGGCTCAGTGATCTGAGGTGCCTACAGCCACCTCCATCCATTTATTTTTGTTATTCCTGTCCTCCCCTTCCCTCTCCTGCTCTGGGGATAGAGCCACAGGGAAAACCCCCAGACACCCAGCAGCTGCCTCCACGCTGCTGCTCCTTCTCTCTGGATTTATATACATTAGATATATTTATATATTATAGTTATATATTTTTTTTAAAAAAAGGGGAGGGGAGTAGAGAGCAGCCAGAGGCTCTCATGGGTCAGTGCCCTCCCTGGCAGCATGTGCTCCCCCCCTAAAAATAATAATAAAACCTAGAAAATTATTCCAGTGCGTTTCTTGGCGAGCCCCTGCTCCCAACGCCCCGGCCCGGCCCCCCCCTGACCCCCCCAACCCTCCGCCAGCCCCAGCCTTATCTCTGACCATCCATGGTGGCCACGGCTTTCTGTGGGGGGGCAGGGGGCGGGGGGGTGGGCGGCCAGGAGGGCTGCGGGTGGTGCAGGTGGTGGTGGAGGCCGTGGGTGGTGGGCGAGGACGGGGGCAGCCAGGCGGGCTGGTGGCTGGGGGGCGAGGAGGCCCAGAAGGGGCTGAAGCTGCCTGGGGGGGAGCAGGCCATGGAGGTGATGGGGCTGTTGCTGCTCTGCAGGCTCTCCGAGGTGCGCAGCTTGGAGAACATGGCCAGCGCGTCCGGGAAGTTGGGCGGCGTGGCCGGCGTGTTGCTGGGGGTGCACATCTGCAGGGCACAGGAGAACGGGGCTGTCAGCTCGCTCACGGCGGGTTTTGGGGGGTCCCCACCCGCCCACCACAGCCAGACCCATCGCTGGGGATCCTGCCTGTATCCCACACCTGGAAACCCCCCACATCCACACCCAAGGGTTTGCACGGCTCCCCAGAGGTGTGGGGTGCCCGGGGAGAGGCTCCAGCCAATCTGGGAAGGACATTTTGGACCATCCCAGATGCTCAAAGCCCACGGATGAGGTGGGTTTGGGGAGCAGCACAAACAGGGTGCTTGTCAGGGTAGGGAGGGTGCTGGGGTCCTACCTGGCCCCACAGGACCCCCTTTCACCCAGTTTCCTCACCCTCTTCCCCTTCCACCCCATTATGGCAGAGAGCAAAAGGCAAGCAGGGGCCCCCCAGTTCCTGGTACAGGCCCTGCCTTCTTGGTACCCAGCTAAATTTAGCACCCGGACAGTGATGGATCCGTCCCTTTTTCCAGCAGAGGAAAAATCCACTAGGGAGGACCCAGCCCCGCTCCGAGGCTCAGGGGCTGGCACAGGGACCCCAAATCAGCAAAGAACTGGCTGAACTGAGGATTGGGGAGGTGCTAAAAGGGGATAGGGGTGTGTGTGCAAATTCCCATCAGGCTGCACACATAAGGAGGGCCTGTGGGCAGGGGGATGCATGGGCAGGGGATGCCTGGACATGGGGGGGTCCATGCACAGGGAGACTTCACCCCTCTGGTTAAATCCATCCCAAATCCCTGTTGCCCTCCTGGAGCCACAACTCCTGACAGATGCTTGTGGGGACTTCAAGCAGAGTTCAAGGGCTTGGTCAGTGTCTGCTGCCTTTAGCAATGGGGGAATTGAGATATTGCTGGTGGGGAATAGTTGCTTGAACTCCCCCTTCCTGGGGCTTATCCTAGGATTTGCCCCTGGCTGGTGCTCAGCTGCCCCTGCTGCTCCCCAGCACAGGCCAACACCTAAATCCCTCTTAGAGGCTCCTCCTCATCCCCATCCCGGCCACCCTGAGTGATGCTGGGATCAAAGGAGCAAACCCTTGCTGGGGGCCCAGACCCCTGAAATTGGGGTGCTCCCATAGCCTGAGGGGAGCAGCAGCTGGCTCTCATCAGCCTGTGGAGCTGGAGCACCCCAAAAATGCAACCATGGCCTGGCTGGCACTGAACAGGTTTGTAGTTAACCAGGGATATTCCTCCACAGAATTCACTTCAGAGCTCAGCCTGAAGTGGTGCTAACCCCGCCTTTGCTTTTTAAATTAACCTAGACATTTGGCGGTATGTGAAAAGATACTTGTTGGAAAAAAAGCCCCAACAAATCAACAAACCCCAAAAACCTTAAATTTGCTCTGTTTTGAAAAAAACCCACCACCACCAGAGCGAGCCCTGGAATAATGCTAGACACAGCTCTGAGCTTCTGGGGTGACATTTGCCAGATTAATTTGAAATATTAATTTAAAAAAAAGAATTTCTATGTGATTATTGCCTTCCTCCTCCAACACATCTTAAGGAGAGCTGTCAGAGGGTCAGTCACTGACACCCCAAACAGCTCTGGCGAGTCTTGGCCCCACAGAATCTGCAGGGGCTTGGGGAGTGTGGGGAGGCCCCCACAGAGTGGGGGTGACGGGGACGAACCCCCACCCATCAAACCACAGCCGCACTCACAGCTTTGTTCCCTGACGCTTGAAAAAGAAATAGAAACTGCCAGCACAAAACTCCTCATCTCACGCCTGCCTTGAGCCGTGTGGGGCATTGCAAACTGCTCAAATCAGGATGCTGGGGAGGGGGAGGGAAACGCCAAATAAATTCCCCAAAATAGGAGTATCTGAAGAGAAGGTAAAAGGTATTTTGACACCACGTGGAGCACACGGTGTTATGAAAACATTGTTGGGGAGGGGGAGAACCGAGTGGCTCGGTTCTGGGGGGGGGAATGGGGTGCCTGTTTTGGTTGGGGGGGGTGGTGGGTGATGGGGTGGGATGGGGTGCACCAGCCCTGCTTTGCATCCCGCCTGCGGCAGCCGCCCGGCAGGACCTGCCCCGATGAGGCTTTGGGCTGGGAGCAGCAGGGCCTGGATCCGCTCCCGCTGCTCCCCGGGCCCTCTCGCTCTGGAACGCGGCTTTTCCACCAAAGACCCTCCGCAGCCTCCCCGGGGCAGCACGGAAACGTGCGGGCTGGGGAGGAATTGCAATAAAAGGGGTTTTAGTGGGAGCTGGCTGACAAAGCGACTTTCTCCGAGGGAAAGCGAGCGCTTGCTGCCGGCAACGCCGGGCCGGCTGGCGACTCCCGATGGAACGAGAAAAGGGGGAAAATTCGCCTTAACCCCGACCCGCTCCTTCCCCCACGCGCGGCACCGTTCAGTTCCCTCAACACCGGAGGATGGCGGGGGGGCGGGGGGGGGGCGGGGGAGAGGGAAAACAAGAAAGAAAATCCTCCAAGAAACATAAAACAAAACACCCGGAGGGGAACAACTTCCTCCCTCCGGCCGAGGGGATGTGCCCTCGGCCAAGGTCAAGTGGCGTGGGGGGAAAGGGGGGCCCAGACGTGGCCCCCCGGCCCGGGGAGCCCAAGTTGCAGCGCGATGCTCGCCGAGACAAACTATTTCCTGGCAGACATTTTAGCTCGTGTTTACATTCTCCGGCTGCGTGCTCCTGCGGGCGCCCAGCAATATGGCTGGCAGGGAGCTGACAGCTCCGAGGGCTGGGGGCTGCACCCCCTCGGGGGGCCCGGGATGGGGGAGGCTCCTCTGGGGGGTCGTGGGGTGGGTGGTGCTGGTAGGGGTGCGGGGTATGGGGGGTTTTGTTGGTGCTGGGAAGGGTCTAAAGGTGTTTTTGGGGCCGGGGGCGTTGGGGAGGGGATGGGGTGGTGCAGGGGTGAGGGAGGGGCCGGGGTCCCACTTACCATCTGGGGGGGGTGGTGGCTGCTGGGAATGTTGGTCTCCTGGAAGAAGGCGCTGAGGGCTGTCTGTGGGGACAAGCTGTCAGCTCCAGCCCACCCGAGACAAAGGGGGAGGGAAAACACGAGCCCCCCAAAGCTCACCCCGCAGCCCCCCCGCTCTCTCCCACCCCCGTGGGACCGCCCCGGGGGGCACCCAGGGGTGCCCCCAACCCCGCCAGGCCTAGGGGCTGCCCTTCACCCGACCCACCGGAGACGGTGTCCCCTACTCGCTCAGGGGCCCCCCACGCGAGGGGGACACCCCAAACCCCGTGTTTACAAACCCACCTCCCTCCCAGCAGCACCCCCATCCCCAGATCGGAGCGCGAGGGAGGGGCCGGGCCCCCGGGCCGCAGCTCGGGTTACGGCCCGGGTATAAATAGACCCGGCAGAGCCCGGGGCCGAATCGCCCCCCGCCCCGGCGTGGGTGCCGGGGGGGCGGCCAGGACCCCCCCAAAACCCGGCCACGCGTGTCGGCGGCCCGGGGCCGCACAGGCCTGCCCCCACCCCCACCGCCTTCCGCCCCGCGGCTCCGCGGGCAGGCGGGCGGCGGACCGGGATCTGGGGCGTCCCGGTTCGCGTGCGGCTTATCCCGATCCGTGCCGCCGGCGGCCCGTCCCGTACCTCGAACTGCCAGTGTGCCGCCTGCAGCAGCTGCTTGGCCTGGTCGGCGGCGCAGCCCGCCGCCAGCACGAACTGGTTGATCATCACCTGGTGCCGCAGCTCTTCCATGTTCACGGACATGGCGGGGCGGCCCCGGCCCCGGCCCCGGCCCGCACCGCCCGGAGCGCCCCGCGCCCGCCGCGCCCGCCGCGCTTCACCGGGGGGACCGGGGGGCGCCGCCGGCCCCGCCCCCGCGCGCTGATTGGCCGCCGCCGCGCCCCGCGCCCCGCCCACCGCCGGCTTCGAACCTTCCAGCTGCCCCGGCGCCTCCCCATTGGCCACCGCCTGTGTTTTGGCTGCAGGCGGCGTCGCGATTGGCTGGGGATGGCGGAGGCGGGACGGAGAAAGGGAGGACCGGCCGCTGATTGGCTGCGCGGGGGTTTTATCGGGAGGCGTTGGTGACGTCACGTTCATTGAGGAGGTTCATTGAGGAGGGGCTCGCTGGGAGGGGCTCAGTTTGGGGGCGTTCGTTGCGAGGAGCTGTTCAGGGGGCTTTTGAGGGGGGTTCAGCTTGGGAGGTTCGTGGACAGGGGCCGTGGACAGGGGGGCTCATTGTTGGGGGGTCACAGAGAGGGGGGCTCCGCCCGTCCCTGGATACCCCGGCTGGGGGGCCACTCCCTCGAGGGCTGCACCTTATCCCCCTGCCTTGGCTCCCCCAGCCAGGCTCACCCCTAACCCCTCACTCCCTTAGCAAGGCTCCTCTCTTCCTTCAGCGAAGCTCTCCCAGCACCCCGTCTCCTCCTTCCTGGGGACCCTGTTGCCCACTCCGGGGATTCCCCCTTAACCCCCTGTCTTTCCTCTCCCATCTGGGAACCGCTTACTCTGGGGATGGGACCCTAACCGGATGCCAGGGGCAGGAGCAGGGACCCATCCTCTTCATCCCCATGCCCCTCCCATGTAAAGGTTGCGGGGTTCAGGGCAGCTCCCAGTTTGGAGGGGTGGGGGAGGGTTGGGTTTTTTGTTAATGGTTAAAATCTAATGACTCTGAGCTCCGGTCTCAGCCTGCAAGGATGAACTCTCCCCTGGTGTGCTTGCCCCACACCACGTTTGGGGATCCGAGTAGGAATTGTGCAATTAAGTGCCTTGCAGTGTTTTGATTAAAAAGGAAAATTGCCATTTAAACCCCAAACAAATAAAGAAGGGACTTTGCAAATGCATGGTGTGAAAATAGGTTGATATGGAAAGAGCCACTGGAGGTTTGGATGTGGCAGTGGTGACCAGCTGGCCAGGGGAGAGGGAATGAGGAGGCAGAGCAATGGAAACTGCATCTGCAGCTGGTTGCCCCCAGCAGTGAGGGCCTCTGTGGGGCTTCTGCAAAGTCCTGGCGGTCCCATGAAGGTGAAGTGCAGCAATGCCAGTCTGTGCTTGCCCAGGCTGGAATCCTCCCGGCATATTCAGGGGGATCCCATCACTGGGATTCAGCGATGGGTATGGAGGGTCCTGCTTGCCCAGTAAGATTTTGGTAGCTTTGTCTTCTTGGAGCAAAACCAGCCTTGAGGCGGGTGGGGGTGTGAGAGGAGCGATTGCAGATGCAGGGATCCCAGCCCCACCTGCCTCTGCACGCAGCCCTGGCGAGCTCTCAGCCCCTCTGGTTTGCCAAAGCCACCCATGTGCACAGCACGGCTTCGAGCTGGGAGCAGCCAGCCTCATGTACTGCCTGCCTGGGAAACCCTGGGGAATGCAGCTCACGGGCCCTTGGCACCCAAAGCTGTGACAGAGTAGTGCTGGTGACACTTGGAGAAGTCAGCAGGACTGCGAGTTCTTCAAAATGAGCCCCGCTTGGGGGCAGGATTCGCTGTCACCTCTCCGTGCTGAGATGCTCTTCCAGATGTGCTGCCCTGACGCCCCGCTGGGACCCTGGGGGTCACCCCTGCAGGCAGGGGGGGCCCCCAGCACCTCCCCAGGCAGGAGCTGCAGCCACTGCGGGGCTGCACGGAGCAGAGCCAGCCCAGGAGGAGAGGGGCTGGTGGTTCCCCAGTTTGTGCTGGGGGAGCTGGGAATGGACTGGGTGTACAGACAAACCTTTTCTGCTATGGGTGGGCTGCACACGCTCCTGTTATAGCATTAACTGCTGGGTTCTACTGTGACTCAGTTTCCCTCTCAGTACGAGGAGGCAGGATCCTCTCTCTGTGTCACACACACATCCCAAATCCCACAGCCGGGCAGCACCAGCTTCAGACAGCCCAGCAGCACGTGCCTTTTGGGTTTAAACGTTGCATTTTCTCTGGACTGCCCCTCCGGGTCAGCCCTGCTGGGGTTTCTCCTGGCGTAATGTGTGTTGGGATGTGCAGCCGGGCAGAACTGGGAGGGACCCTGCCCTCGGAGGGAGCCGTATCGTCACCCAGCTCCTGCCACGCTCCCGCGCTCCACTGCGGCACTGTCCTACAAAATCCTCTGCTGCAGTAATCGCTGGGAAAAAAAAACCACGAGCCGTGCATGCAGGCAGCAGCTCTGCGTGTAATGACTGCCGGGTTATGGATCTGCACGGGGATAACTTTGAATTATTATCTGCACTAAACCCCTGCAGTCTGCTGTGTGCCGGTAATGAAATGTGCTGGCTCCCTCTCCCAGTTTCCCGCTGTCGGTGCTGGCTGGAGCGAGGCAGGGGAGTGGGGCTGGCAGCTCAGCAACGCTGGGCTGTGCTAGAGTTTTAAATTATCCATGTGTAGAACAGGATCCCCAAAAATGTGTGTTGGGTTGAGCAGGGATCAGTCGCTGGAGTCTCGAGGCTCCCAGCTGGACACCAGCACTCAAAGCTGGAGCAGGCTCCTGGTGTGGATGTCTCGGCTCCTCCGAGAACCATTTGGGTTGGAAAAGACCTTTAAGATCATGGGGTCTTAAATCCTCCTCTTCAGCCGGTGCTCCCGCTGGCACCCAGCCCAGGTGTGACATCCAGCAGCAGGGACATGGTGTCACTGCTGGGAATGCGGGTCCCGGTGTGGCAGTGACAGGCTGACAAGCAGGGTACAAAGCCACCCTGGGCTGCTCTTTGATTTGGCTTTTCTCAGCTGCCTTTGGGGCTGTGTGGGTAGGAAGCAGTTGGGAGGGAGTTCCATGTGTCCCTCTGCAGGGAGGGGATAAAGGGGGGAGCCCCAGGGACGGCCTTTGCCCATCACCACTGAGTAGCTGAGGACATCAGGGCAGCTAATCCTCCTCCCTGCACATCTCCCGTTTGATATTTATAGCACTCGTGTTATCAACTCAAATCAAAATCATGTGACGCTCCACTAACTGGCGCTGCCGGACTAATTAATCACCGGCGGGTTTAAGTGAGTGGTCAAAGGGCCCATCCTTCCTCTTCGGCTCCCAGTGGAAAATGAGGAGGTGACCAGTGCTTCCCAGTAATTTAACTCTGGGGGAATCTGTCGGGGTGCACTGGAGCCGACACGCAGCTCCTGCCTCCAGAGGCTGCGCCCGGCGGGTGCAGCTGCTCCGGGTGCGGAGCGGAGCCGGGAGGGCAGGATGGGGATGGTGAATGTGCACTGCAGGGGGCTCTAACCTGGCCCCTGCCCAGCGCTGCGCGCCCCTGGAGCGCTGCTGGAGGGGATCACTCCCTGTGCCAACAGCTGCACAAAATCCTTCCCCCTATAACCTGTCGGGAAAAGTGGGGGCTGGTCCTTCTCCCAGGGGACACGCGGGCGGCAGGGGGTACAGGGACAGAGGGACCTTGCCCCGTCTACCCTGAGCGTGGATTGCTGCTCGGTGCCGCCCAGCTGGTGGGGCTGGGGCAACGATGGGAGGAGGGTGGGCCGTGGTGGACAGAAGTCACTGCGGGGTGACTGAGGGTGGCAGGTGATGGCGAGGAGGGCCACTGAGCGGTGCTGGAGGAAACTGGGTGACACGGGAGATGGCAGGTGGGTGGCACTGTGGGCACGCGTGTGCCACCGCGGGGGGACAGGTAAGTGGCACCTGAGGGGGGACGCCGCTGGGTGGGTGGTGGACACTGGGGCAGGGTGATCCCGGCATCATCCCGTCCCCTCACCTCACCGCCGAGCCGGACCGAGCCGGGGCGGGTCGGGGCGTGCCGGCCGATGCCGGCCCCGCCCCGAATGTCGCAGCCCCGCGGTGCCGCGGAGGCGGCGCCGGGCGCGGCGCAGAGCGGAGCGGAGCGGAGGATGCTGCGGGCGGGGGCCGCCGCCAGCCCCGGTCCCCGTCCCGGTCCCGGTCCCGGGCGGGAGGACTCCCCGCCGCCCCCCGCCCGCTGAGCCCCGGCCCGGCCATGGGGGCTCTGACCAGCCGGCAGAACGCAGGGGTGGAGGAAGTGGATATCCCCGCGAATTCCGTCTACAGATACCCCCCGAAATCCGGTGAGCTCCTGGGTGTCTCGCGTCCCGGTGCCGCCGATGGGGAGGGAAAGAGGGGAGCGAGTCGGGCAGGCACCGGCCACGACCTTGCTCCGGGCGGGGTGACCCTGCGCACCCCAAAGCGAACGCTGACGCACGGGGGGGGGCACCCTAAAAATCTGGGTCTGGTGCGGGGCACCCTGCGTGAGTTCGGCGCGGGAGGGATGGGGGTCACCCCTCTCCGGGCAGTACAGCCCGCTTCCCAAACTTGGCTGAGTTGACGCGACTTTAATGACATTATTGTCATAATTATTTCTGTAGCCGTGGTCTGCGGCACCGGGCTCCGGAGGCGCTTTTTATAGCCTGTTACTCCAGTGCTGGCTGCTCGGGAAAATCCTGGGTTTAAATTCCCGGGAGGATGAGGGAGGCTGGGGTGGGAGGGATTGGAGGGGATCCCTCCTTCCCAGGGCTCTGCCCCATCGTAGCACCCCAGCCCCTGCCGTGGGGAGCCTTCGCCTTCCCGGCTCCTCTCCCTGCCTCGAGGCTTGCTGGTGATTCATCTCCCGCTCCCGAATCCGGCCCTGTCTCAAACCTTGTGCGTGACCTTGGAAAATCCATCCCTCCCCTCTGTGCCTCACTTTCCCTTGCAAGGGCCCGGCTGAGCAGGTGTCCGAGGGGGGCACGCTGGGGAGGGAGAGAGGGAGAGAGGGGTGATGGGGTCCAGCCCTTGGGTGGGCAGCGCTTTAGAGCCGCAAAAATACCGGCAGCAGTGGGTGATGCCCCGGAGCACCGTGCGTGCATGTGAGGAGATCACAGGATCCTTAGAGCACTAAATATTATTAATAGGTAACTATTTTGGTAGTTAATAGGATAAGGTAAATGCTGGGATGGTTAGCACTGTGACAAATTATTCACTAATTACAACTAAAGGCCTCCTTAGCAAGAATTACAGCCAACACAAACCCTGTGCTTGTCCTGAAAAGCTGTGCTTGCTTTTTTTTTTTTTTTTTTTTTTAAATTTGATCTAAAATAAGTTGCACAGCTGGCTGGAGATGGCTGATCCTTGACAGCCTGGCCTCCCGCAGGGCTCCCCCAGCTCCCCTTTTTATGTAGTTTCAAGGCCCCTGTCACTTTGATGCCAGCTGAGGCTGGACCAGCCCATCCATGGGATTGCTCTTTGTAGGGACGGTGTCTCCATGCATCACAAGTTTTTCCCTTGGGACCCTGTCTTATTTAGGGGCTCTGAAGATATCTGGGTACAAAGGGGTGGAGGGTGCAAGTGCACCCAGCTGAGCACTTCCAAACTCATCTCAGCTGCAGAGGTCACCAGGCTGCTGCTTAACTCCGGCTTCCAGGGGGAGCCTGGGGCTCCTGGCTGTGCTCAGCTGGCCTGGTCCCACCCACTGCTGGGGTCTGGGCAGAGCTGGGGGGGATGGTCCTGGTGCTGCCCAGGGTCCTCGGGGGAAGGGCAGGAGGTGCCCAGGTGACACAGCCATCTGCACTGGGACAAGGGCAGGCTGGTGGCCCTGGGAGATTATGGCTGGTTTGCCTTTAATCCGAGTGGGATTTGCCTTCAGCGCTGCCGGCAGCCGAGGGAGGACGTGCCGGGCAGCAGAGCCGAGTGCACTGTGGCAGCAGCACTTCCCTCACCTCGAAAGCCACCTGGAAACAGCCACTGGTTTGGAAATGTGGTCCTGGAGGGGAATCTCATGGCACCTTGGGGCATTTCCCTCTCTCTATGATGTGGCTTTGGCTGTTGGGCTGTGGGCTCTCTCGGGATGGCCAGTGCAGCCCATGGGAATAGGGCAGCTGTGTCCTGTCCCAGTTTAACATCTCCCCATCCTGGGGGTCCCATCCTCTTCAGACAGGGTGTCAATGGGATTAGTTAAACCATAATTTTTGAAACAAAGGCTGAGATTTACTTCTGTGGCTGCCACTGGGAGGAAGAGCCAGCGGGGGCTGTAGATGGAGCTCACTGCCTGGCTACTGGGATGGCTTTTGGGGCAAGTCTCCAGTTTTCAGGCCCTGTCCCCAGCTGAGGGGGGAGCTGAGCTCCCCTGGGGCACACAGGACTGTGAGCAGGGCCCTGGCTGGGGGCAGGAGCACAGGGATTAATGCAGCAGTGGCACCCCCAGTCGTGGGGGCACAAGCCCAGGTGATGGCAGAGCCATGGCAGGCGAGGGCTGACGCAGCAGTGCTGTGATCAGGGTTTGACCTCAGCTCTGGCTGCTGCTGGCTCTGGCTGCCCACTTTAGAGCACAGAATCAAATAAAGGGCTGCCCAGGGGCAGAAGCACCCAGAGCCTTTAACCAGCCCATCCCAGCACCCTGTGCTGGCACCCACAGCTGCAGGGTGTCCCTGTGCCAGCGCCATGCCATGGCCACCCACCTGGGCTGACTGCAGGCTGTGCAAACCCAGTGCTTCCCTCACCAGGAGTGTGTGGATGAGCTGGGAATGAGCTTTTCTGTTTTAGCAGCTTTGGAGAGTGAGGCTGTAACGCTGGAGAGCCAGAGGCTGCAGTACCAGAGCCCCACAGGGCAGCAATGGCTTGGGGCACATGCAGGACATGTGTCACTGCATGCCAGAGCCACAGGCACAGCACACATGAGGGTCCTCGCCCTTCTCTGTCAGCTGGACAAGGTGGCATCGCTGGCACTCATGGGGAAAAGGAGCTGACAGCTGCTGCCAGATGTGTCCTGTGTGCTGGTGCCAGCAGATGTGCAGGACACAAAGACTTTTTTTTTTTGCTGGGAACCTCAGGCAATTGGGATTTATTCCTCCTTTCCAGCAGCCGCTTTGTGCAGCCCTTCCTGAGATGTAGCTGTCCTTGACAGGCTCTCCTTTGCCAGGAGTCGGCGTTGGATTTACAGTCAGCCCATAATCAGGTGGCTGTGGCTGGGAAGGTGCTTCCCTGCCCCCCAGCCATGTCCAGGGAGTCACTGACACGCTCCTGCAGATGCCCTGGGCTTTCCTGTGCTGGTGCTTCCCTGGAAAAGCCTGGCACGCCTCAAGCCTCTTGAAGGAGGACCTTTCCTGGGAGGAAGCACAGAGCTGGTTCTGCCCACTGCCAAGAGGGAGTTGAAGCCTCTGGGGGATGTGCTGGGAGCCTGCAGCACCCAGGGATGCTCCCAACCCCTGGCAGAGAGACTGGGTGATGGCAGCGTGGTCCTCACCTGCTCTGCCCATCCTGTGGGAGCCCCCAGCACACATTAAACTTCGCTGGGCCAATCACAGAGAGCCTGTGCTCCATTTCCCAGCTTTTCCTCACTGCTGGGGGGGCTTTTTTCCATGTTTAAATGTAATTTTTTTGCCATCTCCTGCTCTTGCTCCAAGTCGGTGTCAGGAAGAGCTCTGGATGGCCCCGTTCTCCCCTGGCTGTGCTGTTGCAGGCAGCTCCGAAGGCACTTTGCTCTTGAGGCTTTTTTTTCCACCTGGCCGAGTCCTTCCAGGCGAGCTGCCTATAAATTATGTACATGGAAAATGGGACCTGAAAGCAGCAGGCATCAATAATTGATGGTCGACGTGTGCTAGCGGGCTCACTGCATCCAGGCATCCCTGCACCACGGGGCCTGGGGCAGAGCTGTGTGACCCCCCTGCTCCCTCCTGGCCCCGAGTTAGATCCCCCCTACTCCTCCCCTTGGGCTTTGGGCTCCCTTTTGGGTTTCAGTGCAGTATTAAAGCCTGATCCAGCCGGGACAGTCCCTGCCTCTGTTGGAAGCTGATTGCAGTACCCACAAGCAGAGCTGCAGCCCAGGCTTAAGCTCCTTTATCTTGGTCCCCAAATGTTTGCTTTTGGGGTGTCCCTCGGGGGGTGCAGATGGATCTGTGCTGATGGGTTTGGGGTTGTTATAAGCTAGACCCTGTCCCTGTGGCTGTCAGGATGCAGGACACTGTGTCCATATCTGACTGATTCCTGGTGCTTCTGCTCACCCCTTGCTGCTGCCCCATCCCTGTCCACCTTTTTCTTTTTTCCCACCTCAAATCCCTCCTGCCTGGCCAGTTCCTGTGTCACAATAAGCTTTCTCCACACAGCCCAGATCTCACAGACAAGGAGCAGGCACCAGTTGTCTCCTGGCCAGGCTGGGAGGAAACTCTCCTTTAGTGAGGAAGTGCCTGACCTCGGGGCTGCTCCCAGCTTGGGGCTGGGACATTCCGGTGTTTTGGCCCTGTGAGGGAAGAAAGAGCCCTGGTCATTGCCCAGCATTCATCAGGGCAATGTGGAGCATTCTGCAGGGCAGGTGCTGACCTCCTGGAGGGTCTACAGGACCCCAAAATCCTGCCTCACACAGGTGAGTCCTTCCTAGATAAGGCTGCAGGCTGAGAACTGACAGAACTCAGCTGTGTGGTGGCTTCCTGGTGGCAGCTGCAGCCGGTCTGGGCAGTGTCTGGCTGTGGACACGCTGCCTTGGGTGGCACACGATGTTCTGGGCAGGAGCAGCCCTGGGCTGCATGCCGGCTCCATGCTGCCCTTCCCGGCAGCATCCCCGGGGATGTGGGAGCCAGCCTGGCTCCTCCGGGGCTCGCCGGTTCTCTGGCAGGTCAGGCCGTGCCCCTGCCTCTCCTGCCTCCTTCGGGGCATGAGCTGGTGTTTATGGCCAGGATTAGCTCTGCTCTGCTGCCCCAGGGGCCGTCTCCTCTTCCTCCTCACGGACCGGGATCCCTCCACTCCTGCCAGTGCGGGAATAGTTGAAGGTCAGGGTGACCTTGGGTGGTTCAGGCCATGCTGGGGCTCACAGGAGTTTCCCAGATAGGGAAAAGGGAGCAGGCACTGTTAAATCCCAGGGATGGAGCAGCCCCGAGGGCCAGCGCTGCCCTGGGGCTGGACCCCTGCACCAGCCTCTCCCCGCCCAGGCTCGGACCGTGGTGCTGGAGCGGGTGGGATGCTGGAAGAGGGGAGGGCAGGCAGGGAGCGTGGCCCTTGGCAGCCTCTGCCTGCCTGGGGGCTCTCAGCGCGTCAGCTCAACCAGAAAGGCTCCCAGCAAGGTGACCCTGGGGACAAAGTCACCTCCGAGCCATCGATCCGGTGGCTTGGTGCCGCTCCATCGCCCGGCTGGAGCCCCCTCCTCCCCCTCCGCTCAGGCGCTCGCTGTGTTTTCGTTTCAGGGAGTTACTTTGCCAACCACTTCATCATGGGCGGGGAGAAGTTCGACTCCGCGCAGCCCGAGGGGTACCTCTTCGGCGAGAACAGCGACCTCAACTTCCTGGGGAACCGGCCCGTGGTGGTGGGTACCGGCGGGGACACGGGGCTGGGGGGCCCGGGGCACCGGCACGCCCCTTCCCAAACCGGTGGAGGCTCTGTGTGCCATGGGGTGTGCGGGACAAGGCTGCTGGCTGTCCCCCTCCAGGGGCAGAGCCGGCCAAGCCCGCCTGGAGCGGGCTGAGTGGATTCTCTGATGGCTCATCCAAGGGCTGGGATCCTGCTGCAGCGTCTTCTATCAGGGACTAATGGTGGAGGGGAATTGCGCTGATTTAATCCAACTTCTCTCTCATTCCCTCTCCAAGAGCTGCATTTTCTCTTGCCTTCCCCATCTCATCCAGGAGCCATATCCCAGACAGGAGGGCACATGGTGGGGGGCATAACACAGAAGCCCTGGTGTGGTTCAGGGTAGTAGAGCAGCTTGGACAGGAACAGATGAAATTACTCCCCAAGCTCTAGCAAGGAAGGGGAAGAAATAAAATAAAAGTAAAAAGGCCAGGGGTAGGTTGGGGCTGGGGACAGCATGGATGGGTTTTGCAGTGCTGGGTGCTGCCAGCTCCAGCTGGTCTCAGGGCACAAAGGAACCCGGCTGGAGGGGTCCCTACACTCCAGGCCCCTGGGGATGGTTTTTGTTCTTGCTGCCTTTGGAAAGGGAGGAAATGAGAGCAAGGGTTCGGGCTGGGAGTGATGTCCCCCCCTCATCTGGGTGCCTCTCAGCAATGGGACAACTCACTAGCACTGGCTGGAGGAGTCTGGGGGGTTAAGTATTCAAAAGATTCAGGGTGAGGACTTAAAAGTCACCAAAGTTTTTCTGTTAAGTCAAGATAAACTTGCCTGGTGCTCTGGCCAAGCTGTCAAGCATTGCCTGCTGCCAGTAAAATTCCTGTTTCCTCCTTGGAATTGCCTTTGGTAGTGTTTTGGCAGCATCGTGTGGTCCTTCAGCAGGGAAGTGTCCAGCCCTGGGCTGTGGCAGAGCCAAGGCCAGGAGCACCCACAAAGCCCATGAACACTGGGTGGCCAAAGGCAGAGCCTTTCTCTCCCTCCTCTGTGCTTCCCCAGAAAATGAGACGTCAGCACTCAGGGTCTCTTCCAGCAGCAAGTGTTGAGAAATCCTCTTGATTACAGTAAAAGCCTCTAAACTGCCCAGTGAGCAGTTCCCATGTCAGCAGAGCAGCAGGGAAGGCAAAGGAACAGCTTGGAAACAGCAGAGAGAATTAATACAGCATCACGAGCTAAATTGTCCTGCTCCAGTTTAATTACTGATGGCTCTGGGCTGCAGAGCTGTGACAAAGATCCCATCTCCCCGGGGAGCAGGGGCACTTCTGGGGCTGGACTTTTGGGTCAGGCCAGTTTTGGGGGCTCAGGGAGGAGTTGGGGAGGATCTGTGTTGGTTCTGGTCCAAGCTTGTGTCCAGGCAACACTTGGGCCTCTCTGGTGCTGCCTCCAAGTCCTGTCCTGATGCTTCTTGGCTGCGACACTTTTGCTTTCTGACCTTCTGTGAGGGCCTGGCTGGGCTGGAAACATTAAAGATGGCCACTGCTTTTTGGTGGGGGATTAATTTTGGGGATCAAGGACCAGGTGATCTTGGAAGAATTGTGTCCCAAGTCCTCTATGAGCAGAGCACTTGGAGCTATGAACAGCGCTGCTGCCACAGGGGTGTGCAGGGCAGCCAGGGGCTGTGCAGGTTCTCCCCTCCATGGATACATGATAATCTGGATTTTCCAGCTGGGAACAGGTTCCCAAGGGGCTGGGAAGGGCGTTGCAGGTTTAAGTAGCTGCCACCATGCAGGGGCTGAGGAGCAGAGAAGCCAGGAACTGAGGGGAAGCCAGGAACTGTTGAAATGTGCCACTGGGTTTCCGTGCCCACGCAAAGCTGCTGGAGTTTGTTTGTAGAAAAACCCCAAGACAGACTTTTGAGGGTGGTTTTTATTTCACTTCAGCAAAAGCTGGTCTGCACCAAATGTTGCTATAGGCACGTGGATGACATTCTTCACCACAACCGTTACCCATTTTTTTCTGTTGTGTTTCACCTTGATTAAAAGTGAGGAGATGCAAAACGTCCCCTTTCTGATATGCAAAGTCTGGCTTGTAAAATTTAATTAAAAAAAAAAATCCAACCACCCCCAAAAAGTGCTTTTCACACGTGGGAGTGAAAGAGCCTGAAGTGGTTTCTGCAGTACAAAATTTGCCTGTGGCACTTCCCCATCCTGCCCAGCCCCACGGCCCCTGTGGGTGGCACTGGGGGACCTGGCTGCCCCTTCCCTCCTCTGTCACCCACCCCTGGCTGCTGCAGCAGGAGGGGGGTGCAGCCATGGGTGCTTTCCCTGCCAGAGCTGGTTTGGGTATGGTTTGACTGGGTGAGGTGCAAACAAGCAATTTTGGATGACTGCATTAGTTTGAGTAACAGGGGATGTATCACGACGTGGCACAACCTGTCATGACATGGCCCAGCTTCAGCCTGGAGCGTGTTCTCACTCTCTCCTCTCCAGCTGCAATGGGTGACTCTGCAGGTGCTCGGTTCTGCAGGTGCACATTTAGTGACTCATAAAAAAGTTCGTTAACAGCAGTTTAATGACTCTGCTGCCCTTTTCCCCTCCTGAAGAGGATGAGAGTGGGACACAGTTCCACAGTGCTGGCAATTCATGTAAAAGCCTCTGATGCCATCAGCCATGCTGTGCCCAGCCTAGGCTTTAATCTGCCTTTAGTGGCACCTGTGGGATCAGAGCTGTGGGATGGCTGGACGTGGGGATGATGGAGCAGGGATGGGACAGAGCTGTGCCTGCACTGAGGGGTTCTGCCTGTCCCTTCCTGTCCCTCTGAGCCCAGCACAGGTCCCCCAGTCCCATCCCTGCTCTGCAGGGCTTTGGGGACAGGAAAGGTGATGATGGCTTTGAGGACAGCTTAGGTGATGATGGCTGTCCCATCTGAGAGCACCAAGGACATGGGAAATGGGAAATGGGCAGCTGAGCTGGCTCCCTGCAGGGCATCCCCAAGTGCCACCTGCAATTCACTCTTGTCCTCTTGGTATTGGGGTGCAGTGGGTGCCTTGATGAGGGGCACTATTCCCTCTCCAGAGGCAGCAGTTGAGGCTCTTTGACCATCTGCCATCCCTGATGGCACCTGACACCCTCCTGGCTCTGGCTGTCCCGTGGCACATGGGGGCAGCTTGCCAAGGAGCTGGGCCTTGATCAGGGCTGATCCCTCCTGGAGCTAAACCCACCTGGGAGATGGAGATGGAGAGGGGGGAGGTGGGTCCTGCATCCCTTCCCCACTGCCCTCAGTCTCCTCTGGGTGACTGCAGTGCCAAGGAGAGGGTGTCCCCAGGGTGCCACCGTGTCCCCTCTCCCCAGGGAGCCCTGTAGCCTCTGTCAAGTGGACAGAAAGGACTGGGAAGGACAATGTCACCTTGGATGACAGGGATGCTGCTGCCTGCCTGCTCTTGCCGAGACACCTTGCTGGCTCTCTGCTCTGGGCACGGGGCTGGCAGGGATTCCACCACCCAAATCCATCCACCACAGGGAGGAAACTGGGACACTTGTGCCTGTTTTTTCTTGGCTGGTAGGCAGGGAGGGAGCTTCAGCCTCTCTCTCCCCAGCCTCATCCAGCAGCATAAAACTCCATCAGCAGCCACCTGCCCTGTGCCCCCCATCCCCCTCACCCTCCAGCCGAAGGAACAAGGAACAGCTCCTCTGTGTGTCCCCTCCCCAGTGAAACTGTCCCTGCTGTCCTGGGCTTGCTGTTTGTGGAGGGATGTCCCTGTCATTGTGCTGCCTGGTACCCAAGTGCCAGCAGGAGCTGCAGGTGCTCAGCACCCATCCGGATGCCCAGGCCACCCCAATTCCCTCTGTAGGGTGTTGGGTTTGGGTCACTGGGGTCTACAGCCACTGCAGTGCCCCCGTGTGCATCTGCCTTCACCGGTGTCTCTCTTGTCCTAGTTCCCTTATGCTGCTCCACCTCCTCAGGAACCCGTGAAGACCCTCAGGAGCTTAATCAACATCCGCAAGGACACCCTGCGCCTGGTCAAGTGAGTCCTGGCACCCGCGGCCAGGGAGGGTCCTGCTGGGTGCTCCCAGGGGTGGTGGGCACGGGGCTCTCATTCCGGCACGGATGGAGGGATGAGCTGCTGCCCTTCCCCTCCTGGTTCCCGCGTGCAGCACAGGCAGTGCCACAGGATTAAAGGAGCTTAGCGCTGCCTTTGAAGTGCTTTGCTTCTTCTTCCTCCCCCACCTTCCAAAGGCTTTGCTGGAGGGAGGCTGGGGATTGCGGCAGGGCCGGGGGATGTGGGATTACGGCTGAAATCTGTCTGCGGCACTTCCAGCCTGCAGCCGTGACCTTGGGCATGCCAGGCGCTCTTGTTGTGCCTCAGTGTCCCCTGATGGAGGGCAGCAGCCCCTTTTGGTGCCGAGGGGATTAGTCCTGGAGCACCCCAAAGCCTGTCTCCTGGACCCTCTGTGCTCCCCAGGTGCTCGGAGGAGGTGAAGACCCCGGGGGAAGAAGTGAGCAAAGCCAAGGTGCACTACAACGTGGAGTTCACCTTCGACACGGACGCCCGTGTGGCCATAACCATCTACTACCAGGCAACTGAGGAATTCCAGAATGGGGTGGCGAGGTGAGGGGCCCCAGACAGGCCTGTGTCACCCCCCAGCTTGGCTTATGTCCCCCCAAGTCTGGTGTGTGTCCCTGCCTGATGGACATGGAGCCTCCCCCCTGAGGATCTTTCCTCTTCAGGACGGGAAAGAGCTGAGGGTGGTGCTGAGATTGGAGGGGGGCTCCTTGTTTCCCCCAGGTGCCACCACCAGGTCCTTGCCAACCTCTGCCACCTCCTTCCTTGTCACATCCTGCTCCCTCTTTTTACCTTCAGGTCAGAATTGAGACCAGGGGAAATAATTTTTCCCCCCAGCCCCCTCCAGGTTGGCTGTGGAGTTGTCCCTGTCCCCTCCTATGCTATGCTGGCTGCCCTGTGTGTACTTTACCCTGTGGATTATTTTAACCTTTTTTAGAACTTCTCACCTCAGCCCCAAGAGGCATCTGGGAGGGGAGGAGTGACACCCCCCTCCTCCCATTTTCCTGGCATCTCCGTGATCTGGGGAGAGCGGGAGGGGTGTGGGGACACCCGTGGTGCCCTGACCCTGTCCTCTCTCCATGGGACAGCTACACCCCCAGGGACAACAGCCTGCAGTCCGAGACGGTGCACTACAAGCGGGGGGTGTGCCAGCAGTTCTGTGTCCCCTCCCACACCATCGACCCGTCCGAGTGGAGCGAGGAGGAGGTGGGTCCCCCCAGCCCCCACATCATCCCTGCAGATGGAGGTGGGATGAAGCGTCAGTGCTGCTCCATCTCACCAAGCCTCCCCTGTCTCTCTCCAGCTGGGCTTTGACCTGGACCGCGAGGTTTATCCCATGGTGGTGCAGGCAGTGGTGGATGAAGGAGAGGGTGAGGAGGGGGTTCCTTGCTGCAATGGCCTTTCCCAGTTTGCTGGCATTGTGACGCCAGCTGGGCAGAGCCTCCTGCTTTTCCTCACTGCTGCCATGGCTCTGCCTGTCCCCCTGCCCGTCCCCTGAGCTCTGCGTGTTCCTTTGTGTCTTGCAGAGCACAGTGGGCACTGCCATGTGCTGCTGGCCACCTTTGAGAAGGTAAGTGCCAAGCTGGGGTCATCCCCCTCCTCCTACCTCCATCACCCACCAGGTACAGGAGCCTGGGCAATCCCTGGGAATCAGGATGGTGCTGCTGGGTTGGGGATGTTTCAGGCTGCTTCTCAAATCCTGGGACTATTCCCTCATTTTAGGCACCCACTTCTAAGGCATTTGGGCTCAAGTCCATCTTCCTTCCTCCAACAAGCTTTGCAGTGTGTGTGACCTCCCGCAGCTACCTCGTGCTGGACTGCCAGGAAAAGCCAGAATTCCTACAAAATGGGCTTGTTGGGAGTGGGGAGGGAGCAGTGACAGGCACAGGGTGGGTGGGTGCTCTGGCACAGCAGCCCAGAGGTGCCCACCCATGTGCTCTTTCCTCCCTCCAGCACAGTGATGGCACCTTCTGCGTGAAGCCCCTCAAGCAGAAGCAAGTGGTGAGTGTTGAGGTGTCCCTGCACAGCCTGCAGGGACTGAGGGGTTTTGGGGAGCCCCCAAAACCCCAAGCCTCTCCCAGCCTTGCCCCTGCTCCCAGGGAGTGCAATTTTAAGGTTATCAATGCAAAGAGAACCCCTGGATTTTGGGGGGAGGAGGACTGGCCCAAGCAGGGGGTGGGGAGCCGCAGTGGCTCTGGGCAAGGTGTCTCTGCTCCTCACCCCGTCCCCGTGGGATTGCAGGTGGATGGTGTGAGCTACCTCCTGCAGGAGATCTACGGCATCGAGAACAAGTACAACACACAGGACTCCAAGGTGTGTGCCTGCGTTCCCCTACCTGCATCCCTCATCCCTTCTTCCCTTCCCCTAGCCCAGGTCTGGCCACTGAAACATGCTCAGGGCAAGAGTTTGCAGCACAGCACAGGGCTGGTGATGCCTGGGGACATTTTGCAGTGGCATCGAAGCTGCTGGAGGCAGAAAATTGAAGGATTGAGCTTTTTCCCCCCATTCTTTGTGGTCCCTTGGGGGAAGGGTGATGGCTTAGATGGGAAGCATGGGGCTCAGAGCAAGGGATGTGCCTTATGCTCTGCTCTAATATGTAAAAATTGGGGTGAAAGTTTGGGTTTCTGTTTCCTTTGGCCTCACTCCCAGTCTCCTGGAGGAGAGGGATGAGGTCCCAAGGGGTCATCTGAAGAGCAGGCAGCCCATGGACACAGGCAGAACTCTCTCTGAGCGCTCAGCCAGTATTTTAGAGCACCCATCCTGGTGCCACGTGGGCTGGGGACCCCGAAGCCAAGCAGTTCCCTCTGTCCCCTGGGCAGGTGGCCGAGGACGAGGTGAGCGATAACAGCGCCGAGTGTGTGGTTTGCCTGTCGGACGTCCGGGACACCCTGATCCTGCCCTGCCGCCACCTCTGCCTCTGCAACACCTGCGCCGACACCCTGCGCTACCAGGCCAACAACTGCCCCATCTGCAGGCTGCGTGAGCCCCGGGGGGAGCCTGGGTGGGCTGGCTGACGTCCCTGGGAACGGGCTGACGTCCCTGGGAACGGGCTGGCATCTCTGGGAACGGGCTGGCATCTCTGGGAATGGGCTGGCATCTTTAGGAATGGGCTGGCATCTCTGGGAACGGGCTGGCATTTCCCACCCTCGAGCTCTGCAGTCCCTCTAGCCCCACTGGGGATGCCCCTCTTGGGAAACGGGGTGTCATTTTTCACAGAATTCACAGAATTCCCGGGTTGGAAGAGACCTTCAAGATCATCGAGTCCAACCCAGCCCCAACACCTCAACTAAACCCTGGCACCCAGTGCCACATCCAGTCTGTGTTAAACACACCCAGGGATGGTGACTGCACCACCTCCCCGGGCAGCCATTCCAGAACTTTATCACCTTTCTGTGAAAAACTTTTTCCTAATATCCAACCTATATTTCCCTTGGTGCAGCTTGAGACTGTGTCCTCTGGTTCTGTCAGTTCCTGGAGAAAGAGCCAACCCCACCTGAGCACAGCCACCTTTCAGGAGTTGTAGAGAGTGATGAGGTCACCCCTGAGTCTCCCTTTCTCTAGGCTGAACACCCCCAGCTCCCTCAGCTGTTCCTCACAGGGCTTGTGCTCCAAGCCCCTCACCAACCTTGTTGCCTTCCCATGCACATGCTCAAGCATCTCAACGTCCTTCCCAAACTGAGAGGCCAGAACTGGACACAGCACTCGAGGTGCTGCTCAACCAGTGCTCTAGGAATGAGCTGGCATCTCCCACCCTCAAGCTCTGCAGTCCCTCTAGCCCCACTGGGGATGCCCCTCTTGGGAAACGGGGTGTCATTTTTTGACAGGTCTCCTTTCATTGCCTGGTTTTCACCCCTCCCTTTTTTCCCTGCTGCCACAGCTTTCCGAGCCTTGCTTCAAATCCGAGCCATGAGGAAAAAGCTGGGCCCGCTCTCGCCCACCAGCTTCAACCCCATCATCGCCTCGCAGACCTCCGACTCCGAGGAGCACTCGGTCAGTGCCTGGCTGAAGGTGGGACCCTGGCCTCTTCCACCAGGATGGGGAGGTTTGGGGATCCGTGTGTTTCTGAAGAACAGGGATTTATTGCAAATTCATCTTGCAAAAATGCAGAGTTGATATTACAAAAAAAAAAAAAAAAAAGAAAAAATGTTTTTGGCTGGGTGTCCATTCTCTAGGTTTGAGCTTCTTCCTGGGCCATCTTGATCCCACTGGGAGTGAGGAGATCAGCAGAATGGCCCAGGGAGGATCCTCACCCCATGTCCCCCTCTCCCCAGTCCTCGGAGAACATCCCCCCGGGTTACGAGGTGGTGTCGCTGCTGGAGGCCCTCAATGGGCCGCTGACGCCGTCGCCGGCCGCGCTGCCCCTGCGAGCGCTGGGGGACCCCCCGGGCGTGGGGACCCTGCCCTCCTACGGCAGCAATGGCCCCCTGCCCCCCCTGAGGGCCCTGTCACCCCTCGAGCACCTGCCCGACTGCGGCCCCCCGGGGCTCAAGCTGAAGAAGAGCATCTCCAAGTGAGTACTGGGGTGGGTACGGCAGTCTGGGGGTGCTCAGGGGGTCTGGGGGCTGTGGGCAGGGGTGAAACCCTCTGCTCTGCCCCTTTGGCCAGGTCCATCTCACAGAACTCCTCCATCCTGCCCGAAGAGGAAGATGAGAAGTCGTGCACTGAGTCCGAGCTGAGGGTCTCCAGGAGGAGATCCCCAGCCCGGCATGAGGAGGTGAGCACTGTCCAAAACATGGTAAGGAGTTGAGGCACTGGGGGGGGCAGCAGGTTTGGGGGAGGCTTGGGACCAGAGAGAACTGGCTGGAGTTGCCCCTTCTGGCTCTTCCTCCATCCATGAGAATGCCTGGAGGAGATGGGCCACCCATGCTGAATATCCTCTATCCCATCCTTCCTGTGGGCTCCTCTTCCAGGAATGTGGTGCAACGCCAGAGAGTGAAAACTTCACCCTGTCATCATCAGGAGCCATCGACCAGTCCTCGTGCACTGGGACACCCCTCTCCTCCACCATCTCATCCCCAGAAGGTACAGCATGGAGGGGCTCATAGGCACTGGCAGGGCAGGAGAGTAGCATCGTGATCTCAGGACTGCCACACTGTGGCATGGCCCCTTCTTACCCTGCCGTGGACATTGGATGGAGCCCCAGGGTGTCACCTCTCCTTTGTCACCTGTACACCTGGAGGTGGGAGTCACGGGGCACTGATCATGCCTGTTTTGTCACCTCGTAGACCCAGAAATGGGGAGCTGTAAGCCCTGGGGACCTGCTGCTGGCAGCTTTGCACCCATCACATCTCCATGGCATGCAGCCAGTTCTTCCTCTGCACCCCACTCCTCCTCATTAGCCCCTCTTCCATCAGTGGGTGCTGTGCCATGACTCCCACCAGTGGGTGGGGGGGTCCAGTGGCCCCCTCAGCCCCTGCTCTCCCGCAGAGCCCGTCAGCAGCAGCCTGGCTCAGTCCGTCATGTCCATGGCCTCCTCCCAGAGCCAGCACTCCCAGCTCAGCACCGACACCGTGTCCTCCATGTCTGGCTCCTACATTGCCCCTGGCACAGAGGAGGAAGAGGAGGAGGAGGAGGAAGAGGAGGGGGACGTGCTCCCCTCGCCCGCGGCCGCAAGCGCCACAGCCTCTGATGGAGAGGTGGGGACTGGGGGTTGTTGGTGGAGCCCAGGTTGGAGAGCTTCCCCATGGGATCTAACTCCTCCTCCAAAACCACTGGCACCAGACTTTTCTGTTTTCCTTCCCTCTTTCCCACCTTCCTCCTACAGTCAACACCTGTGGAGTCCCCGGATGTGAATTTTGTCAGCATTTCTGCTGAGGAGCGCGATGCCGAGGTAACCGTAACCATCCCACGAGGAACTGGGAGCTGTGGTGTCAGCCAGCACCATGGGGGGATCCCAGCTGTGCCCATAGCTGGGAGCTGTGGTGTCAGCCAGCACCGTGGGGGGATCCCAGCTGTGCCCATGAAGGGGGAAGCTGGGCAGCTGGCACCACATTCCCCCAGAGCTGGGCTGGGGAACGCGCTGCCCACGCATCCATGTCCTGAGGGCTGCCCTGGGGATGGATGGGGCCGTGGGGCTGTGCCCCACCGACAGTCCTGATCCATGGAATCCCCGGGGCCAGGGATGTTCCCCCAGAGGGACCTGGGAACAGCCCCTGGCACAGCCCTGAGCTAACACTCGCTGCCTCTTGCCTGTGCCACAGGGCAACGATGTGCTGGAGGACGAGGACGCCTCTCCCACACAGGAAGACGGTAAAAGGCCCTGGGTCGTTGTTGTCCCCTCGCTTTCAGCTCACTGTCACCGCGAGTGGGAGGTGCTGTGCTGTCCCCAGCTCCCCCGCTGCCATCAGGGAGAGCCCTGGGGGACCCCGTGGGCCCTGGAGTCAGAGGAACATCTGTCACCGTGGGCACACCCACGGGGGGCTGAACACCAGTGGGTGGGGGAGCCAGCCAGCCACGGGGACCCAGAGAACTCAGTGTGGGACATGGAGCAGGCCATGGTTGGTGTGCAGGACCCAATGGTTTTTCTAAGGAGCCAAATGGGAAAGAGGCTTCTTTCTCTCTGTACTTTTTCCCTTGCCAAGGTCTTTTCTCAAGTCTCTGAAACTCTCCCCTGTAGAAATGAGTGTCTGGGATGATTCCCATAGGAAGGGGCTGCAGAGCTGTTCCCTCTGGGATGCTTTCCTCACTTTCTTTGGCCTGTCCTCAATGTGCTTTTGCAAGTCAACACACTCACATCGAGGGCTCCTCTTGCCTTCTCACTTGAGCTCAGACAGCCAAGGAAAGAGGTGATCACCACCATGCCATTGGCCACCATCTGCCCTGGATTGCTTTTGGGCAACAGGGAGGCCCACAGTGTGCCCCCTCCCACATTTCCAAGTCTCTTTTTAGCAAAAATACGACAAAACTATTTCCCCATCCAACCCGGATGCTCAGCCAAGCTGGAAAGCAGGAACACCCATGGAACACCCATCCCCAAATCATGGCCTCTGGCCTGCAGAGAGGCTCATGCTGATGGGGAGACTCAAGTGTAACACATAGGAGCAACCAGGGGTTGTGGTGGACATCCATGGGCATCCCAACAACTCTGGGAGCAGGATGGCCTTTCTCCTTAGGACACAGTCCTGCACCTGTTCTCAGCAGGGCTGCTGGCACATTTGGGAACATCCCTCCTGAGGTTCAGTCACCTGCATCTGATGGATGCAGGTAAGAACCTGGGGGCTGATCTCTTGTAGAAGCGATGCTAAGAAGCAGAGTTACCTCCCTCATCCCTAAAAGCCTCCATGCCCCCTGCAAAAGCTTGGCTACGGCTTCTTTTGCCCCACGCATCCAGCTACTGCCTCTTCCTGGCATCCACGCAGCTCTCACTGCACCGCTGGTGCCAGAGAGGCTCCTGCAGGAGGTGATGGGTGCCACCACAGCCTGGCTGTGCCAGAGGGAAGGTTTGGCTGAACCCTGGGCAGGTTCATGCTCGTGTCCGTGGCCGCATCGTCGCTGTTCCGCTGCCCTCCGATGCGGCCGGTGCGAGGAAAGGAGCAGCTGGGGCCGTGCCCAGGCGTTATTGTCCACTCTTCACCCACTCCCACCCCGATGCATCGTTTCTGTGTCATTTTTTGTTTTGAAAGAGGCTGGGGAGGGGAGAGGAAAAGCCCCAGAAATCCCACCCCCCAGTGCTAAAAGGCGACGTCGAGCCCCAGCCCGGCCGCGGCGTTAACTGCCTTAACTCCCTTCCAGGCCCGAGGACTGGCGCTTTCCTCGGTCTGAGGTGTGACAATAACAATGACATGGGCATCGCACACGTGAAAGCGCTGGACAATAAACTGTGCTCTGAGGCCTGCTTACCTGGTGAGTGGCCATCTGCTGAACATGAACTTGGGGTGGGGGGGACAGTTCCACTCTTCCCTGCATCCCCCCAGCCCTTTGCATCCATCCCTCCTCTCCTGTCACCATTATTCCCATCCTGGCCACTACCATCCCTGCCAGGCTGTCCTCACTGCACCCCTCCACCCATCCCTCTGTGGAGCTGAGCACCAGCCACGTCACCATCCATAGGTCAGGGTGGCCTGTCCAGACTGGGATGTCCCCAGGCAGCTGCAGACTTGCTTTGCTGGGATTCTCTGTGCCTTGGCCAGGGGGCTGCTGGTACCCCAGGAGGCACCAGTCCTCCTTAGGAAGGTGGTTGTGTGGCACAGCTGTAGCCTGGTACAGGCTTGTGGTGGGCACAGCAGTATTTTTGGTTGGGATGTGATCCACAGGCAGTCCAGCTGTAGCAGGAGCTGCCTGCCTTGTCCTCCCTCCAGGCCAGGGAGACGAGGTGTGTCCGCCAGGTCATCTTTCTACAGAGCCCCAACATTCATCTGTCTTTCCCATTTCTTCATGATTTCTCCCCTACCCTCCTTCCACTTTTGTTTCCCCCCAGCCTCTCTCCATCCCTTTTTTTCTTCCTTCCCCCCAGGCTCCTCCGTCTGCGTGAAAGTTCATGTTCGCTCTGTGCCAACACGGTTTTCTTCACCCACGCTTGTGCCCCTTCCCTGCCCAGAGTTGCCCAAAGGTGACAAATGTATTGAACACCCCTGGCCCCTCTGTGGAAGGGGGCAGTGGGCTGGGGACCCTGCCCAGCCCTGCAGGCTCTGCTTCCCCAGCCTGTGTGTGGGGAAACGAGCCAAAAAGCCAAAACGACACACTCCATGGGGTCTCAGTCAATACATTTGTGGACAAGCTGAGAGCAACTCTGCCTGTGCCTTGCCCCTTCAGCTGACTTTGTGGCAGGTCCCAGACTTGCAGCAGGTGCTGGAGAGCCAAGAGGGTGGGTGAAGCCCACTGGAGAGAGGGGAAATCCTTTCTTCTCCCCTGCTCCTTTGGGAAAGCCTCCTCTCCTGCTGCCTTGCCTGTTCCTGGTGGTTTCTGTGCTGGAGAAACATGGCTGAGGCTCTTGGGGAGGAACAGGCGCCTGCTACAAAAGCTCTGTGTCCTCTCCATCACCCTCTGTCAGCAGCTGGCTGAGTCCTGCTGGCCTGGGGGGGCTGGGGAGGGAGCTGGGGGTGTCCCAGCAGCACCTCTGCTTTGCTGGGGGCCTGGCAAAGCATCCCTTGGCTGTGGCAGCAGCCAAAGCCAGCCTTGACTGCATCCCTCTTGGTTGTGCTGGGGGGAGGATGAGGAAGGGGGAGCTTTGCAGCCCAGATGGCTCCAGCACAGGGTCAAATTCTTGCTCTGCTGTGAGGCATGCACTGGCCTTGTCCCCTGCCTGGGCTGGGGTGCAGGAGCTGGTCCCTGGGCTGAGCCCAGCCAAGGATCCCCTCTCCATCCTTTGGCCACCACACCTGTCCCTGTGTCCGGCAGCTGCAGCCCTCAGCACGAGCTGTGCTGCATGAGAGGGGTGATCCAGCCTCAGCATTTGTGGGGAAAAGCAGAGGCCTGGGGAGGTGCAGAGTGGGGGCTTTGAGGCTGTCCATGGTCCCCTGGGAATGGCAGACACGACGTTCTCCATCCCTTTTCACTTGCTGTAGGATATGAGGCATTTTTTCCACATAATATTGGACAATGATCATTGTTTTCTGACTTTCCTTTTTGAGTTGTACCAATTTGTGTAGATCAGGATGTCCCAGCAGTTTTTAACCAGTTTTTAACAATCCATTCCAGAAGGGGTTGTAGACAAAGTGTCATATAACACATGTAATATGCATTTTGGTGCACAGTTTTTGGTAGGGAGTAGCTGAAGTCACACGCTGCTCTATAGGTGAAGTTACCAATACGTGGATTCAAGCTGTTAACAAAGCTGCATCTTTGTGTCACCCACTGTTAAATTGTCACAAGGGGTTCTTAGACACACGCACCCTTATCCTATGGACACTGGGATGGATTCAGGGTCATTATCAGGAGACACTGAGAAATGATAGACACAGTTCTGTGTCCAAACACACAGCTTAGGCTATGAAAATATTACTTTCACGTATAAACCCCTGTCATTCTCTCACCACACAACAATCTACATCAGTGGTTTGCCGTGCACATGTATGATTGTTCTTAAAAGCCCGTGCTCAGTGCTCCAATGGATCTAATCCTGTTCCTACCACAAGGATTTGGTGTTTGGTATATACAGAGGCACTCTGTATTGCTAAGACAAATGTGACCTTACTGGTGATGGAGACATAAGAAAATTTGATTGAAGAACACCAGAATTTAAATGCCCTTTCAAATTTCAGTGAATAAAAGTCCCTTTTCCCATTCAGTGATTATCCCAGAACTGGAGGAGTGTATCCACAACTGAGCTGGAATACAGCTGAGTGCTGAAGACACTGCTTTGAGCAATTTCCAGACCATCAGCCAGTTGGTCATTAGCATTTGGATATTTTTGATATTTGAAGCTGATCACTGTGTGTTTCTAACAGCAGATAAGGAAGACCTTAAGGGTTGATCTGTAGTGTTCAAATTATTAATGGTTGCACCCAACTGATCAGAGTTTCAAGACTGATATTGTTCAATACTCCTATTGCAGTTCCCAATATGTGAGTTAGATGTGTGAGGTAACAGCCTCTGGTTTAGCCAGGAAAACCACCCAGTAGAGGAGGTACCTATAAAAGATGAACGTTTTGGTCTGATAGCAGAAACATTGGTCTGCATCTCTTTAAGGACTAGGATTAAACAATATTTGTTGTTGTTCAACCAATTTGACCTTGAAATGTTCAGAGTTGATTTTATAGGTTTTGGAGACGTTTTTGGAGCAGTTGTGGAGGGTATGCTGGGCACCCTTAAGCCCTCTAGAGTACAGTCAGCTTCTATATCATAAGGAGTTAAGATCAGTATTGTGTCTTTAAATTTACAGTCCTTTAGGCTCGTGGTGAGACAGACTGGGGGTGTTCCATGTTTTGTGGTTTTGTTTTGGCTGTATCATTCATAAAACCTCTCAGGGCTTGTACCCAGTTCATGACAGCCCCATTCAGTGATTGTAGGGAAGGCAGCTGCGTCCTGGCCCGTGAGATCTGTGGTGTTCAAGGGTCTACATCTCCAAGTCCGTCAAGTCTCTTGGGCAGTCTCCAAGCTGGTGGCATTTGATAATGATGTTTTTGAACTCTCTGTAGTGGATGGAGGTGAGGACGTGGTTCCTCAAAGCTTCTTTTGAAATCTCTGCAGATTTCAATCTGGTGGGAAAGAGCTTTGTGAGGAGGCAAAAGTCCCCATCCCGGGGATTTTAGGACACGAGGTTTAACTAAAACCTACAGATTCATGTCCTTATGTGGATCCTGCAGACCACGGGTTGCAGGGGCTGTCCCCAGGTTTCAGAGCATCCTCTGGACACAGCCTCTGCTGGGGGCAGGGTGGAAAAACAGCTTTGGAAAGAGAAACTGGGGAAAGACATCTGCCAGGAAGGCTCTCACCGAGGTGGGGGGGCTGGGGAGCTGCTGTAGAGAACCTGAAATCCCCTGAGGGCTCCTGCTGGTTTAAAGCCACAGATGCTCAGCGCTGTGAGCAGTGGGCCAGGCGAGCCGGTTGGGTTTCACCAGGATGGGATTTGGATTTGCCCAGGGCAGGTCTGCCAGCTGCTGACAGCAGGGGAGACCCCTCCAGCAGCACAAGGGGCAGGAGATGGGTGGGCACAGGGCTGATACCCTGCTCCAGGGCCAGACCATGTCCTGCTGCCCCAGCCCTGCTCCTCAGCAGCCTCTCAAGGGTGCACTGAGCACAGCTGGGTCTCTGCACTGGAGCACTGCAGTGACTGAGGCAATATCAAGCTCTTAATGGGATTTCCGTGTGCATGTACTTGTGGTCCTGTTTAATTATCCATTCCCTCCGGGATCTGCAGACTTAACATGCCTCGCTCTCCAGCCTGAGCTCGCCGTGAAAAGCCACTCGAAATGGCAGCTGTCGCCTCTCATAAATCAGCAGGCTGCAGGATTTTGTTGCTCCCCCTCTGAGAAAGCCCCAGCCCTTGGCCTTGGCATGCTCTCACACAGTCCTTCCAGCTCAGAACTGCCCTGGGCACAGGGCTTAACCTCGCTGGAGGGTGCAGCCAAGCTGCCTTAGGGGTGCACCCCTTCCTAAGGGCACCACGCAGCCTCTGATGGGTTTGGCGTGGGACACAAGCCACGGGCCGAGCTCTGCCACCCCCCTGCCCCAGCTGAAGGGTGCTGCCTGAACTGGGAGCCTGCAGCTGGAGAGGAGGCATGCGGGCACCCAGCTGCCCCCGCGCCACAAGCATGCCCACCCCTCAGTTCCCCCTGGCATGAAACCCCGGGAGGCTCCACGCATGGGGACCCCTCACCCCGTGCCCAGCGGCAGCTTCCCCCCTCTCCCAGACCCGTTCACAGGCGATGAGACCCCCAGGCCCCTCGGTCACCCGGTGTGCTCGCTCGTGTGCATGTCCCCGTGTCCCCGCGCCGCCGCCGCTCCCGCCTTCACCATGTGCCTTCTGGTCTCTCCTGCCTCGCAGCCGCCGTGCCGGACTCCTGCCCCATTAACATTGAGGAATAGGTGAGACCATGAGACCCCCAGAGCTGCACCTGCCTCGTACCCCGTCCCCCGGGGGGTTGGCACTGGGTTGTCACCCTTTGCTGGTGGCACCCTCACTGCCCAGGCCAAGGGGACATGCCTTGGTGCCTGGCCTGCAGCCCCACAGGACACCTGCATGTGACCTCTCGCTGGGCACAGGGGCCATGGGTGGCCCCCTTCATCTGGGTTATTTAAACCCAGCGATGGTCACGCTGTGCTTCCCGTTTAGCCCTCAGCATTCCTGAGAAATTGGGGGTTTAAGGGGCTCCCCCAGCTTGGAGAGGTAAGTGCAGGCACCCCCCAGCCTTCACTGCAACCAAAACCCAAGGGGGGGCTGGGGAGGTGGGCGTTACTTGGGACAATAGATGGCATCCCCCATGGGAAAATGAGCCCAGTGCACCAGTGGGCTTTGGGAGCCCCTAACCCCCGTTTTCTCCCCCCAGGCCCAGAGGCAGCCAACAACAACGTGGGGCTGCAGCAGACCTGGCCCCGCTGCCCCCCTGGCCCCTGGGACCCGGAGCATGCAGCGGCCGCCCTGCCCATGTGAGGGCTCAGCCTCGGTGGGGGCACAGACACCCCTGCCCACCCAGAGGGACCCTGGTGTCTGGGCACCCTGGGCATCGTCACTGCCACCCCTTGGCTGTACCAGGACTGATTTTCAAAAGAAAAGATGGTAACGTCGACTTTTCCGTGGGGGCTGAAAGCCATGTTACTTTGGAGCCCCCTACTAGCACCTTCCCATTCTCCAGCCCCAGCAGGGACAGGCTGGGGTCCCCTCCTGCCCCCCTGGTCATCTTACACCCCCAGGCTCCTCTCCTCCAAAGTGTGGAGCAGATGGGACAGGGTCACCTCACCAAGGGGGCTTTTGGATGTGGGTGGGTGGGGAGGATGGGAGGATGCTGTTCAGGTGTGTGGGTCGTAGGATGAGTGTTGGGATTGTCATCCTTGGTGCATGACCTGCTGACTTTCATGGGGGGCCGCCCCCACCCCAGGTTTGCTGGCCCGTGCCCCTGCCCTGCGCTGTCCCCAGGCCACGGGATGTCCCCATTAATGCGCTGGCAGTAATGGTGCCCCCATAGCTCCCCCTCCCTCTGCTCTCCTCCTGAGCAGCACCTGGGCTCCTGGGCCTGGCCCTGAGGTTGCTGTTCCCGAGGGCACGAGCAGGGTGGCATGGGTGGGCAGGAGGCCTGGTACCACCCCAGCCCGGTCACCAGCCCGTGGGGCATTGACAATTCCTCCTCTCTGTCTTCCGCCCTGCTGTGAGCTCAGGGCTCTGGGCTGTGCCCTCTCTCTGGAACAAGTGCCAAAAGTGTCACCCCCATGCCACCCGTCCTGCCCTCCCCCTAACACGTTGTAGCAAGGGGTGGGTGAGGGTGTGGGAGCTGCCCCCATCTCCATCCCCATCCCTCTGGCCAGCACTGGGCTGACAGCATAAGTGGATTTTGCTCCAAGGGCAGACACACAGGGATAGTAAAGCAGGAGGGATAAAGCCACAGACCTTGGGGGCCTGGTGGGGCCACTGGTAGAGCCAGGCTGCACTCCAGAGAGCATCAAGGACAGTCAGAAATCACTTGGAGCAACATCAGACCCTGCATCCCAAGCTAGCGGGCTCTGGGGCTGTTTGGGGCAGCCCAGGTGGGAAGCTGAGCTTCCCTTTTCCCCACCTGGTTTTGTCACATGGCTGTGGCAGCAAAGGCCGCCTCCTCTTTGCAGGACACAGCTGTGTTTCAGAGCCACCTTAGCACAGAGATGTCTGTGCACTGAAAGCCGTGTCCCTGGAAGGGTGGCTGTGGGAAGCAGGCTCCCAGTGCCATCCCCACGGCAGAGCATGGGCTCTGCTGATCATAGCTGTGGCTCCTAAAGAAGGTTGAAGACCTTTTTGGGGGCTGGGGGGTGTTTTCTCTGCCTGGCTCACAGCCGAGGCCATGGTAGCTGCTTGCTCTGTGGCCCCAGTGTGGGTCCTGCCAGAGGTGGTTTTGGAGCCAGCCATCCCACTGCTCTCTCCTCTGGGCTGGCTGTGTCTCCTCTCAACAGCTCAACAGCTCCCACATTCCTCCCTGGGAACCCAGGGCTGGGTGCTTGGTGTGCGGGGGTGACATCTCCAAAAGGCCATCCTGTGGCATGCGAGGTGGGAGCTGCAAACAGCAGGGAGGGCTGAAGTGGTGGGGACAAGCCTTGTACCCCGTTTGGGGACGTGCTGGGTGTCCCAGCCCTAAGGAGCCACAGCACCACACAGGGAGAGCTTTGGAGGTTCATCGTTGTGCTGAGCTGAGAAAACCGCGGCAGCCATCTCTTCCCTAAGTCTCCAGCGTGGGCAGGGGAGAGAAAATCGGGCTGATGCTCCAGGGGCACCTCCTCTACCAAAGCCCAACCTTCCTCGTGGTTTCAAAGGGGACAAGGACAGCTGGCCTGGCACCCTGGCACAGGCTGCAACGGTGCTTGTGGCTGCCAGCAGAACAAGGAGGGACCGTGAGGGATTTCTGGCTCCTCTGGGCGGTGAAAAGGCTGAAGGAGCAGCCAGACAAACTCACGGGGTGGCTGCGGGTGGGGGCTGCCCCTCGCTCAGAGCAACCGCGGCTGCGATGGAGAGGAGCCGGGAGGATGCAGTGGCCGAGCAGTGCTGCTGCCTGGCTGTGAGCAAAGAATCCATCCTCTGGGTGGCACAGGAGAGACGGGATTTGGGCATGAGTGACATCAGTGCCGTCCTCGGCCACCCAGAAGGGATAAGGGGCAGGCAGGAGCTGCCAGCGCAGCGTGGGGTGGAAGGTGACAGCCCCGTGTCTCATGGGGCAGCCCCTTGTTCCAGTGCCCTACGTGTCAGGGATTTAAGGAAGGAAACCAGATTGCTGCTTACGATTTTGCTTTGAGCATGTTTTGGATTTTAAGAGTATGTTTAATAAAGGGTATCTTACGTCGACGAAGTGTCCAGAGAAATTTCGTGGTGGCAGGGTGAGGGCAGTCGGGGTTTGGGGGACTTGGTGTGTAAAAACCCTTTTCGGCGTGGTGTGTAAAAACCCACTCACCTGTCACCCAGGTACCTTCTCCAAAACAGCCCAGCTGATCCAGATGTCCTAAAACACTTCCCAACCTGCATTCCCAACTATCCTAAATCCTGCCAGGATGGAGAAAGGGCAAATGCAAACTAAACCTCTGCAGGAAGAGTCTGGCCTGGGGTAGAGGCATCTTGCTGTTGTGTGGTGTGGGTGGCCCCTGTCACTGCTGGGATGGATGAGGACACCCAGAGGGAACTTTTCCTGGGGGAGAAGAGGAGCAACAAAGAGCTGGGAGCTCATGCAAGAGAAACCCCTCCAGTGGTGGGGAAGAAAATGTGTGCTCAGAGCTGAAGTCTTGAAGGTGAGGAGGGCTGTAAAGGGGGTTATACGTTGGGTTTACTAGAAGGGGCTGATGATGGTGGGGAAAAGCAACTTGCAGCTGAATCAGACTCAAAATCAGAATCAATCAGATTGGAAAAGGCCTCTGAGATAATCGAGTCCAACCCATGACTGAACAAACTGGGGGGGAATGGCTTGCAGATGGTCAGATCCTTCAGAGGGATTCCTCCCTGGCCCCTGTTAAAGCTCTCAGAACAGCAGTTAGGGGGCAGGGATTTCTTAGAGAAGCTTGTGCTTCTGTCATTTTTTTTAAAGCCTGTAATTTTTTAAATTAAATGAAGGCAGACTCCATCCTTTATTTTTGGACTCTGCCAGCCCACCTTCAGCTTTGCCCTCATCGCTGTGGGTGCATCAGGAGCAAGAAATAGGATGGGGGCACAGGTAGGAGGAAAAGGGCTGGGGTTGCCCCTGGAGGGGCAGGACACAGATTTTCATAGAATCACAAACGGTTTGGGTTGGAACAGACATCAAAGATGATCCAGTTCCAACCCCTGCACACCACAGGCAACGACACCTTCCACTATGCCAATCTGCTCCGAGCCCCATCCAACCTGGGGTTGACTTTCTCCTGCTCACTTCATGGCTGGAAATTCACACGGTTTTTAATTAAATGTGTTCATTAAAACACATCCAACTATTCCATCCACAGCTTCCCTGAGCAACCTGTTCCAGCACCCTCACAATAATTTTCTCCTACAATCCAATCTAAACCTACTCCCTTGAAGCCATTCCCGTTTTTCCCATCACCGCACGCCCAAAGCCCCTCTCCAGCCCTCTCACGGCTCCCCTGAGGCGGCCCAAAGCCGCGATGAGCTCACCGCGGAGCCGCGCATCGCTCCGGGCCGGGCTCGGCCCGGGCCGCGGGCTCCGGCGGCATCGCTGGGTACCGCCCCCTGTCGCCATGGCAACGCGCGAGCCAATGGCGTGCGCGGAGGATGTTTACGGGGCGTGGCGTCGCCGCGGCAACGCGCGAAGCCTCCCGGAGCCGCTACTTAACCCCGCGCCGCGGCGGCCGCGGCTCACGGCGGCTCGGCGGGCACGGCCCGGCCCGGGCACACCGCAGGCGGCCGGCACGGGGCACCCCGACACCCGCGGGGCCTCTCTTTCCCCTTTTCTTTTTTTCTTCCCCCCTCCCCTTTTATTTTTTTGGGGTTTTTTTTTTGGTTTTTTTTTTGTATTTTCCCCCCTCTCCTCTCCAGTTTTTCCAGAAGCTTCTTGCTGTGTCGCGAACTTTGCCTCTCGGAGGGACGACACCGACACCGGGACGGGGTAAGGGGATGCGGCGGGGTCGGGAAGGGCAGCGCGGCCGAAGGCGCCCTTAGGGGCGGTGGGTCTGCGCGGGGGAGCGGCTCTGGTTATGCGCCCTCCCGGCGCTCTCTCCTGGCCCAAAGGCTCGGGATTTCGGGTTTGCATTCACATCCCCGACACAGGACTCCCCAAAATCTGAAGCTGCCGGCTCGCTCTGACTGCGGGTGTGCTTGGGTGGGACCCTGCCAGTTCCCCCAACACACCCCTGAGTTGTTTCTGGGTACCACAGGAATTAAAACCAGAAATAGCATCAAATCGAGAGAAGTTGGCTGCGAGGGGGGAAATTTTAAAGTATTTTGTCCTGGTGTGGAATGCTGAGAGTTAGTCCTGTGAGTGCCAGGTGTCCAGAGATGTGTGTTCCCAAGAAACAACCTGACTTTGTGGGATGGCAGGGCTGGGTTTTGGTAGTTTGAGGTGTTTTCTGTTGGATTTTTTAAAAATTCATTTTTCAGCCAAGAGCTTGCTGGGCAGCAGGTTGGTGGGTGGCACTGAGGTGCAGGAGTTTGAGGGAATTTCCCCGAGGTTCGAGGGTGCTAAAGCCCCTCGGGACAGGCATTGCAGGTCCCTTGCACAGCACAGCAGGGATGGGTCTCACCCAGCAGCTCCAGGAGCACCCAGGGCTGGCCCTGCCTGGCTGTCGGAGACTGCACCTTGGGGAACCTCACCCTGTCCCTGTTGTTATTGCAGGATCTGCCCCATCCCTTCCCTCCCGTTCTGTGCAGCCTGGGAAGCACTGAGGGAGGCATGGCGTGGCCGAGCCGAGCGCTGAAAGCCAAGGGCAAATTGAAGTGCGTGGAGGAAGACCTGGATGACAGCCTGCCAGACCTCATGTGGCTGAGGGACTTCACAGTGGCCCAGACTGGCCTGCCTCAGTTATACTCTGGCTCAGACCCCCAGGACTGCTACACCATGAGTGAGAGTCTGTTCAGCCTGGTCGATTTTGAGTCCCCATGCTCGCCCCTGGCTGCTGACCCGGCCTGCAAGGGCACACGCCACACCCCCTGCACGCCCGTCTCCTCCTCCACCTCGCACCACGACGTGGCTGTGCCCCCTCATCTGGCAGGGGACATCGACTACAAGACCAACCCTCATGTCAAGCCACCCTACTCCTACGCCACCCTCATCTGCATGGCCATGGAAGCCAGCAATAAACCCAAAATCACCCTCTCTGCCATCTACAAGTGGATTACTGACAACTTCTGCTACTTCCGACACGCTGATCCCACCTGGCAGGTAGGAGATGTGGAGCCGTGGCCACTCTCCCTGCAGGGCTGAGCAGGGCTTTCCACAGCCTCCACCCTGCAAGACAAGATCCTGCAGGGCTGCTGGATCCCACTGGGAAAAAAGTGACACCAGCCACCAGTGGGGAAGGGCTGGAATGGGAAAGAACTTGGCTGGGCACCAATGCCACGGCCACAGGGGTGGCAGAGGGAAGGAGCCATGCGGGGGGAGAGCCCAGGTCCATTTTGGGAGCAGGGAGGTACTCGTTGGGCTCCTGGCACCTGAGACTCCCCTTGGCTTCAGGGCAAAGGCCTCTTGGTCCCTGTATTCCTGGAGTTCTTATGGAGTCCCTCAGGGTTGAGCACACATGGAGAAGGTGCCAGGTCGAGTGTCCCTGGGTGCTGAAAACCAGGCATGGGAGAGGGATGGAGATGCCACTTGTAGGAGAAGTCTCTCACTGGGGAGGTTCTGAGCAGAAATGCTGCTGCTTTCTAAGCAGGGCAGAGTACTGGGCTCCTGGCCCCAGGGACAGGCCAAGGAGGCTCCATCACTGGGATGAGCTGGTGAGACCTGCAGAGGGAAGCCCAAGAGTGGTTAACTTGGGCTGCTGTCCTCAGCTAGCACGAGCATGTCCCCAGTGGGGAGGGGACAGCCCCCAGGCTCACAGGCTTTGGGGACAGCCTGAAGCCCAGGGGCTTTTCCCAGCCACCTTGGCTCACTGCCCTCCTCTGTCACACGAGGAGACCTCTGGCATGTGAGGTTTTCTAGGATATGGCAGGGCTGGGGGGCCCTGGGGGGCTCATCCCTCCACTGGGGTTATTCCCATCCCAAATCCACAGTGTGTCGCTAATCCTGATGGCAGTGCCCATCCAAGCAGAGCTGGAGAACCCCACTGCAAAGCCTGGGCATTGCCCACCTTCTCTCCAGGCAGGTGGGTCTCCAGTGGCTCTTGAAGCCCATCATGGGGAAGGAAACCTTTCCTTGTCTCCCTCCAGGGCCATCTTGGTCCCCCTCTTACACTCCTATGAAAGTGATTTGGAAACAGGAGCTGGGTGCTAACAGGTTGACTTTCTCCTGCGCACTTCATGGCTGGGAATTCACAAGGTTTTTAATTAAATGTGTTCATTAAAAAAAGAAAGAAGGTTTTCAATCCCTCTCTGCCGAGATGCAGGGGGTACCCTGGACCGTTGCAGGCAGGAATGATAAATATGTTGACTGGCTGAGTAATAATTCAGCCTGGGCTGAGCGAAGTTTGGGATGGTGAGGAGAGATGGGCAGCAAAGAATTCAGCTTTCAAGCCTCTGATCCTTGTAAAATTTCATTACACAGTAAAATTGGAGTTACCACAGCCTGGATTGTGTGGGGGAATATCTGTGTTCTTGCTTCTTCTTTCTTCTCTTTTTTTTTTCTTCCCTTTTTTTTTTTTTTAATCTTTAGTTTCTTTTCACTTTTTTTTCTCCTTCCTTTCTTTTTTTTTTTTCCCTTTTCTTTCTTGCGAGGTGGTGTTCTCATCCCCTATCCCGATTCCCGTACGTGAAGACAGCCTGGAAAGGTCATGCCACCCATAGTCTGGGGGGAGATGGATATATTCCTGTGGGAGCTGAGTGCTTTGGAGAGGAGCCAACAAACCCAAGGAGCTTCAGCCCAGAGGAGGGTTTTGTTGTGTGTGTGTGTGTGTGTGCATGTTTTTCAACAGCTCTAAGCAATTGAGCCTTGTTTTTCCTATTCGGCACTACGGATTATGGATGAATAAGCATAAAGATATCCAGGCAACATTAAAAAAAAAAAACACCTCTACCATATCCAATCTCTTAGTACAGTCCTGGCTTTGTGGAGTCCAATGCTGGGTTATTTGCCCAATAACTGAATTTCCTTTCTGATTATTCACATCACTCCAGGCACATTCAGGGTTTCAGAACAGCTCGACGGGAGCAGAAACTCCTCCTTTTCTTCCTCCATCCCCACCTTTTTTCCCCCCTCAGCTTATTTGAGCAGTGGCTGATGAAGATGCAGTGATTTCACACCGAGCTTCCCTGGGCCAGGAGGCACCTCTGGGGACACACAGGGTGGAACAGCCCACGTGTCTCTCCGTGTTCTCCCATCTGATTTGTGCCAGCCTGGCTGGGGGAAGGCATGGTGCCTGTGTTTTGTCCAAATATTTTCCTCTCAACACTAACAATAGACACAGTTGAACTGGGGGATGCCAGCAGGGCCCTGATTGCCATCCCCCCACAGTGCTGCCATGTGTTGCCCCTTGTAAAGGGGCCATGGCCACATGGGTGTAGGGATCCACCTCTTCCTCCCTGGCACAAAGGAGGATCCAACCTCCTCCAGCTTAGCTCCGTGCCTAGAGCAATTCAAACCAGTTTCTTCCAGTGCTCTGCATGATCCAAGGCCCCACGGCCCCGATTTCCAGCCAAGGAGAGCTGCCCAAAAGCTTCCCATTGGGTGGCAAGTCCTAGCTTGAACCCCTTGGCTCCTGCCAAGGAGAGAGGAGATGGGAGGCAGGAAAACTGCTGGAGACTCAGGGGGGAAAAGTCAGGGGTTTGAGGGACTTTCTGCTAGGTATGTAGCCTTGGATGTCTGGATGTTGCCAGTTCTGCTTTGTTTTCCCAAAGGTCCTTGCTGAAAACCTCCACCAGCCTCCCCACACAGGTAGGTCCCACAGCAGACAAGCATTCAGCCTTGGTTTCTTTCTCTTTTGGCTCCAGAACTCCATCCGGCACAACCTCTCCTTGAACAAGTCCTTCATCAAGGTGCCTCGAGAGAAAGACGAGCCAGGGAAAGGTGGATTTTGGAAGCTGGACCCCTACTATGCCAACCGGCTCAAGTATGGGACTTACAAAAAGCGGAGGATGTCCCCGGTGCAGATCCACCCGGCCTTCTCCGGGAGAGTCCAGAAAGAAGCACGGCACGTTGGCAGCCCAGCCTCTTCTTCCTGCAGCTCCAACAACCTCCTTGAGGCCACCGTGGCGTCGCAGCAGCTGCTCAAAGAGTTTGAGGAATCCACCAGCAGCCAGAGCTGGAACGCCGTGGGTACCAAAGCGGGGCAGAAGCGCCAGCAGCCCTCGCCCCTGCCCACGGCCAAGGCGTCCCGGCTTCCCAACTCGGCCCTGATGACCCAGGAGGAGCAGACTGAGCTGGGGTCGCTGAAAGGTGTCTTTGACTGGGAAACTGTCTTTAACACCAACCTCAACGGAGACTTCTCCACTCTGGTGGATATGGAGCTCCCACCTTCCATCAACCCTGTCACATGCGACCTGGACTGGACAGGACAAGGGCAGCACATGGAGTGTCCCCCGGGGCAGGAACAAGTCATCGCCGAATCCAACCAGTACAGCCTGGACTTTAATGAAACCCTCATGGCCACGACTTTCTTGGAGCACCCCTGGGATGAAGGGACAAGCGATTACCTCTCCAACTGTGTCAACATTGACCAGGTGTTTGAAGACATCGATGCCTCTTTGCTGGCAGATGTCATCAACCTGAGCAGTCTGGCACGCCTCTTGTAAGACGTTTGTAGGATGCTCTCTCTCCCCAAGCTGGGATTTACAAGGGACAAGATTTCCTAGAGATGCCCACAGTGACTTTTACCAGCTTCATTGTAAGGTTATTCCCAGAAAGACCAGGAAAAGAACCTACCACCCCAGGAACTGCCTGCTGTGTCTCCAAAGGACACCTCAGAAGTCTCTAGTTTTCTCAAGAGAAGAAAGTCAACACTACTTATTTTTTTTACATTTTACTTTAAAAAAAGAAATGTGAATTAAGATGGGTTCTTTTCCATCAGGGCTAAAATTACTTGCGAAATCCCATCTAAGACATGAGATTCCTGGTGGCTTAGGATTTGATAGACTAAAGTGCAATTTCCACACCTCTTTGTTTCTCTCTGTCTTTCCTTTTTCTGTCTCAGTGCAGTTGGTAGGTACAGTGTGATAATTAGCTGGTAAGAAAATACAGGTCCCTTCTGGATTCTCCAAGTTCAACATCTCAGCTGATTTGTGCCTAGGGAAGAAGAAGAGGTTTATAAACTCAGCAAGTGTGCCTCTTTAGATGTTTTTATATAATCTATTATATATTATATATTCAAAGAAATCTATATTTTTTAGCACTAGAATTTCTTAAGGGGGGAGGGGAAGACTGGAAATGCAGTTTGAGAGTTGTTTTATATTTTCACTGTTTAAAGGTTTTGTGTTCACTGTTCTGTAAAACAAGACCACACAAGGGAGGACTCCTGCATCAGCAAGTTTTGTGAAGAATCTAGAAACTGGCCCTGGCAGGAGAGGAGCAGCAGGGACTGGGATGCTCCCAAAACCAGCTTTTGTATTTTTTGTACCTAAAACCCTTGCTGCAGTTGCCAAAGGGTCTGGAGCACCATGAACCCTCTCTTTCACCCACTGACATAGCCCCTCTCTGCTTTTTTGGTCTGAGACTGTTGCTCTTCACTTCTCCTGCTCTTCCATGAGGCTCCGAGTGCAAGGAAAACCCCATGGCTGGCCCTCAGCTGGTGGTGATGGAGCCGCTCCACACTGAACGCTCCCAGGTGGGACTGAGAGGAGAGAAATCCACATTCAGGCTCCATCCAGGAGCTCAGGCCAAAGACTGTGCACGCAACAGGCTCTGGGAACAGCAGTGGAAATGAAGTCCCATCCAGTCAGGAGAGACCTTGGGATCCACAGGAAGAGAAGCTTTGGCCTTTTGGCTCGGTGTGCAGCAAGAGTGTGGCGGGGTCGGTGCAAGGTAACTTGGAAATATTTTGGGAGCAGAGCCAAACTCTGCTGAAACTTGACTTGAAGCTCTCAAGAACCAGATTCTTTGCCTCTGTTTTGCTGTAGGCCGTGAGAGGTAGAGCAGCCATTAGGTAGCAGCAAGTAGAAGCTGGAATTTTAGTGGTGTGTCTTAGACTTGGCAAGAGAAATTTAAGATTGTATTTAGATTCTGGTGTTGTTACAAAAGCACTTAGGAGGGGCTTTGGGGTCTGTGTAGTTGTGTGTATTGACAATGTTTCTTTTTACTTGCTGTTTTTCTTCTGTTTTCCTGCTTTGGGGATTATGTTGGAGAACTACAGAATTACTTGTGCAATTTAACGTTTTTTCATGCAAAGTTATTTACAAATTTTAAAAAATAATAATAAAAAATGGAGACGAAAAACCCCTTTTGCCTCCTTGTTTCCTTTCCCCAGCCCAGCCCTGTTTGTAAACCCAGTCCCAGGACACAGGAGCTCTCACCCACTTGCACAACTGTGCAAATTCCCTGTGGGGAAACTGAGGCACAAACCAACCTCAGTGAGACAATGGTTACACACCACCTGTGTGACACAAGGTTGGCTGTGCCTGGTGTCCTGAGCCCTGGGAGCTGCTCCAGCCCTGGGAATAACCTTCCCTGGCCCTGCAGGGAGCTCCTGGGGCTGATAAGTCCCTCTGCTTGTGCTGTGTCTCCACCTGGCCCTGTAGATGCTCCAAGATGCCCAAGTGGCTTCAGAGCCCTTTTGGCTACAGGGTGGGGAGAGGAGCTGCACAGAGATCCCCCTCCAGACCCTGCCTGGGGCTGCTCCGGCTTGGTGCTTTGGGTGCACCCACTCTTGCATGTCCCAACCCTCTTGCCCTGAGGACAGAGCCCCCTTGTCCCCACAGCACACGAGGAGCACCCTATCAGCTCCCCAGTGACCTGCAGGATCCCCTCAGCACCAGGACCTCCAGCAGCCAGTCCCAGAGCTGCTCCCAATCCAGCCAATCTCAACCCAAAATAAGGCCTGGGCTCAGGACAGACACTTGCCCTGGTCTGTGTGTGTTTTGTGCTGGGAAGGCAGGATGCTGACCTTGGGAAAAGATGGGGTTATCCCTGGGGGAACAGCTTTGATGTATCTGAGGGGGGGAATTTAGAGGCAGATCTGGGCTTTCTTTTCAGCTTTGGGATATTTGGGGCCATGAATACCAGAAGGCATTAAGGAATTCCTTGTCCTGGCTTCTCCTCTCAGCTCCTTGTTGGAAGCACTGGAAGAGCTGCTCCCTTCTTCCCCCCCCCCCCCCCCCCAGTACTAGTGGGCACTTCAGGGCTGCAGAAAGCTGGCACTCCCCCTGCCCCTCAGACCAGTTCTTTAATTTGTTTTGCCAGGCACAAACACGTAGTACTATTTTCAAACCCCCTGGAAAAGAGAAGCCTCCAGTATCCCCACCCTGCCAGAGGACTTAAAAAAACAACCTTGCCAGGAAAAAAAATTCCAGCCTGCCGGAGCCAGCCGAGGGGTTTAAAGTGAGAAAGGGTGGATATAAAGGAGGCACCAGGCGAGGCCTGAAACAACCCCGTTTTGTTCAGCAGCTGAAAGCAACCAAACCGACTTGGACGTGAATTTTCCTTTCTTTCAGTGAGATGGTTTGGAGGGGGTGGTGGTGTTTTTTCAAGAGGCAGCCAGGAGGTGCAGGAGCCGGGGGTGCTCCGGGTGGTGGCATCGCTTCCCAGGGGCGCGGGGCACAAAGCGCGGCTGTGCTCGGTGCCAGGACGGAGCCGGAGCTCGATGCCAGGAGGGAGGTCAGGACCCGGCAGCCGCGGACCTGCCCGGGCTTGCCGGTGGCAGCGGGGTTGCAGCCGGGGCTGGGGCTGGGGCTGGTCCAGCCCCGCGGGCTCGCCCGGCACACGGGCAGTGACGGGCTGGGGACCCGGCGCTGGGAGTGTCCCCCCTGCTACATGCAATGAACCCAGAGCAGTCCAGGGCTGGCTGCGTTTTGGGGCACCCACCAAAGAGGGTCTGGGAAGAGCCCAGCTCCAAAAACTCTCTGCAAGCTCAGCTCGCTGTCCTAGTGAGGTCCTTCCCCAGCTGGTTATTAAGCACATGGCAGTGATTCTTTTATTATTTATTTCTGCTATTTCTCCAGCCATCCCCTCATCCATCATCCCTCCCTGATGGGCAAACATTGACACCTCAAACCAATCTCCCGTTCACAGAGGGAGAAAAAAATATACACATAAGCCCTTCTTTTCTCTCCCTTTCTTGCCGTGTCTTTCTTTTCCCTCCATTGAGTGTGAGGCTGGCATGGAGCCATTCTGGCAACAGCCGGCTTTCACTTGCTAATCATCCTAAATATTGAAAATCAACCCTAGAATAAACAGCTCAAAGATTGGGGCCATCTCTGCTCTGTTTGGAAATGCTAATCTCGCTGCCTTTTGTTTTCCTTGTGTGGATTTGATGCCTTGAATTTGGAGGAGGTCACAGCTCATGGGTTCTCTCTTCATCCTCAGATTTCTAAAAATTTTTCCCCCTATCATCATAAAAAATTCAGCCCATTTTAACATCCTAGGCTGGGATGGTTGGAGTGGTGAGGGGGGAGAAGGGGGAAACAGGATGGAGGAGGGTAGGGAATGGACTCGCCTTGCATAGCAATGAATGAACCTCCAAAGTTTGGGAAAAAACAGGTTCCTAAACATGCATCCAGGAGTTCACATGGGTGTGAAATCCCTTGGGAACCACACTCGGACAGGGAGATCTACTTGGGACAGCAGGTCCCTGGTGGGGATGGGATAGGGATGGCACTCACACACGGCAGGGCTTGGGGACAGCTCAGGGACTCCCTGCCCTGTGATGCTGATTTTTTTAGTGTTTTATACCTGATGGGCTGGAGGTGCCACAGCAAACTCCAGACAGGCTGTGCTGAGCCCCACGGCTGGACTCGGATGGGCTTTGGATGCAAACACCTCCGTGCGGGGCTGCAGGGCGCTGGGCGAGCTGGCTTTGAGAACAGAGAGGTGGCAAAGCCCCTGCCCTGATTTTCCAGCAGTGACCTTGCACTGCCAGCAGAGCCCCGCGGGAGCTGCGGCACTCACACAGCCCGGATCGCTCTCAGCACCCTGACGGGGAAACTGAGGCAGGGCTGGTGTGGGTCAGAACCTGATTCTCTCGGCACGTCTGCACCTATTTCAGTCCTGCTCTTGTGCGGTGTGTGGGGTGCTGCACCCTCTGGCATGGGGGAGCACGTCCAGCAAAAGTCCCCTCGGGTGCCCGCGTCCCTCTGCGCCCCAGGGAGCCCCGGGACGGGTCAGTGGCCGTTGCCAGTGGCTGTTCCCGGCTGGCACAATGTCCCGGCAGGCCGGGGCTTGCCCTGCGGCGGGGAGGGGGGAGTGCCGGCGGCCACAATGCAACAACCCCTGCGTAAGAGCCGTCACATGGACACGCTCGGCTGCCCCTTCCTCCTCCTCATCCTCAGCCCCGCCGCCCCCTCGATGCATGCCCGGGTAGGGGGCTGCAGCCCCACAGGGCTCCTGCTCCTCCAGCCCGGCTCATGCCGTGGAAAGGAGTCCCTGTGGGCATGGGGAGACACATCCAACCCCCCAGCGGAGGGGCTGAGCTGCCGGAGCCGTGCCAGCATCGCCTCCTTCTTTGGGAAGCCACGTCATGCCAGAGTCAAAACTTGGCCGGTTTGCAAACAAGCACCAGGGCCACGGGGATTTCTTTACAAAGGCTGTTTTTCCAGGTGATTTATTTCCAGGTTTGGAGTATTAGGACCATCCCATGTCTTGAGATTGTAGGGCTTTTTTCACTGCCATCATGACAGTAAGAAAATGGCTTTAGAAATCCAAAGCAAACACACTCCTTTGGTGTCTGACTCCTTGGGATGGGTCTCACACCCCTCAAAAAAGGTGGAAACAGGGGCAGGCTGCAGGCTGTGCAGTGCCTGGACACAGCTCTCCTATGGGTGCAGAGCAAAGCATTTGGGGAATGGCCCAATTCGGAGCAATGAGGGACAAATATTCGGGGGTTACAGATGGGGCCAGCCAGGATGAGCAGCAGCAGGAGTGGATCCTTTGGGATGCTCCTGTCCTGTGCACAGCGACCACTGGGCTGGAGGCTGGCACAGGCAGCAGGAGGGCTCAAGGCATTACGAGAGGCGGGCGTTGACCTAGAAATTGCAAAGAATTTGGCCTGGCACCGTGCTGGTGGGCAACGTGCCAGCCTGGCAGCCAAGGGAAGCGCAGCTCTGCTCCGAAACGGTTGTTCCTTTTCCCCATGCCTGGCTGGGAGAGGTGACTGCTGCCTGCTCCAGAAGCTCTGGGAGCATTTGGGGCTCGCTGGTGTCTTCACTCTTACCAGAGGCATCAGGTTTTGATCCTTTGGGGAGCCTGATACGGGGTCAGTGCCAATTCTCAGCTGGGGAATGGGAGGGAGCAGCTTGGCAAGTGCTGGGGGGAGTAATGCTCCATCCTGGCAGCTTTTGGTTACGAGACACATTAACAGGCAGGAATGTGCAAACATCCAAAGGTCGGAGCTGTGCAAGGCGGCTGTGGTGGCTCCAGTCCCTGGGAGTGCAGCAGATAGAGGCAGGACCCCCCTGTCCTGCTTCAGGCAGATGGGGATGGCCGAGGAGAGTCCCCTCTGCATGGGGCTCATTGGACCTGCACCCCTCAGCAGACCCCACAGCCTCACTGGCAGCTCTTTGCCACCCCAGAGTGAATTCCTGCCGAGGGGATGAGGCCAGCTGCAGCCCTGCACGGCCTCCCCGTTCCTGTCACGTGGGGGATGTATGCCCAGCACCAACCCGCATGGCAAACACCCCCCTTCTTTCCCCAGCAACGTGGCATAGGAAGAAAATGAGCATCATCCCCCAGGCTGGCCCCCAGCTCACAAAACACGGTGCCCTGGAGCTGCCCTGTCCCCTGGACCAAGGCTCCTGCTATGGGCACAGACATCCCACCCACCCCAAACCCATCTGGGAACATCCTGCTCCAGGGAGGCTCTGCCATGTGCTGGGTGGCACCTTGCTAGTCCCCAGTGTGTGCCAGCTCCTTGGTGGCCCTAGGAGATTGCCCAGAGCAGGGGGTGTCTATCCTGCTCCCCTCACTCTGGCAGAGCACTAAGTAAACAGTGACGAGGGGAACCTCGTTAATCCTGGGCTTTCATTTAAAAAAAAAGCCATTTAGAGCTGGCTCTGCAGGCAGTTATCAGAGCACAGGGGAGGTTTTCCCAGCAGGACCTTAATTCCCTCTGCAAATAAAGCCAGAGGGAAGGAGAGCACAGCTTGGGGCTGTGATAGTTGAAAGCTTGGAGGGGCTTCTGGGGCCAGCCTTGGAAGGGCTGATTGCCTTGAGCTCCTTCCTGCAAGGAGCAGGGAGGGCCAGTGAGGGATTTCCCTGCTAGGCTCAGTTTCAGGGCGATTCCAGCCGTGCCACATCCATCCCTGGAGCAGCAGTGCTGGCACGGCCCTGCTCAGGGCCACACAGAAATGGCTGGGAAGCTGCTGAAGCCCAAGTGCCAGCCCTTGTCCTGCATGGACCTGGTTTTCCAGGAGCAGTGTCCATCCCTGTGGCACATTGCAGTGCTCTGGAGCCAGGTCAGGATCAAAGCGAAGTCAGAAGGGCTCGGGCGTTACCAGGGAGGCAAAGTCCTCTGGTGGATTTGGTTCCTGTCTCATCCCTTCAAGTTCATGGGCACGGAGCAGCCAAGGGAACGTGCCTGGTGCATCCCATATCCTGCCTGTGCACACTCACTCCCTCTCTCAGGGGCTCCCTGCTTATAACCCCTCCTGGAAGGGAAAACTGGGGGCTTGTCAGGCAGCTCAGAGCTATTGGTTTTATGTCTGAAGATTAATTTGGCTGAAGATTGGTCACTTTTACTGTTCAACAGACCTGAGGGGAGACAGAACAGGCTGTGTCTGGGGAGAAGGGAGCACCAGTGACTGTGTACCCAAGTGTTCCTGCAGCCTGGGGCACTGGTGGGTCCCACCATGGGGGAACACAGTCCAGGACAGCTCTGCAGCTCAGAATGGAAGTTTTGTAAATTTATGTTAATCCTGACTCCTCCATACTCTGATCTCTCTCTCCTCTCCCACATCAAATGCAAAGCCCTCTCTGAGGCTCCTGGCTGCATTAATCTTGTTTTGCCCTCACTGCATCCTCAGGCAGCTCCTGTGGCTCGGGAATGCTGCTGCCCTGTTGCATCCCCAGCATCCCCTCCTCACTGTCCTCTCCTGCAGGAGCAGGATTAACCCTGCCAGTGGGAAGCAAGAGCAGGCATAATTCTTTGGTTTTTTTTGCAATAAAATGATTTATTATTTATAAAATGGAACTATATTTTAATGCAGGAACTGTTCCTGGGATGAGCAGCACTGAGGCACAATGCAGGGGACAGAAAGTCCCCTTTATCCCCTACTATTAATTGAACTTCTGCAAATCTTGTCAAGATCACACTTTTGTGCAATGACCTTTGCCACCATAAAGGCAATCAGTAGAAATAGGAATCTGGGGGATATCTGGGTCTATCCAGCAGTTCACTGCCAAGCCCTGAGCAGGCAAAGCAAAACCCTCTCTGCCTCAGTTTCCCCCCCTGCTAATCAGGCTCCGTTTTCTTTCCAGTGGCATTTTGGGCGGCCAACGCCCTGAACACCTTGTCCTCGGAGAGAAGTGACTGTCACGTCCCCGCCAGCAGGTGCCACTTCCTCATGCCTGTGGTGGTGCAAACTCCCGTTGCTGAACAACAGAGCGGTGCCGTTGCTCGAGCCCCGCAGCCTCCACACCCCGGAGGCGCCGGGCTCCGATCCGAGCCGGAGTCGTGGAATTCGGAGCACTGGAACCAGTTTTGTTCAGCAAATGCACTAAAAGGGACTCGTTAACTCTCTTATTACCAACCCCCAAGCGAGCACTGCACTGAGGATGCGATCCTTAGTTAGTCACTGTAGTAGTTTTGGTTTGCTAATTTGAGATTTTATTAATTTCGAGATTTTTTTGGCTAATGTATTATTGAGTGTGGTGGGTTTAGTGCTGGTTAATCACTAATGTACTAATTTTCTACTGTGAGGTGGGACTAGAAGAAAAGTAAAGGAGGTTTAAAAACTTTAAAAGGGTATAAAGAAAAATTTATTAATATTAACTAAAAGAAAGCACAATAACAATTAGAATAAAACCCTTAGAGTAATTCTCTTCTCTCTACTACTTTTTTTTTTCTGATAACGTAAAGGAATAAAACTTAAAATTTTAGTCAGCTTATCATTTCTAAAATAGTCCTTTTTTAGTTCACTTAGGGAGAGAAGTCCTTCTTGTTAATGTTATGGAGACTTCTTTAAAAGAAAAAAAAATTTTTGTGGCTCTCAATTTCTTTATTAGTAGTTCTTTGGGGAAATCTGTAATTGTGAAGTATTTCTTGTTTTCTACAAGCTTTTCTCACAGCTGGCTGAATGCCCCACCTTCTGTGCCCGTGCTGACAGTGAAAATCCCTTGTCCGGCGGGGGAAGAGGCGGCTTTGCGGGGGAGGCTGCCCGTGACGCGGCGCTCCTGCGGCCCGCGGCAGGCAGGGCGGAGAGCGCGCCCGGCCCGCGGGAGCCGCGGCTGGCGGGGACGGCGGCGGGAGCAGCGGCGGGAGCGCACCGGGACGGTCCCGGAGCTGCCGCTCCGCCGGCTGCAGCCCTGCTGCGGAACAGCCAGCCGTGACCTGCGGGGATGGGCAGCACGGGCAGCCGCGTGTGCTCTGCCGTGCTGTGGCACACGCTCCGATGCCGTGTGAAGAACAGAGACTAGACGGAGCTAAAGAATAAATAGGGGTTTGTTAAGAGGCCTCAATGGATATACCTCGGGCAGCACAACCCAAAATGGTCACAAAATGCACGAGCGCTCCCGGGGGCTCTCACTGTGATCAGTTCTGCTCCATTTGCACATTGGGGTTCATTGTCCCATTCCAGCTTTAGCCCATGCAGTCCCATCCTTGTTTTTCTCTCTTCAGCCCACGTTGTTTGTGCTCTTGGGCCTGAGATTTGGATCATTTGTCCTTGGTGCCCAGCTGGAGAAGGAATTGTTTTGTCTCCCTGCTTGGTGAAGAGAACTCACCATGCCGTAATATGAAGCCCAGACCCACACATTAAAGCAGCACAGAGTGTGAAAAATATAAAAGCCAAAACCTGAGGCATCAGCTCAAACTGCAGCATTTGTACCCTTTTTCCTTCTACCCAAAATAACCCATTAGACTCTTTCTGTTTGACCAGCATTATTTTTTTTCCTGCTGCTTCCTCTTTCCTGCTGCACCTCACATTTACACAGAGTCCAGCAAATTTTACACAATGCTGTGCGTTTATTTCTGCACATTTATTCACTCCTTATCACCCCACACAGCTGGCACGTGGGGTGGGTGTATCTCTCCACTTTGCTCTAAGGGACTGTTGCTCAAGGGGTGAGGGAGCATTTTTGGTGGGTTTTCAGTCAATAAACAGCATTATTGGGCAAAACACACACAACTGCTCCCCAAAGGAGGTTCCTTCTGGCTCTGGCTGCCCTTTGAATGAAGGGGTGAGTGCTGGCAGAAAGAGCATGGAATGCTGTAAAGAAAGAGATGGATCTGCTGTTCTGGGAAAAAGATCTTTCCCAATCACACCAGCCCAGTGTGGGGAAGCACAAAAGGTGCTGGGTGCTGAGCCTGGACAGGGATCTTCTCTCTTATACCCTCAAATCCCTTTTATCAGGTATCCCCACAAAACACAGGCAGGCGGTTGTGGCCACACAGGGAAAAAACAGAGCCAGAGCTTGGGCACATCCGTGGGCAGCAGGACAGGGTGGGTTGTGAAATCCATTGTTGAATAAAAAAAGCTTCTCTCTGGAGCTGGGGGTGGTCTGACAAGGGGAAGACGGATGGGCACACACCAGTCCCTGCGCGTGGCAGGAGCCGTGGAGCGGAACAGGACAGCGGGAGCTGGGGCTGCAGAGCCTGCAGGTGCTGGAGAACCGCTCCCTGCTCCGGGCTTGGGGCGGTTTAGGGGCAGGCAGAGCCCCCAGTGCGTGATACCCCTGGCCATCCCCCCACGCTGTCCCGTGGGATAACCTTTCTCCCTAGAAAGGGTGCAGGACAGGTGTGGGCTGACATAATTCACACTCACATTTTTATAATTTCACCTCCCTGAGCTCAAACCCCTGGACTCTTCCTCCACATCTATTGTGCACAAATTCAGATTTGTTACCCCCAGTGCAATAAACCAATTATGACACACTCAAGAGAGACATTGATTATTTATTTCAGAGCTGCAGAAGCCTGGGTGCTCATTGGTTGGGACTCTACAAATCAAGCCATTACAACTATCAAAACCTTTTACTATTTATGCATTTTAGCCAACAAAGGAATTTGTGTTAATTGTCTACAAGTTACATAGTTCTCTTATTAATTATTATTATTAGTCTATCTTCTATTGGGAAATTATTCTCTTGTTTGCCATGCTAATTAGTCCACGTGCTCAGTCTTTCTCTTCTTTTGGGTTGGTGGGTTTCTTGGATCTGCCCCTGCTGGAATTACAATTAGTTGGAGCTGATTCAGCCCCATTGCTGAGCTGTTTTATAAGTTCCTTCCTTATCTTGGGGATTCTGCCAAATGTCCTCGTGGCCTGTAAATTCTGCATTCTTTGTACCCACTATCAGTAGTACATCCTCCTTCCCAAGCTTTGTTAACCTACCCCGAGATAATTTAAACATGTCAAACCCTAAACCTTAACAAGGCAATTCTACCAATATGCAGTTTGTTTTTCTAACACCTGCACATCACTTAGAACTTGTTGGCTGTTGTGTCTTTCCCAGATTAAATCTCCTTTATTGTTGACTAAGCTTGAAAGTACACAAAGATCAAACATCAAAGACTATCCTCTCTTAAGAAAATTTTACGCAACAGTGCCACGCTCAGGACGAGAGGACATAGTTTCAAGCTGTGCCAGGGGAGCTTTGTGTTGGAGATGAAGAGGAATTTCTTCACAAAAAGAAATTGTGATTGGGCAGTGGAACGGGCTGCCCAGGGAGGTGGTGCAGGCACTGTCCCTGGAGATGTTTAGGACTGGACGTGGCACTCGGAGCCGCGGTGTGCTTGCCAAGGGCTGCGGTGGCACGGGCTGGGCTCGACGATCCCGGAATCCAAAAGAACCGACCCTGGGCTCTGCGCCCATCGCGCCACTCCCAAGATGGCGGCGCAGCCCTCCCGCCACCCCAACATGGCCGCCGGCAGGGCAGTGCGCACGCGCCGCCACCCCTTCCCGTCCCCGCCGGGTCCTTCCTGACCCGCGCCACTCTCAAGATGGCAGCGGCGCTCTCTGCGCATGCCCGGTGCGCCCTGCCGCGCCCATCATGGCGGCGCGGCAGTGACGGGCCGGGCGCGGTGGGAGCGAGCGGCGGAGCGGCTGCGGCGCGATGATCCCGAGCGAGGAGGTGTCGGCCCGCAGGAGGGAGATCGAGGACAAGCTCAAGCAGGTGGGGCTGGGCTTGGGACGCTCTGCGGGCGCTGCAGGGGCCTGGGGCTGGGCCCGGGCCCGCAGCCCCCTGGCGTTGGGTCAGACGAGGATGGTCTGGAGGTCCTCACCGGGCCTGGGGGCGTCCCGGGACCCCTCAAGGCTCTCGTCATCCCCCTCCTGGCTTGGGAGCACCCCCAGGTCCCCCGTCAAGTCCTGGTTTGCAGGGATGGGGGCATCTCCACTCCCCACTTCGGGCCTGGGTTTCCCCTCTCCGTTCTTGGCAGGATCAGTGGGCTCTCCCGTCAGGTTCTGGGGGGCAGCCTGTGAGACCAGCCCTGACAGGCTGCAATTCCCGCTCTGCCTGTGGGCTTTGGGGTCTTAAAGCCAGCCTATGCGGGCTGCTGTTCCCTCCACCATCTGTGGGCTTTGGTGACTTACAGCCAGCCCTTGGTGGCTGCTTTGCATCGGACACTTGAGTTCCCGGTGGATTTGGAAGGTGCCGGTGCAACGTCTGTGTTGTGCTGTGGCAGGGAAATGCCTGCTGAGTCGTTGTGCCAAAGTGGGAAAAGTGTTCATTTTATTTTGTGCTGATGCTCATGGCATTGAAGGGAAACAACGAATTCATAAACCCCCTGGCTCATTACGTGATGTGTCCCCATCTTGGGTTACTTGCCCTGATTTCTGTTGAGAGGTGGTAATATTAAAATGTGGCCACAGAATCAGCATCAGACCAAACATGGCTTGCAGCAGAGTTTACAAGTTGGTAAAAACCTATGTGTGCTGTTTAGTGACTTAAACCTTAGTGTTCAGAATTTTAGAGTATTTTTTTTTTTCATCTTACTCACAGGAAGAAGAAACTCTGTCCTTTATCAAAGAGAGCCTTGAGAAGAGTGACCAGCTCACCAAGAACATGGTAGGGACGTCCTAATGTTGGGCCTGGCTTTACTTTTCCTTAGGTTTTTAGGCTGTTGTGCCCATCTGGGGGATGTGGAGCAATGAACCACTTTGGACTTCAGTGACTGAGCAAAGGGGAAACCTGAGAAATGCTTCAATACTGACCTTCTCTCCTGCCCTGCTGAGGGCTCAGATGAGCTGTTGGCCTCATCTCTGCTACAATCAGTCCTCTCTTTTGGGGAAAAGGTATTAAGAAACCTCAGACTAGTTTGTGCAACAGCATCGTGTTGCTGCTTCATAATTCAGGTTTTGTTTGGAGTTTTATTTTGCGAGTGTTCTGTGTAAAGGTAAAAAGTAATTATTGTGTTGGAATTGCTCATAAGCCCTCAGTTTATTTACTATGTCCAGTCTTGGTCTCAGTGCTTTAAAAAAGTCATAGAGGCACCACCAGAGAAGTGTGGAAAACATGACATAGGAGTGAATCTCATAGGAAGTACCTTTTGGCCTAGAAAAGATGACTCTGAGGCACCCTTTTATGAGCTTGCTCTGGTTTTCCACCTGTCAGAAGCACTATCAAATGTCTGTGGTGGAGAAGAAGGTTGTCACTAGACTGATCCTTGTGCAGCTCCTATTTGGTTCTCAGTGTGGAGCAAAGGGGCTGCTGGTTTGTGATTTTGCTGCTCTCTTTACATGGGGCACCTCCAGGCAAGTTCCTGTGGATTTATTTTCTGTTGGTGAGTAAAATTTTGCTTGTCCTTTTTACTGTCTTGGAACATTATCTTCACTCTTTGCAAGCATTTAATTTGGGATTGGCCCATCCCTGTATGGCAGGTGATCTGTTTTGTGATTGTTAATAAAAACCAGGACATAGAGGGATGGAAACAGCTGCTAAGGAGCCATGGCAAATTAGTAGCAGAGCCCAAAAAGAAATGCTAGGCCTTGAAGATCACTGACTTCCCTGCTCTAACTCCTACCCCACTCCATAGGAAGGAAGTCCTCAGGTGTTGGTTTCTCTCGTGGTGTGTAGGTTTCAATCCTCTCCTCCTTTGAGAGCCGTTTGATGAAGCTGGAGAACTCCATCATCCCTGTCCACAAACAGACAGAGAACCTGCAGCGCCTGCAGGAGAACGTGGAGAAGACCCTGTCCTGCTTGGATCACGTCATCAGTTACTACCATGTAGCCAAGGACACTGAGAAGATCATCAAGGAAGGGTGAGTTGAGCAGATAAATCCTGCTGGGAGCTTCATCCTGTTGGATTTTTGAGATGGAGGTGGGGGAGCTGACTCCACACACCCTTGGTATGCTTGGTACCCTTCCCACATTCTTTCCTCAGTCCACACTGACTTGACATTCAGCCATTTCCACAGGGCAAAGACAGCTCAGACTCTGCACTGGGATCTGTTCCAGATCTTGCAGAGGTGCTCCCATTGCAATCTCCATGAGCACTGATGGTTTCTCTGTTTTCTTCAGACCTTTTCCCAAAGTTTTTCCTTGCCCATAGAGGTTGTTACTGCATCCAGGATGTACCAGAGCTGTTCCAGAGCCTCCTTGTCTGGGAGGGTGTTGAATGGCTCTTGTCTGAGATGGGATGTGCAATTTCCTCTGCCTTCCCATCAGGGCCTCTCTGGGAGAGGAAAGCAAGGATGAGAGTTGTGTGCTGCTCCATCATCAGTACTGGTGCACTCGCTGTGTGGGTTGGGTATCCTGCTGTGGCACTCAGTGCAGGCAGAAGGGAATTCCACGATCTCCTCCTAGCTGAAGAAAAGGGGATTGAGATTTCCCTTGTTATTTTTATCCCGAGTCTGGTCTGGTGCTTTCTTGTTACTTTGTTTGTTTGTTTCTTGGGGCACTACCTTTTGTTTCTGGTTTTATTTTTAGCCCCACAGGGAGGTTGGAGGAATACCTGAATTGCATGGACAAAATCCAGAAGGCAGTGGAATACTTCCAGGACAACAACCCGGACAGCCCGGAGCTGAACCGTGTGGTGGGTCCTGGACCTGGAACCTATGGATGAGAGGGGGACAGACACAGCCCTGCTGCTTGTCCCCTGCTGGGAGAGGCTGTGGGTTTGCTGCCTGGGGAAGGTGGTGTTTGGGCACAGCTGAAGGAATGATTGCTTTGGCTTCTGGGCAGAATTTCTGCTCCTGGCATTTTGCTCTCCCTCTGTTGTGCCAGGAGGACTCTGAAAGCAGCTCTTGCACCTGTGGAGGAGGAGTTGATTGAACCTCCTCCTGAGCAGCTCTTGTCAGTCCTTCAGCTGCTTGAGCAGAATGGGTGATCTGTTTAAATCCCACTTGAACAACTCCCAGGCATTTCTTAAATTTAATTCACTTTAAAAGTCTCTCAGATACAGGCGTGGTTGGAGTTTGAAGCCTGCAGTTCTTGACAGTGGTTATGAAGGATGTTCTTATGCAAAAATACTCCTGAGTGACTGTCTTGGTTTGGAAAAACAGGTGTCTGCTAAGGAAGACAGGAGCCTCCCCTGAAATGGAAAAATGTAGACTCCCTCTCTCCAAATTGTAATAAATTTGAAATTAAGGGGAGCTCTCAGGCAAAAATGTGGGAGCAGAAATAACAATTCTTTATTAGGGAAGAAAAAAAAACAAAAAACTAACCAAACAATGCAGTGAACCAAAACAACACTGACACAGTCAGAATACAACCTGACACCCTGTTAGTCAGGTTGTTGGCAGCAGTCCAGCTGGGAACTATGGCTGCAGTCCTCCGGGAGTGGCAGGTGTGGTTCTGTTGGAGCAGTGATCCTGTAAAAAAGGGGTGTAGTCTTCCTGCACTGGAAGAGGAAGCTGTTCTTCCAGGAAATCCACTGCAGGAAAAGCTGTGCTGATGTTCCAGAAACTCAAGATTAGATCCAGGTAGGAATGCTTGGCTCCTCCCTCTGGGCAGAGCATCTCCCAATGGGATGTTACAGTTCTTATCAGTCACCAGTGACATTCAATAGCCCATTAACAGCAGATGTGTCCCCTGAGAGAGGATTGGTTGTGGAAAAGATAAGGAAAACTGCTCACTTAACAGAAGACAACTGCTACACAGATGGCAAATGAATATATCTTCCTTCTCAATCTGAGATGGTGACTGATTACAGAAATCCTGTTCTGCTTCTGTCCTGGTGTTTTGTGCCAGAAATCCCTCTTTGAGCGGGGCAAGGAATCCCTGGAATCGGAGTTCCGCAGCTTGATGACGCGACACACCAAGCCAGTGCCACCCATCCTGATCCTGGACCTGATCAGCGGGGATGAGGAGATGGACACGCAGGAGGAGATGTCCCTGGAGCACCTCCCGGAGAGCGTCCTGCACGACATCATTCGCATATCGGGCTGGCTGGTGGAGAATGGCAGGAACCAAGGTGGGTGGTGCTGCCTCTTGTTCCCTGTGGCCATCTGGCAGCACTGGCAGGACAAGTGATGCCTTAGTGGCACCTTTCAGCTGAGTAGTTCAGTCTTTCCAGCACCTGAAGATGCTGCTTTTTTTTTTTGTAGTGAGACTGAAGCGACGGTTTGCTGGTTGAACAGAATGAGCTGTGTAAACAAAGCACAAATTATGTTAATGCAAAGTCTGTCCTGTAAAAATCCCCTGCACTTGCACCTGTAATGCCTTCAGATGAAGCTGCAGCTATCCAGTGCTCAGGTTTTATAAATGTGCAAGACACTGGGCACTTATTCCCATTTGGAAAATATTTATGACTAGAGCTCTTTGTATGAAATGTGACCAAGGGCAGGAGGAAAGCAGCACAAACTTTTTTCAGTCTGTACATGTCTCTCCTTTCCTGTTCTGCAGCATCAAGAACTGCCTAGAGCTTTTATAGTCCTTTATTAACTTTTCCTTCAGTATTGGGTGACTTTGTAGACTTGTACAGGAAACGTGAACTTTCACATTCGTGCAGCTCCAAGAATCACCCCCCACCTCAATGATTCACTCCTGAGGGGGGGATTACTGTGCCTACCAAGTATAATGAACATCCTTAAAAGCTTCTTAAGAATTTTTCCATGATCAAAGGCAACTCATGCATATAGAGCATATTTTATTAGTCAGTTTGCATTCTGCTTTCAAATGACGAGCACCTCATTAAATTCCCGAGTGCCCTGAATCCTGAAAAGTGTGTGAAGTCTCTTATGCTGGAAACAGAGCACTTGAATTGACAATGTCTTGCACAAATATCTCCTGTCAGTTCCACCACTTGGTAGTAGTGAAATTAAATGTGTGTGGTGGGAGGGCTGGAATGAAGATTGCAGGGGAAAGGAGAAGAAGTTTTTGAAGAAAACAGGAGAGGGAAGGGAAGGAGGGAAGGATGCTGACTTGGGGTCCCACACCAAATGCTTCTAAGTCCCTGCAGAGGCACAAAGTGTCTGCTTTACCATATAGTGTTCTCTGTGTGCTTATAATCTCATTTTTACCTTGTCTTCTCAGATTTCATGACAGTTTACTTCCAAATCCGCTCTGTGCAGCTCGACCGCTCCATCAAGGGGCTGAAGGACCATTTCCGTAAGAACAGCTCTTCCTCGGGGGTGCCATATTCCCCTGCCATTCAGAACAAAAGGAAGGACACCCCCACCAAAAAGCCCATCAAGAGACCAGGTGAGTCCCCCAGGAGAAATCACTGCACATCTTCAGGCCTTCTCATTGCTGAGGTAGCTCTGTGTCTAAGATATGTTTTTAGGACATTTAGGTGAGATTTTGGAGGTAAGCACTTCTCTGCTCTGGATTCAGCATTGGGATTACAGACTCTGTCTGTCTGTCAAGCCATCAGGTCTGTTCTCTGGGTGCTGTAAAGGGACCCAGAGAAGCCCTGTGTACAGGGAGGGGAAAGGCCCTAACAAAGGAGATGAGTAAAAAGAGACAGGAGTGGGCTGTAAAAGGATTTGTTCTAGAGCACCTCAGATCAAATCCTGAGCCTTGGCATATGGAATATAGCCTGTGCCTCAGCAAATAGAAAGCTCATATCTGATAAAATACCTCACTTGAGTCATTAGCTATGAATAAATTATTGTTGTGCGAGAAAGCAAGAAGCGCCCAGGAGTTGAGAATAGGGATTAGGTAGGTGCCTACAAAAATGAGATACAGCATTGTCTGAAGTTTAGAAGGGCTCTTAAAGCTCTTGCCTCATCCTGTCTCAGGAAGAGCTATGAACGTGGCTGGTGGGTTATTCCTTCTCACAATGTGGTTTTGCTGCATTTGTTGCAGCTGGTGAGGTTGGTCATTCTGGAGTTTGGGAGTGTAGGGCTGGAGTTCCCCTCTCTGGAATGTGCCATCTAGTGGGAGCACAGCCAGGAGGAACAGCAAAAGCCAGCACAGGGATATTGACCCTCTGTGTCCCAGCACTCTGTTGTCTCCTCTGTAACAGTGATCACATGAGAAAAGTTCATATTTCTGTAGGTTTACCTGGCCAATGCTCCCCTTCCTAATTTTGTCCTATGTTGTCCAAATACTCTTACTGGGTTCAGGAAAATAGTAAGAAATGTGGGTAAGGACTGGGAATGGATGGGATGGGGAAAGGGAGGAAGAAGAAATACCCATTTTAATTGTGTTGTGTTTACTTTTATAATCCTGATGTGAATGCAGTCCTCATCCCAGGTAATGTGTCTGTGTGTGTGCTGGCCCTGGTGCTCACTCTCTTCACTTCTGTGTGTGGAGAGGCTTTGCTGGGCCTCTTCTTGCTGCAGCAAGGGGTGTGCCTGGGATATTTGGAGAGGGAGGGCTGCCTGGGGAAGGCTGTGGCATCCAGACTTCACCCCTGTGGTCTTTCAAAATCAATCTGTGCCATTGCTGCTGTGCCCTGGAGCTGTCCCTGAAAGCTGATGGAATTGGTCTGAATTTCAGTTAATTTTCCCCTGGTAGCAGAGAACTAAGGCTCAGAGGCTTAGAAGAACTAAGAGAAGCTTAGAGAACTAAGGCTCAGAGGCACTGAAAGGTGCCAGTGGAATTCTGTAGTTGAACCATGGGAAGCTCAGGTTGCAGATGCTTCAGATTTGGTCGATACTTCTCAGTTATCACCTGATTCTGAAAACGTTCCTGTGTTTTTATTGCTGTGCATTCAGCATGGTCAGCAAACATTTCTGAGCAGCCTGACAAGTTATAGTATCTCCCCTGTGCTCTTAGGTAAAGAGTCAGGAATGGGGGAGATGCTTTGTTTTTATGGGCAGATTATTGAAAAATCCTAGGGATTTTTTAAAAGAGTCTCAGATCTTGGATATGCCCCTAGAGAGGAGCCCACACATTAGAGAGCACAGTTTCCTACAAACAGGACTCTAAAGTGGATGCATTTGGGCATCCAGAATTACTTGTCATGAGGAAAGTCTCAGCTGTAGATGTGCCAGAAGATTTTAATGTCTTTATGTTCATTTGGGTTTTGCGAGATGGAGCAGGTAGAGCATGGTCTGAATGCGCTAGGGAGCTGATGGTGCATGAAGGAAAGAGTGTCTCAAGTGATCCATTGGGTTATTGTAATGTCAAGAAAAAATAGTGGCTCATTTGTCTCCAGTCTTCATGAAGCAGACAGAGAACCAGACTGCAGCTCTTGAAGGACAGTGGATGTTGAGCTTCATACACCAGCCATCTGCTATGACTGCTGAATTGTACTTCAGTGATGTTAAAAATGGAGAAAAATAGAGTCTTTGGGCACAGATTCACTGTTTTTTCTGCAATTCCATTAGCTTTCAAGTACAGCTCTTGAGGTGGAGGTCTCACACCATCTTCACGCTGGCACAGTGGCTCTCTTCAGAGCAACATTATCTGGTGGTGTTTGAGTCCTCTGGGTTTAGCATTTGTTCAATTTGGACAAAGTTTTTTTTCTGTTCTGTTACTTTATTTCAGTAAGTAAAGCCAAGTTCTGCCAATCTGAGTTTCTGATAAGGGGATTTTTTGACAGTTCCAACAAGAGACTTGATTTCCTTGGTCCTTGAGGAAGGATATTCCAGTGCACACCCCAATGCACGCTTTAACCTGTTGCAAGGGGTAAATAACAAACTAAATCTGATGTGCTATAGCTTTTTTTTTAACCACAAAACAAAGTACAAGAGGGGCTAAAGGGAAGGTGAGGTATTAGGAGCAGGGTAACAAGGCAGAGATAGCCCCAGGGACTGTATTGAATTCTAGAGAACATGCTCCATATCCATGTGTTGCTTCAGAGGGTCTTCATCTCTCTGTTCCTGTGTTGTCTGCTGATGTACCCCGTGCTGTCTCCTGTTATTACATCATGCAGTTAAAAATCTGACTGCTGGAGATGCTTCTAAAGCAGAGTTGTCTCCTTTTAAGTGACACTTGACAGGTCAAGTTGAGCTGATGATTTGTGGGCTTTTTCTGGTTTTAGTTTGATATTTGAAATGTCAGCAGTCCCTCTCAGAGAGTAGGTGTATTCAGGTTCCCAAATCATCCTGCTGCAAACATATGTGCATAAAATAAGGTTTCTTTGTGATGCCTCTAGACCCTGTGCTCTCTTTGGGCTTGAGAGCAGCAGGTAGCTCTGCACTTTTGGAGAAGGATGGGGCCACCTGGCCTGGCTGCCTACAAAAGCCAGAGGGCATTGTCTGGTTTCATGCAGATTCCTGCAGCTGGTGCTTGAGAAAAGAGGATGTGTTGCCCTGCTGCTTGGATAGAAAACTGCCTAATGGAAGAGAGAAAAAAGAGAATGAGTTGCATGTGGAAAAACATTTCATGCATGCCCAAACCTCACTCAAACTCACAGAAGCAAAGGTTTCAGGTGGTTTTTGACCTTTGGAGGCTCTTTTCAGACTACAGGGGAGCTCTTTTCCAGTTTCCTTAGTGCTCCAGTGGGGTGGTACCTAAAGGCATGTGCAGTGGCAGAATAAAGAGCCCATTCCTGTTTCCCAGACTGATCACTGCCTGGCTTGAATGTGATGTTTTCATTAGTAACTGAAACATAGTCCCATTTGGTTAGGGAGCTGCTTAATAGGGGAAAACAATCCTGGAACAAAAACATTTGGCTTCTACCAGAATCCATTAAAGCCTAATTATGATGCCAAGTCAGAGGGATCCAGCAGCACTGAAGTGATGCCCCCGGACACTGAACACTCAGTGTGTGTCAGTAAACACAGGTAATTGTGCTTATGCAAATAAAATGCAGCATAATCAGCTCCTGAAATTGAGAAAAAGAGGAAAAAATGAAAAAGAGAAGAAACCATCAAGGGTGGGCTGTGAAAACATCCACTGCATACCTGTGGAGTGAGAGCCTGCTCACAGCAACAGCATTTGTAATGTCTGCTTGGGTTTTATACCAATTCACCCTCTATTTTTATTTCTTTGCATTTTTCCCCTCCCCCTAAGTGCTTGAAAATGGGAAAGCTGGAAGAACAGTACCTGGGTTGAGCTGCTCTGCATCTGCTGAGCCATGGGAGCAGCAGTAAGAAAGAGCCCTCCTTGCTCAGAGGAGCTTGCTGGTGTGCCCAAGCTCTTGAGGTTTCTGAAAGTAGCTAAGAATAAAGTGGAAATATGGGGTGTGAGAAGCATCAGGAAGCTTGGAAGAAGAGTCATAGCTCTCATTTGATCATATGGCAGAAGCTTGGGAGCAAATGCATCAGCCAGGAAGGGCGTGAGACTTCCCATCCCTCCCATCTCCCAGGTGTGGGTCATGAGGGAGAAATTTCCTGTTAGAAGAAAATGTTTCGTGGATATGATTTTTTTCTTTCTTTACAAAGTGATTGGGAACACTCTGAGCTGGTAGAAGGACAATATTACCAGTGAAATACTACATTTTGGGAACCATGTTCTGTCATTTAGAAAGCGCACCAGGTTAAGGCATTTTGGTAATTCAAGGGGAACTTCTCTTTCCTGTTCTCTCCCACGGTCTGGGGGACCTGAAGTTTCCTTTCCCTTGCCGTAAATCCCTTTATGGGATGAAGCAGTCCTGCACCCTGGAATGCTGTTCCAGGGGTGTGCAGCAGTGTGTACTTGGGCTCCCTTCAGCATTTGGGCAGCCAGCACTCATTTCCAGGCTGCACTGGAGCTCACAGTTAGTGGTGAAAGTAGAGATCCTCTGCATGTTTGAAATATTTATTACTTTATAGCGGAAGAACAATACTTAATTTTGGCAGCAGCATTTTTATGTTTTTGGCTTCTTCATTTTACTCAGCCCAGTTCTGTTTCATTTGGGTCTCCTATAGAAACCCCTTCCACCTTCCCAAAACTTCCAGTTCCCTGTTGTGCAGGCAACAGCAAAGGTCTGCTATGGGAGGGTGTCGGTGTGCTTGTGATAATTGTAGCTTGTTGCATGACAGCTAACCTTTTAATGTGGAAACGCTGCCTAGGCTTCAGTTGTCACATTAATGCTTTGTTTTGTGCTTTCCAGCTGTATATCCAGCACTGCCTTTTGTTCAGTTCTGTCTGGTTTTTGTGTGTTTAAAGTATAAATCTTTTAACCCAGTGTTATTTTTTTTTCCATGGTTTTAATTGATTTGCAGTTCTTTAGAAGAGAAGTGTCTTGGGGATTAGGGTGGCTTAATGCAAGTTACACATGGGTGGGCAGCATCCATTATTCTGGGATTCCTCTGATGAGAATTGCTGCTGTAAAAAAAGCCCAGAGGTTGTCACCCTTTTACTGCTTCCTGTACCATTCCTTGTCTTGGCTTTGGGGCTCCTGATGGCTCTTTATTGATTATGCTCAGAAAATACCCCTCAGAAAGGCACCTCTTACTAAGTGACTGCAGTTGTGACTCCGAGGAGCAGGCAACGTGTTGCCAGACAGGAATTGTTCATGTGCAAAGCCCTGCTTCCACAGCTGAGGAAAAGCAGCAAACCTTCTGTGCTTGGATGCAGAGCACCAACTTCAATAAACCCATTACAGAGAAGGGAGTTTCATGCCTTCCCTTCTCTGGTTGTGTTTATCACCCAGCCATACTATGCTGTGTCTCCAAACTGATCCTGTATCCCTGGCTGGAATTTATGCCCCCAGCTTCAAAGCAGGGAAGCATTCTGGAAATGCCATTGTATCTGCACACTTGGACATAAGTTTGGGGTTCACGTTCCCGTGCTGAGCATCCTCATTGCTGCCCAGCATCCTCTTGCTGGGCCCAGGTGACTTGCTGGTGGAGGGCTGGTGTTCTGGGTTTGTTTTCTTTCACTCATTTTCTAGGTCTTCTTGTCTCTTCTCTCTGGTTCTGGCAACAGGCACGATCCGTAAGGCTCAGAACCTTCTGAAACAGTACTCTCAGCATGGTCTAGATGGGAAAAAGGGGTCCTCTAACCTCATTCCTATGGAAGGTAATCACAGCTCAAGCTACTTCACCCTTGACTTTCTCTGTGTATCAGCCTTGCTTTCCCAGGTGGGGCTTCCATTACTTCAGTGTTGGTGGACAGCATTGGATTGGGGAACCAAGGAGATGCTGGAGGGCCAAATAATTTTGTTTTATTTATTCTATTTATTCAGAATTTACTATCTGAATTTCAAAGTCTCCATAAGCATGAGTAGAGGTGGAGAGAAATGTTACCTCTAACACTGACCCACCACAGCCTCCTGGGTAATGGAAGCTCTGCTGACATCTGCTTGTGGTGTTCCTGTTCTCTTTTCTTTTTGCTTGGACTTTGAGACATTCAGTTTCCTAGTGACCTTTCCAAACCTGGTGCTGAAGTGCTGGACCACAGGTAGCTCAGTGCATTGTGCCTGTACATCTTCTCTGTGCAGACCTGCCTTAAATGCTTGACTCCTGTTTTCTGACCTCCTCTGCTCCTAGAGGTTGTGCCAGATAAGGGAGAAGATGCTTCAAAGCATCTCTAAGACATTCCTGCCTCCTGCTATGAATCTATCCTAAGCAGGTCTCTTCAGCACCTGTGCTGCAGCCTGCTGAACCCCAGATGGTGACTAACATCACTCACATGGGGGAAAATCCTCATGCTGAGCAGAAGAGGGCCTTTGTGTTCGGATTTTTAATGGTTGTGGGTAAAAATTGGACTCTGTCTGCAATTCCATTCAGAACATATAGCAGGAGGTTTAAAGGACTCTTGTGGTCCAAGAAACAATTTAACTCACACTTCTCATCAGGTTTCAAAGGGTTGCTACTGCTATATAGCCCAACAAAAGGATTTGGTCAGGAAGCATTCCTGGGACCGTAGGGAAATAGGTGTCCACCAGATCAAATAAGCCAGGCTTGAAGCAGCTTCCAGCCAGAGTGAGCATCCTTGCTGTGACCACCCTGGATAAATTGCGCCTTCTGTTTGTGCCAGCTGCCATCTCACTAGGTCATGAGCATGACTTACGCGTTAAGCACCTTTCCGATGCCCTGAGCGACAAGCACGGGCCGGCTGCGGGTAAGTACCGGGGTGGCCCTGGGAGCCAGCTGGTCCCCCCTGCTTCCCAGAGTGTTCCACTGTTGTGGTGTAGCCAGGGCTGTTCCTCTCCGTGGGCAGTCCTGAAGCATGAGCCTCCTCTGGCTGAGAAGCTCTGGCTCTTCTCAGTAGAATTCACTGCTACTAATCACACTCCCTAAGCCCTCAGACAAGGAACCCAACTTCGTCCAAGCAAAGGTCACCATGTTGAGGGACATTTTCCTGTAGATGGCTGCTGGCCTTTGGGTGCTGAAGCAAAGCAAACAGGAAAGGGAGCAGTGCAACAAACCCTACAGTGCACCACTGCACAGCAGGCAGTCTGTGTCTCCTCTGCTGACCAAAACTTCTGAAATATAAACCTGAGGGACCTGTCAGCATGGGGAAGAATTGGTTCTTTTTCCATCAAAAGTCTCTGGGAGGAGAGAAGCAGCAGCCTATAGCTTAGAGTAGGCCTCTCTGTGTCATCTTATTGTCTTGCAGGATGGGGTCTGTCTGTGTCTGTCCTGCAGACACATCCAGCAGTGGTAGGCACGAGTTGGTGTTGGCCCTTGTATCACTTCTCATGCCTACCACGTAGGATCTTTGATGGATCTTTGACTGGGATATTCATATTCTAGGACTGAGATACTTGCATTTGTATGCAGCATTGTATGGCAGATAACTCACCTAGCTGTGCTGATATTCCTGCTTCATAAGATGTAAATGTTCATCAGCCTGGCTTTTTATCTTGTTTCTGCAAGTGGGAAGAAGCTGCCTTCCAGGACAGCCTTTATTTCTCAGAAATGTTGATGCCAAATGGCAGTTCATCTGCATGACGGATGGAGATAAGGAATTCTAAAAATATAAGCAGAGATGTTGAATAATTCACCTCAGACCTTCCTGAGTTTAGTACTCGGTGTTCAAGCCCTTGATTAAATTTAGGCTGTATCCCAGAAGAGCTCCAAACTTTACTTCTGTCATGAGGCTGGAAAGAGGTGGTGCCCTGATGTGCATTTCCTGAGCTGCGGGTGGCTTTTCCTGCCTCCTGCAGGGTACTCAGAGATCCCCACACACAAAGCCAGGGCAGTAGTGGTGGGAAAATGACTCTTGTTCTCACACACGGATGGGTGCAAAGCCAGAATCAACTGTCCCAGAAGAACCTCATGCTCCTTGTGTAAACCAAAGGCATCTTGCCCTTGCAGGGAGGGATGACGTCTTCGACATCGAGATCGACGCGTACATCCACTGCGTCAGTGCCTTTGTCAAACTGGCCCAGAGTGAATACCAGCTCTTGACAGAAATTGTCCCAGAGCACCACCAGAAGAAGACCTTTGATTCTCTCATCCAGGTCAGTTGAGCCCCTGTGCTTGTAAAGGATGCTGCCTTGTCCTCCAGGACCTGTTGAGGGAACCAGGGCCTGTACAGAGCCTGGAGAACATGTGCTCAGAGTCCCTCACTAGTACCACAAATGATATATCAGCCAAACGGTCATCTGGAATGGGTGTCCTGCATTGAGCCCTTTGTGCTGCCTGAGCAGAAGTCCTGTTCCTTCCTCATGAGTCTCTGGCTTTGTTGCAGGAGTCATTGGATAACTTGATCATGGAGGGTGATAACATTGTCTCAGCTGCCCGGAAAGCCATCATCCGACATGACTATTCAGCTGTGCTCACAATCTTCCCCATCCTGAAGCATCTCAAGCAGATGAAGCCAGAATTTGACCAGGTCTTGCAGGTAAATGTGATGGGATTGGAGAGGGTCCTGTGGCTTGCGTTATCTGGAGAACTTTTTGAAATGGATAATCACAGTGGCTTTGAGCAAAGCCATGCTGCTTCTGTCCCCCAGCATGGACTGCAGTTGCACAAATGCACCTTGCTCCTATCTGAGCTGGGGAACCAGCAACTCAGCATCTCTCAGCAGCAGCTCTTTTCAGTTCAAGTCCTGACCCCAATGGACCACTACAACATCTGCCCTTTCTGCCTGGAGAATGTGGGATTTCATGTGTTCTTGATGGTGCTGTAAATATTCTTCTGGCATATGGGGAGCTGAGAATGAGATGCTGGCATGGGGTATGAGGTAGGGAATGTGCTGGGTGGAAGTTCTGATACTATTTGTTTTCCTTTTCCGATCTATTGCGGAACTATTCCAGGGAACAGCAGCAGGCACTAAGAACAAACTGCCGGGGCTGATCACTTCCATGGAGACCACTGGTGCGAAGGCACTGGAAGAGTTTGCAGACAACATTAAGGTAGGGTTCTCCTCAGTGGTCTCTGATCAGCTTGGAAGAGAGTTTTTTGGAGCAAAAGCCCTAATTTAGTTTTCAGCTTTCCATGAGACCGTGTAGTTTCTGACTGAAGCAGGAACTTGCTGGATTGCTTGGGACAGTCAAATACCAAATGCTTGGTGCTGGTTTCAAACACAGAAGGCCTTTGCCTAAGATCCTTAACAGGCATCCTACAAATAATTTAACATGAGCATCCAGGCCTCTGCAGACACCAAATCTATCTCAGAATTAATCCTATTTAAACAGAAAGGAAAATTGCTGCCTTGAAAAGTTTTGGAGGACTCATGTTAAGCTGTTACTGTGTAAGATGGGCTGGGTGAATGGTAGGTGAGCTGAATGTGTGATGGTCACATGCTGAACAGAGCCCTGAGGTTCTGAGCTGCTGGTGCCTGGTAACTCTGGTTTCTGAGCACCAGGAGATGGCACTGTAAGAGCTGGGCCTGAGGGTGTTGGGAGTGGCTGGATGAAGAAGCCTTCAGCTCACTTGTAGCAGCAGGTGTATTGTAGGTGTCTCCCCTGACATGCTCACCTTTTGTCTCTCTCTTCCCTTCTTAGAATGATCCAGACAAGGAGTACAACATGCCAAAAGATGGGACAGTTCACGAACTCACCAGCAATGTACGTGATGATGATTTGAACCATCCTTTGTGGAAAACAGCTTCTGAAGGAGTTTTAAAAAGAGCAGTAGGGAAACTTCCTAAATTAAGGTGTCTTGGCATTAACAATTACACAATTACCTGGTTTCTGTGGCAGGATGAGCTGGTGACCCTTGCTCAACCATGGCAGGACTGTGTGGGGAAAACCCAGCAGTTCAGAGGAGTGTAGTGATTTGTTTCTTGAATGTCTCTAAGTGTGGGGGAACAAGTGGTTCTTCATGATCCTTAATAGCAGAGCACTGGAGATGTAATGTTGGTTGCTCCTAAATTCCCTCCCTTGCTTCCAGGCAATCCTTTTCCTACAGCAATTACTGGATTTCCAGGAGACAGCAGGTGCCATGCTGGCCTCACAAGGTATGTACATGCATGGGGCTTGCTTGGGCATGCAGTTCCTTCCTCAGATCCCCTGGACATCTTCCCTGAAGTGACCAAACCTCAATATGCACTGTGAGCTTGTTCTCCTCCTGTCCTTCACCCTGTGGTTTGTCTTGTCCTCCGATCTGCCTTGACCACATAGTTGATTGTCTGGAGAACTCCAAGGGATGAAGAGTTCCCTGCTGGCCTTCCACACTTGCTCCTGGCAGGTACAATGAAGATGGTGTTTACTGCTGGTGTGCTCTGAGAGGGGATGCCTGGGTGTTTTAGCTCCAAGTCTGGCCTTGCCTAGGGCTGTGTGACTGTACTGGAGAGAGGATGGCTGCTCCAGCTGGGCTCTGTGTGTGAACAGCACCATCCTCTGCTCAGAGTACAACAGCAGCAGCAAGAATCTCCTAAACTTTGAGACATGGGCAAGCTGGGACACTGGAGCTATTTGTGCATCCTGTCAGAGAGACAAGTTTTAGTTCTGCTCCCCAGGCTGCTGAAGAGACTCACTGTGGAAATAAATGCATAGATCAGAAGCTGAGAGCTGCTCGTGTAGCAGGGTGGTGCTCCATATCAGCTGGAGTGGGATTCTTGGTTCTGTGCGGAGCAGCAACTCCAGGCTCTCCAGTGAGCTCTTGGCCTTGGCAGAGCTTGTGCTTTCAAGGAGGTTGGAATAAAGCAGCCTGGAGATTCAGGGGGCAGAGGGCTCTGAGAAGGCACAGACTGGAGAGGATTAAAGAGCCCATTAGAAGCAGAGGTAGGAGGAAGCTTAGAGCTGCCTCCAAACTGTTACCTGCAAAGTTCAGTTTGGAAATCTTGCTAATTCTAAATCAACTCAAGATGTCTCTGCTTTTGCCCCATCTCTTCTAGCACTGCCTTGTGCCTTTTCCACTTGCAGGCTCACTGTGCTCAGGCCCTTCTGGGCCTTGGCTCTCTCTCCTTGGCCAAAGAAGTAGTCTGAAATTTTTCTTGGAACAACCAACTATTTCCCATGTTGTCCCCTGAATGGTGATGTCAGCACTGTTTGGAAGTCTTGACATGTTGTCTTGTAGTAAGATCTCTCTTAGCTGATTGAAAAGTCAGCATAGATTTGAGGTAGCTTTGCCTTGAAAGCGGGTTTGGACTGATTTGGAATGAGGTGTTGTGCTAAATATGACCAATGACAATGCAAACAATGTCTCCAGCAGGGGAAGGAGGTTGGACTCTGCCTTTCCTCTGTGATCTCCATTCCATTTGTGGCCTTGGAGGGACTCCTGCCTGCTCTCCTGTGCACCTGCCTGTGGCTGCTCTGTGTTAATATCTGCTTTGTTCTCAAGGGAGTGGTGGTCTCTAACCTGTCTTTTTGCACTTTTGCATTTCTTTTTCTCTCTCAACCCTCCCCTTTTCTCTCTGCTCTGCCTAATCTCTGTAGTTCTTGGGGACACATACAATATTCCTTTAGATCCCAGAGGTAAGCAAACTTACCCACACCTACCTGTTCATATTGCCTCAGACTCTGGTGATGTATGTTAATTCTTTATCCTCCAGCAGTTGTAAATAAATTAACACATAATTGAAAAGGGGGAAAAGGGGAGGGTAAATAATCCTTGCCAGTGGGCCATAGAGAATAGGGAGGGCTTGTCAGCAGCAGACAATGAGGGATGCCACAAGAGCTGAAACAGGCTCAAGACACTCTGATGGCACTGAATCTCTTTGGCACAGGTAGCAGATTGGCCCAGCTGGTGTCGTGCTTTATCCCATGTGCACTCAGCTCCTTATTGTCCAGCTCCCAGCAACAGGAGCCTCGAGGCCTTTCCCATGGGGTGCTGGTGAACTCGGACCACCCGAGCTAGGTCTGCCTGCCAAACTCTCTGGAGGGGGCAAGAGGAGGTGGCCACCCCGCGTGTCTTGTTGGCCCCATGCCCACAAGCCCTCGAGGGCAGAAAGGCATCTCCAGACAGAGGAGCATGTGCCAGCCTGGAGTCTCTGCTGCCTGCAGGGGCAGCCTCCCATGCTGGCACAGTCTCTCCTAGGGCCAGGCAGGCCCTGTCAGCAACCATGGGGATGGCTGAAGCTTTCCAGAGCCCTTCTGCTTGTTTCAATTACTGTTGTGTGCTTGCTGTTAACAGCCCCAGCTCATTGTTCTCTGATTGCCAGTTTCTAGTGCTTACCAACGCTTTTCAGGCTGGGGGAATGGATGGGGAGGAGGAGTTTTATGACTCTTTCTGATCAAAAGGATGTTCTCTGAGCACCTGGAAGGAAAGGAGATATTTCTGCCGGGGTGCTCTGCATTGGATGCAGACACAAGGACTGAGGGTGCAGAGCTCTTGCCCCCTGGATGAGCTGCTGACAGTGAGCTTTTCACTGTCAATGGGAGTTAATTCCATAGCAACAGGAATGAGGAATAGAGGCAGGCTGACTACACAACCCCCCTCTTCCCAGGGCACGTTAACTGGCCTAAGACTTTCCTTTCAGAGACCAGCTCCTCAGCCAGTAGCTACAGCTCAGAGTTCAGCAGGCGGCTGCTGAGCACCTACATCTGTGAGTACCCTGCACACCTTTGATGCCTTAGAATTTTAGCTTTTGTATTTTTCATATATTTGTAATCCTACAATTCTTTAGTGTTGAAACTCCATATACAGTGTTAGCTACTACTTTCCCATTTTGGTCAGACAGAACAATTCCTCTCTAGGCCTGGGAATCAAGGACACCTCACTGCCTCAGGCCCTGAGAGATGTAAACAAAAGTGAACTGGGGGGAGCAAACTTTGGGTAAATGACTTCATTACCTGAAGCTGTAATTGGAAGATTAACCCCCAGTATGCAAATGGACCAAACTTACAAAAGTGTGAAAACCTGTGACCCACTGTCCATTTTTGGGTGTAGCCCCAGGGGAGGGGCTGAAATGTACCTGAAGGCCCTTCAATAAATATAACTGCCTTTTATTCTTTTAATTTTGTTGAGCCTCTGTTTTTAGGTAGCCCCTAGAAGGCATCAGCTTCCTGCTTCTGCCCCATGGACACGCCTTTACTGGGCTCATTCCTGGGTGAAGAGCACAGGCTGTGTCTCTTCTCCATGTGATCTTTCCACATTTGAGCTGGAGTCTGAGGGGAGGGATGAAAAAAGGGTCAGACTGGGAGTTTGGCTGTTAGAGTAGGACAGGACAAAGCACAGTGCAGCAGCTCACTGTGCTGCAGAGCTGTTCCCTTAAACCATTGTCACCTTCAACCCCATGAAGGCTCCCAGCTGCCAAAGGGGAGTTTTAAGAAAGTGACATCCGTGATTTCTCTTTCTGTTACATTGAGTTCAGGTCCTTCAGCTTCTGAGACCTGAGCTTGCGTTGTGGCAGGTTCTGGGAGTTCCTCAGAAGCCAAAGTGCACCTCCATTGCCAAGGCATGGAAGGCAGTAGTTTTCAGAGAGGCTCTGGTGACTTGCTGAAGAAAAATCTGTGTAAGGGCTGTTAAGTACATGTGACTGTAGCCTTTGTACAGGCAGTCAGGCATGTGCTGCTCACTTTGCTGTGGGCCCACAGCTTGGTTTGCTTTGTCAATAATAAGGTTCAGTGCAAAACTTCTTGTTCTGTGTTTTTCCCTCTTTAAGGCAAAGTTCTGGGCAACCTGCAGCTTAACCTGCTTAGCAAATCCAAGGTCTATGAAGACCCAGCTTTGAGTGCCATTTTTCTACATAACAACTACAACTACATTCTGAAATCTCTGGAGAAGTAAGTGTGTGTCCTAAGTGAATGTCCCTCAAGTCCAAGGCTGATTGGATGGTTTTGGAGCTGAGCTCTGCATTGAGGGCATTTACTTGCCAGCCTCATATCTGCTTTTTCTTCCATCCTTGAAACTGCCTCTTTGAAGGTTTTGCAGTATTACAAACATCATGTTACCTGAGAGTGGAAGATAAAAGCATTAGGAAATGCCTTAGGTTTTAGAGAATCCTTTGATCTTGGGAGGATTGAGGATGTGGCTGTGGAAAGTAACTCGGATTGCTTCTGTCTCCCAGTTTGCACATTTCAAGGAACATTTTATTGTGAAGGGCTGAAAGGAACTTGTTGATGGGGGTTGAAATGCTGCCATCCTGAGAGCAGCCCAGAGAGCAGCTGGCTCGGATGTTTCCTCAGGTTTCCTGCTCTTCCAGGTCTGAGCTGATCCAGCTGGTGGCTGTGACACAGAAAACGGCTGAGAGGTCCTACCGGGAGCTCATTGAGCAGCAGATCCAGACCTACCAGCGCAGGTCGGTGACATCCGCTGCCTCTGCCTTGCTTTTGTCACTTTGGGAGCTCTTTGGGAGCTGCTGGAGCAGTGGGAGAGATTCACCTAAACCAGAAACTTGGCTCAAACCAAAGCAGAGTATGTCTGGTTTCCAAGCAATTAATCCATCTTGGGAAGGGGTCACTGTGGGAAGTTTTGGGGTGTGTATTGTCTGAGTTGGACTTTGGGTCATGGGTGAAGACAGAGGTGCTCTGGTAAAGGTGTGAGTAACTGTGCTTCTCTCCCATCTCATTGCACATGCAGCTGGTTGAAGGTGACAGATTACATCTCGGAGAGAAACCTGCCTGTCTTTCAACCAGGAGTGAAGGTGAGAGGATGGGCAAGGATGGGCTTGACATGGCAGAAGTTGCCAGAAACACTATCTCTTTTGTCATAAAAAATTCTCAGAAACCTTCTTTATATGTCATGCCAGTATCACTCTGCAGAGTGACCACTGTGGCTGGCACAAGTGGACAGCAGCAGTACCTTCTGATCTCCCTTGCCCTAGATTCATCCAAGTCTTTTAATCTCTGCCTCCATTCTTACATCTTCACCTGAGCAGACACTTCTATTTTGGATTTTCAAAACCCTGAGACGTTCCCTTGGAAAGGGCTGGAAGCATGAAGAAGTCTATTTTATGTGTGTTCTGGCTGAAAATTATCTTTGTTAAACCTACTTCAGCTGAGTAGGGTGTGCTGCTCTCTGCATCTTTCTCCTCGTTGCTGTAGGAGAGGGAATCCAAACCAAGTGCTGGATATTGCTTAGGTTGGATGGGGAGTTGTGGGCAAACACTGGTGTTGGATATTTATTTCTGGAGATGAAATAAGATCCTTTCCCTCGTTGTTGCAGCTCAAGGACAAGGAGAGGCAGATGATAAAGGAGCGCTTTAAGGTAAGGAGGTGTTGGATGATGTCAGAGCATGCCCTGGTTGATTGGGACACAGATCTGCCTGAGGAGGAGACCTTGGTGATCAGCAGGGAAGGGAAGGAGCATCAGACTCGGTGTGGAGATGTGATTGCAGATGGGATGCTCACTGAGTTTCTCTTGGACAGGGTTTTAATGATGGGCTGGAGGAGCTGTGTAAGATCCAGAAGGCCTGGGCAATCCCAGACATGGAGCAACGGGACAAAATCCGCCGGGCACAGAAAACCATTGTGAAAGAGACCTATGGTGCCTTTTTGAATAGGTGAGACCTCCTGCAGCACTGTCCTCTCCTCTTTGGGTTTACTGAGGTCTTTGGGGCCTTGCATAGCCTGAGCAAGCCACTTTTCTATTGTCCCGTCTCAGCTTCTCTACTTTGCACACTAAGACATGCCCAAGCTGACCTTGAGTATTTGCAGACATCTGCTGTCACCCTGATTCCTTGGTCAATGAGCACAAAGCCCTGAGCCACCCTGGGCTGTTCATGTAAAACTTGTGAGGCCAGTTGTAACCAGGTCATTTACTCTACACAGGATACTCTGTCACTCGAGTGGGGTGTGCTGGAGTGGAGCTGATTTGTGACAGAGGAGGGACCAGTGGGTCTCTTTGCTGTGTTCCAGTTATTTGTCACCTGTTTTCTTTTGTAGATTTGGCAATGTGCCCTTCACCAAGAACCCTGAGAAATACATCAAATACCAGGTCGACCAGGTGGGGGAGATGATCGAGAAGCTGTTTGACACATCAGCATAAATTTCCAGCTGTTGTGAACTCTCCAGCTGCCAAGTACAAGCCAGTGCTCTCTCAGCAACCCTGGGGACTCCCTTCCCTTCTCCCCTGCCCCATTGTGGTGGGCAGGGTGTTATACTTGTATTTATCAGATTTATAAACCTGTGGAAACACTAACTCCTGGCTGTCTTTGCTCTGGGTCCATGGGATAAGGCAAAGTCTGCCCTGTGGGCTCCTATGTTGGCACATCTGCCTCACCTGGGTTTGTGTTAATGCCTTGATGTGCAGCAGACATGGGAAGGCTGTTTAAGAGCAAAAAGAAAAATACACGACCAAAAAAAGGCTGTATTAATATAGCCTTTTTGTTAAGGGCAGGAGGCTGTGAGCTCCAAATGGTGCCACCTGCTTCCCTGATGGGTTTTGGGAATCTCAGTTCTGTAGCATCCCAAATTATTTTCACATTGTTAATCTCAACTGTTATTTACTTCAGTGATGGGCCTCGATGCGGCTTCTGGGGTTTGGGGGTGCCTGGCAGGGCTGCAGTCCAGTCATGTACAGGGATGTTTTACCCCAAAACCAGACCTATATCAGTGCTCTGTTCCACGTGAGGCAGTGGGGTGATGGCAGGGCTTGCAGCTGTGACAGAGCAGTGAAAGCAGAGGGAGCTCCATTGTGGCCTGGCTGGGTGCTGCTCCTTATTGACCTGAGCCAGAGCAAGTGTTCCCATAGTAATTTCCACTCAGCACCATCCTCCCATCCCTGTTTTTGTTTGTCTCCTGTCCTTAAATCTGATGCATCTCTTCTCTGTAAGCAGCCAAGTCCATTCCCTTTGTTTAACCCGTGGGTATGCCATGAAGGGCAAGTGCTGCTCTCCCACGTGCCTTGGAGCATTCCTGGCAGGCTTTGATAGGGGAGCTGGACTCTGACACTTTGCACCAAGGCTTTTCAGAGCGTTGGAACACCTGTGTTGTACCTGTGGGCTCTGGCCAGGCACTTGCTGCTCCCCTCTCCCTCTCTCCTGCTGCCTGCTCCATTGTTTGCCTGTAACAATTGAAACACAGGGTTTCGTTTCCATAGAGCAAGGAGCACTCACAATCGCTGCTGCTTTGCAGTTTGGAGCAAAGGCATTATTCACCTGAGCAGTGTTTGCTGCTGTCTGATTAGCCCAGCAGTGGAAGGAAGAGCTGTTGGATGTTAGAACCTGGATGAGAGCACAGGTCGTGCTGTGGCAGACCCAGCTGCCTGCCTGTGCTGTGCCTCCTCAGACAGATGTTATTCAGGTAGCTCCTGCCCTTTCTGAACCCCTGACCTTCTCTTCCTCAGCCTGGTGTAGCAAATGCCTGAAAACAGCAGTTTTGACAGGCTTGTCCAGCCCAGAGCTGGACCACGGTGTGAGTTCCAGTCTTGACCACTGCACCTGACTGTTTTTATGTGTCTGACCGTGCAGAATCACAGTGCCAACACAAGAGCCCTCCCTGCAGAAACCTTCCTCCTGCTGTCAAATCTCAAATGTCTGTGGAAATCTGAGGTCTTGTACTTGCTGTTTTTAACCTCTGCCAGATCCAAGAGCCTCCGGAGGCTGGCAGGCGCCGGGCAGTGGTTTTATACATAAGCAAAGCTCTGCTTTTCTTGGAGTGTTTCATGGAGTGTTGAGTCTGCTGGATACACACCCTGACATTCACCAGAAGGAGCTGGATTCCATCTTTCTGGATCTGTTTCTGACACTGCAGCAGTCTGATATTAATTTCTTTCTTGAGGAGAGTGTGTGGAATTCATGCTGAGCTGTAAAACATGTTTTATTGCAGTTGATCCCAGGGCAAGGCAATTCACCCAGAACGGTCACAGGGAAAGGCAGGAGAGGGGAGGGGGAGCTTTGCCTGCAGCTTTACTTAAACACCTGAGCTTTTAGTGTGCAGGAGCTGAAATCCTCCCTGAGCTGATGCTTTTGTGCCAACCAGAGCCTAAAGAAAATGCATGAGATCGTTCCAAGGGTCTGGGATAGGGCCACATCCTATTCTCCAGAGGCTCTGGGAATGCCTCTGCATGGTCCCCACCAAAAAAGGCCTTTCTGGGCTTTGCTGTCAGTCTGTTGCCCCAGGAGAGCAGTACCAGACCAGGGCTGGGGGGCAGATGCAGCCAGAGATGGGATGTAAAATATCCTGCTCCCTCCGGGTCACTCCATTACCAACACTAGGAGCTGACTGCATTGTTTCTGTCCCAGAGATGCCCTGGCTTCATCTGGAGGAAGGAATGGGGATAGGAGGCTGCTGGGGGCTGAGAGCTGGGCTTGGTGATATCTGTGCAGTGAGGAGGAGCGGGAGGTGGTGATTCCTTGGGTGAACAGGTAACTTCTGCTGCTCCCCGGTGGGAATCAAGACTCTCATTTCCCTGAGTTAAAGGGAAACCTGAGCCACCTGGTCCCTGTTCCCTAAATCCAGCCTCCCACTCAGCTTGGCTGCAAGCATTCCCTCACTGTGCCTCTCTCTGCACAGGGGATGAATGTGGGGAGCCAGACCTGCTTTGGGAGCAGCAGCACGTTTTTCCTGAGCCAGGGTGGGAGCGGGGGAGCCTCCAGGCTGAGCTTGTGTCCAACACTGTGCAGTGCCAGGGGAGGGCTCCGTGTGCTCCCTGGCTTTTTATGGTAAGGAATGTGTTTGCAACACGTTAATTAAGAGCGACCATGGTGGCCAGCACAGCCTGACCCTCTCACAGCTGAGCCCTTCATGCCCCTCAGAGAGCTGAGAGTGCAGCCTGGAGTCATGCTGAGACCATGGCAAGGGGCCGCAGATGGGGCTGAACCCCCTCTGCCTCCCCTTTTGCTTCCCCCAAGGCTCCTGTGGGGTCTGACACCCTTCCCTCACCTCCTGTTCTGCTCTGACACAGGGAATGTGTCTCTAATACCCAAGGTTTTGGGGCCAGAGCCCCATTTCTCCCTTGTTTATTTTTTATCTGCCCAGCACCCATGCTGGGGGCTGTGCCGGGGCCTGGGGGTGCTATCTGCTGCCTCCTCAGACTGGGGAGCAAATTTGGCAGAGTAAGTATTTGAAAACAAATCCACAAACCAAAATAACTTCTCTGACCCTAGTGATAAATCTGTGTGGAAAGCTCACTGGAAAGCTCACACTGAGGTTTCAGCCAAGGGTCCCTCATCTCCCTGCCCACTCTTGGGCTTGATGGGAGCTCAGTTTAGCCTATTCATTTTTCACTTCCAGTTAAATATGCTTTTAGTAAATTTTGACTGGAACATAGGGACTTGCAGTGCTCTTAATTTAAGATAAAACCTCCCAAGGGAATGGACCAGGAGCCCATTTCTCTCAGCTGGGAGCATGGTGAGTGTGAGCAGATCCTGATGCTCTTGTCTTTTCCATCTGGACCTGATATGCTCTGTTATTTGAGAGAGGAAGTAGCTTCTAAATACGGTTTTGTGTTGGCAGCCTAACCTTGTGTTTGCCCTTGGAGGGCTCATCAAGGCAGGGGCTGGGTGTGAGGGCGATGGTTTCCTCCTCAGAAGAGTAGGGACAATGTCAGATAAGCTGGAGGGGGCTTTTTTTCTAATTCTGAATTTGTAGTAAACAGTGTAATGATGTGGCCCAGGCTTCACTCTTACAGCCTGCAGCCAAGTGAGGCTCAACTGATGGGTGAAGATGCATAAAATGAAGAGGGGTGTTGGATGTGTCACAACACAGAGCCCTGACCTTGCTGTCTGACCATTACCAAGCCCCTCTCTGCTCCTGTGGAGGGTGAGAGCATGTGAGCCATGTGCATGTCAGAGGGGATTTGGGGGTGCTGGAGGCAGCACTGAGGTGCAGCCCCCCAGGCTGGGAGCTGTGCAGAGCCTGCCCCCAGCCTGCTGTCACCCTTTGGGACCTCATTGCTGACCAGTGACCAGAAATAAGCAGGTGCCAGTGGTGCCCACGGCCTGGGAGAGGGGTCACAGCGATGCTTTGGGCTGGGAGCTGAGTTAGGGGTGTCCTGGGATGTGTCTTCAAAGGGGTCATAGCTTGGCTGAGCAGCTCTAGAGCTGTTAGCAGGGTAGGGCAGGGTCGGCCATGGGCTTGGGAAGCTGTTGGAAAGGCTGGGGTGGGATGGATGGGGGAGCAGAATCAGTGTCTCTGACAGGGGGCATGGGGATATTGCACCCCATGCCATGCCAGCACAGGGACCTGTGCCCTTGGGCAGTGCAGAGATGGTGGGCCAACATCTCTATCCCCAAGGTGAGTAGATTGAACCCCTCAGTGTGTGTGGGATTCATTGGAGGCAGATCCTGTGGCTCTCAGAGCAGAGGTAGATGAGGGCATGAGGAAAGTAAGGCTTTTAGCTGTGTTTGTGCAGCTGCTTCAATGTTTTCCCTGGCTGTGAAGGGTTGAGCAGGGAGATAAATGCAGATGTAATTAATGGAGCTGCTTATATGCTGCTCTCTGTGACTTATGCTGGGAACAGGACTAGACTAAATATCACCATTACTGATAGGAGGAGGTGGCCAATTTATGGCCCTCTCTGTGGGGAGAGGAAGATCTGGTTATAATAACACTCAGCAGGGGAAAAGAAATGTTTTACAGTCAAAAGCTTCTCAAGAAAAAAAGGCCAAGCACTGGGGCTGGGTGGAGGAGGGCTGTGTCAGGACCAGACCCCCAGGGAGAGCAAGGGTCCTGTATGGAAATACGCACCCCAGTCCTGAAGAGCTCTGCCATGGGGATTCACAACAGTGAAATCTGTGCAGACAGAATTAGATCCCCTGTAATGGCAATTTATAGAGACCTGACTTTCATGGGGGGCTGTTTGGGTTCACAGCTGGGAATTGTAGGGATGCACAGCACAGCTAAAACCGGCTCCCTTGCACTTTGGCCACCACCTCTGGCTGTGCTCTGCCACGGGGTTTTCAAAAGGGTGACTTGATCCTGGTCCCGTGACACTCTTCTGGTAAACAAAAGGAAGGATTTCACTTCCAGCCCTTGGCTGGTGGCAGTCACAGGGCTCAGGCACCCGTGGAGCCTTTGCAGGGTTAAGAGGTGGGAGAGGGAATCTCAGCAGCCTCTTGTGGGCAGCTGCACTCAGCGGGTGCGGTGACATTCCGCAGTGCCCCACTCCAGGGATGTGCTCGGGCATCACCCATATCCTCCATCCCCCATCAGCTTCCCTGCATCCAGCAGGGCCCACCACCCCCCAGCCTCTCCTCCACTGAAGCTGTGGGGCTTCCCAAAGGAGCTGGACACGGCAGCTGGGATGGAGGGGCTTTATTGAGGCTTCCCTGGCTTGCTGGGCACCCCCAGGTCTCACACAGCCCTGGCTGTCCCACCTCAGGGAAGCAGTGTCAGTGCCCTGCTTGTCCCCACGAGCACCTTGCCTGCTGGAGATGCTGAGCTGTCCCCAGGCTGTCCAAATGCATTAAAATCCTTTCCCTGGCGTGGGTCCATGGCTGTGCTTCCCTAGCAAACAACCTCCCTCCCCTTGGTCCTTGGTGACCTTCTGCGCTTCACTCCTGGATTTTCCTACCTGAGCTGGCTTTGTGCCCAGTGCTGCCCCGGGATGCAGCTCCTAAACCAGGATACAAACAAACCACATTTTCCAAATGTCCCTTAAAAATGTACCCACAAGCTCCAGGTGCTGTGCTGGTTGGAGGGGCCAGAGCTTTTCACAGGCTCTGGGCGTAGATGCAACAGGGAGTAAGTCCATCCATGACAGAGGAACGGGTGCTTACACATGGCAGTGGATTTTTGGGTTTGATCTCTCTGCTCTCAGCAGGTGCTTGGTGGAAGCAAATCCTGTCCTTGGTTGGTTCTTGGCTGAGTTTGTATCAGCAGCATCACAGTCATGATATCTGGATGCATTTGAATGAAAAGTGTTCAACTGGACACATTTCAACCCAAAACGTAGCCCAGCCCCAGGCCTGCAATGCTGCAGGAGACTGCAAAGCCGTGGGGTGGGAGCTGCTAGCTGACATTGAAGGTGACAGAGGAGCCATCTGCTTCCTGATGCTGCCCCTCCAGCCCTGCCTCCCCCCAGGGCTGTGCGGGGACCCTGCAGCGCGCAGCCGAGCGGCCGGGCAGGGCTTGGCTCAGCTGGGTCACCTCGCTGAGCTCTGCCTCCAGCGTGCTGACCGTGTTGGTGGCCTGGGCCGCGTGCACCTTGTGCGCTGCCTTCTTGCGCAGGAGGCAGCTGAAGATCTTCTTGAAGCCCTTGCGGAAGTGTTTGGAGACCAGGGCGTAGACGATGGGGTTCACACAGGAGTTGGCGTAGGAGATGACGTGCGAGAGGATGCGGAGCACGTACGTGGAGTGGTTGAGGGGGAAGTACCCGAACCACACGCAGAGAATGACCAGGTGATGGGGCAGCCAGCAGAGGCAGAACAGGACGGCCACAATGATGATCATCCTGGTGACCTTCCTCTTGGCCTTCTTGGACTCCGACATGTCTTGGAGAGGGTCCACGGACCGCCACAGGTAGCGAATAGTCCGCACGTAAGTGAGGCTCAGGATGAGCACGGGGATGATGTAGCTGAAGATGAAGGTGCAGATGTCCATGATCTTGCGCTGGGAGATCTCCCAGATGGGGTGGCAGACAGTCAGGTTAGCCAGCTGGAACTCCTGGTAGTAGCTGAGGTAAGGGCCCGAGAAGATGAAGGAGAGCCCCCAGATGAGACAAATGGCCAGGAGGGCGTTCCTGGGTGTCCTCAGCTCCCTGGAGTGCAGGGGGTATCGTATGGCCAAATACCTGCACGGGAAAGGGAGAGGGACATGCTGCAGTGCTGGGGAGAGCACAGAGAGAGCATCGCCAGGAGCAGGTTGGACAGAGGGCAGAAATGATGGATTTGAGCTTTCCAGGGCAGTTAGTCACACAACTGATTCCCTGGTGCTTCTTAGGGACCCTGCAGCACAAAGGACTGAGGAAAATTCTCCCCCTGACCTTGTCCCATCACCCTCTGCTCTTGGCAGTGGTTGTGGGGACAATGGGGATGGTCCCATTCTGTCCCGCCCCTAATCCAACAGACCCTCACTTCACCATCAGTGTCTGGCACAAGTGATTGGAGCAGTGAGGATACAAAGGCAGGAGTAAGTGCCCGGGATCCCCAGACACAGCATTCCTTGTACTGGCACACGTGAGAGCACCTCACCCCTTTTCAGTTCTGTAATTAGCTGGTCCCTTAATTACACCCAGATCTGAGGCTTGTGCAAGCCCTCCCTTGCTCAACACATCTATTCCCTCTGCTCTGTGGGATACAGGGGGAGAGGCAGCCCCTGGATGTGTTTTAGCTCCTGGGGGTGCCCTCAGCAGCCAGTGCAGGGCTGTGCTGGGATGGCAGGACACATCCAGCCGGGATCCAGGGCCTCCCAGGGGACTGGCACATGGACTTTCCACATCCCACCTCGCAGGGTTTGGGCACTGAGTGGAGCAGCACCAGGAGCTCCCGATCTCTTGCTTGCTGCAGGGTCATAACTCACCGGCCCTTGCAGAGGCAGGGACTGAGGTAAAGCACAGGCAGGAGCACCAGGCTTCCCAGGAAAACCCACCCTGGAACTGGCTGGGATAACCACTGGGACAAAGGACAGCAACAGGACAGAAAGGGGCTTTTTGCTAATAGAAGGGGAGGGTGGGAAAATCAGTGGGAAAATCAGTGAAAATCAGCTCAAACATCTCAGTTTTTTCTCCTCAAGGTCTGCCTGCTTTGCCAGGGGCTCTTGGGAGGGTAGGGGCTCTCTTCATACATCCCAGGAAGAGCCAAAGCTGCACAGGGACTGAGCTTTGCTTCTTTCTCATTTTTCATTCCCACTTCACTGCCAGGGCCGTGGCCAAATTCCAGTCCTACAGCTTTGGGGTCTGAAAGCTTCCTCCAGCTGGGCAGTGGGGCCAGGGATCCCCATCCAGCCCTCTGCAGCACCAGCTCTTTGCACTTCCTTGCATGCATCAACTGGGAAATGCTCCTTGATTCCCCCGGGAGACCACAGCAGTCAGGATTTAGCTCCAGGGGAATTTGTCCCCTCCCTGCCCTGGTGGGATCCAGAGAAAGGGGAACCTCAGGATGCAGGCAGCCCCCCCCATTCCCTTTCTTACCTGTCGAGGGAGACGGTGGCCAGGGTGAAGCTGCTGGCGTACATGGTGAGGTAGATGAAGAAGTGCACGGCCTTGCACATGAAGGGTCCGAACACCCATCCCTCCAGGGTGTAGATGGTGGCTTGGAAGGGGACGCAGAAGAGGATGAAGCAGAGGTCGGCCACCCCCAGGTTGAGGATGAAGAGGTTGGTTGTGCTCTTCACCTGCCCGTTGCGCAGCAGCACGGCCAGGACCAGGCTGTTGCCCACGGTGCCCACGAGGAAGATGATGAGGTACACGAGTGGGATGATCATGGACTCGGGCTGCCAGCCCCCCCCAGAGCCCGCCAGTGAGCCGTTCATGGCCGGGAGTGCACGGCCAGGGGCTAGAGGGGGCAGCGTGCGTGGAGAAGGCACCGGAGGGACACACAGGGTGAGGGGGTGCACAGGGAGATCAGTGTGGGGTGCACCAGGGATTGCACGGGAAAGGGGGTGCAGGGAGAGCACGCTGGGGAGCACAGAAGGGATGCACGGGAAAAGGGGGTGCAAGGAGACTGCAGCGGGGAGCGCACCAGGGATGCACGGGAAGGGGGAGAACGGTGAAAGGGGAGCACGGAGAGTGCACGGGAGCCGCACGGGAAAGGGGGTGCATGGGGAGCGTGCGGGGGTCCCGCCGGGGCGCACGGGGAGCCGGCGGGGGTGCGGGGGAGACGCGGGGGAGCCGGGCGTCCTTCACCTCCTCCGGGTCTGCGGGAGCCCGCGGGCGCTCGGGGCGGCTCCGGCGGGGCGGCTCCGCGCTCCGTGCGCCGGCGGAGCGGGGGGGCCCGGGGGGCTCCGGGGCGCGGCTCCCGCCCGGCCCCGCGCATCGCGCCCCGGGGAGGGGATGCCGACCCCGCTCCCCTCGGGGAGCTGAGGGGCTCGGGCCGGACCGGGTTTGCCCTGGGGTGGGGGTGAAATGTCAGTCACTGCTGTTACCCCTCCGGAGGGGCTGGGGCAGCCGGGCTGGGCACCCCAAAGGGAGCTGGGCACCCAAAGGGAGGCGTCTGCGGGGGTTTTCTTATCGCCTCCCCTTTAGTAGTCACTGAAAGAGTGTTTGTTCAGCTCCAGGGGCTGCAGGGCTGGTTTTTAGGAATGGGGGTCCTCTGCCTGCGAATGTGTCCACATTGTCCAGCGGGCATCTGAATCCTCGCACCAAAACACCCGAGCTGAGCCCAGGTTTTCAGGAGAAACTGAATTTCTCCCCACGGCTGGGAGAAGAGCGTGATACATTGCAGCGAGAACAAATCTTTTTCGTGTCGTGTCTTCTTCCTGCAAAATTGCCTTTTTGGTCCCGCACAGATGGAAGCCTTGGGACGGTGCAATCAGCTCTCCAAGGACTCTTGGTCTGACCCCACCCCAGCCTGCCTTGTTTTGCTTCTGTGGAGAGAGAAATACTTAATGCATCAATTACTCCTGTAACTAACTCAGTCCACAGCTTCTCCGTTCTCTTAATGGGCGTTCGGAGCTGAGCCCGCCGTGCTGGGAGCTCTGGGGACACTCACAGCCCTGTGACACGGCCACCACAGCACACGGGGCCCTTTCCACCCTCGGCTGCCCACCAGGAGCCCCACAAAGCCAGCTCCCGTTTGGAGGTGAGCAGACCCCTTTGGGGTGAGGATGCTCCGTGTTCCTGATGACATCCCACAGGGGAAAGCAGGCGATTAGGAGCAGCACAGGGGAAAATCGGCCACCCCGCAGGGCTCAAGGAGCTGCTGAGACACGGAGCGCAGCTCTGCCTTCCTCTCCTGATCCCAGACCGCCCTCTTGTCCCCAGGAAGCCACTCCCGTGCCACATCCCCGGCCACGACCATAGGGATTGCTAGGAAACTCGTGGGAAAGCCTGGCCCCAGGGAGGTTTCACCCTGTGGGCCCTGCCCTGTGTCCTCAGATACCACAGGGGGTTTGGATTTTGGTACTGGTGTCGTCTTTGGTCAGCCAGCAGAGAGGCTGGGTCCACCCTTATGCTGCAGAGTAAGATTATTAAAAAACAAAAAAAAAACCAAAAAAAAACAAAACCAAAACAAAAAAAAACCTAACAAGACAAAAACAAACAAACAAACAAACAAAAAACCAAAACAAAAAAAAACCACCAGGGAAAACACTCAGTTTCTTCCCAAATAGCAGTAAAACTCGAAAGTAGCAGGATAAAAATAAATAGCAGCAAAATATATTCTTGTCCTGAGACCCAGATGAGTTATTTGGGCAGGTGTGCAGGAGGATGATCCAGATCCCCAAAAGCAAGATCCTCTGGCCAAAATCAATAGGAAAAGGCCAAAATCAATAGGAAAGGGCACGCTGTGGGGCTGGCAGGCCTTGCAGGCTGCAGGGCTGGCTGGCAGAGGGATGTGAGTGCCTTTAACTCTGTGGAATTGTTCTCTGCAGCAGTCCCTGTGACACCAAAGGCAGCTCAGCCTCGCTGCAAGGCTCCCCTCAAGCTCTGCAGGTTTGTGTGACCCTCCTGCCCCTGTTCTCCTGCACAGAACCAGCTGTGCAGGGGGAATTCACACACCCAGGCAGTGGCTGATGGCTTTATCCCCCATTTCGATTCCAGAGGAATACAGAGGAGCAGCAAAGTTTTGTGCCAGTGTGCAAGAAAGGTGATGTGGCAGAAATGTTCCTGTGCCACACCTGCTGGCTGTCCTGACACTGGAATAGGTCCTTTGGGGTGCTTTTTGGCCATCTGAGGGTGGGTGCTGCCGTGCCAGCCTAAGCCAAACCTGTCTGAACTGCCACAGCTGCAAGAGAGGAGCTGTTGTTTGTAAAATAGGCTTTAATTGCTGTGCCTGCTTAGTTCAGCATCCTCCTGGAGCACGGTTTGGTTCAGATAGGGAATGAATCCCTGGGAGATGCATTTGGAGCCTGGAGCAGTTTAAAAGATGTGCACAGAATGCTGCCACTTGAGGACATGGTTGATTTTTATTTCTTTTTTTTTTCTTTTTTTTTTTTTTTTTCCCTTGAGATTTGCTGTCTGTGAAAAGAAAGAAGTTTGAAATCAGGAATAACAGGTCACAGCCCTTGGAAGGGGAGAGTAGCCGAATTGCTTCTGGTAGTGAGACAGCAAAGTGCAGCCAGGCAGGCAGAGCCCAAGGCTGGCAAAGTTGGGTCTGGGGGCACGAGCAGCTCCTGGAGCAGTTTATATCCATAAACCCTTATAAGGGTTTATGTAAATATTACCATTAGGTGCTCAAATAAATTTGGTGTTTGTCCCGAATGAGGAATTCAACCCCACGTGAAAAGGACCTGGTCGAAAGTGCTTACACCACGAAATAGCTCCGGGATGAGGCGAGAAAACGGCAGTCTCTTCTTTCCCGGGTGCACAGCCCGAAGGGGATAAGGCGGCCGGAGTTTTGTTTTCAGTGCTTAGCCCGGGGGAATTTAAAGCCCCTCTCCCCAAGGGCTGCCCAGAGCAGCAGGCTCGCAGTGTCCCGGGAAGGGGCAAAGGGATGGAGGGAGAGGCTCCCCCGGGACTGCCGCAGCAGCAGCGGCATCGCCAAGTGTGGGGTCATCCTGGGGGGGTCACGGTGGGGGGCTGACCTGGGGGCTGATTTTGGGTCAGTTCTGGGGCGGGTGGGGCTGATTTTGGGCTCAGCATTGGGGGGCGGCCCTGGGGCAGAGCGCTGTGACGGAGCTGGGGGCTCAGTCCGGGGTGGATGAGCGGGACACGGGCAGGAGGCCGCCGGGAGCCCCCAGTCCCGATCCCCTGTCCTGGATCCCCTAGTCCCAATCGCTGTCCCGGATCCCGATCCTGGTTCCCAATGCCTGTCCCGGATCCCCCCAGTCCCGATCCCCTTCCCAGATCCCCGATCCCAATTCCTGCTCCCGATTCTGATCCCTGTCCCTGATCCCGATCCCTGTTCCCAATCCCTGTCCCGGGTTCCCGATCCCTGTCCTGGATTCCAATCCCAGATCCCTGATCCCCGTTCCCGATCTCTGTCCCGGGTTCCCGATGCCTGTCCTGGATTCCGATCCCGGATCCCTGTTCCCGATTCCCGATCTCTGTCCTGGGTTCCCGATGCCTGTCCTGGATTCCGATCCCAGATCCCCGATCCCCGTTCCCGATCCCTGTCCCGGATTCTCGATGCCTGTCCTGGATCCCGATCCCGGATCCCCGATCCCTGTTCCCGATTCCCGATCCCTGTCCCGGATTCTCGATGCCTGTCCTGGATCCCGATCCCGGATCCCCGATCCCCGTTCCCGATTCCCGATCCCTGTTCCCGATTCCCGATCCCTGTCCCGGGTTCCCGATCCCGGATCCCCGATCCCTGTTCCCGATTCCCGATCCCTGTCCCGGGTTCCCGATGCCTGTCCTGGATCCCGATCCCGGATCCCCGATCCCTGTCCCGGGTTCCCGATGCCTGTCCTGGATCCCGATCCCGGATCCCCGATCCCTGTCCCGGGTTCCCGATGCCTGTCCTGGATCCCGATCCCGGATCCCCGATCCCTGTTCCCGATTCCCGATCCCTGTCCCGGGTTCCCGATGCCTGTCCTGGATCCCGATCCCGGATCCCCGTTCCCGATTCCCGATCCCTGTCCCGGGTTCCCGATGCCTGTCCTGGATCCCGATCCCGGATCCCCGATCCCTGTTCCCGTTCCCGGCGGCCCCCGCGCGGCCGCTCGCGCCGCTCCCCGGCCCGTGATGCACCGCGGCCGCGGCCCCGGTGCAAGATGGCGGCGGAGCGTCAGGGAGGCGGCGGCGGCCGCGGGGCCGGGGCGGAGGAGAACAAGGAGCACAAGGACGGCAAGGACAACAAGGAGAACGAGCGGCCGGCGGGGCCTCAGCCCGGCGGCCTCGGCGATAGCCTGGGCCTGGAGAGCATCCTGCGCAGCGGCGGCGGGGGGACGTGGCAGGCCCGGCCCCGTGGGCGGCGGGGGGACGTGGCGGCAGCGCGGGGCTCGCAGGGCCCGGGCGGGCAGGGAGGGCGGGCGGCGGGGACTCCCCCCGGTGCGGCCTCGGGCCCCGTGCAGGGGCACCCCGGAGGTGCGGGCGGTGCTTGCCTGGGCAGTGTGAGGGTTTGGTTTGGATAAAACGGGCCGGCTGGCTTTCCCGATTTATGGAACTGCGCTCTACCCGGGCTACGTCTCCTTCCGAACCGCGTGACAGCTGGCGTCAGTCTCCACAGCGGAGCTGTGTGCTGAGCCCTGTGCTTCAGGGCACGAGCAGGGCACCCGTGAGCAGCTCGTGGTGATGCTGCAGCTGCAAGGGAGCAGTAATAGATACAAAAACCTTAACAGGTGCGCTGAGGTGGCAGACTGGCTCCTGCAGATTCAGTGCTTCTGAAATCTCGGCGTGGAAAGCTCATGGAGGTTTTGTAGGTGAAACTTGGATGTGAAACCAGTTCAGCTGCACAGCTGTGATAGAGCTGAGTTTTATCTCCTGGGTCAGAGGGAGACCAGGGGGAAATCAGGTTGCAGATTTCCACGTGGCATATGGCAGGTGTTGTGTAGTCAGTAACTGTGGAGGAAGGTGCAGACATAGCGGTTGCCCTGGGAATGTCTAAGTCAATGAAAAAATAAAAAACTCAAGGGGATATGAATTCAGCAAGTAACTGTGCAGTATAAAAGAGAGTCTGAAAAAAATCTTGGGTAGAGAGCAGGGATGAGGGGGGCTGTGTTGAGAAACTGCAGTTCGACTGGGTTGTTCTGCAAATATAGAATAATTCAGTGTAATAACTGTTGGTGTAGGGTTTTATTACTTCAGAGACTTTCTTTTAGGTGTTGTCCCAAGAAAACGTTTTGACAGACATCTGGCATTTTAAACTTTAAACGTTTGGTGGTTTCTTTAGGTGTAGTTGTAGTTTTTCTTTTGCTGGGGTTGTTGTACAGTCTGGTTTTCTGTTGTGGGTTTTCTTTAATAGCTTCTTGATAAAGCTTAAAAGGGAAATTTTAGGATATGAATATATATAGCACAAAGATTTCTTGTGTGTGGTGAAGATTTTATTTCACAAAATAACCTGCCTTGTAAACTGAATGAGAAACATCAGATTTACTAGAATGTGGCATGGTTTTGTTTGGTAGGAACAACTGAGGGAATAAAGGAAGTGCAGGAACTCTGCAGATACACTGAAGGATGTGGAGACTGGATGGAAATGCTGGAGTGATGGTGCCCCAGGTCACAGGGCAGTGCTTTGTGTCACAGATATTTATTGCAGCAAGACTAGAGACGTGCTGGAAAATGGAGGAAAACAGCCCTGGAGTTATTCCCAAAAGCTCTTTTTATGAGGTTCTGTGCTCAGAAGGCACTTTGTTTGTGGAAGCTGTGCTGGGGAGGCAGCAGTGGTTCTGTTCAGGGTATTTTTATCCTTTTCCTGAGCGAGGGGACATTGCAGGGCAGGAAAGCTTCTCTACCTCAGTTTTTCCTACAAATCTGTGTCACAAGCGTGGCTGGGGAGGTCCTGTAGCCAGGCTGGGGCAGTCAGGTGTGTTATCCTGGACGGGTCCTTGTCCCAAAAGGAGCTCTGGTGACAGCAGCACTCCCGTGGATGTCTGGAGGAGCTGCTTGAGGTTTGTCTCGGCCTCTCCTGACAGGCAGGAGCTCTGGAGAGAGCCGTGCACTCATGAGGTGCTTTAGAACCATCAGCTCTCTGCTTTTAGGAGGTTTTGGGGTGCCCCACTGTTCAAAGTGTGTTTGTCTCATGGGATCTGTGGGGTTCCCTGCTGTTGTTTTGGGGTGGAAGGAGGAGCTGGTGCCAGCTGCACTGTAAGTGTGCCTTAACGCGAGCCGCAGTCCTGCAGATCGTGAAGGAGTCACAGCAGCAGCACGGCCTGAGGCATGGGGACTTCCAGAGATACAGGTGAGTGTTGGGGGCTGCTCCTGGGGCTTGGCTTCACTTCATTTAAAATGTAACCCCCCTGCAGCAGGCAACAAAACCTATCTGCCAGGTGAAAACCCCTGTCAGGCTGTTCCATGTGGGGCCCTGTGTGCTGATCTCCCTTGGCTGTACTGGGCTGTGGCTGTGCAGGGTGGCTCTTGCATCTCCATTGCCCATAGGAGCTTGTGTTCACACCTCCCTGATAGACACTGTACTCCTCCAGAGCTCAGAGTTCAATAAACACACATAAAGCAGTTAGTAGTGAGCACATCACTCTCAATTTTCAAGATAATGAATAACTATGTGTCTTCTTACCTTGTTTTCTATTAATTGCTGCTTTACAGGTAGTTTTTGAGCTACCATATGTCACATACGGATTTTTAATTGCTAAAACATTGCCTGGTACAGCCTTAATATTTTTTTCCTATTTGGCTAGAGCAATAAACAGAAGCAGAGTTGTCCTTTGGCCAAACTGACTGTGGTTGTCTTTTTTTAGGGGTTATTGCTCCCGCAGGCTGAGGCGGCTCCGCAAAACTCTCAACTTCAAGATGGGCAACAGACACAAGTTCACTGGGAAGAAAGTAACTGAAGAGATTCTCTCAGACAACAGGTACAGGGACTGGATGGATCTGAGAATTCAGTATGTTTACTGAACAGTTTCCTTTCAGTAATTTCTGTGGCACGTGCAATATCATCCAAAACATTTCTTTTCAGAGATGTGTGTTGTTGATATTAATAAAAGTTCAGGCTGTAGTGCAGGATTTGAGACACTGCTCAGATCCAGCTTCAAACAGTGGGACAAGAAGGAGCAGCAACAGCCTGTTCCTTCTTTTCCCTCATAGTTGCTAAAATGGATTCTTTTCATAATTAGTAAATTCCTGTGATATTGAAGAGGAAATGCTTATTCAGGTCTGTTGTGAGGTAGCCGTGGGAATGATGGTAATGTAAATGGTGTAGCCAGCAAGGTTGTGGTTGGAGATACAATCCTTTCTGTTTGAACAGAAATACTGCACTGCAAGTTTTACTTAAATCTTCTAAATTTGACAGAATGCTCACCTGATAGAATATGCGGAGAGTAGCCAGGATTGGGTTCACTTCCCATCTTTTAGGAATATTTGAAATGTTTCCTGTCTCGTCTTTTCTTGTGGGAAAACTACACATGATGTAGTTTTTCTACATGAAAACTACATTCACCTGTGTTGTTAAGAACATATTGAACTAGTTTTAAGAGTGGCCTGAAATGATAAATCCCTTGTGTTTTAGTGTCTGTGGTACTACAGAATGGTAGCTAATTTTGTTCCTCAGTGCAATTACCAGTTGCACTTCTGAGTGAGAAACACAGGAGAAACTAGTCAAGAATAACTAGACTTTGTGTGCTTAGTACTTTAAGAAGTAAAAGTATCTGCCTCTTACTAACCATGCTGCACTTCTGCTGCTGAGCTTGGTAGACCAAATGGCAAAGAGCTGGTGGTGGATGCAAGTCTTGTCTGAGTGTCATTATTGTCCCATGGCAGGTATTTGCTGCTGATCCTGATGGATGCAGAGAGGGCCTGGAGCTATGCCATGCAGCTGAAGCAGGAGGCCAACACAGAGCCCCGCAAGCGCTTCCATCTGCTCTCGCGGCTGCGCAAGGCTGTGAAACACGCCGAGGAGCTGGGGAGGCTCTGTGAGAGCAACAGGGTGGATGCCAAGACAAAGCTGGAAGCTCAGGTAACCACTGATACTTTCATCTTGTTATGCAGCAAGGGCTGAACAAGAAACCTTTGGAATTTGGGGTGAAGAAATAATTACTATCTCTCAATAGATAATAAAAGTACAAAGAATTGAGAGCAGCTAAGATGGTGCAACACAGCCTAAGAAACTGCTTATCTACTGAGTTACCTTTTTGTTAAATGCGCTGAAGTAACCACCTAGAATGCAAGATTTGGGGGTTCAGTTCCTGGAAAACAGGAAACAACTCTTGTGACATCTTTGAACAGCAGTGCTGTACTCAGTTAATTAAACTGCCATTGTATAGCATATTGCTGGGAAAAAAAAAGCTGTGTGACATTAGTGGGTCATTGCATAACAAGCAAGAAACAGCTTTAATTTCTGGGTGATCTTGTCTAGTGGAAAGTGTCCCTGTCATGGCAGAGGGGTTGGAACTAGGCAATCTTTAAGCTCCTTTCCACTCCATTCTGTGATTCCATTTTATGATTCTGTGGTTCCTTAGAAATGCAGCAGAGTCAGTTAAAGGAGAAGAGGTAGGTAGCTGTAGCCTGTCATCCAAATCAGTTGTCTTCTGTGGGAAGCCCCAACGAAAAGGGAAAAGCTTAGTCACCCACTGCAGGAGTCACAGCAGCCTTTCTGCTAAAGGTGGCACCTTTAGGCTGTTGATGGTGGGGAAGTGACCTTGCCCTCGCTCTGTGTGCAGGCGTACATGGCTTATCTCACCGGGATGCTTCGCTTCGAGCACCAGGAGTGGAAGGCAGCAATGGAGGCTTTCAACAAATGCAAGTGAGTCCCTCACTTCACCAGCTTCCTTCAGGAAATAGTGTTGGATCACTTTAGTTATGTACATAACTAAACTAACATAACTAACCTTGTGCGTTGTTAATTGTGCTTAACTGGGAGGTGCTGCTGAAGAAATAGCATCCTCCAGAGCACAGACACAAAGTGTTCCCGTAGGATAGCACCTCACAAGTGACACACACTGCAGTGTTAATATTTGTCCTTTGCTGTAGGACCATCTATGAAAAGCTGGCCAATGCTTTCACAGAAGAACAAGCTGTGCTGTATAACCAGCGTGTGGAGGAGATCTCGCCCAACATCCGCTACTGTGCCTACAACATTGGTAAGGGAAGGGGGGCTTCTTCTGTTTCCAGGAAAGCAATACTGATTTAGTTAAACCCTGGTCTAAGTGACATTGAGGCCATAATATTTTGGGCAAATTCTGTTTATGTTTTGGGACAGTTTAACAATGCAGAAAGGGCATCATTTTGCAACAGCGCCTGTGGTTATGTGTAGAAAGACAGAATAACTGTTTGTGGTAGCTTGCCTGTGAGGTCAGAATAAAATTGTAAGCTTGTCCCTAAACTGCCAGTATAAAATCTAATGATTAGTTTTGGTATATGAAAGTGATTTTGAAGTCAAATGGAAACATGATCTCAATTTGTTGATTCTCTCAGGTGACCAGTCTGCCATGAATGAGTTGATGCAGATGAGACTGAGGTCTGGTGGCACTGAAGGTCTTCTTGCAGAAAAACTGGAGGTAATTTATTTGCATGCCTCAGCTTGAAATATTCATTATTACTGTGCTGAGCATGAATATTGCTGCAGCAAACCATTCAAGAGCCAAAATGGAACAGAAGTGAGCAAGCAAACGTAGGCTCTGTGAGAAGCAACACTTTCCCAAAAAGCCCTTTGATTTCAAAGTAGTCAAGTCTTAACATGAATTCAGGAGGTTCAGTTTTGCATCCCTGTAAATTCAAGCTCCTAAGTTCGGTGTGTTCTGTGCAGGCACTGATCACCCAGACTCGGGCAAAGCAGGCGGCCACGATGAGTGAGGTGGAGTGGAGAGGGAGAACCGTCCCAGTGAAGATTGACAAAGTGAGGATCTTCCTGCTGGGGCTGGCTGACAATGAGGCAGCAATTGCTCAGGTAACCCAGCAGCCCTCCCCATCCTGCCCTTCTAACCATCCTCTTTCCTTCTGTGCAATACCTGGTACCTGAACTAAAAGCTTTTGAGTAATCTCATTTTTTCAAACTTGGGGCTGGAAGGCTGAAGGTAAAAGTGGAGGAATACTGATTATAACCCAAAGCTGAAGTGTTGGCTGGGGATAGCTCTCACAGTCTGCTGAGTGGAGTAGTCTGGGAGATCTGTTCTGAGTATTCCTGCTCCTTGGAACATTCTGTGCTGCCTTCCAGCAGCAGGGTGATAACCATTATTATTAGTACATCACTTGGAAATGAAGGCTACATTTTTAAGAGTAATTAGTTTTGAATTGTTCTTCTAATTTCTTTAAGCATCTTGCTCAAATGTTCCAACTTCAGAGTAGCCAAAATGAAAATACCATTTGCCAGGTGTAGCAGGTGCTGTTCCATTCTCTTATTGACTTACAAATATCTTCAAAAGCAGGAAGTGGATTAATAAATGTCAGGATGTAAATCAATTTCACATGTAATGGTTCTGAAACACTTCATAGAATCATGGAATATCCTGAGTTGGAAAGGACTCACAAGGATCATTGAAGTCCAGTTCACTGGAACTTGCAGTGGTACATACAATTCATGTCTTTAGTATTGTAGTCAAGTTTTCCACATGTAGTTTTTTTCCTTGGAAGTGGTGACCAGATGAGGTATCCTGCTTTTCACTGGCTGCATACACACTCAGAGTTTGAAAAGGCAGTGAAAGGATTTTCAGTAACAACTCTTGCCACTAAAAATGGGATTTTTGCAGCCTTAAAAACCTTTTATCACTAGGAGAATAAGAATGATAAATAAAAATAAATAAAACAAAAGCCCTACAGAGGGTTAAGACCAGAGCAGGGGATAGTGGTGAGAGGAGTGTGATTAGGATAAACAGGATGTGGCTGGGTGGGAAACCTGAGTGTTACCCATAATGTTAGGAATTGGATGTTGCTGAATGGATTTGGTTTCAGGAAGCACATAAGTGTGGCCAGCAGGTGGAAGTACAGCTCAGAGTTCCTTCATTTAACTTCCATCCTGGCAGCTGACAGTTGGACTTCTTCAGTTTAGTTGCTCTCTAAAGTAGTGGCAGAACAGCCTGAATTTGTTCTCATCTTGCTTTGCGTTCCTGGGAAGCTCAGACTAAGCAGAGGAGTTGAGTGGACTGGTGAGAGCTGAGCATTGCAGCAGCACTGTTTACATTCCCAGGGGGCTAAAACTTGGCTTTTTGGCAGCAGTTCTGCAGTTGTGTCAGCTGTGATGGGCAGTCCAACTTCAGGTGAATGAATTGTGCTTCCTGGGATCTTTGGCACCTTTCTGCTCATCTTCACTGAGCTGAAACCCTGACATAACAGCAGTGCCCTGCAGGGCTTAATTAGAAGTAAAACCAGTCTGTTTTGTGTAAAAATTTAGTCTCCCAATGCAATTATACTGTTGCCTTTGGTGCCTTATTGGTAAGGGGAGGAACAGAACAAATAAGCCAAACTAAAATAGGAATCCAGGTTTAAAATCACTTGTGTCAGTCCTTTTGCAGGTTTGAAGATGTGACTTTGAGGGCCCATTGGCTTTCACCAGGTAGAAGTGACAAGGCTGCAGGGCAGTGTGACACAGGTGTGCTCCTAGCTGGTATTGCCTCAAGGATTCTGTGCTCATCTCTAGGTTGCAGCAAAAATGGGTGGTAATAACTGTCAGAGATGTTAGACAGTGGTTTAGACCAAAGAAAGTCTGACAACTGAGCATTCCACATTTTTGGAATTGGGTTCAGTGGGGTTGGTTTCCATGAACCCTCTAAGATGAACCTGTGCAGTTCTGTCAGGACAGTTGAATCACCAGCTGTAGCACTTGTGTCTCAGTCCTATGATCTGATACCTCCCAAATCAGAACATGTGTATTTATGCATAGAATCAGCTTAAGGAGTTTTTGCTTGGAAAGGAAAGCCTTTGTTTCGTTGCAGGGCCCAGCCCTTGCCTTGTTTGTGCCTGAATGATGATCTGGCTGTGTCTGTTTTCATTTTTGTGCTTACAGTGAAATTGCTCTGCTGCTCTGGGTGAGGTTGAGAATGCAGTCAGACTTGTCTTTGGTTATTTTCAGGAGCCAGTCCCACCTTAAAAATTCTTACAGCAAATCTTAAATTAAAAGCAAAAAAAAATCCCAAACCCAAAAAACCGCCTCCATCACAGGATACCTGAGGCTTTGTGAGGGAGTAAAAATAACATTCCTGATTGGGTTTGTGAATGTGGGAAGTGGAGAGGCAGAGACTGTAGAGCTGTGCAGTAGATGAACAAGTGAGCATAGTTTTAGACAATTTTTTATTCATTTTGCCAATTGCAAATTTATTGCAGCAAAGCTCATCTTACACTGTTACATGAGATGGGAGTGGCAGAATGTGGTGCTGGTGCTCTTGAATTTTCCTTCAATCACTGAGGCTGAGGTTTGCTTCTGAGTAGTTTTTTCTTACTGAATCATTGAAAGTCTTACAATCTCCACCTTCTCAGCATCTGAATAAAGGCTGAGTTTTGGTTTGGGAGGTTGTTTAATTGGGTACACGATATGCCAATAAATTAGGCAGAGATCAGGCTTCAACTTGTTTGTTAAAAGTTGTTTTCAAGTTCTGGTTTTGGGGCAGAAGGCCAAAAGCTGCTTCGCTTTTTTTTTAACAAAACCTATGGTGACAGCAGAAAAGCACTCGGTCACTCCTGCTGCTGAAATACAGGGTTACTGTGAAAGATGCTTCAAACAAGCAAGTTATTGCCACTGTGAGCATTGCTAGAGTGGGAGTGGAGAAGAGATAATCATCTGCATGTTCTTACCACATGGGAAAATTAAATCAGCATAACAAGAGCTGTCTGCATTGGTAGTTTGCCAATTCAGGACTGCTCAGCTCTCCTGTTGCTGGGCCTTTGCCACAGTGCAGTCCAGCCTCAGCTCAGGGAGCAGTGCAGGTGCCATCCGGGAAGGGAATGGAGTTGCTGGGAAGGAAGGTGACTGGTGCAGGAATGAGACCATGAACTGTGTCTGCTAGGCCTTCACTGCTGTTCAGTTCTCAGCACCAACCCCATTCCCCAAGATTTCTGGCAGGTTTCCCCCAAGAATATGTTGCAGACAGGCACGGATTGGAGTTCTAACTGCCCATGGACCTTAAAGGCATAATTTGGGAGAAGCTTCATTTAATCTCCTCAGTTAATTCATGCATCATACAAAAATTTCTGATTTCTGATCTGTCTTGAATTTCCTTTGCTCTTAGGCAGAAAATGAGGAGACAAAAGAACGTTTGTTTGAGTCTTTACTCAGTGAGTGCAGAGATGCCATTCAGGCTGTTCGGGAAGAATTGAAACCAGACCAGGTAAGCAGCAAACACCATTTTCTATTTCCAGTGACACAGTGTTTCCTTGAGGCTGGTTTAATGTTCAACTTGCTGGGATTTCTTTAATAAAGAGCTGCAAAATTTGAATTTACTCTCTCCAGAACTGGAGTGGGGGAATAGCAGTGGAGAAGACCTCCCTCTTTTGCCTAAAAGTCTGTTACTTCCATGGCTTACCCAAACCTTGAGTTCTGTGTTTTTCATCCCTTGGCCGCCAGTTTTAAGTAAATCATGCGGTGTTTTGTCTTCATTGCCCACAGAAGCAGCGAGAACATTCTCTGGAAAATGATTCTGGGAAGGTGTCCAACATCCAGTACTTACACAGGTAATAGGCAAACATTGCTGCCAATGCTAGTGTGAAGAAGCCATGTTCTTATGTCAAGATTTTATTTTGTTTGGTTTTGTTTTATGGGGTTTTTGTTCTGGGCCTCTGGGATCCCAAAGGATGACTGTAGAGATAAGGATCTGATTCAGGCAGCTTTGTAAACATTTTACTCCAGACTCTCACATTGACCTTCCAGATTGCTTTTCTGCCACCAGTTCAGAACACAGAGTAATGTCTGACTAGCTCTGACAGTGCTGATGGGATTTCTCTTTTTATTTTTGGCAGTTATTTGACCTACATCAAGCTGTCCACGGCCATCAAGCGCAACGAGAGCATGGCCAAGTCCCTGCAGAAGGCCCTGCTGCAGCAGCAGCGCTCCGACGAGGACGGCAAGCGCTCGCCGCGGCCGCAGGACCTCATCCGCCTCTACGACATCATCCTGCAGGTAGTGCTGAGGAAACACAGCCAGCTCTCCAGCCTAACCAGAGAACTTTGTGTGATTAGGATAAACAGCATCTGGATGAGTAGGAAACCTGAGTGTTACAAAAGGTTATTGCAGAAATACAGCACTGTATGTGAACTACCATGAAGTCTGAAGAGTAGCTGAGTGCCTTCAAGTACCTCAAAGATGTTCAACATCTGCATGAAGCACAGAAAACCTTTTTCAGTTATGAGCAGAACCTACTGCTTGAATGGGTGTCCTTTATTGTGCACTCTAATACAGTTTTAAAAGTCTTTCTGACTCTTGTGCAGCACCCTTAGAGCTGCCTTAGTTTCTGCTGGCCAGGGAAAGTAGCAGCTAAAAATACTTGTTCTTCATAAGCAGATTCTCCGTTTCTCCCATAATTTTGCAGTTAACTGAGGAAGCCTGTGGCTGAAGCAGTTGTGAATGGGAGAGGGAAATGCCTTATGAAAGAATTAGTTCATGTGAAATCTAAGGAGTCTTTGTCCTAATTCCTGTTTGTGTCAGGAAGTCTGTCCTGAGGGCAACTTGCACAAGTTTCAATGAGAGTCCTTCACAAGGTTAGAAAACTGATGATTAGAAAACTGGAAACTATTTCCCTGGGAGTGTTCTGTTGACTTGTCAAAAGGGTCAGCTTCCTCTTAGACCAGCAGATTCCAGAGGAAGGCAATGCCTGCATTTGTTATTCTGACTCTCTTTTGCACAGAATCTTGTGGAACTGACACAACTTCCCGGCCTAGAAGAGGACAAGAACTTCCAAAAGGAGATTGGATTGAAGACACTCGTGTACAAAGCTTACAGGTGACTGAGAAACAGCCAGGTTTCCTTTAGCACATGTGACACCTTCAGAAATTTAATTCCACAGCTCTGTGTGCTGTTCAGGCCTTTGATGCAGTTTCCTCTGTCCTTTGAGACTGGTTCCTAAAGGGAGACTGCCCACTGCTACTTAAGGATATCTCCTGTTGTCACTCATTTCAGTTGGCAAAAGGTGTGGATAACAAACATGTCAGGAATGCTCTCTTGACTGTTGCAGGTGTTTCTTCATTGCCCAGTCCTATGTCCTGGTAAAGAAATGGAGTGAAGCCCTTGTGCTGTACGAGAGGGTGCTGAAATACGCCCGCGAGGTTCAGTCAGGAGCTGGAGCTCACAGGAACAGCTTGAAGGTAGGAGCCCAGTCCTGAAGCTGAAGTTTTATGAAGCAGCTCTGTCCCACTATTTATTGTTAATTAAGTACCAGGCCATTATAATTCAAGACTGATCTTTAAGTAGGGAAAAGGGTAATGTTCATTATAGCAGTGACTTTCTAGTGACATGGGAACACTTCAGCTGGACACTCACTTGGAGGAGGGACAGACTTGCACCAACTCCAGAACAATTTACCACTTTTTCTCACCTGTGTATTTTCTCTTACACAGCTTCTGTAGTGCCTGAAGCACAATGCTGTAGCTTTTCCCCTTCTGGAAAAGCTTATCAACACTAGGAGTTAATTTCTTAGTTCTTAACTCTGGTTTTACTTTTGCTCTGACTCTTAGACTGTTACATTTCAGGCTCTCAAATAATTTTCTTTAATGCTCTAGGAGCTGCCTGATGTTCAGGATCTCATCACTCAAGTCAATGCAGAGAAGTATTCCTTGCAAGCAGCAGCTATTTTAGGTGAGTAACACAGCTATTCTAGAACTCTGCTCTAATGTATCTTGACTAAGCCCCTGCAGCTATTTCATTTCTGAAGTTCCAAAGGTTTTTCCATCACCATTCACTCAGGCTTTGGAAAAGTATTTTTCCCCCACTTCTAGCTGCTTCTAGCTGTGTGTAGTGGAGGTAGGCAGGCAGCGACTGGACATTGGCATCTTGCTCCCTGCCCAGAGATGCTAAGACCCTTCCTGGGGATGTGCACCCGTTTTGGGAACCTGCACAGAGCAGTTGAGTGTTTCATTTTTTTGCTGAGTACACTTTGGCCTTACTCATCCCAATTTTGCCTGGCTGGGTGAACTACTGAGGAGAGGGAGAACAGTGATGTTCTGTCAGTGTCATCCCCCCACAGAACTTTGGGGGATGGATGAACTTTGTGATTTCTTGGGCTGCTGTTTTTGCTGTGCCTGCTGCTGGAAATCCAGGACAAGGAGTTTGTTGCCTCCTTTATTGCCTTTTTGTTGCTTTAACAGGCCCCTCCCAGGGTGTTCTCATCATCCTCTGCTGTGTGCTTCACTCAAAGTCTGTGCTGCTTTCCAAACCTTCTCATGACAATGTGAAGGAGAAGCTTCACCACTGCAGGCCTGTGTTGGCTGTAGAGAAGTGTGTGTGGTGCTTACTCTAGAAATCCAGTTGATTCTGCTGAAAATATTGTCCTGTGTATCCCAGACAGCAAGGATCATGGCTAAGCTTGGAGCACAGCTGCTTCCTGGGACAATCTCACTCTACACCAAGGTCAAGCCTGTTATTCTTACCCCTTTTGTTCAATTTTGCAGATGCAAATGATCCTCATGAGACTGAGTCTCCATCTCAGGTCAAGGATGGCAAGGTAAGAGCCAAGAGCTCAGGCAAATTCCAGCTGTGCTTTTAATGACCATCACCTTTATCCTGTTACCTGAGTGTGTCTACAACACAAGAAATGTCACATTGATCAAGATTTGGTCATGACTGGTGTATTTAGGAGATTTTATTAGGCTTGGTGCTGAAGGACACAGTGGGGTAGGAGCTGAGAGGCAGCTTGCAGCTTCCAGTGTGGCAGCTTGCTTTATTTAGCTTTCTCTCTGCACCTGGGAGGGTTTTCCAGAGATCCTGCAACTGTGCTTTGGCAGGAGGTTAAATCATTTTCAGAGTCCCCAGAGGCCTCACAAGGGAGCTTGAACTTCTCTTGTCTCGGTTGCTGCTCAGTCCTGTTTGATGTTTGACCCTTTTGACGTGACTGGAATTTAATTTGTGTCCCTGCCTTGGTCTCTTGCAGCCACTCTCAGAACGGTTTGAGACTTTCTGCCTGGATCCTTCCCTGGTCAGCAAGCAAGTCAGCCTCGTGCACTTCCCACCAGGATTCCAGCCCATTCCATGCAAACCCTTGTTCTTTGACCTGGCCCTTAACCATGTTGCTTTCCCACCTCTGGAGGACAAGGTGGAGCAGAAGGCCAAGAGTGGCCTCACAGGATATATAAAGGGCATTTTTGGATTCAAAAGTTAACCAGGACCCCCAGAGGAACAGAGGTTTTATTCTGTATTGAAGGAGAAGCTCCAAGAGGTTCTAGGACACAAATACCTGCACCTGAAACCAACAGAGGGAAGTTTTACCATCTTCTCCCCTGTGTTCATGTCTGTGCACACACATTCTCTCCCAGTGTCTTAAAGACAAACAATTACTCAGAAACAAACATACACTATAAATAGCTGAAAATAATCTGGAGCACAGAGAAATTCCTTTCTGCTTGGAGAAGTTTCATGATCAGTGGCCTGTCCAGGGTTGGTACACATCTACTTACCATGGACCAGGGCATAGATACAACTTGATTCCTGCCTCTGCTCCATTATTTGACACTATAATTTGGGGTTGATCTAGAAATTGGGGTGTAATTGGGAAATAGAGGCAGAAGTAGATGCAGAACTAAACCAGCAAGGTGAGGCTTCCACACAATAGCTGTGGAACAGTAGCCAAGGGGGCAACTTCTCCTTCCCTTTCACCCCAGAAGTCTCTATTTTTTAAGAATGTAGCATTCTGAAATGATGAAATAGAGCCTCTTTCCTTATCAATAAGGATGGCAAATGTCAAATGTCGATGGTTACTCCTGCTGTCGTGGTGAATTTGTACTCTGGGCCAATAGCACCCTTCTTTATTCATACACACTTCGTTAAATACCTAAATACAGTATAGAACCTATTCCTGAAAGTATTTTCCTGGGAAAATAGCTTCATGGGTGGCTTTAGCAATAGCTACTTGCTCTTCTTGGGAAGTTGGGTCTCTTGGTGTTTGTTTTGTCTCTGATCTAAACCTTGCTTGAAAACAAGGATGATCTTTTTCTGGAGTTCATCTGTTGCTTTGTTTCTTGTCCCTGGTCAGTAGCTACACCTGAAATGAGGGATAAGGAACAGGAGACCAGTAGGTTTGTGAGTGATAATTCATCTCTGTCGTGCCAGACAGCGTTTTTTTATAAAGCACCCAGGTGCCACGGGGATGGACACTTTGAAAGTGCAGATAATTTCATAATTGTGATCACTTCAATAAGAAAAAACCCCACAGCACATGGGCAGAACTGTTCCTAAATAAAGCATTTGGAAGATTCCACCAGCACTGTGTGGGTTTTCACTTGGCCTGTCCTGGCAGGTCAAACAACAGTTTGTTCTGGTTGTTTGGACTTCGTGTTTTTTCTCCTTTTGTAGGCATTGGAGTTAAGGTTGGAAACAGAAGGACCATTTTGAATTATTGGGTTTTTGTTGTAATGGGCATTTTCCTTGCAAGGTGCATGTCAGATGAATGGGGGGAATTAACAATTCCCATTATTTTAATATGAATGTTCACTTTGTTCCAAGTTGATCTGATTTGTGAGTTCTCAAAGTACAGAAGGACTGTGTGCTCAGAAAGAGGTGGGAGGAGGAACTTCTTGTTTGTTTTTAATTTTTGCAACATGGAAACAAAATGGGAATTTCTGCTGTTGTAGCCAATTCCCTTTGCCTCTGGATTTCAGGGGCATTTTACAGAAGAAAGGGAAGTGTACAGGTGAAAGAAATGTGGAAGACTTTATTCATCAGATTGCAATTTCTAGATAACTTGACTGGCAGTTTTCTCTTCCCCTTAAAGCCCATTTCCTTTTAGACAAGGAAAGGCCCACAATGACCAGCTCACCTGGTCACTGTGTCCAGCTGAGCTGCTTTTCTCAGCTTTTGGATCAAATCACAGAACTGTTCTCCTTTGGTTTGCACTAAACTCTGCTTTCCTTCCACGGATCTGTGCTCTGCCTGGATTGATTCCAGGGAAACTCCTACTGTGGCCAGTTTCTAGTTACAGTTACAAAAATCTAAGAGCAATTGGCCTCTTTCTGCCAAACGTCTTTTGACAGGGAACTGATGAGTTGAACGCAGATAAGAAATTTGAAAACAATAAACTTTTATTCCTGACCTCTGAGATGTGTAGTTTGTATTAGGAACACTGAGCACTCTTTGCCTCCAGAGCACTCAGAAGATGGAGGTCACACCATCACTTGGGGCTACTGAGCCCCTGGGGAACGGCCACTTAGCCCTGGAGGAGGATCTGCTGCCCCAAGGCTCAGATAACACCACTCCAAGGTGACTTGCCTTGTTTTGGTGTAATGTTAGTGGAGCGTGAATGGAGTGGGGTTTGTGAGCTGTGGTGTAGCTTAAATCATGGAAGGTGCTGATGAGGCTCAGGAAAAGAAACCTAAAAATGTAAATAAGGGGGGAAATTGTTATTGAAGTCACCTGTACAATGCAGACCAGACAAAACCGAGGCTTTTAGCCCTGCAGTGGAGCCTGGGCTGGCACAGGTGAGGCTCACGGAGCTGCAGGGGCCCAGGGCAGGCAGGTGAAGTGTCTGATGTGCAGAACAATTCCCCTGGGCCTGCCCAGGTGTTGGGCCTGGAACAGCCAGGGCAAGGTTCAGAGCACCTTGTGGGGCTTGGAAACTTCCTCATTGCCCTGCTCTTTCATCGCTGTTCCTTTAAAGTGCTTGTGCTCTTTCCATGAATTAGTTGGCAAGAAGGCCCCGTGATTGCCCTCAAAACAGGAAACTCCAGCAGAATGGTCAAGAGGATTGCTTTCAATCAACTTTTCCTATGGAGTATCTTTGGCATTAGCACTGGAATTTTAATTACAGGCTGAGCTAGCCGTGCTTGGTACCATTGCATCTATTAAAATAGGAATGAGATGTTCATCATGGCCCTCACTCCACCACCAGTGATAGACCTGTGTCTGAGCAATGTTTATTTCTGGTGGTGCACTCTGAGGGGTCTGGGGACATTGCATGGGTTTCGAGGGACTGATGGGGGACAGAAGTGAGGAGCACAAGGCAAACTGGGCAGTGAAAGAACTGAAAGGTGGCACATGGGATTCTAACAGACTGGCCTGGGAGCTCCGAAATAACAGTGTCTACCTCCTTTGAAAAAAGGGTTGGGGTATTTTAAACAAGGGATTGTGTTGCTAGAAAATTGTTGCCTAATCCAAGCTGTGGGACATCCCGGGTGGGCTCTGTCAGGAATTCTCTGTGGCCTTTGTGGCTGTGTCTCTGGAGCTGCAGGTTGTAAGTTTGGCTGGCAGGTTTTGAGGAGTGGGAAGTTGCTGTCCAAGTGCAGCGGGACTAGAATTCATCCTTGGGATGAATTCATCCTTGGGATGTATCTGCTGAGGGGTTTCTGTGCTCCCTCACAGCTCTTGTGAACTGCCCTGTCAGCACAGGTACCCTGCGGGCTGCAGCCGGGGTGTGACTGAGGTGTTTGCTCACTTAAGGAGTGATTTGATGTGATATTCTCTATGGCTGCTCCTCTTTCTTCAGGGTGGGATTGCTGTTTTCAAACGAGCAGCTGGAGGTCGGTTTTCCTGCCAAGGGAAACCCCTTTGTGACCCCGGTGGGATCCCGGCAGAGCAGGGCTGGGAGCAGCCTGGGGCAGCGTTAGGAGCTGCCCGGCTGCTCTGCCCTCTCCTCCCTCCCTGCTCCGGGCTGAGGAAGTGCTGGCACTGCAGCTGCCCGCCCAGCCCAGCTGAGATCCCGGGGTCTGTGCCGAGTCCCTGTCCTCCCTGGGACCTGCCCCTTCAGCCCTGGCGCTGCCAGGGCTCGGTGCGGAGCGACCTCACCGGGAGCTGATCCCGCAGGGCCCCAGCGGGACGCACCGACAGCCCAGCTTCGTGCTGGGCTCACCCAAACCGCGCCGAGGCTGAGCAGCTCTGAGAAATGCAGCCCCTCCCTGCCCCCCTCCCTTTGGGTGAGGTCTCCCGGGCCTGACTGCGCCGCTTTGTGCCTCAGCCGGGGCTCGGTCCTGCCAAGCCACGCCGTGACAGCGGCTGTCACTCGGCTCCTGCGGAGGCGGATCACGGTGCGATTTGGGTGGGGCCGAAGCAGGGAAGCCCTTGCTCGGGAGCATCCACCCCCGGAGTGTGCTCGCTCTCTGTTTGCCGCGGGGATTTACTTTGTGACCAGCAGCTCAGTGCTGGTGCTCGGCTACAGCCTTAGAGCTGAGCCCAAGTGCAAACTCCGCCTGGGAGGAGGAGGCTGTGTCCATCCCCTGCCCCTCCATGGGCTGCTGCGAGGGTCCCGTGGTGAAAACCTTCCCACCTCTGGCCTAAAAAGCAGTAGTGGCTCAGAGGGGGAGGTTTAAAACCACTTTCAAAGGGTGTCATTTACACGTCTGTTGTGCGCGGGCGGCCCTGGGCGCAGCTTTCATGTTCCCCAGTGCCATCCATTCAAATCCAGACCCAGGTCCGAGCGTGCATTTGGCATTTCCAGGCACTGCCACGCTGGGATCTTCGTCAAACTCCTCCACCGCTGAGCACCCGAGGTGCTGCCGTTACTAAAGTCAAAATTCTTGCTGTGGCAATGATCTTGTCCCTGCCTCGCTGGGCTGCAGGACGCTGCTGGCCGTGCCCAGCACAGACACGGTGCTTTGCCCCAGGCTCACACGCTGTGCATGAGGATTAGTGACTCCCGTCCCTGCCCGTGGTCAGTCCAGGGAGCCATGCTGGGGCTGTGGTGCCCGAATGACTAAAGAGCACCATCAAAGCCTCTGAATTACCTTCGGTGCTTGCCTTTTTCCACAGAAGCAGGAGAGCATCTAATTTTCTCAGAGCATCAAATTAAGTTGGGAAGGTGAGGTCTGGCCGTGGAGAATTAGCTGTGGCAGACACATTCATCCTGCTCTGGTCCCTGCCTGTGACACAGAAGCACTTGCTGCTGAATCAGGCAACAGCAGCTCACAACTGGAGCTTTGCAGGAGGTTTATGTGTGACTGAAATCTGGGGCTCTGGGCTGGAAGCTGCAGTTTGGGGTATGAGCCCTCTTGGCTCAAATGTTCTTGGCTGCTGCACCCTCTGCCCTCACAGATGGGGTGGGAGGTGTTTTGCAGGGGCTGTCACCGTTCTGTCCCCTGCCTTAGTCACTCTGGAAGGGTTTATCTCCTTTCCCTGATAGCCCTGTCGTTCAGGAGAGCCCTTCCAGGAGCTTGGTTTGGTTTGCAGGGTGTCTGAAAGGATGATCCTTCCTAGCTGGTGCAAGCACCCTCCTCCCTAAGGGCCTTGCTGGATGGGCTGCTCCAGCCTGGGCCCCTCTTCTCTGAACGCCTGCTGCTTCAGCCAGCTCTTGGTGTCGAGGTTGTTCTCCCAAGCAGGAACATCTGTGAGCTGTTCCAAGCACGTGTTTCAGTTGGCCACCACCTGCAATCCACCATCCTGCAGGTATTCTGCACATTGCAGGGCCTTTGCCTTGCACCTGAGTGTGGAGAGCAAACCTGCCCTGGTGTTTCACTTTGCATCACCCAACACGGGCTGGTTGCCTGGTGTTCATCCCAGCATTTGCAGGGGATGGTCCCTTCTCCAGGGCACTCCTGTTTGGGCAAAACAGCTTTAAAAGAAACACTCCAAAAGATCTGATCTCCCACCCTGATTCCATGGGTTCATTCTCCAGCTGTGCCATGTGTGTGAAGGCTGCCTCTCCAGGCAGGTGTTTAATTACCTCATTGCCTCGTTAATGATCTAGGACACATCTTGTTCAGATCCAATCGCTCTGTCAGGGAGCAGCTCCCTTCAGCCGTGTCACAGGATAATAAAGTCAATTTTGCAGGCTGCATCCTGTAAGTTACAAGCAAGTTTTCCAGACAAAGTCTCCTGAGAATCTGCCATTAGTGAATTTATTTAGTGCTATTACAGCCTTGCTAATCCTCTGGGGAGAGCAAAATTAGGCTAAGGCGTTAACTGCTGCAGGGAATTGCCCTGATGTCCTGCTCCTTAGCTCTGGGGCTTGAACTCAGAAGGAGCTGCGGGATGCTGGAATGAGCTTGGAGAGGCCGAGGGGTGGGAAGCAGGCAGGTCCTTTTGATGTCTGAAGGGTCTGAGGATGAGTAGTCTACAACAGCCCTGGGACTGGGCTGTTAAGGAGATGGCGTGGTGGGAACGTCCCCTGTACTTAGAGAGATCCAAAGCAGCAGGACAAAGGCTGCCCATTTGTGCTGTGCTGGACTGGGCCGCCTCTGGCTCCTGGGGAAAGGTCCCTTGGAGCTGAGCTGGCTCTGCATCCAGAGCCCCCTGACCCCTGCAGACCTGGCAGGGTGCTGAGCCTGCCCCAGTCTGGGGAGCTTTTAAATGGGTCTTAATTCCACCTGGAGGGAGGAGTCCTGGGGCCTTTGCACTTCCCCTCTGCTTATCACTTGGCAAAGATAAGGCAAAGCAAAACAAGGCTTGAGGACCCAGTAATTTTAGACTCCAGAGTATCAAGTGTCCTTATCCCAGTGGTGAGGCAGTTTTTTCAACCAGGCTGTTCTGAGGCTCTGGAGATTCACTTTGGCTTGTGGAGTATGAAAACTGCTCCACAAGGGGACAAAAGGGCTGGAATGGGAACTGGTTGGAAATGTGCCATCCTTGGTGTCTGCAAGGCAAACAGAGGCTGATGAGTGTGTGCAACCAGGCTCTGATTCCCCCGAAGGAGCTGTGTGAGGGCCCCGATTCCATGCTCCACTGTTCTCCATGGCTTTGGAGACACTCAGAAGAGTTTCCCTGTGGCTGAGGTCAGCTCAAGTGTTACAGGCTCAGTCTCCAGCTGCAAAGACCAGGTATCCTTTGTAAGCCTTGGCCTGGGCTGCCTGTACCTGCTGGTCCTGGTGCCAAACAAGCAGCGTCTCCAGCGAGCAGAGCATCCCTCATGGATGCAGAGGGCTCCCTGGGGATGTGGTGGTGGGAGCTGCTGGTGAGACAGGCCCTTGGTTTTATTTGGTGCAAATATGGGTCATTGTGAGTAGGGGCCTTGCAGGGTGAGGAGATGCACAAACTGCTTTTCCATCGGTATTTCATAAACTGCTCTAGGCTGTTTCCAGGTGCCAAACAATTGGAGACCAAACCCCAAACCCCAACCCCCCCCCACATCTGTGCTTACTGGTTGTTCCTGTGTTTCTCCTCCTACTTCCCAATGGTTAAATTTGTTGTAAAGGTCCTTCCCTTGCTCTGCCGTGGCACCCACGACTCTACAGAGTCATTTAGGACCTTAAAAGTGGAGTTTCCCCTGCAGTGTCTGGTCAGAAGCAGCTGAGATGACACGGGAGGTTTGTGCAGTGCTTTGATTTTGTTGCATCACGTCCCAGGGAGAAGAGTTCAAGAATGAAGAAGTTCAGAAGCAAGGAGGTGAAATGGAAAGAAAACTGATCCAAAGGAATGATGTGCAGAGGGTGTTCAGGGTGGTAGAGGCACAGGGGAAGCAAGTCCGTTGTCATCCAAGAAGGCAAATGGTCTTCACAGGTAACAGGAAATCATTTATGGGCCATGTTCACCTGCCATCCCCTCGGTAAAAACCCAACGGAGAGGCCAAGCTGATAACCACAGCACGCCATCCTCCAGCCTCTGCCAGCCTCTCAGGAAAGTTGAGCCCAGGATGGTTTCTGAAATCTTCCTGCCCTGAAAAGTTCCGTGCTCACCGAGGTCCCCATGGCAGCTCTGCCTGCTATCTGTCCCTGCAGGCAGCTACTCAGCTGTGTGAGCAGCAAGAGGCTGCTGCTGTTGTGTGACTGCCCTGGAAAACCAGGAATCTGCATCCTGGCACAGCTCCCGGCCACAGGGAGAAATCCTGCTCTAGAAAACGAATGAAGTGATTGTGGTGTGACTTTCCATACCACCTCCTGTTGTGTCTGGAGCCCTGCAGGAGCAGCCAGCCCCAGGTTATTCCCCCAGGAGATGTGTCTCAGCCCCCACACAGAGCTGGAGCCCAGCTGGGAATGTGCCTGGGCAAGGCACAACCTGCTCTGGGATTGGCTTTGCCTCTGCTTCGGTGGCAGCATTTCCAGGCTGGAGCACCTGGGATGAAAAGAAGGCTGCCCACCCCTGCCCCATCTCCCGTGGGGACAGCAGCTTTGCCAGCTGTGGCAGGAGGAGGAGGGAGCTTGGTCCCCATTGCAGCACGGAGTGATCCTGTTGGAGATGGAGCTGGGACGGGGCTGCCTGACTGGGGTGGTCTGGAGAAGGGGACCCTTGGCTGTCGGGATGGGCTCCCAGGCCTGTGCTCAGGTCTCCAGCTGCACTGGGGCAGGTGGGTCCTGCCCAGGTCCCAGTGCCAGGTGCAGCTGTGTGGGTGGCTGTGCTGGAGAACTGGTTGAACTGGTCTCCTTGCCTGTTGCTTCTTGCAGGGTCTGGGTTAACCACCGTGCTCTGCCCTGGCACGGCTCGGGCCAGTCTGGGCAAAACCCACAGAGGATCTGGAAGTGACCTGGGCTCAATGCAGCAGTACCTGTCACAAGTGTGAGGGTCTGTCATAATCCCCTGAGGATTCTTGCAGCGACTTTCCCTGAGCAGATCTTGGTGTCCATCACAGAGCAGGGGAGGCCAAGTGGCAGCAGCAGAACATTCCTTGTGTGCCACAGGTGTTGGGCAGCAGCAGAAACCTCTGGGCTGGGTGCTGTGCTGGGGCTGCTGGGCTGTCAAGAGCCATCACCCCAAGAGCCATCCTCTGGCTTCCCCTGCCAGCCTTTTCTCCCAAGGCCTGGACAGGGCTTTGCTGAGGGCTGGGCAAGCCCTGCTTCTCCAGGGATGAGCAGGCAGCCAGGAGCTGCCCTCACATGGACTCTGCCTGTCCTCCCCTGTCTGGCTGAGCGAGGGAGAGGCAGCTCGAGGCAGGCTGGGTGCTCAGCAGCACTCCTGGGGGCTCAGCACCTGGCCTGGCTTCCCAGCTGGTGCCTCACACGGTCTGTGAGCAGCCAGGTGCCCTGCCAAGGACGCTGCTCTCCTCCCGGGGGTTATCCTGTGTTTGTCCTGTCTGTGTGGCTGCTGCTGCCTGCCAGGGCGTGTGTCTGCGTGTGCACAGGGCTGACAGCAAGGACCATTGCCTTTGGAATGCTCTGTCTTGTCGAGGGATCTTCTCCAGGCAGGGACTTGGCCAGGGAAGGATCGCAGCAGTGTCTGGTTACACAGAGGAGAGGAAGGTGCTGTCGTGGAGCTGTGCAGGGGAGGAGCCCCAGCCGTGGGCTCCAGGCTGCTCCGGGGTGATGGATGGCTTGGGAAGCAGGCTGTCCAGAGGGTTGTGCTGGTATCTGCTGGGTTTACTCTTGGTGCTAATTCTTAGAACTTCCTCCACGTGCCAGGGGCTGTTTTCCAGGGGATTACAGGCAGTTGGTCTTGTCCAATTTAGTTTCCTTTGAATCTACAGGGAACTAATCCCCTCCTGGCCCATGCAAACAGCAGCCCCCCCACAGAAGAGCTCGTCCCATGCTCCTGTTCTGTGTGGGTACAAAGTCAGGTCTGTGTGGAATCAAATGCTTTCAACTCTCATCTCTGGCAAGGCTTCAGGTCACTTAAATCCTTTGAGTGCCAATGACAGGACTGGCTCTGGTCTGGAGGCCCTCCTGGGGCCTCCAGCAGCTCTGGTCAGAGAGCATCACTGCTGGCATCAGGCAGTGGGGTGTCAATGGCAAAGGGGTGATCTCTCAGCGACCACTTTCCATCCTGTCTGTGTCTTTCCCTCTCTCCTGAGACAAGTGTGATTTAAATTTAAAGAGGACAAAGAGGTCACCCAGGAAGGGACAGTGGATCCTGGGCCTTTTCCTCTGGTCCTGGGTTGTCCTTGGACCACACAAAACAGGTGAAGAACACCCACAGGCCTGTTGGCATCACTGGTGTCTGGTGTTTATGTGGGGGCTGTGACCCCCATCTTCTCCTGTCCCCTTCCTCCTCCATCCTCTGCCCTCCCTCCCTGGTGCTGCACTGGGTAAGTTCCTGTGTTGCTGTGGGATCTGTGCAGCCTGAAACACAGGGTTCCTGGTTTGTGGGGACCTTTGAACTTGGCTTTGTCTGAAACCAGCAGGCAGCCAGCCCTGGCTGTGGCTAGGGAGAGCCATGGGGCTGGGCAGCTCAGCCTGGACGGGCATCCCCAGGAGCCACAGAGATGCCAGGGTGTTGCTGGGCTTAGTGGGAACCACTTGGGACTCCGAAAGAGAGGGGAAAGAGCTGCCCAGAGGCAAAGCTTGGTCTGGTGTAGACAGGGTGGCTGGGCAGAGCCTCAGACCCAGATCTTTGGGGCTGGGTTTGTTCCAGAGCCTGAATCCTGGTGGCTGAGGCTCCTGGGCTGCTGTGTGGAGCTGCTGACCTCCCCTCTGCCGTGAGCCCTCGCTGTTTTCCTGGGAGCCAGGGCCACCTTGTGCTGAGCCCGACCAAAAGTTTGCTGGACTGAGAATTGTTCTGAGAAAATGTTGGACTGAAAGAAATGCTGGACTGAAAATGTTCTGAGAATTGCTGATCAAAACTGCTGCTGCCACCTCGGAAAACACTTGGTTGGCTTTGTCCCTGGGGATTCTGCTGTTCTGCAGCATTTTAAACAGATGCCGCAAGGAGATGTTTTAAAATGTGCTTCAGTGGCTGCAGTGCACTCCCTGCAAGTCGTGTTCCCAGGCTTTTCCTGCCTGCAAAGTGCTCTCTGTCCCTCTGCTGGGAAGCTGCTGCTCGGCTGTGGCTGTGTGAGCCCCAACACTCTCCGAGCCAGGGCGAGGTCTCCCGTTCTCCCTCTGGGGCTCTGCTCTTTCCACCCTAAACTGGTTTTTCGAGTCATTTTCTCAGAGGTGCCTCCATCTCTGCCGCTCACCTGCGTTCGGGGAGGAGCCTCCCGGGAGCTGCTCTTTACTGCGCCGCCGAGCGTCCCCCGCCGAGTCCCGTCCTTCCATCCCGACGCACCGGAGCGGAGCAGGGAGCAGGGAGCCATCACACCCGTGCAGAGCCCAGGACACCTGCCGGGACCTGGCCAACATGTTCAAGGGGGTGGGCAAAAGCTCCCCGAGCAGAAGCTCCCCCAGCAGATGTTCCCCTGTCAAACCGAGCAAGTAAGTGTGACCTCTCTCGTCTGTGTGTGCTGTGTGACCCCGGGGGATGACAAGTGGCTTTTAAGCCACCCTAAGTGCCATCCGTCTGTAGAGCAGCAGAAGTTTGGGGTTTGCTGGGAGCTGATACCAAAATGAGCTGCCTGGCTGTTGTCCTTGTCTTTGGAGGGCTTCATGCTCCTTCCCAGAAGTGTCCTGCAGCCCCTGGGATGTGCTCAGAGCTGTGGTCATTGAGCAGGGAGGTGCAAAAAAAGCCCCTTTTGGGCAGGTAGGAGCAGGATAAAAGCAGCCTCTGTGCTTGGGTGGAGCAGGGTCTGCTTGGTGGTGAAGCAGATCCCACGCTGGGTCTGAGATCCCGGGATTCCCTGGCTGTGTGAGGCTGCTGGGATTCTGCCCTGGGATCCCTGGAGAAGGATGCTCAGTCTGCTGCTGCTCAGGTGGTGGAGAGGGGGTATGGGTTTGCTGGTGGCTGCTCTAACCCAGCCTGGGACAGGCCGGGTCTCATCGCCGAGTTTGCCTCTTTCAGGCCTGCTTGGAACACCCTGGTCTGGTGGAAAGTGTCCCTGGCCGTGTCTTTAAGGTCCCTTCCAGCCCAAACCACTCTGTGATTCTATGAAGAGTTCCCTCAGTTCTGAGGGAATGAGATGTGTGATGCTTCCCAAGGATCAGGGACTCCTCTGGGAGGGAGCACTCCTGCAGGGACATCTCAGCCCTTCCTCCAGCTGCTTTGTTAAATCAGGATTATTTTCCACCTTCCTCAGCAATTTTGCGTGTTGCAGTGTTGGTTGATTCCATGGGAATTCTCTGCCCTGCCATGGCTGGAAGCTGAGGAAGCAGCCAGGGGGGCTGTGCTGAGGAGGAGGGGACATGCAGGGTGTAGGGGGTGCTGGCCACATCTCCTGGCACCACCAGCAGCACTCCAGGACAGTGGTGGGGGGGGGGGGGGGGACACCTGGGTGGTCACAACACGGTGCTGGCCCCCAAATGTGCTGTTTTGGGGGCCAAACCCGGGTCAGCCAACAGCCACTGAGGAGGGGGAGCTGGGCAGGGCAGCAGGGCCTGGGGACAAGGTGACCCCACAAAGGTTGGGGCTGCCTGGGGGGATGTCAGGAGTGGACCCCTGCCAAGGGAAGCTTCAGTGGAGCTGAGCATGCACAAACTCATCTCAAAGGCAGCTCTGGGGGCTCTCTGAACACCAAGCTTTGCCTGGGGCCTGGCTGCAGTGAGGTACCTCCCCAGCAGCTCGGGAGCTGTGTCAGGCTCTGCTTTATTCAGCCTTACTAATGCAATCTCTCCACCTCCCCACCCAGCTCCCAAAGCAGGCTGGGGGTTTCTCAGGAGCCTGCAGAGGGTTTGGGCAGGCTCTGCCCCAGCGTGAACCTCTCAGAATAACTGGAGCTGCATCCCAGCAAGACCTCACACCTCTTCCCCGTGCAGGATGGAGGCTGGAGCCAGGAGCACAGCAATTCCCGAGCTAGTTGTGCTTGTTTCAGGAGGCACCAACCATCAGACACAGCCTCATTCACTTGGCCGTGGCCTGGGGCTTGGTCAGTGCCCAAAGGAGCTGAGAAAATGAAGGTGGATGAGTTGTCTTGGGAGCAGCCACCAGCACACGCTCTGCAGATGCCCCCAAGAAAATGTTGCTGGCCCACAGCTTGTCTTGGTGGCCCCAAGGCCAGAGCCTCAGCAGCAGCTGAGTTTCCCCATCTCTGGGGTTCATAATGGACCCCCACAGAGGGCTCTTGGTCCCTGGGGCTGTGGTGTTGAGCCTCCTGTCAGGGCCCTTTGCTGTCTCACCCTGGTGGATGCATCCCAGCGAGGCAGCAGCAGCACAGGTTTGTGCCCGAGGAGCTTCCTGGATGTGCCCTGCTCTAGGAGGCACTGAGGGGCTGAAAGGGAAAACTCTTGGTGGAATTGAATTGGATCTGGCTGGACTGGCTGTGCCTGGGTGTGATTCTGACAAAGGAGGTGGATGGCAAGTCATCTCCTGGGATTGAAGTGTCTCCTAGGATTGCTGCTTTTTCCACCATCTCCCTCTGCTGCTCCCCAGTCAGTGTGGAGCAGTGTGGACCCTGGGGACAGGCAGGGGGTCAGGTACTAACCCAGAACTGGCAGAGGGGCTGCTCTGCTGGGATCTGCTGGCAAATCAAAATGTGCCAGGACTTCTGCATGTGGGGGGGAGAACAGACCCAGCTTTGGGCCCCGTGGCCATAAAGCAAAGTCCCTGTGAGGAAGGGACAGAGGGGTCAGGGACTGCAGTGGGTGGAGCTGTGGTCCTGCCCCAGGTGCCCTGGCAGGAGTGACCAGGAGTGGGGGACAGTCCTGCTGCTGCTGGGAGACACCATCCCTCCTGTGCAGGACTGTCCAGGAGGCAGAAAGTGGTAGGAGAAATGAACCAATTAATAATGATAATAATAGTGCTGTGCCTCTCCTAGGCATGAGATGGCCCTAGGGAGGAGGCTGCCCTGGCTCCTGAGCAGGAGCAGGAGGAGCTTTGCCCAGCCTTGCCCTCAGCCATCCCGGGGCTGTGGCTGTGCCATGCTCTGTGTGTGGGGCTGGACCCGAATTTCGAGGGGCTGAGGGGTGTCCAACATGAGCTCGTGGCTGCCTGTATCCCACCTGGTGCCAGGCTGCCTCTCTGCAGCCCAAAGGTCAGCATGTTCACCCTGAAATGCAGGGCTCAGCTCTGGCTGAGTGAGAGCTCCTGCCCAGGGGCAGCAGGGATGGGCAGGGGGACACCCCGAGGAGGGACAGGGGGACACCCCGAGGAGGAACAGGGATGCATCCCTTCCACCACGGGCTGTGTGGGTGGGTGTTTGCACGGATTCCTCTCAGCACACCCTTCTGCTCCTGAGATGATGTTCTCCAGGAATCACTTCCCTGAAAACCAGGCTGCTGGCAGCAGCATCCTGGTCTCCAGCCTCAGGTGCTTCGTGCAGCACAGGCTGGGATGGGCTGAGTCCCTGTGACCACGAGGTTGGTGACATCTTTTCTGTCCATAGTTCAGTTGTGGCTTAAAGCAGATTCCTGTGCCCAACCTTAGGAACTAAGGGATGGAATGCCCCAGTATTTCCCTCAACCAGAAAGGGAGTGACTGCAGGAACAAACAGGATTTTGTTGGTGATCTACCATCCCTGGGAAGGATGGGTCCTCACTTCTCCCCTCTTGGAGCAGCACAGAGTTATCCACAGCCACAAGACAAACTGGGATGGGCTCAAACAGGACGCCCCATCCACGCTCTGCAGGCAGGAGCTGGATTCAGGCAGACCTCCTGGGGGGACGATGCTGTTCCCGGAGCTCTGGGAGAGGCTCCGTCCCCTGGGACAGCGGCCAGCCCAGCCCGTGACTCACATCTCCTCCCTGCGCAGAGAGCCCGGGCAGGAAATTTGGGTGGTGCTCAAGTATTTGCTCATGGGACACCACCTCATTCCGGGCGTGTCAGGGATGAGTGGGAGATTGTGTAACCTCCTGGGGAGGGGGGACCTCCGAGAGCTCCCAGCCTGCTGCTCGCTCAGGCTCGCAGGGACCGAGCCCTGTGCTGCTCCCACCGTGTCGTGCATTCCCCTGAGCGCTGCAGCTTACACCGGGAAAGGGCACGGAGCGAGTAGGAGGGATGATTAACGGGATATAAAGCACAGGTTGTAGCAGGGAGTGATGCTTTGGTGGTGATGGATGCGCCGCTTGGGCTCCACAGTCCCTGGAATTAGGCCCTGCAGAAGCGGCGCTGCCGCAGCACAGCAGTTCCCTTTCGCCTTGCTGATGAGCGTTCCAGGCACGGCCGGGAGATGCTGCCAGCCCCAAACCTCGGGGCAGCTGAGAGCTGCTTTGTGCAGGCCCACGCTTGGGAAATTAAAAACAAGCGAGGGGCTGGGGAAAGGGGATAGGAGGAAGCTGTGAGCAGGAGCGCTGGGGCTGTGCCTCCTCTGGAGCCACACGGGCCGTGCTCAGTGTGCCTGAGCTCACTTCAAACGGGAGGTGTGGCACTGAGTGCCTGGCTCGGGGTGACTGTAGCACTCCCTGGCATGTCAGGGTCACTTAGGGCTGCAATAAATGAACATCCCAGCATCAGTTCCAGCCTTTGGAATGAACCGTGGGACATCTGGAGCCACGAGCAGGAGCTGGAGCAATGACAGAGCCATTAAGGGAATCATTTCCCCCATCCTTTAGGGATTCAGGGGCTTGGAAGGAAAGCACGTGGCTAAAGGGCAGAGGTGGTGGCTCTGCTGCAGGACATCACCATTCTCCTACCTTCTTCTTCCACCAAAGAGGCACCAAATGCCCTGAAGAAGTGTTCCCCCCTCCAGCTGACCCCCGCTGATGTCCCATTGCTGCTGCTCAGACTCTTTCCTCCTGCTCTCAGCTGCCAGCACCAGCACACCGTGCACTCAGCCTCTGCTGAACTTTGTCCCATCAGCAGCATTCCGAGGCTCCATCCCCGGTGGTGCTGTCCCTCCACACCCTCCTGCCCCTGCCCACACCCTGGCAGTGCTGTGCTCTCCCTGCCTGCAGGGCAGGGCCGCGTGTCCCCAAGGGCAGATGCTGTTAGAAGCAACAGGACACGGGGACAAAGGTGGCACCGAGGTTTGTGCTTCCTTGTCCACAGGGAGCCTTGGGAACCATCCCGTGCCTGGCTGAGGCTTTGGATCCAGCTGTTCCAGCAGAGCTGCTCGTTCCCAAGGGTGGTGGTGGGACGAGGGCTGTGATGGCACCTTTGGTTGTGTGGTGGCACTGAGGTGACAGCAGCAGGGAATGGAGCCCCAGTGGAGCCCCACTGGGCTGAGGAGGGCTGGTAGGTGTGACATGGCCTTGAGAAACTGGACTCTGGGAATCACAGGCTATCCTGAGTTGGAAGAGATCTGTCAGGATCATCGAGTCCAACTCCTGGCCCTGTGCACGACACCCCAAGAATCCCACCATGTGCTGAGAGCATTGTCCAAACACCCCTTGAGCTCAGACAGGCTCAGTGCTGTGATCACTTCCCTGGGAGCCTGTTCAGTGCCTGAGCACCCTCTGGGTACAAAACCTTTTCCTGACATCCAACTTAAACCTGCCCTAACTCAGCTTCATGCTGTTCCCCAAGCTCTGAAAACACCACAACAACCTACAGCACCCAGAGGGGCTTGTGGTCTTCATAGCAAGTCCTTGTCCCCTGCAGCCCAGTCTCGGGGTGGCACTGGGCTCTCCAGTGTGTCACTGGGCCCAGCTGTGGAGAGCTCCACATGGGACAGGATGGCAGTTCTGGGTTGGGCTGGAGGGCCACCTGTGCCAGCAGCACCCAGGGAAGCACCTCCAAACAGGGTGAGCATGTTGTGCTGCCTCTGCAGGGTGCTCCCCTGGCCTCCAGCTGTCTGTGGCTTTGGGTCTTCCAACCCCAGACTGGTGCTTTTGGGAACCCTGCAGCAGGTTTTGTTCCTTTTTTCCCCACTATTGTTTTCCCCCCTCTGATGTTTTTTTAAATCCACACAAAGTTTTGAGCATCTGCAGCAAGGAGTTGTGCGGAGGGGCTGGGTGGTGGCAAAATCCCACCAGCAGACTCTGAACACAGCAGCTCTGGCCTTCTCCTGGCTGAGGGCAGCAGGCAATGACCACTTGTGTGTGTCCGTGCCCTTGGTCACAGCTCAGGCTCTTTCCTGAGAGACCCAGTGGACATGGTGGAAAGGGTTGAAGGACCAGGCCTGGGGAGGTCCTGGGCAGGGGTGGAGGGGGTGAGCTTTGCTTTAGCCACCCATCTGCTTTGCTGTTCCCTCTCTCAGGTCCTCCACAAACGAGCTGGCCGTGCTCATCTCCCGCATGCAGACAAATGCTGACCAGGTGGAGAAGGACATCCTGGAGACTCAGTCCAGACTCAAGCAGGTCACTCGTGGCAGGGGGTGGTGGGAGGTGAAAGGCTTTGCCTAGAAATGCAGTGTCTAGGACACCACCCAAACCCACGGAGAAGAAGGTGAAGAAGAAGGACCAGCCTCCGCCCTAAAACCTCCATCTTGCTCTCTATATATTACTATATTCAAAGACCTTAAACTCTAAGTTTTCCACCCTGTGATATTATACACTTCTAATCAAACTACACACTCGTAATTCTAGTGCTATCAATTAATTTTGGAAGCCTTCTCCACAGCTTCAGGTCAAATGCAGTGTTCTCTTGAGGGTCAGAGTCTGTCAGCACAGAAAGTCCAAAATTCTCAGCATCCAGGACTCCAAGTCAGGTGTCTGCTCTGTGCCTGCTGCTGCAGGTTTGGGGGCTGGCTGGAGGCTGGGGAGGAACAGACACCCCACAGAGCATCCCAAGCCCTGGGGCTGCATCCCGAGGCCTCCCAGGTTCTTTGTGCTCAGTGCCTCAGGCTTTGCACGGCCAAGGCTGTCTCACCTGTGGCAGCACAGCCCCGTGCCCCCGAGCAGCCCCAGAGGCTGCCTGCCTGACCACAAAGCCCCTGGCAGGGAGGGAGCTGGAGCAGGAGGCTGGGCACCAGGGCTCCTCCGTGGCTGTGGTGTGGAGGATCCAGAGCCTCTGTGTTGGCCAAGGACACTGTTGTGAGATCCGTGTGATCCAACCAGGCTTTCTCCTCTGTCTTCCCTGTCTCCAGGATTCCAGCAATCACCAGAAGAACAAGGCTTTTGAGTTCCAGACAGAGAATGCCAGGAACTTGAAGGAAGCTGAGATCCTGCTGAAGGATCTCTTCCTGGATGTGGACCGTGCCAAGAGGCTGAAACACCCACAGGCTCCTGAGATAGAGAAGGAGTGAGTACAGTGGAGGGACAGGTGTGATGAGGGCAATGAGCAATTTGGAACCTCCTCAGGACACAGAGGACCAGTCCTTGCCATGAGTGGTAGTTTAATTCTTCTTCCCACAGAGTTTAGCCTTAAAATCTTTTTTTTTTCCTGCCAATTTATTATAAAGATATTGGTATACAGGGTGGATGCCAGAGTGATTGCCCAAGAGGCCCCAGTCTTTTGGGAGCCCTTATAAAAGGTACTAGAAAAATGCAGAGCTAAAATGTGGCCCCACTATCAGGGCAAATGCCCTTTTCCTCTGCCTTCCCTAAAATAAGTACCTTTAATTTGGGGCAAGCACAGAGCCAGAGGTGTGTGTTGGGGTGGGAGAAGAGCTTCAGTTGGCTTCTGGTGCTTTGCTCCCCTTCACTTCCAGCCCTTCTACGTAGAAATCAGGAGGGAAGTTTCCCAGCTGGGGAGGGACAGCCCTGACGTCCCTGCAGCATCCTCCAGGCAGTAATTCCTGAGACATCCCTGGAGATGGAGAACAGCAGGACAAGTGCTGGACACTGCTGAAGGAGGCCAGTGCCACAAAGGGACAGCAAAGCACCCTGGGTCCTGTGGGTGAAATTTGGGCTCCACAAGGCCCACCTTGGCTCTCCTACATCCTGACTGACACGGGGACCTGTGCCTCTCCCCTTGGCAGCATCCAGCAGCTCCATGACCGTGTGACACAGCTCTGTGCCGAGTACCGGGCCCTCTACGAGCAGCTGAACGTCCCCGAGGTGGGGCCCAGGGTGGACTGGGCCAGGATCCTGGACCAAAAGATGGTAACAGCAGCTGGGTTTGGATGTTACCTCCCATCTCCTACCAGGACAGATGATGTTTACTGTTGTCTGTAGGGCTGTGCCAGCCACTGCATGCTCAGCATAACGCTGGGATGTTGGAGGTGGTGGGAATAATTAAGTAATAATATAAAAAATATAAAAATAATACATTTAAATAATATAAATAAAAAATAATACATGCATGTTCAGCATAATGCAGGGATTTTGGAGGTGGTGGAAATAATTCAGTAATAATATAAAAAAATAATATAAAATACAAAATAATAATATACATAAATAGAATAATATAAATATAATATAATATAATATAATATAATATAATATAATATAATATAATATAATATAATAATAATATAAAAATAATAATACTTCTGAGTGGAAGACAGACTCTCCTTCTACCTCTTAAAACCCTCTGGAGCACCCTCTGAATTAACCTCTTCAGATAAAGAGTTACCAGAGGGGGGTCAGGTAGGGAGTCCTGCTGTGGGATGAAGGGGTGGAGAAGGTGATGTCTCCTAGGATTTTACAGCCCTGCCTTTCAGGGTTTCACATGGCAAGGTTTGGGTATGTGGAGTTCTCAGGCTGGAGCCAGTTTGGATTCCCCAGAAAGCTGGATGGTAATTAAGTGCATCCCATGCATGTCACTGTGGGCAGGGGGATGGCTCAGCTCAGGTCTGTAGCCCAGGGTTATGTGCTCTGGTTATCTTTGCCCCTGTGTACGGCTGGGGAAATGGCAACCAACAGCAATAATGAGAAACAGCAAAAAAATCCCCTCCCTCCCTCCTGGGCTGCTACAAGATACCAGATCCTTCCATGCCCTGCCAGCACTGCCTGGGGTTTCTCCCTGAAATGAAGCCTTTTGCTTTAGTGTGTGCCCTGACTCCTTTTGCACAGAAACAAGTCAATGCAGGACAGTATGGCCCTGGCATGTCGGAGCTGGAGAAGCAAATAGCTGAGCACAACATCCTCCAGAAGGAGATCGAGGCCTATGGGCTCCAGATCAAGAACCTGCGCTCCGGGGTAAGGCCCCTCCGTCCCCTCCTTGTCCTGTCACTCCACTGGGGACCCTGATGGCTGTGCCACTGCTGGCCCTGTGTCCCATCTGCTCCTCCACATGGTGAATGTCCACCTTTGTTCTGCACAGGGCAAGGGAGGCCTGGGAGGTGGCTCCTGGATGGTTTTTAAAGCACATTCCATAAGTCAGTTCATCACATCAGCATTCACCACATGTTTTGCTAACAGGTTTTTTTTGTTTTGGTTTTTTTTTTTTTTTTTTTTTTTTTTTTTTTTTTGTTCACCTCCTTGGTCTTGGCTGTGTTGTAACCCAGGATGTGGCAGATTTAAAAAGCCAGTACAAGGACTTGCTGGTAAGGTTCTCAGTGGTTTTCTGCACAGATGGGGTCTTGCAGCAGAGTGACACCATCCCTGACGGGCAGGGAACGCCCAGTTCAGAACAGGAGCCACCCCTGGGCTTGCACAGCAGAGTTGTGTCCCTCATATCATCTCCCCATTTCCTTCCCTGCTTGGGATAGATGTAAATTGAAAGAACTCTCGCTGTCCTCAGGGCAGTGCCAAGGGTGAGATCCATGTCTCTCCACTTCATGGCCATGGCCCTGCAGTTTCCTCTGTGTCCGTGGGCACAGGGACCAGAAGGCACCAGGAAATCCAGCCCAGCCCACACACTGTTCCAAATCAGGATTGCAAATGTGGAGGCTTGCCCTGATCCCTAACAAGGGTTCCAGAGAGGAAATGAGCAGCCAGAGCAAAGAGGTGGCCAGGAAGAAAGTCCTGGGTTTACCCAGCTATGCCCATGAAGTTGATGCTGAAAATGGGATTTGTGAGAAATACAGCAGAGCTGGGCCAGCTCTGAGACTGCCCCGGGCACCAGCCCACACCTGGGATTCTGGTTAGACAAACATATCTTGTTTGTGAGGAGGGAAAGGGAACAGCAGCCCCATCAGATAAGACCAGTGGTGGCAGATTTCTCACCAAGGTTTCTGAGAATCTTCTGCTGGATGTTCAACAGGAGTGTGGTCCTGGGGAGGAAGAGGAGGAGGGGAAAGGGACTCCCCAGGCTGAACACTGACCTTGTCTCTGTCCTGTGTGTGGGCAGAAAGCTTCCATCTGGCGAGGGCAGAGCCTTGGCAGCCTCTACCACCACCTGCAGGGCTGCACCAAGGAGCTGAGCTTCCTGACAGAGCAGCAGACCAAGATCCTGAAGCAGGACTGGAGTGACCAAATGATGGATGTCCAGAGCGTGCGTCGGGAGTACGAGGTGAGCCCGCGGGGGTGGCAGCGTGTCCTGGCCATGCAGGGCTGGCCAAGCCTGGCCAGGATCTGCAGGGTGCATCCCAGCCTCCTGCACACCCACCATCAGCCCTGAGCGTGAGGCTTTCCAAAACAGAGGGGGAAGAGCCCCCCCGGCTCCGTGCTGGAATTAGGGACGAGCTGCTCTGTGTGACACCTCCAGTCCCCTGAGCTGGCACGTGGCATCATGCATTGGAGAGCTGCCAGAGAGGCTTTCCATGGCCAGAGAGAAGGGAAGGGCTCAGTGCCACATCAGCCTCAATTGGCCACAGTACAACACCCAGTGGCTGCCATGTGCTGGGACACAGAAAATGGGAGGGATAATTGCATAGGAAAATGCTCTTTGAACAAATGTTCTGATGCTTTCTGAGGCCCAAATGTGTCTAATTTGTTTTAGCTCTGCCTAGCCCCTTCTGTTTTAAAAAACAAACAAGCAAGGATGCCTGTGCTTTGGGAGCCTTATCTCTGTTATGTTTGGTGCCCCAGGAGAGCATTCTGTGCTCCCTGCATGCTCCCAAGGTCAGAAAGTTTCTTTTCCCCTCCAGGATTTCAAGTCCAATGAGCTGCTCAGCCAGGAGGAGTTTGTGAACCACCTTCAGGATGATGGGGACAGGATGATTGAGCTGAAGCACCCAGCCATCAAACCTATCCAGGTGGGGAGAGGGGGTCTTTTCCCCAGCCCCGTGGGACAATGAGAGTGTTTCTGTGCCTCAAGTGTGGGTCAGAGGAGACCCCTTCACCTCTCCCTGCAGTTACGGTACTCTTTCCTTCCACACTGCACTGCAGCATCCTTCTGCCTGCTCCAGTCCTATAGGGAAGCTGAGGGAAGTGCAGGGTCTTCACCCTTTCCAAAACTTCCAGGAGATAGTGGCCAACATCTGTGTGCTGGGACCAGCTCTCGTTCAGGTGCTCACACACATCCGTGCAGCCACCCTCACACTGTCCAGCTTTGACATGGTGTGACTTCTCCCACGTGAAAGCAGCTCCCATCCTCCAAGGCTGGATTTCCAAGCTTGCAGATGCAGTGCCAGGCTGTGGTGGGCTCTCAGTCCCCAACACCACCGAGCTGAGACCACCTGAGAAGTGATGGCTGCTCTGTGTGAGCCAGGTCCTTCACAAGGGGTGTCCTCACTCAGGCAGTGCCTGGGCACAGCTCTGTCCCTTCTCTTCCTCTGATCTCTGGGACTTCTGAGGAAAGGAGACCTGTGGTGGGGGAGGTAGGACCAGCTGGAACCCACCAAGATGTGCTCTGTCCCACCACAGGCTCACCAGGAAGCCTTGAAGAACGAGTGGCAGAATTTCCTGAATCTCTGCATTTGCCAGGAGAGCCAACTGAAAAGTGTGGAGAGCTATAAGAAGGTAAAAAGCAAAATCATGGGCCATGGCTCTGCAGGTCAGGCCAGAGTGGGCAGGCTGGGAAGAGATACAGCAAAGGGGTGAGGATGGGAGACCCTTTGCTTGCACCTAGTAAAGGTATTTTGGGGAAATGCCCCTCAAAATAGAATCTTTTAGAGGTGCTGGGAACTGAGAGGCCCCACTGGACTTGGGGACAGTGAAGTCCCCCCATGCCTGACTGTTTCCCTACCCACACCTCCAGTTCCAGGATGATGCCGAGGCTGTGAGCCGCTCCCTGAAGAAGATGAGCTCTGACCTGGACACCAAATACAGCAAATTCAACAAAGACAGCCCTGGGGTGGTGTCAGATCTGCTGCTTCAGCTGGAGGTGGGGCCTTCAGGGCTGGTGGCACCAGCCAGACCTCAGGGCAAATCCAAAGTTAAAAACTCTGCAGTAAATGACAGAGGGGAAGGGGAAGAGGTGGGGAATAATCCTACAGGGATAGCTCACCCCAGCTCTGTGCTAGGGAGGGGGAAGCCCAGAAGATCTACGCTGCTCACGCTGCCCTGAGATGGCACTGTCCCCATCAGTGACACAGAGCCAGGCCCCAGCTCACCATCAGAGTAAAGGAGAAGTGCAGGGAGAAGCCATGTGTTGTCCCTAACATAAAACACTTGGATTAGAGGGCCTGGCATCCAAGCAGGGAAAGATCCGCCCATCTCCTCAGCACTCTCATGAGCCAAGGGCAAGGGAGGGAATAAAGAAATCTGACCTCAGGGGTGAGATGCAGATAGGAAAGGAAGATTTGCCTCGGAGAGAGGGAGGGGACACATTCACCATGGTATCTTCCCAAGTATGCAACACATTTGGCTCTCAAGAGATGCTGGAATCTGGGTACTTTCTGACACTGGAATGCAGCCACCTCTTGGCAGGTGTTCCATTTCTGAAAAGAAAAACTCCTTCAAGATATTTGATATGAAAGTGTGGGTTCACCTAAGGTTAACCCAGGCTCAATGGCAGAACTGTGAGCAAAAGAAACCGAGGAGAGCGTTGGCAGTGGAAAGGGGAAGAAGGGACACGGAGGGATGGAGAATGGAGAAACTCCCGACTCCACCCCACAAGGACAGATAATTGGTCCCAGCATACCTGCTGTAGTGTGACCCTCCCCTTCCTTTTTATCCAAACCTGGTCACAACCACTGTCCCCCCCTGTTTTGTCTAGAACGAGGAGAAGGCGTTGAAGCAGGCAGAGAAGAGCATCACTGACCTGAAGAGAAGGAGCAAAGAGATCAGCCCCCTGAAACTGCGCAGGACACGTCCCTCTCAGCCCCTCACCCTGGACACCCTCTGCGACTGGGATGCTGGGGAGGTGAGGGCAGCACCCTCAGAAGGGACAGAGAACTGGATTCTTCTCTGGTTGCTCCAGATCTTGTCTCTGTGGTGTGAGGAACTGTCTTAGGGCCAGAAGGCCAAGCCTTTCACCAGGTTTTGTGTCCCCTCCCAGGTGCAACTGACCAGAGGGGACAAGTACACTCTGAAGGACAACAGCAACCCGGAGATGTGGGTGGTCCAGAGCAGCACTGGTGTGGTCCAGGAGGCACCTTCTGCTTGTTTCTCCATCCCTCCTCCTGACCCTGAGTCCATAGACAAGGTCAATAGGTGAGTCTGCAGCAGAGACCCTGACCCAGAGAGACATTTAGACACTTTTGGGTCATAGCCAGCCTGTCTGCAGAGACACAGCAGCTGGGGACAGGCCTCTTGACTAAATCTCTCCTGGAGAGGGATTTTTCCTGCACCCAGGTATCTCATCCAGGTGTCTACCATTCCTCAACACCCCTGCACACCGCACAGACCTCACTATCAATGAGTTTTCTGGCAGTCAGGCTTGATTTCTTCACCCAAACATGTGACTCGCATAGGTTTGACTAAATTCATTGCAGAATCAGTCTGGAGCTTGGGACTTGCCAAACAGGACAGAGTTATCTGTCTATCTGCTCTCAGCCAGCCCCAGCTGGAGCCTGAGCAGTGCTCCTTGAGCCTCTGTGTGGGTTTGCTGCCTGCCTGCTCCGTCAGCTCCCGCCATTCCCACAGGATGGGGCGGTGGTGCAGGGAGCTTGGCACTGCCTCTTCAATCATGGCCCCAGGTGTTTGGGTAAATCAGGGCTGCTCAAGTGCTGAGGAAAGGCCACAGCCCAGACTTGGAGCTATAGATGCATGCCCAAAGTGGGGGCTTGGGTGTGATTGCTTCATTGTGTTTCTCAGTGTGTATCCCTCTTCACACATCCCAGACTATTGAATCCTTTGGATGTATGGGTTTCAGGAGTGTTTTAAAACAGAAATTCAGTTCCTCTGCACACAGGGACAGCCCTCATCTGACAGCAGCCAGGCAAGCTGGGAGTTGCTGGTTTTAGCACACAGTGTTTACCTGGAACAGTCCACAGCAGGGATGAGAACCAGCCTGGTCCTTCCTGTTCCCTTTCCTTCTGGTTCCATGAGTCTTTTCTCACCCAGAAATATTTTTTGGTCCTTCCAGCTCTGGCAGATCCCAGCCCTAGTTTCATTAGGCAGGAACCATCCTTACAAGTGAGACGTGGCATTTCTAGTGCAGCAGCCACTTGTACTTGTTTCCTGCAAGGCTGCAAAGCACTGCAACCATATGAAACACATTTCCAGCTTTGATAGCTTCTGCTGAGAGTTGGAAACACTGGCTTCCTTGAGAGAACTCAGCTGCTCAAAGCAACCAGCTGCTCTTGCTGCTGTTCCCTTTCCTAAGGGACATCTCTGAGTTACAACAGGCTGCAGGCTCCCAGCCTTTGAGGACACCTTGCCTTGCCTTTGGGGACACCTCCCCAGCACAGCCATGGAGCTGCTGCTGCTGTGCAGGGCTCCGTCAGTGCTGTGTCCCTTCCTGGCTGATGATGCCTTTCTCTGCTCACAGGTTGGAAGGGGAACTGAACACGGTGAAGCAGAAGCGAGCAGCAGTTCAGAGCACCCTGAGACATGGCCAAAAGGAGCAGGTGCAGCCCAGCCAGCAAGGTTTGTCACCTGGATAGTCCAGCCCTCTCCAGAGACAGCTCTGGAAATAGGGCACCCACCCAGGGTGGGCAGAGCACCTGCAGCTCACACACACAGACACTTGCAGAGGTCCCTGTGGGAGGATGCCTTCTCCTCCATGGCTAAGAACAGCTGGCAGGAAAACCTGACTCCTGTCTCAGCAATTCACCTAAAGTCTGCTGCCCTTCTCAAGCCTCTGAGCTCCATCAACAGCTGGAGGGTATTTAGGATTTCAGGGGGATATGCATATCCAGAAACCTTAATTAAACCTGCTTTGTAATCTGGGCCCCTTGCAGTTCTCTTCCCTAGCTGGGGGCTGTGGGATGAGCAGGCAGCCGTGGCTAAATCCCAACCCTGGGTTATCTGTGCTATTCCCACGGCTGCAGTTCAAAGGCTCCCAGCAAAGCTGAGAAGGGATGTGTCTGCATGGCAGCACTTGGCTTTGTCCCTCCTTTGGAGCTGTGGTTCACCACGGCAGAGCTAAAACCTGGGGATTAACCTAAGCTATGTCTCACTGCAGCTCTGTCCAGGAGCCCTCCAGCAGTCCAGGATGATCCCCAAGCTGACCGGCTCCTCAGCAGCCTGGATCGTGTTGGCAAGGACCTGGTCCAGGTAGAGAAGGAGGTCTTGAACCGAGTGAGGTCTCCTGTGAACTACAGCGACCCTACAGATGACCTTGGCAGGAGGATCAAGCAGCAGCAGGTGAGTTGGAGCAGGAGCAGGAGCAGTTTGGTAGCTCTGTGTCCTTGGCCCAAAGCAGGACAACGTGGAAATAACACTGGAGAGGACAGCTGGTGCTCCAAAGGAGAAAACCACGCTGCAGATTTAAGGGTTTCAGGCTGGCTTGAACCCTTGAAATGGGACTAACTCTCAGGAAATGCAGGCCCTTCCCTTGCCTCTGGAGCAAGAGGGTCCATTCATTTCAGAGCTCTGATCCAGGTGCCAGTCCTGGGAATGCTGTCACCCTACACTCTCAAGTCTGTAACAAAGAGACTAAGGAATAAAGGGAATTAATTCAAGGGCCAGCTTTGTCTCACCTGGTGGGAAGTACAGACTTGTAAATGTCAGTGAGACATTGTCAGTGCCCTGAAGCCCCCCTCCTTTCCTCTGGGTCAAGGTCTGGGTTTGCAGTATTTCAGCTTGTTACATCTTCATCTGTGGGTATTTATCTGGCTCTGGCAGCAGGATGGGCTCAGGCAGGTAGGTTTCTTCCATCTGTCTTTGTGGATCTCTTTCCCACACCCTGCCACTGCCAGACAGCCACAGTCTGGATGGGGCTGTGCCCCAAGGGGCACCTCCTTATGAGAGGGGCACCACACCCTGAGCCCCACAGCCAAATCCACCCCTGAGGGAAACACATTTCCACAGCAGCACTGTTATGGCTGTGTTGGGTGACTGTGCTTCCATCTGGTGTGCCAGGAAACAACAAAGAAACTTGAGAACTTGGGGGCAGCCAAGGATGCCTTGCAGAAGGAGTGCGAGACCTACCTTTCCAAGAAACCCAGCAGCACCTCAGCTTCCCAGCTCCCTGTCACACTGAATGCCCTCAGGAGCAAATACAACGATGTCAATATGCTCTCCAGCCTGTACAACGAGAAGTGAGTGATGGGGATGAGGGAAGGAAGTGTCATTGCACAGGTGTGCATGACAGGAAATGCTTTCGATCTCTATGAGTGTTGGTTGAGGTCCAGCACAGGCTGGAAACCTCCCATCCATCATCAAAGGACTCCTCTGAAGGAGTTCCTGTGTGTAATTTGTGAGGAGATCCCCTCACCGTGGAAAATCCACCACAACGGGTGTGTGTCCCAGCTCTGCTGTGTGGTGAACTGCAACATATCTGACTTGTGAGCAGCATGACAGGGGTGTGAGTGCACATTGCTTGTTCTCTGACATACTGCAGAAGCTCTAATTTTAGGTAAGGTTAAACATCAAAGGGAGAAAAGAAGAAGAGTGGGGTTTCTGTAGCTAATCTTGTCCTCTGTTTTCCCCTTTCCCAGGGCTAAGGCTGCCCTGAACCTGGAGACTCAGATTGAGAACACAGACAAGATTGTCAGCACGTTTGAGGCCAAGCTGGCTCAGGACAGCATCATTCCTGCATCCCCCAATGCCCTGCAGGATCGGGCCAATGACCTGCAGGTAGGGGAACATTGGCTTTTCATTAGGGGGGGAGATCCCTGAGCTCAGGGACCAGTGTGAGAGGAGCTGGGTTTATTTGAGCACCTTGAGGCACCAGCAATGAAGTATTTTTGAGGACTTTTTCTTGAAGGTTTAATGTTGGTGTTGCAGGCTGACCTGCTCTCACTGGACAGCCCTGTCCCTCTACCCCTCCCTTTGCATATCATGACCCCCTTAGCATCCAATCCCTGTTGCTCTGCCTCACGCCTCTCCCTAGTCTTTCCTGCTCCCAATCTCCTTGCCTCATCCTTGGCACCCACAGTGACCTGATGTTTTGCCTTCCTCAAAACTTCTCAGTGCACTGTCCAAGCCACATTGCTTCCCAGCTTCCCTGGTGAATAAGCCTCACTGCTCCACCTCTTCCACCTCACTTAGAAAGCCTGACCAGCCCCCAGTGCTGCCCAGTCAGTGACACATCAAGGAGGGTGTTTGGGTGCTGCTCTGACTGATGCAAACACAAGGTGTCTTTTTTTCTGCCCTGCAGAAGATGAGGCGGGACCTGGTGGCCCAGGAGGACTGTGTGCTGAAGCTGAACCGGGGGCTCAAGGATGCTGAGCACAGCTGCAGTGCTGTGCAGAACAACTTCCAGGAGTACTGCCCCGACCTGCCCCGGCAGAAGCGGGAGGTGCAGCTCCTCAACGACCGCTACCATGCCGTGGCCGACCAGCTGGATCAGCGGTGAGGACTGTGGAGCCATCTCTGCTCCTCTTAGCTAAGGTGGACTGGGGCAGGGGTCAGAGCCCTGAGTATGTTCTTCATTGCAGGTCCCTGATCCTGACCCCAGTCCTGTAATACTGAGGACCAGGTGTGTCCTTCTGTGTAGTTGCCACCTTCCTATTCACAGCACAGGCTTTGAGCTTCCAGAGTTGTGCTCCCCACTCAGGCATCAGTTGTCACCTCCTCATTTTTGTTATCTTAGTGTTTGTTGTGGTGATATTTTCATCTTTCACCTTCCTTCCTAGGAACTTGGACATGAATCTTTGCCCTTCCCCTTAACGTTCCTGTCCACTTTTGTGCTGCGCAGAGAGAAGACCCTCAGGAACATCAGCCTCACCTACCAGCAGTTCCAAAACTCCAATGAGAACCTGATGTTCTGGATGAACAACCTACCCAAGCACCAAGTGAAGACCACTGATGGGCCAAGCCAGATCAATTACAAGCTGCAGGCACAGAAGGTGTGTTCCAGGGCAAGAATAGCCTGTAACTTTACAGGGATGGGGCAATTTGCTTGTGAACAGCACATGCAAAATAGTACCAGCCAGCTCCTAGTTGTGTGCTCCCCCACCACAGTGAATGAACTAGAGAAGGATTGCAGCCCTCATATGGTGTTACCTGGTGTATCTCATCTTGCTGGGTTTATCTACGGTGCTGGTGTCCTCATCTGTGCCAGTCACCTCCAGGTTGAAATCTTCTCCATGGAGAGGACACTTTCAGATCCTGAAATATTGCACCTCAGGCTGAGATGTTGCATCCAAGTCCTTCATTTTTCTCTCCTTGATCAGACTCTAAGCTCACTAGCTCAGACAAGGAGTTGTGGAGGTCTCTGTGTTGGCTGCTATTTATCTTATTTGTGATACATCAGTGTGGGAAGTCCTGGGCAAGTTATAGCACTGCTGAGATACCCTAAAACCCTGGAGACTCTTCCTAAATGTCTTCCTGTTCCCACCATTCCCTCAGCTGAGCTGATTCTCTAGGCTGCAAGAGTATTACTGGGCAGCTGGATTCCAGTGTGTCCTTAACACCACATGTGTCTCCTGCAGAGGCTGGTGGAGGAGATCCAGAGCAAGGAGCCTGAGAAGAACGCCCTGATCAGGCTGTCCCAGAACGTGCAGTCCACACTCAATGTAAGGATGGGTTTTGTCACTCCCTTAGCATTTCACCCAAGAGATCCCACCTGATTCTCGTGTGTCTGCTCTGAACAGGACTATGAGCTTGAAGCAGGCAAATACAGCTCCTCTCTGGATCCTTCCCTGACCGACTCTGCTGCAAAGAGGATGCGTGTGACCCCCCTGCAGGAAAGCATCCAGGCCCAGGTAAAATGTTAATCTGAAGACACAGAAACCATTGTCCAGCACATTACCCATACCCCAGTGTCTTCTGCAAGGCCTTAATCCACTCATACAGCCACCACTGATTATGGTCCTAATCCCAGAGTCAGAGTCCTCAGGGATCCCTTTGTCCCTGGGGCAAAGCAGCATGTGAGATCCTGAATTAGGGCTGTGCCTGGAACCTTGGTTGAGATTGCTGATGTTGCCTCCTCACCACATTGTGTATGAAGATAAAACTTACAGGGTAGGTGTGTGGGGAGAGGAAGAAGCCAGAGCTTCTCTGAGCTCTTCCCAGTTACACCCCAGTTCTCCTGCATTGCCTTGAGGCTTTTGCCAGCTGCTCTCCATCTGTGAATTTGTAAGACTAGGCCCTGGGTAGGCCTGCAGGCATCTAATGTGCATTCAAATAACAGGGACAGGATCTCCTGTAGGAATCCTTGCACTCTGTGTCTCTCTGAAGAGTCAGATGGGAAGACACTAATCCCTAGAACTGTGACATACACAAAACTGGTGCAGGTGAAAGGAGGTGTGTCAGAGTCTGCTACACAACAGACCTGTGTCTGGGTGAGGGCACGAGGCTCTCACCACTCTTTCCTTTGCAGGAAAATGATGTCACCAAGCTCTACATGGAGCTGGCAGCAGAAAATAAACAGCAGCTCAGCCGGCTGGAGTTTGCCAAGAAGATCGTTGAGAAGGTACCAGCTTACAGCTCACTGCAAGATTGGGGTACTCTAGACTGGGGTTCAAATCTGCTCAGCCTGGGGCTCCCCCACCCCTCCCTGAGTCTCCACATCCAGGTGTGAGGAATGACAGGAATGGAAACCCCTCTAAGAAGAAGACCACAAGAAACCACAGTTTCGCTGACACTGATCTTGGGTTATGACTCCCATCACCTCTGGGGGCCCTCAGCTTGTTACTGAAGCTGTAGTTTATGCTTGGAAAAAAAAAAAAATAGGGCTTTTAAGTCCAGTTCTCTTAGCCATAGCTAATCAACCATCACAGACTGAGAATTTCAGATTTGTTTGTGGGTGTGACTGGAATTTAGTGGTCACAACCTTCTGGAAACACTTCAAAGCAACAGGATTTTTGTACCTTTCTAAGGTTTGAACCACCTGTTGGAAAGGACCGGGTGACTTCCAGCAGGTTCAGGAAGCACAAGAGATTAAGCTGGGGACTGGCTGTGGTGCTCTCCCTCGGCTGCAGATACAAGAAGGCAGCACAAAGCCCCTTTGTGGGCTGCTGTAGCACCTCCATCTGAAGGGGAAGACCCAATTTCTACAAATTCATTTCCCACACCACCAAGTCAGTTGCTTGAGATGACGGGATTGTGTCCTCACTTTCCATTTACAAACAGCCTTATTTGAAAACTGCCTGAGGACTCTGTGTCACCTTTTTCTCCCACCATGCCATGTCATTTAAAAGATCTCTGAGTCACCTTAAAAGAGTGGCTTGGTTTGCCTGCCTTTTTAAAAATTCTTTTTTATTTTTTACTTTGCAGAAGGAAGTGCATGAGGACATTGAAGCTGTACACGAGCAAACTCAGAAAGCTGAAAACAAAGCCACAACAAGCAGGGAATCTGAGGGGTTGAAATTGCAGCTGGAGGAGGAAAGGAGGAAGGTGGCCAGGATTGAAGAGGACCTGGAGGAACACAGAAACAAGCTGCTGATGTTGAAAACTCAGAAGCCCATTGAAAGGGTGGAAGAAAAAGAGGTAATTGAATACTACAGAGACCCACAGGTGGAGAGCAACCTGTCTAGGATGGTACAGCAGATTGAAGAGGAAGGCAAAAAGAGGCAGAGCCTGCAAGAAGACATTGATGTGATGAGCCGTAAGCTTGCCCAGATGGAGAACGAGAAGAAGGTCGCTCCTGCCCAGCTCCTCACCAAAGAGATCACAAAAATTGAGAAGGATCCAAGCCTGGATGGCCAAGCAGCCAGTCTTCGTCAGGAGATCAAGCATCTCCAGGAGGAAAGCTTGGCTGCTGCTTCTGAACTTGAGCAGCTTAAGAGGGAGCTGCACATGCTGGAGCGAAAGCAGCCCAACATCCGAGAGAAAGTGGTGGTGAAGGAGCTCATCAAACTGGAGAAAAACCCAGAAATGCTGAAGTCTGTTAGGACCCTGCAGTTACAAATCGATGAGGAATCCTTCAAAAGGCAGTCTGCAGAAGAAGCGATAGTGAAAGTGAAGAACAAGATTGAGGAGGTGGAAAGACTGATTGAAACAGCAGAACCCAAAATTATTGTGAAGGAGGTGAAACAGGTAGAGCAGGACCCAGAGTTATTGAAAGAGACTTCCAAGCTGAAAACTCTGATTGAAGAAGAGAGGAGCAAAAACTTGATGCTGACAGGTGAGCTGGGAGAGCTGCAGACCCAGTACAGCATCGCAGAGAAGCAAAAGCCCAGAATAGAGGTAAAAGAGAGGGTTAACGAGATCTTCCTGGTGGACCCTGAAACAGAGCGGCAGATTGCACACCTGAAAAGGGAGCTGCAGGAAGTCACTCTGAAAAGGACAAAGATTGACAGTGAAGTGGAAGAGGCCTTAGCAGAGCTCAAAGTCCTCAGGTCACAAAAACCAGAGGTGGAGTTTAAGGAGGTCATAGAGGAGGTGGTGAAACATGAAAAGAGTCCAGAGATTCTCAGAGAAATTGACAGGCTGAAAGAGCAGCTCAATGAACTTGTGAACACCAATGGCAGGACCCAGGAGCAGCTCATTAGGCTGCAGGGGGAAAGGGATGAATGGAGGAGGGAGAGATCCAAGGTGGAAACCAAGCTGGTCAACAAGGAAGTCATCCGATATGAGAATGATCCACTCTTGGAAAAAGAAGCCGATCGCCTGCGTCAGGAGGTGCGTAACATGTCCCAGAAGAGGAGAGCTGCAGAGGATGCCATCTATGACCTGCAGAACAAATACATGCTACTGGAGAGGCGGAAGCCGGAGGAGAAAGTGGTTGTTCAAGAGGTGATACTGACCCAAAAGGATCCAAAGCTCCGAGATGAGCACAGCAGACTGAGACGCAGTCTGGATGAGGAGGTGAGCAATAGGCGTCGCCTGGAACGCGACGTGCAGCAGGTTCGTGTGCTGGTGGAAGAGCAAGAGAAGTTGCTCAACTTTCAGGAGGATCGAAGCAAGAGGCTTGCACTTGAGAAGGAGATGAGACAAATTACACTGAGAATAAAGGAGCTGGAGGAGAGCCCAGCCCCAGTGCAAGAAAAAATCATTATGGAAGAAGTGGTCAAGCTGGAGAAGGATCCAGTCCTGGAACAATCTGCCAGCAATCTGCGCTTGGAGCTGGACCGGGAGAAGATGGAGGTGCTGAACTTGCAGAGAGAATGCAAGAACCTGCAGATGCAAGTCGATGTCCTGCAGAAAACGAAATCCCAGGAGAAGACCATCTACAAGGAGGTGATTCGAGTGGAAAAAGACAGAGCACTGGAGAGTGAACGTGCACGCATCTGGGAGCTGCTGAGCAGGGAGAGGGGAGCCAAGCAAAAGGCAGAAGAAGAGGTACGGCGTCTCCGGGAGAAGATTGAGAGAGCTGAAGGCATGAAGAGGACATGGGCTCGTGAAGAGACGGAGCTGCAGAAAGCCAGGAACCTGGCCATCCAGGAGAGAGCCAACTTGGAGAGTGAACTGCGGGAGCTGGAGAGGCAGAAGCAGCAGAAAGTTCTCTTCCTTCGTGAGGAATCCAAACTGCTCAGCCAGCGGACCGAGAACGACAGGCAGAAGAAGAAGCAGCTGGCACATGAGGTTTCCCTGCTGGAGGCAGACATCCTTAGGGAGAAGGACCAGATCTACAACAAGGAGAGGTTAATTCGGGATCTCCAGTCAAAGGTCAACCGTGAAGAAATCAATCATGAGACCCAGATGAGAGAGACAAACCTGTCCACCAAGATCTCTATCCTGGACCCTGACACAGGGAAGGACATGTCCCCTTACGAAGCCTATAAGCGAGGTATCATAGACAGAGGCCAGTACATCCAGCTGCAAGAGCTGGAGTGTGACTGGGAAGAAGTCACCACCTTGGGCCCAAATGGGGAGATCTCGCTTCTCCTTGACAAGAAAAGTGGGAAGCAGTATTCCATCGATGATGCACTAAGGCTGAGGAGGATCACAAAGGAGGAGTACCAGCTGTACCGGGATGGCAAGATTCCCATCTCTGAATTTGCCTTGCTAGTGGCTGGGGAAACCAAGCCTCCCTCATCCCTCTCAATTGGCTCCATCATCTCCAAATCCCCACTCACATCACCCACCACCCACCAAACCCAAACCTTCTTCCCCCCAGCCTCACAGAAGGGCATATGTGATGACACATCCCCCATCGCCGGGGTGTATGACACCACCACCAACACCAAGTACAACATCAAAACTGCCGTTGCGAAGAAGCTGCTCGATCCCATGACAGCTCAGAAGCTCCTGGAAGCCCAGGCTGCCACGGGGGGCATCATAGACCTCATTTCCAGGGACCGGTTCTCGGTCCATAAGGCGATAGAGAGGGGGCTGATTGACAGGACCTACATGCAGAGACTCCTCAATGCCCAGAAAGCTTTCACAGGCATTGAGGACCCAGTGACCAAGCGAAGGCTGTCTGTGGGGGAAGCAGTTCAGAAGGGTTGGATGACCAAGGACAGTGCTTTCCCCTACCTGCAAGTCCAGCATCTAACTGGAGGGCTCATCGATCCCAAGAAAACTGGTCGCATCCCTGTGCTGGAAGCTGTCCAGACGGGGATGATAACGAGCAACCTGGCCAATAGGCTCCAGGATGAGTCCAACTATGAAAAAGATCTCGTTGACCCTGTCACTAAAGAGAAGATAAATTACAAGGAGGCCATGGCCCTCTGCCAGAAGGATTCTCTGAGCCACCTGCTGCTGCTCCCGGCCGCGTCGGAGGGCTATCAGCGGTACCACCAGGCGAGCCGTTCCCCCAGGCTCTCACGGTTCAGACATTGAATGAACCAAAGCACATACTGGAGCTGGTTCCTTCAGGAGTTCATCCCTTCAGAACACCTCTCCCTATGGAGGCAGCAGGCTCACAGGAATGGAGCATCTAGCATTTAGGGCTGCCTACTCTTCTCTCTTAGCTACCTGCCTCCCAACACAGCTCGGCCGTGCAAGAAAGGAAACGTGGTTATGGGCCTGCCACAGAGGGGTCCCCACAGACCCCAGGTGCTGTTCCCTCATCAGCCCAGAGAGGGGTTGATTGTGAGAACTTCACAGACAGTAGGTTAAATGTGGCTATGCCCAGAAAGGGGGGAGAGCCAGAGTGTTTTCCAGTTGGGTCATTCTGCATGCAATAAATATAGCAAGTGAGTGTCTGTGGCTGTGTTGTCTTTGCAGGCTGTGGCTGAAAGCACAGCTACTCCTTCCCCATGCAATCCCATGCCCTGCAGCCCAATCCACACAGGTTTTGTAGACTCCTGCTGATCTCCCAGCACTGAACCCCCTAAAGTGTCCTGCCTATGAGTCCATATTTTTAAAGATTTTGTTATATTTGTCTTTAAAACTAAAAACCAGTGGGACTTTGCTTCCTGTCTCATTTGGACACCTCTAAAAGAGGGACTTAAACACCAAAGGGGTGCAGTCCCACCTAACAGTACTGGAAAATCTGCACTTGCTATTTTTTTAGGTGAACTAAAGAATTTAGTAAGGAACTTCCTAGTAAGGAAGTTACTCCTCTGTGTAACTTCCATCACTCAGTCCTTCCTGAAACAAGCTATTCTCATATGCCAAATGTTCTTCCCTAGTATCTACCCTATTGAGGAGCATCCCCTGGATTTATGGGATGAGAAAATTACTTTTTATTCATATCAGCTGTTCCTTCTCCTCTCACTAGGGCTCTTTGAGCTGATGGTGTTCAGGAACTCCAACTCCAACTCCAAAATAATCCGTGAGAGCGGAGGTTTTCTCTCCCTCCTTCACCCACCAGACCAGCAGCATAGCCTCTACTTCCATATAGCCTAGCTGGAATTTGAAGTCTGGGCTCCAGGAAGAAACTGTTCCCAGTCTGGCAGGCTCAGCACACTCAGCTCCCATGACCTTCCTAGTGGTAGGTAGTGCCCAGCATTAGTAATCTGTAACAGCAAGTTTCCAGTCTGAGATCTGCCCAGGCTCTGTCCCAGGCTCTGCAGGGTCTCTGGTTATTGTCAGGCCTATGGCTGCTCTTCATGGCCATCTCAGCTGCCATGATCAATGCTGGGCAATGTGCTGGTTTACAACAGGGAAAACCATTGCACACAGCCTGGAGCATCCACTCCCAGCCTCTTTCCTTTGGTAGAACACTGCTGGTCTGGATCAACAGCAAGGCCCTGGAGCTTGGCTGTCATGGACCAGGAAAGAAACTCTGCCCAACAGCCCTCGAAGCACAGGAGCGTGGCCAGGTGAGGATCCTGTCCCAGCACAACCCAGGAGCCCTGGAGCAGTGCAGCTCCCAGGAATCCTTGGGTCACAGCTCTTCAAAGCTGCTGGGAGCAGCCTTGCTGTGCCTTGGCTTTGTTCCCCTCCGCTGGCTGAAAGCAGGAGCATCAATCAGGTGCCCAGCAGGTGAGTTTGCTGCCAGCCTTCCTCACCCTGCTCTGGGGTGAATAATGGCTTGGGGGAGTGCTCTGTAACTACGAGACTTGGAGTTCTGGTAATTAGGCAGGCAGTTAATAATTTTGGACAAAGTGCTCCCTAACTGCATGGCGGGAGGGATTTACCTGGGGTTGGGTGAAGTTGTTAAGAGATGATTACGTGGCTCAGCAGTTTAGTCTAGTCTGAAAGACACACTAAAAATCCTTTTGTTTGCTGCCAAGCGCCCCTAATCTGCAGAAAGTAGCTCATGTCATGCCCTGATGTGTCCATAGGAAGCACCACTCAGCCATGGGGCTTTCCCCAGAGCCTTGCTGTCTGGCAGGGTTGTGAGTCGCTCAGAAGGAGCCAGGTAGAACTTTTCCTCCCTTCCCAGGCACAGGGTGATGGTGCTGCACTGTGGTTTTCCCAGAGCAGTTATTTCAACACAGCTGCTTTTTGTTCCCTTTGCTGGCAGTGGAGTTGGTAAGAAGCGTTTGAAGTTAAGTCAGCTGCTTCAATTTTTGGGCTAGGTTTGCTCTAGTGTTTTATTTATGTTTCTGGACTGGATGAATGTCCTTGGTATTTATTTTTTTACTGCAGATCTTTTAAAAACAAAACAAAAAGGAAGCTCTTCTGCAAACAGTTTGTCTGGTACAACATGAGCATTGTTTGCATAGAGCAAACAGTGGAGCATTGACTTTACAACATGTATGCAAAGGCAGGGAAATGATTCCCACAGCAGAATTCATCCATCTTTCCTTGGATTCATCCACAAATATGTGGCTCCAAGCTGGCTGTCACCACACAGAGGCCATGAGATGCAAGAGCACAGCTGTCAAGTTGTGCTGAAATTGTTTGGTTTTTTTTTTTTTTTTTTTTTTTTTTTTTTTTTTTTTTTTGATTGCGGTTACTAGGAGAGCACATGTGTGCACCTGCATGAAAAACAGGAGTGCAGAGGTTTGGCTTCTGTAAATTAGATCTGACTTTTGAGTATTTAAATAAATAGAACATAACTCTGAAATGGTGTGTGGCAACGTCTAATAGAAAGCAACCCCACACTGAGACATCAGTGGGCTGCAGAACCATCAGCCCCTTCTTCTGTCACTGAAATTCACTGAAAACCGAGTAAAATAAAACTCCTTAACACCAATGTAGTGTTAAGAAGAGGCATCATTTATTACAGAATAAACTCCACCTAACGTGCACACGATTCTCTACAAGTGCATTGCTTATATACAATCACCACATGCATATTGTAAGTGCCCATTACCATAAAACCCTCCCCATGCTCCCAGGTTCAGGTTTTTTTATAGCCTTGTTTTGGCTGTAGCTGCATTCCTAAGCCAGATGTTTTCAGAATTCAATAAGTCCTTGCTGAAAAAGCAGCTCCTGCATACCCCATTTCTTTTTGCTAAAAGTACAAAGGCACAGCAGAAATTGGATTAACCCTTTTGGTGTCAATTCCCCCCTTTGAAACATCTCAAATTCCTTAAGGCCATTTGATAACTTCCAATTTGATTTCTATCTGTAGTCACCTATATTCCCACAAGATTATGACTGATCATTTTGCAAACATCAAATCAATAGCAGTGCTGATAATTATTACAACTACAATTACAGTTAGGATGGTTTCCAGTATTCCAACCAGCCTTCCTTTCAGGGACCTTCACATTATTCCTTGATGAATTTCATTGAACGAATTAGTTTCAGGATAGCTTTGCTATCCTCAGCAACTGCCCATGTTTTGTGGTCTTTGGAGATGTTCTGTTACATTTGGGATGTGTACACAACAACGTTCTCTATCCATTTTTAAATATACATAACCCCCTTGTTCTTTGACCAGCAATAGATCTAAGGGCATTCTGTTTTGTAATGTCAGATTATCATATTGAATCACCATTGACAGATTTATAGGGATAATTCCCCAAGGAATAGGTTCCCCTGCTGAACTGCGGAGAGGGAGGCAGGCTGTAATGCTGGACAGATTGTGCATCTTACCAAACCCTTGGATTTAAGTCAATATTAAATTTTCTTCTTAATTTTCTTTCAAAATAAATTTTCTTCAATATTAAATTTTCTCCAAATTTTCTCCAGAAAAATGTTACGATAATTTTAAATTATCTTTTTTTTAAAAATTAAAATTTTAAATTAATTTTAAAATAATTTAAAATTCTTTTCTCTCCACCTAAAGATAAAATAATTCCCATAAATATTAGTCTATACATTTTGCTGCTCGTTTACAGATGTCTTCCACATTTTCAGCTGCAAGGGTCCGGTGTCTTCCACGATTCAGTCTGAGTCAGGAGTCCTCTTAATTTGGGAGCAATGTATCCAGGGGTTAATTCCTTTCACTTTCACAGCTGGTCTTGTAGTCAACAGAACCAGAGAAGGTCCTTTCCACTGCTCCTGAAGTGACTCAGGTTTCCAGATCTGGATGTGTATGTGATCCCCAGGCTGAAATGAGTGAACTGGGGTGTCTAGGGTAAGAGGTTCTGAGAGAATGACAAATATTTTTCATTCATTCAAGGGTTTCCCTAATAAAATTAAATATTGTTCTATTTCCCAATTCCCAATTTGTTCCTCAGATCCAGAGAAAGTTGCAGCAGAATATGATCTCCCAAACATCAATTCATATAGGCTCACCTTCAGGTTAGTTTGGGGCTGTACTCTAACTCATAGCAAGCCTGGTGGTAACACCTGTGGCCATTTTCAGAAAGCTTCCTGACACATTTTGCCAATCTGTCTCTTTAAAGTTTGATCCATTCACTCAACCCTTCTGCTAGATTGCAGTCTCCATGGAGTATGTAAATCCCAACTTATACCCAACTGCTTACCAAGTTGCTGTAACACTTTGGATACAAAATGGGGTCCCCTATCAGATGACATCCCAATAGGAACTCCTAACCTGGGTATGATCTCTTTCAGGAGTACCTTGGTGACTTTCCTTGCCTTGTTGGTGCAGCAGGGGAAAACTTCTGGCCACCTGGAAAAGGTGTCCAATAAATAATACCAGGAGATACTGGTATTGTTGGTGTGGTAGCTCAGGAAAAACAATTTGCCAGTAATCCCTGGGGTTGTTTCCTCTATTAGTGATCCATGGGGGCAGTCTTTTTGAATTCAAAGGATTATTTTTAAGACATATCGGGCATTTTTCTGTAACAGACTTGATACTTTTTGTCATAGGGACACTGGTATCTCAGTCCTTGGACCAGTCACCATAGCACTGATTCCCCAGTGGGTTTGCTGGTATTTCTCCTTGACAATTTGCAACATCACTTGGGGTGGGATTATGATCTGGTTGCTGGGTGTTACCAGCCATCCACCCTCTCTAATCTGGGCTTTTAATTTTAAATCTGCCTGGCTGTACCCAGGGCTAACTTCTGGGAGTGAAACAGCTTTCTTAGGTATTAAAGCCAGGATGCCTTGTTGTGCAACCTCTTGTGCAGATTTATCTGAAAGTCTGTTTCCTACAAGAATTTGGGACTCCCCACACTGTAGTACAGATACTTCTCTGGGCAACTGGGTGGCATCAAGGAAGGACAATATTTGTTGTGTATATTGATCAGAGATCCCTGTGCTGTTAATAGACCTCTTTCCTTCCTTATGGTTCCATGGGCATGAACAACTCTAAAAGCATATTTCAAGTCAGTCCATATGTTTACTCTTCCTCCTGCTGCCAATTCCAGGGCGCTTCAGAGCGCTATTAGCTCTGCTTTTTGTGCTGAGGTTTCCATGGGCAGTGGTGCAGCTTCTATTACCTTGGCTGGTGTTACCATGGCATAGCCAGCTTTTTATTTTCCATCTTGCACCAAGCCACTTCCTTCTGTACAGAACTCTGGATCTTCACTTGGTGCATCTTGTAGGTCTGGTCAGCTTACATAAACTTGCTCAACTGTGTGTAGGCAATCGAGGGTCAGCTGCTCTTCTCCTTGCATCGGGATGTTCAGGACTTGGGCTGGATTTACCACTGTGGTTACTTTCAACTCCACATCTTCTTGCTCCACTAGAACAGTCTGGTATTTCAGCATACAGCTTGGGGAAACCAATGCTCCCCTTTTTGGCAAAACACAGTGGTTATGGTGTGTGAAGTGTGCACTACTATCTTTTGTCCCAAAGTCAATTTCCTGGCCTCTAGGATGAGGAGAACAGTCACTGCCACAGCTTGCAGGCATTGGGGCTATCCCTGGTTGACCTTGTCCAGTTGTTTTGAAAAGCACCCCACAGAACTCTTGAAGTCTGCCACCTTCTGAGCCAGAACTCCGAGGACAAGGTGCTGTCATTCCTGCCCAAAAAGCTCAAAGGGCTTTGTTAAGTCTGGAAGTCCTAAGGCGGGTGCAGACACCAGGGCCATCCTTAGGTTACAGAACACGTGTTCACCCTCAGGAGTCCAAATCAAAGGTCCTTCGGGGGCCTCCTTTAAAAGCTCAATGATTTGACCAGAAGTCCATAATTTAAAACCCACAATCTTCACCATCCAGCCACGGCCAGGAATGCTGTTAAATCTCAGGCAATTGCAGGTTAGGGTACTTGGCAGATGGCCTCTCTTCTGTCCGTTCCCAATTTCCACTGTCCTGGTATTATTTCAAACCCTAGGTAGGTAACTTCCTGCCTCATGATTTAAGCTTTTTCCCAAAATACTTTGTAACCTCCTTGGCCTAGGAAATTTAGAAGACTGATAGTCAATTCCATGCACTTTTCATTAGCAAGATATCATCAACATAGTGCAGGACCAACCCTTCAGGGTTCTCCTTTTTCCAGGTCTCTAATTCTTTTGCCAGTTGGTTCCCAAAAATCATTGAACTATTTCTAAATCTTTGTGGTAACACAATCCAGGTAAGCTGAGTCTTCCCACCAGTTTGAGGATTTTCCCATTCAAAGGCAAAAATGCCCTGGCTTTGCTTATCAAGAGGTATGCAAAAGAAGGCATCCTCCAAACCTATCCCTGTAAACCATTGGTGATATTCTGTAAGGGATGTTAACAGGGTAAAGGGACTGGCTAGAACAGGGTGGATATCCTGAAATATTTGATTGATTGCTCATAGGTCCTGTACCAACCTGTACTTATTTATCCCAGGTTTTTTAACTGGCAAAATGGGAGTGTTCTGACTTACATTCTATCAATAATCCAAACTCCCTGAAATTTTCTATTAGACTCTCAATTCCCATCCTATATACTAACTTTAAAGGACATTGTTTCTGCTTTACTGGTTTTCATCCAGGTTTTAGGGTAACACTTACAGGCTGAGCTTGTTGGGAATGGCCTAGAGTTCCACTGGTCCAAGTCAAGAGTGTTTTACTGCATTTTCTGTTATTTCTGGTATTCCTCCAGAATTGTCTGGTTCCAGTGTTCCCTGCAACATAAAAGTCCTTGCCTCGATGGCTTTAGTCTTGGGCACCAACAATTGCATGTCTCCATGTTTAAACAAAATCCGTGCCTCCAATTTACTTAGCAGGTCTCTTCCTAACAGAGGAACTGGACATTCAGGCATATATAAAAATTGGTGTGTTATCCACCGTTTGCCAAATTTAAAGTAATAGGGTTAAAGAATGTTTGTTTTTCCTCTTTCCCTGTTGCACCAACAATATTTACAGTTCCTTGGTTTAATTTTCCATGATTTGTATTTAATACCGAATAAGTAGCCCCAGTGTCTATTAGAAAGTCAGTTTTCCCTCTCCCCCAGCTCTGTTGTAACCAGGGGCTCAGCTGGGGTTCTCGGTCGCGGTTCCGTCACTCCTGGTGGAGGGTTAGCTCGGTTGGCTTGCGCCCTTTCAGGTTCTTGGGGCATTCCCGTTTCCAGTGCCCCAGCCCCCGGCAATACGCACACTGATTGGGCTGCAGCGCCGCGCGGGCACGGCCCCGCTCCGTCCTGCGGTTAAACAGCGCCCTCTGCAGGGCTGCGCTGAGCATTGCATCCCTACATCTCTCTCGGTTTTTTCTTTCCACCTCCCGTTTCTTTTCTCTCTCCTCCCTTTCCATTTCCCATTTCTTTTTTCTCTCCTCCCACTCAATCTCGCGTCTCTTTTCTTTCTGCTCCTTCTCCTTTTCTCTCTCCCGGATCTTGTTTTCTTCCTCTTCTCCCCTATTATTAAAAGCTATCCAGGCCACTTGTAATAGTTCTCTCAGGTCACGAGACTCTGCTCCCTCCAGCTTTTGCAACTTCTTTCTAATATCCGGTGCTGAGTTCCCTATGAAAATGGAAGCCAGCTGTACAGCTTCCTCTGGTTTTGCTGGATCAATATTAGTGTGTCTCCTGGCAGTTGCCCTTAGGCGTTCCACAAATGCAGTTGGAGTCTCGTGCGGTTCTTGTTTCACCTCATAAAGTTTAGACCAATTGATTGCCTTTGGCACTGCATGTCTAAAGCCAAATAATATCCACTGTTGATATTGTCCCAGAAAAACCTTCCCCTCCTTTGTGTTAGGGTCCCAATGGGGGTCCTGGGAGGGAAAATGCTCTTCCACAGTTCCTGGTAATGCACCTGCTGTACCTATCCTGTCCACCTCTTTCCTAGCAGTCCTGAGTACTATCTCTCTTTCTGTGGAGTCTAATAGGGTATCTAATAGAACTTGTATAACCCCCCAGTCCGGGTTCTGGGTCTTGAGAATGGTTTCAAATACTCTAGATACTCTCTCCGGATCTTCTCTGTAGGGCCCTGCCAGTCTCATCCATGCCTCGAGATCAACTGGGGAGAAAGGTACCTTCACCACTATCAGGCTGTGAGATCCCACCCCTGCCCAGAGCTGAGCTTTGGCCTCCTGCTTATCCCCCTCCAGCTTTCTCACCCCCTGCTCCCCTCCCTCCTGCTTTCTCACCCTCTCCTCTCCTACCTCCTGCTTTCTCACCCCCTGCTCACCTATCTCCTGCTTTCTCACCCCCTGCTCCCCTACCTCTTGCTTTCTCACCCCCTGCTCCCCTCCCTCCTGCTTTCTCACCCCCTGCTCCTCTGTCTCCTGCTTGCTCACCCCCTGGTCCCTTCCCTCCTGCTTTTTCAACCCCTGCTCCTCTGCCTCCTGCTTTCTCACACCCTGCTCCCTTTCCTCCTGCTTTCTCACACCCTGCTCCCTTTCCTCCTGCTTTCTCACACCCTGCTCCCTTTCCTCCTGCTTTCTCACACCCTGCTCCTTCACCCCCTGCTCCCTTCCCTCCTGCTTTTTCAACCCCTGCTCCTCTGCCTCCTGCTTTCTCACACCCTGCTCCCCTATCTCCTGCTTTCTCACTCCCTGCTCCCTTGCCTCTTGTGTTTTCACCTCCTGTTCACCCTGGGTTCTCCCTACCACTGGACTTGAAATTAACTCTTGCTTCCCCCGTGACTGCTCATCCCCTCCTTGTGCTTCCCCCTTACCAGGGACACCCCAATTCTCTATGCCCCTGTCTCCTGCATCTGGTGCCTCTATCATTTCTACATCATCCTCCTCCGATTGGCTGTGGCATTTCAAACAGTGGTGCCCAATACTACAAGAGGAGCAACATTGCTTCGATCTCCTATCCTTTTCCCCTTCCTTTCCAAAAGCTAACATGAGAGGGTTTGACAGTCTGGGTAGGCAGCCCCTTTGCAATTCCAGGTGGTCTCTTAAAGTAAAGAACAGATCTACATAAGGCATCTCATTCCACTTCTCCTCTCTTCTACAAAACAGCCTCAGCTGTAACATGGTGTGATAATCTAAGGTGCCGTTCTCTGGCCACTTCGCCTGATTGTCCAGTTTATACAGTGGCCACCAATGGTTACAATATTGGATTAGTTTGGATTTTAGTAGCGAGCCTCCCCCTATCTTTTCCCAGTGGTTCAATACACATTTCAACGGAGAATTCGGGATATCATTTCCCACTCTAGTTTTAGAACAGACCGCCCCCATACTCAGCAATACAAGTCTATAACAACGGCTGGAAAGCGAATACAGCGATTACCTGGGCGCGGGGAGTCCCCGCGGTTGTTTCTGGGCTGCAGCGGGAGGGTGACGCTGCCCAGGCGGCTGGCGCTGGAGCAGGCGAGAGCCCGCCGGGCCGAGGCCGAGCTCGGGCTGCTGTGCGGGTCTGTTGAGTTTCTTCTCTTCTCCTTCTCCTCTCTGAGCCAAGATGACGGCAAGGGAACGGCGGAGCTGCAACTGGGGGTGCCCCTGCCCGCCCGCCTGCTCCCACTCGCGCCGGGAATCCGGCGCGCACTGGCACGAGAGGGCGCTTCCCGTCCACAAATGAGATTTCAGCGGCGCACACAGAAAATAAATCAATAATCGATAGCACACACCCCCCGATTGCTTCGAAAGCCCAACAGTCAGTTAAGTTTCAACACTCTTCCAGCTAACGAGCTTTAGCACAGGCGTCCCAGTGTTGATTTTACAGGCCGGCAAACTGAAATCAACACACAACCCACTCACACGCACACCGCCAGAGACCAAAAAGAATTCAGAGTATCTAAGCAAACTCCACCACAAAAGTGGGTACAGCAATGTTTTGGCTCCGGTGTTATGAGCCTGGTTTTTTTTTCTCCTCGGTCAGCTACAACACTGCTTTAAGTTTCCTGCTCCAGGGGAACCCCTTGGAAGGGACTGGAAGCCCCAGTAGTCCTGGGGGACTCAAAGCCCCCGACAGTGAGCTTTCCCAGGGACTTAACCCCTGTTGGGTGACTCAAACCCCTCACCAATAACTCTGTGAGGGGATTTGTACCCCTCGTCAATAACCCCAAGATAAACAATTTAAATTATGCCTTTACTCACCCCAGGGATCTTGCCTCGAGCCCTGACGGTCTGAGGCCGAGGTTCTCCCCGAGAACCCCTCGGTGCTGGCTGGAGATTTGTCGACTGCAGATCCGTCGAGGCTCAGAGGTGAGCTCCTATCTGGGTGGCCAATAACTGTCACCGAAATTCACCGAAAAGTGGGGTAGAATAAAACCCCTTAACCCCCAAGTAGCATTAAGAAGTTATCACAGGCCTGGTGCACGGGGGATAAGCTCCGCCTGGCGCGCACACAATTCACTACAAGTGCGTTGCTTATATGCAGTCACCGTGTGTGTATTATAATTGTTCATTACCATAAAACCTTCCCCGTGTTCCCGGGTTCCATTTTTTCTATAATCTTGTTTTGGCTATAGCTGCATTCCTAAGGCAGATGTCTTCCCCTTATCTTCCTTTTGTCCTTGATGAGAAAGCAGCTCCTGCATACCCTGTTTCTTTGCTAAAAGTACACAGACACAGCAGAAATTGGATTAACGCTTTTGGTACCAGTTCCACAACAGGACTGAGAGCACATCTCTGCACCTGCCAAGGATTTGAGCTGGAAAGGATAAAAGAAAGAGTGCAGGAGATGAGGAAGGGAGAAAGGCTCTGTGGAAAAAAGAACTAGCCAGGCTGTCCTGCGTTACCAGCCAGATGGGTTAGCCAAACAATGAACACCAAGGTTTCTGAACAAATGACAAGTATTTATTTTATACTGAAGAAAAAGAAATTAAGATGTCAACACCACACCAAGAGTCAGAGACAATCTCCCAAACATTTGAACAGCAAAAACCTTTCCAAGGCAATAAAGCAAAGGAAACAGCATTACATCTGGAATGATGATGGAAAGCCAGTGGTTTAGCTGCTCCCTGTTTCCAGTCATATGCAGCAAGTGCTTTATGCTAACTGGATCTGCTTTTTGCTAACTGGATCATCTGGCTTCTTGGTCCCAGCTAAGGCACGAACTAAGACACCTGATAGTGCTCTTCAGCTTGTGAAGGAGCAGGATGTCAGCTCTGTTAAACAGCTCAGACTAAACAGCTTTTTTAGTGCTGAGAAGCCTGGCTGATAACAGAAGCAAAGGACTGAGCAGAGAAGTGCCCCCCTTCCCTGGTGCCACCAACTGCCACCAACAGATCTGGGGATGCTCCAGTGCTGGAGACAAAAATCATTATGTGTCACCTTAGCTTACTAGTGGAAGGACAAACTGTGGAGAAATGCTCTCTTCTCTACATCTCAGTGCTTTATGCTGATAAATTACCCTGACCTTTTGCACATGACCTCTTCAAAACAGCTCTCCTGGCTGTAACCCAAACTTTCCCCCAGCAACAGACTGAAAGTCTCTAAATGCCAAGAATGTCCCCTTCCAGGCTCCTCAGCAGAAGCAAGACCCTGGGTTCCAGCCAGGCCCCTGCTAAGTGCCCCAGATGACATCTCCAGTGCTACCTGGAGGTGCAAGAGCTTGGGAAGAGCTTTGTCCTCTCATCTGTAGTCTCTCTGCAGCACAGGTCGCTGTTCAGGGCTCCCAGAGTTTCTGCAGAGGAAGTACTGGTGGGTGAGGGCTGCTTTGGCTGAGATGCGCTTGCTGGGATCATACAGGAGCAATTGCTGCCAAGAGAAAAATTCAGTAGATTTAGGATGTTAAAAACTGGGTGATTGATTAATTGCACCTGCACACAGCTGGGCCCAGTTGCAGATGTTGGTCCTGCCTTTTTCCTCCTCTGGGCTTCAGGAGTCACCCACAACTGAAGTTACTCTGGGGATTATGTTAGAAGAGTTCCTTGACTCCCAATGCAGTGGTTCCTAGAGGAACCTGCAATGACAGTCCTTCTTCAGAGTAAGACTGAGCCCTATTCCATGATTTGGTGCTTCTGCAATGTCAGAGGTGAGCTTTCAACCCAGGTCAGCTACACTTCCAGGTAATTAAATCTCAAATATCCCTATTCCTTGCCCAGTTTGAAAATGTCCTGTCTATCCCCAGGCCCTGTTCTGAGCCCTCACTCACCATCAGTAAGTCTCTTCCATCTCGATCTAAGTTTGGAACAATGTCCTTCATCTCCTTCCGTGGCCACCGGGGAAAGCTGCCCTTGTAGTCAGGGAGCTGGGTCACACCAGGCCAGGTCACCTCGGTGGGAGTGCCCAGGATGCGAAAGATCTGGAAGAGCTGATCGATCTCAGAGTCCCCTGGAAACAGGGCCTTCCTGGTCATCTGGGGGAAGAAAATAAAAAGGCAGTTCCCACTTTTCCATCAGTTGTGTGCCCTATTTCCTGCTGCAAGCAACCCTTTGTCCCAGCAGGTGCAAACTATTGCACAGACCAGGGCAGTTGCAATGCAGTGATTCTGCCAGGCAGTGGCTGGGAGCATCACAGGTGTCTGACTGCTTGCTCCCACTCTTGGCTAGCTCTCTCCTACCTGCTCTGCAGCTCAGGGACTTTGGGAATGAGGAAAAGTGCTATTATACTGCAGGGCTAACCACAGCTCTTCCAAGGGGAGTATGGACCCCTAGGAGATCCATTCTGCCATACTATGAGAGTGCTTGTTCTCTGCAGCCCACCATGGGGACATCTGGAAGAGAGTAATCTCCTCCCAGGGTCAAAATGCTGCAGCAATAAGGCTGAAGTTTTCCTTTTTGCAAGGAGAAGCATCATGTTCCAAGGTACTTGGAACTGCAGCCTTCTGCCAGGCCCCCAGGGTGGTAGATTTCCTTCTGAGATAAGGACCAGATAACTCTTAGGGTGGACCTTCAATAAAGCACACCCCAGGACAGGGTGGGAACACAGTATCCCAGATGGTCTGCATCTCATCCCTCCTTCCCACTGCAGCTGCCTCCTCTGGCTCATGAAAGAGATTATTTAAACCCATCCTACCATTTCTGCAAAGATGCAGCCGATGCTCCAGATATCCACAGGGGTCGAGTAGTATCTGCATCCCAGCAGTATCTCAGGGGCTCGGTACCACAGAGTCACCACCTGGAAAGGAACCAACAAATAGGCTGTGTCTGGTTTCCCTGGATGAAACCAGAGGTGTGGGACCCTCCCTTCTCAGCTGTAATGCAGTGACTGTACAAATCAGAGCATGCTAAGGCCTTGCTGAATTTACAGATGCTTTAGTGTCTGCAAGGTTGGGATTAACAGAACACTCTTCAACAACACACTCTGGAACAATTAAGTGTACCCTGTGGAGAGAAGGTGGGAGCCCAGCTGGCAGCCTGGCTCCAGTAGAGACAGTCAGCACACCTTGTGGGGACATGGAGGTCCTTTAGCTGCAGGTGAGGTTAAGAGCACATTCCTGGCATTGCTATGCCTTTGTTATGGATGAGCAACTTCTGCTGCTGCTCTTCACCCACTCTGGATTTTGTACCCCACTCAGGAAGCTTCGACACTACCTCATGAGTGTATGTGCGTAGGGGGACCCCGAAAGCTCTTGCCAGTCCAAAATCAGCCAGCTTGATTGCTCCTGCTTCGTTAATGAGCAAGTTCTGTGGCTTCAAGTCCCTGTGGATGACCCTGTGCGAGTGGCAGAAGCTCACACCCTGCAGCAGCTGGAAAAGGTAGTTCTAAGGAGAGAAGAGATTTCAGATAAGGCCATGATGAAAACACTTTGAACTCTGGATTGAACCAACGCACTTTGGATCTCTCCTAGATCTGAATGGGAAGAAAGCCCTTGTTAAAGTGCAACATCAGGCTTATGGGCCACTACTCAGAGATACACACAAACTGCTGCCACACCACGTGGGGACAGAGAGACTCTGGTCCAGGCACTGTCAGCCTCTTCCACCCATTACTGTCTACAAAGGCAATTAGCAACAGATGCCTCCTTTGTTCTGCAGTGAGATAGGCTGGAGAACCTGGAAACTGCTTGGAAATAAACATTTCTGAGCAATAGTGCCATGAGGGTTTCCCTGCTGAAATGTTTGAGATCTGGGAGGCTGAGGAACCATTTCCAGGCCCAGTCTGAGCATCTCTGAGATGACTCTGCCCAGCAGAAGGCAGCAGGGACATGCTGTCTGCCCTGCCTGTTGGCATTCCTTCCACGCTGTACCTTGACCAAGCTTAAAGGAAGCTCTCCAGCTTGGCATGAGTCCATGTACTTCTTCAGGTCCTGATTCAGATACTCAAATACCATATAGAGCTTCTTCTGGCTGTGTATGACATCCAGGAGCCTGTAAAAGAAGTACAGGCCCTCCCTTCAATATCTGCTCCAAACCTATGCAAATACCCAAACATCCCTCCTCCCACACATGCCTCTGCTCTGTTGGTCCTTTGGAGAAGAGAGGGGCAGTTTAAGGGCAGAATCTAGTATGGTGCAACAGCAGTGTGTTGGTGAAGTGGCAGACCCATGAGGGTCCCTGAATTCCAGGGAAGTTTAAGGGATTGCTGCATTTCCTGTGTATTTTGGTCCTGCCTATGCAGTTGGGGAAGGACAGAAAAACCTGCTTGTTGCCTGCTCCCGGAGCAGGAGCTCACGGATGAGCTGGTGGAAAGAGTGCATCCAGGTCTTACCTGACTATGTTAGGGTGCTTCAGCTCCTTCAGCAGTGAGATTTCTCGGATCGCAGTGCTGGGGACACCCTCTGACTCCCTGTGGCAGAGACAGACTGTACTGCACCCCATAACCCAGGGGGATCCCACAGCCCAAGTGAGCTCTGTGTCCCTTCCTTCTTCCACTGTACCCCAAGCGAGCATTTGAGTTTGGGGTGGAGCAGTGGCTGGGGTGGGCTGGGGTGAGGCAGGGGGAAATGGAGTTGTGGGCAAGGAGAGGGAACGGATGACCTAGACGTGCCTTGGGGCAGAGCTTGTTTGGAAGCACCTAAGGGTGTATTTAGAGAAGCAATAATGTATTAATTACCTAGGTCTTTCTTTTTGGAGGTGGGGGAAAATTAAAGCTCTTCACCCCTCAGGCAGCCACCTCCTCCACACTGAGGGGCCACCATGGGGTGCAGCCCCAGCATATTGGCTCCCAGTCCAGGCAGACACCCCTCACTGTGCACACAGCTCAGAGCTGACCCAGGGGAGCAGAAATAAGCTTTTACCTCCTCAGTCCCACTCTGGAGAGCCGAGGCTGACCCTGCCCACCCCCACAGCACAGCCCTGGGGATACTACCTCACAAAACAGCAGCTCCTTCCCCTTGCCCTGTGCCATGGACCCGGGGCCAAGTGGTGCCAGGTCAGGCCCCAAACACTCGCATTCCATGATTTTGAGCTGCTGGCTCAGCAGTGGGTTAAATCAGCCCTTTTTTAGGTCACCTGAATGTTGGGATCTTCCCACACAGCTGCCATGCCCATGAGACACAGAGCCCCCAAGCCCTCCGGACAACATTCCCTTTGGCTCTGCCTTTCCTGGTGCCACAATACACAAGATTATTTTAATCCTAGAGACCCCTTTTTTCCCCTCATGTCAGGCTTCTTTGTGCCTCTCGCACCATATTGGGCACAGGGCTGGCGCCATGGCAGGCCCAGGGCTTTGCCCCACTCACGCATCCAGGCGGATCTTCTTGAGGGCCACCAGCTGCCCCGTGCGCTTGTTGCGAGCCTTGTACACCACGCCATAGGTGCCCTCCCCAATCTTCTCCACCTTCTGGAACGACGCCTGGATGGCCTCCATGGGGCTGCCTCGGCCTGGCGATGGCAGTGGGGGCGGCTGGCGCCGCACTCTGAGGGGAGGGAAAAAAGCGGGAAACAAAAAGGTGAATGTGGGGAAAGCGTTTGAGCCCCCCAGGTGCTCCCTGAGGTGCTGCCGGGGTCTGGGTCCCACCTTGCTGCTCCCTCAGCCTTGAGGGAGCCCTCAGCGACCTGCCTGGGGCAGCTGTGAGTGGACAGGGCGGCCTGGTGGGCTCTGGGGAGCTTCAGGTGGACAGAGCCACACAGGAGCCACCCAGGGTTGGTTGTTCTGTCCCCCAGGTTGTGCAGTGTGCTGGCTACAGCCAAAAATTGAGGAAAACTGATGTAAATATGTACTTTGGGGCCTCAGGAAGAGCAGCACGAACTGCACAGGGCCTGGGGAAGCTCTCCTGCTCCATCTGCACAGTGCTGGGCGTCAGTGGAGTAATTGTGTTCATAATTACGGCTCCCTGGGCCATGCTGAGGGCAAACACCCAGCAGAAATGTCTTTTTAATTGATTGGTTATGGGGGGGAGGGGGAGGTTTTTGTGGGGAGTTTTTTGGGGGCTTTTGTTTGGGGATTTTTTTTTGTTTTGGGGTTTTTTTGGGGGGGTTGTTTGTTTGTTTGCTTGTTTGGGGAGGGTTGTTGGGCGGGGGTTTTTTTGTAGGTTTTTTTTTTTCCCTTTTATTTTATCTTGCACAATTGTCCCTTGAACCTCCCCAGCATGGGCTATGCTGCTCAGTCAGCCTTTCAGGAGATGTCCTTGAGGGGGAATTAATCATTGACTTGATAGCTGGCACAAGACGAGGTTAAAATAATCTTATGTATTGTGGCACCAGGAAAGGCAGAGGCAAAGGAATTTGATCTGGAGGACTTGGGGGCTCCATGTCTCTGGGTGGGTATGGACATTGCAGCTGTGTAGGTCCACAGGGAAGACCCACTTTCAGGTGATCTAAAAAAGGGCTGATTTAACCCATTGCTGAGCCAGCAGCGCAAAATCTTTGAGTGCAAGCAGAAAAGGCTGAGATGGCTGCATTCCCCTGCAAACCACAGGCATGGCTCACTCCAAATGTGGGGATTTCTACAGTACAGGAGAGTCTTCTCTCCCTTGCACAAACATTTGATTCTCATGTGACATTAGCAATGTTCTGTCCTTATGTCAATGGTTTAATACAGCTGTGTGGGCCTGGCATCATGTTCTTCAACCAGAGTGGCTCTGATGTAACTTCATCTCCTTTTCTCACAACTTTTTTAAAGCCAGCCACATCCATACACACCCAGTACTTAGGAAGGAGAAAACTGAATTTTCTTATGTCATCTATAGGGTTTGTGCAGGGCCTAACACATTTGACTTGGCAAGAAAGAGGGATTTAATCAATAAAAGACAGGCTTAGTTTTTAATCTTTATTTAGAAAAATTTCAAGCAAAATCTTTTGATACTTCAAAAATAGTGATTTAAGGTCTCTCAAACTTAGTTGTGTCAAGGAAGAAAGTCAAGTACTCAGGGTACTGCAAATATTTATTTTAGAGTTAGAATTAATCCTCCCCTTAGATACCAGTTCTTCCTACCTGAAGAGGCAGGTGCTACTGAAAATAGTGACTCTTTGTTCTTCTTGTTTCTTTGGTCTCTCCAGATAGGTGAGTGTTTTGCCAGGAATGTTCCTGTGTGGCAACTGAGTCAGGGTACCCCATTACAGGCACTCCTGGGCCCGCAGCCAGGCAGGGCTAATGAACTTTGTGCTAATACCCTTTTCGCCCATCTGCCAAAGGTGAGCTGCTTAACTCCAAATTCAGAGACCTCTTCTGACTTCATGTCGTGCATTATGAAAGAACCAGTGTTACCCAAGTGTTCCCTTTCCTTAACCACCCTTTCAAGCAAACAACAAACCTGCTTCCCAGAGCTGTTTTCAGTCATGACACCTGGGGCAGGAATGGACAGCCCACAGTCACACACACTGACTCAGTCTTCAACTGTTTACCTGCTCAGTGACTTTGCTGTTTGCCACAGCAAACACACCTTCTAATTTAGTTTTAACATATTTGTTGCAAATGGTCGTGCAAGGACCAGCGTGTGGCTGGTCTCAGAGCTGCTGTCAGGATGTGCTGTTTTCCCTCTGCTCCTGTCTCTCATTGAAGTATTTCCTCTGCTCCTGTATGGCTTGTTCCAGCAGGGCCACATTCATCCCTTCCACGCAGGTCAATATTCGTGCTTTTACCACAGGACTGGAGGTTTCTGGAGAAAGGAAAACAGACAGAGCAGCCTGGAGACAGAGTTCCCTCAGGCAACATAGGACTCGAGCTGGGCAAATAACCACAGCCTGAGAACTTCAGGAGACCAGATTGGCTGCATGCTGCCACTGATGTGAGCAGCAGGAGCAGCTGAATTCAGTGACATGCTTTCCCTCTGCCCTGATGGCTACAAAATGCTAGTGACTGATACTGCATTCCCCTTGCACTTGGGGAACAGTGCCAGTGCCTGCCATGCAGCACCTGTCTACTTTGTGGCTGGATGCACTTTGGTTTTCCCTGGCTGAAAAGCAGCAGTGATGGGTCTGAGCTCATTTCTGAATGCCCTGTGCAGACAAGAGGGCTTAGAAGATACTCAAAGCTGGCTGCAACCAACAGCTCATTGGTGGCATTCAAGTGGCAACATGGAGCTGCACAGAAGGGGCCAAACCATGGTGACATAGCCTTGGTGACACAGCCACCATCTCAGTCTACTTCCCTTCCACCCCTGCAAAATGGGGCAAACTCCCTCCTAGGCTGGGATGACCAAAATAATAATTTTTCTAAAGGGATTTTGCAGCAGTGGCTTAGCAGGTCACTCTCTAGAGGCCATGTGAAGTGTGGTTTTCCACATGCCACTGAGGACTTCTATAGCATGAATGCAAATGCTTTTTATCAGGTGTGGCCAAGATAACAAAGAATTTGCTTCGCCATGCCATGGCCCAGCTCAGATCAACTCCCCACACAAAGCACCAAGCAGCTGGAACACAGGGCACCCCAGGAAAGGACAACACAGTGCCCTGCATGACAGTCTGCCTGCATTCCTCACATGTCTGAGGGCAGGGATAATATATTATTAGAGCCTTTCAAGGATGGCAAAGACCAACCCAGTCACTTGCAATGAGGTATTGTTGCAATCTGCCACTTTTGGGGTTAAGATGGTTGGTGTGGTGGCTGGCCAGAAGGCTTTTTAACATAGGTTTCAGAAGCCCAGCAATGTGGCTGAAATGCTTCCTGTTTCTAAAAAATCTGTGCCAGAGGACCAGATTTTCACCAAGATAAAGGCGGCTCTTCTCATGGTCAGCTGGGACAGACAGGCTGCTCCTGCCTTGAATCACATGCTTGTGTGATGGAGGAGCTGCACGAGAGGAGCCTTGGTCCAGGCTGCTCTCAGTGACTCAGGGAGCCCCAAAAGAGCTGATGTACCATGAAGAGCAGCAAAGAGCACCAGTTTCCAGAGCATTTACCTTCCCTGTGTTCAGCCTCTCCCAGGACCATGTAGGAAGATCCCACTTGGGCTTGGAATGGCTCCACAAACTCGGTGTCAACATAGACCTGGTACTGAGCTGAGTTGTGCTGTGTGGTGAGAATGGCTTCAGATCGGGCCAGGTCATAGCAGCATAACCTGGGAATGATCAATTTGGGAAGCTCAGCTGTGCAGAAAACCAATTACAAACCAAAAGGGGTGCTCAGTCAGTGAAGGAAAGGCCTGGCCTGCAAGGAGAGCAGGGTACCCTTCTCACCTGCCGAATGTCCTCAGTGTCTTCCCCTCGGGGACTGAGCTGTTGATCTCCCACGGGAAGTAATAGACACCAGCACTTGGCAGCATCTCACACAATGGCTGACCTGCAGTAAAGCAAAAGGTCTGACTCCATGCTTCTCCAGTACCTGATCCAAACTGTAAGTGATACTGCCCTTCAACTCCTTCCTTGCCCAGGTTCCACCATCCAGGGGGCTGCAAGAGCTTCACAGATTCCCTGCTGAGTCCTAGTTGTGGCTCACTGCATGTGCCAAGCCCAGGGCATCCTGGCACAAAGAGGAGCTGTCCAGTCCCACACAACCCCGCATGAACTACAGGCAGCTCAGCAGGTCCTCTGGGTCTCCCCCAAGCTATGGATGAGTTGAGAAAGGTTCAAGAAGTGGGGAGAAAGGTGACTGAGCAGTTCAGAGTGTGAGGGACTGAGATACTAGGATAACCTCAGCTGCTGGGGTGACAGAGTACTATGCAGCAAGATTTAAGGAATGATCCCTGTTCTCATACTAAAAACATAAAAAAGTTCTGTCAGTGTCTGATTCTGCAGCTGGAGAACAATAAGCTGGATCCAAGCCAGCTGAGTTTTGTCAGAAGTCTGGCATGGTTTAGTAGACAGCAAGGAGTGAGAAGGATTAATTCCAAGCCAAGGCTCAGGTGGGACCTCTTGGGAGCTCCTGTGGTAGAGCAGGGCTGGCACAGGCAAGTCAGCCACAGCAGAGAGCACACAGAAAGGCAGGAATGCAAAGCAGCTTCAGCCAAGTTCTAATCCTGCCCAGTCAGTGTCATAGCCCGGCTCCTGGCTGTGCCCTGTTTTTTTTGGCATCATTTTCTCCCTTGCAGGTTGCCGGTGTTTGGAATGTTTCCATGCTTCATTTACTGCTTTTCTCTTAATTTTTTTTTTTTGCCTCTCTGTGGGGGACCCCAAGGGCTGCACAACAGCCCAGGCAGGGAGTCCTGCCACTCAGAGAAGTGGGTCCATCCATGGGCATTCAAGGACCCCCAACACTGATTACTCAGCAGAGGGGACACTGAGCTGTGTCCTGAGCTGTGACACACATGCTGTGGCTTTAATGCTTGGTGACCCTTGCCCACCCCATGCATTGCTCACGGGGTTGCAACCTTGCAAAATGCCCCATGGAGGACTCTGTGGGAGGCTGCCGAAACCAGGGCGATCCTGGCTTTCCCCTCCCCTGCACACGCCTCTCTCTCAGCCTGCTGCCTCACAGTCCCATGCCAGGCTGCGGACACCAAGAGCGCGCTGAAAAACCCCTCTAGCAGAGTCCCAACCCACCTCCCCTCCCTCTGCAGCTCCCTGCATCCCCGCCGCACCTAACATTCAAAAAGCAGGGTCAATTCTGCACCTCCAAAAGGGCAAAGGCTGTCCTGTACTGCTCGGGTTTTGCTCCTGAATCACACTGTGCAGCAAGGTGGATCAGCCACGGATGCAAGATGCTCGGTACGCATTTAATGCACTTTTTAACGTATGGACTCTTTTGGGTCGTAAGAGCCGTACCCCAATCGCCACACACCCTGTGCCCACCCAATGTGCTACCTAATGCATGCGCCAGCTGCAGTGCAGGACCTCGCAGCGAGATTTAAGGCAGGCCCAGCCCCAAGCGCAGCCCTTTATACGCAGATCCACAGCACTATCCAACGCCGTGTTTAACGCGTGCACAAACGCAGCCCGCTAACGGCATCTAATGAGCTGTTTATTTAATTAACTACTCGATGCCGATGCCGCGCTCTCCCAGCGCTGCCCCATGCACACCACAGCGCGATTTAAGGCACCGCTCCCAGCACGACTGAACGCGCGCTCACCGCTCCGCCATCGCCTCCCGCGGGAAGGGCGGGCACGGCGAGGGACCCACGTGGTCAGGAACCACGTGGCGTCGCGGGGGTGACGTCACGCGGGGGCGGGGCCGGGCAGCGGGGACGGGACGGGACGGGATCGGTGCTGGGACTGGCACTGGGACTGGGATCGGGATCGGGATCGGGATCGGGATCGGGCGGAGCCGCCGCCGCGATGTCGGTGAACGCGGACCTGCGGAGGGAGCGCGCCGCCGCCACCTTCCAGCCTGAGCTGCTCACCCACATCCTAGACGGCGGCCCTGGGCGCACCCGCCGCCGCAAGGAGATCGGTGAGGGAGGGCCCGGGCCGTGGGGACGGGGAGAGACAGCCCCGGTCAGGGCTCGGAGCGGGAGAAGGATATGCGGGGGGTGGGAAGGGGAGAGGCTGCGTGGTGGGGGAGACCCAGGGAGAGCGGGATACAGGGCGGGGGTGAGGAGCCTCGGGGGAAGTGAGGAACCACGAAGTTGTGAGGGGATCGTGGGGCGGGAGAGGGTGTGGAGGAGCTTTTGTGGAGAGGGGAGACCCCAAGGAGAAGAGAAAGCTGTGAGGAGAGGGTTTGCAGGAAGAGGGTCAGCGTAAAGGAAGGGGTTAGAGAGGAACAGGAGCTGCGTTACGTCCCTGGTCCCCCTCTTCTCCCCAGAAAGGATATAGGGTGGCCCTGATAAAGCAGTGTCCTTTTACTTCTCTGTTTCCCCTTCCTCCAGAGGGTAGAGACAGCTTCCCATGGACATTTCTCGTGGGGTCTGTCCCTCCTTTTTCCTTCCTAGCATGCTCTTCTTGCCCAACAGTACAAATGTAATCTATTTGTCACCCCGCACAATGTGGTTATGAGAGATTAATGAGCTACTTCCAGGCTCTTCCCTAGGCCGGGACTGTCAGAGGCTGGTGTTGTGTAACTTTGCTACCAAAGGGGGGACACAGAAAGGTGCTCTCTGAGCACCTTGTTTTCCAGTTGGCACAGTGGGAATAATAACTGTGCCCTTCTGCTGGAGTTTCGTGGGGATCAGAGTTCACAAGGCTTCCCGAGCCTCTGAGGCTGTTGCTGAGGGGCCTGCTGGTCTTACATCAGTCAATTGCCCTCCTGCCAAGTCCAGAGTGCTTTGAACTGAAAATGGGGTTTATGTGGGGAATGAGAGTGCCAGCAGTTGAGCTCTCAAAGAGCTTTGATTTCATTCTCATTTGGTTAGCCTCTAATTTTATTTTCAATTTTCTGATACCTCTACATTGAGGTAGAGCAGGTAAAATGCTGGGTCGTTGCTTACCCCCCGCTGAGGTTTGTGGAAACTGAACTTGTTTTCCTCTTCTGTTCTGTCCCTAGAGGCCTTAGTTCTTAATGACCCTGACTTCCAGCACGAGGATTTGAACTTCCTGTCCCGTAGCCAACGCTATGAGCAAGCCATCAGGAAGAGCTCCTTGATGGTGATGAAGCTGAGGGAATATGGAATTGCAGATCCTGAGGAGATCTACTGGTTTAAAAGGTACCTAAAAAGATCCAGAGTTTGCTTCTTGTACTTCAGTCATCACCAAGGATGCTAGGGTTGTGCTTTTTTCCTATGTTTGTTGTCTAAAGGAAGCTCAAGACCTGTATAAAAGTTCACTCAATTACTGGCTTCAGTAATTTCAGATTAAACCCTGAATTCCTGAATGCTGTGTTTTCTTAGGGCTTTTTTTTTTAACAGCAATACAACATTAACAATTATACCCTGTTCTTTATGTGTGATGCAGAAACTAAAAAACAGAACTTGAAGTAAGATTTTTTTTCAAAAGGAATAAAAAAATCATACTGAATTCCTTTGAATCTGAATAGATCTTATGAGTTTGCAGCTTCTGATGAAATCTCTAAAAGATGATTACTTCACTTTGCACTTAGACCTAATAAAGTCACATTGCAGAGATACTTGAAACTATTCCAAGATGGTTTATAAGTTCTTGTGTATCACTATCTGTTCTGGGCCCCTCCTCTAAGCTCCAGAGGTTCTCTTTGACCCAGAGCCTTTTTGTTGTACCTGACCTTTAGTTTATCTGATAGTACCACCTTTGGATCAAGTTAATGAAAATAAGACTGTCTTTACATCTGAGTTTTCATTCCTTCCAGAAGAAATTAGAACTCAGTTCCTGATTTTGATGCGTTTCTCCCCCTAATTCTGTTAAACTCTTTCTGTTTTAATCAAACAGAAACTGATAACAGAGAAGTTACACAGATGTAGAAATCTGTCGTAATCCCATGGATATATCCTCTGGCACATTAAATAATGAACCACAAGCCCCCTCTAACTGGTTTTGTAGAAAAGCTGTCATGGGCCCCAGGGCATGACCCTTGGCATTAGGAAATTGAAGTCATCTTGTCCACTGTGGTTTAACTTTCAGAGAAACTGGTCTGCACTGACCTGTGCAATGAAGGTTCTCATGGAAGTAATGTAAATAATTTGAAAATCATCATTGGTGGACAGTGATAACAGGGAAGAAGTTCAGTGACAGTAGTGGATTATTCAGATGCTGCACAGCCAAAGTTAATAATTAATTTTTTTTTCCTACACAAGTTTTATTGAAAGTGATGGGGAAGTTTCTTTCTTTATTTATTTATTTCTACAGAGAAAATTCAGCAAAGTCTATCCAGTCTATCAGATGGAAAATTCTAACAAACTTTCTGTCTTTTTGTAGCATTAATGGCAATATTATATGAAAACAGACTTTTCTGAAGTAGTCAAATGAGAGATTCTGGTTTTGTCTTTCTATAAATTTACTTTGGAGTCAGCAATACTTAAGTGAATGAAAGTGTAATAAATATTTCGTACAGATACCAAATAGTACCTCCATATCTAACGTGGCATGACTGGTGTGACTAGTCAGAATTCACAGTCCAAAACCAATAGAAACAATAAAAAAGGCTTACTTTTTCCCAAGGTAAAATCTAATTGCCACCATTCAGGATTTCAAAATATAATTGCAATTACTGTAGACTGAGTGTATTTGCCATTTTAAATTTATTTTATATACCATATTTATTCTGTAATAATGTATAGCAGAATGAAGAGCAGTGTATAAACTTCTTGCCTACAGGTGAAGTGTGTTTGCTCTAAGAACTGTACACTGTTGATATTCTGAAATTACTTCTTTACTATAATGTGTGGTGTTGGCAAGGGAGGATATGGGCTTGCTGCTGCTTAAAAATGGATTAAATGAAAGGATTTTTTTTCATCCTTTGATTTCATTTGCATTTTAATATCTGTCCCCACTTTCCCACTTGCTGAGTGTTAAATATTTTTAAAATTTGGTGAACTGCACCCAACTGACAAAATTATGTTTATTTCTATCCCATATCCAAACATGCTAATTGATGCTCACTGGAAGTGACTTCATTAGTGTAAAACCTGACCTGGAGAAAGTGTGTTTGGGCTTACTCATTTTTCCAAACTGAAAACTGAATGGATATGGTGTTGCAACATGCCTCAAATGAAGTTTATGAAATAGACTTGATGTTCTTGATTCAGACATCAAGTTGCATTTATTGTGATTGACATTTCAATTTACGGGAGCTTAAGAAATTTTGTCAGTTATCCCCAAAAGGCAGGGACAGATTTACATATGCAATTTTGAAGAATTTTTTCCCATAGCTTTCCTAAAGTGCCAGAATGTCTCTAGGTGGCTTTGCAAATGACTCACCAACTTTATAGCTTGATTTATGAGTAGGTGAGGAGAAAGGCTGCTTCCCTCACTGCATTGAAGACATATGTAAACAGTTACTGCTGCTGCTGTGACATGTCCAAGTGAATGCTCCTCCTTCTTATTTCCAAAGGGCTTTGTTGGACTCCAAATCATAAGAGGATCTAATAAATATACTTAATTGCTTTTCATGTAGTAATTCTTCTATGTCCACACTGCAGTTGCAGCTGTTGTGACTACAGCTTTGAAGGCCATCAGCCTAAAAGTGCCAATATTTCAGATTTCTTTTACAGTCTAACTGCAGCAAAATCTTAAGGCAGCATGAAAAATGGGAAATGTTTCTGGTGTAATGCTCCAATGCTCTTGGAAGAGAGCAAGCTGCTTAATTTTAATTCACCTTCAACTTTAATTAACTTTCATTGAGGAAAATGGGATTAAACAAAGCAATGAAAAACAGTTGAGACAAACTGGGTCACGGAAGAAGAGAAGATCTGAGAGCTGCTGGTCACCAGATGATTCCTGTGTTCATAAGCATTGCATGAGTGTCCACTTTCCCTGTTGGAATTTGTTCTTACATCTCTAAATTCGGACCCGGAGTAGCTTTGAGCAAATCAAAGTAGAAAAACTCTACTGTGGGCCCTACTTGGCATTGCTAAATTAATACAGAGTGAATGAGTCTGGCTTAATCTAACTTTGATAAAACTGGAACAGGAGTTTATTGCCATAGCAGTTGTTAGCTCTGAAGCCCAGTTAGCACAGCTCAAACACAGCTCCTGCTCCTCCACTGGGATGACCCTTCGTGCTCATCCTGAAAGAGTTACTTCAAGAACTGCCCAAAGAAGAAAAGTTTGCACAAAGACTAATGTAAAGTAAATGCCCCTGTTCTGTGACCCAGTTCTGCAGCCTGAGGACGGCTTTGCAGTTGTTCCTGTAGCTTTGGAGCCTCTGAACACACAGGCTTTGCTTCTGTCATCCTCTGTGCACTTTGAGACAGTGACACACCTGTCACATAAATGCCTTTTACTGTGTGGGTGGCACTGATTGCTGTGAACTCTGGGAAGATCTATATTGCCAAAGCACATATTACTACACAGCCTTCTCCCAGAAGTGGATTTGGAGCTGCTGCCTCATTGTGACACTGGTTGTTGCAGTGAGGCTGACCTCAGAGTAGCTGAGCATTGATCAGATGGTCACTGCCACCATCAGTCTTGATGGAGCAGAGTATTTGGACAGTTACACACTGCAGCCTTTGGAGAACAGCCAATCCAGGTGCTGGGAGTGTTGAAATTGTAATGGGAAGCAGTAAGAGTTCAGAGAAAGAAATGGAAAGGAAGAAAACCTGTTGTTCCTTCCTTCACAGCTGGTACTTCTGTTTGCCCTGTGTCTTGAGGAAAACAGGATTCTCTCTCACTGTCATTCAAGTTAAAAGGCACATTAAGGAAATCCTAAATCTTCAGTGTGGAATACACAGAGATGAACAGTTTCTGCTGTAATTTAATTTTCAGCTTAGTTAATGCAAGCAGCTGTTAAAATGCTGCACGTTTGGCTACAGAAACATCATGACCTCCTGACACAGGGGTGTTAAAGCATCCACTTGCAAAATGTCTGTTGTCTTCCTCCTGTCAGAGAAGGTAATAGCAATCATTAGATATCTGGCACTTGTGATTAAACTTCCTCATAGGCAGTGAAAGTTGCTGGAGTGACCTTTTAGAAGATTTCTGGGATGTTTTCCTGGAACATTATGTTCAAAGAAGCAGTGATTTTTCTGATAGCAAAGCATGGGCTGCACATTTTTCTCAAGTTCTTTCAATGATTGTTGAAAATATGCAAAGTCCCATTCAAGCTCTTCCCAAGCTACCCTGAAACTTCATGTTTCAAGGTCAGCACTCACTTTCTCCCTGTAGATTTGTCCTTTTTGGGCCCAGGGAGTAGGCGCACAATAATTGTGCTGCAGGCATTGAGGAAGAAAAGGGGGCTGCTGTTGCTGTATAGGTTCTGGGCTAAAAGAGTACCCTACTTAGGAAACCACAAGAGTGTTGAAAAGTTCTGTCTTGCTGTCCTTGCAGCATTTTTAAGCCCTTGGTCACCCTGAAAGCATCAGCTTTGGTAACATCTGCTGCTGTAGGCAAGAGAGGTTTTTTTTGGTGAAAGAGCTGTGTGCTTCGATTCCAGGAACTTGAGACACTGTACCTGCACCCACACCAGTTTAAAGCACAGTTAATACATTAATCACCAGCATTTGATTGCTTGATTACAATAATTTTGTTCCCGGAAAAATCCATGGCTCATTTACTCTCGCTCACAGTTCAGTGGTGCTTTATTTCTCACTCTAAGGCTGGTTTTCACAGCCTGTACAGGACCTACTGTTGAATTATCAATTATTTACTCTCTGCATGATGCAAAATGCCAATCACAAATGCTGCTGTAATTGACAAGCTATGTGCAGAACATCCCCTGTGGTATTTATGCAGAAGGCTCATTTTTTCCTCCTCTATCTCAGAGTTTAGATGGAATAAACATTTGTGTACAGAATATTGAAGATGAAGAAACTGGTCAAGCTGCAGAAGGAAAAATGTTTTAATTGAGAATGTACTTTGCCTACCATTGTGGCTACTAGATGATTAGTTTTCTTTCATGAAATAACTTCTGCTTTGGTGAAGCACACCTAAAATGTCTGAATTTTCTTTCCATTCCCTCCAGCACTAGACTGTAATGGTAATTTTAAGTGAAGATGAGTTCCAGCTCTCACAGCAGATAGAAGCAGCTGCAGGCAATACAGAGCTGTTCCAAAAAGAGCTCAGTCACCAAAGAAACCTTTTCCTTTTTAATACATATTTCTTCTAACTAATAATGCCCTAGTTGTAGGCTACCATCAGCAGTGGGATTTATTCCCACAAAGCCTCAGAGATGGGGGAGAAAATATTTTGATTTTCATGTCCTTAGTTTCAAGTTCCTCATGAACCTTTGTAGAATAATATTTTTTCCAGTTACATAGCAACAGCAGGATTCATGGGGTGAAGAAGATGCCTGGAAGAAACATTTGTTTCCCCATTGGTATTGCGTCTGATGCCTCCACATTTGGAGGTTGCTTGTGGTAAAAAAAAAAAAAAAAGGTTGGATGAGGCAAAGAGATTATTTATCTTATGCTTCAGGTGGAGAAAAACCTTTCAGGTTCATGGTAACAGTAAGACTGAGATCCAGATCCCTCTATTTCTCTCCTGTAGAACATGCTTGGGCAATTTTCCTGAACCTTTGGGTCTCCACTTCAGCATGTTTCACAAAACCATAGAGACCCAAACGTCTGCTGCTCAGAAGGAGAAGTGGCTGCCCCTGGTCCGTGGAGTCAAGATAATTGGCACCTACGCCCAAACCGAAATGGGACATGGTTAGTTCCCTTCAGGGATCAATGGGTAACCTCTTTTCTCTAACTCCAGTGGGTAAATCGTTAATGTTCCCTGGGTCAATCTAAAAGGGGGAAAGGTAAAATTCCTCAGTTAATGGTTGATGTCTGTAGCCAGACAGCCACCTCATTTCACATCCTGACAATCCCAAGATTCCTTTTGGTCTTTTCCAGAATTCACCTCTTAGCTGATCTCTGCATTGGTAGTTCTTATCTTTGTTTTGAAATGAGGAGGTTGTTCTAAGCCCTGAGAATCTGAATTTCACCTGAACCAGTTGGAACATGTCAATGAACAGTACTGTGGTTTTTACTTTTGCCTGATTTTGGGATGGGTATGCCAGAGCCCTCAGTGCATGGCTGGCCTGCAGAAACAGGTCAGGAGCATTCCTACAGGAGCAGTGGAGCACAGCAAGATTGTGAGTTCTGGGTTGAAAGTCAGGTATGCTTTGCCCCAGGCACTTTTCTTCCAGATGCTGCTCCACTGCAGTTGTACAGCTTCCTGGAAAGATCTTGTTTACAAAGAAAAAAAGCCATCCTATTCCTGCTGTTGTTGAAAGCAACTTTCACTGCTTCAAATGGAAGAACATTTAATGGATAAAAAAACAGTCTTTTAGTCCACAACCTGGAATTATGGCTGTTAAGTACCAGGAAGAATAGTTAACAAACAAGGACTCCAGTGCTTGTGCTGGCATCTGAAGTGGGAAAGCCTGAGGTGCCAAGTCTGGACACTGCTGGGTGGCAATGCCAGCTGCCTGGTTGCTCAGTTACAGCTGCTGAAACATTTGAAGAAGATTCAGTGGAAAAAACCCTGTCCTCTATCCTGCTCAACAAACCCAGCTCAACACCAGAAGCTGAGAGAGAACTGAATGGCAACAATCAGTGCCTTGCTTTTCCACACCAGCTGTTTGAAATCAGTCACATCCACACTGCAGTGATTGATTTTACTTCTGATTTCACATTAGATCATTGCACTTTCTTGCCTGCTGATGGTTGATTTCCTTATAGTTCTCATGTTGTTTCATGGTTAAATGGGTATTTTGACACTAAATGGAATATAGTGAAGTAGTTACACTTTCTATGCTGAATAATTAAAATGCAAACATGTGGCATTCCTGCTGTGAATATTGAGTATCTGATATTTCATCAGTGAAGCTGCTGCAGTACTTGTCACTTAGCTTTGCTTAATTTAATCCTGATGTTTAAAATCTGGTGATGGGGAAGCAGACCTCTGGATTATTGAATTGAACTCTGGCCTGAATGGGTAGTTACTCAGTTTTATCTTGGTGACTCTACGTGTGATAGCCTGTGTTGATTTTAACCTCTTTCATAGTGAAGAAGTCTCCTCTCTCCCTCAAAAAAAAAAAAAAAAAAAAAAAAAAAGGAAACACAAATAGCACAGGGCTGAAAATGAAACAAGAAGGAGCAGTGGAAAAGTGAAAATACTGTGCTGTTTCTATCTGGGTTTTTTTGTCACTCTTTGGCTGTCAGCTGTGTATTTCTCACCAGTACTGAACTCACTTAAAATCTGGTGTTCCTGATACGCCATTGTTGGGCTTGGTCACTGTGCAGTCAGAAAGCTTAGAAAACCTTGCTGCTGGGTTTATTATAGTTGAATTTATTTGTAGGAGTCTGAGACTATCAAAAAACAGTATTGGGAAGCCCTAGGGACAGGACTAGTTCATATTAATGTGTATTTAGAGAACACAAGGATGCATTGTTCCCTCTTTGCTAAGAATGTCAGATGAATCTGAGCCAAGCTCAGATCAGTGCTCTTTCCATAATGCATATCATTTAAATATAGATATATTCCTGTTAAAGTCCAATTGAATTTATTTCATACATAAATGAGCCAGATGGAGGTACTGGTCCTCAATCTATCACCACTATTTTAATACTCAAAGCTGTCAATATTTTAAGATTTAGTGATGAATTAATTATTTCTATTGAAAAACTTAATAGACCACTTAATTACCTCACAGTGGTGTTTGACAGAAGATGGAGAAAAAGTAATTCTAATGAAATATATTTAATTTGAGATAATTTGTGCTGGTGATCTACAAATTTAAAAATGTTGGGTTTCTTCCCAATTGTTCATGTTCACAACTTTGAGTTATGCATACAGAGCACTGTCCTTTTAAGAAAGTTCTTTAAAATAGCAGAAATTGAAGTTGATTTAAAATGCCATGTACATTAATTTTGTCTGATGTTTAATTTTTAAAAAATAGAGTAAATAGTGCAGCCAGTTAGGATTTGCCTTTTTTTTAAAAAAATAAAGTTCATTGAAAACCTAACTCGTTTAGCTGGATAAACTGTGACTTCCACCAGGTTCTACCTTCAAAGCATGTCAAAAAAAAAAAAAAAAAGGTGAACTTTCTATATTTGGTTGAAAGCACACTGCGTTCAGCCACGTCACATCTCCAACAAACTGACATTCTCAGCTGACTGCCTCAGCCCAGTGAACTTAGGGATGCTCTGATGTTCAAACCAGAAGTTCTCGTCCATCTTTTGGGTTGGATTCATCCTTTTTTTTAATCAATCACACTGCATAAAAAATAGGGGAATGTTGCAGATGCACTTTCTGCAAGATTACAAAGAAATGTACTGCAGCATGTTTATTTCAAAGTGAGTGCAATTTCGTATTACTCAGGCCTGAGTAAAGGACAGTGCTCTGGCTCTCTGAAATACACTTGCTGAATTCTGATTGATGCATGAATAATTTTTTTTTTCTTTTTATCTCTTCCTGAATCTCCACCATGAATCCTCATGCTTGCTTCCCTCTCATAACATTCCCTTCACGCTCCCATCCTGTGACAATTCTTCACAGCTTTGTTCACCGTGGACGGCCTGAACCTCTGGACCTTCACTTGGGCATGTTCCTCCCCACTCTTCTCACCCAGGCCACCCCAGAGCAGCAGGATCGCTTCTTCATGCCTGCCTGGAACCTGGAGATCATTGGCACTTATGCCCAGACTGAAATGGGCCATGGTACAGTACATTCAGTAAATGCTCTTTCTAAGAATGCCTTTGAGTACAGAGGATTCCTGTGCCTGGGTAGAGCAGTGTGTGTGTGTGTCCCACAGCTTTCCACATGCAGCTGTATGCAGGGAAAAGTGGACAGCCTCTGCAAGGGTTAATAGAGCATTATGCCATGTGCTGCTTCCCTCTTCCTCTGAAGAGAGGGTTTGATGTCTGTACCTCTGTAAATGAGCACCTGGGTGCTCCTCCAATTCAAACCAGTATCATTACTGCCCATCACTGGTGCAGTCAGTTTGGTGGCATCTGTTCATTTTACACTTGCTGTTCTTTCCAGTTTGAGTTCTGATTTGCTCTAATTAATGTTCAGTGTAAAGATAAAAGAACAGAGCTTTGAGGTAGTGAAAGAGATGCCAAAAAATTAAGAGTTGCTTGTTCACCTCGGGATTAACCTTGGATCAGATGGGTCAGGATTAACTTGGTTGCAATGCTCATGTTTTGTGGGGAGCTTTTTCCCCTTAGTTCACTCCCATGTGTTCTTTTTAACTGACCATAAAATGTGTTGGGCTTTCTGAGTTCTCTCTCATGTTGACTTGGTTTTTTGTTGCCATTCTTTTGCTTTCAAGCTTTGAAATGAATTTTGATAACTCCAGCAGTATTGTGATTGCAACACTTCTAAATCAGGTTTCAAAGGGAGGATATTCTGCCCTGGGAAACTTTAATTTTTGTCATCTCAGAGTTGCAGTGAGAATTATTTTCTAAAGATGAGCAGGATTCACCTTTGTGTTGAAGGGAAATGTAGAGACTGTGTGAAGCATAAAGTAACTTCAAGTCTGAGGAGAATCTCTTGGAACTAGTGAGGTTTGAAGATCCTTTGCCAGCAGAGTATGTCTGTCTTGAGCTGCCTGTGGAAGTCTGCCATTACCTCCATGCTTTGGGAACGTGGGTGCTGCAAGATGATCTCCTTTTTCCCGTTGGAGCTCTTGTCCTGCCCTGTCAGTCCAGGCTCTCAGGAGTGTTCACAGCTTGTCTAGTTTAAGCAAGTAGGCCTGGTGATTTTGGGAGTTTTTAAGACATTCAGGGGCAGTGCCGCTGCTCTGAGACAGGTGTGTGGGAAGTGAAGCACTGGGGGCAGAAGACAAAGACTGTTCCTGGAATTACCTCCATTGTTATGCAGTCTCTTCATCTACCTGCATCAGTACCTGGCATACACATGCCATTACTTGCTCTCTTGGAGCTATGGATGATCTCTTCTGGCAGATCAGCTCCATCAAGTGAGGAGAATGTAGGCTTGATGAGGGAATGAAGAGGTGATGGCTGTTTATTTCGTCTTGTGGCTGAGAACTGGATAGTTTTATTTTGCAATTTAATCAGATTGCATTTTATTGAAATTCAGGTGGGTGTGTTCCCATGGAATATTTTAAATTAGAAAGGGCTTCTGGTCTGTGTGATAGCAAAAAGGTGTCAGATTGGAGGTGCTTGGAAAACTAGTCTTAGGCCACTGGGGAAAAAAATCAATGTTTTCTGAGAATTGGCAGTCCAGAATGTGGTCTAGCCCTCACTTGTTCTTCCTTAATTTGTTGATATTTAGCTTTTTATACCTTTAGCCTAAAAGCAAAATTAAAATTCAAACATTACTACTGGAGTTCCACTTTCCATTGTCCAGTTTTGTCCTTGTCTCTGTTTTGTGACTGACTTCCTGCCAAAACAATGTGTTTACTTGTTTCCAGGGACTCATCTTCGGGGCCTGGAAACGACAGCCACTTACGACCCCTCTACACAGGAGTTCATCCTCAACAGCCCCACTGTCACCTCCATCAAGTGGTGGCCAGGTGGACGTAAGTGTGTCTAAATCTGGCAGATGTATGGACAAACTCAGGGGGCTGATGCTATGTGTGTTGTATCTACAGTGATATAACTGAAAGTTGATCCAAAGAGTTGGCTGAAAGCCAGTCACTCTTGCATAGCAAGCTGACTTATCAGAGCCTGCTAAACATTGTCTGTGTGCTCTGGGGCTGTTGCTCAGGACCATTCACACTGTGGAGTTGGTGTAATTTTTGATTGCTTGTCTCAAATTATTTACAGTTCCTTCAGCTTCACTGATGGGTATGCCAAGGAGTCGGTGTTTTATAGTTAAGAAAATTGTGTTGTGCAACTTCCATTGACTTGAGCAACATTTTGTCGTAGAGCTTTATGACTGGGGTGGCATCCAGTGGGGTCAGTCTGGTTTTCTAGTACAGGATGTGATGAGGTTATCTCAGAAGAAAGACTCTGTGTGTGTGAGCATGTCTGACTGTGTTCCTGTGCTGAGTCCTGCTCCCGTTGCAGTTGGGAAGACGTCGAACCACGCCATCGTTCTGGCTCAGCTCTACACCCAGGGCCAGTGCAAAGGCCTGCACGCCTTCATTGTCCCCATCCGGCAGCTGGGCACACATGAACCTCTGCCAGGTACAAATTCACACTCAGGGAATAGATTACATCTGTTTCTCTCTGACTGTATACAGCTGCTCTGTCTTGTTAAAGTCCATAGCTATTTCATTAGCTGAATTCATCTGGTCAATCACAGGGCTTAAATGAGTCTTTCTTATGACTGAACTACCACTAAATCATCTTTCCTACCAGGCCTTCAATTTGAAGTTTAGTTTGGGATTTGATTTTTCCCCAGTGAAGTTTAGTTTGGGATTTGGTTCTGCCCCAGTGTCTCCTAGCTATGCATTCCATGAGCAGCACATCCTGCTTTCTGATAGGGGAAGGAGAACTTCCGTCACTCTTTAGCTGGAAGTGAGCTGGATGAACTTTAGAGACAGCTCCTGCAGTGAGTGGATAGTAGGGCTGCATGGAAATTATGGACGCTCCCATGTTTTGATATCCAGTTGTTGTGGTTTAACTCATCAGGCAGCTAAACACACACAGCCATTCCCTCCACACAGAGGGATTGGGGAAAGAATTGTGAAAAAGGTAAAACTTGTAGACTCAGATAAAGACAATTTAATAGGACAGAAAAAGAAGGGAAATTAATAATAATAACAGTAACAATAACAACAATGGTAATAATAGTAGAATATGCAGAGCAAGTGATCACTGTGTGATTGCTCAGCACCAGCTGACTGATGCTGAGCCAGTCCCTGAGCAGGGAGCTGTCATCCCCCCCAGCTGGCTTCACCCAGTTTTATTGTTCAGCATGACACCACATGGTGGGAATATCCCTTTGTCCAGCTGGGATCATCTGTCCTGGCTGTGTCACCTGCCAGCTTCTTGTGTCCCCCAAGCCTCCTCACTGTTGGGGCAGTGTGGAAATTGAAAAGTCCTTGATCTGATGCAAGTGCTACCCAGCAACAACTGAACCATCAGTGTGTTATCAACATTGTTCTCGTGCTAAATCCGGAACACAGCACTGTACCAGCCACTGGGAAGATAATTTCACTCTATCCCAGCCAAAACCAGGACATCACTTTTCTGTCAAAGAGATTAAGGTCCCTGTTAACTCTTACTCCTAACACTGCCAGGACTTGCTAGAAAACTAACCAATCTCCTTGTTGGAGAAGGCTTGAACTTCTTGTGTTGTGTTTAGTCCCTATTTCTTAATGCAAGTGGCTTTGTCTGTGGCAGGTATTACAGTTGGTGACATTGGCCCCAAATTTGGCTATGATGAAATGGATAATGGCTACCTGAAAATGGACAACTTCCGAATTCCTCGGGAAAACATGCTGATGAAATATGCCCAGGTAAAGCAGTGAGTTTCAGCATCTGCTGTTAGAAATGGGCATGCTGAATGCTCTTGTGAGCTTGAGTAGTGCACCAGAAGGACTGTGGGTGGTTTGTAAATGCTGCTTGATGAGTTTACAGTATGAACATGTTAAAGGGAAGAAACTTCACAAATCAACAGGCTGCATTTTTTTTTTTATCTTTTATTTTTTGGCAGGTTGAACCAGATGGCACCTATGTGAAACCAGTCAGTGACAAGCTGACCTATGGGACCATGGTGTTCATCCGTTCCCTCATCGTGGGTGACTCTGCTCGCTCCCTGTCCCGGGCCTGCACCATCGCCATCCGCTACAGCGCCGTCAGACACCAGTCTGAGCTGAAACCAGGGTGAGTGCAGGGAGACCCAGAGCAGCCTAAACTGCTGAGGGAAAATTCTGAAGTACTGGGAGGAATGGGGGCTGTGGCTGGTATTTGCTTTGGCACTCGGTGTGGTTTCAAAACACTGTTTGTCCTGGGGAGTGCATACTCTTTCATTTTTGGAATGTCCTCCCCTGCCAGAGGCTTTTGCTGGATGGTCTTAGAGAGTCTGGCTTGATATGGTTGGTGAACTTACTTAGAATAGGGATAAATTTGGTTTCTGCAGCAGGTTGCTACCACTGACATGCTAACTCATCTGTGTTTTGCTCTAGGGAACCAGAACCCCAGATCCTGGATTATCAGACCCAACAATACAAACTCTTTCCTCTCCTGGCAACAGCATACGCCTTCCATTTTGTGGGAGCCTACATCAAGAACACCTACCATCGTATCAGTGGGGACATCAGCAAGGGGGACCTCAGTGAGCTGCCAGAGGTAGTGTGTCCTCTGGAAACCAGAGTGTTGGTTGAATTTGTGTGAGGTTTCTTCACAGCTTGGAAGAAGAGGCATTGAGCCTTTTTGGCTTTCACTCATGAGATGTCTTCTACTTCTGTAGTTTCAGAAGTCCCCAAGTCCAGGATGTGTTGGTGACATTTATTTGCTCTGTTAATTTAGCACTTTATAAGAAACAGGGAGTAATGCACAGTGAGAAAGCTACTGGGAATATATTTTCATTCAAAAGGTGCATTTCCAGGAATGATGGAGTACTGTTTGGGAGTTCAGACTGGTCTTGTGCTTGTGCTGTAACTTCTTAATTGTTCTTCCAGGTTCCTAGGGTAGAGTAGGTGTGTTGATCAAAGTATCAGTACTATACTGAGGGCTTAGGGTTGTAAAATGTTAATTTTCTGTCAGGGTTTGTGACAATGGGCAGTTGAAAACTGTACATAAAATGTGTAGGGGCAGAAGGAATGATGTACTTAAAATAAGTCTTTCCATGTACAAGGGTTTTCATGTAAATATTTGGCTCAAGAAAAAGTTCCTTCAAGGAAAACAAAAACCTGTGGAACAGCGCAAGAATGGTGTTGATTTCACTTTGTTTTTTCTGGGAGTTGCAGTCCTTAACATTTATGCGTGCAAGCTAAGACTGCAAAATAAACCTGGCTTTGCTGTTTCCCCTCAGCTGCACGCCCTGACAGCAGGGCTGAAGGCGTTCACCTCCTGGACTGCCAGCGCTGGCATTGAGGAATGTCGGATGGCGTGCGGCGGGCACGGCTACTCCCGCTGCAGTGGCATTCCTGACATCTATGTCACCTTCACCCCGTCCTGCACCTATGAGGGGGAGAACACTGTCATGATGCTGCAGACAGCCAGGTATGGGAGCTCTGCACGGGGATTTCCAGCCTCTCCTCATGGTCCTTGTGGCTAAAGTTGATACCAAAAGGGTTAATTCAATTTCTGCTGTGTAACTTTGAGCAGCGAAACAGTATCTGCTATCCCAGCAAGGACAGTTGGAAGATAAGGGGGAGACATCTGGCTTAGGAATGCAGCTACAGCCAAAACAAGGACTCAATCTGGGAACTTGAGGAGGGTTTTATGGTAATGAGTTAATTATAATATGCATGTAGGGACTGTATGTAAGCAACACACTTGTAAAAAATCACCTGCACACAAGGAGGAGTTACGCCCATGCAACCAGACATCTGTAATAAATTATGCCCTTCTTAAAACTAAATTGGTGTTGAGGAGTCTTTTATTTGACTGGTGTGCAGTGAATTTGGTGACAAAGTAATGAGCAGAAGTGTCTGTATTAGCACAAAACTGGTGTCATGTTTCTGTCCCCTACCCCATTTTTGACAGATAATTGTGTGCTACAACTGTTCTTTCTGGCCTGAGCCTCAGTGAGATGACTTTTGTCCATTCAAACAACTCATGAGTAAGAGCTGCCATCTGCTGTCTCTATTTTCAGGTTCCTTATGAAAAGCTACACCCAGGTGACCTCTGGACAGCAAGTCAGTGGCATGGTGTCCTACCTGAATGACCTCTCCAGGCAGCGCATCCAGCCCCAGCACGTGGCTGCCAGGACTGTCACCGTGAGGATCAACGACCCCACCAGCTTGGTGGAGGCCTACAAGTCACGTGCTGCCCGGTGAGCTCACACTGACTGGGCTGAGCCAAGAAAAACTGGGTGAGGTGGTGGTGATGCACTGCCCTGTTTGTGTCGGGTTCTTGAGGCATGGCTGGTGAAGCTTTGATCCATTGCTTTCAGGAAGTGACACACTTTACTGGGTTGGGGACAGGTTTAAGTGCTTTGAGGTTGCAGGGGGCTGCTCATAGCCTGGTTACTCTGCTCCCCAGTCCTTTGAGATTTCTATTTTTCTTATTTATGCGTAAAGTATATTCAAACTTTAAAATACCAAACTACTCAGAGATCTCTCTGGAGAGAAACAATCCTGATATTAAAGTTCATTGTGAGGGAAGTGGGAGAACAGAACAGACACCAACTTGTGAGTAGGTATTGAAGCACCACATGTGTGCTGTCAGAAGTCCTCTTACCCCTCTGTAGCTGTGTTGTAGCTGAGCAGTGATTACTGGTGTTATAGAAGCACAACTTGTTACTCCAGTCACTGTCATCACTCACGGCACATGAGAAGAATTCTGAGCTCACGTGCTATGACTGACATGTATGAATTCAGTGTATGTCATCCTGTTAATGTGGTGTTATTATGTAAATTGTTTTTCTTTCTCATATGAAACAGGCTTGTAGAATCTGCAGCAAAGAATCTGCAAGCTGAGCTGAACCACAGAAAGAGCAAGGAGGATGCCTGGAACAGGACTTCCGTTGATCTTGTGCGGGCATCAGAGGTCAGTGATGTGCCTGCTAAAGAAATGTGCTGTGAGAGCTCCTCATCTTTCTGTGTCCCTGACTGACCCTCTTTGGTTTCTGCAGGCCCACTGTCACTATGTGGTAGTGAAGCTGTTCACAGCCAAGCTGGCCGAGGTCAGTGACGCCGCCGTCCACGCGGTCCTGACCGACTTGTGCCTCCTGTACGCCCTGTTCGGCATCAGCAGGAACGTGGGCGATTTCCTGCAGGTTGGTGCCTTCCTCCAGCACCCCAGATCTCTGAAGCCAGGTTCACTGCTTGCATATGTGCTTTACATTCTAAGCTGTATGGATGTTATAGGTGTAAGTTCTTGGCTGTTGGCTGCCAGAAGGTCTTTAGCAGTGCAGTTCTGCTGGAAGGCTTTTATAAGGTTTCCCTTGTGGATAAATGGAAACAGGGTTTAGCTGAAAGGGTTTCCAGTTGGTGACCAGCTGCTGTGTATTAAAAAACAAGGAATTAATAAAGGAGCTGCAGTTAGATGTGCTCCACAACTAATACCCCTGAAAAGGGATATTGTGCTTCAAATTCTAACTCATCCTTCAATGAATGGCTTTACACTGTCAGGTGTTGCTTTTCTTCTCTTCATTGTCAGTTTGAGATTGCATTTGGGCAGGAGTGTTTTGTTTGCTCTTCAGGCAGACATGGTATGTTTTATCTTCCCATTTTCCTCTTTCCTGCTTACTAAAAATTTCCCTGAAGCTAGGCACAATTTAATACCCTTATATGCATATTCTCCAAGAAAACTTGCTGCTGCAGTTAACTTACAGGTACTCACAGAGTGAGTCTCCCATTCAGGATTAATAGCTGGGCAGTATGGAGGGCATGTCCTTCTGCTTGTGCAATGTGCCAAATTGCCAATTTAATTACCTAGTGAAGAAAAAAAAACCCTGGTGTTCAATGAACTGCTGTATTTTTGTGTGTGGGAAAGCTGACCTGTGTGAGACCTTGGGGAAGGGAAGGATTTGTGACTTGTGTAATCCTTGTTTCCCCTCTCAAGGCGGGTATCTTGACCAGTACCCAAATAACCCAAGTGAACCAACATGTGAAGGAGCTCCTGGCTGTCATTCGTCCCAATGCAGTGGCACTGGTGGACTCCTTTGACTTCCACGATGTCCATCTGGGGTCTGTGCTTGGCCGCTACGACGGCAACGTCTACGAGAACATGTTTGAGTGGGCAAAGAAATCCCCCCTGAACAAAACACAGGTAAAGAAACCTCTCTTCTCTTTCTCACACGACCAGAGAAATAACTCAGTTAAGGGTTGTTAAGTCTGCTCCAGTGATCTCAGCAGGTAATTGAGGAAGAGGGGAGAAAAGTCACAAGTAATAATGAACCAAAACTAACAAGCTACTTTCAGTTTGCTCTCTGTAGTTTTCTCTCCCAGATGTACCTTGCATTCATCCCTGTGGGATCTCTTGAGCTTCTCAGTGAGGGAGGAAATGGTGCACTCCACAGAGAAACAACTGAAGTATCTCAGTGAATTCAAAAGCAATTATCACTTGCTGTTGATTCTGCTTAGTGACAGTAGCTGTAGAAGCCTTGCCCATTTTCTGGCAAGTCTTCCAGTCTTGAGGCAGTAGCAGTGAGTGGTGAAGAAAATTAATTGCTCCCCTGTAGTACTTAGGTGTCAGATGTTGTATATCTGGCCTAGGACTGGAGCTGCAGCTGAGCTAAAATAAACTGAAGTGTCCCTGCTCCTGATGCCTTTATTTGAGGGCAGACTGTACCTCCTACAATGGGCTGCCAGAGACTGCAGCTGGAGTTAAATCCCAGCACAGTTTGCTCAGTGTTCTGTACTACTGAAGTCAGTGGGGCTTAGGAGCTTCATTACAGCCCCTTAGGAAACCTGTACCAGTTTTCTTGTAATTAAAATGCCAGACAATTGTATGGATGTAAATCTTGCATTTCTTTCTTAAAAGAAGGGTAGTGGGCAGGCTGTTTTTTATATTCTCATGCTTTGTATCATGTAGACCCTGAAATACAGAAGTTACCTGGCTGTTCTTAAATCTCCAAAGTGCCTCTGATTCAAATTTTCTTAGTATACAAACACACTGCAAGATGTGAGGAGGTAAAACTGTTTCAAAGATCAAACCTGACCTTGTAACCGCTGTCTTGTTGTCCTGCAGGTTCATGAATCTTTCCATAAACACCTGAAGCCAATGCAAGCCAAGCTGTGAAGCCTGCAGGTTTTTTAAAATGCACTCTTGCCCTGCCCTGAAAAGTGGGTCTTTGCATCCTTCCTTCAGGCACCTAAATCAAACCTTTGAATCCTGTAGCTGTAGGACAGTGAATAACTGTAGCTTTTCTTTCCTCTTTTATAAACGGAGGAGGTGTTTGGGGAGAGTGCATAAGGATTGATGCCTCTTTTTAAAGTGCAATTATAATGGTAAAATTAACCTTTTAAAAATCTGGGAAAGCTTTATGGATTTATACAAGGATTGCTTTTGTGAAGCTGCTAACTAGAGAGAAGTTCCTGTCAACTGGAAAAGGTGGCAGGGCTTTACTATGACGTAGTTGACAGCCCTCAGGCAATAGCTTCTGGTGAGCAGTTATGTCCTCCCCTCAAAAAAAGCATCAGTGTCTTGATTTTTAAATTTTTTTTTTTTTAAGATTAGTCCCACCTCTCTCCTCATTTGGCAAGTGTTTGTGCTGTGTGAAGCCTCCTGCAGAGCTCTGTGCATGTGAGTCTGCGTGTGGCACTGTTTTCCTGATGGATCTGGGAAGTAAATACCCATCCTTCTCTGGAGCTCTGCTTCAGGCATCTTTCCAGAAGAAATCCTCGTGTTTCCTTTGTTTTCCTTCTTTCACTGCCCTGCACAAACTCCTTTTCCCTTTGTGCCAGCTCTTGGTAAATAGGAGGTCAAAGGAGAACATAGTGATGCTGCTCTGAGGATAAAACCAACTCCTAGTAATCAGCTGGGTGCTGATGACAGATGTTCTGCCCCTCTTTTCACTCTTAAGTGTTTTCTAGCACTATCTCAAAGCACTTTACAAACATTACTTATGTTGATTTGGTGGGAAAAAAAACACATGGTAGTGGTAAAAACTGCAAATTTAACCTGGATTGTTGAAGCCAGTATTGGAGGGCAGAAATCAGTTGACCAACATCCTCAGGTCTTCTGATTTTTCTGGGATGTTGTCTTGGTTTTTTAAAGGCATTTGTCAAGAAAGCGACAATCCCAAGTGAAGTGTCCAGATTTTTATTATTTTTCCCACCCATGCATTTCCAAGGAGCTTTCTCTGATTTGCTTAATTTTGTTTTGATACCGACTTGGGCCTTGCACGGTGCTGTCTGATTGAACAGGAAGAATTCAGCTTGGAGGAGAGCGTCCTGCTGCCCTGGGAAATCAGTGCAACAACTACAACCAAGCAAAATCATTGCTGCTTTTCCACACCAATAACTGTCCAATAACCATAAAACCTTTTCACACTAGAGAAGGGCAACTCTGAGCTTAAAATGGTAAAATAAACCCAAATCCTGCAGTTCTGAGGCAACACCTGAGAAGCTGCTTCTCTGCAGCTTTGGGCTCTGTTAGTCTCTAATTTTGAATCAGTTTTCTGGCACTAACAATGATCAGACACAAGGTTTGGCTCCACGTGCAGTAGCTGAACAGAAAGAAATGTTTAATTTTAAATAAACTAATCAAACTTGCCTTTTGGCTGCTGAGTGTTTCAGGTCCCATGGAAGTTCAGGATGCCAGAGGAGGCTGAGGGCTCTGCCTTCCCTGTGTCCAGTGGAGGGAGGGATGGAGGAGCAGGTTAAAAATATGCTAATGAGAATGGCACTAGCTGTGTACAGATCTAATAAATTACAAAAATGTGTTTTCAGACAAAATGTCTTTCTTTTCACACACTGCCTTCAGTGGATCTCATGTAGATTAATGGGGGAAGTAGAATGAAGTATTCGGAAGACCTCAAATTAATTGGATTTTGGTGTTTTACATAGTGTGACCTCCCTGGTTTTGCCCTGCAGTGTTGTGGGGCATCCAGGCCCATCCCATGGGGATCCCTGTCCCATCCCAGGGGATCCAGCCTCTCCTGCTCTCCCCAGTCCCAGGGGAAGCACGGCTGGCACAGGGCAGAGCTGGCTGTGGTGTTTGCTCGGTGTCACTGCAGCTCCAGCACCAGCAAAGGCTGATCAGTGCCCAAGCAAGGTCTGACCATGGTGCTGGGCAGCAGCAGATTCAATTCACAGAAGTTGTTTTCCATTCGTTTTTGGAGATGATGCACTGGGAAACACTTTCCTTCCTTTCTGTTGGTGAGGATTTTGTACGCTTCTTACCCTGCTGAGGTTGGTGATAACGCCTGAATGCCACAACCTGGCGTGATTTGCTGTGTCTCAGGGTCAGCAGTGTGTAAACTCTGCCCTGCAGCCTCACCCATCCTTGGGCAACACGATGGTGCCATTGCCACAAGTGCTGAGCCTCTTGTGGCGCAGGAGCAATCTCAGTGCCAAGCCATGACCCTGTAAGCGACTCTGTTCCTGCAGAGTCCTGAAAGGAGCGGGCTGTGCCATCGCTGACGGCAGCGATGGACTCCTAAAAACGCCACCTTTTGGGGACGGCTTCACAGGGAGGCAGCATGTGAGGTGAAAGCCACTGCAGGAGGGCCTGCGCCTCATCAAACACCAGAGGCAGACGATCCCCGGGGATTTGCGGGCGGCAGGAACTCCAGTACCAACAAGGCAGGAGCAGGACCGGCTTCGTTCTCCACTCAGCCTTGGTGTGCACTGCCCGCGGCACGAAGGAGGTTTGGGACACTCCCCTCAGTGGGGCAAGAGCGGGGATGGGGAGCCCGGGGCGAGGGAAGAGCGGCGGCTGAGGGGACGCTTCTAATCAGGCAGTACCAGGGGCAGCCCCACTGCGGGGACCGCCTGGGTCAGGCGCCACGAGGGACGGCCCCGTGGCGGGCGGGCCTTCCAAGCCAGGCCTGCGCGGCGCAGCGCCCGTCACGATGGCAACGGGGTCCTTCCCTGAGCGCGGCGCACAATATGGCGGCGCCCCTGCTGAGCGCGGCGCTTCGCGGGGCCCGCGGCGGGCGGAGCTTCGGAACGGCCGGTGAGAGACGGGAGAACCAGGGGAGCCCCGAAACCCACCGGGGAAGGGGGGGCGAAGGGGAGGGTGCTCTCGGACGGCTGTGTCCCGAACGCCAGGCCTTGTCACTAGTGGTGTCCCCCAGGGATCAATACTGGGCCCAGTGTTATTTAATTTGTTCCTCAGTGACTTGGGTGAGGGGTCGATGCGTCCTCAGCTGATGGCACAAAGCTGGGAGGGGCGGCCCACAGCCCAGAGTGCTGTGAGCCCTTCAGAGAGACCGGGGCAGGCTGGGGAGAAGGGCAGAGAGGACCTGCCCGAAGTTCAGCACAGGCAAGTGCAGGGTCCTTCACCTGCGGAGAACAACCCAGGCACCAGCACGGGCCGGGGCTGACCGGCTGGAAAAGCAGCTCTGTGGGGAAGGAGCTGGGGGTCCTGGTGGACAAGGAGCTGTCCGTGAGCAGCGCCGTGCCCGAGGGCACGAGAAGGCGCCGGTGTCCCGGGGTGCGTCAGGAGAGCATTTCCAGCAGGTCAGGGGCGATGCTGCCCCTCTGCCCAGCCCTGGCCAGGCCTCCCCCGGAGCAGGGTCCAGCTCTGGGCTCCTCGGGATGAGGGACACGGCGCTCCTGGAGCGGGTCCTGTGGAGGGCCACCAAGGTGGTCTGGGGACTGCAGCATCTCTGTCCTGGGGAAAGGCTGAGGGTGCTGGGGCTGAGGGGCCCTCGTCCCTGCGTGTCCCTGTCTGCAGGGAGGGCAGAGCAGGGCCCAGGCTCCGCTCCAGGGGGCCCAGCAACGGCACCAGAGGCCACGGACACCAAGTGGTGCCCAGGAAATTCCACCTGGACACGAGGCAGAACTTCTTCCCTGTGCAGTGCCCAAGCCCTGAACAGATTGTCCAGAGAGGGTGTGGAGTCTCCCTCCCTGGGGATATTCCAGAGCCATCTGGACACAGTCCTGTGCTCTGGGATGAGCCTGCTGGAACAAGAGGTGGGATCAGGTGACTCTGGTCCCTTCCAGCCTCGCCCATCCTGTGACTCCATGAACGTGGCTGTGGGAGGTGGGGATGGCTGTGGCCCTGTCCACGCTCTGCCCATCCCAGGCTCGTTCCTCTCCTTGTGAGCCCCTGGGATGTGTGTTCCCCCAGCCCTGCTCTGCAAGAGGGCAGCCCCGCTGGGGCCCATGCCCAACGAGGACGTGGACGTGGGGAACCTGGAGGCGCTGCCGAAGTACCGCAGCTTCACGCGCTACTTGCGGCGGGCGGAGCGGGCGAGCCGGGAGCCGCGCTGGTGGAACACCTACCGCCAGCACACCGACCCCCCCGCAGGTACCCGGCCTCAACCGCCCCCTGAGGCGCCCTGGCACAGGCTCAGCCCTGTCCCGCGTGCCGCTGTGCGGAGGGCAGATGTCTCCAGGGAAAAGGGGTTTTCCAGAGGGAGGGAGGCTGGCCAGGACCTGCCAAAAGACACGGAGCAAAGAAGTGGTTCCTTGGAGCCCCGGGGGTGCCACAGAGAGCAAAGAGCCAGAGCTTCAGGCCTGCAGCAGATAACACAGCTGGGAATGGGAGGGCCGTGGGCTGGGGAAGGAGGTGCAGAGGGGACAGAATCAAGGCCTGATTGTCCTTTCAGATCTTTTCTAGTGGGAGGTGTCCTTGTCCATGGCAGAGTTGGAAGTGGATGGTCTTCAGCGCCCCTCCCAACCCAAACCCTTCTGTGATCCTGATCTCTGGAAGTCTCTGTCTCACACTCTCAGACGTTTCGCAGGGGTTTGTGTTTGGGTGGTTTGGGTGCTCACGTGTTTCACCTCCTCTCTTTCCACCCCTCCCTGAAGAGCCCCAGACAGACATCGGCCTGCCACATGAGAGGCCATCACGGGCAAAGGAGCTCAAGGAAAGAAAGAGGATCCTGAGGGAGAACCGCCAGAATGCTGAGATGGAACGAGCGGCGCGGCTCCGGACTGGTCAGTGCCCCAGCACCTCCCTTCCTGCTCCAGCTGCTCTGGGTGTCCAGCTGCTGCCTCTGCATCCTCCCTCTCTCATTGCAGTGCTCATTCCCCTCGACGAGGTCAGGGCTGAGTGGGAGAGGACCAGTGGCCCGTTCCACAAGCAGCGCGTGGCCAAGCACTGCGGGGTGTTCCGGGACCTGTTCAAGGGGGCCACCTTCACCCCCTGGGTCGCCCTGAGGGTGCAGTACAGCCAGGAGGACGAGGACCTCGTGCCAGTCTACTATGGGAACATGGTGACTCCATCAGAGGTGCGAGAGGGGAGCTGGGAACGACTTGCAGCCCCTGGGAAGCCTCTTTCTGACAGGTGCTTCCAATGGGCATGGTTCATTCCAGGAGATGCCTTTTACAAGGGTGTTTCCTCTGTGCTGAAGGAAAATACTTTATGGGTGTATTTTATGGATGTGATAGGAAGAGTGATTGTAGGTTGTCTGGCAGGAGGCTGATGGTTATTTATGCCCTGGGGCTCTCCAGGTGGATTCCTCAGTGGCCTGGCAGTGCCCAGTCTGTGTTGTGTCCAAGCCTTGCCCTGACACAGTTCATGGAAGCTGTTGTGTGAGTGATTCACATTCTCTTTATATTGCTCTTTTAGGCTTCCAGTCCCCCTGCAGTGTCATATGAGGCAGACAAAGGCTCCCTCTGGACCTTGTTGCTCACAAATCCAGGTGAGCAGCATGTTCTTTAAAGGAACATGTTTAAACTGGGTTGTTTCACTCAGCTTTTGGTTAACTCCTGATTCTTTTGGCTGCACAGAGATAATAAACTCTGGAAGGGTTCAAGGCCAAGTTGGAGCAACCTGGCCTACTGAAGGTGTCCCTGCCCATGGCAGGGGGTGGGATGAGATGAGCTTTAAGGCCCCTTCCAGCCCAAACTGTGCTGTGATTCTGTGATGTTATATCTGTTAGACTGGGACACATTATATATGGAGGAAAGATTGCAGCCTCCCCAAGTCCATAGCACTTGAGAGAAGGGACAGTGACACAACAGAACCTGTGTCACACTATAGAGGAAACAATTTCCTGACTCCCATCTTTGTTTACCTCCAAGCTCATCTTCCTTGGCAGTCTGCCTGGAAGGCAGCTTTGCTGACACTGTTCACCTTGAGACACCAAGGCACAGTGAAGGATGCACCTGCCCAAGAAGATTTCAAGAATCTTGGAATTAGATCTACAGAGTTCCTTGCTCCTCATTTTAAACTCAGTCCTATAGGAATTAGTTCCTTTCCTGCTAAGGAAGGAATGCTGGGAGGTCTTGAGCTGCTCCCTCTGGTCAAAGCAGGTCTGGGCATTCTCACTTTGGGGTGGATGCTGGCACCAGGGTGTCCCTAAGTCACTTTTCCCTGTTGTCTGTTGGCAGATGGACATTTGAGGGATGCAGACTCGGAATACCTCCACTGGCTGGTGTGAGTACATCAGAGCCATGTGCTCTCTGCTTGTGGGCTGGGCAGAAACTCCTCCAACAGCTCAGAATCCATGGCTTTTCCTGGTGCTCCTGCCATTAGCTCCTTCAGCCCTATGTTCTGGGTCTTGTTATGGATGCAGGAGTTGCAGATGTTGCTGCTGTTCAGCATTCCAGTCACTGGGTGGGATTTTTCCTGTGGTGAAAGCAGTCTCTACTATCTGTTCCCTTATCAAATGGGGCAGAAATCACATCACAGCATGGCAGAGGGATTTGCAGTCCTGGATGAATCTGCTGGAGGGAAATGAGTGTAAATGTGTTTGTGTTCAGGACCAACATCCCAGGCAGTGACCTCAAGGCTGGTAAGGAGATGTGCCACTACCTGCCCCCCTTCCCTGCCATGGGGACGGGCTACCACCGCTTCATCTTCCTGCTCTTCAAGCAACACGGTCCCATCGACTTCAGCCAGGACGCTCGGCCGGCACCATGGTAATTCCTCTGCTCACTGCAGAGCTGGGCTTGGCTGCTGCTGCTTGTGGGGTTTGTGTATCTGTCACTGCACTAGAGGAGCAGCTCCTGTCACTCTGCAGAGTTCTCCAGGGCTGCTTTGGGTTTGTGTGTCCTCTGCAGTCACAATCCCAGCGCTGCAGAGTCCTGTTGTTACAGACCAGGCTGTTAGAGAGTGGTTTGTCCTGCCCAGAAACATGCATGGAGCTGAAGACACTGGGGAATTTCCTCTTAGTGGCTTCCTTTTCCACCTCTTTCATATGCCCTGGGGTGATGTGGAGCAGGGTATTGCTGCAAGGAGAGATTCACCTGGTGCTTGTGTCTTGTTTCCAGCTACAGCCTGAAGATGAGAACCTTTAGTACATTTGACTTCTACAGAAAGCATAAGGATGCCATGACCCCGGCAGGGCTGGCATTTTTCCAGTGTCAGTGGGACAGCTCTGTCACTTCCACCTTCCATCAGCTGCTCAGTAAGGAATGGGGAAGCTGAAGGGGGAGTCTGTGGGTGGGACATGGCCCTGTGGCTGCAAGCTCTTACTTGGTCTTGGCACTTGTCCAGGATCAGCACAGACTAAGCCCTTCCTGAGCCATCCTCCTCCAAACTAACAGCAGCCTGAAGGAGCAACCCCTAATCCTTGGCTGAGGATTTTAAAATAACTCCAAGGGCATGTTTGAGCAGCTCTGGTCCTGTGTGAATGATGGGGGGTGTGGGGTTCAGATGTGAGTCCCCTGCTGACCCTGTCACTCTCTGCAGACATGAGGGAGCCCGTGTTCGAGTTCGTGCGGCCGCCCCCCTACCACCCTCCGCAGGTGAAGTTCCCTCGCCACCAGCCCCTGAGGTACCTGGACAGGTACCGAGACACACAGGAGCCCACCTACGGCATCTACTAGGAGCTGTCCCCCTCTGTGTCCGTGGGATGCTGGCTCCTGGATTTCCAGTGCTCCCCTCAATGCCTCAGGAGGGAAATGACCAAGTCTCAGCCCCTCAGCTCTCAGTTCCTCTGTGCTGGGAGCTGGCGTTGGGTGCTCACAGGGCTGGCAACTGCGTGGTCAAGAAGCTGCTTAATGAGAACATTCAAAGTGAATCCATGGCCAGGCTGAACCCTTGCTCCTGATTCTGCAGCAGAGCTGAGCAGTGACTGGCAGGCTGCATCTTCCCAGAGACGATCTGCCTTGCTTCCCTGCAAGGATCAACGTTTTTCTTTTGCCTGTTTATGGAACAAACAGAGCCAGGCCAGCCTGGATTTTCTCCTCTCACAGGTTCAGGACTGTGTCAGATTTTATTTGTGCAGTCCTCCTGGAGAGATGAGTCTGATTAAACACTCTCTGAGCAATGCTGGCAAAGCTGTCTTTATTGGGAAGAGTCTGTTACCCCAGCCAGTTGGCCTAGAGCTGGGGAGCTCAGCAGGGTGCAGGGGAGATGGGCAGCCCTTCCACTGGCCAGAGTCACTTCCCTTCTTGGATGCTGTAGTTTGGGAATAGTGTGGCTACACAGGTGGTAAACCTGCACAAGGTCAGTGTTTGTGGAGGTCGCTTCAGCTACCCAAGCACGTGGACCTCAGCCTCCTTCCCCCCTCTCCCTGGACAGGATGTACCTGGTGTGGGCAGGTGAGCAGAAGCAGAGCTGCTGCTGGTGGCCTGGCACTGCTGCTGCTGGTCCTGTTCCCAGGCCTTGGAGAGCCTCTGCTCTGCTGTGCATCTCCTGTTCACATGGACCTCCAAATACCAACATATTCCTGCTGACATACCAACATATTCCTGCTCTTCTCAGCTCTGGTTCCCAGTAACTTTTTCTGAGGTTCCTTCTGCCAGGAAATTGGAGCCTTCAGCAAACAGCTGAGAGTGGGCTGATGTGCCCCCTTGCTGCCCGTGCTCAGGGTTGTTACCAGTTACTCCAGAGCCCCCTGAACTCCTCTCCAGCCTGAAGGATTCTGGGGTCTGGTTTAAGCTGGGGTGGGTCCACTGGGGAGGTGCCCACAGTGGAGACACAGGTTCCAGGCAGACACACAGGTCATGTTAGCCTCTCTGGGCTTTAAATATTTGGTCAGAATTGACAGATGCAGCCCAAAGGAATGTTTTGGAGCTGAAGCTTGCTGGGACATGCAGGGAGTTGTGACATATCCCAAGTCTTCTGTGGTCAGGAGGGTGGCTCTGAGCCTGCATGTGGTATGGAAGCTGGTCTGGATGATCCACCTGCTCCCTGCTTGCCCTCACCTGTGCAAGTGAAAGGGAAGCTGCTCATGAGGGGAGGCTGGAAAAACAAGGCTGTCCCAGCAGCTTGGGAACGTGAGCAAGATAGCACGTGGGCCTGGTACAGAGATAAGGCTTGGGCTGGGAAAACTGGAACTGAACTGTGACAATGAGGGGAAGGTTGGCAGTGCACAGGCACCACACTGGCCTCCAGGCAGGAGACTCCACCTGAGCAGGGACAGGTGGCCCAGGTGGCATCTTTATTGCGTTTCAGGGTGCTGATGTGCACAGGTGTTGCAAGAAAGTTCATAGGAAAAGGTGTGGTGGGTGTGCATGGGGACATGGCAAACAGCAGGAACTCTGGTTTAAGGGAAGAACGTGGTGCTGGCGTGTGCCACAGCCTTGCCACGGCACAGGGAGGTGACACGTGGCTGCAGCAGCAGTGGGTGCCTCTCTGCTGGTTCCCAGGCAGGAGCTCTGCACAGGGGGCCCTGTGCCAGGGGGAACTGCCATGCTCAGCTCAGGGACCCAGCCCTGGCAGAGCTGAGGATGCCTGGAAGTTCCCTCAAAAGGCAGTAAAGGAGTGAAAATCCAATTGCACATGGATGTGTGCCCGGCAAACGTGTTCATGGAAATACACATTGCTCTGATCCCTGTCAGCCTCTTGCGTGTCTCCCCGTGCTGTCACTGCAGCATTCCATCCTCTCCGGAGTCTCCCACCGTGCTTCATAGCCCTCCCTCTCCACGGGGAACAGCTCCAATCCTCCCTCCGCAGCCTGTGGCACAGCCAGTGTGACCAGGGGACAGCCACCGGGTGTCACTTTAGGAGTGCGTCTGGCCGGGAGCCCTGCCCCGCCTCTGGGCACAGCGTCACCACCTCCTCTTCCTCTGCGCTGAGTTTCTATTTCCCCGTCTTCTCGCCCCGGTCTCCGGCACAGGCAGGATGGCATCGCCCATATCTCAGAAGCTGGAGGAGAAGCTGGTGTGCTCCATCTGCCTGGAGCTGTTCAGGGTGCCCGTGACCTTGCCCTGTGGCCACAACTTCTGCAAGCGCTGCATCAGCGACCACTGGGACAAGCAGAAGCAGGTGCCCGCCGGCACCGACGCGAGCTACACCTGCCCCGAGTGCCGCAGGGGCTTCGAGCGGTGCCCGGAGCTGGAGAAGAATGTCACCCTGCACAGCGTGGTGGAGCTGGCACGGGACAGTGACGAGCGGGGCTCGGCCGCGGGCCGGTGCGAGGTGGCCCCGGCCGAGTTGTGCCGGCAGCACGGGCGGCCGCTGGAGCTGTACTGCGAGGACGAGCGGCGCTGCATCTGCTGCATCTGCACCGTCCGGGACTGCCAGCGGCACCGGCGGGTGCTCTTCGAGGAGGAACGAGCCAAAAAGCAGGTGGGTGACAGGGCTGGGGCCACGGGAAAACGGGATGTTGTGACAGCTCAGGCACACACGACATCCAGCTCCACTGCCCCGTGTCCTGCTGCAGGGACGTGATGTCCCTCTGTGTGCCAGACTGCCCAGCCTCAGCTGGACACGGGGCTGGCCAGGGAGGTGCCACCAGTGCCTGGCTGCTCCTTGAGAAACCGGGTGTTTCCAGGAACAGCAGTGAGCTGGGTAAATCCAGCAGCACAAGATGAATGATAACATGTGTTTGTTACCCTCTGATCTAGAGGAAACAGCTAAAAAAGGGGTGAAAGGCAGCACAAAAAATCACTTATTTCTTATCCTGACATTGAGTCCCCTTCCCAAGCTGCCTCCTTCCCTGTTAGCCTTGTCCTGCAGCCCTGAGAGGGTCCTGGGAGCCAGGTGGGCAGCAGTGGGCTGGGCTTTTCCACAGGATGTGCAACTGGACATGACTGGCAGAAATGACTGGATATGAAACTCAGTGCTCTGGGCTAGTTGAGGGTGTACAGTTACAGGTTGAACTCGATGATCTTGGATGTTCTGCTCTATTCTATTCTATTCTATTCTATTCTATTCTATTCTATTCTAATGTTATTCTATGCCTCCCTTCACAGACCTTTTTGGAAGAATCCCTGGAAAAATCCCAGGAGGAATCAGAGAGGATTGAACAGGCAATGAAGGAGCTGGAGTTGCAGACAGAGAGCATCAAGGTAACCCTGCAGCCTCCCTGTGCTGGCCTGTGGGTGGGAGCATGCTGATTCTCATGGCTCTTCCTGCCCAGGACTGCTCTGAGCTCAAAGATGGGATTCAGAGCAAATTCACTCACTTGAAGAAAGCTCTGGAGGATTTCCAGTGTCAGACAGTGGCCAGGATTGAGCAAGAGCAGAGGGCGGCTCTGGAGCACGTGGACAAGAACTGGAACCTGTGTAAGGACCGCCTGGATGTCCTTGGCCAGCACATGGAGAGGGCTCAGAGCCTGCTGGCCTGCCCTGACCACAAGACCTTCCTGCAGGTACCACTCTGGCACTGTTTGTATCCTCCCGTTTGCTTGGGCCTGCACCCTTCTGATGACAACAGAATCAGGTCCAACCCATTCCCACTGGGAACGCATCCTCAGTTTGGCTCAGGGATGTGCTGGGACTGTGGGAAAGAGCAAAAAAAACACCTGGTTTTTGGGGGTCTCTGAAAAGTTATGTGGGCAATGCTGGGATGCCCCTGTTGCCCACTGGGGAGACATGATGAGTGCAAATGGGTTTGCACAGTCCTCCCCAGACTGGTGCATGGTGTCTGTGTGTCTGTCCGCAGGAGTTCCCCCTGCTCCCACCTCTGGAGAGCCCAGAGGTGCTGATGCCCGTGGAGTTTGATGTGGCTGCTGTGATCAAGCCCATCTCTGAGATCCTCACCAGCATCTCCAGGCTCCTGCTGGAGGACCTGCCTGCCTGTGTGGCCCCCGAAGCCCCCAACCCTGCTGGCCAAGGTAACCCTCCTGCTCTCAGGGGTACTTTGAAGGGCTCTGAGTGATCCTGAAAAAGAGCCTGGCCTGTGTCACTGCTGGGGACACAGCTGCTGGGCACAGGGGTTTGGGATGGGACACATTTTTACTGGTCAGTAGATGAAGTGGGATGAGCCGGGTGGCCTCCCTGTGGCCCCTCCTTGCTGGGAATGCTGAACCATGGTGGCACATGCCTGCTCCCAGCTGTGGATACAGTGGAGTTCCTCCTCCTCCTCCTTCTCCTTTCCTTCCCATGAAGCCAGGAAGAAAGATGTTTTTGGGTGGCATTACTCAAAATGCCTGTTTCCATCCTCCACAGGCCCAGTGCATCCCCAGGAGCTGGTGGTGAAGGCTGTGGACCCTCTCCCCAAGTGCCAGCTCCGAGCTGAGCTTCTGAAGGGTAAGGAGCACAGGGGGCCTGGAGGGACAGCACCTCACTGGGGTCCCCAGCACAACGAGATGTCACCAAGCCAGGCTCCTTCCCAGGAGGAGGGTGGCTGTGGCTGCAGGGACAGGAGCTCCTTCCCTGGTTCTTCCAATGTATCTCCCTAAATGCAGAGAAGGCTGGTCTAAGGGCAGGGTAGATGGGCTGGGATGAGAAAGGACCCATTAGGGGGATTAGGAGCACCAGGAACTGCTTTCCCATGGAACTGAGGCTGTCTGGTATTGGATCAGTCACTGCTCTGCATGGCACAGCCCCAGTCCAGAGCCCTGCCTGCACCATTGCTCTCTATCCAGGGACATGGCCTCAGCATTCCTAGCTATAGTCCTTCATGTCCCCTTTCCTCCCCAGGCCAGCCATCTCCTGTTTTTAGGAAATCCCTCTGTGCTCCTCTTCCCATCTCCTCCCTGTTGGGAAAAGGTTTGGGTAATGTTCAGGCCATGTTGGTCATGTCACTCTTGCCAAGGTAGCAATTGTTGCCTATGGGACCTGTAGGAATTCCTTCCATCGGGCCCCACAGAACATTCTTAAGGTTATTAATAGGAACCCCCTGTTATTTATAGGCAGCGGGCAGGAGCCCAGCCAGCTGCCCAGCCCAGGTGTTGGGAGAGGAAGGTGGGGTTCTGGTGGCCAGGGAGTGCCCACAGCAGGAGCTATCACAGCCCATGCAGAGGAGAGTAACTCCCTGCAATACCATATTTGCCCCCTTAACACCTGGTTTTCTCCCCCTCTCCCAACCCACACTGGTACTTTTTGCTCTTAAAACCAAGCACATCCCTGCCAAAATGGCCACAGAGCCACTGTGCTCACAATGGCCACTCGGTTGTGAGCTTGGTTGTGCAAGAACTGTGCAAAGCATCGTGTCTCACTGCCTCAACAGCTATTTCTGGGCTTTTCCATTCCCTCTAGGGCAGGTGTTGCATCCTCCCCACTACCCTTCCCCTCCAAACACCCTGTTCCCTTCCATTCCGGGAGCCAGCCCTACAGAATTTAAACCCCATCACTGCTGGGAGGGCATAAAGATCTGATGAAGCATTTCAGCCCCATCCATGTCCTTGCTCCCTGCAGACCACCGCAACCTGACCTTCGACCCCGAGACGGCCAACAAGTACCTGGAGCTGTCCAAAGGTGCCCGCAAAGCCAAGCACAGTCCTGGCACCGTCCCTGGGAAGGGGCAGGGCCCCCGCTTCGAGCCCTGGCAGGTGCTGTGCACGCAGAGCTACGGCCCCGGCCACCACTACTGGGAGGTGAAGATCTCCAGCCACTCCGTCATCCTGGGGGTCACCTACCGGGGGCTCCCCCGGGAGCAGCAGCAGCGCCACAGCTTCAACATCGGGCTGGACGGGGGCTCATGGGGGCTGCAGGTGCGGGAGGATTGTTACCTGGCCTGGCACAAGGGCCACGCCCAGAAAATCCAGGAGCAGCTCTATAAGAACCTGGGGGTCAGCCTGGATTATGGCAAGGGGCTCCTCTCCTTCTATGGCCTCGGGGAGAAGACAAAACTCATCCACTCCTTCCACAGTGTCTTCACTGAGCCCCTGTACCCTGTGTTTTGGCTGTGTGAGGGGCGAGTGGTGACACTGTGCCAGAGGGACTGAGCCAGAGCCAGCACGCTGAGCCATAGCAAAGCTGGCAAGCCCAGGCTGGTGCCAAAGTGGAGCTGCAGTGAGGCTGTCGTGGTGCAGTGGGACCCCAGTGCTGAGGCAGGTGTGGAGTGCAGTGTTTTAACAAGAGCTGATGGGGACAGACATGTAAATTAACCTGTTTGATTTGCAAACCTGTGTGATATGCAAATATCACACTAGTGACACATGGCAGGGCTGGAGCTCACCATGGGTGCCTGCCCCTGCAAATAGAGCAAGGGAATGGGGGATAAGGAGGGTGAAAAAATGAGATTTTCCTCTTTCTTCTATCCCTGCCAAACCCCCAAACTTGGGGAAGGTTTGGGATGAGGGGGACCCCAGAGGGAGGTGCTACTGCCACGGGGTGCTCTGAAACAATTTGGAGGGACCTCTGTGCTCACACAGCCTCACATGCAGGCAGGTCCTGCTCCCCCCCCCCCAGCCCCTTCTTGGTTTCCTCATGCTGTTCTCAGACCTGGCAGAGCAACTTCTCAGGGTTCTACGCTGCAGCTCTTTGTACGATGCTGCTTTTCCCAATAAAGCTTTATTTTCTTACTGGTTTGACCTTGCTGCTGTTGGGAGATGTGGGACCCCGCAGCATTGGGGGTGGGGGGAGCTGGATACCCCTGCTCTCACAGCCATCCCTGCAGGGCTCCATCCTGCCCCTCTGTGTCCCTACGGGGCCTCTGACCAACCTTTGGAGTGACCAGCAGAGCCAGAAGGTGCTTTATTTGCTGTAGCACTCTGATAATGAAACCTGGTTTCCTACTGCTCTGCTCCAAGGTTGATTTGGCAGGGAAGAAAATCCAAAGTTTTCATTGATGTTTTTCCAAGGGTGAGACTGCAGGTCCAATATCTCCTCCCGCTCCTGTGGGAGTGCTGGTGAGGATTAACAGGGTGAAACTGGGCACTGGGTTCAAAAGTGCTGGGGATGTGAATGCCTGGGGAATGAATCGCATCATTTTTTCCTTTGGGGACAAAAAGTTTAAAAGGTTCAATCCCCTTCTCCAAGAACAGATATTATTTGTCTTGTGCTTCCTGCTTCACTCGACACCTCCCTGCTCCTCGCAGCCCTGTCCTTGGGTGAGGCCTTGGGCCAGCATGCACCTGGGAACTTATCCAAGTCCAAAAATTGTCTGTGTATCCTGCACAGAAGGGGTCCGGAGATCTCGTGAGGCAGATCTTCACTCTAAAAGCACTTTGGGGTCTTTGAGCCCTCTCTGGTGCCTGCCAGTTTCTGCCAGACCCCAGAGGAAAAGGGGACAGTGACTGAGCCAGGCCCTGGGCACTGCAGCCCTTTTTGGCCATGGGGAAGGCTGGTGTAGGTCCATGGACACGAGGGCTGGCAGGAAAGCACCTGCACCTATGCACTGGAGGGGCTCAGGACCTTCCATGTGGCCCCAGGGTGGGGAGCACCTGGGGAGCAGTGGAGTAGCAGCAGGTCCTAGAGGGGGAAGGAATGCTCAAGGGGAGCAGCAGGTCCTTGGGAGGGCGACTGGAATGGGCTGGCAACAGCTTCCCCAGATGGGAGACTTGGGGAAGGTCAGCAGCTCCCCTTAGCAATAGAACGCTGAGGAGGGCCCAGATCCCAGTGGGGCAGATCCTTTAGGAGGTGGCAGACCCTGGGTGGGGGGCAGCACATCCTCAGCAGGGTGATATCCCCCCGGGGCTGATCTCCCTGAAGACAGCCCATGCCAGGGACAGGGACCAGATGGGAGCAGATCCCATTTGGGGTGAGACCCTTTCCAGGACGGCGAGTGCCTGGGACCGGGCGCCGGGGTCGATGCTGTGGGTCAGTGCCCCGAGGACGCAGCAGCCCCCACGGGCACCGCGGGGAGCGGAGCCGCGGCTGCGGTCGCGGGGAGGCGGAGCGGGCGGGCGGGGCGCGGCTGCCGCCCGCCTCCGCCGGGGCTGGGACCGGGGCCGGGGCCGGCCGGGGCGTTCAGGGATGGATGCTGCGCCCGGGAGCGCCCCGTCGTCCTCCGCCGCGGCGTTGCGGCTGGCGCTGGCGGCTCCGGGGCTGCCCGAGGGTCCCCTCGGCTGCCCCATCTGCCTGGACGTGCTGCGGGACCCGGTGACGGTGCCGTGCGGACACAACTTCTGCCAGGGCTGCTTGCAGGCGCTCCGCCAGCGGCCAGGCCCCCCCGACGGCGGCGGGGCGGGCGGGGCCGCCCGCTGCCCGCTGTGCCAGGAGCCCGTCCCCGCGGCCCTGCGGCTCTGCAAGAACCGCGCCCTGTGCGAGCTCCTGCCGCTGCTGGCGGCCGCCACCGGCGGCTCGTCCCCGTCGCCCTCGGCCGCCGCGTCCCCGACGTCCCCGGCCGCCGCGTCCCCGATGGCGCCGGGAGCCGAGGAGGAGGATGCTGCGGGGGAGGAAGGAGCCGTGGTGCTGTGCGATGTGTGCCCGCCGGAGTCCCGCGTGGCGGCCGAGCGGTCGTGCCTGGTGTGCCTGGCGTCCTTCTGCGGGGCGCACCTGGAGCCGCACCGGCGCGCCCCGGCTTTCCGCGCACACCGGCTGGTGGCCCCGCTGCGCCGGCTGGAGGAGGGGCTGTGCCCCCGCCACCTGCAGCCCCTCGACGGCTTCTGCCGCACCGAGCAGAGCTGTGTCTGCGCCCGCTGCCGCGCCCACGAGCATCGCGCCCACGACGTGGTGCCCCTCGAGCAGGAGCGAGAGCACAAGCAGGTGCGTGGGGTGGGGAGGGGCGCGGAGGTCCCCCCGCGGGTGCTGCGGGTGGGACCCTGGTGTGGGGGTGTCGTGGGTGCTATGAGGTGCGGCATCCCATCCTGCACCCAGGTCCTCACGGGGAGCCCAGCCCCCACGTGGGGTGTGTGCAGGTGCAGCCCTGGTGGGATGCCATGTGTGGGGGGTGCTGTACTCTCACCCCTCGGGGGATTCCATCCCGACATATGGACAGGGTGCTGCGCCATCAGGGAACCCCTGGGACGGGATGCGCAGATGGGGACGGGTATCGAGGCAGAGGCGCTGCCAGGCATCCCGTGGGGATTCTTCCCGCTGCGGAGCCGAACTCGCAATCCCGTGGGTGTAGGGCTGTGGCGAGGCGAGGCTGCCTGGGACACCCCACAGCGGCCACCCCCGCGCTCCTGGGACACCCGCCGTCCCCGTCTCGTTCCCACAGCTCCGTCGAGGCGGTTTTTCTGCCCGCGCTGGCAGCCGGCCCGGACGCCGCTCCCGCTCCCCCAGCCCTTTGCATCCTGCCGTTTTGGCAGCGGGGGTTTTTCCATCACTCCCATTCCCAGATGTGACTGAGTCACCTCCTAAACTCACGCCCACGAGCCTTCCCAGGAGCTGGGGCTCCAGTCCCAACGTGGTGCCGCCTTCATGGGCACTGCTGCCTTGAAAGTGTGGGGCCTCTGTGGGGCTTCAGGCAGATGGGAACCTGTGAGGCTCACAGTGTGGTGGCATCTCGCATGGCCATGAGGCATTTGGAGACCTTGGGAAAGTTTGCCTTTTCCAAGGAGGCGCCCAGCCCCAAACCAGCTCCCCCTCCTGACGGGCTGCTAGTATTGCAGGAAAACCCTTTTATCGGCACTATTAGTCATGAGGTGCCTTAAAATAGAAAGCGTGTGTAATCCCAGCCCCGAGGAGCTGTCAGACCTCGGCAGGCGCTGCTTAATGTCGCCTGCAGGACCTCTGTGACTGCCCTCGGCCACCGCCCTCGCGCTGCGAGGATGCACGGGGAAAGCATCTGTAGCTGCTCCCCGGGAACAAGCACTGCAGGGAGCAGGGCCAGGGGGCTGAGCATCAGCAGGGAGCTGCCGTGGCTGGGGAGTGCCCTCCTGGCTCCCGAGGGACCCGTCCTCGTGATGGGCAATGGCTGAGCCAACAATAGCGTCTCAGGAAACGCCGTGTTCGGAAGGTGCTTCCTTTGCAGTCTGTGCTCTGGAGCTGGTTTGCTTTACTCCTAAACAGAAACCTCCAGGGGACTCTGTGCTGAGTTTCTGAGTGCTTCAGGCCTGCCTTTCAGCTTCTGCACCAAACCCAGGTGGATTTTTCCCAGCCCTGGGTACTCGCTAAGAGCACTTGCTTAGCTGCAGTCACTGCCTGATGGGTTTGCTTTCAAATTCCTGTTTTGTTTGGTTTCCGCTGGGACCAGGGTGGGGAATGTGGAGCTGGACACGACCCTTTCACTTTCCAGCTGAGTGAAAAGGGATGTTTGCAGGTTGGATGTTGCAGGGAAGGAAAACAGGAAAACAACTCATGGTTCCCCTTGCATCCTTCACCCAAAGCCTGGTAGCAAGGTCATGGTCAGAGAGGGTCTGTGGATCAAGCTTAGGGAGAGGCTGAATGCCCTGTGGTTCCCACTGGGACTGGGCGTAAAGCTCAGTATTTGTCCTTCATGTCTGCAGGCCCAACAAGCCAAATTCCTCAGCGATGCGGAGAATGAGCTGGAGGAGCTGGCAGTCACCATCACCCAGGCCAAGAAGATGGTGGAGCTCATTAAGGTGACTCTGCAATGGCTTAGCTCTGGGTGTGCAGTTCTGCTGGGCTGGGGGTGGAGGAGAAGCGGCTGTGAGATTTTGGGGTGCATGGGGTGTAAAGATGGTGCTCACAGGAGCACCATGGTGATCCTGGCAGAGATCCCTGAGGATTCTTTCTCCTCATTTCTGCTAACACTCCTGGCATCTCTGACTGCTTTAGTTTTTAACATGGAAGAAGGAACAGGGCAAGGACCATGCTAGGGCATCTTCTGGCTCTTGCACCTTGTCTCCCCAGGCTCATGGGGGGGTTGTCCCCTTTGGCCCTTGTGCAAACACGTCACTTTCCTGGTTGGGGACACCAAATGTGGTGCAGCAGTAAGTGGCAGTGCCCAGTCAGGTCTCTTGGCAGATGCACTGTGAAGTGATCTGAGTTCTTGGGTGAAGGGGGTGATGGAGTGTCAGGGGGATTACACCAAGCTGAGAACTGGGTGCTGGGCAGAGCACAAACATGGCCCTCCTGCACCCTCACCTGTGGGACCTGACACCTCTCTCCCTGCACTCAGGGTGCTGCCACAAAGGAGAGGGAAAGGGTCGAGAAGCTCTTTGCAGAGGCCTCTGAGGTGCTGGCAGCCTTCCAGAAGGAGGTGATGGGGTTCATCGAGGATGAGGAGCGCTCCATGCTCGGGGAGGCCGAGGCCGATCTCCGCTGGAAGGAGCAGAGACGAGCCAAGCTGGCACAGTGCAAGCAAAGCCTGGAGAATGTCCCCAGCACTGATACCATCTACTTCCTCCAGGTGGGATGGAGCAAGGAGGAGCTGACAATGCTGTATTTTGGGCTTTGTCCCATTTCCCATGGAGCTGGGGGCCAGGAACCCTGGGATGTGCAGGCTGCTGAATCTCACTCCTGTTGGCACAGCCCTCTCCCCTCCCCTCTCCCAGGGGGGACAGGCAACCACCCTGTTCTGGTTTGAAAGCAAAACCAGTAAGAGACTCCAAGTCAGAAATACAATTTATTAGGAAAAGAGAAAAGAAACAAAATACATGCAATAACACAAAAGAAAAAAACCACAGACAGAGTCAGAATACAACCTGACACCCCTTTGGCCAGCGTGTTGGTAGCAATCCAAATTGGAGTGGCTGCAGCCCTCCTGGAGTGGCAGATGTGGTTCTGTTGGAGCAGTGATCCTGTAGAAGGGTGTAGTCTTCCTCTGAAGGTCCAGTGGAAAACCTCAAGCTGTTCCTGTTAGAAACCTGTAGGAAGGCTGTCTCTGATGTCCCCAAAACCCAGATTATATCCAGGTAGGAATGCTTGGCTACTCCCTCTGGGCAGAGCATCTCCCAATGGGATGTTACAGTTCTTATCAGTGACATTCAATAGCTCATTATCAGCAGATGTCTTCCCAGAGGGAGAATTGGTTGTGAAAGAGATATGGAAAACTGCTCCCTTAACAGAAGACAACTGCTACACAGATGGCAATAGAAAACATCTTGCTTCTCAATCTGGGACACACCCCCACCTCTGTCCTGTGTGTGACTCAGGACAGGCTGATGTGCTGCCCAGAGCGGGTACCTGGGTGAGGGGGAGAGCAAGAGTTTGGGGTGCCCCACTGCCTCCTCCAGCATCCTGCCCCCTGCCTGACAGCCCAGCAAGAGGAGACATTTTAGGGAGGAGATGCTGCTCCATGCGAGGTGGGCCTGGTTTGAAAGGGAGTGAAGAGAAGGTGCCAGGAACACGTGGCTGGGAAAGCGCTCTCCTCCCATATGCTGTCTTTGGGCCAAGTCCTGAGAGCTGCCAGATCCCAAATCCTCCAGGGCTGGGTGGGGTTCTGGAACAAGAGACAACTTTGGCTTGTTTGAAACCTCCTGAAACTCCGTCTTTTTTGGATCAGGAATTTCAGGCCTTGAAAGCAGCCATGGAAGAAAACCTCTCTCCACCTTTGAGCTTCCAGAAAGAGCTGAACTTCACCAAGTGCACCCAAGCAGTGGGCGCCATGAAGGATGTGCTGTCCACTGCCTGCAAAAACCAGTGGAACCACTTGCAGGGGAAAGGAATTGATGGATTGAATTGCCAGGAGATGGAGGAAGGTTTGTGTTCACCTGGCCCCTCGCCTGGATGGTTCCCTGTCCCTTTCCCTCTTCCCTGCATGGCCCGTGTGAGCGCTAGCCCCTGTCCTTCCAGCCCTAGAAGCTGCTCAGCACGGGTTCCCTGCACGTTGCACAATCCCTGTCTGGGCTTACGCCTCTTTGAGGTTTTGTGAATTTTTCCATGGAGACTGGAGACTGGAGAGGCAACAAACAGCCTGGGAGTTAGGCAGGGCCCTGTGGGAGGGGGCAAGTGGCCAAAGTGGCCTCCTGTGAAAGGGAACTCTTCTTCCCAGGACAGACAGACCTCCTCATGGGGCAGACTGTGGGCTCCCACACATGCCAGGGTTAGAGAGTTGATGTGGCAGCTGTCTCAGTTAACCTGAGCTAGCTCCTTTCTCATTTTCTTGGATGCCCATGGGAATTGCAGCCGGTTCCTTGCCCCGCTGCCTGCCTCCCTGGGGTGACAAAAGTGGTGTCTGTCCTTTCCTGTGTGGAAGCCACTGGGGATGTGCAGGGGGAGTGGGGATGCTGGCTGGGGCTGTGACAGCTGGGTGCCATCAGGGGCAGGGCACGATGCTCCAGTAACCCCCTTGGTGGTGGTTTGGTTCCTTTGCTGATGCAAACCCTTCTGTCCCTGTCTCGGCAGCGTTGGCCGAATCCCGATTTCCAGACAAGTCAAACAATCCTGCCTGCCTGGAGAGCCGTGATTATTTCCTGAAATGTAAGTGGGTTGTTGGAACCCTGGATATTGAGAGTTTTGGGCTTTCTGTGCTGAAAGAGAACACTACATTTAACCTGAGGCTGTGGAGAAGACTTCCAAAATTAAATAATAGAATTAGGATTATGGGTGTGTAGTTTCAATAGAAGTGTGTAACATCACGTAGTAGAAAACTTAGAGTTTAAGGTTTTAGAATAAAGTAATATATATAAAAGCTAAGATGGAGGTTTTAAGGCAGTGACTAGTCCTTCTTCTTCACTTCTTCATGGATTTAGGTGGTATTTTATTTATTTTGGTGGGGGACTTCTGCTTTGGGTTGTTGCTAAGGCCCGTCTTCCCTTTCCTCTCTCCTTCCCGCCTGCACGGCGCTGATCCAGCGGCTGTGGGAGCGCTGCCACCAGCAGAGGAAATTCTGCTTGGCTAACAGGGAAGCCTCCTGGCTTTCCTGACAACAGTCAGAGCCTGGTTAGGTGATGGCTTTTTTCCCTTGTCTGTGGTTCTGCTTGCCCAGCTGTCCCAGGGGCACTGCAGGCGTCCTGTGTAATTTCTGCTGCTTTCCAGCCCTTGGCAAATTGAATCCTCTTTAAATTAGATCAGAGTTTGTGCATCTGCCTTGTTTGCTGCAGGACCCTGGGCTGGTGAGGGTTGTCTGCAGCAGCAGAATGACAGGGATCATGCAGTGGTGGAGCAGAGTGGGGCAGGAGAGGCTGAGGCTGGAGGGTGCAGGGCTGGGCTTGAGCTCCCACAACCCACCTGTGTGTCTCCAGCCTTACAGGGGATATGGGGTCACATACTCACATGTCTGTAGGGGACAACATCTGCCTCAGAGCAGCAAAACCTGGGCTCAAGGAGGGTGTGCTCTTCTGCTGTCAGACTGAGACATGCCATGGTTCAGACTGCAATGCAGTTGATAGTGATCCATGCCCAGAGTTGTTCCCTGGAAGAACTTCCTTGGACATCCCCTCTGTTTGGTATCCATCAATGGCTCTCCCATGGCCCATAGCTGCACTTGCTGGGGGCTGCCTGTTTGTAGCTGTGGAATACCTGGCTGTTCTCTCTTCTTGGGGTCTCTCTCAAGTGCATTTATCTGCGGTTGCCTGAAATATGCTTTTACATGAGATTTCCTTACCACCAGTCTGTCAGGTGGATTCTCCAATGTCTGGTATCATGATTTAGCTCATCAAGCAGCCCCTCTGCCCTCTCCTCTGCCCAGTTACCTCTATTCATCCTGCTTATGGAAGTATCAGCTCTTTCATCCTCATTGACTGAAATTTGCCATGGGACTTGGAAACAAGGGGACAGAGTGAAGGAAAGGTCAGAAAGGATCATGCTCATCATCAAAGGCTGGGGCAGGGAGGATTTCCTTGCATTTCCCTCCGCATGCTCACTTCTCCCTCTTGCCCCACACAGTTGCCTTCATCATCGACCTGGACAGCGACACAGCTGACAAATTCATCCAGCTGTTCGGCACCAAGGGGGCCAAACGGGTGCTGTGCCCCATCCCCTACCCGGAGAGCCCCACCCGCTTCATCAACTGCGAGCAGGTGCTGGGTTTGAACCTCATGAACAGAGGCAACTACTACTGGGAGGTGGAGCTGATCGACGGCTGGGTCAGCATCGGGGTCATCGCCGAGGACTTCGACCCGCGGGAGGCCTACAACCACGGCCGCCTGGGCAGGAACGACAGGTCCTGCTGCCTGCAGTGGAACGGCCAGAACTACGTGGCCTGGTTCGGTGGCTTCGAGTGCGCCATCCAGCAGCCCTTCTTCCACACCATCGGCGTCTTCCTGGAGTATTCAGAAAAGGCTTTAACCTTCTACGGAGTCAAGGACTCCAAAATGACCTGCCTGCAGCAGCTCAAGGTCTCCCCTTCTGCCAAGGGGAAGCTTGACCCGTTCCAGAACAAGATCAACCGCCAGTTTGCCTCTCTTTTCTCATGCAAGCTGAAGCCAGCCTTCTTCCTGGAGAGCGTGGATGCCCACCTGCAGATCGGGCCACTGAAGAAGGATTGTGTGTCGGTGCTGAAGCGCCGGTGACTGCCCAGGGAGAGGGGCACAGACAGACCCACAGAAGTCTCTCCTGCAGGCCACCTCTCTTTGGTAGCCCTGTCTGTCTCTGTGGCAGCCTTCCTCCCTCCTCTCTGCACTGTTGGGGACCCAGGGCTGGATGGAGCCTCCTGATGGGCAGGGCTGGGGGCCAGGATGGGGCTGGATCCGAGTGCCAGCTGTGCCCTGAGTGAGCTTGGGCCAGTCCCTGTGCTGCTCCCTGCCCCTTGATTTCCCTTTCTGGACATCAGGGACTGTGACAGCCTTTCTTGGTAAAGTGTGCTGCTTGGAAGTGCCACACGGATTTAGAGCTGTGCCTTGGCCACCTGCCCAGTCCCTGTGCTTCACCTCTGCTTGCTCTGCCCCGGCGACTTGTGCAGATGCTTTGTGCCTTATCCAGGCTCTGTTGCTGATGCTTTTTCAAGTGCTGCCTCATTGACACCTTCTGCATGCTCCTCATGAAGTGCCTTTGATGGAGCAAGCCCTGTGTGGATCAGCTGAACCCCCAAAGCAGACGTGGTCACTTCCCATCACCTCTGTGCCCTGGTATGGGAAAGATGGTGCTCCAGGGAGAGGGATGTGGAGGAGCCTGGCTGGGTTCTGGGGTGATGCTGGGGTCATGCAGCACCTCTCCTTGCAGGGCTGCCCACCCATTAGTGCTGTAAATGTGAAACAAAGATCTCTGCCCAGCTGGGAAAGGGAGAAACCTCCTGCCGAGAAGCAGCACCACTGTTCCCACCTGGAGGTGGGGAAGGGAACAGCACAAACCAAGTTTTGAGGATGTACTTTAAGTAAACACATTCTTTGGTAACTCTTAGCAAAGCTTTACAGCCAAATTTTCCCCCATGTTTTTGATGGCACAATTGTTCTGGGGGATTTTAGTACTGTTAAACCACCAACTCTTCACGAGCCCTGGGCACACTTGAGCTGAAAATCTGCCCCTTAGCTTAGGGATTTTTAAGTGACAGAGGTGCTGTGAATATATCCCAGAGATAAACGGTCTGGTTTAGTGTTCTAGGACAGCTTTAAGTGCCTTGATAAAGGTGCAGCATCAGTCAGCTACTAAATGACCCTTTGGACTCTGGGAATAAGTAACAATTAACAAAAACTACTCTCAAGCGAGAGGGAACACTCTTCCCTTCAGGAAAGGTGGAAACTCGAGGCTGAGAGACAAAACTGCCAGTTCACATGTCCTAAGGGAGCTTTTTCATCAGGGAAACAGAAATACTGCCTGTGAGGGCGGCACAGAGCAGCCCCTGTCTCAGCACAGCGTGCCTTTCCACAAGTTTATTTTTTCTGGGAATATTTTGCTACCTACCTCCCAAAGCTTGCTTTAGAGAACCGTGGTGCTGTATAATGTACACCAGGAGAGAAAATACAGAGGGTCAGGTTCTTCACTGGCCTGAGTGAGTCAGGGATGATGCAACAACCAGCAGGAATAACAAATAGCCCATTTAGCTAAATATATGATATATATTTTTTTCCCCCAAAGGATAAGCTGGAAATCATAGTGCTATATTGAAGTGGAGCCAAGGGAAAAATGTGAATAAAAGGCAGGCACAAATCTGGGAGGTTTGAAGTTAAAGCCACGTTTACATGCTGAGGCTCAAAGAGCTCCTTTACTGTGACTCCTTTGCCAGCGTTGCCAGTTTCTGCTGGTGCAGAAAGAGCTGCCAGTACCCTGAAAATTAGGATATTTTAGTGGATGAAGGGTCTGAAAGCAGCCACCCCTTCCCTGGGGCAAGGCTGGTGAGTCAGTTTGGGAAGGGGCTTGCTGGGATCTGTCTGCAAATTCCTCCTCCTTCTCCTCCCCTGCATGAGGTTACTCCTAAACTGCTGCGAGCAGTGGGAAAAGGAACAGTAGGGCTTCCAGAATGAAATATTCAGCTGAAATCTTGGCCTTTCCTGGCTGGTGGGAATGCTGCCCAGACTTCTGTCCGGATGGGAATTCATTCTCTGCGTCCTGAGCTCCAAACCCTCTTTGTTTGGCTGGCGCCAGCGGCCCCTGCAGAGCTCAGCCCTTGCACGAGATGTCAGCGGTGACACAGAGCAGGCTGCTCTGTGCACAAGGGCAGAACGTGGCGTCAGGAGTTCCTGATGGAAGGAGAAAGGCAGAGCTGTGCCACAGCCCGTGCACGGTCACATCCTGGCAGGACAAGGAAGGGAAGGAACCTTCATCTCTGCAGGAAGAGATCTCCCACATGGGCCCACGTCTGCACCTAAACCTCATTTATTCAGGCTAAACTCCCACAGTTTGCAGCGAGGAGTTTTGCCAGAGTAAACAGAGCAGATCTGGGTCTTTGCCCTGTTTCGTTTCGCCGTAGGACGATTGATTGCTCCACAGGGAAACCCACGCTGGAGCCACTCATCCCACCCCTCTCCACTTTCCCAATGCACAGACACAAACCTCTGGCCTCCTTCAGGGCTTGGGAGGCTCAGAGGGATCCTCTCTTTCCACTCTGTCACCATGTGGGAGCAGCTCAAGAGGCCCCTGGGGTGTCTGGGCACGGTGTATGGTTGTGCTGCTGCTTTGGGTGGGTTCATGGGTGCAGCTCCACGGAGCATCTGGGCAGCGCCTGTGGATGTGCCGCGGTTGGGAAGCGCTGCCCAAGCCTCTCTTTCCTGCTGCTTGCTTTTATCCTGGCTGGGAGTGCTAAAAACCCTCCTGGTTTAGGGATTAGGGTTTAGCAGTCCCCTCAGGAGCTGGGTCAGAGTTTGCTCTGTGCTGCCAGGAATTTGTAAAACTGGAACGATCAGGGAATGTGCATCCTGCCAGCTCTGGATCCCTGATCTTGCTGTAAACAAAGGGTTAAACGCAGGGTGAGATGAGTTGAGATGGGTGACAGCACTTAGCAATTTAAACAGCCTTTCCTTGCTCCCCTGGGTTACTTCTGCTGTCACAGAGTGTTCCTCTTTTTAATTAGGATTTTTTAAATACAGTAACTGTAGGGTGTTTTACAGTGTGTGAAAAAACTGTAACAGAATAATATAATGGTGTTAAAGACTATGATTTGACATTAAATATGATACAGTCATTGCCCTGGGTTGTCTTTCCTTTAAATACCAAACCATTTGACTTGTCCCATTATCTTATGTTTACTTTTCTGTGTCCTGTACATCTGGCATAAAATAACACAGATTTTATTTTCCAAGTGTGTCCAAGGGAATTCTGCCACATACACATTTTTATTGCAAAAGGAGCGGAAGAACCTTAAAATCCAATAATAATTGTCAGCCCTGGGCAATTCAAAACAGTGAATTGTCTCAGTTCTCTCTTCTATGTCTGTCCTTATCCTACAAATAAAAAAGATTATCAGATTAGGTATTTTTTCCTTAGTGTTTTTAAGTTTTAGAGTATAAATTTCCGGGGTTTTCTGTGTGATGAGGAGGTCTAGTGCTTCACACACATACTGACAATTACAGCAGCATCTTTTTAAACTGAAGGCTGCTTTTCTTAATCCCAAATGTCAATTGGAGTTAGGATAAAAATGTTATTTGGTGAGCCTTAGTTCATGCGAGGTGCCAATGCTCCATCTGGGCGTTCCGGTGGAAGCCGAGTGGATTCTGCTCCTGACTTTAATAGGAGAAGAATCAGAACTGTTTGTTATGGCTGTTTCTTAAAAGGGAAACTTACTGCTTATTGAAAAAGCGGATATGAAAAGCACAAACTTGTTCTTTTCCTGCCAAGAAACCACACAGATTATGTCACTGCATTTATTTAAATCTGGTTTCCATTATGTCGTTTTTGTGCTTTCCCCCCCATTCGCATCTGGTTCTCAGGCACTCAGACAGGACTGGGCTGCAAATCCAGGGAATAGCTCAGATCCATCTAAAAATATATAATAGAGGGTAATACATACTCTTATTTGTATATTATTAATATACAGCTGTCAGTTGTTGATCTGAGGGAGCCCTTCAAACAGTTTTGCAGGTTCCTTTTTTTTAATGAAGTTGTGCAATCATTAATTTTTTTAATTCCTCCTACTTGCACACAGAGGTAAGAGTTTAGACCCTTCATGCAGATGCCACAGCTATTTTCTTGCTCCCAGATTTCTGAGAGAGACAGACACAGACATGATTTTGGCTTGTTTACAGGGCAGCCGGTTAGTCCTTCTAGTTTAACACACTTCAGTATAGAGGGGTTATTTTGGATGTGCTTGATTCCATCACTGAAAGCTGCCAATAACAGGATCAAAAATCTGCAAGTGTGCGAAACAGGAAATGCACATCAAGTGGGAATTTAAAAAATCGTGGGAAATGAAGCATCCCCGCCGTTTAAGGGGCTAAACCTCATTTCATGTGCAGAACTGTCAGATATCCGGGATTATTTTTATTTTACTCCACCAAACAGCACAATTATAGAGAGACGGTGCCAGGCCCTAAGGCGGGGAAGGGGGTACCATGGCGGACGGCCTACAACTCCCAGCATGCACCGCGTGGCCGTTAAGGAGAGTGTAAATATTGTGCATGGAGGGACTACAGCTCCCGGAATGCTCCGCGCGGGCAAATGGCCTAGTGCTAAGGTGGTGGGAGGTGGACTATAACTCCCAGCATGCACTGCGCGGAGAAACCGAAGTCATCCACTCCATAGACGGCGATGACTACAACTCCCAGCATGCCCCTCGGTCCCATTGACGGCGCACCTTTTTCCCGCGCAGGCGCAGAGCGGGGTTGATGCTGTGAGGAGGAGGCGGAGGAGGCGGCGATGGCGCTCAACAAGAACCATTCGGAGGGCGGCGGCGTCATCGTTAACAACAGCGAGAAGTGAGGTGCTATCCCCTTCTCCCTTCCTCCGGCCTCGGGAGCCGGGGGATAGCAGCGAGTTGCCTTCTCCCCCCGCCCTCCTCCTGCCTTCCCTCTCAGGGGGAGCGGTTGTGTGGGTCATGGGGGGCCGTGCTGAGGGGGCGAGGCGGGTAAAGGGGGTGGTTTAACCCTCTCGGTGCCGGCGTTGCTCCTCCTCCCCTCATCTCCCTAGGCTTAGGGGCTGTATGTATCCTCCTACCCCAGGGCCTGTGCGAGAGGAACTGCTGGGCTTCAGCCGCAGGCCTTGCCCCCCTACACCGCTTCCCTCAGCATCCAGCCTGTCCCCCAGCCTGCTGCTGGCTCTTGGTGCTGTCCCCAGCCTCTCCCCCGAGGGTTCAGCAAGGGCTGGCAGAGCTCAGCTCCCGCCCAGGTGATCTGGCCTGGACCCAGGCCTCTCCCCCTCGGGGAGGCTGCACCTGCATCGTGCCTGAGCTCAAAGGCTGCCCGCCCTGGTTTGCCGGGCTCCTGGAGCACAGCCCCCTTTCTGTGTGTGCGGGAGGGAGCAACAGCCCTGGAAAAAGGTGCCGGGATATAACCATGGAAACGGCAAGCCTGCACAGAGCTGCCTCTGTCTGCACGGCAAAGGGCTGTCCGCAGCCGCTGTCTGCCGGCGTGCTTCTGACGTGGCAGTCATCTGCTTCGGGGACAAAGGAATGCTTCGTCCTCCAGCGCTTCTTTCCACGGGGCCACTTAAACATTGGTGTAGGAATTCTGTGCCTGACTTCCACTTGGGATGTGGCCTTTCTTAGAAGGATCAACTCAGGTACTTAAATTTGCATTCCCTGAGAGGACTGCAGCAGCTGAAGGTGTTGCTGTTCCCAGCTGTCAGCCTGCCTTGCATCAGGGCTTGCCTGTCCCTGGGTTGATCCAGCTGAAATGCTGCAGCCTGAACAGCAGGCTGCCCTTCCCATTCCCAAGCTGTTCTGGAGGGACAGGTATTCACTGGCAAATGACTGAGGATAGAAACACGTCAGCTGCCAAAGATAGAGGTGGTGGAGATTTCTGCAGCTTTAGGGATTAGAGTCCTAACGTGGGTGCTGTACTGTCAGTACAAGTTACCTGCTGTGTCCATGCAAAGGTTTTAATCAGGTCAGTTTGTAATTGAGAATTAAGGAATCAGTGCAGGCAACACGAGTTAATGAAGTCTTGTGGCAAGGAAGGGGAGTTCCTCTGGATCACATTTTTGTGTCAGAGGTGCTTGAGCTGTGGTGAGACCAATAGCTGTGTTGCATAAGCCAGCCTGAGCACTTTCTTCTCCTGCAGTTCTTCCTCTGTCATGTCACTTGTGGGCAACTGAATTAGGGAACTGATCCAGCAGAAATGCAAAACAATTTAAAACAAAAAAAGATCTTGAGATTTTGATCAGCTCAATTGACCAGGTTTGCTGCCTGGTTGTGCAGAGAGCAGTAGCAGCTGTGTCAGCACACTGGGAAGGGAACAAGTAGCCAAGTGCTACTTCAGTTGCTGCTGCCAACAACAACAACCAAAAAAAGGCAAACCAGGACTGATTCTGCCTGCTCAGCATCTCCATCAATACTGAGGTTACAGGTGGTTTTGGTAGGTCAGTAAACTTCTGTGCATGCTGCACTTCTGCCTTGAGTTGTAACTGCTGTCTCTTGTGTCACCGTGTGCAGTGTTTTGATGACCTATGACCATGTAGAAATCACCTTCAGTGATCTGGAGCCGATGCCAGAGGCCTTCAAGGGCACCAAGAAAGGGAGTGTTTTCCTGACTCCCTACCGGGTAAGTGGTGAAAGGCTTTATCTCGTCTAAGGAGATAACAGCCCTGGAGTCTGTATTTAAATGTCCTCGTGTATGAAAGTCAGGATAATCTACTCCTGCTTGAAGTGTGGCTCATCCTCTCCCTCTGGGAAGCATTATGAATTCATGGCATATCCCATCTATTTGTCAGCAGATAATAAATCTGATTCGTTCTTGTACAGGCAGCTGTTTAGTCCATCAGGCATCTTCAAACTGGAATTGCTGAATGCAACATCACAGCTACTAAATCATAGCTGTGTGGAGCAGCAGGTTCTCAGGAAGCTGGAAGGAGCATTATCTGAGCAAGGGACTTCCTGAAGGCTTTAGTACCTTGAGGATTCGGTTTACCCCTGTAGCTGCTGTGTGTAGCCTTTAGCTTGTGGAACTGGTGATGTGGGAGCAAGTTCCAGTCCATGGAGAAATCTGTTCATAAAATAAATCCGGGCTGTGTTTCCTGTTTGTTTTGACTAGCTCTTGTCATATTATTTTCTTTCAGGTTATCTTTGTGTCAAAGGGGAAGGATGCCATGCAGTCATTTGTGATGCCCTTTTATTTGTTGAAGGATTGTGAAATTAAGCAGCCAGTGTTTGGAGCAAATTACATCAAGGGCACAGTGAAAGCAGAGGCAGGAGGTAGGTATCACATAGTGGATGTTCTGTGTCTCAGTTCAGCTGCTCACTTCGTAGCAAAATCCTGGCTAACCAAACCTTGACACTGTCCAAATGGGTTTTCACACTCATGTGAAAACATGTTTCTTTCACTGGCAGCTAAAAACATTCCCCTTACCAGCTCCCTGTTCAGCTACAATGAGCAGATGTGCTCTGTAACCCATCTCATTCCTGCCCTCTGCAAAATACAAAATTCAATCATACAAGTGATCTCAGCAAATAAACATCAGAATGGAGTCAGCAGGAATGATGTCATTTTGCTTTGGTCACTTGGGATCATCTATCCCACCTGCATCCAGGTTCTCCTGTGCCAAAAATTCAGATCCTTTCTGGCTCTGTTTGGGTTCAGGTACAGACCCCCAGAGCACTTTCTCCATTGTGTTTCTTGTGCAGTTCAAGGACAAGTGTGGTATTGCTGTAGTGCATCCTGGCAGTGAAAATGGCACTTGGAAGGGAATGGATTGTCTTGAAATCAGGGAATTTAAGGAGCTGTTTCACATTAAAGTCAATGAGAAGGCTGTGGCAAACATTTTCAAGAATAATTTTGGTTTTGACTGATTTTTTTTTTTACCAAAGGCACAGAATGTTCAGTAAATTTTCATCCTCAGCTTGATTCAGTCTAGCACTTGTGGCACAGAAATCACAGCACAGGGTGTAAGAACCTTCAGCTGCAGTTCTGAAATCAGCATTATAGCTTCTGCATGGGAGCTGAGTGGGACCATCCAGCATGAGAGGGAGCCTGAGCATTAATGACAAACTAAACTGTGTGAAAGGCAAAAGGCTTTAGCTAGATCTTTGTTAATTTTCCCCAGAAGCCATCTCCTTTAATGATGATGTCTTAAGAGCCATGAGAGTCTGGTTTAGCTTAAAAAGCTCTTTAATCTACTTGTGTCTGTTTCAGCACAACTTCTTCTTTGATGCTTTCTTGGGACTCTGGACTGTGCACGTTTTTCTTTTTTGTACTGTAATGTGAGATGGCACTAATTTATTTGTTTTCTAATTTTTTATCCTGACTTGAAATATCTTCCATGGGCTCTAATGGATTTATGTGGACTATGTTTTTCATTAAGTTCTTTGCTTTCTTGGGCACTCAGACTCCCAAACTAATTTGGAGCTGACAGTTAGGCATAGTTGCAGAGGCTTTTTAGCAAACGGGATTAACAAAAGCCCTGTCTTCTGCACTAATCTTATCCAAAGCAAGAGCAAATCCAGCACTCCTGATAGCTTGGCCTCTGACAGCTACTGTGGCAATAGCCACAACTCCAGGAAGCTTTTGAAGCTCTCCCTCATGGATGTTACTGCATCAGGTCTCTCTTGACCTCACAATACCCCAGTGTGAATTTTTCTGATGACACCATAATTCTGCCACTTTCTCTGCTTTTTTTTTTTTTTTTTTTAATTTGGATTTTTGGGATAAGCTCTTTTAAGAATTATATACAGAGTATCTGTAGATGCAGCATGTAACCTAAATAGCATGGAAATGGTTTCTTCTTGCTCCTTAGTGCTGTCTTTCCTCCCTCAGGTGGCTGGGAAGGATCTGCCACATTCAAGATGACCTTTGCAGCTGGGGGTGCAATTGAATTTGGGCAGCGGATGCTGCAGGTGGCATCACAAGGTATGGAAGGCTGGGGGTGTCTGCCAGAGTTCTGTGGTTTCAGGAGCCCTTGCCTGAAGCTTGCTTTAAAACATACTTTTCTCACATCCAAAGAGCAGCAGATTTATTGGGATGACACTTACTTGTTTTTCTGATAAGGACTCTTTAAGTTTGTTGGAGTTGTTGGCGGGCTTTTGAGGCAGGTTTGATGTTCTGATGAGGTCTTGTCTTTGCTTTTCCAGTCTCCAGAGGTGAAATACCCAGTGGAGCTTACGGCTATTCCTACATGCCAAATGGATCCTATGCTTTTGCACCACCTGCAGCTAACGGGGGCTATCCATACCCACCTCCTCCTCCAGGTACGTCTGGGAACTGAGGCTGAGGGTTATTCCAGTGAGTTAGAGTTAAAATAGGTTAAAAGGGCAAGAAAAACAGATTTTACTGTGTGTTTTAGTGATGACTTGTGTAGCTTTTGTTCCTGAGTTTAATTATATTTGCCTTGGCTTCTTTTGGTTGAGAACTCCACCCAGAGGAGTTAAGTCTCTTGCTATGTGATCTCCTTTCCTGACAGACTTTTACCCTGGTCCTCCTGCGGCAGCTGGAAACATGGGCTACATGCAGCTTCCACCCCCACCATACCCAGGGCCCATGGAACCCCCTGTCAGTGGCCCAGACCTGCCCTCCACTCCTGCAGGTAAGGAGCCTGTCCAGGTGAATGAACTCACAACAGTTTTGTTAGGAATGAAACAGACTTTGTTTCTTGTCTTTTGGGGAACTTCGAAGCTCCATTTAGAAGTTGAAATTTGTTTAGAACAGAGATTAGGGAGCTCCCCTAATCTCCAGCCTTGTATGTTCAGCTCAGTCTGGAGTCCAGCCTGATTCTCTTCCGGGTAAACACCATTAGTAGGCATTTTATAGATGGATGTATTCGTCTTTTGACAGAAAAAATACAGTCTGTGATTCTCCTGTGGTGGTAATCTTGTCCTAATGAATGAATACAAGGAATATGATGGTGAAATGTGTTTGTGGTCCATTTTAGTTCACAACTGTGGCTTTGGTGATATTTGCTTCCCCTGTTTCATTCTTAATGTGATTATTTTTGCTGAAACAATATGGATCAGGGGAAGAGATGATGGAAAGGAGCTGGGGAAATATCAGCCTCATTTTTCACTCATTTAGGATTTATTAAAATGAAAAAAAGAGCTGTTGTGGTTGGATACAGCCATAGATCTCTTGCAGATAAGAATATTTGTTTGAATAAGGATTTAACTTTTCAATTTGAAAAAACAACCATTCATCTTTGAACTATTATTTGGGAAGTGGCGCTGCTCCAGAGGGTTGTACAAGATTTTTGTGTTCTGCAGAAATGGAGGATCTGGATTATGCTCATAAATTACCATCTTTAATACACTAATCCCCTGAGCTGCTATCATCTTCTGCTGATTTTTGTTTTGCCTGTTGATTTCACTCCCAGGAAGGATGGTTTGTTCACTGCCTGTTTATAAAAGGTATTGTCTGTATTTAGGCAAGGCAACAGCAAGCATTTATTTATGGCTGACATGCAAGTCCCAGGTGACATTTCCAAACTCAGTCTTCCTCTGTTTCACTGGGAATTGGCAATTCTGTGGTGACTGGAAGAGAGAATGCTCAATTGTGTTTGTTGTAGCTGTTTTGCAACTTGAGCACTGGTCACAGGGTGCTCTGTTAAGTAACTCTTGATGGCCAGGGGTTCTTGTTCTATTGTAAGGGTTCTCTGTGTGTCCCTAACCTGTCACTTCTCTCCCTGTGACAGCTGAAGCCAAGGCTGCTGAAGCTGCTGCCAGTGCTTACTACAGCCCAGGCAACCCCCACAATGTCTACATGCCCACGGTGAGTCCCTGTTGCTCTGGGGTTGCAGGGGAGCCCAAGTGTGTGTCTGGCAGATCTTCTCTCAGTGGCACAGCAAAGTTGGTCTGAATTGATGTTGGTGTCTTGGTTTTTTGGGGGGCTTTGAGTTTAATATTCTTAGCCAAGCACTGATGTCCTTTTGTCATCTTAATTGCAGGACCAGCCACCTCCTCCTCCATACTTCCCACCAGAGGACAAGAAAAACCAATAAGCTGACACAGAACTTCTCCACGACTCATTGCTTTCTTTTTTTCCATTTTGGCAGAATTCTGGGGCACAGTCCATGGCACTGAGGAGTAGAACCTTCCCCCAAGGCACACTGCTTTCAGGGGCTCTAGGAGTAGGTCTGTGCAGAGCAAGGGGAGGGATTTTGGCAGTCTGGGTCACCTGTGGAGCTCTGAGGGTTTGCTGTCCTGCAGCATTCCCTCCTCCCTGTGCACAACATCGCTACACCTGGAGGTTCTCTTCATGTGTGACTGCTTCCCTTAGCTCTGTTTCTTTTGATACTTAAAGCATACCTCTTTAGAGTCAGCATCTGCTCTAAACTGCTAATTAACATGATCATGACATGGAAACAAGGCTCTTGGGGGTGGGAGGTGTCTTGAATTCACCTTAGTGTGCATCCAAGAGCACCTCTGGACACACGGATGCCTCTGGTTATTCTTTTTAATCCAGAGTGTCACATCCAACTCTGCTTTTGAGAAAGGACTTCAAAGGCAACCTTTGGGATTTCAAAGGAAGAACACACCTATGACATTTTTCAGATATATATTCAACTTTCTTATTTTTTTTTTATCTAAATCATTCCTGACAATCATAGTAAATAATCTATAGCACTTCAAATTTCCTTGCTGCTCACCATGTATGTGCTGACAAATGTCCCTTCCTCAGACATGCTGCTCTTCACAGGGTTCTCCAGTAGCATCTGACCAGTTTAGATCCCATAGGAACACTAATATTTCTGCAGTCTCTATTTTCCAGTTAGATATGTGAATTCCCTAAGTCCTGAGCATTCTCCTCATAGTCTGTAATGCACTTTTGTTTTTCCTTTGTTGTAACAAAAGTTACACTTCTTGGCCAGTGAAGCATCTTCCTGCTGTGATTTACCTGGTGAATTAACAGCTAATGGGCAGAAAGTAGTTGCTTTACTTCTGTCCTGGAAGCACTTGAGAGAATATGCAAAACATTGGAATAAGCTGTAAGGTACAAAGTGTTGTTTATTGCTGTTTGTGTGGTCCAGCTGTGAATTCCCAGTCACCCAAACTTGGACTCCTCATAACATTGATTCCTTGGTCTCATTAGCAACAATTCCAGTGCAGAACCTGTGCAGGACTGATCAGAATCTGGGCTGTGGAACTTCTGCATTGTACAAAGCTTTGGCAAGTGACACTTGACTGGCTTCTGACAGCCGAGAGAGAAAATCCTTCCCAGCAAAGTGTGACAGAAGGTCCTGTGCTAGGGAACTGCTGAGACTTGCTGCATGCATCCTGCTCGGAGAGAAACAAGGTCCACTTCTTGTTTTCTTTTTCTTTACCTGATTAATGAAATTGCTACTGTTTGTGCACTGACTTTTCTAGAATTGCTACTGCGGTGATGTAAAGAAATCGTTATTTAAAAAATATATTTATTTTGAAAGCGTTTGATTAATATATTAATGTGAAATGACTTCTGAATGCAGATTTGTTTGCCAAGACTGTGAAGTAAAGAGAAATCAGCTCAAAACTTGGGGTGTTTGTGTGTGTGTGAGTGGGCAGACTTCTGGTGAGCTGGTAGCTTTGGATGCAGAGAGGAGGAATGAGAAGCAAAATCATTTTGATTTTATATTTTATTATTAGAAGCAAAACCACTTGGCTTTTCACTGGTGACATTAGTTGCTTGATTTCTCTTGGGTGGCTTAGTGAATGAAAATAAGATGTTAAAATGTTTCAGGAAACTCCCATTTCACAGTTCCTGTTAGAAGCTGATGCAGCAGCTGCTTTACTCTACCCAGATGTGTCACCCAAGTTGTTTTTCCAGAGTTGTCCTCATAAAAGTTACAACCTGTTTACTGTTTTACTTTGCAAGAATTAGCTCAGCACTGCAGCATAATTAATGCCTCTGAAATATCTCTCTAGAAGCAAGCCACAATTTTATCCTTTTTTTTTCCCTGTAAGTGTGCCGAGGTGCCTGGGTGGTTGTGCCCAGTGAGGTCGGAGCTGTCTCAGGTGTGCTCCCCCTGTGCTCCTGTCCCTGGAAAAGCTGGGAGTTGTGCTCCAGCAGCAGTGCTGGAGCTGAACTGAACCAGGTGTGTCAGTCTCACTTGGCAGGACAGGAGTGTTCCATGTGGGATCAGGTCCTGGTCAGTCCCCCAGCTCACACTGACACGTGTCAAACAGGAGGTACCCAGAACCTGCTCTCCACGTATCATCCAAACCTCTCTTGGTTTCATTCCTCTTTCCAGCAGCTCCTGTGGTTGCCTTCATTCTCTTGAATTCCCTGACCAGCCAGCAGGGACATCTTCCAGATTCTGCTCATTTTTACATCCCTTTTGACTCTCACATCCTCCCACATGGCTGTTTGACTGCACTTTAAGCCTGGCTGAGCCACTCGGGTTTGTTTTCTTGGGTAGAAGAGGTGGCTGAAGGAGGAAAGCATTGAGATAAAATATTATATTCCAGTAGGAGATTAATAAATCCCGATTTGTGAATTAAATTTTCTTCAAACTTCAAATCAAGGTTTCCTCAGTCACATCTGTCCAACTCTAAAATGGTGCTGAAACCTTTCTGTTCTGGCTCGTTCCCAGTTACCCTCTACTCAGACAGAATCCTAGAAAACACAGATTGCACAAACTTTCCAGAGCTCTTGCCCAGCCCCACTCCCTGTGCAGCTCTTAGACCAACAATCAGAACAAATCCATGAGGTTCTTTTAAAACCTTTCCTCAGCTAAGTGTGCTTGAGAGAGAAATATTTAAATATCTGCTCCCATGGGAACTCAGCTCCATGGTTTGAGCTGAGTCACTTCCCTTAGAGTGGAGAAGTGGCAAGACCTCCAGAGACACCATGAGGTTTCTGTCTGGCAAAAGGGAAATGTACTCAAAGGATGAGTCAGGCTGGAATAAATGAAATATTCCTTAGCACGGGTGTCAGTGGGCTAAATCTGGAGTTGAAGCTATGGGCTTTCCACACTGGTTTGAGGTTCAATGTTCCTATTCCTCCAGGCTGGAGCTGTGCACGGTCTGTGGGGAGGGGAGGGGAGGAGCAAGCCAAAAAAAGAGATTGGGCGTGGTCTCTATGTGTTTGGAGTGTGCTGTGGGAGGAGAAGCAGGTTTTGGGAATGCTTGGCAAGTGTCACAGCCAGCAAGGCTCTGGCAGGTGTTGGGCTGAGTGGAGCAGCACGATTTGGGAATCCAGATTTATGGGTGCTGGTGAGAATCCCTGCCAAAATGCCCAAATCTGGCTTTGGTACTCAGCACTCCCTGCCATCCCCCAATGGAAACTGGGAGCTGTTCTCTGCTTGGGAAAGGGCTCAGGGAGGGTAGAAGGGTCACCAGTCCTGCTGCCCACACAGAACATTTTAAATATTAAAGCAGGGCCATGCAAGTTGAAGTCTGCTGCTGCTCTGGAAGCCTGTGGGATTAGGGCAGGAAGAAATGTTGTTCACTGACACGTCTCCAGGTCTGGTTCCTGCCTCAGTGATTAACTGGCTGTGCAGCAGGAGACTGCCATGTGACAGCCAGGTTGGTACCATTAAACTCCAGCAGTTGGCTGGTGTTATACTACTGAAGGGAGAGAGGAGGCATAGGGAACAATTAGTGTTGGATGCTTGACAGAGGCAGATTTTTCCACCACCACCTACAGTTGTCTTGATGTGACTTGGGCTCTTCAGCTGAGAAGTCTCTCCCTGCCCCTGATGCTGGGAAATGCAGCTGCTTCCCCCCTCTGGCGAGTGTGGGGTAACTGGGTATTTCCAAAGTGCTTTGAGATCTTGTGCAAAGAAGTGTTGCTGCAGGAACCGCAGGTGCTGCTGACAGATTTCCTGCTGTCAGCCCTGAAATCCTGGTGCTATCCCTAGGGCTGGGGAAGTTCTTGACCTTGGAATGATTACCCGATCCTTAGGGATTAAGGATCCTTACCCTGGAAGGATTGCTCCGTCCTGTGTGTGCTTGCCTAGGGTTGCCTCCAGACAAAGGAAGAAACAGAGTCCTCCTCTCCCTCCACACCATTCTGCCCAGGTTTTACCTCAAATGCTCCAGCTTCATGCATTAATTTCTTTCTGGCTGGGGGTGGGGGGGTGCACTAAGCAGTTGTAGAGAGAGGGATTAAGCCCACCTGGCCAGGACCTCCCTGTCCTGTGTGTGCCTTCCTTTGGAGATCATGAGGACTTCCCACCACTCTCAGAGCTGTAGATGGTCAAACTGCCTCTGACACATGATGGACACTGATTTATCAGCTCTGCTCACAGCACTGTCTCCCTTTGCAAACACTGCTGGAGGGGCAGGAGGTGTGGGGTGAAATTTGGCTCCAGCTGCTCTCAGAGCATCAAGGAGCGGAGCAGCTCCTTCAAGGAGTGAGCAGCTCCTGTTGCATCACAGGCACCACCACCTGTGAAGAACTGCCAGGGCTGTGTTGGAAGTGAATTTTGCCAAGGCAGGCTGTGATCAGGAGGAGTTTCAGGTTAAAGCTGCACAGAAAAGTGAGGTTTGTGTGTGGGGACAAAACGCTGAGATGTGCAGGGTTGGGATCTTTATTTCAGTCAAGGCTCTCTCTGCAGCCAGAACAGATGTTACTCACCTGTCTGCTCTCTGGAGTGAGTCAGCTCCAAGAGACTGGAACCAGTATTTCAGCCCCCTCCTTGCTCAAGGGCTGGCCCTGTGCCACTGGGACAGGCCCCAGTGGGACACGAAGTGCCCCACGTCACAGGGAGCAGGAGCAGGGACTTGTACCTGCTGGTGGTAGCTGCTGGATCTCACACCTCAGGGTGCAGACAGACCAGGATCCCTCCCTGCTGGGTCCTCCCAGCCCACCTGCCATTCCCTACACAATTCCTATGGTTTCTGGACGCTGGAAGCAAAAGGTATCAGCTTGGCTTCATTTACGAGCTCAGCTCAGCAAATCCTGTCTTTCTAAACTTTTCCTTGCCCCTGCTCAAGTCGTGTCTCCTCCTCCTCCTTTTCCATGTACTTTGCTCTTTGAAGGCTGGGCTCTGGCTGGGACACACTGGCACAGACTGACTGCAAGAGTATTCCATGTCTTGGCATGTCCGTCTGGAATGTGGGGGTGGTGGGAGGGGTTGCCCTGCAGCCTCCTCCCATCACAAGCATGTGGTTCTGTGCAGCTTGCTGGGCTCCTCTGGGGCTTTGGCAAGTGTGTGGGGAGAATTGTTGGTGGAAAAGCCATGGGGAGAATGCTCTGTGCTGGAGCTGATCAGTAATTTGGTATCTGTGCTCCAGAATAACCTGGTTAATGGGCACCATGGAGGTACCTGAGTGTCTTGGTTTGAACAAACAGGTGTCTGCTAAGGACAGCAGAAGCCTCCCTTGAAATGGAAAATGTAAACCCCCTCCCTCTGAATTATTATAATTTTGAAATTAAGGGGGTCTCAGGCAAAGATATGGGAGAAGGAATAACAGCTCTTTACCAGGAAAATTAAAAATACAAATGCAATAGTACAAAAAAAAAAAAAGAAAACAAACCACTGCCAGAGTCAGAACAGGCCCTGGCACCCTGTGGGTCAGGGTGGTGGCAACAGTCCCATTCCATGGGGGCTCAGCCCTCCTGCCAGGGCTGGTGTGGATGGGCCTGGGCTTCCTCTGGGAATGCAGTGGGGAAGAAAGCTGCTCCTCTGGGAATGCAGTGGGGAAGAAAGCTGCTCCTCTGGGAATGCAGTGGGGAAGAAAGCTGCTCCTCTGGGAATGCAGTGGGCAAAGGCTGCTGTGCTGTTCCAAAGTCAGATTGTATCCAGGTAGGAATGCTTGGCTCCTCCCCTGGGCGCAGCATCTCCCCATGGGATGATGGAATTTTCTCAGCCATGCAGGGACACTCAGTGGCCATGAACAGAAGAGATCTCCTGGAGGGAGGGTTGGGTGTGGGAGAGATAAAGCAAACTGCCCCATGAACAGCAGAGAACTGCCCCACCTCTGGCAGATGGCAGTAGAATACACACCCCACTAACATATTTCAACCTAAGACACTGGATGTCAGCCCTGGGTTCTTCCACCTTCACAAGCATCCCCCTGATCCCTCCTCAGCTCAGGCACATGCTGTAGGTCCTGCTGCTCTCAACTCAGCCCCCAAACCAGCAAATAAATTGGCTTTGAAATGTGTCCCCCATTCTCTGTCCCTGCGGTGAGGGGATGATAAATCCAGTGTCTGAAACAAAATTATCTCACTGGGAGAGGGAAGTGGAAGACAGCACATGACAGTGATGGTGAAAACATTTTAAAGTGGTCACAAGGTGCTATGAGGCAAATGGGGGACACCCAGGTCTACACATGAAGTCTGTGACTTCCTCAGAGTCATCCTTGCATGTCCCTGCCATGAAGCTGGCAGCTCTTGTGCCAAACCTCTGCTCCTGCACAGGGCTCCCAAGGGGAACAGAGCTTTCACAACTGCCCTGTCCTGTGTGGGTGGCTGGAAGTCCCCTTTGCTCTTCCCAGAGGGATGGAGTTTGCCTTGACATCCTTTTAAGATGTCCCAAATGAGGTGGGAGGTACTGTGTGTCCCCCACTTCCTTCCCAGGTGCCACCATATTTTGTGAGGTGCCCCCGAAGTGCTCAGGAGAGCCTGTGGCAGGAGAGCTGTGGGGTTAGGGCAGGAGTAACTGGAGGGCCCCAGAGGAAAAGGGAGGGGGGATGACTGACATCCCTCCTGGGTATGGAATCGTTGGCCCCACAGCACTCAGTGGGTCCCAGAGGGATACCTCACCTGGGCAGCCCCAAAGAGGGCAAACAGGGATGTCTTTCATTTTGGAACCACCTTCCCTTCCTCTCCCCTGCCTGGTGCCTGCACTCTCCCCTTTGCCAAAGCCTGGCAGACACCATTAGGTTCTGCAGAGTCATCAGACCCCGTGCTTAAAGGAGAAGTGAGGGAGGGACATGTTGAAATCAGTTTTTTGACTATTTGCCCATTTCCATCTGAGAGATGAGAGTGAGGCCAGGCTGCGGCTTCAGGATCAAGACAAGAGGTAGGAGATAAATTCCTATTAATGCTGGTAGAGGGTTCTTTCCTAGCAGGTTCTCCTTTAAGGGGAAGATGATTCCCTATAAAGAAGGTGATGATGCTTGTTCTTTGGAGATCTGTTTTCTCAGCAGCACCTGTAACCCCATTCACAATTGAGCTGTGGACTTTATTTATACTGGGGACAGGTATAAAGGGTTTTCCTTTAGGATGACTTGTTTTTAAAAGTAATGTTTAAAAGGCTTCACTCCACATTGTGCATATATATGTTGGTTATTTTGGGAGGCAGGCTGACAGCATGGAAGCAGGGGCTGTTTTGGGGAATGCCAACCCCATCCCTTTGGGAAGTCCTGCATTGGCTATCTGGCATATTTTGCTAATTGTCTGCCAGTGTGGAGAAATATATCAGGAGTTTATCAGGATTGTCTCTACTAACCAGAAATCCTCACTCATTCTGGAGCTGCTTTTAGGGCTTCTCTTATTGTTTCCTGGACAAGGAGTAATTCGATGTGCAAATACTGGAGCTCAGTGATTTTTGTCACTGGTATTTTGTGGAACAGGTGGCTGCTGGTAAAACCCAGGGAAAAAAGGATAACTGCTGCTTTTGAGACTTGATCACCAGACAGCTCTCCCATGGCACAGACAGAGGCTTGAATCCATGTGATCCCTGCACAGAGTCCTTCCTGAGGACCCTGCTGGCTCTGATGGGAGCTGTGTGCTCCCATCCTGCTGGGCTGTGCCTGAGCATTTTTGAGGGCATTGCAAGCCAGTGCAGTGCCCAGCTGGGGAAAGAGCTTTTAAACAGACACCTCCACACTGCAGTTGAACTTTTGCTTTCTAAAGCTTGCACAACCCCAGCCCAGCCACCAGCTTCTGGCTGGAGGGTCACTGTCTGATGTTTAGCAATAGTTATGACTAGATTTTACTTCTCCAATGTGAAAGGAGGAGAGAAGTGGATTTGAGGATTGACTAAACTCTTTCAGCTGTTCTCTCTGTGCTGGTTGAGGCAAGAGACATTCTGACTGCTGTTATTTTTTGTTGGCAAGGAGCAGTGAAACGTGTGAGCAGCTCAAGGAGGCTGAGTCCATGTCCTGCTTTTACCTCTGGGGTTGCTGTTTTCTGGGCCAGATTTTGCTTTTGCTATCAAAGCTAAAAGCAAAGATGACAGCAATGGTTTCCAAAGGCCATCATGCACTTTTCTCTAGTTCCCACTAACAGCATTTTGCAAGGGAGCACAGAGCTGATGCCCCAGATCAATAAACTGCATTTGTGTATGTCACGGGACAGGAATCGGCTTCTCCACCAGATTCCCCCCATCACTGAGGGAGGAGATGCTTTGAAGCTGTTTGCCCAAGGTGAGCCAATGGAAGAAGGCTGGATAAAGCCAAGGCTGAGGCTAGCAGGGCTGGGGAAGCACCTCTAAGCATCTCTGACAGCAAAGGGAATGAGCATCCTCAGCAGGTGTGGGGTGAGGAGGTGGCTCAGTGCCAAACTGGGAAGTGTACAAGAAGGGGTTCTGAAGCCCAGTTCCTTGGGGCACCCAATTTCTGGGGACAGTTTCCAGAGCCCTCCTGGCAGGGGAGAGAGCAGAAGTGTAACAAACAGCTTTTTTCAGACCTCAGGGGACAAGGCTGAAAAATCTCAGGAGTGCCTTTCAGCTTTTGGGTGTCTCACTGTATCTCTGGATTTTTATTCTGTAGATTATCTTGGCATCCCCCTACTCCTGAAAATTCAGTGTTTTTATGCTGTGCAGTCCCTCTTGGCCCCAGTCCTGTGCTGGCTGACCTGGATAAAGAAAATGTACCCCCCACATCAAACCCCTGCCTCTGCTTTCAGCCCATTTTCCATCTCCTGGTCCCACAACTTCAGGAAACCCCTTTTGCCATTATAACCTGCTCTTACAGGGTTCCAAGGCAAAGGGAGGTTGTGTCTCTCTTAAAGCAATTAGAAGAGTGCAACCTGCCTCGATTAACGGACTGGATTAGTGCAAGGCTGGAAGGGACTGGCTGCCTGCCCTCATCCTCTCGCAGGGATGCTGCAGCCAGCATCCTCCTGCAGCCCTGCTTGAAGCCAGCATACTGTGAGGCTCTGTGCTGTGGACTCTGATTCCTTCTCTGGTCTTCAGGAGACAAACTTTCCAGTGCAGTTTCCATGGTCATGGTTTCCTGTTTGGATTCAGCACAAATCCCTGAGTGCCCGCACAGTACCACTGGTCCCAGTGTGGAGCCACTGCCGTCTGTGTTACACCTGGAACATCTTTTTTTCATGGCTTTTGGGCCATCCAGGGGCCAGAAAGGTGCGGGGAAGACAAAAAACTCCCCTTGGGGAGTCACTGCCCTGCTGCACAGGGCCTGTGGCTCGTCAGCAGCCCCGGCAGTGACACCAAACCCCGGCAGTGACACCAAACCCCAGCAGTGACACTGAGCAGGGGCTGATGTCCTTGTCCTTCCCCGGCTGTGGGTCCGGCCGCTGAGCAGCAAATGCTTGTGCACTCAACAGCTCCTCCAAAGCCCAGGAGTTGTGCCTGTAGGCACAACACACACCCAGGAGCAAACTGGCTCTACCCCTGGCCATCTCCTGATGCCCAGCCCAGCCTTCCCCCACCCGGTTTGTTATCAGTGAGAGCATCCTGATAGGGATCTGCGAGGGGAGGGCAACTGCCTGGCAAGCTGCAGTCAGATAAAAGTGTTTACAAGAATGAAAGCTGACGGTAAAGAATAAGCTTTCCACGTCATTTCTTTCTCTTTTTTCTCAGTAACCAGCTCTTTCTGGACAGCCCGTTTGGGAAAAAGGCCCTTTCTCAGTGCTGTTCTTGGCTCTTTACTGTGTCTGTTCTCAGCCCAACCTTGTGCAATTCTCCTGGGTGTTGCAAAGACTTCTCATCCTGCAGCTTTTGCATGGGGTTTCAAATCCCCCCATCCCCCGGGGCTGAAGACACCCCCTGCTTTCTGCAAGGTCCCTGCCTCTGCTCCCAGGGCACGATGGATCCCGAAAACACGTCAGAGCCCAGATCCTCAGTATTGCCTTCACTAATCCCCTCCATCGCCCCCTTCCCCTGCTGGCCTTTGCCTTCTCAGGGCTATTTCTCTCCACTGGCTCCCAATTCCTTGCCCGTAAGTGGCAGCAGGCAGCTTCCCTTGGCCCCCATGGCCTGTGTGCCGCGCAGGGCCCGTGGCGGGGGTGCCTGGGAGCGGGGCCGGGGCGCCTGCGTCCCGGGGCGCTCTGCAAGGAGCCCCAGCACTGAGTTTCCGCTGTGTTAAAATGGCCACGCTCCGATAAGGGCTGTGGTTTCCTCCCTGAGGAGCGAGCCGCGGGGGAGGCCGCAGCTGCAGGCAGAGCTGCAGCCCTGCCCCACACTCAGCCTGCCCCGAGATGGATCCTGCTGGCCAGAGCCCCCCGGGGAGCCTCCCCGGGGCGGAGAGCCCCGAGGTAGGTGGATCTGAGCTCAGGGGGCTGGGGACGGTGCTGCAGGTGTGGTGGCAGCAGGCAGGGCAGGGTGGCTGTGCCAGGGGACCCTGGGGGCAGCGCTGGGTGCCGAGGCTGGACAAGGGGGATGGGGGAAAAGGGACCGAGGCCCGGGTGTGACTGAGGTACCAAACTCCTGGGCACCCAGGGTGAGTACGGGGTCAGCTGCAGCTCTGTGCCCCCACTGAGGGTCCCCTCTGAGCCCCTCCGGGCTCTGTGCTGCCGCAGCTGCCCCAAAGCCCTGCTCCAGGCCCTCCCAAAATGACATCTCCTTCTGGGTGCCCGTGTCTGTCCCGGTGAGATGGGAGCCACAGCTCTGCCCGCTGCTGCTGGGAGCACGAGGGCAGTGCCCCGTGCTGGGCTCCTGGGCTGCTCTGTCCTGGGGGTGTCCCCTCTCGGGGACCTGTCCCCTCTCCTGAGCGCCCCTGTCCCTGCTGCCTCCCCACTGCTGCAGCTGCTGGGGTGGGCTGATGCTGGGGGCTGGATCCAGACCTGGATTTAAGCAACACTACTGGATTTGAGCTGGGCTCTTGGCATGAGGATTAGCAGCAGTAAACACGTCCTGGTGGCTCAGCTCAGCTTTAGCTTAACCAGTCCCGTGTGCACACGGGAGCACGGAGCAGATCCTGCTGCCCGGGCAGCAGAATGGAGCAGCAGGGAGCTGCCCCCAAAACCAGCAGGGATTCCTCCCCTGACCTCCTGGGCTACCCCACTGCTGAGTGAGGAACAGATGCCCGTGTCTTGCTGGTAATAAATAACAGCAGCAGAGAAATAAAATCCTTTTCTGTTCTCTCTGCGCTTCTGACCTTGCAATGGGGCAGCGCTGACTGTGGGGACGCTGGAAGATTTGGGATGGGGCCATGCCCCCCGTGCCTTGGCACGGGCAGGACAGTGCCAGCAGCAGGAGAAGGTGCATGGAATCTGGGCAGGGGCAGGCTGGGACCTCCTGAGTGCAACAGGCTCCCCTTTCACAGGGGGGTACTGAGCCACCAGAGCCCCCAGCAGCCACCAGTGGGTACAAGAAGGGATGTGGAGGCAGGTGGGAGAGAAGCAACTCAAGGGTTAAACTTGCCAGGGCTGGAAGGGTTGAATTCAGTCCAGATGGCCAGGGGATTATACCAGCCCTAGATTTGCCATAAGCAAATGTTAATGTTCAAGCTCAGGGTTGGTTTATTTTTTTCTGTTAGGGGTTCCTAAGGTCACTTTGGGGCCTGGGCTGACCCACAGGTAGGATTTGTCCATCCATCCATCCATCCATCCATCCATCCATCCATCCATCCATCCATTCATCCATCCATCCATCCATCCCCACCGGCCCTGCATGAGCAGGTGCTGGGACCATTCTCTGCAAATGCCCCTCAGCCCAGAAAAGCCCAAACTCATTTTTAAGACTTCTGTTGCATTTTTTGGTGTCACCCCCTTGTACTCCCAGAGGTTCCAGTGCTAAGACCCGTGACAGATGGCACAGGGACACCGGTCCCCTTCCTCTGGCAGTGTCACCGCTTGGATTTAATTCCTGTTTGGAAAGTCAGTGCTGTCACTGGGCATCCTTCAAGTGGGGGATGAGCAGTGCTCCCTTGCAGCTTTCAGAGACTTGTAGCAGTGCACCAAGTCCTGGTGGCTTTTGGCGTCTCCTTGCCCAGCCTGGAGCTCCTCTTGGTGCTCTGGCCCCCTGCCCTGTCCCTCAGCTGCTTTGCTCTCCAGCCTGGTGCTGCTGGAGTGAGTGGCTCTGGGGGGTGAGAGGTGGGTGGTTGGCTTTTAAAGCCTCCTGGGGGTCACCCCAAGCTGCTGTTGCCACCCTCGCAGGCCCTTCCTCAATTAATGGGACTGGGGGGTGAAGTCCCCCGTGCTGCCCTGCTGGTGTGTGATGGGGGACATTGTCCCTTGGCCGTGGGGTGACACAGCATCCTTTGGGACATCCCACTCTCATGTGCTGTGGGTGATGCCACCCCACCCTGGCTGCCCTGCCCTGTCCGGCCACGACTTCCTCCTCAAGCTGTGCTCTTGATGGGAAACCTCTCCGCTTCTCTTCTCTCCCCAGATGGATCTGTCCCACCGGTTCTCCAAGGAAGAGGTACGAGTGTGGCCCCACTGTGGTCTCCCTTGGTGGCACTGGAGGGGGTGGCAGTGCTGCAGGGGCTCAGGGACGTGGCTCAGCTCCCCAGGGACAGCTGGTGGTGGGCGGGCAGGGCTGGATGCAGGGGGTGGCAGGGCCTGGCACAGAGCCTGGGGAGCTGTGAGGAGGAAATCCTGCTGATCCCGGGGGATGCAAGGAAATCCTGCTGATCCTGGGGGATGACTGGAGCACATCCCTGCTGGCTGTCCCCACATGAGGTGTCAGCACTGTCCCCCACAGCTGGCCCTGCTCTACGAGGAGGTTCTCTACACCATCCGGCACCGCCTGGGCAAGCCCGAGCAGCAGCACGTCAGGGACTCCCAGGAGCTCTACTCCTATGTGCAGAAGGTGCATCCCCTTCCTGACAGGGTCCCCAAAACCTGTCCCCTGACACGTCCATCCTCCCACCTACAGGGGATGGTAGGGGGCTGTTATGCCCCAAGCTCGCTCAGTGAGTTTTTAAAGGGGCTTTGATTTACTCTGGTGGTTCACAGAAGACCACAACATTCTCAGGAGGCTGAATAACAAACTTTTACTTGCAAACTTGAGAATATTAATGTTGAATAAGGTTGGGCTTTCCGTGTGCCAGGGGCTTGGGCTGGACCAGAGCCTCCAGGGGCCAGGATGTGGAAGTGCCCCATCCCAGCTACGCAGAACTTGCCCTGACCCCACCACACACAATTTCTCTCTGGTTGTTTGGAGCCAATAATCATTCCTCTGGCTCCCTACAAGGTCACTCAGAGGGAGCTTTTAACAAGCACCATGAAAGATGTAGCAGCAGCATCCAGCTGGAAGGCTGGGAGTATCCTGTGGCTGGGAAGTATTAGCCCTGGGGAGAACTGTTTATCTTAGGCTGGGGATGGTGGGAGGAAGGCTCTCCCTCAAGAGCTTTCAGCTGGTCCCCAGCTTTTCTGCTGGACTCTGCCACTCTCCTCTCCCCTTGGGTTGCTTCTGGCTCCCAGGGAGCAGAGGGAAGCCCCTGGCTGCTCTCCAGCCCCTGTTAACAGGGTAGCATCCATCATCAGCCCCAATATCCACACAGGCTTTTGGCATGAACGCAGAGGAGCACAGCGTCATCATGCAGCAAGTCATGGAGCTGGAGGTACAGTGTCCCCAGGGTGCAGCTGGGGTGGTGCTGGGGGGCTGCAGTGCCCCTGAGCCCCTGTGGTTGGGATTTGGTGTGCCCTGGGGTTGTCACTGCTTGGGTGGGAGCTGATGGCAAGGTCCTGCTCCAGCCCCATCCTTCCATGCAGGGGTGATCCTTCGTCACAGGGTTGGTGACCCGCACATTAATAGCTGTTTATTCATTTTTCCAGAGCCCCATTTACTGCCTGAAAGCCACTGTGAAGGAAGCCAAGGGAATTTTGGGTAAAGATGTCAGTGGTAAGTGGAGGGGTGGGTTTCCTGTGGGAAGAGGGGCAGCTGCTGCTCCTGAGTGGTATTCCCACACCTCTGCCTTCGCAGGGCTCAGTGACCCATACTGCCTGCTGGGCATCGAGGCCAGGAGCCACGAGCCAGCCCACCCCGACCACAAGAAGAGGATGAAGGCTGTGGTCAAAGACCTCATCCCCGAAGACCAAATCCATCGCACCCAAGTCATAAGCCAGACCCTCAGCCCAGTGTGGAACGAGACCTTCATCCTGTAAGCCATCCCCACCCCTTGGCTCTGCTCTCTGGGGGGATGCAGGGCGTGGCCAGGGCTCTTGGCTGGGGATGGGGGTTCACCACTCGTGTGTTACTCCAGTAACATCCCCTGGTGCCTTGCAGGGAGTTTAAAGATGTGGAGACAGCCAGCTTCCACCTGGACATGTGGTGAGTGACAGCATCCCAGTGAGCCCAGGACCCTGCCCGAGGGGGTGCTGCCTCCTGGGATTCAATCTGCAACTTTTTTAAAGGCCCCGAAGCCAGCTGGGAACCCCTTTCCCGCTCACTTTCCGTGGAGCAGTGCTCAGTGCAGGATGTGACCTGTGCCAGCAGGGAAAGCCCAGGCTGGCTGTGCCCAGGCAGGGCTGGTCCTAAGCCCTGGTTTAATTTATGGAGACCCACGTGCTCACAGCTTTGGGCTGGGCTTGGGGGTGGCCTCAACACTGACACTTCCCTGCTCCTGTGCTTTCCCTTCTCCACCGTCATTGCAATTCCCTGCTCTGCTTTTCCATCCCCTGCATTTCCCCCTCTCCCCGCCGTGGGTTTTGCCTCCTGCCCTCGCAGGGACTCGGACGTGGTGGAGTCGATGCGGCACAAGCTGGGGGAGCTGACGGACCTCCACGGCCTCAAAAGGTTGGTGCTGGTGCGGCCCCAAGGCTGCCGAGGGTTGGAAAATGGTTATTTGCCTGCTGGATTTTAAAAATCGCCCTTGGAGGGAGGGAGGGCGGGCGGAGGTCTGTGTCACCCTTCTCCACCCCGAACACGGCCAGGTCGTGCAGGACACCTTCCCACCCCCTCCGTTGTTTGTGCCTTTCAGGATCTTTAAAGACGCTCGCAAAGACAAAGGGCAGGACGATTTCCTGGGGAACGTGGTGGTTCGCCTGAAGGTGAGCCCGGTCGTGCCTCCCCTCCTCCGAGGGACTCCCCAGGACTTTCCCCAGTGAAACCTCCCAGGGTCCGGGCAGGATCCCAGCCCCGTGGCAGCACTGGCACACCCAGGATCCCTTCTCAGAGCCACAGACCGATGTCAGGTCCTTCACTGTGCCACAGTCGTGGCAACACACTCAGTCACTGCACAGCCTGTGTTTTTAATCCAATACAGAATCTTCCTGCCCCATGAACGCAGTGGGATGAAGATCCCCTGGTCTCTGAATGAACTCCTTCTCCTGGGAAGGCTGCCCAGGGCTTCCCCCTTGTCCCTCTGTGCCTGCAGGACCTGCACTGCTGGAATGACCAGTGGTACCAGCTGGAGCCACGGACAGAGACCTATCCCGAGCGGGGACACTGTCACCTGCAGTTCCTACTGACTCACAAGAAGGTGGGATGGGATGTGGAAAGCTCCTTTCCATTGCCTTGGCAGGATGGGAAGGACAGCTGCCTGTCCCTTGGGGCTTGTCTGGGGTCACAGGTGCCTGTCCCAGGAGCAGAGGTGCCAGCACTAGGGTCTGCAGGTGCTGGACCCTCCCCTGGGCTCTGTGCCAGCACCAGGACCCTGCTCCTGGTTCACCTGTAGCCCTTGGCTCTCCAGCCCTGCTTTTTGTCCCCACTGTGACAGCGTCCCTGTGCATCCAGGCAGGTGATGGTTCTCTCTGCCTTGTGTCTTTGCAGAGGGCCACCACGAGCAGCCGGACACAGCCGAGCTACACCGTCCACCGCCACCTGCTGCAGCAGCTGGTGTCCCACGAGATCCTGCAGCACCAGGTACCACCAGGGCTGCTACCGGCACCAGAAACAGCCCTCCAGCAGCTGGGTTGGGCAGGCCTTCCTTTGCAGCCCACACCCCAACACACTGTGTGATGGGAATGAGGGTCAGGATGATGCCTGGCATCTTTCTGGGGCTCCCACTCCTGCAAATATCCCCTCCCCCTCCATGGTGCCTGTCCTCCTCCTCCTCATCCTGTCTTGCTCCAGGACACATTCCTCCCCCTTTCCCTCCTGGCAGGCTGGCAGCACCTCCTGGGACGGAGAGCTGAGCAGCCATGCCAGCACCGTGCTGTACCTGCACGCCACACAGAAGGACCTCTCTGACTTCCACCAGGACATGGCGTGAGTACCCCACAGCCAGGGCGCCCCAGTGCAGCACTTGGGGCCTTCCTGGCACCCTCTGACCACAGCTGGTCTGTCCCATGAGCTCAGGTGCTGCCCCCAGGACACCTGGGTGCCCCCTGTGACCCCAGCTGTGACTGTGGCTGGCTTCTGGTGTCCCCCAGCCCCCGGGGGCTCAGCCCAGCCTTCCCTCTTCCCCAGGCAGTGGCTGGCCTACAGCAAACTCTACCAGAGCCTGGAGTTCAGCAGCAGCTGCCTCCTCCACCAGATCACCAGCATCGAGTACCGGTGGGTGCAGGAGCGCCTGAGGCCAGAGCAGGTGAGGGCAGAGATCAGGGAAAGGTGCCCGAGGCACCCAAGCCTGAGCCTCTCCTCCCAGAGCCCCTGGGGCTGTTTCAGTTCCAGGAAGGGCAGGAGACTGTGGGGTACAGGGGTGCCAGGGTGTCTGGAGGGCATTTCCCAGTGGTTTGTTGGTTTGTTACCCCTCTCTGTGCAGAGCCCCTTTCCCTTTGCACTGACATCCCCCTCCCCCATCCCTGCCATCAGGTCAATCACAACCCCCTGCAAAACTTAAATATGACCCAATTTCTGCTTTTCCCAGAGCATCCCTGCACCCTGCTGAGACACTGAATTTTCCATGCATAGCAATGAGGTTTAAGCACAAAGCTCAGTTCAATCCCTCCAGGGAGAAGCTACCAGAGACATCAGGGTTTTTTCCCCATCCCTGGAGGAGGCTGGAAAGGAATGGGAGCAGCACCTCCCTCCACTGTGGTGCCATGGTCCTGCCAGCATCTGCCTGTCACTGAGGAGGACGATGCATGTCTCCTTTCTTCTCCCCAGAAAGCAGAGCTGGCCGAGTCCTTCCAGTCCTTGCTGACCTACGGGGTCTCCCTCATCCGTAGGTTCCGCATCATTTTCCCCCTCTCTGTCCCGAGGTCCACGGAGAGGCTCCAGTCCCTGCTCCGGTGAGTTGGCCACTGGTGCCAGCTGCATGTGGAGTCCTGTGGCTTGGCCACGGTGATGGACAAGCCCCTGAGCTTGAGCAAAACTCAGGGGGAGCCCTTTCTCCCTATGACTCTTGGCTGTTCTCTAGGCTGCTGTGACTCTTGTCCCGTCCCAAACCTCATCCTGGGCTCCCTGTGGGGAATGCTGCTGGGAGGGGGAGGCTGTTTGGGCAGGGTCTCTGAGGGGAGAGGTGCTTGTTTCTGATGGCAGGTGCTGGGTTTCACTCCAGGTTCTCATTTGCAGGGTCCTCGTCCAAATGTGCAAAACCAAAGCTTTCCGTGAGCTGTGCACACCCAGCCCTGACCTCCCCCAGATGATCTCCACAGCTCTGAAGGTACTGGGGGTCTCACCCAGCCCAAACCCCTGCAGGGTGGGACCCTGCGGGTCTCCCTTTCCTTCCACCCCTTGCCCAATGCCCACACTTCAGCAAATCCACATGGATCACCATGGCATGGGAAATACCCACCCCTTCAACCTGGTGGCCCTAGCCTGTGGTTCCCACCAGAGGTTCTCCCCTCACCCAGGGGACGGGGAGAGTGAAAGGGGTGACAGAGCTGGCTCCTCCTGCTTCCCTGCCATCCCACCAGGACTCCTCTCTTGCAGTCAGGCACAACGGAATGGTTCCACATGCAGAAGCAGCACCTCAAGCCCATGGTGAAGGTCAGTTCCCATCTCTGTCCCTCCGACATGATAAAGTCACCTCAGAATGTCTGAGCATTGAAAACAAGCTGTTCTTTCCTTTGCAGAGCATTGAGGAGAATAGCAAAGCCTTGTCCAAGCTCCTCCTGGAGGTGATAGAAGATCTCAAGCAGTGCCAAAAGATCTGGAATAAATTGTTCAGCACGTAGGTTTCAGTGCTTGATATCACCCTCATCCACCTTCCTTGGGATCAAGAGTGACAGGGCACTTTGATGCCTCATTCCTTGGCCCTTGGACTCCACAGGTGGGATCTTTGGTCCCATCTCTGCCCCTTAGAGCTGTGCTGTCCTCACCCAGGACATGGCCTGGCCGGGTTTGCTGGTCTGGCTTTGCTGGGCTGGGGCTGGCAGGCTCCTGACTCCACGTTTCTCTCTTGCAGCAACCTTAAGTTGAATATCTTCTCCATTGCCTACCTGGAGCTGGAGAGCTTGGTGAGCAAGCCTGGGCTGTTCTGCCCTCAGGGGACTAAGGTCTAAAGCCAGGCTGAGGTTTTTGGCCACCTTTCAGGTGGCAACTGCTTGTTGCAAGCTTGGAAGGGGAGCAAGAGAAACTCCCCCTCTATCCCTGTGTGCCCATAGGGTGACTATGGGGACTATTTGACCCAACACATCTCCTGAAATGCCACCCAAAAGGAAGAGGAGTCCCCCGAGCTGAGCCTCACTCCAGCAGGAGCCTTCCTGGCCAGACCTCACTGGCCAGACCTCACCAAGTCCCCCCTGGCCTTGCTCCCATCCAGGTGGCAGAGCATGTCCAGGAGCAGCTGCACAAGGTTGACAGCAGCATGTCCAGACCCACGGCCGAGAGCCTCTTTGATCTCTACAGGAAACTGCAGGAGCTCTGTCAGATGAAGGATTCCCTCCCAAGCAGGTATCTAACCCTGAGAGGGGAGAGGTGCCAGAGGGAGGGATCGAGCAGTTCACTGAGAGGATCTCTGGATCCTTCACCACTAATTGCACACCAGGCAGAGCAGGCTGTTGGTGTCTGGTGTCAATGGGAGCATCACCAGGAGGGTTTTGGGCTCATCTCTGGGTGGGGTTGGTGTGAGAGCAGGAGGGGTGACAGTCCTGTGCTGCTGCTGTGTGGCTGGAGAACCGGTGCCTTCCTCCATAGGGATGGACCTCTGGCTCTGAGCAATTTCCACCAGTGGTTTGAGGAAGCGTTGCCCCTGTGGCTCCAGAAGGCCTACACCACCACGCTGGAGAGGGCCCAGAGAGCCGTCCAGATGGACCAGGTAACGTGGGGAGGAGAAATTTCCCTCCTCCCTTTGGGACACTGCAGCTGTCCTCCATGCCTTGCTGCTGTGCCTGGCTCACAGCACTGAGACCACCACATAGGTGCCTCTGGCAGCCCAGGAGCAGCCTGGTTCCTCTCCCAAAGGCATAACAAAGTATGTGGTCCCCTGGGCCAGCTGATCCCACCCACCCTGGCCCCACGCAGTGTCCCTGTGTCCCTTCCCTCACTGATCCCTGGCAGCCCATGTGATCTGAGGACCCTGCATTCGGGCCATGCTGTGAGAATCCCCTTTGCTTCCAACCTCTCTGACAAGGTGGGGGAAGGCATACATGGGGCCACAGGCTGGTCTTCATGGGGTCCAGCAGCACTGGGTGGCTGTATGGAGGGAAGCAGGGAGCTCGCGTTGCTCCATCCATCCTCATCTCCTCTCTCCAAAGTGGTTGTGTGATGACATTGGGAGATAAGGTGCTGGTGATGGGCCAGAGAGCCCCAAAGTGAAGGAGCAGCTCTTCTCTCTGGGATGGCATCTCCCTGTTCAAGCTGCGTTTGCCTTCTCTGCCCCTCAGCTGAAGCCTTACGGGTATCACAAGCACAGCACATCCACTGTTGACCTGTCCACCTGCTACGCCCAGATCGTGACAACCTGGCAGCAGCTCAACTGGCCAGACACTGAGAAAGCCTTCATGATCATGGTCAATCTCCTGGAGGTTTGTACAGCTGGGCACCAGCACCTGGAGTTTCCTCCTCCTGCTCCTGGGGTTGTGTCTCCATGAAGGAGCCAGTAACCCCAGTGATGTGGTTCCCTGAGCCCACGGTGGTCCCCGTGTTGCCTGGTTCAGTCCCATTGGTTTCCTCTCTGTCCTGCAGGACATGTGCAAGATCTCCCTGATGTACTGCAAGCTCATCAAGGAGAGGGCTGAGACTCTGTCGCTGAGCGAGCAGAACGAGGGCGAGGCGGCCAACAGGGTTGGTATTGGAACCTGTCCAGGTTGCTCCAGGAAAGGCAGGATCTGGCCCTGGTTTCTGGACAAAGAGGGAGCTGAGCTGCTGAGAACCCAGCTGACATCCCCAGTTTGGGTTCCACAGGGACCAGTTGGCCATCAAAAGCCATAATCCTGGAAAATCAGGAGGGAAAAGATGTGAGCAGGGAGAGCAGGATGGGGATGGGGACACAGGTGAGGATAAAAATGAGACTGGAGATGGTGATGGGACTAGGGATGAGGATGAGGATGGAGATGGGAATGGGAATAATGATGGATTGCCTTGGGGATGGGGATGTGGGATGCTCCAGGGGGTGTGGACCCTGAAGCAGACCCACCTCCCCCAGCTCTGCATCGTGGTGAACAACATCGAGCAGCTCCGGCTGCTGATGCTGAAGCTGCCATCGCAGCTGGACTGGGCCCAGCTGGAGCAGCGCATGAGGGGCATCATCGACCCGCAGCAGATCCAGAACGCTCTGCACAACCAGCTCGACAGCACCGTGGCCTGCCTGGACCACGAGGTCCGGGACGTGGTGCAAGCCCTGGCTACCAAGGTGACCACCTGTCACTGATGCCCCCTTGGCCCTCACCTAGCCCAGAGCAGTTTCACCCAAGGTGTCCTGAAGCCCGTAATGCTCCTGGCATGGAGACAAGGTGGAGCTGGGCACGGGGAGGCTGGTGTGGAGGCCAAAGTCCAAGTCTCTTCCTGCATTTCTCCCTGGCAGCTGGACAAGGGCATTGCCAGACACATCCAGGAGCTCTCATCTTCCAGTGACACCCAGAAGCCTGAGGATGTAAGTATCTAGTCCAGCCCCTCCCGGACCATCTTTTTGGGCAGCCATGAATAGCCTTTGCTTGCTTGGTGGGTGCCTCTGTCACCCTCCATCACTGCTCCCTGCCTACGTCTGGGGCACAGGACACACCAGTGACGGGGCCCAGAGCTCCACAGGCTTCGCTTGATGCCCATGTCAGCAGCAGGACCACACCAGGCACAGCCTGCCTGTGTGGGAAGGAGCCCCTCTGGGATCCTTCCTGGCCTGCTGTGCCCTGCTGGATACGCCCCACTGCCCCCCACAATGCCCTCTCCTCTCACTGCAGTCCATCATCCCGCTCATGAAGTTCCTGGAGTCGGAGCTGCAGTACCTCAATGAGCATCTGGTCCAGGAGAACTTCAAAAGGTGACCAGGGCACTTGGGATGCACTGTGGAAGAGGCCACCAGCATCACCGTTCCCTGGGCAGGAGCATCCCCTCAGCTCCAAGGGGCTTGGGGCCATCCCACCTCAGGGCTGGCAGGATGAGGCGCTTCCTTCTGGGGCTTTGCAGAGCCCTTCAGCTGAAGACCATCCCTGGATCCTGCTCACAGCCTCCCTCTCCCCTGCAGTCTCCTCACTCTCCTGTGGCAGCACACCCTGTCCGTGCTCTCAGCAGCACAGGGGCCTCAGGTGCCCTCGGTCCAGCACTGCCAGAGGCTGTTCTGTGCCCTGAAGGTACCAAGGGGAAGCAGGGGGTGCCTGGCAAAGACAGGGGTTTGGTTGGTGGCTGACAGCATCCTTGTCCCCAGAGCCTGGAGCTGTGCTTCCACGCCGAGGGCTGCGGGCTGCCGCTGGAGACCCTCCACAGTGCAACCTTCCGGGTATGGAGATGGGGATAGGGAGTTCCTGTGGCTTCCTGTGGGAGGCAGGGATGCCAGGGACGACATTCCTGGGCTATGGATCTGTCCGTGTGCTTGACTATCACCTCTCCCCCTCCCCACAGACGCTGGAGACTCACCTGGCTCTCTGCTCCACCACCAGCCGCAAACTCATCCAGAAATACTTCATCAACAGGATCCAGCAGCAGGTAGGAGTCCAGATGGTGCTCCCAGCCCCTTCACACATCCCACCTTTGCTCACAGGCCCTGCGTGTGGAAATGAGGAGTTTCCCCACTACCCTCCCAGTCCTGGGGCTGCTGGGGCAGGTTTGGCCACAGCGTTGAGCAGGAGGGGGCTCAATGCATCCCAGAAGATTCTAGCACACCCTGGTACCCCAAATTTCCTGCTGAGCCTCTGCCCAACCCTGTGCATCCCCTCCATGATGGGGATCAAGCACAACATCCTTATCCTTGTATCCCACTGCCCAGCTGGACACGAGCTCAGAGAAGTACGGGGCCGTGACCATCAAAGCTCTGTACCGGCCTTCGGAGCAGAAACTCCGTGTGGAAGTGCTCAACGCCACCAACCTCATCCCGCTGGACTCCAACGGTGGGTGTGGGTGGGCAGGGGAGCCACCCTGCCCCAGGGTCCCCTGTCCTTGGTCCCTGGTGTGCCCCAGTCAGGAGAGATGCTGGCAATGCTTGGACTCTCTCTTGATTTGCTTTTTTATCCAAGGAGGTGGATTTGGGGGAAAAGGGGGGTTATTGCACTGGTTCTGGGTGTCTCAGTGGGATGTGGCAGGCAGGACCAAGCAGGACACAGTGCCCATATCCCACTGCTTCTGGCACAAGCCAGCAGCCAGGGCAGGCGGCTTTTCTTCCAGTCGCAGATAAAAAACACGGCGGGGTGAGCAGCGACCTTCTCCGGGTCCGGCTGTCATTTGGGGCGCTCTCCAGGAGAGGTCACTCCTCCTGCAGCCACCCCTGCCGATCGCTGTGCGGGCAGGCTTAGGGATGTTCCCGCACCCTCCAGGAGCCCGGCCTGGGCTGGGGGTTGTGGTGAGGCTGCCCTGAGCACCCCCTGCAGCCACCCCAGGGACTCCAAACCCCCCCGGTTGGGTTCGTCCCGGGGCAGAGGGGCCAGGGTACGGGGCTGATGTCTGCACCCCACCAGGCTCCAGCGACCCCTTCGTGCAGCTCACCCTGGAGCCCCGGCACGAGTTCCCCGAGGTGGTGCCTCGGACCACCCAGTGCAAGAAGAACGAGCTGCACCCCCTCTTCGACGAAGCCTTCGACTTGTACGTAGGGGCTGACACCCACCGGGATCCCCCAGTCCCCACAGCCCCTCAGGCTTCAACGGAGCCTCTGCCATGGGGCTGCTGCTCCAGGAGCTGCCGTGTCCAGGGATTTCAGCCCCAGTGGGGTCCCCCAAACACCTGGGAGGGTGCGGGGCTGTGCTGGGGCCCTGAGCTTTGAGGGGTTTGGGTCAGCGTGGGGCTGTGGCTGCCCGTGGAGCACAGAAGGTTGTGACCGAGGGGGTGGGATGTGATGATCCCCTGCCTCCCGTGCCCCTGCAGCTTGATCCCCTCCGAGAAGTGCCGGCAGGAGGGGGCCTGTCTGCTGCTGACTGTGTTTGACTACGACATGCTGGGGGCCAACGACCTGGAGGGAGAAGCCTTCTTCCCCCTGTGCCACCTGCCCGGCCTCGACACCGCAGAGGATGAGGCTGACATGGGACGGGTGCCCCAGACCCGGCTCCCCCTCACCCACCCCAAGCCCACGGGTACGTGGTGCCACAGCCAGGCTGAGCCCCTGCAGAGTGGAGAGGGAGCTGTGGGGAGCATCTCCCACCATCACTCCCCTCTTCTCTGGCAGATGAGATCCTGCAGCTGCTGGAGTCCAGGAAAAAGGACAAAGACGCTCAGGCCTTCGTTAAGCTCCGCAAGCAACGAGCCAAGCAGTCCAAGGAGACAGAGTGAGAGAGGGGCAGGAAGATGGCCCCAGAAGGGGAACTTTTGTGGTGTTGGAGCCAGAACCATCTGCAGGGAGTGTGGGGACAGAGGGGTCCCTGTGCCTGCCCCACCGCAAGTCCCAGCACCCAACTCACCCCTACCCTTGGGCAGCAACGCTTCCATGAGCCTGGGAGGGTGGGCAGCTGGATTGGAGGGGATTTCTTTGCCTGCCAGTAACACTACAAGAGGGATGTGAAAGTGTGGCTGTCCCTGCATGTCCCTCTGGAGTTTGTCACTGCCAGTGCTGCATCTCCTGGCCGTGTCCCCAGCCCTCCTGTCTGCAACACAACTGATTCAGGCTGGGGACAGCCATGGCCAAACCTGCCTTCATTTTTGGTTTTTCTTTAGATTTTAAAGTTTCTTTTCCCCCTCATTTTCTTGTGGATAAGCCTCTTATTTTAAATGAAAAGCAGCAAAGCTGATGCGTGGGCTGTGTGCTTGGGGGCAGTGGCCCTGTGATAGGAGCAGCATCACAGTGGGGTGGGACAAGGCATTTGAGGTCTGGTGGGAGCTGCTGAATTTCTCCTTTTTTAAAATGTGTATAGCTCTTGTGTCTGTTTGGGTGTTTTTTTATTTTACCACCAATTTTACTGACCTCCTGGAAGCCTGGGATCTTGCTGGAGCCTGGGCAGCAATAAAGAGCATCACAGCCCTGGTAGCCAAACCAGGAGGTATTTTGGGCAGCTGACAGCCCAGGCATGTGGTGCAGGTCCCTGGCATCACTCCCAGCCTGTGCCAGGGACCTGGGTTCCTCTGGAAGTGGTGGGAAGCTCTGCAGGTTGCATCCATGTGCGGTGACCCAGTACGACAGTAAAAATGCACGACAAGGCAGGTGGTTTTAACAATTTGTTGGGTCTTTTGGAGCTTGTTTTCTCTGCAATTAGTACTAATGATACATCTGGAGCTCCCTCTACCCCCACCCTGCACGGGGGTGACGTGTTTGAGCTGCAGCAGGTCCCTGGGAGCTGCCAAGGACCAGGGAATTAAAAGCATCCCCCTCCCGGGTGCCTGAGCACCAGCTGCTCCCTCGGTGGGCAGAGCAGCCACTGGGTCAGCTCAGGTCACATCCTGGATGCGGGGGTGGGAAAAGAAAAAAGCTCCTTTGGTATCTGTGTGACAGAGCCCGCAGCAGGGGGGATTAAGGCGCTGCGGGCTCTCAAAGAAGCCATTTGCTGGCTTAGGTTTTAGTGAAGAGAAATAATATTCCAGAGCTGGGTCTGGGATTGTGGGGATGCTGTCTCGGGGTGTCAGCTGGGTCCAGCACCCTGTGCCTGCACCCCACAGCTCATCTGGAGCTGGCACCTGCTGGCAGCCACCTCATGCTTTATTACAAGGTTTACTACACGAGGCTGGAGGTTTGAATATGGTCTCAGCTCATTTTTGGCTGTTTTTTTAAAAATCACTGTGTCCCACCTTGCACTGGGCTGCCACCAGTCAGGCATGTACCATGCAGCAGGTGGCATGGGCTGACCTCTCTTCTGAGGTTGTTTGCACTGTCTTATTCAAGGTGTTTTAGCTTAATTTTTGCTCAGCTACAGGCAGTGGTGTGGGTCTTCTCCCACCCTAAAAGAAATCCCACCTTTTACAGAGAAAGACTAATAAACCTTAATCAGTCAAAGCACAACTTACCCCATGGAGCAGAACAGCCCAAACATTAAAAAATAAGGCCTGAAGCACACAAAAACAGCTCCTAGCAAATGCAAGAATGATGAAGAGGAAGAAATCTCCATCATCATCCTCCTAATCCTGGTGAGGAACCCGACTCAGGCGGATGGCCAGAACACAAGAGGGAAGGGGCTGGCACTTAGATCTACTGATTTTATTGAGTTACCAATAATCTGCAATACAAATGGGCCAGTTCAGATTATTCTTCTGATTGGACTAATGGGAAGTGGTTGATGCATCTTTGAAGCATTAATTAGACCAAAACTAAGGTAATTCTTGGATCCACAGGCCAGGTGTGTTCTTTTGGGTGCCAGCACACAAAACACTGTATCCACTGTGCAGGCACAGCTCACCTCTGCCCAGCCAGGCTCTTCCAGGACACAAATCCATGTCCAGACCAAGAATTTGGGTGAAAAATTTTTGGATTTGCAACTTACAAAGAGGTCTCTGCCCCACCTTAACCACATTGCATTGATGTTCCCCCTCCTTCACCACACCTCCATCAGGAAAGTGAATTGCAACACCCCCAAAAGGGAGGGAGCTCAGAGAGAAATTATTCTTAGTTGTGTGAAATTTGGCCACAGAGCTGTTGTTTTGAGGGCTCCAAAGCCCAGATTTCTCCACCCTCCCAAAGCCCAGAGCAGAGCCTGGGGCTGCACATCCACCCGGGCACGCATGCACACACACACGCACACACCGCTTCAGTTGGTATTTTTTTTTCTTAGCAAAAAAATAAAAATTTATTGTCGTCTAAAAAAAAAAAAAAATCCATCCTGCCCTTGGAAACTGTGACACAGATTGAGTTCTTTCCAGCCCCACATGCAAATTCACTCTGCCAAGAAAAGAGTCTAAACCAGGTTTCCGACAGCCAAAACACATATTTACAGAGTACGAGAGAACGACAGCTGAAATCACAGTTCTATACATGGAATCAACAACACGTTTTACACCACTTATCACCATTCTGCCAACTTCTACACGGACTAGGGGCGCCTCTGCCCAGTGCCCTTCCTCCTGGCGAAAGCAGGGAAGGGACTGGGCAAGAATTGCCACCAGAAATACTGCAGTGTGTATTATTATTATTTTTTTTAAATGTATACTGTATTTATTTTGTTTTAACATTGGAAGCTACAGAGTGGGGAAGCCCCAGAAATCTCTCCAATGCAGTCACTACTTTGCAGGAATACTTCACCTTTAAAATACTAGGTTTTACATCAGTAACATCTATTTTGCTGTTGGCCATCACTCCAAGGATTATAATAACTCTGGAGGAAAACACTGGTAATATTCTTCCTTCTCAGATAGGGGAAAAGGAGGAAGAGAGGAGGTTCGGAGGCTGGTGGAACAGCAAGGGATGACTAAGTCCATGCAGTGTTACGGGCTTCCTCCCAGGGTAAGGAATTCTCTTCATTGTCTCAGCTGCACAAGCCTTGCCAGTGGCTCAGTTCAGCTTCAGAGATGTACAGAAGTGTAAAACCCTTTGGCAGGGGATCAGCTGCAGGGACCCCCCAGGGGTGGGATCTGCTTTAGGAAACGTGCTCCAGCTCCGAGACCTTTCCTGGTCCCTCCCGTGCCACTGCAGGCACATGGCTACGGCACCTAAGGCCAGAGAGGAGCTCAAAGTGGTCCTGTTAGCCCAAAATGCTAAAATCCTTCAGCTCCTGGCTCTCACCTACAGCTCTGACCCTGCTTGGTGCTCTGGATCTACCCAGGCTAGTGTTGTCCCAAGCCAGCTGCTTCTAGGTTGGTTTTCCGCAATAAAGTAAAAGTTTATTGACCTTTAGGATGCTGTGGTTTCACATCACAACCACAACTCCTTCCCCCAACTCTCTACTCAGAAGTGTCTGACCCGCCCAATTCGTCACCAAGGTCAGCTCTTCTGAAGCTCCCAAAAATTTGGGGAGGAAAATGTCATTATCCACTCAGGAGTCTGTGTGAGGAGGCAGGACCCAGACATGGTCGGGGCTCTTCAGCTGGGCTGCTCCCCAAGGAACCCTGTGGACCCCACTTTTGTTTTGAAGCCCCCTCAGCTCTGCTGTGTTACTGTGTGTCCTGTAAAGGGAGTTCCTGCTTCAGAAAGAAGCCTGACAGTACGTGACAGGGGCTGCACTTATTAGCACCAGGTTTATTTCAGCTGTTTTTACACCATACAAAAGCTGATCACTGACTCTTAAGCCTCAACTGCAGTGCTGTGATTATGGTTTGTCCTTCCTGCACAGAGCAGGCAGCAACAACTGCTGGAATGGGCCAGGAATGCTGCTCCTTCCCCCTGCTCCCACCTCATTTGGTTCGGAAATTGTCTTTAAATGGCCCACCAGAACACTCACAAAATATGCAAAGATGAAGTTCTCTTTTCCATCTGATGCTTAAGAAAATAAATTCACATTTCAATATTCCTCTCCTTTTTTTTTTAAGCAGCAAACAAATTGATAGAAACCTAAATTTAGGAAGTGTTTCTTCAAGAACCAGAGAAAAGTGAGAAAGTCTATGTGCTTGTGCAAAGAGAGTGCTGAGAGAGGTGGGGGTGGGGGCAAGGGAAGGGTCTAGTGCTAATTCCTTCAGGCTGCTCTGCCATGAGTGCAGTGTGGCAATGGAAAGTTAAAATTTAAGGGCCACAAACAGGTGAAATTCTGAATTCTTTGGTCCTTCAGTGTAAGTTTTAAAACAGAGAAACTGTTTTACTCAAAAGGGAAAAACACATTTTCTCTGGCCTGGAATTTTTCCTTGTACCCCAGGGAAACTGGGGGCAAACAGCTCTTTGCCCTTAACCCCCCCAAGTCCAGCATCACCCTATGACTGCAAGTCCCAGGAGACAGCCCAGGCTGCCCTCAGGGGACAAGCTCCATGTGGAGGGATTCCCTGGAGGAATCACAGAGCTGCTGCTGGACAGATCTGGAAAAAGAGGATTGGCAAAAGGCAGCATCACCCCTGAGCAGCCCCCAGGGAGGCAGAGGAGCAGAGAAACCCCCATGCTCATAAAAAGTGTTACAAACCATAGCCAAAAACGGGCTGATCAGCTCTGCTGCTTATAAATATTAAAGATCTGATTCAAGAGTTTATTTCCTATGATTTAAGTTAGTTACAAAAAAAAAAAAACTTTTTAGTAATTTTTTTTCTTAAATGGGCTTTTTCCTCCTCCTCCCCCCCCACTTTTATTTTTTTTTTATTTTTTATTTTTCCTAAAAAAAAGAGAAATGTTCATGTATTTTAATAAAAGGTCTTTCCTTAAGATCAGACCAAGGCAGATGTGCTGCCCCATGGCACAGACATTCAAAGGCTATAACCAAACAACATAGCCACAATAGTCACTCAACAGTGTCTCTCCATTAAAAAAATTAAAAAACCTGATGCTAGTTACAATAAAATACACATGGAAAAAAAGCATTTTTACCAAAAAACCCAAAAACAAGTTAATGGGAAAACATAAAAAAGAACTACACAGAGCTGCACTTAAGAGATCATCTGGGAATGCATATTAACCCCTTCCATGGAGAGGAAAGGTGGAATTATGGAAACAAACCTAATTATGTGTTTGTATTAAATATGAAGCTTTCTGAGAGGCTCTGGTAAAAATTCAGTTTTCCTACAATAGTGGGCTGCTGGAGGTTCCAGTGCTTTTCCAGGTCATGGAGGGGTAGCACGGGACCATCCCTGTGCAAAATAAAAACGTTTAGTCAACTGAGTGGCCTTTTGGTTGAGATCCCAGCAGGTTACTGCAATCCACCTGATGTAAAAATCCAAAGGACATGCTGGTAAGGAAAGTCACAGGAAAGCTCAGCTGATGGGCAGGTCTGAGCTGGTGGCATTCTCTGTCCTGCTGGACTATTTCTGTCACCACACATCTCCAGCACCAGGGTTTCTGGAGCCAGCAATCCACAAACCACCCTTGAGCTGCTGACACAGGCAACAAAAATGTCCTCAGCCTACCTGGAATTGGTTCATGCACTTCAGCAGTGACTACAAATCAGGTCCCTGTGGCTAAAACAAAACTAATCTTGGTCTGAATCAGTAAAAAGTCTCTAAACAGCCACCAGACAAAGGGGTGCCTGGAGAGAACTAACCTCTGCATCCAGATTTCCTTCATAAAGGGCTTTGGCTCACCCAAGGGCAATACTTCTAAGGCTGCTCAGACCTGGAACGTGTTGGCTGCATCAGCAGTGAACACTGGCCACTGAATTTTGGGGCTTGGCTTGCTCTAGGTCCAATAGAAATTTTTTTTTCCCTCTTTTCATCTTTTCATACAAATATACAAAGAGTGTAAAAAAATTTAAAAAGTGAACTTTGCTGATTAAATGACAGACAAAGTTCCTGCACATTCAGAGATGGGCAGTGTGAGGCCCTCCAGGCAGGAGCCTGGCAGAGCTCCCATCAGGGAGGACGGCTTTAACCAAGCTGGGTCAGTGAAAGAGCAGGGGGACCGAAGGCATGAGCAAGTCATTTCAAACCACCTCGATCCTCCCCATGATCTCAACTCTTCCTCTGGAAAGCACATGGAAGCCCCTCTTGCCCACTCTAAGTCCTTCTGGAAATAGTCAAAAATTTGTTATCACCTAAATAGAAAAGAGGAGAAACACAGACTCTTTGCAAATGGCCCTTTGATCTGTATTAAAAACAGCTCTCAAAGTTCATCAAGAGTTAGAATTAGTGGGGCACGGGTGAGGGGCAGTTTAGATACGGGATGTAAAATATTAAAAAGTGCTCTGCAACTAATTTTCTGTTTTCATGTGTGCATGTGTGTGTGTGTGCACGTCCCTACACGTGCACAGCCACGCCCATCCACACACATATATACATATATATATATACACATACATATATATGTACGTATGTATAAAGTTAAAAAGTTCTATAGGATATGATCAGAACGAGTGTCCTTGGGAGGTCACGACTGCAGAGAGTGGGGCCTGTTGGGGTGGCAGATGGGGCACTCGCCCTCCTCAGCGCACGTCTCGCACAGCACCGCGTGTTGGCACGGTAACACCACCCGGTTCTCCTCCTGACACTTAAGGCATTTCACTGACTGCATCTGAAATACCGCCTGCAAGAGAGGGGACAGGGCACAGCGTCAGCATCACGCACACGGCCAAGGGCCTGGGGAAGGGCAGGGAGGGCTTGCAGCTGTCTACCCTGTTATCTCCTGAAGCAAAAGGAAAGCAGCACAGTGTGATGCCTTTCAGGACCGTTAGGATCAACAGAGCAGCTTTGATTGATTTACGCTCTGTACTTCAGGCACAAAGAAGATGGAGTTATCTTCCTGTGAGCCAGCTAGAGCTCACTTTGATTACATCTACCTGGAAGTGCTCTGACAGGCTTCTGATTTCAGAAAAGGGAAAAAGCTGTGACCTGTAGGAGCAGAGAGGGCAGAGCCCTGCCCTGCCAGGCCCTGGCACTCACCTTGTCCACTTTCTCCAGGTTTGCCCGCAGCTGTTTCTGCAGGGTGTAGAGCGACGAGAGCGAGAGCGTCTCCAGGTCAGAGAAGGAGCGCAGGAACTGCGGGTCCTGCCCGGTGTGGATCCTCTCCAGCTCCTCCTGCAGTTTCTTCACTTGCAGCTCCAAGGCTTCCCTCTGCTCCCGGGCCAGTTCACATTCCATGTTAGCTGTGTTGGCGCGATCATTTGCTTCCTCTGCCTCCTTTTTCCAAGCATCACAAGCCTGCAAGTCCCAACAAAGAGGGTAAAAGAAGCAGTCTGAAAACTTGGTCTGTCTCCAAAGAGAAACCCAGGCAAAACTATCAATTTCCATACCCTCCTCACACCAGTTCTGACCAATCTGGCCTGTTCCCAAATTCTGAAACACGTTTGGAGCCTTACTTCAAGGCACTGCTTGTTCCATATACCCCATCTGCTTGGGCTGTGGTTCTACTCATCTGGCTCACAGTGTTCAGGGGATGAACTCTGCATACTGATAAATTATCGTGGATCAAAGGTCTGAGAGACTGTCAAACACTTCAGGGCATCTGTTTGGCCTTGCAATTCCAGCACCTGAACGCACCAGGCCAAAGTGATTTGGTGATTTCCAAGGGAGAGGAAAGAATGCTGAGCACCTGTAAAACCTACAGCTCTGTCCATCACCTCCATGGCCAGAAAGAGCCTGTTGAAAGGCTGACACCCTCTATTCCTTTACACTCCCTAATCCCAGGATTTGCCCAAGTACCTGCTTGGCTTGTTTCCAAGACTCTTCCCACTGCTTTATTGTGCCGTTGGCCTCATCCAGTTCTTGTCGTAGCCGTGCCATCTCCGCAGCACCTGGACCTGACAGAAATGCAGGTGAGGTACTGGGCGAAAAACTCCCCGAAGCAAAGTGTTCCCATATGCTGCTGTTCATCCCATTTAAACCTGTTTCACAGGGAAATAGAGAGGGTTATGTCACAGGTGCTGGCAATTTCCCCATTTCCTCCCTAACCCTGTGAAATCCAGGATTCAAAAATGTGCAAATAGGATAAAAGGTTCATCTTAAGAATCAGTTTCATCCCCCTGTGCCCAGAGTTCATCACAGAGGGACTTTATAGGGAAATTTCACACACTCATCTTTAGTGATGCAGGGAGGAACCATGACACTGAGTGGAAGCAACTCTTGAATCAGGCTGTTTTTAGAAGCATCACTTTTACAGCAAAGCTGACTGTCAGCTTGAATGCCCCTTCTTTCAGGGGAACCCCTGACCTGCTTCTACCTCTCAATTTTCAGTGCATCACAGCCACCTGAGTTGGTTCACAAAGCCCAGGTGGTGCTTCCTCCCACCCTACACCCTAAGAAATCTCTGCTTTTGTCTCCTCAGTGTGGGGCTTAGAAAAGGAATCTCACTTCCAAACAGTGACACAAAAATGCTCCAAGTCATTACTGCTTCTATACACAAGGAACAGAACTGGAAAATCCTGTTTATAAACAAGTAGAGACAATAGTATCTGTATCTGCTCTGTCCTCTGCAGAGTTCTAGCACTGAGCTAGTGACCAGCATCAAAGAAAACTAATTAGCCATTTCCCTATTTTAGCTTGTTCAAATAAACTGTCTTTTCAGGAAGAAATTCAAGGCTTAGGAGACAAAGGAGCAGAATATCAGTTGCAGACAAAACTGGCTATTTTTCTAGAGTCCAATGTTCATACTCTTTCAATAACTTTCACTTAAAATAGGTACCCACACTTTGCATTCAGGGAAAAACTAGTAGGAAAAGGTAATATTGAGACAGAGTGTGGACTCTGACCCACACAGTTTGCTCCAATTTGATGTGGGAGTAATTTTCATGCAGTGGTGCTCACCAGTGGCAGGGAATATTCCTAAATCGAGATGCAATTGATAATTCTGATCTCATAGCAGCTAAACTGTGCCTGCAAGTGAACCCTGGAATCAAGAGCCTCTCACTGAGGTCTATCCCAGCACCACTGACTTCCCAGCCAAGACACAAATAGTGACAAAATTGTCTTCACCAAGGGCTTAGGCACATGAACTCATTCAGCAAAGCAGCAAGGGATCTTTGCTGGCTCAGGCCACTTACCACAGATCCATTTCAGCTGCTCTGAAGGGTGCTCAGTTGAAAGCAAGAAGTTTTAATGGAATCCCAACTCACATTTTATTTTTTAAACCCGAGTTTTCTTGAATGGGAATCCAGCATTAGGCAGAATGCTGGCAAGCCACAAATTCTGCCACAGTGCTGACCAGGTTGATCTTGTAATTTGTTTTAACTCCCTCTTTCCATCTCCTGTTCTCATTTTGCATTGGAAGTATCAAGCCCCTTTGGGCAGGAAAGCCTTCTCTGCACATTTTGCACCTAGCACAGTGGAAACCAGCCCAGAACTAGGTATTTTTAACTCAATTTCAATACAAATAAGTGATAATTACACACTTGACATGTTATGTGCATTCACTAAGTTAAATGGAACAGATGATTGCCAACTGCTAAGATACTATTTAAATGTCTTCTCAAAATCCCAGCAAAGGATTTGTTATGTTTATGGGAAAATATATTTTATAAATAAATTATTTAAATGCATTTGTGAATTTCCCACAATTTTTGGCTTTTTATTTGTATAAATACACAGTCAAGATAAGCATAATTCATTCTTCTGAAACAGCAATTTTTTCTTTCCTTACAAAAACTGGGACAAACAGCCAGCCTCAACCTAATTAAGAGCAGAGATGGCCTCTGATGTCTTTTATTACAGTAATTATAAAAGCTGTTAAAGCCAAACAAGCAGCAATGGCAAGCATGGAAGCATGGGCCTGGGCTGTGCAAACAAGGGATGCAGTTACACAGATAAGTGCATGCAGAAAGAGCTTACACAAGCATATAATCGTTTTATTAGGTTAAGCTGAATAGTAAAGATTAAAGCGTATCTCAGATTTTAAGAGGCATTTATGTCTAGCATCAATAGAGAGAATTAATATTTACTGTTACAAACAGAAATGAGCAGAACTGGTGTCCCTGTAGCCTGGAGGCCAAACAGTTTTATTTCTCAAGGTAATCCCGTGTCTTGATAATAAAACAGATGTGTCTGCTAAATTCCCTCTTCTTCCTGATACAGCTGAAGCTCCAAAGTAATTTCTCTTTCTTCAGTCCCTCATGCAGGAGAAAGACCCTCGAGGAGGGGAAGGAGCAAAGGGGAAAAAACTGAAACACTGACTTTTTGGAAAGTCCACACTGCAGAACTGGTGCAGAGTGTCAAACAGAAGAAAAAATTCCAGCGGCCCAGGCCTGCTCTAGAGCTCCCAGAAGCAAATCTGGCCCACAAGCAGTCCCAAGGGCAAACTGCAATCTAAACTGAACTGAAGACCCAGCTCTGAGTTTTACATGAAATCTCAGCAAAGCACTGTTTTGCTGGTGCTGGAAAAGACAGAGCTCTTTTCCCTGAAAGGCATCATCAGAGCAAGGCAATTAACCTATGTGCCCCTTTTTCCCAGCCAGAAACAAGGGAAGAAGAAGGAATTGCTGCCTTGTTCATGAGGTATTAGCTGACTTTTGGTGAAACAGCTTTCAGTCCCGTTGCTGTTCTCATGGGAAGAAGAGATACATGGCAGCAGTGAAGTAACACATTGAAATTAAAGCCAACTGAAAAGAAAATACTTACATGGCACAGACAGGCATGTACATGGGACACACACACTGTGCATTTACCTAATGATCCATGAGAAGCTGATGTCCCCAGGAACGTGTTTTCTGACTGGCTTAAGTGTCCCTGGGGCTGATGGAGGAAATGCGATGAGAGGCTGACCGGTGGAGAAGGAGAGGCGGAGTGAAAGGAGGCAGAGCTTCCAAGGGACCCGGGGATATTTACAGGAGCAGAACTTTGCAGCAAACTCCCACCTGGACAAAGAACACACAGAGAGGATGGCTATGTATGACCATGAGGTGTGGGCACAGGCAGGAGTTCAGAGCAGGAGGTGTCAGGTTCCCTTTCTCCTCCCTGAGCCCCTTGGGATTCCCTCCACTTCTCCTGAGGTTTCATCCCCTCTCAGCCTTTAAGAGGAGCACTGAAGCTGCCATCCCATGACCCACATAGGTTAAAACCCTCCACAATTCAATGGATTACTCTTTCAGTGGCCAAGGAACAAAAGGTTTTCTGAGCAGAGCTCAGTCCCTGTCAGTCTAGAGAAGATGAATTTGGTATCTGGTGAAATACTTTGTCACGAAAAATTCACTTCTGAAACATGTGCCTCTGCCTTTATACTTCCAAACAACCTGTAGTGAGAAGACCACCATGATCTCAACCACTAAAAACCAGTGACTAGCTGTAATTACACATACCTGAGTGCCTGAATCTATCAGTAATAAAAAACCCCAAATAAACAAAAGCCTAATCACAAAAGACATTAACTTCCCTTACACCAGAGGCTGTTCTGCCTGCCACTCATAGATTTAGGGAGATCTCAGCCCTGCTCTGTCCTCATCTACGTCCCTCCTTAGAAGGTCACCAGGTAACACCCAGGCCTGATGTGAAGAGAGGGAGAAGGGGAGGATCCCTAAGGCACTGCAGGTGGGGAGCAGCAGCAGCAGGGCTGGCAGCAGTCAGGGACAGTAAACCTCCAACAGGCTCTAATCTTTGGCAGGGAAGTGGAAGTGATATTCTTTCCACGGGTCCTTTCCTACCTCAATACAGCTCCAGGCAGTGCAGTTCCCTTGGAAACCTTCAGACAACCAGTTAGCTCCTGCTCAAACAGCTGCTTTACACAGCAAGGGTAGCCAGAAACTACAACCACTTCCAAAAAAGTTACGAGACATTTCTTTTTTCCCTGGACACCCATCAGAGACAGGTAGAAGAGGCCTTAGCCTACCTCCATGTATCAAAATGAGACAGACATTACAGGAACCAAATCAGCAGACCATGATGACACTCTGACAGATGGATGGCATTACCAGGTCAGTGAGTTTCCTGTTACAGCTAGGGAGAGTTTGCTGCTTAAGATGCAAATTGTTATAATTTGGCCTGATTTGAAATGCATCAGATGCCTTCTGGAGTCCACTTACACATTCAAGAAAAAAAAAAAGAAAAAAGAAAAAAGAAAAAGAAAGAAAAAAAGGAGAAATAAAGAAAAAAGGGGAAAAAAAATCAGGCAAGTCCCATTCAGTCTCAAGAAACATCCCCAAGACAGCTGGGCCCAATGGCAACAGCTCAGCTCTGCTAGTCAGTAAGGGCAAGCTCTCACTTCAAAGATGCTCAGGGGTTGCCAGAGTTTGCTGTAATTGCTGTTTTAACCAATGTAATTTTGGGACTGGTTTTAAAGCTTGGTTGGGCTGGCTCCACTGAGGTGACTGGGCAACACTGCTTGGCAGAAGATAAAGAAAGCTCTGTTGCTTTCATGTACCTATCATGATGCCACTCGTGTGGGGCACTGTGCTGCTGTCAAATGTCTTCTCCAGGGCAGCCACTCCGAATTCATTCAGGTCCAGGTCATCCAAGGCAGACTCTGCCAGACACAGAGGTACCAATTATGTTATAAAGGACCAACAACTTCAAGAGATAGGGTGGCCCAAAGAGCCTACATGCAGAGGAGCCTGTGCTTGCTACCTCTCAGGGCCCTACTCTCCATCCTGCTCTCAGATGGTTTGGCAGAAGTGTCATGGGCAGCTTTTCAGTTCAGGTTCTTTAACCTGATGTGTTTCTTTTTGTCTTAAAAGTATTCCCGAATGGTATATGAAAACAAAAATCTGATTAATTAACAGCAGATCCCATAAGTCTTCCCCAAACTGCTCTTTTAAGTCTGTCCCTTACGTACAGGAACACTGGCTTATGGCATGTCTGGGTCTGGTTTGTGCTTTGTCCCTACTTTCCCGAAAAGCCACTTGGAAAAGAAATACCAGGAGAAGGGAACACTTGAAAAACACCTCTGAGGTTCTCATATTGGGTAAAATAAAGCTTATTAATGCCTGAAACTGTTACATCTATTTGAACATGCCTCATCACTAATGATGATCAATATAATTCCATCCCACACATGCCCACTCATTTCTATTATTATTTTTAACAAATTAGTGAGATCACCTCAGAAATGTTACATTTAATTAAAAAAAGGGGAAAAAAAAGAAAAAAAAGGAAGAAGAAAAACAGGTGACCAAAAAGCCTGTGCCTATCTAAGAGTGACTCCACTCTCTGGACTCTCCTGTTGCCCTTTCTCTTACAGCCTCTGTCCTACACTCTACAAAGGGCAAAGTCCTTACAATCTACCTGGTGGTAGCTCTGGCTATAAAATTGTCATTTAGAACTGAGGGGTTGTAACTGTGGAAAATGCCCCTGTGATTTCCTGCCTAGTCCAAGACCTCTTTGTCACTTTGACAAAGCTAAAACTAAGGCCCTTTTACACCATGGACATTCTGAGTGAGTGGCTCAGAGGCCTTCAGTTGGTCCCGTGGGTGAATTTCATCCAAAATGACCTGCAGGAAACATCAGATGTGTCACAGTCACAGAACAAGCTTCAGGAATCTGCCAGCACTGACAGACACGGAAAACTGGAGGTCACTGGAACACCCATGTTATTCCAAGTCTCATACCTGGAGATCCATGGCTGAGGAAGCCCTATTTTCATAAGTGAAAAAGGCAAAGTTACCTATGACAGACTCAACGGTGTCACTGGTTGGATAGAAGGGAAGGGCATTGGCATTCATGCCTGGAATGCTGCTGGTGCCGGCGGGGCTCGGGGGGGTTGCAGCCAGACTGGAGGTGATACTAGAGGAGATGCTGGATGTCAGTGGGCTCCCCACTGGGAGAATGCCCAGGATGTCCTGAAACAAGAGAGTGGAAAGCGAAAGAAGTAGGAAATAAAACAACTTTATAGAACAACCCCTTCAGAAACGTGCAGGAAGGAGCCAAATGCCAGCAGCAAACCTGTTTCCTGCCTGCTTCCAACCTGACAGATGGCTACTGCTACCACTGGGCTGGGGGTGGGGAGAGATTAACAGCTTTTCTTTAATTTCTGTCGACTGTTCTCCATTCTATGTCCCTCCCCCCTCCCCAGTATTCTAAACATCTTTCAGGCTGCCCCAGAATTAACTCCTGTGACCCACAGGTTGCATGCAATCACAGCCATGGGCCACACAATCACTCACTCAGACTTAGTTCAGCACACGACTTAGAACCTGATATTAAATTCCCTTTGCCAAATCCTTGAACTTAGATGACTCCTGAGATCCATTCCAGCTCAATTTTCTGTAATTTGAAGACTCTCTCCTGCACAGTCCAGCCCTATGAATCTACCCTGAATTCACTCAGGTCTAACTACTCACAAATAACACCTCCAGCAAATCACCCCATCTTCATAAAGTAATCCCTCCAGCTGTGCACCCCTAATGGTGTCTGGACTGTTAGTTACTCCCTGCAGAGCTGTCTGGATCCACAGATTTCTCTGTGGTACTGGAAGCCCTGAGCTGGGTTCAGAGCCCTGCCAGCAGTTCCGTACCTGTTTGGGCTGTAACAAAGGTTGCTCCTGGCTCCTGTGTTCCAGGGAGTGGGACTTCATTTTTGCTTGCTGCAGTAAAGAAAAAAAAAAAAAAAAAAAAAAAAAAAAAAAAAAAAAAAAAAAAAAAAAAAAAAAAAAAAAAAAAAAGATAAGCAGAGGGGTTATTTAGCAAAATCAAAAATGGCTGGCTGCTGGCTTTGGAGAGGCCATGGGAAACACAGTCCACTCCTCTCTTGGGCTGCTCAAGACACTGGAGAATTTGAGGAGAGGAAAAGCACAGCAAACTGAAAACATTTCAAGAAATTTGCTTTCTGTATAGCAAGACATCACTCCTAGAGTTATGCAGAGACTTGTCACAGTGACACTTGCCTTTAATGCTGCTGTAAGACCCCTGCTAGCACAAAGCACATCCTAAGAACCAAGATCAAAACCAAATTATTTTGCCTTGCTATAACTAACTCATCAGCCCTACTGCATCTAACACCCAGAAAGGGCCAGAAATGGTGGGAGGCACACTGCATTAAATTATGCAAATATTTTTCAGTTTGGGGATAATAAAAGTATGTAGATTATGTTTTTCCTCAAACTTTTCCAGCTCCCAGCTAGGATTGCGAAGTAAAACACAGTGATAACTAACCAATTTTCAAAGCAACATCACCAAATTAACTTTACAAAAAATCCTCCCCTCATCCATTAACATAAGAGCTCAAAGGTAGAAAACCTAAGTGAGGCCAAGGCTGTCTGGAACTGCAAAACTGCATGAATGCCAATACACATTTGGAATCCCACTATCCAGGCTAAAAAATCAGCTTAAGGTCCTTCCTGTATTATATCTTTAATGAGTATCAACTCTCTTGCCTTGCAACATCAGTCAGTTCTGCTGGGATTCAGCTGGGAAGTGGCCTCAGGAGCCTGTCAGTCTGTCTGCAGGCCTTGCTCCCTTCCTCCCATGCTGTGACATGGCACAGGGAGATCAATCCCACCCTCTGGGCACAGAGAGGCAGCAAAAAGGTGATGGGAATCAACCCTGCTTGTTTACTCACTCCCCAACCGCCCCAGTGTGAAACACAGACACATTCCAGCCATAAAGCAAGCGTGATTTTTATCCCAAATCCAGGCAGGCAGCATCTCTGCAGGAAACTGAGGCATGATGTGCAACAGCACATGAGGCACCACCCTGAGCTGAAGTGATACCCCTTGACTTCTTGGCTGAACAGTCTCATGACAAAGATAAATGAGTGCTGGAGAGGGGTGATGTAACCAGACAGGCAAAAGAGCAGTGCAAGAATCCCTCCCTTGGTTTTACTTCATTAAATCATTTTCTCTGCTCAGCTCTATGCCCGTGGGCAGACAGAGAGGTCAAAGCCTGGCAGACAGGCAGCTGGGAGATGGACACAAAGATCCTTCTGCAGAGTTCTCTCACATTTTCCTGAACATGTTCATGACACAGGAGCCCATGATGGGCTGGCTGTCCTCTGTGTGTGAGAGCTGTGCTCTGTCAGTGTCTGATAAGGCTGCTGCTGCATTACCCAGCCCTGCCCTGTCTGACACTCAGCTGAACACAAAATGTGCTATCTCAGACGTCAGCAGCTGAGGGGAGGGCACACACGCAGCCATGCCCCCACTGAGAGGCTTCCTGCCAGCATGGGGAGCTGGCTCTGCTGCAGTTAAGCCTTGCTCAGAGGGCTTTTTTTTTTCTTTGATGAGAAAAGTGAACATATTTCCAAGTTAGCCCCAATTCCCAATGCCTGGAAGTCACACAACACAAGGGAAAAACAGAGCAAGCAAAATGTCACCATTAAGCCAGTCTCCTTTAGCTCTGAATAACATTAGAAAGGGCACACATCGAGACAAACATTCAAAGGACAGGCTGAAATTCTCCAGCTCACTCTGTTGCAGTCAGGGAAGAGAACAAGGGACATAAATTTTGAGTGAAACTAAATGTTTTCTGACCAGCATGGAACAAACCTACTGTGCTGTGTGTCAAGACTTGGGAACACCTCCTGGTCGTGGCATTCAAGTCTTTCCAGTGCAGCCAGCATTTTTCCAGCTTGCTAAATCTTTTGGGACTTGGGTAAAGTATTTTTAGCTTTAACTGCTGGCTCAGGCTTACCATAAACTATGTGGAATCTATTAAGACTGAAGGTGTGTTTTTCATTCTAATAAGTGAGAAAATATTTGTACCAATTCTACAGGGGAAAAATGACAAGGCCATTGCAGAACTGAGCCAGAGTGTCTCTGACGTTTTCACACAGGAGCTGACAAAGTTAAATGCCTCATTATTGATCTAATTTGCAGGGTATTTGAGAATCTCTGGTGCCCACTGCAGCCAAAGGGAATTACAGTAGAAATTTAAAAGTAAGTAATTATAGATTAAAGTAAAATTAAATCAGGACACTTATGAGACACCTAATCTTGTCTGTAGAAGCCTAGCATAAGGCAACTGTGATTACTTCTGTCTATACCTTAATAGCTATTTATTCCTATTTAACACAGGTTTTGCTTAATTAAAGCCACATAATTGAGCAGTTACATGAATATAGTAACTTTGTAGCACAGATCTGACTTCAGATACAAATGCTCATCATCTGGTCCTCCTTTTAGAAGTCCTATTCATGCTCTATCCCCTTTCTCCTTGGCTTAGGCTTGCTGCCCGTTTTCTCCAAAGCAGGGCCTCCTTGGCACCCTGCCTCTGCTGGCAGCAGACAGGGGTTCTCTCAGTCCTTCAGCTCTGGGTTCACTCCTCCTTTGCAGCAGAGGCCACAGAGAACGAGGACATGTTTTTCCTTTTGTTTCTAAACAACTGTTACAAGCTGCTGTGCCTGCAAGAAGTGCCAAGATCACAGCATGCTCTGCTCTTTACCCCCAAAGATGTGTTGCATCAATTTGCAGTTTCCAAAGGCACATCCCCCTTAGGCCAGACAAAGGGAGCATTGATAAGAGAGCACACATGCATATAGCTTAATCTGGATTTGTCACTGCATCATTTTAATTAGACTAAACAGTGCTCAAGACTGGCCCTACTGCAAAGCTTGGCCATATTTTCCCAAAGCCATAAAAATAAATAAAACCCATGGAGTCTGCTTCTAAATTCAACTATTTTATGCAAGACCTTGTCTGGACAGGATATTTCCACAGTTTTCTCACAGCAGTACAGGCTCATTAAGACTGACTTCTTTAATGTCACAGACCAAAGTGAAAACAGTCAGGCTGAAAGCAGCACTTCTCGTCCTCTCTGTTCTCAGGCAACACAGACCTGGTATTCTTACTCCTTTTTATACTCTTGTCCAAAAGAACTTGTAGGAGATATTTGCGGGCACCTCCTCATAGAAGTAGCTATTCCCCTCCCCCTAAATCAAGATAAAATTACCAACCCAGTGAGAAATAAAAACTGAACTAAAAACCCAAGCTCTGGGTTAGGCTCAGGTTGGAAGGGGTGGTACAGAGAATCTATTAATTTTAACACCAAGAAAGGAAATTCACAGCAAGAAACTGACTGTGAAAAAGCTCACGTGTGGCAAAAGAGATGGAAGAGATTGTTCCAGGCCTAGGTAGCAGCATGAATAAGTCATATTACCAGGAACAAGAAGGAGGGAGCAGCAAGGCAAGACTGGGATATCCAAAAGGGATAAGAGGGAAAGTCATTAAGAGATGTGGGCTGGGTAATATTCAGAGGGTTCTTCAAATAAGAATGAGGAATTCTAATTTAATACAGAAGCCACAGGAGAGAGTCAAGGATCAGAATGATACAGCCACAGAAACAAGAGACAACTAACATGACATCTTTAATACATCAGAGGAATGGTGAACAGAGGACAAACCAAGTCATGGAGACCAAGGTAAGAGTTTGGAGTGGAAAGACAGAAGGAAGGATGAGTTTCCATGAGACAATACAGCAAAAGACAGCAACTCCTGGCAAGGACCTAAACATGGAAAAAGAAAGAGCAAGAAGTGATGTGGGTCAACACAAGACAGAAGTTGAGAGGGGTTAGGAAAACAAGCAGCAGCTTGACTTCTAGAAACTGGGTGTGTGATGGCAGCAAGGGAGACAAGACCAGATGTGAGATGAAAGAGGCTAGAAGGGAGACTGAAAGCAAGAGCAGAGATCCAGAAACTGCTCATATGAGAACAGTGCTTTCCACTTTTGTTCCATCAGAAACAAAACCCCATTCAAGCTAGACTGGGCAATTTCTTATTGTTTTTCATCCCCCCCAATTCTTCCAGCCAATATTCCCCACTAACCTGGCATTTGAAACTCTTCAAATACTCGGCCCCAACCTGATCTTCTCGCTCAAACCCCGGTGCTTTCTTGTAGCTGCCAGCTGCTGTGACTGAGTCTGGAGGAAAACCAATGGTCTCCAAGCTGTGGGGCTTCCCAATGGCACCAGGAGGAGACCCACATATATTAGATGGGCTTCCAAGACTGCTGTTCCTACAAAGAATCTAACAGAGGGAACAAGTGTCAGGAAAGTAGAGCCAGACAGCAGGAACTGCTCAAAGAGAGGCATCCATGGAAGTGCTCAATCACGTCACTGTTTGTAGATCGATTACACTGACAGCCAACACAACCATACAAGCTTCCACTAAACACTCATTAAAAAAACAGGAAAAAGCTCCACTGAATTTACACAGTCCCACAATCATGGTTTCATTGTTGTTACTTTGGAGTGCAGTCTTGGAAAATCTAACCTACAACTCTAGTGACATTTATTCTTTCTGAGGCCTCAGAGGTGACTGATCAGGTTCCCAACATGACCACAACACTCTTCCCTTTCCTTAGGCTACAGTGGCTCCTGTCTGACTCTGGGTAGTGTTGTGGAACCTGGAAAGGTGCTGTGGCAGTCACAACAATCAGGCATATCTGAGCTATATGTAATATGCTGTTTTTTGCTTTCCAGTTGGAAATCTCCAGGATTTAATGCAGACACAAGTCAGGCAGGTATCAACAGCTGCATTAAATAAAAACCCAATGATTTCCAACACTTCCATTTTTTGGACTAATACCAGGGATCACAATCACATGCAACAAGGCTAGTTTTGCACTGTAGATGAAGCCAGAGACAGCAGCAAAGGAAGTTGAGTTTTAGAGAATGTGTCCATCTGGATGAACACAGATATCCCATTTCTCTGGGACAAGGAATTATTTGCCTCCACTGGCAAGCACGACTGTGCTTCAGACATCACAGATTCCAATGTGGCACAGTCTGGGCTGGCATTAGGTAAAAAAAAAGGAGCAGCCTACAGTGTTTTTATTTTATTTTTATACAGACATTCTGCTGTCCACGCTTCCCTACAGTCACAAAGATAACTACTCACTGTGGTGGAGGTGGGGCTAGTTGGCAGAGTTCCTGATTTATTCCACACCTACAGTACAAATACAAAACAGAACAGGCCATGTGAGGCTGGCTGCTACAGGGACCTTTTTCTCTGATTAATTCATCATGTAAAATGATCACCAGCAAAGCCATATTTGTTTGCAAGCTACATGCAGATGCCCTGTGGAGTGATGAAGTCATAGACAGACATGTGCTGCCATTTGGCACATATCCAAGGATTAGGAAAGACTGCTTAAAAGACTAAGAGCTTGAGATAGACAAGACCTAAACAGCCTACAAGTAGGAGATATCTTCAACTGCCCTGCAGTTTTCAGAGAATTTAAATGATACCTTCATAAGATGGAGGCTTTTGGTTTTTATTGCTTTCCAGTGTTATTTAGTAAGAGACAATGTTATGCCCTTTTTCAAGATCTGTTTGGAATTCTACCTGCAATCCAATTCAGGACAGCTATGAACTGCTAGGTTGGCTCAAACACAGCCTCTCTTTTCAAAGAGAGGGAATAAAATAAAGCAGAGGTCCTAGATGAGTTCACCTCAGTCTGTTCTGTTTCAAATGAGTTAAATTCATGTCTTGTACCTTCTCAAAATCTCAGCCAACCATTTGAAAAGGTTACACACTTTATCAAGTGCAGTACAAACAGGAAAGAAGAAAAAAAAAAGAAAAAGCTAAGTAAAATGTGGTCTAGCATTCCATGGGTTTCTAATCTGACTCTGACTATCTGTTCAGCACTTAGACATCATCTTTCTTGTATGGACAACTACCTACCAACAATCTGGGGGCATTACTGAAACATATCCCAGAGTTTAGCTATCTCCAGAAGTACAAGAGGGAGGGAACTAAGGATATCCTATAATGCAACACACAATATGCACAGGCTAAGGCTCTGAGATTACATATGTAAACAAACTCAATTGTAGTTATGTACTTTAGAGGCTGTTGGCTCACAGCCTTTAATTATAGGTCTTGGAAGCTAAGCCCAATATGTACCTCCAAACAGGAAGGAGCTGGACTGCATGTGCGGATGTATTCCACTTTCCTGAAAGTACATCAACAAACCCTGCACAGAAAGGAAGGCCTGGAATTTTTATAGGTGAGAGGACAATACTAAAGCCACTGAATGTATGTGCAAAAAAAAAACAAAACAAAACAAAACAAAACAAAACAAAACAAAACAAAAAAAAAAAAACAAAAAAACAAAAAAACAAAAAAAAAAAAACAAAAAAAAAAAAACAAAAAAAAAAAACCCAAAACCATATCCCTCCAAAAAGCATGGAGCTGAGAACTAGGAGAAAAATCTCATATCCTCTGGGCTTTTGGATACTTTTCTTGGGAGAAAGAACAGACTCAGAGAAACACAGGTTTGCACAGTATGGACAAGGCTACTCCACAGGGCTACATACATTGCTAAGGTCTGGGGCATGTGGACTGGAAGGGCTGACTGGAACAGAGTCCCCAGCTGCTGAGGGCATGTACATCACAGGTGCTGTCTGGGTGGGGCTGGACACGGCTGAGGATTGCTGCAAATCTTCACTGAGTGCTGGCTCTGCAGGAGACAAAGCACAGGAACACCACTCAAAGCTCAGCCATTGCCATGGAGCACAAAACATTCAGCAACAAGAACACACAGATATTCCTGAGAGAAAAAAATACTCCACAAGCACCTACTTATAAATGTAGAAGTACGGAGAAAGCTTATTTGGCCTGTTTGCTTATCTAATATTCCTCACATTTTTACTGTCATCACATACACACTGTGCTGCTCTTTAGCTCATTAATGCTGCTCCAAAATTATCTTCCCTGGATGAATTGTGTGTTATTCATTCAGCTCTCTTGAACTAAGCAGAGTTTCCTTCTTTGCTTGGCACAGAGTTGATGGGTGCATTATAATTAGCTGAGGGAGTTAAAGTTTCCATCTGTGCTCAGTACAAATCATTACAAAAAGTAACCCTGGTTTGGAAGGTAGAGATGCTGTAGGTTTGTAGGATTTACATCTAACACTCAGCATCTTCACAAAAAACTATAGAACTGACACTACATCTATATTTCAATATCCTCAAAATGCTGGTTTCTTGCTATTAATCAGTAAAACTCAGGCTAAGAGTAGATATAATAAATGGACTCCTGTTATTTTAATTGCATTAAGCCTGTCCTTGTTGACCTTGTAGGAAGGACTAAAAGATACAAATCCGTAAGACAGCCCAAGAAATTACCAAGTTGGAATGACCTAAGTGCCACAGGTTGTTCTAAGTAATATAATATCAAGTGTAGCAATCTTATTTGGGGTAGGGCATCCCTAAACAAAAATACTATATTATACCCAAGGAAGTTTGCTAAACACTGTTCGTTTATCAAGATTTCATTTTCTAAAGCTTGCTGGATCCCACTGTGTAGCTGCACTGCTGTGTTTTGAGCCATTACAGCCCACAGCTCCAGCTATAATTACTGCTTGTCAACAAGGCTTCCTATAAGAGGAACAGCACAACCTGTAGGGAATTTACTCTCCTCATTCCTTGTCAAAGGCAGCAATTACTAATTCCCTCATTTACAAAGGATAATCAAATAACAGAGATTTTCTCAAGGCCATGTAATGAGTCAGTATCAGAATGAATCTAGTGAATAACCTGCTCTAATCATTGCAAATTCAGCAGTGAGATTGCAGAGCAGCAACTGAGGAGGAGCCCTAAGACAGGAACTAACCATTATTTATGAATATTAGGACCACCTGCAGGTAGAACTTCCACAACCAAAACTACATCACTAGTTTATAGTTGATTAAAGTGAGGAATGAAATAATGCCCTATAAGTCAGGGAACTATTGAGAAAAGAGGATTTGAGATAAAGCAGTAAAAAAAAAAAAAGCCATATATTTTTCTTCTCCAACCTGATTTAAAGACTTAAACTCTAAGTAAAACTTCATAAAGACTAAAATAGCTTTCTTTTAAAAAATGGATCAATAAATTATCTACAATGGCAATTTTATCTTCAGCTTTTTAAGATATGACACTTGGCAATTTAGCTAGGTACAGTTCATCCATATACAGAAGAGAAGCAGCTTTCTCCACTTCCATCCTCCTGAACTGACACCCAGAGAACTGAGCAGGAGAGAGGGAACAGAGAGAGATCCTTCAAGAGACAGAGCAGTGAGAGCTAAAGGCTGAGTCCTACAGGCCACCTACTGCCTCCAGCTCTGCCAACACCTCCCACATCAGCACAGTTTTACAGAAATCAAAGTTAACCCTTCACAGAAGCTCTGGTTTTGCAGCTCTACATTTAAACTCTCTTGGTCAGAAGCTTTCCATAGCTCAAACATCCAGGAAAGATGAGAGAAGTAGTGCACGTACGTTCTACGTGTGCAAAGGCACAGAAGGGTCCTCGGGGACAGCTGCCAGACTGCTGCATATCATTGCATTTGGTGGATTTGTAGATCTAAGGATGGGAAAAAAAAACAAACAAAACAAAACAAAAAAACACCAAACAGAAATGAACAGAAAATAACAGTGACCACCAGGTACAGAAGTACTATGAAGAAATTTGACAGCAAGGTAGGGACACAGATAAGAGGTGCAAAGGCCAGCAGAGCTCAGGGTGACCATTTCGTGCTTTGCTTCAAAGAAAGGAAAACCCACTATAGCTCTGGAAACACCAAAATATGCCCATGACAGCTAGAGCTCACCCAGAGACCAACCCACCACACACCAGCTCACCCAAAGGTCACCATCTGCCATGAAGTCCCTCAGACTCACTGGAAGCTCCATGGACATTACAAATGGCAAAAGGTAGGAAACAGATGACAGCACAGAAAGTTGCAGCCACGTGTTTGCAAGGAAAATAACAAACCATTGACAAGGACTGTAGCAAATGGATTATTCCCTTTCCCCCCAGTTTGACAGGCGGTGACAATGGTTACTGTGCAGATACGGGCCCCACAAAGCTTTTCAACACTGTAACATGAAGCAGACTACGAAAAGGTCTTAATTACACTTTCTGTAAGGATATTGGAATGCTCTGGGCATGCTCACAGCTAAGAGCTTGGTGGTGTTTAGTGCTATCAACACAAACCACGAACTCTTAGTGAAGGAAAGAGATGCTGTTTGCTCACATGCAGACCCACATTGTGCTTTCCAAAGGACCCCCATACCTGACACTGCTCCCTATACTTGAGTTTTCTCCCACTTTTCTTACCTCCTCCCATACAGTCTATTCTGTCAAGCTGAATTGCAACTTACTCCCAACATGCAGCTTCTCTGTATCCCAGGACCACACTACAAGCAGCCCACATCCTCTCCCACCTGGCACAGTGATATACTTTGTAAGACTGGAATGCTTTTGCTTTTCTAAGTGGAGTGAGGAGGTTCCTGTACCTCTGGATGGAACTGCTGCTCTGTGCGAGTGTGGCAGTACTGGCAGGAGTCTCCATTTTCACACTTACTAGGATCTCCCCACTCGTCCCCGTGCTTCACACTGGGACACGGCGAAGATCTGTGGAAATAAGGAAGCAGGAGAAGGCATCAGACTCACAGGTGTGCTCTGGGTTTTGATTACTTTGGGTAGGTGGAGGGAGGTGATTCTCCCTCTCTTATCCACTCCTGGAGGACTGTATCCAGCTCTGGATCCCCCAACATCAGAAGGACGTGGACCTGCTGGAGCAAGTCCAGAGAGAGCCAAAAAGGTGCTCTGAGGGTCTCTCTGCTCTGAAGCCAGGCTGGGAGCACTGGGGGTGCTCAGCCTGGAGAAGAGAAGGCTCCAGGGAGACTTCAGAGCCTGTCCCAGCACCTAAAGGGGCTCCAGGAGAGCTGGAGAGGGACTTTGGACAAGGGCCTGGATTGCCAGGACAAGGGGGAATGGGTTTAAATGGAAAAAGAATAGGTGTAGGTTAAATAAAAGGGAGTAATTCTTCTCTGTGAGGGTGGTGAGGCCCTGGCACAGGGTGCCCAGAGAAGCTGTGGCTGCCCCTGGATCCCTGGAACTGTTCAAAGCCAGGCTGGATGGGGCTTGAAGCAACCTTGGATACTGGAAGGTGTTCCTGCCCATGGCAGGGGGTGAAACAAGAAGAGCTTTAAGGTCCCTTCCAACCCAAACCATTCTGTGATGTTACAATTCCTCGGTCGGGGGCAGGTTTGGCTCCCCACCCTCAGCTGTATAATCTGCTTGGCTGCTGCTTCCCCAGCCCCCACCCAGCTGCTATTGCATCTCCTCCCCCTTCTTCCAATTTCCCAATGAAAAAAACATGGCTTAATTCTCTGTTTGAAACGAAATACAACTTGAACCAGCATAACAATATTAGCAGCTGATGTGATTAGTGTCAGAGACGCTGGGTCTGGTTTCTGTTTTGGAACTGCACCTTCATAGAAAGCTAAGAAGTTAATTGGCTAATCCTAAAACACATAATACCCTTACAGCAGTATGTTTCCAGGTTTATAGTGTGGCCATGTGGAAAAGAGGCTGAGTCAGGTCACTGGGGAAAAGGCAAGGCCGTTTTCTTTCTCCCAGCCAGGAACAGTTCCTTTTCCCAGATCCGAATTTTTGCCGTGACCTACTTCCCCTGCTCTTTATGCTCTTAACCATTCCCTCAAACAACAGCAGAGGGAAGCAGATAGCAGCACCAGCACAGCCACATCAGCTGGGGTGGGGAAAACACAGAAGTGAGTGGTGAGCAGCAGCAGCAGCAAAGCTTTCCCCTCTTCCCTTCCTGAAGGGCCCAGAGAGGGGCAAAAAGCACATGGCTGCTGCCTGAAGACTGCCCTAGTGGTTCTACTTCTCCTTAAAGCATTGAGATTAACAATCTTTTGATTGCTGCCTGTTTAAATATGGAATTTCAGTGCCAATTCAAAAAATTCTGTTAATGTTGGGGGTGGGGAAGAGAAGCAAGAGCATCCCTGGTATTTTCTCTCCTGGCTTTCTGGTCTGCTCCTATGTTTTTCAAAAAGGAACTAGGGAAAAGCCCCACTGAGACCACAACAAAAGCTCTGTTGTGTTGGAGGAAATGAGGGCCTATAATTTGGATGAAATGCGCTCAGGGAGACACAGCACACTGAAAAATCCAGTGACAGCTGAGTGACAGAACACCCTGGTGCCTCAAAAGCAGAGCCTTTAGCAGCTGGTTAAGAATGCATGTCCAGCTACAGTCTCTCCTCATGATCCCCATCACCAGGCATACACAACAAGCAGCCTGATGATTCTGAATCCTTTACCATGAACACACTGTTGTATGAGTTTGTTTCTAGATGGGGATTAAAACTTTCTTTTGTTTTCTCTTCCCTGCACTACTTTCTAAAACAGAGGTTTGTGTGGTAAGGGAAAACCAGGCACAGGTTCTCTTTGCTATAAAATCAGAGTTGTAACATGATTTAACAATTCATTTATTACAGTACTGGTTACTATATACAGGAAAACTCCTTGTTTAGTTTGTTATCTTTCTGCTAGGAAGAAATAACAGTCCATCATACCTCTCAGTGCATGGCTTGGAGACACCTAAAAACAACTATCTAGTGGTTAAAATCCTGCCTCCTGCACCACAGATTTCCAATATACTGCACCATTCAGCTGGGAAGTACAATACCCAGGATGACAGTACCTGTATTTGTGTTTTCTTGGACTTCGTCTTCTGTCTTTGCTATTGTGGTAGTAGGGACAGGCATAACCCTGGCGACAGAGCCGGGGGGGTTTCTTACACTGCTCTGTCTTGTAGTTTCCCAACACATATGTTGTATCTGCAAAAAAAGCCCTACTGAGTCAAGAGAGACGACCACAATCTCTATTTACTACAGAAAAGTTTAGGACAGGAGCAGGCACTCCACAAAGGCCAAACTTTCCCAGCCCCACAGACCCTCTGTGACACTCACCTTGCCACCTTGGCTCCTCGCTGAGTATCTTCTCTATCATGGCATGGCTGGCAGCGACTGCAGACTGACCCTCAATGCCTCCTTCAGATGTTGTCTGACCATTCTGTAAAGCCTCCATCGCCTGAAGCTCTCTTCAGGGACAGAGGTAAATGAACAAACAGACTGAGCAGAGGAAGAGTCAGATAAATGTGTGTAAAAATTAATATACTGGAGCATTTGCTAAGTGGGTGCATTCAGTCATGCATGTTTTGTCAGAACATATTTAGCTGAACAGCAACTCCAACAAAAATAAGTCTTCATTCCCTGGGAACTCCAGATGCACGGTTTTGACCCCCTCCATCAGTTCCCAAAGTATGATCTCTTCCTCCATTTTGAGAATCCTCCCTGGAGGTTTCTTATATTTGCCTTATTAGGAAGGGATATCTTGCCATCACTTCATTTCAGGCTGAAGCAGTACTGTCCTTCAGTCATCTCACTTTTCACCTGAGTACAGAAATTACCTTTTCCACCATCTCTTTTTCCATTTGGGCACAGAAATGACCCTTTTCCCAGGAGCCCCAGGCTCTACTGACCTGATGTCATACACGGGTGACCGCAGGTCATGGGGCCCATGAGCAAAGGCGCAGTGGACTCCGTTCTTGGTGCAGTTTCCCTTGGAGTCTGTCTCATGGATGCAGATTCCAGTTTTGTAGTAGCGCAAGTGATACCTCCTCTCTGTGTCTCCAGTAGTTCTGTGCAAGAAGGGACACCTGAGGAAGGAAGGAGGGGAGGAACAGACAAGGTTCAGTCACACAGGTGAGGGATTCAACTACCAGAAGACACTTTGCCAAGAGAAGATGCTGCAGTTGACACCACCTTTGCTAACTCTGCCCCTTCTCTTATGCTGTGCCTTCCAACACTTCAGAGACTCCCCCCCAAAACTGTCACTACAACAGATGCAAGAGTTTCCCTCCCTAAAAGAAAACTGGATTATTAATCCAGCAGCACCTTATTATTCAGGACGAGTGGTTGCCAGGGATCTGGAAAAGTGCAAGGATGTGGGACAAGGAAGGACAATTACAAAACTACCATTTTAACTTGTTTTGTTTCCCCTTTTAGGCAGAAAAACAATCTACAACAATCTACATGAGAAATAAAACAGAAATATAACAAAATGAAATGAGTAAAGTTCAGATATTGCAGTATCAAGGTAAAAATATAAATGAGCAAAGGTTCCTAGATGACAATGGCTTTCATTCATTGAGTTTGAACCATGTATCAAGCAGTGATCTAGAAGCCAAAGGCCACAAAAATACCATTTCCAGTTCCTTCCAGATCTCTTCTAGCAAGGAAGAAAGTGTTGAAACTGAAGCCTCAGGCCTGAGGGACTATTCCATTCTATTGTAGTCACAAAAACTTTACTTAAATTAAGTTGAAAAATAAAAAGTTTTGCCAATGAATAGCATTTTTGTATGTTTATATTGGCACCACAAAAGGGAACTGAAATTCCATCTTTTTACAGCACCTCTCTATAAAACACTCTCCATATTTGACCACAGCTTGGCTACATTATTTATCCCACATCTGTCACATGGCTAAAGTTATATTACCAGGTTAACCCCTTAATTGCTGGGGTCTGCCACACACACAGCAGAAAGATTTGAGGTTTTTCCCCAGTTAAATCTGCAGTCATGGGGACAGAACACCCAGAAAACCCAAACTCTTCCTCATGCTGCCTTTTTCTGGGTACCTCTTGGTTTTCTACTGGCTTCTTAAGAGTTCAGAAAGACAAAATAAACTGATACGAGTTAGAAAGCTGAGACAGATAACTCAGGGGGCAGACTGGAGGACAAAGTTCCTCCTCTTTCTTCAGTCTGTGAAAAACTAAGTTACCCTGCTAGTGAGCAAGAGCTGAGAGTCAGGGGCTTAGAGAACAGAGTGTTTCCAAACTCATTTGTCTCATTGAGCTGTTTTTCCCATCTCAGCTTTGCTGAAGATGCTGAAGCTCGTGAGCACAGTGAGTTCCCAAGAGCTGAATTCCCATCTAAGTCACTCTCAGTACTGTCTCTGCAGCAGGCCTGGAGCACACGGGCTGCTATTCCAGATTTTACATCTGGTCTCATGTTACGTATGTGACAAAGCTGCTTTACTGCTGACTTGCCTCATCTCTGCAAGAGCCGGCTGGAACCATCACCTGGCCTGATCCCAAAAGCCTAATGCCTGAAAAGCAGGGTGCAGCGTTTACTCACTCATCTCCTTCGGGGCAGATTCCCGTGGTCTCGTCATACTTGGTGCAGTAAATATCGGGGCTGTAGTTGAAGGTCCCGTCGCGGCGGCGGATGGACCTGCGCCGGCGCTGGTTGACAAAGTGCCAGTGGAAGCAGGTGTAGGGCCGGTGCTGAGTGCACTTGTGCTGCACGAAGAGCGGGCACTGCTCCGTGCGGAACTCCTTCAGGTACCTGCGGGAACCGGGACGTCAGCACCGGGATGCTGGGCAGGGGAGAGATCCAGCCACCCGCAGAGCCCCGAGTGCCCATCACAGAGGTGTCTGCTGTGCTTCCCACACCCTCCCTGCTCCCTATCCCAGGATGGAGGCTGGGAGCTCCGGTGTTTGTAATGGCAAGATATCCATTACACACAGGAATGTAACAAGAGCTGAAATCACTTTCTGTCAGGATCGTTTTGAAGAGGCTTTTCATGAGCTTAGAAAACATTTGTGAGAAAACAGAACTCTTAAGTACCTTTCTATCCCTTTCTAAATCTGTGACCTATCTGGGCAAAACGTGTTTCCTTCCTACATGTTCAATTAAAAAAAAAAAAAACAGAAAAAAAACCAAATAGAATACACTTATTTGAGCCACATTTAAAGCTTCAAGTTACTGAGAAAGAAAGACTTTTAAAAGACTCTTTCATGCCTTATCCTCCTGGTTTAGCTCTTCTGTGTCAGTACATGCTCATTATGAAATAAAAATTAACCAATTTCTCTCTTGCAGTCACATGAATTCAGATCTCAGTCTTGCAAAGTGGGGTAACTATCCTCAAACTCCCACATGTCTATGCTGCTTTAATTTTAATATGTAATTCCCTGAAAGTACACGGCTTCTTTTATCCCGAGAACTAAAGAAGTCACAAGCTTTTATTTGTGACACTAATAACAGTCTCTAAACCCAGATTGTAGAGGATTACAAAATGGTTTAGATCAACATAATGATCTGACTGTGATCTGTGTGTAGGTGCTTACAAAATCCACACTGCTGAAACCCATGGGCTGCCCTGTATTTACAGGGAACATCCAAACAGCTCCAGGAGCTCAGACCCGAATCCCACCAAGTTCAGTCTCAGAGGCACATTCAGGAACAAGGCAGAAAACCTGGAGCATCCTGGTCTCTTATGTTTAGAGGCCAGTGTAAATAGCGAGGACCAAGATTTGTAGGTCAAAAAAAAAAAAAATACAACTATTCTGCTGGAAGCAACAGGGTGATATAACAGCAGATTCGGACTAATTTTAAACTGCGTATGTACTTCGAGGCAACAAAAAGGAGTGCAGGAATTCATTCCCATGTCAGACAGTCTTTATCTCCTGTTTCTAAATAAATGGAAAGATGTCTGATGCCCAAAGAGGTATTTACAGATAGTATCACAGTGCTAGGCTCATTCTGAAAGCAACATCTGTAAATAAAGCCTGCTTTCCTCTTTACCCCAGCCGAGGAGAAAGCCTCAGGAAAATGTACAGATTTAACCAAAGTGGTTTCATTTGTTTGCTATGAAGAGACAGTATCAGTGGCAAGAGCTTTCCTACATTGGATTTTGCAAGCATGAAAGGATAAAAGCTCTTCCTCTTCTTCAACCTCTAAATACGTGAGATTTGCAGGTTCCACTGCCTGGGATCTGCGAACACCCGGGGCTGGAAGCCTCTGCAGCCCTTCTCTACCCAAGCCCACCTGTCCCCTGCAATCCAGAGTGGCTGGAACAGTATCTGCACTGGGGGTCAAGGTTTAACAGCAGAAAAATGAGAGTCAGCTGCAGAACCAGGTCTGCTTGGTGTAGGTGAGGGCTAACAACATCACTTTGCTCCTTTTCCCGTTTGAAAATCCATCTCTATTCAAGCGGAGATTCCTATTTCAGCCACAACAGTAATTAATCTGGAAACTGAAAGCTGTAGTCAATTAATCCATTCTCAAAAAGCTTTCTAAGTTGTCGGACCAAGTAGTTGTAGAAGGTAGAATTCCAGGGATTATTTTATCAGCGCACTAGGAAGACTTGGAACAAAAGTGACTGTAACAACATTTTGGTTAGAAAGTGAATTAAGTAACCTTAAGCAGGACGATGCTGTCCACAGATGATACAATCACCAACCAGTCGTTTCCACTTACACACCTCCACGTACACCTTAGGGACACGAGATTTGTGTTACTCCCATTTTACACATGGACAAACGGCAACACTGCTGGCTCCGAGCCCCACGTATCACACAGCAACCGGAATCCCAGAGACAAACTGAGAGCATTTTAACTCCTCCATCCTCACCCGCTGCTGGGCTTAAGTTCAAGAACAGCATCCTGAACCTCCTCAGTGCCCTGGAAAATAAGGGGAGATACCAGGTTTACACAACCTGGGTATTGAGCCCAGCACTCCACACTTGTGATAGGCCCAAATGAAACACTTAAAAATCTGAGAGTTTAACAACTCCACAATCAGCTGATCTGAAGCTGCTTCCCTTCAGCAGAGAAGTTTAAAAATCTACACACTGACTAGGGATTTCAGTCTCTAGTGTCTCAATTGTTGCTGAAGAGTATTTGAAAATTAATTGCATTTCATGATTGGCTAAACTCCCTGGAGAAACATTTATTGTAATGTTAATGAGAGATAATTACATAAGTAAATGGTTCACCTGGAAAGTGTTTAACACCTAACTTGCTTCATCAGAAAGTCGTTCTTTAATGGTCTCTATTAAATAAGTGATGTCTCACTCTTAATTTCAAAGCAAGACCTGCAAACAGGTACCACTGAGCATTAACTGTGCACAGTCACCTCTGCAACAGATCCGACTGAGGGAAGGAGAGTTGTCACATTAACTCAGTCATTTCAAGCCTTTCAATAACTGCTTTGGGTTTTCCTTTTTTCCAAGCCACTACAACGTTTTAAATCACCCTCCTCCACAATAGCTTGAATGGTGAATTGCCTTGCAGCCCTTTATTTTCTTGATCCATGAAGTGAGTTTTGGCTCCTCTGGGAGAACACAGACCACTCAACCAGCCACTTAGTATTGAAATATATAAAAGGCCTCTAAAACCACGTGTTTTTTGGAAACACAGAGAGGATACAGAGCCTGCACCACCACAGTGTGATGTCTCACAAATCAGAAAGCCATTAATATTTCAGGAGCCTCTTTGCAAAGGCTCTAAACAAAACACAGAGAACACTGTCATGACAGATCCTTCTGGTGTCAATGGTCTCCGTAGTTTGTTTTTTTTTTCCCAGAACAGATGAAAAAATGAATTTCAGAATGACCCTCAAAGCTGAAAACACATTGATGACTGGTACACATTTCACAGCATGTCAGCCAAACACTGTGTCTGTACAGGAACAGGAAATCCAGCAACGTTAACTTGCATTTCTCAACTCCTCTCAGGAAACTGTACAGCCCTCACTTGAGGGGCAGAAGAATTATTACCCCTATTTTATACTGGAGCTACTTCCATATTTCTTTTTAAAAAAAAAAAAAAAAGTAAGTATATGGTGTATTTTCATAACCATGTAATTTTTAAAAAGTGGAAACTACACAGCACTGTCTTCTGATACAACATTAACATCAACAGCAACACCCATATTCCTGGAGGAAATGTTACCATTTATGAGCCCTAGTAAACAAGATGAATGCAATTCTAAACAAATAGGACAAGAACAATGCAGCTCAAAGTCCCCAGGCTGAGCTGAACTTTCTGTCAAACAGGATGGACACTGCTGGAAATGTTAAGTTTTTTTCCCTAGGAAGACAAGAGGAGAGGTTCTTGGAGTAGTTTTAGGAACTCCCAGAGACCAACAGGAGCAGCAAAGCATTAGAAAAACCTCAATGCAACTTTTCTGAAATTCTACTTCCTCTGGGATGAGGGAAGGGGCAGTGATTATTCTGCAATTATTTACATAGTGGGGAGGTGCTCACTGTCTTTAATTGCCAGTAGCAGCTCGAGTCTCCAGGGCAGGGTAGCAAGTGTTTACCTCTGCAGCTTGGAATTGCAGGAGTTCCCCCTCTGCCCTGGAGGGAACCTGGAGCAGGAACCTGCTCTGGGAGCTGCAGGGAAAAAGATGGGTGGAGTGGGGGAAGAAGAAAAAAATTCAAACCTAGAAAAAAGGAGGAAAAGAACCAAAGCGAGAACCCAAGAAGAATTTTTTACGTAGAAGTTTCATTTTTATCCTCCACAATTGCAACTGTGTGCTGGTCCCCTCCTTGCCACCTAGTGCAGAGATCTGCTTTTCTGCAGCTTTTCTGGTTCACACTGGTGTGCTCAAGCGGCTCGGGATGAGAGGATTCCTGCATCCATCCTGCTTCCAGGGCTGCAGCTTCTTGTCAAACTTGACCCAAGTCACACATGCAGTGGAGTGAGCTCAATTCAGGAAAATGTGCTGGTAATGCACAGCTAAGCTCCAAATTCCTCATAAAAGCCTTAACCCAAAGCTCCCAGAAATCACTGGAAGATGCACACTGATGCCAAGACAGCCTCTGCTTTGTAACAGAGGGATTAGAAAGACTGGGGAGAGAAACAATACCAAGGAGCAAGGAAATGAAAAGATTAAAACCAACTCCACAAAACTCTTGTGGCTTCTGTGATGCAAAGCCAGGCTCTGCTTTACTTCCAACACCCCTCGCACTGTTTGACATCTTTATGTAGGTCCCAAGACGAGCTCCTCTCCTTTGCAGCCCTTCTTGCTCTTCCAGATCAACCCTCTTTCTGCCAAAATTCCTCCTGGGCCCAAAGAGAGGCTCACAAACAGGACCTGAACCTTCTGCAGCAGAATGACACCAGAGAGAAAACCATGAGATAATATAACCATTACAGTCTGGCTAATCCAGGCTAGGACACGGTCTGCAAATGTAGGGCAACAGTGAGATCTAACACCACCATCACCTACATTCCACACACGGGTGGGGGTGTGTTTACACCCCTGAAACTGTGCTGTGGCACCTGGAGAAAGGCCTCTGCCGAGAGGCTGTGGCAGCACTGCTGGTCTGGTGTCACACCAGTGTAAACATGGAGCAGCTTTTACACCAGGTCCTCACTCAGGGCATGGCCACCGTTCCTGGGGCTCGCTCCGATCCCACAGCTGCTCCTGGGTCACAGCAAACCAGCCCAGAGAAGGCAGCCCAGGCCTGGGATGTTCCTGTGAAATCTGGTGTGGGCACTTCACTTTGTTATTAGCATCAGTATTAGAAATTAATACAGTTCAGGGCTGTATAGAGGTTCTCAGCCATTTGTCCAGAAGAGCCTCCAGAGGCAAATCTAACAAGAAATCTACAAATTATTTTTTAGGTTGTATGTTGTGTCTTGGGTTTTGGTTTAGGGTTTTTTTTCTGTTTTGTTCTGTTTTTTTCTTCAAACCAAGTCTCACACTCCTGATAAGATTTCAGATACCAGGGAGAAAATGCTCTTCTGCCATTACCACTTTTCTTAGTAATGTGTGCCTTCTCTCAAAGTATTACACTGGCAAAAATGCCATTTCACTGGCACAAAAGTACACGGCAATGCTGGGGACATTTGTTGGCATTTTTCTATCAGTTGTGCCCTGCTGTTTCAGACAGGACAGCATGAGGCCATGGACCTCTCTGTAAAGTCTCAGGTGGTCTCAGTTCATATCCTTCCTGAAAAATGCAGTCTGAGAAGTCACTGCTCTCAGCTGCTCATCAGCTTTCCTCCTCTGGAAGCTCTGAGTGGCACTGATCTGTCCAGACAGCAGGATGGAGAAAGTTTTCCTAATTCAGGTTAGGAAAGGTTTAAAAAACAAAACAAAACAAAACAAAACATCCCCAATATACATATATATATATATATATATATATATATATATCCCACCAGCTTCACTTAAAAATTTAAATTAGTGGTTTGAGCTAACACAGATAAAATTATCTGAAGCAAACCAGGGTGTGCTTATCCAACAGACTGTCTGCTCAGTAGACAGCATTGCAAAACCCAGGAGAAAATATCCAACTATAGATATTGATATTTTTAATTTAATAATGCTTATCTTTCAGGAATATTTTCAAAACTGCTATTTTCTTCTTAAGCTCAGAGAGCCACCCCAACACAAGAGGAAAAGAGCTGTCCATATTAAATCAGCTCTCTAAATTCATTTCACCCTCATAAAATTTTATTGCAAAAGATGATATCAGACACACTTTAAGTAAGAAACCCATGACTCAATTATTTTCTTTTACTGAACTGTGGTATTCCAATTGAAATGAGTCAGTGGTGCATGACAGAATCTACTTATTCCAACAGGATACTCAATAAAAATCCTACTAATACACCTTTCGTTTAACATATTACTGATAGAGAAAACCCATGATATGCAGCTCTGACATTGCTCAGAAGTTTTGCTCTTGGGGCAAGGGAGATGTTTCAGAAAAGTGAGATAAAAACAGGGAGTTAAAGAACAGGATTATTCCAAAATAATTTGGAGAGTTTTATACCAGCACTCACACAATGTCTTAGGAAATGCAGGCATTTAAATGCAAAGCTTCCTTAAATTCTCAAGATTTCTTGGAATTTACGAGGAAAGATATGAAATAACCTGATCTCATAGGAGTTGTAATTCCTTGTTCCTAGGGGTGGCACAAGTCAAGCAAACCTGGAACCAGTAGCTGCAGACCACCAGCAGCCTGGTTTACAACTCTGCAAAGTTTAGTGTCCTCCTATTAAGAGCAGAAGTTGAGAGAAGTCTGTTTCAATAAATATTTTTTATTGACTGGCAGATGTAATTTAATATTGAAACAGAGCCTCACATGAATCACTGCTGCATATGAAACAATAACAAACATGTTTAGCAGCAATCTTCAAAGTTTTAATCATAATTTTGGGAAAATTTCTCATTAAGTTCTACGAGAAATTTGTGTCAAGGCACGGTTTGGGTTGAAGGAAACCTTAAAGATCATCTATTCCCAACCTCTTGCCATGGGTAGGGATGCTCACCCACTAGATGAGGTCAATCAGCTACAGTGGTTCCCTTTTTACCACATTTAATAGTATTTAGAAAAATAACATCATAGACCTGACCAAGCCCTCACACTTGACACACCAAGCTTTTTGCATACACCATGCACCACTTGGCACAAAAGGCAAACATCTCTCTCAGGACATCTCCACAACCATCAGTCCATCTTGCCTCTCCACACCCTCAGCAGTCAGGTGCAATTCTGTAAACCTTGAAAAGATTAGAAAGCATTTAAATCTCAAAGAAAAATATATGGATCACTTTATGAAAACAAAAGGCTGACTGTGAATGTGGGGAAGGAGAAAAGGATGAGGAAAAAGTTTCAGTAAGCTCAGATCTGTCAAGAAGATAGACTTCACATGCCTCAGTGTTTTCTTTATCACCTAAATAAATTGAACCATCAACTGGAAAAAGGTCACACAGCAGACAGCAGTGTGTGATTTTAAAGCTGTTAGATTTCCCCTCCTCCATTAGAGCTTGACAACAATGTCAGTCTAAGGGCAAATAAAGAAAGTGAGAGTTGGAGAGACTTATTACAGATGCATGGAGTTGGGTTTGTTTGGTTGTGGAGGTTTTTTTGTTTTAAGATTTCATATAATTCATTGAGTACCTCAGTGGTCAAAATGACAGCTGGTCACATCCATAACCCATTGCTCCCCCAGTTTTTGTTGTAGAAGTAGGTAGGCAGCACTCAACTCTTCCATTTTCTCAGCACCTGAATGACTTAGCAAGCAAAGTTGAGCTGGATGCTTCCAAAAAAATGGAAATGCAGAGCGTACTGCAGAAGGTAAAATACAAACTGCCAGACTACAGGAAACTGAGGATAACACACCAAAATGCACACAGTCACATTCAACAGTAACCTGATCCCTACTGGAGCTCCATTTCTTGATTTCAAAGGAGACCACAGGCTGGACAAGAACACAGTGAATTTATTTCAGCCATGATGGATGAATTCTGTATTACCAATACTTCATAGATAACTGAGCGACTGCAAAAGTTCAGGCTAAAAATAACACATGTTGGCAACTATCAGATACCATCAGGATATTTTTCAATTAGAAGGAAAAAGTCAGACAAACAGTTGTGCCTTGTCTACACTGAAAAACGAAGGGAAAACAGAGAGGTGTGGTGCTGGCCCATCATGGGAAGACAGATTTGCACCAGCTTCAGGCAAAACGTTGTTCAGTTTCCACAGTTATAGCAAAAATGGCTTTGTTTGGAGAGAAATGCCACGCTGCAGTCGAGAAGCTCATCAACACTCTGTCCTGATGAGGAACAAAAATCAAGGCTTTCAAGCCAGAGCTCACTTGATAAAACACACATTTATCACATTTGTGAGCAGCCAAGACATGAGATCCAAGAGTCACAACTGTGCTCCTGTCCGTGGGTGATGGGGAAGAGGTGCTTGCTCAAACTTCCCAGGAGCTGTGCATCCCTTTGCTTGGCACCCCTCGAGCTGTGTCACTCGAAACCCGACAAATAAAGCAATTTGAGTCATATTTTGGTGGCATGCTGTCTTTAAAAAGCAGGCACTTGTTGCATCAGCAGACCATGAAATGTATATAACCAAGTCATACCAATAAAATCCATTTCAAACACAAGTATTTGTTTACACAGAGCTTTCACCTTTTTAATTAAAACAACCCAAGCATTGGCAAAGGCAAACACTTAATGGCACTACATTTCAGATGCATTTCCTTAAAAGCCATTCACCAAGATCCAGAATTCTGCATAAAGCCTTGAACTTACATTTACATTTCCTTGAGTTAGTTATCCCTTTTTTCCCAAATTACTTGGCAATGAATATGCATTAGACGTGACCTCGAAATTAATTCGATATTTAGGCAGTTCATGAAATGTTTTAAATACACAGCCCATTTTTCCAAGTTTAAATGACATATTTGCAATTTGACACCGTTAGTTTATGTAAACTGTGCCTAAAGCACGTTTTCCTGTTTTCAAACATGGATCACTCCGATTGAGACAACCCTCATCCCTCTCTGGGCTGGTTTTTGCTCCACAAGTATTTAGTTGTCATTAATCCTTCCCTGCAGCACCTGTTTAAGTGCTAAGTCTATGAAAACAGGATCATATGGAAATAATTATTTTTCAGTAACGTGGGCTGAGCCTGTTGCAGGGCAAACACTGGAGCTCACTGCATCCAGACAGCTGCACACTGCTGAAGGTCTGTACCTGCTTCAGTTGTCAGCACAATACACCAACATATGCTTAAATATGAGCAGTTAAATATTTTACTACTAATTACTTCAAAAAAACATCCATCTCCAGACTTATCTATTATGGTCATTTATTCAGCTTATAGCCAAGTAAATTTTCTCTCTTACATTAACTCATATATTAACTTTTATTATCCCATCTCTTATGGATGGGATGGATGATGCCTCTTTATCCCAGTGTTAGTGTTTGTAGAAGGTAGAGCCCAAGTGTGGTTAACACACACCAGACTTGGTACAACAAATTAAAATCTGAAAAACACACTGATGTCCTGGGCTGTAAAAATTAAAGTTCCAGTTTCCAGCAAAGGTTTTTTCCACACTGCACTTCTCTCACCACCGATTCAAGCACTAACAAAGCCTACCCAGGGCTTACAACTATAGAAACACCAGGGAAGGCTGGGAACAGGGCTGGGCTGTTTGAAAACTTGTGTTACTCACTCTGCTAGTTCCCTAAAACAAAACATCCCACATGCAAGAATTCATAATGGCCAATTCAGAAAAATATTATTTCCATACAAGCCGTTTCACAGCTCAGGCTTTCAGCTGCAGATTGTTATGAGCATTTTTAGCCAGCTAAGCCTCAATCTTGTCTCACAAGGGGTGCTTTGGAAACAGAGCACAGTAGCCTTCCCTCTCTTGGCCATGCCAAGACCCTCATGATTTAACACACAGCTCGTAGGTCAGCGGCAGCCCCACACTCACAACAGTTTTAAAACAGAACATGAGCTGTTGGAAGGGCTATGTTTACACAGGATCAAAACCAGACAACCAAAGCTCCACATGACATGACAGCTCTATAGTGCTCTCACCCAGCCCAATCTCCATTGGAAATTAAATAGCATCTGCTTCTTCTCAGGTTAAACACCAACCAGATTTGCACCAGCCTCTTTGGAAAGGCTTTCATTTGTGAACAGACATCTTCTGCTGTGAGTTTGAAACGAAACACGGTGATTATCTAACAAGCATGAACCTGCATCCATAACCCATGTGCCAGCACAAAGATAAAAGCCAACCCTTACTGGTTGATTTTGAAGAATCAATGTCAACCATTCAATCGATTTTCTTTTCCGCTCAGCACTCAAATCAGACTTCATCTGTGCCTGCTGTGGCCCAGTGGACTCGATTTCAACACTCCACACAGAAGGCACACCTCTGAATAAATGTCCTGCACAGTCTGGTGTCCAAAGAAGCTCCACTGCATGTTGACACCAGCTCTCCTCCAAGGGGAAAGCAGGCAAACCCCAGGCTATGCCACAGCTTCTCACTTCTAATCAATGCACTGATAAATCTGGTGGCACTCTCATGATATTTTAAATGTGCAAACAATATTTTTTTTGTTGCTGTAAAGCTGCACAGTTGTCCTCAGGCATCTGCTATTTGTATTTCTGCTATGACAGTAACAGTCAAGTGCCATCAATGAAAACTCATGGTCTATTGAAAACTTTAGAGGAGAAAAAAAAATCACCTCAGAGCACACTGGGTGTGGACTGACAGCTTCTTTTTGAGCTGTGGTGACATGCTGAAGACAAAGGATAACACATAATACTGATTGTAATTTTTTTTTTGCAGATATTCGTAGAATACTGACTTTAATTCTTTAATACTGACTTTATTTTTTTTTTTTTTTGGCAGATATTCGTATTTGTAGCCATTCATAGAATGGCTTGAGTTGGAAAAGACCTTAGAGATCATCCAATTCCAACCCCCAAGTTCTGGTTCCAAGTTCATCCAGAATAGTTTCAAAAAACTAATTCCGTTTTCATACGGTCAAGGCTGCATATTAATCAAAACAAATTTTAGGTATACAGTGATAAAAAGCCATCCCACCTTAATTTCTTAGCTGTACTTAACAGTGTCATCAGTATTAGGAAGGCAGTATATGATCTGCTGAAAGGAATTTGCCATTTTGACCAACAGATAGTTAGAGATGGTATGAGATTTTTCTTGTTTGACCACAAATTCAGTGCAAGTTTCTTGTCTACCATTGTTCTGACAACTTCATTCAATTAAATGTCTCTGACTTTTAACAAGAGATAAGAATCATGCCAGTATTGAGCATTTCAGTGATCTGATTTTATTGCCATCACTGCACTTTAGTGCCTAAAATTTTTATTTCCAATAAAACCTAGAACTTTCCTTGTTGTAACAATCACCTCCTAAACCTGAATGAATACTACAGCAGGGTGAGGGTCTGTGAGTCAGAAGCTGCACCAGAACTAAAGGAGAGAAGGAATTGTTGGTATTCATTTCAAGGGAACATTCATTCCAACTGATATTTCAAATGTCAAGCTGGTATTAACTGCATCAAGCGCTGATCAAAATACACAAGACAAGAGATTGCTGAGAAAATTATCACAAGCATCTAAATTGGCTGTCATCACTAGGAGTTTGGGAAGGTAGAAGCCTTTAGCATCTCCCTCTGCACCCTTCTGCTGAGGCTCTGTATATTTGATGCCCTGATATAAAAGACAAACTCTCTCTCAATAAATTAGAGGGGACAAAAGGTAGCTAAGAAATAGCACTTGCTTCACAGCCTGCTGGCACGTGACCACCCATTAATTTAGGACACTGGGGCGGAATTGCTGCCTGGCTCTGTGCACACACAGCTTTCAGGAACAGCTCTGTAACTGATTTGCTGAACATTACAGAAAGTTTAGAGTATATAAATTCTTTATAAGATAGAAACTGCGGTGATTGACTCCCTTTTATAATTCACAATTTCACCAAAATCCAGTTTAAAGTGAAAACTGATATAATATTAAAAATCACTGACAATTAGACCCAAAAAAAAAATCTTAGCTAAAGTGATGTCGGTGATTCCTGGGCAAAGGGACCAGGTAACTTCTCACCATCTCTTTCAGCCTATTTCTGCTGCTTTCAAAAAGATTGAAGTTTTTAAAAGCAGAAGGTTAATGCAAGGAACCAAATCTCTCCTCAGCATCTTCTGAAAGTGAACATGGCTCTTCATGTCCTGACAAGCAGGTTTCCATGAGCCTCAACACAGCAATTAAAGATATTATTGCCTCTTTATTTTGCTCCTCTCTCGGAAATTTCAGCTCCTTTAACAGGGACCACAGAAGGGCTGTGTCCCTGCCCAGGCTCAGCCGGGTGCATTAACACGGTCCCCAGTGACAGCTCATGCTAATATGCCACACAATAAGTGTGATTAACTGGTGTCCTGACACATTCCCTCCTGCCATGCTGTCACAGGGGCAGGGACACGCAGCAAGGCAGGCAGGGATGCTGGAACGCACTGCGGGAAGATTTTCCCGAGGACGCTGATCAGATCCCTTGGAACAAGAAGGATCAGTGTTTCAGCTGCTCCTAGAAGATAGTAAAACCTTCTTCTGGAAGAAGAATAGCTCTAAAGACAATAAAATGTTGGAATTCCAACAGAATGTTCCTTAAAATAAAGCCATATGATGTAAAACATACCAGACAATACATAAACTAACAAAATGAGAAAAACTGATATAATGGGAAACTCTAAGGTCTGAGGATTTTAGGATCATAGAATAAATGGAATTGGGAGGGACCCACAGAATAGCAAGTCCTATACTTTCTAGAACAATTATTAACCTTAATATTGTCTCCCATGCCACAAAGAAACTATCCTATACGCTAATGTAAGCAACATATAATCATCAACATAATACTTTTTATTACATGAAAAATTAAAGAACCATCTTCCACATTGAAACAATTCTGCACCATTGAACCCCTCTCCTCTCTCACAGAGTTTCGGATTTCTGAAACACCAAACCTTGCCAGACCAAAACTAATTCTGAGAATGTCACAGCAGTACACGAAGCTTTTTGCTCTGCAAAATATTGATATGACACCTCTAGAGCAGTTATCCATATGTGAATTCCCTGTCAGGCTGATATCTAGAAGTACTCAAGAAGTGGGAATGCAGCAAGCAAACCACAGGTCCAGCCCTACTTCAACAGGAGGTAAAAACTCCTTTTTGCCCCAACACATTTGGGGCACAGATTGGGCCCAAATGCCCTCGCCAGCCCCTCTCTCAAGCTGGAGCCTTTCAACACTCGACCTTTGAAGAACCATAAAATCTAAAATGTTATTTTCAGCACATGTGTTCAGTGGTGAGAGCATACTATGAAGGCAGCTCTTCCTGTTCACACTCCAGTACTTTATATTTCCAACTTCCTGTAACTATTCACACTTCCTAATAACAGCTGGCAGTGGACGTGCATTCAGTGAAGTTCACACAGACTCAAAAAATACCAATAATAATAACCAGCTGATCCTTCCCTATAAGATGACATTTACAGACAATGATGTAGTAGACCACTGGTAAGTCTCAGGTTTAAAAGTATAGACTCACTCTGTGCTTTCCTAAGGGTATTACCTTACACTGTATATAATACAATAATAACATAATCTATTATACATCTTCTGTGCTTTCTCCAAAGGTATTACCAAATCTGAAACCTAAAAACACCTGGGTTTCTTTTTGTTGTTTTTGTCTTCTGGGTTATTTGGGCTTTTTTTTTTTTTCTTTGTTTAGTTTTGTTGAGGTGGCTTTTTTTTTTGTTGTTGTTTTTGTTTAAACAACAGGGCTAGTTTCTATAACTTGTATAAGTCCATGTCAGCTTATTGATCTAAGAGTTACCACCAGTAAAACCAAAGCAGAATTAGGGCAGCAGTTTGTTATTTTAAGAGTCCTGATGGTTTAAAAAGAACACAAAAGGTTTCTAAAAACAATTTCCAAAGCCTCAACTCATGCAGTAGGGTGTGAAGACCACCCAACTCAAGCAGATCAAATGTATAATTTAACACACTGTGCAGGCAAGTGTTATGGGACCTGGAAGAGCAAACAGCAACTCTGAAAAATTGTTAGCTACATATCTGGTTTTTGGTTTTCTTCCCACAGACACTCAGTCTGCACCTTTGAGATCAGATATGTCCTGTTTGCTCTGCCAGTGGTAAGACACTGTCCACTGATAAGGAGATAAGGATTACTCTCAGCTACTACGGATGCTCCGAGGTGCGTTTTTGAGTGCTGTCGGTTTTGAGTAAGAATTCACCGGTACAATTTTGAGATAAAGCTTTAAATAAGCACACCTATGGTCTTGATATTTTTACTTCTTCTTCACCCACATTTCCATTGCTGTCCTAATCTGAATTCCTATTTAAGGCCGAGAAACCACCAGAGGAGGCACGATGCAGACATAAGAATGTCTCTGATTTCAATTATAGCTGAAGTATTTCACCAGCTCCATTTTCATCCCCATTTACAATGTCCTTCATTTGAGTCTTCTCGTCTTTCAATTCCTAAATGGCACCAGAATGGTTGCAAGACAAAGCCTGGATGAGCACAAGCCAGCAGTCACTACACCACAGCCCAGCCAGCCATGTGGATGCAGCTCCAGCATGACTTAGAGGGTATTAATCCTTCAGGAATTTCCCAGAGTTCCTCTCCTTGTGCAAAAGGAAAGACAAGTTTTTTTGCCTTTTATGCTGCAAAGGCATAATCACAAAACTTATCTTGATGCACTGCAAAAGAGGACAGGATGTGCTCCCAGGCATCTCACCCAGATCTCAAGTCAGGGTACAGCCGGTCAGGACACGGAATCCTGAAGGTCACTTCCAAGGGTGCTGCTCATATTTAAGATGGGCACACTCAAGAGAAATGTCTTGAGTAGCAATGACTTGGGTTATGCACAAGAAATCTGTGTCCCAAAGAGTTTATCACCTAAATCAGAGTATTTTCAACGCTGCTTGTGCGAGTGTGTGCTCTGAATGCTCCGGACTGAAGGGACTCTGTTTTATTAAATGGGTTAATTTATCTCCACCTGAATGTTTGCCTTCCTTCAGTGTTATTAAATTGTCTGACTTTCAGGTGAATGCACAGTGAACAAAGGGCTGCTCCACTTTCACTTATCTAAATTCTGCCAGATCAATAAACACCCAAGCAGTGGAAACAATCTTTGCAATTCACAATTAAGGCATCAAGCCTGACTGAAACCAACCACACTGCCAGCAGCCAAACAGAGGAACCATACCAAAACAAAACTACCCCAGAGCACTCTGTACCTACAGCTCCAGTGACTGAGAACTTGCTTTCAGTTTCTTCCAAATCAAGCTCTACCCACATGAGTAGATACACATTAAAGACAGAGGTACCTGCAGAAATAACATGCTAGACAGAGCCGAGAAACACTGCAAAACCAATCCTCAGCTGAGGTTTGACAGAGCCTATCCAAATGAAATCTGCTTCCCATCCAGCCCTGCAGAGCACATCACCCCAAGCTGATCCCAGCCTCCAGGAACCCCAGGAACGAGGCTGTCTCCCCGCTTTGTCCCCAGGAATACGCTGGTCTCATCCTGCTACGGGAGCTGCAGGATCACAGAAAGCAGCCACATGCAGGAACATCTAATCCAGCAACCCGTGGAGAACACAACAGCAGCCACCGAGTATTTTGTTACTCACTCGGGTTGTACAAGTGGAATACCAGATCCCCAGACAAGGAGCACGCCATCCATAATTAAACAGCAAACTTTGGCATCTACCAGCGACTTGTCTCCAGGAATATCCAGCTGCACACCACAACTGCTACCAAAGGACACAAATCATGGAAGTTCAGCCTCTTCTGCTAACTAACAGTGACAAAGGTGTGAGAGAACATCACCAGCTCTGTCTTTCCCACGTTTTCTTTTGCTACACATCTAAAGTAAACATAAAGGCTTCCTGACAGAAAAATAGAGGTCCAAAGTACCTAAAAAATCTCATGCAAGTAACACCAAGAATTTAGAAATTCATGCTAATACAGAAATTGGAACATTTCCTTACAAATACAACCAAAACTTTCTGAGAGATCCCCAGCACCAGATTGCCTGTCCCCAGGGAACAGCAAAGTATGCAGATAATTAAGCTTACTTGAGTTTACAACTTGTAACCTTCACGTCATTTTATGGAAACAAACTGTATTTAAGGGAAAAAAAAAAAAGGCAGAAAATATTTACATTTTGACAACATACAATTTGTTCACATGAGCCACCACCAAATAAGTTCCCATATGTTATCAGGAGGAGGTTTACAGTCTGATGTGACCCAGCGTACACATCCTAGACTTCCAAAGGATGGCTCACATCCCACTGTCAGCACTCAGCAGCCCCCAAACCTGTCTTTCACTTATGGTTATTCAGCTCCTCTGCAACTGTTTTCACTGAAGTATTTATAGCATCCATCTTCAAAACACAAGTTTTGCCCTCTGGAAGGAAGCTAATTGCACCACCAGCTTTGTTCCACACTGTCCCATTTCCGCCCTCTTTCCCAATCTCCCCCGTTTCTTGAAGTATTTCTTCCTCTACTTTTCCTAATACTTGACATCCTTATTTTCACAGTCATGCTTAGTCAAGTTATCACCTTCACCTTCCTCTATCCATTGTCCTCACTTTCTCAACCTCATCTCCTTGTTTTCCTTCTCACTTTTGACCGATTCTTTCTCCATCACTAGTGTCACTCCACCTCCAGCTCCTGTTCCCTCTTTTTCTCTACAGCAACATTCCCAGACTCTTCCACGCCCATTTCCCCCATAAAACTGTCAAACGTGTAGACCACACCAGAAACTACACAAGTTCCCTAAAGACCATGACAGGATCTTCATGATGACAATAAAACCTGGAAGCCCTCACTCTGCCATAGTATTCTAAACAGCCTGAAGGAAAGGGGTGGCAGGTAGCCTGTGATCCCAGCAGCAGACACACAGGTTGTATGGACCCATGCCTATGGATTCCTCAAAGCTCTTTTTATTCCAGGTATCCCAGTGTGGACACAGGGAAGTCCACCACCAACCTTATGAAAATGGTAAATTAAAAGCACACAGAGCACACGTCTCACTTTGGGTGGGGGCATCGACACAAGCCAGAGATATGAGTATTTGTAGGGTATTTGTAGGACAACACCCTAAAATGATAAGGGCAAACGGCTTAGCATATGTATTTTGTTCACAAAGAACAGTTCCAAACTTTTCTCCTTTAAGGACAGGGAACACATGGCCTATTTCCAGCCATACCCAACCATCGCCAGCCCACCTCACGAAGATAATGCTCGCTCCCGATCCGTTACCCCTATTCCACAAGGGGATGGGAATGAGGATGGGAATATCATCCCCACAACCTCCAACTCCAACAACTGATCACAGGCCAACTTCACACAGCTCTAACAGGTTGTGTTTCCTTGGGACAATGAGTGAAGCAGTATTTTTTGGTTAGGAAAGACACATTCCAGCAACAAGTGTCCCCCAAGGGAGTGCCTCCAGGGATGGAGGTGACACACACCAACGGTGTGCCCCGCACAGCCAGATCGCACCCACGCAGGGTCAGGAAAAGCAGGAACGGGGCAAACGCTCGTCCAGATTTCAATGTAAGCCTTCCAAGGGGGATATTCCACACACCTGTGTCATTCCCAAAGTCTTCCCTGGAGACAGACTGGCTCCATCACCAACCACCTAGGCTGTGACCCTGGGGACCTCCTGTCACCTCACACCTCTCTCCACAGCTGCCAAGGAACGCCCGGGACTGCTCACGGGATGGAGGACAGGAGTGACAGCCCTGGGTGACAGCTCACCAAAACCTCAACCCCTCAAAGCACCACGAGGTGACACGCGGAGGAACGGATCCCCACCCTGGGCAGGGGTCAGAGCTGGGGACGCAGGGGTCCCCTCACAGCCCGTGGGACAGATGCCCAGCCTCGGGCCGGGGTGTCAGCAGAGGGCCCGGCGCTCCACCAACACCACGGGGAGGGACCAGGGCTGTCACTCGCGGGTCCCCTCACCCGCCGCGGAACGAATCGGGGGTGTCGCCCGGGGCTGCCCTCACATCCCGGGGGATCGACCCCCACCCCAGGCGGGGGTGTCAGCCGAGAGGGAGGGAGAGGCGGGTGAGGGGCCGGGGTGTCACCCGGGGGTCCGGGGGTCCCCTCGCCCCCGGGGGAGGCGCGGCGGCCCCGGTGCATCACGGGGCTTTGGCGGGGGGGGTCGCTCATCCCCCGCCCCTCCCTCTCCCCCCGCCGCCCCCGGCCCGCGCCGGCCGAGGCCGGTTCCAGCCGGTGCCCGCGCGTCCCCCCGCGCGCCCCCGCGCGCGCCGCACGCTGACGTCAGGCGCGTGTTGGCGCGCGGGCGGCGGCGGGGAAGCTCCCGGCTCTACGTACGTGTAGTGCTGCGGCTTCTCGGGCTGCGCCTGCAGCGCGCTGGCGGCGCTCGCCGGCCCGGCCGCGGCAGGGCCGCCCGCCACCGGGCCCTTGGACATGCCTCCCGCCTTCCGCCGCCGCCGAGGAGACCTTTATTATTCACTCTGCGCGGTCCGCACGGAGGGCGCCGCGCGCAGGCGCCGCCGCCGCCATTGCCGCCCCGGTAGCGCGCGGGGCGGGGTGGGACTTGTAGTCCCGCCGCGCGCGCGCCGCCCGCCGGCCCGGGACGCGGCGGGCGGTGGCTTCCGGCCGGCGGGACTACAACTCCCAGAGGCGCCCCGCGGCGACGCGGCGTCCTCGCTTCCTGTCGCGCGGGGTGCGGCGGGAGGTGTAGTGCGTGGAGTGGTGGGGGCGGCGCGCCGGGGCGCCCCCCGGTGGTGGGGCGGGGCCGGGGGCGCCCCGAGCGCGGGGACGGCACCGACCCCTGGGGGGACACGGGGGCCGTGGGGGACACCGAGCCCCTGAGGGCGGCAGCGAGCCCCTGGGGGAACACCGAGCCCTGACGGGACACCGGCCCCGAGGGCGGCACAGCCCGCTCGGCCCAGCCCCATCAGGCCGGCCGGGACGCGAGCGGGGGAGGCCGGTCCGGGGGAGCTGGTGAGGGGCCGGGAGTTATTTGTGTCAGGCGGCCTCACTTCCTTCCTCCCCCTCTTCCTCTGCCTCAGGGGCTGCGCGTGGACGCGGGAGCGCGGCCAGAGGGTTATTTTAGTGCTGGCATCGCTCGTCGCTCCACGGCCCTCCCCACCCACGGGACAACGCCGTGCAGGAAGTGCCCGGGAACAGCACTGCGGCCCGAGGGGGAGGAGGAGGGGGAGGAAGGCCCAGCGAGCGCATGAAGAACCTACCTCGGAGCAGGTGACACCAATGGCACCTGGCTGCTGGGACATCGGAGCACGGGCTCCCCGTCCTCCCCTGGGAGAACCGCCCCCCCCCCCCCCCGCCAAAAGCAGCCGTGTCCAAGGAATCGGCCGAATTCCCATGTGGAGTGCTTCCTCTGCCAATGAACTTCTCTCCCAGGGGAGGAAATGATAGGAGTTTCTTTTAATAGGACTTTGATCTCTTGGGCTCTGCACAGAACTGCTCCTGTCGCTGGGAGCTCCAGTGGTGTGGGAAAGGGCACACAGCATTTATCGGGCAAACACCTTTTTTACCTCTGCCAGCCCACACGGGATGAGCAACGTTAATAATAAACTTTAGGCCTGGTCTCTGCAGCTGTCTTGGGGAGGCAAATCACTTTTTAAATTCCTATTTATACTGATTTAGTATCTACTGCAGGCAGGCTTGTCCTGAGGTGATTTAGTAGCTTATTCCCAGGCATTTGCAGGAATAAGTCACAGGATATCAATACCTTCTTATTCATCTAACCACCCTCCATGGAAAGCTGGAGCGCTGAAATGATGCAGTTCCTGGTCAAGCAGGGCTTTTCCTCAGTCAATGCATGAGCAGGTGTTTCAGTGGGTATCTCCACACACACCTGTACACCCAACCGGAGCCACTGTCAGCCATGAACCTGCTGGAAAAGCCACTCAGGAATCGCACTGAAAACACCACCGACCTGCAATTTGTCCAAAGGGATTTGGGTGCCACGGGCTGCAGTCCCTCGTGGCTGGTGTTCACACCCTGGTGCTGACGCTGTTTTCCAGTCGTTTCACACCTCGGCACACGCCCTGCCAAGCGATGGGGAAACACTGGGGACACTCCAGCTGAGGTGCCCAGGGTGCATTATTCCCACCTTTGCTGACGTGTGCTGGTTTGCCCTCCTCAGCTTCTGCGTGTACACCTGTCCCTCACCCTGTTCCAGCCCAGGGGACACCTGGCTTTTCTCCAGGGTTTTGTAGAGCAAAAAATTCTTAAGTATCTCCAAAATGGGAAGTCCAAGTAGCCATTGCTATGAAAAGTGGAGAGGGTTATAATTAAGGAGACTCTGAACTCCTGGTAACAAAGTTTCACTCGGCCTCCTGGCACTAGTGACAGTGCAGTGAGCTCTCAAAAGTAACAAATTAAATGTATTAAACTCTGTTACCACCAGAAATTTTGTTTTCCCTAAGCCTGAATAACTCAGATAAAAGGAGCATTCTTCCCTTTCCACCTTCCAAAATAACGCAGTGAGTGTTTACCTACACCTCCCAAGCCATTACGTGGATACACAGCTTTTTGCCTCTGATAAATAATTAACATTTTCCTTTAGAAGAGAGAAAATGAACATGAAAATGAGGACCAGAGGCAGGGGAGATGACGTCCCTCGGGCAGCAAGAGCCTGGGCACACGTGACGGCCCTGTCACACCACGGTGCCACGTTTGCTTGAGTGGCAGGCCGGACGGAGGAGCAGGACAAGGTCCCAACACATTCCCAACGTGCCAAGCTCCATCCTGCTTCTTCCAACCAGGCCAGCGCTGAGCCCAGAGGACGAGGATGCAGAGCCTCATGCAGAGAGTGGGTGACCCCAGCCACGCTCCGCTTTGGGAACCACAGGGACGCCTTTAGGAGTGTCTGTTTGTGTTCCCTGCATATCCTACGTGCTACAACTCCAGGGCATTTGGGACCTGTTCTTCTTGATCCTGGGAGCCTTCCCGTGGGGGCAGGGACCTGCCTCCACAGTCAGTGCAAATACAGTAAAATAGTGATATAAATCAAGGTATAACTTAAGGCAGCAGTTTTCCCCAAAAGAGAAGTTCTTTCATTGACTTGTTATTTATCTTAGGAAGATAAATGTTAAAATGGCACCAACAGGGAGCATGGATTCTGGATTTATACTTGCAATGAAACTTTGTGATTCGTTTTGGGAGTGAAGGTGACCCACAGATCAGTGTGATTTGGGGAATGGCAGCGTACAGGGGCTGAGCCCCAGCTGCTGAATGCTCCCTTCCCAGGGCCAAAGGTCAGGCTCTGACCTGGGGCAGACACATCCCAGCCCTACTGCCCACTGTGAGTCCAAGTCCCGTGACAACCCTTCCTTGGCATCTGGAATGATAAACCCAGGCAAGAAGGGCCGGAGGCCCTGCCAGACCCCCTCCCCTTGCGGGGGCCTCCGCTGGCCCCCACGGCCACCCCCGAGCGCGGGTGTCGAGCGGCCGCACACCGGCGGCTCCCGGGGGAGAGGGGGCGGAGGCGGGGGGACCCCGCGGCCCGGCCCTCGCCGCTCGCAGCCCCCGCCGGGCGCCTCTGCTCCGCCGGCCGGGGCCGGCACTCTGCGGCAGGGGCGGCCGGGGCCGGGCCGGGGTGCCCGGGGGATCCCGCGGCGGCGCCGCCGCCGTTCGCCCCGCTCCTATTGACTTCCCATTGTGGAGCTTCGCAACAAAGGGTAGGATCCAAACCCTGCCCCGTTTCGTCCAATCAGCGCGCAGAGCGCCCGCCCGCCAGCGATTGGATCCTTCTCCTCCCTCAACACCCAATCGGACGCCTACTTTAACAACCAATCAGCGCCCGCCCGTGCGCCCAATCAGCGCCGGGGAACCGGAGCACGGCCTTTGTGTGTGGTGACGCGACGGCGCCGGCGGTCGTCCCGGCCAATAGCGCGGCGCGTTGCTTACAGGCATTGTGACGTCACCGCGCCGCGCGCGCGCCCCCACTATAAAGTGCGTGTCCCCGCGGCGGGGAGGGCGCAGTGAGCGGCGCGGCGGCTGAGGAGCGGCTCGAGCAGCAGCACAGCGTAGAGGCTTCGGCGCGCAGCGCTACCGGCACCGGCGCTTCCTTCTCTTCCTACCGGTAAGTACTGGACAGCGGACGCGTCTCGAAGCGGGCGGTGGTGCTGCGCGGCCGTTCGCGGCCTTGAGTCCTCCGGGAGCGCGGCGGACAGGCCGGGCCTTGCCTACGTGCCCTGAGTCACGGCCGGTTCCCATCCCCCCACCATTGCACCTCCCCCCGCCCCCCCCCACCCCGAAGCGGCCCGGGAGGAAGGAGGAGGCGGCGTGACTCAGTCCGCTTTCCCCGGGGAGGGGAGCGGCTGGGCCCCGAGGCGGGGGCGGCGGGGTAACCGTTACTCCTCCTCCCCGTCCCGGGGGAGGCCACTGGCCGCCTGCCCGCGGCGGAGAAGGGGGGCATTTGGAACGTGAGGGGATTGCTCGCTGTGTCGTCTGGCCTGGGGTTCACGGGGAGAGCCGGGCCCCGATGTCACGCGTGTGTGTCTCTGTAGGTAAGTGAGGAAAAATGGCCCGTACAAAGCAGACCGCCCGCAAGTCCACTGGGGGGAAGGCGCCGCGCAAGCAGCTGGCCACGAAGGCGGCCCGGAAAAGCGCCCCCTCTACCGGCGGCGTCAAGAAGCCTCACCGCTACAGGTAAGGCCCTCGGCTCGGCCCCGGCTGCCGCAGCCGCTGCCCCGCCTCACCGCCCCCTCCTCCCTCTTCTATCCAGGCCGGGAACCGTCGCGCTCCGTGAGATCCGTCGTTATCAGAAATCCACGGAGCTGCTGATCCGCAAGCTGCCCTTTCAGCGGCTGGTCAGGGAAATCGCCCAAGATTTCAAAACAGACTTGAGGTTCCAGAGTGCGGCCATCGGTGCTCTGCAGGTACTGCTGAGGGCCGGCTGGGCTGCGGTGCGGGGGAAGCTGCGCTGAGGGTTTTTAACAACATTTCTTGTGCTCTTGAAACAGGAGGCCAGCGAGGCATATCTGGTGGGTCTGTTTGAAGACACAAACCTGTGTGCCATCCATGCCAAGAGAGTCACCATCATGCCCAAAGATATCCAGTTGGCTCGCAGGATACGGGGAGAGAGGGCTTAAGTGAAGGCTGTTTTTATGGTGTTTTGTAGTTAATTCTGTAAAATACTTTGGTTTTAATTTGTGACTTTTTTTGTAAGAAATTGTTTATAATATGTTGCATTTGTACTTAAGTCATTCCATCTTTCACTCAGGATGAATGCTAAAAGTGACTGTTCACATAAACCTCAGTGATGTTGAGCCTCAGGCTCAGGAGTGACAAGTTGCTAATATGCAGAAGGGATGGGTGTTCTTTCTTGCTTCTCATGCATGTTTCTGTATGTTAATGACTTGTTGGGTAGATAAACTTGTAAGGTACTAGAATTGATATAAATGTGTACAGGGTCCTTTTGCAATAAAACTGGTTATGACTTGATCCAAGTGTTTAACAATTGGGGCTGTTAGTCTGACCATGCATCACTGTGATCAAATGTGGACTTCCTTCAGAGGGTGAAACTACAAGTCTTAACCACAGTGTAACTTACAGTTTCCTAAAAACGTAAACCTGGCAGCTATAGAATACACTATGTGCATTTATAATAGCTATTTTATATATTGTAGTGTCAACATTTTTAAATTAAATGTTTTACATTCACATGTGAGGAGTCTTTGTCATTTGGTTTCAATGGGCTTGAAGAAGCTTCTGCCTCTACAGATTCCTGTAAGCCTGGGCTGCTGCTGTGTCATCTTAACCTCTGCTGGCAGAAGAACTGAGAACTTCTGGAGTATTTTGGAGATCTTGTGCAGCTTGAGTCCTAGCTGTGGCCTGTGAGAGCAGAGCCCTACAGCTGTGTAGGGTCCAGGATGACTGGCTGAGGCTGCAGTGGGTTTTTGGGGGATTTTTCTCTAAGCAGGGCACAAGCTTAGCTCTAAGTTCTTTCTTCCTTTCCAGTGCATGCAGGGGAAGTTTATTTTGGAATTGTGACTGGTCTGGCTGTTCCCAAGCAGGGGGGAGAGCGTTCCCATGGGCTTGGGCTGTGCCAGTCCTGGATCTGCACGGGGGGATGGTGTGCAAGGGGAGCAGCTGATGGTACACCCTGGGAGCAGATGGGCTGCTGAGCACATGGGTGGGTGCTCCATGGGATTCTCGTTTCCCATCCACACTTGTGGATGGAATCTGGATTCAAACCTTTGGGCTGAGCTAAGGCAGGCCTGTGTTCCTCAGCTGCTGGGCTGTGATGGAGGAAAGTGCTCAGACTGCACCTGAACCACGGTAATTAACACTGAGCTTGGAGGGTAAGGCTGCTGAGCCCTGCCAGAACAGGCTCTACGAGTAAGGCTGGAGTTGTCGCAGAAAGCAGCACAGGGAAGTGGTTGAGCCAGCCTGGCTTGGTTTATTCCAATGGAAGTGTGAGGTGTTCTGGGGGAAGAGTAGCAGCAGTTCTGACCAGACTTGAATAAATTGGTGCTGGCTGTCCATGAGATCCCACCGTGATGGTGAGGAAGAGCATGAAATCCATCCCAACTCGCTCTGGGAGGCAGGGCCTGCATCCCTCAGCTACTGCTGGGACGGTGGTGCCTCATTGTGCGCTTCTCCCTTAGACAAACCACTCCGTGTGCTTAAATCCTTCAGCTGGAGGAACAGGCACTCCTCACCCACCTTCTTACACAGCCTCCTCTTCCTCACCTCCCTGTCCTACACTGCCCCAAGCGCACTCGGAGCAAACCCAGCCCCTGGCTCACAGCAGTATCCTGCCAGAATCCTGTTTTGAAATGGTAGGTTTTGAAACAAGTATTTTCTTAATCTCCTTGCTAAAGCTGTAGGGGAAGATATTCCTTTGATACAAAGTAATTAGGTTCACAACTTAGACACAAAGTTAAGCACCAGCTCAAACTAGGTGAGGCTCGGTGATCTCAGGTCAATCACCAGGGCAGTTCTCTCCAGGGACCCTGCCTGCCAGGAATGTTCCCGTGGCAAATCTGAGGATCCTCAGTAGCCCATGTAATTCAGGAAGAACCACAAAGCCTGCATTTAGGCCAACTGAAAATGAAAGATTCCGAGTAATAGGATTTGTTTGTGAATGCTTGATTTGGTGCTGCAGTAGCAGCCTCAGCTCCTGCAAGAAAAGTATGTTTAAAATAACATCCCTTGAAAACGGTATTTCCTCCAAGTCCTTACTGGAAACAATGAAGCATCTGGCTATGCCTAGAAGCCGTTTCTTAAAATAAAATAATTGTCTAGTGGTCCTTAAAAAAAAACCCCACACCAGAAAAATATCAAAATATCTCTTCATCTTAGTAACCTCAACAAAAGGAATTAAGTCAGATCCTGCCTGTGGTGGACCGGAACAGAATTCCTGGTATTCCACGGTGTGACTGATGGTAGCTGAAGCTGTAAACCCTTCCCTTACCGATTCTCCCGACGATTTCCTCGCATTCTTGCTCAGAACTGGATGCAAACACCAGGCAGTCGAATGTGCTCCCATCAGGGCTCTCGGGGGAAGAGCTAAAAATGGAAACACGTCCATTATCCAGCACAGCTCTGAGCCCAGCCCTGCCTCCCACCACACCAGGGCCCTTGCGGCTGCTCTGGACCTCACTTGCTCATTTTCCCAGACCCACTTCCCTCTGTCCCCCTGCCAGGGCCCACAGGCAGCGCTCACACCACACAGAAGGCAAAGATCCTGGGGCTCCACGTGCAGCGTCCCACGCAGGAGATGGAGGGGTAGGGATGGCGGCACAGGAGCTGTGCAGGGGACAGGAAGGGGCCGGTGTCTGGGGCTGTGGTCAGGTCCTGTCTGCCCCGATCCTGGTTTATATTGTCCCCAGGACCCCTCCAGCTGGGCTCTCCATGCCACCAGATTCCCAGACCTTGGATGTCACTCACTCACCTTGGAAGAAGCCTTCTCCTGCACAAGGACTTCTGTCTCCTTCACATCAAATAAAACCTCCTGCAGGGGTGATGAGGAGGAAGAAGCCCCGATCAGCACAGCCCTGAGCTCTGTTTTTAATCAGACACTCACCAGAGATTATCCAAATGCAGAAGTGATGAAGCACAGTCAGCCTCAGCTTTTTCAAGTTTTCTCTCTGCTGCCCTTTTTTCCCACCACCCAGTGCTTCCACACTTCAATCTTTTCACAAGCAACCCCCAGAGGCTCAAACAACAGTGACCTGAACCCTAAAGCACCCCCGGAATCAGGCTTAGCCTTCCCGAAGTTTTCCAAGTGCTTTCCTGCATGTGGTTGCATTTTTTCCTTAATGCCCTTTCCTATCCTGGCTGCCGAGATGCTTCTGACCTGAAAAAAACCCACAGGGATGATGGGGTGGCAAATATTCAGCCAAGCCAAGTGAACCTGGAGCTGGCAGGAAAAAATCTCTATGGCAGAGATGTTTCCCTGCATTCTCTGACAGAGCCCTTCCCAGGATGTCCCCAGCCCTGTTGCTCACCCGCGCTGCCAAGCTCCTCTCCAGCATGGCAGGGATGGCCCCCTCCAGCACCTCTTTGCCACCATACTGAAATGGAATGAGAAGGAGGGAATAACCCTTGGACAGATGAAAAGAACTCCAGAAGAGATGATTCATGGCTGGTCTCTTGCCCCACAGCCTCACCGTCCCAACGCTGGTCTGGCCCAGGAACCGCAGGTTGTAGAGCAGCCTGGGGAGCAAAGGGCTCGGGAGCATGAGAGGAAAGACCCCACACCTCTTTGCAAAGGAAGATGCTCCCAGCCCCCTCCCCACTTCCAGGCCAGGGAGGCAGCCTTGGCCCCACAGCCTTGAGCAGAGATCAGGGATAGTGTGGGCACAGGGCGTCCCAGTGCTAGGATGCTCAGCCCAGCCTGGGGGCAGCCCATGGCACAGACCCACCTGCCCCCCTGCAGCTGCCAGGGCCCCCCCTTGCCCCTGTGCTGGGGGCTGTGCTGGAGCTGGAAGTGGGGCTCCTTCTCCTTCAGGGCCTTCAGGTAGGGCAGGAGCGGCTCAAAGACCGTCCCATCGTGCCACCGCCACCGGAGCAGGCGGAAGGTGAGCGGTTGTCCCTTCAGCTTTTGCAGCACAGCCCCAGCCTAGAAGGAGGAATAAGCAGAGGGGAGCAGGGGGCAGAAGAGGGGGATAGCCCAGCCCTCTGTCCCCACCCACCTGCCCGGGGGAGGCAGATCTCAGTGAGCAGCCGTTGATCTCATCGAGGATGTCACCGGCCAGCACCACCTCGTCCACCTCTGCCTGGCTCTCAGGGAGTACCTTGGTGACAAAGACTCGGCCATCCACATACCTGGGGGTGCAGCCAAGCCTCAACTCAGCCCAGAGACCCCGCCTGTCTCCTCTTTTGTACCATCCATGACACTTCACCCACACACTGAATGCAGGGAAAAGCCACCTCATGGACAGCAGATACTGGCAAGGCTGAGCTGATGGGGAGAAAAGCACCCAAGACAGCCCTAATGCTCTCAGCAGGATATTTGTTTCCCTTTTTGGGGCACTTTTGGTGCTGTGATGACCAGATCCCTCTGGAGAGTGGAGAGGAGGATCAAGAATTCCTACCTGAGCACCATCCCCAGTGCTTGGCACGGGACTGTCTCGTAAGTACTGCACACCTGAAAGAGAGTGGATGGTGACAGTGGCCTTGGCAATGACCATGGGACATCCAAGGGACTCCATGCCCTGGATAATTTCTGGCACTGATGCCAACCCAGGGCTTTGGAAGCCCAGGGTGAGGCAAGTCCCAGTGTCCCAGGCTGAGCTGGGACCATCAGTAGCTGCTCCTTTCTCTGTCCTCTCTCAGGGTTTGGCTGTGCCCAGACCCTGAAGGGAAAAAGCTGCTCTAGGGAGGGGATGGCAAAGCAACAGCAAACCCTTGACTCATTGAAGAGCCCTCCTGCCTCGCCCCACATGTCCCCACGCAGCCGGGGGACGCAGCTGCCCCTCCCCAAAGGCGCTGCTGTTTGCAGCAGCACTTACTGTCACATCGCATTAGCTGGGGCCCTGAGACGCGGCCAGCTCGGCCGGGGACACTGGCTGTCAGAAATGCCCCAAAGCCAGCGGGATCCCAGGTTCAGCAGCAGCACCACAGCTCAGTGCGTGCCTTGACCAGTCCCAAAGCTGCCTCGAGCTTTTGGGGAATTCTTTTGGGTTTAAAAGGTGGTGGAGGGATGCTCTTCATCGTTAAAAGACATGAAGGCGTCCCTGCTGTTCTCAATAACACACTGATGTTTCACTGAGCAAACCAAGAGTGAAACCAACTGATGCGTAATCTGTGTCAGCCCAGGGAAATGGGGATTTTTTTGGCAAGAAATCAGAGAAGGGAGCATGGGAAAACTTCACTTATATCAGCAATTTAGGCCTGGGTACTTCTCTAGCTTGGTTTTACTCCCAGGAATGCTGGGATCTGCTCCTGGTGACGGTGCAGGTACCCAGCAGGACCCAACCTCGATAGCAGAGGCAGCTCTGCTCGGCCCGGTGAACCTGAGCCAATTCACCCTGGGGTGCGTGGCAATCCCTCTCCACCAAACCCTTCCTTATCTTCCTCATTGGACTTTTCAAGGAGGGCCAGGTGGCAGAAGGATGGCTCCTGGGAGCGACAGGCTCTTACCGGCAGCAGCCAGCTCTCGTCCAAGAAGCTGCAATTCTGCAAACAAAGGAGTGTCAGTGCCATTGGTCCTGGCAAGGAAGGGGCCAGGGCCCCACGTTGGCAGCCCTGTGCTGCTCACCACCCCACTGATTCACCACTGCACCTGCGGGTCCAGGGAGAAATCTATCTCTGTCAGCACCAGCAGCAGCGAGAGGAAGGGCTCTGCAGAGGGATGGGATGGAGAGGCAGTGTCACCGCTGGGTTCCTGGCAGCCACAGCCTCACAGGGGCACAGCAGAGGACAGAATAAAGCCATTTGCAGTGTAACTTATGAGGCCTGGGAGCAAGGCCTTGAGAGCATCCCAGCACCATGCACCCAAGCTGCTGTTGGAGGCTCATCCCAGGCTCCTGCCACCGGCAGAAGTGCAGCTTGGTCCCTTTTTTTCCCAAAATTCAGACAAATGCAGCAAATACTACTGACTGTTTCTCCCCTTAGAAGCACAGCAAAGCTGCCCAGGCTCTCCTACACAAGCCTTGCAATTGCACTGCCAGGTCTGCAATCTGCTCATGCACCAGCAGCACAGGTGATTTATAAACCATTGATGTACAGGTTTAACATGGGGTTATTTATCATTATCAAAAGATTAAGGGCTTCCACCCTGGCCTGCCCCCCCCCCCCCCCCAGGAGCCTGGCTGCGGATGGATGGAGTGCTGCAGCCTGTCAAGGCAATGTAGCCATTTAAACCCTGTGCCACCCCTCAGCTCAGGCCGATCCGACATGACCTCCCCTCAAAGCCAGACGTGGTCTGCTTAAGCCAGAATCCTTGGTACAAATGAATAACATGGAAGATACTTCAGAAGAAATTTCCCTATCCCATGCCACTAAAGCCAACCTTAGATGGATTCAAATAATGTTTAAATATTTACACATTTGTTTTTTTTTTCCCATCACTGCAGCAATGTATTTAGATTCCAGTGCTAAGTTTGGATTAGAAAAAGCACAGTGGACTCTTCCCCCTCCCCTGCAGCCGTGCAGTGCCATAACACAGGCTGCATCCTGCCTCGAGAGAGCCACCATCTTACCCCGGAGATCTTCACTGCCGAGGATGGAGCTCCCTGGATCATAAAACTGAAACCCAGTGAAAGAGCCCAGGTTACGCCTCTGTTTCTCAGCCCGCCGCCTGTGGGTGGCAGCTCCCCCCACGAGCGCACCTCCAGGAGTCGGGGGGTCTGTGCCAGCTGCCTCACGGCCAGCGCCAGCACCTTCCCTTGCAGGGCCAAGCGCAGAAAGTGCCGCCCGCGGCCCTGCGCCGTCCGCGTCCTCTCACACCCCCCGGCTCTCCGGATGCTGATGGACAGAGGGGTCGGCCTGTTTGGGGAGAGGAGAGCAGCTTTGGCAGCACACCGGACCGTCCTCCCTGCACCTGGGGTCTTTGGGATGAGCATGTCGCCACAGACGCCACTACAGCTCAGATTTTCACCCCAATTTAGCTCGGGGACGCTCACCGGCCGCTGGTCTCCGCGGGAAGCTGCTCCAGCCAGTGCCAGTAATCCCGTCTGCGGAAGCCCCAAGCCGGTTCTGCGGGAGAAAGGGAGTGCGAGACCCCTCGCCGCGGGCCCGGGGACGCTGTCACCGCCTGCCCGGGCACGAAGGGTCACTCACGTCGGAGCCCCTTGCGCAGGATGCTCTCCAGCAGCTGGCAGAGGGACACGAGGTGCGGCGAGCTGTCCGTGCAGGGGCCCCCGCCCTCCCGCAGCCGCAGCACCCCTCCTGCGGGGAGGAGAGAGAGCGGCGGCACCCGTGGGTGCCCAGCCGGGGAAAGGGGAGGGGTACCGGGGGGACAGCTCTGCACGGCCCTGCGGGGAGATCCGACACCCCGGCACGGCCCGACCCACCCCGGCTGCCGCCGCTGCGCTGGGCAGGAACTCGGGTAAACTTCCTCAAAGCCAAGGTCGGGCGGCAGGGCTGGCCCGGGGAGCCCCAGCGCCGTCGGTCCGGTCCGACCGGTACCGGTGCGCGGCCAAGCGCTGCCAGGGGAAGCTCGCACAGGTGCCGGGGGGCCCACCCTCACCTTTAAGGGCGCTGAGCAGCGGCTCCTTCCTGGCCATGGGCTCGTCGTCCCCCAGGGCCAGGTGATCCCGCGGCGGCAGCTGGATGGGAACCAGGAACAGGGAACGGGGAACCGGGAACCGGCCCCGCCCCAGGAGCGGAGCGGAGCAGCTCGGCCCCACGGGCGGGGGGAACCTCACACACACACACAGGTGCACGCGTACTTAAACGGAAAGCACAGACGCTGCTGTACATAGGTGTAACACAATGACACATATACCTATTGATCTGTACAGATATATAAATTCCATACATTGCAGAGGCAGAACCCGCATATATGAGACACATGTGCAGAACAAACACGTATTTATCTCTACGTGTATTAGGACAGCCTTTGGCATATGGATATATGTGTTATAAATCTTCGGTGCCGGCCTCGCCGCAGGTACACACGGGGGGTGTGTGGGCGAGCGCTCGGCCTGTCCTTAGGGATGCCCAAGAACAGCGATTCCGAGGACCGTGAGAAGAGGCAGTGCGGAGCGCTCGGGGCGGTGCGGGACTCCTGGGGGTGGTGCGGGACTCCTGGGGGCAGTGCGGGGCGCTCGGGGGCGGTGCGGGGCTCCTGGGGGCGGTGCGGGACTCCTGGGGGCGGTGCGGGGCGCTCGGGGGCGGTGCGGGGCTCCTGGGGGTGGTGCGGGACTCCTGGGGGTGGTGCGGAGCGCTCGGGGGCGGTGCGGGGCGCTCGGGGCGGTTCGGGGTGCTCAGGGGCGGTGCGGGACCCATCAGGGGCGGTGCAGCTCGGCCATGGCGGAGCCGCTGGATCCCGCTTCGTCCCCGCTGCTGGCCGCCGCTCTCCGGGCGCACGAAGCAGCTTTCGGGAATGCGGCGGTGCTGGCGGCGTGGGCCCCCGGCCGGGTCAACCTCATCGGAGAGCACACCGACTACAACGGCGGCTTCGTGCTGCCCATGGTAAGGGCCGTGCTCTGCCGCCCGGCCCCGGGCTCTCGCCGTGTCACCCTTCCGGGTCCTCCTGACAGCCGCCGGGGGCCATCGGCCACTGCCTTCCCATCCCCGTCCCGGGATGTCCCCTCCAGGATACCCCACCCAGGACCCTGAGGGATCCTGCAGGATCCCCTGCCCAGGAGCCGGAGCTGCTGCAGCCCCCCCTGCAGACCAACTCCTCACTCGTTTCACGGGGATGTGATTCTCTTCCCAACCGCCTCCCCGAGAGGCTGAAGCCTTTTTTCTGCAGCCCCGTCAAACAACGCTCCCGTTCCCAGAGAGCGATGTTTTGGTGGCAGAAATGGTTCAGAACAGCAGGAAGGAGCTTCCTGCTCCTTCCGAGCCGCCTTGGCTCAGTGGTGAAGTCCCCACTCAGTCCTAAATCAAACCTACAGCTAATGACTGTGAGGCCACGGAGCGTGGGAGCAGGTCAGCTGAATTTCCCTGGCAGGCAAGGAAACTTCTCGAGGCCTCTCCCATTCTTGACGTGGTTACCACTCCCCCGGAGCCCAACAAGCAGCACCCGGCACCCAGCTGGGGGGTCAGGCACGACATTCGGTGGGAAGACTGTGGGTCAGTAAGTAGGTAGGAAATTTAATTCTGTGCCAAGCCAGAGTGTGCATTGGGGGCTCTGGGGTAGTAAAGAGAACGCTTGGATGCTCCAGCTGTGGGCTGAAGCAGCCACAGCTGTCACCTGCCACCCGTGGGGATGCTCCAAGGGATGCTGCAGGGTCTGAGCCCACCTTCCCCACCCCCAGGCCCTGCAGCTGGGGACGGTGCTGGTGGGATCCCCCACGCAGGACGGGACCATCTCCATCGTCACCACCTCGGCAGAGGCGGACGAGCCCCACAGGGTGCAGTTCCTGGCTCCCTGTGCCAGCAGCTCCCTGAGCCCGGGGCTGCCTCGCTGGGCCAACTATGTCAAGGGCGTCATCCAGCACTACCGGGGTAAGGCCTGGGCTGAGGGGTGGGTCAGAGCCCCCCTTGCAGGGAACTGGTGTTCAGATCCAGCTGTGGGAGTGCTCCGGGGGCTCTTCTAATGTCTGTGTAATCCTGCAGCTCTGCCAGGATCAGGCTCCAGCAAACTCAATCTCAGCTCCAAAGGTTCCTGTGCTTGGGGGTCTCCAGGGTCACACTCTGCTGTGGGTCACCCTGTGTTCTGGAATGTTGTGCAGGGGCTCCTTGTGCCATTCCCTGTGAGCTGTGGGGCACATACCATCCTGCAGGGGCTCATGGCCCCCCTCCTCCCTTCTTCTCTTCCTGCAGGTGGTCCCGTGCCAGGCTTCAGCGCTGTCATGGCCAGTGACATCCCCCTGGGTGGGGGCCTCTCCAGCTCGGCTGCTCTGGAGGTCGCTACATACACCTTCCTGCAGCAGCTCTGCCCTGGTAAGGCAGCAGCCCATCCTGGGCCCTGGCATCTGTTTCCAGGTGGGAGCTGGGATGGCAGGGATGCCCTTAACTAGATCCCACAGCCCTTGGCAAAATACTGCTGTGAGCGGGTAACAACTCCCCAGCTGGCACTGCCCTGCCTGTGTGGCTCTTCTGGCTCATCCAGCCTGACCTGCCCAGACCTCTAAAATCCATGGACCACTCCTGGGGCTGTCCAGGGGGATGAAAGGAAGCTCTCTTGGGAGCATCTTCTCCCTGCCTTAATGGCCCCAAAAATCAAGATACCTGAAACACCAGTGTCAATTATCACATCCAGCTGGATCTGGGGGCCCAGGCTGGCATAGATGCCATGCAGTGGTGCAGGAGCAAGCACCTGCAGCTGCAAAACCCCATTCTGTGGGAAAACAACCCTTTACCTCCATGTTTGCTTCCCCTGCTCCCAGACAAGGGACTAAGTTGCAGGAGCTGCTAACCTGTGTGTCTCTGCTGTGGCACAGACGATGGGGATTTGGTAGCCAAGGCACTGGCGTGCCAGAAAGCGGAGCACACGTTTGCTGGGATGCCCTGCGGGATCATGGACCAGTTCATATCCGTGATGGGCCAGGAGGGCCACGCGCTGCTCATCGACTGCAGGTCAGGGCCGAGCGCTGAGCTCGCTGTGCTGGGCCCAGCTCCTTGAGCAGCTGGGGATGAGCTGGCCCTGTGGCCATGAACTAAGGGCAGGAGTGTAGGGAGAGGTTAGCCCTTGAACCCAGCCCAAAACCTCGTCATGGGGGCGGGGCAGCCTGCACTTTAATTCTTCCTGGTCTTGATTCCTCCTCCTGCAACCTTTCTGCTACTTGCCTGGGCTGTCTTTCCCGCGGTCGTTAGGGTTTATTATGGAACTAATATTTGGAGGGAATGAAATGCTTGAGTGAAATCCCAAACCACCTGGACTTTGCCTCTGTAGTTCAGGATCTGCCTGCCACGTGGCCTCGCTCAGGTGTCTGAGAGCCGGGGCGGGCACTTGGCTGAGCTCTCCCTGCAGGTCCCTGGAGACCGTGCTTGTCCCGCTGAGCGATGCCAGCGTGGCCGTGCTCATCACCAACTCCAACGTGCGGCACACGCTGACGGGCAGCGAGTACCCCACGCGCCGGCGGCAGTGCGAGGAGGCAGCAGCGGCTCTCGGCAAGGCCAGCCTTAGGGATGCCACCCTGACCGAGCTGGAAGGTGGGTACAGCCCCCTCCCCCGCCCCCCATCTCTGGTCACTCCTTGGGGCATCAAGAACTTGGTGCCCCGTGGGCTGAGACCTGGGCAGGCGGGGGTGGGCGCACACCCTGTGATGGGAGTGTGCTGCAGGCAGAGAAGCTTTGGCACAGGATGGTTGCAGGATGCAGCCCTACAGCATCCTGCAGGCTGTGAGGCTTTGCTGCAGGGACACAGTTGTCTCTGCAGAGGCCAGGAGCCAGCTGGGGGATGAAGTGTTCCGGCGGGCCAGGCATGTCATCGGCGAGATAGCACGGACAGCACGGGCAGCACAGGCACTGCAGCACAGGGACTACAGAACATTCGGGAGGCTGATGGTGGAGAGCCACAACTCCCTCAGGTGAGGATGACCAAGGATGCTGACAGCCCTTCTAAGCAGAGCTGGGCCAGGGTGTGCAGCACCCAGCATCGCTGCCACGGCGGTGGCTGCACCAGGACTCAAGCTGGAGCTGTCAGTGGTGCAGTGGTTGTGCCCAGGGTGCAGGACAGGGCAGAGCACGGCTCTCCTCTCTCCAGGGATGACTATGAAGTGAGCTGCCCGGAGCTGGATGAGCTGGTGGCAGCAGCCCTGGAAGTCGATGGGGTTTATGGCAGCAGGATGACCGGGGGAGGCTTCGGAGGCTGCACGGTGACACTGCTGGAAGCTGGGGCTGCAGCCAGAGCCCAGCAGCACATCCAGGTACTGGCAGAAAAGCCCCTGGAGACTGACTGAAAGATCCCAAGGGAACACTCGGGGCACAGCACAGGGACACTGTTAAACTGTTGCTCCTGAGCCATTTGGGGTTGGTGGAGCCCATGCATGGCTGTGCAGGGGTAGCCCTGAGTCTGTTGATGCCAATGAGCTCTTGCAGGCAGTTCAGTACTGAGCCAGTCACAGAGCCCTGCTACAGGACCTCATTGCATTGAGAAAGGGAGTGAAAAGGTGCTGGGGGAGCTTCAGGAAAGCCAAATCCATCCACAGAAAAGTGATCTGAGCTGAGGCTGGGTACTCCTGAGCTGAACATTGGCAGTTATAGCCTGGGAGAGATCTCAGTGCCATCACCAGTGTTCCCTAACTCAGCACCTTGGCATGCACAGGTAGCTGGAAATGCCAGCAGAATGGAGGTGTCAGGACATTGGGCCTGTGAACAAGGCAGAGCATCATTTTGCTGCTCTATGAGATCACAGTGCACCCTATAAATGGCTGGGGGAGGGGGGGAAGAAGGGGCAGAGGAGGGTCTGAAATGAAGAGAGATCTTTGGCCTCTGCCAGAGGTGGGAGAGAGGAAACATGACCAGGAGTTACAGTACAGTGAAGAGTGGAGGTAGAGTGAGTGTGGAACTGACCAGCAGGGCCTTTCCCCCCAGCTCTGGCATGCCCCAGCCCCAGAAGCCCAGCCTCGACTGCTCCTCTTGTTTTTCAGGAGAAATACAGTGGCACAGCCACCTTCTACCTCACCAAGCCTTCAGGAGGGGCAAAGGCTGTGCCCCTGTAGAGGATTGGCCATCGCCCCTGGGAACCTTGGGCTGGCATTGCCTCCCTCCCCAAGGCTTTCCCAAGGGGATCAGTTTGTCCAGCTGAATCATTTGCCTAATAAAAGCAAAACATTTGCACAGTTGTTCTGTGCCCGTGTGGGCCAAAATCACTTGGGACTGTTCCTCAGAGGATACTGGTTTAACTCCAGTTTGCACTGGTGTAAGGAGCCATTATCAGCACTGTGGAGTCCAGCAGAGCTGCAGTCACAGGAGGGGATGGCAGTGGAGGAGCAGCAGGCACTGACATGTGGCAGAAGTTCCTGCTTGGAAATCTGCCTCTGGCCCCTGCCCTGCATCTGCTGCAGGTGGAGGATAGCAGGGGTGGGGGAGGGATTTTTTATTTTACTTAAAAAAAACCCAACAGCAATAAAGAGGCAGAATATAGAGAAAATATTTATTGAGTGCAAGAGGAAGCCATCTGATCAAAGACCTGCTCTGGATCCATCTTGGAAAGGCTGAAACAGCACCAGCTCCAACAACCAGGTGAAATTTAAAAAGACAGGCCTGGGTTAGTGCATGTGAGTGGGGAAGGCCTGATTCCCTGGAGAGCAGCTGATGGGCCATGGTCTGCTCTTAGAGAACAGGATCATCTTTGGTTAAAATGCTTGGGAAAGTCCCTGTTTAGGCAGTTCTCAGTGTTTGACCCTGGACCACAAAGCCCAGGGAAGGAGTCCTTGAGCAGGAGGAGAGAAAATCCCAACCCCAGGCAAGACGGGAGCAGGGAGGGAGGCAGCCTCATGCCACTGGCACTTGCTCAGGAGAAATAAGTGCTTCTTGAAGGCACAGTAAAACCTCAGGGTTCGTGAAGGATCCCTTGAGCCAAGTTCAAAATTGACCCAGCTCCATCTGCATCATGCAGTCCTGTGGACTTGATCCACCCACATCCATCTTTGGCTGAAAGGTGTACAGCCCTTCCCCCAGTGAAATAAAAAGCCTGAAGAGGAGAGGGAACTGTTGGTGGTGACCTCTTTGTTTCAGAGTCCAAAAGAAAAAAGGAAATAAAAAAAAGAAATAAAAAAAAAAAAAAAAAAACACACACAAAAAGAAAGCCAAAGTTCATTGTGAGATTGAAGCAGGCTGGTGATGCTGCCAGGGGCCCCTGCAGCTGCTGCTTTGGTTGGAAGCTCTAACCCAGACCATGGCAGCTGCTGCTCCAGGCAGGCTCCTTGCTTGCTCCCATGCAGCTGGAACACACCAGGGAAACCTTGCAGGGAATCTGCTTGTTTTCCCTGGCAGAGGGCAGGGAGCTTCCAGGGATCCTGCCCAGCACTGGGACATGAAACCCAGCAGGGTCTCAGCTCAGCCCAGCCCTGTGTGAGGGGAGCTGAAGCTGGGGCTGAAGGAGTCTCAGACTCGTTCAGGATGGTGGGAGTGCCTGTTGTTCCCAGGCCTGCTCTTCTTTTGTGTTTACTGATGGAGCACAAGTCCCTTTATGGATGTTGCTGCTGGGCAAAAAGTCTTTTAAAAAAGATACCCCACATCCTCTGCCCCGAAATCTCACTCTCTCCACATCAGCTGTGTGAGGAATCCCAGCACAGTTCCCATCCCTCACCTTCAGGAAGCTCACAGCCCTTCCGTGTCCAAGTGCTCCAGCTGGGAGATGTTCTGCAGGGAGTGGATCTGGGCCCTTGCAGCCTTCTACTGGAGCCTCTGGTGTTGAAGGATACAAGGTCCAAGGCAGAGCCCACCAGCCTCATCACAGGGTTCAAGTGGCCTTTGGATCAAGCCCTTAACTCATTTCTTCCAGTTATTCATGTTTCCTAGCAGCCACAATCCCAGTGTTGCCTCCACATTCAGCATAGATCTCATCCACCTCAATTTTTTTATAAAATAATAAAATACATTTATATATATTTATATATATACTACGAAAACTGTACAATGTTGTATGCAAAAAAAAAAAAAAAAAAGCATCAGAGGCCATCAAGTAACGCAACACAAATGAAAGGTTATTCTTTGCTATCGTGGTACCAAATGTCAGCAGCAAAGGACAGACAAATAGGTGCAATAAGAAAGCACAGGTTACCCCAAAACCCTACCTTGCAGGTCTCATAAAACCCCCATAACTGAACAAAACAACTCCAGTGAACAGGGGATTTGCCAGGGAGCCTGGTGCAAAAATGGAGATGGTGACCCTCTATTAATCATGGTTTTGACATCTGAGATCCTCTCAAAACCGTGACCTGACAATAAAATCATTCCATTCCATTTACCTGGGGAGGCTGAAGCCTTGGAGACACCCCAATTTCTGCCCTCAAGGATGAGCTTACACACCCAGCTTTGCCAGAGCTCTGAGTGTGCTGGGCTCCAAAGGACAAATCCAGAGGCTGGAGTGCCACAGAGGGTCTGTGCCTGCAGGAGGAGCTGCCCAGGCACCACCTGGATGAAGCACCCTTGGGTCGTTCCATAAGATCCTGGCACCTGATCCCAAAAGTCCTGCTGGTGCTCGGCCTGCCCTGGCTCAGGCCTCGTAGAACTGCCTCTCCACCTGCTGGGTGAGGGTCCCGCTGGCCATCACCGTGTGGCTCACAAACTCCTGGGTGAGGGTGCTGCTGGAGTTCTCCACGCGCTGGGTGGTCACCAGCATCCCGTCTGCAAGGGGAAGGCACCAAGTGTGGGGTCACAGGGAACAGGCTCTGCTCTGCCCTGCCACTCCAGGCAGTTTGTTTTCCATCATAGGAAGTGGTATTTAGGAACCTCTCCATACCAAGTGATCCAGTGCTTTGCTACATCAGGACGGATCTCCTAACAACTCCCAAACTCTCCGTGTTGCAGCATGAACCCATGAGCACAAGTGGATAACATGGGACAACTACATGGATGTGAATAAAGCTGTTTGTCCCACTGCTCTGTTTTTATCTGCTCTGAAGAGTTTGAACCTAGCAGGAAGAGCTATGATTTGGTCCCTAGTGATAGTGCTGGAGGACTCTCAAATACAGCATTCCCTCCAGGACTGGGCAACACATGTGGAAATGACTGCAATTCTCCCTGGGGCAAAGCAGGGACACAGTGTAGGAAAACAGCTGACCCTCTTCAATCCCACCTGATGGACCCTCCTCCCCTGCCTTTGGCACTTGAGGTAAAAGCAGCCTCAGGCCTTTGGCCAAGCAGAATTACCCTTTGTTTTCTGAGGGTTGCAAAGCAACAATGAGCCCCTACCTGTGAAGTGGGGATCCAGAGAGGAATGGCTGATGCTGGTTTTGGTGGTGTATTCAGTGGGGAATTTGTAAACTTCTCGCATGTACTGCTGTCCTCCAAACTGGGAGAAAGCACCTGGGGAGAAGGAAATGGGATGAGTCAGTCAAGAAATAACAAAGAGCTTCCAACTCCTCAACCCTGCACAGTGAGCACGAGCAAGCTCAGGAATCTTCCCTTGCTGATATCAGAGCCAGGTTCAGGAGGAACTGGGAGGACTGGGAAGGTCTCACGCCTGAGCAGTTAAGAAGATGTCTCCAGGTATTTGTACAAACAGGCAGAAGTTTCACCACAAGTTAAACACTGGCAGGTGCTCCTTCATTTAATGCACCAGGACTGGGACAGTGCTCACCAGGCACAGCACTGCCCTCATGGAAAACTGTCTCCATGTCTTTCATGGAGCATGGAGTCACCACCAGAGCTGGAAAGTGACTGCAGGAGTCGTGTTCCCTGCTCTGAGAGGTTTCTCTTTGCACTTCCACAAAGACAAGGGTACTGTACCTCTGTCCTGAGATTCAATGGTGATGAGGCCTTCTCTCTCTGGCCCGAAGCCTTGGGTGGTGTTGGCTTGCACTTTGAACTTGTACGGGACATTCTCACTCAGGTGGGGCACAGTCAGGGTGGTTTCCAGGTTGTCTCCTTCAACATAGATTGTTCTGGGCTCCCCTAATCCAGAGACACAGAGTGGTGAAGACAGACCAGAGTGATGGTCCCTGTAAACACCCTCCCTCTCAACTCTGCTGCCTCGGCTGTCCCTGAGCTTTACAACCCACAGGCTGTAGGACTGCACCCACTTCTACTAAGGGTTAAAACAACCCCATTTCACTACAGTGGGGAACCTCAACAACCAACCTCCATGGGGTTTTGGCTGAGGTCCTTCGTCTTCCCACCACATTTGTTAGACCAGACCATGCAATGGCACAAAGTGTCAGGAGCCACCAGCTCCCAGGCCTGGAATCAGCCTCATGTCCCCACTTTGTCTGCACTGATGTAAGCAAAAAACTCTTTTTACAGGTCCCAGCCAAAATAAAGCAGATTGCTGCCTTAGCTGGAGGTATCTGGTGCTCCTGTGCTGCTCAGCTAGTGTACCTCCTCCATGCAGCCTCTCACAGGTGATCCTGTAGCCCAGGATGGGCCCATTGGGCTCGCGGGGTCTCTCCCAGCTGAGGTGCAGAGAATCCGGGCTGAGGGCAGTGAAAACCAGTGGTCCAGGGGCACAGGGGGTGCTCAGGGTGAAGGGGGTGCCTGCAAGGGCAGAGGGGACTCGTCAGAATCAGCAAAGGGAGCCTGGAGGGATCTGCACAGAGCATTTATGGAATGAGCTGGAAGGGCTCAGCTTCTTGGACAATGAGCATGATGTGAATGTGTGGGGAAGAAGGTCCTGTTCCAAAATGAGAGGAAGGAAAGAGAGGTGAGGATGTGGCAAGGGGAGAGAAAATAGCCAGGCCAGCACTGTAGACAGCAGCAGAGACATCATTGCCACCCTTCTGTCCCCAGCACCTCACCTGGCACGGGACTGAGCGGGCTCTGCGGGTCCACCTGGGACTCGATGGTGATGACTCCCTCCCTCTCGGGGCCCCAGCCCTCCTCGCTCTGCGCCTTCACCTTGAAGATGTAGGAGTGGTTGGGCAGCAGGTCCTCCACCACCACTGAGTTCTGGCTGGGGTTGGGGATGGTGATCCTGTGCACCTCTCCTGGGACACAGAGGGAAGAGGATGCCAACACCACGTTGCAGGCACAAAGACAGAGCCACAGCTTTCACCTAAACTGTGTTTCAAACAAACTGGCTGCAAAAGTCATCCAGGGTTCCTCCCCAACCATCTGCATCACACCTTGCCACCAACAGTTAGTGCAGGATGTCTTTCCAAAAAAGGCTTGGGACAAACAACAGCTTCTTGAAAACTCAAGGAGTTTCAGACAAAATAATTATATTTTCACTAATACTGCCCTGAGATTCATGTAAAAATAAGATATTTTCATTTCAATCCTTCTTCCAAGTCTCATGTTTTGAAAAAAAAAAATAATGTAAGATGTTTGGGCTGATGGAGAGAATCAGTAAAAAAGGAGTTCTTTTTTGGAGGAGAGATGATTCTACAAGGAACTCCAGGAATTGCTCTTCCTCTAGGAGAAACAGGGAATGAAAGCTGTGAAGTAGCTGCAACATTTCCTCACAGAAAAAAAGAAAAAAAAGAAAAAAAGAAAAAAAGAAAAAAAGAAAAAAAGAAAAAGGTTACACAAGAAGCAGATTTAGGACCCTGAATCCCAGAATGGTTGAGGCTGGAAGGCACCTCTGGAGATCATCTGGTCCAATCCCCCTGGCTCAGAGCAGGGTCATCCAGAGCCAGAAGACCCAGAGCAGACCCTCCACCACTCGAAACTCCCACCAAGCCCCCAGTGCCTGTTCACTGACCTCCGTTGAGGAGCTGGTACTGCACGCTGTAGCCCTGCACCTCCTTCTCGCAGCGCGGCTCCTGCCAGCTCACCTTCAGGGATGTGGGGCCCAGGGCAGAGAACACCAGCCGGGTGGGGGTGTCGGGGATGCCCAGTGGCTTCCTTGAGTCTGAGGCAGAAAGGGAACATCAGGCTGGAGATTTTGGGGATGGGGTCTAAGGGGGCTGGGAGAGAGAAGGCACAGGCAAACATGGGATGGTCCTGATGGTTCAGGGAGGATGTGGTGAGATGTCACCTCTGCAAGCTGACCTGCCATAAGGGGGACTGGCTGGCTCTGCACAGCCACAGGGATGTTCCCACGGCCTCAGGGTGGGACGAGTTAATGAAAGCTTCATGCCCCTGTGGCAGAGAGCCCAGAGAAGGGGCCTGGTGCTGCCTGTGATCTTCCTCACCCCTAAGCACCCTGTCCAGTCTCCTAGAAGCTTCACAGACTTCATTAGGTGTAGGTCAATTAAACTGGCCCTAATCTACAGCTAAATCAGCCCTCCAGGCCCCGTTCACATGGCCTAGGACCACATCTGGGTGCTCCTCAGCTCATCCCACTGGGACACAAGGCTCATGGAGAGCACAGCAGCCTCCCAGGTGACACTCAGGGACTGAAGCCCCTCACTGACAAGGAGCTTGCAGAGGGACATCTCATAAGGAGCACGTGTTCTCCCCAAGAGCTCTCCAAAGGCCTGTGGAGTCAGACTGAGAACAAGAAGCTCATTAGGAATGAAGAGAATGGGGACAATGGGTTGATCAGAGCACGGCAGCAGTGGTGGTGAATGTTAATCAGTCCAGGTGGGCTGAAACCTGCAATTGGAAAGGTGATGTGATGGAGGTGCAGGCTGGGTCAGAAGGAAGATCAGCACAGCACACAGCAAGCCACGGAGAGGAGGTTTGGTGTGAGCAGTGGATGCAGCAGCTCATGGATGGTCGGTGGCTGGGCTGTTATGGGATGTGTGGCTGGGAGGAAACACTGGACAAGCTGTACCTATGTACTTGCACATCCCTGCGGACCCATCAGTCATGATTATAGAGTCCCGGCAGCCAATGCTGGGGTAGTAACCCTTCACCTTTGCCCTGCTCCTGAAACCCACGTCCCGGGGCCGGAGGAGTGTCCTCCCAGCATCTTCATGGATGGGAGGGAGGAGTGTCCCCGGGTAATCTACAGAAATAGTTCAAGAAGAAAGAGAAAAACACCATTGGAGATTTCAGAGCAGGTTCAGCCTAGGCTCCTTCACCGGTGACTTTTTAAGGCTCAGGTTTGAAGAATCTTTAAACCACCTTCTATCAGCACCAGCTGATTGACACACATGGAGCTGAAAGGCAACCACACTGCTGGATAGAGGAGAAGAGACATGTGCTCTCCCTGGAGTGCTTCGTGGTGTGAGGATAAGGATGGCGCTCCCTTCCCTGAGCACCCTGCCTGTGAGGGTGGGCCCCTTTTCCAAACTGGTCTGGAAGCAGAGAGGCCTTAGCAAAGCACCAAGACACCAGTGGTGGGGACATGACCTTCTAGACCTGCGGTTCATAGGCCACCTTAGCTGTGAGCACAGTCCTCACCCCACGAGGACTTCAGGGCACAGGTCCAAAGACAGTCATGGGGATGGAAGGGAAGGGCAGGTCCCATCCCTGCGGTACTCACCGTGCCCCATCAGCATTGTGGAGTAATCTCTTGTCAGTGAGGAGCTGCCCATCACCCTGTGCTCCTGGTGCATGTGGGAGCTCAGCTGGTGGTAACTGGTGTTGGCTGTCCTGGTCAAGGTGCCACTGCCACTGCCGGGGAAGGAGAAGTCCACTCGGCCATTCATCAAGTGCTCTGTGGAAGAGGGCACACCGTGAGGAATGTGGCTGTGGACAAAGCTGCTGCTCCACTTTCCATGGGGAGGAAGTAGGAGGCACCACGGTGCCCCCCCTGCCTTGGCCAAATCCCAGGTTCAGCCACTCTGGAATGCGATTCTGGAATGCTACATCTAGAACAAGCCACAGCACCCAACATGAGACGCAGAAACAAAGAGATAAACAAAGACTTCCTGCACCAGAAACACCCATGGTGCCCAAGGTAACTCCAGACCTCGGCCTTGCTGGGGCACTGCCTTGTGGTTCTCACCACATTCTCTCACATCTCCCTTAGACACAAGCACTGGTTTATCATTTTCAATTTCAAAAGAAGGTGGAAGAAGGAAAGTGGCCCTTTATGGAGGAGGTTTCTCTAGATCTCATTCTGGATCCCATCTCAGCTGGATCTGAAAAGCAAACTCCGCTCTGTTGTTCTGGTCCTTGAGAAACAAATCCCCATCCCCTCCCAGCAGGCCAGGAGAGATCAACCACCTAAGAGAAAGTGATTTCTGTTTAACAGTCCAGCAGATCTGCCCCAGAAGCTCAGGGCACTTAGTTAAGGTGAAGAGCTGCCTTGGAGGTGGCACTTGGCAGGTATCATCTGAGTTTGCTCCTGCCTTGAAGGTCCAGCCTTTGGTAGAAGCAACTTGCTAGCAGGCTCCCAAGTCCGTGCCGAGATGGGGGTTACCTTGACACCCGTGTGAGCAGACACACCAGGACAAGGTTTTGAAGCAGATCACAGCAACATGAGGGTGGGCACACAAAGGGAGGCGGGGGGCACAGAGCCCGTCCGCCGGCCCCTCGGCTCAAAGCAGGATAAGACAGGACACTCAGTGCCGTAGTGGAGGTGTCCTTCACCTGCTTGGGGCCGGGGTGTCCCGCTCCTCCTCACACTGCCAGGAGCCACAGCACTGTCCTCCTCGTGGAGGAGCCCCTCGGTGTCTGAGGAGAGGCGGCTGCTGCCAGAGAGGCGGGGAATGGTTTCGGGTGGGAGCCTCCAGGTGATGCGGCGAAGGTCCAGGTCTTCTCCCAGCAACGGCACAAATTTCCACCTGGAGCCTTTTGGGACAAGGCAAGCACTGGTGTTGGCATGGTCTGCAGGGGTCAGGGTGGGCCACCCACCACCTCCGTGCTGCTTGCTGGGGAGAGGAAGGGACAAGCACCCGTGGGGATGATGCCTGTTCATAGCCCCTGTTCCAAGTGTGAGCTGAGGAGTTCAGGTGGTGCAACCATCTGGTAGGTGGAGAGTGGTGGGAGCGTGACATGCAGGGGGTTCCTCAACCCCCGGACTTTTTTCCAGTCCTATGTCCCTCATGACAAAAGGCGAGAGTCAAAGTCCCACCACATGCCTGTCCCTGCATGAAGAGTCTGCAACAATTGTCCTCTGCTCAGGAGAGGTTTCGTCATTCCTTGATGTGCACTCAGGGTGGTTGGACTCCTGATGTTCCCATCACCTTGCTCTCTGAAAAGACCAGGGACTCACTCTTGGGTCCCAGGCCCTGGAGAACCCTCCAGAGAAGATCCTACAGACACACCTCATCATTTCACTTATGGCTCATGTCCCACCACAAGACCAGGGAGTCAGCCTCATTCAGAAAGTGAAGGGATGGAGGAAGCGAGGCCAGTGCCTTCCCAGCACTGCTGTGTTCCCTCCTGTTGGCTTGGCCTAGACCCTGAGCATCCAGGGGACTCAGAGGTTTGTGCCTTTGCTGGTGCTTATTTGCCGATGTCTCACGGTCCAGCCAAATGGCAACACAAAGGGAAAATGAGCAGGGAGGGCCTCTCCCACCCCACACTGAGATTTCTCTTTGCCTCATGGCTCCAAGGAGGCACTGGCCTTATTTACACTGTGACCAGCCAGGTGTCCCCATGGATGCAGCTACTGAGCTTTGGAAAGGCTGATTTCCACCATCTCCACAACTTGGATCTCCTGAGAGATGGAAAGCAGTGAAGCTCATTGCTGAAAGCTGCTGTTAAGGAAAATGAATGTTAGAAATGACCTTTTCAAGCTCAGAGACACAAACCTGAATCATCAGAGACACTGGGCCTCTTGCTGCCGGCCGGAGAGCGGAGCACGTCTGTGCTGTACATCAGGTAGCTGTCATAGTCCTCACCTCCCTCTGCATCAATGATGGGGACATCAGGGATGATGGGGACTGCAGGAGAGGTGGAAAGTGCCATTATAGACAAGCAGCAAAAAACTACACAATGCTCAGGCTGGCCCTCAGCATTCCCAGGATGGCTGGAGCAGCAGAGCAAACAGGAGGTGTGGAAGCAGTTGGGGTGATGGGGAGGTCTCCCCTGCTCCTGTCCCTCTGCCCCCTGCCCAGGCTGGCACTCACTGGACATGGGGCGTTTGGGCTGTGTGGCGAGGTTGATGGTGGCTTCTCTCTCGGGCCCCCAGCCCGCGCCGTTCCTGGCCTTCACCATGTAGCGGTAGGGCTGCGACTCGCGCAGGTTCTCGATCAGCACCATGCGCTTCCTGGGGTCTTCAACCAGCACCTTCTTCACGGGCCCAATGGGTACTGCAAGGCACGGGCACGCCTGTCACCCACCAGGCGCAGAGGACCCCACAACACCCCGCACTTTGGTGTCAGGATACAGCCTGGCTCTGGGAAAAAGTGCAGCAGCTCTTTGGGCTGCTCACAACAAGCAGCATCACCTCAGGGTAATTCCCAAACCCAATGCTGAAGTCAACCTACATGAGAAGTCTTCTGTTGCTGGTGTATCACAAATAACTCCTTCCTGGAACCTCACCCCTTTATCTAGACCTATGAACTAAGTTTTTGAGATGAAAAACAACATAAAATACTATGGAAGTGAATGGGAACAGAGATTTTTGGCATTTGCAGGGTTAAATCCTAACTGGTGATTTTTCTGTGCTCTTTCCATCAAGAAGTGACCCATCCAAACCCCAGTTCTCAAAAGAAACATGCCTGGAGCTATTCTGGCTCTGCTGCTGCTGTTTGGGACCGGCCCAGCCTGCAGGAAGTCCCCTCCAGCCCCTCAGCCTAGCTGGACTGTCCCATCCAAAAATGAGTTCTTACCGTTGTCCTCATTGACAAGCCCATAGCTGACTTCGTAGGCTGTGATCACCCCGTTGGTTTCTGCAGGCTCGGCCCAGCTCAGCTGGGTCACGGTGGAAGACACGACGTTGAAAGCCAAGCGCCCGGGCTCGCTGGGCACTGGGAAGACAAAAGCAAAGGGTCCCCATCACTGCAAGTCACGAACCAGTGGATGCCCAGAGTTCCCCAGATCACAGCTGGGTTGCAGCAGGAGACACTCAGTGCTTGATCCCGAGACCACCAGAAGCCCAGGGCTGGAGCCCTGACCCCGGTGCTGGGTGCAGAGGTACAAATTTGCTCCCACGTGGAGGGCAGGAAGGTGTGGGGTCACTCACCCTCCTCCAGCGTGCGGCAGTGGATGATGTCCGAGTAAGTCCCTTCTCCCACGCCGTTGTAGGCACAGACTTGCATCTCATAGTCACAGAACGGGTAAAGGTTTGTCAGCTCTGCTGATGGGGTTTTGACATCAAGGAGATGGGCTTCTGACTCAGGGTCCCCCTGGATCCAGTATTTCACCTGGCAAAGCAAGTGCAAGCCATGATTCCTTCAGAACCTCACATGATGGGTGAGAAATTGCTTGTCTCTTACTAAATCAGCTCTGGGAATGGTGGCATGCCATTCCTCTGAAATGGGAGGCCAGGATAGTCTGGGTATTTAATGATAAGTGATGGAACTGGAGATGAACCCACCAGGAATCTTTCTTGCATATGCCTCATCCACCAGCAATGGTCCCTCAAGGATGGAGGGGACCAGAAGGGGTGAACTTGCTCCCTCTTTTGGGTGTGTACTTGGACCTCTTTGGTACAAATGTCTGTGTGAAACACCTGCAGGAGGGGACCCACACTCTTCCCTGGGATCCACTCACCCCTTACCTTGTACCCCAGGGGTTTTCCTGGTGGAGGAAACCAGTTGAAGCTGATTTCCCTGGAGCTGAGAGCATGGGCATCGGGATTAAGCGGTGCACTCAGGCGGCCTTTGGGGGACTGGGGGACCTGGGCCAGGCCAGTCATCGAGGGGACACCATCCACCAGCTCTGCAGACAAGAAAGTTTACATCAGTGCCAGTCCTCCCCCTTGGATGGAAAAGAAGGAAGTGTGCCTCTCTCAGCACTGCTGTGATAAATACATTATTTATGTTAGTGACCCACTTGATGACAGTTTTGCTTGTCCAGTCACAGGAACCACCACGCACCATTCATGGCAAATCCTACCTCTCCCTTATTTTTATGGCTTTTCATTCAATTTCCCAAGGAAAATGAATGAAGAATCCATTCTATTTCCTTTACCGAGGGAGACGATCCATCTTCTCCCCACCCACTGACTATTCCCACTCGTGCCTCTAGAGGGGGACCCAAATCTACCAGTTGGAGCTGGAGGAACCTCGCTGCGGCTTTTTTGGGCGAGGATGGAACTCCGTGCACTGCATCGGGGTGGGCTGCTCTGGGGAGGAGGTCCCACAGCCCCCACTGCCACTGCCCAGTTGCCAGCCCCTACCTGGGTCAGCAATGGTCACCGTGGTCTGGGGGTAGCGACCAATCTTGGCGCCGTACTTGGGGTGAAGGAGGTCGATAGCAAATTGCTTGAGCTGGCAGTTGTTGAGGAGAGTGTCTATCTCTGTCAGCTCCAGCAAGGGCACCTGCACCTCCTTTCGGGTCTCCCCAGGCTGGAAGACCAGCTCACCTTCCGTGAAGATGTAGTCCTGGAGGAGAAGAAGAGATGTGTTTAGGGTGAGGCTGGATGGGGCTCTGAGCAACCTGGTCTTGTGGCAGGTGGCCCTGCCCATGGCAGGGGGTTGGAACGAGATGGTCTGTAAGGTCCCTTCTAACCCAAACTTCTATGATTCTATGATTACAGCCTGCAGTATCCATGAGGAGAGTCCCAAAGAGCTTCCCCTCATCCCTCAGTCAATCCTCATTCACCTCCCAGTGCCCACAGCTCCAGGGGCAGGTGGTATCTCCTGCCTCAGGCACAGATATCCTCTCAGGTCCTCCCTCCCCGAGGGAGCAAGGGATGGAGAAGAAAGTTCACCCGTGTGCTGACCTCAAGCCTTGGATCCTCTCTGTCCCAGCCATGTGCTGATCATTCCTCTTCTGCAGCTCCAGGGCTGGCCTTTTCCCAGCCCTACATTCCCCCTCCTTCCTGCCTGCCAAGGCCAGGAGCGCCACCCTTACCCTGCCATTCTTGGCCGTGAGATCCCGGGTCCTGTAGGTGACTTGGGATTTCCCGTTGTCTATGATCTCCCTGAGGACAGGGATCTTGGCCAGCTTATCAAAGCGGCTGTGGGAATAGGCTGGCTGCAGGAAGGTGATGAGGCTGCTGGCTGGAAAGGGCAGGAGAGAAGGAATGTGTAAAGCAAATACATGAAGAATCACATCCCAAAAAGGTGTCCTCCCTGAACAGAGTTCCAGTCACCCCTGGGTGTGAACTGTGCATGAGGTATCATTCCATGGGCTGGAGACTTCCCCGCTTCCCATTTGTGCTCCCTGCTCATAACACCAGGTGGGAAGCTGAGGCAAAGTGCTGGGGATATTAGCACAATAACATCAAAGAGGTTCTGCTTCACACCAGCACTCAATGAACTGGAGCAGCAGAGGAATGTGGTCAGCCCTAAATCTGTCATGGAACTGGCAGCATCTAAACATCTTTGTGATGGTAAAATGGATCGTTTTACCTCCTTTGGATGCATTAAAGGATGCTCCAGTTTAGACCCAGGTGACTTCAGAAAGGAGTCACCAAGCAAGTGTCTGCTCTGTGGCCCAGGGGTGCTCAGATATGCAGACTGTGCCTTACAGACCACATCAGTCTGGACACAGGACACTCAAACACCTCACACAGTCACAGCCCCTCACCTTGTTCTTTGATGATGGTGATGTTGACAACCCTGCGCCCAATCTTTGCAATGCCATTGGGGACCTCGATGGCCTCCACCTGCAGCTGCTTCTCATCATCATCATCGTCCCTGATGAAGAGTGGGACACGGACGTCCACCAGCTCCACGGCCTCTTGGAACTCCACCATTCCCTGAGCATCTGGGGGAAAAGACAAGGGTGAGAGGTGAGAAATAACCCCCTGTACCCAGCCAGGAGCCAGTGCCAGGCTCTGCTCCCTACCTTGGTCTGAGGTCACAGTGTAATAACCCGGTGCAACTTTCAGGTCATTGAAGGCTTCGTGGGAAACATGTTTTTCCACCACTTTGATGATGTCTGGCTTGGCTGAGTAAGGGGCAGTGAGCACTGTGTCCACAATGGTGTGATCCTGCCTGGGAGGAGGGGAGGGAAGGGCAGGTGAGAGCTGAGACCAGGCTAACTCATCTCACTCAGCAGCTGGGGGGCCAGTGAGTGTGTGGGGCACTCAGTCACCCCACACGTGTCTGTACAAAGAGGGAGAAGCTGCACCAGAGAGCTGCAAATTCCTCTTACCTTTTCCCAGAATTAGGCTGTAACCTGGGGGAATAAAAAAAAACCAACCCCAAATCAGAGTGACTAACACCCTTGGAGAGACAAAGTGCTGTGTGAATCACAGCCTTGTGCAGGTCTGAGCTGCAGCACTGCCCTGCGGGTGCCAACCCATCCCACGGAGCCCCAGCACATGTTCCCTCCTGCCCAGCTGCTCTCTCCTGCCCTGGGTTTCCCAATGCAGCAAGGAACATGCCCACAGGGGAGACCACATCTGGATCAGGCTGTGGGGAGGAGATACCACTCCCTGCTCAGCACTGGCATCCCCAAATTCCTCCCAGCCCACACCAGGCACTCCTAAGCTTGCACCAGGCTGAAACTTTTGAAGCCAGTGGGAATTCTCCCATTGAGCACCATGCGACCAGGACTTGTTCCTGCTGCTCCAGAGCCAAACTCAGCTGAGATCTCCTCCACAGCTGGGCGGGCTCTGCTCTGCAGCCCTGAGTGGGTGAAGCACCACACCAGCTTGTCTCACAGACCACACTTCCTCCCAGCATCGCAGATTTCACACTCCAGCTCTCTGGTCCACCCCATCATCAGCAATGCCCTGGGGGAACCCTGTCCTGCAGGAGTCTCTCCCCCACTGACTCACCTGAACTTGGTCTGCTGGACCTTGTGGCAGCCAGGAATGTGCTTGAAAACCTCGTTCAGCTGCAAGGAGCAAGAGGGACAAGAGTCACAGTGTATCCCTCACTGAGCAGGATGTGCTCAGCAAGCAGATGCTGCTGCCACAAAACCCAGGAGCCCTCTGAGCACCCCAGGCCCTCCTCCCTCACCCTCCCACACCAGGTTTCGTCCCAGGATACGGCAAGAGGCTGCAAATTGAAGCCAAACAGGAGCTTCAGACCACATGCCCCAAAGTAAACCCAGAATCTCCACGAGATGCTTTGCCAATTCTTACAATTGTGACCTTAAAAATTGTGCTTTCTCACAAAAGAAGAAAAACTGCTCCTTCCTTTCCATAGCTGTGGGTTCCCAGGGAAAGGCCACTGCCCAGCCCCCTGTGTGGCTGTCCCCAAGGCCACCCGAGCCCCCCTTGTGCCCAGGCTCCTACGTTCTCCTCCACTTCCTTGCGCAGCTGCTCGAACTCCCGGGCGTCCGGTTTCATCAAGTTCTGCGTGAAAAGCCGGGCCAGCCTCAGGGACAGCCCGTAAGGAACTGCAAAGAGAACCCCCCAAATCAAACTCCGTCCTTGTTGGTCAGAGAAATAACCCACCCAGAAGCTGGAAGCACGGGGACACTCACTGAGGTCCTTGGCGTTGGTGGCAGCGGGGGAGGTGACGCCCTGCTTGTGGACATTGTTGTGGATCTTCCAGCGGACCGTGTCCCGACCCTTGAGGGAGCCGCTGCGCACCAGGGGCGTGTCCAGGTGGTCGGAGGACATGAGGCTCTGGCGGAGCATGTAGTGGTCCTCCTTGAAGCCAACGGTGCGACCTGCAGAGCCAGGGGCGGGGTCAGAGCCTGGGCACAGTGGGACAACGCCGGCCATCAGCTTCCCAACGCCAGAGATTCTGTTCCGGGGGATGTTGAGGGTTTCCACCACGCTAAGGGTGTGGGGATGTCAGCAGGGGAGTGGGATGGAGGGAGCAAGGGGTGTTCATGAGCGGGGAGAACACATCTCACCAGCTAAGATTCACAAGGTCAGGGAGAGCCAGCAGTGGCATTCCCAGCAGGGCATCCCAGGAGTTGGTTTTTTTAGCTTTTACAGAGATGAGGTAATTGAGAGGCATTTGAAATTATTTTATTCTATCAGTCTCGATGAAGGGTGAGACATAAGAGATGTAGAACTCAATGCCATTCTATCAAAAGCTAATTTCTTAGTTATAATACTTTATAAATGTTTTGCAGCCTATTAACTTTTACTATAAAATGTTGCCATTACTTCTAACACCAAACACTTATATTTTTACCCCACATAATCTTGCTACAATGTATCTTTCACAGTTCTAATTTTCTAAAATATTTTGTCTTTTTATGAAGACATATTTTGAAACTTATTTCTAGTTCAATCTCTCTCTCAACAATGTCATCTCTATTCCATAGCCTTCCTAACTCAACACACCTTATCTCAGTATTTGCATGCAGATATATTTTGAAAATCCTTTACAAATTCATTTCTCACACCAGGGTGTGGAGCAGGGAAGAAGAGTAGACCAGGAGCTCCAGGACTCCTTGGCTCAGGCTCTCTGCTAGAAGCCTTCTCCCTGATCCACCTCTCCAGCTCAGAGAGGAGGGATGCTCGCCCCAGCACACCCCCAAACCCAGGAAAGCAGTGCACCCCACAGAGCCCTTCCCCCCAGGACCAAGGGCTGGTACCTCGTGCGCAGCAGGGAAGCAGGGCCAGGCAAGCCTAGAAAACAAATGGCCAGAGACACAATCACTTTGTGGCCAAGGACAAAACCCCTCCAAGTCTCCATCAGGGATGATCCGCATCAGCAGGGATGTGTGGGCAGCAGGTGGAGAGGGGTCTCAAGCTGATTTTAGCTAGATGGGAAAAATCTGGCTAAAATTTCACCAAGCAGCTCATGTTGGAAATAGCAGAGAGTTGGATACCACAGGGACATCCCCTGTGAATCTGCCCATGCTGGAGGCTGGGTGAATTCTGGAAATTTGTCATGTTTTTGGCCATATCTGGTTCTCTCTCTAGGCTAGGGAAGTCAGCTGAGACACTCACCTTGCAACAGGCACAGAACTTCCAGCAGAGCAGGAGCAGCAGCCCCAGGAGCAGGATGAGGAAGATGAGCAGTGGGATGAGCCAGAGGAAGCTCCCAGGCGGGCACTCTGCAAGTGACAGCAACGTCACTGCCAGGCATCAGCCCTGTGTTGGGTGTGCAGGGAGGGAGCAGGGAGGGGAAAGGCTGGACTACATCTCTCTGAGGAATGGAGCAGCCCAGTTCACCTTGGCAATGCCTCACAATGAGAAATGCTGTTCAGGGAGGGCTATCACACCTCTGCTCACACCAAAGGGCTGCAGCACCTTGCATCAATCCCTGCCCGTGGCAGCAGGGGAAAAGCTCTGATCTCTAAATGTCTCTCTGAGGGTGCCACGTTCCACCCGTTGCAGTTCATGGGACAGACAGTGTCACCCACCCGTGTCACACAGCAAGGTGGGCAGGGAGGTGCTGCCTGCAGCTGACCCTGCCCAGGGGCACAGAAAAGGGACAAAGCAGGGACTGGGGGCACTGTGGAGTTGGTCACTCTGATCCAGATCCCAGGCTGGACATGCCCCGCTCCTCCCAGCGCCCTGCTCACCTTTATTCTTCTGCACACGGACAGTGGTGTTGGGGAGGACACTGGGGTCTCCCTCCAGGGTGTAATGGTAGGTGCAGTCATCATCCTCATCCTGGAAGGAGCAGTACTCGCCAGCCTCCTCTGTGGGGAGAGGGGACATGGTTGTGAAGTCACCGGGCCAGGAAAGACTTGGGGAGCAGCCCTACGTGCACACCCACACGGAGCAGGGCACACAGGAGACACCACATGCGGCTGTGCCCAGCTCTGCTTCTCACGTTACCTTTCTTCAGCTCCTCCACCATCTGGATCTGGAGGTGGCAGGAGCTGCAGTTCCCTTTCAGGTTGCCTGTCCCCCAGGTCTGGCAGCGGACACAGTCCCGGATGCTCTCACACACAGCCTGGAAGCCCTGGGCAGAGGCGGGTGGGATGGTCAGGGACACCCCCGGGAGTGAGGGAGGACACAGCCTCTGAAAGGCAGAGCTGGAGAGGCAGCTCCTCATCCCAGAGTCAGGGTGAGGTCCAGGTCAAAAAGAGGACTCACTGAGAACGAGCAGCTAATGAAAGATTTATAAGCCCAGTTGGCTCCAAAATCTCTTATACCAACAGCCTGCATTTGGGCAGCAATTAGATCTTCTCCAAGGGTTTCAGTGGCCTTTCCAAAACATGATCAAGCCAGCTTTCTCCATCTCTACTGTGGGATTAGCCCATGTTTGTCAGTGGGGAAATCGAATGTGTTCAAGGCCAGGTTGGGTGGGGCCCTGAGCAACTCGATCTAGTGGAAGGCATCCCTGCCCATGGCAGGAGAGTTGGAATGAGATAAGGTTTAAGGTCCCTTCCAATCCAAACCAGTCTGTGATTCTATGAAATGAGTTTTTTCCCAGTCTTGGGGCAAATCAGAACAAGCCACAAGCTGAGCCTCAAACCAGGGTGCAGATAAATACAGACAGACTCTCAATGGTTGCTGCTGGCAAACAGGATGGCAAAGAAAGCCTGTGGCTACAAAGCAGCTCCCATGCCAGAGCCTTTCTGGCCACAGGACAGGTGAGACAAACCCTTGCTCAAGATTTTGTTCCTGACTGAGATGTGCCTTCATCTCTGCTTTGCGTTTCTTCCCTGGAGGCTCTGCGTGGGAATGAGTGATAAACCCAGAGGGACTCACCAGAGAGTAGCTGATTTCACAGGTGGAGCTGGTGTACAGCGAGGCCATGTCACAGATGCATCTGCCACATTCACACCTCCCGTGGTTATTGCAAATGCCCTGGGAGAGAAGAGGTGACAGCCTGAGAGCGGCGCTGGGAGTCAGCAAGGCACCTCAGCAACCCGGAGATTCCAGCACTGGGGCAACTCGCTATAGCCCTGCCTGAAGCAGCGGTCCCTGGGGAGGGCGGGGCAGGACCTACCCCTCGGCTATCGATGCAGGTGTCGTTGCTGGTGGGACATTCACAGCCCGGGCCCTCCCAGCCGCTCTCGCACACGCAGGCACCCCTGGAGCAGCGGCCACGATCTGCGGTGAGAGCAGGGATTGCCTTGGCTCCAGTGCTGGGCCATTCCCCCAGCCCTGTCTGGGGCTCCCCCGCTTTCTTTGGGGTGCACAGGGGCTGCAAAGGGCCTTTTTGAAGTGCAAAGGGGCTGCAAACAGATCCCACAGCAACCTCCCTGCACCTCTGCAAGCGCAGAGTCCCTGCAGCCCATCACTGGTCACTGAACCCTCCGTGCCAGTGCCACCAGTCCAGGACACCCTGTCTGTGCCACCAGCCCAGCACATCCATCCCCCAGCTGGGGGGCTCTGGGGGGGCTCTCACCGTTGCAGAGGAAGCCGGAGGTGCGCGGGCACTGCAGGACGTCGAACTCGCAGAAGGCGCCGTCGAAGCGCAGGGTCTGATCCTCGGAGTAGCACTGGCACTTCCCGCACAGGCACTCGCCCCGTCCCGAGCACGGCTCCACGTCCCCGGGGCGGATGCAGGCTTCGTTGTTGGGGGATGAGGCCGGGGAGCAGTCGCACGTGTCCCCTCGCCTGGGGACAGAGATGGTGCTGAGAGAGGCAGCACAGCAGGGTCCTGGGCAGGATGCCCGGGGCACAAATGTGTGTCACTGTGGGTCCCCGGACACCGCAGGGTCCCTGGCAGGGGTGGCTCTGGACACAGTCCTTACCAGCCCGGGTGGCAGATGCACTGTCCACACACAAAGTTCCCATGGAAACTACACTTGGGCGAGTCCAGCTCTTGTTGCTGGAAGTGAAGAGAGAAGAGGCATTGCTGAATGGGCCCAGCTGCCACCAAGACCATTTCAGGAATCAGAAGGGCAGATGCAAGGGTAAAGTTTTGCCCTGAACACCAAGCTCTACCATAGGACATCACACCGAGCTGGGAACAGGCAGTGATGGAGACCTTGGCCAGGCTGAGCATCACTGAGGGGTCCAGCAGGACCAGCATGCATTGGCCAACACATTCCCACCCCAGGCTGGCAGGAGGATGACACCTCTCTGCATGACCCCACCTGTTCACAGGGACACACGTCGCAGATGACAGCAGTTGACACCGTGAGGCTGTCGCTCAGGGACGTGGGTTTCACATGGATGACTCCTTGCCGGTCCTTCTCGGGGAGGCTGCAGACATGCTGCCCACCAACGTACTCCAGAGCCTTCACGTGCATGTGGAACTTGCTCTGAAGGAAGGAACACACTGCAGGGATGAGCCAGCTCTGTGGGACCACATCCCAGCTGGACACGGAGAGCTCATCCCCTCACACGTGCCTTCCCTCTGCTGCCATCCGAGTTCTTACCACTTTTCCACGGGTGATGTTGAAGGAGCCAGATTCTGTCTTTTCAAATTCCAGGGAGGTGAACTCTGTCTTCAGGGCTTTGGGGGTGAAGTCAGCCCGGATGTCCATCTTGGAGCGGATGCGCTGGGTGCCAGAGGATAAACACAACGTTGATTTTCAGCAGTACCCTGTGACCACCCCGTGGCCTGCTCCAGAGGGGCTACATCCTGCCCTCTGCCTGCTCTCCTGCCCAGGAAGTGCCCACCCTCTGCCCTCCCTGTGAGCCAGGGTGAAGCTCCAGAGAGCACCGTTACCTCAAAGGCTGTGCGGAGCAACTCCACGATGTTGGAAGAGTCTTCCTGGAGCTCCCCGATCTCGGAGATGGGGAAATACTTGTGCAGCTTCTGCAGAGAGACAGGAGTTCCCTGAGCCAAGGCCTTGAGAACCCTCCTCTATCACAGGAGTGGGCTCTGCTTTGAGACCTCCAAATGTCCCTTCCAACTGAAATTACTCTCCAGCTCTGTACCTCCGCTGCTTTACAATAAGGAGAAACCAACACAGGGAGACCTCTAGAAGCCTGAATTCCTGCACCCAGTAATACATCCTGAGACCTCCCACAACCTAGAGCAGCCCCCCAGTAGAGTGTGGCACCCTCCCAAATAGCAGGGTGTTGGTTTAGCACTTGGGGACAAGTGATGTGGAACACTTTCTCCTCAGAGCTGAGCTGAGGCAGAGGTCCTGAAGGAAAGGCAATCCCACGTGTCACCACTACCATGCTCTCCTCACCTCGTAGTAGCTGTAGGAGTGGTTGGTGACAGCAAAGATGGGGATGATGTTGTGCTGGCCCAAGAGGCGCACGAGGGTGGGCACTGAAGGATAGTCCTGCTTGGTGTCATACACGTAGGTGCCGTGGCTGTCCAGGTGACACTGCTCGTCATTCCTCGCCAGGATCCCTGCCAGGACGTTGGTACCATCAGCTTCATAGTGAAAGGCAGACTCGGTGGAGAACACGAGCAGGTGAGTGCTGTCCTTTCTCCAGCCAATCTTATCCTGCAGCCGGGGAGGGGGAGAAGAAACCTTTATCTCTGTGTCTCCCAAACCCCTGTTGCAGCCCTTGGCAAGCCAGCACTGACAGGAGCTGGAATACTCAAGGGACAAGGCACCACCTACACCTGGCAGCAAACACAACCAGCCATGTATCCCCAGGAATCCCAGCACCCATCCACACCCCCAAAGCATGGGATGTCTCCCACCCGGCAGCTCAGTGCCAGGCACATGTGTGTACAGGGGGCAAGCCCACGCTTCCCTGGACATGTCTGGAGCTGTGCTCATCCCTCAGCCAAGCAGCCAAGCCCAAGTGGGCTCTTTTCCAGGGAGCAGAGTTTCATCACTGCAGGCGTGGAGGGGGACAGAGCAAAGAGCACACACAGGGTGCCCAGAAAACAGCTCCTTGCTGGGCATCAAACACCAGGACACATATTCTAAGAGGCTTAGGGAAAATTGGGAATGCAAAACAGCTTGGCACTGGGAGTGTGTGGCTGGGAGGGCAAGAACCAATTGTAGCTGAACCAGGGCTCCCTGGCTGCCCTGCCTGGTGTGTGGCTTTTCTGCTCATCAGTGGGCATCAGGAAGAGCCACTCATTAAAAACACAGCGCTGGCCACCCTCACCTTGCAAACAGCTGTCTGCAGGATGGCATCAAAGCCGCCCTCGGGGGCATCCAGGTTGCCGGAGATGCGCTCCTTGCGGAGCTCCTGGCTGAAGTGGTTGATGTTGCTGGTCAGGCGGATGACGTTCTTGAAGGAGAACGGGGAGTCGGCGTTGTGCCAGGGCTCACGCAGCCTAGGAGAGATGGAACCAGGGGTCTTGTGTGGGGCAGGAGCCAAGGGATGCTGGGGTGCAAGGAGAGGAAATGTGGGGAGAGTCCCTCAAGGGGAAGTCACGGAGCTGAGCAGCTCAGCCACCAGCACTGAGAGGGAGAAGTGATGAGGGCAGAGATAGAGGAGAAGACAAGATGTGCAGTCTGACGTGGCAGAGCAGAGAAGGCCTGAAAGCAGAGGAAGACACTGCTGGCATTGTCACAGTGCTTCAGCAAGCCCTGAGGGATGAGCAGACCAGGGAGGACACTGGCAGTGAAGGTAGATGGATGGATGCTCTTGCACTGCTAAGAGATGTATGGAGGCTCTTGCACTGCTGACACTGAAAGCCAAGGAGAAACAGAAGGCACTTTCCACTCACTCTACTTCCACCTCAGGGACCCAAAGGGTTCACTCACTTTTCGGGTCTCATGTCTGTCTGAGGGGATGAGACTTTGTCCACAAACTTGCCAAATCCGATGGTGTAATTGGAAGTCAGGGCTTGCAGGAAGTCCGCTGAGAGGAGAGCAAAGGAAGGGGGACACACATAAATAAAGAGATGCCTGTGAGCTCCCTGCTCCAGGGAAAGAAGTCCTTTTGTGGGCATCTTCTCTGCTGGTGGGTTCTTAGATAAGATTCCCAAACTGTCATCTTGTAAGATCTTTGGGCTTTGATAGGGCAGAAACCGACACCCCCTTTGGCAGCCCCAAAACTGGAGTTCCTACAACAGCGCCCAGCAGGTCCAGGATACCAAAGGCCCTGCACAGACCAGCTCTGAGGGGCATCAGCTGGGCTGGAAGGGGAGAGCATGTGAGGATCACTGCCAGACCAGAGAGACACCCCCACACAGGGCTGCACAGAGATAATGAGAAGCTCTAATTAAAACAGACACCTCTCAGCCCATTGCCAGCTGCACCCCCCTCTCTGGTGCTGGCAGAGGACTCGCAGCCACAGGCAGGAAGGAGCTGCCTGCCTTCATCAGCACAGGAGCAGGTTCCCCTCTTCTCCCAGCTCTGCCCTCACCTAGGTTATGCCCCATGCTTTTGAGGTTGTCCAGATCATCGGACATGGAGTAGGAGAAGTCCATGAGGATGTAGAGATCCACAGGGCTCTCTTTGGGCTGGAAGACATCCATGTTGAAGCTCATCTCCTCGCCAGCCCGCAGCCTCATGTACATGGCCTGGGGGGACACCTGGGTCCTCTGCAGGGACACGTTGATACTGGAATTCTGTGAAGGACAGTGACATGAAGGGGATGGACTCCATCTCCAGCATGGGTGCAACAAGGAGGAGGCAAGGAGCAGGGAGATGTGTGGAAGTACAAAGGCAAGGATGAGCACGTCCTCCTCCCTCACGTACTGTCCAACAGCCTCCCCACACCCACTCGTGTCCAGCCAGGCACCTCGTCCAGAGGGATGTGAGCATTTTGCTTACATCTGCTTTGTCTGCAAAGGCACCCTAGCCTGGATCAGGGCCAGTGGCCCACAGGTCCACCAGCTAGCAAAGGCATTGCTTTTGAGTAGACCCTACTTAAATAGCGATCTGGGGTTTGTATTCTTCCTGCTGAGGAGCCTAGAGAAGAATGAAGGACCCCTCAGGAGAGGCTGAGCGTGGGCTGTGTCCCCAGCATGCACCTTCAGTGTCCTCATCTCTCCCTGGGTGTACACGATGCTGGCCTCGCCGCAGCCGGAGCGCAGCAGGTTCTCCCGCAGGTCACAGCGCGGCTCCTCAAAGCTCTGCCAGGGAGCAAGAGCAGCATCAGAGCCACAGAAAGCACCAGATCCACTGGGAAAGGGGGAAATACACAGGGCAGGAAACAGGGTCCTGTGCCTAGAGCATTATGAACCTTTGAGAGCAGGAGAGGAGCAGAGAGATGGGAACGAGTCTCACACAGAACCACCAGCTGAAATGTGACCACCAGTGAGTTACTGGGTTGTGTGAGATAAAACTCTCCCTCCATCCCTTGCACACACTGTTTCTGGTGCACTGACATTTTCTGATAAACCCCTGTAGTGCTGCAATTCTGCCCTGGACTCCCCTCCGTACCCATGTTCCACACCAAAAGGAAATCCACATTGCAGCCTTTCCCACCCAGAAAAGAAGCTGGATCCAGAAGCTGCCCCTGGCTCTTGTGTCCCTCTCCCACTGAGAGTGGTGGGATCCCTCCATCAGCAGGGTGGGAAGAGGAGCCCCAGGCTGCCCTGCAAGGTCTCACCTCGTCGGTGCAGAAGGAGCAGTCCTTATCCACCCGGATGCACTCGGTGCAGCTCTTTGCCCGAGACAGCACACAGCGGTTGTCTGCCAGGAAAGATCAGGGCGTCAGGGATGGGGAAAACAAAGGGAGCTGTGGGAGGCCGTGAGAAAGGCTGATCCCATGGGAAAATGGAGGTTTTGCTTGGTTAGTGGAAACTGGCTGCAAAACAGCAGCAGGATAGCATGGGAGGGTCTTCAAAACTGGGGAGATGAAAAACAGCAGGAAAAGCAGACAGCAGGTGTTCTCCACATGAAGACTGGTGTTTCTGGAGCCCAGGACAGGTACACATAGTCCCCAAGGGCTACCACAGCTCCACTCACTTTTGCTCCATTGGCAGACACCGGTGGCGCAGAGCAGGGACAGGAGGAGCAGCCTGGCACACGCCCGTGGCAGCACATTCATTGTCTTCCTCCTGAAATAAAGGGATTGCTACATTGCAGAGAGCCAAGAGATGGAAATGGACCTGGATATGACCAGGGCAGCTCCCACAGAGCCCCTTCCCAGCCCCACTGGAGTGGGACAGCCCTCACATCCTGGGCTGGAAACAATTGCTGAGCTCTGCAGGGCAGGGCACAAAAGCAAAGCCAAGGGTGGTTTGTGTTCTGCTCAGGCATCTGCAAAAGGCTCAAAATTCCCAGCAGTGCCACCCCCTGTGCCTGGAGTTGGGGTGCACAGCTTGACATCAGGGGTTGCTGCAGGCAGCTGGAGTACAAGAGGCTCCTGGATAGAGTCCAGCACCATCCACAGGTGTGAGCACTGACCAGGCCAGGACATTGCTTCTCCTGACATGTTAGGAAAAAAAAAAAAAAAAGGAAAACAAAGTGACTGTCCACATCTCTCCCCAAAAACAACACTGACCCCTCCCTTCAGCTATTTCCTATCACACTAAGAGTTTCCAGGATGGTCAAGCCAACAATAAAGAGAGGGGGAGGCTTGGAGTTTTGGAGTTGTTGAATGAATCTGTGGTTTTGAGAGCCTGGCAGATCCCCTTTGTCCTGTCCAGGGCAGCAGGATCCCTTGATGGACACAGAGGTCAAATCCTAAACAGAGTGAACCATTCTCCCTGCACCACACGTGACGGAGAAAACTCAGTGCCATCCAGAAGTCAGCATTTGGATGTGGTAAACAGAAGGCACAAAGCTGGAATTCGAGTTCTGCAGCTGCTGTGCTAGAGGCTCATCCTTGCACCCAGCAGGGCAAGTGAGAGCAGTCAAGGAAAAAACAACAGTGTAAAGACATCATTAAACCATCTCCTTCCTGGTAGATGCAATTGTGAAATATAAAATGTGAATGAATTGTCTTACAGCTTCTTGCTGTGTCAGCCCTGACTCTAAAATGAAAAGAATGTGAAAACCACTTAAAACAAAAAGGGAAAGGAAACAGGAAAAGTTGTTGCGTGCAATAATGATGTCCAAGTTCCCTGAGGGACATCCAGCACACAGAGCAGTCACATGGAGACTCAGCCACTCACAGCCTGGCCTGGGCTGCAAGGAAACCCCTGGAAAAACCCAGGCTGGTCTCAACAGCACTAGATCACACTTGGCCTCTGCAGCCAGGAGAATACATTGAACGCAGCAATTGCTGTGACACAGGGCTCAACCAAGCCAGCATGGACACCACAGGACATCGCTCTTGGCTCCATGCGAGAGTCACTGGGTACACAGGCAGCAACTGACATGACATTGGTATCTCGTTCATCCTCTCAGCTGTGCCCAGAGGGGTTTACCACGGTCATTAATGCCCAGTGGCTAAAAGTGAAACAAGGGAGCCTCAGGGCAGCGTCTCTGCAGGGAAACCCCAGGAAGCTTTGCTGTTCCTCAGCACCTGTAGCCAATGTGCTGTTTTGCCAATGAGCTGCTTTTCCTATGTTAAAGGTACCAGTTGAGCAAGGGAGCTCCTCTGCTTCCCTCCCTGCCACACTGACGGTCAGGCCATGTCTCCAGTCAGGCCCTTTGCAGGTTTGGCTTTGGGTGGTCCCTGTCCCCCCAAGTCCAGTTGCAGTGCTGGCTCTGAGGCCAGCATTCCTCAGCCGGGACATGCCTGTGACCTCCTTCAGGGACAGTCCTCATGCCAGCATTCGCTGGCTAATATTGTGTCCCTTGCTACCAACACAGGCAGATTTTGAAGCCAGGAAAATCCCTTTTTCCCTTGCTCTGCCCAGTCCAGGACAGTGCTACGGAGATGTGAGGAGGTGCCAGTTAGAGGTGGGATGAAAGGGTAGAGAAGAAATCCTCAGAGCCCGTGGAAGGACAACACAGTTGAAAACATCAGCTGAGCACTCAGCAAATCCCATCTCCCACCATGGCATGGGCCACAAGGAAAGAACTGAGTATGAGACCAGACTGCTCAGCTCACAAGGACCTAATGACTCTTCCCTTAATCACCAATTAGGAAAAAGTCACCATGGAACGGATGGACACACCCTGGGCCTCAGGCACATAAATTGCCATCATGTCTTTTCAAGTGCTGAGATAAAAGGCCATAAAATCCTGCTCAATATTAACGTTCTGTTGCTCTGTGAGCCACCAAACTTCAAGGATTTTGCTGGGCAGATGCCAGCCTGCTGGGCACTGGTGGCAGAGAGCATGGCCACTGAGGAATGCAGCCTGCAATATTCGTGCAAAAATATGGGAGTGGCCACCCCTTACTTTCAGAAGTGTCCTCTGGAAAGGAAAATGCCATTTCCACCTCAGGAAAGCTGCAGGATTCGGTTGGGTTTTCATGACAACAACAACAACAACAAAATCTGTTCAGTTGTGCAAAGACAAGGAGAAAGGCAGAGCAGGCTGCACATGAACTTCCTACTGTTTCCCAGATTTGCTCCAGCATTTGCTCCTGGTCTCCTCTTGCTCCCCCAGCCTTTGCCCTGCCTCTCAGCACAGCCAACAAACCTGCTCCAGGAATATGTCAAGAGCCCCTGAGTCTGGAGAAGCTGGGTCTAGCTACCTCATCCCCAAAACCCCAGGCAATGCTCCAAACTGGTGCAATGGGACAGAGAGCAGGGTTGGAATGGCAGATGGGGGAGAGAGAGCAAGGAGCAGGTTGTGATGAGCAACAGCAGGAGCCTGGTCCCAGCTGCCACGTGGGGAACATCCGCAGGTTGGGACTTGGGAGCAGGAAAGTGAGGGAGAGGCTCAAGCAAGGAGTTCCCAAGCACAGCCTTTCCTCTCTTGGGTGGGAATTGCTATTTTCATGGCTGCAGCCATGGGGGGCTGTGTGGGGCTGTGCAGGGGACTGACCCTGGTCCATGGCATCAAGGACCACCCACGTGTCTGTGTGTGCTGGGGATGGGCAGTGTAGCCACAGCCCAGGAGATCAGGGACACTCATGTTCTCTCCCCTGCACATGTGGTGGCACAGAGCTGCTGGGACCCCGCTCCAAAACTTGGAAATTATCAAGGCAGACTCCCCAAAACTACCAAAAACTCGACCCACAAATCAAATAATCTCTTACACACAAAATCCTACTGGTCTTGTTTTGTTTGCCTTCCCCATCCATTCCTCCTCCTTCCCTAGGTGTGCTCCTACAGCTGGGGGACTCCATGTGAGTGTCTCCATTTGCTGTTTTCACCTCCCAGGTTGACTCCCAGACCCCACACATGGCCCCCAGCACCCTCCAGCCAGGGACAAAACACAGCAGGACCCAGCCTGGGCACCCACATGGAGCTGCTTTGTGGCCAACACCCCCCGTGCTGTGAAGGGCTAGTGGCTGTGGTACCATCTCCTCCTGCTGCCCCCCCCCCGAGCTCGGGCAGGGGGGAGCCTCAAGGAGCAGAGGCAGGAACGGCAGGACCCTGCCTGGAGTCTGCCCAAATGCCAGCACAGCCCCGGAACCCTCCCGTTCCCTCCACGTGCTCTTCCTGCCAATTTGTCTGCTCCTTTGGCCCCCACAAGACACTTTTTCCCTCCTTCCCTTCCGTGGGTGCTCCTCATCCCTCTTTCCCCCAGCTAACCCACGCCTGTCAGCCCCCCCATACCAACCCTCCTGTCCTGTTCCCTGTTCATTGCAGATTCACCAATTTGCAAATACCCCAACACCTGCAGTTCAGCTATGAACCTCCCACTCTCTCCTGGCCTTTCCCTCCGGGAACCTCCCTTCCCTTGCTCCCCCCTGGCAGGAGCAGCCACCAGGTCTGGAAAACAACCCCGGTGGGCTCCGCGGGTCGGAGACACCCACAGCCCGCCTGACCTTGCACACTTTCACCCGTGAAAGCTTTCCCTGCGTGCCAGCCCCGAGGCACAACAGCCTTTCCCCCTGCAACTGGGCTGAGGGACAGGGCAACCCCTGAAACTCCAACAAGTGTCCCCAAAGGGCTCTGCTCTGTCGTGGCACCCCCGCACCACTCCCGGACCCCCACCCAAATACCTGCGGACACAAACCCGGACCCGTGCAGCCCCCAAAGCCCTGCCCGCTCACGAGCGTTGCCTTTCCCAGCCAGCCCAGAGGCACCGGACGGCGTCTGACAGCCAAAAAAACAGGGAAAAGCAGAGGGAACAGGCGGGCAGGAGCTGAGCCCCGCGCTCCGTGTCCTGCCCACCTGCCCGCGCATTAATTCACTGCCCGGTTCATCAACGCAGCAAAGTTCAAGCGAGCTGGACGCTGCAGAGCACAGATGAATTAATTCCACAAACCTCATTAGCGCTGGGTCTGACTCAGATTCCAAATCCTCTGTCGCAGCCCGAATAACAGGCACCCACACACCAAGCCAAGAAATTCTTCCGAAGGCAGAGGGGGAACGAGCTGCTTCGCCGCTGCGACTTGATTTCCAGCTTTGAGCTTTTCTTTCTTTTCTTTCTTTTTTTTTTTTTTTTTTTTTTTTTTTCCTCCTTTCTCCCTCCTCTCTATTTTGTGTCCCTTTTCTCTTTCCGGTTAAATGTCAAGTCCCGGTCCGGCGGGGAGTGCAGCCAGCCCGCGATCCCACATAACTCCCTGCGGCTCCCCGTCCCCTCAGTCAAAAATCCACTTTGTTCTCACTCTCCGCGCTGCCGCCTCGCCCTCCCGAGGGGCTGGCAGGGAGGAAAGGTGGGAGCTGCGATAAATGAGATTGGAGCCCAGGTGAGGAGAAGTTTTATCCCGGCTGGGAGGGAGGAGGGGGTGCCCGTGACGCAGGGTTGGCATTCACGGCTCCCTCGCACACCTGGCCGGGCAGGCACAGCCCTCTGGACCCTCCCTCCGCGCAAGCACCATCCCACAGGAAAAGGTGCTGCCGTGGGCAGGGAGCCCGGAGGGGCTGCTCGGCTTCATCTGCCTGCTCAGGGCAGAGCTGAGGGAGCTCCCCGACCTCCCGAGGCAGGGGTTTCTCCTCCCAGTTTCCCCCTGGCACGGCTGGGATGTGTCACCCTCAGAGCTCAGGTGACTCCTTGCTGAAATGTCAGGGAAATTCCTGCCTCGACAACGCGCAGATGCCGAGCCCAGCCTCGGTGCTTTGCATGCAGAGAGGATGGATCGGCATCCTGCTTTATCCAGGGCGTGGGCACAGCAGAGCACTCCTCACCTGCAGTAAATCTGCCTCAAGAGTCAATGCAAGCCTTGCAGCACTATGAATGATTCTCATCCATACCTGCATCCCACCATGGCCCAAGGCTGCAATGAGCAGCAATCCCACAACTGATTCCAGCCCTTCTGCTGAGCTGGATCCAAAATCCCTTCCCCAG